>NC_083326.1:4222200-6622200 GCF_963455315.2 Globicephala melas | reverse complement strand
CATTTCGTATGTTAACACATATATGTGGAACCTAGAAAATGGTACAGGTGAACTGGTTTGCAGAGCAGAAATTGAGACACAGGTGTAGAGAACAAACATATGGACTCCAAGGTGGGAAAGTGGTAGAGGGAGGTGGTGTGATGAATTGGGAGATTGGGATTGACATGTATACACTGATGTGTATAAAATAGATGACTAATAAGAAAAAATAAATAAATTAAAAAAAAACCACACAAATTCTTTCCATCTCCACAGCTCAGATGACATCTGTCTTCCTCCCTCAAGTCTTTTTTGTTTAATTGAAGTATAGTTGATTTACAATATTGTGTTAGTTTCAGGTGTCCAGCAAAGTGAAATGGTTATATATATATACTTTTAAAATTCTTTTCCATTATAGTTTATTATAAGATATCGAATATAGTTCCCTGTGCTATACAGTAAACTCATGTTGTTTATCTATTTTATACATGGTAGTGTGCATCTGTAAATCCCATACTCCCAATTTATCCCTCCCTGCATTCCCCTTTGGTAACAGTAAGTTTATTTTCTGTTTGTGAGTCTGTTTCTGTTTTGTAGGTAAGCTCATTTGTACTATTGTTTAGATTCCACGTGTATGTCTCCCTCAAGTCTTTGCTGGCTACTGTGTTCCTTATCTCTCCTTCCTCTCCGTTTGTGTGTCTGTTCTCTTGACTGTTTACTTTGTACTGATCATGCCCCACCTTGTACTCAGTTACAGGGGCAGTGGCTCTTCCTTGGTCTGAGTGGAGGGGCTTGTTGGCTCAGTCAGCACATAAAGCAAAACTTGATTGTGGTTAAAATTGCCCTTGGAAGTCCTATAAATAGCTCAAGTGCAGCATATGTGACATTGGGTGAACAGCCCTGCTCAGTAACTCATAGGCACCTTAAGCGGAGAATCTATGAAGTAGCGTAACGGTGGGGAGGCCTGCCTGCAGATATCACCCATCCCGTACCATCACAATACAGGGTCTACTTCATTCTTGTTTAACAATGAACTGCTGTAATCTCAATGCATGTCCACATGTGTCTTCATTGTGGGGATGGAGGGCACGTGACAGCATCTAGCACAGAGTGGGTACTCAGATGTTTACTGGATTTGAATCTAAAGCTTTCTTGATCAGATCTGTAATGCACACTAGCCTTTAAGACATTGTAGGAGAATCTGGTCACCTGTTTCCTCTCTAAGTTGGCATTTACCATCATTGCCCTCCCTTCTCTTGCCTTGCCTGCCCCCCCTGACTGATTAGCTGTTACTCTCCTTAGGAATTGGTCACACCTCCCCCTAGAGTATATTTTTTATATGAATTATCTATCCAACTAGACTGTATGTTCCTTAATGTGAGGGTACAGATCTTCATGTTTCTACTTGGTTACATGGTGCTTATCACAGTGTTTTATGTATACACCAGGTGCCCCATAAACACGCCTTCTCTTTTCACTGATTCCTGTCTCAGTAAACATTTCCTGAGCATCTCCTACATGCCAGGGATACAGAAATGCCCCATGGTGTATCTGAAAGACCTTGGAGTAGTAAGAGGAAACTGACGTGAAAGAAACGACTGCAAAAACCGTAAAGGAATTTGATCATAGAAGAGTTGATTGCGAGAAGATAGAAAAGTTGATAAAAGAGTTGATCATCCAGAGTTGGGAAGGGCTACCTCTGTAGTGCACAGGGAAGGAAGGGTTCAGTGAGGAGATGGCTCTGGAACTTGGACTCTGCCCACATAGACAATGAGGAAAGGACCTTCTAGGCTGAGGAAACAGCATGTTCAAAGGTAGAGGGCAGCAAACCTTTTCTGTAAAGGGCCAGAGGGTAAATATTTTAGGTTTTGGGGCCATAGGGCCTATGTTACAACTGTCACTGATACGTGGAAGCAGCCACAGACAATACGTAGGTAGAATGTGTCCTTGTGTTCCAATAAAACTTTACAGACACCAAAATTTGACACATATAGTTTTCATGTGTTAGCATATGATTATCATTCTTTTGATTTTTTTTTTCCCCAGCCGTTTAACCATTTAAAGACTGTTCTTCACTCATGGGCTGTATAAAAACAAGTGGCTCACCAGATTTGGTCCAGGGCTGTAGTCTGGCCTGTGTACAAAAACAGGGAAGAGTGAGAACATATTGCGGGAGCAGAACACCAGGTACTTAGGTGTGCCCACTCTGATGCCGCGGGTGTGAGATTCTGCATTTCTAACCAGCTCCCAGGTAGTGGTGAGGCTGAGGTCCTCACCTGGAGTAGCAAGGAGCTAAAGTATCAGTAGGGTTCCCTTATGCCCCTGATGCTCTGATGGATTCTGTGGGTTCAGGAAAATATAGATGACAATTTTCTGCCTACCAGATATTTTCAGTCTGCTTAGAGAGAAGAGATCTATGTAAGTAGAAGAGTAAATGGACCCTCCCAGAGTGAGAATTAAACAGCAGCAGAGCCAGGCAGCGAGGTTCCCCAGTGCTGGGTGCAGTGAACTGTCCGGTGAGAGGCACGTGGACAGCAGGGTTAAGGCCAGAGGAGCCGCCGTGTGAGCTGGGACTGGGCTCCTTGGCTTCCAGTACATCACGCAGCTTGCCGATGTCCACACGTCACCACCTCCAGTCGCTTCCTGTTGGCATTTCCCCCTTCTCTGTTGTTTGTCACTCTGTTATCTTGAGCCTTTCCTGACACCACTTTACACTGAGTGGAGACTTGGCTTTGAATAGAGCTTCTTGGGTGCGCTGTCCTCCCTCTGACTGGAAGGGGAGTCCCGGCGGCCTAACTCAGGGACAGGAAGTGTAGTGAGGCTAAGAAAAGTCACTCGCTTGAAGCTGGGGGACAGGAGCTTAAAAGTCCCCACAGCTGGATGGATGGTGGGCTTAAATGGTAGAGGACAAGGTAAGTTAGAACACCTGAAGGGAGAGAAATGTTGAAACGCTCAGTTTTCTCTGGAGATGCCTCCAACATTCTTCATGTGATACTCGATAGCACTCAGATACTATAAAGCTACAGAGTGTCTTCCTCTCAGGATATAGGAGAACCTTGCTGTAGTGCAGGCTCAGAGGCAGAGAGACAATCCTGTGAACCTGATTCATTGTAAAACCAAAAACAACCGACTTTGGCTTTGTACCCTGAGCTGGGGTATCAGTGATGCAAGTTGGTGGTGGTTTGCTTTCCCATTAACTGGTGTTCTGAATCTCTTGCCTCACGACTTTCACTCCTCGATCCTGAATTAGAGACAAGTGTAGCAGGGGCCGGGCCTTGCTTTTAAAAACGGCCAGTGATCACGTGGAGCAAACTGCTGTAAGAAAGCAGGACCACAATCAGGTCGGCAACTGACCGGCCACAGGGCCTGTGCTTTGCTGTCCCTCCACAGGGGAGGTGGGTTGTGCTGACATAAGCACACATTCTGGCTGGCCTCTGGTCTTAAGAACTATTAATTTCAGGAGTATTAATTTTGCTAAAAATATTCTGTGGCCATTTTATCGGTATATATATGATTATACATAAATACAAATATATAAATATAATTATATATAAAAATTTAAAAATATATATACTGGGAGGGGGGTATGTGCCCGTGTACACAGACAGCTTCTCAAGCAAATAGGCCCTGTGGAAATCGCATACCTATGAGACAAATACTGAGAAAACGTGTCTGACAGAGGTAAGGGGCGTGGTGCCGAGAGGGACAGCCACTAGTAGATGCTGCCGTTTGGTACATCAGACCCGTGGTTCTCCCCAGCTGCACGTTACACTCACCTTGGAGCTTTCATGTCACCTCAAATGCTGCTTGGGTCTGAGGTGAACCCCGACCTGGTCTTTTCAAGGCTCCCAGGTGATTCTAATGTGCAGTCAGGGCGGAGAGCGCCCGAGTGACATTGACAGTGCCTCCCACTCACCAAGGGCTGCGTTCTTCCCTGCCAGGATTTGGCCAGCTTAATGACCTTGCGGACGCTTGATCCGGATGGGGGCTGGGGAAGGATGCATGAGATTTGTGGGTATGTTCGTGGCTTAAAGAATGCACAACTAAACTGAGATTGCTGACAACTCAGGAATATATTAACAGTTTCAATTTGCTGACCACTTTCACTTCTGCAGGAAAATGGCTTTGACCCTGAATGCAGAATATCAAAGCAGAGATTCCCAAGCTCTGAAGACTTGCTACATTGTCTTGTTGGGTTTTGCATGTGTTGTCTTAATCTTTGTTTGCAGCACACTAGACACTCCCTCTGACATTGCAATTTTGTACCACCTTTTGAGATAATGGTGTAAAACTCTGGATATAACCAAATCTAGGCTTGGCATTCCCCTGGTAGAATTTGAATTTCATTGATCTGTGACATTCTGTTAGGATCTAGAAGGAGTCCTCTGTAGCCAATCTTGTGAGTTGTCTCTTGTCGTGGTATCGAATCGCCTTGTACCTTGAAATGAGAAGGGAGGGAAGTGTGTGCAGATGACTTTAGAAGTTCTGAGGGCCCCTCATAGAGAGCATACCTGAAAGCTCCTCTTAGCATCTAAGTTTCTTCTCTTTTAATCTTTCAGTACACAAGGGTCTGGATCCCTGACCCCGATGAAGTGTGGCGCTCAGCTGAATTAACCAAGGACTACAAGGAGGGTGAGAAGAGCCTCCAGCTCCAACTGGAAGATGAAACTGTGAGTGCAGTGCTGGGGGTGGGAGTGCAGAGCTCTCCTGAGCAGGGTTGGATGCTACATTGTGGCTAGAGCGTGTCCTGCACGGTGGAGCTTCTGAGCCCCTGGTGTCCGTTTTGTTGCTGTTGATGGTGAGGTATGTGAAAGTTGAAACCATGAAGCTGCTGAATGGATGGCCCATTACAAACAAGTGCCCATTGGTGTTAGCAGCTGAGAGATGGCGGGTGACTGAGGCAAGAATCTTCTCGGTGGGGTGGGGGGCACAGGAGGCTTCCCTCCGTGGGGTTGAGGCTCAGTGGGAGGTGAGGGGGAGCCACTTAGCATAAGAGCCAGTGCCTGGTACAGTGGTTGGAGTACCGGCTCTGGACCCAGCCTGCCTGGGTTGGGGTCCTGGCTTGGCCCTTGCTAGCTTTGTGCCCTTGAGCAAGTTAGCAATTTTTCTGTGCCTATTACTTCATCTGTGACATGGGGGTGATAGTTTGTCTAGGGAGCGCGTTAGAATAAAATGAGTTACTGTGTGGCATGTACTTAGAGTCGTGCCTGGCAGGTAAGCCCTCATTACATGTTATTTGCTCCAGTGAGAGGTTTTTTTTTTTTGGCTGCGTTGGGTCTTTGTTGCTGCGTACGGGCTTTCTCTAGTTGTGGCAAGCGGGAGCTACTTTTCGTTGCAGCGCGTGGGCTTCTTATCGGGGTGGCTTCTCTTGTTGCGGAGCACGGGCTCTAGGCGCGTGGGCTTCAGTAGCTGTCGCGCATGGGCTTAGTCGCTCCGCGGCATGCGGGATCTTCCCGGACCAGGGCTCGAACCCATGTCCCCTGCATTGGCAGGCAGATTCTTAACCACTGCGGCACCAGGGAAGACCCGAGAGTTTTTTCGTTAGTTGATTTTCAGGTGGTTTCGCTCAAAAGGAAGACAAGGTAGTAACCAGGAAATTGTATTCCTTCTAGAAGATCTGATTCAGTTTCCCTTTTCATGAGCCTTTTGTCACTACCCTTCCCTGTGATTTGTGCATTTCATGAATATTTGAAGGCTTGCACTGTGCTGGTCATGGGGGTTTATGGGTGATCGGTTGTGGCCCCGCCATTTGTGGGAGCTCAGTGCTGGAGGGCTCAGCGAACGTGAACACAGAGATACGGGAAAGAGCCTAAGGAGGCTGCAGTAGGCGCGGAAGCAGTAGACTAGGTACAGGAGGAAAGTGAGGAGGGAGCTGAGGTGAGGGTGTCCGGGGAGGGGCTGTGGAAAGGAGCCAGCATTGAAGACTCAGGCCCGGGTGGGCGGAGGGGAGCGTCCAGGCAGGAGTTGTGCGCCAGAGCCCCGAGGCCTCAGTGTGTCCCCTTTGAGAGTGTGGAAGGAAGGGAGGCCAGTGCACCTGGAAGCCACTGCAGAAGGGGACAGATGGGACAGCCTGAGGCTGGGGATGCAGGTCGTGCATGCAGGGTTTACAGTAGGGGAGACTGCGAGATGGACAGGCTTTGAACCAAGTGGCCAAAAAAATCAAGATTTGGCTTTGGGATGGGTCAGGTTTGAGGGGCTGCAGAGCTGGCCTGGCCTGGAGTGATTATTGCCTCTCTCTGAACTGCAGGAGCACTGAAACTTTGTCCCCCATCACTTAGCCTTTGATCATTTACTGTCTTACTGTTTTTCCTTCTTCCAAGCTCTTTGGTCCTGTCTTTCTAGGTAGTAATGACCCGCTTGAGAAATGGACCTTGTCTTAATGCTTTGCTCACATGTACTTAACAGTGGGTGGAGATTAACACATTGATTAGCAGGAAGGTTGAACGTCTTCCCCCTCCTAACTTCTGTTTTGTATCAACTTTGAGCACATCCCTTGGTAAACCTGGGACAGTGAGTTGGTTAGTTTGTTAGAAGTTGTTTACACTAAGGTGTGCTCACCTCCCCTTCCCCTTCCTGGCCTGCAGACTTTGCCAGCCTCCTCTTGGTTTTGAGGTAAGAAACGAAATTCCCAACAGATGGAATCATGTTTACCATGTTGAATAACTTTCCACCCCATGCCCAAAACAAAATAAAATTAGTTCACCCACGTGAATGGTATCTTCCACTCCAGCAGATTTCATTTCAGTTGATCTTGTAAGTGGGTGGGTGTTTTTTTAAGAGTTGTATGGAGGGAGTGTCTGCTGTGTTGCTAAAACAGAGCAGATGCTTGCCTCCCCAGTGGAGAATGAGTTCTGCCCTGCGTGACTAATCCTGGCAGCTGCCCAGGACCCCTCCCCTGCTACATGGCCATCAGCTGTAATCAGAAGAGATGGCTGGGGCTGGAGGTTAGCAGTTCTGGAGAAATAATGGGCTCTGAGCATCGGACTCTGTCCAGGTCGCTCGTGGGCTGTGGTTTGTCCACTGCTGGCTCTGGGCTGTCATTAGGAGCGACTCAGCTGAGCTGTGGACCAGAGGCAGGAGAACAGAAGTTGGATGGCTGCACTCTGAATGTTTGAAGAAACTCCTCTGTAGCTAAAAGCATCTTTGATGTACCAGGTTGGCTGAAAAATCCACCCTGGAGTCTCTTTCCCCACCCTCTACTCCTCCCTCTGAAGTCCAATAGCGTGGGTTTAACTGTATCAGCAAAGGTTGAAAATAAACTAGTTCTCTTCTAAAACAGTAAAGTTCTTAACCTATGGCTTCTACCTTAGCAGTAAGTAACTTGTGTGCTCTGCTCTGTTCAAGGTGTTCAGGCCCCCCAGTGTTCCTCTAAAGATGTTTCTTTTCCCCTGTTGCTTGCTTGCTTCTTATTTATTTGTTTATTTATTTGGGTAAAATATACAGAACATAAAATTTACCGTGTCGACCGTTTTTAAGTGCACAGTTCATTGTTGTGCAGCCATCACCACCGTCCATCTCCAGAGCTCTTTTCATCTTGCAAAACTGAAAGTCTGTACCCATTGAATACTAACTCCGTATTTCTCCCTCTACCTGCAGCCCCTGGCAATCCCTGTTCACCTTTGTCTCTGAGTTGGATTCTTCTAGGTACCTCAGAGAAGTGGAATCATATAATACTTGTCCTTTTGTTCCTGGATTGTTTCAGCCCAATGTAAGATGTTTTCTGTTTAAGCCAGTGAGAAGATGGGAAACTTCTTGGGGGAAAAGCATCGTGTCTTCTCTTTTTCTCCCCACGGCTGTGAAGGGTGCAAGGTATCTGGGTGTGCCAACCCTTAGCACAGTACCCTGTTTAGACTGGGTAAAGCACCTCAGTGTATGCAGACCTTTGTGATAAATGCAGCTACCTAATTCTTTGCGTGCCGTGGAGCTCTGCCTGGCAGACCTTCTCTCAGTTGCCCCCACTTCCCTTACAAACTGCTCACCTCCTGCCCTCTACTGGCAGGGAAAACTCTCCCCGTTTCCATGGTTTTGCGTTTAAATTCTGTTTTTCCAAACAAGTTTGTATCCCATATCCAGGGCGAATACTCCCTGTGTGCAAGGCCCTGGCAGTGTTCATGAGTGAGAGAAGGATGGGGAGATGTGAGCTTTAAGAAGAGCAACGTGCTCTTTCTGTGTCTGTGCATATCCAAGCCTGCTAATGTTTCTGGGGCCAGGGCAAGAATGGGGATGTAGCCTACGTCTGTTTAAATATTAGAAGCATATTTTATCAGAATTATTTAGGTAAATCTGACATTTCTAATTCTTGAAAAAATAAAGCATTTAATATATTAAAAAGAAAGTACTTGAATCTCTACTATTCGGTCTCCATCTAGCTGCCAGTATAAAGAACTGCTACCTTGCGTTGGGCATGTCATGTCTGTACCTACATATAAACAAATTTAAGAGGAATGTGACTTGTTCAGTACTGCAGGGTGTTCCTCATGAGTCAGGTTGGCAGTGGTTGCAAATACTGTACTAATTTGTGAGCACCTCTGAAACCACAATTAGAATGTGCGGAGAAGCAAGGCATTGGATATTCGACCCAACTGGGAACCCGTGTTTCATTATGTGAGAATTTTTTTTGCATTTGTGCTATCTGGAAGGAAGAATTAACAAGATAATTTGTCTTTCCTTTTATCTAAACGTCTTTGCTGCCCAATGCCTCCCCACGCTCCAAAGCAGTGTCTGTCTCTGACATTGGTGATGTTATAGCCCACCACCCTTCAAGGTGCCTGGACACATTTGTCTTATTTCAAGGACACAGGGCAAGAGGTGTGCAGAAGCATTTCCCTGGGGCCTGATGGCATTTGTCACAAGAGTGTATGTTGAGGGTTGCAGATCTCACTGTGTCAGCACTGAACGCTGATCCCAGGTGACAGAGGTACCATGTGTTCTTTAATAAGGTTATATTTTGCGTTTGTGATGTTGGAGCCCTTTAAGATGCACGGTCCAGGGAAGGGCCCCTCTTGCTCAGGTCTAAGGATGGTACCAAACATATCAGGGTATTATAGCGAGGAAAGAGCAAACATGGTTCTTCAAGTCAAGAAGCGAGAGACTCACAGAAGAGCTAGGACTGTTGTCCTTACACATTGGTGTACTCAGACCGCATACCCTGAGAGTGCTCACAGAGCTCACATAAACCCCGTGCACAGAGCTGAGAGTATTTGGTGATACTTCTCTGGTACCAGCAAAGCCTCTTAGTGCACGTGACTTTGATTATTTCTGTTTTCTTCTTGTTTTACTGGTTTTTCCATTCTTTTTTACTTTTGTATTGGTTTATGGATCATCTGATACTTTTTATCTTTATTTTGTTCTCAATTGCTCAGTAATACACCAATGAGACAGTATTACACTTTGTTGATTGGATGGCAAGGATAATATGGAAGACAATATTTATATCGTACATATGCAAAAAAAGTTTCCTTAAAGTTATAAAATAACACATTGCATATAAATATCTATTGGTAATATTGTTGCCAATACAATTAGTTATCTTGTCTACAGTGGTATTTTTTTAAATTAATATATTGTAAAATACACATAACATAAAATTTACCGTCTTCACCATTTTTAAGAGTACAGTTCAGTGGCATTAAGTACATTTACATTGTTGTGCAGTCATCACTACCATCCATCTCCAGGTGGATCTCTGTTACTTAGTTACTATCATTGACCTCTTCCCCTGCTGTATTCATGATCTTTTCCATCAGTTAGGATACTTTGCCTGGCTGCTTCTGCTTAGAGGTTGGTGAAACAGTGATATTTGCCCCCAAGGGACATTTGGCAATGTCTGGATACATTTTTGGTTGTCATAACTGAGGAGGGAGGTCTGCCATTGGCATCTAGTGATAGGTAGAGAGCAGGAATGTTGTTAAGAGGTCCCTCCCCCAAAGAAACAACTATCAGTCCTAAATGAAAACAGTGCCAAAGTTGAGAAACCCTGGTTTAAGCCTGTAGAGGAAATGGTCCTGGACTCGCCATTGCTGAAAGACACCATGTTAAAAGCTAAACTTTTATAATTCCATATTCTAACAGAATGTGTAAATTGTTTTCCCTGAAATAAATTGAAATCAAAAGATTATTTTTGACTTCACATTTTTATACTGCTGTAATTTTGTTTATAATTTAAACTTCATAATTGCCTATTTTCATTTGTGCTTTTTTTCCTTTAATTACTTGCATCACCATTCATTCATTAGAAACAGTTATTATTGAGCAATTATTATATGCCAGGGTCTGGTTATACAGCAGTGAAAATGGTACATCTGTACCTTTGTGGAGCTTTCAGTCTAACTTATACTGAATGTAATACATACACAAATATAGGCTTTAGAATATGAAAAGTTCAAGGCCAAGAATCTTTAGAAATCCATTAGAAACATGGTAAGGTGCTTGACTCTACCCCACTGCTCCCTCTGTCTTCACTCCCCAACCCCACACACTTTTTTGAAACCCCCTTGGGCAGCTACCTCGGAGTTTCTTGCTGACTTACTAAAGCAGGGACACTTACCATGGTAGAGGTGGCATGCAAACGTTCTACCATGGTTCTCAGCCCCCTTGCAGGTTATGTGGGACTCCATGATTACTTCCGTCCAGAGAGCTCTAGGTAGAATTCCTGTCTGTCACTTCCAGGCAGAAGCATAGAAGAGCCTATGGGAGTTTGCCATGCTCTCTTCTTCCTCTGCCTGGTGACGGTGGAGGCCACGTGTTAATGTCTGGTTGACCTTGTGGAGCAGAGCTTCCATCCCATCCAGCCTTGGGTACCTAGCATGAATGAGAAAGAAACCTTTGTGGTACTGAGCCGCTGAGATTTCAGGGTTAATTTGTTATTTCTTCATAACCTAACCCTTCCTAACTAAGAAGTTCACATGAGTCACAGAGTATTTTATTTTTCAAGTAATTGCATGCCTGTACTTAGGCCTGGGCTAAGTGATATGAGGTGAAGAATAAGAAGGTTCTTTTTTTGTGTGTGTGCGGTACGCGGGCCTCTCACTGTTGTGGCCTCTCCCGTTGTGGAGCACGGGCTCCGGACGCACAGACTCAGCGGCCATGGCTCACGGGCCCAGCCGCTCCGCGGCATGTGGGATCTTCCCGGACCGGGGCACGAACCCGTGTCCCCTGCATCGGCAGGCGGACTCTCAACCACTGCGCCACCAGGGAAGCCCAAGAAGGTTCTTTTTAAGAAGCATGATCTTTTTGGAGACTGGAGAAGATGGAGCTGTAAGATTTAAACACAACTATCACAGAATAAGACACAGCAGAGCATTCATTAAGTGAATGTTTTTTGTATTCGTTTAGGACATAATGTAAACTGGGCTTTTAGTATGTGCTAAATGAACCTGGAGCCACACACTTGCTATTATAGTAAGTGTAAGTGGATTCAAGCTTTGAGGTCTCCTATTTTCCAGGAGGATAGCTCAGAAAGAGAACACAGAAGAGAACACACCCACATCGACTGACCTAAGATAAGTCCTTTAGACCAATAAAGTTGGAAGGGCCCTTAAAGATTGTTGGGACCAGTCCTCCCATCTTACAATTAGGGAAGCTGTTGTCTGTGGAAATGAAGTGATGGACTCAACACCTCAGAGCAGTTAAGTTCAGTGGTTCTTAAGTTTGGCTGCATGATAGAAACCCCCGAGGAGCTAAAAAAATTTTTACAAAGCTCCAGCACAACCAGACTTCTTAAATCAGAGTTTGGGGATGGGACACAGCATAGTATCTTTTTGCAAGCTCCTCATGGGATTCCAAGGTGCAGGAAGGGTTGAGAGCCACTGCTTTAGCTGACAGCCAGGACTTGAATACAGGGTTTAACTCCTAGTCGGTCTCCATTTCTGTGAGCCATGTGGCACCTCAGGGTCAGTACCAACTGCTTGCCTCCTGTTAACTCTGTTTTTACCAGCTTATCTTTTCTCTAGATCTTCTTCTTCTATGGGTAGATAAAGAAAACTTGTTTCTCCTACTCTACCATATATGCTGATTAGTAGCTCCAAATCTTTGTGTTGGGATTTGTCATTTGAAGATGTTTTTATGATTATGTTCTCTTGCTGTGGTACCATGTAACATGGACATGAGTTGAGGTGTGGGAGAGGTCATGAAAAGATCAGACATTTCATTCAACTGGTATTTTTAAGCACCTACTAAGCATTATAGAATCACAGATCTACTGAGTTTAGAGCAATCTAGACCAGCACTCTCCAAGAGAACACTGTGCTACAGTTGGATGTTCTCTATCTGTATTGTCCAGTATGTCAGTCACTAGCCACATGTGGCTATTGGGCCCTTGAAATGTGGCTAGCATGAGAAAGTGAAGTTTTAATCGTATTTAACTTTAATGAATTCAATTTAAATAACCATGTATTGGCAAGTGCAGGTCTAGACCAATCCTCTACCTTATGCCACCCTCTATATTCTCAAGTGTTGTCCAGTATCATTTTCTAGATAGATGGTGACCAATTGGAGACCCCCACCTGTTCCTGATTCCCAGCTCCTGGCCTTGGAGAGGAGAAGGTCCACTCCAGGTGTGTGACCGAGCATTAATTTTGTGAAGGGTGTTAACATTCAGCCTCCTCTTTACCTCCAAAGACCCAGTTATTATGTAGTGAAGTCTTTTGTGCAGAAAGTTCAATGTCTCTGATCGTGTCATAAACCCTTTAATTTCAAATAAAACCATATTAACCGTAAGTGTTCAACCCTAGCAGCGCTGTTAGAATCAAATACCTGTTAGAGAAAGCAATGTGTTCTTAAGGCTCTCATTCCCTCCCTCCCTCGCCCTGGATATACACAACCCCAGAAGTCTGTAGTTTTAGGATGCTGAGCTTGCAGCTCTCACTTCTTTGCTGCTGCTCTGGGCATTTTTATTCCTTATCAATTTTACTGTAACCAATACCATTGGCTTATTTTTGGACCATGTTTTCACAAAACTGCCTATGCCTTTCCCTCCATACGCTTGGGGGGAGAGTCTTTTGAGGGGAGATTCATCTGAGAAAATATGGAATGCCAGCATTTCTGCCTCAGGGTTTAAAGATACCAGGCTCAGGTCCCAGCTTTCTGATCTGAAAAATGAGGGGTTGTCTGGGGGAGCTCTGTGGCTCTGCACCTGGCTGTCTCTGTGCTGCTTACCAGGGAGGCAGGGTGGAGAGCCATGTGGGAGACCCGAGCAGACGCGCTCCTGCTGGGCAGAGGGACATCCGCATTGGGAAGTCTTTCAGAGGACTCAGGGAGGAACATCTGGTTAGAGTCCCAGTGACACCACCCACTCTGCTGGAGATGAAGGGGATGAGGGAGCAATTCTAGAGTTTAATGAGATAAAAATCAACTCTCTTCAGTCTCCATTTCCCACTTGTTTCCCACCTCTTGGAAATTTTATCTGCATCTTCATGGTAGTTGTTTGCTGGTCTCCCGTATGAAGTAAGTTTGATAAGAATAAAAGAGCTTTTTCACAGAAAGAAAAGAGCCTTGATTAATATTTTAAAAATCCCAACAACAGAAAACTGTACAAAAGAAAACCTCACTAACACAGGTAGCCATTGATATTTTGTCGGGACGTTATTCCAGTCAGACTTTAATATACAGTTTCAAATAAATGGAATCCTATCATAGATTTCATACTGTAACATGCCTTTTGTTAGATGCAGCAGAATGCCGTGGGTAGCTGCCTGACCGTAAATATCGGGCTGTGTCGTGCTTTACTTCTGTATTTACAGCTTCGGGAGTTGATACATTTGCTCATTTGTAAGATTGTCTCCTGGGGCCAAGGACAAATATATTTATGAAAAATTCTGACAAGGTGTTGCCACCTGCCCTCCAGAAAAGTTAAATCAGTCTGAACCCTTTTTGCTCACACCCATCCTGGGTATCAGTAGTTTTATGTACTTTTGCTTAGCTGATGGATAGTGGTGCTAATAATCTTTTATTTGCGTCTCTTTTGTTACTGGTGAAGTTGAATAGTTTTTCACATATCGTCCATTTGTAGTTCTTACTTTGTGACTTGTATTCCGTGCAGTTTTATGTGAGGGTATTGGTTTTCTTTTTGATTTCTTACAACTGTTTGGATGTTAAGAGTATTCTATTAAATAATGCAGAATAACTGTTCCCTTCTCTCAATTTACTCTACATATGGTGTGTTTTATGATGGTTTTAAAGTTTTAGGTTATAGTCAAATTAATGAGTATTTCCCTACATTGTTCTGGCTTTTGTCTCACCCCTTAAAGGTACTTCCTTTCAAAGCTTTTACGAAGATTTGCCCACATTTTCTTATTGGTTTTATTTTTCTTTTTCCATTTAATTTCTATTTTCTTATTGGTTGGTTTTATTTTTCTTTTTTCATTTAATTTTTATTTTTTTTCATCTAAAATTTATTTTAATATGAGGGAGAATAGAACATGGACTCAATTTTTTTTTCCTAAATGGCTGCAAGTTTACCTACCACTACTGAAAAATCCCTTTTAACATTAATTTGCTATTTTGATGTCATCACGAATAAATTACCCATACGTGCTTGCATTTATTTCTGGACCTGCTATTATGTTTCATTTATCTGTCTATTTTAAAACCATTACCACAGTACTTTAATTTAAACCAATGCCATAGTAGCTTTAATAATATACCTTAATATCTGGTAGTACAAGTCCCTCTAAATGTGGGACAGGAGAGAGCACTGAAAGACTTGTATAGAATAGTGATTCTTAAAATATGATCCATAGGGACTTCCCTGGTGGTGCAGTGGTTAAGAATCTGCCTGCCAATGCAGGAGACACGGGTTTGATCCCTGGTCCGGGAAGATCCCACATGCCGCGGAGCAACTAAGCCCGTGCGCCACAACTACTGAGCCTGTGCTCTAGAGTCCACGAGCCACGACTACTGAGCCTGTGCCACAACTACTGACGCCCATGCGCCTAGAGCCTGTGCTCCACCACGAGAGAAGCCACCACAATGAGAAACCCGTGCATGGCAAGGAAGAGTAGCCCCCGCTCGCTGTAACTAGAGAAAGCCTGCATGCAGCAGTGAAGACGCAACACAGCCAGAAATAAATAATTAATTTTAAAAAAATGATCCATAGGCCACCAGTACAGAACTACATGGGGATTTTTAACAACTGATATTCCTGGTCCCTGCCCAAGAGCTCCTGAACATAAGTTGTGTTGAGGAAACTTATTTATTTATTTACTTACCTAGCTAGCTAGTTAGCTGCGCCGGGTCTTACTTGTGGCATGTGGGATCTTTAGTTGCGGCATGTGAACTCTTAGCTGCGGCATGTGGGATCTAGTTCCCTGACCAGGGATCAAACCTGGGCCCCCTGTATTGGGAGTGCAGAGTCTTAGCCACTAGACCACCAGGGAAGTCCCAAGGAAACTCTTCTTACAAGCTCTCAGATGATTTTTAAGAACACCATAAGAAACTTAACACTCAGATACAACACGGTAAACAACAGTCAAGTTCCTTCTGTTTAAATATTAAAGAACACTACCTTTTTATTCATTACATCTTTTTTCACACACACACACACACTGTATTTTATTTTTACAAGAGATAAACTGACACCAAGCATTGTAAATAGATGACCACAACAAAAGCAACAATGATTATAATTACCAAACACGAAACACACTCATACTATGTCATAATATTGACATTCAGTCCAGTAATCCTCCACTGCAACAGCTCCTTTACTTTGCAGTGAAAATTGATTTGTATACTTTTTACATCTGAGTCCTTGTGGGATTTTTTTTTTATTCAAACAGAAAGTCACAAAAATTATAATCATCCTCATCAGTTCACTCAGTTCCACGTAATTAATTATTTTTTTCATCGTGATCTTTTGTTAGCACTTTTATGAATTCATCAGTTTTCCATTAGAGTTCTAAAAATGCTTATTCATTCAGTTCAGCAGTATAGTCAGTTACCAGAAACGTGTACTTGTCAGATTCTTTTCCATGAATTCCTTGAAGATGAAACCCTTTTATAGGAACATATTTGCAGAAGCATCAGAGTACACCCAGAACTGTCTGTAAATGACAAAAGACTTAAAAATGACCATGGTTAAAGATTTGATGAAAGTTCATAATAATGCAATTGACAAGGAAATTTAGTTATTTCTGAGATATACATTTTAAAGTAATAACTAGAATTAGGACTTATAACATTATACCAGAACATATAAGATTTTTAGAAATTTCATGTAATGTCTGAAACATTTATATTAACATATTTCCATACAAATAACCCAAAGAAAGTTTAGTATTAGTTGTGTTTTTCTTGTTTGTTTGTTTATACTATAGGTTCTTATTAGTCATCAATTTTATACACATCAGTGTATACATGTCAATCCCAATCGCCCAATTCAGCACACCACCATCCCCACCCCACCATGGTTTTCCCCCCTTGGTGTCCATATGTTTGTTCTCTACATCTGTGTCTCGACTTCTGCCCTGCAAACTGGTTCATCTGTACCATTTTTCTAGGTTCCACGTACATGCATTAATATACGATATTTGTTTTTCTCTTTCTGACTTCACTCTGCATGACAGTCTCTAGATCCATCCACGTCTCAACAAATGACTCAATTTTGTTCCTTTTTATGACTGAGTAATATTCCATTGTATATATGTACCACAACTTCTTTATCCATTTGTCTGTCGATGGGCATCTAGGTTGCTTCCATGACCTGGCTATTGCAAAGAGTGCTGCAATGAACATTGGGGTGCATGTGTCTTTTGGAATTATGGTTTTCTCTGGGTATATGCCTAGTAGTGGGATTACTGGATCATATGG
The DNA here is from genome assembly GCF_963455315.2 of Globicephala melas. NCBI lineage: Eukaryota > Metazoa > Chordata > Mammalia > Artiodactyla > Delphinidae > Globicephala > Globicephala melas. Next base: position 6,605,415 of record NC_083326.1, on the reverse strand, counting down.
TAATTCTATTTTTAGTTTTTTAAGGAACTCCGTACTGTTCTCCATAGTGGCTGTATCCATTTACATTCCCACCAACAGTGCAAGAGGGTTGCCTTTTCTCCACAACCTCTCTAGCATTTGTTGTTTGTAGATATTCTGAGGATGCCCATTCTAACTGGTGTGAGGTGACACCTCATTGCAGTTTTGACTTGCATTTCTCTAATAATTAGTGATGTTGAGCAGCTTTTCATGTGATTCTTGGCCATCTGTATATCTTCTTTGGAGAAATGTCAATTTAGGTCTTCTGCCCATTTTTGGATTGGGTTGTTTTTTTAATATTGCACTGCATGAGGTGTTTATATATATTGGAGATTAATCCTTTGTCCGTTGATTCCTTTGCAAATATTTTCTCCCATTCTGAGAGTTGTCTTTTCATCTTGTTTATGGTTTCCTTTGCTGTGCAAAAGCTTTTAAGTTCCATTAGGTCCCATTTATTTTTGTTTTTATTTCCATTACTCTAGGAGGTGGATCAAAAAAGATCTTGCTGTGATTATGTCAAAGAGTGTTCTTCCTATGTTTTCCTCTAAGAGTTTTATAGTGTCTGGTCTTATATTTAGGTATTGAATCCATTTTGAGTTTATTTTTGTGTATGGTGTTAGGGGATGTTCTAATTTCATTCTTTTACATGTAGCTGTCCAGTTTTCCCAGCACCACTTATTGAAGAGACTGTCTTTTCTCCATTGTATATCTTTGCCTCCTTTGTCATAGATTAGTTGACCATATATATAGGTGCGTGGATTTATCTCTGGGCTTTCTATCTTGTTCCATTGATCTGTGTTTCTGTTTTTCTGCCAGTACCATATTGTCTTGATTACGGTAGCTTTTAGTATATTCTGAAGTCAGGGAGTCTGCTTACTCCAGCTCCGTTTTTTTCCCTCAAGACTGCTTCAGCTATGCGGGGTCTTTTCTGTCTCCATACAAATTTTAAGATGATTTGTTATAGTTCCGTAAAAAATGCCATTGGTAATTTGACAGGGATTTCATTGAATCTGTAGATTGCTTTGGGTAGTATAGTCATTTTCACAATATTGATTCTTCCAATCCAAGAACATGGTATATCTCTCCATCTGTTGGTATCATCTTTAATTTCTTTCATCAGTGTCTTATAGTTTTCTGCATACAGGTCTTTTGTTTCCCTAGGTAGGTTTATTCCTAGATATTTTATTCTTTTTGTTGCAATGGTAAATGCGAGTGTTTCCATAATTTCTCTTTCAGATTTTTCATCATTAGTGTATAGGAATGCAAGAGATTTCTGTGCATTAATTTTGTATCCTGCAACTTTACCAAATTCATTGGTTAGTTCTAGTAGTTTTCTGGTGGCATCTTTAGGATTCTCTATGTATAGTATCATGTGATCTGCAAACAGGGACAGTTTTACTTCTTCTTTTTCAATTTGTATTCCTTTTATTTCTTTTTCTTCTCTGATTGCCATGGCTAGGACTTCCAAAACTATGTTGAATAATGGTGGTGAGAGTGGACATCCTTGTCTTGTTCCTGATCTTAGAGGAAATGCTTTCAGTTTTTCACCATTGTGAATGATGTTTGCTGTGGGTTTGTCATATATGGCCTTTATTATGTTGAGGTAGGTTCCTTCTGTGCCCACTTTCTGGAGAGTTTTTATCATAAATAGGTGTTGAATTTTGTCAAAAGCCTTTTCTGCATCTATTGAGATGATCATATAGTATTTATCCCTTAATTTGTTAATGTGGTGTATCACATTGATTGATTTGCATATATTGAAGAATCCTTGCATCCCTGGGATAAATCCCACTTGATCATGGTGTATGATCCTTTTAATGTATTGTTGGATTCTGTTTGCTAGTATTTTGTTGAGGATTTTTGCATCTATATTCATCAGTGATATTGGTCTGTAATTTCCTTTTTTTGTAGTATCTTTATCTGGTTTTGGTATTAGGGTGATGGTGACCTCATAGAATGAGTTTGGGAGTGCTCCTTCCTCTGCAGTTGTTTGGAAGAGTTTGAGAAGGGTGGGTGTTAACTCTTCTCTAAATGTTTGATAGCAATCACCTGTGAAGCCATCTGATCCTGAACTTTTCTTCGTTGGAAGATTTTTATTTTATTTTATTTATTTATTTTTTTGTTTTTGTTTTTTTGCGGTATGCGGGCCTCTCACTGTTGTGGACTCTCCCGTTGCAGAGCACAGGCTCTGGACGCACAGGCTCAGCGGCCGTGGCTCACGGGCCCAGCCGCTCCTTGGCATGTGGGATCTTCCCAGACCGGGGAACGAACTCGTGTCCCCTGCATCGGCAGGCGGACTCTCAACCACTGCGCCGCCAGGGAAGCCCTTGTTGGAAGATTTTTAATCACAGTTTCAATTTCATTACTTGTGATTGGTCTGTTCATATTTTCTGTTTCTTCCTGGTTCAGTCCTGGAAGGTTATACCTATCTAAGAATTTGTCCATTTCTTCCAGGTTGTCCATTTTATTGGCCTAGAGTTGCTTGTAGTAGTCTCTTAGGGTGCTTTGTATTTCTGCGGTGTCTGTTGTAACTTCTCCTTTTTCATTTCTAATTTTATTGATTTGAGTCCTCTCTCTCTTTTTCTTGGTGAGTCTGGCTAATGGTTTATCAATTTTGTTTTTCTTCTGAAAGAACCAGCTTTTAGTTGTATTGATCTTTGCTATTGTTTTCTTTGTTTCTATTTCATTTATTTCTGCTCTGATCTTTATGATTTCTTTCCTTCTGCTAACTTTGGGTTCTGTTTGTTCTTCTTTCTCTAGTTTCTTTAGGTGTAAGGTTAGATTGTTTATTTGAGATTTTTCTTGTTTCTTGAGGTAGGCTTGTATAGCTATAAACTTCCCTCTTAGAACTGCTTTTGCTGCATCCCATAGGTTTTGGATCGTCGTGTTTTCATTGTCATTTGTCTCTAGGTGTTTTTTGATTTCCTCTTTGCTTTCTTCAGTGATCTCTTGGTTATTTAGTAACGTATTGTTCAGCCTCCATATGTTTGTGCTTTTTACCCCGTAATTCATTTCTAACCTCATAGCATTATGGTCAGAAAAGATGCTTGATATGATTTAAATTTTTTTAAATTTGCTGAGGCTTGATTTGTGACCCAAGATGTGATCTATCCTGGAGAATGTTCTATGTGCACTTGAGAAGAAAGTGTAATCTGCTGTTTTTGGATGGAATGTCCTATAAATATCAATTAAATCTACCTGGTCTATTGTGTCATTTAAAGCTTCTGTTTCCTTATTTATTTTCATTCTGGATGATCTGTCCATTGGTTTAAGTGAGGTGTTGAAGTCCCCCACTATTATTGTGTTACTGTCAATTTTGTCTTTTATAGCTGTTAGCAGTTGCCTTATGTATTGAGGTCCTCCTATGTTGGGTGCATATATATTTATAATTGTTATATATTCTTCTTGGATTGATCCCTTGATCATTATGTAGTGTCCTTCCTTGTCTCTTGTAACATTCTTTATTTTAAAGTCTATTTCATCTGATATGAGTATAGCTACTCCAGCTTTCTTTTGATTTCCATTTGTATGGAATATCTTTTTCCATCCCCTCACTTTCAGTCTGTATGTGTCTGTAGGTCTGAAGTGGGTCTCTTGTAGACAGCATATAGATGGGTCTTGTTTCTGTATCCATTCAGCAAGCCTGTGTCTTTTGGTTGGAGCATTTAATCCATTCATGTTTAAGGTAATTATCGATATGTATGTTTCTGTGATCATTTTCTTAATTGTTTTGGGTTTGTTTTTGTAGGTCCTTTTCTTCTCTTGTGTTTCCCACTTAGAGAAGTTCCCTTAGCATTTGTTGTAGAGCTGATTTGGTGGTGCTGAATTCTCTTAGCTTTTGCTTGTCTGTAAAGCTTTTGATTTCTCCATCAAATCTGAATGAGATCCTTGCTGGATAGAGTAATCTTGGTTGTAGTTTCTTCCCTTTCATCACTTTAAGTATATCATATCACTCCCTTCTGGCTTGTAGAGTTTCTGCTGAGAAATCAGCTGTTAACCTTATGGGAGTTTCCTTGTGTGTTATTTGTCGTTTTTCCCTTGCTGCTTTCAGTAATTTTTCTTTGTCTTTAATTTTTCTCAGTTTAATTACTGTGTGTCTCGGCATGTTTCCCTTTGGGTTTATCCTGTATGGGACTCGCTGCGCTTCTTGGACTTGGGTGGCTATTTCCTTTGCATGTTAGGGAAGTTTTCAACTATAATCTCCAAATATTTTCTCTGGTTCTTTCTGTGTCTCTTCTCCTTCTGGGACCCCTATAATGTGAATGTTGTTGCGTTTAATGTTGTCCCAGAGATCTCTTAGGCTGTCTTCATTTCTTTTCATTCTTTCTTCTTTATTCTGTTCCGCTGCAGTGAATTCCACCATTCTGTCTTCCAGGTCACTTATCCGTTCTTTTGCCTCAGGTATTCTGCTATTGATTCCTTCTAGTGTAGTTTTCATTTCAGTTATTGTACTGTTCATCTCTGTTTGTTTGTTCTTTAAATCTTCTAGGTCTTTGTTAAACATTTCTTGCATCTTCTCGATCTTTGCCTCCATTCTCTTTCGAGGTCCTGGATCATCTTCACTATCAGTATTCTTAATTCTTTTTCTGGAAGGTTGCCTATCACCACTTCATTTAGTTGTTTTTCTGGGGTTTTATCTTGTTCCTTCATCTGGTACATAGCCTTCTGCCTTTTGATCTTGTCTATCTTTCTGTGAATGTGGTTTTTTGTTCCACAGGCTGCAGGATTGTAGTTCTTCTTGCTTCTGCTGTCTGCCCTCTTGTGGATGAGGCTGTCTAAGAGGCTTGATGGGAGGGACTGGTGGTGGGTAGAGCTGACTGTTCTTAATTACATCTTTGTATTAATTACATGTGTACAGGTGTCAGTTATATATCCTGTCACTAAACATATTTTGAATATTTATGTAGTCCAAGTGCTATGTATGCTGAGAGTACAAGGATAACACCTTGTATTTGAGATTTGACTTTACGATGTGTGGTCATAGGCCCTAATCACACACACACACACACACACACACACACACACACACACACACACACACACACACACACACACACACCCTCAAGCTCCTATTATACTCTAGGTTAAAGTAAAATTACTGCTCGCAGTTAGGTTGGGGAAAAATATGTGGACAACTTGAATGGAATTATGGAGAGCAGTTTGCTAGTTGTAAGGTAATCCAAAAAAAAAAAGTGAGTGCGTTGGATGATGGGAGAGAGAGTAAAGAAACAGCAGCATCACATTGGGCAAACCAAAGAAGCTTTCCTGGATGGGAGAAAGAACAGTACGGCAGCTAGAATTAAAGACTCAGTAATTTGCATTGAGAAGCAGAAGAACACTTTATTAAATCTACCTGTGCTTCCTGAATTTCTCATGTCATTCAGTCTTTTACCTTGATACACTGGGATTATGTTATCAGCAAATTTTCTACCTGAGCTTGTCACTTATGGCAACACAGGTATTTTGTTCAACTCGCTTTGTTTAAAACGTGTTATTTATCTTCACTTACGATCATGTTAGGGTAGCCATCCTAGCCAACAAGACAGGACATTGAATACCGGCTAAATGCTTCATAACTGTGCCTTTTTGTGTTTGTCACTTGCCTTTCCTTAGATTCGGGAATACCCCATTGATGTCCAAAGCAACCAGCTTCCCTTCCTGCGGAATCCAGATATCCTGGTGGGAGAAAATGACCTAACTGCCCTTAGCTATCTACATGAGCCTGCAGTTTTGCATAACTTAAAGGTCCGTTTCCTGGAGTCCAACCATATCTACACTTACTGTGGTAAGTGGGGTATCTATTGGCTGTGTGTGTTTGAAAGTGCTTACAGTCTTTAGACTTTACCTGTTAAACTCCAGTGGTTAAGAATCCTACTTTCACTCTCATTATAAGTGCCTCTCACCTGAGACCCTTGAAATGTTTGCAGTCAGTGAATGTGGCTTAATTAGGCTGCCATACCTCTCTGTGGGAGGACTGGTGTTAATCACAGCTCAAGCAGGGAAGAATTGGGCCACACCTTGTGGCTTGATGGTCAGGCACATTCCTGGAATCAGTAGGAAAGCAGTAAATCCACCCCAATGTGCCAGCTCAGGCGTTTGCTCTCACTGTGGAGCGCACTGATGCAAATGTACAGCTGGCTTGTTTTTGTTTTTTATTGACTTTTTATTTTATATTGGAGTATAGGTGATTAATAATGTGTTAGTTTCAGGTGTACAGCGAAGTGATTTAGTTATACATATATGTGTATCTCTTCTTTTTCAAATTCTTTTCCCCTTTAGGTTGTTACATAGTATTGAGCAGAGTTCCCTGTGCTATAAGTAGGTCCTTGTTTGTTATCCATTTTAAATATAGCATTGTGTACGTGTCAGTCCCAGACCCCCTATCTCTCCCCACCACACTTCCTTCTGGTAACTGTGAGTTGATTCTCCAAGTCTGTGAGTCTGTTTCTGTTTTGTAAATAACTTCATTTGTACCCTTTTTTTTTAAGATTCTGTGTATAAGCGATATCATGATATTTGTCTTTCTCTGTCTGACTTACTTCATTCAGTATGACAGTCTCTGTGTCCATCCATGTTGCTGCACATGGCATTATTTCATTCTTTTTATGGCTGAGTAATATTCCATTGTATATATGTACCACATCTTCTTTACCCATTCTTCTATCGATGGACATTTAGGTTGCTTCCATGTCTTGGCTATCATAAACTGCAGTGAACATTCGGGTGCATGTTTTTGTTTTCTGCTTGAGAAAGGGTTGCCTTTCTGTCTGACCCTCTCACTTGCCCACGTGCAAACATGTGCATGATGAATATTTGTTGAATTCATGATCAGAAACCATGACAAATGCTTTTTTAAATTTACTTTTTAATTGAAATATAATTGATTTACAATGTTGTGTTAATTTCTATATCCTGGTTTATCCCAGGATATTGAATATAGTTCCCTGTGCTATGCAGTAGGACCTTGTTATTTATCCATTCTATATGTAGTCGTTTGCATCTACTAACCCCAAATTCCCATTCCATCCCTCCCCCACCCCACTCCCCCTTGGCAACCACAAGTCTGTCCTCTACATATGTGAGTCTTTTTCTGTTTCATAGGTAGGTTCATTTGTGCCATATTTTAGATTCCACATATAAGTGATATCTTATGGTATTTGTCTTTCTGACTTCACTTAGTATGATAATCTCTGTTTGCATCTATGTTGCTGCAAATGGCATTATTTCGTTCTTTTTTATGGCTGAGTAGTATTCATATATATACACACGCACATACACACACACACAAATACATAAACACACATACACACAGACACACCCCACATCATCTTTATCCATTCATCTGTTGATGGACATTTAGGTTGTTTCCATGTCTTGGCTATTGTAAATAGTGCTTCTATGAACATAGGGGTGCATGTATCTTTTTGACTTGCAGTTTTGTCTGTATATATGCCCAGGAGTGGGGTTGCTGGATCATGTGGTAATTCTATTTTTAGTTTTCTGAGGAACCTGCATACTGTTCTCCATAGTGGCTGCACCAACTTACATTCCCACCAACAGTGTAGGAGGGTTCCCTTTTCTCCATACATCTCCAGCATTTGTTATTAGTAGACTTTTTAATGGTGGCCATTCTGACTGGTATGAGGTGGTGCCTCACTGTAGTTTTGATTTGCATTTCTCTCATAATTAGCGATGTTGAGCAGCTTTTCATGTGCCTGTTGGTCATCTGTATGTCTTCTTTGGTGAAATGCCTATTTAGGTCTTCTGCCCATTTTTTGATTGGGTTGTCTGTTTTTCTGTTGTTGAGTTGTATGAGCTCTATGTATATTTTGGAAATTAAGCCCTTGTTGATTGCATTGTTTGCAAGTATTTTCTCCCATTCTGTAGGTTGTCTTGTCTTTTCTTTTTTATGGTTTCCTTTGCTGTGCAAAAGCTTGTGAGTTTGATTAGGTCCCATTTGTTTATTTTTGTTTTTATTTCTATTGTCTTGGGAGACTGACCCAAGAAAACATTGGTATGATTTATGTGCCATGACAGATGCTTTAAAGAAATGTCCTAAAATTTCTCTCACATTTTTCTTGAAATTTCTCAATTTCCCCCATCCCACATTTTGGCTTCTCTTTTTTAGACTATTGTTAAGTGCTATGGTGAAAACAAGAACCCTAGTTTGAGGGGCAAAGCATTTTAGGATCTGTTTGCAGAGGCAGCTGAGGGCTTCTTTGTGGGGGGTTGTCCCATTTGTCCTTCAGTGCCTTGGTCTTATCTGTGATCCTAGGTGAGCCCTCAGGGGGTCAGGGTTCTTTTCATTGTGATATCCCACTTTGGTTTGGAATTGGCCAGCTGGCTGCTAAGTTAGGGTGAGCTTCTATGCCAGATTTCGGGAGCTGGAAATACCATGTTGATTTCAGTGCTTGAGGGAGTTTCCCAAAGCTCCTTTCCCCCAGTTGTTAGTGAGAGTTTTATTTGAAAGAAGCCCTCAGTAAGTGGGGTTTTTTTTTTTTTTCAAAAAGATTTTTGAAAATCTCCCTTTTTGGAGAAAGGGATAAATGACCACCAGCTTCGCTTTTTACAGGCATCCCTTCTAAGAGAGGTCCGGGTGTCTGCATGCATCTATCCAAGCGTACCTTGGCTCTTCCAGCTTCAGCCTTCAGAGTGACTGATGTAGCGCAGAATTCTAAGTCATCAAGAAGCACTCTTACCTGCTGTGGAGGGGGCTGAGACATTTTAGGAAAATGTGTGACCTCAGAGTAAAATATCAAAATTTGAATGGGATGAATTAGCGTTTTAGACAACTCTCAATAACCAGTAGAACATGAGAGGCTGTTTTTACGGCGAATGACTTGGAGAATTCTCTTATTAATTGGAGTTTTTCTCAGTTCTGGGCCTTATTTTTCATTCCAGGTTGTATTTTCAGGAAAACTTTCATCTGGAGAGGACTTTGTCTTTATCTTTTTCCTCTCCTTGCCCTTTCTTCTTTACTTGGGCAATGTGGTTTATTAAGTTTCACGTTTCTTTCTCTCTCTCTCCTTCTCTCTCGTATTTTTTCCCTTTTTAATAGACTTTACGTTTTACAGCAATTTTAGGCTGAGAGCAAAACTGAGTGGAAGGTACACAGACTTCCCATATAACCCCTTTCCCAACACATGCAGAGCCTTCCCCACTATCACCATTCTGCTCAAGAGTGAAACATTTGTTAAAATCGATGAACCCACAATGACACATCGCTATCACCCAAAGTCCATAGTTCACATTAGGCCACTCTTGGTGTTGTGTGTTCTGCGGGTTTAGACAAATGTATAATGACATGTAGCCACCGTTATGGTATCATAACAGTAGTTTCACTGCCCTAAAAGTCATCTGTGCTCTGCCTGTTCGTCCCTCTCTCCCCACTAAACCCCTGGCAACAACTGAGTTTTTATACTGTCTCTATAATTTTGCCTTTAGAGAATATCATATGGTGTAGTCACAGTGTATAGCCTTTTTGAATTGGCTTCTTTCACCTAGTAATATGTATTTAAGTTTTCTCCATGTCTTTTCATATCTTGATAAATCATTTCTTTATAACACTGATATTCCATTATTCAATGTACCACAGTTTGTCCATTCACCTACTGTAGAACATCGTTGCTTCTGAGTTTTGGCAATTATGAATATAGCTGTTATAAACATCCACGTGCAGGTTTCTGTGTGGATATGTGTTCGACTCCTTTAGCTAAATACCAAGGAGTGTGATTATTGGATCATATGGTAAGATTATGTTTAGTTTCATAAGGAGCTTCCAAAGTGGCTGTGCCCTTTTGCATTACCACCAGTGATGAAATAAGAGTTCCCTTTGCTCCACATCCTCTCCAGCATTTGACCTTGCCGGTGTTCTGGATTTGGGCCATGCTAATAGGTGTATAGTGGTATCTCATTGGTGTTTCAGTCTGCATTTCCCTAATGACTTACGATGTGGAGCATCTTTTCCCATGCTTATTTGCCATCTCTGTATCTTCTTTGGTGAGGTGTTTGTTTAGGTCTTTTGCCTGTTTTTTAATTAGATGGTTTATTCCCTTACTGTTGGGTTTTAAGAGTTCTTTGTGTATTTGGGGTAACAGTCCTTTATCAGATATGTCTGTGGCTTGTCTTCTCATTCTCTTGACTATGCTTCTTTTCACACACCAGAAGGGAGCACAATGTAGGTGCTCTCCCATCTTGGCAGGGACCCTTTGCATTCTTGCCTTCTCTTCCCCAGATGACTGGAAAAGCTCACATTTTTGGTACCCATCAGTGGTTCCCTTGAGATCCAGAATATGTTTATGTGAAAGAAAAAGGCATGAATTTGTCTTATCTTGAATACTGAATTTGTTTTTTTTCTCGCTCTTCACATTCTCAAATATCAATTTACCTTGCCCTTCCGTAAAAGATCTTCAGGGTGAGAGGATTTGCTAACTCTTCATTCAACATGTAGTTATTGAGTCCACCATTGCAATATGTCCTTTTGGGCACACAAGATGGGAAAAACAGTGGAGTGAAAGATAATGCATGATATAGTGTGATGTGAGACAATAAAAAATAGCCAACACTCAGTGCTTACTGTGCAAGTCTGAATGGTGTGAATGTTCTCTCTATTAATCATTTTACCCTCAGGATAACCAGGGAAATGCAATTATTATCCCCATTTTGCAGTCTGGGAAACTAAGGCACTCAGAGGTTAAGTAATTTGGCAAAGTCACACAATTAATAATCAGCTGACGCACGGCACAGGGAGATCAGCTTGGTGCTTTGTGACCACCTAGAGGGGTGAGATAGGGAGGGTGGGAGGGAGACGCAAGAGGGAGGGGATATGGGGATATATGTACACGTATAGCTGATTCACTTTGTTATACAGCAGAAACCAACACAACATTGTAAAGCATTTATACTCCAATAAAGATGTTAAAAAATAAATAAATAAAAAGTAACCGGCTGAGCCGAGATTTGCCATTACGATGTGTAAATCGTATTTCCTGTTCACAAGTTGTTTGTATTTTAGTTAAGACAGCCCACATACAAATGAGAAATTAATAGTCCCTCTTTTAGATTTTAATTCTGAGATTTTTTTTTTAAGCCTAACACCTGTTGGCCGGGTTAAGTACCCTCTTCTTTCTGATCCTGCAACACTCTGTACGTGTGTATTTTATGAATTCAATTTGTTGAGCATTTGTGCATGCGTGTTTGTGTGTGTGTGTGCACGTCCCCGTGCATATTATGCTTATTCCATGCTCTAGGGCATTTGGAGGCCCGGCCTGTCATTCTTTTCTCCATCAGGGCCTAGCAGAGTGCCTGATAAACACATACATCTAGATTTAGTTGAGTGATTGGTTAAGACTCATTCTGTTCTCTTTCCTTCTTTAGTTCTGATGTACATGAACAGGGGCCTGTAAAGCTCTTGTCACGAGGCCGTCGTGCTCTCAGAACTGACTGCATTTTCTGTTTGCAGGGATCGTGCTTGTTGCCATTAATCCTTACGAACAGCTGCCAATCTATGGCCAAGATGTCATCTATGCCTACAGTGGCCAAAACATGGGGGATATGGACCCTCACATCTTCGCTGTGGCCGAGGAAGCCTACAAGCAGATGGCCAGGTAAGAATAACCTCAGCCCGGAAGTCCTCCTGGGTAGAGTCAGAGGGAAGAAAAGGGAGTTTCTGCCTTCTTCGGCTGCCTTTTCTCAGTGGTGGAGTGGTGATTCTGGGATTGAGGAAGAGTCTTGGGAGCCAAACCAGCTCAGGTTCTTTTCTTACCACGTTTCCTCATGTCTTCGTCGTCTTCTTGTGAACCTGAGCCTTGGCTTGGAGAACAGTGGCTCCTTAGACTTATTTCAGTTTTGAGCAATGCAGTTAATGCCTAGTGTGTCATCTCTCCTTGACTTTCTTTTGGCCTTTTCTCCTCCCCTCCAGGTGTAATGAATCCATTTTATACCATCACCATTCATTCTGCAGATCTCACTGAAGGCTCCCTTTTGAAGGAACCAGGACTCTGACAACTTCTTGAGATGCCAGGCATTTGGGGCAGATACAGAAATTTCAAATTAGCAGTTGTGCATCGTGGTTTCGGGTTTTTAGCCTGGAAGTGGAGTTCTGTTTAGGCACTTAAGCAGGTCTGATTTTCGAACTCTGAAAGATAGGTCCAGGTCTGTTTCGTCAGAAGGTGGGCTAGGTGAGTGTATTGGTCAGGGTTCTACAGGGCAACGGAACCAATATGGAGTGTGTGTGTGCGCGCACGTGCGTGTGTGTGTATGTAAAGAGAGGGATTTTTATCTTAAGGAATTGGCTCATGCAATCGTGGAGGCTTGGCATGTCCAAAATCTGCAGGGTAGGCTGGCAGGCTGGAGATCCAGGGGAAAAATACTGCATTTTGAGTCTGAAGGCTTTCTACTAGCAGAATTCTCTTCGGTGGGGATGTCAAATGTTTTTCTCTTATGATCTTCAACTGCTTGGGTGAGGCCCACCCAAGTCTACTGATGTAAATGTTCATTTCATCTAGAAAAGAGCACCTTCATAGCAGTAAACATAGTCAAACAGACTAATGTTTGACCAAATGTCTGGGAACTGTGGCCTAACCAAGTTGACACATAAAATTAACCACCACAGTGTTGGTCTTGAACTGTCAACATATAGTATAGGGAAAGAGAGTTTTACCAAAGTTTTGGTGGAAATGCATTTTTCCAATTAACAGAAAAATGCTGGATCCTTTCAGCTAAATCTTTTTTGCCACCTCTAGAGAATATCTTACAGAGCTAGCAGGAAAGGTAGGAGTCCTTTGTGGGGAGGAGGGCTGCTTAGGCTAATTTAGTGAGAGGAGTGAGAAAGAATCCCACTCGAGGTGGTCTGTGCTTCGGTGGATATCAGGGTGTAATTTTCAGCCCAATGAAAATTTCCATGAGGAAAGACTGTTATATAAGTTTCCTTACTAATTTATAATGTTTTATTGCTGGCTGTGGAGATCAGTATGTAAAAGGTCTGTTTCCTTATGGATACACAGTGACCGTATTCAATATAAGCAGTGATTGGAAAACAGCAATATAATAAGTAGAATGATCTAAAACCATTTTATTTCTCCCAAATGTTATAGATTGTGGAGCTAAAATGGTCATGACCTTTGATCTCTCTGATGCCATAAAGCGACCGCACAATATGTTCATCTGCTATCAGGGCTTGACCTGGAGTCGCTTAGCTTGGTAAGCTGTTGAGGCACACACCTCTGGACTGAAGTGTAAGTTCAAGGTCAGATCACGTGTGGAGAAGGATGAGGGGTAGCATGATGCAGCACACGGCCTCGCTCAGGTGTATGCACAGTGGAGGGGGACCTGGGGTCTGGACAGGCTTCTGCATCTTGGGAGGATCACTTAAACCAAGTCATCATTTGCTTCATGTGAAGAAGATTATCCTTCCTCCTTTATGGATGGTTTCTTTATGGCTCTAAAATGGAAGGTGAGTATGGCCTGGTTCTGACGACTTCCTTCCATGCTAAAAGTTCCGCCAGCTCCCTGAGACTTGTCCTTTCATGGATGTCATTGATGTTTGTTTTTCATTCCATTCTCCTCTTCTAGCCAGTTGCACTTAGATGTATCAGAAGTTGCTGTTCTTTATCAGACTTCTTGAGGCTCCCCTACAGCTTTGAGAAACATCTAGCCTCCACTTTTATCCATACCATAGATCCTTTTGATTAAATACCTCCCTTCCTTTCCGTGCCGGAAGCTGTGCTCTTGGGTTATTTCACTTGTTTGGGTCCTTGTTCACACCTGTTAGAGGGAAAGGGCAGGTGTGGGCATCCAGGGTGTGGTGATATGATCTTGCCTATGGTAATGCATTTGACGATTAAGGGGTTTGGATGTTAAAGTTGGACAAGGAGTTGCTTCCTCAAGGATTTTCTTTAAAGTGCTAAGGTTTATTCGTTTTACCCACTGAGTCCTAGGGTAGCCAAATAATTTTGCTGAAATTCTTGTGCAGTTTTTGCTCATGAACGTGCATTAGAAGCATAAGGCCAGCACACGTGGCCACAGGAGAGAGGAGCTATTTTTGTATAAGTTCTGTTGTCAGCAGCTCATGGTTCCTGCTATTGATCTGAGAGGCATATTAGAAGCCCCAGCAGAATCTTTGCAGGGAAAGAGGGAGACCCACTGGTCAGATGCAGGGACGGTTTTTTGCTGCATTTCCATTATGGGCCTTCTCTGTCAACTTTGAATACTAGAACACGTTCATTTAACAATACTTGCCAACTGTACTGTGCTCTTCCTGACTCGTCAGCAGTTTTTGAAATAATTGTTCTGTGGATCAAGTAGCCACAGTCTAACACAGTTTGCTTTGAATCTGAGCCTCCATAACCGCTGGGCAAAATAAAGGTACAAGAAACTGAAGTTAATGACTCCCAGTCTTCTGTGACTCTGAGTCAGTTGGCCTTGGACTCAGCAGTTCTTTCTCTTGATTCACTGGGGACTGGATTTTCTTTCTTCATGTCGTTCACACTGGGACACTCCAATTCTTGATGCTTTGAGTGTGTGGGAGGAGTCTGTCAAAGCTCGAAGGGATAAATCCAGACCTTCATCCCCATCCTGAGGTTTCCACCCAGAATCTTGTGCTGGATGGAAAGGTTGAGGAGACACAATAACAAGATGATTGGTTCATTGTCCCTATATCCCTGTTGACTTCAAGACTAGGCTTGAGAGTAAGCGGAGATTCACAGTGAAGAAAAAGGCTAAGCTAGTATAAAACATCAAATTCGTGAATTCTGTCTTCCACATAAGAGACTATAGTTCCCGTGAGAAAGGAGACTGACCGCGGCTTTATTTCTGCTCCTCCCTTGTTCAGGATCCGAAATGCCCATTCCCTCATTTTTACCTCCCCTGATTCCAGCCTCAGCTCCTGTGTTAAGTCATATCAGCCAACGTTTGCGAAGTATCAATTATTTGATAGGCTGCTTCCCGAATGAACACTAAGAAATGTGAGACCACTCCCCACTTCTTAAGGCGCCAACAGTCTAGTCTGGTTGGAGAGAGAGGACACAGTAGGCCAAAAAGCCTGTAACTGCAGGAAGTGTAAATTGAAGCCATGCTCGGCGTTGTTTGAATTGAGTTTGGAGATGATTGTCACACCTGGGCCAAGAAAACTGTAGCATTTAAGCTGGATCTTGATGAACTGGTAGGATGTGTAGAGTGAGAAGCAGAACTGTAGGTGGGTGGAGTAGAGTGATCAATACCCTAACAGTGGGGCATCAACAAGTGCGGTCACAAAACCACAGTGACGCGGTGCTTCACACCCCCTAGGATGTTTGTCATCAGAAAGACATAACAACAAGAATTGGCAAAGATGTGGAGAAATTAGAATCCTCATACGCTGCTGGTGGGAATGTAAAATGGTGCAGCTGCTTTGTAAAATAGTCCCAGCAGTTCTTCAGAAGGTTAGACAGAGTTACCACGGGAGTCAGCAATTCTACTCTTATGTATGTACCCAAGAGAAATGAAAACGTGTTCACCCAGAACCTCATCCACAAACATTCATAGCAGAATTATTCACAGTAGCCAAAAGGTGGGGAAAAAACTAAATATCCATCAGCTGACCAATGGATAAGGTGTGGTTATAGCCATACAGTGGAATATTATTTGGTACATGAAAAGGAACAAAATACTGATACAGGGATGAACCTTGAAAATATGCTAAGTGAAAGAAGCCAGACATAAAAGAAGCCGTACTGTGCGATTCCCCTTACATGAAATGTCCAGAGTAGACAAATATGTAGAGAGAGGTAGGTTAGTATTTGCCTAGGGCTGGAGGTTTGAGGGGAATGGGGAGTGACTGCTGATGAGGATGTCTTGTTTTTTTAAGTGGTGGCGACGGTGGGGGGCGGGTGATGAAAATTTTCTGCAGCTGATTGTGTGGGTGGGTGCACAGCTCTGCAGATGCCCTGAAACCCACTGAATTGTGTACTTTAAATGGGTGAATCGTGTGTTCAGTGAACTATATCTCAAAAAAGCTATTATTCACAAAAGGCATGGTTAGGGAACCAGCACCCAGGAAAGCTTAACCTATGTGGTAAGTGCGTCTGCGTCGGGGGTGTGTGGACGGTACAGTTAGAGGCAGGGTGGCCAGACGGTGGAGGCCTCTGAAGGCCGGGGTGAACTTTGGGAGAAAAGCGTGTTCTGTTATCAAAGGGTACAGAGATGGTCAGACGACTCTTGGAAACCCTGGATTAATCAAGTGAACCTTCAAGGCAGGGGGCTTCTCAGGGTAGTTATGTTGACATGCATTCTGGAGTCTCCAGTCTCCACGATGGGGATGCATTATGCTGGGTTTGCAAATCATATTTAGACACAAAACTGTCTTCAAGGACTCTTTGGGAAATGATGGCCTAGAGCAATGGATACATTTTAGAGCCTGTTAGATAAAGAGATAATATGACACAAGGGATGTTCAAAGACCAATTTTTCTCTGATGGGCCCTATTTCAAAATCGCCTCCTTCTCTCCATATTCCTATACCATTTCCAAGGATGAGAACACCTTCTCATGAGTAGTTTAGATTCTTGCGGAAATACCTTGCCTGTTTCAATGACCTCTGTGTAATGATTGATGGTAGATGCTGAAGCTGGAATTCAGACCCGGTCTCTGCCCCGAAGCCCTTTGTACCTGCTGAGAAGCTGTACTCCCTCCATCACTGGTGCCTGTCGACTGGCCCCAGGTAGTCTTCCCAAAACAGAGCAAACTCTGGTCCTCAGGACCATGAGGACCGAAGGACAGAGCTTTTGCCTTAATGTTTCAAAAGTGTCTAAATTCCAGAGTGAGATTAGAGTTTTGGTGTATTTTGTAGCTCTGCTGGTAGGAGTGGGCCACCTTCTTGTGCTCCCCAGGTCTGATCCTTTTTTTTTTTTTTTTTTTTTTTTACCTTTTGTGTTCTTTCCTGAAAGAGAGTGGGGACACTGCAGAGCAAATTCATTTGCTCGGGTAGCCAGGGTAATAGAACACACACATTTCCATCTGGCTCTGCGGTGCTGCTGAGCTGTGACTAATAGTGAAAGATGGGACCGCTCCTGTTTGGGGTCCCGGGGAGGGGAAGTGCAGCTCGGCCCACCTGTGGCAGCCGATTGAAACCTGCCCCCACCTGTGGGGGTGCTCCAAGAGAAATCCTGACTGTGGAGATGTGTTGCAGAGGGAGAGAGGTAATGAGAAAGTTCTACATTTTCCATCTTCAGAGGTCAAAAAAGAAAAAATAGAATTGACAACTTTATCTTCCTGGTCGTTGGGGTGGCATACTCTGGGATAGACAAGAACGGACTCAGGAGATTTCAGCATCTCTTTTGGGCTGCAGACTCTGTGGAATTTGGATCTTTGGGAAAATAATTTTTTAAAAGAACTGCAGGGACTTCCCTGGTGGCGCAGTAGTTGAGAGTCCGCCTGCCGATGCAGGGGACACGGGTTCGTGCCCCGGTCCGGGAGGATCCCACATGGGCCCGTGACCCATGGCCGCTGAGCCTGCGCGTCCGGAGCCTGTGCCCCGCAACGGGAGAGGCCACAACAGTGAGAGGCCCGTGTACCGCAAAAAAAAAAAAAAAAAAGAACTGCAGGTAGGTGACCGAAATTCACACTTTGCTTTGAGATCAAGTTTTAACTAGAATGATGTCAGTTTCTTTCTTCCTTTTTGATGTAAGGTAGTTTATTATTCTGGGTTGTATAGTTTGGGGAAGTTTGGGATGTGAAGTACTTTCTGATTGAGCCTCATGTTTTCAGTGTTGAGAGCAGAGCCAGGTTTTGTTTCTCTGTAAGATGTTTGCTGTACGGAAGTGTCCAGGGGTCTGTCCCTGGCGATGTGTCTCCCACCTACTGTGTGTCCATGCACAAACCCTTCGGGGCCTGTGGTTCTCAGTGAGTCCACCCTTTAAGGAGAATAGTGGCATCACCTCAGAGAGGGATTTGGACCTGCGAGAGGTCATGAGGAACCTTTAAAACCCGTTGAGTGCTATAAAAATTGGGGGAGCTGATGTTAAAGCTGACGGACAGCTTCCTTGGCTGTCGTTGAACACAAGTGACGGCATCGCTGGGGAGGTCAGTGGTTAGGGAGCAGTGACTTCCTGGATTTTTACAGTAAAGTCTGAAGCTGTGACTTCATTCAGCCCTGACTTTTGGCTGCAGTTTTGCTTTCCTTCCCATTCCTTATGATTTCGGGTCAGGGCTAGGTTGCTTTAGGACAAGGTATAGGAGATGTTCAAGATGTCTGAACACAGGAATGACTTTGTCTCCTCTCTGCCATTATCTCATTTCTCGAACATGCCCTGGGTAGTTAGTTCCCTTTGTTCAGATTCTTCCCAGGGTGCTGTCTTCCCCAGGCTCTTCTCCTGCACTTACTCCTCCCTGCTTCCCTCATCTCCTCTCCATGCCCCCCTGCTCAGCCATGGCTGTACACCCCTCTCCCTCCCCACGGGGTGCCCCAGCACCGAGGTCAATAGCATCATTTGATCCTTTATAATCTCTTAGACTGTATAGTTTCTTTATATTTCTACCTACCCTGTTTAAAATTCTAGTTATATTATTTAGATTTGAGTGTAGGGGAAAGTTAAGTATGCAGTGAATGTGGCTAATTATGACATCCCTGTGTTAAAAGAAATTGATGGTAAGTGTATATTGTCATCTCCTTTTAAAATTGTGAGTTTAGAAAAGAATAGGACTGGATCACTTCTATGACACTGCAGAGGTCATGAATGTTACTAATAGTCAAGTCCCATGTCAAAAATCATAGAGCTGAAAGATACTTCATTTTGTTAGTAACCACTTTTTATCTTACCTGGGGTGACGTCATGTTAGGAAAGGGCCTGCAGTCATTTGGTAGGAACTGGCTAAGCTGTAGGGACACTGGAGACCGCATCCCCGCCACGGGCCCTTTGGGTGCTGCTTGACCATTCCCAGTCCACGTAGCTCTGTCTCTCAAGCGTGTTCCATTTTTAACAGCTTTCATCGTCGGGAATTTCTCCATCACGCAGCACTCCACTCGTCTCCAGTCGCCTTCACCTGTGGCTCTGAGCTCTGTCCTGAGCAGCCACACAGGACAGTGAGCATTTCCTTACACGTGGCAGCCCCCTCCCGACTCTGGCTGAGCATCCTGGCTCCCACAGCCATTCCTTCTGAGCATAGCTTTCAGTCCCTCTCCCACTGTGGGTCGCCCCTGGACACCATCCGGTCTTTCTCTCTGATGTCCGTGGTCTCTGAATGCGGTCTGCCAGGAGAGGCGAAGAGTTCCTCCTTACAGAGAGTTTCTGTTACAGAGCCAACAATTGCACTGACTTGGCAGGCATTTCATATTGCTGATTTTTACTAAGTTTGCAAGCTGTCAAATTCCTATTTCCCCTCCCCCTGCCCACATATGCACAAGAATTATTTTATTACCACTGTAACGAGGTTTAATTGGCTAGCAATGAGCTGCACCTATTGAAAGTGCAGTTACATTAAATTGCACGTACAGTCTGACAGATTTTGACATATGCGTACACCCACGAAACCATCACCATGATCCAGGTAATGAATATTCCCTTAACTTCGAAAAGTTTCTCCTTCTAAGATATGTTTCCCTCATTCTGCAGCTTGCACAATTGATTTTTTATATGCTGAGCAGGATTCAGAGTTACCTGTATTAAATTTCACCTTTTGTCCCTGTGTTCCAATATTCCAGGATATCTCTTTGAGTCTTGATTATTGCATTTGATATTTTAAGTCTCCTTGGCTTGATGCATGTGCAAATTTAACAGATCTTTTGCTTCCGTCCTTATCTATAGATGAGGAGATGTTAACCCGGCTGGATTGCTATAACATGCTGGGAGCAGTTCTTTGACTAAGAACTGATAATTTAATCTAATAGAAATAAAAACTTAGGTCCTTACCTGTATTTTAAATTGTGTTAAAACCTGTGCGCACCAGGTTGGTCAGGCGTGATTTTCAGGGGCTCATGTCTGAGGAGGTGGGCACGCCAGACCCCAGTTAGCAGCCCAGCCTCACTGCTTCCTTCCCGTGTTTCACCTGGTCATGTTCTTTCACCTGAGTTCCTCCATTTCCTCAGCTGAAGCAAGAGGATCGTCGTGTGTACTTCCGTCCTCGGGTTGTTGTAAGAGATAACCGGCCCCTGAGCAGCCGTCCCGCGCCGGGCAGGACCCAGTGGACACGCTCTCGAGCTTCCCCCCGCGTTGTCGTTACCCAGCCTGGTTCTGCTGTCAGAGTCACACTCGTCACCTCACACGGGCTGCTTTCAGAATTCATAGTGGTGCTGACATGTGAATAAGATTTCGTTTTACACGGTGTCTGAAATAATTTTCAGTGAAAAAAAGCTGGTAAAATATGAAGCCTAGCAGGATGAAATGACATTTCTGTTTACATCATGCTAATGCCTTCACACCACGTCAGCTACTCTTTTTTTAACTGCGTGTCTTTACATTTATTTCCCGAAAGACAGAGTGGCCGTGGACCTCATGTGCTCACGTGCCCAAGTTTAGTAGGAGAGGAAGGTGCCGTAAAGCGCAGCAGCTCGGCATCCAGGGACAGGACTGCCTTGGCTCTCAGAACAGAGGAGCCGTGTGACCTTGGCAAGCCACTTAACCTTATTTTGCATCAGTGCCTGCGTCTTTAACATGGGGATAAATAGTGTCTAAATCACCAGATTGTTAGAATTAAATTAGTTGATAAATGAAAAGTGCTTAGAATGATTTCTGGCACAGAGTAAGTGTTCAGTAAGTGTCTGATACAGTGGTGGTTGTGATAATCTGGTGATAAATAATACTGATGATTTGATAAGTAATGTCATTATCATTTCATAGTGTCCAAAGGAAAGAAGTGCTGGAAGGAGACATCAGGGCTGAGCTGGATTCCCTTTATAGGTCGCCCTCAGAGAACAGATGGTCCTTCAGGCCCAAGGGAATAGTAGAAGGCTGGCCATTCCACGTGATTAGCAATGTTCTTTTGGATTTATAGGCTTGTGTTTGAAATTAGAATTAAAGAAGTTTATAGGTTGTTGCTCATCTGTCTAGAGGAAATACAGCATCAGTGGCACTATGTCTAAACCTATTTTTTGTCATATACAGAAAACCAACAGCTTTGAGTTTTGAATTTAAAGTGAAGTTGCACTGTTTGTTACTCGCTCAGCAGCTCCTAGAACAGTGTTAGAATGTGGACACCACTGCCCTTCGGTGATGGAATCTGTAAGCTTAAGCAAAAGCAAAGTAATACAATACACTGCAGGAACCAAGTGATTATTCGATTGCTTTTATAGGCAGTTGCTTGAGAGACAGCCTGCCTGATATCACTAACTGAGCATGTGGTGGAGGCCGGAAAAACAGTTTTCCCCATTTTTGGATTGGGTTGTTTGTTTTTTTGTTTTTGAGCTGCATGAGCTGCTTGTAAATTTTGGAAATTAATCCTTTGTCAGTTGCTTCATTTGCAAATATTTTCTCCCATTCTGAGGGTTGTCTTTTGGTCTTGTTTATGGTTTCCTTGGCTGTGCAAAAGCTTTGAAGTTTATTAGGTCCCATTTGTTTATTTTTGTTTCTAT
The DNA here is from genome assembly GCF_963455315.2 of Globicephala melas. NCBI lineage: Eukaryota > Metazoa > Chordata > Mammalia > Artiodactyla > Delphinidae > Globicephala > Globicephala melas. Next base: position 6,583,857 of record NC_083326.1, on the reverse strand, counting down.
TTCCATTTCTCTAGGAGGTGGGTCAAAAAGGATCTTGCTGTGATTTATGTCATAGAGTGTTCTGCCTGTGTTTTCCTCTAAGAGTTTTATAGTTTCTGGCAGCTCAATAACAACAAAACAAACAACCCAATCCAAAAATGGGCAGAAGACCTAAATAGACATTTCTCCAAAGAAGATATACAGACTGCCAACAAACACATGAAAGAATGCTCAACATCATTAATCATTAGGGAAATGCAAATCAAAACTACAATGAGGTATCATCTCACACCAGTCAGCATGGCCATCTTCAAAAAATCTAGAAACAATAAATGCTGGAGAGGGTGTGGAGAAAAGGGAACACTCCTGCACTGCTGGTGGGAATGTGAATTGGTACAGCCACTATGGAGAACAGTATGGAGGTTCCTTAAAAAACTACAAATAGAACTACCATATAACCCAGCAATCCCGGTACTGGGCATATACCCTGAGAAAACCATAATTCAAAAAGAGTCATGTACCAAAATGTTCATTGCAGCTCTATGTACAATAGCCCGGAGATGGAAACATCATCAGATGAATGGATAAAGAAGTTGTGGCACATATATACAATGCAATATTACTCAGCCATAAAAAGAAACGAAATTGAGCTATTTGTAATGAGGTGGATAGACCTAGAGTCTGTCATACAGAGTGAAGTAAGTCACAAAGAGAAAGACAAATACCATATGCTAACACATAGATATGGAATTTAAGAAAAATAAATGTCATGAAGAACCTAGGGGTAAGACAGGAGTAAAGACACAGACCTACTGGAGAATGGACTTGAGGATATGGGGGGGGGGAAGGGTGAGCTGTGACAAAGCGAGAGAGAGGCATGGACATATATACACTACCAAGCGTAAGGTAGATAGCTAGTGGGAAGCAGCCGCATAGCACGGGGAGATCAGCTCGGTGCTTTGTGACTGCCTGGAGGGGTGGGATAGGGAGGGTGGGAGGGAGGGAGACTCAAGAGGGAAGAAATATGGGAACATATGTATAACTGATTCACTTTGTTATAAAGTAGAAACTAACACACCATTGTAAAGCAATTATACTCCAATAAAGATGTTAAAAAAACAAAAACAAAAACAAAAACAAAACACAGGTTTTCCCAAGTGGATGGAAGTGAGACTCGGTCACTTCTGGTCCCTGCGGTGGTGCATCAGTTGGTTAGAGCAACGGTCTGCTGGGGCACATTGGTTTTTGGAAGATTCACTGGCATGTGGGAAGAAAATATTAGAACTTTATTTTTCACCATCTTTTAAGGTTTAAAATTCTGTTGGTGTATCTCTTATAATATGCACAGTGTATTAGTACAGTAGCACAGAAAGTAATTTATGAATACATACTTCAGGGGCAGCTTGCTCACAGTTTTCCTAATAGGGGAAAGAGGACTAGTTTCGTGTCCAGGGCAGTGTCTACACCCATAAATGCAGTTGTCTTTGTGGACTAGTTCATGGTCCCCAGAGGAAATCTGTCCCCTGGCCCCATAGTTCTTATTGGTGTGCTACCGTGGAAAGAAGGTGAGAGAAGGTGGCTGGCTCAGTGCAAGCCATCCCCATCATAGGAGACATATAAGGAAAACATGGCCATTATTCCTCTATCAGTGTCACTTTCCTAGACTGAGTTAAAGAGCACTGCTCTTTTAGTAGCTTTCTGATTACATCAGAACATAGGTTCTCATATAACAGTGGACAGTGTTTTGTCTCAAAAAAGAAAAAGAAGAAAGCCTTGGGGAGGTCCTTTATAATGGAGATAAATTGTTAGAATTGAATTTTAGTACTGGCCTTGCCCATGGAGGGAGTAAGCAGAGGTTACCCCAGATGACTCCATTTCAGAACCATGGAGAGAATTCCCCCCCCCCCCCCGCCCCCGCCAGACACACACACACCTGCTTTACTGAACCAGAATTTCAGGGGTGAAACCAAATTATCTCTTTAAAAAGCTCTACAACTGATTCAGAAAGGAGTAAGTCTTTGACAGGCGTTTGGGAAATTTTTAGAATAGATGAGTCTCTATGATTTGGGGGATTCAGAGCTGGTGCTCACAAGAAGAATCCGTGTCACAAGCTTTAATTGTCTCCTTAGCCTTTAAGCTCTGCTTGGTTGCTTTCAGCATCTCAGTATGACTTAAGGCTCTGAGAGTGAACTTTGATCAAGGAAAGAAGTTACAGAATTTGAAAGCCTGTTAGAAGGTAGAGGATCCTCCAAATGTAGCAGATGCCTAGCTTTTCCTGCCGTGATTCTCAACCCTGGCTGCACAGGAGAATCACGAGGGAGGTTCCAAACTAGCCATGGCCAGGCCTCACCCCCAGAGGTTGAGTTAATCAGATGGTGCTCAGGTGGTGATCTAAACACTTCCACGTGCTGTCTTAGTGAAGCAGTGCTGAGAACTTTGCTGAAACCGCCTGTGTAACTCAGGCGATCCACCTGGTCTTTGTCAACAGCAGAGTGTTGGGAAGTGAAGGGACTCTTCTGTGCACAGGTAACGTTGTAGAAAGCCTGCAGGCCATGCAGCACGTCCAGGAGAAGGCCCTGTGTTTATGTCCTTTAGAAGCACAGTGGGCAGATTTAAAAGCAAATGCTTTTTGAGTCCGCCTGGCTCCTGTCCCCATCATAGATCAATGATTTTGGAAGCCAGAGGAGGGGCACCTACACCAAAAGGTGATGGAAATTAATTCGGTCCTCTGTATTCCCAGAACTACAGAAGAAGATGCCTCATGGTCAATGACTTGCTTTTAAAAAGGTGTCCCTTTTGTTTAAAAGGGGAATTAACGTTCTTCAGAAGAGCAAGTACCAAGAGTACTTAGAAGTGTGGGATGTTTTTTTAGAAAATGCTGTGTAGGGCTTCCCCGGTGGCACAGTGGTTAAGAATCCGCCTGCCAAGGCAGGGCACATGGATTCGAGCCCTGGTCCCGGAAGATCCCACATGCCATGGAGCAAGTAAGCCTGTGCGCCACAACTACTGAGCCTGCCCTCTAGAGCCCGCGAGCCACAACTACTGAGCCCCCCTGCCACAACTACTGAAGCCCACGTGCCTAGAGCCCGTGCTCCACAACAAGAGAAGCCACCACAATGAGAAGCCTGCGCACCTCAACGAAGAGTAGCCCCTGCTCGTGGCAACTAGAGAAAGCCCACATGCAGCAATGAAGACCCAATGCAGCCAAAAATAAAATAAATAAAATAAATAAATTTTAGAAAAAGAAGAAGAAGAAAATGCCTTGTACCTAGTAAGAGAGGGATGAAGAGCAGGGGGACATCCTAGTATCCAGCGGCTTCCGATTAGTTATACTTAGTAGCTAGCAGTACTGTACCCCTAACGGTGTGGTTACTGAGAGGTTACTGGGGACCTGTTAATATAGGTGTGTGAACTGTGTGGAGTCTAGCTGCGTTTAGCTTAAATGTGGAGTACCAGTCTTCAGTTAAGATATTGGGGATCGATATATGCTCACTCCACGTGGTTTTGCTTCCCCACTGGGTCGTTGGGCTCCTAGAGTTTTATTCCATTTATCATTGCACATATTGATCCATCATAATTGCCTGATGTGTAGGAATTCTAGCTCAGTAATCCAAAGCAGAGATTTTTCTTCCCAGTTGCATGAGGTTGTCATTTCTACAATGCTGTTCATTTTACTTCCTTGTATTTGTAGATATTCTTATTTTATTTTGCAGAGTATATGTTCATGAAATGCATAGAATAACTAAGAGTTCCCTTCTTGGAGCTGGAAGGCTTTTGAGGTCAGATCTTCTGGGATAGGGGTTCCTTTTCAGCATCTTCAATGTTATGGTACCCAGTCTTTCTGGAAACTTCTAGTCTCCCTCATTGCACTGTTTGAAACTCAGAGGTGAGCAGATATCCTGCTGTCACTTACTCCCACCCTCGTTTTGGAGCAGCCACCAGAACAGATTGGTCTGGGAATGCACTTTAGTCTTTTCTCCTCTAAGTTAGACTCTTCCTGGTCTGGCTAGTGTTCCTCATGTGACGGTTCAGAATTCTGATTGACTTCCTTTGAGTATATTCCAGTTTTTCAGTGAACCCCATGAAATGTGGCATCCGTAATTAAGACAAGAGTGTAGATCCAGAGTGACCAGAGAAGGAGTCCGTGGCCATCTCCTGTTCTCCTGGGATATAAATACTTGGGGGCTGCATTAATAGAAATTTACTAATAGTTTCTTGCTGCGATGACTGATGAGTCAACCAAAATACATCCACACTGTGGCCTGGACGATGATCACAGTTAGGTACAACCATTGTGAAGTATGTTGCAGACCCACCCACCGTAGTTGTAGACCCTGTCCAGATCACATTGCTAGGTGGCAGTGTCCATTTTAGCATCCAGGTTTTCCTGTTCTCCTGTGCTCTTTCCTCTCTCTCTCTGAGTTGGGCTGATGATGCATTGTTTTTAGAACTAATCAAAGATGTCCTTGCTATCATGGTACTAAGCCAAAGTGACTGTTTCACAAAACACTGCAGAGTTTCTCACTTAGGAAGTCTGTAAGAAGAGAATGAGTGGTTTGCTCTTGAAGAAGTCGTCTGGAAGACACTTCTAAGTTTTGAGGAATAAGAAGCAAATTCTGCTTTCCGTCATCATCATCCTATGATTCACCCCTTTCCTCTTCCACCAGTCCTGGCATGCTGTCAGTCTTAAATGAAGGATACCAAAGCTGAACCTGGGCTTTCCCCTTGAGGCTTGGCTTCTTCCTTAGGCTGGCCCAGGGTTCCCCTAAGGCCGGAAGTGGGGGGTAAAGAGCCCAGGTTAGAAATGACACTGCCTGCCTCCCTTGGTGCCACTGTGTGCCTTCCTCCAGGCTCTTCTCGTGGCATCAGAAGCCTCTCCCGGTTCCCCTCACTTCACATCCTGAGTTTTCTTTGTCTGTGATTTACATTGAAACTGATGTTCACTTCCCCCCAGGCCTGGCTCTTGATTTTGGAATGGAAATTTAACACACTTTTAGTTCATTTCTCCACAGCCGCAGAGGGAACTTCAAGACAATTACCATGCTACCAAGACAATTAACATAATCGTAAATCATGTTCTGACAGTCAGAAGGTGAACTTGGGCACTTTTCCTTTGTCTTCGCCTTCCTGTTATAACAATCCTAATCCTCCCGAGACAAATTAATCCTTTGAGTTGAGGAAGGAGAATGCCATGTAAAAGAAATGTAAAAGAGAAAAAAGTTTATTAGTGTATCTCAAAAATATTTCCCTACTTTATTGATAGGCATGATAACACGGAATGTTCCTTAAGATCGTAAGTGATGTATGAGCACTACTTAATCATTATTGCAGCACTAACTAAATTTCATAGGTTTGTCAGCGGAACCACAGAAGTCATGCATCTTGCCTAAGGCACATAGCAGGCAGTTGGCAGAGATGATATGAACCTGGGCCCCCGAATTCCAAACCCTGTGCTCTTGACCACTTTGATACCCTGCGTCCCCGGAAAAGATGATTCTTGGGTTTCTGGCTTGGGAAACTGGGTAGATAGAAGTTCTATCTGATGAGACCAGGAAGATGGGGGAAGGGAGTTAGGAGAGACACTCTGAAGGGTTGAAAATGAGTTTATTTGGGAACTGTTTCATTCAGGATCCCCCACCCCTGACATCCAAATAAAGCTATCTAGTTATTGAGTCTATGATGGAGGTGAGAGGTCTTTGCCTATAGGTGGGACTTAAAGCCTTGGGAGTGGATGATGTCATCGTGGGAGAGATTGTTGAGAAAAGTTCTCAGATCTAACCCCGAGGAAACTGAGCATTTGAAGATCTGGTCTGAAGAAGAACCTGTAGAGTGTGATGATCACCCCTTCTTACAGGTGATGGGTTTATGCCTCCTTCTTGGGGGCAGTTGGAAATGTGTGTAGGAGTTTTGTTTGGCACAGCTGGGCTGGGGGTGTGCAGTACTGTGCTGATTGGGCAATGCACTGAGTGGGTTACTGCCTTGACCGGATGTTGGTTAGGAGTCTGGAACAACCTGAAACAGGCAGGGCAGTCCTGTGCATCTAAGACTTGCTTTCCATTGCTCTGCCCCAAATGCTCAAAATGATCTTTAACATTCTTTCTGACACTCACATTTATGTTGCCCTTTAGTTTTCAGGCCTTTAAAAAACCTCCCTATCTCATGGCTCCTCACTTGAAACTCAAGGAGTGTGGAAGGATGGGCTGTTGAGAGCTGAGACCTTGAGGGGCTTGGCCAGAGTCACCAAGCTCATGAGTGGCAGAACTAGTGCTGGAACCAGTTCTCTTGCTGCTGCTCCAGGGCTCCTGCTGTTCTCTTCTCCTTCTGTGTCTCCTTCTATGACTGAATCTGGAGGACCTGGGTATCTAGCTGAACTTCTGCAGGGATGCTGGGCTTGTACTAATGAATTTGCTCCATCTCATGGGAAGTTTTCATGGTTGCTGAATGACAGTGTCTGCCGGGAGACCTGTTGGACACCTGGACTGCTCTCTGTGGATGACCGTAGAGCAGGTGATAATTCATCCTTGGTGGATTCCCATGTATGTACTATGAGTGCGGAGCCAGCAGTGGGTTTCAGGCAAATATATTCTTTGCTCTTCCCTGTTCTCGTCATGTCTCTGCGCGCTTGACGTGCCCCATCTCTGCGTATGTGGGCAACTTCTAGGTGGACCTACAGGAATGCTCTGGGTACCAAAGTTTTCAGCCCTGGAGATGACAGCAGCCCTCTAAATTCTCAGAGTAGACAAGTAACTATGTAATATTGATTAGATGGCTGACCAAAGATTCTCCTGCCTAAAAATATCTATCTCCGTGGCCTATCACTTTATTTAAAGTGTTACCCTACTTCTCAGCTGTGACTCAAAAAACTATTAAAATATACTTAGTATTGGAGAGAGAAAACGTCATATATGTCACAACTTTCAAATGTAACTCGAGTCTAATGCCTTCGATTTCTGCCACCACAGCTTGAGTTCAGGGCCTCATATTCCATTTGGGTCACTGCTGCAGTCTCTGAATGGGCCTCAGTCTTGCCTGTGTTTCTTTTTTTTAACTCCCAAGTCCATCCTCCACGCTGCTGAAGAGGAGCGTGTGTGTGTGTGTGTGTGTGTGTGTGGTATGTGTTTGTGTTTTCTGGTAAATGATTTCAGAATGTTAAAATGCTGATGGGAAGGAGCTAGTTGGGGGAGAGAGGTTGCCAGCTGGGAGGGGTTTGGGAGACAGAGAAGGGGGATAACCGGTAGAGTGGAATTCTGGACATGGGGCTGGGATCTAGAGCTCAGATGATGAAATTTACCACCAAGAAGGTAGGATTTTCCAGTTGTTAGGGAAAGGGAGGAGAAGAGCTGGGTGCTGATGCGGCGGGAAGGTTGGTAGATGTGGTAGCAGGAAGTTGAACTGTTCGAGGCCTTTTCCCTTGATTGCTAAGACTCCTTTTGTCCTAGCACATGATAGGTACTGACATGTTAGATGAATTACATGTGGATTTTGTAGTATCTCTCATAATGTAGATGTGCCTGGGGGAATCCCTGGGATAGGAATAAGTCGCATGTACCGGAATCTGCCGTGTGTGCCGTCAGCTAACTGATGTCCAGTTGCTGCAAAGGCAGGTGGGCGGCCAGATGAGATGACTGTCTCTCAAGGGACCGATGAATAAGGGGGTGGCGACAACCCTGCAGCATTTTCCAAGGGCACCGCGGCAGGTGCACTTGGTGATCTGGCATGTGGTGTTGAAGACAGTCATTGGTGTCACATCTCTGTGGACCTGACACCTCCACCTGGCCGGTGGCCACAGACTCTCACTCACCCAGGTTCCCTTGCACTTGTCGTAGGTGGGATAGAGAGACCCGGAGAGAGAGAGAGAATCAGACTTTGACAGCTGCAAGGATGCTTAGATATTTTTCCGTCTAACTCGTTTATTTTACAGAAGATGAAATTGAGTGCCAAGGAGGAGAGGGGACTTGTTAAGCCCTGCATTGAATTTGTGCTGAGGCCCCATGGCACCAGACCCCAAGCCCAGGGCTCCTTCTAAGCTTCAGTGGAAAGGCCAGCTCCCTCGGCCACAGTCAGACCCGCAGATCTGCCCAGGGTGTGTGTGTGTGTGTGTGTGTGTGTGTTGATATGAACTAAGGATGACCTCAGGCCCACCGTTCCTTGTGCTTGACCAAGGTGGACATCAGATTGAGTCATATGATGAATGTGAGACTCTTCTCAAAGAAATGAGTTCTAAACTGTACAAGGAATGAACAATCTAAGAAATTAAAATATTAACGTCTTTTATTTTTAAGACTTTTTTAAAGAACAATTTTAGTTTCACAACAAGATTGAAAGGAAGGTACAGAGATTTCCCATATATCCTCTGTCCCCACACATGTATGGCCTCCCTCTTTATCCACATCACCCACCAGAGTGGTCCATTTGTTACAACTGATGAACCTATATTGACTTGTCATAACTACATAATCAAAGTTCATAGTTTACTTTAAGGTTCACACTTGGCGTTCATGCTTGGTGTTGTGTACTCTGTGGGTTTGAACAAATGTATAATAACATGTATCCGTCATTATGGTGTTGTATAGAGTAGTTTCACTGTCCTAAGTAGCCCTCTCTGCTTCATCTACTCATCCCCCCCAACCCTGTCAACCACTGATCTTCTGACTATCTCCATAGTTTTATCTTTTCCAGAATGTCATAGAGTTGGAATCATACAGTATGAAGGCTTTTCAGATCGGCTTCCTTCGCTTAGTAATATGCATTTAATTTCCTCCGTGTCTTTTCATGGCTTGATAGTTCATTTCCTTTTAGCGCTGATTAATATTCCATTTTCTGGTTGTACTACAGTTTATGCATTCACCTGCCGAAGGACATCTTGGTTGCTTCCAAGTTTTGGCAATTATGAATAAAGCTGCTAGAAATATCCTTGTGCAGGTTTTTGTGTGGACATAAGTTTTCAATCAATGTAACTTTTAAAGGAAGGTGCTACATGGAAATGTAAAGTTCTTCCTGGCATAAGGAAGGTAGACTAAAAAGGGTAGAAGTATCATCAAGCAAAAGGATGTGAGTGACTGAAGGAAAACACTCTTAAAGCAGCCCACTTGAACTCGTATTTGAGGTCAGATGCAAAAAACCAAAACAAAGGCACTACCTAAATAGTCATACTAAACTCCCCAGATCGAATGCTCTGTTAAGAGATACTTGAATTTTCCAAAATTGAAAATTCAATGTTTTGGTATTTTTTAGGAGCTAGACTGCAAATCAGTCGACTGCAAGGGGTATCAGTTTTTTTAGTGTTTTATTTGATAAATATTTGAAGTAAAAGTTGTACTGTTTTATTTGTCAGATAAAACACCTCAGAATTAAGGGATTTTTACTCCATTTTAGCTGATTAAAAAAGTCACTAAACATAACTCACTGGGGAATAAAGCGATTGGGATTGTTCCTCAATAGTATGCTATGTTTCATCTTTTGACACAACAGTTAGATTCTGATCAGCTCTGAGTAAAGGGGATTTTCAGTGCCTATCCTTCAGACAAACCCACAAAACTACTGTTATAATCCAAGAAAAATTAAAACATGTCCACACTAAACACTGTACATGAATATTTCTATTTACCCATGATGGCCAGAAAGTAGCAACAACCCAGATGTCCTCCAGCCAAAAAATGAATAAACAAAAGTGGTGGATCCATGTAGCAGAATATTGTGTGGCCATAAAAGGGAGTGACATGTGCTGCAACATGGATGAACTTTGAAAACATTACGCTAAATGAAAGAAGCCAGTCAAAAGGTCATATATGGTTCCCAGTCACATGAAAGTTCAAAACAGGGAGACCCGTAGAGACAGAGAGTAGATTAGTGAACGCCTAGAGTTAGGGGGACTGGTGGGAGGTGCCTGATAATGGGCAGGGAGCTTCTTTATGGAGTGACGACAGAATCCTAAAGTTTATTTCGGTGATGCTTACACAACTCTGTGAACATACTAAAAACCATTGAATTGTACACTTTAAATGGGAGAATCGTATGGTATTTGAATTATATCTCAGTAAAGCTGTCTGTTACCCCCCACCCCGAATTAATAAAAGGTGGAAAGCAGATTTAGAGATGTTATTTTAGAGAAGAAGGTGAACAAGGAACTACATTTCTTAGGTGATATCATTTGATACTATCATACTAGACCTGATAAAATGAGGTTGAGACAGGTGGCATGAGGACAGGGGGGCAGCTGTGAATAATGTTATGTTGCGAAGAATCCTGTCCAGCAAGGTTTGTTTGTATTTCAATAGGTACGCACCACCTGGAGAAGAATTCAGTATCACACAGGCTAACCAATATGCATATAAATCTACGTTTTTATTTAAAAGAGAGGGTTTCTCCAAGTCGTAAGCTAGATTTATAAATTTAAGCTTCATTGAATATAAAACAAGGATTTAAAAAGAAAGCGTTTAGGACTTGAGTTCATATAGGACTAGATCCCGGGCTAGGAACTGAGAGTCAGGGACAGCAAAGAAATGAAGCAAGAAGAGAAGGGGATTGAAGAAGAAACATTTCAGCAGCTGGGCAGTAGGGCCCATCTCAAGCTCAAGGTTGCCCCGCTCCTGCTTTCCTGGGCTCTGAAGGCCTTGCCCACTGCCTGATGCCTCCCACCTTTGGCCCTTTCCCTATGTCCCTTCTCCACTAGTCAAGAAGCCTGAACATGGCTCAGCAAAATGCACCAAGTTGTGGTTGCTGAGCAGGTTGGCCAGGTAAGCTCCCCAGTCGTGGAGCCTGTAGTGCTTCCCGGACTGGAGGTGACCATGGTATCAACAAGAATGTTAATATGCTCCAGATCAGCGTTTGACGAATATGGGATGGAGCACAGTCATGGCACTCAGACCAGAGAAGGAAAATGTGCTGCTTCCAACGGGAGCATTTCCTTCTGTAGACAGGGCTTGCTTATGGCGGGGGGGCGCAGGGAGGAGGGCTCTAGTAGTTGAGAGAGAACACGGTGTGGCTGCACGTGCCCTCAAAGATAACTGGCAACTTACTCCCAGGAAGCTGGGCTTCCCTCTCCCTGGGCACACCTGCTGCTCCAGTACAGTATTTAACTTAAAATTTAGAACGCGTGTGGATCTTGATAAAGGACACTAAAAATAGCTCTAAAAATACTTAACCATTTGGGATTTGTGCAACCGATGAGGGACTTCTCACAACCATTACTGAAAAGAGCCAGATTTCAGCATTTAAGATTACTAAAGGAAATCCTGGAATGTATTTTTGGTTTTTTGTGTGTGTGTGTGGTACGCGGGCCTCTCATTGTTGTGGCCTCTCCCGTTGCGGAGCACAGGCTCCGGATGCGCAGGCTCAGTGGCCATGGCTCACGGGCCCAGCCGCTCCGCGGCATGTGGGATCTTCCCGGACCGGGGCACGAACCCGTGTCCCCTTCATTGGCAGGCGGACTCTCAACCACTGCGCCACCAGGGAAGCCCTGGAATGTATTTTTTTGAAGAGTAAAACAGCAAGCCAATTCTGGTGCTGGGAATATTTGAGTATTGCTTTAATTACGTTACCCAATCCCCCAAAGCCTGCAAATATTCAGAACCCAAAATCTCCCCAAAGTCAGTTGTTTGCATTAAAACAGTCCCTTTGCTCGTGGGGAGACGCTGTTTTGAATTTTTGACAAAAAAAGGAAGTTTGTTCTGACGGAGGTTCTTTTCCCTCAGAGGGCAAGGTTTTTACATAATTACCTTGTACCCTCAAAATTGTCTTTGGTTCAGCTCTCCAGTCCCCGTCCCCTGAACCCATTGCACAGCTAATTCCTGTCTCTGCGCTTCTCTTCTGTTGCTGCAAACTTCCAGCTCTTGGTCAAGATCCACCTTAAGGCTGTCAACATTGACATTTGACAAGATTCTCTGGGGGTCTTTCTCTAAGGTCTCAGCCCTCTTGGATCTTTCCCTTCTCTGAAGTTTCAGACTAGTGGCGGTCTCTTCCACACATTCCAGCACAAACGCTGCCCTTTGTTCTTGGTGTGCTGGGTGTCCCCCTGAGTGTCAGCCCCTCAAGGGAGCTGTTTTCATGTACTTATATGCCAATCATCATGGTTTTTCCCTCCCCTTCTTGATGCTGAGAGGTTTGTAGGCACTCAAGTAAGGGTTAAAGATTCCCGACTCGGAAGTTGAACTCTAATTCTTGGGTTCTTGCCCACGTTGACGCGCCACCCCTGTTGAAGGGCACGTGGGCTCTAACCTGGGGGAAGTGTTCAGTGGCACACCCTCTGCTGGGCTTGGCAGTGGAGGGGGAAGGAGCAACGTGGGACTTTGCCAAGGAAACGCTGGCTTTGGATAAATTACTTCTGCTTTGTACCCGTTATTGTGCCTGTAAAGTGGGTGAAGGAGTGTTACCTGATCTGCCTCATGTTGTCAGCAGAAGGGTAGACTGAAGTTTTAGATGTGATCACGTAGTAAGATAGAACTGATATTGACTGTTGTGAATTTTGATTATCCCTGTGACATAGGTTTCCTATTTTGTTACCTCTTGGCCATTTATATCTGTGCTATATTAAAAGGTCTTGAGAGAGGGCAGGGGGTGAGTAGTCAATAGGAACTGTTAGAATAAGATCTTGGTTACTCCCTGACCCAGCACACTAGCAGAAGGATCCAGTGATCTTCTCCAGAAGGTAGCCGATTTTCGGCCTGAAGCTGCTATTGCAGAAGTTCAATATAAGTGTACAGTTGACTCTTGAACAACATGGGGTTTAGGGGCACCAACTCTGCGCGTTTGAACGTCCACATGTAACTTAGAGCTGGCCCTCCCCACCCGCGGCTCCTCCCATTTAACCTACCATGAGTTGTGCATTTACTACTGAAAAATATCTGCATGTTAGCGTTCCCACGCAGTTCAAACCTGTTGCTCAGAGGTCAGCTATAGTCTTTCCACCTATTAAAATGGTTTCATCTGCCATCTTAAAATCTCAAGGAGTGCAGGTAGGGAAGATGCCTTGGCTGACCGTAGAAGCCTGAGGAGTGGGGCTGGCACATTTAGACCTTCAGGGAGGATTTCCCAGATGAGACAAATCTAAGACCATATCAAAAGCCTATGTGGGCCGAGAGAGTGGAGTAGCATTTCTCAATTTTTGTTTTGTTAGAGACATTTCTGAGAGCTGGCGAGTTTTCCTGACAGCGTAATGAATAATTGACTTGCTTTCCATTATTAGGTTTTCTTCAGCCCATTAAAGTGAGTCTTTTCTTTTGAGGACTCAGAACTGTCTAGGGACCCAGTGGGTATCCCAGGATGCACAGACTTGGGACGTTGTACTAAAGAGACCCATGAATGAGCGTGCTCTTGGTAAATAACCAGAGCGACCATTCATTGTGTGTTTGCTCTGAGCCCAGCAGTTACATGTAGATAATACCAACATTATCTACTACGCCATGAGTTTGGTTCTGTGTTTGCTTGAACGCCTTCAGTCTGAAACAGATTGTTTTATGAAGCAGCCTCTCATGTGGTTGAACACCTGGTGTGGTAGAAAGAATGCTGGGCTGGATGTCCAGCTGGGGCTCTGCAACTTAACCTACAGTGGCTTCCAACAAATCATGCAGCTTTTTTTGCCTCTGTTTCCTCCATGGGGGGAGAGGAAAGTAGCAGCACCTACTTCCAGCTGGATTTTCAGGGCAGGTTTCCTGGAAGATGGCCTTTTCATTCGTCCTGGAGGGATAGATAAGATTTGAGTATGAAACTGAGGGAAGGAGGGACTTCGCTCGTGGTGCAGTGGTTAAGAATCCGCCTGCCAATGCAGGGGACACGGGTTCAATCCCTGGGCCGGTAAGATCCCACATGCCACGGAGCACCTAAGCCCATGCACCACAACTACTGAGCCCGTGTGCCACAACTACTGAAGCCCACACGCCTAGAGCCCGTGCTCTGCAACGAGAGAAGCCCGGGCACTGCAACGAAGAGTAGCCCCCGCTCGCCACAACTAGAGAAAGCCCACACGCGGCAACAAAGACCCAATGCAGCCAAAAATAAATAAATAAACAAATACATTTAAAAAGAAAAGAAACTGGGGGAAGGAGACTGAGAGAGAATTCCCCCTAAAAAAAAATACAGTGAGAAAGAGGTAAAAAGAAAGTGTGGCTGAATGTGGGAGAGCATGAATAGTGCCATTTGACTGCACCTACAAAGGTTTTGTGTTTCTTGGAGCTGACGGCAGCTTCCTTACAACTTGTAATTGTGGTGCTGGTTCTGCCGGTGGAGGGTGAAGCTCATGGGGTCGGGCTGATTCCTCTGCTGGCCCCAGCCCCAGCCCCGGCTCAGATTTCTCACAGCTTGGCTGCTGTACTCTGACTGCTGTGTTTTCCTAGTCTCCCGCTCTTCATAGTCCTGTGTGTCAGTCTGTCTCAGTGTGGTCCGCTGGACATGGGGTCCCTGGTGAGGCTGGAGAGTGCAGAAGGTGGTGGGAATTCCACCTCAAACCTGGTGCCGGGGCAGCTCCCTGGGCCACCTGGGATGGAGGCAGCCGAGGAGAACCTTTGGTCCGGTCAAGTGAAGCCCTTCCCTGTGCCATATTCCCTGGCGTTCTACTCTGTACCCTCTTTGGGTGATGCTATGAAGTGACTAAAAGCAGGAAGTGGAAGGAGCGTGGGTGTGTTTACACTAAGAAAGAGGATGGTGAGGGCGGAGACACAGCAAAGTAAACAACAGCCAAGCTCTTTTATAAACTAGAGCTCATTATGGAAACAGGTAACTGAAGTGCTCCACGTTCCTGGCTACTTTGTCATAGGAGACTGCATTTCATATCAAAGGAAACTACATAGAAAAGCAAATGCTGCCCTTTATTCTCCAGTTCTGTGTTGTCTAAGAATCCTATACACATACTCCTTGCCTGCTTAGAGCCCCCGTTGAAGGGCGAAGAATGGAAAAGCTCTTCCCTTATAGATCTGTTAGCAGAACATGGATATCGACCCTGGAACTTCTCCTGCTAGCTTCCCACTTGTGCCACCGACCGCCCCCCGCTGACCTTTGCCCTCAAGAAGCATGACTTCTCTATCCTGTATCAACCCCCCTATCCAGTGTGTCTTGGAACCGTAGTTTCCACTGCCTTTATCTGCAAGTTGCAGAGACTTGCTTTGCCCTGAGTTTCCCTGGTTCCTTTATCACGTCTTTTTCTTAAAGGCTTTACTGCCCTGCTTAACTGATGCTCAGGCTCCAGTGCATTGTAGTCAAACCCACACCTGCACGGTCCCCCTTACTTTACTTGCCTTTGGTGCTCTGGTTTATGGCTAGTGGGTCATAAGTGAGATTCCTAAGGCAGTCAGCTTCCTCGTGGCTCAGGTCTGTGGGTTTGTGCCTGGCAGTAGTGGTCTCATTTTTTTAAGCTGTATAGGGAAAACACTGTGAAGGTGGAGCATTTATTTTTGTAGCTGAGTAAAGCCTACAGCAGAATTAGTCTAACATGTTTAATGATGTTCATAATCATTGTGCTACATGATAATTTGGGCATAAATATTAAATAGCTGACACAAATGACGGCAATTAGCAGTACCTTTCTGTAGCCAAACTGTCTTTCGCATTCTCTTTTTCCACCTACAGTATCTGTTCCTTCATCGTGAAATATTGAATGCCTTCTCGGCACCAGACTCTGGTATGTCCACCGTCTGCCCTAGGGCTTGGCAGTTCCTGACACTACCCAGTGCTGAGCACCTGTCCTCCTCCTTTCCCATCCCCACCCGGTGCTGAGCGTTTCATACTTGAAAGGTTGGACAAGCGGTTTCTGGGCCACGAGGCTGGTGTGGCTGCATTCAGGAGAGGAAGGGTCCAGAGAGAGCTGAACTCAGTGAAGAGTGCCTCTGAACGGAGGCCTGTGAGACCCTTTTGGCAACTGGAGGCGGGGAGACGGGCGCACAAACGCTGCCTTTTGAGCCAGCTCCTTACACACTGGAGTAGGCTCCCCAAAATAACCAAGGCAGATGCAGCTTCAGGCCCAGGTGCGATATAATTTCATGGCCACATAAGAGAATCATGAAATTTCAAACCAGCAAAGGGATAATGATTCTCAGGGTGCCCAGACCAGCAGCATCCGCATCACCCAGGAACTTATTAGAAAGTACATCTCAAAATCCTTGCATTCCCAAAGGGCGGTGTTGGACTGTTAAGGGCGGTAAGATGCAGGCAGTGTGAGAGTGCCACTTAGTCTTCTAGTAAGCTTCAGTTTTAAGGCCTGAAACTTTATATATCAACTTTATGGCTTAAGCTACAGTGTTTTCCAGTGGAGAGAGCCTTGCCCCATACCCTAGGGGGTCTCTGAAATCTGCCTCCCACCTCTACCAAGTACACTTAGTGGTGTTTCTGATTGGCTCTTGGAAAATGCAGCAGGACTGGTGAAATGTAAGCATGGTTTCCTTGAAAGTCGTCATTAATGCTGTGTAAAGAGGCAGGATTTTGCAATCAGGAAAAGAAAAGAAAAGAAGAACACTTTGAAAAGAGGTTCAGGGGTTCTTCACCATTTTTGTTCCATTTAAAACATTTAAATGTATCAAATATAATATGCACAATTACAAAGGACTGATTATATTGAAATTATCAAAATATTTTAGGAGTTTGTGATAAATATAAGGCATGGTTAATGCATTAGTGGCAGATCTAATAATAACCATCATTTTGAAGTAGTGGTGAGTGTAAATATTTAATGGTATCTGCAGCAACTGTAATATGGTGTCAGAGTCACAGGTTCTTCCTATTCTCTCTGTTTTTGACTATATTCTTTTGTTTTCTTTATTTTTTTAAATTGAAGTATAGTTGATTTACAATGTTGTGTTAGTTTCTGGTGTACAGCAAAGTGATTCCATTTTATATATATATAATTCTCTTTTTCAGATTCTTTACCATTATAGGTTATTACAAGGTATTGAATATAGTTCCCTGTACCATACAGTAGGACCTTGTTGTTTATCTATTTTATATATAGTAGTGTGTATCTGTTAATCCCAAACTCCTAATTTATCCCTCCCCCTGCTTTCCCCTTTGGTAACCATAAGTTTGTCTTCTATGTCTGTGAGTCTGTTTCTGTTTTATAAATTCACTTGTATAATTTTTGGCTATATTCTTAACTGAAGAAAATGTTAAAGTTGTTAAAATTTAGTAAAAACTAAATAAAGATGTGCTTTTTTTATTCCATTTAAGTTCACAGGTCCCCCTGAATTGTGTTCATGGGCCTGTTGGGAATGTGTGGGCCCCAGGTAAAGAACACCTGAAGCAGGGATAGGGCAGAGCTGTCTCCTTTCCCCAGCTATAGGCATTAGCAGGCAGCAGCACACCCCTTGTAGTGTGTGTGCATCTGCGTGCTTCTAACCAGTCTCCACTATTATTTCAACTCTGTGGGCATCAACAATGTAAATCCAGTTAATGAGGAGACTCTGCTTTGATTTCTAGGTGATTTATCATAAGCCATTAGCTGGAGCGTAGACTTAAATGTAAAGGCTCCTATCGTTTGCAGCCAGGAAAAATGGTTAATAAATTCACACATTAAGGACTGTGTAGCCCCGAGCCTCTGTGTAGCTAATCGTTGTTTTACGTTCAGTGTTACATGGTATTAGGCTGATATCAACCATGAATAATTCACAAGGTATTTGAATTTCAACGAGTACCTGAACATATTTATATAGTGACCCATTTAATTAAGCTGTTGAGCGGTGGTTCTTAACCCTAGCAGAACTAATGTTGTAGCAGAACTAATGTTGTAGCAGAACATCAGAATCACTTGTGGAATTAAAAAAAAAAACAAATATCTGGGCCCCACCTCCAGAGACTGTGATCCAGTTGGTCTGCTGTGGAATCCAGGAGGGGGAGTTTCGTAAGTTCCACAGGTGTTTCTAATATACAGCCAGGGCTGATGAACAAATGATGGTTCTTTGCAGTCAAATTGTTGCCAGAGGCCGTGACTTGCCTGTTGGGGTCTTAGTGCCCTAAACTTCACCCTCTTCCCTGAGCACTGCTTGTGCTTTCCCACCCTTTGCACAGCCTGACACCTCTGCCTGGAATGGCCTCTTGGAATAGATCACCAAGGGCCTGGAATGCTGAAGACGCTAAAGGCATCCCACAGGCCACAGTGTCTCATGAGAGGGTGCTTAGCGGGACGTACATACAGTCAAATGAGTGTTTTGGAAGTATCTTTCCAATGGCAATGAGGAGAATGGATTGAGTAGGGGCTAAAATAGGCACAGGGGGACCAGCTATGATGCTGTGGAAGAATCCCGGAGAGAAAGGATGAGTATCATTGTCCAGAGGGCAGTTGTGCGGATGTGCTTGGCTCTTGGGAGACAGCTGGGTTGGGGAGGTATATCTGAGTGTGGACAGCTTTTGGGTGGCAGTTGTAGTCATGAGGAAAGCTGAGATCACGTTAGAGGCAACCTGGAGAAATGAGAGGAGATGCTGAAATTGACTTGCAGGGATGCCCTAATATTTAAAAGATGAATGGATGAGGCAGTATTTATAGGAGAAATGGTAAAAGACCTTGTATCTTACTGGTAGCTTGGCAGAGAGAGTGCAGTGTAGAGAAAGAGGATGAGCTTTAGACTGAGGTGCTCAGATGCACCTGGCTTCAGATACTAACTAGCTGGACTACTGACCAACGAGAAGCCTTTTTTACCTGAGTATTGCTTGAATGTGTTCCTTCACTGCAAAATAGTTTCCAGCACCCAATGCAATAGAGCTTGAAAAGCGCTTATTTGGTTCTGTAGGGTACAAATATGTGTATATCATAGTTTAGCCCCAGCTAATGATAACATTAAACAAAATAATTCTGTAAAGTTTAAAATCACAGGAAACATTTGCCTCTGTTGCTCACCTTCATCTAAACCCACAGATTTCTGAGTTTCAAGGTATATCTTCAAAATTAGCGGGTAGCTGCAGTTGATGTGGAGTATCGCACAGCTCAGCTATAACCTGGATCTAGAATCAGAGTTCAGGAATAGCAGGAGGTCTTAAGGATCATCTTCCAGCCCTTTCGTTTAAAAGCGGAGAAGTTGGCACATCCCCGTTCACACCCAGGAGCCCCCCACCCAGTTTGTCTCTCTCTGCCCTGCGTATCTTCCAGTGAGGGGTGGGCTTGACTGAGTTCCCAGAGGTTCTTTCTGTGGTGCGTTCACATCTGAGAGGAGACAGCCTCTCCTGGGAACAGCGAGTAAGTGGAAGGAGATGGATTCATTTTGCTACTACCTGTATCACACTACACCTAGGAGGTTTATAAACAGAACTTAACACTCGGAAGGCCACTGTGAAATTGATATTGAAGAGGAAAAATGATACTTGGGTATGAAATGCACTAAGTACTTAGCTCCTGCACTGTAAGAAGGTTCAATTTCATCTTAGTAGACACTTAGGACTCTGACTGTTAACTACCCGTTAAGCAGTTTTCCATGAATATTTATGGCCGCCTTCTTGAATGGCTTGAGTTCTGGGCTGTGAGCACACAACGCTCCCTGGGAGGTTGGCAGTGTAGGACATTAGTGCCTGATGGCAGAGGTGCTCAGGGATGCTTGTCTGCCTCCCTCACACCTAGAGCCCAGGGCCTGCTTGGGCCGTGAGCCTGGAGGACCCCTCACATAGGTGCCCTCCCTCTAGCTGGCCAGGACCTATGTCCTCCTTCCCACTTTGAGCCAGGCTTTCTTGTTGGCAGGCTTCATAGAATCTCTAGCTTGGAGCTTTCTTGCCCAGCCCCTTCTCACAGCAGGACTGTTCTTTCTAGTGCCCCAACCTTGAGAGGAAATCTTTAACTTTAGACTCACTGTAACTGTATGACTCTGTTTTGAGCCCCAAACTGCCTCACTGTAATTTTCTGTATCCTTCTCACCTAACTTTACCTCCATCCTCACCTATCTCTGTCCCCAGATCTTACTTTTCCCTCCCCACAGAACCCAGTTTTATTTCCGCCAATCTGATTCTGCCTTCTACCTGGCGTTACATGACTTCCCCCATTCTAATGGGGTTTTGATATCATTTTGTATTAATATAGTTGTGTTTGTATCCCTAAGCATCCTGTTTCTTTTTTCTTGTTGAGTTTCTAAGAGTGTCATACCGTATATAGTACCGTTATTTTTTTTTAGCTGGCATTGCTTCTAAGGTTCATTTCCATTGTTTTCTTAGTCTGTCTCCCAGTTATTAACTCTGTCCCTGGTACTGACACAAATATCTTTGTTCACCAGAAATTCTTGATTAAAAATTCTTTGTATCCCCATTCTCTGGTGCAGTTCTTTTTCTTTTTTAACCATAGTAGATGGCCTGCATTGTGATGATGGTGTTGAAAATATCATTAGAGACCAGACAGATATAGACAGGCAAGAGACAGTAGATTGATTATCCCATTAGTGAATAGAATATATTCTACTGACGCACCTAAATTTTCAGATGATTTGTTACTGGAGGAAGAAACGATGGAGGGACTTAATGATGTGTTCAGAGACAGGGCATCCTTCCTACTGTGTCTGAGCCAGGCTTTCCCTCCCTCCTGTTTCGCACCTCCACTGTGTGTCCGGGTTTTGTTCCCACCTCTTCACCTCTCTCAGGGAGTGCCCAATCCAGGGAAAGAGAGTCGCACCTGCCTGAGGCTTGAGGCCCCTGCTGTCAGCCCCCTTCCCATGGGCGAGCTGGGGAAACTGAACTCAGGGCAGGAACCACCAAGTTTGGTTTGCAGGCGGTAAGTTGCACATCTCTAGGGGGCACCAGACCCTGGCCTCAGCCTGTATAGACCACCATACATGACAGCCCTTACGAGGGCTCTTTTCTTGACACAGTCCAGGTGCTGGCCTGCCCATCCAAGCCCTGCATCTGAGATTGGCCATCATGGAACTTACCATCTAGTGGGGAAGACAACGGTAGAAGGACTACGAAGTAGATCAGTAAAGTATTAGTAAATTGTATGCTGAATGCTATGAAAGTAGGGTGGTCAGGGGAGGGCTTCTGAAGAAGTGATGTTTCAGCTGAGGAGGTGATGCTACGCCAGCCAGCACTGAGGACACCTGCTTCATGTCTAATGTCTTAACCGAGGCTAGATTTGTTAGGGGGCTTCGCTAATGGATGCTTGATTATACATGAAGGGGCTGTAGTGGTGATACAGAGATGTCACAGCATAACCCAGTGGGAAATTGTACAGGGGTGAGGAAGCCTGTGTTCAAATTTGCACTTGGTGTCTTACTAGCTGAGAACTCTGGGAAGATCACTCGGCCTTTCCAAACTTCAGTTTTATCCTCTTTAAAATGAGAAGTCTGGGCTTCCCTGGTGGCGCAGTGGTTGAGAGTTCGCCTGCCAATGCGGGGGACGCGGGTTCGTGCCCCGGTCCGGGAGGATCCCACATGCCGCGGAGCGGCTGGGCCCGTGAGCCATGGCCGCTGAGCCTGCGCGTCCGGAGCCTGTGCTCCGCAACGGGAGAGGCCACAACAGTGAGAGGCCCCAACAGTGAGAGGCCCGCGTACCACAAAAAATAAATAAATAAATAAATAAAATGAGAAGTCTGGCACCAGTAGTCTCATGAGTCCTAAGCGAGAGATAACATGGCCAAGAGTTTTGTACACCATTCGAGCATGATGTGAGTAGGTGGTGGTCATGAATTACCATGAAAAGTAGTAAGGCGTGAGCCGCCATCAGAGTATGATTGAGTACCAGGCATTAAGAGTTGTGAGGTCAAAGAGGGAAAATAAGTTTGAACTGGAATAGCTTCAGACAGCTGTGCAGTAGGAAGGAATAAAGAAACAAGCCCTGTGTGGCTTGAGCGTCATGAACAAAGAGAAGAGTGGCGCGTGATAAAGCTGGAAAGAGAGGTGCTGCTTCACGGGGGGTATTGAACATGATCCCAGAGCTGGGAGCTTGGAGGCAGAGGGGTGCCATTGGACGGCTTAAAGCAGGGGGAGAGGTTTGATCCAATATTCACGACAAAATGTCATATGAAAAGGTTGCCTTACAGGGCTTTCCTGGTGGCGCAGTGGTTGAGAGTCCGCCTGCCGATGCAGGGGACACGGGTTCGTGCCCCGGTCTGGGAGGATCCCACGTGCCGCGGAGCGGCTGGGCCCATGAGCCATGGCCGCTGAGCCTGCATGTCCGGAGCCTGTGCTCCGCAACGGGAGAGGCCACAGCAGTGAGAGGCCCGCGTACCGCAAAAAAAAAAAAAGGTTGCCTTACAGCAGGATGACAGTGAGGATTAGAAAGCTGCTATTGCAATGCTTGTCAGAGATGATGATGGCTGGGACAAGGAGGTCCAGAGACGAGAGCGGTCTGTACTGGGAGGTGATTTCAATAGGGCATGCTGTCTGGAGGGAAAGGGAGGAATCCACAGTGACTCCAGATTTCTGGCTGAAGTGGGTGAGTGGAGGCTGGTGCCACTTACACAGAGAAGGCCTGGGTCGGGGCACGGGAAGTGACGGTGAGGCTTCGGCCCCAGGAGCCCTGCAGGTTCAAGGTTGAAGCAAGTGCCCGCCCTCCGGGAGCTCTCAGTTCAGTGACTGACGTGTGGACGCACTGTGGCAGTTAGAACGGGGGTTCCAGGTGGGAGGATGGTGGTGCCGCACCCGTCCGCAGGTGGAGGGCCTGGCCTCTTTGTCACAGCCAGGGCTTCTCTCAGTCAGAATCGGCTAAAGCAGTGCTTTCCTGATGGTTCTGTGTGCACATTGCTGATGGGAAGGCCACGGGTGATGCGTTATTCTCTGCAGGAAACCTGAGCAAGGCAGCCCTTCAGCGGGGTGTCCCCGCAGTTCCCACAGTGTCTCCCTGGCTGATCAGTGCTCTGCAGTGTGGACCTCAGGTGCCTGGACAGCCTCCTTTTCCACTCTCCAAAAATGGGGATGGGGAGAGAGGTTGGCCTTGCTCAGGGAGCTTCAAGTGCTGCAGTGATTTGGTGGGAAACTTTTACCAGAAGAGCAGGTGGCTTAGCAGCGATTAAATCCTGCCTCTCAGATGTCAAAGACAGGGATTCCAGTGTGAACCAGGGAAAGTCTGTGGTGCACGTGTTGGACGCTGGAGAGTGGCTGGTACCTGACCGGGAATCCTGTGCTCTTGCCTGACGCAGAGGCCTTCAAGGGGCTTTTCCTGCTTAGGGTGGTGCTGCCTTCCTGAAGACAGCCTGGGCCTGAGTAACGGCTGGTATTTCACGGCATGAAATGCCATGGCCGTGGGTTAATTTTTCTAAATACAGGCAGACCTTGTTTTATTGCCCTTTGCTGTATTGTGCTTCACAGATAATGCCTTTTTTCTTTTTTTACAAACTGAAGGTTCGTGGCAACCCTGTGTCAAGCACGTCTGTCGGCACCATTTTTACTCACTTCAAGTCTCTGTGTCACATTTTGGTAATTCTTGCAGTATTTCAAACTTTTTCACAATTATTCTATTTGTTACCGTGATCTGCGATCAATGATCTTTGATGTGAACATTGTAATTATTTTGGGGTGCTACGAACCACACCCGCGTAAGAGGGTGAAGTTAATTGATAAATGTTTTGTGTGTTCTGCCTGTTCCTCCAACCGGCCCTTCCCGCATCTCTCCCCCTCTCCTCGGGCCTCCCTATTTCCCGAGACACAATATTGAACTTAGGCCAATTAATAACCCTACAGTGGCTCTAAGTGTTCAAGTGAAAGGAGGAGTCAGTCGCTGCAGCAAACTGCACTGTGGTCTTGTTTTAAGAAACGGTCCCAGCCGTCCCAGGCTTCAGCACCACCACTCTGATCAGTCAGGAGCAGGACGCCCCCCCAAGCAAAGAGATTACAGCTGGCCGAAGGCTCAGATGGTGGTTAGCACTTTTTTTTTGCAATAAAGTATTTTTAAATGAAGGCATGTACATTTTTTTTTTTTAGACATAGTGCTATTGTGCACTTAATAGACTACAGTATAGTGTAAACATAACTTGCATGTACTGGGAAACCAAAAAATTCATGTGATGCTTTATTGGGATATTCTCTTTATTGGGATATTTGCCTTATTGTGGTGGTCTGGAAACGAACCTGCAATATCTCCAGGGAATGCCTGTAAAGGGAACCTCACTGGGCTCAGGAGAAAAGGACTGACTGAAAAGCACATGGACCCAAGTTGTCAGCTAAGTCATGTCTGTAACTCGGCCGAATGGATGGAGCCATACCTTGGCTGTGTTTCTGAAGGACACTGGGTAGAATTCCACACTCATAAATGTCTCCCCCACGACCAGCCCTAAGTAATGGAAGTTTGAAACTGAGAGCTTTTCCCCACCCACGCTTCTGTTACAATTTTGATCACAGAGTCATCGAATGTCAGAGACAGATTAAATCACTGGGGGAGTCCATGTCACAACCTTGTACTTTACAAGATGCAAAGACAGAGGCCCAGAGAAAAGAAGTGACCCAAGGTCACACAGCAAGTAAAGTGACCACACAGGGCCTGACATCAATGTGGGATGAGAGGTGACAATGCCTCACAAGTGGCACAGAGCAAATGACGTGAGACTTTAGAAGGCAGAGAAATCATGGCCTGCCGGGCTGCCGGAGACAGGTTGGACTTCAGCAGAAGGGTGTATGTCGAAGGCGATTTCAGGTGGGGGAAAACCATAAATGGCAGCGCCGGGAAAGTGTGCAGTTTCAGAGACTGGCGCGTAGCTCATTTTGTCTGGACTATAATACCCTCATCTTATACAAAGCGTAGAGATCGTTTCATATAATCTCGCAGCAAATCTGTAAGATGGGGGTATCCTCTGTCATGTGGTTAAGGCTTACAAAGAGCCTGCTGATGGCTGAACCAGGACTCAGACAAGAGCCTTAGACCAAAAGCCTGGTGTTCTGTTCTTAGCACCATAATATGCCGACGCTTGTCAAGGGTTTTAGCGTTGGGATGTGCATTGCGGAGGAGTTCAGCTAAGGAGTTTGGACTTGATTCGGTAAGCGATGAGTAGTTAACTTTTTTTGAGCGGGGAGAGCATGATTAGAGCTGTGCTTTAGACATTTAATCTGGCAGGAATGTTAGGATGAATTAGAGACCTAGGACCCTAAGTCAAGGTGACCACCGAGAAGAGCATGAGCATGGTTGGGGATCAAAGTCATAAGAGACTGGACTGAGATAATCTGAGGGTCAGGAAGTCAACTCCCTTGCTTGAAGTCAGACAGCTAACCAGTGCACGTGAGGTTCAAAATCAAGTTTGTTTTTACTGCCCGTATTCTGGTCTTGTGTTCTCTAGTTGAGTTGGAAGCAAAGCTAATGTGGGTAGAACGGACTGAGGATGCTTTTGCACATCATCCCGTTACAAATAGTGTACAGATATGTAGTGTGCACCCAGCCACATAGTAGACTAAGAATGGGAGGAGGTAGGGTGTGCAGAAGTGCAGTAGAACTAAATAAAAATCATCAAGTTATAAAAATATTTTAAGTTGGTCTCAGTAAGGGAAGCTGTTGAACGGTCCTTGTTGGTCTAAGAAGAGTTGAATTTCCCTAACTTTAGTCTTATCGGCATCAGTTTGACTATCCACCATATTAGCTGGGAGTTAGCACTAATGGTCGTTGCCCAGACTCCCTCATGCCCAAGAGCCTCGAGTGTAAAGATTTGAAACACTTGGGGATGTTTATAAGCTCTGATAATAGTTTGGCCACATATATGCGTTTTCATCAAAACACCAACGTTAGCTTCCATGTCCTGCCAGTGTTTTGTTTCCCTGCCTTTGATTCCCTCTTTTTGTGAGGTCCTGACACTTTGTTGTCACGTGAAGTAGCCCTGCCTTTTTGCCTTTCTGGCCACTTACACTTGGAATAGGCTGCTTGGCCCTCAAAGTTTTCTGCCTCTTGTGTGGGTCATTCTCTTTCCTGAGCAGTATGTGACTTTTCAGTCATTTCCCAGTGATGTGCAGGGCAATGCCTATCTTGACACAGCAAGTGAAAAGTGACAGGTGTCACTGGTCTGTGCCACCTTTTTTTTTTTTTTTTTTGCGGTACGCGGACCTCTCACTGTTGTGGCCTCTCCCGTTGCGGAGCACAGGCTCCGGATGCGCAGGCTCAACGGCCATGGCTCACGGGCCCAGCCGCTCCGCGGCACGAACCCACGTCCCCTGCATTGGCAGGCGGTCTCTCAACCACTGCACCACCAGGGAAGCCTGCCACCTTTTTTGTGCCAGATGTAGTATGTTATCTGGGTCTCTTCGCAGTTCAGTTCCCTCTGTGTGCTGTGTTGCCGCAGGGAGCCTGGCAGCACTCACGACCCCCAGCCCCCCACCAATCTGATTAATTCTCTCCTGGCATCCACATATTGCTCCCAGGGATCCTTATTAAGTTATTTGGACAGTATATACCTCCCCATTCGATGTGGTTCTCTGTGGAGGACTAAGTCTTAGACACAACCTGTGCTCATCCTTTTTAGGTTAAACATACAGACTTTGAGCAAAACTCCAAACGTTTGGGTATGGCTCCTGCAATTTAGTTCTCCTTGTTGCAGATTCAGGTAGTTTTAAAGGTGGCATCAAACTTGGTTCTCTTTCATAGGTCTAAAGCCCAGGTTGTTAGACACCTAGTCCCTTGGGATGGTTGTGCTTCTGAGCAGTTCTCTAAGGAGTTGATTTTGATGGTGTTGAGAAGAGGAAGGGTGACACCTGTCCTGGTCCCCAGGGTCCAGTGGATGTCATATGAAATTTAAACAACAGATGAGAATGGGAACTGTGAGCATCCACAGGCTTCCTTAGAGGCCCCCTTTCAGTATGAAGATTTCACAGAACCAAGGAGAGGAGAAACACTCTCATGACAGTGGTATCCTGGAAGTACAAGGGCTCTCCGGAAGCCACTTCTTGTTCCATCCTCCAGATACTAGGTGAGATTCTAGGTAGCTTTTCAGGTAATTGGTTGTATAGCCAGTTTGAAAGATGAGGTTTTTTCAGCTTCATCTTCTCAATAGCATCTACTCGCCATCTGTATTCACTCAAGTCCCTCCCCACTTAGTGATGGTGTGTGAGCTGAGACTGCTCAGCTCTTCGCTGACCTTGAAGAGCAGCTGAAGGTTAAGGTTTCTTCAGCCCGGCTACCACACCTGACTCTCCCCCGGGGCCCCCCTTTCAAGCCGGTTTTTGTCTGTCTTTCTAGTTCACCTCTAGTTAACATCAGTGTCATCACACCACTTTTTCAGCTTCTCAGCTGTTGGCCCAGAAGCAGGGCCAACATTCATTCACCTGTGCTGATCAGGTACAATCTACCTGTGCTGATAATTGCCAAGGTGGGGCAGGCCGTTCTTTCTGTAGCCAGCCCTGCCCAGGAAGCCACAGGAGCTGGTGTTAGGAGTACTGGGCTGGTGCCAGGAGACCTGTGTTCTAAACCTGACTTCACACTCCTCGGTTTCTTCACCTGGAAAGGAAGAGGGCTGGTTGATCCCTAAGTTGGCTTCTCCTCCAACGTAATATTTTATCTCGGGTGTATTCTCTATGCCAGGCACTGTTAAAGGTACTGCAGTTTGAAAGCAAAGTGCCTGCCCTCCTCCTGGCAGTGGATTTGTGGCTGAAGGTAGATGGCTGAGTATAGCTCTTACAAGCAATTCGTTCCCCAGACTCGTGGCGCAGATGTTTGTTCTTACTCCCTGCTTGAACATCCATGTTCCTTGGAGACCAGATAGGCTGCGTTTTCCATTACTTGTCTGTCTCATATCTGTCTCAAAGGGATACATACAGATACATTTTATCTGATGTAGAGTATCTGCTCTCTGCCTCCCATGTAGTCTGGTTGAACTCCCTCTTATTGCAATCCATAGCTGTTTATCTAATTTCTGGGAAGCTTGAGGCAAGATTAGCCTGGTGGCTAGTAGCATGCCCTTTGTGGTAGATCTACATGAATAAAAATGTTCAGAACTGTGTCTGCTGGCATGCTAGGCTCAAATACAAGAGGAGAAGAAAAGAACCTTGCTCTTGAAGAAAGTGGCACAAGATGAGCATGTAACAGAAAGGCGAGATTATGTAACTGAAAGTGTATATTTCTGTAAGTTCTCAGGGGATGTCTTTGGAAGGGAGTGGTCTATGGGGTACTGCCTCCAGAGAGAACTTGGGAGAGTGACCCGACGGCTACATCCCCATTCCCTCAGGTCATAAAATAGGATTTGTAAGCCCTTCTCAGAGCTTCTTTCTCCCACTTTCAGCTTGTGCAAGCAAGCGTGTGAAGGAAGGTGGGCTGTTTTTACGCTGCCCCTCACATTTACTCCTAAATGAGGGAGGGGTGCTCCTGATTGGGTTCGGGCCCTTGTCAACAGCGTCACTGGAAGGCGACAGTGTCATTGGAAGGCGACCATGCCCTTCCACGGCCAGCGACTGACCAAGGCTTTTTCCTTTGCAGAGACGAGAAGAACCAGTCCATCATAGTCAGCGGGGAGTCTGGAGCCGGCAAGACCGTGTCGGCCAAGTACGCCATGCGCTATTTTGCCGCGGTTAGTGGCTCGGCCAGTGACACCAACATCGAAGAGAAGGTCCTGGCGTCCAGTCCCATCATGGAGGTAAAGCCATCCAAATGTCCTTGGCCTTCTTGTCTGGAGTTCCTTCTGCTGGCACTAAGACTGCTTGAGTGTCCAGCCTCGCGTGGCGGATCACAGAGTTCTTGGAAGCCACTCACACAGTCAGCATTCATGCCTCTCCCCAAGAACCCATAGTCCACTGCTGAGGGAAGAATTTCAAAGGTGCCCCTAAAACCACAGATCTGGGAATATTCTGACCTGGTAGCCCAGGCCCCCAGTATTGGATACAGCGGCCTCTTCATGTTTTCCTTGTTCCTTGACTCTGCTGAATACTGTTGTGACAGTCCTCCCCCATCTACCGCCGTCTCTGCTGTGTTCTTCCCCACTGCTGCCATCCTGTGTCAGCTAATCAGTGTCCCACCAAAACCATTTGATGCTCTGAAGGTCCGCTGAGTCGGGAGGGCCGTCTTCATGGCGGTGAGGAGGCCTAGCTAAAAGATTCCCCTTTTTCCCAAAAGATATTTGGACGTTTTCTCTTTTGCGGGGAGATGGAGTCCAAAGCTATGTGACTCTTTTGGGGGGAGATAGAGTCCAAAGCTATGTGACGACACAGAATCTGTTGAGATCCTCAGAAAACGTTACCTTTGTTGGCATGGACAGGTCTTGCCTGTCTCTTCACCACCCCGACCTCCCGGCTGGGTGGCCTCAGAGCGGCCGATGCAAGTGCAGGGCCAGAGATATTTCCAAAACCTTGGGTCTAGCTATAGTAGACCATGTTAGAGGGTCAGAACTCCATCTCTCTTTTTCTTCCGCTCCTTGTAAATGCTTCATTCTCATGGAGTTGAGCTCAATGGCTGCACAGTCCCTGGGCCAGCTTTGATTTCCTGCTTTTGAAGCTGAGGCTCCTCATTACTGTCTGGGCTGCAGTCTGGTAGGAGTTGGCCCTTCTGCCAGCCCCGAACAGCTCCCTTGTTTTAGGAAGAAGAAATTCAGTTGAGGCCAAAAGCTGCCAGAACAGCATCAGGTTTCTCTGCACAGCCGTGAGCCCCGCCGAGTAAGACACAAAGCACCGGTGTGGTTGGTCCTTCACATCATTTGGGGGCTGGGGGAACAAGAACCTGCCTGGACCTTCCCAGGTCCCCTCTCTCTCCCTCTTCCTTTACCAAGTGCAGGAGTAAATTGAGTGTCAGTTCATGGGAGCTCGTTGATTATCCAGGCAAACTCTCCTGCCTACAGGGTTGCATTATCCAGAGAGGTTTTACTCTCTGCTGAGTAATCAGACACACTGTGTTCACTAAGAATTAGACAAAAGCAAGCTTGGGTATCTGTTCTTATATGAATTGGGAAGTGGTCAATGCAGTTGAAGGCATTTTTACCAAACAGATAAAAACAAACAAAAAAACACTTTTATTAGATTACAGTTGTTCTTAAACTTAACTGTGCCTGGAGGCCTTGTGAAAGCAGATAGCTGGGCACCACCCCCAGAGTTTCTGATTCAGAAGGGCCTGAGAATCTGCATTTCTCACAAGTTCCTAGGTGATCCTGATGCTGCGGATCTGGGTCCCACACCTGTTTGAGAACCATTTGTTGAATAAATATTTTAAAGAATAGGAAGGAGTCACTGGAAAATATGGAAGAAAAGGGAATAATCCCCCATGATCCTACAGCCTGCTAATAATTGTTCCATATTTTGGTATATTTCCTTCCAGCTTTTTCACTGAAGATTATAGTATATGCCTTGTCCCCATATCATTAAGCTTTTTACAAACTTATTGGCTGCAAACATACATTAATAGATGGTTTTACCGTAATTTAACTTCCTTTTGTCAGACATTTAGTTGGTAGCCTCTTTGCTCATAGCATTTATTCTAAGCCCCAAGGTGGCGGCCTGGCCATGGCCTGGATTCAGGAGACGATCATGGACTTGAGTCCACACCCCCCTTGGGCCGTCTACTGCACTTAAATGGAGGCAGCTAAGACAGCACTCTGCGATTAGCATCACGTTTCATCTTAGGTGGGAGTGAGACCAGGATTTCAGCTTTTCCTTTGCCTCTGAGTTTCAAAATTCAGTTCATCTTTTAGGTAGCAAAATTGCAAAGACACAGAGTGCCTCTTCTTTTGGAGGTAAAGTATGTACTTATTCTGGACAAAACAGGGAAGGGAAGAAACCTGTTTGCTCTCTGGTGACTGAACACAGTTCTTGTTAGACGAGATAGGAATTTAGTGAAGACAGATCACCACATTAAGCAGGTACAAGACACAAGGGGAATTAATTTTTTTAATTTTATTGTTTTGTTGTAATAAAACATACGTAATATAAAATTTATCACCTTAACCACTTTAAGTGTGCCGTCGAGTGGTATTAAGTACGTTCACAATGTTGTGCAACCATCACCACCATCCATTTCCGGAAGTTTTTTTAATCATCCAAACAGAAACTCTGTACCCATTCAGCAGTAACGTCCTATTCTCCCCTCTACTCAGCCTCTGGTAACCTCTATCCTAATTTCTGTCCCTGTGAATTTGCCTCTTTGGTGTCTCTCATACAAGTGGAATCATACGACATCAGTCCTCTTGTGTCAGGCTGATTTCGCTTAGCATAATGTTTCCAAGGTTCATCCGTGTTGTAGCACGCATCAGTACTTTGTGTGTTTTTTAATGGCTGCATAACATTTTGTTGCTTGTATGCACCACGTTTTGTTTATCCATTCCTGCGCTGAGAGTTGGGTTGTGTCCACCTTTTGGCCAGTGTGAGTAATGCTGCTGTGAACATTGGCGGGCACCTGTTTGGGTCACTGCTTTGGGAATGTTTTTCAAATGACCGTGATCTGAAATGATCTAATGTTTTCAGTATCTGTTATAGCTTGAGTAGGCTGGTGGACTGCTGGGGAGGCATGGAAGAAGTGTGAGAGCAACAGGCACACCCCTAGAGAAGGAGGAGTGTGTACATGAACCAGCCTATTCTTGCATGATGTCATGTAAACAAATGCTACAGTGGTTTGAGCTCAAAACATTAAATTTCTAAAGTTGTGCAAATTGGTACTTTGGAAATTATGTGGGTAAGTCCAGAGGGTTCATTCTGTCAAATACAGAGTTTTGTTATCATAGAGACTATCCGTTGAGCTGTTATCGAGTGTTACATTTGAGAGAAATACTGGACGTGAACATGGGAAGGAAGAATTATTGCCAGCAAGAATTCTAGGTGGAATTAGAGTGTTGCCAAGCAGAGAAAGAGCAGCTTCTGCTCTGCCCAAACCCAACTTTTCACAAGTTCAGAGTCTTACTTGGGCCCTTGTGTCAGGAAGCCCAGTCAGCTTTGTGGCTCCTCAGAGGGTTACAACCAGTGCAAGTCATGTTTTAATCAGGGCACAGCTGATTACTGATGACTCCAGTCCTGTCCCGGGGAAGGTTGGCACCTCCCAGCGAAGCAATCAGTTATGGTCACGTCATCACCTCATTATTTCTCCAGGCCAGCAGCTGCAGATGCCTCCTAGGGAGTCGGAGAGTTGAGGGCCGTCTGAGGAGGCGGAATTCCCAGTGGGCTGCGCTAAGTGGCAGTTGTGTGAATTGAAGGTGACTTGAGGGTGGATTGGGGTTGGCTGGGGTGGATTGGGATGATTTATCGTCAGCGCCAGAGCTCTCTGGCCCCATTCTGTTCAAGAGCTTGTCAGCATCCTGGGAGTGATTTGTTCACAAGTCTGCACTGATTAAAAAGGTATTGCTAGTCAAGAGACTGATAGAGCAGGGACAGAACCCAGGCCCAGCCCAGAGGGGTCACTTGGCTTCTTGGGCTGACTGGAGTGTGCAGGCATACAACTCTAGGAGCCCCAGAGACTCCCCCCAACCTGGGAGAAAGAAAGGGGGCTAGGGGTACAGTGAGCAAAATTGACAGAAACTAAGACCAGTTACTATGTAATTTTCGGGGTGTGACTTTTTTTTTTTAAGCTGAAGAAGCAAGTAGGCCTACAACTATTAACCTACTCATACGAGAATCTGCCCCCAACATACCTTACCTTCTTCTCTTGCTTTCTCTCATGTTTCAACACACTCTAGCCATTCCTCACTTGTTGGAGCTCTCACATACCCCTGTCCCTTTGCCTACACTATGTTTATAAATAAAATTCCTTTTCCTTCCCCACTGGTAAAATTCTACTCACCCTTTAAGATCCACTTCATCTTACACTTCTTAAAGCGTTTCCTGTTCTGCCAGCATTGGCGAATTTCTCCCTTCTCTGTTTCCACACTGGTTGATATGCATCTCGGTACTGTATAATCCCAATCATATTGAAATGATTTGTTCTAGTCCATTTTTACTTTGCTACATATTTGTACATGTATAAACCAGAGAAAAGGTAGTTCTTTTATATCACATACAAATGGTATCATATTCTGTTAACCACTTTGCAACTTGCTTTTCACTGATTGTTTTTTTATTTATCCATGCATCATGCTCTAGTTTAGTTTAACAGCTTTTCAGCATCCCATTTATGAATATTCCACATTTTATTTATCTCTTCCTCCTACCGGTAGACATTTAGATTGTATTTTTCATTATTAAATACAGCCTGCATTAAACATTCTTTTGCACACCTACTTGTACACTTGTGTGAGTTTCTCTAGGTAATACCTAGAAGTACAGTTGCTGGATTGTTAGGTCCATACATGTTCAATTTTACTAGATATGCCAAATTCTTCTTAAGAATGGCTGTTGCAGTTTACATTTACATCACAGCAGTGTATGAGAGTTCCTTTTTCCTCACATCCTCATCATTATTTCATAGTATCAAAGTTATTGCCACTCTGGACTGTCATTTTTGTCTACATTTCTCTGATTTCCACTGAGGTTGGGTATCTTATGTTTATTGGTCATGTGAGTTTCTTCCATGCATTCCCTGCATACATCATTTGTTCATTTTCCAAATTTTAACTATTTGTATCATAACTGTGTCTTTTGTTGGACTGTGGACTCAGAGTCAAAGCCTTGGTTTTTATCATCTATAACAACTGGATTTGTTTTCCTCATGCGTCAAAATGTTTTCTAAGTCAATAAGCAACAACAACAAAAAACCTAGCAAGAGATTAAAAGATAAAGAACAACGTGCAGGTCCTTCACACACGTGTAGAAGTTGGAAGTTCTTCATGCCCAGAGTGGAGTTTATGGGTTTGGTAGTAATATACAAGCAACCCCTTCCCTTTGTGGGTACCATTATATACTTTCAAAGTACTTGTAGATCCGTTACATCACTTCTTAAAGCAGCCCAGTGAGGTAAGGAGGGTAGACCTTTTGGCAGTGGTCTTTAGAATGTTGACAAGCTTCCCCTAAGCTACCACAAGGAGTGATCTCAGATACGGTAACGGTTCTTGTTGCCCTTTTAGAAATGACAGAATTTGAACTTTTGGAATCGAGATTTTTTTGTTTGAAACTAGATAATCCTTTAGAATTTTACACAAACTGGCCTTTGCTGGTTGCACCGTCCTGATGTTGTTAACGTGTTCCTTTGGCCTCTGTACATCCTTTGAAAGGGTAGTAAAATTCAGAGGCTTGATTAGATTTAGGTTTGTTTGTTTGCTTGTTTGTTCTTAAAATCCAAGAACCCTTTATTGGTGGTGGTATGTATTCCCGTCAAGACGCACAGAATATTTAGGTGTCTTTTGGTGACGTCAGCAGCCATTGCTTATGCCTAGATCTATTAATTCATCAGGAGTTACAAAATGGTGACGTTCTCATTCTATTTTTCCTCTTGCATTTTTCAGCTGGAATAAGTTTAGGAAGAGAAACTTCTCCTGGCCAGCTAGTTACACTGATAGAGTTTACACAGGGAGGTTAGGATGGATGTCTGATTCCTTATCTACTGGTTGTCAGAGTAATGAGTTGGTTCCCTGCCATCCTCTGAAAGGCTTTTCTCCCCTTTCTTATGAAAAGGTAAAAGCGAGGATTCATGTCTTTGTCTTTATCCTTTGATTTGACCTGGCTCTTTGAGATGTAAGAAGTTACCCACGTGGGCGGCAGCTCCTGTCTGGTGGTGAGTAGTTTGGAGAGCTGGAAAAGGACTGCGAAACCAAGGGGAATGAACACAGACTCCGGACTCAGTTGTATCTGAATTTATACCTTGGTGTTGGCGCTTCCCAGCCGAGTGACCCTGGGCACACTGCTTACCCTTTCTGAGCCTAAGTTTCCCCGTAGGTATGAGGAAACTTGATAATGCCTCTCCCCTGGGATTCTTGTCTGGATTCGGGGAAACTAACGGGATCCCAGCCCAGGACCTAGCTTGTGATGGAGGCCTGGGAAACCATCATTTTTACCTGCATTTTAGGGAATACAGCACTCCTTGCCACTTTTCAAACAGAATAGGCTCCCTGAAGTCTGACAGTGGCTTGTCACATGGTGCCTTGAAGGATCAGGGCCCCCTTGGAAGTGGGTGCGGTGAAGCCTCTGCTGAGACGTTGAGGTTGGTGGATGCAGAGGGGCGTGAGTGATGACATTAACTCCTCGGATTAGTCATCTCTTGACGGTCGTTTCAGCTTGGCCGGGCTCCAGCCTCGCCCTGACCTTAGGGGCATGTTCCATGCTCCATGGTTCCCTTCAGAGCAACGCAGTGTACTGGGGTTACGCTTTCCCCACTTTCCTGCAGAGGTACACGCTGTATATGTGAGGTGTAGGTTGCTGTATACACTTTAAACCCTAAAAGAAAAAATATGTATTCATGACCCTAACATGAGATTTTAGGGACCTAAAGAGGCAAGTGACCTTCGAGGACAAGGACTTAAAATTCTTATTTCACAGGAAAGAAAACCAAAACCCAAGTTCATCTATGCTTCCATTCACTCAGATGTTTTGAATACCTGCTGTGTGCTAGGCACTGGGGTGAGTGCGGGAGGTCCCATGGGGAAGCACACGTGCGGACCCCGCTCTCACGGAGCCAGGGTGGTGTCTCGTGGAGATGGGGGTTAGGGAAACAAGGGGACGTGCAGAGTGAGGCCTGGGAGAGCACGTGGCGAGGGAGGTCCCCTCGCTTATGAGGCCAGGGTAGGCCTTCCCGAAGAAGCCACATTTGAGCTGAGACCAGAAAGAAGAGGTGGAGGGAGCATGGGCAGAGAGTGTTCCCAGCAGAGGGAACCATGTCTGTGAAACTTGGGGGGTGGGGGAGGAGGCAGAGAGAACACAGGTCTTTTGAGAAAGAAAAGCAAGTTCAGGATCATAAGAGGCTGGAGACAGAGGGCAAGAGTGATGAGAAGCCAGGCTGGGCTGGGTCCCTCAGGGCCTCCGAAATCGTGATCTGCTTTTAGCCTCTTTGTGCCTCAAATTTCCTGGACAGCTGAAAAGTTACAGTGGATATTTTTCAAGTGTTGTAACCACCTAAAAAGTAAACCTGTGAAAGGGGTTTCAGTATTAGTATGTTCATTACCAACCCATCAGCAGTGTGATGTTTTATAGAAAGTGAATAATCACACAGTGAGACCAGTCATTTAGCCACTTGTCTTTTAAATTATTGTCTCGTGTTTTGAACTGTGTCCCTGCTGCCTTGTAAGAAATAGTACCAAGAGGTTGATGGCTTCCTGATATGTCCTAGTGATGATGTGTGTGTTGGGGGGAGGGGGGCGTTTGACATGTGGTCTCTTTCTAGGAAGTACCATTTAACAGTTGGGAATGACATTTGACATTTGATCAGTGGAGACCTGATCGAAGTGGATTAAGCCCCAGAAGATTCATTTTTCTCACAGAAAGTCTAGAGCTCTTGGGTGCTGGCATTGATTTAGTGGCTCGAGGATGTCAGAGCAGTGGTTTCTGTGATTCTCTAGACCTTTCCCTCATGGTCCCAAGGTGACTGCTGCAGCTGTAGTCATCACATGCACATTCCAGGTAGGAATAGGAAGAAGAGAGGAAGGTCAGTGGGGTGCACCTTCCAGCTGTTTAGTCCCCTTTAGAGGGACCATCAGTCAACTCATCACTCTCATTGGCCATCGTTAGGGGTAAGGGAAGCAGGAAAATGAAGTTGTTTTGTTTTCTTTTAGCTCGACCCATTGTCATCCTAATAGTAGAGAGGTTCTAGAAGGAAGGAAGAGGGAGGGACTAGAGGTGCCGCCATAAGCATACAGTCCTGAAATTTAAGAAAACCCGCCATGTTGTGCACACTTTCTGTTTGTTTTTTCTGCACAGGCCATTGGGAATGCTAAAACCACTCGCAATGACAACAGTAGCCGTTTCGGAAAGTACATTCAGATTGGCTTTGACAAGAGGTACCGCATCATTGGGGCCAACATGAGGACCTACCTTTTGGAGAAGTCCAGAGTGGTCTTTCAGGTGAGCCCTGTGACTGGACCTTCTTGTATTTTTTCCCATGGATTTTTACTCGCTCCATGTTCTGCTCCCTATGCCCAAAGAACATCTCCTTGCTTGAACCTGGATTTGGATAGACTTGTTCTTTTGGTTTTCTTTTTTTTTTCCATTAAGAAGTATTCATTTATAGGCATCAGACCTGAAAAATTTTTACTCAGTATTGATATGTTTCAGTGAGCATTGTTTTTATTTTTTTATTTTTTTTATTTTTAAATAAATAAATACCATGCATATACCATGCAAGCACAATATTTATCTATCTATTTATTAATTTATTTATTGGCTGCGCTGGGTCTTTGTCGCGGCACGTAGGCTTCTCTAGTTGTGGCCTGCGGGTTCAGTAGTTGAGGTGTGTGGGCTTAGTTGCCCCGAGGCATGTGGGATGTTAGTTCACTCCCTGACTAGGGAGTGAACCCACGTCCCCTGCATTAAAAGGTGGATTCTTAACCACTGGATCACCAGGGAAATCCCAGGGCATTGATTTTAGGTTCAGTCAACAAACATATATTGTTTGTTATGTGCTAGCCCTGTGCTAGTCACCAGAGATGCAGTGAAGAATAAGACTGTTGTGTTCTTTGTGGACTTCGGAGTCTTGTGATCAGGGGAATGTCATGTAGGGTCTGTGGATTTCAACTTTCACCAGGAATCTTATTTGGTAAGTTATATTAAAAAAACAAAAAACCTACTTGACCACTTACTTCATTTCCTTTTCAAATAAATGGAGTTCTCGCTTCTCATGTGACTCAGTTCTTCGCTCGCCTTTTGTTCCCTCCTTCCCAACTACTCTTTGGCCTCTTGGTGACCCTCTTCCTCCTCCACCCTGGCCTTCGGTGGTGGTCGTTGCAGTTCACAACCCCCAGAGCGGTTCTCTCCACCTCCCAGGTTCGGTTGGACTACCCCACATCCTTCATTTCACTGCATCAGAGCAAGCAGCCTGCTGTGCTGGCCACGGCTCTGGCCAGACTCCCTGTGGGCTTTCCTCTTCCTTGCTGCCCTTGCTCAGGCCTCCTGAAGCCCCCGTCCCACCCACCACCACCACGACCACTCCGCCAGTTTAAGGCAGGTCTGGCCTCATTGTCCCCTGGAAGTCCTGTCTCAGTCGTGGACCTTTCCTGACCACCCCAGCCTGACATGATGGGCAAGGGCATAGCTTTTACTTAGTTCCAAGCCTACCAGAGGAGAAAGGGAGCTGCAGCAGGGAAGTGACGGTCAGCCCACCATGAGCCAGGCAGCTCGGTTATCTGAACAAGAGCTGATCCGCCGAGACGTCACTTGTGGGGTAGCGGTGATGCCCTATAGAGGAGGAAAAAGAAACCCCTATGTTCTGCATAAATCAAGAGGTAAAAGTCCTCTGGTTGGCAGAAGGCCCCGTAACGGTGAATGCAAAACCTGGAGGTGGGAATTGAAGGCGGCAGAGGTGTGGAGGAAAAGCCTTGACCTCTGTCACCCTGGAATTAGAATGGGCGAGGGGACAATCTTTGGGGTCCCTGCCCCTAACACTGCTTAACTGTTTTCCTCCTCCAGGCAGATGATGAGAGGAATTACCACATCTTTTACCAGCTCTGTGCGGCTGCCAATCTTCCGGAATTTAAAGAGCTCGCACTAAGTAAGTAAACGGGCTGCGTGCCCATTCTGGAGCTGGGCTGCTGCTGCCGCAGGTGGCACATCTGGGGGCTCTGAGGGAGAAGGTGTGCGCGGCTCGGTGACCTCTGTCGCGGGTTCTTAGCTCTGCCTCACCTGTGGGCACAGTCCCACCCCTCTGTGAGTTTCATGCCCACAGGACATGAGAGGATAAGAGGCTGGGGGTGGAACAGTGTTTTGCAGAGCACAGGTGAATTGACATGCATTATTGTTTTGAAAAATATGTTTTCATTCTAGACGCCCTGAGAAATGTGTCTCAACCACGAGGATCTGGAGGTTTAGCTAGTGCGCATCACTTAATTGTGGTCGACGTGTTTTAAGTCATATTTAAGGACTGAGACAAAGAAAAAGAAGGAAGG
The DNA here is from genome assembly GCF_963455315.2 of Globicephala melas. Lineage (NCBI taxonomy): Eukaryota > Metazoa > Chordata > Mammalia > Artiodactyla > Delphinidae > Globicephala > Globicephala melas. Next base: position 6,545,162 of record NC_083326.1, on the reverse strand, counting down.
GGGTGAGGATAAAGCAGGGGTAATGTGGGGTTGGCTCAAGGGGCATGTTGATAATCCTGGGAGGCCCCACAGAAGGTGAGAGAGGAACTTAAAGAGTTTAACTGGACCGCTGAGCCTCAGCTGGGCAGGAGTGCTCCAGTTCCTTGCAAGCAGGCGGGCAGCTTGCCCACATCCACCCTGCAGCCTGGAGGCCAGAGCGGAGCAGCCAGAGTGGGGTGCCAGGGGCATGCGTCAGCTTTTTGCTGCCATCAGGTAGGAAGACAGCCTTTCAGTGGGTCCCAGTCACCCTCCGTTTCTGTTATTGTTGTCTGCTAAGGTGCCTGGAGACTGTTGACTTGGAGCTAGTGGAGTTGAGAGCCAGGACAGAGCAAGAAGGACGAGCAGGCTTTAGTTCCTGACACCGTAGCGTAGTAGCCCCGCCCCTTGGGCCTGGAGCCTTCCCCATTCTCTGTGCGCAGCCCTATCTTGGAATATTGACTGAGTCCTGCTGCTGAGTCCTCCAAGCCACCTGCTGGTGGGTGCGTGTGGTGAGGGCACGCCTCGGGGCCGTGCAGCTCCCGTCTCTGGCCTGTCATCTGTATTTTGGGGAGGTGTGGGTAGGTCCAGTACTAGCAGATGGCGTACAGAGCTGGGTGTCTAGACAGAGGTTAGTTGGCTTTTGTGCAACTGTAAGAGAAGTAGACTTCTGAGGCTTTACTGTCCCAGAGCCAAATCCTCACCATCTTAAGGACCCATCACCAGATCCAGCTCTGCCCACTCCAGCCTGTGCTCCCAGTAGGTAAAATACATCAGGTGGTTCAAACCTTGGTCTGCCCTCCTCACTGTCCGCTTGACTTGCATATGGAGTCTGGCAGCACTCAGTGCCTGTGCCATGCAGCTTAGTACTGGCTCCTCCGTTCATTCATTAAGCCTCATGCAGGCCAATTAGGCCCTGGGGATGTCGTGTTGACCCAGATGTGCGTCCTGCCCTTGCTTCGCTTACAGTTACAGTACGGAGTGAGAAGGCTGTGCTGAGGCGAAGCGCCGTTGTGGTGGGTCAAAAGCTGCTCAGGGAAGTCGTGTTAAATGGGGTCCCAAAGGAGGAAGCCTGGGATGGTACACGTTAGGCTGGTTTTGTGCTGTCCTCCAGCTGTTCCGTGCTCGCAGGTCTGATTCTCCCCAGTGAAGTCGTAAACTCCTCGGACAAGGAGCGAATGTTACAAGCCTTGTTTGATGGGCACTGCCCTGAGCTGGCAGCTTGGGGCTCTCGTGCTGGCTTACAGTCCCAAGGGACCAGGAAGGCAGGCCACGTTAAGGGCCACTGCCATCCTCCCCGCTCCTTCCACAGGCCCAGCTGGACTTCTCAGGGCCAACCTGCGGGAGTTGAAAACTTTTTTCTTAGGGTCAGTTTTATAGAAAATGAACGAATGCTGGTAAGATCCATCTGGCTGTATTTGGACTATTTTATCCCAAATGTAACTTTCAGGTAATAGGAAAGAAATCCTTCTCCCCACTCCCCCACTTACAGGAGTGCATTGAGGAGAAAAATGACTTTTCCTTACTCCGTGTTTCAGCAAGGTGCAGGCTCCTTGGGCCCCTGGCTGGAGCCGTTGAAAACTACCCGATTGGATCCATTTCTTGCATTCTTACCTGCGTGTGCCCTCTGAGAGCATCTTGGAGTGAAGTGAAGAGCCTTTGATAAGCTCTCGTGCTCAGGCATGAGGCTGTCTTCTGCCTTGTGGATGGATGGGCTGTGAGCCCTGAAGCTTGACATTTATAGTTCCACAGATAACCCTGGTCGAATGGATGGAAACATCAAATAAATGAAGGACTAGCCAGCGACTTCTAGTGAATATTCAGACCTGCCTCCCCTCCTTCCCTCTTTTCTTCTCCTAAACTGTGCTGTTCAAATGCACAGAAATCTCTGTAGGACCCCTTGGCCCTGCAGGAATTTTGTGCACTTGTCTTGAGAATGAAGTGGACAGATGTGCATACAGCCCCACTTGCCTCTGCCCTGTGGTTGGTGGTCTGTTGCATTAAAATGACCTCGGGCTGAGATTTAACAAAATAATACAGTGAATAGTGTGTTAGAGTGTGAATAAATGGTGGTAAAAAGAGGTGTAATGGACCATATTCCCTTAAATGCAGCCTTCACGTAATGAAAAAAGAATTGATGCTTTTATTAAACGCTTGAAGCTGTCACATTACTCTGTGCCAGAGCTTCCAGGGTGATTAGATATGGAAGATCCAAATATGCCATCTTCCACAAAGACCTGATGTGACTTGCTTCATCAGAATTCGCTTCTGCTGTGGCTGGGAGCGAGCTCAGGGCCAAAGTCCTTCGTCTCCCAGTTCAGCTGCCTGCAGTCATCAGAGTGGGCTGAAGTCACTCCTCCAGGAAGCCTTCCCTCATAAAACATGACCAGTATTCTGCTGTTCATTCCCATGTGCAGTGTTGCCTGTTGGTTGTGTGTGAGACTGGGGTTTGGGGCTGAGTTCTACCACTTCCTAGCTGGGCCTGGTATCGTGGACTTGAGCGGTGGGAGGAATTGGCGGAACAGTGCAGTGTGGCTTGGAGCATAGGATCAAGGTGAGAAGTGGGAGAGACCAGGAAGGAGACGTCTGCAGGGCCACTGACGGCATGAACAGGGGTAGAGCTGAGGAATGACAGGAAGGAAGCCGGTGTATCTGGGACATAGAGGTGGGGATGGAAGGACTAGGTGTGAGTCTGGAGTAGTCGGAGGAGGCCGCTTCACAAAAGGTCCGGGAGGCCCTTCTAGGGTGTTTGACTTTTGCCTTGAGGGCAGTGGAACAGGAGGGTGTCTCCAAAGGGCTTTAAGTAGGGAGTGGTGTGATCAGAGTTACCAGAAGTTTAAAGGAGGATTTAGAAAGGACAGGAGCAGAAGCAGGGAGAAAGGCTTAGAGTCTTTTGCAACAGTCCCCAGACAACAGATGCTGGACAGGTCAGACCCTGGATAGTGGCAGTCAGGATGGAGGAAGGAAAGAGACTCAAGAAATTCTTCGGAGATCAAATCGTGAGGACAAAGTGTTGAAGGAGGGCTGGGAGTTGCAATGAAGCTGCATCTAAGCATGTGTAGCTGAAAGTAAAGAGAGAGACCCAAACTGGAGGACAAGAGACCCATCATAATCACAACCGTATGTGCCCAGGTCAAGAGAAAATCATTTAACTGGTGTTTTCAGGGGAGGAGGGAGAACAGCTAGTGTCCAGTTTTGGCATCTTATCAAAATCAAACATTTTACACTTAGAAATGCCAAGCATTGGACAGAATTGTACCACACAAAGACATTATAGTTTGTGGAAAGTTGAAGTGATTTTCGAGGGTGATTTTGATGACGTACAATTGTTACCTGAAATGCTGGCTCTCAAGCCTTGTAGTTCAGATACTCCCCAGGGCTCGTTGCACTTTTGCCCTCTGCTGAGGGTGGCTCTGAATTCTATGAAGGAACCTGGGCCCCTCCTCGCTAGTCATCCCCAGGCTGTTAGCAGAGGCCTGACTGAAGAGGAAGTAAGCCAGGGGATGAGAGTCTCAGCCTATGTTTGTACACGTGCTTAAATAGCTCAAGGTGCCCCAACATTTAAAACAAACAAATCGTGTCTCTCTGGGCACGTCGTTGCCCCTCATGTGTCAAACGAGGTTGTCAGACTAAGATTATCGATGGTCATGGAAGTCTGGTTCTAGGGTGGGTGTACATTTTACTGTGTCTACCAGAGCCTTTTATAAAACAAGTCTGTGGTGAATGCTCCTGTAACTTGAACTTGCCGTGACTTTTATGTTCCCTGGTTTTTCAGATATCAGTTTTAACACAAATGCAACAACAGGCTCTATCACTGTGCTGTACTTTTCTGTCTTTTGTTACTCAGTTTTCTCTCCCACTTGCCTTTGTCGGTAAAGATGATATTTGAAAGAGTTCCACATCCAGCTGGGAATAAACTCTGGCCCGGGTCAGCTTGCTCAGGGGGTGGACATCCTCGTGGGGCATGGTTTGTGGTGAACCTGGGGGTGAAGCGTCCCTCCCATGCCTGATGCCTCACCTCCTTTCCCACCGCAGCCCGTGCCGAGGACTTCTTCTATACGTCACAGGGAGGAGACACGTCCATCGAGGGTGTAGATGACGCTGAGGACTTTGAGAAGACGCGACAAGCCTTCACGCTCCTTGGTAAGGAACTTGGGGATGGGGAGAAAGGCCCAGAGGGTTGATCGCGTGGAGAAGAAGCATGGCAGTGTCCCGCTCTGCTTGCCAACCTTCGTGAGCTGGTGGGGAAGCCCTCTTGCTCTTGGTGAATATCTTCATACTCTTATTCCATCCCAACCCTTGGGCTCCAAAGCTTATGGCATGGAACTTTGGTGCCCTTTCTTAACAATAGGATTTGAGAGTTGATCTCTGAGGCATTGCCAAGTACTCCTTTTCACTCCCTCAGGGCATTGACACCAATGGATGAAAGCCAAGAAGAGCCGTGTCTTTATGTGTTGAGGGTCTGAGGCAGTGTGTTCTAGCAGAAGGAACATGCCTTAGGGACCGAAACCACCCACGTTCCACAGTCAGGGTCTCCAAGTGGGAAACAGACTGCAGAGGTCTAGTAGCTCTGCCATACATGCAGTGTTATTTCTGTTGTTGCTGTTTCCATATAGAACTTAGCAGTGGAATCTATAAATCAAGATCTCTCTGTCCTTCTGGGTCACCTTATAGTAGAGCTGGAGAAAACTGCCCCTTTCCCCGGCCAGTTTTGGGGGAAAAGAGCCCCCAAGTGGTAAAGTGGAAGGCAGTCTGTGCTTAACTGGCAAATTGAAGTGGTAAATTCCTGGGACCTGCAGCCAGAAAAGGGGAAGCTTGGGAAGTTAGCCTGAAATCCGCAAAGTGGCTCCGGGGGACCTGGTGCTTTCCCCAGCCCTTCCCTGACAGACATTTGGCTTCTGAGTCATGTGACCAACCCAGAGCAGCATTTCTTAGGTTCTTTGGGAATCAGGGAGGTTTCATCCAATGTCCAAATAAAGCATGGCCAAACAGGACACGCCCTGATCTCCGTATGGGGAGAAAGTCAGGACTGCATGTGCTGCAATCTGAGTGCTGTTCACTTCTCTGGATAACTGGTGGATAGATGTGGTTTGCCTTTTGTACCCATGAGACAGAAACTGCACTGGTTATTCCAAAAGAGAAAAAATACTATAATTGTTAACAAGAGCAGTAGTAGATAATTAACTATAAATAAGAGGATTTTAGGGGTCTAGAAATAGTGGGTGTAAAAGAGCTGTCTCGAGGGAGAGGAGGAACAGCCAGTACAGGAGCTGCTGACTAGGAGAGCCCCCCACGCCAGGCTGAGATTGCGAACACTTCTAGGAGGATGTGGCTGCCCCAAGGTCAGGAAGCCCTCTGGCGGTAAAGGAACCTGCCAGAGGGTGCGGGCCATCCCTGGTCCGTGTAAGCAGCCTGTAGTGCCCTGGGGTGTGGTGGAGCCAGAACTTCTCAGACGCAGCTGCTAATGGGGGAGTGTGGCCTGAAGACACAGCTGGAGCTCACCTGGCGGGTGGCTGGGCTCCCAAGATGAATACTGATGACTGTGGAGGACCAGAGCCAGGGATGGAAATGGCTTCCTGCTGCTCTCGCCTTGTGAAGTCCTTGCAGTGCCCTCTCTTGACCAAGTGTGACGTGCCACCCGCAGGCCAAGGGGAAACGTTTACAGGGTCTAGCACCGGTGTGACACAGCAGGGCAAAGGAGGGCAGATTTGAAGCTGAGAGATGATAAACCGGGTACAGGTGTCCCTGAGTTCCCCAGCACCACGGAGCTGTTCTGTTCTCCAGCGCTGGGGAGCAGGTATAGAGGAGACTCGATGTTGAGGAGGATAGCAGTCGGCTAAGAAAGGAGAAGGTAGTGCTGGTGTGCGCAGTGGGCATAAGCTGGTCCAAAGAGATGGTTGTTCCCTCCAAGGCCCTAAGGAGACTAGGCACTTTAATTCTCAGAGCAAATGGAATTTTTAAAATTAATTATTTAATAAGCCATTCTTCCCTACTCTTTAATAAACATGTCCATTTTTTAAATTCCAGAGGTTGGCAAACTTTTTCTTAAAGGACATGATAGTAAATATTTTGGGCCCTCTTGGCCGTACGATTTCTGTAGCAACTACTTAACTTTGCCATTGTAGTGCAAAAGTAACCATAGACAAAATGTAAAAGGAAAGACATGACTGTTCTAATAAAACTTTATTTACAAAAACAGGCTGTGGGCTACGAGCCTTTCAGATTTAGTGTTTGATTTTTGTTTTGTTTTGTTTTGTTGCTTCCTGTAAAGAGGTACTGCTTATTCGGAGAATCCTGTATTAAAAAGGGACTTTCTGGTCAGTATAGCATAGGAATCTTAACTATTGTTAGGATTCAGTAGTCAGTCATCCAGTATCTACTACTTAAACTCCTACTATGACAGGGTGGTTAGGTCTTTGGAAATTGACAAAGCATTGTTTCCTAAGAATAAGAGAAGGGGAGAGGGAAGTGATCTATCCCTCTCATCCTGTGATGGGCCCAGCACCCACTTCCTGACTAGTTCTGTGGGACGTATCTGAGAGCACTCTACAGTGCTTTACTCCCCATACAGGTGCATAACCGTCCAGCCTCCTGTCTTGTCCTGGGTTTCAGCCTCTGGCTTTAACTGGTCTTTCTTTTGCCACTCTTACGCAGTTACACTCAGGACATGTGCCTAAATTGTTCACCCTCTGGCTGTTCTTTGGATTATTAGTTTAAGTAAAACCAGATGTTTGAACAATGCATGCATTTCTGTAGACATTTGCAAGGACTTCCGTCTGCGTAACAAGTATCAATACAGTCTCTCTGTCACTCATGTTTCTGAGCACCTACTGTGTGCCAGGCACTGGGGATATAATGATGAAGGAAGAACAGGGATTCGTTGTAATTTTTTTTAAGTTTGTATATTTTGAAGATGTTGTATAATAAAAATTAAAAAGTAAATCCCTGACCCTATGAAGTTTACACAGTAGTGGTCATCTAACACTGTGAAAGTGTAGAGTTAATTTGTCTAGTTCATGCTTGGGTTGTCCACTTTGTCGATTATCTGAGTAAAGTTTTTAATCCTAACATGACACATCTTTACTCCCATTTATAAAGGTGTTACTGACTTTTTTTTTTTTTTAAGCCTGAGTAAAATATTGCCTTAAAAATAAGTAACTGCATCTGGGGAAGACTTTGGAGAACAACTGTATTATCTCTTAAACTGAATGGTAGGTCAACTGGTGTTCACTATATTGGTCTGTAGCCTTTTTTTAAGTCTGAAGTATTTGGTAATTCAAAAAGAAATGGTAATGCCTTAAAGCTAAATATAAATTTTCAGAGAGTATCCATGTCTTTGATAACTTACATGCATAAATAATAAAATCGACAGTAGATATCTGCCGCCAGTGTAGGTGTGTGTGTCTGTAACTGACGGAGCATATAGTGTGGTAAGCAACAGCCCCCGGGGGAACAGCCAGGGGCCGGCTGGCCGTCCAGCCCCGTAACGGCGCCCCCAGGAGAAATTTCTCCTCTTTCTCCGTTGGCGCTTCAGATGTGTGTCACAGATGTTTGCAGGATATTATGTTGGGAGAAAAATGACTGCAGATAGATGACCATTCTTACTAAACTCATAAAAACATCCATAAAGTGTTGGTTGCAATGAAGTCCAAAGTGGGTCTGCTTGATTGCCGCCTCTCCTCTGCTCTTGGAGGAGTGAAAATGGTAGCGTGACCCATCTGGTCTGATCGGGACAATCACCGTGAAGATATTTCTCTTTTAGTCCAAGGAGCCCCTTTGCCCTCTGAGCTGTTACTGTGAGTGGTAATTACTTGGTGAGGAGCCTGGATCGTTTTAGGAGTCACCGGCCCAGAAAGGAAAATGAAACATTTTTCCTTAAGTCCTTAAAAAGAGGGGAAAACATCCTTTCTATCCTACCGTGGATACTGAGTGCCATTCATTCATTTTTTTTTTCCCCAGGAGTGAGAGAGTCCCATCAGATAAACATTTTTAAGATAATTGCTTCCATCCTACACCTTGGAAATGTGGAGATTCAAGCCGAGCGCGATGGTGAATCCTGTAGTATATCAGTAAGTTGCCCACCGGCACCAGAGATAACACGTACACAGTTTACTCTGTCCGTAGAGCTTTATACAACTGAAATACCTTTACGCTTAGAGCACATTCATAGGTTATTTATTCTTAAGGGGAATCAACAAATTCTTTTCAAATCAGCTGCCATCAGTTTCTGTCACTGAGGGCAGGGAATTTAGTGGTTACTCAATAAATTATTTCTGATGGTTTGATTTCCCAAGTACCCGAGGTCCATGGAATTCTACAGTGCTATCAGCTCATGAGTACTTCCGGTCTGCTTGCAGGGATATGAGGGAGTGTTGGACACTGTGTCCAAGGAGCTTACAATCTAATTGGGTGGACAGGACAGATAACCACAGTTGCCAAGATTTTGACAGTACAAAGGAGAGAATACTGAGACATCTATATGACAGTATTGCAAACTATGAAGTGCTCCATAAATGCTCTTAATGACTGTTACTTTCTTGGTGCCCAGCGTAGTACCTTCTATGTGGGAGATAAAAAATGTCTAAGTGGGTGGGTGGGGGAACGCTGCCGGTTACAATTAGTATAGACAGCATGTTGTGTGCTCTCTGGTATGTGATGGTGTGGGGCTGGGCTAAAAAACTGATCTTCTGAACTTGAGTAAGGAATCTGCAATTGTTTCTTTCTTTTAGGCCTCTTCTCTGTCCATTTATGGCCAAGTCCTGGGAGGTACAAAGTATGATTCTTGCTACCAAGGTCTTAGAATTTAAATAACTGGGGAAATACAGAAGACAGTACTACAGAATAGGAATGTGGGCATGTGTCCAGGCCACGCACAAGCTGATCTTCTTTCAATTGTGCAGACATTTTTTAACCCAGTTAAACCTGGCCCTGCCTTGAGGGAGAGGAAGTCCTGAATGGTAGCTGGCATTTGGCCGAGCTCATCACCCCCATACACCTACAAGAGAAATAGCCTTGGATTTGGGACCCCTGGCCCCATCAGGCCTGCCGCCATCCTCCGCACGGAGTCTGCAGCCTCGTGAGAGGATCGCCCGCTGGGCCCAGTGTGAAAGCAGGGAATGCTGGAGCTGGGCAGCGCTCGGTGCCCCGGGACATCGGCGTGTGTGTGCGCCTGTCTGCGTGTATGTGTGTGTGTGTGTGTGTGTGTGTGTGTGTGTGTGTGTGTGTGTGTGTGTGTGTGTGTGTGTGTGTGTGTGTGTGTGTGTGTGTGTGGCGGGGCAGTGTGGCTGGCCGTGGTGATGCTGGGAGACGGATCGAGGTGGGCAGAGGAGAACCTGGTGCCTTGGTGGGGTGGCGGATGGGCCTCTAGTGCAGGCCAGACACTCTTTAGGGCCAGTGAAGCATTGTCCCTCTTGAGAAGGGCACAGAGGGTCTGTGCCTCCCTTCCCAGCACGTCCCCATAAATGTCCCCCGGTTCCTTAGGGCAACCGTACGCTGCCTAGTGTCGGGGACAGGTGAGATTAGGAACACTGGCATTGAAGAACTCCTGATTTAGGCTGGCCAAATGCAGGGAAGCTGACAGATTTCCCTTGGCCTCCCCCCTCCCCTCCCCCAGTCTCCTCCTTCTCAAGGTCACATCCTGGTCACATCCCCCGTCGTGGGTTCTTACAGCGTTCATGCCTCTCCTCCGTATCTCTCAGCATGCCTGTAATTTTACATTTATTATGGGATGATTTGCTGTGTGTCTCTCTCCCTCATGAGACTCCAAAGTCTATGAGAATGGGGACTGTTTGCTCACTGTTGTATCACCAGCACCCAGCACGGTGCCCAGGACTTGGTAGATGCCCAGTAAGCAGATGGATGGATGATGGAGGCTCCAAAGGCTCAGGGGTGACGCAAGTGAGCAAATAGATGAACACTGGGCGGGGCTGACGGTGAGGCCCGAGGACCAGGGCCAGCGAGTTCCTGGGCGCCGGTGGCTGTGGGTTGAGTGAGGCCAGGGCGTCTTTGGAGAGCTAGGACTTGGGCTTATCAGGGAAGTGTCTCTCTGATCTTAGAGCTGATCTTCCGCACCAGCCTCTGCAGGTACCTTCAGGTGAGAAGGAGAGTGAACGTTTACTGGTGGTATTTGATCGATGCCCGTTTCCCCCACTAAACTCCAGGACAGTGTCTCCTGTGCTCACTCTTCTAGCCCTGACACACACTGGCACCCACTGAGTGTGTGTGTAAAGACTGTGTGAAGGAGGGCTATCAGGGCACACTTGGGGAAAGGGGGGGGGAACGGAGGACACAAATGGTGCTGGAGGGAGGGGAGGATGCCTGACAGGTGGAGGCTTGGACACCAGGCCCTTAGTCTCAGAGACGACAGGAAGTCAGAGGTTTCTGAGCCTCTGGTACGTGGTCTAGGCTGGTCTCATATTGTTCTCCAGTTAAAGGCTGTGTCGAGAGCTAATTGAGAGTGAGAAATTGGAGTCGGGGCTGCCAGGGTTCAAATCCTGGTTCTGCCACTTACTGGTAGTTTCTTACCTGTTTCCTTATCTGCGGGCAGGGGTGATATTACCCACCTTGGCACAGGGCTCAAGGGCTTGAGTTCTCGACTGTTATCATCATTGTTGGCAGAGCCAGAATGGACCTTCTGAGCATCCGTCTCCCTTCACAGGGTTGGAAAGACTAAGGCCCAGAGAGAGGAAACTCTCTCTCTAAGGCCACAATGACAGTTAATGGCAAAGCCCAGCCAGCGTTCTTGCTCCACGCCACCGCCGGCCCTGCGCCTTCCTCTGGACGGGCTGTCTTCCACTAGCCTGATGTTCCCCATCCATGCCCAGCACGCTGCCGGGCACGCAGTGTGTGCTCGCTCGAGAAATGCTTTGCTAAGTGGGTGCTGGTGCACGGATTTTGGGTTATGCCTTGGGTACGTAGGGTGGACCTCCTGCTGTGGAGGGGTGTCTGTCCAGGTCCAGTGTGCCTTCTGCTTGGTAGTTGTTACTTTTAATTAAAGTGTGAATATATGTCCCGTAACTGCCAGAGTTACCTTGGAGATGCATTAGCATGCGATTACTTGGACACCAGAGGCAACTTGCTTCTTGAACTTGGCAATATGGGCCCACGAAACTCATCAGCTGCCTATGATGCTGGCTGTCTTTAATCAACAGTCAGGAGTGGGTAATAGATGGGCAGGCCACTCCCTGCTGCAGCCGATGGGAACCCGCCCTGTGGTGATGATTGAAAAGTACCAGCACTTGTGCAACTGTGTGTGTGTGTGTGTGTGTGTGTGTGTGTGTTTACAGAGTACGTTAGCAAGCCGGTTCCACCACATTCAACCTACTGTCCCTCTCCCGGCCCCCCCACTTTTGTTGAGTAAAGCCAGTTAATGGCCTTTGTAACTATTACTCCAACTCCACAAACCACACTCTGGAAAAACTGGCCTTAATGACTTTTGGAGGTTCTTTCCTACTCTGACATTTTATTATTTTGTAATTGTGTGTATTTGGGTAGATGGATTTTAAGTATCTGTAGGAGGGAGAAAAAACGGGCTGGGGAAATGGCACAGTTATCTGTGTTAATTTTCATTGAACAAGCCTGCATTTACGCGGTGGCAGCGTCATCAGAAAATGATTCCCACAAGCAATTCAGGGCCATTAGGAGGTGGCACATGGCATTCTAAAGGATTCCCTTTCAGCCTCGGAGTTATTAAGCTCTCCAGCAGGCTCATGGCTGGGTTATCAACTTCCCCTGGGGGATTTAGATGAGGGAATGAATAATGGGCGAGAAGAACCTCTAGAGGAAAAGCAGGTTTTCTGTGGGGTGTTGTGAATGGGCAGCAAGGGGGACCCAGGACACCTACACACTTGGGAAATAAAACTGTGTGGGTGACTTGGTTATCAGGGACTCAAGGGCAAGGTGATGTGATTGGTACTTTGGGTAATTGAGGGTCAAGATGAAATGCAGCTGGCTACCTGGGTGCGTTCTTACACTTCTCTGGGGCTCAGTTTCTTACCTGTAGGTGAAGGGACTTATGCTGGAGGCACCCCTAGTTTTTCCCAGCTCTAAACATGAATATCCGTTACAGTGTTCCAAGTGATCTTCCCAAGTCAAAATCTGTTCCTTATTTTTTGCCATTTGTCCTAACTCTCCACCTAGATTCGCTTTCTTTCCAAGTGGCAAGTGCTTAAAGAATGTAAATAAGTTCCGTTATGTGTTTAGTATGACCGGGGCTAAGATGAAAGCAAATCTGCTTGGAAGCTTAGGACGGTGTGATGTCAGTGTGCTGTCATCGTCCAAGGGGGTCAGCTCAGGGCTCGTCCCGAGCGCACTGCTCTAGACCGCGTGCGAGCCCAAGGTAACACTCAAAAGCGAGGACCTTTCCGGGGCTGTGGATTGAGCACTGCACGTGGAACTCTGCAGCTGGAAGCTACGTTCACTGGGATTTTGCCGCTGGCTCCTTATTCTTAACAGATTATCTGTTCCTAAGTTATCAGTTCTCATCCTGCACCCTTCACTCCGGAGCCCTCTCCTCCAGTTACCCTTCAGGCCCTGGCAGGGGAGGAGGGGACAGGGAAAGTGGAGAGTTGTTTTTCAAAGCCCTGCTGCTGATGTGTTCATGAGCAGGTATTATCAGTTTGAGCAACACTCTTTGGGCCCCTATTGTCACCTAGTGGTGTGAGAGTGCATGAGATGGCTGGGGCAGTGGCTAGGGATGAAATGGGGTTCTGGGGGGCCTAGAGTTGGGTTCCTTCCCTCCCTAGAGCATGGTGGTGGGCTGTCCTCCACGCCCCTCCTGAACCCTTCTCCCATGTCTCTTCCAGCCCAAGGATGAACACCTGAGCAACTTCTGCCAGCTGCTGGGGGTGGAGCACAGTCAGATGGAGCATTGGCTGTGCCATCGCAAGCTGGTCACCACCTCGGAGACCTACGTCAAGACCATGTCCCTGCAGCAGGTGGTCAACGCACGCAACGCCCTGGCCAAGCACATCTACGCCCAGCTGTTTGGCTGGATCGTGGGGCATGTCAACAAGGCCCTGCACACCTCGCTCAAGCAGCACTCCTTCATCGGGGTCCTGGACATCTACGGGTAGGACGGTACCTCCTGCTGCCGATCACTGGTGTCTTCCTGCTGGCATTTTAGAGCCAGCGGGGACCTTGCAGACCTTCCTGGTGGTTCTCAACCAGGGGAGTGTGAAATATGGGGGAAGGGAGCATTTTTGGCTGGGTCTCTGCCGGCACTTGGTGGCCCAAGGCCAGAGATGCTAGGTGTCCTACAATACAGAGGACAGTCCCGAGGAAGAATGGACCCTATCAAACACCAGTAGCTCCCCCACTGAGAAACCCCACAGACACCCCTTTGTCCTTGTGGGAAACTGAGGCCCAGAGATGGCAGTGTCTTGTTCAACATCAGACTGGAGGTTTCTGTGAACTTAAATTCAGGTTTTCTACTTCAGTTATGTTTTATTTAAAACTATCATCCAACCTCATTCACGATGTTACCAATCAAGGTGATTGTTTTAATACCGTAACTGTGCCCAGGGCTGTGATACAGATTGATACTGTGTGTGGTCATTCCTGAAGTTTCTCTGCATTTTAGAATTCTAGCCTAGTGGAAAAGACAGTTACTCATGACAGTGTAACTTACAGGGAGAGGCAACCTGGCATGTAGAGAGTGTACTTCACTAGGCACTGGGAGACTGGCTTTCTGACTCATTGCTGTCCCCTGCTAGCTGAATGACCTCTACAGATCACAGCCCTTCTATTCTTTAGTTTCTACAGCTTGAAAGGAAGTTTTGAGCCACAAGTCTCTCTTAGGTGCATTCCAGGTCCTTCCAGAATTGCTTGAAATTATATGCACTGGGCTGAAACCTTACCTGCACTTCTTTTATGATCAATGTCCTGCCCTCTTTAAGCTAATAATAGATGAAATCCTCCTGGATCTTTGTATCACAGAGGTCATGGTTTCTGTCTTAAAATAGAACTTTGGACGCTTAGAAGTGCAGAGTTGTAACAGCCACGACACTCTGGTAGAAACGACTGCTCAGTGGGCTGACAAGCTGGTGCTCGCCTCATGTTGAGGCTGTAGTAAAGGAAAACCTCCTCTAGAAGCGGCCGCTTTCCCGTGCAAAGATAGGCTCAGCTCCATCTCTGATGCGCTTGTTCATCACTGGGCTTTGAATCAAATCATGTCACATGCTGTGGCAGTAAACTTGATTTCTGGCATCACAGAGGCTTCCAGAACATGCTGAAGAGTTAAGTCACATGCACGAGCTACATAATACAAGAGACAACAGAAGAAATTGTAACAGGGTCGGTTTGAGGGTTTGGAAACTTGGTGCTGTACGAGTTTCAAGGCAGAAGAGTGCACGCTTGTTGGCACAGTCAGGAAAAGCTTCACATGGAAGGTGAGGCTTGAAATCGATCTTTCAAGGAGAGAGTAGAACACGGGCGGGGGGGGGAGACCCTTTGGGACAGGAGCACAGTCCAGATGGTAGGAAAAAAGCCACCTCCTAGGTGATGCGGAGCACAGTGGAGGATGACCTGGGGGGAGGCAGGAGAATGCATCCTCCCCGGGCTCTCCAGGGTTCTAGCCGAGTGACTGTGGGCATGCCACTTCTCTTCTGCTCCATTGAGTGCCTGCTTTTTGACTCAGCCCTTCCAGTTGCTCTGGGGAGAGCAACATAGAACAGTCTGTGCACCCTGGAAACATACTACCGAGCTGTCAGTAATTAATTCTGTGTCATTCATTCCTCTGCCATGAGTATTTTCAGGTAATTGGGTTTCAAAAAAACTGACCTTTAGTGTCACATTCTGATGTAAGAGCTAGAGAAAGTCAGGATGCAGCATCTGACCTGGTTCCCTTAATCTACTTGGGCAAGTTTCTATTTTTACTGAGTTTTCGGTGTGGGAAGATTAATGTGGAGACTCACTGTTCTTGTTTTTTAACATCTTTATTGGAGTATAATTGCTTTACAACATTGTGTTAGTTTCTGCTGTATAACAAAGTGAATCAGCTCTATGCATACCTGTATCCCCATATCTCTTCTCTCTTGCGTCTCCCTCCTTCCCACCCTCCCTATCCCACCCCTCTAGGTGGACACAAAGCCCCGAGTTGATCTCCCTGTGCTATGTGGCTGCTTCCCACTAGCTATCTATTTTACATTTGGTAGTGTATATATGTCGATGCTACTCTCACTTCGTCCCAGCTTCTCCTTCCCCCTCCCCGTGTCCTTAAGTCCATTCTCTACATCTGTGTCTTTATTACTACCCTGCCCCTAGGTTCATCAGAACCATTTGTTTTTTTCGATTCCATATATATGTGTTAGCATACGGTATTTGTTTTTCTCTTTCTGACTTACTTCACTCAGTATGACAGACTCTGCGTCGATCCACCTCACTACAAATAACTCAATTTTGTTTCTTTTTATGGCTGAGTAATATTCCATTGTATATATGTGCCACATCTTCTTTATCCGTTTGTCTGTCAATGGATACTCAGGTTGCTTCCATCTCCTGGCTGTTGTAAATAGTGCTGCAATGAACATTGTGGTACATGTTTCTTTTTGAATCACAGTTTTCTCAGGGTATACGCCCCGTAGTGGGATTGCTGGGTCATATGGTAATTCTATTTTTAGTTTTTTAAGGAACCTCCATACTGTTCTCCATAGCGCCTGTATCAATTCACATTCCCACCAACAGTGCAAGAGTGTTCCCTTTTCTCCACACCCTCTCCAGCATTTATTGTCTTTAGATTCTTTGATGATGGCCATTCTGACCAGTGTGAGGTGATACCTCATTGAGGTTTTGATTTGCATTTCTCTAATGATTAGTGATGTTGAGCATCCTTTCATGTGTTTGTTGGCAATCTGTATATCTTCTTTGGAGAAATACCTATTTAGGTCTCCTGCCCATTTTTGGATTGGGTTGTTTGTTTTTTTGTTATTGAGCTGCATGAGCTGCTTGTAAATTTTGGAGATTAATCCTCTGTCAGTTGCTTCATTTGCAAATATTTTCTCCCATTCTGAGGGTTGTCTTTTCGTCTTGTTTATGTTTTCGTTTGCTGTGCAAAAGCTTTTAACTTTCATTAGGTCCCATTTGTTTATTTTTGTTATTTCCATTTCTCTAGGAGGTGGGTCAAAAAGGATCTTGCTGTGATTTATGTCACAGAGTGTTCTGCCTATGTTTTCCTCTAACAGTTTTATAGTGTCTGGCCTTATATTTAGGTCTTTAATCCATTTTGAGTTTATTTTTGTATATAGTGTTAGGGAGTGTTCTAATTTCATTCTTTTACATGTAGCTGTCCAGTTTTCCCAGCACCACTTATTGAAGAGGCTGTCTTTTCTCCATTGTATATTCTTGCCTCCTTTATCAAAAATAAGGTGACCGTATGTGCATGGGTTTATCTCTGGGCTTTCTATCCTGTTCCATTGATCTATATTTCTGTTTCTATGCCAGTACCATACTGTCTTGATTACTGTAGCTTTGTAGTATAGTCTGAAGTCAGGATTCCTCCAGCTCCATTTTTCTTCACAAGATTGCTTTGGCTATTCGGGGTCTTTTGTGTTTCCATACAAATTGTAAAATTTTTTGTTCTAGTTCTGTGAAAGATGCCATTGGTAGTTTGATAGGGCTTGCGTTGAATCTGTAGGTTGCTTTGGGTAGTATAGTCATTTTCACAATGTTGATTCTTCCAATCCAAGAACATGGTATATCTCTCCATCTGTTTGTATTGCCTTTAATTTCTTTCATCATTGTCTTATAGTTTTCTGCATACAGGGCTTTTGTCTCCTTACGTAGGTTTCATTCTTAGGTATTTTATTCTTTTTGTTGCAGTGGTAAATGGGATTGTTTCCTTAATTTCTCTATCAGGTTTTTCATCGTTAGTGTACAGGAATGCCAGAGATTTCTGTGCATTAATTTTGTATCCTGCTACTTTACCAAATTCATTGAATAGCTCTAGTTGTTTTCTGGTAGCATCCTTATGACTCTCTATGTCTAGTATCATGTCATCTGCAAACAGTGACAGTTTTACTTCTTTTTCAATTTGGATTCCTTTTATTTCTTTTTCTTCTCTGACTGCTGTGGCTAAAACTTCCAAAACTATTTTGAATAATAGTGGTGAGAGTGGGCAACCTTGTCTTGTTCCTGATCTTAGAGAAAATGGTTTCAGTTTTTCACCATTGAGAACAATGTTGGCTGTGATATTTGTCATATATGGCCTTTATTAGGTTGAGGTAGGTTCCCTCTATGCCCACGTTCTGGGGAGTTTTATCATAAATGGGTGTTGAATTTTGTCAAAAGCTTTTTCTGCGTCTGTTGAGATTATCAAATGGTTTATATCCTTCAGTTTGTTAATATGGTGTATCCCATTGATTGATTTGCATATATTGAAGAATCCTTGCATTCCTGGGATAAACCCCACTTCATCATGATGTGTGATCCTTTTAATGTGCTGTTGGATTCTGCTTGCTAGTATTTTGTTGAGGATTTTTGCATCTGTGTTCATCAGTGATATTGGCCTGTAGTTTTCTTTCTTTGTGACATCTTTGTCTGGTTTTGGTATCAGGGTGATGGTGGCCTTGTAGAATGAGTTTGGGAGTGTTCCTCCCTCTGCTATATTTTGGAAGAGTTTGAGAAGGGTAGGTGTTAGCCCTTTTCTAAATGTTTGGTAGAATTCACCTGTGAAGCCATCTGGTCCTGGGCTTTTGTTTCTTGGGAGTTTTTCAATCACATTTTCAATTTCAATGCTTGTGATTGGTTTGTTCATATTTTCTGTTTCTTCCTGATTCAGTCTTTGAAGGTTGTACTTTTCTAAGAAATTGTTTACTTTTTCCAGGTTGTCCATTTTATTGGTATATGATTGTTTGTAGCAGTCTCTCCTGATCCTTTGTATTTCTGCAGTGTCAGTTGTTACTTCTCCTTTTTCATTTCTAATTCTTTTTTTAAAATTTTTTTAGTTTTTATAAACTTTCTTTTTTTGATTTATTTACTTTGGCTGTATTGGGTCTTCGTTGCTTCACGCAGGCTTTCTCTAGTTGCGGTGAGTGGGGGATACTCTTTGTTGTGGTGCATGGTCCTCTCACTGCAGTGGCCTCTCTGTTGTGGAGCACAGGCTCTAGGACGTGTGGGCTTCAGTAGTTGTGGCGCATGGACTTCAGTAGTTGTGGCTGGTGGGCTGTAGAGCGCAGGCTCAGTAGTTGTGGTGCATGGGCTTAGTTGCTCTGCAGCATATGGGTTGGGATCTTCCCAGACCAGGGCTTGAACCCGTGTCCCCTGCATTGGCAGGCGGATTCTTAACCACTGCACCACCAGGGAAGCCTTCTAATTCTGTTGATTTGAGTCTTCTCCCTTTTTTTCTTGATGAGTCTGGCTAATGTTTTATCAATTTTGTTTATCTTCTCAAAGAACCAGCTTTTACTTTCATTGGTCGTTGCTATTGTTTCCTTCATTTCTTTTTCATTTATTTCTGATCTGATCTTTATGATTTCTTTCCTTCTGCTAACTTTGGGGTTTTTTTGTTCTTCTTTCTCTAATTGCTTTAGGTGTAAGGTTAGGTTGTTTATTTGAGATTTTTCTTGTTTCTTGAAGTAGGATTGTATTACTATAAACGTCCCTCTTAGAGCTGCTTTTGCTGCATCCCATCGGTTTTAGGTTATCGTGTTTTCATTGTCATTTGTCTCTAGGTATTTTTTGATTTCCTCTGTGATTTCTTCAGTGATCTCTTGGTTATTTAGTGGTGTATTGTTTAACCTCCATGTGTTTGTATATTTTACAGTTTTTTTCCTGTAATTGATACCTAGTCTCATAGCATTGTGGTCAGAAAAGATGCTTGATACGATTTCAATTTTCTTAAATTTACCAAGGCTTGATATATGACCCAAGATATGATCTGTCCTGGAGAATGTTCCATGAGCACTTGAGAAGAAAGTGGATTCTGTTGTTTTTGGATGGAATTTCCTATAAATATCAGTTAAGTCCACCTGGTGTAATATGTCATTTAAAGCTTGTGTTTCCTCATTTATTTTCATTTTGGAGGATCTGTCCATTGGTGAACGTGGCGTGTTAAAGTCCCCTACTCTTATTGTGTTAATGTCTATTTCCCCTTTTATTCCTGTTAGCATTTGCCTTATGTATTGAGGTGCTCCTGTGTTGGGTGCATAAATATTTACAATTGTTATATCTTCTTCTTGGATTGATCCCTTGATCATTATGTAGTGTCCTTCTTTGTCTCTTGTAATAGTCTTTGTTTTCAAGTCTGTTTTGTCTGATATGAGTATTGCTACTCCAGCTTTCTTTTGATTTCCATTTGCGTGGAATATCTTTTTCCACCCCCTCACTTTCAGTCCGTATGTGTCCCTAGGTCTGAAATGGGTATCTTCTAGACAGCATATATATGGGTCTTGTTTTTGTATCCATTCAGCCAGTCTGTGTCTTGTGGTTGGAGCATTTAATCCATTTACATTCAAGGTAATTATCGATATGTACGTTCCTGTTACCATTTTCTTAATTGTTTGGGGGCTTTTTTTGTGGGTCTTTACTTGGTTATAGGTTTTTCTCTTTCATCACTTTAAATATGTCCTGCCACTCCCTTCTGTCTTTCTGAGTTTCTGCTAAATGTCAGCTGTTAAACTTATGGGGATTCCCTTGTATGTTATTTGTTGCTTTTCCCTTGCTGCTTTTAATATTTTTTCTTTGTAATTAATTTTTGATAGTTTGATTAATATGGATCTTAGTGTGTTTCTCCTTGGATTTATCCTGTATGGGACTCTCTGCACTTCCTGGTCTTGATTGACTGTTTCCTTTCCCATGTTGGGGAAGCTTTTGACTATAATCTCTTCAAATATTTTCTCAGACACTTTCTTTTTCTCTTCTTCTTCTGGGACCCCTATAATTCAAATTCTTTAATGTTGTCCCAGAGGTCTCTTGAGACTGTCCTCAATTCTTTTCATTCTTTTCTCTTTATTCTGCTCTGTGGCTGTTATTTCCACTACTTTATCTTCCAGGTCACTTATCCATTATTCTACCTCAGTTATTCTTCTATTGATTCCTTCTACAGTATTTTTAATTCCACTTTTTGTGTTGTTCATCATTGTTTGTTTGCTCTTTAGTTCTTCTAGGTCCTTGTTAAACGTTTCTTGTATTTTCTCCGTTCTATTTCCAAGATTTTGGATCATCTTTACTATCATTACTCTGAATTCTTTTTCAGGTAGACTGCCGATTTCCTCTTCATTTGTTTGGTCTTGTGGGTTTTTCCCTTGTTCCTTCATCTGCTGCATATTTCTCTGTCTTCTCATTTTGTTTAACTTACTGTGTTTGGGGTCTCCTTTTCACAGTCTGAAGGTTCATAGTTCCTGTTATGTTTGGTGTCTGCCCACAGTGGGTGAGGTTGGTTCAGTGGGTTGTGTAGACTTCCTGGTGGAGGGACTGGTGCCTTTGTTCTGGTGGGTGGACCTGGATCTTGTCCTTCGGGTGGGCAGGGCTGTGTCTGGTGGTGTGTTTTGGGGTGTCTGTGAACTTAGTATGACTCTAGGCAGCATGACTGCTAAGGGGTGGGGTTGTGTTCCTGTCTTGCTAGTTGTATGGCATGGGGTGTCCAGCACTGGAGCTTGCTGAGCGTTGGGTGGAGCTGGGTCTTAGTGTTCAGGTGGAGATCTCTGGGAGAGCTCTCGCCAATTGATATTACTTGGGGCCGGTAGTTCTCTGGTGGTCCATTGTCCTGGACTCGTCTCTCCCACCTTGGAAGCTCAGACCTGACACGCGACCAGAGCACGAAGACCCTGCCAGCCACACGGCTTGGAAGAAAAGGAAGAAGAAGAAGAAAAAAGAACGAACAGATACTACCCAAAACCAAATGGTAAAAGCAAAACTAAACAGACAAAATCACATAAAGGAACATACACATACACACTCACAAAAAGAAAAAAAAGGGAAAAAAATTTTTGTAAATAGTAAGAAAATAAAAATTTAGAAAAAAGAAAGAGAGCAGCCCAATCAGTAAACAAATCCACCAATGATAGCAAGCACTAAAAACTAAACTAAGATAAACGTAACACCAGAAACAAATCAGACGCAGAAAGCAAACCCCAAGTCTACAGTTGCTCCCAAAGTCCACCACCTGAACTTTGGGAACATTCATTGTCTATTCAGGTATTCCACAGATGCTGGGTTTATCAAGTTGATTGTGGGATTTAATCTGCTACTCATTAGGGTGAATAGAGAAATTTCCCTTTCTCTTCTTTGTTCACACAGCTCCTGGGGTTCAGCTTTGGTTTGGGTCTGTCCTCTGCGTGTAGGTTGCCCTCAGGTGTCTGTTTCCCACCCAGACAGGAGGAGGTTAAAGCAGCAGCTCATTAGGACTCTCTTGCTCACTCAGGCTGGGGACAGGGCGGGGTATGGTAGTCACAACTGGAATGTGGGCCACGCCTGTGGCAACTGAGGCCACCTTAACATCGCAACAGCCTGAGGCGTGCAGTGTGTTCTCCCAGGGATGTTGCACCTGGATCATGGGACCCTGCCAGTGGCAGGCTGCACAGGCTCCCGGCGGCCGGTGTGGGTAGTGACCTGTGCTTGCACACAGGCTTCTTAATTGCAGCAGCAGCAGCAGCGTTAGCAGTTCATGTCCGTCTCTGGAGTCTGAGCTGATAGCCGCGGCTCACGCCTGTCTCTGGAGCTCACTTAGACGGTTCCCTGCCTTCTGTGGGCACACAGAGCAGGAATCCCGTCTCCTCGCACACCCCAAAACAATGGTCTCTTGCCTCTTTGGCAGCTCCAGACTTTTTCCCGGACTCCCTCCCTACTAGCTGTGGCGCACTAGCCCCCTTCAGTCTGTGTTCACGCTGCCAACCCCAGTCCTCTCCCTGCGCTCCGACTGAAGCCGAGCCTCAGCTTGCAGCCCCGGCCACCCCAGCGGGTGAGCAGACAAGCTCCTCGGGCTGGTGAGTGCTGGTCGGCACTGATCCTCTGTGCGGGAATCTCTCCGCTTTGCCCCCTGCACCCCTGTTGCTGTGCTCTCCTCCGTGGCTCCGAAGCTTCCCCTCCGCCACCCCCTGTCTCCACCAGTGAAGGGGCTTCCTAGTGTGTGGAAACTTTTGCTCCTTCACAGCTCCCTCCCAGTGGGGCAGGCCCTGTCCCTATTCTTTTGTCTCTGTTTTTCCTTTTTTCTTTTGCCCCACCCAGGTACGTGGGGAGTTTCTTGCCTTTTGGGAGGTCTGAGGTCTTCTGCCAGCGTTCAGTAGGTGTTCTGTAGGAGCTGTTCCACGTGTAGATGTGTTTCTGATGTATTTGTGGGGAGGAAGGTGAACTCCATGTCTTACTCCTCCGCCACGTTGAAGGTCTCCCCATTGTTAATGGCACGTAAAAGCAGTATGACTGCAGTGCTGCTGATACGTACAGTATCATGCCTTAGTTCTGCTATAGGTACATACTGTCTTAGCAGTGCCTTGAGATTAAATAGGTAGCTCCTCCCTTCTAAGGGATCCCCAGCAAGAGGAAGGCCTCTGTGGGTTGGGCTGCTGGTGCTGCTGAGTCTGGAGGTGTTAGCTGAGCCCCTGCAAGCTGGGATTTTGTGTTCATATTTGCCATTTAATTTTTATAATTGAGTTTATTTGCTCTAAGATCCTGTGCCCGCCCAAAGGGGAGAAATAGATCACAGGGGAGACTTGTCTTTGGTGTGAAGGTGCACTTGTCCGTGGGTGGGTGGGGATCCGTAGGACTCCATCTCCTATTTCTGGTGCCAGCGCCTGACCTGTGTGTCTCCTTCCTCCCCGTGCGGCCGTGGGTTCCTTTGAGAACATCTGACAGCTTTTCAGCGAGGACAGGTCCCATCGCAGGGGGGCTGTGCAACCTGGGGCCCTAGACAAGCACTCTCGGGGAGTCTCCTCCCCTTCTGCTTCCTTCCAGGTGCGCTATGCTGTTTTCTCTTTTTTTAAATCCTTGTTCCTTCTCAGAAGCTAATTTACTTTTTCAAACCTTGTCATAAAGCGGTCATACTTAGAAAGCGATTCATCTCCTCCTGGGGAGAGAGAAATGCCATGCACGGTTCCTCCTCCGTCTGCCCAGTCAGTGCCGGCTTCACATGCTGTGGGCAGAGTTCAGGATGGCAAGTTAGATAAGGTGGGCTCAGCGTGAACCAGCTGCTGTCTAACTGGGCCGTTTGTGGCCAAGTAAAAGCACTTACAGACCACCCTGAAGGTACATACACCTGCTCCTCAACCGTTCTGGTCTGCTGAGAAGTCATTCTCTTTCTTTTCTGGTAAGAAGGTATGTAATGAACGCTTAGGAGACTAAAACCAAAAACTTCACAGGAAAGCAGGTGACTTGAATCTGGAAGTACTCTTTCTGATCCATCAGGTTAATGACACTATTTCTTAATCCGGGAGAAAGTGGCAACATTTGGTGGAAACTGGGATTTACATTGAACTATTTACTGTCATCTCCCTTTCCCAATCATGGTGTTCTTCTGCCCTGTTTCCTGTGGGCTTCAGACACCTTCCAGCTATCTTTCAGAAACCTTCAGAAAAGATACCTTTCGGAAACCCACTGGATCTTTTGTTTTCAGTTACTTGAAAGTGGATGTCATGCTTGATACTCCACCTCTGTGACCCTGTCTAACGACCTCCTCTCATTTCAAACTAATTCCTGTTTTTAGGCTTTATTTACAAACAATATGACTATGGGAAGTGATTCTTCCATGGCATCTGAAAACTCCAGCATTTTTTAAATATTTTGAGTTTCCTACCCAAATCCCTGACCACCAAACTCTGGAGAGGGAGGAGACCATCTATCCCAATGTCTCGCTCGTTGTTTCTCAGCCCTAGATGTGGGGATACCTTGATGCACCTAGAAGGTGCCCTTGGGATGACCTAACGTTTTTAATGTTCTTACTCCTCCTTGTCACCTGTGAGCAAAGGAGAGCGTGTGGCAGCTGCAGAGAGCGGGAAGGAGGGTGGGGCTAGGTTTCTGAATACATTACAGCCCACTGATTAAGAGGAAAGGAAGAAGGAGTTATCTTCCTCTCTGAATTAGGTTGGGAATGTGCAACAAGCAAATGAGAGCGGGATTGCTGCCCCCTCCCCTGCACGTAGGTACTGATTCCTTCAGCTGGGATGACTGTCCGTAGATAAACCGTAGCACCTAGCTGGAGTGTTACTGGGTCACCAGTCAGGCTCATTCTAGAGACAGCTGGAAGGAGTTTCATAGTATAAATGAGCCACTCCAGATTTTTGTATAAATGTTTAATATGTCACTATAGAATCAGCAGCTAGAGTGAATAAACAGTCACTTCTGTAGACATAAGCAAGCAGTGTGTGAGCCAGCATCATACATACATACCTCCCCTTATCATGATCTTCTGAAGGGTAGTTAGTTCAGATGGTAGAAAAGGCTGTGAGCGCCTACGTAAATTGCTTGGGCCACAGCTGCCTGCACCGCAGCTGTGGTGAGCCCCCTGCTCATAGGCCCTGCTCTCAGGCTCTCCTGAACAGTTCCAGATACCCAGTGTCCTGGTAGAAGCACGGCTTCCCTACATCTCGCTCCCCTGCGCCAGCTCCAAAAAGGGCAGAGCAAGCAACACCCAGGGCAATTTAGCCAACCCAAGCCAAGCTCTGTTCCTTAACTAAGGATCTGTGAAGCTGCCTGCAGGGTATTTCTTACCAGGCAGGGGATGGAATTAATCGGAGAGAGCCAGGCAGCTTTTGGCTGGGGTTTCCTTCTCGTGTTGCATTAACCAGCATTTGCCTCTACAGGCTTGGTTAATTACAATCGTAACCCTTTATTCCTCTCTCCTCCTCGAGGCAACGAGAAATAAATGGTTCCAATTTGGGAAGAATACACATTTATTTGTCTTTGACCTGAGCCTTCAAAATGCCGAGACAGCAGGAGGCTTTGGCTATGGCCAGCTCATTCTTGAAGAGGACAGTTGGCCTAGGGGACTTTGGGAGCAAGGCAGGGATAGATTCATGCCTAATGCCGAGGAATGGTGAGGGAGAGGATGCCGAGGGACGTTTGGGCCCCAGGAGCAGGAAATGGGGTTTGCTGGGATTTTATATCTTCCTCAGTTCTTGTGTTACTTTCTGTGTCTCTTATGGTATTTCCTAACTTTAAATTTGCATCCAGCTCTACTCAGTGCTTTTTAATGATTTAAAAAGTATTTTTAAATTGTAGTTTAAAAAAAACACACAATATAAAATTTACCATCTTAACCGTTTTTACGTATACAGTGCAGTAATGTTAAGTATATTCACATTGATGTGCAATAGATCTCTAGAACTTTTTCATCTTGGAAAACTGAAACTCTATACATTAAACAACTCCCATCTTCCCTCACCCAGCCCCTGGCAACCACCATTCTACGTTCTGTCTCTATGATTTTTTTTTTTTTTTTTTTTTTTTTTTGCGGTACGCGGGCTTCTCACTGTTGTGGCATCGCCCTTTGCAGAGCACAGGCTCTGGACGCGCAGGCTCAGCGGCCATGGCTCACGGGCCCAGCCGCTTCACGGCATGTGGGATCTTCCCGGACCAGGGTGTGAACCCGTGTCCCCTGCATTGGCAGGCGGACTCTTAACCACTGCGCCACCAGGGAGGCCCTTGTCTCTATGATTTTGATACTTCCACAGACTTCGTGTAAATGGAATCATAGTATCTATCTTCTGGGACCATCTTATTTCACTTAGCATAACGTCCTCAAGATTCAACCATGTTGTAGCATGTGACAGGATTTCCTTTTTTTTAAAAGGTGAATAATACTGCATTTTATGCATGTACCACATTTTATCTATCCATTGATGGACATTTGGGCTGCTTCTGCCTCTTGGCTATTGTGAAAATGCTGCAATGACCAAGGAAGGGTGTGCAAATATCTCTTCTTTTAGACTTCTTGGATATATAACCAGAAGTAGGATTGCTGGATCATATAGTAATTCTATTTTTAATTATTTGAGGAACATCCCTGTTGTTTTTTATAGTAGCTGCACCAATTTACCTTTTTACCAGTAGTGCCCAGGGGTTCCAGTTTCTCCACGTCCTTGCCAACACTTGTTGTTTTCTGTTTTTTTGATAGTGGACATCCCAATAGGTATGAGGTGGTATCTCGTGGTTTTGATATGCATTTCTCTAATGATTTATGATGGTCTTTTCATATGCTTCTTGGCCATTCATATATCTTCTTGGAGAAATGTTTTAAGTTCTTTGACCATTTTTAAATCAAGTTATTTACTTTTTTTTTGAGTTGTAGGATTTCTTTATATATTCTGGATATTAACCCCTTTTCAGAAATATGATTTGCAAACATGTTCTACAGTTCTGTAAGTTGCCTTTAATGATATATTTTAAGTAAATTTCTTAGGCTCACCATTTGCCTTCATCATTTTGATGGAAATTCTTTCTTTTTTTTGATGGAAATTCTTTGTGTCTTTGTTATGTTTTGTTTTCTTGGTCTCACTCTTCAAAATAGACTTACAGATAATTTCACAATCCTAAGTTATTTATTCGGAGAAGACTACCCATCCCCTCTCTGTCTAGTATGGAAAGGTTTCATGGCGAATGGAGGGGGAGAAGTCAGTGATTGCATTTACCCTGCAGCCTGTGAACAGTGACCCAACCTTGGACAGCCCAGAAGATTCCTGGACATGTCTTCTTCAGGGTAGACATGCATAGCTGGCCCCAGTGTTCTCAGATCCAGCAGATCACCCGAAGCAACTGGGTTCTCCCTGGAATCTCTGAGTCTCCCAGGAGAGCCATGTAACTCAGAGTGCTTGAAAGTCAAGCTCAACCTTCCAGAATTGCTCTGACACAGCCCTTTGGAGCATTCCTGGAACCAAACACCACTACATAGTCTTAAAGCTTGGATAAATTCCCGTTTCTCTCTGTCCATGCCAGCACCCCCATGAATTCACCCTCCTTTAAATTCTTGTAACACATAAAATCTCTACTAGTTGGAAGGTTTCATATACTGGTTTCATGTTATCCTCCTAATAGCTCTGTTGGGCAGGGTCCATGACTTGCTCTTCTCTGCAGCCCTTACAGTTCCTGGGACAGTTGACTGATGGATTGGAAGAGGGTTACCATATGGTGGGCATCTTTCTGTCCCACATTAGATTTTCAGACATGGAGAATAGCCGGGAATTGGAGCACACTGCAAACTGAATGGACTTAGGTCCTCCAGAAGAACTATTCTTGACCTTGGGATGTGAGCAGTGCCCAGAACTGTGCTGTCCCTGAAGGACAAGTCCTATGTGGGGACATCTGGGCACAGAGAGAAGCACGTGAGCAGAATTCAAGTCCTGCCATTCTTAGGTGCAGCTGGCACCCCAGGATTGTTTAGTAAAGAGATAAGAAGGATTGGCCTCCCTAACAGACTGCAAGGTGCCCTTGTGAGGTTTCGTGGGCTTCAGGAGGGAAAGAGACCTTGAGAGGACTTGTTTGACTTTTAGTACTCATTCCCTAGAAGCCCCCCTCTATGTCTAACCTATATCACATATCTTTTCTTTTGACCTTTGGTAGAAGGATAGAGAGAGGTCTTGGTGAAATAGAAAGACAAGCCTGAGCTAAGAAAGTCTAGTTCCTTTGACCTGTGCTCCAGGGGAAGAACTGTTTCCCAACCTTCAAAGCATCTCATTGCCTCTCTGCTCTGGAATGAATGGTTCGTGGAGGTTAATAATTAACTCAGAGTGACAGGTTGACTTCTTTTTATTGCAGTTTCACTTTCCCACAGACACTGCCTTATTTTTATAGAGGTGCTTGTATCCCTTACCCCATCCTGAAGTCGGGTAGAATGAGAAGGGAATTTTCTACTTTTCTACTACGTTTTTGAAGATAGGGGAACATTGAAGTAGGGGTGATAATTGTACCACCATGAGTACAGATCTCAGGTCTCAGGATCGAATCCTATTTCATGTTTTGACCTTCCTCCCACCCAAGGATTCTACTCTAAATATTCCCAACATTGATTTTAGAAGAGAAATCCAATTCCCTCTCATATATAAATTTCTTTGTGATATTTTAATCTTGTGAACTATAAATTGATCCATTGTGTTTATTTTAAAAGTCATCTCTATTGATGGCAAGAATTACTACAAATACAATTTAATTTAGAGAAGTTGCCCTATCTCCCTATCTGTGGTTTTCTTAGACATTTTCCAAGCTACCCAAACCCCTCATTCATGTCTGGCCCTCCAGCATTACAGTAATTACACTAGACGGCAGGGGAATTGTTACGAGATAATATCTTAGAAATAGAGAAATTATGAGCTAATTTCAGGTCCTCTCAAATTAATGAGAATGTTCCTTGTGGAGTGCTACCAATGTAAACCTTTAAAAAATGACAAGTGGGAGATATTTAAATCCTTTATCTGTGGAGCCCAGTCCAAGCTCAGCAAGCACACCCGTGTGCTGTTATCTGGCCGGTTGCTAGGGTAGCTCTTTTATCTTCCTTCTAGGTTTTATTAATGAAATTTCCTCTGGGACTTGGCTGTCACCAGCAACCTTCCTTGGGGTGTGACGGGATTATAGGGAGAGGAAATGCGGTCCTAGGAGGCATAACTTGGGCTATAGGACCATCCTCTGGGCTGGGAGGACCCTCATCCAGGGTAAGGACTGGAAGAGCCAGTGCCTCCCTCCTGCATGGTCTGGGGTGCCTCCACCTCTGATCGTGTTTTATTGACCTAGAATTACTTCTGTGGGCATGACCAAAGGCTGTGCTTTAATGTGGTTGTCTCCAAGCAGTTGATTCCTCTGATCTCAAGATGATTTCCCACTTCTCCGCGTCTTATACCTTGGTGGGGGAGGTGGGCACAGAGGAGGAGAAGCCTGATGTTTTCTGGGCACTGAGCCAACCCTGTTGGGCATCTGATGCATTTATTTTTGCTGGTTCTGCTGCTTATGGTGCTGCCTTTCCACCACCACTACCGTCCCCAACCCCACCAGGGGCAGCTCCAACATTTCTATTAGGGAGTGGTAGTTCAGCCTGTTTGGAAGCGCTGGCATAAATTTATGTAAGACTGAGAAAATTCAGTCACCCATACAAAGAGTGAGAGGGCTAGCGATGTGAGGTTATGAAGGCTGAAGCCTGTGTCCCCAGCCTGGGGTCCCTCGGTGTCACCCCTCTCCCGCTCTCCACGTGCTCAAACACTTCCTCCCCTGGGAAGTTTTCCTCTCCTCCACAGCCCTTCCTAGTCATCTCTTCCTTCTTTATGTATTTATTTATTTATGCTCATAATCAAAACTTTATTGAAAAACTGACATCAAAATAGGAGAGCATTGTCGTATACCTTACAGAATTAAACATAATTCCATCATCTTGGTAGATGAACTAGAATCACTGAACAGATAAGGCTTTCTGTGATAGAACACAATTCAGGAAGCTGCGTGGGTCATTAGTGGTGCTGTCTTCTACATGAACACCCTTCTGTGAGTCTGGCCTTTCTTCCCATCAGCTGGCACAACACTGTTGAACAACCAACACAAAGCCCCACTGTCTGAGCGTGGCTGAAAACTGTGGTAATCCTGTAGCAACCTGGACATTTTACATCCATAAAGAATTTGGACTTTGAACCAGCCAGTTTTTTTTTTTAATGTTTTTTCTTTTCTTCTTCCAAGGAAGGATGCAGTAAATCTCTAGCCAAAGGCATGTTGAGGCTTTCGCAAGCCCAGCCTGTCCAAAGCAGCAGCACCTGGGCACATGGCGTCCTCCCCTTCCTTCCTTCCTTCCTTCCTTCCTTCCTTCCTTCCTTCCTTCCTTCCTTCCTTCCTCCCTCCCTCCCTCCCTCCGTCCCTCCCTCCCTTCCTTCCTTCCTTCCTTCCTTCCTCCCTTCCTTCCTTCCTTCCTTCCTTCCTTCCTTCCATTTTTTTTGACTTATTTATTTTTCATTCTTTCTTAAATGGAACTTTTATTCCTTTCTGAGTTAATGTGGTCTCAGAAATCACTCTCTCTGGATTCAAATATTGGCTCTTCTGTCTACTGACTCTCTGACTTCAGACAGGTTATTTAGTTTCTTCAACAGTAGGATGGGATTAGTAATAGACCCGAGCTCTTGTTTGTTGTGGGTGTTCAGGGAGCTCATGAAGCATCTGGGGCTTGGTGCTCTATAGGTGCTCATTTACAGGGTCCCTGCCAGCTCATTCAGCACGGTGCGTGAATGAGAAGAAGGTACCTCTTCCTCCTCGATGTCTTCCCCTTCTTACCCCCTCAGCCTGATGCCTTTGCTCTGCGAACACGGTGGCCCCACTCATTTGTAGCTCAAGCTGCTGATGCTATAATGATGCTCCCAGCTTGGGGGGTGATCACATCCGTTCAGTTGTACAAGTGAATCTCATCTCCACACGCCATCGGTCATTTGAAGTCCTCTCATTTCCACCTTCCTTAATGTCTTTAGAACATCCCCATTACTTGGCCACCACCAGCCTCAGCCATGACCTGATTGGATCTTTCCTGAATTACTGCTCCAGTAGTAACTGCCTTACTCGACCTCCTGCATTCAGTCTCGCACACCTTCCCACAAATCACAGTGTTTCTAAGATGCAAGTATGGTTGTCATTTCTTTTCTTTTTTTTAAAAAATAAATTGATTTTATTTATTCTTGGCTGCATTGGGTCATTGCTGTGTGCGGCTTTCTCTAGTTGAGGTGAGTGGGGGCTACTCTTCACAGTGGTGCGCAGGCTTCTCATTGCTGTGGCTTCTCTTGTTGCGGTGCCTGGGCTCTAGGTGTGTAGGCTTCATAGTTGCGGCACACGGGCTCAGTAGTGGTGGCTCGCAGGCTTTAGAGTGCAAGCTCAGTAGTTGTGGCACACAGGCTTAGTTGCTCTGTGGCATGTGGGATCTTCCCGGACCAGGGCTTGAACCCATGTCCCCTGCATTGGCAGGCAGATTCTTAGCTACTGTACCACCAGGGAAGCCCTGGTTGTCATTTCTTAATTTAAAATCCTTCAAATTTTCCCCATTTCTCCTGGTGAAATCCAAACCCCTCAAGTGTAGCATACAAGGCCTGCAGGTGGGACTGTGCCCGGCTGTGCTGTGCCGTGCCGTGTCTCGTCTCCTTACCTGCCCTCCTCTCTGCAGGCTCCACCTCTTCTCCAACTCCCTTCCCCAGCAGTGATCGAGCCATATTGCAAACATTTCAGTTGAGTAGTTGATGTCAGTTATTGATGATCTGAAGTATAAAGAGCTCAAATAAGTCCATTTTTAAAGTTAAAACCCAAAAAATACTTCACCAATCACAGACAGTTCACAAGGTACAGACAACTAGTACACACACACACACACACACACACACAGAAAAATGTTGAGCTCTATCAATAAAGATATTAAAAATCAAAGAACAACATTTTTCGTATAATAATTAACCAAAGATTTTTAAAAGTTAATCTACGTTACTGACCAAAGATCTCTGATGCATTAATACTCCCAGTGAGGGGCAATGAGAACGTACCTGATTGGAGCACAAGGGAACTTTTGGGGTGATTGTGGTGATAAAAATTGTTCTATATCTGGATTGTGATGGTGGACACAGGTAGTATAATATTTATCAGAAACTCATTGAAATATATCTTTCAAATTGGTGCATCTTATCGTACATAAACTCTAAGTCAAACATGAATTTAAAGACAACTTGATTAACCAGGATTAGGTGAACAAGATGCTTTCATACGTTGGGAGGCTGGGGTGGGGGTAGGGTGATAACATCAATGGGCTCCATCTTTCTGGAAGGTGATTTTCTTCTATTTAAGAAAACAAACTCCAACATGGTAATTTTCCTTCTAGAATAGCATCTTAAAGATCACGAATTCAAAGATGTATATCCAATATTTGTCACAGCAATGATAGCAGCTAAAAACTGGAAAAAGAACCAAAATGTTCTACAATAGGTGATTGGTTAAATTATGATTCATCTGCATGGGGACCACTGCCAGCCCAGGAGAAGCCTTTGTGTGAATTGGAAAAAGGCATCCCTTCTGGGGCAAATGCTCCCTCCCAGACTTGAGGGGGGCATCAGCTAAATTCTGGCCCCACTGGACCCCTCACCTGGGCACCTGTACAATCCTCAGGCCTAAAGCAGCATCTGTGATCCATACGAGGGTCCATGAGGCAGACATTAAAACTGATGTCGTTCGGGACTTCCCTGGTGGCTCAGTGGTTAAGAATCTGCCTGCCAGTGCACGGGACACGGGTTCGATCCCTGGTCCGGGAAGATCCCACGTGCTGCGGAGCAACTAAGCCCGTGCACCACAACTACTGAACCTGCACTCTAGAGCCCGCAAGCCACAACTACTGAGGCCCACGCATCTAGAGCCCATGCCCCGCAACTACTGAGCCCACATGCGGCAACTACTGAAGCCCGTGCACTCTAGGGTCCACGTGCCGCAACTACTGAGCCCGCATGCTGCAACCACTGAAGTCCACCTGCCTAGAGCCTGTACTCTGCAACAAGAGAATGCAGTGAAGAGTAGCCCCTGCTCACCGCAACTAAAGAAAGGCTGCGGGCAGCAACAAAGACTCAGTGCAGCCAAAAAACAGACTCAACGCAGCCAAAAACCAATAAATAAATAAATAAAACTGATGCCTTTGAAGAACAATGGCATGGGAAAATGTTGAATAACGAATGGGGAGTTAAATGACAAGTATAGGTATAATTTTACATATAATTCTACTTTTCTCAAAAATGTAAAATCACTAGACGGAAACATACCAAAGTGTAACTGGTGGTTAACATGAGTGATAGAATCACGGGTGACTTTCTCTTTTTTACACCTGCTTTTTCCGAATGTCCTGCTGTCAGTACTTTTTCTAATTGCGAAAAAGATGTACGTTCTTACTTTCCTATTTAATAGGACTCTGTCGTGCTAATGCCGGCAACAGTGGTCTCTTTGGGCACAAGAGCAGATGGGAATTGTCTGCTGGAGTTAAGGCTAGAGCTGGGTGGGAGCAGAGGACGAGGGCTGCCTTGCTGAAGTCCCAGTGATTCCTTCGATAAAAGTAGATGTCTCTTACTTTATCCTCTGCTCTTTCCATTCTGCAGGTTTGAGACATTTGACGTGAACAGCTTTGAGCAGTTTTGTATCAACTATGCGAATGAGAAGCTCCAGCAACAGTTCAACTTGGTAGGTTTTTCTGGACCCGGACATGTCGGGTGGGGGAGACCTCTCTCCCCACCAGGGAGTGGCAGACAGCCCGGCCTACTTCTCTTCTGTCCAGGGTCAGTGGGCTCTAGCTCCGCCCTGACCTGCCCTTGGTTTCCTGGTGGTGCCCCAGCTCTAGGCAGGTGCTCCCCACTGCTCAGAAGAAGGTCAGTGATCCTCTCCTTGGCTTTGACTCCCACTCTTTTGACCCCGAGCTTCTATGGTATTTGAGCAATTGAAAGCCAGCTATGAGGCTTCTCGCTACTGGTTGAGGTATGACATTACAGGTGATTATTGGAGTGTCCTAAGGAAGGGTTCACTTGGGAGTGAGGATCACCTCACTGAGCTTTTTTCTTCTGCGTTCATGACTGTGACTTGTGCCTAAACCTTTTCTAGCGAGTATGCACCATCCTCCAGGGCTCAGAACCCATGTGGTTGAAGCTCAGGGGAGTTGAAAGTTAAGGTGTGTCTATAGTTCACTAACCTTGACCTTTCACTTCTTACACCAGCATGTATTCAAGTTGGAGCAAGAGGAATACATGAAGGAGCAGATCCCTTGGACCTTGATTGATTTTTATGATAACCAACCTTGTATTGACCTCATAGAAGCTAAGCTGGGCATCTTGGACCTGTTGGATGAAGAATGTAAGGTAAAACCGATGATGCTATCATTGAATCAGTTCAATTCTAGGCTTGGGGTGTGGGGCAGAGGACTGCTCTGTGGTGCAGGGGAACATGTGAGATCTCAAAGCTGGAATTTCATCTGTGATTAGCTGGCCTTTAGTTTGCTGGGAGAAGCGCTGGTGTCTGTTCTGCATACTAGAAGATACCAGAAGGTAACACGTTGAGTATGACTGGCAGGTATTGCTGCATTGGTGAACGTGTGCCTCTTCTGTCAGAGACTGGGTGTTACGGATTGGCATGATGTGATGGTGGTATGGATTTGGTGCCCCACATCACCTAGGTGCTGAGAGAAGGACCCCGACTTGTAGACAGGCATCCCACAGAGTGTGAGTCAAGAGCACAGGGTCATCTTTACCGTGCCAGATGGCTTGGGAGCGATAAGAGCCACATGCTTGGTAGCAGGTGAAAGCTGTAGATTTCCCCCATGTAGCCTGTCAGGGATGCTACCTGCTATAACAGGAAGAGCCCTGAGTTGCCAACATGGAGAGAAACAGGCAGCCTTGGAAATGTGGGGCAGGGGAACTGGGTGTTATCAATCACCTAACTACTTTGGCCTTTGGTTTTCTGCTCTATAAATTGAGGGGGGTTGGATCTGATGATCTTCAAAACTTCTCCTGGTTTGGTGTTTGGTGATCAGGGGGTAAATGTTTGCCAGCTCCTCCAGTGATGGAAACTCTAATTAAAAGGTGTAGAAGCCACGTGGTTCTCAGTATTGAAACGAAAGAGCCCAGTTGAGTTTACTTTCTGGTCTCCCATGTCTTCCCTCTAAAGGGTGGCTTGTGACTTGATGGTTTAGGAGGAGCAGATGTTTCCCTTCCAGAAGGACTCTCCAAGTTTCATTGCCTTTGAAAGTGAGAAGGAACAATTAATAAGACAGTGGAAGACAGAATGAAAATACACTGAAATCCACAGCACGTTTTTTTTAGTGATGAGAGTGGGCACCCTTGTCTTGTTCCTGATCTTAGAGGAAATGCTTTCAGTTTTTCACAACTAAGAATGATATTGGAGAGGAACCAAGATGGCGGAGTAGAAGGACGTGCTCTCACTACGTCTTACGAGAACACCAGGATCACAACTAGCTGCTGGACAATCATCGACAGGAAGACACTGGAACTCACCAAAAAAGATGCCCCACATCCAAAGGCAAAGGAGAAGCCACAATGAGATGGTAGGAGGGGCGCAATCACAGTAAAATCAGTTCCCATAACTGCTGGATGGGTGACTCACAGACTGGAGAACACTTATACCACAGAAATCCACCCACTGGACTGAAGGTTCTGAACCCCACGTCGGGCTTCCCAACCTGGAGGTCCGGCAACAGGAGGAGGAATTCCTAGAGAATCAGACTTTGAAGACTGGTGGGAATTGACTGCAGGACTTTGACAGGACTGGGGGAAACAGAGACTGTACTCTTGGAGGGCACACAAAAGTAGTGTGTGCATCAGGACCCAGGGGAAGGAGCAGTGACCCCATAGGAGACTGAACCAGACCTACCTGCTAGTGTTGGAGAGTCTCCTGCAGAGACGGGTGGGGGGTGGCTGTGGCTCACCATGGGGACAAGGACACTGGCAACAGACGTTCTGGGAAGTAATCCTTGGAGTGAGCCCTCCCAGAGTCTGTCATTAGCCCCACCAAAGAGCCCAGGTAGCCTCCAGTGTTCGGTTGCCTCAGGCCAAACAACCAACAGGGAGGGAACCCAGCCGCACCCATCAATAGTCAAGCGGATTAAAGTTTTACTGAGGTCTGCCCACCAGAGCAACAGTCTGCTCTGCCCACCACCAGTCCCTCCCATCAGGAAACTTACACAAGCCTCTTAGATAGCCTCATCCACCAGAGGGCAGACAGCAGAAGCAAGAAGAACTACAATCCTGCAGCCTGTGGAACAAAAACCACATTCACAGAAAGACAAGATGAAAAGGCAGAAGGCTAGGTACTAGATAAAGGAACAAGATAAAACCCCAGAAAACCAACTAAATGAAGTGGAGATAGGCAACCTTCCAGAAAAAGAATTCAGAATAATGATAGTGAAGATGATCCAGGACCTCGGAAAAAAAATGGAGGCAAAGATCGAGAAGATGCAAGAAATGTTTAGCAAAGACCTAAAAGAATAAAATACAAACAAACAGAGATGAACAATACAATAACTGAAATGAAAACTACACTAGAAAGAATCAATAGCAGAATAACTGAGACAGAAGAACAGATAAGTGACCTGGAAGAGAGAATGGTGGAATTCACTGCTGCAGAACAGAATAAAGAAAAAAGAATGGAAAGAAATGAAGGCAGCCTAAGCGACCTCTGGGACAACATTAAACACAATAACATTCGCATTATACGGGTCCCAGAAGGAGAAGAGAGAGAGAAAGGACCGGAGAAAATATTTGAAGAGATTATAGTGGAAAACTTCCTTAACATGGGAAAGGAAATGGCCACCCAAGTCCAGGAAGCCCAGAGAGTCCCATACAGGATAAACCCAAGGAGAAACACGACGAGACACATAGTAATCAAACTGAGAAAAATTAAAGACAAAGAAAAATTATTGAAAGCAGCAAGGGAAAAATGACAAATAACATACAAGGCAACTTTCATAAGGTTAACAGCTGATTTCTCAGCAGAAACTCTACAAGCCAGAAGGGAGTGGCATGACATACTTAAAGTGATGAAAGGGAAGAACTTACAACCAAGATGACTCTACCTGGCAAGGATCTCATTCAGATTCAATGGAGAAATCAAAAGCTTTACAGACAAGCAAAAGCTAAGAGAATTCAGCACCACCAAATCAGCTCTACAACAAATGCTAAAGGAACTTCTCTAAGTGGGAAACACAAGAGAAGAAAAGGACCTACAAAAACAAACCCAAAACAATTAAGAAAATGGTCATAGGAACATACATATCAATAATTACCTTAAATGTGAATAGATTAAATGCTCCAACCAAAAGACAGAGGCTTGCTGAATGGATGCAAAATCAAGACCCATCTATATGCTGTCTACAAGAGACCCACTTCAGACCTAGGGACACATACAGACTGAAAGTGAGGGGATGGAAAAAGATATTCCATCCAAATAGAAATCAAAAGAAAGCTGGAGTAGCAATACTCATATCAGATAAAATAGACTCTAAAATAAAGAATGTTACAAGAGACAAGGAAGGACACTGCATAATGATCAAGGGATCAATCCAAGAAGAAGATATAACAATTATAAATATATTTGCAACCAACATAGGAGCACCTCAATACATAAGGCAACTGCTAACAGCTATTAAAGAGGAAATCGACAGTAACACAGTGATAGTTGGGGACTTTAACACCTCACTTACACCAATGGACAGATCATCCAAAATGAAAATAAATAAGGAAATAGAAGCTTTAAATGACACAATAGACCAGATAGATTTAACTGATATTTATAGGACATTCCATCCAAAAACAGCAGACTACACTTTCTTCTCAAGTGTGCATGGAACATTCTCCAGGATAGATCACATCTTGGGTCACAAATCAAGCCTCAGCAAATTTAAGAAAGTTGAAATCATATCAAGCATCTTTTCTGACCACAACGCTATGAGATTAGAAGTGAATTACAGGGAAAAAAACGTAAAAAAGACAAACACATGGAGGCTGAACAATACGTTACTAAATAACCAAGAGATCACTGAAGAAATCAAAGAGGAAATCAAAAAATACTTAGAGACAAATGACAATGAAAACACGACGATCCAAAACCTATGGGATGCAGCAAAAGCAGTTTTAAGAGGGAAGTTTATAGCTATACAAGCCTACCTCAAGAAACAAGAAAAATCTCAAAACAATCTAACCTTAGACCTAAAGGAACTAGAGAAAAGAGAACAAACAAAACCCAAAGTTAGCAGAAGGAAAGAAATCATAAAGATCAGAGCAGAAATAAATGAAATAGAAACAAAGAAAACAGTAGCAAAGATCAATAAAACTAAAAGCTGGTTCTTTAAGAAGATAAAGAAAATTGATTAGCCAGACTCATCAAGAGAAAGTGGGAGAGGACTCAAATCAATAAAATTAGAAATGTAAAAGGAGAAGTTACAACAGACACCGCAGAAATAGAAAGCATCCTAAGAGACTGCTACAAGCAACTCTATGCCAATAAACTGAACAAGGTGGAAGAAATGGACAAATTCTTAGATAGGTATAACCTTCCAAGACTGAACCAGGAAGAAATACAAAATATGAACAGACCAATCACAAGTAATGAAATTGAAACTGTGATTAAAAATCTTCCAACAAACAAAAGTCCAGGACCAGAGGGCTTCACAGGTGAATTAAACATTTAGAGAAGAGCTAACACTGATCCTTCTCAAACTCTTCCAAAAAATTGCAGAGGAAGGAACACTCCCAAACACATTCTGTGAGGCCACCATCACCCTGATAGCAAAACCAGACAAAGATACTACAAAAAAAGAACATTACAGACCAATATCACTGATGAACATAGATGCAAAAATCTTCAACAAAATACTAGCAAACAGAATCCAACAATACATTAAAAGGATCATACACCATGATCAAGTGGGATTTATTCCAGGGATGCAAGGATTCTTCAGTATACGCAAATCAGTCAATGTGATACACCATATTCACAGATTGAAGAATAAAAACCGTATGATCATCTCAATAGATGCAGAAAAAGCTTTTGACAAAATTCAGCACCGATTTATGTTAAAAACTCTCCAGAAAGTGGGCATAGAGGGAACCTACCTCAACGTAATAAAGGCCATATCTGACAAACCCACAGCAAACATCATTCTCAATGGTGAAAAGCTGAAAGCATTTCCTCTAAGATCAGGAAAAAGACAAGGATGTCCACTCACACCACCATTATTCAACATAGTTTTGGAAGTCCTAGCCACAGCAATCAGAGAATAAAAAGAAATAAAAGGAATACAAATTGGAAAAGAAGAAGTAAAACTGTCACTGCTTGCAGATGACATGATACTATACATAGAGATCCTAAAAATGCCACCAGAAAACTACTAGAGCTAATCAATGAATTTGGTAAAGTGGCAGGGTACAAATTTAATGCACAGAAATCTCTTGCATTCCTATACACTAATGATTAAAAATCTGAAAGAGAAATTAAGGAAACACTCCCATTTACCATTGCAACAAAAAGAATAAAATATCTAGGAATAAACCTACCTAGGGAGACAAAAGACCTGTATGCAGAAAACTATAAGACACTGTTGAAAGAAATTAAAGGTGATACCAACAGATGGAAAGATATACCATGTTCTTGGTTTGGAAGAATCAATACTTTGAAAATGACTATACTACCCAAAGCAATCTGCAGATACAATGCAATCCCTATAAAATTACCAATGGCATTTTTTACAGAGCTAGAACAAAAAATCTTTAAATTTGTATGGAGACACAAAAGACCCCGAATAGCCAAAGCAGTCTTTAGGGAAAAAAAACGGAGCTGGAGGAATCAGATTCCCTGGCTTCAGACTATGCTACAAAGCTACAGTAATCAAGACAATATGGTACTGGCAGAAAAACAGAAACATAGATCAATGGAACAAGATGGAAAGCCCAGAGATAAACCCACACACCTATGGTCAACTAATCTATGACAAAGGAGGCAAGGTTATACAATGGAGAAAAGACAGTCTCTTCAATAAGTGGTGCTGGGAAAACTGGACAGCTGCATGTAAAAGAATGAAATTAGAACCCTCCCTAACACCATACACAAAAATAAACTCAAAATGGATTCGATACTTAAATGTAAGACCGGACAGTATAAAACTCTTAGAGGAAAACATAGGAAGAACCCTCTTTGACATAAATCACAGCAAGATCTTTTTTGATCCACTCCTAGCATAATGGAAATAAAAACAAAAATAAACAAATGGGACCTAATGAAACTTAAAAGCTTTTGCACAGCATAGGAAACCATAAACAAGATGAAAAGACAACTCTCAGGATGGGATAAAATATTTGCAAATGAATCAATGGACAAGGGATTAATCTCCAAAATATATAAACAGGTCATGCAACTCAATATTAAAAAAAACAAACAACCCAATCCAAAATGGGTAAAAGAGCTAAATAGACATTTCTCCAAAGAAGACATACAGGTGGCCAAGAAGCACATGAAAAGCTGCTCAACATCACTAATCATTAGAGAAATGCAAATCAAAAGTACAGTGAGGTATCACATCCACCAGTTAGAATGGGCGTCCTCAGAAAATCTACAAACAACAAATGCTGGAGAGGTTGTGGAGAAAAGGGAACCCTCTTGCACTGTTGGTGGGAATGTAAATGGATACAGCCACTATGGAGAACAGTACGTAGGTTCCTTAAAAAACTAAAAATAGAATTACCATGTGATCCAGCAATCCCACTACTGGGCATATACCCAGATAAAACCGTAATTCAAAAAGACTCATGCACCCCAGTGTTCACTGCAGCACTATTTACAATAGCCAGGTCATGAAAGCAACCTATATGCCCACTGACAGACGAATGGATAAAGAAGTTGTGGTACCTATATACAATGGAATATTACTGAGCCATAAAAAGGAACGAAATTGGGTCATTTGTTGAGACGTGGATGGCTCTGGAGACTGTCATACAGAGTGAAGTAAGTCAGAAAGAGAAAAACAAATATCGTATATTAACGCATGTATGTGAACCTAGAAAAATGGTACAGATGAACCAGTTTGCAGGGCAGAAGTTGAGACACAGATGTAGAGAACAAACGTATGGACACCAAGGGGGGAAAGCCGTTGTGGGGTGGGGATGGTGGTGTGATGAATTGGGCTATTGGAATTGACATGTATACACTGATGTGTATAAAATTGATGACTAATAAGAGCCTGCTGTATAAAAAAATTAATTAAATTAAACTTAAAAGTTTTAAAAAAAAGAATGATGTTGGCTGTGGGTTTGTCATATGTGTTCTCTATTATGTTGAGGTAGGTTCCCTCTATGCCCACTTTCTGGAGAGTTTTTATCATAAATGGGTGTTGAATTTTGTCAAAAGCTGCTTCTGCACCTATTGAGATTATCATATGGTTTTTATCCTTCAGCTTGTTAGTATGGTGTATCCCATTAATTGATTTGCATATATTGAAGAATCCTTGCATTCCTGGGATAAACCCCACTGGATCATGGTGTATGATCCTTTTAATGTGCTGTTGGATTCTGCTTGCTAGTATTTTGTTGAGGATTTTTGTATCTATGTTCATCAGTGGTATTGGCCTGTAAATTTCTTTTTTTGTGACATCTTTGTCTGGTTTTGGTATCGGTGATGGTGGCCTCATGCAATGAGTTTGGGAGTGTTCCTGCCTCTGCTGTATTTTGGAAGAGTTTGAGAAGGATAGTTGTTAGCTCTTCTATAAATGCTTGATAGAATTTTCCCGTGAAGCCATCTGGCCCTGGGCTTTTGTTTGTTGGAAGATTTTTAATCCCAGTTTCAACTTAACTGCTTGTGATTGATCTGTTCATATTTTCTGTTTCTTCCTGGTTCATTCTCAGAAGGTTGTGCATTTCTAAGAATTTGTTTCTTCCAGGTTGTCCATTTTACTGGCATATAGCTGCTTATAGTAGTCTCTCATGATCCTTTGTATTTATGATGTGTCACTTGTTAGTTCTACTTTTTCATTTCTAATTCTGTTGATTTGAGTCCTCTCCCTTTTTTTTCCTGATGAGTCTGGCTAATGGTTTATCAATTTTTTTAATCTTCTCAAAGAACCAGCTATTAGTTTTATTGATCTTTGCTATTGTTTCCTTCATTTCTTTTTCATTTATTTCCAATCTGATCTTTATGATTTCTTTCCTTTTGCTAGCTTTGGGTTTTTTTGTTCTTTCTTCTCTAATTGCTTTAGGTGTAAGGTTAGGTTATTTGAGATTTTTCTTGTTTCTTGAGGTAGGATTGGGTTGCTATAAACTTCCCTCTTAGACTGCTTTTGCTGCATCCCATAGGTTTTTGGTTGTCATGTTTTCATTGTCATTTGTTTCTGGGTATTTTTTGATTTCCTCTTTAATTTCTCAGTGATCTCTTGGTTATTTAGTAGTGTATTGTTTAGCCTCAATGTGTTTGTATTTTTTACAGTTTTTTTTTCCTGTAATTGATATCTAGTCTCATAATGCTGTGGTCGGAAAAGTTGCTTATACGATTTCAATTTTCTTAAATTTCCCAAGGCTTGATATGTGACCCAAGATGTGATCTATCCTGGAGAATGTTCCATGTGCACTTGAGAAGAAAGTGTATTCTGTTGTAGTTGAATGGAATGTCCTGTAAATATCAATTAAGTCCATCTGGTCTAATGTGTCATTTAAAGCTTGTGTTTCCTTATTTATTTTCTGTTTGGATGATCTGTCCTTTGGTGTAAGTGGGGTGTTAAAGTCTCCCACTATTATTGTGTTAATGTTGATTTCTGCTTTTATGGCTGTTAGCGTTTGCCTTACGTATTGAGGTGCTCCTGTGTTGGGTGCATAAGTATTTATAGTTGTTATGTCTTCTTGGATTGATCCCTTGATCATTATGTACTGTCCTTCCTTGTCTCATGTAAGTCTTTATTTTAAAGTGTATTTTGTCTGATACGAGTATTGCTACTCCAGCTTTCTTTTGATTTCCATTTGGTTGGAATATCTTTTTCCATCCCCTCACTTTCAGTCTGTATGTGTCCCTAGGTCTGAAGTGGATCTCTTGTAGACAGCATATATATGGGTCTTGTTTGTGTATCCATTCAGCCAGTCTGTGTCTTTTGGTTGGAGCATTTTATCCGTTCACATTTAAGGTAATTATCAATATGTATGTTCCTATGACCATTTTCTTAATTGTTTTGGGTTTGTTTTTGTAGGTCCTTTTCTTCGCTTGTGTTTCCTACTTAGAGAAGTTCCTTTAGCATCTGTTGTAGAGCTGGTTTGGTGGTGCTGAATTCACGTAGCTTTTGCTTGTCTGTAAAGCTTTTGATTTCTCCATTGAATCTGAATGAGATCCTTGCTGGGTAGAGTAATCTTGGTTGTAGGTTTTTCCCTTTCATCATTTTAAATATGTCCTGCCACTCCATTCTGGCCTGCAGAGTTTCTGCTGAAAGAGCAGCTGTTAACCTTATGGGGATTCTCTTGTATGTTATTTATTGGTTTTCCCTTGCTGATTTTCATATTTTTTTGTAGATAGTTCCATTAATGAGTGTCTCGGTGTGTTTCTCCTTGGGTTTATCCTATATGAGACTCTCTGCATTCTCCAGACTTGATCGACTATTTCCGTTCCCATATTAGGGAAATTTTCCGCTATAATCTCTTCAAATATTTTCTCAAACCCTTCTTTTTTCTCTTCTTCTTCTGGGACCACTATAATTCGAATGTTGGTGTGTTTAATGTTGTCCCAGGGATCTCTGAGACTGTCTTCAGTTCTTTTCATTCTTTTTTCTTTATTCTGCTCAGTGGTATTTATTTCCAATATTTTATCTTCCAGGTCACTTATCCATTCTTCTGCCTCAGTTATTCTGCTATTGATTCCTTCTAGAGAATTTTTAATTTCATTTATTGTGCTGTTCATCACTGTTTGTTTGCTCTTTAGTTCCTTTACATCCTTGTTAAACATTTCTTGTATTTTCTCCATTCTGTTTCTGAGATTTTGGATCATCTTTACTATCATTACTCTGAATTCTTTTTCAGG
Source organism: Globicephala melas (assembly GCF_963455315.2). Lineage (NCBI taxonomy): Eukaryota > Metazoa > Chordata > Mammalia > Artiodactyla > Delphinidae > Globicephala > Globicephala melas. The sequence goes on along the minus strand of NC_083326.1, from coordinate 6,501,710 downwards.
TAGACTGCCTATCTGCTCTTTATTTGTTTGGTCTTGTTGGATTTTACCTTGCTTCTTCATCTGCTGCATATTTCTCTGTCTTCTCATTTTATTTAACTTACTGTGTTTGAGGTCAGAAAGCAGGCTGCAGGATCATAGTTCCTCTTACTTCTCTCACCCGGTGGGTGAGGTTGGTCCAGTGGATTGTGTAGGCTTCCTGGTGGAGGGGACTGGTTCCTGTGTTCTGGGGGGTGGGGATGGATCTTGTCCCTCTGATGGTCAGGGCCACGTCAGGTGGTGTGTTTTCAGGTGTCTGTGAGCTTAGTATGACTTCAGGCAGCCTGACTGCTAATGGGTGGGGTTGTGTTCCTGTCTTGCTAGTTGTTTGCATGAGGGGTCCAGCACTGGAATATGCTGGCCCTTGGGTGGAGCTGGGTTTTAGTGTTGGGATGGAGACCTCTGGGAGAGCTCTCACCGATTAATATTACATGGGCCCAGGAGTTCTCTGGTGGTCCAATGTCCTGGACTCAGCTCTCCCACCTCAGAGGCTCAGGCCTGTCCCCCAGCTGGAGCACCAAGACCTTGCAAGCCACACGGCATGGAAGAAAAGGAAGAAGAAACAAACAAACAAAGAGACAAAACCCCAAGACAAATGGTAAAAGCAAAACTAAACAGACAAAATCACATGAAGAAACATACACACACGCACTCACGAAAAGAAAAGAAAAAAAGAGATGAAGAAGAGGAGAGCAACCAAACCAATAAACAATCTCAAAAACTAAAACAAACACTAAAAAGTAAACTAATAAATACACAGAACCAGGAACAAATCAAATGCAGAAAGCAAACTAAAAAAAGGCAATGAAAGCATAAAGCAAACACACAAAAACGATAAAAAAATGTAAAGACGAAAGATGAAAACAAAAGGAAAAAATACAAAACAAAGTAGTAAAGTAAAAATAGATAATATAGTTTAAAATAAAATGAAGACAAAGCAAAACAAAGAAAGAAACAAACACAAGAAAAAAACAATATAACAAAAAAGTACAGTAGAAAGAAGAAAAAAATTAAAAATATATTAGAAATAAAAGCATAAGAAAGAAAATAAAAAGTAAATAAAAATTAAAAGAATAATCATAAAAAAAGAACAATGGAACAAAACAAAACAAAGAAAAAAAAGTAGTGGTGTTTTCCTGGGGCCTCAGCTGTCAGTGTCCGTTTCCCCCCAGTGAGCCGCAGCCAGTCCCTCCCCATCCAGGAAGTCTTCTTATACTTCTCGGTAGGTCTCTGCTGTGGGCATTTTTGGGCCAGCTGAGCCTCTCATCTGGCTTTCCTCCTGTGTGTACTTGTCCCCAAAGTTCACAGCCTCAATTGTGGGAACACTTGTTGTCTATTCACGTATTCCACACATGCGGGGTTTACCAAGCCAATTGCAGGGATTTTAACCCCCTGCTTCTGCAGCTGCACAGAGAGATTTCCCTTTCTCTTCTCTGGTCGCAGAGCCCCTGGGGTTCAGCTTTGCCTTTGGCCCCGCCTCTGCGTGTGAGCTGCCCTCAGGTGTCTGTTCCCCTCCCAGGCAAGAGGGAGTGAAAGCAGCGGCTGTAAATGCTCACTTGCTCACTCAGGCCGGGGGGAGGGAGGGATACCGCAGTCACAGTTGGAACGTGCAGGTGTGCCTGCAGCAGCAGAGGCTGGCACGAAGTTGCAAGAGCCTGAGGTGTGCTGTGCCTTCTCCCGGGGAAGTTAGTCCCGCATCGCGGGACCCTCGGCAGGGCAGGCTGTACAGGCTGCCGGGAGTGTGTGGGCAGTGACCTGCCTTGCACACAGGACCCTTGGTGGCAGCGGCAGCAGCCTCTGGGTTCCGAGATGAGAGCTGCGGCTCACGCTCACACTTGTGTAGGCGTTGCCCTGCCGTCTGTGGGCGCACAGAGCAGGAAGCTCCTCTGGTGGGCCTACCCCTCTTCTCCCGCAGCCCGCCACAGTGGATTCTTGCTGTCCAGCAGGCCCAGGTTTTTTCCTGGACTCCCTCCCGGCTAGCTGTGGCACACTGACCCCTTCAGGCTGTGTTCACGCCGCCAACCCCAGTCCTCTCCCTGCACTCCGACTGAAGCCCGAGCCTCAGCTCCCAGCCCCGCCCACCCCGGCGGGTGAGCAGACAAGCCTCTCGGGCTGGTGAGTGCTGGTCGGCACCGATCCTCTGTGTGGGAATCTCTCCGCTTTGCCCTCTGCACCCCTGTGGCTGCGCTCTCCTCCGCGGCTCCAAAGCTTCCCCCAGCCCTGCCAGTGAGGGGACTTCCTAGTGTGTGGGACCTTTTCCTCCTTCCCAGCTCCCTCCCAGAAGGGCAGGTCCTGTCTCTTTTTTCCTTTGTCTCTTTTTTTTTTTTTTCCTTTTTCCTTTTGCCCTACCCAGTTACGTGGGGATTTTCTTGCCTTTTTGGAAATCTGAGTTCCCCTGCCAGCGTTCAGTAGGTGTTCTGTAGGAGTTGTTCCACATGTAGGTGTAGTTCTGATGTATTTGTGGGGAGGAAGCTCATCTTCACGTCTTACTCCTCTGCCGTCTTGAAGGTCCTCCCCCCCACATTTTTATCTGATGGTTTTCAGCACATTTTCAAAGCTGGGGACTTCATCTGGAGTCAGGTTCAGGAACAGGTAATTCCTCAGTGTGGCAGAGGTGAGCCTTGTCTTGCTCCACCTGTGAGGTTGTGGTAAAGGTGATAAGAAGTTGTCCCTGCCTCGAGTGGCACTGGCTCAATGACAGAAGTCACAGCCCAGGCCTTCCAGTCTCCCCTCCCGGTGTTCACCACTCACTCATATTCTTGGCCAATAGCTCCCTTCTGACCCTCGGGGAACACTCTCCCCTCCCCCTTGTGACCCTCTGTGATCCTCTCCATAACCTTCCCCAGCTCCACACCCCCAACCCATGTCCTCGGTCCCGTTCTGGCCGCTGAGCCAGCGCAGCCCCCCAGGCCCTGGCTCCAGGAGGGCTCCAGCTCTTCTTTCCCCTACCCAGTTGTGAAGTCCAAGGTCATACAGGGCTCTGAGGCAGGCGGCTTGTTCTGCATTGCTCTACCTGGCTCTGTGCTGAAGCGCTGACTACACCAAAACCACGGCCCCAGGGGCCTGGCCTCTCCTTGCGCCTTACACACACCTCTCATAGGAACAGCCCAGTGCCTCAGGGTGACTGAGTCTGTGAATTCAGCAGCTGTGTAATCAGTTGTCCCTGATTTCTCCTGCCTTTGGCAGGCAATCCAGGACTACTTGTGCGTTTGTTTTGGCTCACAGTTTGAGGTTCTCAGAGGTGCCACTACCCTAGGGAACGTGTCCCAGGAATGTCAGGTCACAGCGGTGGGAACACGGGTCCCAGTGCAAGGTGGGAGACCTCAGACTGCTGTCTAGAGAGTGGGACCCAGGCCTCTGGGTGAGGGAGTGGGGGGCACTCAGTGCAGCACTGGGCCGGGCAGCAGGTGGTTCCGGGAGTGGTGGAGGAGTGCTTAGCAGTGCGGCCGAAAAGTAGGCAGTGGTTGCAGGGAGGACCAAGGTGCAAGTATTCAGCAGTTTTGAAAGTAACTTCCCCAAATCCCTCGACTTTGAAGCCTTGGGTATTCCCGGGGCAGTAGGGGTCCCCAGACGTTTCTGTTCAGTCTTCCTACAGAATGCACGCTGCCTATATTACTTTCAAGAAGCTAAGGGGAAGTAAAATCCGGCTGTGTTTATAGGGATGGTCTCTGCCTTATGCTCTGTGGTGCCTTCTGTTTGGATTTGTAAAATTAGGTGATTTAAGTCGAAGACTGTATCCAACTCAAACTCCTGCCAGACACCCAGAATGTATGATGCCCCTACTGTATGTCTGGTCTTGAGGGGCAAACCCTCAGGAGTGGAGGCAGGGATCTCCCTGCCGGCCAGCAAAGGGTGAAGAGGGACAGGATGGTGCTGGGGAAGAGCTTGGCCTGAGTGAGGGCGAGGGGCCCGCAGAGGGCTGTGGGCAGGGACCAGAGCCCAGCAGGGGCAGCGGAGTGACAGCCGAGTGACCTCAAGGGCAGGGCACACCAAGTCAGAAAGAGTGCTGAGCTGCACGCAGCCCCGGCAGTTCTGTTAGGTCCTTGCTTCCCCATCCCTGCGGCTCCTTAGAAGGGAAGGTCTGAGGATAAGCCTGGGTTTCTTGCTAGTCAAGCTGGTGGGGACTAGAGTGTCCCGTTGGATTGGGGGTAGTACTGTGAATGTGACACTTTCAAACTCACTAGCCGCCAGTCACAAGTATAGCAGGGGAGGCAAGCTGAACACCAAGTTAAGGAATAAAACAAAACCCCACAGTGTGGTCGCCATCTTCCACCAGGTTTAACCGCTCTGGGAATTCAGGGTCATTCAGCATAATCTGATTCAGCTTCTAGTAACAGATGGAGTTTTAACCAACAGTTATTATTTTTGTCAAGTCATGAAACTGTACACTTAAAGAGGGTGCATTTGGCTGTTTGGAAATCATACTGTAAATCTGACTTTAGAAAACAGGGCAGCCTGCTGCACCCTTCTAGCAGCACCCGTGGCTCTGACCTAAGCAGGTTAGGGAATCCCCATGGAATTGGTCACACCTGGGCAGCTTGCGTCTCTCGGGAGCCATCCTGTTGGATGTGGAGCTGCCTCAGATACACTCTGCAGGGTGAGAAAGAATCAGGAGATCGTGCTGTGAAGAAGTGGGTTCTGCGACCCCCATGCGACAGGCCACGAAGCCACATGAAGTAAGAAGCAGCCGTCGGGAAAACCACTTCTCCTGGAGAAGACACCTAGTGGCAGGTGGGACCAGTGAGCTGAGATTTAAATGAGAAACGTGGAGACGGGGTAGCCATGGACTGAAAGGGGCAGCATGCAGGGTGGGTCTCCTCAGCCTGTGCTGGGTGCCGGAAGCTGCAGAGGAGGCGTGGGGACCAGGACAGCAAAGTGCTCCGGATTCCTCTGGGTGGGAAAGCTTCGCTACAGTCATGACTTTATCGTCAGACCCAGACGGAGCCGCAAACTACAGCTGCTCCTCAGTAACCACGGCCAGGGGAGGGGGTGTTTGCTTGTGGAAAATGATAGCTTCCGGGCTGCTCGTAACAAAACTCTCCTCCCCCGGCGCTAAGGCTGCTGTGGGTGCTGTGGACATAAGTGCGTCTACGCCGAATTCAGACCCCGAGTTCCCTGCCCTCCCCATGTCTCTGTCATCAGTCCCTCCTTCTTGGAGGAACAAACTGCTTAGGGCTGATAGGATTTGAGATGTCAGTGCGTGTTTCCTCATAAATCACATACTTGCATTTTAGCAGGGATTTTGTGAAAATGATACTTTGACCCCTGGAAGCAATTCTAGTGAATGAAGATACAGACACCGTCTCAGGTTGAGGAGACTGTGTTAGGGACCCACGAAGGAAGGCCTGGGTCGGGGAGGCAAGCTCTGCCCTGTTGACTAGGATTCTCTGTTTCATGGAACCCAGCCTGCGGAGCCGACGAGGATGGACCTTCCTAATCAATGTATTATTGTTGAGGCAGTAGAAGGAAAGCAGCCTGCAGACGGGGAGGTGAATACCCTTCGGTTTCCTGACCTGGGCAAGGCTGCTCTCAAGAGAGTTTACTGTGGATCAAGACCAAGGGCTTGTGGTTTCCTAGGACGTCACCCCAGAGGCTACGGCTTGTGCGCAGCTTTGAAGCCTGTGGTGGAGGCGGGGGCAGTGCCTTTCCCGCATTCATCCACCCTGCGAACCCCATGTTCCCTTCAACACACATCAAAGGGGGTCGAGCAAGCACTGAGATCATCTCCCCGCATGACAGGGAAATGGAAACACTGAGAAGAAAGTTTCAGGGGGAAAGCGTGCCCAGGGCAGCTGTGTAAGCAGGGGTCACATGAGGGGAGAGGGGTTCTGAGCAAAGGGAATGTCACGTTCACAGAACATGAAATGGTCCTATCTGTCCAGAGAGAGCCCATGGTGGTGGCAGGCGAGGGCGGGAGGAGGAACCGTCCAAGAATATGAGGCTCGGCCTTGCCTGCCCGGCGAAGGCGTTTGGACTTGACTCTGGAGGCTCTGGGGGTGGAAGGGTGTGAAGCGGGGGAGAGGTGTGATCAGATGTGACTCACTTTTCGACAGGTCTCCCTGGCAACTGTGTGAAACGTAAGCTGCAGAGAGACTGGAGTCAGCAGCGCCCTGGCAGCACTGCGCTTGTCCAGCCGGGAGGAGATGCCGAGGGCTCTAGGCGAGGAGCAGAGGGGCTGAGGAGGGAGGGCAGCCGTGGTGAGGGCCTCGGAGGCCCTGCATCTGGCAGCGAGTTGTTGCTTAGAGCAGTTTCAAGGAAGTTGTCTGGGCAGAAGCCTGATTTCAGTAACTTGAGGAGAGAATAGGAGGTGAGGCCGTGGAGATAGCAAGTCTGAATTCCTTTCCGGAAGCTTAGCTGTGAAAAGGAGGAGGTGAGAGAGAGGAGAGGTGGGAGAGTCTTCCGGGAGAGGGAAGCTGGGTGGATCCAGGTCTCCAGGAGGCAGGGGTGCGTGTGCAGGATGCCGGCTAGGGGAAGAAGCGCTCCCTTCCGTGAGAAGGGCCCAAAGGATCGAAGGGCTGTGGATGCAGCTGAGTTTCTGGATGTAGAGCAGGAATTTGAAGTTTCCTGCTTGACAGCTGGCTTCCCTATGAGGGAGGAAACGAGGCATCTGCTAAGACGCAGCAGGGTTAGAAGCTGAAGAGAACAGAGGAGGAGGGGACAAGGTGTCCTACAAACAGGGACGAGCAATACCGAGTGCAGAGATGTGTTTACTGAGGTCAGAGACCATAAAGTGAGATGTGGGAGTTGTCGGAGTCAACTCTCCCCTTCAATCTGGGCACAGTGTCTTAATCCATGGCAGTGACGCTCACAGTGAAATTTGATTTTATTTTCTGGCGGCAATACTAAATTATATTAACTTAAGAGCAGGAGTCGATTAAGGGAAGAGGAGCTGACGTGTGATCTTAGCCAGCCACCCAGGTGTGGGAAGGGACAGGATGGGTCGTTGAGTTGCTCTAGAATTAGCGTCTCGCTGAGCACGCGGAAAGGCTGTTTTGTGAGGGTGGAAAAGTAAAGGCCCGGAGCTGGCCTTGGAGAAGATGGCTGCCAGGTGGGGAGGGAGGAGCCACCTCTGCCCAGAGCTGTTAGGACAGCAGAGTCCTGGAGGCCCAGCTATCGCAGGAGGATTCGGGGTTGATGGGGGCAGGGTCATTTGAGAGGGCATCAGGGAGCCCACGGAGGTATGGGATGGAGTGAGATAGTGACCAGGGAGGCGGCCGTCGTGGCAGTGGCCCCGGAAAGCGGGACAAGGAGCGGAGATGGAATAACTGGCTTTGGGGTCCTTATTAGTCAGCTCTTGTCAACTGTTGGGCTGGGGCAGGCTTTGGCCCCTGGCGATGTCCCAGGCCAGTGATGGCAGCCAGACATCTTCAAGGGAGAGTACGGTTTCCGACAAGGTTCTGAGAGCACCTTGGTGAAAAGTTGTCCTGGGCCACAGGGTTTATACCCCAAGCTGTTGAGGGGCTTAGTAAGTCTGAGGACTTTCATTCCCCTCCCCCCACCCCCATGTTTTCTCTGTTTTATTTCAATAACAAAGAGTAAAGTCAGGTTTAATGCATTTTTAACAGCTTTATTAAGATAGAATTAGTGAACCGTACAATTCACCTGTTTAAAATACACAATTCAGTGTTTTTTAGTATATTCAGAGTCATGCAGCCGTCACCACCACAATCAATTTTACAACATTTTCATCCCCTAAAGAAACCCCTTAGCAGTCACTCTCCATTCCCCCACAGCCCTAGGCAGCCACTAATCTACTTCCTATCTCTGGAGATTTGCCTGTGTGGGACCGGGGCCTTCACTTTTTGCTGTGACCAGTGGCCAACAGAGCAGGTCAGGGGGACTTGCCCTCTGAGGGACAGTACCCACCTAGATGAGGACAGAGCTGGGGTCCAGGCTCCTGGTCCAGTGCCTTTGGGGAGGAGAGTAAGGAAGCTCGCATGAAGCTGCTGGCAGATTCTTTTTTAAAGGATTTGATTTGCTGCATATTCCAGACCTACTGATAACCACAATCTATTGTAGCTTTTATCAAAATACAAAATTTGCTTTCTGTCTCCTACGCCTGTTCTAAATCTACTTTTTGGAAGGATTTTTGGAAATAACTACATCTTGCCTAACCGTGCCTTTGTGGTTACCTTTAAAACTCTCTCGTTAGGCAGGAAAGCATGATAGTGAGGAGCACATACCCTAGAGCCTGTCCTGGTTTGAACCCCAGTTCTGCTATTTCCCAGCTGTGTGACCTTGGGCAAGTTACCTAACCTCTCTGTCTCAGTTTCTTCATCTGTAAAATGTATACAGCCGTAGTACCTAGCTCATGGGATTATTGTGAGGATTGAATAGTTAATACATCGAAAATGTATAGAGAACTGCCTGGCAGTAAGTTCTTTGGGCATTTGCTTTGATTATTATCTGAGATTCTTAATGGTTGTGAATTCCTGCTGGCCCTTATTTTTAGTCAAGGGTGGGGGTGAGAAGAGAGACTGACGCTTGTCAGGAAACATGTATACCTATGACCTTGACTCCTGGCCTCCCTCACTCATTGATTTATGCAAGTCTGAATTAGAGACTATGTGGAATTATGGAGTCTGCTAACAGAAGTCCAATTTCATTGTCAAGACAAGACGATTTTGATACTGGCAAATACAAGTGTTGACCAGCCGGGGCTTCTCATCATAGCCCTACCCTTTCTGTTCTGTCTTGCCCGGTTCTGCCAGTGCTGGGTCCATTGTGTTCCTGTTCTCCAGCCTCGCCTCCTGACAGCTCCGCCAGGCTGCCCTCTTGCTTCCCCCCGTACCTGGTGTTTCTAAACACGGGATGCTTGGAGACAAATATAAAACAATATATTTTTAAATGCTCAATTAAATAGATTTTATTTTGTCTGCCCAACACAATTAATAGTCTCCTTCAAGAAGGAGTTTCCTTAAAAATCCTGTGGCACTTAGCACTGGATATTCAATCCTAGTCACACCAAGTTGGATATTGAGAAAAATCTGTTTGCTTACAAAGTATTTGAGAAATTTCTTCTCAAGTGTGTAAGCATTTTTCTTATGGCAGAGGTATTATTAATTTACTAAACAAAGCCCTTTTTAAATGGCTAGTTCAAGGGTCACCTTCAACCCTGCCTGATCCAAATATACAATCTAAACTAATGAAAAGGGCAAAAGGCAGTTGGTGGCCCATAGCTGAGGAAGGTGCGTGTGCAGCGATGCTCAGGGATGACAGGTGGTGGGGAGCACCTTCCCATCAGCAGAGGCACCATCTTTCTTGATAATTTGAGTGGTGGTTACAGTGACTTCGTGTTGTGCTTTCAACAAAGCAAGATGCTTTTTCACTTCTGAAGCCATCTCTAAAGGTATTAAAAGAGGCTGCCCTTCAGAATTATTAATGTAGTAAATTTCTAACTTTAAATTTGCGGGAGGTAGAGGTTAGTACTGCGTAGCTCAATCACCAGGTACTTAGCACCCAGTGCATGGCTGGAATCCAATTTTTTTTTTTTTTTGCGGTACGCGGGCCTCTCACTGCTGTGGCCTCCCCCGTTGCGGAGCACAGGCTCCAGACGCGCAGGCTGAGCGGCCATGGCTCACGGGCCCAGCCGCTCCGCGGCATGTGGGATCTTCCTGGACCGGGGCACGAACCCATGTCCCCTGCATCGGCAGGCAGACTCTCAACCACTGCACCACCAGGGAAGCCCTGGAATCCAATTTTAAGTTCTTTGAGGGACAGGAAAAAAAACAGTAAGTCATACTTCCTGAACCCAACAAACTTACTTTACAGTTTATAGAGACAAGACAATACACAAAAAACAAATGATGAACAATATTAGGCAGTGCATGTGTAAGAGCTAAATTGGAAGAATTCCAAAGCGAGATCAAGGGTGGTCAGGAAAGGCTCCAGAGAAAAGGACAGACTTGAGCTGAGCCTGGACGCTGGTATTCAGATGGCCCTAGAGAGAGACAGTGGGCTTTCCTGCTGCAGGCCTTGACCTGAGTGAGCAGGAACTTGGCATTGGAGGCGGATGTGGTGTGTTCATGACCCTGAAGTCACTGGCCCCACCAGGGCAAAGAAGCATCTTCAGATTCATCCTGTGGGTTATGATTCTACTCCTGTGACCTTGGCCTCCACCCTCTTCCTCTCCCAACTCTTCCAGCGTCTGCCAGACAGCAGGCTCTTTGAGGCTCAGCGCACCCCTTCAGGGTGCCAGCGTACAGGGCATGTTGAGGGATGCCATGTGGGGTCCCAGGTGTTCACGGTTGAATCTGCTTTCCACGTCCAGTTAGGATCCAGGTCTCAGAGCTGAATCCAGCCTCATGAGGTCAGCTTCCTGGCGGACTCCATCACTCTGCCTTGACTCTTGGCTTCCTTTTCCCTCTTCACAAAGCACCTGATTTTGTGGATCCACAGGTCCCCAAAGGAACTGACCAGAACTGGGCTCAGAAGCTCTACGACCGGCACTCCGGCAGCCAGCACTTCCAGAAACCCCGCATGTCCAACACGGCCTTCATTGTCGTCCACTTTGCAGATAAGGTGGGTCTCCTCTTGGTGGGCCCGGTGCTCCGTGAGCCCTGTCCAAGGTGGACTCGGGGTTCCTGGGCTAAGAGGGAGCTGACCTTTGAATTCAGAGGGCCTGGAGTCTCTTGGGTGGGGCCTTGTCTACTCTCCTGGAGCCTGAGAGAGAAGCAGAAAGAGTGATTCTTCTTCAGGTGGCTCCTTTCCTGGCAGCTGGCGTAAACTTAGAATTTCTCTACGTGGGTTGTGTTCTGTGTGCGCTAGCCCAGTGCTTCTCAAGTTTTCATGTGTGTGCAGGTCACCTGGGGTATTGCTCAAAGGCAAGTTCTAATTCAGTTGATCTGGGGTGAGACTGACCAGCTGCGTTTAGAGCACCCAAAGGAAGCCTTCTATTAAAGGCCATCTTCCAGGAACTCCTTTTTAAAAACAATTTGGTTTTCCGCAAAATGAACATTCAACTCCCTCTTTGTAAACCCTGATCACATCTTGGGTTTGCAGTTTGGATGAGAACATCTGTGGGTTTCCCATGTACGCACAGCTCTTTTCAGAAAACGCTGTGTATGAGCTGAAACTACTGGAGAAGCTGCTGAGGGTCCCGGGTCAGGCTGGAGCACTAACTACCGTTTCTGTTTCCTGCCGTGGCTCCAGGTGGAGTACCTTTCAGATAGTTTTCTGGAGAAAAACAGAGACACGGTGTACGAAGAGCAGATCAACATTCTGAAGGCCAGCAAGGTAAAGAGCGTCGGAAGCAGGGAGACAGAGGCGGAGTGTCCACGGCCAGAGCCAGACAGGGTGTGGTTGGTGCCGTCCCCACTCTGGAGGGGCCGAGGCAGAGGTGTGGGGCAGGGGGAGGTGAGGGGTCTGTAGGTTATTTCAGTCTGAGAATTTGAGAACGGCCTGATGGAGGGAAGAAAGCAAGGGATGGCAGAGGTGACTGGGAAAGATGCCAGCTAATGGAAGGACAGGGGAGCGGGGGGAACAGGAGAAGTGACAATCGGAGAGACGATGGTAGGTATAACTGTGAAAACATTGCTGGCATTCATCGGGTCATTTGTCCTCCGCCTCCTACGTGCAGATGTAAAAGTACTGAAACCCCTTCAAATCCTAGTATCAGTGTGTTTAATTTCTGCTTAGCAGTCAGTGGAACTTCCCTATGGCCAGAAACTTAAATGGAATAATAGGATTCAAGGGACACTTAAATCTACAATTTTGGAATGTTACTTTCTGTTATCTCCAGAATTCCAGTTATTTCCTTCTCAGGAGCATGACAAAAAGATAGCCAATATTGTGTCCATTCTACAGGTAGAGGGAACAAGGCACTGATTCACCTAAACAAATATTTGTTAAGCACATACCTTGTGAGGCACTGCCCCTAAATGCACCGTGTACAAAGGTGAATAAGATAGATTCTACTCTCTAGGTGTTTACATTCTGGTGGGCTGTGAGTGGGCAGAAAAACAAGCATACAGTATCTGAAAAGAGAGGAGGTTTGGCTGGGGTGGGGGCGCAGGGAGCGTGAGCCCCGCTGTTCCAGAAAGCCACCCCGCCGATGCAGGTGCCGTTGCTGGCTTCAGCCTTTCAGAGGGAACCCAGAAAAGGACTCTCTAGGATTTAGGAGGCTTTCTACCAGACCACATGGTACTGAACTCACTGCAGAGGCCTGATAACACTAGAAATGGCAGATTAATTTCTCTTTGTGGTAAGCTTTAGATGAATGCAGTTAGGGTGAGATGATGGAATGGAGAAAATACACCCCGCAAAATGGACCCAGGCACCTAAAGGCAAGTAAATCACGTGGCCCCGAGGCCAAGGTTGTAGGGAGGATTTGAGTCCGTACCAGCGATGTGGGCGGCCCGGGGCAGACCCCGGCCCCATGCCGTCTCCCAATATCTGGAGCATCAGGGAATTAGTCGTCACTAAGACAAATTTGCTTTGGGTAAATGTGCATGTCAGTGCAAGATTAACCCCTCGGCTTGCCAGGTGTCCAGCCCTCTAGTCCATGGTGGTTGACGTGACTTTTTCCATTCTTTGCAAGGGAGGTGGGGAACGGGAGAAAAGCCACAGGGAGGGAGTAGAAGTGGATGGTTTGAGCCCTGAGGAGCACGTGTCCTCACTGTGTGCGTCTTAGAAGTTAGACGCCTGTGACCTCCTGTTACTGTGACACTGGCCTTAGAGGGCTGAGAAACTTTTGTTACAAGTTTCTCCTTTCAGGTGGGAGCACAAGTGAGGGGCATGCAGCGTCTGGTTCTGCCATTAATTTTTGTCTTAATTTGAGTGTCTCTTAGGGATCCCAGAATCTAGAAGGGAATCTCTCACACTCTGTCTCCAGCAGATCATCTGTTATTAGTCAGTGAGATTTTTTTTCTTATTTTTATTTAACAAACTTTATTGAATATTTGTGTGGTATGTAGTAGTAACAAATGTATGTAGTTAACCTCACAGAACTTACAGTCTAGTGAAAAGATATAGAGTTTAATCAAAAATTTTGGTAATGCTGTGAAGGTCAAGAAGAAGGTTCTATGGAAGAGAGTAATAGGAATGTGCTGGGAGTCCCCAAGGTCACCCCCAAATTGAACCATTTGCTAGGAAGACTCACAGAACTCAGCATATTGTAGTCCTCATGGCTATGATTTATTACCGCGAAAGGATACAAAGCGAATCAGCAAAGGGAGAAGGTGCATGGGGTGAAGTCCAGGGGAAACCAGGTGCAAGCTTCCAGAGTCCTTTTCCGCTGGAGTCGCACTGAATATACTTAATTCCCACAGCACTGAGTTGTGATGATGCCTGTGACCTGTCTACCAGAGCAGCTCACCTGAGCCTGGGCATTTAGTGTCCCCTACTGAGAGTCAGTGACGTGGGCACCCTTTGCCTAGCACATACCGAAAGTCCAGACTCCCAGAAGGAAAGCAGTTCATTCAGCATAAACCATATTGTTTGCATAAACAGTTTAGGCTCAGTAAACCATTCTTATCAGGGACTGCTGAAAACCCTCTCAAAATCCACATTTCCAGACACCAGCCAAGGGTCAACCTTGTAAGCAGGCCTTTCTAGGATGGCAGTCTCAGGCCTGCCATGTTAGCTCTTTTCTAAATAGGGGTATCATTGTAGATTGAGTTTTCATTAGAAATGAAATGTAGGCTTATAAAAATTCACATAGTATAGAAATATGTAAAATGAAAGTATTCTCTCCCATTCCTGACCTCCCTTTTGATGAATTCCCATTCTGATGATACAAACATACTGGTACATCTTTTTAAGATTGAAATGGGGACTTCCCTGGTGGCGCAGTGGATAAGGGTCCGCCCGCCAATGCAGGGCACACGGGTTTGATCCCTGGTCCGGGAAGATCCCACGTGACGCGGAGCAACTAAGCCCATGTGCCACAACTACTGAGGCTGCGCTCTAGAGCCCGCGAGCCACAACTACTGAAGCCCATGCGCCTAGAGCCCGTGCTCCGCAACAAAAAGAAGCCACTGCAATGAGAAGCCCGCGCACTGCAACGAAGTGTAGCCCCCGCTCACCACAACTAGAGAAAGCCCGCACGCAGCACCTAAGACCCAACACAGCCAAAAAAAAAAAAAAAAAAAAAAGATTGAAATGAATTGCATTATATATTGTCCTCTCTAATTTTTCACTTACCATTGTATCTTGGCCATCTTTCCACATGAGTACATATCCACTTCTTTTCTTTTTTTAAACAGCTATTGGTATTTTGCTAATTCAACTAATACTGCATGGAATGCCCTTTACATATATCTTTGCTTACTTGTATAGTTATGTCTGTAAAAGTTTAGAAATGGAATTGACAGTTCAAAGAATATGCACTTCAAAAGTCTAGAGGTATTGCTAAGTTGGAGTGTAAAATAGGTCTGTGATCTACTCTTAAATGGTACCAACTCCTTTCTGTTCCCTGTCCACCTGCCACAACTCTAGCCTCCCCCTTCACCAACTAACATTTCTAAAGAACCAATGACCTTGTTGTCAGACCCTTGCACCCCCATCCCAGCAAACCCTCAGAGGTGCTGTGACGGTGACCAGCAGTACTCAGAGATGAACCGAGAGAGGCTTCTAGGCCCACCAGACCCCAGCAGGAGGAGGGAGCGCTGAGAACTCTCCACCCTGGACCCATTTCAGACATCCCAGAGGAGGGAAAGCAGAGATCGACACTAGGTCACTATAAACCTACAGATGGGATTTCCACAGACTGCAGCTACGAATCAGAGTGATCAGAAATGTGCTTTAAATCATTTGGACAGATGGACACCTCTGGCGACATCTGTCATTGTGGCATTTTTAAAACTCATAGTTTAAAATGAGCCTCTATTGTTTTCTTTAATTTTTTTTCACAGTAGTCCCACAAGGTTTATGTTTCTAAGGCGCACTTAAAAGCAGAGAGAAAAATAAAGACCTGGAAAGATGCAAGCCTATGGTATCCAGTTAATGCCCAATTTTTTTATTGGTTTTCTTCTCACTAAGCACAGCTAGATCTTAGATCCTGTAGGTAAACCCATAGTTTTACTTAAAGTATTTTTATGTGGGGGGAGACCTATTAGCTTTTTTCTTTTGTGTGGCATTCCTGATAAGAAATTAACAAATTACTGTGAAAAATTAAGCAGTATGGGATGGAAGACTACCATATACCCTATCAGCCAAAAGGATGTTTGAAGAGCTCCCACTAAGAGCAGCGAGATAAAACGGTGTTAGTGAGAATGTAATTAGTAAAGCCAGTTACATTGCCTAAGAGGCTATAATATAGCTAATTGCTTTCTCAGCTGTCAGAGAGCTATAAATAGAGACTTAAGAGATGCCTCTTTAAAACATGATTTCAGGTTAACAGACTGATTTGTTTTAGATGCTAAAGGTGGAGGGTTTTCCTTCTTAGTGTTTATTGTAAAAAGCAATATTTTATCAATCTGAAAAAATAATCTCGAAAGGAGAATTTTTTTCTTCTGGAGATTTCCTCTTCTGGGGCAGTGCTGAGTGTAAGTCAGACAGATAGGCAGTGGGTCCAGAGTTTATGCCAGCAGGTGCTGGGCAGTGAGGGCCACGCTGGGCCGTGTTCCTAGGCAGGCAGCCCTGATGCCACCTCTCCACGCCATCCTAGCGGAAGGGATCTCGAGATCAATGTGGTCCAGAGGCCAAGTAGACCATATTAGCCCAAAGCTGCCTACCCTGGGCCATGACAATCCCGGAGGTCCAGGAGTCAGGATGGAGTAGCTCCAACAAGGCCCAAACTCCGTCTCCCCCCATCTCTGTTCTCCCTCAACTTCAGCTCATCAAGGGTGACAATGCATGCGTTCCATTGCTTTCCGTGCTGCTAGCTTCCTTACAGGTTATACACACATTTCATTTTGAGCAAACGCATTTGCTTTAAATTTTAATTTATTTTTTATATAATAACCTTTGAGTCAACATACTATATAACATTTGCTTTTAAGTGTTTTTGGAATGCTTCCTGTTTAAAATCAGTTTGTACTGGTAGTTAAAACGCCTCTACCAACATTTAGAATAAATAGGTAACTATGTAAGAGAGAACTTTAGTCAGTAAAGCAATATAATCATTCTCTGCAGTCCAGGAAGGTCCCCTTTTCCTTCTTTAAACAAATGAAGTACTGAGACTTTTCCTCCAAATCCTCTTCAAAACCCCTTTAAACAGAATATTTCTTACCTAAAAGTTTGATATTTTTCCCCCCAGAGGGTAGCATTTACCATGTAAAAGAATTGATTGAAAAGAGAATGTGTTTGTTACTTTGTTTACAGCCGTAGCTTTTAAAGATAAGATTCTAGACAAGAGATTCCAATCAAATGGTTATTATAGTGTGTCTTATTTTAGTTTCACATGTCTGTTTTAAAGAAAAGATATTTTATGTTCATATAAATGGAAATGAATAGGTGTGATTTCCAAGGTAACAGCTATGTATATATACCTGTAACTGACATTTTTCTTAAACTGTCAAGTGGTCTTTAGAAAGTGTTTTTATACTTCTTTTAATCCCTTTTCAAATAGATCTGCCTCAGGCTTTTAAAATCTATATATAGACTTGAATAGCAGAGAACACGAAAGCCAGTACCTGTGGACACTTTGAAATAAGTGACAAGTAGTATCAGGGAAGTACTTGGTTTGTTTGAAAGTTTTATCTAAGTGTTTTCAAGACTGAAGGGAGTAAATTTTTAGAAAGGCCCAGGTGGATCGTGTTTCTGAGGGCTGCCCTAAGATGAATTGTAGTACTTCTATTACTGGTTGGTCATCTGGTAAATAGACTTTCCAGTCACTCTAATAGCAGAACTGGAGTTAGTCAATTAAAAAAAATTTTTTTTTTCCTCTCACTCAGAAATGTGTTCCTTTGCATGAATCCTTTTTCAAACAGGAACTTGGTAACTACTTTTCATTGGGACTTGGGGTTAATTTACAGCTGGGACACTCCTGGGGCAAGGAGGTCCGTGTCTGGCCCAGCCCCCTTGTCCTGGTCTTTTACTGCTGCCTGCAGCCTGAGGTTGGACATGGTGCCCGTCCGTCTTTCAGTCCTGTGGTCAAATTAGATGTCTCTGTACGTTTACTGAGTTTATCATACAAATTCTGTATGGAATGTAAAGCCTGCCCCTCCTCCCTAAAGTCCCAACAAACTCATCTTCTTCTCCATCCCAGGGACCCTACCACTTCCAAATGTGGTCTCAATAGCAGGGACCTACAATTAAAACATAACTTTTTTTTTTTTTTTGGTACGCGGGCCTCTCACTGTTGTGGCCTCTCCCGTTGCAGAGCACAGGCTCCGGACGCGCAGGCTGAGCGGCCATGGCTCACGGGCCCAGCCGCTCCGCGGCATGTGGGATCTTCCCGGACCGGGGCACGAACCCGTGTCCCCTGCATCGGCAGGTGGACTCTCAACCACTGCGCCACCAGGGAAGCCCTAAAACATAACTTTTAAAATAAAGTTCAGATTCTCCAGACTAAACCTTGGTTGTTCCCAAATTATAGCACAGTGCCAGTGTAGATTAAAATCTGCCTTGAACAAAAGTTTTCCTTTTTTGTTCTTAAGTTGTAAATCCTTTAATATGTCAAATTAAAAAAAAAAAGGCATAGCTTTTCTGATTGAAGCAAGAGAAAGGGGCTTATGTTTTAAAATACTCTTATAATTGAATCCGATTTCAAAGTTCCCCCTGTGGTTCTGATACATGCTCGTGACCTTAGAAGTTAACAGATTTTTCACAGAAAAAGCCACTACTAACGATTTCAGTACATTAGACCCTTAAACAGTGTAGTCGTGCAGTTGGTAACTTCTACCCAAGACTCAAACATCTTGGAAATCTATTTCTGAAAGTATATGAATTAGAATAATTTAATCAGTTTATATATTGTTTAGACTTGGCAGACTGAATCACTGATGTCTTTAGAATGTGAACCTGGCTTCAGCCTCCCATTAATTATTTCCCTATGGAAATTTCTAGGCGCCACTCTGCCTGGGCACCTGACCTTTTCTCACGTGTGCCTTGGCTCTCTGGCACCAGTTTACAGAGTCCCCATGCCTGGGCTGTCCTCTCCCCCCACCCCTCCAGCCCCTACCCCTGTTCTCAGTCAATATGTGTGATGGTGGCTCTCTGCCATGGTCAGTGAGGACCAGCAGGTCTGTAAACAGGGGGTTACTGGGTATGGTTTGGATTTAGAGAAAACTGGCTATGGGGTAGAATGTGTTTGTATGAACGTATGCCTGCAGGTAGGGCACTCGAGTTTTGTAGGTGACTGTTAGTGACCCAGGAGAGAGCTCAGGTAGACCTGAACCAGGGCAGCGATGTTCTGGTTGATCGAGAAAGGACTGCTGAGACTTAACCATGGACAGAACTTGGTGATTGATGGGGATGAGAAGTAGGGTGATGGCAGGATCTCTAACCTAAATCTGGGAAGACAGCAGTGGTGGTGGTTTGGGCCATGTTGAATTTGGAGTTTCCAGTGGAACACCCAGAGGGAGGAGAAGCAGGATATTCAGCAGATGGTTGGAACTATGGACCGTGGTAGTGGAAGAAAATCAAGATGGAGAGACGGGCTTGAAGGTGATAGTTGAAGCCATAGGCATGAAGGATACAGTCCAGGGAATGAGTGTTAGAAAAATTAAGTGGTGAGGATGCAGTTTTGGGGATCAGCAACTCAAAGGAGAGAAGTGCAGAAGATGGACCAGCGAAAGGTGCTGGGAAAGAACACATTGGGAAAAGTAGGCAGAAAGTCGGAGGAATGTGGACCTGCTGAATCTCAGGGAAGAGGTCTTCAGAGAGGAGGCCCAGGTCAGTGCTTCCAGCCCTGGCTCATCCATTAACCAACAGCCCTGGTCGAGCTGATGCCGCCCGCCGTGGTTGCTGTGGGGCGACTGGGGGTTGAAGCAGGGTCTGGTAGGTCCCTCCTCCCAGAGCTGCTCTTTCCTCACCTGCCACAGGAAGTTGAGGGTTGATCTTTATGGTTCTTCCAGATTTAAATTCTATGATTCTGTTTCCTCTTCAGCTCAAAAATATAACTTTCTCAGGCATCTGTACTTTCACAATGTAGACAGATTTTATATATATATATATATATATATATATATATATATATCCCCAATAAAAATAATAAAACTAGATCATGTATGAGTGCTTATTCTATGCCGGGCACTCTTCTCTGTACTCACGTGGATTTTCTCCTTTAGTCTTCTCTTCAGCTCTCATCCTCCATCAATGGGGAAGGCTAGGAGGCTGTAGGTTCAGCAAGCCTAGGGCTCAGGGCCCAGCACAGACTCAGGTGGTACCCAGGTGGCACAGGCTGAGCCTGGGAGAGGCAGAAATGAGTGGATGAAGTGATCTGGGAAAGGGTCGTGGAGGAGGCAGGGCCAGACCCTGAGAGATGGGGCTCTCGGGACGAGAGAAGGTAGGAGAAGGGGGTGGGTGTTTCAGATAAGAATAATGGTGAGCAAAGGTGGGAATAACAAGCGTGTTGGTTTATGTGACAGTAAACTGATCAGCTTCATCTAGAGACTGTCATACAGAGTGAAGTAAATCAGAAAGAGGAAAACAAATGGCATATAATATCGCTTATATGTGGAATCTAGAAAAATGGTAGAGATGAACTTATTTGCAAAGCCGAAATAGAGACACAGCTATAGAGAACAAACTTACGGTTACCAAGGGGGGAAGCAGGGGTGGGATGAACTGGGAGATTGGGATTGATGCATATACACTACTATGTATAAAATAGGTAACTAATGAGAACCTACTGTGTAGCACAGGGAGCTCTACTCACTGCTCTGCGGTGACCTAAGTGGGAAGGAAATCTAAAAAGAGTGGATACATGTATGCGTATAACTGATTCGCTTTGCTGCACAGCAGGAACTAACACAGCATTGTAAAGCAACTATACGCCAATAAAAATTAATTTAAAGAAAAAAGGTATTATCTGAGAGGGGGTGAGTGGGATCCGATTGCAGAGCCCCCGGAAGACAGACTCAGGGCATTCAGAACTGGCGGGAGGAGATGGGAGACAACATCGTTACGGGGGCTGTGGGAAGAAAGGTGCAGGGGATGTGACGGACCGGAGCCTGGACACGGAGGCACAAGCATTTGAGCCTCTCTTCTGTTGGGATTGGGAGTGGCTCAGGGCTGGAGAGTGGGGCCTGGGGCTCCTTTTGTTCCCTCCCCACATGCAGGCATGTGGTAGTGGCCTTACAACACTTGATTCTATCCCCAGCATCCACTTCCCCAAGGGATGCTGGCAGGACTAGTTTTGTAGGGGACGGGGGAGAGCTGGGACTCTCTGTCCCACCTGCCCCTCACGCATGGTCTGATCTTCACCCTGGTACACACAGTGCATTAACAGAGAGGTATTCTTACTTAGTCTCATAACAACTCCACATAATGGGTACATTCTTATCCCTATTTTACTGATGAAGAAAATAAGGCTTAAGGAAGTTAAATAACTTTACAAGACCCAGTAATAATAAGTATGGAAAAATTTAAACAGTTTTCTTAGAACATAGCTACCTTCTACCACACCAGAAGGGAAAGAAGTTTTGCCCATCTTTGTACATAAAGGTTAAGTGAGATTGTCTGGGAAAATTACTTTTTTCCTTTCTTTAAATTGAGATATAATTCTTGTACCCAAAGTTCACCCTTTTAAATTGTGTAATTCAGTGGTTTTAGTATATTCACCAAGTTGTACAACTATCGCCATGCTAAATTCCAGAATACTTTCATCACTCCAAAAAGAAACTGTCCCCATCAGCAGGCATTTCACTTTGCCCGTCCCCTCGCCCCTGGCAAACCATATATGACCTGCTGTCCCCTGGACATTTCCTGTAAATGGAATCACACACTGTGTGGTCCTCTCGGTCCGGCTTCTTTCACTTGGCATGTTTCCAGGGTTCACGCAGGTTGTGGCATGTATGAGGACTTCATTCCTTTATGTTTTTTGTTGAGTAATATTGCATCGCGTGTATTCACCATATTCTGCTCATCTGTCCATCAGTTGATGGGCATTTGGGTTGTCCCTGCTTTGTGGGCATTAGGAATAATGCTGTACATGTGTAACGCTATTAGGAATAATGTGGACGTGTGTTTCCAGTTCTCTCAGGCGTGTATTGGAAAGCTACTTGGAAAGAGTGTAAGCAGCATAAAGTCCAAGAACTCGTTCTCTGTGTTTGTTTCTAGCTCCCCCTGGTGGCTGACTTGTTCCACGATGGCAAAGACTCTGCTCCTGCTGCCGCCACATCTTCAAAGATCAGCGTTCGCTCTGCCAGACCCCCTCTGAAAGCCTCCAACAAGGAGCACAAGAAAACCGTGGGCCACCAGGTCAGCCCCAGGCCTCATGGCGGGAGCTGTGGGCCCTGGCACGTGTAGCGGGGCTGCCTCTCTGGAGACGAAGGATGTAGGTGCAGAGTCAGAGGGAGGCCAGAGTGGCCTCGGCATCCGCATCCCCAGCGCCCAGCCCGGTCTTTCTGTGCCCTTTGAAGAAGGAAACTGCGAAACCTTCTCTTGAGGGAACTGGCAGGAGAGAGAACGAGGATGACTCCAGCCCCACACGATGCGTCTAATCCTTGTGGGGATTGTAGATGTTGCCGGACCACAGACACCTGTGGGCGAGGCCAGAAGTCTAGAAGTGCAGTTGTTGAGGGAGGGGTCAATAGCCTGGGGACCCAGAAACTGAGAAACAGCTCCTGCCGTGGGTTTGCTGTGGGATGTTATGTGCAGTGTGTCTCCCAAGAGAAGAGAGTGCCTGCTGAGCCCCTGGCAGCCACTGACCTTAATACTTCGATGGATTCCCGGCTCTGAGCATTTCCTATAAGGCAGTAATTCCCGGGATGCCCGGGCACCACGTGTCAGGGCTCCAGGGCCTCACGTTTAGGACTCATGGGCCTCCATTCACAGCGATGGTCCCTCTCACACTCTTAGCACTTGCTCACCTTATCTCATCTGATCAGGGCACTGAATGAGACGCATCCGGGCGGTCTCTCCCCACGTGCTTTGAGGATCCCCGGTGCCGGGGATGTGGGAGGGCCTTGGTTTTGGTCATGCAGCCAGGCAGCTGTCAGAGCTGGAGTCTGACATCAGGTCCCTGGGTGTCCCCCTGTCCTGGGTTAAACAGGAATGATCTAAACAATAAGAGTATTGACAGATACTACCACCAGTCTGTGTGTGCTCCTTTTTGTTCCTTATTCAGCCACAAAGCTGAAGACAAATAAATCACCAGTCACTGATCTTTGTCTCCCCAGTTCCGCACCTCCCTGCACCTGCTCATGGAGACCCTGAACACCACAACGCCGCACTACGTCCGCTGCATCAAGCCCAACGACGAGAAGCTCCCCTTCCGGTGAGTGCTGGCCTCTTCACGTGGCCTTACAAGTTCAGGGGCAGGCACAGCCTCTCAGAGGTCTGCAGTCTTCAGCAGGATGAGTAGCTGGTCCTGCACTCCCCAATGGTTTATATGCCGAATACAGGTTACACCTGTCTGCTGTCCGGAGGATTCAGGGGGATGAGAAGATCCAGTTGCCCGATCCCCTGTTGCTTACAGTGGTGTCAAATGTGCCCACGAATCCGAGAACCACTTAGAAGTGTGCCATTAAATGCAGACATAGTGCGTCTCACAGTGACTGCTCAGTTCAGAGACCGGAGCATGTCCGGAGTGGTCAGGGAAGGCTTCTTGATGGAGGAAGCATAACCTCAAGCAGTGTGTCGATGCAGATGGTCCCATTTCTCACATCCCCTCTCCTGCTGGGCTTCCGGAGTTACCCACATTTGCTCACCTTCCCCTCACTCTAACCCAAATGCTGCCACTACTCCTACCTTAAAATTTTTCTTCCATTTCTGACACCACTCCCATGGTTGACTTCACCCAAATCTGGGGAGCAGTGACTCTTCAGTACCTTTGTCATTTCTGGGTTGTGCCAGGTTCCAGCCAGCCTTTCTGCAGGCCTGCTGCAGCTTCCTTGGCCCCCTCACATTCAGCGTGTCTGACACCAAACTCATCCTTTCCCCCTTGAATGTTTCCTGTTTACTTGGTCTCTGTTGTAGTAAATGGCATAATGATTTCCTGACATCTCATCCACCCGCCAAAGTTCGTTCTTCCAAACCAGAAACCTGAGGTCTCTCTGGACCGGTGCTGTCCAGTAGAACTTTCTGTGATGATGGAACTCTTCTGTAATCTGCCTTGACCAACATGGTAGCCGCTAGTCACATGTGACCATTGAGTTCTTGCAGTGTGGCTGGTGTGACTGAGAAAGTGAATTCTTAATTTCATTTTAATTACTTACAAGTGGCTAGTGGCTACCATACTGGACAGCGTGACCCTTGATTCTTCCCTCTCCCTTACTCCCCAGGGTCCAGTCATTGTCAAAGTCCCACGGAGTCACTTGAAAATTTCTCACACTGGTCTCCCTCGTCTCTCCCTTCCACTTCGGCCTTGTTTCAGACTCTCTTCATCTCTTGCCTGGAATACTGCCCTGCGCCTTTAGAATGGTCTCTCACTCACCTCTGCAGCCTCTTCTTCTGTTACCCCGAGCCTCCACATGTGCTATTCCCTCTGGCCGGAGAAGGGATGTTTTTACATTTTTCAAGCACTTTCCTCCCATCTTTCTGATTTCCTTTTTGGTCCTGGCGTAATTTCTTTCTGTGAAATAATTTATTTTGGCACCTCTGACTCTCAGAATGAATATCTGAACTGCCTTCTGCAATTTGTATCAGTTAATAAAGCTTGAATTCCACTCACAGGAACCTTGTGCTGAGAAAGGTTAGGAAGACAGCGTCAAATCAGCCTTCTTTGAAGCGTGCTGACGGTTCATTCTTCTCCCTTCCTCCAAGTTTCCGAGACACGCTTAGGAATTCCCCCCGCCGTGTGGCATCTGTTTACCAGCTGCCTCCAGAAGAAAAGAGCCTATTAGAAACACAGCATGTGCGGAAGACTTAGATTATGTGTGAAGGGCAGGAGCGGAGTGCTGGGCCCGGGAGAGGAGAGTCCAGGGCTGGCACCAGCTCTGCCCCCCAGCCAGCGCGACCTTGGGCAGTTCATTCGTCAGACCGGACGCCCGCCATGTGCCGAGTTCTCATGCTGGGTCTCCCCTCCCAAGTGAGAGAAGACACTAGGGACTTTCAAAGGGACTTTCTAGTCCTAATATCCCATTTTTCTAAGGCCCTCCTTTTCCTTCGGGACCAAAATCTTCCTCCCAATAAAGAAAATGGGGGAAATACAGAACCAAGTCAGAAAGCCTGGGTTCTCTGCTACCAGTTATTTGGCGAATCCCGAACTAGTCCTTTACCCTCTTAGTCTCATTTCCTCATCTGTTCATTGTGCTTAAAGAAATAATTATCCTGATGGAAGAATTCAAGGAGGTAATGGGGATTATTTGTGACACGCATAAAAATGTATGCCATTAAAATATATGCCGTTGGGCTTCCCTGGTGGCGCAGTGGTTGAGGGTCCGCCTGCCGATGCAGGGGACACGGGTTCGTGCCCGGGTCCGGGAAGATCCCACATGCCGCGGAGCGGCTGGGCCCGTGAGCCATGGCCGCTGAGCCTGCGCGTCCGGAGCCTGTGCTCCGCAACGGGAAAGGCCACAACAGTGAGAGGCCCACGTACCGCCAAAAAAAAAAAAAAAAAAAAAATATATATATATATGTGATGTTGATATTCTGGAAGGAAAGTGCTATATCCCTCCTCCCATCCCCTAAAACTAGGCTTTCTCAACCTCAGCACTCTTGGCATTTTAGCCCAGGGAATTCTTTGCTGTGGGGTGTCCTGTGCGCTGGAAGAAGCTTAGCAGCACCCCTGGCCTCTGCCCACTAGATGGGAACATCCCTACTATTGTGACAACTAAAAACGTTTTAAAGCATCTCCACATGTTCCTTGGAGGGCAGAATTCCCCCAGTGGAGCGCCGCTGTCCTGTACTGAATGCTTTGTTGCCTCTCTTTTATAAAAGTCTTTCTCTCTACCTCTTCCTGTATTCAGAAACCATCCGTCCTGAGCACTGGGCTAGGACAGGTGGAATGACAGTGAATAAGACGTAGCCTTCATCCTTAAGGAGTTGCCAGCCACAAATAACTGTTGACCACGTGGAAGAAGTGACTGTCAGTGGGTCTGTAGAAGCCACAGCAGCACAGAGGCGAGAGGGCATGAAGTGTCCAGGAAGGAGGTGGCCTAGGGTGTGTGTGATCATCTGGGGTGGCTCGTCGGAGGAACTGGCCAGGTTTCCTGAAGGCCAGTCCACTGATCTTAGAAGCGGGCGGTCCTGAGCACCTCGGAGTCCTGCGTGTTGCGTGCACAGCACTGCAGAGCCCCAGGCAGCCTGTGCGGAACTCAGCCAGGCGGCGCCACGGGAGGAGGTCTCACTCTGCGTCCAGCAAGCTTCCGGCTCTGCTGAACCTGCACAGTTTACTGAGAGAGGAGAGTATAACCCTGCATTTCAGCAGTTGGACCCTTACATATCTTTGGTAATTTTTCAGTCCAGACTTAGGTGTTGCTTGTCTGCACTGTGGCCCTCCCAAATTTAATAGGTGGAAGGGCTGGTCTTCACTCCCAGTTACTGGTAACTAATGCAGGGAGGCAGACTGAGAGAGTTTAGCAGTGAGTTTTCTTTACTCTCAGGGAGATAAGATTAAGGTACAGAAGGCTGGCAGGCTTTACGTGTCCCCTGGGGGGTGTGGACAGGGGAGGGGCATGGCAGTATCTTCTTGTTATACTGTCTTCTCGGGTTTTTTCTAACAGCTTCCTCTCTTTTACGTCACTCGATCATTACAACAAACCAGTAGATTAGAGTTGGGCAGATATTCTCAGCTCTCATTGAATGAGTGAGGAAGACGAGGTCCAGAGAGAGTGTTTTGCACAAGGTGACATTAGCTGCTGGTGGCAGAGCTAAGGCCAGTCCAAGTTCCCCTTCAGCCTTGCTCGTTTCCCCCACCACGGGGAAGAGGATGTGTGAAGAAGGACGGGATTTTGCTGAGGTCATCAAGAAGCAGGGAAGAATGTTAAAGCTGAGTTCAAAAATTATTTGCCGCATGCTTTCATGGGACCAACTCGGTGTGTGGGCCCCAAGAGAAGACGTTTCCCCCAAAGAGCTTCCACAGCACTGCGTGGGAGCGGGGGTCACGTTCCCAAGCCGCTCCCCAGCCATCAGACAGGACCTGGCCCAGAGCTGGCATGCCCAGTTTTCACAGACATGATACCGGGGTCCAGAGCAGGAGGAGATGGGGGTGCTGGGGAAGAGTAATAGTCCTTTGAAGGAGGGAAGGGCCTCTCAGTGACAGTTAGCTCATTTTTCCACCCAGGAAGCAGCAGGAGGTCCTGGAGGAAGTAGGGACCCCAGCTAGACCCACAGCTCACAAAGGACTAGAGGTCACAGATGCTCGCCAAGCATGCTGCCCGTCCCCACCATGTGCAGCAGGTTGAACTTGACCCCGTAGTTGTGCCAAGCAAAGGGAAGAAGCCGATGGCCAGTTGAGATCCCGGCTGCAGGGTGCCTCGAGGGAGAGGCTGCTGTGAGCAGAAAACCTTTCCCAAGGACAAGCACGTCCACGTTGCGTTCCTGACTCAGGGCCCAGCTGACCACTTGAGAGGCGAGAGGAGCAGAACCTGTAAACGGCAGAGCCTGCCTCCCAAAGGCCGCCTTGGATTTCTCGAGGTCACAGGCAGCCTTTATGTCCCTCGGACGTACAGCTTCTCATGAAACTGATCACCACCACCCGTATGAAGGTCCTCCTCGGATCCCAGAACTGAGCCGAATCCTGGGGCGGCCTCAGCAAAATTACAAAGTAGGTGGCATAGTAAGAGGTTCAGCCTACGGTCTAGTCTCGGCACGAGTGTTTCCTTTCGTCCTGTAAGACCCTTCCACTAAGGAGCTTCTTCTCTGCCTAAAAAAAGATGAAATTAACTCCTCTGAAGTAACTGTTGGTGTTCAGGACTCTGCAGAGTTCAGCGCTTAGTTGTGCCTTACACACTCAAAGTGCCATGTGCACCCTGGGGCTGGAGTCATCAGGAAGACTGTATGGATAAGCTGGGTGTCCAAAGAGGGGAGGACTGGGGCAGGCAGGGGGAGGCGGGAGGAAGTCAGAGTGAGCCGAGGCCTGGAGGAGGACGAGGGCGTCTCCTGGGACGCCGAGCCCTGCGCATTGGAACCAAGAGAGTGCCCGGGGAAGGTCAGCTCGCGGTCTTCAGTCACTTGGAAAATGCCTGCTGTTTCCCCACCACCAAGTGCCCGCTGAGCCCAGGCCACTGCAGGGCACCACCTGCCTCAGTGGACTCCTGGGCCCCTGGCCTACGTGCAACTCAGCATAAGAGAGCAACGTGACCAGGGGCCGAGCAGGTCGTAGAGATGGGAGGACAGAGAGGGTGTGTCCCATGGAGAGATGTGAATCGAGGGCAGTCAACCCCAGGCCAGGTCCTTCCTGCAGAATTCCAGAATCCTGAGTGGGTCCAGCTGCTGGGAGAAGAGCATCTGGGGCTGTCCGGGAGCGTGGCAGACAAATGTGGTGAGAGGTTGCCTGCTGAGCCCTCCCGGGTCCTAGGAGTAAGGAAGCTGCCATCTGCATTTACCCAACAGGGCAAGTAGGCTGCCCGACTGCCCGGCCAGGCGTGCGCTGAGGCCAGTACAATCCGCAGGATCCCGGACTGAGTCTGGGGGGGCCTCACCCCTGCCCTCCCTCTTCCCAGAGTGCAAGGAGCAAGAGGCCCTCGGC
Source organism: Globicephala melas (assembly GCF_963455315.2). Classification (NCBI taxonomy): domain Eukaryota; kingdom Metazoa; phylum Chordata; class Mammalia; order Artiodactyla; family Delphinidae; genus Globicephala; species Globicephala melas. The sequence goes on along the minus strand of NC_083326.1, from coordinate 6,473,995 downwards.
TTGTAGCCAGGCTTCAGAACAGCCAGAAAGAAATGGAAACACTTATTCCTCATCCCAAATATAAATGATTAATTCTAGTTCAGCTTAATTCTTTCTCCACGAAGACTCCCTGATTACCCCAGCCAACCTCAACATCTTTCCCTCCAGTTTCTTTCAGCATGTTTACCACCTTTATCACATACTGCCGTGTGGTTTACTTCTTCTGTACACTTCTCTCCTCTTCAAGTGTGGATGCTCTTAGAAAATCCAGACCACGTCTGACTTTTTATTCCAGTGTCCCGCTCAGTATATGTGTAGGACATACACGTATACCCAGACATACACATACACATATACCCAGAATAAAAACTGGGTGTTCAGTGCTAGATGTAGCATTTTAGGGTGGGTGAGTTGTTGAAGTCATGGCTCATATCTCTAAAGACAGGAAGATAAAGTTCTTCATCTATATGATTCTTAACTGGGCAGCTATCATGATAGTAGCTAACAACACGTGTGCCCTTATGTTCTGCCAGGCGCTGTTCTCACTGCTCTCATGGGCCATTACATTTCGTCTTCACACTAACCCTCTAAAAGGGATACTTCTATGATCCCCACTTGACAGATGAAGATACTGCCGTGCAAGTTTATGTTACTTGCCCCAAATCACACATGCAGCTATAAGTGATCACGTCATGATTGAAACCCAGGTCTGCGTGGCCTGAGACACTCCCCCTTTTAACTCTGGAGCCAAATAATGCTTGTGGTGCCGAGTGTATGTGATTTGGCCGTTGAATTAAGACAGATGCCCCTGTGTATGGAAATAATGAGGGAAGGCTCTGCAGAGGAAGCAGGAATGAGCCTTGGTGGGTGGACAGAATGTGGCGGGCAGAGAAGAGGAGTATCCCAGGTGCGAATAAGAATGCACAGAACTGAAGATGCTGAGATGGCTCGTGTGCTGCCAGTCACTGTTCCTTAGTCTGTGCTTGGCCCCTGACCTTGAGCTCCAGGGTGCCTGTGCAGGAGGGGGTGGGCTCTCCCCCTCCCCTGTTCCACTCCTTTGCCGTGTGGCACTCACTGCTTGTCTTGTGTTTTTCAGCTTTGACCCGAAGAGAGCAGTGCAGCAGCTCCGAGCGTGCGGGGTGTTGGAGACCATTCGGATCAGCGCGGCTGGCTACCCGTCCAGGTACCGCGGCCCCTGGAGCCTGGCTCCCCAGGGAACCCTCTTATGTGCTGTCCCCCAAGACAGAGCCTCCAGAAATGTTCCCCAACACTGAGGGCTCAAGCAGGGCGCTGACAGACAAAAGAATTTCAGTTTGGGCTGAGAAATATGGGTGTCAACGGTAACATCCTCCTGGACAGCTTTTCAGATTTCAACTTGGCATTGGTCTGGGTGTCAGGCTGGCTGGAGTTGCCAAGGGGATTTCTCCTGTGCCCAAGTCCTACCTTGTCCTCTTTATCTTTTGCTTGTTTGTTCTTTATTGTGGCAAAATACACTAACATTTACCATCTTGATCATTTTTAAGTGTACAGTTCAGTGGTACTAAGTCCATTCATACTTGTACAAGCATCAACACTGTTCATCCACAGAACTCTTCCATCTTGCAAAACTGAAACTGAACCCATTAAGCACTACTCACCATTGCCTCCGTTGGCAGCCAGATGCTACTTTCTGTCTCTGTGATTTTGATGACTCTACACTGATGATTCGTGTAAGTGGAATCATGCAGTACTTGTCTGTTAGTGCGTGGCCTATTTCACTTCTCATAATGTCTTTAAAATTCATCCGTGTTGTAGCATGTGTCAGAACTTCCTTTTCTAAGGCTGAATAATATTCCCTTATATGTAGAGACCACATTTTGTTTATCTATTCATCTGTCAATGGACCCCTTTGCCTTTTAATATAGAATCAGATATATGACGGAAAATGTCATTTCTTTGAGCTAAAAGACCGCTATCACGATCTGATTTGCATTGTGGATAGGCCGTTGGGCCACCCCAGTGTCTGTTAAGCTGTGCCAAGACCGTGGATCCCCTCTGCTGGACACTGGCCTGAAATAGGGGCGGGGTGCAGATAGCGCCCAACTAGCCCCCGTGAAATCACGTAAGCCAAACATCTTCTGCCAGGAACTGGAGCTGAACAGGGCACTGTAGCAACCCAGAGCCTGTGGTATTTTCCACAGGGACCCACCTGTCTGAAGAAGGTCCTCTAAGTGTCAGAAGGAGGAAGGAGCCAGAAATGGGGAGGAGGAGAGGCAGCCCAGCCCCCCTCCTGCCATCTCCACCTGGCACTTTCCCACTGCAGCTGAGGAGACATCCATATGCAGTGGTCAGTTACCCAGAAACAACTTAACCATCAACGGCTCCCAGATGTTGCACCTGGGAACGAAGTTGCTGATGGAATTAGGAATTTGCATTTGACCTGGAAGGTGCAAAGAACTGTCACTAATCTGCAGCACCCATGCAGCTTCTCAAAACCCAGCAGGTTCAAGCATTGCTCAGAATGATCTGCTCCAGCCGGAGGTAGAAGGCTGCTATTACTGTCTTTCACCCACATCTCTCTTCTTAGAAAACAGACAAGGAGTGTCCTGGGGCTCCATCTCATTTTTGGACCTTGGGGTCTGAACACATCTGGCTGACAACTCCACGATTCATGAGGTGGGCCGCACTTGCCCTTCTTAGGTGAAGGCTCTGTGCTCCTTCTTCCTGCCCTGCAGCGTCCACATCAGCCTTTTGATTTAGCGGAAGGGGCTCAGGCTGCGGGCACAGTGGCTCAATCTTGAGTTCAAGTATTGTAGCCTGGCTGATTGGATGGCCTTTCAGTGATGGTCCAAGCACAGGGTTCAGACCAGGCATAGTTTGTTCCACTTAGGAACTTGACAAGGACGCTAGGGAGCTGTCGAGCCACTGGTTTTCAAACCGTGTTCTACTGGCAGCCGGGCCCCACTCCGGCTCCTGGCTCTTCTATCTGCTGGGCTCCAGGAAAGGTTTCTTTAATCCCCCATCTTGAGTCCAGTGTCTCTCAAAACTGCATCGCAACCCACTAGGGGTTCAGGAAAGCAATTTAATGGGCTGTGGCCAACATCTTGTTTGTTTAACGAAATAACTTCAGATGGAAAATAGAAGGTGGCAGTTTGCGGCAGAAAGTGTGTTGTGGCCTGAGCTCACTTTAGCTGTACGTGCAGGTGTGGGTGCTTCCTGATATAACATGCACCTTCACGAGGGAGGCCCCGAGAAGGAAGTGAGCTGCCCAGGGTCACCAGCTGGCTGTGCTCGGGCTGGACTAGAATCACCCTGCCCTGCTCTGCCGGGTGGTGGTTGGCAAACATCTTAACTGCTTACGTCAGTGAAGCGTTTCTTCACTCTTCTTCCAAACAGGAGGAGTGAGGGGGCAGGTAGGGTCCTGTGGGTTGGGCCCCGGCTGGAGGCCTGGTGTGGAGCTGCTCCCTGCCCTCTCCAGCTTGTAAATAAAAGACCAGACTGCGGAAGCGCAGCCTGGACTGGAGCCATCAGAACCTGGTGGTTGGGCCTTGGGCTTCGGTGTCAGGCCTAGATTTCAGTGTCAGCTCCCAGACTCCTAGGCTGGGTGACCACAGGCGAGTAAATTAATCTCTCTGAGCCTGGGTTCCCTCATTATTTAGTAGAATGATCATACTTACTTCATAGACTGTTGTGATAAATGAGGTAATGCATCTGAAGTCCTCAGCACAGTGCCAGGCACATAAGCATTTAATAACATATTTATTCCTCATCCAGATATGAGCGAGAAGCTGCATCCTTCTGGGGTAATTATCAGGGTAGGACATGTCTATATCAGACATTTCTAGCTTTGTTTTTGGGAAATCCTGATGTGCCTGGTCGCCTCAAAAGAGCATTCTGGAGTTCTCAAAACTCTCCAAGCAATTGAAAAGGTCAGTCTAAGAATTGTCTACGTCAAAACAGAGTAGAGCTGAGATGTCCCATGTTAAACTGTTGAGGGTCCCTGTGCAGAAAACTTAGGGATCATGGGTCCTCACAAGCATACCTGTGCTGTACAGTGCAGAGGTCTGGAGGTAAGCAGAGAAACCCAGGCGCTCATCTTTTTGTGTAACATATAATGGGTGCTAATGCTGGGCCTGTCCAATGGGAGGCGTGAACATTGGGACCCTCTGAAAATGAGATAGTCTAAGGTAGATGGAAGCTTGGGGACCCGTCTCAGTATACAAGGAGCCCCCTGTTTCGCCAAGAACTTTCTAACAGAATGAATTGTTTAATAGTAGGACAAATGACTTGCAGTGGGCATGACCCTCTTTTCTTGGAGAACGTCAAGGAAAGGCTAGAAGTCTTTGAGTCTGACATGCTGAACTGTAGACCATGCTTCAGGCAGAGGCCCCTGCTCATCTCTGTCACCTCCGATCCACCCATGGAGCTTCCTCGCAGCCTCACTGTGAAAGCAATCGGAGTGACAGCGTGTGCCACCCGCTGGTTTTGCTGACACAGTACAAAACCATCTGTTTTGGAGGTGGAAGAGGAAGGGGAGAGCGTTTTACTCCTGTGGTCTCCCATGAGTTTTTGTAGCATGAGAAGGTTTTCTTGCCTTCATGGTATCCCTTTCTCCTGTTAATCTGTCCTTCCACAGCATGTCTCATCCTGTATCGAGCATCTAGCTCCATGCTGATTGCTCTGAGGGGATTCAGGATGTAAGGCATGGCCTCTGCCCACCAGGAGCTCACAGTCTAGGAGGAGTGAGTGCTACACGCCTAAAGCAGTTAGAGAACAACTGACTGTTGTAGGTGCAAGTTTAGGAGGAAACATGTCTTCATGGAGGAGGTAAGACGTGAGCTGGACCTTGAAGGGTGAGGAGTATTCGGATTGATGCGGAGGCAGCGGGAGGTTACGGCCAGTCAGGGCGCGGCGTGTGGTCCAGGTCTGGAAGGGGTGGTAGGTTGCTCTTCCTGTCCAGTGATGGGGGAGATCAGCTCAGTGCCTGTTCCCCCTGCTCAGTCCTCCAGTCTTAGCGTGCCAGGGTGTCATGCAGACAGCCCCTTCCTTGGCAGCCAAGAGAACGCATTCCCTCCGAGTCTTTCCATTCATATGGAGAACCACTTCTGCTGTTCATTCCACCTGGCTGCAGACAGAGTTGCCAGTGAAGTGGAGACGCCCACAGACTTGCTGGCCTCTTACGCGGCAGCTGATGGGTGTCTTTCCCTTCCTCCCTAATTGTTTCAGACTTATTCCCAGCAGATAATTACAAGGGCATCTTGCTTTTGTAATTGCAAAACACAGTTGGATGATGGAAAGGTATTGTAGGGAAGGAAAGAAAGCCTGGTATTTTCTGGTATCACAGAAGATGTTACTTAATGCTGTGATTTAAATGTTTGGGATTAGATCCAGAACACTGCGTTCCATATCCTCCTCCTGTTTGCTATCTTAGCAGATTTTGCTGAAGGGTCAAAGAGAGGATTTCCTCCCCAAACTGCCATTTGAAATACTAACTTTTGGAAAGAGGCACCATAGTGTTGTGCCACCTTTGTTAGGGTTGAGACGGAGTTGAATCCTCCATATTATTTCAGTTGGATCCTAACTTCTCCCCACCGCCAAGTCACAGCACCTCGGGTGGCATTTCTTTGGAAGGTGAGTGGTGAGAGGGAAGGGCTGCGGGGCAAACCGCCACACCTGGAGTCTCTGGCTCTGCACGTGGCCTGATTTTGGGTACCTGCCAGCCTTGGTAGCCACGTGGAGTGACCTCGCTGGTTGAAAACAAAATGCTACCTAACTGCTTCATCCAGAAGCCTGGTGTGTGTCTGCTGTGTCTGGGGGTGAAGTGAGCGAGGTTTAACGGATACTGTGTGCCTGTCAAGGTGTTTGCCACTGAGGGAAACACACAGGTGTCACGTGTCCCTCCTCAGTGTAGAGGTGAGCAGTCGTTTTGTTGACCTGACTCGAGGAGCCTTCGTGGGACCAGAGGGTCATCACAAAAAGCCTTCAGCTTCCGTGGCTGCTGAGACGCATGCAGCCAGGTGATGCCACGTGCGTGAGCTCGTCAGGCAGCCGTAGCTTTGCACAGCTGTCTCCAAAGGAAACTTGAATGGCTTCTTTGATTACGGGGATTACAACTTATAACATTTGCCTACATTTCTCCTTCTGTGACCACAGGGCAGGTATCACTTTACAGGGAAGAACATGGCAAAGGGAAAGGGAACGCATGGTCCAGGGTGGCAGGGACGTGTGATGAAATGTCCAGAGGGCTCTTCCCCAAGGAGCCCGAGCCAAAAGCAGCCCTTTTCAGCTGGGATCTCAGGCCAGGTCCCTGCATCCAGCCTACCGATGCCCTGGGTGTGGAGCTCTCAGCCCTGTTCCGAAATTAATAGATGCCAGTGCCCACACAGTCCACCAAGCCAGAGAGGATGAAGGCAGAGTCGCTGGCCAGCCGCGGCCTCTGGCGCTCCCTCACCCCGGTCTCAGGCTTCAGTATACCTGTCTGTTTTTATCCTCCCTAAGAACTATGGCCCTCTGTGAGTCTGATTTAAAATGAAAATGTATCACTCAAGTTGAAATGCAACAGTGGCTAAGAAAAATGTCCATGATCACGTCCATAAAGCACCGTGATAAATGCGCTGTCCAGGAAGACAAGCTCGTCCCCCAGCACCTGACTCCCAGCCCCGCCCCCCAGGAGGTGTCTTACGCCTGTGCAGTCACCTGTCTCCCTCCTCGGGGGGCTTCAGAGCAGCTTTGTGTCCTGGAGAAATTGTGAAGCAAATTCCACTTAAGCAAAACAAGCGTGTGGAGGGGGTGGCGGAGAGGGGAGCTGCCTGAATATGCAGTATTTATATCCTAGGAAAAAAACTCACCATAACTCTTCACTCTACCTCACAGTCACGTCAGAAAAACTCATTGGTGCTTTCCGAAAAGACTTCCACTCCTTCCCCAGCTTCACCCCCCTGCCCCATAGGGACTAAGTAGCATAGGATTGGAGAACTGGATGGAGGCTTGAGAACTTGCTTGGTTCACCTTCCTATTTAATCATGATTAAACAAACGGACACATAGTTACTCGCCTTGCTTTTAAAAATCCTACCGAGAAAGAAGAATGTAGAACTTATTTTGCAGCAAAATAATTTTTTATCTCGGCTCTTCCTGCCCTTAGTTCTGGCCCTTTCTCCCCTGAGCGCTGTGCTCATTTCCGGGCACCAGGGTCTGACACAGGGTTCTTGACCACGGCTGCACATCACAGTCACGTGGAAGCGTTCCCAGAAGCCAGGAGCCGCCTCAGACTCAGAGTCTGCCTTCGACAAGATTTCCCAGGTGATTTTTAGATGCATCCTGCCCTGCAGCTGTCGCCCAGAGGGAAGTGTTGGCCCCTGGTAAACCGCAGCCACTTGACTGACTGAGGGCAGTGCGAGACGCCTAGATTTGCCTCTGTCCTCACCTGGCGTCTCAGCTCCAGCATGGAGCCAGTGGGGAAGGCCTGTGTCTCCCTTCCCCTGCAGTAGGGCTTAGCGACCTTCAGACCCAGGGCCACCTTGGGGTCTCAGCCTGTGTTCCCCTGAGAGGCCCAGGACGTACGTGGGGGATAAAGGGAGAGGCAAATACGGGGTATCCGTGGCGGGGTGAGCACCCTGTCACCTTTGCACTGGGAACCCATGCATGAGTATCATCTTCCTATAAATTGGCCAATTTCGGATATTTCACCTAAATGGAATCACACATGTGATCAACATGTGGCCTTTTATGTCAGGTTTCTTACACTTAGGAGAATATTTTCAATATTCTCTTCTGATGCATGCTACAAGATGGATGAATGCATCTTGTAGCATGCATCAGAACGTTATTCCTTTATAATGCTAAAATAACACTATTTTATTGTAAGAATACACCACGTATTATTTTACCCATTCATCAGTTGATGGGCATTTGGATTTTTTTTTAATTTTTTAACATCTTTGTTAGAGTATAATTGTTTTACAATGGTGTGTCAGTTTCTGCTTTATAACAAAGTGCATCAGTTATACATATGTCCCCATATCTCTTCCCTCTTGCATCTCCCTCCCTCCCACCATCCCTATCCCACTCCTCTAGGTGGTCACAAAGCACTGAGCTGATCTCCCTGTGCTATGCAGCTGCTTCCCACTAGCTATCTATTCTACATTTGGTAGTGTATATATGTCCATGCCACTCTCTCACTTTGTCCCAGCTTACCCTTCCCCCTCCCCATATCCTCAAGTCCATGCTCTAGTAGGTCTGTGTCTTTATTCCCGTCTTGCCCCTAGGTTCTTCTGACCATTTTCTTTTTTTTCTCTTTCTGACTTACTTCACTCTGTATGACAGTCTCTAGGTCCATCCACCTCACTACAAATAACTCAGTTTTGTTCCTTTTTATGGCTGAGTAATATTCCATTGTATATATGTGCCACATCTTCTTTATCCATTCATCTGTTGATGGACACTTAGGTTGCTTCCATGTCCTGGCTATTGTAAATAGAGCTGCAATGAACATTTTGGTACATGACTTTTTGAATTATGGTTTTCTCAGGGTATATGCCCAGTAGTTGGATTGCTGGGTCATATGGTAGTTCTATTTTTAGTTCTTTAAGGAACCTCCATACTGTTCTCCTTAGTGACTGTATCCATTTACATTCCCACAAACAGTGCAAGAGGGTTCCCTTTTCTCCACATCCACTCCAGCATTTATTGTTTCTAGATTTTTTGATGATGGCCATTCTGACTGGTGTGAGATGATACCTCATTGTGGTTTTGATTTGCATTTCTCTAATGATTAGTGATGTTGAGCATTCTTTCATGTGTTTGTTGGCAATCTGTATATCTTCTTTGGAGAAATGTCTGTTTAGGTCTTCTGCCCACTTTTCGATTGGGTTGTTTGTTTTTTTGATATTGAGCTGCATGAGCTGCTTTTATGTTTTGGAGATTAATCCTTTGTCAGTTGCTTCATTGGCAAATATTATCCCCCATTCTGAGGGTTGTCTTTTCATCTTGTTTATGGTTTCCCTTGCTGTGCAAAAGCTTTTAAGTTTCATTAGGTCCCATTTGTTATTTTTGTTTTTATTTCCATTTCTCTAGGGGGTGGGTCAAAAGGATCTTGCTGTGGTTTATGTCATAGAGTGTTCTTCTTATGTTTTCTTCTAAGAGTTTGATGGTGTCTGGCCTTACATTTAGGTCTTTAATCCACTTTGAGTTTATTTTTGTGTATGGTGTTAGGGAGTGTTCTAATTTCATTCTTCTACATGTTGCTGTCCAGTTTTCCCAGCACCACGTATCGAAGAGTCTGTCTTTTCTCCACTGTATATTCTTGCCTCCTTTATCAAAGAGAAGGTGACCATATGTGTGTGGGTTTATCTCTGGGCTTTCTATCCTGTTCCATTGATCTATATTTCTGTTTTTGTGCCAATACCATACTGTCTTGATTACTGTAGCTTTATAGTATAGTCTGAAGTCAGGGAGCCTGATTCCTCCAGCTCCGTTTTTCTTTCTCAAGACTGTTTGGCTATTCGGGGTCTTTTGTGTTTCCATGCAAATTCTGAAATTTTTCGTTCTAGTTCTGTGAAAAATGCCAGTGGTAGTTTGATAGGGATTGCATTGAATCTGTAGATTGCTTTGGGTAGTAGAGTCATTTTCACAATGTTGATTCTTCCAATCCAAGAACATGGTATATCTCTCCGTCTATTTGTATCATCTTTAATTTCTTTCATCAGTGTCTTATAATTTTCTGCATACAGGTCTTTTGTCTCCTTAGGTAGGTTTATTCCTAGATATTTTTTTTATTTTTGTTGCAATGGTAAATGGGAGTGCTTTCTTAATTTTACTTTCAGATTTTTCATCGTGTATAGGAATGCCAGAGATTTCTGTGAATTAATTTTGTATCCTGCTACTTTACCAAATTCATTGATTAGCTCTAGTAGTTTTCTGGTAGCATCTTTAGGATTCTCTATATATAGTATCATGTCATCTGCAAACAGTGACAACTTTACTTCTTCTTTTCCAATTTGGATTCTTTTATTTCTTTTTCTTCTCTGATTGCTGTGGCTAAAACTTCCCAAACTATGTTGAATAATAGTGGTGAGAGTGGGCAACCTTGTCTTCTTCCTGATCTTTGTAGAAATGGTTTCAGTTTTTAACCATTGAGGACAATGTTGGCTGTGTGTTTTTCATATATGTTTTTCATATATTGAGGAAAGTTCCCTCTATGCCTGCTTTCTGGAGGGTTTTTATCATAAATGGTTGTTGAATTTTGTCAAAAGCTTACTCTGCATTGATTGAGTTGATCATATGGTTTTTCTCCTTCAATTTGTGTAAATGGTGTATCACGTTGATTGATTTGCATATATTGAAGAATCCTTGCATTCCTGGAATAAACCCCACTTGATCATGGTGTATGACCCTTTAAATGTGCTGTTGGATTCTGTTTGCTAGTATTTTGTTGAGGATTTTTGCATCTATGTTCATCAGTGATATTGGCCTGTAGTTTTCTTTCTTTGTGACATCTTTGTCTGGTTTTGGTGTCAGAGTGATGGTGGCCTTGTAGAATGAGTTTGGGAGAGTTCCTCCCTCTAATATATTTTGGAAGAGTTTGAGAAGGATAGGTGTTAGCTCTTCTCTAAATGTTTGATGGAATTCGCCTGTGAAGCCATGTGGTCCTGGGCTTTTGTTTGTTGGAAGATTTTTAATCACAGTTTCAATTTCAGTGCTTGTTATTGTCTGTTCATATTTTCTGTTTCTTCCTGGTTCATTCTCAGAAGGTTGTGCTTTTCTAAGAATTTGTCCATTTCTTCCAGGTTGTCCATTTTATTGGCATAGAGTTGCTTGTAGTAATCTCTCATGATCCTTTTTATTTCTGCAGTGTCAGTTGTTACTTCTCCTTTTTCATTTCTAATTCTGTTGATTTGAGTCTTCTCCCTTTTTTTCTTGATGTGTCTGGCTAATGTTTTATCAATTTTGTTTATCTTCTCAAAGAACCAGCTTTTAGTTTTATTGATCTTTGCTACCGTTTCCTTCATTTCTTTTTCATTTATTTCTGTCTGATCTTTATGATTTCTTTCCTCCTGCTAACTTTGGGGGTTTTTTGTTCTTCTTTCTCTAATTGTTTTAGGTGTAAGGTTAGGTTGTTTATTTGAGGTGTTTCTTATTTCTTAAGGTAGGCTTGTATAGCTATAAACTTCCCTCTTGGAACTGCTTTTGCTGCATCCCATAGCTTTTGGGTTGTTGTGTGTTCATTGTCATTTGTTTCTAGGTATTTTTGATTTCCTTTTTGATTTCTTCAGTGATCTCTTAGTTATTAAGTAGTGTGTTGTTTAGCCTCCATGTGTTTGTATTTCTTACAGTTTTTCCTGTAATTGATATCTAGTCTCGTAGCGTTGTGGTCGGAAAAGATACTTGATACAATTTCAATTTTCCTAAGTTTACGAAGGCTTGATTTGTGACCCAAGATATGATCTATCCTGGAGAATCTTCCATGAGCACTTGAGAAGAATGTGTATTCTGTTGTTTTTCGATGGAATGTCCTATAAGTATCAATTAAGTCCATCTTGTTTAATGTATCATTTAAAGCTTGTGTTTTTTATTTATTTTCATTTTGGATGATCTGTCCATTGGTGAAAGTGGGGTGTTAAAGTCCCCTACTGTGATTGTGTTACTGTCGACTTCCCCTTTTATGGCTGTTAGTATTTGCCTTATGTATTGAGCTGCTTCTTTGTTGGGTGCATAAGTATTTACAATTGTTATATCTTCTTCTTGGATCTATCCCTTGATCATTATGTAGTGTCCCTCTTTGTCTCTTGTAATAGTCTTTGTTTTAAAGTCTATTTTGTCTGATATGAGAATTGCTACTCCAGCTTTCTTTTGATTTCCATTTGCATGGAATATCTTTTTCCATCCCCTCACTTTCAGTCTGTATGTGTCCCTAGGTCTGAAATGGGTCTCTGGTAGACAGCATATATATGGGTCTTGTTTTTGTATGGACATTTGGATTATTTCCACTTCTTAACAAGTATGAATAATACTGCTCTGAATATTCATGCACATAGTTTTGTATGCATGTATATTTTATTTCTCCTATTTATACCTAGAGGTAGGATTGCTGGGTAATATGATAACTCTTTACTCTTCCAAGAAACTGCCAATGTTTTCCAGCATGGCTGCACCATTCTACATTCTCACCAGCAATGGATGGGGCTTCCCATATCTATACATTCTTGCCAACACTTATTATTGTCTGTCTTTTTTTGTTATAGCCATCCTAATGGGTGTCAAGTGGCATCCCACTGTGATTTGATTTGCATTTCTTTGATGATTAATGAAGTTGAGCATCTTTCCATGTACTTATTGGCCATTCATATATCTTCTTTGGAGAAATGGTATGCAAATCACCTGCCCATTTTTAAATTGGGTTAGTTGTCTCTTTGGTGTTGAGTTGTAGGGGTTCTTTACTTATTCTAGATACTAGATCCTTATCAGATATATGCCTGGCAAATATTTTCTCGCAGTCTGTGGGGTGTCTTTTCACTTTCTTGATGGTGTCCTTTGAAGCATAAAAGCTTTTCATTTAGCAAGCGTCCAATGTATCTATTTTTTTCTCTGAGATTGTTTGCCCAATCCAAGGTCACAGAGATTTACACCTATGTTTTCTTCTAAGAGTTTTATAGGTTTAGGTTTTTAATCCATTTTGGGTTAATCTATGTGTAATGTGAAGTAGAGGTCCAACCTCATCCTTTTGCATACAGATACCAGTTGTGCCAGCACCATTTGTTGAAAAGACCATATTGACTCTTGGTAGGCAAGATAAGGGGGTATCACCCCATTTTAGGATGACAAAACAGATCCCTTAAGAGTTAAGTGATCAGATTAAATCCTCACAGATAGCAAGGGTGGAGTCGTCATACCACACGGCCAGGGGTTAAGGATGCCTTCACTTGTGAGTCTCCTACAAAGTGCCCTCTCCTCAGACTTCGGTCTCTTGTGTTCCTTGGAAAATTCGGTCCATCCTTGATACAGTTCCAAGGAAAACTCCTGCATGCAACATCATTTATTTCTCCGCTAGGTTGTTTCCTCAAAAGAGAGAACAAGAGAAGAGTATGGTGCTTGGTGTCTATCATGAAAATTGTTTCTGCAACTCGTATCTAGACAGACTCTGTTGGTCCTGGTTAACGGGCATCTCAGCATGGCTAAACACCTCTGCCCCGCAAATGTCTGTTGGCCTGTGTGTGAAACACTGGAGGGGACCAGCCCCCCACCCCCGGCCCCTGGAGCTCACAGGCTCCTGAAGGTTCTCAAACTAGAAGAGAAGCATAACCCCTTATGTTCCGTGTCGGCATGACCAGGATCTTTGCCTAAGTTGAATGTCACAGGGCCGTGAGGTATGTCAAAGTACAGGTTAACCCACCTTATCCTGACCTGAAAAGCCCTGATGGATTCGTCACCTTTTTCTTAGGGGTCCTTGTGATAACCTGACATGCCATCTTCAGGGATTCCTCTTGTGGCCTGATGTCAGAGAAGTTGTGGGACTTAGCCTCATACTCTGGTCTTACTGGAGAGATTCAGAGCTTGTCTATACCAGCCAGTCCCCGCATGAGGAAGCCTGTCCAAGAGAAGGAAGCAAAGTGCGGCCACCTTGGCAGATCCACCCCATTGTACACACTGGTCCACTGGGGCCCTGCAGGCAGGCGTGTTCTGTGGGGCGTCCCCACGTGTAGATGTTAGGTACAGTATCAGGCTCCAGATGGGAACTCAGTCAAGCAAACATCCCCCCACTGCATGTGCTCCACCACACACTGTCTTGAGGCCTGAGGAGCTTGTAACGGGGAAGCACCTTTCCAGACTGGTAGGCTCTGCTGAACCCTTGACCTGGGGCAGCTCATCCACCATGCCTGCTCCCACTTCTTCCCAGGAGCCGTCACAGGTCCTGGGCTTTCCCCACACCCAGCTGTGACCGCTCTACCGGTTGGCATGCCTGCTCCCCAGCAGACCAGAGACACATAGGGTGAAGTAGGCCTCAATTTCGGAGAAAACACAATATTAAAGTCTGGGATATTCAGCCAGATCCTTGGCATGCGAGTCTGAATCCAGAGAGAACAGGGCTGAGTGAGTCCTGTCTCTGAGGCCCCTACGACTCCACATAGCCCAGGGTTGGGGCCACAGTTGAGGCCTGGAATACACTTAGGATGGGAGCTCTTCTCCCACTGCTAATATGGAATAGAATGGAAGAGCAGCTGGGCCCAGGGTGGGCTTAAAAGACACCCCCAGGCCATCGGCCACAGAGATGCCTGGGAGAGGGTGTCTCCAGGGCCACCCAACGAGGGGGGCACGGGACGGATGGCAGTCATGGTCCATTGTTCTTAAGGTTCCTTGGACTAGGACTGTGTTCTGTTATACACATTCCACACATGTTTGGGAACATTTTTGCATATCTTAATGAAGGGGTGGTGGGTAAGGGTTTCGAAAGATGCTCTGTGTCCTGGGGAACTGTCCCACACACTGAGGAAGTGTCTGCCCCAGAGCCATTCCTGCCCTCCTTGAGAAACTCTGGTAGAGAGAAAAGTTTAACACTGGGTTCCAGCCATTTTAAAGCTCAGAAAATACCGAGTTTTTAAGATGTGGTAAGTGACTGCAGGTAAAGATACCATGCATGATAGGCGCTGGGAGGTTTAAAAAAAGTATGGGAAGACGTATCCGAGCTTGGCCAGAGGCACAAATCCAGCAGAGAACCTAGCATGTACAAAAAAATATCCACAGTACAACGCAGAGAGCTCTGTGTCCCCCAGGGAAACGGGAATACTTCAAATGCTATGAGAGAGAGAGGTTTCGTGGTACGTAAGCTCCAGGGGAAACCTTGGGTACCTGTGGTGATAATAAGCGGTCTTCCCTAACTTTTTCATGGGCACAGAAAACCTCCCTTCCAGATGTTCCGGCCAAAACAGAAAGTCTTGTTAAGAAATTCTACTTTTGGAAAAAGAATCACATATTCTATTTAGATTCCCTTGGAAGGTTTTCCTCTTACGGATGAGGGAGCCTTTCCTGTGAAGATTTCATTTCTAAGAGCACAGAGGTCCACAGAAAACGGAATCCACGTTTGATTCTGGGTCCTTTGGTGAAGGACACGTACCTGCCTGGACCCTGTTGTGGTACCCCATGAGGGAGCGCCCACCCAAGCCCTTCTCTGTGGAAGGGCTGCGCTCTGCAGCATCCTCCTCCCCCATGGGTGTCACCTTGATGCAGGCATCTGAGGAAGCCTTTCAGAGAAATGGGGCAGGGCTTGGATGGGAAGGGAGAGTCACTTAGGTCTTTAGGAAGCGTTGCAGCTTTCCAAACCCTCCACATCCGTGAACTCACTGGCTACTGAAGTCCTGGGAGGTACTCGTGAGGTGGGTGATGTTCTCTCCACTTGCAGACAGGGGAGGTGAGGTGTCCAGTCTGTGACTTGCCTAAGGTCACACTGCCAGTCAGTGTCAGAGCGGGCTTCTCTGCTCCCGTCCTCCAAGTTTTTTCTGTATTGCGGTCACATCTCCCTACTCCCTCGTCATCTCCTGGAGCCTGTAACCTCCCAGAGTTATAGAACTGTCAACAGTAAGTGGTTTTCAAATTAGAAGCATTGAAGGTTTTTAGCCCAGTGAAACGCTGCTCTAATTATTTCCCCAGAGAAATTGCAAACTCATAGTGAGAAACCAGACAGATGAGGACATGGCTAACCGAACTGCAGGAGGTGGAAAGTGGCCTCAGAAAGCCACGCCGAAAGTGCTGAGCCACCTTGAAGGGAGAGCCCACACCCCGCTGGGCGGGCAGGAAGGAGTGCATGACCCGGGTGAAACACTGATGGTGGGCGTGGGGAGTAAGGACACTTTTCATTCTCTTGGATTCTTGCCCAGATCCATCTTGCCCCACGTGGAAGTATCAGCAAACGGAATGGTCTATGTTTAAAACTTGGGGGCTGGTGCAGAAAGAGCCTAGAAAAAATTCAACAGCCTTTGCATGTATTAAAAACAAAATGGGGCTTCCCTGGTGGCTCAGTGGTTGAGAGTCCGCCTGCCGATGCAGGGGACACGGATTCGTGTCCTGGTCCGGGAGGATCCCACATGCTGCGGAGCGGCTGGACCCGTGAGCCATGGCCGCTGAGCCTGCGTGTCCGGAGCCTGTGCTCCGCAACAGGAGAGGCCACAACAGTGGAAGGCCCACGTACCGAAAAAAAAAAAAAATGCACGTCTAATTTGCAGCTTATCCATCCAGCTCTCTGTTCCTGGGCCGCCAGTATTAGGTCGGTCAGGGCTTCGGAGTTTTCTTGACATTTACTGTGCCTGACTGAAATCATTGAAGTAACGTTTAGCTGGGCAAATAATAAGTGTTTCCATTTTTAAAGCCTCCTGGTAGAGATTTCCAGTAATTAGGTGGGTTTGGTTCACGGTCCCAAAGGGCACAGAGCAGCAGAAACACTACCTGGGCCCGATCCCAGCACCCTCTGCCGCCCCCTCCCGAAGGGGGGAACCCACACATTGTAAGCCTGCGGAGCAGGGCCATGCGCACACCTGGTCAGCTCCGAGCAGAACAGATGCTGTCTTTCCCCTGTGACCTTGCATTTGTGACAGACAGGACACATTGAAAAGGTAAAGGGCATGGAAACAAAGTATATTAGTGGATGTCACGGTCTGGGGGGAGGGGAGAACAGGGAGTGACTGATACTAGGTGTCGGGTTTCGTTTGGGGGTGATGGAAATGTTCTGGAATTCAACATTGGGGATAGTTGCACGACTTTGTGAAGGTACTAAAAAACTATTGAATTGTATACTTTTAAAAAGGTACATCTTTACAGTATGTGTGTTATATCTCAAGCTGTTATTTAAAAAAAGGTAAGGCACAAGCCATTTTATGTAGAGAAAAAAAAAGATGGAAAAAAAAGCCATTTTGTTATTTGCACCTTCTCTGACACCCATGGCTGTGTTAGAAGTCTTCCACCAAACCAGGCGAGTGTCTTCAAAGGCATGGAGAGGCTCTGAGCTCAGTCTGTTTTCCTTCTCGTCCCAGGGAGTGGAGATGGGTGGCCTGGGAGGGAGGGGGAACCCAAGGACCACACTGGCATGCGACTGTGGAGGGCAAGGGGAGCAGCTCGCAGTGGCCCCTGATATTCCACAGTACTCATTTCTTTGGATAAAATTTCTAAAGGATCCCTTTTAAAAGTGAATGTGCTCCAGGAGAAGGGATGCAATCTGTTTATTCTGCATTAATACTTTAGAATGAGGGAGATTGAGTAACTGGACAGTCACTCAGCAAGGCCACAGGTGATGGTAAATGGTAACACACGATCTCAAGGCAGCACCTACATGATTTCCAAATGGGCACCGTGGACAGCATGTGGACCTCAAGACAGAGTGTGTGTGTAGCATCTCCTGATGCCTCCGAGGACTCGGAAGGAGTGGGGACAGATGGGCCGAATTCACCTTCAGAGGGACTTAGACTGCAAATTCAAAGTCTCCATAGAGTAGGATTGTGCTGCAACAGAACATGAGTTCCACGCAAAGGCTGTGAGCGTCCCCTGAAAACTGAGATGAGAAGCGAGGAGAATATGAGCGTCCGTGTGAACTGAGGTCACTTTCAGGAGAAAGGGTCAGAGCCCGCCTGGAAAATGACGTCTTTGGTCATTGAAAAGACTGCATTTGTTTAAGTAGAGATCTCCTCAGAGGCCAAGGGATAAACTCAAGGCTCTCTTAAAGATTTCCTTCCAGAATGTACCAGAACAGCACTTACTTAAAAGGTAGTGAAATTAGGGCTTCCCTGGTGGCGCAGTGGTTGAGAGTCCGCCTGCCGATGCAGGGGACACAGGTTCGTGCCCCGGTCTGGGAAGATCCCACATGCCGCAGAGGGGCTGGGCCCGTGAGCCATGGCCGCTGAGCCTGTGCGTCCGGAGCCTGTGCTCCGCAACGGGAGAGGCCACAACAGTGAGAGGCCCGCGTACCGCAAAAAAAAAAAAAAAAAAAAGGTAGTGAAATTATAAGTGCTCTTTATTTTATGTGCGTTGATGGACATTTTCTTTACAGTGGGCCTGCATTACTCTAATAAGCAGCGGGAGTGGTGTGGAATCATAAAGTCTACTTGCGGGAGAAAAATGGCTCCTTCTAAACTATACCAACATGTGTGAACAGTGTATCTCCAGGGGTTAGAATATGGCCTCTCTTTATTTGCTAACATATGCTTTCCTGCATTAGAAAGTTTTCAATGAGCTATATTAGTTTTAGTTTTATAAGAAGAAAAATCAAGCTGCATTCCAGGTAAGGCTCCCCCATTCCAGCAGCAGTGGAGTGGAGCTCCACGTTTTGGGGCAGAAACCCCCTCTGAGTGGTTCTGCCTCTGGTCAGCCCTCCCAGGGGAGCCTCCAATGCTTCCTTTTTCTTTCAGTCTTCCAGCCATGATTCTATAACTTAACTACACACTGAAATTCTCAGAAGGCATCAAGGGAGAACAGAATGCCCCGGAACGTGTTTTGCTGCTCTAAGAAGGGCTTTGTGCCAGGCGTATTGACCCCATGGGGCGCTGTCTGAGATCACCCATGGCCCTCGTGTGGCCGAGAGGCAGGATGTGTCCCCTGATGCACCGGTTTTCCCTCCAGGTGGGCCTACCATGACTTCTACAACCGGTATCGGGTGCTGGTCAAGAAGAAAGAGCTAGCCAACACAGACAAAAAGGCCATCTGCAAGTCCGTGCTGGAGAGCCTCATTAAGGTGAGTTGCGCACGGCCCGACTGCTGGGCGCCAGGGGAGGCTCAGCGCGGTGCCCTGGGATTAGGGGCGTGGGGGAGGTGTTAACTGCCTTTCTGGTCTTCACCCCTCGTATTGAAACTGTTCCTGAGATATTAATCCATTTGCCTGTGTCAGCAACTGTAAAGGAGAAGCCCCTTCACCTGCCTGGAGAACTTTCTAGCCTTTCCCACATCACAGCTCACATAGAAAATGAAATTGTTTATACAGCACGCTGGGGGTCACGATGAGGCTGCTCCTGGCTACAAGCTGCTGGCCGGGATCTCTGGCTTCCCCAAAGCCTGGGGCTCCACAGCGCAGCCTGCCGGCACCAGTGCACCCCCCCGGGGGCTCTGCTCTGGAGCCCGGACACAGCCTGGGAGCCAGCGGAGGGGAAGATAGCTGTGCTTCTGGTAGCTTCCTCACTGCAGAGCCGGCCTCAGGCCCACCCCCAGATGCTTGTTTTAAATAAGGCAGGGGATTTCATTTTATTTGAAACAATCTGAACTCAACAGCTGACGCTTGGGACTGGAGAACTATAGCAGAGCTCTTGGGGGCCTTTAGTGAGGGACAGATCCTTGAATATTTCTTAGTTCCAGAGTATCCAGGGATTACAGCAGAGTATGGTACTTAATGGTCTCAATAAAGGGCTAAATTATATCAAAAATCTTCCTTTAAGAAGGTAAGAGAATTACTTCTAAATTTTTTAATTTCTAAGTATTGTTTTGCTAGGAAAATCTATTCGTCTGGAGTATAGCTCATTGCCAGGTGATCCGCTTTTAAGGTCATATGTTATTCTGTGACAGTGACACAGTCACCCTCAGCGTTGTCTTAGCAGCTCAAGTCTGTAGCTGCAGACAGTGCAGAGTACTGTGCTAACTATTCCATAGAGTAAAAGGATGACAATCTCGTTAATTGAAGGTTGCAGTTGGTTCTCTGGACTCTGGTTAATTGAGGTTTTTGCTGTGGTGTATCTGTCGGTGTTTACATTTCAACGTGTCCTCTTTCAACGGGTGAGAAAAATGTGTTCAGGGTCAGCTGATTCTGGTTGCCGTGGAGCGTCGGGAGTCTTCCTTCTCTACTGGTACCAGGAGCCTCTTCGTGTAATCAAGGCTCACAAGTAGCCTGCTCTGCCGTGGGGCTGCCTTCTCCTTTCTCCAGACTGTAGTTCCACACTTCCTCTGCCTTCCCTGGATTTCTCCAAGTTTCCAGCAGAACTGCTGCTTCCCAAACAGAGGGTACTCTGGAGGGGGCCCAGGTCCGACTGGCTGACTCAGCTTACCCCACTCTGCTTCCCTCCAGCTGGCAGGACCGAGTGCCACTGCTCTGTCCTGCTCGTGATATGCTCAGGCCGCTGGCTTGTTAATGCCCAGCTTCCATGCCAACTCTGCCCTCCTGGTTTCCTCAATCCAGCGCTCTCTGAGCCCATACCATGCTGTCCTGTGCTCCAGATGTGTCTCCTTTCTTTCAGAGGATGGTCTTTGTATTGACACTCTCCCCTAGTTATGAGTACTGAGCCTGACACACAGAAGTAACTCACCAAACATTTGTGGAATGAGTGAACAGGTGAATTCCCTAAAGTATGTGAATACGTACTGTTTCCTCTGCCTGAAGTGCTTTTTCCTTCTTTTACCTGTCCGGCCAGGTTTTACTTTCCCTCTAGATTGAGCTCTAAAATGCTTTCTGATCTTTGAAGCCTGTTCCTAGCCTCCCAGTCGGAGTTAGTCACTGGCTAACACTTCTCAATTTCTGTCTTCCATTTTTGCGTTTCTCCCCTTGTATTGTAGTTAAGGGCTTCTTTTTCATTTCACCAGACTCTGAACAACTAAATGGCAAGGGCCCCACTGTCATTTGTTCCTAGCACAATAACTGGTCATCACAGGAGCTCTGATGTGAGCTCTTTGTGAGCTCTTTTGCTCTTTGTGCAGGTGGCTGCATGGGTGACATGAGCTTGTCCTGATGAAACCTGCCACCAGTGGCTCACGGTTATTAAGCACTTACTAGGAGTCAGACACTTTTCTAACTGCTTCACACGCTTCATCTCATCCTAACATTTCCTCACGAGAAAGATACAACATGATGCCCATTTCACAGCTGAGGAAAACTGAGGCACGGGCAGCTGATATAAATTGCCCAAGGCGACTCAGGAGCCCCCACAGTCTAAACCACATCACCCGCTGAGTCTGACTGATTAATTAATGTCACTGTATAATTACCCTTCTTAGAGATGGAATAAGGATCAGTGCTTTAAGACTTACCTAGAGACCTTCTATTTCCTTTTTTGGTTTGTTTTTTCCCTTTTTTGGGGACCACATCTTCTGGTCACCAATGCTAAGTGACTTGGGACTTCAAGCAACTGAGACTCGGCAAAGCCACACGTTAGACTAAAATGGCACATTCCAGCTCCCTGCCCTCTCCAGGAACGTGCTTAGT
The DNA here is from genome assembly GCF_963455315.2 of Globicephala melas. NCBI lineage: Eukaryota > Metazoa > Chordata > Mammalia > Artiodactyla > Delphinidae > Globicephala > Globicephala melas. Next base: position 6,452,881 of record NC_083326.1, on the reverse strand, counting down.
ACATTTTATTTTATTTTATTTTATTTTATTTTATTTTATTTTATTTATTTATTTTAACACCTTTATTGGAGTATAATTGCTTTACAATGGTGTGTTAGTTTCTGCTTTATAACAAAGTGAATCAGTTATACATATACACGTTCCCATATCTCTTCCCTCTTGCGTCTCCCTCCCTCCCACCCTCCCTATCCCACCCCTCTAGGTGATCACAAAGCACTGAGCTGATCTCCCTGTGCTATGGGGCTGCTTCCCACTAGCTATCTATTTTATGTTCGGTAGTGTATATATGTCTATGCCACTCTCTCACTTTGTCACAGCCTACCCTTCCCCCTCCCCACATCCTCAAGTCCATTCTCTAGTAGGTCTGCATCTCCATTCCCATCTTACCCCTAGGTTCTTCATGACTATCTTTTTTTCTTAGATTCCATATATATGTGTTAGCATATGGTATTTGTTTTTCTGACTTTCTGACTTACTTCACTCTGTATGACAGACTCTAGGTCCATCCACCTCACAACAAATAACTAAATTTCGTTTCTTTTTATGGCTGAGTAATATTCCATTGTATATATGCGCCACATCTTCTTTATCCATTCATCTGTTGATGGACACTTAGGTTGCTTCCATGTCCTGGCTATTGTAAATAGAGCTGCGATGAACATTTTGGTACATGACTTTTTGAATTATGGTTTTCTCAGGGTATATGCCCAGTAGTGGGATTGCTAGGTCGTATGGTAGTGCTATTTGTAGTTTTTTAAGGAACCTCCATACTGTTCTCCATAGTGGCTGTATCAATTCACATTCCCACCAGCAGTGCAAGAGTGTTCCCTTTTCTCCACACCCTCTCCAGCATTTATTGTTTCTAGATTTTTTGAAGATGGCCGTTCTGACTGGTGTGAGATGATACCTCATTGTAGTTTTGATTTGCATTTCTCTAATGATTAACGATGTTGAGCATTCTTTCATGTGTTTGTTGGCAATCTGTATTTGTTCTTTGGAGAAATGTCTATTTAGGTCTTCTGCCCATTTTTGGATTGGGTTGTTTGTTTTTTGGTTATTGAGCTGCATGAACTGCTTGTAAATTTTGGAGATTAATCCTTTGTCAGTTGCTTCATTTGCAAATATTTTCTCCCATTCTGAGGGTTGTCTTTCATCTTGTTTATGGTTTCCTTTGCTGTGCAAAAGCTTTGAAGTTTCATTAGGTCCCATTTGTTTATTTTTGTTTTTATTTCCATTTCTCTAGGAGGTGGGCCATCAAGGATCTTGCTGTGATTTATGTCATAGTACATTTTAGAGCAAAGTGATTAGGAGAGAAGCAGTGACGAAGGCGGCCTGTAGGCCAGGCAGTAGGCGCTCACCGGCCACATCCATTGGCCGGCAGCCACGGGCCAGGGGCTGCATCATGAGGTTGCTCACGATTGATAGTCTCGTCCTGCAAGGATTGTAGGAATACCTCCATCTTTAGCCTGAATTTTTTTTTCTTTAACTCCTCAAATGTTTATTGAGTTCTTCCTATGTACTAACCTGGAGTGGTCAGTGTGAGGGTTATTGAAAGAGTGTACTAGGTGGGCCCTGCCCTCCAGGACAGATGGTCATCTAGTGTGGTTATAGACATCACTGGCCGTCATGCAAACCTGAACCTTCATCCTGACAGTGAAGGAGCATATTAACAAGCATCTCCTGAGACCCAGAGAGCACGAGCAAATATGTATGTGAGGGGTATGAGAAGGAGGTGGTATTACAGAAGCGGCGTGGTGTGGTAAGAGACCTCTGGTCTGGGAGTCCTGGGTCTCGGGTTCTATTCCTTGATATTTTCAGTGAGACCTTTGGCAAGTCACCTCAACATTCTAGGCATCTGTAAAAATAAAAGCAGTGGCTTGGGGTAGATTGCTAAGATTCCTTTCTACTCCCTCAGTCTCTGATTACTGGAGAAGGGTTCTCAAAAGATAACCTCTGATTGGTATGTGAAGAGTATAGCCAGTTCTAGGGGTTACAGAAAGCAGGCCTGGGGTAGAAGTTCTCAAGACACCTGGGGGAAGGGGAGTGCAGCCATCAGGGCAGTGGTGATGGCTGTAGCAGGCAGGACCTTCAGAGAGATCCTCATTTGTAAAAATTGTGGCTCTGTGAACCAGACTGCCCTTTCCATGGTGGTTTTTTCCAGAATAGGAAACGGAGCCTGTGTACTGTGGTTCCTGAGATGCAGCAGGCACCCCCCAGGCCCTAGCTCTGCTAAAGGCCCAGTAGCCAGGCTTGTCCCCCGACTGAGGGCTGAGCCGCCCACCTTTTGCTTCTGGAGCCCTGCTCACCGAAGAGGAGTCTCCCCAGCAGGGCAGTGATGCAGGCAAGGCCTCGGCCGCCTCAGAGCTTCCCCGCCCAGGCGAGCCCCTGTTCCTCCCGGCGTGAGCTGAGGGCCCTGAGCAGATGCAGGGATGAGAACCAGGGCCTCGCAGCTCGCTCCTCCCAGCTTCACCGGCAGCCCGACCATGGAGGGGACAGTCAGTGACGGTCTAGCCAGATGCTGTGTCCCAGCTCAGCCATGGCTCAGGCAGCCTGGCTTTCCTGTGCGTGGAGCCAGGTTCCCGTTAGCCGTCCAGGGCTTGGCCGTGAAGAGTGGTGACTCAGCATTATTTCAGAGCCATTTGTCAACGTGAAGTGTATTCTCGTGTGTGTGTTCTCCTTAGACCTTGGCTCATTATCTCCTCCTTATGGTCTGCATGCCAAGGGAGCAAAATTATCGTGAGTTGCCTATCGAATATTGTAGCCCAGGCTCGTCCGCATACACGTGGCTGGGTCATCTTCCCTTATCCACCAGGGTGAGCGCAGGGAAGGGCAGTTAACTTCAACCTGAATAGATGTAATTAAAGATAGTAATTATATGTCTGAAAAAACCTCACAACATAGTTAGAAACCAAATAAAATGTATTTGGGGGTTATTTGCAATATATTCGTAATTTCCCACACCTGCCTCCTTTCACTTCGTTCAGGCCTTTGCTTAAACATCACCTCCATAGAAATGCCTTCCTCGATTAGCCTATTTCAACATCTCCATCCTGTCCTCCAGCCCTCAGTTTATTGTCTCCGTAATCTTCAGCACTGCCTGAAATGTACTGTGTCCTTGTTTGCTTGTCCGGCTGCCCTCACGGCGATGTCAGTTGCTGGCGGGCAGGGATCTTTTTCACTGCTGCATTCAGTGTCTGACCAGTAGTAGGGACAGGCTCGGGGTCTGTTAACACACTAACTCTCAGCATTTGTTTAAGGAGCAGGGGCATGTGACACCTGGCAAGGGAATTGTACGTCAGAGGACCTGGGGTGGTAGGGTGCTTTCCCTTACTGCTCACGGATGGTGAACCAGCTCCCCTCCCTGCCTTGTAAAGGATCCTGACAAGTTCCAGTTTGGCCGCACCAAGATCTTCTTCCGGGCAGGCCAGGTGGCCTACCTGGAGAAGCTTCGGGCTGACAAGTTCCGGGCAGCCACCATCATGATCCAGAAAACCGTCCGGGGCTGGCTGCAGAAGGTGAAATACCGCAGGTTGAAGGCAGCTACCTTAACTCTGCAGAGGTACTGCCGAGGACACCTGGCCCGCAGGTGAGCTGAGCCGGGGCACATCTAAGGTAGCAGATTGGCGGTGAGGGTGGAGGGGCAGGGGGCTGGGACCAGCTCCGAGCTGGCTGGCCTCTCTCAGCCCCGGTAGTTCGAGTGGTTCCTGCTGGGCCCTGTCTGCATCCGGCTTTCCCCCAGCAGCTGGGCCTCTCTCTCTCCTGCCCTTCTCACCTGAGCATGTAGGTCTAGTTCCCAGGTCTCTTGCCTCCCCCAGTCTGTCCCTGTCCTAGGCTAGCACTGGCTGGTTTTCCCACAGAACCTCCATTTGCCCTTTGCTTAAACTCTTAAGTAAAACAATCTTCTTTTAGAAAAAGAGATAATTTCAGCCTTTCTGTCACAGTCAACATACACCCAGCTTTGTGATTTACGCCACCAATTTCACAATCCCTTGGGAGTTTGGTAAGTAGGGCTGGCGAGACCCGGGGAGGTCCCTTCTATGAGTCGTTGCACTCAGCCAGCACAGAGAGGGCGAGCCTTGTCTGACCACAAGCAGCTACCTCAGGGCAGAGCCTGAAGCCAGTCGGCTGCCCTGACCCAGCCCAGCACCGTGTAGAAGAAGCTACTTTACTGTAAACGTCCCCTCCTCAGTGATGTCATTGGTGACGAAACGCTAAAGCGGTATAAGCATCTCCGGAGAGCAGAGGGATGGGCGTGGAGGACACCCCCGCCACCAGACCCATCCCCGGACCTTTACACAGCTCATCAGATTTTGGACCCAGCCCTAGTTCAAAATCAGTGACCTCTGCAGATCCGGATTTCCTCGGAGAAATGACGGTCATTGCCAGGAAGCCTGGCATTTGGAAGCCAAAGTTTCACAAGCGGCTGCTCAGGCATCTCTGCTTGAATATATAAAACAAGCCCAGGGCAGGCACCCTTTGTACCATAAAGTTAGAAGATTACTCCAGCTCCCCCTCCTGTCCTTGCTGTTTAGCTGTTTATCCGAGCAGAACTGGAGATGATGAACGCCATTAATTTACCTGTGAAGAGCTGAGAGATGGTCTCTGGAACAAAAGCTATGGAAATGAGAAGGTTGTCAGTAGTATCAACACTAAGTCATCATCCACAGTCAGGGCATCACTGAGCACCCTTGTGCCGGGGGCTCTGACTTGGGCAGCAAGCTGGCCTGCATTCTCCCTGCAGGGTGTTTGTATTCTAGAGAGACTGCTCAGGGAGAGCTGGACCAGGAATCGGACTCATTTCAGCAGGTAGAGCAGGGCTGAGTGGGTCACCTCCCACTCTGGAGCTGCGCTAGATGATTTACAAGGTCCTTTCTAGCTTTTAATATTCTGACTCTCTAGTTGAGCATTCGCTATGAGCCTGATACCAAACAAAGCCCTGAAGGAGGGTAAAAAGTGTTGGACTGACTTTATGTCTGTCTTGAGGGGTGAGATGGAGAATGCAGAAATGAAACAGAGGAAAGTAGATGCCCATGTGCAGTGTATCCCCAGCAGAACGGGCTGGGAAATGAGAAAACAAAGAGGGGTCGCTGCAGGTCTGAGAAGGTTTTATTCATTCAGCAAATACTTAACCATGTGCCACTATGCCAGGCCCTGTACTGGATGTAGGGGTACAAGGATGCTTGAGACATGGCTCCTGACCTCTCCACACCCGATGAGCTCCAGGGACCAGACAGGGGTGTGAACATGTGATGTTGAGGACTGCCCAGGTCGCAGGAGGGGCTTGCGGGTGGGGGAGTGGACAGATGAGGATCAGAGTTGATCAGACTTAGACTGCGTTGTAAATATGTGGAAAGACGTTTTGCACAAGACGGAGGAAGCCAATTCTGCTGTTCTGAGCTGAGCCTCAAGTCCCCAAGGCCTTGCTACAGTCGGTAACGGTGATGAGGGTTGGCTTGTCCTTGTGGAGTCCAGGCAGGGCCGGGGGGGAGGGGCTCGCATTCAAGAGTGACCCAGAGGCCTCCGTCAGTCTGGCCCACCACTCTCTCCCTCCCCAGGCTGGCCGAGCATCTGCGGAGGACCCGGGCGGCCGTGGTGCTCCAGAAGCAGTACCGCATGCGGAGGGCTCACCAGGCCTACCAGAGGGTCCGCAGGGCCACCGTCGTCATCCAGGCCTTCGCTCGGGGCATGTTTGTACGGAGAATCTACCACCAGGTGTGTAGCCACCCTGAGGGACTCAGGCTGTAAACTCAGAACTAAGCAGCAGCAAATGGGTTGGCACCAACATAAAGGTTTCTTGGGCGCTTCTAACTTTTTTCTAAGTAATTTCACAAGTCTGCTCTCACTGAATCCTAACCAAAGTCTCATGAGGTGTAGTGTCTCAAAAGTTCTCCAGAGAGACAGAACCGATAGGACATGCGTGTATCTCTGTGTGTGTGTGTGTGTGTGTTTATTATGAGGAAGTGGCTCGTGCAGTCATGGAGGCTGAGCAGTCCCCCCATCTGCTGTCTACAAGCTGGAAGACCCAGGAAAGTCAGGGGTGTAATTCAGCCCAAGTCTGAAGGCCTCAGGACAAGGGAGCTGATGGTACACATCCAGTCTGAGGGCAGGAGAAGATGAGACGAAATGTCCCAGCTCAACAGTGAGGCAGGAAGAAGGCGAATTCCTCCTTCCTCCACCTTTTGTTCTATTTAGTCCCACCGTGGATGGCATGATGCCCACTACACAGGGGAGGGCAGTCCTCTTCACTGAGCCCACCGGCTCAAATACTTCTCTCTCTGGAAACATCCTCGCAGGCACACCCAGAAACAGTCTTTAACCTGAGCATCCCGTGGCCAGTCAAGTTGACACATATTAAGTATCACAGGTAGAAAGGGTGCGTATCATTGTACCCCTTCAAGAGCTGTGAGATGCTTGGAGCAGCTGACTCACCTGCCCAAGGGCACTCGGTTAGCCCACGGCAGAGTCTGGTGACCTATCTGGGGCTCACACAGACTTGAGAGAAGGGGGAAGTATTGGGAGTCATCAGGCTAGCTCCTCCATTTAACTGATTAGCAGCCCGAAGCCCAGTGAGGTGAGGTCAGGAGAAGGACCCTGACCTCCTGCCTGCCGGGCCATTATCCAATGAAGCTGAAAGACCCAGTTAGGTAGCCCCACGTCAGGACACACCCCATCCACCAGATCACCCCCGCATAACTGAAGCTCAATGCTAAGATGAAAGATGGGTTGGAACGAAATGTCTAAAATGGTCTTTTGTTTTCCTAAAATGAACGTCTACCTCATGTATGATCAGAGAAGGTGTGATTTTCTCGGTAATAAAACTATAAAGTGTTACATTGATAATGAAAAAGAAAACGTGGTTAGGCACCAGATGGAGCACCCCCGGGCCCGTGGGAAAAGCTGCTGTGAATATTCCTGGGAGATTGGTGACATCTGTGTGGTGTCACCATGGATGGGACAGGTGGCATTTCGGAGGCACTAGGGTTTGAACCCAGCTCATCTCAGAGCTGTGATACTGGGCATGTTAGTCTTTCAACATGTTTATTTATTCATTCCACAAATACTTATTTGCAGGGCATTAGCGTGAGAACACTGATGATGCTTTGATTTTCTGAGTGGTTTTTTAACTGGATAGGAAAAAACACAAACAGTGAATTGCAAGCCAGGTTTGTAACTGCAAGCCATTTAACCCACTCAGCAACCTCACTCGACAGTGTCACTTCATCTCTCCCGCTCACCGTCACCAGGAGGGGATCCACATCTGTTGAACGGGGGGCTTATCAGCTGGATAATGTTTAAGCCCCTCCAACTTTGAGGTTTTTAGACTGTGGTTTCCTAACCAATAAAAAGTTAAAAAACAAAACAAAAAACTAGAAAGGAGAGTTTGACAGCTCATTTCCTGTAGGTACACAGGCTGCCAACTTAGTTACAAGTTGTTCATAAAATAAATGGCCACCAGAGCCCTAAGCCATAGGGAGGCTGTCTCTCGCTGACCTTGGCTCTCTCCCCAGAGCAGTACATGAGCCCCTTCCTCCCGTCCTGCAGTGCAAACCCACAGGTGTGTGCTTGTCCCCTGCCAGGTCCTCAGGGAGCACAAGGCCACCATCATCCAGAAGCACGTGCGGAGCTGGCTGGCTCGCAGGTGCTTCCAGCGGCTTCGGGGCGCGGCCATTGTCATCCAGTGTGGCTTCCGGAGGCTCAAGGCCAAGCGGGAGCTGAAGGCCCTCAAGATTGAGGCCCGCTCAGCAGAGCACCTAAAACGCCTCAACGTGGGCATGGAGAACAAGGTGGTCCAGCTGCAGCGGAAGATCGACGACCAGGTTGGTGTCTTGAGCTCCCACCCAGGGGGTGGGGCTGTGGGGAGACTCCACGGGCATGTTTGAGAGAGACCCATGGCTTCCCCAGGGAGCTCTCATTTGATCCCCACAAGACTTCGTGAGGCCATTTAACAGACAAGCAAATTGTGGATCGGGGGCATCAAGCACTTGGCCAAGGTCACAGAATTAGAAAGTGCCAGAACCAGCACTCCAGCCCAGGTCTTCTGATCCCACAGCCATAATGAGGGTGATGCTGGTGTTTTTAACCCCAAATGTCACTAAAGTGTCGGTCCTTTCCTGTGTCGTGGCTTAAGATGGGTTTCCAGAGTTGAAAGCAGGCTCACTGGTACCTTGCTCGTGTAAGGTATTAATGGCCTCAGGACCAGGCTCTTGCAATGCCCTGGAGGGTTTCAGGTGCCTCCTGAGAAAGGAAAGAAGAAGATGGAGCAAAGGAAGGGGGGAAACATGCTGAAGGCGTGTGGTATGTGGTGTGGAGGAAGACAGTTGGAGTTGGGCCACCAGGCAGGGCTTTGGCAGTCAGTGGTTTTATTGTACCTATTCTATGCTAGGCACTTTTTTAAGCTTCTCATGATCCCAATAGGGCAAGAAAATAAATGAGCCATTTTACACCTAAACCAGCTGCCCTAAACAGGAGCCCAAAAGTGGTTAAATGTTCCTGCCTTTCTGTTCTTGCAAAAGACGGCTTCTGGAGAAGAAATTGTGGCCCTGGGTGTCTGTCTCTATGTGAGTTCTACAGGTGTCTTCTTTGGCTTGGCTCCCTAGTGGGGAAGCAAGACAGAAAGCTCAGTGCAGGGTGGAGGACACTCAATACATACCTGGCCCTGGTTGGCCTACAGTGATAGGTCAGGTCAGGGAGGAAGACATATCTACCCAGAGCATCAGGAGTGGATAAGAAAAGGTCTGTACTCTGGGATCAGCCATTTGGAAAACACAATCACAAGGAGGACCTAGGGTTGTATTATTATTATCATTGCCATTATTATTATTATTATTATTATGGCTGTTGATGACTGGCCAGGAAAGACATTGTGCCAATTAACCTTCTGAGCAAGGTATAGTCAGAGGGACAAGCAGATTTTGTTGGCACTGCTGCACCCTGCCAGGAGCCCCATGTACTGCCCTGCCGCCTCGGCCCTAGGTTCCAGCCATAGGGCCCTACATTGGCATTGCTGATTTCTCAAGTTGACTTGAGAGGTTAAGAATAAATCTGGTATTTTATACTCCATGTGCTGGAACATCAAAGAGAAGCAGATTTAAAAGGCCTATTTTTAAAGAGCTTTTTGCCTTCAGCTTCCTGCTTGGCAAACATCTGTGAGTAGTGGCAGGTGTTACCCTGTGTGCAGAGGGTAAGGAGAAGAGGCAGGAGGGGGTGGGTTAGATCTTGCTTTCTTGTGTCCCTCCCCATGTTGCCTGACTGTGTGCTAGGCGCTGTTCTCATGTGTCAACTCATTTGATCCTTACCACAACCCTATGAGATTTAACATTATTCCCATTTTAAACAGGCACAGAGAGGTTAAGTAGCCCGCAAGGCCACACAGCTAGTAAGTAGCATGGCTAGGATTGAAACTTGGCAGTTTGGTTCCAAAGAATGTTCTGCTGCCTCCAACCAAATTTTAGGATATCTGCATATTACGGGATTCTTCAGACATGTGAGAATTCCTCAGAACAAGGAAGACCCTTAGCTTTGTTTGGGGTTCATTCTCATAGACAGCGTCGTCCTTGGACAGTGGGGTGTGTGACCCAGTGTCAAAGAACACGTGTGGTGCTGTGTCACGAGAGGAGTCAGCAGCGTAATCCGTGGCACCAGGACTTGTTTTATTGCAGTCTCTTAGCAGGCAGGGCTGGCCTTTGTAAATGAATGGGTTTCTGTTCTTTCTTTATGGCTGGAGACAGCTCAGGCAGCTGCTCCCCTGACACGCAGGGTTCTTAGCCAGGAGGAAAGGATACACGTGTGCCAGGAACAACATAGGCGAAGGCATCCCAGAGTATTTGTCAGAGCAGCATGAGGTGTGGTGGACAAAGTCCCAGCTGGATGGAGGTTTGAGTTCTGTCTCAGTTATACCTGCAACCAGAGCTGACAGTTTGGGGTTATGGCCGAATCTCTGATTAGGCCTTGAGTTCCTCAGAGACAATTGGCCTAAGATCTCTAACTTCTAGCTCAAAAATTCACTGATGCCATAAAGTGGCTAATAAAGTGGTTTCCAGCTCCAGACTGCAATGAAGAATCACGAGGGGAAGCTTTTTTTAAAAAGTATCCCCACTGCCAAGAAGTCAGCAAAGGAGGAAACTGAAAGATAAAAGCAGGGTAAGGTTAGTGCCCCAAATTCATGTTTAAGGTTTTGTGCACCCAACTGAAGAGACAAGATGCAAGTTTAGCACGAAGCTCCCAAGCAAACAGAAAGAAGGGAACAGGATCCCTTGAGAGCTGTTGAAAGAGTTGAGGAGGGTTTGGAGCTGTCCGTGGTGCTGAGACAGGTATCCTGTGGGTTTTCAGAATCTGATGTAATAAACCACATCCTTCACAGTATCCTTCAGCAGTAAGTTCAGTGACAGTTCCTGGGATGATTTCTTGCAGTGTTCCTGGTGTAGGCCTGTGGTGTGACATTTTTCAGCCAAAATGATGTAACCTATGAACTTGGCTCTATCCATCTGGCTTTATTCAAGCACAGCGTGGAGAGTGAGAAGGCCAGTTGAGCTAACAATATTTTTACAATGAGGGTCAAGTTGCTTAGACCTTTATGAGTATAAGGCTATATTTAAATATATTTTATTTGATATATGAAAATATGATGCAAATGTATGGATTCAGTCAGTAACCTCTATTTATTTATTTGTTTATTTATTTATTCACTTATTTATTTATTTTACAACATATTAAGATTCTTTTTTTTCCTATTTTTAAAAAATTTTTTATTGGAGTGTAGTTGATTTACAATGTTGTGTTTGTTTCAGATATACAGTAAAGTGGGTAAGTTATACATACACACATATCCACTCTTTTTTAGATTCTTTTCCCACATAGGTCATTACAGAGTATCCAGTAGAGATCCCCGTGCTATACAGTAGTTCTTATTAGTTTTCTATTTTATATACAGTAGTGTGTATGTGTCAATCCCAATCTCCCAATTTCTCCTTCCCCTCTTTCCCCCCTGGTAAACATAAGTTTGTTTTCTACATTTGTGACTCTATTTCTAAGACAAATATCATATGATATCACTTACATGTGGAAACTTAAAAAAAAAAGGGACAGATGAACTTATTTACAAGTCAGTAACCTTTTCAATCAGTTTGATTCAGTGTACTTAGTACACACTCGGTAAACATTAGTTAATATTTTATTTTTCATCCATGTACATTTGAAATATCGTATGTGACAAGTTACAGTTTTATGTCCTCTGTGCCTCAGTTTTCTCAACTGTGAAATGGAGATATTAATCAGCCTTACTACATAGGATTTTTGTGACTAGAGAATGAGTTAATAGATGTGAATCATGTAGTACAGTGCCCTTGAGCAGTGGTGCAGAGTAAGCATCCTCTCGGGATGTCTGGGGAGCTCGAGGAGAACAGGGGTCCATATGGAAATCCCCAGCCCGCTGCTGTTAGGAAAAGGCCCTCGCTGGAGGACAGAGCTGGCCGGGTCTCGAGTCACACTGACAAAGGCAGCTCCAGGGAGCCTGGCCTGCCGTCACAGGGAGGGTTTCCGGGGTCTATGAGGGGCAAGTGCCCCTCACCACTCCCTGTGCCAGGCTTGGCTGCACGGCCATGGGTTCCATGGCATGAGGATGAGGCAGGAAACTGCTGGGCCCTTCTGGGGTCCTCCTTTCTAAAACCATGCCTCCGGAACAGGAAATGTGCCGCTGTTAGGAATCTCCCACCCACTCCCCAGGCGGCCGGCAAAGAGTTCGTAGCATCTCTCCCAGGGGGTCCCTAGAGAACTGAATGATGAAGAAGCTGCCCTTTATCAAGCACTAACTGTGCCCCTGGTGCCGGGCCCCAGGGAAGCCCTTAATCTCCCTGAGCCTTGATAAAACCCTGTGAGGAAGGAGTTACAGTTATCTGTCTTTCACACATGAGGAAGCCAGGCACAGGGAGGAGGAATGACCTGACCACACGTTCGCAGCTGATCAGGATAGAGCTGCGGTCTGAGCACAGGTCTGTCTGGGTCCAGTCTCTTAACTCCCCAACTTCCCAGAGCCCCGCCTCAGCGTGCGTGTCAATGAAAGCAAAGAGCTGGCCTCCTAGACATGTTATCTTTGCATGAGGGTCCTGGGGTGTCATCACTGCCCATAGCAGGATGTCGCCATCACTTTGTGTACCTCTCCACACCCCACACCTGCTCCATCTAGAGGCCTCCGCAGCCCCGTCCTCCTTCCCACGTTTCCGGGGATCTGACCCAGGCTGCAGCACCTGGAGGAACCTCGCTTCCCGCCCAGAGCAGAACAAAGTCAAGGTGGCTAGTCCAACACGTGTTCCCTCCCTGAACCCCACCCCCCTTGTACAGAGACTCTTCAGCTTCCTGGGAGACCCAGAGCTGGGTGGGCAGTGCAGATGGCACTGGGGTTTTTAAACAGATGCTGCCTAATTGGATTTTTTATTTGTGATTACTTAGAGCAAGGCTGACTGTCAGACCAGACATGAGGGCATGTCAGGTAATAACTGGGAGGTTTCCACAGACTGTGGGAGGATCTTTCTGTGCTGTATCAATGAGGGAAATGTACCGCTTGGACACCAACAGTGGGTCTCAGCCTTAAGGTCCCACGGCATTCATGGTGTTGTGCTGGGTCCCACAGCTGTTCTTTTGCCGCCCCTCGCTGCTTCCCATGAAGCTTCACTGCTGGTGTGAATTAGTCATTGGTTCCTGACGCCCCAGCTTGTTGGTAGCTTAGCCAATAGCTCTGTTCTACTTGGAGCTCCTGCAGAGAACAGCAATGAAGAATTGTCACTGACTGTTGCTTGCTTGCTTGGTTACTGGGAGAACCCTGCTTCTTCCACTGCACTTTCCCTGCTAACCACTTTGAGCTGATATGCTCAACTGCAGCACCACTTCCTGCCCATGTTTACACTAGCACTTGACACTGGCCCTGGGTCCTCAGGGCTTCCTCTGTGTGAGCTCATCCACAGTCTGCCTCCGAGTCCCCCCTCCGTACCTCTGCCAGGCACCCGGGAGAATGCTTCTCACTTACCTATTGCTTGAGTGGGTACATGATTGGGTACCTCGTCGGCAGGGACGGGTTCTGCCAGGGCATCCGTTTCTGGAGTCAGAGTCTTACAGGATAAGCTGACAGGTGGTGGGAGGGATCCCTAGGCCCCATGGAGGACCTCCTTGGAAGAGGGGATGCTGAAGAGGTCCTTTGTCTCAGAGCCAGCGATTAGGTTGCAGCTCTTTGTGCCAGTGAGTCCAAGGACAGGAGGGCCCTGCGTGAAGGAGCAGGGAATCCTGAAAAGCAAAGGCTGCAGTTCCAAGAAGCCAAAAACATTGTTCCTGCAACTTAAAAACCGGGCGTGAGATCTCTCCAGCCAGACACAGAAGGCTAACCACTGTCGGCCAGCTTCCAGCTCTGTCACAGCTCCTAAACACTCCTTGAATGTCAGTACTGGTGTTTTTTCTTTTCCTTTATTTCTCCTAGGTTCACAGTAGAGTTTTGTTAGGGAGATGCCAAGAAAGCACTCAAGCGTTCGGTGATTGTGAGGTTTAATTCCACCTTGGAAGTCCCTTTTTTAATTACCTTCATGTTTGTTCCTGTCCCACTAACCTTGCTCTCCACCTCTGTTTCCTCCCTCCCTGTTTGCTGGTGCTCTCCCAGAACAAAGAGTTCAAGATGCTGTCGGAGCAGCTGTCAGCCATCACCTCCACACACGCCACGGAGGTAGAGAAGCTGAAGGAGGAGCTGGCCTGCTACCAGCAGAGCCAGGGTGGGGACAGCAGCCCGCAGCTGCAGGAGGAGGTCGAGAGCCTGCGGACAGAACTGCAGAGGGCCCACTCGGAGCGTAAGGTCCTGGAGGACGCCCACACCCGGGAGAAGGACGAGCTGAGAAAGGTATGTCGGGGCCAGAGGGGCAGCTGGGTGGTGGCTGGCTAACAGAGCACCCCTCCGAAGTGGTTTCTTCTTCCAGCTGTTACACTGGCATGGACTTTACTGGGGCTTGTGCCCAAGACTGACCGTCCCTCTGCGTTCAGATGTAAAGTGCCACTGCTTTGGGGGAACCCACACAAGCACGTGTCCATTCACCTGGCAAGTGCTGATTGAGTTTCTGCCATTACCTGGACATGATGGCATCCCCTGAAAGGTTACACACATGTGCCTTTGGGCATGTTCCTTATAGTCTAGAACTAGCCACTGAGTCCGCTCTGCAGTCCGAGTTCCTGTTGGCAGGAGAGACGGTACAGAGGTAGTGGCCTTTCTTCTTAACGTTGCCTGCAGGGACTAGGGGCAACCTCTAGGCATCCCTACCCATAATCATAGTGCTTTGGGGAATTTGCCTTAAGTTTAAGTGTTGACTAATCTCTGGTTGGTGTGCTCTGTAGGTTTTCTTTCCACCCCATAAAACGGGATTGGACCCCACTCTCCCATCTCAAATGTCAGGATACAGAGATTCCCTTCTCCACTGCCAAGATAGCTGTTCAAACCAGGGAAGTCCCACGTGCCCCTGTGGAGCCTTCCACGGTCTCAGGACGCTGCTTCTCTCCCCCATCTTTATGGCAACCCACAGGCCACAGGGAAGATGGCCCACTGCCCACTTATTTAGTTCCTGTCCATCACTGGAGAGTCACGATGGGTTAAGAATCTAAGAGGGAAGGACTCAGTGTTCCTAACATTGAAATAACAATTTTCAGTGTTTAAAAACTGGGGCAAGCTGAGTGCTGCCACAGAAAGCATCCTGAGGTAGACACAGGAGTTTCCAGATTCTCTTCCCTGCATTGCCATTACCAAGTGCATGCAGGAAGTCTCACTGGCCTTAGTTCCCTCATCTGTTTAAAAAAAAAAAAAAGAAAAGAAGAAGAAGAAAGGTTGGTTCAGATCATTTTTTAGGCCCCTTCTACTTGCAGCTAGTCAGCTCCATGAGATGGTATTTGATGGTTTCTAGAAGGAAAAAGAACCTCCCCCAACCCTGCTCTGTAGTGCCTCTCTCTTCCTGTGCCCAGTTACTTTCTCCTGGGCTGAGCCCTCAGGCACAACCGGGAAATAGGGGGGCTGCCATCCACTTGCGGACCCAGCTCCTGCTGGGCTTGCCTACGTCACTTCCTGTCCCGGGCAGAACTTCCCCACCGTCAGCCACTGCTTTCCCCAGATTCCAGGGGGTTTCCCAGAGTCAGAAGGGGGATCCACACGGGGATTAGGCGACGAGGAAATTGAGACATAGGACTTACCGGTGCAGGCAGCCTGGCACAAAAGAGGCCACCCTGCAGCCTGTTGCCCAGATAAACCTGCCAGCTCACCCACCACGCCTGGAGTGGACTTCATTCTTCGGGGTAAAGCACATGCTTAAGGAAACCCCCGTTACAATGTAGCTACAAGCCTGTAACCTATAAAGTGTGGAATTCCAAACTTGTAGTTGATGGATCCTTGCTAACAGATAGACAGTAACCGTTGTATGGGAATAAGAGACAAGATGGTGAAATCCACAGGCAGAGAGAAGAGGCCAAGATCAGAACTGGAGACTCTTGAGATTGGTGACCCTGGGAGAAAAAGAAAAGCAGGTTCCCTGCACATGGGTGCTGGTTACATGAGATGCTGGGAAGTTAACCCAGCAGATCATAAAACTGGGGTCTGCGGTCTCCGCCTCCACAGAGGGCACTTGACTCATGGACTCCCTAGGCTCCTTCTCTGCCTCCCCTGGGGCACTGTGATTTGGGGACTCAGTACTTTTAAAGTATCCACGTCTCCGTCCAGGGAGCCTAAGGGTTTATAATATCCCATGAGCCAAATAAGGAAGCGGGCTGCCTCCTCCTCTCCTTTGGAAAAATTGTTACTATTGAAGTCTGGACCTGGGTCTTAAATATCAATACAATGAGAGCTTGGTCCTGGCAAGAAAAAAGAAAAATTCAAGGACACTGCCAAAAAGGGAACAGCAGGCACAGAGGCAGAACGAGGAAAGCACCTTCCCTGACTCCAAATATGAGCAAGTCCCAAGCTGGTAACTTAAGAAACTGGCGTGAAATGATTAAGTGCGATGTCCATCTTCTTCCAGGAGGAGAAAAAGTGGAAGCAAATTTTTCTCTTTCTCTAAGGTCTTCCAAACGTTTATTCTGGTGGCTGTGGGGTAGGGCAGGTAGGGGCTGGCTTTTTCCCCCTCTGGTTCTTCTCTGCCGAGTCTGGGTTTAATATTTATCAAAGGTACCACGTCCAGTCTTAACAAACGCTGAATAATCAGACAGTGGGTTTCTTCTCGGGCTTGTCCAGCAGCCTGCTCCTTGCTGAACAAGATCGGTGAGGTGGGCGAAGCAGGGAGGGAGCTGCCTGCTGGTAGATGTGTAATTAATGGATTTGATATTTCTGTCAGCAAATGTTGTATTGGAACTGGCAACCCGGTAAACTCGGGGCTCCCCGCTTCTGACGGCATTCTCATTGTCAGGCCACGTGGCCATGCTGCCTTGGACTGTGGGAGGCCAGGCCTCCCTGGGGGCAGAGCCTGGGCATGACCCACCCCCATCAGCTGCAGAAGTTAGCTGACAGTCGTTCTATTAAAGGTGTCTTTGTTGGGGCCTCTCCCCAGAGTGGTCCGCACCTCGGCCTGGAGCCTCCTTTCCTTTTATCTGTGGGATGTGTATTTTGTTCCTTCTTAAAGCTATCAGTGATCCCTGCGCTGACGGACTTGTGCAGCTGTGCTGTTTCCTATCCCTGATGAAAGAGACGTGAGTCCCAGGGCTGCCCTTGACACAGAGGCAATGGCTCATTATCCAGAATCTGCTCTGCTGGTGAGGCCAGCACGGCCTGGCTCAGAGCAGGGCTGTGGGTGGGTAAGAAAGAGCAGCCCACAGCTAGGTCCCTGGCTCTGAGCGAGGGTCCTTGACACCTGTGAGCCCCGCAGGCCTCGAGTGTTCAGGCTGGTGCAGTTGGGGTTCTGTGTTGCATTGTGTCATCGGCCACCGAACCACCAGCAGATAGTTACCTTGGATAGTTCCAATGTAAAGGTGTTCTGTTTTTCCAAATAGAGGTAAAAAGATCTGCCTTTGGGGGTAGGGGGGTTCTCACAGTGGAATGTTTTGAGCCTTCCCCCCCCAATGATACAGAACAGGACTTCTTTGGCCCATTAAGACTCAGAGTTGTGCTGTCAGCGGGCTTCATGGTTCATAAGGAGGCTGATGATTGTTAGAAAGAGGACCCCATGCGTCTCATGGAAGGACGTTATCTCACTGCAGAAATCATGGAAGCTCACAGCCCTTCGTTTATTCAGTAATTTATTGAGTGTATTTGTTAGGCACTGTTCTGCACACTGGTGCAAAAGTAAGCAATTTTAAAGGTCCTTCTCTTGGGCTTCCCTGGTGGCGCAGTGGTTGAGAGTCCGCCTGCTGATGCAGGGGACACGAGTTCGTGCCCTTGTCTGGGAGGATCCTACATGCCGTGGGGCGGCTGGGCCCGTGAGCCATGGCCGCTGAGCCTGCGCGTCCGGAGCCTGTGCTCCGCAATGGGAGAGGCCACAACAGTGAGAGGCCCGTGTACCGCAAAAAAAAAAAGAAAAGGTCCTTCTCATTCTTAGGGAGTGTAAATATTTGGGGGTTATTGGAGAGTATACAGATGGGAATCATACAAATTATCCCTCATGTGCAATAAAGAGAAATAAAGCAGAGTAAAGGGATAGAGGGGAACCTTTGGGGCCAGGGCAGGTGTGTTTCATTCAGACTCCCGCTGAGAAGATACCTGAGTGAGGTGAGGAATGAGCCATGGGGACTTCTAGGGAACAGGTGACAAATGTCACAGCAGGTGCGTCAGCCCTGCGGTGGGAGTAGGCTGGGTGGGTTCAAGGACCAACAAGGAGGCCATCGGGCTGAGGTGGACAGAGCAAGGAGAAGGGTAGGAAGGTGGTGGGATCACATCAGGAAGGATCTTCTGACCTTGAAGGCAACATTGGCCGTGAACCCTCCAGAGAGATGAGCAAGTCTGTCTGGTGCACTTGGTCCCTGCAGCACACACCAGGTCCCTCCCGCCCCGAACGCCTTCCTGGAACTCTGCTGTCGGAACCAGGTGTTTGAGGCCTGCTCCAGGCTTCGACATCACTGTCCTTCATGTGTCAGCCTTCTGACCTGTCAGGATGCAGGGTGGCCTAGTGGTTACGAGCTGGACCCGGTCTGCTCAGGGCCACAGCCAGCTGTGGTTTTCTACTAGAAGACTTGCATTTGTGCAAGAACCCAACTTGAAAAAACTGAGTCAAAACAAAACCAAAAGCCCAGAGCTACATTGTATCCCCAAACATTATCACTAGTAAAGGCAGTTACTTAGCTGAGGCATTTGTTTCATTTAACTTACCAGGGACTAAACTAGCCTGATTTACACCAGTGTTGGTTCTGATGATCTGTCCCCAGTCACCTTTTAGAGGTAAGAAACACTCCCAAAAATATTGCCTTGCAAGAGTTAAAAGACCCCTCCACCAAAAAAAAAAAAAAAAAAGGAGCTGCTGAATGATGTTTAATGAGCCGCCACAGCTGGCGAGGGAGCTATTTATCACCGGAGAGGACACACCTGCCTGACTCTGTGTTAGCGTCTCCCCCTGCAGCCTGCGTCCCTGACAACAAAAGCAAGGCCATTTGGCTGCAGAAGTTTGTCACCCACCACAACGGCGGCCAACAAACTCTCCATATACTAGCTGGTTGGGGAGACTGGGGATGGCCAGCACCTGGGGAAGTGTGATTGGGGGAGCGCTCTCTGCCCCCGCCTGGGATGTGGAGCTGAGATGGGGCCCATCCCTCCTGCTGTGCGCCTACCTCCAGAACTGCTCAGGCAGGAAGAAAAGCAAAGCTCCCCAATGCCACTTTGATGAATGGCTTAGAATAACAAAGCTGAGTTCATCAGAGGCCTGTCTTTTGGAATCAAAGCCTTGGAGGGAGACGGAGGAAAGAAATGAGGCGCCCGCACAACAGCTTTTAGTGGGTACACGCTCGTAACCGTGGCTGCCCCGCCAGCTGGAGTCTTGGCTGAGATTTTAGATCACAGGTGGTTGTGAAGAAGCTTCATGATCTTCGCCTGCATTCGGAGGAATGGAGGTTTCAGGTCCAGCCTCGTGGTGGTGGCATGCGCCCTCTACTGGGCAGACGACACGCTCCACTTCAGAGGGACGTTGCCGGCCTGTAGGATGCTCAGAGGACAGTCATGAGCACTGAGTGATCCTGGAAGCCGTCTCAGGTGCCCACCTGCTCTGTGAGCTGCCCGTGTATACAGAAGGTGGTTTAGGGAATGGAAGGCCTAGTTCCACGGAGGGTCTGGTTACCTCACAGCCTGATCTGAGCAGCCACTCACCCTGGTCCACTGGTTCAGGGGTTGCGGTCTTGCTTCTCCGAGGGGGACTGGAGTCCTGCCCTCCTGACTGTGGCACCAGGTGGAGCTTCACTCTGGCTGCACCCTGCGTGGGCTTTTTGTTGTAGAGGTTCACACCACGCGGTTTCTTCTGTTGGTCGTTTTCAGTTTGACTTTACTTGTACACCTAGAAAAGGGAAAGCTATTTTGAGTATTTGCCAAGCTAATTTAAAGGCACACGTGAGGTCATTGGGTGGTGAACTGCGTCCAATAACAGCAAATTAGATGAATTTAAAGAGTGCTTTTTTCCTGGCCTCCTGAGCCGAATTGAATTATTTGATTAAACAAGCTCATGTCTTCTAGATGTTTCAGTCAACGATAAACACATTTAAAAAAACAAAAAACCCTTTAAAGGAGTCCTGATTTTTGCATGAGGAAAGCTTGGGCTCCTTAACTGGATCTGCAGGGCAATTCATTCGTTCAACAAGCGTTAGGTGCCCGCGTCGGGCCGGGTACTGATGATGTGACAGCCTGGAACGTGGCCCCTGGGTCCTGCTGAGGCCTCTGGTCCAGGCTGAGCAGGCGCGTGTCTGCCAGGGGGCAGGGCCGTAGCGCCAAGACTGAGAAACCCTGCTTTACGGAAACCTGCTATGGCCCTTACCTGCTTTCTCACTGTTACCCACCTGTTCCTCAGCCCTGCTAGGCTGGGCCCTCTCTGTGGGCAGCTACCTTGAGTCTTGTTCATTTTGCATCCCCTAGCCCCTGGCAGGGCTCCTGGTACAGAGAAGCGCATCAGGAAGTGTGTGATGGATGAGTGACAGCCTTGCCCTGTGTCACCCCCTGGGCCAGAACTAGGCTTCGCAAGTGGGAGCCTTTGATGATAAAACAGCGTCCATCCCGATGCTTTTTCTTTTATACTTTGCCCTCACCGCCAAGTCAGGTTTGCTCTCTGTGGACACGAAACATCAGTTGTGTTCATTATAATAAAAAATAAATTGTCGACGAAGATAACAGTTTGGTATAATTAGTTACATGAGTGTATACATATTTACCAGCCTTATCTCATTTGATATCCTGTGGGGGGGCAGAGCATGGTCCTTTGCCTGATCCTCCATAGAGAGAGTTCCTGACCATGAAGGGGGTAATAATCTACTTGGTGGGAACGGGTCTGCTGAACATAAAGACGTAATGCCAGCGGTTCTCGACCTAGAGTAGTGTCAGCATTGCACTCACTAGTCAGAGCCTCATTCCTGTAACTCTCACCAGCACATCCGCAGATGAGCTGACGAGGGAAACTGAGTCCATCTGAACTGAGATTGCAAAGGAGCTGCAGTGTCCCGTTGCCAGGATGGGACAGTGTCCTGGAAGGTAGTTTTGAGCCACATTTTGAAGGAGATTGAAACCTCCTTGAAGTTTGAAGGAGTTGGGTCATGTTAATGGAGGGTTAACAAATGGCTTGGACCTTTTGCAAGCCTCTGCCAGTACTGTGTGTCTGCTCTTCTCTGTAAGGATCCTTAGAGAGCACGCCGCCTGCAGACTGTCAGCAGCTCCCCAGAGGGGCCAAGGCACCTAAGTGGAGCCACTGCCGTCTGAATTCCGAAGGGGAGAACAGCAGACCTCAGTCCTGGACTCCAGCCTCGTTGCGGTTCTCTCCTGACCCTTTCTATGTGATGCTGGGGCTTGGGGGGAGCAGTTCTCTTAACTCACCTCTTCGTACCTTAAGCTTATCTTTAAAGCCAGGAGGAAGGGAAGATGGCATTGAAACATAACTAGTTGGAACTCAAACCTCTCCAAGGCTTCTGCCCTTTAGCCAGCATCCCTGGGGCCTCCTTTCCTGCTTTTCCTGCCACGGGGTCTAGCAGCATTTCAAGGGAGTGCAGGTGGGTCCTCTGGGATCTGTGTGATCCTCTCTCCCCCTGGATTCCATGCCACAATCTCCTAGGTAGCAATTCTGGTAGGTCACCATCTAGTCTCAGCTACTCTGAACAGGCTGGTCATCACGTGTTCTGTTATTGTACTGAGGATGGCATTTTGAGGCTCTTTCTACCCAGGCTGGGAAGAAGCCTCTCCCCAGTAGGTCATAAAATGTACCACAGATAGCCAGAACCGATTTCTTCAACCAAAGGGAGCGAGGTTGTTTATGCTTATCACTCAGACCAAAACCTGGGAGCCTGTCTTACACTCATTTTTTTGTCTTTTGCCACACCTAGCACAGGGTACTGTGCTTAGGAAAACAGCAGCTTCACTGAACATAATTCACATCCTCTAGTTGAAAGTCAATAGCAAGGCTCCTTCCCTTCCCCAGCATCTGAGCTGTGCGGGTCCAGTGAGACACACATGGGCAGGGGCGGGTGAAGACCAGGGGTAATTCTTCATTGTGAGCTTTAGGCTTTCCTGAGACTCAAACATGAGAGCTCAGAATTTACCAAGACACGGAACTAAATACAAGAAGGCCAGTTATCACTGTAAGATCCTGAACACAGCATATGACCTTGGCGTAGACTTTTCATGAGGTTTCTGTGGGCATTGCAAAACCACAAACAGTGGTAAACTCATCTGCCTTGTTCTAATGGGGTTTTTCTTTCAGTGTACAATTTTAATCCCCAAATGAAAGCAGCTTTGGCCGATTCAATTTTCTTTAGTAAAAAGAGCATTTAAACTTAACCAGCTGAAGTTCAGACCTCACAAAAGGAGCCTTTCCTCTGCCCGGCTTCACAGGCAAATATTCTTCCCCCTGCTCTCTCTTTCAGCGAGTTGCCGACCTGGAGCAAGAAAATGCCCTCCTGAAAGATGAGAAGGCACAGCTTAACAACCAAATCCTGTGCCAATCTAAAGGTAGGTACCAGAGGGCAGGACTTTTCATTTTGGATTTTAAGTTCTTTTCCACACGAATTTTCCCCCAAAGATTTCTACGAAGCGTGTAGTTAGTCCGGATGCTGCAGTGGGGAAAGGGTTTCATCAGGAGAGAGATGAAAAAGAAGGGTGATCTTTAAGATCCCGCGACATTTGGTTTCAGGAGTTTTAATCACCTGAGCGCACAGACTCACCCAGCATGGTCTTTAACTGTTTTAAATTTCCCTTTAAAAATTGTTTCTTTCCACTGATACGAATCAGAAGTTTTGGTGGGAGAAAAGCCCACCCATGTTACCTTTTTGCCTTCCCTCCTTCCCCCCACCTAACCTGCGGCCATATCTCCTCGCATCTCCTTTAATCTCTCTGCACAAGAACCTGAAAGACCAGGAATAAGGAAGAAACTCTGGAACAGAGCCTGGGTTCTTCCAGCATTGCTGCCAGCGGTTGCTGTGACAGTTGTTGTAAGAGAGAGTCTGGCATGTTAGCCGAGCGAGTTGTGCGTGCAGCTGGCTTCTCTCCCCAGCCCCTAGGGGCAGAGTGGGCTCTCCCCCGCTCCGAAGACTGCAGCCGAGCCTTGGGAGCACACCTCCCTGGGCTCTGCAGAGGGTGAGGTCGCTGAATAAACTCGCCGAGTATCTGTGTCGTGAGCTTGTTGTGGGCAGCCTTTTAACAAGAGTTTAGTCGGCAGGCATGAGCGGTCACGCTCGAGGGGAAGCCATGCCAAGCAGACGTGCAGCTCCGTGCACTTGCTTTCCAGATGAACTTGCCCAGACCTCCGTCGAGGAAAACCTCCTGATGAAGAAGGAGCTGGAGGAGGAACGCTCCCGGTACCAGAACCTCGTGAAGGAATATTCCCGGCTGGAGCAGAGATACGACAACCTCCGGGACGAGATGACCATCATAAAGGCAAGGAGGGCAGTCCTCCCGCCCACCGACTTCGCAGCCCTTGTTCTCGCGCCGCTGCCCCTGCAGTGCCGTCTGGCACAGCGATGCCCGGTGATCGGTGCTGCACGAACAGTGTCGCCTCCCCGTGTCAGTTCTCACCCCTCCCGCGGGTAGATCTCACACGAGCAAGTAGCTGGGCAGTGAGTCCTTCCCAAGGGCAGCTCCTTTCCCAACTTTGGGGTCTTATGAAGATCTCGGTTAGGACTTGAAGGAAAATTCCACCCATGTAAATGTGTTCTCTTTCTTGTTTCCTACTCTGGGAGAATCCCTGTGTGGAAACAGGAATGGCGTGGGGAGCACAAGCTGCGGGGGGGCCTGCAAGGGTCTGACGGTTTCTCCTAACCCTCGATGCCACGCAGATACAGGGGAACGTTTTCATGTTTCACGATTTGTCATTCTCTTTTACCCCATGTAACTATTCCCTCCAAAAAGGCGTATTCAAACGAGACTGAATAAGTTAATTGTATCGGAACCAGGAAGAGAAGCTGAGTAGGAACATATATAGAAATCTAAAATTTTCCTACCAAGATCAGTTTTTACTCTCAGCGCCCAATCAGATGCAAGGGGGGAAAAGAGTCATTTTTAAGTGAACAGTATAGATGATAAGCTCTATTTCTAATATGCTTACTATTTTCAGAAACAGAATTGGTGGAGTGTAGGTTGAAGCAGGGGCCTTGAGGGGCCGGTGTGCAGTGTTCTCTTCAAGAGGGAGGCAGTGACAGGACTGTCTGTGTACTTCAGGCTGTTTGGGGGTGAAGGGTCTTTTCCCCAGGACTTTTCAGAGAAATTGGCCCAATGTTAGGGGTTTGCATTTCATTTACAGGGAGCACAGACCCGCTGTAGAGCTGTGTTCTCTTCCAAGTGTCATTTTGTTGCTTAGCAGTCGTTCCAAGAAACAGTGGTACCTATTCTTGTTGACAAAGGAGGCAAAAGTCCAATTCTAGAATCTACTGTTATTTGAAAAATAATGGTTCTTGTTAACATTAGTTCATTATGTGTTTTCACATGTTTCTCCCTAAACAGCAAACCCCAGGCCACAGGCGGAACCCATCAAACCAGAGTAGCTTAGAATCTGACTCTAATTACCCCTCCATCTCGACATCTGAGGTCGGAGACGCAGAAGATGCCCTCCAACAGGTGGAGGTGAGTAAGACAGGCTCTTGGCTCTTTGTCCGTGCTCCAGTGGGAGGGTCTGTGACCTGTGTGGAGCTTCTCCCACCAGCGCTGTTCTGTTTCTGGGACCACAGTTCCCCGGGCTCATTCCTGACAGCAGGGTCACTCGAACTGCGGCGGACTTATAGACGGTTCTCTGGAGTTAATGTTTACTGTGCAAGGCAATATATTATTGTTCCCACTCTCCATAAAGGAAGATCCCTGATTCCTCTTGCAAAACTGAGGACCTGTTGCAGAGAGGTGAAATAGCCGGAACAGCTGAGTCATTAAAAGGGAGATAATTTATCATCCCCATTCGGTATCACAGCACATATAGTAATACCAACAAGAAAATTTCCCTCCCTGACTTCGAAAGCTGGCTAAAACTCAGAGGACAGCAACAAACATTTGAAACAACAGATATTTGCTGAACGAAATGTATCTTTGTCAGTAATAGCCTCTTAGAGTCACACAGTGGTCTTTATAGTCTGTGTGTAATTTTATTAAAGGTACGTAGACACACAGTTTTTCCTCTGGCATTTGAAAAGCAGAAAATCACAAGCACGTAAAACCGTATGAAACACATGAAGATAGATGTGGAAGAGGGACGGTTATAAAAACAAATGTGCTTTGATCACATCCTGGTGCCAGGCGCTGCTGGCGGGTACTGGAGAAACCGGTGATCGAGCCAGAGAAGGTCCCTGCCCTCATGGAGCTTGTCTGATGGAGAGTTAGACACTAATCAGTTGACGGAAGAAGCTTATAATACAATTGCGAGTACCGTTAAGTGCTGTAAAGGAAAGTGAAGGATGGTGAGAGATGGCGAGTGATGGAGTAAAGGGTGGAAGGATAGAAAAGGAGGTCCTCCAGGTAAAGGTCTGTGTGCTGCACAGTTTGCTGTGGTTTGCTGCCTGCTGTATGTGCTTAGTAAGCATTTAATAAATGCTGGCTTAAGGCCCTTGGTCTTGCTTTGCAGTCTCCTGAGTCTGGGTCCCAGAGGCTTTGGTCAGCCTGAACTCCAGATGCACCACCCAGGTGTTTGTATATGTGACGGTTTACCTGCAGGCATAAGCACTTCCATCAGTGGACTTATGGTCTTCCGGGAAGCTGAGGCTGGTTTTTGGGATTGGCCAGAGCAGCATTCATTAAGTGCTGGCTGAACCACATTATGTTGTCCCTTATGTACAAACATGTACTTTTAAGATCCATGTGGATATGCTTGTGCCGATACAAATTTTCCATGCACACCCACACGTGACAGACCCTGGAGGACAGACCCAGGCATGAATCTGAAGGAAGAAATCTACTGGGAAATTGATGCTGCAGGATCTGTTGGATAAACGGGTTCCCTGGCAGAGCAAGCATTGATTTTGATTCAAGGTGCAGTCAGTGGTATTCGACAGCACGTTTAACAGTGATTAGTAAGCACGTTGATCCTTCATCAGGAAGCATTATATCCTGAGTTTTACAACTTCTCTGTGTGAGACCATTTTCCAGAAATGAGCTCTTTTTTAACTTCCAAATAAAAAGGCTGTGTCCTTATCCATTTGTTCCTAGAGTATATGATTGGTCATCTTAAGTGGCTCACACAGGAGGAATATAAGTGGCTGAGACTCAGATGTTACGTGACAGAAAATGAGCCTGGAGCACCAACTTTAATATGAGAATGATAGTTCGTTGGCATTGGCTTTGTCTCAGAGGCGTGGATTGATGTTTGGGAGGGAGAGGGAGGACAGACGGCCGACGGAGACAGCTGACCCGGGGGGTGCCGTGCGCTCCTAAGGCATCTGTGCTATTAAAACCTCTTCTTCCTGCTCCCTGTCTTCCTCGAAAGGAAATTGGCCTGGAGAAGGCGGCCATGGACCTGACAGTGTTCCTGAAGCTGCAGAAGAGGGTGCGAGAGCTTGAGCAGGAGAGGAAGAAACTGCAGGTGCAACTGGAGAAGAAAGAACAGCAGGACAGCAAGAAAATCCCGGTGCGTGAAGGAGCTGCGAGCCCGCAGGGCCGCACCCTGAGGGTGCTGGCGTCAGAATGACCCAGCTCACTCCTGCCAGGGCTCACGGGGTCAGGTGTGACCACGAGAGGTCGTGCTGGGGCTGGGTTTCAGGGAAGAGCGTCATCTTGTCTTGATGGCGTATTGAATCTTCTCTGCAAGTGCCCACACCATGCCAGTCGGACAGGAGTCAGCTTCCCCAGTACCTTCAGGGTAAAGGATTTCCAGTGTTGAGGCCAGCAGGGAGCCTGTGTCATTGTCACCCACTTGCAAAGAGAACCAGGGCGTAATTAGAGTATAAACACAGTTGACCTTCGAACAACTCGGGCTAGGGACGCCCAACCCTCTGCACAGTTGGAAGCTCACCTGTGACGTATAGTCGGCCCTGGTTCTGCATCTGAGGATTCAACCAATCACAGATTGTGTAGTGCTGTAGTGTTTACTATTGAAAAAATGCACGAATAAGTGGACCTGTGCAGTTCAAACCCATGTGATCCAAGGGTCGACTATATAGGCGAAAGTCAAATCTTAGAGAAAACCGATGCCTGTTTGTACCTGGAATCTGGTGTGGACTTGAGTTTAGTCCCATTGGGTCAGGGGCAGACCAAGTTTGCAGTCACCCAGGACTGCAGCCTCACCTCAATCTAAATTATCATCAGTATCTTGGGTCTTGAAAAGATATTTTTTGAAACCTTAGTGTCTCCAGATGTATCACTCCATCCCAAGGAGCCATTGGGCACCTGTGCTGCGCTCAGCACTGTGCTGGTGCCGGACTCACAGTAGGTGTTCAAAGTGTTTATTAAATGAGGGAGATACAAACAGAGGAGAAATCCCCCCATTGACTAGATTATAAATTCGAGCAATGTGTAATCTAGGTCAGGAGGACCAGACATAACACGGGTGAAGAATAAAAAATCACATTGGTAGTGCTCAAATAAATGCCAGGTTGAGTACAAACAGGTTGGTGCTGTAGGAATAGAGAGCGAGTGGTCCTCCACTTGCTATGAGGACCGCTTCTAATGGGATATGAGGCCGTTTCAGACATGGATCACATCATTAGCTGACCTCACTGTGGGTTTGTGAAAGGCCTTGGGTCTGTCCTCAGGCTTGAGTTGCCCCTTGCGGGGTTCGACCCCCTCCCTGCATCCTCAGCCCTACCCCCACCCCACCCCTACACACTTTCTCCTTTTGTAACACCCGACTTCCCTTTCCAATCAAATGTGATACAGATGTTGATCGGTATTACTGGTAAATTCTTGGGGTTTTTCCTGAGCAGTAAGTGGGGAGGTAAATCTTGCTGATGGATTTAAATCTTTCAGGTGGATTAGATTCAGAATGGAGGGTGAAAGGATTAGGTTTATAAATGACTCATTCAATTAGAAGAGAATCTGCCCTGACAGGCAAGCACAAATCAAATAGATGAAAAGCTGCACAGACGTCAGACAATGCCTGACGTGAAAGTTCCTGGCCGCCCAGCTGTCCCTGAAGGCTCACTCGCCAGGCTCCCCACTGCAGAAAT
Source organism: Globicephala melas (assembly GCF_963455315.2). Classification (NCBI taxonomy): domain Eukaryota; kingdom Metazoa; phylum Chordata; class Mammalia; order Artiodactyla; family Delphinidae; genus Globicephala; species Globicephala melas. The sequence goes on along the minus strand of NC_083326.1, from coordinate 6,425,134 downwards.
GCCAAATAATTTTGGAATCTTGGCTTTAGGACTTCTGCTTGTCTCGAAACCAGATAAAAAGGGGTATATCTTTCACTAAAAAATAATCACTGAGCAAAAGTTAGAACCGCAGGCTTGGCTCGCAGCCCTGTAACGTGCATCGAGGATCTCTGTTTAGGAAGAATGACCTTGTTCCTGCCAGAGTTTGGTAAGAAAGGCAGAGTATGGAATCCCTCTGCAGAAACCCTGAAACTGAGCTTTCAGAGATCCTGTTCTAGTTCTGCCCTGGGTCCCAAGAGAAATTCTGAGCCACCTAGGTCTTTGGTCTGGAGTGATATGGCCCAGGTCTTGGCTATAGAGAGAGGCCAGGCTCTGGATGAGGGATGACAGGGAGGTCCGTAGGGAGCCTGTCAGTGAGGGAGGCACCAAGCCTGCCATGAGGTGGGGCCTCTGGGACAGCCCATCCGTGTGTTTGACTTCCCATCCAGCTGGCTCCCTTTCCCCGGGCCTGGCAAAGTCACCATGGCTATCAGGGGGATTCCAGTGGGCTGTCCACTTAGAAACATAACTGCTGGTCCACCCTAGTACAGCTCCTCAGATTTGGATAGATGGTCTCCATTTTCCAAGAACCTAACGCACTTAACAATAATCCATGGTCGTGTGGCAAGCCCGTGCTACGTAGAACACAGGTGCAGGCCTCTCCCCAGGCCGGCGGGTCATGAGCCGGCCCTGAGCAGTCACATCCCCTACCACTGGGGATAGTGGGAGACGACGCAGAGACTGGTAGCCTGGAGCGTCGCTTTCCCAGGTTGCAGACTGGAAACAGTGCAGCCAGTGTCGCAGGCCTTGACCTGGAAAGGGCTGCTCAGATCCAGCCCCAGTCTCCAAGCCTGGGGCCCACCTAATCCAGCCACAGCTGGACTTCAGGTTGCTAGCACTGTGGATATCTGATTAAGCACGGTCAGGTTTTAGCTCCAGAAACCCATCTTATTCAGGGGCTATCACTCACTACTTGAAATCACGCCTAGCAGTGAACCATTTGTGAAGGTGTTTCTACCCCTTCTCATTGGACAGGTCAAGGTCAAGTCCAGTAGCTGCCGAACAGTGAGAGGAGTCATCGGCCCAGCTGAGTCCTAACGGGCTGGTGCTCCCGTTGTTGCTGTCCACACCCGCCCGCTGTGGAGCTGTGAAGCCAGACAGCATTCACGGTGCTCCGTGGCGGGCCCGCTGTCACACTGCCTATTGTGGAGCCACACAGGGGAAGCAGGCTTCTCCACAAGGCGCCTAGAGTGACCTAGTTGGGAAAACAGTACACATGTGCACACACACACTTCTCCGCAGCCACCCAAAAAAAACCGAAGAGGGGCTCTTAAACCTCATAATAAGTACATCATTGTTATATGTTAACCTTCCTAATAAGCACACAGGTCTAACGGTGCTGGTTTCCTAGGACTACTGAAACAAAGTACCACGAACTAGATGGCTTAAAACAACATAACTTTATTCTCTCATAGTTCTGGAGACCAGGAGCCAACAGTTAAGGTGTCAACAGGGCCATGCTCTCCTAAAGGCTTTTGGGGAGGATCTGCTCCATGCCTCTCTTTGAGTGTCTGGGCTGCTGGCGGCCCTTGGCATTCCTCGACCTGCAGCTGCGTGACTCCAAGCTCTGCCTCCATCTTCAGTTCATGTGGTGGTGGTGGGGGGCCTTCTCCCCTTCCTCTAAGGACACCAGTCACATCAGACAAGAGACCGTCCTAATGCCCTCATCTTGACTTGATTATATCTGCAAAGGCCCTATTTCCAAACTGGGTGACATTCACAGGTACCAGGTCTTAGGACTTCGGTGTATCTTTTTGGGGACATGGCTCAACCCATAACACAGTGTTATTTGTGTTCAACCTGTAGGTGCTTGTGAAGATCGTGTGAATAAAGTTACGTAGGGGATGTGGGCAGGCAGGAGGGAGCTCCGTGGTGGCCTGAGGTAGTGAGCTGCATCTTGGCAGGAAGGAGGCGGACATACAGAGGGTGGGAGTGCCGGGCACAAGCAAGGGCAAAACAAGCTCGTCCTGACCGTGGTGGGAAATCGTCCTGTGGAACAGCTGCCTTGCAGCCCGTGCTCACCTCCTTGCCTCTTCATCCATGCAGGCGGAACTGCCAAGCAGTGACTTAGATGTGGACCAGGATGCAGATCTAGCCTACAATAGTCTGAAGGTAAGATTCTTGGAAGACAAGCTTCCTTAACTCACCCTACGGAGGACGGATGATGGTGCTGGGCAACGGCAAGTCCAGTCCTGAGCTTCCGTCTACGCATAAGTGGAGCCGTAAGCCCACAGTTTCCCCTTCCCGCACTTGAGTTTCTTCATCTTTGAAGTGAAGGAAAATTTGTATTTACTCCAAACACCCCTGAGACAAAATGTATGAGTTTTCCACATCAAGCAATTCTCCAGTTCTCTGTGGACACCAACTAGGAGTCCTACAATTAAATTCAACTGTGGCACAAACTTCCGAGGGTTAACACAGACCCTGCTGGTTAGGGGCTCAGCCCCACAGGACTGCCCCCTCTTCAGATGCCAGTCACATCGGTGGGTCCCCAGGACTCTGCTACGATCATGAGTTCCCATGCCCCCCTCCTCACGTTTGATAATTTGTTACAACGGTTCACAGAACTCAGGAAGGCATTTTACTTACTATTACTGGTTTACTGTGAAGGGTACAACTCAGGAAAGGCCAGATGGAAGGGGTGTGACGCGTGTGGGAGGGGACTCGGAGTGTCCAGCCCTCTCCAGACACCTCCACGTGTGCATCAAACGGAAGCTCCCAAACCCTGTCCCTGAGAGGTTTTGTGGAGGTTCCGTTAACACAGGCATGACGGGGTTAAATCATTGGCCGTTGGTGTTTAACTCCATCTCCTGCCCTCCTCCTCCCCTTTCCTAAGGTCGATGGGTGGGCGGAAGGCTGCGGAGCTCTAACCCCAGGCTTGGGTCCTCCGGAAGCCCCCATCCTCCGAGAGTTACCTCAGCATAAACTCCAGCGTGGTTGAAAGGGGCTTACGATGAATAACAGAAGACACTTCCCTCACCTCATCACTCAGGAAATTCCAAGGGTTTAGGAGCTCTGTGCCAGGAACCAGGGGCTAAGACCAAATACAATAGAAGATGTTCCTCTCACCTCTAACACAGGAGGTTACAAGAGTTTAAGAAGCTCTTCCAGGAACCAGAGCCAGAGACCAAATATATATTTATTATTATGTCACATGTATCTTACCTACCTGATACAGTTTCAGTTAGAGTAAAATGTGCCAGTGGAGTGGACTCACTTTGAAAAACAATCCAGACCAGGATGGAGATATGTAAGGCCGAGGGCTCTCCCAGCGTGTCCAGCAGGAGGTGGCCAGGTGGAGGGTGGAAGGGCTCGGGTCTGAGGACAGGCCGGCCTGCATTTACTGCAGCGATGCGGCGTGTGGGTGGGGGTGGGTGGGAGGTACAGAAAAGGGGCGTTAGATGGGGCATTCCCCCTCCCCTGTCCTCTTTCCCAGAGACTTGGGAGTTGGGAATTTATGCAGTCTGCCAGGGCCACTCAGCCTCGTCCCACTTACAGGACTGCAGATAACTCTGGTAACAGCCATATTGCTCAGAACAGCCCTGAGTCATTCCCACAGCTTTTTGAACAACTAGGGCCACACTAATGGTATAAGAAGAGGGTGCTAGGTAGGTTTTTCTCTTTTCAATTATTGATTAGACTTACTTTCTCATGTGATATTTAAAAGGTTTAACACCTTCCCAGGGGCAGGGGAGTCTCTTGCTGTGATAAATGCCTGTTACAGGGCTTTCTGTACACCATCCTTCAGCTTCCTTTCCTGAGGGAGGCTTAGCCCCAGAGGAAGGAAAGGAACACGGGATCTTGTTAGGCTTTCGGGACATCAGTCTCACCCCTCATTTTAAAGATGATAAAATGGTCTATCCCAGTGGTTCTCTTAAGAGGGGTCCTGGGACCAGCGGTATCACTGGGATCAAGCCAGAAATGCAGATTCTTGGGCTTCAGCCCAGACCTGCTGAATCAGCAGCTCTGTGGTGGGTCCAGCAATCTGGGTTTTAACACACCCTCTGGGGATTCTGATGCCCACTCAACTCTGGTCAGAGCCAGAGGAAACTTCATCCACCATCTGGTCTCAGTCCCTTGAACCACACCTGAGAAAGCAAAGGTTCCAGGGGTACAAAGTTGTACGTCGAGCCAGAGTGAGGACCCAGGGCTCCTGCCTCCAAGCCAGTGCACCTTCATCAGGCAGTGCTGGCTTGTCCTGGGAGTGCACACTGCTAGCAGAAGGAAAATCACCCAGGCTCTGAGTGGAGTCTTAACTCCTGAACTTAATAACTAGACACACCAGTAATCACCACACCCCAGGGCCCTTCTCATTTCTGCAGAATCACTTGTCTCCATGCCTGGTCCCACATCTCCCAGCAATGACCACGTGTGTGGTGCAGTAGTGGGAAGGACCCTGGACCAGCCTGTAAACTCACTGTGAGCCTTCTCTGCTCCATCCTCAGCTTCCTCGTTCATTAAGTAACAGGGTTCTACCCAATGACCTCCTAGCTTTGCGATCCTGTGGCTCTGTGATGAACGTGTAACCAGTGCCCAGTTATCCACGTTCTTGGTTTTCTGTGGGAAAGTTTGAATCCCATGTATTCCAGAGCCTTATCAGCAATTTATGTGTAATTATCAGACTTTAAATTATCTGATTTCATCTCAAACACACAGTTAAATATTTTACCTAGAAAATTTTAAATACATTCCAAAACTGAGTTTCAATGGTATTTTTGACTCTGTCTACAGGCAGTGTTTTCTCTGCTAGCACTTGCGATTGACGGCTTTCCGTATGACCAAAACAATGTTCTTGGTCTGTTCTCCAAAACACTAGTCCATGTGATGCTCCTTAGAAGAAAACGGCAAGGAGGCCTCTCTAGACAAATAAGTTTAGGATATCAGGCATTTTATGTTTTCTCTTGGAAAGTCAAAAGATACATTCACATATTAGGGTTCCAGGAAGTCCTGTGTTAACAACATGTTTAAAATTGTTAACCCAGCACTTCCACAAAGAAGGGTTTCATAGCCAGATACACCTAGAAATACGAACCCCACTGAATCACTTAGAGGATTGCGACCATACAGGCATCATGTCAGATCCTTGGCACCGATAACTTGGGGGTCTGGGTTCAAGTTCAGGCCCCAGCTTTGACCACTTGCTGACATAGTCAGAACGTATACTGTGTGTCCCGTCGTTAACACGGGAAGGTTGCTCTTAGCTTCCCAGGTGGACGGGGCAGGTGGTTCAGGAAGGTGGAGGAGGAGGCCCCCCGGGTACGCTGCCCGGTCTCCAGGGAGTGATGAGTATGTTGCCGGGCTGCCTTCCAGAGGCAGGAGCTGGAGTCGGAGAACAAGAAGCTGAAGAATGAGCTGAACGAGCTGAGGAAAGCCGTGGCCGACCAAGCCTCAGAGCACAGCGCCGCCCACGGCATCCCTGACAGCTACTGCCTCCTGCTGAACCAGCTCAAGCTGGCCCACGAGGAGCTGGAGGTGCGCAAGGAGGAGGTGCTCATCCTGAGGACCCAGATCGTGAGCGCCGACCAGCGCCGCCTGGCTGGCAAGGGCTCGGTGAGGAGAGGGGGCCGCGGGCGGGGCACTGGGGCCACGCTAGGGGGAGAGGTGTTTTTCTTACGTTTCTTTACACAGGAGGGCCTTCAACCTAAAATAGCAGAGTCCTTTAGAGTCTCCTCTAAAAGTAGAGCAAGGTGCCAGCTGTCCTCCCAGCATGCCTTTTCACAGGAGGCTGCTGGAAGTTTCTAGGATCTTCTGAAGTTACCCAGTAGGAACAAGCTCAAAAGGAACGAGGCTCAGAATTAGAGTAAACCTGGGCCACGGCCTGAGCAGCCCCCTTGGCCTGGTTTTTTCACCTCAGGTCTTGCTCCTTGCTATTTACTTTGTTTCCCAGGTAAAGAAAGCCTTCCTTCTCTCTCAGCTCTCCCAGGGTGACAAGTGCAACTTAGCGTTTGTTCCTAATGTTTCCCTCTCCTGCACAGATTGAGGAGCGGGTGGGAGGGGCCAGAGGCCACCTGGGCTGCTCTGGGCGTGGGCCCAGGGGGCGGGGGAGCTGGGGCAGGTGGGCAGCACTGAGTGTGCAGGATTCCAAACTAAGACAGATTTCAGTCATCTCCTCCGCCTTCGGGGAGCTTTCTCCTCCAGGGACACCATCCTTGCCTCTCCCTCCTCCAGCCTCCCCTCCACCCTCTCTGCCTTTCATAGCCAGGCCTCTGACTGTGACTGTGATTCTCCCTGACTCTCCCAATGTGATTTTTTTTTTTTTTTTTTTTTTGCGGTACGCGGGCCTCTCACTGCTGTGGCCTCTCCCGTTGCGGAGCACAGGCTCCGGACGCGCAGGCTTAGCGGCCATGGCTCACAGGCCCAGCCGCTCCGTGGCATGTGGGATCTTCCCGGACCGGGGCACGAACCCGTGTCCCCTGCATCGGCAGGCGGACGCTCAACCACTGCGCCACCAGGGAAGCCCCCAGTGTGATTTTTAAAAGTCACGGTTCCTGCCGGGGATTAACCGCTGTTATCTGAAGCCTTCTGCTGCCTTTATCTTTTCCCAAAGGCTCGTTTTTCTCCCTCTGTGTATAGTCATTTCCTGACAATTGTTTGTATAACCAGAGTTATTTATTTTTTAATCTGGGACATTCTAGGAGCCAAACATCAATGCCAGGACGAGTTGGCCTAACAGTGAAAAGCACGTGGATCAGGAAGACGCCATCGAGGCCTATCACGGGGTCTGCCAGACGAACAGGTAAGCCCCACCTTGCAGTCACTGTGCCTGGAGGGGGCGACAGGGAAGGAGCCCTGCCCAGCCTGGTATGTGAGGGCCATTCCTCAGGCACTGACCTCGCGCTCAGCATCAGGGTGTTGGTTTTTATAGGAGATAAATGAGGAGGAGAGGACTCGGTGAGTCCCATGCGCTAAGGAAGCCTGCTGTTAGCATCAGCGGGACTCCAGCGAGCACCCCTGGAACATCCCGAACCCAGATCCTCTGAAAAGCACCAGGGAAGGGAGCTTCCCTGGGAGGTTTGGCAGGACGAGAGGGAAGGACTGGCTGGGAGCAGCTTTGCTCGTTGAAACGGAAGCAGGTGCCAAGTGAGCCCATCTGAGTAGTATCGGAGGGGCTGCTCCAGCTGTGTGCCCCGTCTACCAGCTTTACTCAGCCCAGCTGGTGGACGCACGCGACACTGGCCCTGGCATTTAAGACATGGAACCCAAGCCAGGCACTGCAGAGACTGGATGGGAGAATGTGACCACTACCATATTGGCTAAAAGGAGATTTCCCTGGACTTCAGCCTGGACTAAATTCCAGAACTTTCCCACTTCTGGTCCCCCCTCAAGGAGGAGCTACGCAGGGTTAAGGCAAAAGAGAGTGACTGAGGGAGGCAGCAGGGCCCCGAGACACAGGACAGAGCAGGGCCCCCGAGGTAGTGCAGCCGAGCACTTGCGAGTGTGCGCTGGGGTTCCATTCGCTTACCAGCTGTTTAGGGACACTTCAAACCGCTCAGTGCTTGGTTTCCTCCCCTGTGAACTGGGGACGGTCACCGCAGCCTACCTACCACATAGGGTGACTGAGGTTAGGCGAGTTAGTCCGTGCAAAGCCCTCAGAGCAGTGCCTGCCCATGATAAGCACGCAGTAAACATCAGTGTTGTTACAGCCCCTCTTATTACCTGTGCCTCTGTGGGCACTTGTAAAGCCGGAGCTGGCCTTTTCCCTGGCTACCTGTCTCTCTTCCTGAATGTTGATCCATCATTAAGCATTTGTTTAAAATTGCTAAAAGCAGCAAGTGCACCCAGAAAGTCGTCAGTAGGGGGCACTGGGAGCGCAGCGTGAACCTGTTTGCAGGAGCGTCACCGAACGACGTGAGGACTTCCCAGGGCTTTGATTCCCAGATCTTCTCATCTGGCCCCTCTTTCTGCGGATGAGAAAACCGAGCTACTCAGGCACACGACGGGCCTGTAACTGAGTCCAGGTAGAATCCGAAGGCCAGACTCCCAGGCTGGGCTGCCCCCAGCCCACTGTGTAGGTGATCGGGAGGTGAGGGTATTTTAGCAGGCCCCCAGGCCTGAATTTCCCAGGAGGAAATTCAGTGTCTTTCAAGAGGAGGGAAAGAAGGAAATGAAGGTGAATCTCTGAATGCCAAAACTGAGTCAAGATGTAGTCATTTTAAATCACCTTGGGTGAAGATAAGAAATGAGGTGAATAAGAAAAAGGAACACAGGCGATATTTTAAAATTTTTTAAGAGGAAGAAGGAAACTGGGAACTTGGTCCTGACAAGCGAGTGTGCTTAGCTTTCTGATCTTCATGGGCCGTGGCTGTTATCAGCCCCCTTTTTGTTCATCCAGATGGTTGTTAGGCCTCCAGACCTAAGTATAGGTTTCCCAGGGGATGCTTAATACCCTGGGTTTGTCTTCCTTTGCAGCAATAATGATGATGGTGATAAAACAAAAATAGCTTTTCTTATGTCTTAAAATAATTCAGTTCCCAGCAAACCCAGGGTACAATAGGGAATTAAGAGCCTGTGAAACCGAGTTAAGTATAGAAAGGAGCCTCTGCCTCGGGGAAGGGAAGCCAGAGGAACCAGTGCCCCAGTTGCCCCGCACCTGGAAATGACATTGGTGGGTTTGTCTCTCTTCCAATTCCTTGAATCCCAGCAGCAAGGAAGGACAGCAGTGGGCAGGCTGGCAGGGCAGGAGGATTAGGATGTGATTCCTGGAGCCCAGACAGCGAGGGCGTCCTTTCCAACAAGGACTGCTCCCTGCAAAGGTGCTTTGAAGACAGAGTTGCTTTTCCTGTAATGGAGAGTGTTCTGGTTGAAATGTAAATTGTATTATGCAGGGATGATTTTGGAGTTGGGGCGATTGGAGAATCTGTGGTCTCCCTAGAAAAACGTATACACTGAATTTTGCTTTGATTTCTGGAAGGAGTACAGACACACCCCCCCATCCAATCACAGCCCCTCTATAAGAGTACTGGTTTCCAAGTTCGGAACTTTTTCACTTGCTAACTTTCATAGTTTATAGAGTTCTTTTTTGACCTTTGCAACTGTGTCTTTTGTTTTCAAATTTGGAGCAAGAAGCCAGTGTTGAGGGCCTGCTCTGAGAGTAGCCACAGGAATATGTAGAGCACTTCTGCTTCCAAACACTCTCTCGTTTTCACATCTGGGGAACTAAGAGAAGCCAGCAACGCAGAACTAGGGTAAAGAGAAGGCTGGTCCATGCCCCAGAGCTGGGCTGCAGCAGACAGGCTGGGTGTTTGGAGAGGCCGTCTTCTCAGGGCTGTCTGGAACCAAGTGCATCAGGGTCTTTCCGGGAGAGACGGGCAGGTGGGCTGGGAGACAGAGGTTCCTGCTGCTCTTGGGCTGGCCTCGCCTCTGGGCATGCGCCCAGGTCACAGAGCTGCGTGGGGGCAGGGGTGTTGCCGGGGCTCAGGTCTGGCTCCAGGAACATGTTCCTTTCGCTGCTGGCCCGTTCCACCCAAGCCTTCCCAAGTCTGTGGAACTCCAGAGCAAGACTTAGGGTGCATTCTTGGACCTTTTCTCAGGTCCCAAGAAACCGCCTTGCAGGCCCTCTCCATCCAGCAGGTGCTGGGAAACTACACGAGGCCCAGGGCACAGAGAACAGGTTTGCTGTTGCCACCTGGGCTTGGGCAGCTGACCCTGGGGTTATTACTCACCCCCTGACGGGCCTGCGCAGGAGGATGGAGACCTGGTCTCACCAGGAAGGGGTACGTGCAGCCGCCTTAGGGTGGCTTGGAGTTTACGGTTCCTTTGGCCTTGAGCCCCAGCTGCTGCAGGCTGTCCTGCTGGGCAGGGCGAAGGAGAGGCAGCTAGACTCTGCTCAGCTTCTCTCACAGACCCAGCTCAGCTGCTCCTAGAAGCTCTCAGCTTTCTCCTAGGGGGTGATCATTCCCTTATCTTCCCCCAAATTCTGTTGGTCCTGAGCCATCAGCACAACTTCTGTCTCCTGTAATTCCATGGCATAACCATATTTATCCATGAACAGCTCCCTCCTCTGTGGCCAGGCCTGTGGTCTCAACATTCCTCTTGCTCCTGGTATTGGGGTTGCTGCCTCCCACTTCTCAGAGAATCCGAATCTCTTGGGCAGTTGGGTAGAAAGTCTGGGTGGGAAGTAAAGAAATGAGAACATCCATGGAGCACAAAGCGGTCTTTGTAGAAATGGGACACCGAGCTGGCTGGAACTTTGCCTGTGTCTGTCCATGCGGCGGCAGGTCCTTCCGCTGGGCAGAGGGCCGGTGGTTGGGTCCTAGGTTTCACAGTCTCCACAGAGAGAAAGTAATATTATCCCAGGCCTTTTCTGGTGCACGCCATTTCCAGTTTTAGGTTGTATACTGCCGATCTGGAAGAAACCTCTCCCATGACACAGCTGAGCACTTTCCCTCACAGTGAAGGCGGAGGCCAGGGCCGCGTGGGTGATTGGCCCAGGCAGGAGCTCCCTAGCCGAGGGGAGCCGTTGCCTGGGTGCTGTCAGAGGCTCTGCCCGCTGCTTACTCTTGTGTGTGTCTCTGGCCTCTTTGGGAACAGGGCTCAGCACAGGGGCACATGCACGGGAGGTTCTCCATGAATATGGGTTGGTATTAAGTTACATCAAGGACTTAGCTTTATTTTAAAAAGTAATTTCCCGTGAGCTTGTTTGGGGGTTTCCTTCTCAAACCACTAGGGGGCGCTCCCGCGCCGGCCCTGGCCCCCAGTGGTGTGGAGGAGGCAGAGGGAGACCCCTTCAACGGGAACAAAAGATGGGCCAGGAGTTGGTTGACTGGTTTTTTTTTCTTCTTCTTCTTTTCTTTTTTTTAACATCTTTATTGGAGTATAATTGCTTTACAATGGTGTGTTAGTTTCTGCTTTATAACAAAGTGAATCAGTTATACATATACATATATCCCCATATCTCTTCCCCCTTGCGTCTCCCTCCCTCCCACCCTCCCTATCCCACCCCTCTAGGTGGACACAAAGCCCCGAGCTGATCTCCCTGTGCTATGCGGCTGCTTCCCACTAGCTGTCTATTTTACCTTTGGTAGTGTATATATGTCCATGCCACTCTCTCACTTCGTCCCAGCTTACCCTTCCCCCTCCCCGTGTCCTCAAGTGCGCCTGACGTCCTGAGCCCCATGGGACAACTGGGCTGCACGGCACTCTAATCTTTGTGCACCATGCCTGGATGTTATTACAGAATTAGGAATGCTAACTTCCTCACCGCAAGGCTCAGCAGTACCCGCGTGCCCCCCTGCAGAGGGAGTCTGCTGGGAGCCGTAGGAGTGCGGGGACCCTCAGAGGCTGGCAGCCCCTCCTCGTGGTCTGGGGGGCCAGCCAGCGTGAGGCAGGAAAGGGCTTGAGACCAAGGCCGGGAGACAGGGCACCTGCGTTCTAGCCTAGGTGTCAGTGTCAGGCAGGTCATCTACCCGTTGGTGTCCCTGCACACGTGGAAATGACATAGTTGGAGGAAGGGATCCCCGAGGGCCCCTTCAGCAACGACACACCCACCTCTGGGCCCGACCCAAGGATGACCCCAACTGTGCCAGGAGTTATTCCCAGTGACCCGCCCTCTGGGTTAAAGCACTAGCTCAGTAGATGCTAAAAGGCCCTGAGTTCAATATAAGTGTTAACAGCTGGGAAGGGAAAGGCCTAAGCTATCGGCTCCCCGCTTCGCACAGCCCAGGCCACGTGTGGATTGACAAGGATAATGGGACACACAGACCAGCTGAGAGCTAAGCAGGGCAGGGCCGGCAGAGTCTACAAGCAAAGGCAGTATCTGGAGAAGCCAGGCCTGTGTGAGGTCCCAGGGCAAGCACCCAGCCGGAGGGAGAACAAGCATTACCAGGAAGCAGAGGCCACGGACTGGCTCCCAAAGCATCCTCCTCACTAGCTTTCCCTCTGCTCCTTTTCATTGACTCCAGAGTCGGGCCTGCTGTCTGTGTGGCCAGCTGTGCCCAAGAAGCGGCCTGGATGAGCCCCACAAGGGCTGGGCCCTTCCTCATGAGGCAGAGCTGGGGGGAGGTGTAATGGGTGGCTGCACCCCCCAGACCTCCCACACAGCCTGACAGCAGGGCATAGGAAGGGGTTACTGGTCCTGATAGCAAGCAGTGGGAACGCAGCTCCTGCTTCGTGATTCCTGCCAGGAAAACTGGGATCCAACTGGCAGGAGCAGAGGCCTCTGGGAGCAGGGACTGAGGGGCCAAAATCTAGTGGGGACAGCAGGGCTCTGCCTGCCGCCCACCACTCAGTCCCGCTGGCCTTCGAGGGCCTCACGTGTGCCCGGGGCTGTGTAGGGTTGGGGGAGGTCCGTGCTGGGGGAGTATGTGACATGTGCCTGGTCTCCTGGAGCTGCGCTGCTGGCATTGGGCAAACACAGGGCACATGGAGAGGATAAAATAACTCGCAAATAGGAGGCATCTGGCCTCCTGCTTTCCCAGCTGAGTAAATAGGAGTAATGCAGTTGGGTGCCAAGGTTAAGGGGAGAAAGCTCAGCTCATGATGCTGGTTATTATTAGCACAGTTGTTATTAACTGTTTCTTCATGCAAGACTGCAGTGAGGACAGGAGTTGAGATGAATTAATACTTTTCTGCCCTTAAGAAGTGACAAGAAGGAAACACACATTACAAAGCAGGCAAAACATGTGGTCTCCTTCCCTGTTCTCTCAGAGCCAGGTGTCCCCAAGGTGCCGCCCTGCTGCTCCCCAGATCCGGCATCTGGGAGGCCGCCGACCCCGCCGTGTACAGTTAGCCCCTGCTCAGTGTCTGCACCTTCCACCCTGCGCAGGTCCTCTCCTCCCTGTCCTGTTTGCATCTCTCCTGATTCTCCCTTTCTTTTCCCAATCCTCCTGCTAGTGGGAAGGACCGTGAGCGAGCACAGGTAAATGCCTCTGCCCTGCCCGTGCTGCAGATAAGCAGAAAAAGCGCCACCCTCTGCTCTGTCTTCAGGAGCGTGCTTTCCGGCCTGGGGTGATCAGTGATCCCACAGGAGGAGGTGCTGGTGATGGGAGGGAAAGGAGGGCAGCTGGGTGTTCTGGAGCCTTCCCTCCTGCCTTTCCACACCTTGGCTGTAGTATCTCTTCCCCGGGCTCTCTGCTGCCCTCTCTCTCCCTCTACACTGGACGCCCTGTTTTTCTGTCCTTTATTTCTAGCAAGACTGAGGATTGGGGATACTTGAATGAAGATGGAGAGCTCGGCTTGGCCTACCAAGGCCTAAAGCAAGTTGCCAGGTCAAATGTGTGCCTTTCTTCCTGTGTCTGCTCTGTTCTGTCCGCTTGTGTCTATGCTTAATTGTTTTTCAGCGGGAGTGGATGCAAGGGCACAGTTCGCGGGGGGGAGACGGGGAGGGGTGTTGGCGGGTAGCCCCTTGCATCGTCGTCTGTCACTTTGTGTGAAGGCTGCTTGTTTGGGTCAAGGTGGTAGCACTAGATGGCTCGCCGGGACCTCAGAGACCACCGGCTGCAGCTCACTCACTCTGCAGCTGAAGGAATAGACCAGCGGGAGGTAACGTGGCAGCAGATGCACAGCTCTCCAGAATGGGGGGAGTTTCATTCTGTGGGTTTCTGAGTCTGTGCCGCTTCCGTGCTACACACTGACCATCCTGACTGCAGGGTCCGTCAAGAGCATCGGCTGCATTTGTGCTGCTGGCCGTGCTCCAAGCCCAGGGGTCCTGGCAGCCTGCCCTCCAGCACGTGTGCCAGTCGCCATTGCAGTGACTGCCTGGACCTCCGAAGAGCTGACCAGCCCAGCGCCCAGCGTGCTCCAGGGTCGCCATGTCTGACCCTCACCGCGCGCTCACGGGGCAAAGACACTGGGGCTTGCAGGGTGTGAGGAACTTGCTGCTTGAGCAGAAGATCCAGAATGTGAACCTGGTTCCATTTGCTACTGGAGCCTGAATCCGTAACCCTTGTGGCCATCAGCCCTGGGTGATCAGCTTAGCAAAGGAAGTTAGATGTGCGCAGAATTAACACAACCTGATGATCACATCGCACGTTTCCTGCCAGCGCGTGGCTTTTCAGGGCTGTGGCATAGCTTCGTGCACTTGAGATTCGCAACAATAGGCTTGTTTCCCAGAAGAGGAAACAGGCTGGGCGAGGTGGCGTGAGTGCTGTGCCCAGCACCCTCGGCCTGATGCCGGCGGGCTGGAGCGGGAGCCCGGTGCCTCTCGCATCGTCTCCCGAGTTCTGCCTGCTGATGACGTCATGGAGGTCCCGTTACAGTATCAAGAGCCTCTCTACTTGGCAGAAGAAAGTTGAGGTCAGCTGGTTCTCGAGGCAGCATGTCTCCCGGCTGTGGGTTCAAACATGGCCCCACCTGTGAGCAACATGACATCTGGCTTCATTTCCTCTCTGGTAGAATGTGGATCAGAATCAGACCTGCCTCCTCGGGTCATTGCAAGGAATAGATGAAGGTGAAGCACTTTGCACGTGCCTGCCACACAGAAAGCATGGAATAAATATTAGCTGCTACTTGTATTATAGTGGCTGTTTTGGAGTAAGGTCAAATTCCTGTCCCATCTAGAAGTTTGTTTTATTTTGGGGTGGGAGGGGGAATAGGATGTGCTTTAATACATAAAGAAATGAATGCATTAATAAAACAAAGAAGGCACAGCCCAGTGCCTCAGGAGATCCAGAACCAAATCTGCCACTGGCAGTGGCCTCAAACCTCTCTCACGTTTAGTTTTCTCACCTGCTAAGTCAGGGGTTCTCCGACTTTGCACAGAACCCTGGACTAAGTCACCCAACTACAGTCTACATGGAGGATAAGAAAGATGTGAGCAGCAAACTCACAGTGCAACCCGGGAGCTAATCCTTCGGTCAGAGTTCCTAGAGCCCAAGCGTTCCAGTCTATTTCTCTCATTAAATTTATAACTTACTGGTGATTACTTTTAGTTTATTGTAGCCAAGATCGGATGTTATCTAAATATTGTGTGTCCCCTAAAAATGCTGATTCAATTACCAAATTACTTTGCACAGTCCTCGCATTGTTGTTTTCCTTTGGTAATGCTGCCTGTGATGAATGGGTGAATCAGTCCTCCCTCCGTCATTTCTTCATTCATTTGTGTCACTTTGCTGAGAAGTCCCTGGGGCCAAGCACTGCACCTGGTGCCGCCGTGGAGCTGACTGAACACGGGGTTGCTTCCATCCGGGACTTCCCGGTGTAGACTTTCCCCTCTCTCTTGCTCCCTTGTAGATTTGCTCCTTCCTGTCTTGTGGGAATTATCTCCTCCCAGAATGACAGCAGAACTAGCAGAACTGCAGAAACATGGAGCTGTCTCCTAGGCACTTCCATGGTCCTGACTCTGCTGAGCTCTGGTCACAGTCTTTGTCTGCATCCCAGGGAGAGGGTGGGGTGACCAAGTCAGGAGGCTTTTGATGAAAGTTTGTTCAAGTAGTTACGCCCAAGAAGACAGCATCATAGTCACATCAGTAATTAACTTCCTGAAGAGGAGGCTGCTTCGGAACCTTCCTTAGTTCCTTACCCATTCCCTCATAATAGAAGGTGTCTCCCAGAATTGCCCAGAGTCTCCCGAAGCTTCTCCCCAACCTTCTCCAGATCTTCTCTAGGTCTCTCTGCTTCTTGTCATGACATCAGTTGATCTTAAACCTCCCCCCGGATCATCTGCAATTAGTCTTAGTTTCTGTTTTGACTGGGGAAAAAATGTATATAAAAGGCCAGAGATAAAGTGGGTATAAGGTAAATAAAAAGAAGGGATCTTTCTATAGCGAACAAATGTGTGGACACCAAGGGGGGAAAGCGGCAGGGAGTTGGAGGTGGTGGTGTGATGAACTGGGAGATTGGGATTGACATGTATACACTAATATATATACAATAGATAACTAATAAGAACCTGCTGTATAAAAAATGAATAAAATTCAAAAATTAAAAAAAGTAAAAAGAAAGGATCTTTCTAAAACTTGCAGAGAATCTACTGAAGGGAAAATATGCAAGTAATATAGCTAGTTCAGTCTACCAGAGTTCTGTCTTAGCAAGGAGCTTCTTGTGAACTTTGGGCAGATGTGGACGCTTTTACTGAAAAGATGCTGTAAGAAGTTTATTTCTGCTGATGATATTTTGACATGGAGACAGTCTCTCAATCCCAGACCAATAGACTGTGCTCAGGAACAAAGAACAAAGGGATGAGGGTGGTTGAGAAAAAGGCCTAAGGCAAGGGGTGCCGTGTTTGGCCTTGATCCCCTGTCCTCCCAGAGGAAGGCTGGCCTGCTTGCCCGCCCAGCCCCGTGGATCTGCTCCCCTCCGTGTCCGTCCCCTGTTGGTTTCATGCAGTTGCTGCTGCTGCTGTGTCCCTGCTCGGCTGCTCCCCTGTTGCGTGTCCACGTGTGGCCCCTACTTGGGGGCACAGATGCAAGCCACACGGTTACCTGCCCTCCTTCCCGGGTGCAGGTTGCTGGAGGCCCAGCTGCAGGCTCAGAGCCGTGAGCACGGGGAGGAGGTGGAGGGTCTCAAGGCCCAGGTGCAAGCCCTGAAGGAGGAGATGGACGAGCAGCAGCAGACCTTCTGCCAGACGCTACTGCTGTCCCCAGAGGCCCAGCTGGAATTCGGCATCCAGCAGGAGCTGTCCCGGCTGACCAATGAGAACCTGGTGAGTTGCCATGCCCCGTGGAGCCCAGCTCTGGGAGGTCACGTTCTAGAAGCAAAGGGGACCAGGAGTGGCCTTTCGCCAAATGGACAAGGTTCATGTGCTTGGCCCTGTGGTAGGAGTAGAGAGTCTAGAAATCTACAGTCAGCAAGTGTTTGTGGAGCTATTTTATTTATCTGTTAACGTATAACTAACCTCCCCAAAACTTAGCAGCCTGCAATAGCAACCACATTTTGTGGGTCAGGAATTCTGGCAGGGCTCAGTGGAGGTGACTTACCTCTGCTCTACTGTGGTTGGAGGGGGCTGGAGGACACAGACAGCCCCAGTCCTGTGTCTGGGGCCTCAGTTCCCCTCCACGCGATCTGCTCTCTGCACACGTGGCCGTCTTTCATTGGACCACCATGGGCTGCTTTACACGGCAGCTGACTTCCAACGGGATGAGCTGAGAGGCCTCTTCAAGTCTAGTCCCAGAACTGGCCCAGGGTCGCTTCTGCCACATTCTGTTGATTAAGACAAATCTGGGCAGATTGAGTGATGGGGATGGACTCTTCCTCTTGCTGGAGGGGAGGAATGGTTGGTAGCCATCCTGGCAGTAACCAAAGGAGCCGCGCAGATGCCAGAGAAATGAAAGACAGTCTGTGTCCTCAGAGAGCTAACAGGCTAGTAGGGGAAGCAAGACATGTTAAAAAAAAGAAGAGAAAGAAGATGGTGTTTCCAAAAGCATGATTCTACATGGAATTAACAAGTATTACAGAAAAAGAATTGTAGGGGAGGCTTGACCTGAGGCAGGAGGCACGAAAGGGACGTCACCCGTGCAGAGGAGGAAGGAGAAAGGGGGTCCGGATGTTTTCCGAGGTTCCACAGGGGCATGTTCGCTTCTGTCTCCTGCGTCACTCCTAGTCACAGTGTCCCTGACGGTCGTGGCGCTTCCTGCCTCCACTGCCCAGCTGGGTCAGGGCGACAGTAATGCTGTTCAGGTCCCGGGGGCTGATTTTCTCCCTGTGGTGGTGGCTGCTAGGAGTTAGGCAGCCACTGGGGGGCCCGGGCCAAGAGCCTGTTTTGCTCCTGGGCCCCAGGTAACCTCGCTGGCCTGCAGGCTCATCCAGCTGACACCTCCCCGCTGCGCTCTCATGCCTTCACCTGTCCATTCCTTCCCAGGGCACCTCCCAGCCACCTGAGGACCCTGAGGCTGAGGGTCTCTGGGGGTTGGCATGGCAACCTGAGGAGGCTCGGCCTAGAGAACTGTGGGTTGGGCAGGGCACCAGGCAGCCTGAGCCCAGAGGAGTCTGCCGTCTGGGCTGAGAGAACACTGTGACCCATCTCCCACTTCATGGGTCCAGACCTGGGGAGCGGCGGGCTGCTTGGGGCGGACCTCCTGCTGGACCCGGGGCCTGGCCTCCTCGATAGCTGCCTGTGAGCCAGGCTGGGCCCCGGATCCCACCCCTGCCCTCCAGGGCAGGATTAGATCTGTTCTCACACTGCTTCCTTCTGCTTTTAGGACCTTAAAGAACTGGTGGAAAAGCTGGAGAAGAACGAGAAGAAGCTCAAAAAGCAACTGAAGATTTACATGAAGAAAGTCCAGGACCTGGAAGGTAGGGTGTGAGTGCGGGTGTCGTGAGGCACAGGTGTGCTCGGCCGCCCTCATGGAGGAGACTGCCTCCCCGCCCGACACTTCCACTTCCCCCACCTGCTACTGCCCCTGCCCAGGGCAGTCACGTGACACAATCACACAGACCCCGGGAGCTCCCCCAGTCTCAGTTTGCCGGAACCTGCACTGATGACCCACAAACCTAGCAGGTGTTTGGGTGCTGACTCAAGCTCTGCGGGGAGGGGCAGCTGAGACAGTGGCCCTGTGGTCCTGCGTTCAGAGGGCTTAGAGCTGGGAGACAGTACCTTCTGGTTCGAAAGAATGCTCCATGATATAAAGCCCCAAACCACGGGGGCCCTTCTCCACGCTGCAGTAGTCAGGGAGAGAGGTCAGTTCTGTGGTTGAACTTCCCAGCTGGAATCTGGCCCAGAGAGGTCAGGCAGAGATTTAACTCAGTCTCCCAGAAACCCCCAGAATGTTTTCTTTCCTTGACTCCCCGCTGTAGATCTAATCATGTCACTCCCCACCCTTTAAACAGCCTGCCTTGCTAGGAAACCTTTCTTTGTCCCCTCACCACCTGGGATACCCCCCCATCCTTCCACCTCAGCTCAGGAGTTACGTCCTCAGGGTTCCAGTCCCCTCTTTTGCTGTCCTGACACCACACAGCTACGTCACAGTTCCCATCATAGGTATTGTTTAATCACCTGCTTATGTCCACCTGCTGCTCTGGACGAGGCTGTAGGAGGGCAGGGCTGTGTCCTGTTCAGGCTTGGGCCGTTGCCCCCATACCCCACATGCCCTTCTCTATCTTTGGATTTCTCTTTTCTGTTCCTAGAGTTCTCAAAGTCCTGGTCACTCAGGCTTTTTCTTCTCCCCCACCTCCTCCCCTCCCTCTTTCCCCCTCCCTCCTTCTGTCCTGTCCCCTTCCTCCCTCTCTCCATCCCTCCTTCCTTCCCTCCCCCTCCCTCCTCCCCTTCCCTCCCTCCTTCCTTCCCTCTCCCTCCTTCCTTCCCCCTCCCTCCCTCTCCCTCCTTCCTTCCCTTTCTTACAGCTGGGTGGAGAAAAAGAAACAGCTCCCCAGCCGGATGGTTGTACATCCTGCGCCTCACATCCTTCCCGAGTTTTCTCTGGTCCAAAACCTGCCCGTTGCCATTTTGGGTGTTTCCCCAGCCCCTGTCCTGAGTGGCCCCCAGTGCCTGATGCTAAGCTCCTCTGGTCACACTTGGAGTGTGGCCCAGGCTGCAGGGACAGACCATGTAAGGAGTGTGACAGCCCAGAGAACCCAGAACCCTGGGGCCCCAGGCCCCAACCCCACCCACCTGAAATGACCCCGCCCCCGAGCCTGAGCCTGGAGGTCCCAGTTCATCCTGCGTCCCTCTCTCCTGTTCAGCTGCCCAGGCACTGGCCCAGAGTGAGAGGAGGCGCCACGAGCTCACCAGGCAGGTCACCGTGCAGCGGAAAGAGAAGGACTTCCAGGGCATGCTGGAGTACCACAAGGAGGACGAGGCCCTGCTCATTCGGAATCTGGTGACAGGTCAGGCCCTCTGTGGCATCCCACCCCCAGCCCCTCCTCCTGCACCTCCTGCACACCCCCCATCCCACAGACACCCCCGCCCTCTTCCTCCTCCCCCATCCTCCATCCCCCAGCCACTCTCAGCCACCACCACGAGCTGCTGCACTTCTGACCAGCTCCCAGGTGATAGTGATGCTGGGGTTAGTGTGTGGGCTGCCCCCGGGGCCTCATGCAGGGCTCTGGGGAGCCGCTTTCCTTGCCAGCCCCGGGCCTGGTTTGCCAGTTGTACCAGCCTCGACCCCTCTGGTCTTACATCCCATCTGGCTGCAACATGCCAGCCTTCCTGCTGTGTTCAGCCCAGTTCATCAGCTGCCTGCAGAGCCGGCAGGAAGAGTCCTGGACCAAAAAAGGAGGGATCTTCGGTGGTCTGGTCCTCTGGCCCCTGAGCTCCTAGCTCCATTCTCCAGTCTCTTAGTTTTACCATCTGTAAAATGGGGATGAGGATACTGACCCCGCCCACCCCACACTTGACAAAGTGTGAAAGTGCTGTGTTAAAGCTGCGAAACCCTTCTCGAGTGTGAGGAATTCAAAGAGGTGGTAGCTTCTGCAGGGGTGTTTGGAGTTCAAGTAAGAGGTAAACGTTACTTAAGAGAAGTGTACGTTTATCGAAGTCCCAGTCTGCTGAGTACTGGGCCAAGGGCTGCGGGAAGAATGGAGCATGGCTTCAGCCTAGCACAGATTTTGCTTCAGCTCTTTGTTTTGGGTATTTTTAGTAGCTGAGTATTTTGCTCTTTTTATAAAGGTTAATTTCCCCACAATTGCCTGACTACTAAATGTGATGTAAGTTCACCTCAGATTTCCTTAACCAGGCTGCATCTTGTTCAAACACCGTTAGGAATGAGCCTTTAATCTCTGATGAATGAAACTCAAAGTTCAGAGCCTCAGAGCAAAAAGAATAATAATGGTGGAGGCTGCTTGTGCCAGCCAGTGGGTGGCTCCCTCCCACGGTCATCGCTCAGGTGGCCCCAGGCCAGCTCACCTGCTAAGCCGCCTGCACACAGCACTGGTCACCTTCCCTCCAAAAGACCCTTCCACACGAACACCGGGATTCCACTGATCACGGCCCAGTGTTGGCTGGTTACTGTGGACGATGGAGAAAAGTAGAGCCATGGTCCCTGCCCCCAAGACGCTACCCTTTAGCTGCTACGGGACTCAAATCACAATAGAAAGTTCCAAGGCAGGACGAGCTGTCTGCAATCTGCATACGGGTCAGCCTCGACGCAAGAAGCTGTAGGTTGGAAGTCTGGGCCTTAAAACACATTTTTCTGTATAAATGTTATTGGCATTCTAATTAGAGCCAAAGGCCAATCCGCAGTCATCTGTTAAACCTATGAGATGCCCAGATGTTAACCAGGTACCCAGAGTATTATGGCCTGTAGGTGTATTTGAGGCCGGGTACCCACTGGAGAAGCTGGCAGCACATGCACAGCCCCAACCCTAGACGGCCCTGGCCCTAGACGGCCCTGGCCCTAGACCGCCCTGGCCCTAGACCGCCCTGGCCCTAGACCGCCCTGGCGGAAGATCTGAGGAGTTGCCCCTTCCCCTCCCCCAGCCGCCCTGCAGGTGGAGGGGAGGTGGCCTCCTTCACTGCCTTTCCAAGCCTAGAGGTGGCTCCTGAGGCCTGGGCTGGGTGGAGCTTGGGGGTGGCGGTCATGAGGGTGTGGGGTGAGGCCTGGGGGTGCAGTGAGCACGCCTGGAGTCTGAGGCCCGTAGCCTTGTGCCCGGGCCTCGTGCTCGCCTTTCATCTTGCCTGTCCCTGGGCCTTTTCTCCTCCTGCTCTGGGCCCCCACCAAGCACTGCTGCTCTCGGCCTGGTCTGTGCCTCCCCGGGCCCCCTCTGGCACGGAAAGCAGTCTGACAGCTTCTCCCTGGCCCTCCAGGGGCTTTGGCAGGAAAGGACCAAAAGGCTGAGCAGGAGTCTGCAGTTCACGGGGAGGCCCACCAGCCGCTTCTGGTCCTGCCAGAGCACACGGGGTGGCCGTTTAGAGGAGAGGAGTTGGGGGGAGGGGAGGGGGGAGCAGCTGTCCCTGAGTGTGGCCAGGCTACCGCTGGCCAAGAGGGAGGCGGCGGCGTGGGGAGGGGAGAGCGGCTGTGGCCAGTCAGTGGCCTGCTTCACCTGCTGCCTCCGAGGCTGTCTGGGCGGCGGGCGCTGCCGTGCAGTTGCCGAACCGAGCGCCGGACGCGCTGGAAGTTGCTGCAGCTCTCCCAGCCCCTGGCACGCGGGCTCTGTCTGCGGGAGCCGGCCTCGCCTTCTTGCAGCTGCAGGGCCCGTGTGTCCCCCACGGGAAGTGCTGGTGCAGAGGGGTGGGAAGTTCTCGCCCCGGCCGCCTGGTGAGGGAGCCAGCTCCTGTCTCCAGCTGGCCTCTGGCCGCGGGCCCTTCTTACTGTGTGTAAACTCGGGCAGGGAGCCACCTGTGGATTCTTTTCCCCATGTTGCAAGGACGAGGAGTGAGGAGGCTGTTTTAAACAATTAGGAACATGATTTTTGTTTGTTTGGGGTTTTTAACTAGTTTCTGAAACTACCGGTAGTCAAGGTCAGAGGGAATCTGTGTATCAGGGCAGCTTCTCCCCTGCTCCTCTCCCAACCCCCATGAGGAGCTACAGGAAAATGTTAAAATTATTGGCATTGCAGGCCAGGATTCTTGCAGCCCCAGGCATCGGCTATACATCTAATTCTTGCTGTTTGTTGCCGGTAGACCTGAAGCCCCAGGCGCTGGCGGGCACCGTGCCTTGCCTCCCTGCCTACATCCTCTACATGTGCATCAGGCACGCGGACTACGTGAACGACGACCTCAAGGTGCACTCCCTGCTGACCTCCACCATCAACGGCATTAAGAAGGTCCTCAAGGTCAGTGTCCAGGCCGAAGGGGGTGGTGTGTGGGGAACTCGGGGAAGACAACAGCTCACCGCTGCTTCTCTCTGTCTGGGTTTTGTGATCACAAGTTCTCCAAAATCTCCAGGTCTGAAGGTAAGTGACACCTGACCTCTAGATAAACAGGGTACCAGAATCTTTCACCACGTGCTCCCCAACACCCCTTATGTTGGATCACTGATGGTGAGAACCTGCCAGGCCAGCTGGCCCAGTGCTCACAGCAGAGCCCGGGGCTGCTGGAGTCAAGCTCGTCTGTGTCACTTGGCTTTGCAGTCGTCAGCTGTAGAGGCAGCTGACGTGTGTGGACCACTGATCGGGGACCAGGGCTGGGTCGTAATCATCCCCGGTAGTGGAAGAGCAGTCACGCAGCCTCGTGGGGATGGCTGTCTTCTGTGAGACTGTGATTAGTAAGGGCCCGCTTGCCATCGGATCTGCTTGGGGCCTACTGGGTAAGAGAAGGAAACGTGGACATGGAGGGACCAGGTAAGCATTTGACCAGATGGGAACCACTGACTCATAACCAGGAACCTCTTTTTCTTTTCACAGAAGCACAATGATGACTTTGAGATGACATCATTCTGGTTGTCCAATACCTGCCGCCTCCTGCATTGCTTGAAGCAGTACAGCGGGGATGAGGTGAGTGTAAGATAAACCCAGTCCCCTAAAGTGCACTTAAACTCCGTCAGGGTGCCCTGTGTTCTTCAGCAGTTAGGCCCTCGTTTCCTTGGGCACAGCAACACGTGTTCCACTTCAGAGCACCTCAGATCTCAGGTCAGAAGGAGGGCAGAGGTTTCGGTCATAGAAGGCATCTCTGTTTTGTCCAAATGTCATTCTGAGCTGCTCTGTATCCCTTGAAGAGAGGGTGTGAGACCTTTGGGGCCCCTCTGGGACCTCAGGCTCTGGGCGTGCCTTCGGCACCTGTTCACTGGAAGCAGGAATAAGGCAGGCCTCGATGACCCCAAGGGCCCCTGGAAAGCACCCTGAATGAATAAGTGGATTTGTAGGGAAATGAATTTGCAAAACCCATCCATCATCTGAGAGCCCTCGGGACTCCCCCTGAAAACGCTGTGACCTTAATTTTCTGAAGCAGTCCTAGAAGAGCCCCATTTCTGTGAATGCAGAAAGCTCAACTGTCTGGGATGTCAGACTGTCTCCTAAGCCAACCAATTAGTTTGTCCATTTTAAGACAGACAGAGATGGTCCAAGAGAAGAGGCGCAATGTAATTGAACTACATCTGTGCAAACTGACCCTGAGGCCCAGCTTCGAGCTTCTCACCAAATTCAGTTCCTTGGCCTGAGGCCCAGCTCACCCTATCACTTAATGTTCTGCTCTGGACCTCTAGGGTCCAGCTTTATCTAGAACTCACCATTCCCACTGCTGGTCCTCGAAAGAACTTTTCCCATGCTCTGCATTCAGCCCAGTGACCTAGTAACACACGGCCCATTTTCACCCTAATTTCTCCGGTGAGAATCCCAACTCGTCCCAGGCGCTGCCCACTCCCAGTGCCTTGCAGGCCTCCTTGACTTTCCTTCTCCCCTTCCTTTCACATATCTCACTCTCCACCCTCCCTCCCCAAGGCCAAGACAGTGTAAATCAATATAGTGCAACAATTTTGAAAGCTTTATTCCATCTTTTGTGCCAGAACAAGTTTTCACAGACTCTTCTCCCTGGGAGAGTAAAAGGGTATATGCCGTGCCAGTCAGTGTTGCCACCCTTGGAATGGAACTTGACTCCATCTGCCTCCTAGAAGCAGAACTTTGATACAGCTGCTTTTATTATGAGAGGGAGTGGGTTAAATATTAAAGAAATAGTGTTTACTGTATTATTGGAAGAAATGGGCTTCATTTCAAACCAGATGTCCTCTATTCCATAACCCTAATATTATATACAAGCTTTCACTTTAAGCAGAGAACTGCATTTAAGGTTATCTCGTTGAGAATCATCACTTGACCCAATGTTGTCTGTACCCTGCAGGGAACATTACATAGGGCTAGGGAGGACCAAGAACTCCATTACGTTAGGCTATTGTTTCACGTGCTTATATTCCCAGGGACAAGACTTGAACCACAGCATAACCATATCTATGTAGCCTAAATAACAGCTATCTTGTTATCCCCTCTTCTGCCTGCTTTTTTTTCTTTTTTTTTTTGGCTGTGTTGGGTCTTCATTGCTGCGTGCAGGCTTCCTCTAGTTGGGGTGAGCGGGGGCTACTCTTCCTTACGGTGTGCAGGCTTCTCATTGTGGTGGCTTCTCTTTGTTGCGGAACACGGGCTCTAGGCATGTGGGCTTCAGTAGTTGTGGCACACGGGCTCAGTAGTTGTGGCTTGCGGGCTCTAGAGCGCAGGCTCAGAAGTTCTGGCACACGGGCTCTGCAGCATGTGGGATCTTCTCGGACCAGGGCTCAAACCCGTGACCCCTGCACTGGCAGGTGGATTCTTAACCACTGCGCCACCAGGGTAGTCCCTTCTGCCTGCTCTTGTTTTCTTTAAAAATGGATTTCTGATTTGACACAGTATGAGAGGCTTTGCCGGGGGTAGTTACCCTTTTGAAAACACTGACCTTCTGGATGCTCTTGGTTCCCCTTGGCCTGAATACAGAGAGACATTGGTCACATGAGTCCTTTTGATATTAGCAACTCTGAACTTGCCTGTTACTTCATCTTGTTAACATAGAAAGCTAAGAAGACATAGTGCTGTAGCTGTGGAATCGTTTCAGTTCATCCATTAATTCTGATACTCAGTGATAGAATCCACATAAATTTCTCATTTTAAAAACATGTACTCTGTGGGCTTCCCTGGTGGCGCAGTGGTTGAGAGTCCGCCTGCCAATGCAGGGGACATGAGTTCGTGCTCCGGTCCGGGAAGATCCCGCATGCCGCGGAGCGGCTGGGCCCGTGAGCCATGGGAGCTGAGCCTGCGTGTCCGGAGCCTGTGCTCCGCAACGGGAGAGGCCACAACAGTGAGAGGCCCGCCTACTGCAAAAAAAAAAAAAAAAAAAAAACATATACTCTGACCCGGGTACTTCTTTAGGGACTGTGTATAATCTAATATTTTAGGGTAACTTGGTATATTGGGAAGAGAATTGGGTAAAGAGTCAGAAAGCATGGATTCCCTCTTTCCCTGGACCTGCTACCAAACTTCACTTTGCTACCTTAGGGAAACTTCAGGGATTTGGACTAAACGACTGCGGCCTTTTTCATTAAGCAGTTTCGAGTCCTCTATCTGCTTAGTTTTGACACTGCCTTCAAATCTAAGAGCCATCACTGAGACCTCAAAGAACCGACAGGGTCTGGTAGAACATCATATTAGCAGACAGAGCCTGATCGGGCCCCACAAATAGGGTACTGAGAAAGTGACTGGAGGCCCAGAAGCCCTGCTGAGAACGGCAGGCCACAGAGCCTCAGCACAGCACCCATCTGCCTCTGCAGGGCTTCATGACTCAGAATACGGCGAAGCAGAATGAGCACTGTCTTAAGAATTTTGACCTCACTGAATACCGCCAGGTGCTGAGCGACCTTTCCATTCAGATCTACCAGCAGCTCATTAAAATCTCCGAGGGCCTGTTGCAGCCGATGATAGGTAAGCTGGCACGGGAGATCTCCTGCGCTCATCACGGGATCCGAAGTGAGGGTAAGCACTCCCTACATTTAGGGAACCAGGTATCTTAGGTGCGGCCTCCAGAAAGCCAGGACTTCCCAGTGAAGGAAGCTGAGGAGAGGTGTGTGCCACCTGCTCAAAAGCAGTTATGAACTTTTCAGCGCCAGCCCGTCAAAGCACGTGGTGCTTGGGTAGTGAGAGTATAGATCACTTTTCCTTTATCTCTTTTTCTGTAATATACTGTATTTTTTTTTCCCAAAAGAAACTAATTTCCATAAGTAATAAATATAAATTCAGAAAGTGTAAATGCATGTACAGTGAAAAGATATAATCCGCTTGCCCATATATATACTTTATTCATGGAGAAAGGAACGCATTAAGTATGTTCATATAAATGAACACAGTAGTAAACGCTCGTGCAATAAATATTTATTAAACATTCTGTCCAAAGCAGTACACTTGGGCACTTAACATGAAATCAGATTTGAAAATCAGAGCAGTTATTTTTTAAGTCACGAGAAAAGTGACACGTATATGCATCGCTCACTGTGCTCCTTACAGGCTGTTGAGGAAATAGTCTCCTGGACCATGTAAGTAATTCTTTCCCCAGGTTCTTACAACACAAGTAGGTTACAAGTGAATTCCAAGTAGGACAGAGTCCTACATGCCATCCAGAAATATACCCCTTGGGATAAGATTCATTCCAAATCCTTCTTCCTGTCTGAGACTCTTATGAGGCGCCAGTTTATTCTCACCAGACAGGGAGAACTGGGGATGTTTCATGACTCAGGTAAGATGATGGTTAGCAGCATCAGTTCTGGAATCAGACATACCTGGGTTCAAATCCTGGCCCTGCCACTTCCTAGCAGGGTGACCTTGGGCAAGTTATTTAACCTCTTTATGCCTCAGTCTCCTCATTAGGAAATGGGTTGTTGGAAGACTAAAAGGAATACTGAATATAAAGTGCCTGACCTGTAGTTAAGTGCTGGGCAGTAAGTATGACAGACCAGCTCACCTAGGATTTACATGGTCGGTGGCTGATGGAGAAAAGCTATTTGAACACCTATAGGCTGATCTCAGGGTCCAGGCCCAGGGCAGTGGCTGGGCCATGACTACACCCAAGTTGCTCCATTTTGGTCTCGCAGCACAGAAGCCAGAACAGAATTAAGTCGGTACGTGCCTTTTACCTCTGTCCCATCACCAATAAATTTACGCAAAAATTTGGTCCACAGGTTTAGTCCAAGATTTCTGTGTGGAAGTCCTATTCTGTGTAGAAATCAACAGGTTAGAAATTCCATGCCAAATGCTGTAAGTTCCTGAGCACGTCGACCTTGTTCACCTCTGGGTGGGATCACTGCCAAAGCCCTGAGTACTGTGTGATCTCAGTGACCCGAAAACAGATCTTCTTTGGGAACATGCAGCTTCTCTAATCATGCTTTTCTTTCAGTGTCTGCCATGTTGGAGAACGAGAGCATTCAGGGTCTGTCTGGGGTGAAGCCCACGGGCTACCGGAAGCGCACCTCCAGCCTGGCGGATGGAGATAACTCCTACTGCCTGGGAGCCGTCATCCGCCAGATGAATTCCTTCCACACAGTCATGTGCGACCAGGGCCTGGACCCCGAGATCATCCTGCAGGTGTTCAAACAGCTCTTCTACATGATCAACGCGGTGACGCTCAACAACCTGCTTCTGAGGAAGGACGTCTGCTCCTGGAGCACAGGCATGCAGCTCAGGTACGAGAGGCGCCTTGGCCCGGCACACACCAGCCCCAGTCGGGCACGGGACACTTGTCTCTGAAACTGAAATCCAAATGCAACTGAGCGTCCTTGTCACAGTCAGTATGAGACTCAGATCCATCACCTTCTTATTGGCTGGTGAAATTCATCACACACAGAGATGGTGACCCGGTAAACAAGTTAGTTCAGCGCTTAAACACGTTTACATACTTGGATACGAAGGTTGTAAATATGAGGTGGATAGGTCAGAGAGAAAAATTACTGACTTAAGAGGCACGAAGGCTCACAGGGAAGTACAAACATGTTTGCGAATGTTAAATGGTAAGTTGTTTTAATTCAATATAGTTAATGCCTTTTTTTCTCATTAACTTAGTACAGACACTTTAGATACTTCATCTTGGCTTGATTTTAAGCACCCACTCATTTCACAAAAAGTTATTGAGTGCCAGGTACTTTTCACGCTTTTGCCCATGTGGGACAGTTAAGATGAGGAGAATGATAACACTAACGGCAGCTGGCCTGCAAAATAAACACAAGAGGTGAGCTCTTCCCAGTGAAGTAGGCGGCCAGGTTTAACAGAACTCACTTTTCCTGTGTCTAAGGTACAATATAAGTCAGCTGGAGGAGTGGCTTCGGGGAAGAAACCTGCACCAGAGGGAAGTTGCTGAGACCATGGAACCTCTGATCCAAGCAGCCCAGCTCCTGCAGTTAAAGAAGAAAAGCCCCGAAGATGCAGAGGCCATCTGTTCCCTGTGCACCGCCCTCAGCACCCAGCAGGTGTGGTCACTGTCAGCCGAGGGCCTCAGAGCAAACCCAGCTTCCATTTCAAGTCTGTTCCTGCCGGTGGTTGTTTCTTAGTGTGGCACTCCTGGCCCTTTCTGCTCCCAATGATACAGTCCTGAAGGTCCAGAGGATGGGATGTTCTGGATGAACCAAAGGCTACTTCGGTCTGTGAAACAAGATGACACGGTTTCCCAGTAACTCTCTGGTGTCTCTTGCTTACGTAGAAAGATAAGGTAGTCAACCCACAAAACGTCAAGCTTAGGCACACACTTTTTTAAATGCTTACAGTGAATTCTGGAATGTCTCTCACCTAGAAACTTAAGCATCTGGCATTTGGCATTAAATTGTTTTCTTTACAGCTATGATTCCGTTATGGTCCTGTTTTCACTTAGCATCCATTTACATTATTTTAAATAAAGTCAGTGAGAATCTAGCTAGAGGCATTTAAATGTTCCTTTCCTTTTCCCCTCAAAATTGTATTTGTACTAGGACTCGGTTGCAGAGATATTACCAGTCTGTAAAAAGATAAATCTTGTCCACACACAGGTGACCTTGCCCTCCGTCATGAATGTGTCTGTTTAGAAATGGGCCCTCCACAGGGTGGTAGTGCAGAATGAGACCAGCATGAGGAAATCAGATTTTCCAAATTAAATCATGCACCTTCTCCCTGCCCAGCACCTAGAGAACAGCAAAATCCAAACTCAGCATTGCAAAGTAAACATACATTTCCTTACCTCCTTCACTAACTACTAAGAGATGAGATCCCAAACTCTTAGGAAAACTGCTTCCTTCTACAAGTGCACTGAAAGTTTTGAAACTTTTTAAAATGTTGCTTTCACAAGTTTACTCCTAGACTGCAACTGGCTTCGCTCTGCCCCTGGGCTGGCTACTTCCCCCAGACAGTTGGTAGCAGATAAAGGATTAGCTTCCACTTAGACAGGAGTAAAATCTGTTCCTTCGTAAGTGATTTTGGGGGTGGGGGGGAGGTAGGAAGGCTTTGTTAAGACCTTTGTTATATAAGGTAAGATACCCAGGACTCTTTTAATGAAACCTTTCAATTACTCGTGGATAAGAGGCTGAGTGCTTCAGGCAGCAGTTCCCTAAAATCCTCATTACTTTATAAGCCATGGACCGTAGAGGGCGGGGTGGGCAGGTATACGGGAGAGAGGAATGGGGTAAGAGAGCTCAGATCTTCCAGGCAGAGCTTCCGGACTCTAGTTTACTAAATGTAGGCCCCTAAACATCAGGCCAGCTGTATCTAAACTGTGGATCTTGCCTAAAGAGAAGTGTCCTCCTGTGCCAATGTCATATGTTCTTTAAAATTCAAAAGTTGTCTTATGTTCACTTAGCTCTGTGCTGAACTTTTGTTTTTATTCCAACAGATTGTCAAAATTTTGAACCTTTATACTCCCCTGAACGAATTTGAAGAACGGGTAACAGTGGCCTTTATACGAACAATCCAGGTGAGTTTTAAAATATTAATCAATTTTATAAAGTCCTAGTGAACAACAAATAAAAGAATTGGTAGTTTAGATTTTAACCTTGCTTCTCTTTACTAATGAAATAACGTTACATTCTAGAAGACCTTACATTTTTAGGTGTTCTCTTTAGGTAAATATGAGCCACACCACCCATGAATTGCTTATCATATACGCACAGAAGACTGAACGTCAATCACCTCTGCCTCTCAGATCTTAGACATTGTCTAAGTAGTTCATTTGCCACTAGCATGTTACTAAACTATAGCACAAAATGAAATTAACAAAGTAAGAGGAATATCAACCCTACCCACAAATGGAACTAAGAAATACTCTTTTCGGAAAACAACTTGAGCTCTTAAATCTTGACTCTTAAGGCTTACAATATTTGCCCTTAGGAATATGCTTGAAAGAAAACATTTCCGGGAAATGATGATTTAAATCTGTCTTAAGAGTATGGGAATTTTTACATAAAGATGAGCTGCCTGGGCTTCCCTGGTGGCACAGTGGTTGAGAATCTGCCTGCCAATGCAGGGGACACGGGTTCGAGCCCTGGTCTGGGAAGATCCCACATGCCGTGGAGCAACTAGGTCCGTGAGCCACAACTACTGAGCCTGTGCGTCTGGAGCCTGTGCTCCGCAACAAGAGAGGCCGCAATAGTGAGAGGCCCGCGCGCCGCGATGAAGAGTGGCCCCCACTTGCCACAATTAGAGAAAGCCCTCGCACAGAAACGAAGACCCAGCAGAGCCAAAAATAAATAAATAACTAAATAAGAAGACCCCAAGATCACTATTTCAAAAAGAAAAGAAGATGAGCTGCCTAAGCTGAGCCCTAGGTGATCTGGGCTGAGTGCCTAACCTTTGTGGGCGCTGTAGCGGACAGCATGTAAATGTTGAGTCACATCAAGATTACCCAAAACACGAGGAGCATTTCTCCCATTAGTATATGTGGGTAACATTTTGAGGAGACCTAATACTTTCTCAAACTTTTAAACAACCTCTTTAGCCTGTGAAGTAATTGTCAATATGAAACAAGGATAAAATGAAATGGGGAAAAGTAATCAGAGGAAGAGGCAGAAAAAGAATAAATTAACTTGAGCATCATGTATAAGTAGAGAATAGAGGCTGAAGATCAAGGGAGGGTGTTCTCTTAAAGGCAGTGGGGGAAATGCAGTGGTTTATTAAAGACTGGGATCACAGAGAAGCAGGCGGAGAGTCACCAACACGGATATTGTATAGTCAGCTGCTGAAAAGACTGATGACAGAAGCCATTGAGTTCTCTGACCCGCTACTGTTTTTATGGAGAGTTGAGAATTTACACAAAGCAAAGTGCAGATTTAGAAAGTCTTTTCTGTCTTTAAATACCTGAAACATACATTAGAGGGAGAGCTATAACTGCTTATAAATTGGCACTGTTTACAGAAGAGTTCAGGCCAAAGGTCAAAGAATATGAGCCAAGTCAGACTTGGGTTTGAATTAAGGAAGTAGGAAAAAGACAATGGAAGTTGGTCAGATATTCTCTGGAGACATGTACAGTCAGATTCTGAGTCTTCCTTAGCAGTCAATTCCCATGTCCAGCAATTCTTTCCAAAAATGGTTTTTTGGTTTTGTTTTGTTTTTCTTGCTAGAGTTCTATGTTCTGTTTCTCCCTAGACAGTGCTCAGAGGAAAGGCTCGGACAATCCATGCCATCCTCCTGTACTTGAACCTTATGTAGGATAAATACAAGTTGCTTATTAAAGCAAACCATTTACTTGGGTGGTGAGGACAGAATATGCTGACCTATAAGAATGTAAATTTAAGGGGATTGTTAAACACACCAAAGGATTCCCACCAGCAATGCATGAGGTATATACATACACAGGAATATCAGTCTTGTATTTTTGTATGTTGAACCACCCTTGCATTCTGGGGATAACTCCAAATTGGTCATGTATATGTTTGTTAAGTCTAACTGGTTTATAGTGGTGTTCTTTGGCCTCTGTTTGCTGTTGATCTTCCATATGGTGGTTCTATCCATTATTGAAAATGGGGTATTGAAGTGTCCAACTATTATTATAGAACTGTTTCTCCCTTTAATTCTGTCTATTCTTGTTTCATGTATTTTGAGCTCTGTTGCTAGGTGCATGTATATTTGTAACTCTTATATATTCTGGATAGATTGAGCCTTTTACAGATATATAATGTCCTCCTTTGTCTTTTGTAAACTTGTTTAATTTAAAGTATATTTTGTATGACAATAATATAGCCATTTCAGCTCTTTTCTGATTATTTGGAATGTCTTTTATCAAACTTTTACTTTCAAACTTTTTGTGTGTCTAAACTGTCTCTTGTAGATAGCATGTAGATGGATCATGTTTTTTCAATCCATTCTGCCAATCTCTGCCTTTTAATTGC
The DNA here is from genome assembly GCF_963455315.2 of Globicephala melas. Classification (NCBI taxonomy): domain Eukaryota; kingdom Metazoa; phylum Chordata; class Mammalia; order Artiodactyla; family Delphinidae; genus Globicephala; species Globicephala melas. The sequence goes on along the minus strand of NC_083326.1, from coordinate 6,392,459 downwards.
CTTTAAATTTGCATTTAAAGTATTACTGATAAAGGATTTACTTCTGCCATTTAGCTACTTGTTTCCTGGATGTCTTAATATGTTTTGTGTTTTTCAATTCTTCCATCACTGCCTTTTTGTGTGTTTATTTCTTGTAGCGAGTGTATCATTTTGATTCCCTACTTTCCTTTTCTGTATATTTTTTAGTTATTTTCTTAGTGGTTACTGTGGTGATCACTATTCACATCTTCAACTTATAACGACCTAGTTTAAGTAATACCAACTTAGTGTCAATAGTACACAAATACTCTGCTGCTATACATCTCCATCCCTCTGTCCTTATATTGTTATTGTCACAGATCACATCTGTTATACATGTGTACCCATTAACAGAGATTTATAATTATTTTCTGCATTTGTATAAATCATACAAGAAAAGGTGCTACAAACCAAAAGTATAATGCTGGCTTTTACATTTACCTATGTTGTTAGCTTTACAGTGAGTGTTCTTTATTTCTTCTTATGGCTTGATTTCTTATGGCTTTGAGCTACTGTCTAATGTCCTTTCATTTCAGCCTAAAGACTTTCTTTAGTTACTGGTAACCAGATCCTTCTGCTTTTGTTTATCTGGAAATGACTTAGTTGTCCCTCAGTACCTGTGGGGGATTGGTTCTAGAACCTCCATGGGTACCAAAACCTGTGGATGCTCAAGCCATTTATATAAAATGACATAGTATTTGCATGTAAGCTATGCACATCCTCTGTACACTTTAAATCATCTCTAGCTTACTTATAGTACCGAATACAATGTAAATGCTATGTAAATAGTTGCCAGCATGTATCAAATCCAAGTTTTACTTTTGGGAACTTTCTGCAAATTTTTTAAAATTTATTTATTTATTTATTTATTATTTTTGCTGTGTTGGGTCTTCGTTTCTGTGCGAGGGCTTTCTCTAGTTGTGGTGAGCAGGGGCCACTCTTCATCGCGGTGTGCGGGCCTCTCACTGTCGCGGCCTCTCGTTGCGGAGCACAAGCTCCAGACGCACAGGCTCAGTAGTTGTGGCTCACGGGCCTAGTTGCTCCGCGGCATGTGGGATCTTCCCAGACCAGGGCTCGAACCCGTGTCCCCTGCATTGGCAGGCAGATTCTCAACCACTGTGCCACCAGGGAAGCCCTGCAGTTTTTAAAAATATTTTTGATCCATGGTTGGTTGAATCTACAAATGCAGAACCCATGGACACAGAGGGCTGACTGTAATTCTTCAATCTTGAAAGATAGTTTTGCCAGATATAGAATTCTTGGTTGACAGAAAGAAGAAATTTCAGGACTTCAAATATATCACCTCTGCCTTCTGGCTTCCATGGTTTCTGATAAGAAACCCACTTTTACTCTTATTGAGGATACCTTGTTATGTGGTAAGTCACTTCTCTCTTGCTGCTCTCAGGATTCTTTCTTTGTCATTGGGGTTTGAAATTTTGACTATGATGTGTCTCAGTGTGAATCTCTTTGAGCTTTTTCTGCTTGGAGTTTGTTGAGCTTCTTGGAGATATATAGAGAGAGAAATATATCTTTCATCAGATTTGGGAATCCAGCCACTATTTCTTCCAGTAGTTTGCTGTCCCTTTCTTTCTGGGACTCTTATGATGTATATATTGGTACACTTTATGGTGTCCCACAGGTCCCTCAGGCTCTGTTCATTTTTATTCACCCTTTTTTCTGTCCACTCCTCAAACTGAAGAATTTCAGTTGCTTTATCTTCTGTTTCACTGGTCATTTCTTCTGCCTGCTCAAGTCTGCTGTTAGACCCCTTTAGTGAACTAAATGAAAATTTTCATTTTAGTTATTATACTTTTCCTATATCTGGCTCCAAATAAAGGGAAAAGGAGATGGGCTCTATCCCTTTAAATCTTCCAATTGATGCTGCTGGAGGGAGCTACTGCATCCCAAGAGAGCCAAAATCAAGGCAGGCATCTGTGCCAGTCCTTCAGGGAACTGCCAGACCAACCAAAGTGCACAACCCCAGATTTTTGAAAGACAAGATCTCACTGCCTACCCTGGCACCAGCCAGCTGCTCCAGGACTGTGGGTTACTATCCCTACAGCTGCAGTGGGGCTGGAGAATGGGGGATGGTAGCTGATGCACACTGATCTCTTAGCAAAGATGAGCAGGCTCTCCCTTCATCAGGCACTCTCCTGGTTGTTGTAAGTGTCCAGCCAGGTTACAGAGTTACAAGATAGTTGATGCCAGTTGCTTTTTCTAGCTCAGTGGTTGCTTCAGTGGAGGGACTGACCCCTGGAGGTTCCTGCTCTGTCATTTTGTGTGATGTCAGTCTCCCCATTCCTTTTTACAGATGAGGAAACTGAGGCAGAGAGAGGTTCAGGAACTCACCCAGGGTGGTGCCAGGATTAGAGCTCAGGTTATCTGCCTCCAGAGCCCATGGCCTTAACCACTTCACCATACTGCCTCGCCATATGATTTGCACCTGAACTATATTTTTCTATTCTCCCTTAGATGGAAAATTTTTAAAGAATGCTAGAATTGGGAGAGGAGTTAAAGTCATATGATCTCCAACAAGCCTAAACCAGATCTTCGCTCCTTGCTAAATACCTCAGGGAGAGGGAGACCACATTCTCCTGAAGTCCTACCCAGTTATTGTAACATAAATATTCCTGTGATTCATTTTTGTGAGTTCACCAAAACTGGCTATTTTTAGGCATAGGAAATATTTTACGTCATCTTATTCTTCCCCACAGGCACAACTGCAAGAGCGGAATGACCCTCAGCACCTGCTGTTAGACTTCAAGCACACGTTTCCCGTTTTGTTCCCATTTAATCCATCTTCTCTGACCATGGACTCAATCCACATTCCAGCGTGTCTCAATCTGGAGTTCCTCAATGAAGTCTGAAAACGCATGTGCCAAAGCTCGATTGCCAGAAGGAAGTATACAGTACAGTAAAGTGAATTTAAGGATCTGTTAAATCTATAAAAGTAGATCAGATCAGAGGTTGAGAACCTGTGCAGAGTGAACTATACAGAATAAGACACATCTGTTATTTTATTTTGTACCTACTGCTCAGAATAAAAACACTTGAAATATGGAAGATTTTTTTAAAGTATGATTTCGGTCTAAACAAATATACATCATGATCTACAGCCACCAAGCAGTCCCCATGGGCCATATAAAAGATGCCAGTCTATAAAATGGAAACTGCCTAGTTTTGATCTTTGCACATAGCTGGAGAATGCCCAAAGTAAAATGATATTAAACATATGTAAGTCACATAAACTGCCTTCAGAGGACTTTTAACAAATAATGGTACTAATAACCATGACACTGTCATATAGTGTGACATTTCCCCCCGTCAACAAACCGTAGGTGTGGATGGGTTTATGGGGAGATGTCTTGAGGACAAATATACAGACCTGGGCCTTCTGAGAAGTTTCCCAAAGATATTTTTTAATGCCTGGTGATGCAGAGACAATGGTGTAATTGACCTCCAGACTAAAAGTTTGATTATTGGTTTCTGAAATAAAATTAGAAGACTCAGTCCCTAACGTACTCAAACCCACTTGTGTAGTCATGAATTTACGGAAGAATTACGCTAAAAATGCTGCAGTCCCAAACGAAAAATGTGAGCAAACAGAAAGATATTCTTTACGTTTCCGATGCTAATCCATGCACTTCCTGAGTCAACAAAACTTTCACAAAAGTCTGTGTAAGCTAAATGTTAGAAAAGAATAACAAGTCTTATTTACAGATTAAAAACCAAACAAGTCAGGATAAAAGCCTTTAATCCCTTATTGCCATTATACCTCCAAAAAGAACATTACATAATGCGCTAGCAATTCCAGATAACTAAAAGAGTAAGGAAAACAAACTTCATCTTGAGGATCAGACTATTTGAAAAGCCTTTTTTAAAAATCAGTTCAGGTATTATTAAATTATTATCCAAAACTTTTGGGTGTTTGTGGGTGTGTGTGTTCTTTTTAAAGGGAGAGAAGCTTATGTCAACTTTCCCTTTTCAGGTTATTTTCAACACTTTTCAAATTTACCACAAAAAACTGTAAATATCTCTGCTTTGAAATAAGGGTTTAAAGAAGTTTCAATGATAATATTACAATGAATTTTACAATGAATTGTAAAGAATAAAGAATATTCAATGGGTTTATGGGGAAATTTAAAGAATATTCAATGATAATATTACAATGAATTTATTTGTTTGCTACTTTTATAATTTTTTGTCTCTTCAAAAGCAAGCATTCAATTAGAAAATCCTACATGTTGTTTACAGTCTTCTACTATTTTTTTCATATTTCTGGTAGATAACAGTATGCTGCTCCCATGACAGGAACAGATGGTGTTTGCAAATCATAGAAGAGCCTCTATGTTGCATCAAGAAGAAAAAATTTCTCCACAGAGTACAAGTAGAGCCCCCACACCCCGCCACCTTCTCTTACTCAGCCTCTCAGCTTAAAAGGCTCTTGGAAACACAACACACTCCGAGCCCTAAACAATCCTGTGCGCGGAGCTCTCCTCGCCCGCTGGGCAGGACGAGGCACAGCCCCCGGGCGAAGACCGCTGCCCAGCACGTCCCAACCCAAGTTGTCGGCATGATCCCCTCGACCTCCACGTTGCACGTCCCGGCTTCTCTTAGGTGTCCACGCAGAGCTGTGCCTTTCCCTTCCTTCCCAGCTAGAGTTACATGATATGACATCCCTGACCACACCCTTCAACAACCCACATGCTGACTAGCTTTGGAAGGCCATTCTAAACCAGTTGAGTCCGTGGTTGCCTCTTTTTAAAGTTGTTTATTATGTGTAACTTGCTTTTTACTGCACTTTAGTTTAAAACTTGGCTTCATGTAAGGCCTGTTCTTAATCTTCGAGAACCAAAAATGCCTTGTTAGAGTGCTAAGGAGTGTAAAAAGCAGTGATTCCATAAATGCAATGGCTTCCTGTCCTACGTGCTGTCTTACACCCTCATCCTCTCCATCCCTCTGGGTTACTCCCTCTGCTGTCACTGGTTAATCACTGGGTGCCAAGGACTCACTGAATAAACGCTTGGCACGTAGAATAAATGGGGTGGGGGAACCTCGTGAATAGTCCTCTACTTAGCCTAAGAAATGCAGGTTTAGTTCTCCTCTTCCGAAGGTAAAGGTATTTCACTGGAGCTGTACTTGATCTATATATACTTAAAAAACAAGTACTCTTTTATAGACACCAGGAATAAAGGAATACAGTAATCAGTTACTTAATGTTTAGATCTGCCCTATTTAATGTAACACTTGGCAACTGGAAGAAGCATCTTTAATATGTTAGCATTTTTCTTCCTTGCATTTTTTTTAAAGTCAGTTCAATTCATTTTCCAACTTCGTGAAATCAATAATGACTTAATTTAAATAACTTAATTCAACGTAAAGTTTTGAATTCTAAACCAAATATCTGTCTTTATATTTTAATATTTTAAATTTAGTTGTCACTTTTCTCACTATGTGCCTTTAGCAGTTACTAAGGTAACTGACATCAATTCTCTGAAATAAGTGTTTCTGTGGGAGGAATTTTCATGTTCAGCATAACGTCCTGGTGGTGTTTTGATCTGTCTTTTGAAACATGAGAAGCATTTTAAAGATTACTTAAGAATCAAATACTTAGATTAAACAATTTGTATTTTAAGTATTATATGGGACCTATCTGTCTACCTAGAGTAATGTGTGTTCGTTGCGAGGCTGACAAGCGTATCACCTACATGCATATCACCTACATTCTCCCTGTGCCATCACAGCTGCAGTTAGACTTATGGTACCCAGCAAGCAGATCAGACCCAAAGGAAAATAGGCTTTTCCCCCCTTTTTATGAAGCATATCAATACGACTTTCTTCCCTTTCCTGTACTAAATTTTAAAGCTTTTGTAAAAACAAAACAAAACAGACAAAACGAGGAACTTGGAAAACTTAAAAAAAATTAACACTGCTACCATCAGTTCATCAAATATTTACTTAGAGCTTCACTTAATGCATTAAGATTATAGTAACAAATGCATTAGAATCCATTTCTTTTACATACAGTAAATCTGTTTTCATTCATTTTGAGGCGCCAAGGGCATCCTAAGTTGAAGCACTTGTATAATGCCCAATGACTCAACAGTTACTAAAGTATGACAGCATGGGGCAGGACACTGTAGACTGTCCTCATAGTATATTTCTCTGCAGTTTCTCAAATTATTTGCTGCATGACCCAAATAGCCATAATTCACTTTTTGTACACATCGGTACCATAGAGAGTTGGGAAGTATAGGAAATTAGAGGTGGATGCCAATACCATAGGACTTTTTCTTATTATAAAGGTCATTAGATAGATACTCAAGATTGCTTTTCCTGAAAAAATTTCTAATTTTAATAAAGGGGGTCAATCAAAAATGAATTTAAACTACTTTCTAAAGTGATACCGTATCAGAATAATCCAGATTTGACTATAACATTTTGCTCCCAACTGATGTTTGGATGAAGGACTTCTTCACTGAAGGGGATCCCATCATATTCATGGGTGAATCTAACAATGGAGAAGAAATACTACTAATAAAAATATTTTTCCACTTTGACCAAATCTGTAAACTACACCTTTGTTTATAAAAATTGCTTGTATTAGTTACTGTAATATTCAGCTGTGAATAAAAATTTGTGGAAATAAATACTTTTGAAAAAAGTGGTGTGACAAATTTAAATGAAATTTAAAACTCTGTAACTACACATTGGCTGAAAAGTTAATTTTTAATGCTTAAGAAACTATTCAGGGGCCTATATTCAGAGATGCTTCATGATCATTTAAACCAGGGTTTGGCAAACTACAGCCTGCAAGTTGGGGTAGAGAGAGACTTTCCCTATAAAATAAGACTTACTGAGCTACACAACTCAAACAAGGCAGTTTTGGTGTAGTGGATCAATGGAATAGGACAGAGAGCCCAGAGATAGACTCATATGTATAACTTTGTAAATGGTAGAGGTGGCATTACAAATCAGTGGGGAAAATAGTTACAAGATCTGTATGGAGGATCTTATATATAAGTGAAAAACATTAACAGTAACATTTAAAAATTGGAGAAATATATTTCACAGATAAGAAGACTCCATATCACAGAAATGTCAGTTGTCCCCAAGTTGGTCCGTAGATTAAAATCCATCTCACTACAGTTTTTTTTGGTGAAAACTGACAAGCTAATTCTAAAATTTATATGGAAGAGCAGAGGCCCAAGGATAAGGAAGAGGCTCCTCAAGACAAAGCGGGGAAGCTTTCCCTAGTACGTACCAAGACTTCCTATAAAACTTCAGATGAGGGAAACTGGCACAGAGATAGAAAATTTGACCATTGGAGCAGAACAGACAGCCTAGAAACTGAACATTTGTATGGAAACGTTGGTAGACTGTTTATTACCTAGAGGAGCACACACAAAAATCACCTGGAAATCTTTATAAGAACTCACATAACCAACCTCACCCAAATGTACAGGATAAGACATCTCCAGGGAAGGTGCCCTTAAACACCCATCATTAGGGAACCCTATTGAAATATTTCATGATACAGAAATGTGTTCACAACATACTGATCAGCTGAAAAGTTACCTCTGGAGCCCAACTTCCAACTTAAGGATGGACAAACTTCTGGGTGGCTGGTGGAAGAATAACCTCTCTTCAGGAAAGCCTCCACCTCATTCCCAGCGAGGTGAGCGCCTAGCTTCAGGACCTCAACAGGAAAACTGTGTGCCAAGAGCCAAATTTCAGACAGCATACACTTATGTAGTAACAGTAGAGAAAGAACAAAGCAGCCGACATCTGGGTCCTGGTCTGACACTTAGAGGTAGGTCTGGGTGGTGGCAGAAGCTGGCCTGGTGCTCCCAGCTAGGCCCTGGTGATCTCCTTCTGCACACAATCTTACAAAACCACATCAGACAAGCTCACTCTGACTAATGAAGGGAGACAACACAAGACTACGTCACAGTTTTGTCTAAACACAAACACAAGATCTCTGTGCAAACCACACGATACCAAACACCCCTCTCCTGGCTAATGGGTGACTGCAGCTTCTTCACCAGTTGCAGCTTTAGTCTAGCTCCAATCTTCCCTCCTTCTAGATAGGATCATGCTGAAATAGCTAATCAAAGACTTGACCCTACTTCTGAACAGCACACAATCCAGAGTGAACCTCTGCATCTCTGGACTCCCCAAATCACCTAACCAAAGCCCAACGTCCAACACCCTCTCACTGAGCTGCCCCTCACTTCCCCAAGGTGTGCCCGTGATGTGCAGACTTCCTGTTGCAACAGCGTTAAACCCAGCCTGTTCACAGACAGGTGTGTGCCAGGAGGCGTTTGGCTGAAGGGCATCAACACAGTGTTGTCCCCTTCCACCAATATTAGCATTTTGCAGGGTAAACTTAGAACCAAGGAGGTACCGTTACTGAACCAAACTTGGGTCCGCTCGCCTGCACACAGTAAAGCCAATCTACCAACACGGGGCCGTGGGGAAGGAAAGTGCAGTGTACTGCAGGGCTAAGCAAGGAGTATGGGTGGCTAATGCTCAAAAAACCTGACCTCCAGATGGATTTCAGGGAAAGGCTTTGAAAGACAGGGTGAGGCAGAGGGTCTCAGGGTACCTGATCCGCTCCTAGACATTCTTCTGACTGGCTGGTGGTGAAGTAATCAGGAGTCAACATCACCAACCTTCTGGTTCCAGCTGGTCTGGGGTCTATGTGCTTGTGGGCAGCACGAAGTTAACTTCTCCCACCTGGTGGCAGTTTCAGTATCTGCAAAACAGCTCAAAGGACTTGGCTCAGAATATTATCTATAGCCCTTGAGGAGGAACTAAAGGTCCTTGACTTTGTTCAGTGGCTAAACTGTTATTATTTTTGTCTTGACTGTTTTCTTTTGTTTCTGCATTTTCTCATTCTCTGATTAAGTTTGCTCTTTGGAACTCAGGGAAGGCCTAGGCGGTTAAAGTTTTTCTACCAACAAGAGGCAGGTGGAGGACGTGGGGGTGGGGGTAGGGGGCGGGCCTGTCCAGGGAAGGACCAATAGAGGCCTGCATGGTTACACCTCAGGTTATACAGGTTATGGCAGGTACCTTGGAGATACTGCCAGTTTGGTTGCAGACCACTGCAATAAAGTGAATATCACAATAAAGTGAGTAACATGAATTTGTTGGTTTCCCAGTGCATATAAAAGTTATGTTTCCACTATACTGAAGTATGCAATAGCATTATGTCTAAAAAAAATATACATATCTTAATCTAAAAATACTTTATTGCTTAAAAATGCTAACCATCATCTGAACCTTCAAGTCTTAATCTTTTTGCTGGTGGAGGGTCTTGCCTCTGTTGATGGCTACTGACTGATCAGCGTGGTAGTTGCTGAAAGTTGCGTGGCTGCAGCAATTCTGATTGACATCTATACACTAATATGTATAAAATAGAGAACTAATAAGAATGTGCTGTATAAAAATAAATAAGTAAATAAAATTAAAGAAAAAAAAAAGCAATGAAGTTGCCACATCTATTGACTCTTCCTTTCATGAACGATTTCTCGTAGCATGCAATGGTGTTTGATAGCATTTTACCCACAGTAGAACATCTTTCAAAATTAATCTTCTCAAATCACTATGTATGGCAGCTATAGCCTTACAAAATGTATATCTTAAACAATAAGACTTGAAAGTCAAAATGTCTCCCTGATCCATGGGCTGCACAATGGATGCTGTGTTAGCAGGCATGAAAACAACATAAATCTCACTGTACCTCTCCATCAGAGCTCTTGGGTGACCAGGTGCTTTGACAATGAGCAGTCATATTTTGAAAGCAATCTTTTCTTCTGAGCAGGAGATCTCAACAATGGGCTTAAAATATTCAGAAAACCATGTGGTAAACAGATATGCTGTAATCCAGGCTTGTTGTTCCATTTATAGAGCACAGGCAAAGTAGATTTAGCATAATTCTTAAGGATCCTAAGATTTTCAGAAAGGTAAGTGAGGATTGGCTTCAACTTCAAGTCACCAGCTCCATTAGCCCCTAACAAGATAGTCAGCCTGTCCTTTGAAGCTTTGAAGTAAGGCATTGACTTCTCCTCTCTGGCTATGAAAGTCCTAGATGGCATCCTCTTCCAATAGACAGCTGTTTTGTCTGCATTGAAAATGTGTTGTTTAGTCTAACCACCCTCATTAATTATCTTAGCTAGATTCTGGATAACTTGCTTTAGCTACTACATCAGCACTTGCTGTTTCACCTTGTATTTTGATGCTATAGAGATGGCTTCTTTCCTTAAACCTCATGGACCAACCTCTGCTAGCTTCAAACTTTTCTTCCACTGCTTCCTCACCTCTCTCAGCCTTCCCAGAACTGAAGAGAGTTAGGGCCTTGCTCTGGACCAGGGTTTGGCCTAAGGGAATGTTGTGATGGGCTTGATCTTCTATCCAGACCATGAAAACTTCTGTATCAGCGATAGGCTGTTTTGCTTTCTTATTATTGTGCGTTCACTGGAGTACCACTTTCAATTTCCTTCAAGAACTTTTCCTTTTCATTCACAACTTCGCTAAATGTTTGCAAAAGGCCTAGCTTTCAGCCTATCTTGGCTTTCCACATGCCTTCCTCACTAAGTTTCATCATTTCTAGCTTTTGATATAATGTGAGAGATGTGTGACTCTTCCTTTCACTTGAGCACTTAAGAGGCCACTGCAGGATTATGAGTTGGCCTAATTTCAATACTGTTGTGTCTCAGGGAATAGGGAGACCTGAGGACAGGGAAAGGACAGGGAAACAGCCAGCCAGTGGAGCAGTCAGAACACACACAAGATAATCGATTAAGTTTGCCATCTTATATGGGCGCGGTTTGTGGCACCCCAAAACAATTACAGTAGTACCAGCAAAGATCACTGATCACAGATCACCATAACAAATATAATAATTGTGAAAAAATTTGAAATATTGTAAGAATTGCCAAAATGTGACGCAGAGACACAAAGTGAGCAAATGCTGTTGGAAAAACAGCACCAGTAGACTTGCTCCAAGCAGGGCTGCCACATACTCAATGAAAAACAAACCAAAACAAAACAAAACAAAATGCAATAAAGTGAAGCAGAATAAAATGAGGTATGCCTGTATTACTAAATGAAATTCTAAGGCTTGGTAAGGAAATAGACACTGCAAATAACCTTCAAACAGGTAGAGGAACAAAGACAAATACACTGGACCCTTGAATGGGGGGTAGGAGAGCCCACCCTCCATACAGTCAAAAGTCTCTATATAATTTATAGACAGCCCTCCATATGGGAGGTTCCAACCAACCTCTGCTCATGCAGTACAGTAGTATTTACTACTGAAAAAATTCTGCGTATAAATGAACTCGTGCAGCTCAAACTCATGCTGTTCAAGGGTCAACTGTATATATCCTTCACTTAGGTCTGTGACAACATCTTAAGCTATTTGGAACACACCTAGACCTGGGGTAAACTTAAAATAAGTTTGGTAAATCAGTGTCTGTATTTACAATTTTCTGTCTACATTTCATTTCTGATGTTCTTGTTTGGCAACTCGAACTTTCTGTAGAGTAGGTATTTGTTATAAGGACAAAACTACATCCAAGGTAATAACTTCTTCTTAATTAACAAAATTTGAAGTTATCACCAAAGCAGTTAGATTAACAATGAGCAGATACATAACTTGCCCAACTACTCAAGATTAGCAAACTCACCTGTCTCATTTATTCAAAGTCAAGGCCCTCTGTATCCTTGGGCTCTGTGTCCATGGATGCAATCAACTGCAAATCAAAAATATTTGAAAAAAATTTTTTTCCAGAAAGTTCCAAAAGCAAAACTTGAATTTTCCATGCACCAGCAACTATTTACATAGAATTTACATTGTATAAGGTACTATAACTAATCCAGAGATTGCTTAAAGGAGAATGTGTGTAGGTTATATCCAAATACCATGTCATTTTAGATAAGGGACTTGATTTTGGTATCCTCCTGTAACCATTCCCTAAGATACAGAGGGAAAACTCATTTGTTATATTTGTAACAAATTTGTTACATTACACATTTGTTAACATTGTCCTAGCCCCTACCAACTCCACCAATTTTCCCAGTTTCTGTTACTGAAACTTCTAAAGCCATTGCTGCATAAGCTACCATTAATTTTGAGTATTATAGGAAGTTTAAGCACAGGAAAATTATCCACAAAATGTAGAAGATAGGGCTGAGGCTGGTTATTTCTGAAATCCTAATGAAATCTTCACATTAGAATTTACAGATTTACAATAGATTCACTGATTTCCAGTCTTAACGCTGATCTACTCCTTTTTTTTTTTCAAAAAAATAATTACAGAAAGAAATGATAACAGGGCATTTCTAAAAATACTGAGAGCTAAATGTCTTAGAACATTTACATCTCATGAGGGCCCATGTCTAGATTTTAAGAATTATAAAATAACTAATTTTGATATAGATATTTAGTGTTATACAATATATACTTGGTTATATATGGTTAAACATGAAAAGAACTAATTATAATTTATTTCTGGTAATTTTGCATCTTTATTGAAAGATACTTTTCCTCCCAATTTCTATTTTGAAAAGTTAAATAACTACTGAAGAGTTGTCAAAATAGAGCAATGAACAACCGTATACTCTACCTTTAGGTTCCCTAATTGGTAATACTTTGCCACATCTGCTATCTCTCTTTCTCTGCCACTGTATTTGTATGCATTTTTTTAGTTATTTGGTAATTAGTTGCAGCATCATGACTCTTCACCTCTAAATATTTCAGTGTGTACCTCCTAAGAACAAAGGACAATCTCTGCCATATCTACAATATAATTAACATAATCAGGAAAAGTAATGTCAATGCTACCGTCTCATGCAATTTATAGAAAGTTCCCCCAACTGTCCCAATTCTGATCTTTAGAGTTGTTGTTTTTAAATCCAGTTTCCAATTAAAGATCCTATGTTACATTCAAATGTCACATATCTCCTCTATCTAATACAATTCCTGGCCTGTTTTGTTTTTCACAACATTGACATTTTTTTAAGAGTTCAGGTCAGTTATTTTGCAGAATGTCCCTCAATCTGGATTTGTCTGATTGTTTCCTTATGATTAGATTCAAGTCAGACTTTTTTTGGAGAAATCCTACATAAGTGAGGTTGTGTCCTCAGTGTATCCAGAGGGTGCATGATGTCAGTTTGTCCCATTACTGGTAATGTTAAGCTTGCTCACTTGGTCATGGTAATACAAGATTTCTCTAGTGTATGGATAACTTTTCCTCTTCATGATACTTTGAGATTACGTAAATATCTTTACATAGATTTACATGTTTTTTATATATGTAAAACTTTTACCCAATGGTTTTCAAAATCCATCCATTTTCATAACATTTTTAGTTACAAAAAACTTAGGAAATTTGGAAAGACTTGCTGCTGGTGATCTGTAAGGTATTGAGTGGGAAACCGTGATACTTAGAGTGATGGTATCTTAACTTTTCTTAATAAATATATGGGGGGGCAAATTGAATAGAACCTGACTTTTTCTCTTATTGAAGAACGCTAATACCCTTATCAATAGTTCTACAGACCAGATGCAATTACTCTGCATTTGGACTATTAGAAAGTTTTAATGGAAAAACCCATAACTTTTAAAGATCTGTTTATTTCCTCCACCACTGTATCTCACACTTACAGATAATTCACTGCACATGTTTTCTGATTTTTATTTTCTTCATTGCAAAACACACATTTGACTGGCTTAAGTTTACTGAGTGTCGGCTTGAGATAAAATGTGTTGGTTTTGGCTCACCTAATGAATTCCATTTTGGTTTCAATTTTATTATGTTACTAGTTTTCAAACATAAATCAAGTTCTAATGCTCTAATGGTACCAGCTCTGTACCATCCTTGGAAGGATTAAGAAAATAATCATTCAAATCATTTTCTGTAGGAGCCGTGGTTGAGAAAGGCAGAGCATCTAGTAGTGACACGTTGCCTCACTTCTCCACCTACCTGAAACCACACTTAACCTCATACCCCTAGATCCTTCCCCTGCCAAAAAAGCAAATAAATCTTCTAATCCAAGCTACCATATGCAAGTATGTTACTTTTACCAAGGTTTCAACTACTTTATTTCTTCCACCGAGGAAGATTAACTTAACATTCACCTCCTTTCCTGTTTTCTATAACATATACCTTAGTTAATGATACCTGTCTCTTTTTCTACCTCCGCTTCTACGTTCCACATGCCATAAGCCCTGGACAAACAACATGGGCCTTGGGCTTCTGAGAATCAAGAGTTCAAACCTATAATTCAGCAAATCTAGATTTGAGGCCTTGGCAAATTCTTTGGTTTCTCTGGGTCTAAGCTTCCTCATTTATAAAATGAGAAAGAAAAAACTCTTACCTATTTCATGGGGTTGCAGAAGGTGCCTTAATTTGGGTTTGTCTGTTATATGAATTGTATGTTATTCAGTTTTATATAACAATTATCATATTGCCTGAGTATATGAATTATAAACAGCATACATAAGTGCCTGGTGCATGGTGGGCACACAGTGCTCATAGATGGTAGCTTTTATTTTTCTATGCTCTTTGCTCATCATCCAGAATATGAAGGTGAAAAAAAATCATCAGGTACGTGGGAAGTTTTGATTTATTCAAAGTCCAAATTCCACTGACTATATACACTTCTTGTGAAAAAGGAGCATACATACTTTTTAAAGTCAATAGCCTCAGAATTCATGTATTGAATTGACGACTGTCAATTTCCTGGATTTGCTCAAATCAAAGCAACAGAAGAAAGAAAAGGAATAAACCAGAGGGTCAAATTACAAAAGATGGTGAGTAAAAGGGAACTGTGGATAACTGGGAGAACAAATGGGAAATGAAGGAATTTTCTGTAACGATGGACATGTTCTAAATTATATTTTGAAAGCTGAGAGTAGTTTGGGTTAAAAGAGTATATGCACTTGTGAAACTCATCCAATTTAAGATTTGTACATTTGACCCCATGGAGATTTTGCCTTAAAAGAACTGTAAACAAATACTGACCTCCTAACATGAGTCATAGTATTTCTGGGTGAAGTGTACTAAGATCTGCATTAAAAAAAAAAAAAAAAAAAAAAGATGGTTTGATGGAAGAACAGATGGAGGGACGTGATACAGCAAATATGGCAAAATGTTAACAACTGTAGAATACAGGTGGTGAATATATGGGTGTTCACTGTAGAAGTCTTTCCACTTTCCTGTATGTTCAAAAGTTTTCATAATAAAAATTTTGGACTATAAAACAAACAAATAGGGACTTCCCTGGTGGTGCAGTGGTTAAGAATCCGCCTGCCAATGCAGAGGACATGGGTTCGAGCCCTGGTCCGGGAAGATCCCACATGCTGCAAAGCAACTAAGCCCATGCACCACAACTACTGAGCCTGTGCTCTAGAGCCCGCAAGCCACAACTACTGAGCCCACGAACCACAACTACTGAGCCCGCACACCACAACTACTGAAGCCCACGCTCCTAGAGCCCATGCTCTCCAACAAGAGAAGCCACTGCAGTGAGAAGCCCGCGCACCGCGACGAAGCGTAGCCCCTGCTCGCCGCAACTAGAGAAAGCCTGCGCGCAGCAACGAAGACCCAACGCAGACAAAAATAAATTAATAAAATTAAACAAACAAACACAATGTGAGAGGGCCACAAAGGCATTTGAAAAGCAGGATTCTAGGGCAAGCATTGCCTGACAGCTCACAGAACACCTCAGTGCCTCCCACCACCCCTTCCCAACTGTGTGGTCCCAGCGCAGGTTGGAAAAGAATTTCCAGACACAAGGCAGAATGTGAGGAAGATAGAGTTTATTAAAGAGAAGGGTCGCTGCAAGAACAGCTGGCCGACTTCCTGGTAGCCAGGGAAAGCCTACCCTGAGCGTGGGTTCCTTCTCTGGTTTGTTTGTTTGTTTTAACATCTTTATTGGAGTATAACTGCTTTACAATGGTGTGTTAGTTTCTGCTTTATAACAAAGTGAATCAGTTATACATATACATATATCCCCATATCCCCTCCCTCTTGCGTCTCCGTCCCTCCCACCCTCCCTATCCCACCCCTCTAGGTGGTCACAAGGCAGCGAGCTGATCCGAGCCAGCAATCCCACTACTGGGCATATACCCTGCTTGTCTGTTTTTATAGCCAGAGAACAAAGGGACTTCTGAGTCACCCGCTGATTGGGTAGGATCTGCATGTTTCCAGTGGGATGAATACCTTTCTGTATATGGTATGGAAAAGGAGCAAGGCATGCTGCTTGGGAAAGCTCAGAGATGTTGCAATGGTTGCTGCATGACAGAGTGATTAAGGGTCTGGTAACTGTTCCGGCGATGTTGGCCCTTTTAGTTTATCTTGTTCATTGTCCTTGCAGCACACCACACCGACCACGCGAATCAAGCCCGAGGCAGCCTGGCCAGCCTCCGAGCCCTGGCGCTGGGGATCTGCCCCTTCTCTGCCCGGGTCGCCTCCTGCTCGCCCGGTCTCAGTCCGTTCTCAGCACACACTCATCACCTGGTTCCCAGAACTCAGATTGCGCAGTGGTCACGTCATCATCGACCAGGGCTCACAGTTACAGCGGCAGAGGCATCCCTAACCTCCCTCATCCGTAGCCTAACCGGCTCACCCTAATCTCCCAGCCCCCGGTTCCCTGGCCCCATTTCGCCTGACAAGTTTTCATAATCCTCTCAGGCTCCGCCAGCGGCGCCGCCAGCCATGGGGCCCGATCATATAAGGAAAATACAGCGGCTTCATCCGGAGCTGCATCGTGGACCCGGGGGCGCCCCTGCCCTACGCCACTCGCTACACTCCACGCCTGCCAACCTCCCCGGGCCTGTCCCCCTCGCCTGCCCCGCAGTCTAGGCCTCTGCCCCTGGTCTGCGCAGCCGCTCTCCCCAGCCTGCGGGAGTCGCTCAGCCACTCCCCTCCCGCCGTCTTCCGAGCCTCCCCCACTCGACTTCCGGTCCACAGGCAGCGCCCGGCCGCACCCCACCTCCTTCAAAGCAGTTCCACACTTTCGGCCGCCTGGTCACACGTTTAAGAAAAGTCAGGAGTGGGGGTGAAGAGGCACGTTAATTACCTGTTGGGGTAGCGGGGCGTAGATAGGATGGACAGGGTAGAGTCAAATCATTCTCTTGATTGGGAGACAAGAGAGACAAAGTCTTTAAAAAGAGCGATATGAGGAAAAAAATCCGCTTGCGAGGAACGTTCTCTTGTCCAAGGCCGGTCTCCCCGGGAGGTTTTGGTACCCTTGGTTCCCACGGGGTGGCGCAGGGGGCCGCGTCCTGCCAAAAGAGAGAGAGAGCGAGCCCTGGCCGAGCGGCGCGAAGTAGGTAAAAAGGCGCGGCCGAGGCCACGCTGGCGCCGCCCCGCGCGCTTAAAGTCCGGGTGCCCGGGGCGGTACGTCAGCGTCGCCGAGGAGGACCCCTGCGCTGCCGCCCGCCGCCATGGCCCTGCTCCGAGGTGACCCCTACAGCCTCGCCTCTCTCGCCCCTGGTTGGTGGGGGGTGGGGAAGGGCCCGGTCCCGGCAGGGAGTCGAGGCCTCCTAGGCAGTAAAGGGGACTTGATAAAACCCCAACCCGAAAGCACTGTTTGGGTTTAGGAGAAAACATACTTGTCAGGCGCTAGCGACAGTGATCTCCCGGCAACTTCCAGCTGAGAGTTGAGACCACGGTTTGCTTGCTTCTGACCTTGAAGGTCATTTGCCTTCGCGCGGTAGTGACCCACCTAGTTCGAGGTTAGCTATTTGGAAGACTGGGGCGGCGCCATAAGCACGAGGCGGCCTGGGGCGGAGGGGTGCCTTTCCCAGGAGCCCGGCGGCCTCGGACTTGGTCAGAGGGTGGGCGGGGCTTGGGGGAAAGGAAGGAATGTTGTCTTGCAGTCGGCAGGGGATTTCCGTTCCCCGCCACAGTGCTTGGTGGCGATCTGTTGGAGAACTTTCCTTAATCCCTTTCCCTTCTATTCTTTCGAGTGAGTCCAGAAGAGTGCAGTCATTGAGTACATAAATTCTACAGTTATTAACTTAAAAAAAATATGTAAACTTCCTTTTCATAACAAATGGTCGCAGTCAGTGGAATAAGGATGAAAGCTCATCCTTACTTTGTGTGTCCTTTGAAGAACCTTCAGATGGAACACTTTATATATCAAGGCCCCGGGCAGAAAAACACTTGGCAGGAACTGAGGACCATTATTCTGGTGGTCCAGGGCCCTGTGGGCTCTGTGAAGGAGGTGGGGTTTTATTCCAAATTCAAAAGAAGGCAATCTCCTACCTTAAAGTAGAATAACAGGATCTGATATCCAATCTGCCCCCATTTCCTCAGGGCTATGAGGCTGCCCACGTAGCAAGGAGGAGAATTTAAGAATCTATTGCAAAGGCCCAGGCAACATCAGATGATGGTTTTGACTCAAGTGGGGGGCAGTGGAGTTGGGGAAAAGGGGGAGGAATGATTTGAGATAGATTTGGAGTTGGACTTCACAGAACTTGGTGATAGGTTGGATGTGGCAGGTCAATGAGAAGGAAATGTCAAGAATGACCAGGTTTCTGGTTTGATGATATCATGAGTATCATGATGATACTCCTTATGGAGTGAGGAAAACTGGGGAAGGGACAGATTTGTAAGAGAATACTGAGGTGCTCAAGTGCAGATATCAGGTAGGCAGTTGGTTAGGGGGATCTGGAGCTCAGAAGAGCCAAAATGACATGTGAACAGTTCACGTGAGAAATAGGTATTCTGAGACAAGAGGATTTAATTTAATTTGTCAGCGCTCTTTACAATTCTGAATTTAATAAACCAGCATATTGATTTTTTTTAGATGAGGTATTCAGAAAACCCAAATTATTTAAAAGCTGCATGGTCATGAGCTATCATCTTTAAAAGAAATTATATTTTTATTGATTTCTCTGTATAAGAATTTATCAGTGGTTCTGACCACTTTATTTTAATACAGACCCCTTTGAAAATTTGATGAAAACTATGAACCCAGGAAGGGGAAAGGATGTACATCAACACCTGCATTAAGGAAGTATGAAGTTTATAAATTTGGGATACCATTCACTATGGTGTTAAAAGTTAGTGATCGTATTTTTATCCATTTCCCTGTTTTACAGGGAAACTGTAAACTGTTTTACAGGGAATGTTTCCCTGTTTTACTGATGTCCAGAAAGGTAGAATGGCTTGTCTCTAATGGTAGTTAGTGTCTTGATTGTTATTGGTTGGTTAGAATACATTACAGATACATACTTCTCTCAAGTAGCATACTAGGTGCTTGCAGGACTAGTGGGTAAGAGAGAACGTGCGACTGACTCTTGTGGGGAAAAGGACACCTTTGAATGGGAGCATAATTGACTTTGGTAAAGATTGTCATTAATTTATCAGATTTCTGTAGAACCAATATCCCGGGTTTTTATTAGCACCAATCCCAGGACTTGGTAGAAGGGTTGCACTCAACAAATATTAACTCTCTTACTGCTCCTTAGCTTTGCTGGGAATGTTTGTGCAACCCTTCAAGGCAGGTGAGGTGGGCAGGCGGGGGCGGGGGTCAGGGAGCTGCCAGATGAATCCTGAAACTGAAGTGGATACAGAAGCAGCAGTTTTCCTTGTTAGCTTTGGTTGCTGTCTGCAGTTGCTGTAATTAAATGAGTAAATATTTGCGTAACAATGTAATAGAAAGGAAGGCAGAATTCCTCTTTCTCTTCTAGTGTTACTTTTCCTCTGTGGTCACATCTGCCACATTGCCAGGCCACATTGCCTCTGTGGTCACATCTGCCACATTGCCAGACCCTTTCCTGGTGTTTCTGACTCACTATGCTCTGGATTAATATGTCTTTTCATTGTCTTTCAGTAAAAATCTTTAACCTCTGAATTTTCAGAGCCTTTTAAAATACACAAGATCTTAGCTGGGTGTTACCGATTGTTAAGTTTTAGACCTTTCAACTTCCACATAAAATCGACATCAGATCAAATAATTATTGCCATGGTATCCAGTTTATGAAATTACAGGAAAAAATCCTTTAGATTGTCTAGTCTTTGTACCTGCACATGCCAGATTATTTTTAAAAATACACTTAATAGCTTTTTCCCCACTCAAAATAATTGTATTAGTTCAGTTTTAGTCTTGCTCATGCTAACCTTTACAGCCTGGGAGCTTCAAGTAAGCAGACGTGATGTAAGGAAAGGGGAAGTTCTTGCTTTCATTTTCATTTTCACACACGCACACTCTTTTGTAGATTTCTCATATTTCACCATACGCACTTCCCACACAAAAATGCTTTCTTAGGTTATGAAATACAAGGAAAAAACTCATGACAGGAAATTTATGGAGAAGCAAATGAAACGTGCCTTCATTGTTTCTGAAAAGTCAACGTTCAATTCGAATCATTTTCATATATGCAATATATCATTTTATCTGGCTTTTGAGATTCTGTCTTTCGTTTTGAGAAGTTTGACAGTGATGTGCCAAGATGAGTGAGTGTGTGCGTGTATTTTGCATTTATTTACTTTGGAGTTTACTGAGCTTGAATCTGTAAATTTATCTTTTAGTTTTATAGAAAAATTGAACAGAAAGTACAGAGCATTCCCATATACTTCCTCGCCTCACTCCGTTATCCCCTATTATTAACAGCATTAATGTGGTACATTTGTTACAATTGATGAACCAATACTGATATATTATTTTTAACTAAAGTCCACAGTTTACATTAAGGTTCATTTGTTGTGTTGTATAGTTCTATAGGTTTTGACAAATGTATAATGGCATGTATCTACCATTTTAGTATCATAAAGAGTAGTTTCACTGCCCTAAAATTTCCCTGTGCTCTACCCATTCATTTCTCCTTCCCTACCACCCCCAACCCCTGATAACCGCTGGTCTTTTTACTGTCTCCATAATTTTGCCATTTCTAGGTGTCAAATATTTGGACTCATACAGTGTGTAGCCTTTTCAGATTGGCTTCTTTCACCAGCAATATGCATTTAAGTTTCTTTCATGTCTTTTCATGACTTGATACCACATTTCTTTTTAGTGCTGAAGAATATTCCATTGTATGAGTGTACCACAGTTCATCCATTCACCTACTGAAGAACATCTTGGCTGCTTCCAAGTTTTAACAATTATGAATAAAGCCGCTATAAACATTTGTATACAGGTTTTTGTGTGGACCTAAGTTTTCAACTCACTGGGGTAAATACAAAGGAGTATGACTACTAGATCATATGAGTGGAGTATGGTTAGTTTTAGTTTTGGAAGCAACTGCCACATTGTCTTCCAGAGTGGCTGTACCATGTTGCATTCCCAGAAGCAGTGGGTGAGTTTCTTTTGGTCCACATCCTCACCAACGTTTTGTATTGTCAGTGTTTTTTGGATTTTAGCCATTCTAATAGTTGTGGGATAGTATCTCATTGTTAGTTTAATTTGCAGTTACCTAACAACATGATGTCAAACATCTTTTCATATGGCTATTTGCCATTTGTATAGTATCTTTGGTAAGGTGTCTGTTCACATTTTTTATGCATTTTTAACTGGGTTGTTTGTTTTCTTATTATTGAGTTTGAAGAGCTCTTTGTATATGTTAGATACCAGCCCTTTATCAGATAAGTGTTTTGCAAGTATTTTCTCCCAGTCCGTGGCTTGTCTTTTTGTGCTTTTAGTAATGTCTTTTGAAGAGCAGAAGTTTTCAATTTTAATAAAGTCCAAATTTTTCTTTCATGGATTGTGCTTTTAGTGTTGTATCTAAAAAGTTATCACCAAGCCAAACCAAAGGTCGTCTAGATTTTCTCCTTTGGTATCTTCTAGGAGTTTTATAGTCTTTGAATTTTTGATTTAAGTCTGTGTTCCAGTTTGAGCTAATTTTTATGAAAGGTGTAAGGTCTGTCTACTTTGTTGTTGTTGTTGTTTGCGTGTGGATGTCCAGTTGTTCCAGCACCAGTTATTGAAAAGACTATCCTTTCTCCTTTGAATTGCCTTTGTTCCTTTGTCAGACTTTGCCCATGTTTTTTGTTTTGTTTTGTTTTGTTTTGCCCAATCATCTTTTTCCTCTGTTCTTCAGATCAGGTAATGTCTATTTATCTCTTTCAAGGTCACTGAATCTTACTCCTTTCACTTCCATTCTGCTTTTACACTTCTTTTTTTCACACTTGCTTTTTCCCATTTGGTGTATATTTTATTTCAGATATTTTTCAGTTTTAGAATTTTCACTTTGGTTCTTTTTTTTAAGCTTTTTTTTTCTTTGTGGAGATGTCCTATCCTTTATTATGAACAAAGTTTTCTATACATCCTTGAGCATAGTTATGATAGACAGCTGCTTTAAAATCCTTGTCTGCTAATGCTAACATCTGGGTCATCTTGGGGTTGGTTGCTGTTGATTTTCTTTTATCTCAAGAATGAGTCACACAGGCATATGGCATTTTATTGCACTTTGCAAATACTGCGGTTTTTTTACCAATTGAAGGTTTGTGACAACCCTGCAGTTGAGCAAGTTTATTGGTGACATTTTTCCTACAACGTTTGCTCACTTTGTGTCCGTGTTACATTTTGGTGATTCTCGCAATGTTTCAAACCCTCCATCAGCAAAAAGATTACAACTCACTGAAGGCTCAGATGATGGTTAGTATTTATTAGCAATAAAGTCTTTTTTAAATTAAAGTATGCACATTTTTTTACACATAATGTTATTGCACACTTAACAGGCCACAGTAGAAGCGTAACTTTTATAGGCACTGGAAGACAAAAAAATTCGTGCGACTTGCTTAATTGCAGTCGTGTGGAACCAAACCTATAATATCTGAGATATGCCTGTATTTTCTTGTTTCTTCATAGGTGAATAAATTTTGGATTGTGTGGTGGACAGTGCAGGTGAACCATTGTAGGGACTGGATTCTGGTACTTTCCAAAAAGTACTGACTTACCGATTATTTAGTTAACTTTTTTTGCAGGCAGTTAATTTGGCTGAACTCAAACTGCACACTCTGTCTCCCCTGTAGAGGGCAGTAGCTCAGATCTAACTAATTCATTTAGGCTTAGCTGAAGTGGTTGTAGTTGTCCCCACAGGTTCATGATAAAGGATTCAGCCAGATATTTGGGCTCCCCACTGTAGCGCTTTTCTTTCACAGATCCCCCCCCTCAGTTTCCAGTATCTGTGATTGCCATAAATTCAGTTCTCTGATTCTTCAAGCCAGCAAGACTTTGAGTTTCTGAATTCTCGCCATTCTATTTAGCGTGGGCTGCTGGCCTTCAAGTTAGAGGTTGTAAATAACTTGGACACTCACCCCGTGTTATTCCCTTTTCCCATATCTACTCTACATCTGCCTACTTTTGTTCATTCTCCAAGGACTTGAGGAAGCCATTCTTATATATCGTCAGTGTCTACTGGAGAGTTGGTCAAATAGGAGCATACTAGGCGATGACCAGAGCAGGACTGTACCAAAATCAGGAAGAAGACAAGCAAAGGGGAAAGAAAAATGAAATAAAGCAACACCAGTGTAAAAATAGGCAGAGACTATTAATCAAGGAGGATTAGAGGATGTTTACAGGAAGGCATAGTGACCCAGAATAACCCATCTCAGAGGAAAACATTTGTAGTGCACCAAACCAATATTTATGGCATTTTGTAAGTATCTGAATATTTTATCTGTAAAGAACTGATTGGATCTGTTCTAAAGTATAGTTATATATGTTGCTCCTAACATTCTTTTAGACTTTAAATTTCTCAAAGTAGGAATGAAAGAAGAAGCTGGAATTTTTTTTAGGATAGATTTAGTTTGTTCCATGGAAAGAGATCTCTGACATAAACAGGAGAATTGTACCCAGATAACAATAGTGGTATAATGTTTGCATGGTCTCAATTACAGGTCAATATCTGGGTACAAACCCATTGTTAAAAGTCCCTCAGTTTCTTGGCAAGATGTGGAAATGTGTGCTCAGATTGTCTTTGGGAAAATGTAGTTAGTGTATACGAAGCATCAAGCATGAAGTCCATCATACAGGAAGTGCCCTTGTATGTTAACTGTAATATTTACCTTGCAGAGTTGTTGGGAAGATTAGATACTATATGACAAGTGATGAGATGTCTAGTACTCAGTAGGTGCCTAATAAATGTTAGTGTGATGAAGCTGCTGTAACCGATGTTGTTCCCCAGTATGCAGGCTTTGCATTTCACAACTCTAGTGGGTGCCACTCATATCATAGTCATTGTAGATTTGTTAACCATATATATATATATATATATATATATATATATATATATATATAGGCAGGTGGCAGTAGAGTGCCTTGGGAAGGGACAATTTGTATTTATCTGTACAGGGACACCAATCGAACCAATAGTGATACTGCAAATTTGTAGTCTTTGCAATAATAGATGTATAGATAATTCCTCTCTATCCTTTGTGGTTAGGTCAGATGTAGGAAACTTTGTTACATTCTAACTGACACGTTATAATAGGATATTAGCAAATGAGAGTGTCTTTAGGGAAAAACAACCAGAATTAATGTTAAATAAAGAACTGTTGAAAGAACGCTTTTTGTGTATTTGGGAAAAGAGTCATTAAGTCTGGGGAATTTTACAGGTTAGCTGACTCCAGATACTGGAGGGGCTACCCATGATAAAGGTCATCTGTTTTATCTGTTATGCTCATTTTATTCTAAGAGTAAAAGATAATAGTTCACATTATTTGAAATTTGTAATTTGAGTCATCCTCTGACTCTAGAAGCAGTGACATATGTAATACAAATTCAAAGCAGTGTATGTTCTAGAAGCTATATAATCTGTCTGAGTTTGGAATGCATTTGGATAGAACTACGATTGGTAGATGGAACACTTGGTAAGCCAAGCCCAGCTCAGTACGAGAAAAAAAATCGTTAGGTTATGTTGCCTGTTCACGGGCACACTGCTTCACACAATGGAGCATGCCTTCTTACTGAAAGTTCTTTAGCAGAAGTTAGAGAGGACCTCTTGTCAGGAATATTCTAGAGGATGTTCTTATAGGATGAGTGGTTGGCCTCAAACAACCTTAAGGTACCTTCTAGTGGGAGATTCTTTGATTCTATGACTAGGCAATATACTCCAGCAAATAGAAGAAGCCTTTCGTTTTAAACAAATGTTTCTAGCATTGCAAATCATCAGATTATAAGAATGTCATCTAGCCAAAATGGATTTACATCGTAGCCTGCAGTGCAGTTCTTGGTACCAGCATGTAGGTGTTGATCAAAATGATAACTTTTAGTACTGCTTCTGTGAGGGTGACCCATTCTATGTATTATTATGTGACAAAGATTTTTAGTTGTTTAATTGAAAATTGTACTTGACAATAAGGTTCACAATGAAATTATTTAAAGCATGTTAGGGACACTGACTAACCTGTAGTTGCTCATAAATCTCTCCTCTTTGCAATAGGTGTGTTCATCGTTGCTGCTAAGCGGACACCCTTTGGGGCTTATGGAGGTCTTCTGAAAGACTTCACAGCTACTGACTTGGCTGAATCTGCTGCCAGGGCTGCCTTGTCTGCTGGCAAAGTCTCGCCTGAAACTATCGACAGTGTCGTTGTAGGCAACGTCATACAGGTTAGTAGGGCTGAAGGGACATTTCATTCCTATTGCTTTCTTTTATCAGTTTCTAAAAATAATTCCTTTAACGTGTTGTAATGGTGTACTAGTTAATAATAGTTGAAGGTATTCATAATTTGAGGAGTCCTCTGACTCCAGAAGCAATGGCATATATAATTCAAAAGGATGTATATAATTCAAAAGAACATATATTCAAAAACTATATATCTATCTGGGATCTGTCTGGGACTTGGGATACATTTTATTGCTTCTTAAATAGCAAATTAATCTCCTTGACTTATTTGAAGTAAATTGGTTCTCTCTGTGTGCCACTAAGGAGGGTAGCAAACCCAAGCAATGCAACACATCTCCCATCATTTCTTACACACAGTAGGAGCTTGGTCAGTGTTTTGTGGGAAATGAGAAGCTCCTTTACCCTCTACCTTGCTATGTATGGTGTACAAAATAGATGATTCATTTGCAGTAATTGAAAGCTGAATATTCCTTCAAAGTGTGGCCATGAAGTGGGGACTGTCTTACTCTTCCCAGACCTCATTGGTGGGACGGAGGCTCTACACTGAGTGCATTGCCACTGACAGTACTGAGGCCCTAATCACTGTTCTCCTGACTCGTTAAGGTGGTTCCAGACTGAGAAGGGTGTGAGGCAGGCTGAGAAGACTTGAGGCTACTGCCACCTCCTGTGCTGAGCGCTTTCAGCTCTTAGAGCTGGGATAAGGCTCAGAAAAAGGTGCACAGTTGTCCCTTGTGAATAATGCTGCTTTGAACATCAAGTACAAGTTTTTGTGTGGACATAGGTTTTTATTTCCCTTGGGTGTATACCTATGAGTGTAATTGCTAGGCTATATGGTATCTCTACATTTAATTGTTTCAGAAACTTTCAGACTGTTTTCCAAAGCAGCTGAAACATTTTACATTCATACCTACAGTGTATGAAGGTTCCATTTTTGCCACATCCTTGTCAACACTTGTTATATTGTGTGTCTTTTTATTATAGCCATTCTAGTGAATATGAAGTAGTATCTCATTGTGGTTTTAATTTGCCTTTCCCTGATGACTGATGATGTGAACAACTTTTCATTAGCTTGTTGCCATTGCCGTATCTTCTTGGAGAGTGTCTAATTCATATCCTTTTCTCATTTTTTAATTGGGTTATTTGTCTTTTTATTATTGAGTCATAAGTGTTCTTTATATATCCTAGATATGAGTCCCTTAACAGATACATGATTTGTAAATATTTTTCTATACTTTGCTATCTTTTCATTTCTTAATAGTATCTTTTGGAGTATGAAAATTTTTAATTTTGATGAAGCCCAATTTCAGTTGTTGTTGCTCAGGCTTTTGGTGTCATTATCTAAGAATCCATTTCCATATCTAAGGTCATGAAGACTTATCCCTATGTTTTCTTCTAAGTTTTATAGTTTTAGCTCTTACATTTAGGGCTTTGATTTATTTTGATTTAATTTTTATATATATTTTGAGGTACAGGTCCAAATTCATTCTTCTGCATGTGGCTATCCAGTTGTTCTAGCACTATTTGTTGAAAAGACTATTCTTTCTCCCATTGGATGGTCTTGGCACTGTTATGGAAAATCAGTTGACCATAGACACATGATTTTATTTTTGGACTCCCAGTTCTCTTCCACTGATCTATATGTCTGTCCTTTTTATGTCAGTTCCACACTGTCTTGATCATCATTGCTTCTTTGTAAGTTTTGAAATCAAGAAATGTGAGTCCTCCTACTTAGTTATTCATTTCAAAGTTGTTTTGGCTATTCTGGGTCTCCTGCAGTTTGATAATTTTAGAATCTGTTTACCCATTTCTACAAATAAGTCAGCTAAGATTCTGATAGAGATTGTTTTGAATCTGTAGGTCAATTGAAGGAATATTGCCATGAACATGGCATGTTTTTTCACTTGTATAAATCCTCTTTAATTTTTCAACAATGTCTTAGAGTTGTCAGAATATGTTTTGCACTTCTTTTGTTAAATTTATTCTTAAGTATTTTATTCTTTTAGATGCTATTGTGAATGGAATTGTTTTCTTATTTCATTTTCTGATTGTTCATTGCAAGTGTATAGAAATGCAGCTGATTTTTCAAAAAAAGAAATGCAATTGATTTCTATATATTAATTTTATATCCTGAAACCTTGAACTCATTTATTACTTCTAATCGTTTTCTAGTTGATTACTTAGGATTTTTTATATATAACATTATGTCATCTGAGAGTAGAAATAGTTATGTTTCTTTCTTTCCAATCTGGATTTCTTTTATTTATGTATTTATTTTTCTTACCTAATTGCTCTGTCTAGAACCTCTGATGTTGAATGAAAGAGACAAAACATGGATATCCCTGTCTTGTTCCTGATATTGTGGGGAAAGCATCCAGTCTTTCACCATTAAGTATGATTATATGGGTTTTTCTAGATGCCCTTTATCAGGTTGAGGAAGTTCTCTTCTTTTCCTAGGTTATTGAATGTTTTTATCATGAAAAGGTGTTGGATTTTGTCAAGTGCTTTTTCTATGTCAATTGAGATGATCGTATGAGTTTTGTTTTTTATTCTGTTGATACAACGTGATATATTAATTGACTTTCAGGTGATGAAACAACCTTACATTTCTGGATGACCCTTACACTGGTCATGGCATATAATTCTTTTTGCACATTGCTGAATTCTGTTTGCTAGTACTTTGTTGGAGATTTTTATATCCATATTCATAAGAGATATTAATCTGTACTTTTTTGTGATGTCTTTATCTGGTTTTGATATCAGGATAATTCTGGCTTCATGATGAGTTGGGAAGTGATCCTTTTCTATTTTTTAGGAAGAGTTTGTGAATAATTGGTATTAATGCTTCTTTAAATGTTTGGTAGAATTCAGTAATGAAGCCAGTCTGGGCTTTTTTGGTGAGTAGTGTTTTGATTACTAATTAATTCAGTCTTCACTTGTTATAGGTCTATTCATATTGTCTATTTTTCTTTGAGTTGGGTTTGGTAGTTTGTGTCTTTCTAGGCACTTGTCCTCTTTACCTAAATTATCTAATTTATTGGCACACAACTGTTCATGGTAGTCAATTCTCGTTATTCACAGTAGTTATGTTTTATATAGTTGCCGTGTACACCGAATTAGCAACTATTGAACCACTGCTCCCAGGGGAAACGACAGGGTGAGGTTCCTGTGAGCCTCCGGTCACAACATTTTTGTTAACTGATCAGTACATAACCTTGTTTTATATATGTTTCTATTTAAGGACACCGTATTTAATATATATTGTTGATTCATTAGCATTAAACTCACAGCCAACAGCACTATCACTCATGCCTGAATGAAGTTTATCTAACAGATATTTTCTCTGTGAGGCACGTCACTGCCTTCTTGCACTTAGGGGTACTGGAGAGCAAGGACTTCAGCATTATATACTTGGGGGCCATTTTAAACAGTAAAATCACCCACAAGAAGCACAAAAATGCATAAAACTAAATAGACTGCAGGAAGATCACTATTTCTAGGATGAGAGCTGAAGCAAGAAGGCAGAGTGTCCCCTTGTTCATCCTTAGCTAGGAACGTGCATATCAGGCAGCTAAAATTTTTCTCCACTCTGCACATGTCTGCAAATGACCACAAAAGTGCTGCAAGTATTGATTTTGGGGATTACAAATAAATTTTAGCAAGTAGGTGAATTTGCAAGTATATAATCTACACATAATAAGAATCGACTATACTTTGAACTTATATATTTATGTCCTGCCTATTTTGAGAGGTGTTAAGGTTCTTGGTGTTAAAGGCACTAATGTACCTTTATTGTAGAGAGAGCTAAAGCAAATTTGATAAAACGTAAAGAATTGGTCCATCAAGGTAACTTTAGGGTGTTCATTGTACTATTCTTGTAACTTTACATTTTATCAAATTTGCTTTAGCTTTCTCTACAATAGAAGCTGTTGTTATTGTTAAAAAGAAAAAAAAGTTGTTTCATCCCTTCTTACTCAAAGTGTGTGGTCCTTGGACCAGCAACATTGGCCTCACCAGGGCAGTGGTTAGAAATGCAGAATCTCAGGTAGTCCTAGACCTATTTACTGAGAACCTACATTTTAACAAGATGCCCCAGTATGCATTTTAAAGTTTGGGAAGCAGTAGTCTAGTCCCACCTCTTATTCTCCTGACCATTGTTCATCTTTCCCCTTCCTAGGTCAGCCAGCCTCAGCCTTGGTTACACATTACAATCACCTGGGTGCTATTAAAAGTAACTACTGATGCCTGTGGCCACCTCCAGCCTTTCTGGTTTAATTGGTTTGGTTAGGAGCTTGAGCATCACTATGTTAATAAAGCTTCCTCGGTTATTCCACTGTGCAGCCAAGGTTGAGAACCATAGCCTCTAATGCTTCCTCTGTTAAAGAACATACTACTTCGAGATAGCGTATTCCATTTTTAAACAGTTCTAATTGTTATGAAATTCTGTGTTCTACTGAGATTTTAATATAAGGATTTCTCATACTTTGTTTAAAATCGAGTTGGCCGAATTACAGTTTTTATTCAAATCATTAACACGTATTATATAAAATATGCTGTACCTGTATGCATTGTGTCCTACCTTAGAGCCATATAATTTATAATTTTTGAAAAATTGTAAACATTTTACTATATTGTGTCCTTCTTCTTAATTCCTAGATATATAGAGGAAATTCTTTTTCTTTCCCTCTGTTCCAGACTTCTTCAGATGCTATATACTTGGCAAGACATGTTGGTTTGCGTGTGGGAATCCCAAAAGAGACCCCAGCTGTCACTGTTAATAGGCTCTGTGGCTCCGGTTTCCAGTCCATTGTGAATGGATGTCAGGTATAGGTAACATTTAATTCTCTGAAAATATTAATAGTTATTAGAGGAAATGCCTCACTTCAATATAACACTGTAGGTCTTTAATTTTATAGTACTTATTAGGAGAGGTCAATATTTAATTTTTCTTGGAAAAATATTCATAGAAAATAGTTTCTTGAAAGCTAGTAATGAACCTTGAAAACATATGCTAAATGGAATAAGCCAGTCACAAAAGGACAAATACTGTATGAGTCCACTTATATGAGTGGACCACTTATATGAGTGACCACTCAAGTGGTCAGATTCATAGAGACAGAAAGTAGAATGGGGATTGTTGGGGCTGGTGGGGAAGAGAGAATGGGGAGTTAGTGTTTAGTGGGTATGGGGTTTCAGTTTGGAAATTGAAAAAGACTTCTGGAGATGGATGGTGGTTGGTTGCATAACAGTGTGAATGTACTTAATGACCTGTATATTTTAAATTGGTTAGAATGGTAAATTTTATGTTATGTGTATTTTATCACAATTTTTAAAAAGCTAGTCATGACTGTCATTCTTATTGAGTGCTTCCTATGTGCCAGACACTGTGCACATAGATTTACATTCAATATCTCATTTAATCTTCACAATTGTCCTATGAGGCAAGAACTATTATTCCCATTTTACAGGCAAGGAAACTGATTATTAAAGGCATTAAGGTTACTAAGTTATAGAGGAAGAATCTGAACCCAGGTCTGTGAGAGTGCCGGGCAAGGTAGTTTGAAACATTGAATAAAGACTCTAAGATGAGGAAGGGAGCTGGAGAATTTAGAGGATGATAAGAAATGTATTTTATTACAAAGGAACTGAATGATACTGTTGGTAGAAGTACAAACTAGCATAATCTCTTCAAGGGATAGTTGGGCAAATACATTTGTTCCCTTGAGCATAAGGAAAAGGGATATAGTAAAATCTAAGTTGTCAACGTCTTCATGTTATTACAAAATAAAAGATAAAACTTTGTAATGAATAAATCACTTTCAGGTTAATTTATTTCTGTAACAATATATCAGGTAGTGACCCTGATTTTCCTAGCAATCATTTTAAACATCAGGCTCTTGGAGGATTTTTTGGTTTTCTTTTTTCCCTCCAGATTTAAAGTGATTTATTTTCTAATAATAAAAACATAACATGTTCATTATGGGGATTTTAGAAAAATAGAGAAGAAAAAAAATAAAAGTACCCTAAATTCCTACCTCTAGAGAAGGTCACTGTGTGAATTTTAGATATATATTTAAATAAATAATTGGGTACTTAGATTACATAATTTTTTACTTCATATCTCAACTTTTTTCTAATTCTTTCTTCCTCAGTCATTCCTGATGACTTTTGGAAGACTCCTTAGACCCGGTCTTTTTCCTTTTGGCTTAGGGATGAGCAAACTACAGCCCATTGGCAAATCTTGCCTGCTGCTTGTTCTTCTACAGCCTACAAGTTAAGAATATTTTTTACATTTTTAAATAGTTAAAAAATTAAGTGAAGAATAGTATTTTATGACACATGAAAATTATATGAAATTTAAATGCAAATGTCCATAAATGAAGTTTTATCGGAACACACTTACACTCATTTTATAACTGTGTTATCAGAGTTTTTCTGTTAGGTTACAAGATTCATAAACCTCTCTTGTTTCTAGAACCTCTCTCAGGTTAAGCTTTGAGGAAGAGAATCAGTAGCCATATTAGTTTGCCATTTAATTTAAAATTGTACATTTATCTTTAACTTGCAAAAACTTGGTTAATTATTGGTACTGAAAAAGTCCTTGTTTTTTTTTAATTTTTGTTATAGGCATTTTTAATGTCTACGTAAAACCTCAGAGCTATAAAATTGTTAATTATGCTTATTGTTGAAATAACATTGAGGTAAATATTTTGATAGTGTACCCATGTAACAAGGGGTTTATAATATTTTAATTGCATAGATTTTAGTAATCAGAAATTTCACTGGACATTTGATACAGAATTGAAGGACAACTTGGCTCATTTACTAATCAATTTTGTTCATTTATACGGGGCAAAATCAACTTATTTTCTTGTTTCTTTTTATTACTGGACAGTCATTCCTCAAATTTCAATAAGCTTCAATTTCATTTCCTGAATTTAGCCTCTGGGGTGCTGCATGGCTGTTGTAAAAATAACAGCAATTACATGTACAACCAGTGCAATGAAATATCCAGGAGCATGTTGAGTGTAACTGCAGACAAGTGATTGATAAGCTGCAAAGTGTAACGTGCTATTTTTCGTGTAAATGTACAAAAACTAGTTATATGAGTTCACCTTTGATTTTCTTTGAGAACTTATACAGAACATTCCTAAAACATACATTTACAAACTTTACAATATGTTAAATAATTTATGGTTCAGGTTCATCTGTATACTGCTTTTTTTTTTTTTTTTTTTTTTTAAATTATAACCATAGACAGCCGGGTACACAAAAGCTACAGATCACCACAACGAGCTGCATGCAAATCTTGAATTCTTAGAGGATTTTTTTTAAAGATTAAACTTTCTTTTTAACCCATTATATAATAAAGAGAACAAACTGACTAGGATAGATGACTCCATAAATCTCTCTAATTATTTCACACTAAAAATAAAATTTGAATCTACTTTATTAACAAAAAAACAAAGGTCCATGCAGAATCCTCAACTATAGTGTGTATTATCACACCACAATGTTAAATGGAGCTATTTTCACTGCACAACTTTTGGCAGCTAAAGCTGTATATGTTATCCCACACGGATGATAGAAGGAGGCCAATCTTAACATATGCAAAGGAAATTCACAGCCTCAATAATATTCACTGTGATAGTTAATAACTGAAATTTCAAAACATTTTCTATTTTTTCTAATCTGAATCATCATGAATCAGGTTCCAATTTTTTCTCTTTTAGTCCTTAGAGAAAATAAATATTAGCTGGACCCTGGTGAAAACTCATTCTTTAACTCGGTCTGGAAAATAACATCTTGATCTTGATGAAAATGAACTAGGTCTAAATATACAGTTGGGGATTTCCTCAACTACTTTTCATTTTGTCAATGTCTTTTTAAATTGTGGAAGTCAAATATAGACTTTGTTCTGAGCCATATGACTTGGAATTTTGTTCAGATGGAATCAAATTTGAATTAGGAACAAATTAATCTAATCTACTTTTATTACAGGTATAGGCATACTACATACACAAGCTTCCATCATTGTCAAATATAGTAACATAATGCTATGGATGATAACTAGGCTTGTCCTATTCTGAATCCATATAAATGAATGGTCTGCTTGTTTTGATATAACAAAATGTGGAAAATGTCTTAAAAATCGCATTTTCAAAAATAGATAGGAATATAAATCTAATTAATGTAATATATATTATAGCGGAGTAGGAGAGAATCAAGATGATTAAATGTTTCTGTAACCTCAAGGTAAGATTTTACTCCTCTGCCTAACACTACTAAATTCTTCCCTTTAAAACACAGGAATATTGTTATTACTAAATTTTCTAAGGGACTAGGCTAAATGCAGTTTCATCATTAATGTTATATTCATATTAAAGTATGACTCTAAGAAGAATATTGCTCTGACTTCTTTTAATACTATTGTTCCTGAGCCCTTAAGTCTTAAATTTCTGGTGGTTTCTTCAAGGCACTTAGATTTTATACACTGTCTTACTAAATATTGGGAAACAACAACACTAATAATGATTATTACTCTTGAATCCTTTGTGGTTGGAAAGAAAATTTGTGTGAAATTGACTTTGAACAACTTTCCACCAAGGAAATCATGTTTTTAGGCTTTTGTTGCTATCAATTTTACCCTTTCTTTAGCGTACTTAGCTCATATGTTTTGCTTTTTCACCAAGCTTATAGCAAAGATGAATTGCTTGGCCAATTATCATCTATGTGATTGCAGGACTGGTAAGACAAGAGAGGGAAAAAGTATATAAGAAAAGAGATTGGCATAATAGAGAATGAAAGTGGTGCTTATATATTGATAACTATATCCCTCCTTAAATGAGGTTGACATTATTACAGATCAGACAGAGTTTTCCTTTGCTACTGTCTATATTTTATCACAGCTATAAATTTTGAGACCTTACGTGATTTTCATTACTACAATGGGACAAAATATTTTATATTCACATTCTTCGGTTGGAGTCCATTTTGCTTTATAAAATGGGTGTATTCAAGATAGTAATTTATTTATTTATTTAAACCTCTTTATTGGAGTATAATTGCTTTACAATGGTGTGTTAGTTTCTGCTTCATAACAAAGTGAATCAGTTATACATATACATATGTTACCATATCTCTTCCCCCTTGCGTCTCCCTCCCTCCCACCCCTCTAGATGGTCACAAAGCACCGAGCTGATATCCCTGTGCTATGGGGCTGCTTCCCACTAGCTATCTATTTTAAGTTTGGTAGTGTATATATGTCCATGCCACTCTCTCACTTTGTCACAGCTTACCCTTCCCCCTCCCCATATCCTCAAGTCCATTCTCTAGTAGGTCTGTGTCTTTATTCCTGTCTTGCCCCTAGGTTCTTCATGACCTTCCTTTTTTTTTTTTTCTTAGATTCCATATATATGTGTTAGAACACGGTATTTGTTTTTCTCTTACTGACTTCACTCTGTATGACAGACTCTAGGTCCATCCACCTCACTACAAATAACTCAATTTCATTTCTTTTTATGGCTAATATTCCATTGTATATATGTGCCACATCTTCTTTATCCATTCATCTGTTGATGGACACTTAGGTTGCTTTCATGTCCTGGCTACTGTAAATAGAGCTGCAATGAATATTTTGGTACATGACTCTTTTTGAATTATGGTTTTCTCAGGGTATATTCCCAGTAGTGCGATTGCTGAGTCGTGTGGTAGTTCTATTTTTAGTTTTTTAAGGAACCTCCATACTGTTCTCCATAGTGGCTGTATCCATTTACATTCCCACCAACAGTGCAAGAGTGTTCCCTTTTCTCCACACCCTCTCGAGCATTTACTGTTTCTAGATTTTTTGATGATGGCCATTCTGACCAGTGTGAAATGATATCTCATTGTAGTTTTGATTTGCATTTCCTAATGATTAATGATGTTGAGCATTCGTTCATGTGTTTGTTGACAATCTGTATATCTTCTTTGGAGAAATGTCTATTTAGGTCTTCAGCCCATTTTTGGATTGAGTTGTTTGTTTTTTTGATATTGAGCTGCATGAGCTGCTTGTAAATTTTGGAGATTAATCCTTTGTCAGTTGCTTCATTTGCAAATATTTTCTTCCATTGTGACGGTTGTCTTTTGGTCTTGTTTATGGTTTCCTTTGCTGTGCAAAAGCTTTGAAGTGTCATTAGGTCCCATTTGTTTATTTTTGTTTTTATTTCCATTTCTCTAGGAGGTGGGTCAGAAAGGATCTTGCTGTGATGTATGTCATAGAGTGTTCTGCCTATGTTTTCCTCTAAGAGTTTGATAGTGTCTGGCCTTACATTTAGGTCTTTAATCCACTTTGAGTTTATTTTTGTGTATGATGTTAGGGAGTGTTCTAATTTCATACTTTTACATGTACCTGTCCAGTTTTCCCAGCACCACTTATTGAAGAGGCTGTTTTTTCTCCACTGTATATTCTTGTCTCCTTTATCAAAGATAAGGTGACCATATGTGTATGGCTTTATCTCTGGGCTTTCTATCCTGTTCCATTGATCTATATTTCTGTTTTTGTGCCAGTACCGTACTGTCTTGATTACTATAGCTTTGTAGTATAGTCTGAAGTCAGGGAGCCTGATTCCTCCAGCTCCATTTTTCATTCTCAAGAGTGCTTTGGCTATTCGGGGTCTTTTGTGTTTCCATACAAATTCTGAAATTTTGTGTTCCAGTTCTGTGAAAAATGCCAGTGGTAGTTTGATAGGGATTGCACTGAATCTGTAGATTGCTTTGGGTAGTATAGTCATTTTCACAATGTTGATTCTTCCAATCCAAGAACATGGTATATCTCTCCATCTATTTGTATCATCTTTAATTTCTTTCATCAGTGTCTTATAATTTTCTGCATACAGGTCTTTTGTCTCCTTAGGTAGGTTTATTCCTAGATATTTTATTCTTTTTGTTGCAGTGGTAAATGGGAGTGTTTTCTTAATTTCACTTTCAGATTTTTCATCATTAGTGTATAGGAATGCAAGAGATTTTTGTGCATTAATTTTGTATCCTGCCACTTTACCAAATTCATTGATTAGCTCTAGTAGTTTTCTGGTAGCATCTTTAGGATTCTCTATATATAGTATCATGTCATCTGCAAACAGTGACAGCTTTACTTCTTCTTTTCCAATTTGGATTCCTTTTATTTCTTTTTCTTCTCTGATTGCTGTGGCTAAAACTTCCCAAACTATGTTGAATTACAGTGGTGAGAGTGGGCAACCTTGTCTTGTTCCTGATCTTAGTGGGAATGGTTTCAGTTTTTCACCATTGAGGACGATGTTCGCTGTGGGTTTGTCATATATGGCCTTTATTATGTTGAGGAAAGTTCCCTCTGCCTACTTTCTGCATGGTTTTTATCATAAATCAGTGTTGAATTTTGTCAAAAGCTTTCTCTGCATCGATTGAGATGATCATATGGTTTTTGCCTTCAGTTTGTTAATATGGTGTATCACATTGATTGATTTGCATATATTGAAGAATCTTGCATTCCTGGGATAAACCCTACTTGATCATGGTGTATGATCCTTTTAATGTGCTGTTGGATTCTGTTTGCTAGTATTTTGTTCAGGATTTTTGCATCTATGTTCATCAGTGATATTGGCCTGTAGTTTTCTCTCTTTGTGATATCTTTATCTGGGTTTGGTATCAGGGTGATGGTGGCCTCATAGAATGAGTTTGGGAGTGTTCCTCCCTCTGCTATATTTTGGAAGAGTTTGAGAAGGATAGGGGTTAGCTCTTCTCTAAATGTTTTTTTTTTTTTTTTGCGGTACGCGGGCCTCTCACTGTTGTGGCCTCTCCCGTTGTGGAGCACAGGCTCCGGACATGCAGGCCCAGCGGCCACGGCTCACGGGCCCAGCCCCTTCACAGCATGTGGGATCTTCCCGGACCGGGGCACGAACCCGCGTCCCCTGCATCGGCAGGCGGACTCCCAACCACTGCGCCACCAGGGAAGCCCTTCTCTAAATGTTTGATAGAATTCGCCTGTGAAGCCATCTGATCCTGGGCTTTTGTTTGTTGGAAGATTTTTAATCACAGTTTCAATTTCAGTGCTTGTGATTGGTCTGTTCATATTTTCTATTTCTTCCTGGTTCAGTTTCGGGAGGTTGTGCATTTCTAAGAATGTGTCCATTTCTTCCAGGTTGTCCATTTAAGTGACATACAGTAGTTGCTTGTAGCAGTCTCTCATGATCTTTTGTATTTCTGCAGTGTCAGTTGTTACTTCTCCTTTTTCATTTCTAATTTTGTTGATCTGAGTCCTCTCCCATTTTTTCTTGATGAGTCTGGCTAATGGTTTATCAATTTTGTTTATCTTATCAAAGAACCAGCTTTTAGTTTTATTGATCTTTGCTATTGTTTCCTTCATGTCTTTTTCATTAATTTCTGATCTGATCTTTATGATTTCTTTCCTTCTTTGGTTTGAGGAACAAAAAACTTTGGGTTCTTCTTTGTTCTGCTTTCTCTAATTGCTTTAGGTGTAAGGTTAGGTTGTTTATTTGAAACTCTCCTTGTTTCTTTTTTTTTTTTTTTGCGGTACGCAGGCCTCTCACTGTTGTGGCCTCTGCCGTTGTGGAGCACAGGCTCCGGACGCGCAGGCCCAGTGACCATGGCTCATGGGCCCAGCCGCTCTGTAGCATGTGGGATCTTCCTGGACCGGGCCACGAACCCGTGTCCCCTACATCGGCAGGTGGACTCTCAATCACTGCGCCACCAGGGAAGCCCTCTCCTTGTTTCTTGAGGTAGGATTGTATTGCTATAAACTTCCCTCTTAGAACTGCTTTTGCTGCATCCCATAGGTTTTGGGTCATCATGTTTTCATTGTCATTTGTTTCTAGGTATTTTTTGATTTCCCCTTTGATTTCTTCAGTGATATCTTGGTTATTTAGTAGTGTATTGTTTAGCCTCCATGTGTTTGTATTTTTTACAGTTTTTTTCCTGTAGTTGGTATCTAGTATAGCATTGTGGTCGGAAAAGATACTTGAGACTATTTCAGTTTTCTTAAATTTACTGAGGATTAATTTGTGACCCAAGATATGATCTATCCTGGAGAATGTTCCATGAGCACTTGAGAAGAAAGTGTATTCTGTTGATTTTGGAAGGAATGTCCTAAGTATCAATTAAGTCCATCTGGTCTAATGTGTCATTTAAAGCTTGTGTTTCCTTATTTATTTTCATTTTGGATGATTGGTGAAAGTGGGGTGTTAAAGTCCCCTACTATTTTTGTGTTACTGTTGATTTCCCATTTTATGGTTGTTAGCATTTGCCTTGAGATGCTCCAATGTTGGGTGCATAAATATTTACAATTGTTATATCTTCTTCTTGGATTGATCCCTTGATCATTATGTAGTGTCCTTCTTTTTCTCTTGTAATAGCCTTTAATTTAAAGTCTATTTTGTCTGGTATGAGTATTGCTACTCCAGCTTTCTTCTGACTTCCATTTGCATGGAGTATCTTTTTCCATCCCCTCACTTTCAGTCTGTGTGTGTCCCTAGGTCTGAAGTGGGTCTCTTGTAGACAACATATATACGGGTCTTGTTTTTGTATCCATTCAGCCAGTCTCTGTCTTTTGGTTGGAGCTTTTAATCCATTTACATTTAAGGTAATTATCGATATGTATGTTCCTATTACCACTTTCTTGTTTTGGATTTGTTTTGTAGGTCTTTTCCTTCTCTTATGTTTCCTGCCTAGAGAAATTACTTTAGCATTTGTTTTAAAGCTGGTTTGATGGTGCTGAATTCTCTTAACTTTTGCTTATCTGTAAAGGTTTTAATTTCTCCATCGAATCTGAATGAGATCCTTGCTGGGTAGAGTACTCTTGATTGTAGGTTTTTCCCTTTCATCACTTTAAGTATGTCCTGCCACTCCCTTCTGGTTTACAGAGTTTATGCTGAAAGATCAGCTGTTAAC
This sequence comes from Globicephala melas, assembly GCF_963455315.2. NCBI lineage: Eukaryota > Metazoa > Chordata > Mammalia > Artiodactyla > Delphinidae > Globicephala > Globicephala melas. Next base: position 6,352,939 of record NC_083326.1, on the reverse strand, counting down.
CTTATGGGAATTCTGTTTTATGTTATTTGTTGCTTTTCCCTTGCTACTTTTAATATTTTTTCTTTGTATTTAATTTTTGACACCTTGATTGAATAGTGTCTTGGCATGTTTCTCCTTGGATTTATCCTGTATGGGACTCTCTGTGCTTCCTCTACTTGATTGACTATTTCCTTTCCCATGTTAGGGAAGCTTTCAACTATAATCTCTTCAAGTATTTTCTCAGACACTTTATTTTTCTATTCTTCTTCTGGGACCCCTATAACTCAAATGTTGGTGCTTTTAATGTTGTCCCAGAGGTCTCTGAGACTGTCCTCAATTCCTTTCATTCTTTTTTGTTTATTCTGCCCTGAGGCAGTTATTTCCACCATTTTATCTTCCTGGTCCCTTATCCATTCTTCTGCCTCAGTTATTCTGCTATTGATTCCTTCTAGAGAATTTTAAATTTCATTTATTGTGTTGGTCATCATTTTTCATTTGCTCTTTAGTTCTTCTACGTCCTTGTTAAATGTATCTTGTATTTTCTCCATTGTATTTCCAAGATTTTGGATCATCTTTACTATCATTACTCTGAATTCTTTTTCAGGTAGGCTGCCTATTTCCTCTTCATTTGTTTGGTCTGGTGGGTTTTTACCTTGCTTCTTCGTCTGCTGCATATTTCTCTGTTTTCTCATTTTGTTTAACTTACTGTGTTTGCGGTCTCCTTTTTTCAGGCTGCAGGTTCATAGTTCCCATTGTTTTTGGTGTCTCTCCCCATTGGGTGAGGTTGGTTCAGTGGCTTGTGTAGGCTTCCTGGTGGAGGGGACTGATGCCTGTGTTCTGGTGGGTGGGGCTGGATCTTGTCTCTCTGGTGGGCAGGGCCACATCTGGTGGTGTGTTTTGGGGTGTCTGTGAACTTAGTATGACTTTAGGCAGCCTTTCTGCTAATGGGTGAGGTTGTGTTCCTGTCTTGCTAGTTGTTTAGCATGGAGCATCCAGCACTGGAGCTTGCTGACCATTGGATGGAGCTGGGTCTTAGTGTTGAGATGGAGATCTCTGGGAGAACTCTCGCTGATTGATATCATGTGGGACTGGGAGGTCTCTGGTGGTCCAATGTCCTGGACTCAGCTCTCCCACCTCAGAGGCTCAGGCCTGACACCTGGCCAGAGCACTGAGTCCCTGCCAGCCACACGGCTCAGAAGAAAAGGAAGGAAAAAAAGGGAAGAAAAAAAAAAAATATATATATATATATACAAACAAATAAAAATTTTTAAAAATTAAAAAAAAAAGAAGAGAGCAACCAAACCAATAAACAAATCCACCAATGATAACAAGCACTAAAAGCTAAACTAAGATAAACATAAAAATCAGAAATAAATCAGTTGCAGAAAGTAAACCCCAAGTCTACAGTTGCTCCCAAAGTCCACTGCCTCAGTTTTGGGAACATTTGTTGTCTATTCAGGTATTTCACAGATGCAGGGTTCATCAAGTTGATTGTGGAGATTTAATCTGCTGCTCCTGAGGCTGCTGGGAGAGATTTCCCTTTCTCTTCTTTGTTCGCACAGCTCCTGGGGTTCAGCTTTGGTTTTGGCCCCACCTCTGCATGTAGGTCACCCTCAGGCATCTGTTCCCCGCCCAGACGGGGGCGGGGTTAAAGCAGCAGCTAATTAGGGCTCTCTTGCTCACTCAGGCCGGGGAGAGGAAGGGGTATGGTAGTCATAATTGGAATGCCAGGCGAGCCCATGGCAGCAGAGTCTGGCATGACATTGTAACAGCCTGAGGCACGCTGTATGTTCTCCTGGGGAAGTTGTCCCTGGATCTCAGGACCCTGTCAGTGGCGTGCTGCACAGGCTTCTGGGGGGGGGGGGGTGTGAGTAGTGACTTGTGCTTGCACACAGGATTCTTGGTGGCAGCGGCAGCAGCGTTCACAGTTCATGTCCGTCTCTGGGATCTGAGCTGATAGCCGTGGCTCATGCCCTTCTCTGGAGCTCGCTTAGGCAGTGCTCTGCCTTCTGTGGGCACATGGGGAAGGAATCCCCTCTGCTCGCACACCCTGAAACAATGGTATCTTCTGTCTTAGGCAGTTCCAGACTTTTTCCCAGACTCCCGCCAGGCTAGCCGTGGTGCACTAGCCCCTTGAGGCTGTGTTCACGCCGCCAACCCCAGTCCTCTCCCAGCGCTCCGACCGAAGCCTGAGCCTCAGCTCCCAGCCCTGCCCGCTCCGGCGGGTGAGCAGACAAGCCTCTCAGGCTGGTGAGTGCCAATCGGCACCGATCCTCTGTGCGGGACTCTCTCCTCTTTGCCCTCCGTACCTCTGTTGCTGCACTGTCCTCCGTGGCTCCAAAGCTTCCCCCACTCCGCCACCCGCAGTCTCTGCCTGCAAAGGGGCTTCTAGAGTGTGTGGAAACTTTTCCTTCTTCACAGCTCCCTCCCCGTGGTGCAGGTCCCATCCTTATTCTTTTGGCTCTGTTTTTTCTTTTTTCTTTTGCCCTACCCAGGTACGTCAGGATTTTCTTGCCTTTTGGAAAGTCTGAGGTCTTCTGCCAGCATTCTGTAGGTGTTCTGTAGGAGCTGTTCCACATGTAGATGTATTTTTGATGTATTTCTGGGGAGGAAGGTGATCTCCACGTCTTACTCCTCTGCCATCTTGAAGGTCTCTCTCCTGGAGGGTTGTTCTTTGCTGTTTTTCTGAGAAATGCAAATAGTAGAAAAATTTGGAAGAATGAAACAGGTTCCTCTTTATGAGTCCTCTAGGTTAACCTAGTTCTTATAAATCTGTGGTCTCCTTCAGATTCATCCATTAATAGGGTAAATTTTACTTTTGCCTTTTTAAAGGATTTATTCTTTATTATCTGCTGGCAATCTGTACATTTATATCAGACGTTAATATCTATGCTAATTTTCAATATTTGTATTGAGTTAAGAATTACCATTCCTTGTCAAAATGTAGGTAGGATTTGTTACTTCTGCACAAATGATCGAAGTCTGTTCGTTTTTTTTTTCTCCTTGTATCTTGGGAATGGATATTTTAGCATTTGCTTTGCAATTACTTTACAAATATTTCCCTTTGAGACACTGTAATGGGGAAGTTTTACTGTTAAGCGAGGGTATGTTGCTTATTAGCTTTACTATTGGTTTACTGCTTAATACATACTTTTAAGTCATACTTCTATCACAATAAAAGGTTTCATTGTTGTCATTCATTTGTTTTTAAATAGGAAATTTGTGTTAAAGACTCTGAAATTGTCTTGTGTGGAGGAACTGAAAGCATGAGCCAGGCTCCCTTCTATGTCAGAAATATTCGTTTTGGAACTACGTTTGGATCAGATCTCAAGGTTGGAACCATTAAAATTTTTAAAGATTATTTCTTATGCTATTGTACTATAATTTCAATAACAGCATTTTGGGGTAGAGAAAAATTTTTAAACCAATTTTGTTAATAGGGGATTGGCAAAATATGAATGATTTGAAATTTGTAAACTATTTCGTAGTTGTTAATTTTGACATTTTAACTCACATAAAATTAGACTTTATCTCGGCACATCTTTGGCAGTGGCATTAACACCCGGGAAGATAGAGGAAGGGAAGGAGTGGATTAAAAAGATGGGCAAAGGTTGAATTAATCTCTCTACTGAATAACTGGTAAACCAAATAATTAAATCTTTACCAAGATTTATGGAAATTTTATTTCTGGAGCCATCTCCATTGAATAGATTTCTTCTTTATCACAGAAAACATTCTCCTCAAATATAGTTTATAGTGTCCCAAATCAGTCAGATAAAAAATGACCCTTTGAGAACTGCCTGAGTAGTACTGAAAAAAAGTGATAGGGACTTCCCTCGTGGGACAGTGATTAAGACTCCACGCCCCCAATGCAGGGGGCCCAGGTTCGATCCCTGGTCAGGGAACTAGATCCCACACGTATGCCGCAACTAAGAGTTCACGTGCCACAGCTAAGGAGCCCACCTGCCTCAACTAAGACCTGGTGCAACCAAATAAATAAATATTTTTTAAAAAAGAGTGATAGTATGCTGTCCTTCCCACATCAAAGGACTGATGACATTGTATATTCTTAGGATTTCCCAGTTGTAATCATTGATTTATCCCGTTCACCCAGTTTCTCACCTTGCCTTTTTGAAAGTTGAAAGGAGTAAGACTTAGAAAATATGAGGTAATATTTGAGATACCTAATATGTTTAAGAAAACCTTTGGGAAGACAGGTCAGTGACTCAAAAGGTGACAAGACAGTCTAGAAGAAACAGGTGGAGTACGTTTATCAGAGACTTAACTAATTGGATAACAAATACCAACTGTTACTCAAGGAGCCTATTCCAGGCTCTTTTCAACCTTGTAGTAACAGCTGATTGAACCAGCTGTTCCTACCACAGAAGGCTTGGGATGGAAAAAGAGCAGAGCCGTATGCTTTTGTAAGGGGCTTGTAACTGCTTTACAAAGTTGGCTGCAGGGAAGTGTTGCATGAGGACTCTGTGAAGTGTCTTACAAAATGGAACCACAAGGGTTTAAGTTTTGATTGTGGGGTGAGTTCCTGTGTGTGTCACCCTGCACGTTTAGCACTGTTGGCTCTCTTTAGAGCCCTGCATTTAGAGAGGAGGGTGTGTGCATTTTATTATGGTGTTGGATGGTTTTAAAAAAATGTCTCAGAACCGAATATGAATCATAATACTAAATGCTTATCAGAAAATCTAATTTTACTATTTTTATTGGAACTGTTGATTATTTAAATTTAAAGAAATGACAGCATATTACTTTCAAAAGATACGCTTTATGGATCATTTTATTAATTTCTTTTAATAGCTGGAAGACTCTTTGTGGACAGGATTAACAGATCAGCATATCCAAATCCCAATGGCAATTACTGCAGAGAATCTTGCTGCAAAACATAAAATAAGCAGAGAAGACAGCGACAAATATGCCCTGCAGTCACAGCAGAGGTGGAAAGCTGGTCGGTGAAATTATTTATTATAAATATCTACAGAAAGAAAACTAGGAAAGATTTTTATCATTTTAGATTATAAAGGTCATATAATAATATTAGTTTAAAAGTATACCTTTAGAAAACCACAGTTTTTCATTATTCCTTTTTTTTTAATGATTAAATATTCTATAATTGCAAATTAACTGGGTGTTTCTCTTTTGAAGTATGTGAATACTACTTAAAGTACTTTGGGGCTTCCCTGGTGGCGCAGTGGTTGAGAGTCCGCCTGCCGATGCAGGGGACACGGGTTCGTGCCCCGATCCGGGAAGATCCCACATGCTGCGGAGCGGCTGGGCCCGTGAGCCATGGCCGCTGAGCCTGCGCGTCTGGAGCCTGTGCTCCACAGCGGGAAAGGCCACAACAATGAGAGGCCCGTGAACTGCAAAAAAAAAAAAAAAAAGTAGCATGGTTAATTGGCCCTATCTGAACACTTGAATTTTGCCCCAAACTGGTCAGCAGAAGACTCTGAGGGCTATGATACACTCCATCAGAGACGATGGCTCACTGGGACAGCTGGGACAGAGAGGATGTCCTCCCCCGAGAGGCATATCATACGCACAAGAAGGGGATGATATGTTTGGGAAAGACCCATTGGGTATCCTTTTATGACTTCTCTCTCCCATTCCTAATTGAGAATCCTTGCGCCTGATTCAGAGACCCAGAACTAGTCCAAGGCCCTAAATGTGGTGCCGTGGTGCCCTTGTGTAACATTGCGCACTGCTGGTGAGCCAGTCCAAAACGAGCAAGATGACAGCCATTCTTTTATCAGTATGGTGAGTTGAAGAAATTTGTTAGTCCTCTGAAAGGGTTTTGAAAACTAAACTATTATAAATGAGCAGAAACTCTTATTTAGGGGTATTAAATACTTGGAATAGTGAGGATAAAGTTCATTTTAGCATTTCAAGAGGGATAAGTCTAATGGAGCCAATCCAATTCATCCTCTGTTTTTTGGTTACACATTTAAGTGAAAGGGTATTGGTGTAGAGGTGAAGCGTTATCAGCCTATTTCTAATTTTGCCACATACAGTTTTCCTGACTTCAGTCAAGTCATTTGTTCACCAAGTATTTATTCACTGAGCTAATAACAGAGATAAAAATATTTGCCTTCCCTTTTTTCCTAACAGAGTTGTTGTGAGAACCAAATAAGGAAAGTGTTAGCCTGCTATAAAGTGATATCAAAATTAAGGTCATATTATTCCTGGCTTATTCTATTTCTGAAGCTTTATATTACTATTGTCCAGTCCACTCAGTGGAGGTGGAAGTAGGTAAGCTGTTTTACTTAGAATTGTGTCAGTAATAGCATGTATAATTTCTTCAGGTTGCCTGTCATTAAATTTCAGTCATAGATTACTTGGTGACATAGACAACTTGGTAACTTTTTTTCTTATTGTGGTAAGAACACTTAACGTGGGATCTATCCTCTTAATAAAATTTTAAGTTTACAATACATTATTGTTGACTGTAGGTGCAGCTTGGTAACTTTTTAATTACTTCATGTCTCACCCAGAGAAGTTAAAAAAGGGCATGAAATCCATTCAGTGCCATTACACCTGTAGGTAACAAACACTAATAGTCTAGCAGTACCTTGTAAAAAAAATCGGAAATTGTAATTTTAAAAAGGTACAGAATGCATCTGCAAGGATGATAGTATATTAAATCCTCCAATAGGCAAGGTAAGTTATGTAAGTAATAAAGGTTTATATTAAAATAGACTGAGATATGCTGAAATATAGGGACTGAAATTAAACTGAAATATTAAATTAAACTGAAATATAGGGACTTCCCTGGCAGTCCAGTGGTTAGGACTCTGTGCTTCCACTGCAAGGGGCACAGGTTCCACACCTGGTTGGGGAACTAAGATCCTGCAAGCTGTGTGGTGCAGCCTAAATTAATAAATTGAAGGGTATATTTGATTTCATTTTTCTGCTTTCTGTTGTTTTTTCCCCTGTCTTATGAATGGTCTTTCTACTATTTCAGCTAATGATGCTGGTTGCTTTAATAATGAGATGGTACCAATTGAGGTGAAGACAAAGAAAGGAAAGCAGACAGTGCAGGTAGATGAACACGCTCGGCCCCAAACAACCCTGGAGCAGTTAAGTAAACTTCCTCCAGTGTTCAAGAAAGAAGGAACCGTCACTGCAGGGAACGCATCGGTAGGTAGCGCCATGGATTCTCTTGAACTCTTCCTGATGTGTTCAATGCAAAATAATCATGCAGTACCTTTTAGATACCTTTCATGCTAGTCTTTGCTTATCTAGCTTAAGCTAGTAGTGTTCATATTCTATTAATTTGGGTTTTCATAGTCCAAAATAAAATATTTTAGCCAGGAGCCCTTATATAATACTTTTCCAATTTCTTAGTCTTTTCAGAATGTTAGAAGGAAATCTACCTGGCTTATTATTTTAGTTTTTCTTCCTCATGTATACAACTCATCAGATTTCTTCTTACATCTACCCACATCTGGTTATAAGCTTTTTCTTGACATTCTTTCCTATTTTCCCTTAGTGAGGTTGTATTCTGTGCCTAAAACAATCTCTTTAACCCAGCAGTGTGCCACTAATGCTACTTGTATCCCAAATTATGGCACTGCTTCCTGTGTATTGCCATAATCCTAATACCACTCCATTAGTTCAAACCTTGATTAACCCTATTCTTTTACCCTCTAGTTAACATCTGTTTTTGTTTCCAAGGGGATTTCTGATGGTGCTGGAGCTGTTATCATAGCTAGTGAAGATGCTGTTAAAAAGCATAACTTCACACCACTGGCAAGAATTGTGGGCTATTTTGTGTCTGGATGTGATCCCGCTATCATGGGTATTGGTAAGTTTGTAGTGAAACAAACTGGTTCTGTTACATTTCTGAAGATAAGGCTTCTTTGGCATTCAGATTCCTGAAACAGTAGCCAAATCAAGGGCACTTGTAGAGAAAAGGAGATTGTTAATCGATCATTTAAACAACTTATCTTTATGAAAAACTGTGCCAGGCATAATAGGAAGATCAAGACCATGTAAACTCCTTCTGGGCAGTAATCGTGTCCCTTTGTCCGCTTAAGATACATAAAATTAACACACGGTAAACAACATAGAAGGATTACGAGGTACTGATAAGACAGAAGAAAACGTGACATGGAAAAATCATGGGGTGAAATAGAGAAGATACCCCACGGGCTGTTTTACACATGGTCCTTAATATATCTCATTTAATCTTCCCACAACTCTAGTAACTGCTATGTGAGTCTTTTTTTTTTCTTTATTACAGTCTTAAAAGCTTACTAGCTTTCAGCTACCCGCTGTCAGCAAAATATAACTTTCATCTTAGAAATGGAAGGTAGCTTGAAAAGTTAAATATCTGTATGTTGGTATGGCATTTATCATTTTGGTATCTAGGGCAGGGTATCTAGGGTTCCCAACCCCAAATGATGATCAGAATCTACCCATAACCCTACTCCACCCCAAGGTTTTGTTTCAGTAGGTCCAGGGTAGAGCCTAGGAATGTGGGTTTTTTTCAGTGTACCTTGATTGTTTTAATGATCAACCATATTTATTTGATATAGATAAGTAGTTATTTTATAGTTTTCAGTTTAGCTTCATTTAAGAGGTTCTGATACATTTTGACATAGTTAGCAAGAAAATGTAGTTTTTCTTCCTTCTATTTCAGGGCCTGAATATTTGCCCCGTAGTACAATAAATGCCATTGAAATGCCTCTTCAGCCAGGGCAGCTCTTGCTTTATCTGTTATAGGGTTTCATTTGTAGAAAGGATTCCAGTGCTTCAAAAGAAATGAGTTAAAAACCAGCTCAAAGCACTTCTGATGAGACGCTTATAGCCCCCAAAGGTACCCAAGGTTACACAGCTGTTAGTGGTAGGAGCTAGCACTAGGAGTAAAGTGTCCTTTTCCCAACAAGAATGCTCTACCTTCCTGAGTCCCAGTAAATAGCAGAGTGGTATGGAAACAGTCCTTTAAAAATTAGCTTGTGGCCTAGCATATTGTTACAATCGAGTGTAATGATTCTAAGTTAATATGAACACATTTAGTCATGCTGACTGTGGTTATGAAGACATGGAAGTATGTACAATGGTTTTATACCCTCAGCTTTTAGTTCTGTGTATCTTTCACCCCTGTAGGATACTTCACCCCCTGACCATGCTGGATAACTGATGCTCTTCTATCGACTACCCATCCCATTTTCATGTCTTAGAGATACAAAAAGAATCTGGAATTAGATTCTGTATTAAATCAGTAGCCAGTATAGAACTGATGCTTTAAATCGAAAAGTGTTAATTGGATGGCCCTGCCAATCAGCAGGCTGTTGTCCAAGAAACTTTTTAACTAGGTGACAAAATTAATTACATTGCATTTAGATTGTGTTTTGCTTTTCTTATAAAGACTGATTTCCCATTTTACCTTAGGTATGTTTGTGAAACTTGGTACAGAATATTTGACTCCTTGAATTCAACAAAACACAACCACATATTTTTCTTTTTAGACATTTATGGCAATTTCATTCTCTAAGAACCGATAGAGAAGTAGATAATCATCCCTAGCCAGATTTTTTTTTTTTGGAAAGAAATATCAATTTACTTAAAAATTATGAGCAGTATTAAACTGTCATTAGTGATCATCAGAAATCTGGGAGCTAAAGTTTATTTCAAAAGTTTTTTAAGGTGGATTTGCATTTCTTCAGTGGGGGTTATGTTTTACTTCAAATCTCTGCTTACCATTGGAGTTATAAACGTCTCCTTGCTTCAGATATCTTTTCCCTAAAGTGCCTGGTAGCTTCCTATCTTACTATGCCCATATGGAGATACTACTGCTGTTTCTTGCCTTTTGTCCAAATGGGCCTGAAAATTCAGTGCAGCCACAGTCACTTCTGTACCGGGAATACATATGATTTGTATCCCAGGAGAGCGCTCAGTCTGCCTTACCATTTGGTATTAAGAATGATGTATACACGGGAATTCCCTGGTGCTCCTGTGGTTAGGACTTGGCGCTTTCGCTGCTGTGGCCCCAGTTCAATCCCTGGTTGGGGAACTAAGATCCCACAAGCTGCACAAAGAGGCCAAAATTTTTTTAAAATAAAAACTAAAATAAAAAAACAAACATTAAAAAAAGAGCAAAAAAACACCTATGTGTGTATGTACATAGATGTGTATATAAATTTGTGGAACCAATGAGCTTCGATCTCTCAATATTACCATGAGGGAAATAGGAGTTCATTAATAAAGGAAGACTTTGTAGAAAAAAAAAGAATGATCTATACAAAACCCCATATGACTCCTTTGGCTGTTTGAACTCTTAAAGTCACTTATGGTAGAACTTTTCATGTTAAGTCTCTCATCTACAACTTGCATAAACAGCTTTTCACCCTGGTCCCATTTCCTGTTTCTTTATTGTCATATCATTTAGTATTGTGTGCTATCCGGGTGGCAAGATTTTCAGCTACTAGCTGTCACTTTATTTCCTCCTTACTTACCTGATTAGTAAAGAAGGAGAAATTTGATACTTATAAGATGAAATTGGGTTTTGTTCTTATATAGGTCCTGTCCCTGCTATCAATGGGGCACTGAAGAAAACAGGACTAAGTCTTAAGGATATGGATTTGGTAGAAGTAAGTGTTCTACGTTTTTTACAGCACAGATAAACCACCAACTTCTATTGCATAAATGGCTTTAGTTTGATTTTTATAGCTCTTTTTGTTTTAGTACCATTAAACTTTCCAAATGATGTGAATCTAAATAAATATTACTTTCATTACATGCCTGTATTGGCATATAATCAGGCCATACCTGATTAAAATGCCTTAATTAAAATTAAATTAATTAAAAGAGCCTGATTTCTTCTACTAAATTATAAACTCTTAGAAACTTTTTATGACGTCGTAAGATTCTACTACATTTTAGACTACTGATGTTCCTGTTGAATTGAATTGAATGTTATATAAGGTGGGTGAGAAATAAGTAACTTTACCCTTATTTTATGGATTAAAGTGAAAAAATACAGGTAAAAAATTGACCTAATAGAAAAATCTGATAATAATCTGATCCCAAATCTAAAAGATTCTTGCACTTCTGCCAAGTTCACAACCACCCCCATCCCCCAGACTTACCTTTGGCTTTTACACCATAGTGGGGCTTGATTTGGAATGCACCTATCATAATTTTTGGCATTGGAAACTTAAATTTATTGCAAGAGTGATTTGTTTAATGTTAATTTAAAACAAAGGCATCTTAAATATTTAGTACAATTAAAAGAAAGGATAAAGAAAATGCTTAAAAATGGATTATATACATTCTACATTTGGGGAGTATTTGAAAATTTTAGGTAATTAAGCTACTTGATATTGGGAAATAACTAATATAACAAAGGAAATCTCTCTATTTAAACTGATAGAGAAAGGGCCTTTTCACTCTAGGCACATGTGTGACGTCCTCTGTGGTAATCTCTCACCAAGTAACTGTGGTTTCAGATGAATGGTTTATCCTTAAATCTCTTCTTCCATTCTTTGGTGGTCATAGCTCAGAGCTTCAAAGGGGGCTGCTTAATTACCATATTTGTATTAGCAAATAAGTACCATTAAATTTCTGACTTTAGATTTCACACTTAAAACTCTTGAAATATGTCAGCTCCGCAGAGCTGTTCATCGCCATTTATAGATGTATAAACACTCAAAGACATAGCTCTCAACAACCCTGACATGATTGTCTTTGGGACTTCTGATGATCCTGAGGTCATTTTTCCTAGGTCTTTATTCCTGTCCTACCCCTTTTTCTGCGTCTTTATTCCTGTCCTGCCCCTATGTTCTTCAGAAGCAATTTTTTTTTTAGATTCCATATATATGTGTTAGCGTACAGTATTTGTTTTTCTGTTTCTGACTTAATGCACTCTGTATGACAGTCTCTTGGTCCATCCACCTCACTACAAATAACTCAATTTCATTTCTTCTTATGGCTGAGTAATATTCCATTGTATATATGTGCCACATCTTCTTTATCCATTCATCTGTTGCCGGACACTTAGGTTGCTTCCATGTCCTGGCTACTGTAAATAGAGCTGCAGTGAACATTGTGGTACATGACTCTTTTTGAAATATGGTTTTCTCAGGGTATATGCCCAGTAGTGGGATTGCTGGGTCATATACTAGTTCTATTTTTAGTTTTTTAAAGAACCTCCATACTGTTCTCCATAGTGGCAATATCAATTTACATTCCTGCCAACAGAGCAAGAGGGTTCCCTTACCTCCACACACTCTCCAGCATTTATTCTTTGTAGATTTTTTGATGATGGCCATTCTGAGTGGTGTGAGGTGATACCTCATTGTAGATTTGCATTTCTCTAATGATTAGTGATGTTGAGCAGTCATGTGTTTGTTGGCAATCTGTATATCTTCTTTGGAGAAAGCTCTATTCAGGTCTTCCGCCCATTTTTAGATTGGGTTGTTTGTTCTTTTGATATTGAGCTGCATGAGCTCCTTGTATATTTTGGAGATTAATCCTTTGTCAGTTGCTTCATCTGCAAAAATTTTCTCCCATTCTGAGGGTTGTCTTTTGGTCTTGTTTATGGTTTCCTTTGCTGTGCAAAAGCTTTTAAGTTTCATTAGGTCCCATTTGTTTATTTTTGTTTTTATTTCCATTTGTCTGGGAGGTGGGTCAAAAAGGATCTTGCTGTGATGTATGTCATAGAATGTTCTGCCTATGTTTTCCTCTGAGAGTTTGATAGTGTCTGGCCTTACATTTAGGTGTTTACTCCATTTTGAGTTTATTTTTGTGTATCGTGTTAGGGAGTGTTCTAATTTCATTCTTTTACATGTAGCTATCCAGTTTTCCCAGCACCACTTATTGAAGAGGCTGTCTTTTCTCCATTGTATATTCTTGCCTCCTTTATCAAAGATAAGGTAACCATATGTGTGTGGATTTATCTCTGGGCTTTCTATCCTGTTCCGTTGATCTATATTTCTGTTTTTGTGCCAGTACCATACTTCCTTGATTACTGTAGCTTTGTAGTATAGTCTGAAGTCAGGAAGCCTGATTCCTCCAACTCCAGTTTTCTTTCTCAAGAATGCTTTGGCTGTTCAGGGTCTTTTGTGTTTCCATACAAATTGTGAAATTTTTCTTCTAGTTCTGTGATGAATGCCATTGGTAGTTTGATAGGGATTGCATTGAATCTGTGAATAGCTTTGGGTACTATAGTCATTTTCACAATGTTGATTCTGCCAATCCAAGAACATGGTATATCTTTCCATCTGTTTGTATCATCTTTAATTTCTTTCAGCAGTGTCTTACAGTTTTCTGCATACAGGTCTTTTGTCTCCTTAGGTAGGTTTATTCCTAGGTATTTTATTCTTTTTGTTGCAATGGTAAATGGGAGTGTTTCCTTAATTTCTTTCTCTTTAAGATTTTTTGGCGTTAGTGTATAGAAATGCAAGAGATTCCTATGCATTAATTTTGTGTGCTGCTACTTTACCAGATTCATTGATTAGCTCTAGTAGTTTTCTAGTAGCATCTTTGGGATTCTCTATGTATAGTATCATGACATCAGCAAACAGTGACAGTTTTACTTCTTCTTTTCGATTTGGATTTGTTTTATTTCTTTTTCTTCTCTCATCTCTGTGACTAAAACTTCCAAAACTATGTTGAATGATAGTGGAGTGAGCAACCTTGTCTTGTTCCTGATCTTAGAGGAAATGGTTTCAGTTTCTCACCATTGAGAACGATGTTGGCTGTGGGTTTGTCATATATGACCTTTATTATGTTGAGGTAAGTTCCCTCTATGCCTACTTTCTGGAAGGTTTTTATCATACATGGGTATTGAATTTTGTCTAAAGTTTTTTCTACATTTATTGAGAGGATCATATGATTTTTCTGCTTCAACTTGTTAATATGGTGTATCACATTGATTGATTTGTATATATTGAAGAATCCTTGCATTCCTGGGGTAAACCCCACTTGATCATGGTGTATGATCCTTTTAATGTGCTGTTGGATTCTGTTTGCCAGTATTTTGTTCAGGATTTTTGCATGTATGTTCATCAGTGATACTGGTCTGTAGTTTTATTTTTTTGTAACATCTTTGTCTGTTTTGGTATCAGGGTGATGGTGGCCTCATAGAATAAGTTTGGGAGTGTTCCTCCCTCTGCTATATTTTGGAAGCATTTGAGAAGGATAGGGGTTAGCTCTTCTCTAAATGTTTGATAGAATTCGCCTGTGAAGCCATCTGGTCCTGGGCGTTTGTTTGCTGGAAGATTTTTAATCACAGTTTCAATTTCAGTGCTTGTGATTGGTCTGTTTATATTTTCTATTTCTTCCTGGTTCAGTCTCGGGAGATTGTGCATTTCTAAGAATGTGTCCATTTCTTCCAGGTTGTCCATTTTATTGGCATATAGTTGCTTGTAGTAATCTCTCATGATCCTTGTATTTCTGCAGTGTCAGTTGTTACTTCTCCTTTTTCATTTCTAATTCTATTGACTTGAGTCTTCTTCCTTTTTTCTTGGTGAGTCTGACTAGTGGTTTATCAATTTTGTTTATCTTCTCAAAGAACCAGCGTTTAGTTTTATTGATCTTAGCTATTGTTTCCTTCTTTTCTTTTTCATTTATTTCTGATCTGATCTTTATGATTTCTTTCCTTCTGCTAACTTTGGGGTTTTTTTGTTTTTCTTTCTCTAATTGCTTTAGGTATAAGGTTAGGTTGTTTATTTGAGATGTTTCTTGTTCCTTGAGGTAGGATTGTAGTGCTATAGTTCTCTCTTAGAACTGCTTTTGCTGCATCCCATAGGTTTTAGGTCGTCATGTTTTCATTGTCATTTGTTCCTAGGTATTTTTTGACTTCCTCTGATTTCTTCGATGATCTCTTGGTTATTTAGTAGTGTATTGTTTAGCCTACATGTGTTTGTATTTTTTACAGTTTTTTTCCTGTAATTGATATCTAGTCTCAGCGTTGTGGTTGGAAAAGATACTTGAGGGCTTCCCCGGTGGCACAGTGGTTGAGAGTCTGCCTGCCGATGCAGGGGACACAGGTTCGTGCCCCAGTCCAGGAGGATCCCACATGCCACGGAGCAGCTGGGCCTGTGAGCCATGGCCGCTGAGCCTGCGCATCTGGAGCCTGTGCTCCACAATGGGAGAGGCCACAATAGTGAGAGGCCCGCATACCGCAAAAAAAAAAACAAAAAAACTCTGAAAGATACTTGATACGATTTCAATTTTCTTAAGTTTACCAAGGCTTTATTTGTGACCCAAGATATGATCTATCCTGGAGAATGTTCCATGAGCACTTGAGAAGAAAGTGTATTCTGTTGTTTTTGGATGGAATGTCCTATAAATATCAATTAAGTCCATCTTGTTTAATGTATCATTTAAAACTTGTGTTTCCTTATTTATTTTCATTTTGGATGATCTGTCTCTTCGTGAAAGTGGGGTGTTAAAGTCCCCTAGTATGATTGTATTACTGTCGATTTCCCCTTTTATGGCTGTTAGCATTTGCCTTAAGTATTGAGGTGCTCCTATGTTGGGTGCATAAATATTTACAATTGTTATATCTTCTTCTTGGATTGATCCCTTGATCATTATGTAGTGTCCTTCTTTGTCTCTTGTAATAGAGTTTATTTTAAAGTCTATTTTGCCTGACATGAAGATTGCTACTCCAGCTTTCTTTTGATTTCCATTTGCATGTAATATCTTTTTCCATCCCCTCACTTTCAGTCTGTATGTGTCCCTAGGTCTAAAGTGGGTCTCTTGTAGACACCAAATATACAGGTCTTGGTTTTGTATCCATTCAGCCAATCTATGTCTTTTGGTTGGAGCATTTAATCCATTTACATTTAAGGTAATTATCGATATGTGTGTTCCTATTACCATTTTCTTAATTACTTTGGGTTTGTTATTGTAGGTCTTTTCCTTCTCTTGTGTTTCCTGCATAGAGAAGTTCCTTAAGGATTTGTTGTAGAGCTGGTTTGATGTTGCCAAATTCTCTTAGCTTTTGCTTGTCTGTAAAGGTTTAAATTTCTCCATCGAATCTGAATGAGATCATTGCTGGGTAGAGTAATCTTGGTTGTAGGTTTTTCCCTTTCATCACTTTAAATATGTCCTGCCCCTCCCTTGTGGCTTGCAGAGGTTCTGCTGAAAGATCAGATGTTAATCTTATGGGGATTCTCTTGAATGTTATTTGTTCCTTTTCCCTTGCTGCTTTTAATATTTTTTCTTTGTATTTAATTTTTGTTAGTTGATTGATATGTGTCTTGGTGTGTTTCTCCTTGGATTTATCCTGTATGGGACTCTCTGTGCTTCTGGACTTGATTGACTATTTCCTTTCCCACATTAGGGAAGTTTTCAACTATAATCTCTTCAAATATTTTCTCAGTCCCTTTCTTTTTCTCTCCTTCTTCTGGAACCCCTATAATTTGAATGTTGGTGTGTTTAATGTTATCCTAGAGGTCTCTGAGACTGTCCTCAATTCTTTTCATTCTTTTTTGTTTATTCTGCCCTGAGGCAGTTATTTCCACTATTTTATCTTCCAGGTCACTTATCCATTCTTCTGCCTCAGTTATTCTGCTATTGATTCCTTCTAGAGAATTTTTAATTTCATTTATTGTGTTCTTCATCATTGTTTGTTTGCTCTTTAGTTCTTCTAGGTCCTTGTTAAACATTTCTTGTATTTTCTCCATTCTATTTCCAAGATTTTAGATCGTCTTTACTATCATTACTCTGAATTCTTTTTCAGGTAGACTGCCTATTTTCTCTTCATTTGTTTGGCGTGGTGGGTTTTTACTTTGCTCCTTCACCTGCTGCATATTTCTCTGTCTTCGCATTTTGCTTATTTTACTGTGTTTTGGGGTCTCCTTTTCATAGGCTGCAGGTTCTTAGTTCCCGTTGTTTTTGGTGTCTGCCCCTAGTGGCTAACGTTGGTTCAGTGGGTTGTGTAGGCTTCCTGGTGGAGGGGACTGGTGCCTTTGTTCTGGTGGATGAGGCTCGATCTTGTCTTTCTGGTGGGCAGGACGCATCTGGTGGTGTGTTTTGGGGTGTCTGGGGACTTATGATTTTAGGCAGCCTCTCTGCTAATGGACAGGGTTTTGTTCCTCTCTTGCTAGCTGTTTGGCCTAGGGTGTCCAGCACTCTAGCTTGCTGGTTGTTGAGTGGAGCTGGGTCTTAACATTGAGATGGAGATCTCTGGGAGAGCTTTTGCCGTTTGATATTACATGGAGCTGGGAGGTCTCTGGTGGCCCAATGTCCTGAACTCGGCTCTCCCACCTCAGAGGCTCAGACGTGACGCCCGGCTGGAGCACCAAGACTCTGTCAGCCACCCAGCTCAGAAGAAAATGGAGGAAAAAAAGAAAGAAAGAGAACGAGAGAGAGAGAGAGAGAGAGAGAGAGAGAAAAGAGAGAGAGAGAGAAAGAAAGGAATAACGAAAGAAAGAAAGAATACAATAAAATAAAATTTTTTTAATTATTAAAAATAAAAAAATTTAAAAGTAGTTTAAAAAGAAACAGAGAGCAACCAAACCAAAAAACAAATCCACCAATGATAACAAGCGCTAAAAACTATACAAAACAAACAAAATGGACAGACAGAAAGAACCCTAGGACAAATGGTAGAAGCAAAGCTATACAGACAAAATCACACAAAGAAGCATATACATACACACTAACACAAGGAAAAAAAGGAAAAAAATATATATTTAAAAAAAAGGAAAAGAGCAACCCAATCAATAAGCAAATCTCCAAATGGTAATGTGCTCTAAATACTAAACTAAGATAAACATAAAACCAGAAACAAATTAGATGCAGAAAGCAAACCCCCAAGTCTACAGTTGATCCCAAAGTACACCGCCTCAATTTTGGGATGTTCCGTTGTCTATTCAGGTATTCCATAGATGAAGCGTACATCAATTTAATTGTGGAGATTTAATCTGCTGCTCCTGAGGCTGCTGGGATAGACTTCCCTTTCTCTTCTTTGTTCGCACAGCTCCCAGGGTTCAGCTTTGGATTTGGCCCCACCTCTGCGTGTAGGTCACCTGAGGGCATCTGTTCCCCGCCCAGACAGGACGGGGTTAACCTAGCAACTGATTAGGGGGCTCTGGCTCACTGAGGCCAAGGGAAGGGAGGGGTACAGAATGCGGGGCGAGCCTTCAGTGGCAGAGGCCAGCATGACATTGTCATAGCCTGAGGCACGACCTGTGTTCTCCTGGAGACGTTGTCCCTGGATCACAGGACCCTGGGAGTGGCAGGCTGCACAGGCTCCCAGGTGGGGAGGTGTGTAGAGTGACCTGTGCTTTCACACAGGCTTCTTCGTGGCTGCAGCAGCAGCCTTAGCATCTCATGCCCGTCTCTGCAGTCCACGCTGATAGCCACGGCTCATGCCCATCTCTGGAGCTTGTTTAGGCGGTGCTCTGAATCCCCTCTGCTCGCACACCCTGAAACAATGCTCTCTTGCCTCTTAGGCAGTTCCAGACATTTTCCTGGACTCCCTCCCATCTAGCTGTGGCGCACTAGCCCCCTTCAGGCTGTGTTCACGCAGCCAACCCCAGTCCTCTCCCTGGGATCTGACCTCTGAAGCCTGAGCCTCAGCTCCCAGCCACCACCCGTCCCGGTGGGTGAGCAGACAAGCCTCTCAGGCTGGTGAGAGCTGGTCAGTACCGATCCTCTGTGCGGGAATCTCTCCGCTTTGCCCTCTGCACCCCTGTTGCTGCGCTCTCCTCCGCGGCTCTGAAGCTTTCCCCCCACCCATCCCCGGTCTCTGCCAGTGAAGGGTCTTCCTAGTGTGTGGAAACTTTTCCTCCTTCACAGCTCCCTCCCAGAGGTGCAGGTCCCATCCCTATTCTTTTGTCTCTGTTTTTTCTTTTTGCTTTTACCCTACCCAGTACATGGGGATTTTCTTGCCTTTTGGGAGGTCTGAGGTCTTCTGCCAGCGTTCAGTGGGTGTTCTGTAGGAGCTGTTCCACATGTAGATGTATTTTTGATGTATTTGTGGAGATGAAGGTGAGCTCCACGTCTTACTCTTCCGCCATCTTGAAGCTGTCCCCCCTGACGGTTTATTCTTTATTGTCTATCAGTTTCTTGGAAGTGTGGCTAGTAGTACTGAGTAGTAGTAATAATAATAGCAACTATTTATTGAATACTTGCTTGTGTCAGATAATACACTAAACACTTAATACCCATGATTTCACTTAACCTTAACAATAACTCTTAAGATGATACGACAGTCACATTTTACCACTGAAGAAATTTGAGTGTCAAGAGAGTTTAAAGAACATCCATATAGCCAAGATTTGAACTGTCCATCTAGCTGGAGAACCTGTGGGCTTTCTACAGTATCCTACTGCCTCTAGTCCAGTATCCGTTTATAGTATCACTGAGGATTCCTTTTCTCTAAGGGATATATTACACTTCAAGTATCACTTAGTAAATATACCCGTTTTCAAACCTGTTATCTTTACAAAGAATGATTGAAGATAAATTAAAATAACCTTGCAATGTAATTTAAGTAGAAAAAAAAACAGGATGATTAGCCATTGACAGGACTGGACAGTTCTCAGAAATAAGTTTGTGAATAAGCATTTTTATTAGTGTTTTGATTGTTTTAAGGTGAATGAAGCTTTTGCTCCCCAGTACTTGGCAGTTGAAAAGAGTTTGGATCTTGACCGAAGTAAAACCAACGTGAATGGAGGGGCCATTGCTTTGGGTCACCCATTAGGGGGATCTGGATCAAGGATTACTGCACACCTGGTTCATGAATTAAGGTACGTGCTAGAAATTGTTGCTTTTCAGATTTGCCATCTTTTGTGTAAAGGCACGAATTTGGGTTTCCCCAGAACAATCCAACATTTTTCATTCTTCTTCATACCGCCTCGCACTACTTCTCACCAGGAACAGGTTATTTGGAGACCCCTTTTTCAGTAGACCTTATAGATGACTCAGTTGACTTGTTGGTGCCTCTGCTCTTGGGATGCTCGCTCTTACTCACATTCGCAGTGCAGCCACTCAGCACATGTTCACTGAGGGCCTAGTGTACATCTGGCCCCATCCCTGGTGCTGGTGCAGAGCAGCGAGCCCGTGATGAGGCCCTGGTTCTCATAGCACTTGCATTCTAGTGCCAGTTATAGGACTGAGACACAATTATTTAAGAAAACAAAATACTGATCTAGGTGCTGTCATTCAAGAAACCTAAGCAAACTGACAATTTGGGTCTGAGCTAAGTTTTTCCTTCATTGTTTCCAGGGTTCCAGGAGGAGCCTTCTGTGTGTTTGATACTTTTCAGTTTTAATGGAAGAGCTCCTCCTTCTGTACTGTGTAATTTGGATCATTTTGCTCTGTTAGTAGGGAAATTGCAAACAAAACCAAATATGTCAGGGCAGAAAATCACTCTGCCCCCCTGGGAAGTTAAGGTAAATGGGACTCCTGTTTCACTTAATGATTGAGATGAAATGAGTGATTGATGTGCACAAAAAATAATTCCTTGATGGTTTCTCAAGGTTATTCTATCAGGACTGAAGAATTAGAGCAGATGGTACTTTAAAGGTGTCTGATTTTTATGAAAGGGACATGAAATGTTTCTAAATTATCTGACCTTTCATATGGATGAACTTCAGTAATTATACTTATTCTAAGGTTCATAAAAATCTAAAACAAATAAACCAAAGGGGCTGAGTATTTACTCCCCCTTCTTCAACTTCCAGTTTATCCCAATTACCTCCTGTCGTCACTCCTTCCTCACAGCAGCCTAAGCTTTTATATTTGTTTCAGCCTCCCTCTTCTTTGTTACTACTTTTTTTTAAAAAATAAGACTATCCAGCTTTCCAAATTCTTTCTCCTCTTTTCTTCAATATTGAGGACTGGAAAAAAGATTGAGCTGATGAGCTGAACAAGAATGAATAATGCAAATGTGACCATTATAAATACTATTTACTTAATTATCTAATTCTGTCCATTCTTTATTCAAGTAGATTTCAGCCACTGCTTTCTTTCTTAGGCGTCGGGGTGGAAAATACGCTGTAGGATCGGCCTGCATTGGAGGGGGCCAAGGAATTGCGGTCATCATTGAGAACACAGCTTGAGGAGAGCAGGGAGCCTGCCCTCGTCCACGCTCACATGACTTGGCCAGGCCACAGTACGCCAGGTGACCTTCAGCGAAGCTGTGAAGGTCATGCCATGCCCTGCACTGAGAGTGATTGAGTTTGGTCAAGGAATGGTGAGGCAAAGATGCATTTATCATGAACAAGAGCCCATGCCAGAATAAATTCTCTCAAATTTGTACCAAATATGCTGCATTTCTGAACTAAAATCCAACTATAGAAGGCCTTAAACGGAATTGTATCCTTGCCAAATAACCACCGCTTATGTCTTAGATAATATGATTGCAGGGAAATTGAATAAATTCTTCCTTAACTTCAGCTAATCCTTTCCTATCGTTTCTTGTATTTTTCTAAATTTTTAATTGACGTAAAATACACATAACATAAAAGTTACCATCTTAATGATTTTTAAACCTATAGTTCAGTGGCATTAAATACATTCACATTGTTATGCAACCATCACCACAATGCATCTCCAGAATTCTTTTCATCTTGGAGAACTGAAACTCTACACCCATTAAACAACTCCCCATTCCTCCCTCTCTGCAGCCCTTGGCAACCACCTTCTGCTTTCTGTCTCTATGCAGCTGACTGCAACAGGTCCCTCATATAAGTGGAATCATACAGCACTTGTCCTTTTGTGCCTGGCTTATTGCACATAGCATAATGTTCTCAAGTTCAGCCATGTTGTATCATGTGTCAGAATTTTCTTCTTTTTTAAGGCTGAATAATATTGCATTATAGATAGATAGATGGATAACCACATTTTGTTTTTTCTCTCATCTGTTGATGGACATTTGGGTTGCTACCACCTCTTGGCTATTGTGAGTAATGCTGCTTTAAACATGGGTGTACAGATATGTATTCATGGCCTTGCTTTCAGTTCTTTCAGGTGTATACTGAGAAGTGGAATTCCTGAATCATATGATGATTCTGTTTTTAATATTTAAAGGAATTGCCGTACTGTTTTCCATAGCAGCTATACTATTTTACACTCCCACCATTATCGCACAAGCGTTTAAATTTTTCCACATCCTCACCAATACTTGCTGTTTTCTGTTTCTTTTTTATAATAGCCATCTTAATTAGTATGAGGTGGGAGGATTGGTTCAAGATGGTGGAGTAGAAGGACGTGCACTCACTCCCTCTTGCGAGAGCACTGGAATCGCAACTAACTGCTGAACAATCATCGACAGGGAGACACTGGAACTCACCAAAAATAATACCCCACATCCAAAGACAAAGGAGAAGCCACAATGAGACGGTAGGAGGGGTGCAATCACAATAAAATCAAATCCCATACCTGCTGGGTGGGCGACTCACAGACTGGAGAACACTTATACCACAGAAGTCCACCCACCGGAGTGAAGGTCCTGAGCCCCACGTCAGGCTTCCCAACCTGGAGGTCTGGCAACGGGAGGAGGAATTCCTAGAGAATCAGACTTTGAAGGCTAGTGGGATTTGATTGCAGGACTTCGACAGGACTGGGGGAAACAGAGATTCCTCTCTTGGAGGGCACACACAAAGTAGTGTGCGCATCGGGACCCAGAGGAAGGAGCAGTGACCCCATAGGAGACTAAACCAGACATACCTACTATTGTTGGAGGGTCTCCTGCAGAGGCAGGAAGTGGCTGTGTCTCACCGTGAGGACAAGGACACTAGCAGCAGAAGTTCTGAGAAGTACTCCTCAGCGTGAGTCCTCCCAGAGTCCGCCATTAGCCCCACCAAAGAGCCAGGTGGGCTCCAGTGTTGGGTCACCTCAGGCCAAACAACCAACAGGGAGGGAACCCAGCCCCACCCATTAGCAGACAAGCGGATTAAAGTTTTACTGAGCTCTTCCCACCAGAGCAACAGCCAGCACTACCCACCACCAGTCCCTCCCATCAGGAAACTTGCACAAGCCTCTTAGATAGCCTCATCCACCAGAGGGCAGACAGCAGAAGCAAGAAGAACTGCAGTCCTGCAGCCTATGGAACAAAAACCACATTTACAGAGAGACAAAATGAAAAGGCGTAGGGTTATGTATCAGATGAAGGAACAAGATAAAACCCCAGAAAAACAACTACGTGGGGCTTCCCTGGTGGCGCAGTGGTTGAGAGTCCGCCTGCCGATGTAGGGGACACGGGTTCATGCCCCGGCCCGGGAAGATCCCACATGCCGCGGAGCGGCTAGGCCCATGAGCCATGGCCGCTGAGCCTGCGTGTCCGGAGCCTGTGCTCCACAATGGGAAAGGCCACAACAGTGAGAGGCCCGCATACCGCAAAAAAAAAAAAACTACAGTGAGGTATCACCTCATACCAGTTAGAATGGCCATCATCAGAAAATCTACAAACAACAAGTGCTGGAGAGGGTGTGGAGAAAAGGGAACCCTCTTGCACTGTTAGTGGGAATGTAAATTGATACAGCCACTATGGAGAACAGTATGGAGGTTCCTTAAAAAAATTAAACTAGAATTACCATATGACCCAGCAATCACATTACTGGACATATACCCAGAGAAAACCATAATTCAAAAAGACACATGCACCCCATTGTTCCTTGCAGCACTATTTACAATAGCCAGATCATGAAAGCAACCTAAATGCCCATCGACAGATAAATGGATAAAGAAGTTGTGGTACATATATACAATGGAATATTACTCAGCCATAAAAAGGAATGAAATTGGGTCATTTGTAGAGACGTGGATGGATCTAGAGACTGTCATACAGAGTGAAGTAAGTCAGAAAGAGAAAAACAAATGTCGTATACTAACTCATATATGTGGAACCTAGAAAAATGGTACAGATGAACTGGTTTGCAGGGCAGAAATAGAGACACAGATGTAGAGAACAAACGTATGGACACGGATGGGGGAAAGTGGTGGGGGAGGGGTGGTGGTGGAATGAGTTGGGAGACTGGGATGGACATATATACACTAATATGTATAAAACAGATAACTAATAAGAACCTGCTGTATAAAAAAATAAATAAAATTCAAAAAAAATTAGTATGAAGTGATATCTCACTGTGGCCTTGAGTTGCTTTTCCTAATTATTAGTGATGTTGAGCATCTTTTCCTATGATTTCTGGCCATTCATATATCTTTTTTGGAGAAATATCTAAGTCCTTTGCCCATTTTTTAAATTGAATTTTTTATTTTTTGTTGTTGAGTTGTCCTGTATTTTATAAAAATATTTTGAAACCCAGTTCAATTTGTGTATTGAGTGATGTTTCATAATTCATTCTGAGATAAATGCCCAAGGAGCAAAATTACTGAATTTAGTCTTGATATTAATAAACAATATCATATTAGATTAATTTTTCCCTTGAATAAAGACAGTGCTGGTTATGTATTATAACTCCTCAAATACATTTGAATCGGAGCATAGCTTCCTTAAGGAAGATTTATGTTTATTTTAAGGACCATATCTGTACATGGAAAATGTGGAGTTGAGAAAGGCTGCAAGTCAAGTCTCAGAAGAAGGCCTGTGTCACCCCTTCTCCCCCACCACCAGCACTTCCCAGCAGTCAGAAAGGAATGTTGTCATTAATGTTTATTACACTAGCCAACTAAAATGGGGAAAGTGAGTCAGTAGAAAGTAGCTATTATAAACCAATGGGTTTACGCTAAAATTTAGAGAAGCCACAGACTGAAGACAACAAAGTTTTGCCTGGATTTCATCCCTCTCCTTTAACTTTCCCAGTTTACCTAAATTACGTCCTGTTCTGCACACCTCTCCCCAGGGGACATTTGGCAATATCTGGAGGTTCGTTGGTTGTCATGACTGGGGAGGGGCTGCGACTGACACCTGGTGGGTAGAGGCCAGGACTGCTGCTAAACCTCCTGCAACACACAGGACAGCCCCTCCAGCAAAGGCCCCAAAATGTCAGGAGTGCTACTGTTAAAAAATCCTCCTTTAACCCTAAATCCAACCATCCCCTTCTCATGTCACCTCCCTGTTCTGTTTGTTCATACACATACATGGGTACATGTATACACACACACACACACACACACACACAGACACACACACACATTTTAATATGAAAGTATTCAGCTTTCTAAGTTCTCCTGCTGAGATTATATATAGACCAATATTGAGGATCGGGGGAGAGGCTGGGAAGGTGAGATAAATGTAGTAGTACAAATGTGACTGCTACTAATTCTTCAAAGCATAAGCTCCTCATAAACAAGGATGTCTTCAGCACACCTCAAGGATAAGCCTCGTCTCTCTCCTGCCCCACAGTCTCAGGTCTGGGTGTGGGTCAGCGGCCTTGCTCCCCTCCACGCTGCCCCCAGAGCAGTCATCCCCTCCCTTTTGCAGAACCCTGTGCTCTTTTGAGGTTCGTGTTGATTAATGATACCACCCCGCTGCTCTCTTTATTTCTGTCTACCGGCTTCATGTCGGGTCCTTCCTCCAGTGACTGTATTATCACTGCCCCTGTCACCTTTTAAAAAATCATTAGATCATGTCTTGATTCTCGGAAACTTTAACATCTAGTTGGCCAAGGACCTCATGATTCCATGACCAGAATACCAATAACTTTTTCTTCATTCTGTATCAGATACCTGCTCCCTAGGTCACGTCAACAGAGATTGTCACTGAGCAAATAGCCGAAAAGAGCCCCCTCCTAGGGAATCTCCCAGCACAGTTTTGGTAAAGGTTTATCGCTTTTCCCCATGAAAGTCTCGAGTAGGATTTATTTTATGAGATTTTTTTCTATTTTATTTTCTACTTGAGTATTGCTAATGAATAGCTTTGGGGTATTATGTATCTAGGCAGCTTGCCCAAACCCTTTTATTAGTTCTAATCATGTAGACGATATCTCATTTATTTTTATC
Organism: Globicephala melas; assembly: GCF_963455315.2. Lineage (NCBI taxonomy): Eukaryota > Metazoa > Chordata > Mammalia > Artiodactyla > Delphinidae > Globicephala > Globicephala melas. Next base: position 6,327,085 of record NC_083326.1, on the reverse strand, counting down.
GCCCTTTTGCATTGGGCTGGGACCTCTAATGCAATGTTGGGAGGGGAAAAAAAACAAACCTAGAAATGTTCATATTAGTTCACCATTCAGTGTGATCCTTACAATAGGTGGCAGATAGATGCACTTTATCAAAGTCAGGAAGTTTCCTTCTACTCCTAATGTTGCTAAGAAATTCATGAATAGTTGACTCATTCTTCAAACCACGCTAACCTGGCTCCGCCTCCACCACTTCACTGTTCTTGCGAATGTCACCAACCGCCTTCACATTGCCAAATCTAGTGAAACTTTTCTGTCCTCATCTTCTTTGACCTCTCCCAAACATGACACAGGTAACCGTCCCTTTGGTCTGTTTTTGCAGCTGTTCCTCTACTAAACCTCTGCTCGTGAGTTTTTCAGAATTGGTCCTTGGCGGGGAGGGGGGGGGTGCTCTCCCTGGTGATGCCATCCCGAGTCACAGGACTCATCACGTTTACATCCCGACACTGGTCTGTCCTCTAGCTGCAGACTCCTGTACCTAACTGCCCTCTAGACATTTATTTCTCTCACGAAACCCTCTCCTCCTTCAAGTCCTTTCTTCCTCAGTTCCAGTACTTCAGGTCAGAAATCTGGGTGTTTCCTTGATTCCACCCTCTCCCTCACCCCTCATATCCAGCCCATCAGCAAGATTTATAAATTCTTTCAGAATGTAGCTCAAATCCACCCACTTCTTCTCTCCACCTCCACCACTTTGCTCCAAGCTACCAGAATCACTTGCCTGGATTACAAGAGCCCACCTCCATTCTTGCCCCTCTTCCATCATTCTCTAGAAAGCTGCCAGGGGCATCTTTTAAAAACACGAATTATATTAGGTCACCCTTCTCTAAAGCCCTGAAACAGGTTTATATCATGCTTGGAATAAAATCCAGACCCTTTTCCCACCGTGGCCTGCTCATGGTGACCCCCAACCCCTGAGGAGGTCTGGCCTCCACTTGCCTCTAACCCGAGCTCAGACTGTTCCTCTGGCTCCCCGTGCTTCACAGATGTTGCCTTTCTTTGGGCTCCTCACATGCCATGCTTGCTCATCCTTTAGGACTGTGCCAGATCTCCCCTCTGCCTGCAATGCTGTTTCCTCTGCCTTCCCAGGACAGGACCTTCCCTACTCGTCCATCAAGTCTCAGATGCTCTCTCTTTAGGCAGGTGTTCTCTGTTCCCCCTAAGTTCCTCTCCCCAGACCTTTATGGAACTCTTCTGAGCTTGTATTCCGTTATTAGATTGTTTATCGTCCGTCTCCCTTGTTAAATTGTAAATTCCAAGAAGGCAAGGACTTCATGTGCCCAGCACAGTGCCTGGCACAAAATAGGCGCACAGTAATGTTGTGGGGATGGATAAATGGATGGGTGATGATTGAAGAAACTGAAGCTTGAGAGATTTTTCTCAGAGTCACAGAGAAATAGAGCAAGCAGCAAGTAGCTGCTCACATACAATTTACCTCTTCTGTCTCCACAGATGATCATGGAAGTGGCTGTGTGCCTGGTCATACACACCTGTGTGCCCGTGTGTTTTCAAGAGAGAAGGGGTAGAAAACGGGGAGATTCTAACGGTGCTTGCTGCCTGGCACTAAGGATCAATAGAAACACTAGAGTGACCTTGGGCCGTTTACTTTGAACCTAACCAACTACATGTGGTAGAGAAGAGTTGGGAGAGAAACCCAAATGCATGAGGTTGCCCCTAGGACGACCATAGAACTTACCATCCAAGCCAGGTGTTTTTTTTTTTTTTTTTAGTTGTATTTACATGAAAATTTATTGTTGACAAATTTTACTGTTTTTAAAAGCGTCAAAAAGTGGCTTAAAATGTGAACTGAATACATTTCCAAAAAGAGATTTTCTAATAAAAAAAGTCAAAGGATACAATTAAGTTTTTAAAAATTACTCTATATTTTAAACTTCTTTTCTGGTTGTAATACTAACGTGTGGTTCATTGCATACATAAAAGTTAACCATTACTGAAATGCATCATTTAAAAACCAGCATCCCCCTAAATCAGTTAGGATTCATTCAGAATAATTCCTGGAGAGACCACACACTAATTGAAATGATGCTACTGTTGTTCAACATTATTTTTTTATCTCCAGTTTTTATTTTTTGGAGCAGTGGTAAGTTCGTGTGGTTCAAACTTCAGAGTATAAAAGTGTGAAGTCATGGTTCCTCCCCACAGGCATCTGGTCCCGTTGATTTTGAGTCCACCTCTGTGGATGTCTTGTACGTGTACAAGCAAATGGGCATGTACCTGTTGGTTAACTCATTTATGTATGCCGCCCCATTTTACCTCAGTGACAGTGTAATATGCACACTGCCCTGTACGTGCTCTTCCAGGATTTTTACACTGAGAATTGCCTCCAACTGCTGTGAACATATCTCTGTGTCTCCAGATTCTTCATTGTGCCTGTGTTTATTTAAAAAGCAAAGTAGGTTACCCTACATACTCTCATAGAACCTGCCTCTCAAACTTGCTACAGAAAATGCTTTCTGTTTTTCCGTGTTCTTTGTCACGTCTGTTTGCTGTTCCACTGTAGTTGGTGTAACCTGTTCCCCATTACTGGAAGAATCAGTGGTTTATCATTTTTACTTCTTAAAATAACACCAAGAATAACGTCATTGTAGGGAAATCCTTGTATGTCCGCAGTTATTTCTCTGGGATAAATTCCTAGAAATGGGATCAACAGATCAAAGATTAACCGCATTTTAAAGGTCTTCCATGTCTAACAAATTGCTCCACAGAAAGTTTGTATAAATAACGTTTCCACCAGGAACGTACGAAGCTGCCCCTTTGTGGGTCCACACTGGTTGTTGTCACGTTTCTCAGGATCTTTCTGGAAGCAGCAAAAACATTGACTTTTTCAAAGGACAGGTACTTAACATCATGAGATTGTTTATTTATAAGACTAAGATGTAGGCTTTGAAGTCAATTCCAGAAGAGTAGTTTTGTGTGACACGGTCCAGTTCAGTCACCATTCACATGCCAGACACTGGAAGAGATGAACCAGGCACAGTCCCAGCTCCTGAGGAGCCTGGTGACATGCAAGCCAGGTCATTTTTGGGAAGTGAAAGGGGACACTGTTAATAATTACCCTGCAGCAACGAGTATAAACTGGAATTATTCTGGCCAAGAATAAACAAACAGTGTTTGTTCAATTCAAGAGAGCTGAACAAATACTGTTTGAGTGTGATTGTTGGATTTGAAGATTATTAAGTCAGGGTAGACTTGTTGAGCACTTGGGAGATGAGCAAACACTTGAAGGAGGTGACAGGTACCCGAGAAGAGTAGGAGAAACAGCCAGTGCACGGCCCTGAGAGAGAAGCGCGCCTGCTGTGCAAGGAGGCCAGCATGGTGGGAGCAGAATAAGCAAGAGGACAGGGGTTGCAGTCAGAGAAGCACCCTGGGTGTGTACCATATAGGGCCTTAGACGACATTGCAGGCACTTTGGCTTTTATTCTGAGTAAACGGAAGCCACTGCAGCCTTCTGAGTAGAAGAGAGACTTCATCTGACACATTTGAAGGACACCTCAGTCTGTTCTATTAAAGTGAACTGTAAAGGGAAGAAGTTGGGTTAGGATGCTACTGCAGTAATCCAGGCATCTCGGCTCTACAGTCAGCAATAGAGTGGTGAGAAGTTGTCAGTCTGGTTATGTTCTGAAGACAGAAGCTTATTTCCTCATGGATTGGCTGCTGCTTGGTAGAAAAAGGAGTCAAGGATGACTCCTGGGCCTTTCATCTCAGCCACTGAGATGCAGGAAGGCTGCACGTGGAGCAGGTCTGGGGGGAGGTTCAGGAATTCAGTTCAGACATCCAAGCAGAGATGCTGAGCGTCCATCTGGCTTTAGGAAGGAGCTAGATCAGAGAGCCATTGACATATAAACGGGATGTGATCACGAACTAGGGGCCTCACCATAGACAAAACGAAAAGACAGCCTATAGAATGGGAGAAAATATTTCCAAATGATATGACCAGTAAGGGGTTAATATCCAAAATATATAAATAGCTCATATGACTCAACATCAAAAAAATAACCCAATTTAAAAATGGGCAGAAGACCTGAATAGACATTTTTCCAAAGAAGACATACAGATGGCCAACGGGCACATGAAAAGATGCTCAATGTTGTTAATCATCAGAGAAGTACAAATTAAAACCACAATGAGATATCACCTCACACTTGTCAGGCTATTATCAAAAAGAACACAAATAACAAACGTTGGCGAGTATGTGGAGAAAAGGGAGCCCTCCTATACTGTTGGTGGGAATGTAAATTGATGCAGCCACTATGGAAAACAGTTCTCAAAAAACTAAAGATAGAACTGTCAGGACGTCCCTGGTGGCGCAGTGGTTAAGAATCCGCCTGCCAATGCAGGGGACACAGGTTCGAGCCCTGGTCTGGGAAGATCCCACATGCCACGGAGCAACTAAGCCCACGTGCCACAACTACTGAAGCCCGCGCACCTAGAGCCCGTGCTCCGCAACAAGAGAAGCCACCACAACGAGAAGCCCGTGCACCGCAGTGAGAAGCCCGCGCACCACAACAAAGAGTAGCACCTGCTCACCACAACTAGAGAAAGCTTGCGTGCAGCAATGAAGACCCAACGCAGGCAAAAATAAATTAATTTAAAAAAAAAAAGAACTACCACATGACCCAGCAATTCCACACTTGGGTATCTATCCATAAAAACCAAAAACACTAATTTGAAAAGATACATGTACCCCAATGTTCATAGCAGCATTATTTACAACTGCCAAGATATGGAAGCAACCTAAGTGTCTATCAACAGATGAATGGATAAAGAAGTGGTATATATATATATACACACACACACACAATGGAATATTACTCAGACAGAAAAAGAATGAAACTTTGCCATTTGCAACAACATGTATGGACTTGGAGGGGATTATGCTAAGTGAAATGAGTCAGACAGAAGACAAATACTATATGATATCACTTATATGTGGAATCTAAAAAATACAACAAACTAGTGAATATAACAAAAAAGAAACAGACTCATGGATACAGAGAACAAAACTAGTGGTTGCCAGTAGGGAGGGGGAAGGGGGGAGGGGCAAACGGGGTCGGGGATTAATAGGTACAAACTACTATGTATAAAATAAGTAAGCTACAAGGATATATTGTACAACACAGGGAATATATCCAATAGTTTATAATAACTATAAATGGAGAATAACCTTTAAAAAGTGTGGATCACTATACTGTACACCTGAAACATATAATATTGTACGTCAACTCTACCTCAATTTAAAAAGTTAAAAAAAAGAACTAGTGGCCTCCATCCTAGATAGATTCAAACAAGAAAATTTTCCTTCTATTAACACTGAGGTTTTCATTTTTATGACTTAAAAATTTTAATGAGAATAAGAATAATCTATAAAACCAGGTATATCTATACTGCCCTTTTGGAGAGTGATCCAGTTCTTTCACAGTTTTATAATTTTATATAAGTGTCATCTCTTAAACCTTCATGGAAAAAAAATGTAAATTCCTTACTAAATCGAATAACTTAAAATGAAGGATGGGAACATACATTTTTAAAGGTACCCTAACCGAAAAGGAATGCCTTTGTAATTGAGAAATAATTGAAATAATTTTTATGAAATGAACAACGACTCTCCTTTTCCTTTCTGTCCATCTCATTTTTTATTCTTCAAGTGAATCCTGCATTTTCATAAATTGCGTCGATTTGCAATGAGGAGTCTGCTTGCGCCAGCGGCGAGCCCAGGCGCGTTTCTTCCCCTAGGTGGTGCTACAGGCCTGTGCTGCCTCGGTCCCTTTCTCAGCAGCATCTCGGAGATGCTTCTCTCAGCAGAGGTGGCCGAACTCTTGGTCTTTCTCACTTCCTGGGAATTGAAAGGAGAGAAGGAGCCAGCGGTAAAGAAACCTAGGGCAGCAGCTGGGGGGCCAAGCATCCGTCCCACCTGCTAGCCAGTGCTCCAGGCCCCTCTGGCCAAGGACACCGCCCTTTATTTGTCCTCAGTGAAAACATGGCAGATGCAGAGGCGCAGGGCCTAGGGCGTCCAGTGTTACACAGCCTCTGAGCTGCTGGTAACAGACCACAGGCCCCACTGAGGTGGTGAGCGCTGGGCCCTACCAGGTGAGGGCACGGGGAGAGAGGCTGGGACACAGTCTGGAGCAGAGAGAAGGTGGGGCAACATTCGTACTCCCTGTGCTTCGCCGTCGTGGACACCTGGAGCCCGGGGGCTCCTCTTTTTCACTGTGGACCCTGTATTTATTCGAGAGTGCCCAGCTGCCCCCAACCTGTCCCGGCTGACAGAACAAGGGCTGCCGGGAGCTGCTTCTAGTCTCCCCTCCACACTTTCATGGACATAACCAGTGAGGTCTGAGGGCTGTGGGGTGCAGCTCAGACACATAGAGCAAAGACAAGTGGGGAGATCTGTGTCCTGTGCCCTGGCCTTACTTCCCCAGGGATAGGCACGCTGTCTTAGACTCCGCATACACCCCAGCGCCTCTGCTCTGAGAGCCTCGGTAAGGAAACAAGATGGATGTAATACTTCTCAGGAACATGGCCAGAGGAAGACAAGGCCCTTCTACCTGTGCTCGGCAGCATCCGCTCTCCCCAGAGTTCTGCCGTGTTCCAGCAAGTGAGAGGAAAGGAAAGTAATGAGATGGGGTCCTCCAAAGCCATCCTCTGGCCGGTCTTGGCACAGTCGACATGCAGACACATCTAGGAGGCCTAAAGCTGTTGTAGGACAAGGGGTTCTGGCGGGGAAGTAAAAGGCAGACTTGTGCTTTGAACATGCAGTTCCTCTGGAGTCTTTTAGAAACACAAGACAAGATAAAATCAGAAATTACATGATGAGGGAAAATGCTGATACTAAGAGCAAAGAGCAAGCTATGCTGACTATTGACACACACACACACGCACACGCACACGCACACGCACACACACACATCGTTGTTCCTCACACTGCATTTCTAGGCTGCAAAGAGAAGCCAAGTCCCCAGGAGCTGAGGCCCACAGCCGATGAAATAGGACTCAGAGCCCAGCCAGCCTTTAGATTTGTGCCTGGTCTGCCATGTGCCTGGTGCTGGGAAAGAAGGGGACGTGGGAGCTGGGACCACAGTCATACCATCCTCCAGGGCTCTAAGCCTGCATCTTCAGGGACAGCCAGCAGCATCCAGCAATTAAGCAGCATCCCAGGCTTGCCCTGGACCAACAGCATCTCGGTCATTACCAAGCCTGCTGTCTGGTCCTCACAGGCAGCTCAGAGCCTAAGACTGTGGATTCGCCCAGCCCTGAGACGAGGCAATCTGCCAAGTGGGAGGAACTCTGTTCCGCAGGCTTCTGTGTGTCCATATGAACGTGAGCTCCCAGATGTGGGCCTGGGCCCATCAGTCTGGGGAGGAAACGAGACCTCCAAGTGTAAAGACAATGGCTGAGTGAGGACAGACCAAGTTATGAAGGATACTGTGGTGTTTAGCCCCTTTGAGCTTTCTAAATGGCTGTTTTGCAACAAATAGGAGGAAGTCTTCACATGGGTGTAAAGCAACTCCAGCAACTTTTCTTCAAGACACAGTACAGGGTTAAAATAGAAATATTCTTGGGCTTTCCTGGTGGTGCAGTGGTTAAGAATCCGCCTGCCGATGCAGGGGACACAGGTTCGAGCCCTGGACCGGGAAGATCCCACATGCCGTGGAGCAGCTAAGCCCGTGCGCCACAACTACTGAGCCTGCGCTCTAGAGCCCGCGAGACACAACTACTGAGCCTGCGTGCCACAACTACTGAAGCCCACATGCCTAGAGCCCATGCTTTGCAACAAGAGAAGCCACCGCAGTGAGAAGCCCACACACCACAACAAAGAGTAGCCCCTGCTCGCCACAACTAGAGAAAGCCTTCACACAGCAATGAAGACCCAACGCAGCCAAAAATAAATAAATAAAATTTTAAAAGTAATAAAATAAAATAAAATAAAATATTCTTAAGACCAGAAATGTTAAGCATAAAGAGACAAAAAACACTGTAAGCTGTAGTACACTGCTTTATAACTGTTTAAAAATACACATGCAGAAGAAAGATAACTAATGCCATTAAAATGCTAATGGTGTTCATATTAAGATGGTGGGATTATGAAATACATACATGGAGTACTACCCAGCAGTGAAAACAAACTACTATAGGCATATGGATGAATCTCACAGCTATTGTGTTCTTGAAAAAAGACATCAAACTACATACTATATGATTCCATGTATATGATGTTCAAAAAATGGGCAAAACTAATCCATGATGACAGAGGTCAGAATGTGGTTAGCTTTGGAAGGAGTGTCTCCTGAGAGGGCCATGAGGGTGTGTACTGGGCTGCTGGGAACGTCCACATTTTTATCGGGGTGGTGGTAACACAGATGTGCACATATGTAAAGGTTCACTGAGCTCTATACTTAATGGCTTGTGTACTTTACTGTACTTGTTGTATGTACTTAAAAAAATACCATCAGTGGTTGTCTATAAGTGGTGAGGTAGGTGATTTTTCTCTTATTTTACAAATATTTATAACATGTTTCTGTTTTTTGCATTATTTTTTAAATGCCATATTTTAAAAGAGATATGTTCAAGAAATATATAGCAAAGTGTATATCTGATAGAATCAGCATAGGTTATTAAAGTAAACCAAGGGTATCTGAAGTATATTTGAGGAGACTGTGGGTTGACACCCGTGGCTAACCAGGCCTCTCCATGGCACATATGTCAGTATCCCTCATTTGAATAGAACTGTTTCTGGACAGATCATGGGCCTGATATGGTGGACTCATGACAGAGCCATTGTGCCATTTTTCAAAACGATGAAGATGCCCTTGGAAGTGGGAACCATGGGATTTGTAGAAGTGTCGGGTCACAACTGAGGGGCCTTAAGAAATCTAAGAAAAGGAGAGTGGAACAACGATAGCGTGTTCGCAGTATATACAAATATTGAATCACGTTGTACACCTGAAACTAATATAATGTGATATATCAATTACATCTCCATTCTTTAAAAAGTAAAAGATAAATTTTTTAAGTCGGCATGCTGAACTCCACATCCCTCGCTAAAGTTCAAAGCTCCAAGGATGACATGCAAAACTGCCAGGGTCTTGTACTTACACCTTAGGGTGAACACACTGCCTGAGCAGTAATACTGCCCCTTCCTGAGAAAAAGTGGTTCCAGGAGGTTCCATGCTATGTATCATGTGACCCAGGCCACAGCTGATTGGCCAGAAATTGGTGCCACAGCCAAAGCAGGCATTTGTAGGCTAACCAGTGGCCCTCAGGGTGGCAGGGGGTGGGAACCCTGCCCAGCTGGGACGCTATGCACTTACAGTGACTAACTGACCTGGCAGTCGGCTTCTTGCTCTGAGGCGCTGGGTTGTCAGTCATTCCTGGAGGCAGGTTATGGCAGTGGAAGCCAAGAAGGAGAAGTGAAAGCAGGAGGGTCACCACTGGGCCGATGACTACATGGCTACTGAGGTCACTCCCAGGGCTTTCTCACCACCCTGGTCAAACCCCATCACCTGAGCTGAGCTACGAGTCTCTCCCTGAAAGAATGCAACCAATACACGCGTTCCCTTCCCACCCATCCTGTTCACCTCACCCTGAGCCACCTCTGGGTGGGGCTGGGCTTGCAGGGATTCCAGACTCTCACCCCCAGCCTAGGTCTGGCAAGTGCCTGTGTGTCTCGTCTGGCCGGGCTCGGTCCTAACCGCCCAGCCCACATGTGCTGGGGAGACTCAGAACACCTGGGCTGCCGGGCGCTGCCCCTTGAGATCTGTAGACCCGCGTGCTGGTCCACAGAATTCTCAGTGACCACAGCCATGCTGGGATTTACTAACAGAGCAGCTGTCCTGCTCCCCGGAATGGCCAGAGGATGGGGGTTCTGATTAATAGAGAAACCACAAGCCATATTTTTTCAAATCAGAGTTATCAGGAACTGTAAGATGAACATTATTTCACACATCCCTGAGAAAGAAAATAAACCCACACGGAGAGTCTCTTAGAGACAGCAGAGGGCTCGGTGTACCAGTAACAAGTGATGACCCCGCCTCACGGTGGGAACAGCAAGGAGACTTCATGTTCATCCCGGTACTGAGTGAAGGGAAGGGAAGGAAGTCTCTGAAAATTTGAACTGCAGGCTCCTCCTCACACAGGCTTGCGGTCTGAATTCACACTTCCCATGCGGTCCAAAAAACCACCCCGAAGCCAAGACTCTAAAGTGGTACTCAGGTGCCCAGCAGGAGTGACTGCGGCCCTCTCTGGAAGAGCCTACCTTCAATTTAAGTGAGATGCATCCCAGCTTCAGAGATGTTAACAGCATGAGCATCAGAGAATCAGCGAACTGGGATGGCTCTAATTTTATGAAGCATCAGAAAGCGATAAAATGTACCGAAGATTAAAATTGCTTGAGTGTCTCTGACTATGTCTGACCGTCGGCGGCCCCTGGGGTCTTCCAGGGCTATCGGTGTCCTTACGACAAGCGGTGGACAGCAATGCAGGCAGGAAGCAGAGACAGTAGTTTTCTCCTTGAAGAGATTCAACGAAGGGAATTCCTCTGTGTGTTTAATTTCCATCCAGAGACCGGCAGAGGAGAGAAAAAGCAAATGGCACAAGGAAAATACGAGTACTGAGAACAACTGAACAGGGAGAGGAGGGCGACATGCGGGCAGGCCCGGGGCTGAGGATTGGGGTGCGCGGCGGTGGGGAGTGCGCGTGTGGAAGCATCAAATCCGCAGGCATACCCCCCCAGTACTTCTGAAAGGGGCTCCTTTGCTTCTCATACAGGTAGAGGACATGAAGGTGCCTGGAGTGATCATATCCTATCTGGGAACCCATGGGAAAAGCCCTGAAATGATTAAATGCAAGACGGTACAGAATTATATGCTATCTGGTCTGGACTATGGGAGTCAGAGAAGAGTTGCGGTCACGCTGAGAACTAAGGAAGGGTTGCCTTTCTCCTCCTTCTTCTTCTTCTCCTTCCTCCTCTTCCTCTTCCTCTTCTTCTTTTGCTTGAAAAGAGGTTTGCATAGAGGAGATGGGCTCTGAGATGGGCCTCAGAGGATCAGAGTGGTGCCTGATGCCCATGGTCATTAAATCTTTATCTCCTGCTTGGGATGCTGTGCCCAACACTGCAGCTGCAGGCTTCCCAGCCGAGCCCTGCACCGCACCCCTGCTCCAGGCAAGGGCTCATTCTGAGGCTCCCCACACTGCCTCCAGGCTGCCCCACCTGCAGACGGGGTGCAGGTCTCAGCAGCCGCCCCCTCCCTGCTCCAGGCCAGCGGACTCTCCCATGGCTCAGGTGCCTGCCCTGGAGAGAACCAGGGAAGGCGGCAGAAGCTCGGGCACACACAGGCCAGGTGATGGAAGGCCCAGGGCCCACAGCGGGGACCCAGAACCCTTGAGGAGCCAGCTCTGTGCTCCATCCAGGGCTCTTTCTCCAACACTGAATCCAACCCTCCAAGTCCTGCACATCTGCCAGGCCTCATTCCCCAGATACTTAATGAGCATCTTCAAGTAACAATAAAACCCAGGAGAAGGGGGGCAATTATCAGCAACATTCCTATGAGTTAAGTTCATTCTAAAGGAAGAAAAAATAAACAGCGCACAGATGCAGAGGCTGTGATCGGCCAGGAGGGGCGTGTTAGAGACCCCCCTTTGCGGTCCACAGGAAATTCCATCCTTGGAAGCCTGGAAGGCCTAACCCCTTCTCCACCTGGAACCCTGAGACCCAGAGAGGGAAATCGTTCGCCCAAGATCATGGCTCCCATCAACAGCTGAGCTGGCAGAAAGCATCTGCCCTGGCTTGCAGGCTGTAGGCAGAGTGGTCTCTCCAGCACGGGGTGCCATTCCAGAGGTCACGCCCCTCGTAGGGTGGTATTTTATCTTTCTCTTGCTGTTTTGTAAATTCTCAAAGCTGATCTGCTGACCTCCCAGAATGCCTTTTATAGCTGAGCAAAATAAGCTGAAATATAGCCCCAGACGTTCCTAAAAGGAATCTACAGGGACCTCACTTCTTTTTTACTCTGCGGTACGCGGTCCTCTCGCTGTTGTGGCCTCTCCCGTTGTGGAGCACAGGCTCCGGACGCACAGGCTCAGTGGCCAGGGCTCACGGGCCCAGCCGCTCCGCGGCATGTGGGATCTTCCCGGATCGGGGCACGAACCCGTGTCCCCTGCATCGGCAGGCGGACTCTCACCCACTGCGCCACCAGGGGAGCCCCAGGACCTCACTTCTAAAACCTCCCAAGACTCTCCTCCCAAAAAGTTCCAACCTTGGACACCTCTCTCCCAAAACATCCGGACTCCAGGTTTGGTATAAGAACTTCAACAAGGTCTGTCTAGTTCCGCCCAAGCCTGATCCTCCTCCTCCCGGAAGTCAGCCCGATTTCTGTCAAGCCCAGGAGAACCTCAGCTTACGTGGGTTTCTCTTTGTGGTGGCTAACTCAGGGTGCGTCACCTTCCCGTCACCTGGGGGTGTCCTGAACAGCTGTGTTAAGGGCTGCTCAGCAGCAGCCCCCAGCCCCATCAGGCTGCCGGGCCCCCAGTCAGGAGAGAGCGGTTGCCTGTATCGCCAGGCCATCGCTTGTGGGGCGGAGGGGAGAGAGTTCAGGAGGGACAGGGACGTGGGAGATCTGCCCTCCGCGAGGACAAAACCACGACAGGAAACATGCGGTCTTAGGTTTCCTCGCTGGAGATGGGGGAGGAAGAGAGATGCGGAGAAAAGGAGGTGCGGACGGGCTGGGGAGGGCGCAGGGAAGGGAGAGAGGGAAGCAGGCCGAGCCGGGCGGGGCAAGGAGAGGCCCCCGAGGCGCGCGCGAAGGGAGCCGAGCGGAGATTGGCCGGTGGGCCTCGGGCCACCGCTCACCCCGGGAAACCTGAGCCCGGCCTCCACCGCCACGGGAGGGGCCCGGAGAGAGGCTGGAAGATGCTATGCTGCTGGCTTTGAAGCCACGAATGTCAATGTCGGCGTCAGAACAGCAGCTGCGCTTCTGGATCAGTTTTATGAGAAAAGAAGACTGCTCGTTGCGTCCACGCCCACAGCCCGAAACCTCCTCTACCGGCTGCAGCTGGGGCTGCTGCAGCAAGCACAGTGTGCCCTGGATCTGCCACACATCACCGTAGTGGAGCTGGCAGGTGTGTTCCCGACCCTCGTCGGCAGGATGGGAGCAAAGATGATGCCTCCAGCCCTAGCTCTGCAGCTCAGGCTGTCGCTGAGAATCCCACTCTACTCCTTCAGTATGGTGCTAGTGGATAAGCGCGGCATGGGCAAGTAGCGCTATGTCTCCCTGGTGACGCCTGTGGCCCTCTTCAACTTGATCCACACTTTCCCCTTGAGAACAGAGGAGATGGTCCTGCAAGTTGAAATGGGCCAGACCTGTAACACCTGATGTGATGGGTCCTCTCTAGGCAGTTCCCCTTCTCTTTCTATATCCGTGCTATGCACACAGGAAGGCCTGAAAAATATCCTTGATGTACAGATTTTTAAAGTCTATTTTATTATAAGCTTTCTTTGCACTCAAAATATTAATACTGCTTTTTGTACTTTGAAGTATTCCAAAAAAATATGAATGATACTGACTCTCTTAACTCCATCGTGGCTGGTTAATCTGGTAGAGAAAATAGAACCTACAACCATACACATGCTTTCAATGCCTTTTATACAGTGTGACACATATCTATCTATATTTTTTTTTTATAAAACTTATTAATAAAATTTTTTTGCTCCACAGGCTCCGGAAGTGCAGGCTCAGCGGCCATGGCTCACCAGCCTAGCCGCTCTGTGGCATGGGGGATCTTCCCGGACCGGGGCACGAACCCGTGTCCCCTGCATCGGCAGGCGGACTCTCAACAACTACGCCACCAGGGAAGCCCGGAGCAGGGTGGGCAGGGCAGAGGCGACGCTGGGCCGCAGCCAGGGCCTCCCGGAGCCTCCCCGCGCCCTGCCTGCCAGGGCTCTGCCTGGCCTTGAGCTTCCCTCGGACCATGATCGCCTCCATCACCTCCCAGTGGCAGCCTCTTCACACTCCCACCCTTGTCCCCTCCGGCCACCCTGGTGCTTCATTGTCCCAGTGCTTCTGGCCGCAGAGAACCAGAAAACCTGAGAGTTAACCGAGTCCCCCCCAGGTCTAACCTTAGGGATGGTCTGAACTGCTGCCTTGCTTTACCCAGGAGGGGCTCCCATCTTTGACCCACGGGGTCAGTTTTTCACCCTCAAGATAATGGCACAGCTGGAACTGGAAAGCTGGCCTCCTAGCCCCTTCCCTGGCCTCTGGGTGCCCCCTGCTCCCCACCGGGGCCGTTCCACCTGGCCTTGTCCTCTGAGGCCTCTTCCGCCTCTGATTCTTTCGCAGTGTGCTCAGCATTTATCCGCCGGTGTCCCATTGGTCCAGCCCCAGAAGCTGTAGTGATATTTTGCTGCACCTGCTGTCTGCCCTGGTGCATGTACGCACATCGAGGACCTGTTTGGAGGCCCAATGGCCTTAATCCAAAGATTCTTTCTAACAGAGGAATTCTGGGCACTTAGATGGCTACGTTTTAGTTAACAGAGCCTTTGGGCCCCTTCAGATCCTCCTACCTCAGCTCAGGGCTGTCCCAGCTACCAGAAGCCACAAGAGCAGAGCCTGTCACCTCTCTTCTGGTGTCCTTCTCCATGGGCCACTGGTCAACAGGACAGTGAAGGGTCCCCCGTGATGTGAGTGGCGGGGCGTTGGGGGGAGGCTGTTTGGCCTGGGCTGAGAGCCTGCCGGCCGTCGCGGGAATGCTGCTGCATCGCCTGCACCTGCACCTCAGAAAGCCTGTGAGAAGCTCTTTCAACAACAAAACACTCTTAGGCAGCAACACAGACGACCTGAGCTAGACCTGAAGCGCGAGGCCTCACAAGGGACAGCGGGAGATGGGATTAGCCCTCGCCTGGCACTTGCCTCCCGACCACTTCATATCCTGGTTTCTAAAGTGGCATCTCCCTCAGCTGCCCCAAATGGGCCGACTCCGGTATTCCAGTGAGGCACCTGAGGAGGAAGCTGCTTGAAAGGTGGGAGAGAAAGTAAAAAAAGATTTGCACAAAGAGAATAGCTGGCATTTATGTATTTATTTTTTAACACCTTTATTGGAGGATAATTCCTTTACAATGATGTGTTAGTTTCTGCTTTATAACAAAGTGAATCAGTTATACATATACACATGTTACCACATCTCTTCCTTCTTGCGTCTATTGAAGCCTTGCTCGGCAGACCCTCAGAGCTCCCAGCACCCAGTAGGGCAGGAACTATTATTATCATCATCCCCCCTTTCAGATAAAGAACAAGAGGCACAGAGAGTGGAAGGGACTTGCCCAAACTCACAGAGCTCACTTGTAGCGGAGGCAGGATTTAAACACGCGGCCAGACCCACCACCAAGCTACCATTGCCACCAGACCCTTGCACCTGCCCCCCCTCACCCTTCAGCCCCTGTCTCTGTCCCAGACGGACTGTCTACTGCAGGAGTCCAAAACCTCCTGAGGCAGGAGATAGATGGGCCCCAGGCTGAGTAGCTGGAGTTCGTCCCCTGTGGACAGGTACTCCAAAATAGCAGGAGGGAAGAGAAGCTGAGCCCTGCCCCGATAAGAGATAAAAGACCACATATTCCTCATTCTCGAAGTCAGGGAGACTTTCCCGACTACACATGTGCAGAAAGGCTCCTTGAAGGTCAAAAAGAGAGGGGGCGCCACCGCATATTAGGTGATGTCAACCTACCCATAGGCCTCTTCACTAGAATCAGTCTTTGCTAAGAGACGCATGCACACATGGGAGGACCCTGAGACAAACCAAATACGGACTCAGAACCATGCAAAGCAAGATGACTGGCCAAAGGAAATCCGGAAGAAACGCCCCGTAAAAGTGATTCAAACTACCACGAGGCACCTCTCTCTCTGAGCCTGCCCGTGTGTCTACCCCCAGTACTCTTTTTCCTCCTAATAAACCCTGTACTTGTTTCACTACTTTCCACCTCTGTGTGGAAATTCATTTCTACACAGCTGACCTACACAGGGCCTTGTCAGTGGCCACTGGTCCCTGGTGGTCTAGTGGCTAGGATTCAGCGCCCTCACTGCCGCGACCTGACTTCAAACTCTGGCTGGGAACCTAAATCCTGCTTCAAGCAGCTGCAGGCCAAGGCCACCCGAGAGCACTCTCTCCACCCCAGGAGCCTCCCAGCCCCCAGAAGCAGCCCACACAGTTGACGTAAGGTCAGCTCCGTCTCTGGGTCTCAGAGCATGTGATGCCTCCAGCTGTAAGGAGCCTATTTACGGTCTGGAATTCCCAGACAAACCTAACCCCAAATTAGCTGGACTGGTGTTAAATCCTGTGCACGCAGTTGGTCCCCAGCGCCTCCGCAGATGCTCCTGGGCTGAAGCATGGGCTGGGGTTTCCTAGCGAAGTACGTTTGGCAGATACCAAGTTAAAGGTGTAGGTTTCTTAACTATGGGACTTCTCAGAGCTTTAAAAAGATAAATGCTCACTGGTCATTTGTAAGAGGATGAGGTAGTATGCTGATTCAGAAGCTTCCCAAAGGGATGTGACCAGGGAACAAACCCTTTATCACTGAGTATTTCAAAGGAGTCCGCTTTGAGAAACACTTCCTAGAGCACTGTAATGAGTCCTGTTCCTACACAGAGGCTCTACGTATCGTCATCCACGTATAGTAGCAGAAGGAAGTGCTGCAAAGATGGCGTAAACCTCCTGAGACTTCATATCCTCGTGTCCCCAGCAAGTTCAACCCAATCCCTCGCACTCTCTGTTCCCCACCTTGTGCCCTGGAGTTGATCTACTTGAACTTGTTTACAATTTGTGGGCAAGTTTACATTCTGGAAAACCACCCCAGATCAGCCAGTAGGAGAAAAGATAAAGTCAAGTTTCTGGACAATCAAGAAGTGAAATCATCCCTTGGGAACTTTTGAGTTGATTTTAACGGAACCGGAAGGGGGGATAGTAGTGGGGGAAGCTGTGAAAACACTGGCTTAATGCCATCTGGCTCCTGAATAATGAGAAAATGCTGAACCTTGTGAAGTTTGCCTTCACACCCATTGCTTTCTCTGATCCTCACAATAGTTCTGTGTCGTAATTAGGACAAATATTACTGCCATTTGCTGGTTCTAGAAACTGAGGCCCAGAGAGAGTAAGTGATCTCTCCGAGCTCACACACCTATTTGTGGGTATACCCAGAAGCATTTAGAAGCTGGGTCCAGGGCTCATTCATTGGCCCCATTTCCAGTTTTTCTGCAGTGTTATTTCCTTCAAGGGGGTCCAAGCAAATGTGCTCTTGTTGAGGACGGGGGCTGTGGGTAATGCTCAGTCAGGCATAAGGGTGTTCCCTGCACCCACTGCGCAAGCCCATGACCTCCTCCAGGAGCTGCCTGCTCAGCTGCATGAGGCCACGGTACCCCACAGTCCCCCTGTTAGCCAAACCTCCTGCTTGCACGGCTGCGAGGGAGCGCTCTGGGTCGGGGTGAGAGAGCCCGGGTCTGACCCCGCTCCAGCCCTGCACGAGCCTCATCGTCACTCCCTGAATTTCCACTTCCTCGGGCCAAGACCAGGAAGTAAGCGCCTCCTGCCTGCTTGGCAGGTGTGTGGCGGGAGTGCACCGGAGACAGACTGTCCAGAGCTGCCCAGGGCTACCGAAGTGTCCTCTTTGCTGCCGCTGCTCCCAGGGTTCTGAGCCTCAGGACAGCTTCTTCCTGGCTTCTCGGAGGGCATAACTGCAGATTTCTCTAACTGACATCTCACAACCAGCAATGGCAGGCCCAAGGGACTTTGAGCTGCCTTTCCCTAGTACTGGACCTGGAATACAGCCCTGGATGTGGGACTCAAGGCCAGCTGGATGGGCGGGGACTGACTCCACCCCAAGGAGCATCTCCTCTGTGCCCTCACACGCCACCAGACAGGGCCCAGAGGGGCTTCAGGGGAGGAATGTGAACGCAATGCAAGAATTAGAGGCCAGCAGGAAGGGCTGCCCACTGCCGCTCAGCCCTCAGCCGCCCCACCTGGCTCACACAACCCGCCTAGAGGACACCAATCCCACTGTCGCCACCTCGTGCTTCCTGGATAACACGTGCAGGTGCCGGATGCATCCCGAATGCACGACGCAGGGGTCCTGGCTGCTCCTGACGGGCTGTGAGCACCCTGCACCCCAATATGTCTATTTGCACAGTTTAGATTTCCTAGCAGGTGAGGATGCCTGCTCAAGGCAGTTTAGGGGCAGAGTCAGAGATGATGCTGGCTCTCCAGCCTCCCTTACAACAAGTGAGCCTGTGAGGAGATGGTGCAGACAGAAGCCAACGGAACTTTCTCCAAGCAGCCCTGAGGGGCTTGAGCTGCAGGGCTGACCTGACAGATTCAGGGTGGGGAGGAGCACATCTCCCCTCCCCACTCAGGACAACAGCGTGGCTCTGTACTCGAGCCTGCGGTAGGAGGCATGGTTTGGGGGACCAGCCTGCCTCCACTCTGCCTTGGGCTTGACTGTTTGGGGCAACGATGGGTTAGTTCAGTGTTCCCGAGCTTCGTCTGCAGAGCACCAGGTCCTCAGGATGCCAATACACGGTTAATAAAAGGGGTTCCATGGTAAATGGAGTTTGGGAAAGAGAAATAGGCACGCTTGCTGCAGAACTTCTCAGAGCCTTGAATATGATGATACATGTTCATGGGCTCGACGAGGAGGGAGTAGTGTGCAGGTGTAACTGCAGAGCATCTCACAGTATCACTGTCATCTGGAAAATACTTTAGGAAAAGGTAAATTTACCAAAGGCCACAAATAAAACTACACACACATTCCCTCCAAGTTGCCCGTTCTTATTAGTGCAGGATCCTGGACTAGTTTCTTCTATTATGGAGCTTCCACTTAAGGGAAGGCCAGCAGAGTCCTGGAGGGCAGGAGCAAGAAGACAGATGGTGGGCTTCCCTGGTGGCACAGTGGTTGAGAGTTCGCCTGCCAATGCAGGAGACACGGGTTTGAGCCCTGGTCTGGGAAGATCCCACATGCCGTGGAGCAGCTGGGCCTGTGAGCCATGGCCGCTGAGTCTGTGCGTCTGGAGCCTGTGCTCCGCCACAAGAGAGGCCGCGATAATGAGAGGCCCGTGCACCGCGATGAAGAGTGGCCCCCACTTGCCACAACTAGAGAAAGCCCTCACACAGAAACGAAGACCCAACACAGCCAAAAATAAATAAATAAACAAATGTGGGTTAAAAAAAAAAAAAAGAAGACAGATGGTCAAGGGGTGTCACAGTCCTGGCTCGGGCCAGTGCTGACTGCAGTATGGCTGGTGTGATGGTGATGCGTGTAGCTTTACTCCACAGGGTGAATCTGCAAGGCAGAGGTGCAGGGCCTCTCTGGATTCCTCTCACTCTTTACTGCCCCAGCCCACCAGCTCTAAGTCCCATTGGCCATACCTCCATATCATATCCCAGGCCAGACCTCTTCCGTCCCCTCACTGTCACCATAGTCCAAGCCACCTGGACACGCAGCAGCCTCCCAAGGTGGTCTCCTAGCTTCCACTCCTGTGGCCCTAGAGGTCAAGTCAAACCCCTGCTCCAGACTCTTCATCACATCCAGAGAAACATCCCAAACTTCCCTGGCTTAAAACGCTCTGCCTGCCCTAGCCCTGCCTACCTGACAGCTGCATCCCTTACCCGCTCATCTCCACCCTGCTACCTGTCACGTCAGCCACACAGGTCTTTCTTTCTACTCACCAAGCACATCAAGCTTGTCCCGGCGCAGAACTCGACCAGGCTGCTCCCTTGCCCTTGCTAGCAAGCTCCCCCTTGTCGTTCAGCTGTTTCTCCTCATTCAGGTCTCAGCTGGAAGGTCAAGACCATCCTCAACTCACCCTCCTGCTACCAACCACTCCACTTCACACCATGTGACTGATCGCCACGGCATTTATCCTGATGCCAGTTTTCTTATTTGCATCTGGTTTTGTTTGTCCGCCTCACCAGAATGACAGTCCCGTGGGGCAGGGGCGTCTGTCTTTACCACCACTCAACACCCTGCCCGTGCTGATAGCAGGGCCTGGCACACAGCGGACACTCGGCAGAGGGACATTGGTCAGTGACCTCTCCCAACCTCACCTCCTGGTCTGAAAATGGGTCCCAAGAGGATCCCCAAGTCAGTCCCCAGCTCTCCTGTTTCATTTTCACAGCAGTTCAGGGCAGAAGGGAGATGGGATGGAGGAGAAAATGATCCCCAGAAAATGCCAAAGAGGCAAAGCTCTCAGAAAGGAGGACCTTCTGATTCCAGGAACCAGTGGGGCGTTTCCTGACCCGGGCTCTCACACAGGCTGCAACATGATTCCAAGTCAGAACCGTCAGGGCTGCTCAGTGACAGGCGGGCAGCAGGATGGGAATAGGTGGGCCCGCCTAGCTCTTTCCACGAAGGACAGGAAGCTCATAGAAATCAGACCCTGTCCCTCTGCCAGGCCAAGGCCAAGGGTGGGACAAACTTCCCTCTCATCCAAGGCTGCCCTTGGCTAAGTTCTTCCCCCTTCCAGGTGGCCTTTGATAATCCTTTTAACCAAGGTGACCATATTGCTGAAACAGGAACACTCTGAAAGTAAAACGGGAGCTATCAACAGGCATAAATCAGGCCTGTTCCCGGCAAACTGGAGCACAGAGTCACACTGATTTTAACCCCATTTCACCAGATTAAAAAATCACAAAATAAAAGGCAGGGGAAGAGGCCCCAATATACTCCTAGAGAGGCCCACTCTCCAATCCTGTAGATTCTGGAAATTGTTAGTAGTGGGGGAGGAGAAGGAAGATTGGGATTTCTAGTCAGTCCCGAGACTCGGGTTACAGAGGACAGGCCTAGGCAAAGGTGATGCCAGTAGGTGTTACAGTGACCTTGGACACCCGCCACTTCCCCCGCCTTCAGTGAGGGGGCGCAGAGGGCAGACCCTAGACAGCAGGAGGGCTCTGAGAAGGGGGAGGCAGCAGACACCCCTGCACCTCCCCCGCTGCAATTCCTTAGTATTTGTCAGGGGGGCGCAATGCACGAAATAAAGCCCACGGTGAGTCTGCTGAGCCCTGGAGACCCCGGAGCCGAATGCAGTTGATACAGGTACGCGCACGCGCACACACACACACACCCATCCAGCCCCGCCCCCCAGCCTCATGACGTCAGCAGGCTGTTCTGGGAAACTCTCCTGAAACGCTTTCTTCTGGCTCAGATGACACTTGACCCAGAAGGTGAATTAAAGCCATTATATTTATGTTTGATTTGAATTTGAGTTTAATTTTTTTTTAATGCTTCTTTCTCCCTCCAAAGGTCGCCAGTTTCTCTCAGGGCTACCTCAGGACTGACTCACATGACTTCTTGCTTTCCTACTGGCTTACTTGATTTTACTGGTTTTTCTTTGGTTCAACTGTCTGCACTTGACTGGTCCATGAACTGTCCTGATAGAAATATTGGAGTTTTCTGAGTTTTTCCACCAAGGTGCCACGTCTAGCATGGGACCACCTCCAACCCTAGCTGGGCTCTGGAGTAGAGCCTATGTGAGGGGCTGGCCACGGTTCTCTCCAAAAAGATCATTCACTGGGTCCCCTGCTCTCCCTGCGTTAGAGGGTCTCCATGGGGCCCCCTGGACTGAGAGCCCCCAAAGATGCGTAAGTGGAAATAAGATTCACGGGGCCAGTGATTTGGTAGTTATGGAGGCTGAACTCATTCCATAGTGTTCAGTGACAGTGGTGATTTCGCTATTATTCACCAACAACACATACTTATCGAGGTCCTGCAATGTCAGGCCCTGTTCTAGGTGTGGGAAGCAACAGTGAACAAATGCAGCTGGTTCCCCGCCCTCACGGAGCTTACATTCTATGCGGGGAGTAGACAGTCACAGGTGGGGATATACTATCGTGCCAGGCAGTGGGAAGTTTAGTAAAGAAAAGTAAAGCTGGGTGAGGAGGTGGAAAGTGGCTGGAACTCGGGGGACAGCACTGGTTCAGAGACGGGGTCAGGAGAGCCTCTTTGAGTAAAGACCAGTGAGAGTGCAGGACACAGGAACTCCTGGGGGGCAGAGTCCCAGGCGGGAAGAGGAGCACGGGATTGGGGGGGAGGCGCAGACCTGCCTGACATTCCCAGCCCAGCGGAAGGCTCTGAGGCTGGATAGTGAGAGGATGGAAGAGGCTGGGGTCAGTGAGGCCACTGGCAGCGGCCAGTGGCCAGATTACAGGCCTTACCGGCCATGGGCAAAGGGCTTCCAGCTCCCAGTTGAGCAAACGCGTGATCAGGCCTTGCACAATGCTGGCACGCGACAAACAAGGGCAGAGGCAGCAAGGGTGATGCAGATGCTGACAAGCACATCTGCTTGGCAGATGCTTCCCTCTCTTCTTACTTACGTGCTTGGCTGGGAGCCGGCAGGGACGGCAGGTGTGAGACAACCCACCAGGACTCTCTTCAATAGTTGTGCAAACTCAACTCCGCTCAGGGCACTTTCCCATCCGTGCTTTCACCTGGTCTTTAGGGCAACCCCGTGCGGTAAGTGGGCAGGGAGTTGTGATGCCATTCGCATTCGTTGCTTAACCTCCACAAGCCTCAGTTTCATCATCTGTAAAATGGGGCGAATACCCACTCCCACAGAAGCACCTTGAACACTAACCAAATCTAAATTGAAATTATCTCCATTTCACAGATCATGAAACTGAAGCTTGAGCTCAAGTGCCCACAGTTGCTCCCCTTCTTGCAGCCCAGAGAATGGGGGCTAGTGAGTCAAGTGTATGTTATGACTAGATGTCTGTACCCACAAGAGTGTTCATTCACCCGTGAACAGTCTTGATCCAGATGTCTGAGTCAGTGGCTACATGTAGATAAGCCTGATGTTAGGATGATAATACCAAATTCCTATCTTCCTCTGAGGTCATGAATTAAGGGTAATGGCATGAGTTTACCAATACTTATCACTGATTTTCTAAGTATCAGAAAGCTAAGGAAAACCTTCATGGGCCTTTGCCGAGAGCGTGAGTGTAGATCTCCACCGCAGACCCAGCATCTACACAGGCCTTCTCTGCCCCAGTCCCCAGACACTCTCAGGAGAGTGTCTGAAACTCACATGAAACATCAATAATACGTATGAGCACGTGCACTGGGGGAAATTTGTGCTTCACGGAAATGAAAGAGTAGGATTAGGACTCTACAAAAATATGTATTGAACAACCACAAACAATTAAAAATTATTTTAAAAGGAAATTTTTGGATAGAAATTAGAAGAGTGATTGTCTCGGGGCAGGGGGAAATTGACTAGAAAAGGACATGAGGGAACATTTGGAGTTAATGAAAATGTTCTACATTTTGTTAGAGGTGGTGATTATTACACAGCTAAGTGCAATTGTGGAAACTCATCAAACTGTACAACTGTAGTCTGTATATGTAACATATGTAACTCTACCTCAGTAAAAAAGAGTATTGGAAAAAAGGATACTTTTTCCAGTAGCAACAAAAATGTAAAGAATGAATAAATCTAACTGAAGGTGTGTGAAATTTTAATGGAGAAATGTATAAAACTTAATATTGAGAACGATGGAAGAAATTAAATAGAGAGATATGCCAAGCTCACGGGTAGGATGATTCAATATTATAAAAAATGTCAATTCTGCCTAAATTAATTTATGAGTTTATTTAATGTTAATCAAAGTCCTGACTTGATATATTATTGCTAAAATGTGTATGTAGAGCAAAGGGCCAAGGTAAGCCAAGACAGTTTTGAAGAACAACTTGCCCTATTGCATCTCAAGAATTACTGAAAAGCTATAGTGATTGGGGCAGTGTGGCATCAACTTAGTGACAGTCATCAGGAGAGAGCCGACTCAGTAACAAACACCGGGCTGTCCATGCTGCTCTGAGGCCTGGCTGGGAGCCTACGTATCTGAGCAAGGTTGTGCCCTTGAAATGACTCTGTCCGTCCTTGAACCCCACCTCCACTGAATAGTCCCTGAGTGAGCAGGCTAGAGTTTCAGACCAAGCTGACATTGGTTCTTCGAAGTCAACTGATGCCTGGAAGCCAGTCCAAGGCAGAACTCCGCTGTCAGTGAAGTCAGCTCTGGAGGCTTCATCTTGTCTTCCTGCATCTTTGGCTCCCTGGGGGGCCAGGTGTCCAGAGACCAGGCGTCCAATGAGGCATCCACTGTTCTGGCTATGGTTTTCCCCCCACCTCTGCCAAGGATCCCTCATCTGACCCTGGGCAGGTCACTTAACCTCTCTATATCTCCAGCTACCTCTCTGTATCCACCTTTGGATAACTCTGTATCACAGAGTTATCGGGGGTGGAAGGGAGGATTTGATGTGCCAGTGGGCAGAAAAGCACCTGCTTGAGTGTAAAGCCCTCTTCAACTGTAGGAGGCTGTGGCCAGGAATCAAAGCCTCGACGTAAGGATGTAGCTTTTGAAGGAGAGTTTGGGGCATCAGCTAATAGGCAGGAGAATTCTTTAGGGGTGGAGTGGACAGGAGGCTCTGGCAGGGCCTCTTAAAATTATACCAGAGGGATCCACCATCAAAAGTCTAATCATGCTCAATGCATGACTGCTTGGGGTTGAAACTCGACGTTGCCATCACTGGTGAGGAATTGTTTAGCAGGGTTGGACACAGTCAAATGAGACCAGCTTCTTTCTTATCCTCCAAGACAAAACCTGTCATTTTCCTGTTCTCTTCACTGTCACTTGTTATTTAATGTTATTTGTTGTCATACGCACACATACGCACCTGCATGCATTTGTCATTTACAAGTGTTTGATTTTTCTAATGTTGTAATCAAATTATGAGACTTCACACTTCTCTTTTTTGACTCACTTATGTGTGTGTGCGTGTGTGTGTGTCTTATGTAGAAGCCTTCTCTTCCCCAAGATCAATATATTCTACATTTTCTCCTAAAGTATTTAAAGCATTCTAAAATGATTTTGGTCTTGAATCCATCTCCCATTTATATACTTTTGTGATTGATATGAAATAGGGTGACAGCTTCTTTTTTTCTTATAGGATAACCAACTATCTCGACCCTGAATCGTATTTCCCTACCTACTGATTTGAAATGATATTTTTAGCAAATATTAAATTCCCGTATGTGCATGAGTTTGTTTCTGGACTTTCTGTTCTGTTCCATTGATCCAATTGTCTTTTCCTGGACCAATAAAATACCTTTTCTTTTATATTTTAATGTCTTCGTGGCTCACTGTCCTGTCTGTAGATTGACTGCTATTACTAAGCATTCATCTTTTCACAAGACTCAGAATAAACTTATCATGATACTGAATTTTGAAACAAGCATCCCAAAATGTACTACCCCAAGTGTGTGTCTTCCCCATTATAGATTACACTTTTTTTTTCCTAAGAGCAGGGCTTCTTGTAAGAGCAATTTTAAAACTGCCCAGCCTGTGAAAATGTTCCTGTCATTACTATTCATTTTTACAAACAAAACAAAACAAAAACATGTTGCTCCCCAGCTCAAGAACCAGGTACTTCTCCAAGTGGGGCCGGAAGGCCTGGAGCCTGGGGACCACTTGCGGGCGGGGGTGGGGAAGCGCTAACCCAGGTGCTGCTGACACAGGCCCGGAGCAGGGTGGGTGGGGGCGCAGAAAAGGGGGAATCAAAAAGACACTTTGAAAGATGAACTGGGTGTCGGGAATGTACCCCTTGCGCCACGTCTGCCCCTTCCTGCACCACCCATCCGTCCCCGATCTTTCTAGAACATGAGTCTAATTATATCACACGTCTGCCTGCTGGGATTCAAGCCCCTTAGTGTTCCGGCCCCAGCTCACTGTCTCAGTGCCTGAGTCTCACTGCTGAATCCCTAAAAAGGCCGTGGGGTCCCTGCTCTCTGGGACCGTATTTGAACTGAGCCCTCCGCCAGGTACATCCTCCTCCACTTAGTTGTTAGTCTGCTCTGGCTGCCCCAGCAAAGTAGCACAGACTGGGTAGCTAAACAACAGAAAATTCTCACAGTTCTTGAGGCTGGAAATCCAAGATCAAGGTGCCAGCAGGGTAGGCTTCTTCTGAGGCCTCGCTCCTTGATTGTAGATGACCGTCTTCTCCCTGTGTCTTCCCAAGGTCTTCCCGCTATATGTGTCTGTGTCCTAATCTGCTCTTCCTATTAGGACACCAGTTATATGGGATAAGGGCCCACCCCAATGACCTCATTCTAGTTTAATTCCCTCTTTAAAGATCTTATCTCCAAATATAGGCAAATTCTGAGGTACTGGAGATGAGGACTTCAATATATGAAGTTACAGTTTAGCCCATAACATGTGGCAGAATCCTACTCAAACTTGAGGCCCTCTTCATTGTGTCTACAATTTCCAGCTCGTCCCCTCATTCCAGCTGGCTCTTTCCTAGGGACAAAACGAACACCTCCCTTTTCTGTTCAGCCACAGGTTGACTCCCATCCCTCTTGCAGCATCTGTCACAACGCCCTCTAACGAGCTGTTCATGGGCCTGTGTGTTCCCTGCTACACTGTGAGCTACTTACAAACCAGTCCTCTTCAGCTCCTGGCTTCTGTATGACAGTAAACATGTGATCTCCCCCCTTCGGGTCTCAGGTATTCCACATAAATGAGAAAAGCGAGGCTCAGACTTGGCAAGTCTCTCCTCAGTGACTGCTCTCTGCATCAGAGTGCCTGGCATATGGTGAAGACTACAGCGCTCTTTGCTATTACCTGATCTTTGTTCAAGGGTGGGGCGTGTAAGTGTGACTGTCTGCAGAGATGTGAAATCACACACAGCTGGACTGAGATTGGTGGGAAGGGAAAGCAAATGTGCTGTGTGTCAGAGAGAGCTCTTGAGATGGGCCTTATTCCAGAAGAGGTGGTGCAATCATCATTAGAGTAGGAACAGCATGAAATTGGCCTCTCCACTGTGCCACGTTCACAGGTGAGACAGAGGACTGTGGACTTTGGCTGCTAAGACATCTCTTCTGTGCGTGCTGCGAAGAAGAGCGGCATCAAGCAGCTGGCGGTGGGGCTAAGCCCAGCCTGCCCTATGATGCTGGCTCTGCTCTCCGCCCAGCCAACCAGCCCCAACATCACTGACCTCCCTGGGATCCTGCTTCCTCTCCAAGTGGCAACTAGATCATCAAAAAACCTGCAATACATTCTGCAGACACCAGATCCCTGCCTTTAGGAAAACCTCATGTCAAATTCACTTGAGTGGGAAGTAGGGATGTATGCAGCTGTCAAAATGAGAGGAACAGATAGGGAAGACTCCAAAAGGACAGTCCCTTCCTTTCTCCAGGCTAACTTCACTCCCAGGAGTGGACAGCTCCTGTTAGTACTCATTACACGTCCCTCTCCTGGAGGCAGAATTTCCTGCGTTCAGGTGCCAACACCCCATCTCCAACCATCCATGTGGCTCCAGTGGAGCCACCCATCAGGGTTCCCCATCCGCTTATAACCACAGGAGTGAGCATGTGACTCAAGCTGGGTCAATCAGAATTCTTTCCTGAAGTTTTTCATGTTGGAGTCGGGGGAGAGGCTCAGCACCATGATAATAATGATGATGATACTGATAATAACAGCAGCTTTAACGATTAACACTTTAAAATGTCAGCACTGTGTTGTATTATCTCCTTTAGTTCATATGAAGTAGATTCTGTGATTACCCCCTTTTTCCGATAAGGAATCTGAGACTCAGAAAGTTAAGCAATTTGCCCAAATAAAGGCAGAGCAAGGATTCGAACCCAGACAGTCTGACTCCAGAAACAGCATTCTTGGGCACCTCCCCTTCATGCCTCTCTCACAGTGAAACTGTAACACACGGCCGGCAGAGGTTGGTAGCTATGTTCCCCTGCAGAGGAAAGCCTACAGAGAAAAGCAGATAGGAAAGATGGAAGTAGTCATCTGGAAACATTTGGGTTCTTCGTTCTGCTTCCTTTGCTTCTTTCCCCATCTCTCGTTTCAGCTACATGAGGCAATAACTGATCTGTTTTCCTAAAATGGTCCAAAATGAGTCTCTGTTGCTTGCACTCTGCCTTGCAATCCCATCTCCCGCCACCTACCTTTCTATCCTTGCTTTTCTCCCCTTTATCTTCCACCTCTCCTTTCCCTGACCCCTTTCATGAGTCTGCTAAAGTACTAAAGTCTCCCTCTGCCTAAAAGAAACATCCCCTCTACCCTGCTAAGTCTTGAACATCTTCATCTTTCCCTCTTCTTCCATACTGTTCTGGAAAGAGCTGTCACAAGTATATCATCTGCTTATTCCTTTTCCCCTTGCACCAGGCTCCTGCCCTTACCTTCCCGTGGAGGCCAGTCTTTCAAGACCAAATGCAGTGGTCTTTTCTCAATCTTCATCCCTTTAACCTCTGTGGAACATTTGGCCCTGTTGATTCCCTCCTCCTTGAAATCCTCTTGCCTTGGCTTCCTTAACATTGCTTGATATTTTTCCTACGTCCTCAACCCCCCCTTCCTCTCTTTCCTTCTTTGCATTCCCTAAGTGAATAAGCTTCCTAAGATTTGGATCTTGGCTCACATTGGCGTTGACATGTCCTTTCCTGTGTTAAAAATTAAATACAGAATAGAGACAGGACTTGCAAATTCCCTGAGCAGACAAAACCATTTAAGCCACATAAGCAAAATTTAATTTAGTTTATTCTGCAAGGCAAGCAAAACTTAATTGGGGCTACTTCTTATAAATGCCTGATAATCATAAAAGAAAATTAAGTCATCTTCCTTAAAATGATATGAGATAATTGCTTTTAACCCATCCCCTGCCATATGGAAACCCCCACTGTAATAACTAATCATTCATTGTAAAGATTAAACAGCTCTTCACTTTCCCTTTATAAGCCATCCTGTAAGGTCATGACCCCGAGCTTCATATCAGTCTTTGAATTTAAAGCTCCCAGTCCATGAACTGCTCTTATATGCATAATAATTTCTTCCTAAACACTATTTTTGACTTGGTGGGTTTAATTTTGCTATTTCTGGATTTTTGACAGTTTCTGGTGTCAGAGGTGGGATCCAAAGACTCTCCCACCCCGACTCCAACAACTCTGAGGTTGGTGAGCAAACCAGGTGCTGTATCCACAGAATCCTTTGAGCTCACTGATTTCTCAACAACAGTGGAGTGCATGGTCAGGTCTCTCCTGGATCTGAGCCCTTTTTGCATTTTGAGCTCTCTGACTTAATTGTGCATACCTGTATTTTGTTTGTTGAAGCTTTTGTTTGTTAAGTCACCCTCATCTGTTCCAAAGGGGGTGGAGAGTTCATGCTATTTCCTGTATTTTGGAACAGCTATTGAAAAAAAAGGCCGCTCATAGTTAAGTTATCTTGGGAAATCTAAAGGTAAAGATGGGGGTCTACCTGGTCTAAAGCTTTTTCTCCACCTTCAAAAACTCCTGCTTCCTATATGTATACCCTCTATAAACCAGGATCTTGTGTCTTTTTGGAAAACAGGTGAAATTTTGGATAATTTGGAATTATAGTGGCCACTTTGAGGAATCTTTAACTTAGATAAGATAATCCACCTTAAGGGGCACCCTTGAGAAGAGAGGGTCCCAAACCTCTCAGACACAGTGGAATGTATTCTTTGATTGGTGTGAAGAAGCTTCTGATAGACAAAAATGACTCCAAAAATAGCTTATCTGAAAGATTCCTTACAGTGCACAACTTTAAAAATTTTAGTAAAATACTTCGGTCATCTGAGCAGGTAATCTTAGTCCATCTGCCAGAAATACACTTTGGATCCAGCTATTCTTTTTTGTTTTTTTGTCATGGCTCATGGGCCTAGCTGCCCCGTGACATGTGGGATCTTCCCGGACTGGGGCACGAATCCACGTCCCCTGCATCGGCAGACAGACTCTCAACCACTGCGCCACCAGGGAAGCCCCAGCTACTCATGTGAATTTTGCATTATTGTACCTGAGACATGGTTAAATTTTTTAAATGAAAGCTATAAGATTTCTTTTTGTGTCTGTCTATGTTTTTGTATATCTATGTATGTATGTATATTATATATATGAAATTTTTTTTAAAGAATTCTATTGAATTGGCTTAAAGCAAAATAAGAGCTTATATGAATTAACTACCACTAAAACCCTCAGAATTGTAGAAACTAACCCAAATGTTTTTCAGGTTCACATAATCTGCAATAATATTGGATAAATAAAAACTAGTTTAAGTTTGTTGATTTAATAAAAACAGGTATGTCTTCAGAATTGTTAGCATTAAAGGTAATGCAATCATACAATTTTTTCTACTTGTGTTTACCAGACAAATAAGCTCATGCTATCTCTGTTACAAAATTTGTCAATGAGAAAAATAACTTAAGATGATGATTAGCTGTTTAATATTTAATCCAAGCATAATTGTTTAAAACAAGTAATTTAAATAGGTGCAAATAAAAGTTTGTACTAAGTTAAGCTAAATAATGGATGTTCTTTGAATATCTAGATAACTTGCAAATAAGATAACACGCTGAGACATTCATTGCTAAACATAAATTTATATACTTTTGACTTCTTAAGTTTTTACAGAGAGACAAAAGATATTTAGATCCATTAATAAATATGTCTTTGCCACCTTAAAATTGCACTATAAAAATCATATGTCTCTAAAAAATTATAAGTTTTTATAATTGTATTTTTATAAATTCACTAATTTACTATAGGATACTACAGGATATGATAGACAGTTCACAAATGTCTGCTTCCTAGTTTTCACTGAAAAGTAAAGGTTACTGATAGTTAAAATTTATAATCAATATATAAAAATAAAACTACTAGACACAAAGAGTGAAGGGAAACAACTCTAGGAAGAAAATGGGATGTATTTTTATATGAAGAGTATACAAGAAATATAGGATGTATTTTTGTTAAGGAAAAAGAGAGTAATTTTATCCTAAAATAAAATGACTAGTTT
Organism: Globicephala melas; assembly: GCF_963455315.2. Classification (NCBI taxonomy): domain Eukaryota; kingdom Metazoa; phylum Chordata; class Mammalia; order Artiodactyla; family Delphinidae; genus Globicephala; species Globicephala melas. The sequence goes on along the minus strand of NC_083326.1, from coordinate 6,296,194 downwards.
TTCCAGAATAAGAAAAGAAAAGGAAGAAGACGAAGCCTAAATGGATACAAAATATTGCAGAAAGTTTGAGGAAAAGAAATTTTATGTTGTGACATCAAAACTGGTTAAAAGTGAATAAATTTATTTAAAAAGGTTTTTTAAATGAACTCAGTAATGTACGGATACAAAACTAGAGTTTAATTTTCTCTCTGTTAAAGTCACAAAATTTCTTAGATTATTGATCTATTCTTGGTAAAAGATTATAAAAAGATTTTTTTTACCTTTAATGTAATCTGCCTAAGAAACAAAGAATTGTGTCCTATGAAAATATTTCCTGCACTTCACATTGTCTTTATTAAGTCTTTGATTACTTAGAAAAACTGAGTTTTTTCAAGATTAAAAAAGCTAAGGTTTGGGGTTTTTTTTTTTTTTTTTTACAACTATGTAATTTTCTGCATTTACCTTTAAAATCTTTTAATTGTCATTTGGTTGAATGAATAACTACGTATTGTTTCATACGGACTTGTGCTCCTAGTTGATCAAGTGCTTTAAATCTTTGGACATTTTTGATAAACTGTCCAAAACCAAATTCTAAATGAAGTCTTTTTTACCTCAAACTAATTTTGGGATTTTTCAGAGGGCCCCTGGAAGATCTCAAAAGATGTGCTCTCTCTCCTTATAAAAAGGGAAATGTTAATTTATTTAGTTTTATTTGCTATGTTAAATTGCATGGGAAATATTGTCAAATAAAAAGTAACGCTTAACCTTCTTAGCTTATATTTACAAGGGTATATATTATAATTCAAAAATTACATGAAATTTCTAAAAATCTTTTTTATCCTGGTATAATGTTATCAGTCATAATTCTACCTATTATCTTAAAATGTTGTATATCATAAAATTAATCAAATTTACTTGTCAATTGCATAATTTTTTAAAATAAATTCTCACCAGGTCTTTAACTATGGCTAATTTTAATCTTTTGTCATTCACAGACAGTTATTATTTTACTTTTTTTTTTTTTTTTTTTCCCGTATGCGGGCCTCTCACTGTTGTGGCCGCTCCCGTTGCGGAACACAGGCTCCGGATGCGCCGGTTCAGCGGCCATGACCCACGGACCCAGCCGCTCCACGGCATGTGGGATCTTCCCAGATCGAGGCACGAACCCGTATCCCGTGCATCGGCAAGCGGACTCTCAACCACTGTGCCACCAGGGAAGCCCCTGTTTTCCTCTTGATTCTTCTCTGAAAGCATTTACAATCAACTACAGTCAAAATGCTTAATCTTCAAAGAGATTCATGGAAATGACCCTGAAAGGTATTTTAGAATACAGGTTTCTTGTAGGTTTTAAATCATAACACTGAATTGGGTATTTCTAAAATTCTAATGGAAAACTGACTGATTCATAAAACTGCTAACTGAAAAATCAAGCAGGAATTAATTACATGGGAAAGAATGAACTGATGAAAATGATTATAATTTTTATGACAATTTAAAACATTGCTGGTTCTTTAATGGTTTGTTTTCCAGAATTAAAGAACCCTTTTTTCTCTTCTCTTTTAATCTATCTATAACTTACTGCAATTTGGTATACTTTTGTAAACCAAAGTTGAAACATTTATCTTTTTCTCCCTGCCTGATCCCTCCAGAATTCAGAAACTCTTATCAAATATTATTATTTCTCAAGACAATATGTGTATTTACATAAGTCCAAAAAGAATCTGTTCTCTTTGTAACAGGATACAATTGGACAAGTCTTTGGCTGGCTTCTTAGCCTAAAGAGACTTTTAAAGGTCTAATATGAGATTCCTTGTTACCAATTTTAAGGAACTAAGGTTGACTTTATGGAACCAATAAAGCCCCTTGGATATTACCAAAGCTTTGACTGGAGTGTCATATTTGAGGCTATACATAGAATTACTATTCTTGCTATAACTGTATAAATAATCTAGCCAAGTTTAGTAAGACTAGATTTACTTTATAAACAAATTAGTTTCACTGTAATGACCTTTGATAAAAACAGGGTGACTATAAAAATTGTGTTTCAGTAGAAAACTATAGTGTACCTGTTATTAGATTCTAGTTCTGTTGGTTGTCTTTGAGGTTTTGACATCTACCTGCAGACCTCGGAGAAACCACCACAATGGGTTATATATGGACAACCTTATGCCTGTTGCTGTGTGGGACACTCAAGAGAGTTCATCATAAAAGACAATCCAGGGTTTCCCTGGTGGCGCAGTGGTTGAGAGTCCGCCTGCCAATGCAGGAGACACGGGTTCGTGCCCCGGTCCGCGAAGATCTCACATGCCGCAGAGCGGCTAGGCCTGTGAGCCATGGCCACTGAGCCTGCGCGTCCAGAACCTGTGCTCCGCCAACAGGAGAGGTCACAGCAGTGAGAGGCCCGCGTACTACAAAAAAAAAAAAAAAAAAAAAAATGACAGTCCAACTGCAAACCAAGACAATCCATCAGATTGAAACTATCATCCTCTTCCCATTATTTAAAGATGATCCTAACTCAAAACTCAAATATAGAAATTTTCTCAACTGCTGCTCTCCAAATTCAGAAACTGTGTTTATAATTTGCTCCAACTACTGACCTCTGTTTTTCTTTTGTTTCCATAGAAATGCTTCTTATAAATTACCTGCTTGCTCACTCCGAGTAGAGGCCTAATTTAGGTGGAAGCTCACCTGTAACACCGCCTCCTGAAATTAACATTCTCATGTTCATCCCGTCCCAAGTAATCATGAGGACATGTGACTGCTCACCTATCATGTGTTCCTATGTAAATAATTCAGAAAAAAAAAAAGGAAACCCAATTACAAATTATCCCAAAAAAAATGTAGATTGACTTAGAAAGATAAAATCTGAATCAGATTGTAACTTTTTGATTTATTCAGTTGGTTAAATCTTGACTCCTGGGAATCTCTGCTCTGGGGAACTTTTCAGTCCTTGGCTATTATTTTCTTATAGTCATCATATTAACCTCTCTAGTGCACTGTATTCTCTCCAGGGTTTTAAATACATTTTGGCAGCCACTTACATCCCAAATGGAATCCCTCAGGATCAGACAACTGGAAGAACTCAGTGATCTGACCTCCCTGTCTATGATAGCAATGCAACAGTGACTCATGACCATCTGTCCTGAAGACTCAACTAGCAGAAACAGTGACTATGTGATTCGTCCACCCAGCTCCATCAACAGTGGTAAGTGAGAGTGATGCTATACTAGTTGTTCATACTCTTAACCTGCTGAAAGAATGACCAAAGGAGGGGATTGTTAAAATTAAATACAAAATGGAGACTGGACTTGAAAATTCCATGAGCAGACAAAACCACTTAGGCCACATAAGTGAAACTTAATTTAGTTTATTCAGCAAAACAAGCGGAACTTAACTTGGGCCACTTCTTGTAAATGCCTGATAATCATAAAGGAAACTTAAGTCAGCTTTCCAAAAATGATACGAGTTAATCACTTTTAACCAATCCCCTGCCGTCTGGAAACCCTCGTCATAAATAACCAGTCATTGTAAAGGTTAAATAACTTCCTCACTTTCACTTTATTAGCTAACCTATAACGTCATGACCCTGAGCTCCATTTAAGTCTTTGAATTTAAAAGCTCTTATATGCACAATAAATTCTTACCAATTACTGTTTATTGATGATGGGTTTAATTTAGCCATTTCTGGATTTTTGACACCTGTCAATCCCATTTGTCTCCTTGTTTGCACATCCCCACTATGACCCTAAATCAGTACCTCTGTCCCTGACCCCTCCCCCTCCAGCCACGATGGCCCACTGACAGCACCATCTGCATGCTCCGCCAGTACTTAACGTTCAACACACCACAAACAGCACCTGGATAGTCATTAAGAAAAAGATAACATTGGACCCATCCCTCATACCATACACCAGAATAAATTCCAAATAGATTACAAATCTATATTTAAAAAGTGAAATCATATAAACATTAGAATAAAGACTAAATCTGCAAGATTGAAATCACACACCATTTACTAGGAAAAATCAATAATAGTAAACCTTCAGACACATTCTGGCTAAACTATTAAACTTAGAAAATAAAAAAGTATATATTTTTCACATCCAGGACAAAAAGAAATTCGCTTGCAAAGAGAAAAAGTGTGCAGGTTTCACATGTCTTTCCAGTAGCAATCAGTGCCAGAACAAAGGAGAAACGTCTACAAGGAAAAAGAATATGATCCAAGTGGATTCTTCTCAGCCAGGTTGGAGCTTAAGTATCAATATAAAGGCAAAAGCTCACATTTTCAGACATGACTCGGAAAATACAGCATCTATGAGCCCTTTTGAGAAATCTACTTGATGGCGAAATCTCACTCACTAAACTATGAATTGAAATAAAGAGCCCTGTTATTCTGAAGCCATAGAAATGGGTCTGGTGGGGAACACAGAATCCACTTAGATATAGGAGCACTATTAAACATCTGAAATAATTATGGCTTCAGAATGCAGAATGAAATTGTTACAACTCTGACAAAATTGACAAAGTTAAAATAATATAAGCATCAAAATTCGGAGGAAGGAGAGGTCAGGATAAAGGATATATCTATTTGTTAATCCCCTATCTTTCCTAGCAAGTAATCAACCAATCCTCTCTATATGGAAACTAACATTTTTAAAAAACCCACAATGACTCCAACTTCTTAAATTTCCTTACATTTTGTGGCATCTTTTAGGAAATTTTTTCCCTTGTAGAGAAAAAACAAACAAACAATTACCTTAAGTAGTTTGATCTAAGCATTTGTTTCTATTAAACTCATTCAAAGTTAAGTGTAGCATTTATTTTTAAAAATATGTCACATATGGAATGATACCATCCTTACAGAATTTTTTTTAACATCTTTATTGGAGTATAATTGCTTTACAATGGGACGTTAGTATCTGCTTTATAACAAAATGAATCAGCTATACATATACATATATCCCCATATCTCTTCCCTCTTGCGTCTCCCTCCCACCCTCCCTATCCCACCCCTCTAGGTGGTCACAGAGCGCAGAGCTGATCTCCCTGTGCTATGTGGCTGCTACCCACTAGCTATCTATTTTACATTTGGTAGTGTATATATGTCCATGCCACTCTCTCACTTTGTCCCAGCTTCCCCTTCATCCTTCCCGTGTCTCCAAGTTCATTCTCTACGTCTGTGTCCTTATTCCTGTCCTGCCCCTAGGTTCTTCATAACCTTTTTTTTTTTTTTGATTCCATATATATGTGTTAGCATACAGTATTTGTTTTTCCCTTTTTGACTTACTTCACTTTGTGTGACAGACTCTAGATCCATCCACCTCACTACAAAAAACTCATTTTCGTTTCTTTTTATGGCTGAGTAATACACAATTGTTTTTATATCTCTATCTTTGTCGTTATCGGGATTCTTCTTTCTATATATGCATAAAGAGCTGTCTGGAATGATGTCAACCAAATGTTACCATCAGTTACCTTTAGATAGTAGAATTTTTGGTAATGTGTTTCTTCCTTATACTTTCCTGTATTTCTTATATTTTTAATAATAAGCATGGGTAGATTATATTAAAATAATGATATACTTAAAGAAAATAAAGGGATAAACAAAGAGATATCAAACAGAGACATTCAGAAAGAAAGCAGATAGATTTACTAACATCAGATAAAGTAGAATTTAAAGTCAAAAGTATTAGAGTTATGAGAAACATTATAGTATGGTAAAAGCTACAGTTTGAAGAAAACTATAAGTTTTGATATTCCCAACAGCATAGTTACAAGATACGTAAAACAAAAACTACCAAAAATACGAGGACTTAATTTAAATCTTGCGCACACACGCTATATATACATATTGAAATACTTTAATGTACTTCTTCTGAATCTGACAGATCTAGTAAAACAGAAATAAATGACTAGAGAATCTGAATATTACAATCAACAAGTTTGATCTGGTACATACACAGAATTCTGTGCCTTAACTGATGAAAAATAGACATTATTTTATTTTGCTCTTGGAATCTTTATAAAAATTGATCATATATTTGGCTCCAAAGAAAACCTATCAACGAAATATAAAAGTGGAGATTTACAAGCCGAATGTCCTGAGCGTAGGGCAATAAAATTAGAAATACATGGTAAAAGCACACCCAAAAAATTCTTAAGTACTTTGGGACTTCCCTGGTGGTTCAGTGGGTAAGACTCCCCGCTCGCAATGCAGGGCGTCCAGTTTCAATCCCTGGATGGGGAACTAGATTCCGCATGCACGCTGCAACTAAGAGTCTGCATTCTGCAGCAAAGATCCCACGTGCCACAACTAAGACACAGAGCAGCCAAAAATAAATAATAAACATTTTTTTTAAACTCTTAAGTACTTAGAATTAAGAAGCACTCTCGTAAATACCTCCTGAATCAGAGGAATTCAAAACTTAAATTGTCTAGAAAATAATGGAAAGGAGATATATGTGAATGAATGAATACTTGAAAGAACCAAGAGGGCGGGAAGGAGAGAGAGAAAAGAAGAGGGAGGGAAAGAACTCACCTAACTAAATATGTCTGGTTATTTAAAAGAGCCATCAGTTGAATGCCAGTTAATAAAATCACAGCAGGAAGAAGTAGGTCTAGACTCTGGTATCATCCTGGCAAGTCATTTGTTCCTCTGGACCTCAGACGTCTATCTCCAAAATGATGGATTCAACAAGATGATCCCTAGGGTCTCTCCTGCTGTTTCATAAAATAGTTTTTCACTGTTCCAATCAGTTGCTCATGTTTACATGTTGGGAGAGTCGACATGAAAATCCAATTTCTGCCTTTTTTAAACACCAGAGGATTAGGTGACACTCTGGACTCTGGGTTTAGGCCAGCCCTTTAGAAGGGGGGACACTCTCGGTCTACCATCTTCCCCCACATCAGCCTGGCGCCATCACTTTGGGGTTTCCAGCCTCTGAGCAGAAGAGCTGCAGAATATCAGTTGTCACCTTCTCCAGAGAAAACCCAAGGTTCACATGTTTTTTTCCTTTTTTAGTCTTCCCGTTATAGTGACTATTGGGCCTGGGGAAAACAAAACCTAAAAAGGATTTTTGAAAGGAAATCTTCATTTTTGTTTTTTGTAAAAATTTCCATCCAGACACAGTTTAAATAGGTCCAACTGTTTCCAAGAAAACAGGATGAAAAGTTGGAGAAACTCTCCCCATCCCCAGATGTACAAGTTATGGTTACAGGCACCAAACCTCTCCTTGTCAGTCTGAGTCAACATTGTTTAGGGTGGCTGGGCTGTGAAACACCATCTGGTAGAGGACTTCACGGTTTGGCTGAGTTACATTCTTTCACAATATAAGGGAGTGGGAGGTATAGACGAACGCTCCAGAAAAAGGTACTGAAAATTTACATAAGCAACTATATGTGGTCTTCTTAGGGCAGCCTAGTCCAGGAAGCTTCTCCCAGATTCAAAGGCGATGTTCTTCAGTATTAAAATGAATTACTTTTCTTTTCTCCTCTCGGTGGGCCAAAATTTCCTTTACAATTTCCTTTGCATTCCCAACTACCAGGGCCTCCTTTCTCATGGTGGCTGTGCCCTGGGCATCCAGTTTGGCCAAGTGCCTGGAAAGGGGCCAAGGACCTGGGCCTATTGTCACAGAGGTGTGTGAAGATGCGTGGGAACATGCTGGTCTCTCAAACTTGATAAGTGAGGAAAGATAACCCCAAATCCCACCCTCCGGAAAGAACTGAGGCAGGAGATAGATGGGCCCAGGCTGAGTAGTTGGAGTTTGTCCCCTGTGGACAAATACTCCAAGATAGCAGGAGTGAGGGAGGAGGCTGAGCCCCACTTAGATAAAAGATAGAGACCGCATATTTCTCATTCTTGAGGTCAAGGAGACCTTCCCGACTATACATGCGCAGAAAAGCTCCTTGGAGATCAAAATGGGAGTGACGTCAACCTACCCATAGACCTCTTCTCTGGAATCCATCTTGGGTGAGAGATGCGCACACACACGTGGGAGGATCCTGAGATATACCAAATACAGACTCAGAACCAGGCAAATAGAAATGATTGGCCAAAGGAAACCTGGAAGAAATACCCCATATAAGTGATTCAAACTATGACAAGGGTGCGACTCTCTCTCTGAGTCAGCCCCTGTGTCTATCCACACATACTCTTTTTCCTCCTAATAAATACTTTACTTGTTTCACTACTTTCTGTCTTTATGGGAATTAATTTCTGCAAAGCCGAAGGGCCAGGACCTTGTCACTGGCCACTGACTCTGATTCAGCACTCTGACTGCCGCGGCCTGACTTCAATCTCTGTCTGGGAACCAGAGTCCTGCTTCAAGCCGACGCAGGCCAAGGCCACCCGAGATCAGAACTACTATGACCGTCTTTCTTTCTTTTTTTTTTTTTTTTTTTTGCTGTACGCGGGCCTCTCACTGCCGCGGTCTCTCCCGTTGCGGAGCACAGGCTCCGGAAGCGCAGGCTCAGCAGCCATGGCTCACGGGCCCAGCCGCTCCGCGGCATGTGGGATCCTCCCAGACCGGGGCACGAACTCGCATCCCCTGCATCGGCAGGTGGACCCTCAACCACTGTGCCACCAGGGAAGCCCTGACCGTCGTTCTTTCTTTTCTTTTCTTTTCTTAACATCTTTATTGGAGGATAATTGCTTTACAATGGTGTGTTAGTTTCTGCTTTATAACAAAGTGACTCAGTTACACATATACATATGTCCCCATATCTCTTCCCTCTTGCATCTCCCTCCCTCCCACCCTCCCTATCCCACCCCTCTAGGTGGACACAAAGCCCCGAGCTGATCTCCCTGTGCTATGCGGCTGCTTCCCACTAGCTATCTATTTTACGTTTGGTAGTGTATATATGTCCATGCCACTCTCTCACTTTGTCACAGCTTACCCTTCCCCCTCCCCATATCCTCAAGTCCATTCTCTAGTAGGTCTGCGTATGACCGACTTTCTAAACCCTTCTGTTAGTCTGTATATTGTACAGGCAGAACTGTACACTTTATACAATCATCCATCTACAATATGCAGTTCGAGATAAAGGATCATTCTGTTTTCCACTCAGCAATATCTGGTGAATATCTCTCAATAAAAAGAATGTATAGATAAAGATCTGCATAAATGGTGGCACTGAACATAGGCATGATTTAAATCATTGGCTTCCTGTTTAGTTTTATCCCTTTACAATCCTAACAACAGAGTATAAAATTGCCCGACTTTCCTAGACCTTGACCACACTAGGTTTTATTGTTCTATTTAATCTTTGCCAACCTAAAACTTACAAAATGGATTCTAAAATTGAAATTAGATTTGCCTTTCTCTGATTAACAGTTAACTATCATTATCTTTTCATAGTATTAGTCAGTTGTATCTCTTCTTCCATGATTTACATGATCTTGTCCTCTGTCAGTTTTTCTGATGGGATGCTGTGATATTGATTTATAATAAGAAATGTATATTTGGTCTTTGTCCCTGGTTCCCAAACCTTGGAATTTCCTAAATGGTGAGACAGATCAAGGTGTCTTTTGTTATGTTAATTGAATGACATTTGGAATGCCCCCAAATCAACTAAGAACGGGGGTGGGGGTGGGGGGCTGGTTGCCAGGGGAACCAACTCTGTGATTGGAGAACTGGAACTTTCAGTACTACCCTTTGACCTCCAGGGAGGGGAGAGAGGCTAGAAGTTGAATCTATAGCCAATGGCCAATGATTTGATCGTTGCCTACGTAATGAAGCCTCCATAAAATCCCAGAAGGACAGGATCCAGACAGTTTCTGGATTGGTAGACCAGTGGAAATTCCAGAAGAGGGGCACCCTCAGAGAGCATGGAAGCTCCACGCCCTTTCCCATACCTTGCCGTAAGCATCTCTTCCAGTTGGCTGTTCCTGAGTATATATCCTTTTATCATAAACAGGTAATCTAGCGAGTAAATGCTTTTCTCAGTTCTGTGAACTGCTCTAGCAAATTAATTGAGCCCAAGGAGGAAGTCATTGGAGCTTCCAATCTATATCAAGTCGGTCAGAAGGACAAGTAACAACCTGGACTTACAACGGGCCTCTGAAGTGTGTTGGGAAAAGGGGGTGGAGAGCCTCTTGTACAACTGAGCCTTTAACCTATGGGATCTGACACCATCTCAGGCAGATGGCATCAGAATTAAGTTAAATTGCAGGACACCCAGCTGGTGTTGAAGAATTGCTTGTTGGTGTGGGGACCACCCCCCAACACACGCATAGTGAAATTGGTGACCAGATCTTTAGTTGGTGTCAGAGAAGTGGAATTTGCTAGAATGGCCTTGGCTCGTGGAAATATGTAGTCTGGAAAGAGAAAGGATGACGGGGCAAGGGATGAAGAACCTTTGATTGCTGGGTGACCACATGGTCACCGGTGGTATGGAGTAGCTGCTGTACTGCAATCAGTTACTCTGCAGTGCCTAAATGAAACTGAAAGAGAGAGCTGATTCAGGTCCTGGTACTAGACCAAGCTCGGAATTTGGTCAGTCTGAGCTGGTCACTAGCCTCACAGCCACCCTCTAAGGTAAAAGTTTTGCAGGGAAACAGAAAGGACCTCAAAGACTTCTGGTCTCCAGGAAGGTAGTCGGTTGTGGGGGAAGGACAAAACCAAAAAAACTATTGAAACCAGGGGGTATAGGGCTGTTGACAAAAAAACTAATCAGTTGATCTAAGAAAGAAATGGAAATTTTTATTCAAGCCAAACGGAGGGTCATAACCTGGGAGCATCCTCTCGGAAAGCTCCGAGAATCAGAACCGTTCCGCCCATTAGAGGTCAAAGCACAGTTATATATGTCTTTGAGACAGAGGGCTGTACATTAAATGAGGCTTTATTGACAGTTTACACAATCCATATCTACATGTACAAAGCGAGTAGTGGGTCATGGGTCATCGCAGCCCCTTGCAAGATTAAGGAGGACGTTTATCTCCTAAGGAGATGTGACCCTTTACAAGATTAGAAAGAATGTTATCTCCTAAGGAGGTCTGGTTAATGCAGATGCACAACACACACTAAAGGGGAGGGAGGAGGTCCCAATGGGCAAAGAAAAATTTTATGTTTAAATTTTTCTTGTCTTGCCATAAAATGTGAATTTGATTTCATCAGTGTGAAAGAGTCATAACATTGATCATAGATATTATCAGCTTCCTGAAGAACTGTTACTGAAATGGATTGTGGGAGTAACTAATTTGAGGGCTGTGTCTTCGGTTTTGAATGCTGTGGAGGGTAAGAGCATGTTTGGGTTGATTCAGGACACACAAGGCACTGTTGAACAACCCCAGATGGTGATACAAAATCCAGGTGAACACGAGGTTATTCCCAGGGGAACAGCCAGCCTGGTAGACTGGATAAAAGCCACTGTAGGGTCTATTTACCCTGAGAAGAGGGACTCTCCATTTCCCCCTATGAATGCCAAAGGAGAGCACCCGAAGCAGCTGAGATGCTAGCCTCCTAGAACTGGCTTTAAAATGACCGACTGCGATGTTCACCCCCTGAATATGCCCTTTACCCAGCTCATGATGCCGAGCAGGGCCCTGTGGGGCTTCCAGGCATGGAGGTCTTGTCCCCCATTTCTTGTAGGCAAGACTCCAGCCTCCATGACCTTCCCTAAGTTCCAAAGGGCAGATTCGAGCAGTTGCTAATCAAGAGAGGAGCAGCCACCTGAGGCAAGATTAAAGGGACCAGAGAAACTCATCAAGATTAGGAGACCCTGCACACACCCTCATCTTGTCAGCAACGCCATCCTTGGGAAACTTTGCCAAAGAAAGAATGCAAGACTGTTACTACCTTGATCCTTATCACACACCTCTGATCACGAGTCCTGACTATCTAACTTCTCCCTATTCCCCAGGGAGGGGGGCACAGTTCTTGAGGCGCTAGCCTACTGTGTTCCCTCTCTGCCTGGCAAAGAAATAAAGCCACTTTTCCTTTTTCCTCCATAACTCTGTCTCCAAATTTCTGTTTGGCATCGGTGCACAGAAAGCCAAGATTTTGGCAACAGTCATGGCAAATACTGTGGTTAAGGAGACCCCTTTCACGTGGACGCCCCATGTAACCTTATTGTTGCAAAACTGAATAACAGTCCAGGAAGCCTTATCAAATGTGTTGTCTCAATTTCCCCTCATGGGTCTTACAGATGCTAATGAAGACAGGTTAAATAAAAAGAGAATGAGAAGAAGCCAAAGGTACCTTCAAGAGACTCTTCCCCAGGAGGTGGAAACTTTTAAACAGTTATTAAGAAATAAGGTGAATTAAGCAACTTTTGATAGGAATGAAACAAAAAGGGGAGTGTCATGGGACTCATCCCCGCAGCATGGCAATCTTTAGAGGGTTATCATGAAATGGAAAGAATGAAACGGACATTGATGGGATTAAAACAGTTTTTAATACAACACTACCAAAGAGACCCCCTTCTGGTCCCCCAACTTTAAGGGCCCCAAACAAGTCTGCTCTATTTACAGAGAAATTTGAAAGTCTGGAAGGCAGAGATTCCAGTGAAAAACCTGACCAGCGATTGCTTGTGGCAACAGTTAGGCTGAGTCATCAAGATAAAGATTGATGAAAGGGCCAGGGTCCCTTGACTCAACCCCTCACCTGGGATCCAAAGCCTTTTGCACAAAAGTGGATAAAGTGGTCAGCAGGTAAAAAAGAGACATTTCCAGGACTCCCTGATACCGGAGCCCCAGACACTATGGTACCAAAACCCATTGGTGAAGCCCAGGTTCAGGCTACAATTAGACTGACAGAACATAAAAATGTAAGCATGGATAGGATTGTGAAAGTTGTAATGTTTAAGCAGGTATAATGTAAAGCAGTTATGGCTCCTTTACCTGGATGTTTGATGGGAATGGATATCATGTCTAGTCAGGGAACACGTTCCCTACTTAGTATTATAATGCCAAAACTTGTTGATAGAGTCCTAATGGAGGCTACAGGTAGAAGCATAAGTGTTGATGCAATTAAGGTAAAAGGTTGTAGGAGAACTGGTATGTTTGAACAGGTTTTATGTGAAGTGGTCGTTTCCCCTACCTAATATTGTAAAGCAGCAGACATGTAAATCCTCCCTTCAAGAAGTATTAATTAGATATGCTAAATGAGAATTGCCCACACAGTGTAGGACAGAAGCTAGAGAGCTGGGAGGGACCAATCCTCTGTGCCATAGCCCTACATGGAGCATAGACTGGGGCTTACGGTGAGGACCACTGGGGCTCTGGACTAGAGAATTTCCCTTTGAGGGGCAGTTACTACCTTGCTACTGGACATTATTAATTGAAGCTACTCCTATGACTGGAGGACAGAAAATGATCTTGAAATCTGAAATACTCACAATGTCTAGGGTGATGTTGGAGAAGTGCTCTAATGGGGATGGCAGCATTCCGAAGAGTTCCATAATAATATGTAAATGGTTAATACAAGATCATGCTGTCTAGGCAAGACAAAGAGGAGATACTATCAGGGAGCCTCTAGGGCTCTAGGGCTGACTTTGGAGCCACCTGAGGAGCTGCTGGAACCAACTTCCATGTGGACAGAGCCCTATGAGTGGTTATTGACTGAACAGCAAACTGCAGCTTGGTTTAGGGATGGCTGTTCCAGGGTAAAGGGACAACATCCGGTTTGGAAGGCCACCACTCTGGTTGAAGAAGGTAAAACCAAATCAGCTCAGTGCACTGAACTGCATGATGCTTTCCTAGCAGCGGTACGAATTGAGTAGCGGTAAAAGCCCCAATGTTTGGGTTTTTACTGACTCATGGTCAGTGGCCAATGGCCTGGCCGTACGGTCAGGCAGAAGGGCAACAGAAACTTGGCCTATTAAAGGGGTGTCTGTACGGCACACAGCCCTGTGGAAATCACTATAGAAATTTGAGGGGTACATTAAAGAAGGGGACGTTGGTGCCCAGGTTTGGAAGGCAATTGCAGTCAACAAGAAAATCTCCCCATGTGCTCACTTAAGGTGGCTACCTGCGCCCTTGAAAGTGGGTCGTGGGCACCTCAGCAATGCAGGAATGGGCTGAGTCTGGATGTAGTTCTCCCATACACTCTAAGGCACACAATGTCAATGAGAACCGTTCTGTCTGCCAACAAGAGACTGCAAACAAGAAAGAAGAGCAAAGAGAGTTTGCAAGAGAGCAAGTCTACAAAGATGAACCCACTTCAGTCACTGACCCACAGTGCACTCTGTGATTCAGACAGAGCAAGTTAAGGACAGGATGCTCTGTGCTTTGGACAAACAGGCCCCTTAGAGAGTTACATGTATCTCAGGAAGAATTTTAATGAACCCAGCTTCTTGCATTTTCCCACACATAGAAAAGCACTACAATCATTAACTTGAAATATCTGTTCTTTGCGACCAGCAGTCATCTCTTACCAAGAAGTATTCTTGCCTGCATGTATTCTGTAGCGACCCCCTCAAAATTTTTAAAATCACTTATAAACTAGCTTCCCCCCCGCCACCAGCCCTGACCTCTTAGGAGCAGTTTCTCAGAGCTACTGAGAGGCTGTCTCCCAGGCTATAGTCCTCAGGAAGACGCTGACTAAAGCTTAACTCAAAATTCTCACATTGTGTATCTTCTTTCAGTTGAGAAGAGACAGAGGCTGCAGATGGCTGTGTGGCCGATTTCCCTGGTGGGAAGGCTCTGAACATAGCTGGCAAGTGAGACTGATGCTGGTAGCCCTGGGGAGGCGGAGGGGGAGGGGTGTGGGCACTGCAAATAGGTCCTGACAGGAATAGACACTGACGCTAGACTGAGGTTTTCTCACCCAGTGGGAGATACAAATGCTCAGGGTCTTATAAAAGAACCGGAACAGGTATTATTGCACCAAGGTGGATGGCTGAACCTCCGTGTCTTCAGACCAAGGAACACACTTTATGGTCCACAATATCCAACAAACACACAGAGCAAGATCGTCCTCAGAGTACTGGTTTGCTAGAGAATTGGAACAGGCAATTCAAACGTTGGCTGTCTAAAGCCGGGAGTTTAAAGCATGAAGGACTGGCTCAGATGCCTTCACGAGCCTATGCTCACACTCAACGTGAACATGAGTGGCGCTAAAGGAGTGTCCCCACTGGACAGGTTTCTCTGTTTTTCTGGTGGATCTGGGGATGGGGTGAGGAAAAATGTGGGTATTCTTTCTAGCCCCCCCATCACCTCAAATTTTTCTTTCTTACTTGATGCTGTGGTGGCAGGACCAGGGCTACACCTACAAGGGCTGGAAGCGGGGATGATTCCTCAGCAAGAGACTGTAAGTATGTTTTTAACCTTTATGTCAGACAGAATTTCTAAGGGCCTGATGGGGTGGGATGTGCCTTCACCCCACCTGGCAAAATTGGGTTGAACAGTGAATGCAGTCATATTGCCAGATGGTAAAGGTTCTTGGCCTGTGTAACAGGCATGAGCGGAGGGGAAGGCACTTGCTAGACTAGTGTTGCTGCCTACAGTGTAGACCAGTGTAGTGACCCCACCTGTTGTCCCTTCTGAAGGTGGAATGGTTTGGGTATAAATGGAGAAAAGGGAAAAGAGTAGCTGAAGGTGAGGGAATGAATGGATGGGTTATTTAATAAGGGAAATCCAACATTAACACCTTGAGAGAGGTTCAGAGAAGAGATGATATTGACTCATAGTTCAGTCATATCCGGTGCCTGAAAGCGTGCAGCTGTGTTAGCAGACAATGCTCCTGCCTTGGGAAGCTGACAAGGTAGAATGGGAGCCTGGAAACCCAAGTGGCCTTGCCCGGGGAGACACTTTCATGCGATATGATGACGGGCTGGATAGTTATTAATGACTGAATGAGATTCTGGTAATGTGCCAGTGTCTTTTGAGACCTTTATGATTGTTTTGCTATAAGGGATGAATGTATGAAGAGCAGGGAGTAGACTGGGATATTGTGATTTATAATAAGTATATATTTGGTCTTCATCTCCATTTCTAGCACAGAGCTTCTAAAACCCTTGGCATTTCCTAAGTGGTAAGACAGATCAAAGTGTCTTTTGTTATGTGAATGAATGAATTGGGATTGTCCCTAGGTCACCTAAGGATGGGGGCTGGTTGCCAGGGGAACCAACCCTGTGATTGGAGGGTTAGAACTTTCAGTCCCACCCTTAGACCTCCAGGGAGGGGAGAGGGGCTAGAGGTTGAATCTGTAGCCAGTGACGAATGATTTGATCATTGCCTATGAATGAACCCTCCATAAAAACCCAGAACCCCCAGTGAGGTCAGCCAATTTCTCTGCAAGTCGATGAAACCTGGAATGAACGCTCCATACGAGGTATTTCTAAAGACTCAAAGACCAATAAGAGGTGATGAAACTCATGGAAGAACATCATGTGTTTGGAACTGTTTCATTTTTTGAGCGTTTTATATGTAAAAGAGCTTGCTAGATTAGAACACCTTTGCTGGAGGAAAAGTACCCAAGAAAAGTAAGTGGGCCACATGGGAAAACCATTAGCCCCAGACACCGTGTACCAGAACCAACCTACAAGCTAGAGTCTTATATTGAGAGCTGGCACCTTCCCAGGGGTCTCCTATTGTGGTGTAAAAATTAGCATTTAAAATGACACTCACATTTATTACCTCACAGTATCTGTGAGTCAGAAATCAGTGTAGGCATACCTCAGAGATATTTGGGGTTTGGTTCCAGACCACCACGATAATGCAAATACCTCAATAAATTGAGTCACATGAATTTCTTGGTTTCCCAGGTCATATAAAAGTTGTTTACACTGGGCTTCCCTGGTGGCACAGTGGTTAAGAATCCACCTGCCAATGCAAGGTACACAGGTTCGAGCCCTGGTCTGGGAAGATCCCACATGCCGCGGAGCAACTAGGCCCGTGTGCCACATAACTACTGAGCTTGTGCTCTAGAGCCTGCGAGCCACAACTACTGGACCTGTGTACTGCAACTACTGAAGCCCACGCGCCTAGAGCCTGTGCTCCACAACAAGAGAAGCCACCGCAGTGAGAAGTCCGTGCACCATAACCAAGAGTAGCTCCCACTCACCGCAACTGGAGAAAGCCCGCACAGCAACGAAGACCCAATGCAGCCAAAAATAAATAAATAAATAAATTTATTTTAAAAATGTTGTTTACACTACACTGTAATCTATTAAGTATGCAATAGCATCATATCTAAAAACACAATGTACATACTTTACTTTTTTTTAAACATTTTTATTGGAGTATAATTGTTTTACAGTGTTGTGTTAGTTTCTGCTGTATAACAAAGTGAATCAGCTATACGTATACATATATCCCCATATCTCCTCCCTCTTGCGTCTCCCTCCCACCCTCCCTATCCCACCCCTCTAGGTGGTCACAAAGCACCGAGCTGATCTCCCTGTGCTATGCAGATGCTTCCCAGTAGCTATCTATTTTATATTTGGTAGTGTATATATGTCAATGCTACTCTCACACTTCTTTCCAGCTTCTGCTTCCCCCTCCCAGTGTCCTCAAGTTCATTCTCTACATCTGTGTCTTTATTCCTGTCCTGCTCCTAGGTTCATCAGAACCATTGTTTTGTGTGTGTGGTACACGGGCCTCTCACTGTTGTGGCCTCTCCCGTTGCGGAGCACAGGTTCTGGATGCGCAGGCTCAGCGACCATGGCTCACGGGCCCAGCCGCTCTGCGGCATGTGGGATCTTCCCAGACCGGGGCACGAACCTGTGTCCCCTGCATCGGCAGGCAGACTCTCAACCACTGCACCACCAGGGAAGCCCCCTCATTGTGGTTTTGATTTGCATTTCTCTAATGATTAGTGTACATACCTTAATTTAAATAACTTTATTGTTAAAAAATACTAATCATCATCTGATAATGCAGGGTTGCCCTGAATCTTCAATTCATAAAAAATGTCATATCTGCAAAGCACAGTAAAATAAGGTACATTTTTGCCTTCATAATAAACAAAATAGAGGACCAACTTGGGATTTTCCCTTCCTCCTCTTACCTACTGTAAATACAAACGTGATAGCTGGAACTACAGCAGCCATCACATCACTGTGAGGGAAGACCAAGAAAATTGCAGTGACATCTGCTCTGGCACAACTAGTTCATTGAACCAAGGTCTCTCCATGCTTCTTGTCTTTAAAAAAAAAAAAAAAAAAAAAGCCCTATTAAAAAAGCAGCTGAATTTTCTGCTTTTGCAGGTGAATGTCTTCATAACTGATAACCAAGACTTCTCAGTACATTTAATATGCTTGTGTGTATTTTGAATCTCTAAGAAGGGAAGCGAATATGTAGCGATTCCAAACTTGTAAAACTGAGGTGTGATTTTTTTCAAAAGCAATTTTTGTGGGACTAGAATATAGCAAAGGTGATAGGCTATCACTTTGATGATTATGTTATGATTGGATAGATAATTATGTTTATTATGAAGGCATAAACTTTCTCAGAATCCCCTAAGTTCTACCCTCTTAGGCTTCCATTTATATCTCATGGGTTACAACAGGGTCATATGCTCACCCCTATCTTCAAGGAAGAGTGTGGAAGTGAATATGTGACAAATTCTAACCTTGAGAGTGAGAAATGGCAAGGCAGAAGGGAGTTGAGAGAGACTTTGGGGGGTAGCCAAGAAACAGTGTCCGCCGCATGCAGCCTGAAAGAAATGTGCTTAACTTTTCCACCTGGGCTTCTAACATCTAACCACAGAAACACGCCTCCAAAAATCCCGGTGAAGCCAAAATCTCTTGGGGTAACAGAACCAGGAAAATTAAACTCCTACATTTTTAGCATAGACATCTGACACTAAAGTCTTCTCTGTTTCTCCCCGCTCTGAAGAACAGCTTCTGGTCTCAACCGCGGGGTGAAGAGCAGGCTTCCTGGATGCTGAAACGTATCATGCATCAGCTACCGCTGCCGTATTCTAAAATCTTCTTGCCAGGAACGCGAACCTTCCTTTTCCACCAGTTCTTCAAGAGAGTCAGGTGGGATTAGGGCTTTATAACCTTCTGCCCCCTTAACTTTGAAGCACAGTGACCCCAAGCCCATAGCCCAGTATCTCTTCTTCCTGTACCACAGCCAAGCAAGGCACCCCAGCCAAGAGCCACCCCTTGTTGCTGGGAATGGCACAGAGCTACTAGAAGGAAACTGGCCCCTAGTCCAACTGGCCAGTGTCTTATAATAACCTCCTTTCAAACTCTTTCTTCCCTTCATTTCCGTTTCCCAGTTTCTCTTTCACTTCTTCTAACCCAAATTTGGTGCCAAGAAGTCTCGCCAGTCTCTTTCTTGGTTTCACATTTCCGATGAGACCAACGTCCCTTTATCCCCTCCAGTTACGGCCCCAGGTTTCAGTTAGCAACTGCACTGATTTCTCTGGCGTGCACTTGACATATTTAAATGTCTGCAGCCCTCTAGCTGTCATCAGTGTGATGGGGCAGGTGGTCTTGTAGAAAGAGAACTGGATGCGGTATCCAGCTCTACCCTAACTAGCATGGCACCCTGGGCAAGTTAGCACAAGAGCCTTTGCGTTAAGAAGGGGCTGCGGTGGTGGCACCTGGTCCTCCAGCCCGTGCAGGATTCCAATGGGAATCATCAGACTGAAAGAGCATTTTAAGAGCTCTTGCAGCAGATTTCACTCGGGGAAGCTTGTCATTGTAAGAAAGTTCAGTACTCTTAGAATCCACATTTGTTTCCATTTAATTTTCATTTTATATTGGAGCATAGTTGATTTACAGTGTTGCATTAGTATCAGTTATACAGCAGTGACTCAGTCATACATATACATATATCCATTCTTTCTCAGATTCTTTTCCCATATAGGTTATTACAGAATATTGAGTAGAGTTCCTTGTGCTCTACAGTAGGTCCTTGTTGATTATCTGTTTTATTTATAGTAGTGTGTATGGGTTAATTCCAAACTCCTAATTTATCCCTTCCCCCACCTTCCCCCTTTGGTAACCATAAGTTTGTTTTCAAAGTCTGTGAGTCTGTTTCTGTTTTGTAAATATTAATAAGTTCATTTGTATCATGTTTTCAGATTCCATATTTATGTGATATATGATATTTGTCTTTCTCTGTCTGACTTACTTCACTTGGTAGGATAATCTCTAAGTCTATCCATGTTGCTGCAAGAGGCATTATTTCATTCTTTTTTATGGCTGAGTAATAGTCCATTTCATATATGTACCACATCTTTATCCATTCCTCTATCAATGGACATTTAGGTTGCTTCCATGTCTTGTAAATAGTGCTGCTATTAACATTGGGGTGTGTGTAACTTTTTGAATCAGAGTTTTCATCTTTTCTGGATATATGCCCAGGAGTGGGACTGCTGGATCATATGCTAGTTCTATTTTTAGTTTTTTGAAGGAACCTGCATACTGTTCTCCATAGTGGCTGTATCAATCTACATTCCCACCAACAATGCAAGAGGGTTCCCTTTTCTCTACACCCTCTCCAGCATTTATTGTTTGTAGACTTTTTGATGATGGCCATTCTGACCAGTGTGAGGTAATACCTCATTGTAGTTTTAATTTGCGTTTCTCTAATAATTAGTGATGTTGAGCATATTTTCATGTGCTTTTTGGCCATCTGTATGTCTTCTTTGGAGAAATGTCTCCTTAGATCTTCTGTCCATTTTTTGTAGAATCCACAGTTTTGAGCCTGAACACAGGTGCCCACTGTCCTCATTATTCAGGTGAGAAAGATAAGGCTTCCAAAGCCCGTAGTTAGCATAATCAGAACTCAGTGGGTTTTTTTTTTTTTAAATCACAAGTCTTCATCCATGGGAAGTGTTCATTCATTCATTCTTGCATTTATTCATCACTGACTCATTCAACATACATTTATTGAGTATCTTCTATAAGTAAGGTAGTGTGCTAGGCATCGAAGACAGAAAAATGAGAATATACAGCTGCTGTTCCAAAAAACATCCAACCTAGAGAGGAGGCATCCCTGCCACCAATAACAATCTGAGGACAGCTGTGCTTTTGGGGTAGCAGGTGGCTTATGGGTGGTTTCAGCGGTTGGGTGGGGGTTGTCCAGCTGGGCTAGATCCTTCCAGAAGGGCCTTGAAAGCATCTTGGGGCACAGAGGATGTCATTCTAAATAGAAGTCCCAATGGGTGACAGAGCTGACCACTGTTAACTGTGGCCCTCAGTGGCGGCAGAGAAAAGGACGACCTGTCTGACTGAGCTTTGCTGGCCTGGGCCCTGCAGAGCTTCCTGTTTTCTCAATTTCACACTTTCCTGTCTTTAGGTCTGTTGCTCTCTTCCCCTCCCTCCACAGGGTGTGTACAAAGGATGTGGGACAGATGTGGAAAGGAAAACGTGGGTCTCCCAGGAAGGGGTGGGAAGGTTTTAGGTGAAGTGCAGAGGATGAAGAGGTCCTGTGTTGGTGAAAAAGGAGGCCTTCCTGGAAGAAGAAGACGTGGAGAGATACTGGGAACACATAGTTCCCAGTGTGTCTTGGGAACAAGAAGTAGTTCAGTTTTGCTCAGGGGTCCCCTGTGGCAGGTATGGGGTGGGGGGGGGGAGGGGGACAGGAATGGCAGGAGGAAAGGCTAGACAGCTCAGCCAGGGTTTTATAAAGGGTCTCGTAACATCTGCCCATATTGGTCCTGTCTCAGTTTACTAAGACCTCATAAAATAAATGCAATGCTTTCTTATTCTCCATATATCCTCAAGTATATGAACATAAACATCAAAATATACATTTGAAAATATTCATCTCTTCTCCAACCTGAAAACCCCGGAGTAGCCCATATGGCCAAATGGCCCTTAGCTCAGACCCTGAGGTACTTAATCTAAACTTCTTTCCGGAAGGCATCACACATTGGAAAGAACTAGTCTTGGAGGAGGGGTACTAAGGACCCACAACCGCTTAAAGCCAGGCCAGCTAAGGTTAGGAAAAAGCTGTCATCATCCAAGAGTCTCTTGCTTCCAAGTCACTCTCACTTTATCGTTCAGTATAACTGCCTCAGCTCCTGACACTGAATTTCTTCCTCCTAGGTACTCTTTCTGGGTCTTGCTCGGGACTTGCAAAAGTGCACATATCACTGCGTGTTGCAGTTCATTTAATAATATATTCTGAGTCTATAAATTCCTTGAAAGCAGGAACTGTGTCCTAAAAATTTTGTTTCTTTCCCAAAGCATAACACAGGGCCTGGCATACAGTAGAAGTCCAGTAAATGTCTGTCAAACGGAGCTGAACTTTGAGAGCATCACAAGAGGGAACTGCAGGAGGTTGATCTGCATCCACACGAGTGATCAGAAGGACCGTAGCCAAAGAATGATGGTAGAAAATAACCACAGGGAGACGGCCGATTTGCCACTCCAGGGTATGCCGCAAATGATAGAAAATCTGACTCAGATTTGTTATGTAGGGAAGGGATATTCCAGGTCTTTCATGACTGAAAAGTCCTGGGACAACTTCAGGTGAGGCTTGATCCAGAAGCTCAAACAATGTTGCCAGGATTCAGTCTCTATCTCCAGTCTTCATTCTCATTCTCTACGTGAGGCAAGGGATCCACGGCAGGTTTAGACCCACACTGCCCAGGTCTGTGTGTAGCTAGAGAGGACATACCCCGACTGACATAATTCTCACCCTGAACCAGTCACTGTAGCTGGGAAATGAGATGTTCTGATCTTACAGCTGTCAGATAACGTGAACGGCCAATCTGCAGGTACTGTTCTCATAGCACATCACGTAAGTAGCTCACTGGTACAATTTGGCCCTGTGCATGTTTAAGTAGGGTATTGTGGTTGAAAAGTAATGGACTAGGCTCCCCAGCCCCGTCAGTAATTAGTATGTGATCAGGCAAGTCACTTCCCACAACTTCCCAGACTTCAATTTCCTTCTCTGTAAAATGAAGCTGCACTTGGTCTCCACGAGAGATCCCTCCAGCTTCAGTGCTCACTCTTCAGTGATGTCTCTTGGGTAAATTACCGGCCAAGTTCTAACCTACAGCGACAGCACCCTGGAGCCCTGTCTGCCTGGATCCTATCCCAGGCACACACCTGGTGGACTCTGGAGCCATCCCCACCTCCAGGTTTCCTTACAAGCCTGACACCTGGAGTGCTAGGGCTTTGCCCCTCTGGCTTCCAGGAGCTGCTGCCACCCCAAAGGCCCTGAGTGCTGAGCAGTGAAGTCCTGTGTGGAGAACTTTCAGCCTTAGGAGGCTTGCTGATGTCTGTACAAACACCTAAGGTGACCCCTGGGGAAATGTCTGAGGTTTTCCGATTCAGGTTGGGGCTGAGTGAGCGTGGTAAGTTCGAGGACTTTAGGGTTGATCGAGGAAGAGACGGGACCATGAGAGGCAGCCACACGTAAGCTTTATTGGGTGACACTTGGACAATAGGAGGTGAAGGCCCTGCCAGCAAGAGACCTTCTAGAGACCCTGGCAAAAGGCCACCACCCAGAAGGGGCGTGAGGCAAGAGAACTCCGGGGCAGGGCGGGTGCGGAGGGCGGAGAGGGTGCTGACATATTTAGGTGATGTCGCTCAGAAGCAAGGTTTGGGGGGGGGGGCAGTTCTCTGGGTCAGATCATCTCTGGTTGGCAGATGTTCTGTGCAGTTTCATAGCGTATGCAATGTAGGTAGGCTCTAAATAACTACAAATGTCTCTTTGGAGTATATTTAAAGCAGTTAGATGTGTAACAATTGGAGCTTGGCGCTGACAGGCTTTGGACTACTGGCCCTAGCCTGCTGTGATAAATATGGGAACATTAAATAAACATGGGGACCCATCAATAAACATGGGAACATTTTAGGCCAATACACTAAGGCCGTATTTGGTCCCTTTACATAACAGTGAGATCCAGCTGAAAGGTCTCCGGGCTGAGCATTTACCAGCAGGCTAGGCCAGGTGTGAAAGCCACTCTGGAGGGTGTTGAAATCATTCTCAATAAACTAAGCCCCCCTGGGATGGAGAAAGTTCTCACTGTGATTTTCTTTCAAGGAATTAAGTAAACAATAACCCTTTAAGTATGAGTGGAACTTTATCCTTTCATATTTGATTCTTACAACACCCTCCGATAAAATCAGAATAAGAATGTTAGTGGCATTCCTCCCCCTGCCACCAGCGTTTAAGGGCATAGACAGACGTGGGGACAGAGGACAGTGATAGCCAGGACTGAGATCTGGTCTCCCAAACTCCTGCCCATTCTATTTGCCACACCGCTAGGGGAGCAGCTGTAGGTCAAGACTGTTCTTTCCTGCCTGGGTTTCCTGCTTTGCACAGATGCACAGACTGACAAAAGATTCACCCCATGACCTTGGACAACTTTGCTCCTTTTTTTTTTTGGATGGAATGGGGCAGTTCTTGCAGAGGTTGGAGAGAGAGTAGCAGGCTGGGTTTCTAGTTTGTCTCATCAAATTTCTCAGCTGGGCGGGTTCTTAAGAGTCAGGCATTTTGCAGATGGGGGAGGAAGCATCCTGCCCAGGGCCGCACAGCTCAGGGCCCACAGTGCCTTTTCCTCAGCGGCCACACTCCAGCCTTTGAGCCCTAGGGGACGCCAGCTAGCCTCACCTTTCCAGGAATCCAGTGCTGAGAACAAAGCTTCCAGGAAGATGCTACCCACCAGAAGTCCAGTGGCAGTAAGGGGCCAGTCTCCCTCTTTTCAAGGCATTGTTCCCTTAGCTCTCTGTAACCCCTCCATCCCATGGGCCCTGCCCTGTGGGAGTTTTGGATCATAGCTATTTTCCCCAGGGATGTCTTCATTACCCAAATTCCTTCACCTTCACTGGGCAATGACTCTGCAAGGGTGGCTTCAGGTTCTGAGGCTGGAGATGCCCTAAACTCTCTTCTGGGAGCAATTTCCTGCCCTGCTGAGGTCCAAGTTCAGCCCTGATAGCCACTGCCTTCAGCCAGGGGTGGATCCAGGCTTTGAGGGACCCGGAAGCTTATGCAGTTTGAGGACCTTCTTTAAGAAAAATAATGCAAAATCACACGTACAAAATGCCCCCAAGCCTCTAGGAGGGGCCCTGCCAATGAGGAGCCCGCACCCCTGGTCCCAGCAGACTGGGGTCCTCTCTGCAGCTGCCTCTCTCTAGGGAGTGGCTGGTTGGTGCTCCTAGTGGAAGGAGCAGAGCAGCTGAGGGCACCCCGAAGGCCTAGCGAGGGGCGAGGAGTCCTTCGTGTCCTCCAATAGCTGCTGCGATTGTTTCATACTTAAGTTACCTGATATCAAGCCTCATTCAACAGTAAGGTGGATTCTCTTTACTCTTGGCCAGAGAGAGAGGACCTCTGCCAACTGGCTGAGGAAATCCCTCGCCACCCTTGTGAGTGCCAACAGATCAGCGCCCCCCAAAATGCCCAGAGCTCCCCAAGGATATGCACTCTGGCCTAGACTTGCTGCCATCTTGTGTGGCCAGCCATTTCCAGGACAGTCCTGGCTTTAGGACTGAAAGTTCCATGTCCAAGAAAACCCCTCAGTCCTGAGCAAACCAAGACATTGGTCACTTTACTCCCACCTCCTCACTCACAGAGGTCAGTCAGCTCTGGGCCAGATCTCAGCCCAGTTCTCAGAACCCAACCTTGGGTTTGGATGATTACTCCGAACAATAGGCCAGCTGAGGGAGTTCCCTCGTGGTCTAGTGGCTAGGATTCAGGCTTTCACTGCCGTGGCCTGGATTCAATCCCCGGTTGGGGAACTGAGATCCCACAAGCCACGTGGCACAGCCAAGATTAAAAAACAACAACAAAAAAAACCAGGGTAGGTAAGACTAAGGATCTACAAGGGCCTGCGCTGTTCCCAGCCGTGTCCCTGTCCGGTTAAGGAAACAAGGCCTGCTTATTATTTCAGCAGACGAGGAGGAACTTTGTGAGTGAAACAGGGCAGCACCGTTGCCAGGGTAAATAATAATATTAGTAATTGTAGTATGATTCAGTCCTAACGAGTGCCAGGGTCAACACTGGGGCTTTGTATGGCATTTACTATGGCATTTGCTCTTCGCTCCAAACTATGAGGTAGGGATTTCCACGCTGATTCTGCAGAGGGGAACTTGGAGTTTGGAGATGCTAGTCAGCCCACGGTTACCTGTCAGTACAAGCTTTTTCAACCATGTCACCCTGGCCTAGGAGGCAGGACACCTGATTCTCATCCCAGCTCTTTGGTTAACTAATTGTGTGACCTCAAGCAAATGCTTTAGAACTGGGAACCTCAGCCTCGCTGAACAGTGAGCTCTAAGCTGGTGCTCTCGAGGTCTTTCAGGGGTCTGGGCTCAGTCAGGGCTGAGTGTGAAGGTCAGGTCTGCCGCTTACAACACGTGTGGCCTCGGACAAGTTGCTGGACCAGCTTCCACCTGTACAATTAGAATACTATCTTAGGCAGTTTGTGGAAAGGGTTAAATGGAATAGTCCATGGAAGTTCAGCACCGAGACTTTTATATACTGACCTAAAAACAAAACAGTTGTTATTGTTCCTGCTGTGGTTTCTCCAAGCACTTTTCACGAAGCCTGTAGAACTTCGATATTGTCCCAAACACATTGTATGCAAAGGTATTAGAGACGACTTCTTTACTCTTTTTCTCAAATATGTTTCCAGAAAATGGAAAAGTTGTATCCATGGTAACTAGAGGGAGGTGGCCAGCAGAGATGGAGGGGAGAAGCATTGGCTCAGAACTGGTCCTGAAAATGGGAGCCTGTTGTAACCACGGCCAGCCCCTTCTAGACAGCTGTCACGGGAGAACCCGTGAATCCACCGTCTAGGATTTCAGAGAACCGAGGCCACACGTTTTCACATAGGACCCTGCCCTTGTTGGGCCGCTTTGGGACCTGCCTGCCAGGCCCAAATCTTAACATACAAACCAGGAATGAGCTGCTACTATGGAAAATGAGATTTTTACTGTGGGATCAAGAAGCCACCACACATTTTCAATCACATCAGGACCGACACCCCCAGGAGTGACCAGTCAGCTCATTTAAACGAGGTGTGGGGTAGTGGTCGGTGTTTCAGTGTTTCAGGGTCAGACCCTCACACTCAGATTTTGCTGACCACCCTGTGGCTGTCTTTATCATTTTTCCAACCTCTTCTGAACTCCGCAGACAGTTTTGGGAAGCCGTGCACACTGCCAGGGGCCGAGGAGAAGCTGGGAGGCCACGGTGGTGGCGATGAGCTGCAGCATCACCCGAGCCAAGGCATCGCTGGAGGCTCTGGGGCTGCTCCCTTCCAATAGGAGAAAGGCCAGTTTCCCTCCGGCATCAGGAGATCCTCTCAGCCAATGCGAGGCCAGACCCCAGTGACTCACCCCGCAGTGTGTGGTTTCTCAAGCAGATGTTCCCAGACCACATGAAAGGCTGGCAGAGTATTACTATAGGGTTTAATGTTCCTTCCTTTGTTCACATTCCTAACATAAGGAAGCGGAGGTTGGGGATTGAAGGAAGCATTGTGGTACAGCCCTGCCCCTTCTCCCTGGCAGCTCGGTTCTTGCTGGCCCCCTCAGGTGCTGAGCTAGGGGTGCTTCCCCCTCCACTTCTCCTTGCTTCTCCATCCAGGATGTTAATTTTACTGGAATTCTTTTCACTACAGTAAATGGGGCCAGAGGTTGAGGAGGAGGGGAATAAGTCTGGAACAACTTGCTTGTACCCCTCCGGGTCCCCGGGAGGCCTCCTGGGGGCACCTAGCACTCTGTTAGGACCCGGGGACGCAAACCAGTCTCCAACCTCCAACCTCTGGGATGGAGACTGAGCCAGGAAAGGTGGGTTAAGTCAGGAAGTAGAATGAACCCTCTTTCCTCTACTTCAAGATACATTTTTTATGTTTTTCAAATTATTCTTTATTTTCTTATTAAAATATTAAACATTAAAAAGTAGAATAATATAGTGAATCTCCATTAATCCACCACCCAGCTTTAACAATTATCCACACAGAGCATTTCTGAAATTGGGATACATTTATAGTCAGTGGGTATATTTAATACAGTGTTTCCTTCCCCGGCCAAAGCTATTATTAAATTAACAAGGTGTCTAACAACTGGTTAAGGAGGAACAGGTTGACACAAATGAACAAGGAAGAAAATCAAACAGGAAACAACCTTGCCCTTGAGCAAATTTCCTTACATTTTTATCACCCACGATCTTTTTTGCTATTTTCTGTCAATTGGCCTTGGGTTTTGAAGGTTTTTATCTATCAAATTCCGGTTATTATTAAATAACCCCATTTTTAAAAATAATTAAAAACGAATAGCAACTTGTACACCAAAGTAATTAGCAGCATTATACACAATAGCCAAAAGGTGAGAGCAACCTAAGTGTCCACTGAGGGGTGAATGGATAAACTAAATGCACTTTAGTATATATTCCATGCAATGGAATATCATTCAGGCTTAAAAAGGAAGGACATTCTGACACATGCTACAGCATAGATGAACCTTGAAGACACTGTGCCCAATGAAATAAGCCAGACGCAAAAGGACAAATACCGTATGATTTCACTTAGATGAGGTTCTTAGCACAGTCAACTTCACAGAGATACAAGGTGATATATAGGTTACCAGGGGCTGGGGACAGGGAAGGATGGGGAGTCATTGGATGCAGAGTTTCTGTTTGGGGTGATGGAAAAGTTCTGGAAATGGATAGTGACAATAATTATACAACATTGTGAATGTACTTAATGCTACTGAACTGTAAACTTAAATGGTGAAAATGGTCAATTTTATGTATATTTTACCACCATAACTTTTTAAAGGTAAAATTATTAAGGATTTCAAGATGGTGACAGAGCCTTAAGCCAAGCGAGGTCCTTTCCGTCTCCTGCTTTAGGTCTTGATTTCCCTCCAGTGAAAGCAATGCTTTTCACCTGTCTTACCTTTCTTCCTGTTAATGTAAGAGTCAAACGAGGGACTTTCCTGGTGGTCCAGTGGTTAAGAATCTGAGTTCCAATGCAGGGGATGCAGGTTCTATTCCTGGTCGGGGAACTAAGATCCCATATGCTGCGGGGCAACGAAGCCCATGAACCGCAACTACTGAGCCCACGGGCCACAACTAGAGAGAAGCCTGTGCTCTGCAACGAAGATCCTACGTGCCGCAGCTAAGACCCGGCACAGCCAAATAAATTAATTAATTATTTTTTTAAAAAAGAAGAGTCTAATGAGAAAAAGCCATGTCCTGATTCCTGGGTGAGCATCAGGGTGATTCAAATGTGAGCCACTGAGATCAGGGGGCAAATGGCACAGGGAGGTGGTCCTGTGTGCTCCCACCCTTTACAGGGTGTCAACTGCTCTGGACCGAGTGTTGCAGGTGGGTGAGTCAGAGCGGAAATACTGATAAGGAGCAACAATCAACAGCTCAACCCCTGCCTCGCTCCTGGAAAGGGTCCAGGGTTTCTCCTTTGTGAGTCACTATAAGAAAGGAAGAGCCTCTCAACTTCCGGACTTTCTTTCAATCTCTCCTTATAGATGGCGATGTTAGCTCCCTCAGCTGTCGTAGTGCTGCCCTCCTGCCTTTCTACCAGCATTCCTCGAGGCAGGAGGAACTTAGCAATGGCTGTGAGAAAGGTCAGAGTCACATTTGTGGGCTCCCGGGTTGCAGGGAGTGAAGACTCTTGGCTCCGATTTATCTTTTCTTCTTTCATTTCCCCCAGATTTCCTGTGTATTTAGACTTTCCTCGTAACCGTCAGGAAAATTCACCGTGTAAATAAAAGCAAAAACCCAACAAAGGTCAAGAGCAAGACAATATAGCTCTTGTCTTAAATGACTAAATGCAGAAATACACAAATTCGCAGCAGAACATAGGCATTGTCGTGGATCAAAATAAAAAGACTGATCCAGGAGTTACCTCAGTCAAATAACTTTAATCCAGTCATGTGGGCTTTGAGCCCTAGTCTCTTCTTGTGTCAATGGGGATAATGTTTACTACTTCCCAGAGGTGCTGTGGAGACCAAATGGAATTGGCTTTAGGAAGTCCATAAACCCCACACAGATGAAACTCACAGGGAACTGCCCCTCACATCATGTTGGGCACAGAGAGACCCCCTGATCATTGCTCATTCCACCCCACAGGACCAAAGGCCAACGGTTGGTTGTATGCAGATTGCCAGGAGGGCTTTTAGCAAAGCTACATTCTACTCTGCAATGATGCCTACATCTGTTGTCCTTCCAGCAAGATGTTTGTCCTGTGAGTTTGTGTACCTGGCCCCCCTGGTTCGAGAAGAACTGTCTTAAAAGTGACACCAGGATTGAGGGCCACTCTCATAGTGCCTGTGTTGGAATTTGTTTATGATATTTTGGTATAAACAGTAGGATGTAGGTATGTGAAAATCAGCTTACATATTTTTATGCTTAGAATAGGTAATACATTCACATGGTTAAAAAAAATCAAAGTATAAAACGTATTACAGCGAAAAGTCTTGATTCCACTCCTACACTTATTGGTCCTATTTCCAATCCCCTTTCCCACCCTATCCTCAGAGGGAACTTATTAGTTTCTTGTGTATCCTTCCAGAGACTCTTTTCGCAATTATAAGCAAAAACAAATATAAATTCTCATTCCCCTCCACCTCCACATACACAAAACGAAACATATTCCTCACCTCCACAGCTGCACCTTGCTCATTTCACCGAATCCTGCATCCTGGAGGTCTTTCCGCACCAGTTCCCAGACCAGCTTAATGCTTTCATTTCAACAGCAGAGTGTTTCATTACACAATGGTACCACATTTTATTTAAGGAATCCCATCGGTGCACATTTTGTTATTTCCAGTTGTAAGCTAACTTTAATGCACATCCTAGGCGTGGCCAGTTAGCATTTGAAGCAGTCCACATTCCAGAGGTGGTGAAAGCAAGATTCAGATGTCTTGGCAATCTAAATGGTTCAATAATTAACAGAGAAATTTTGGAAAACAATTTTTTATTGGGGAAATGAATGTGGTTAGCCAGAAAAATACTACAATACCCACCACCCTTGCAAGACCAGACCTAGCCCCTCTGGAGTACTGCCTAGGTCTAGAGCAACCTTTGCAAGATACATCAGCTTTGAAGGACCAAGTTCCTCTCTCTCTCTCTCTCTCTCTGTCTCTCTCTGCATTTGGAACAGTATTTATCAAAAACTTTTAACAAAATCCAGTGGCTGCTTTCAGTAATTTGGATTTAACCATTATTATTGTTTTCCTCTAACTTCTTTGTATACCTTTCCTATGTTTGTAATGTTAAAGAATGATTAAAATAATATAACCATATTGCAGACAGTGGGAAAACAGAGAAGAGGTAAGATCGTTCACTCATAATCCCATCATTGTAACACAACCATTCAGGTGTATTCTCTCCTAGTTTTGTTGCTCTACTTAGCTCATGTCAGAGTGAAGGTAAAATACCGTGGGCTCCGTTGTGGCTTTTTCCCTTTCACATTGTGCCATTAACAGATTCTCCCTGGAACTCTGTGGCCACCATCAATCATTCTAGTGTTTGTAGAATATTAAAAGATGAATATCTTTAACACTGTTCCTTACTTTGTTTTAAACTTTTACTTTCAGGAGAGCTATTCATTAAAAAAAAGTGTTGGTTTTGTCTCCCTGTGCCCAGTTTTGAATGTCCCGTTTAGCTGTCTTCATCTTGGCTTTTGGTATCTAGGTCTCTAGAGAGTCCCTGCTTCTTCAGGGCTCTTCCTTTTAGCTACTCCACAGGGAAGGCACAGAAGTTGTTCCTTTAAACCTGACCTCTAGACATCACTCCTCTTGCAGCGTTTATGGTCGACAGCAGTGGATGCCGTCGGGTCTGGAACAGTGTTGCAAGGCCTGGGAAATGAAAGCATGGGTCATTTAGAGTGGTTCCTGACCAGTGGCCAAGAGAGTGGAGCCTGTCTTCAAGTGGCCAAGCAGACGGGTGATGGTTTTGCCAAGGTCCTTGAAGAAGAAATGAAATAATAAATTACAGGTCCTAGAGACGCCTTGACTAACAATGACAGGAACTGATGACGGCCTACATACACAAAACTATGTGTGGTGTAATTGTGGGGAAATTTAAGGGATTTTCAAAGGCAATTTTTAATTTCTACTTTCGTTCTGACGTTAGGATAAGCTATGACTCCATGATTGTCGGAATGACCTAAGCTAATTTGGTTGGTCTTCCAGCATGTTCTCTCAGTAACCTCTAAGAATGGGAAGTAGATAGAGGCCATCGGTCCCTTCCCCCAATTTCTCCCCGTGGTGGCATGTTACAACACAAGCAAGTCTTAGGCCAGATTCTGCCAAGAGCAGCCTGCGTAAAAGCAATCTATACAACCTTTTGTCGTAAAATCAGGCTGTTTCCACGCACAGGCACACATCTAGCACCTTGCATGAGATGTTCATTTGGAGGTGGATAAACTAATATTCTAATGGTAGGATCAGCTGGCTACAGTGAGTCAGGCAACAGGCTGATGGTTCTAAACGGACAGAGCAGGGGGCAGGCAGCCAGCAAGCATCCCATAAATAGCTGTGTCCTTGACATGCCTTCCCCTCCACAATCTGAGCAGAGAAGGAGCTTGCACAGCAGCTTCCCGGCAGCCCCTTGGCAGTCTCCAGCCCTTTTCTGGCCCTGGCACCAGGGAGCTCATGTTTTCCCAGAGTCAGGAAGCCCCCAGGAAGTGCCAAGAGTCGCCCTGGTCCAGAGGAGCTGGACAAGCAGGATGCTGTCCTGGGATCAAGTTTCTGGCAAAGTGCCTAGAACTATAGGCTGTGGTTTTTCTCAGTATATAACCCCCACCTCCCCCTTCTGACTATGGGAGTGAAAGGAGCTGACTGTGGAAGCAGCATCCTATGAGGACAGGGCACAGGGACACGGTGGATACCAGCAACGGTGTTGCTGGTGGCCTCTTCCCAGTCTCCTGTCCTCAAAGGAAACCAGGATCGAAAAATATGGAGCCTGGTCCAGCCTGGTTCATACCCAATCAGAAACCATGGCATGAAGTGAAAACTCTTCACAAACACATTTCTGAAGGTCTATTATGTGCCAGACACTTTGCAAGGTTCTAGGCTAGTGAGAGAGAGGAAAGGTCTCCACCGGAACAGACTTGGATATTCTAAGCGCTCTCAAGGTGATTGTATGAGCCGAGAGGAGGGAGTTTCTCACTGTGCAGGGGAGCCAAGAAAGGCTTTACAAAGAGATGATGCCTGAGCCAGATCTTGAAAGGCAGATTTGCCAGAGAGAAGATGACGGTCCCCTCAGAAGGAATGGTGGGGTGAAGGCCCTCAAAGGCGGGCTCTTCAAACTTCTTTAACTGAATTGCAATCATGCCAAGATTTTGAGTAAATGACTCTGAGGTCACTTTCCTCAACTGGAAATCTCCCAGTACAGTAACATGCTCTTTCTGGGAACTTAAAGGGGATTTCGTTTATTTTAAAACTAATAAACACTACAATACCCCAGGAGGCTGAAATTAGGTTTTGAAGTCAGCGAAGCTGAGTTTTCCAGCTCAACTTCCAGTTGGAACAAAATTAGTAAAGAATGTGTTATATCAAGAGAGAGTCATTTTACTGAAATACCTTGAACTTTTGCTCACAGAGATAGCCAAGAAGTCTTAGTGCTGACTTTGACTTTGGTTGCGTCTCACATATAGCTCCTCCCTGAGTCAGAAGCCTGGTAACAGGACTGACCGGAGATGGAGGTGAGTGGGCATATGGAGAAAAAGCTATTGAACCCACTCTGCAAATGGCAAGCGTAATAAAGTGAAGACAGCCAGACTGCCCACACCCTGTTAGAAAATCTCTTTAAACTCTGTGGATTAATTAACAGCTGTTTAGGGGCATTTCTAGAAACTCTCCGGAAACCAAGCAAGTCTGAACTCAGCCCAAACTGTGTCTTCACCACTACTTAGAAACAAGCAGGTCCCCCACCTGCAAACTGCCCTTAACCTGTGCAGAGGCTGCTTTCCAGGCACGAGGCAGCTGACCAGCCTCATCTAGGTCTATTCAGACCCACCTAGAAGGAAAACAGCTGTGAATTGCTCAGGGGGGTTCTAACTTCCTTATCTAATATGTTCATTGATAGGACGTTCCTTCTCTCTCACCTCTCCTCTACCTTCTCAAATCCCTGACCCCTACACCTCTGTCTGACCACCAACACAGAGAAGCAGTACAGCTTCAAAGTTTCTCTGGAGACTGACGCCTGCGCAGAAAGATCACATTTCAGAGATGGACGTGGCAGTATTTGTCTCACCACCATCCAGAACTACTCCATGTGGCGAAAGACAAAAATGCAAACATCATGTCTGTTGAAAATTGGAAATATTTGAAGAGATAAGATATATGTATGAGGTTCTCCTGGTATTCCATTATATTTTCCCCTTTTCATTGCTGAAATCTTCTAAATATTTTATTACTTAAAAATTCACAGAGCCACATAAAATGATGTTCATCATTACCGATCATTAGTGAAATGCAAATCAAAACTTTAATGAGATAGCACTTCACATCCATTAGGATGGCTGTTAGCCCCAAAATAAGGAGAAAATAACAAAAGCTGGTGAGGAAGTGGAGAAATTGGAACACTTGTGCATTGCTGGTGGGTAAAGGGCTGCAGCTGCCGTGGAAAACATAGGGTGGTTCCTTAAAAAATTAAACATAGATTACCATATCATCCAGCAGTTCCACTTCTGGGTACATACCCACAAGAATTGAAAGCAAGGTCTTGAAAAGATATTTGTACACCAGTGTGCATAGAAGCATTATTCACAATAGCCAAAAGGTAACAACAACTCAAAAGTCCATGGATGGATGAATGGATAAATAAAATGTGTTGTTTATACAACAGAATATGATTCCATCTTAAAAGGGAATGAAATTCTGGCCCATGGCACAACATGGGTGAGTCTTGAAAATATTATGCTAAGTGAAATAAGCCAGGCAAAAAAGGAGAGATATAGTATAATTCCATTTATATGAGGTGGAGTAGTCAAATTCAAAGAGACAGAAAGTGGAATGGTGGTTACCAGGGCTGGGAGATGTAATTGTTTAATTTTGTACAGAATTTCTGTTTGCGATGATGAAAACCTTTGGGAGGTAGGTGGTGGCCATGGTAGTATAACAATGTGAATGTACTTAATGCTACTGAAATGTACACTTACAAATGGCTACGACAGTAAATTTTATGTCACATATATTTTACCACGATAAAAAAGATTGAAAAATAAATAATAAAGGAAAATTTCACAGATATCTTAGAATGAGTTAATTATAAAATATTTAAACAATATAGATAAAGCCAAAGTTCTGCTTGATTATACCATGCTCTCATCAAACACTACCCTTGTTTTCAGTCTGAGGAATTTCCCTGCAGGTAGTTTATGTATATTTCCAGTGGGGTACATTTACTTATAGAATTAACATATTTCCGTTTTTTTTTTTTTCAATTTTCACATAATTATTGTCACACTCAGCATTGTGTCCAATCAAATTAAATTCCACTCTATTTGTCTTACTACCTTTATTTCTGCCTTTATCATTGGACTTTCTTACCATTTCTTCCTCTCCTTCATGTTTTCTAAGGCTTAGCCTTCTCCTCCCTGCCTGATGATTCTAGGCCAGAGGGTCTCCCCGTTTCTTTATTTAAAAAAATATTTATTTATTTGGCTGTGCCGTGTCTTAGTTGTGGCGAGGGGGTCTTTGTTGCGGCATGTGGGATCTAGTTCCCTGACCAGGGATCAAACCTGGGACCCCTGCATTGGGAGCACTGAGTCTTAGCCACTGGACCACCAGGGAAGTCCCTCTCCCCTTTCTTTAATTCCTAACATTTTAGAGGCATAAGGAGACTTAGAATGTCTTTGGTGTGGGCTTGAAGTAGCACTGACTGCCCTGCCCCAGCACTGAACTTCATTACCCCCGTCTTGCCTCTGATTGGATCATCATCTCACTCAATCATGAGCTTCCTGTGTGTTTCCCAGCGCCCAGCACAGCACCAGGCACTAAAGTTCCTGAGAAAGGATACAAAAGCAAAGATTAAAGCAATCAGACCAACACCTTGCTGCGTGTTGAGTACTTTCCTGGTGAATCTGAGTCCTGCTGGGGACTTGGAGGCTCGCGGCAGAGAAGGAAGTAATGTCTGCCTTGCTTCTGTTTTCCACCTGACAGCACAAGTGTGTATTTTCCATTTCATTCCACAGTTTGGAAAATCCATGAGCCAGAACCCAGCTCCATCTGCTGACCGCATGATGACCCCCTCTCTGGAGAAGCGGTTCCAGGGCACAGGTCCTCTGATACTGTCTTCAGCGAGCCCCAGGTGGGAACAAGCCCTTTCAAGAAGACGATTTAAACCTTAATCAGAAATAAAACTCTACGAGGGTGGAGGTGAGAGTCGAGTACTTTTTGAAAGGCTCATTAATGGGAGCATGACCAGGCCTGCTGGTGAGGACCCAGCAAGTTAGACTATGGAACTCTTGCTGGCAGTCACTTGAAAATAGAAAAGTGTGGATTCTAATGTTTTTTGCCAGCAAAAGGCAAAAGAGGTTTTCTCCGGTGGCCTCCTGGAAACTCTGCAGACTCTCGCCAGCTGGGTCATTGAATGCCAGCAGGACAGGGGTTGGGTCCAACATTGGTCACAAGGCTCTGGCGAGAACAAGGTCCCAGGACTAGTTTTGGTGAGAATTTTTGTGCTTTTGTAAGTTAGCTCTCCAAGATAGAACAATCTGGTGGCCTTTTTTTTTTCTTTCTTTTACAACTTTATTGAGGTATAATTAACATACAATAAATTTACAGTTTACAGTTTGATATGTTTTGGTATACATATACGCTTATAAACCGTCACCTTAATCAAGATGTGGAACATTTCCAACACCCTCAAAGTTTACTAGTGCCCTTTGGAATCATTGCCTTCCTTCCCAGGCAACCGCTGATCTGCTTTTAGTCACTATAGGTTAGTTTGCGTTTCCTAGAGTTTCACACAAATGGAGTTGTATAGCGTATACTTTTGTTGGTTTGACTTCCTTCAGCTCAGCATCACGATTTGAGATCCATTCATTTTGTTGCACATATCAATAATTCATTCACTCTTTTCATCGCCTGGCAGTGTTCCATTGTACAAACACATAATTTGTTTTTCCATTCTTCAGTTGATGGACATGGTGGTTGCTTCCAGTTTGAAGTTATTACCAAAAAGGCTGCAATGAATATTTGTGTACAAGTTTTTGTATGAACCTGTTTGCATTTCTCTTTGGTAAATACCCAGGAGTACAATGGCTGGGTCATATTCATGGTTTTTTTCTTTTTAATTTTTGTTATTTTTAAAATTTTTATCGGTGTATAGTTGTTTTACAATGTTGTGTTAGTTTCTACCATACAGGAAAGTGAATTAGCCATATGTATACATATATCCCCTCTTTTTTGGATTTCCTTCCCATTTAGGTCACCACATAGGAGGTTCTCATTAGTTATCTATTTTATACACATTAGTGTATATATGTCAACCCCAATCTCCCAGTTCATCCCACCCCCCCTTTTCCCCCCTTGGTGTCCATACGTTTGTTCTCTACATCTGTGTCTCTATTTCTGCCTTACAAACAGGTTCATCTGTACCATTTTTCTAGATTCCACATATATGCGCTAATATACGATATTGGTTTTTCTCTTTTTGACTTACTTCACTCTGTATGACAGACTCTAGGTCCATCCCCGTCTCTACAAATGATCAGTTTTGTTCCTTTTTGTGGCTGAGTAATATTCCATTGTATATATGTGCCACATCTTCTTTATCCATTCATCTGTCGATGGGCATTTGGGTTGCTTCCATGACCTAGCTATTATATTCATGGGTTTTTAAACAGACCCCAAAGGAGCCCTGGGGTTTCTGCTTAAGCTGAGGGAGGAGCAGGGTCCCAGGGTTCCAGTTTCCATTTCAAACACAGCAGAAGTTCCAAGGGCATCCTCACATGGTTGGCTACCCCTGTCAGCTTTTCGTTGAAGAAATGTTTCCATAGCCAAGAAGAAAAAAGTTTGAGAATCCAACTCTTTCTAACTACCCCACCCCATTATTTTATAGATAAGGAAAACTGAGTTTGCAAAAAGCCCATGGC
This sequence comes from Globicephala melas, assembly GCF_963455315.2. Taxonomy (NCBI): domain Eukaryota; kingdom Metazoa; phylum Chordata; class Mammalia; order Artiodactyla; family Delphinidae; genus Globicephala; species Globicephala melas. The sequence goes on along the minus strand of NC_083326.1, from coordinate 6,258,299 downwards.
CAAGGTTGGTAGACTGGATGTCTCTGCACCTTCCTAGGCCTGGGACTCTAGGTCAGTGACCTTGGCTTCTTCCCATTCATGACTTCCACCTCCCTGGGGAGTGTGGGAGCTGCTAGTAGTATCAGGTTGGCATCAGAGAGAATCATATCTCAAATACGTGGACATTTCCTTTAAAAGCCTGTGAAGCCGGATATAGCAGACAATTTAGGCCAAGGGGTCATGACTGTGGAGACTTTCCACAACTGCAGAGCACTCTTCCAGAGAATTATACTTAGAGGCCCTTGAGTCAGTCTGAGCCAGACAGTGTCAGAGGGGAAGGGCTTATTGTTCCTGTGTGTCTTTCACCCTCCCGTAGGAGAGAGGGGAGGCTTCTCTGGGGGCTCATATTATTTTTTTTTTAATTTTTATTTTATATTGGAGTATAGTTGATTTACAATGTTGTGTTAGTTTCTGGTGTACAGCAAAGTGATTCTGTTGTACATATACATATATCCATTCTTTTTCAGATTCTTCTCCTATATAGGTCATTACAGAGTACTGAGTAGGTTTCCTTGTGCTATACAGTAGGTCCTTGTTGATTTCTTTACTTCACTCCTCCTGCAAGGAAAATGAAAGTCCTTTCCTCTAGGCCACTCCAGCCTGGCAGACCCCGTAAGCACCAAGCCTGAGGACGAGAGCTGAGCCCTTTCACCTCTGTTTGCCCAGCTGTTTGAGATGATTTGCATACAGTGTGTCTTCCTCTGGTCCCTACTCTCAAGCAGTTTACAGTTGAGGTGGGAGAGAGAGGCCGGATCATGCAGAGTCTTGCAGGCAGGCTCAGACTTGGTCTCCAGTGCCAAGGGAGGCCAGAGGGGTTTCCACCGGAAAGGCCTGGTCATATTTCAACATAGTTGAGCACACCTGGGAGTTAGGGAGGACTGTGATAATCCAGCTCTCCAGGATCAGCCTCTGGTGAAACAAGACCAAAGGAGGTCAAGTATGAAACAGAGGTACAAGCAACCTGATGTGAAAGCCAAGAGGTTAGTCCCAACTGGAGGATTCACAGCAGGCTCCCTGGAAGAGGTGGCATTTAAGCAGGGCCTTGAAGGGTGTGGTGGTTTGGCTGGGCAGAGGGATGAAAGGAAGACTTAGAGGTCTGGAAGTGGAAATCTTGCCTCAGGACCAGGTGGTCCATCAGAGTGGCCTGCTGAGAAGCAGGTTAGGACAGAACAGCACAGTGTCCTAAATAGGACGCAGAGGATCTGTGGCTTTTTGTGTGGGGAGAGGGGGCTTTCGAGCAGGGATCTGGGGCCAGGCTAGCTGCCCAGGTAACACCAGGGTGTTACTCATCTGTGGGGGGTTCTGGAAAACAGAGCCTCACTAATGTCTCATATGCAGGTCCTGACTTGGGTTCATCTCTGAGCAGAGAAGCAAGGGCCACTCAGCTGCATGTTTTCCCCACCCCCATCCCTTTATTCAGAGAGATCAGGTTACAGGGTACGGGGCCTGGAAATAATGAATATTTACTGATGAATAAATGAATGAACAAATGAGTGAATGAGCGGATAAATATGTAATCAAAACCTTCTAAGGGAACTCACAAAAATACGGTGTGTGTGTGTCTGTGTGTGTCTCTGTGTTAAAGCCCACACTTTGTCTTGGGGTCATGGGGGCGGGAGTGCTTCTGAGCAGAAGCTTCAGGGTTGTTATCCTGCAGCTCCATCCCCATCATGGATTTCCCATACACACTCCTCCACCCCCAGGCTCCACACACAGGGCCAAGGCCTAAATTCCCCAACACTGGCAGAAACTCCACCCCTACCCTGGTACTGGGCCCAGATGCCAAGATTGTGAGGACTCCACGCTCTCTCTTGCAGGCAGCAAAAAGCTCAGGAGAAAGCCTTCCACATTTCTCCAACCAATAGTGCTCTTTCTGCCAGCATCTTCTTCCTACTGAGTCCACGTGTGAAGCCCACCAGCTAAAGTGTCAGCCCACCCCAAGCCATGCCATGCTTTCTCCTTACCCTAAACACCTTTGTCATTCCCCAGCTCAGTCCTTAAACCTCACCTGAGTACACCAGCTTCCTGCTTAATCTCACCCTTGCACCTCGTGATCTCAGAAAGCAGCACAGAGCAGTGGTGCCTGGGCAATCGGGCAGGACCGAATGGAATCCCAGCTGCTTCTCATGGCTTCTCCAAACCTCATCTGTAAATGGGAATAGTAATTACTTACCTCACAGGATTATAAGAACCAAATGGCCAAATAATAAATGCCAGAAAGGGTGTGAAGAAAAGGGAATCCTCCTGCACTGTTGGTGGGAATGTAAATTGGTACAGCCACTACAGAGAACAGGATGGAGGTTCCTTAGAAAACTAAAAATAGAGCTACCATATGATCCAGCGATCCCACCCTGGGCATATATTCAGAGAAAACTCTAATTCAAAAAGATACATGCACCCCAATATTCATAGCAGCACTATGTACAATAGCCAAGACATGGAAGCAACTTAAATGTCCATCAACAGATGAATGGGTAAAGATGATATGGTACATATATACAATGGACTATTACTCAGCCATAAAAAAGAATGAAATAATGCCATTTGCAGCAACATGGTTGGAGCTAGAGATGATATGCTAAGTGAAGTAAGTCAGACAAAGAAAGACAAATGTCATATGATATTGCTTATACGTAGAATCTAAAAAATATGATATGAATTATTTACAAAAGAGAAGCAGAGTCATGGACATAGAAAACAAACCAACCAAAGGGGAAAGGGGGAGGGACGGATAAATTAGGAATTTGGGATTAATAGATACACACTACTATATATTAAATAGATAAACAACAAGGTCCTACTGTATAGCACAGGGAACTATATTCAATATCTTGTAGTAACGTATACTGGAAAAGAATCTGAAAAAGAATATATATATATATAATATATAACTGAATCACTTTGCTATATGCCCGAAACATTGTAAGTCAACCATACTTCAATTTTTTTAAATGGAGGGGAAAAAACTTAAAAAAATAGAACAAAATGGCAATTTACTATATGAGAAGTGATTACCCTTCAGTCTACACACATGAGTGAGCAAAATGATTTATTTTTCTTTCCCTTTAAAAAGTAACGCAACTCTGTCTCCCAGTTTCTGTCCTAGAGGCAGCAACCTGGAAAGCTTATTGTTTCCACCACTGCAAAGATTTTTTTTTAAGCTGGAAAAATGGCAAGTTGACAACTTTTATTGAACCCATGAGAGAGCTGAGGGCAACCAACTAGAATGAAATCCAAGAAGAAACAGGTGCCCTCAGGGAGAGACAGGGAATGAGTACTGGCTTACCTGGGGTAGACACAGCTGGACAGCAGTAAGAATTCAGCTGGAACGCATAACAGACTAGTAGAGACAGAGTGTGGGCTGCCAAGAATATGTGAAGCCCAAGGGGGAAATTTGCTTTTCTCTCCAGACCCCAGGGTGAGGGAGAGTCCTTGAGAAAGCATCTCTTGTGATCCAGGCCTGGGGGAAGTGAACATCTGCCACCATGGAAGGGACACGAAATCCCACCCAGATGTTTCTCCCCCATCCCCACTATGGGACAAAAGCCTTAATCTGTAGAGGAAATATAATTAATATTATAATAATATATATAAATAATATAATATAATTAATATTCTCTCACATCCTTGAAAAATTGGAAGATTAATAGCTCCTTGCCCTCAAGGGAGGGAAATTAATTTTTTCCATTGTTCATTATTCTGATTTAGAATTTAATGGGCCGTAGAAATGGTGGCAAAAGAAAAAGAGAAAGGAGAGGGTGCCTTTGAGATTGAGCAACGGAGGGAGGGATTTCACGCAGAGTTAGAGAAGTCAGCGATGAGAGTGGAAGTGAATCTAAGAGCAGAGCCACACCCCACTCAGTGGCAGAGTTCAGGGACAGAGGAGTTAAGGCCTCATCTGTGTGGCAATGTGGAGCTCTAGGGAGGTGGGTGTGCAGGCATGGAGAGCTTCAGCCTTTCCAGAATTTTTTTCACCCAGTTGAATGAGAGCTGCTGGACCTAAAGCAAGATGTCAGCTATGACAGGGGGGTCTGGGCAGTCTTCAATGGGGATAGGCTACTAATGAGGGCAGGGCCTTCCCTGATGTCTTGGTGCAGCCTAAGACCCCAGAACCTATGTAAAATCTGTTGGGAAGTGGAGGGGATGGGGATGGAGATAGAACAATGAGTGAAACTGGATTATCATCGTGGCCCAGTGGTAGATGGTAACAGTATGCTGCTCCCATGACAGGAACAGATGGTGTTTGCAAATCATAGAAGAGCCTCTATGTTGCATCAAGAAGAAAAAATTTCTCCACAGAGTACAAGTAGAGCCCCCATACCCCGCCACCTTCTCTTACTCAGCCTCTCAGCTTAAAAGGCTCTTGGAAACACAACACACTCTGAGCCCTAAACAATCCTGTGCGCAGAGCTATCCTCGCCCGCTGGGCAGGACGAGGCACAGCCCCCGGGCGAAGACCGCTGCCCAGCACGTCCCCACCCAAGTCGTTGGCATGATCCCCTCGACCTCCACGTTGCACGTCCCGGCTTCTCTTAGGTGTCCACGCAGAGCTGTGCCTTTCCCTTCCTTCCCAGCTAGAGTTACATGATATGACATCCCTGACCACACCCTTCAACAACCCACATGCTGACTAGCTTTGGAAGGCCAGTCTAAACCAGTTGAGTCCGTGGTTGCCTCTTTTTAAAGTTGTTTATTATGTGTAACTTGCTTTTTACTGCACTTTAGTTTAAAACTTGGCTTCATGTAAGGCCTGTTCTTAATCTTCGAGAACCAAAAATGCCTTGTTAGAGTGCTAAGGAGTGTAAAAAGCAGTGATTCCATAAATGCAACGGCTTCCTGTCCTACGTGCTGTCTTACACCCTCATTCTCTCCATCCCTCTGGGTTACTCCCTCTGCTGTCACTGGTTAATCACTGGGTGCCAAGGACTCACTGAATAAAAGCTCGGCACGTAGAATAAATGGGGTGGGGGAACCTTGTGAATAGTCCTCTACTTAGCCTAAGAAATGCAGGTTTAGTTCTCCTCTTCCGAAGGTAAAGGTATTTCACTGGAGCTGTACTTAATCTATATAAACTTAAAAAACAAGTACTCTTTTATAGACACCAGGAATAAAGGAATACAGTAATCAGTTACTTAATGTTTAGATCTGCCATATTTAATGTAACACTTGGAGACTGGAAGAAGCATCTTTAATAACCAATCTTTTGTTAGCATTTTCCTTCTTTACATTTTTTTAAAAGTCAGTTCAAATCATTTTCCAACTTCATGAAATCAATAATGACTTTTAACTGAAATAACAATTCAGCATAAAGGTTTGAATTCTGCACCAGAGATCTTTCTTTATTTCTTTACTTATGGCTGCGTTGGGTCTTTGTTGCTGCGTGCAGGCTTTCTCTAGTTGCAGTGATCGGGGTCTACTCTTTGTTGCGGCACTCAGGCTTCTCATTGCAGTGGCTTCTCTTGTTGGGGAGCATGGGCTTTAGTAGCTGTGGCTTGCAGGCTCTAGAGCACAGGCTCAGTAGTTGTGGTGCATGGGCTTAGTTGCTTTGTGGCATGTGGGATCTTCCCAGACCAGGGCTCGAACCTGTGACCCCTGCACTGGTAGGCAGATTCTTAACCACTGCGCCACCAGGGAAGTCCCTCTTTATTTTATTTTATTATTATTATTTTTAACATCTTTATTGGAGTATAATTGCTTTACAATGGTGTGTTAGTTTCTGCTTTATAACAAAGTGAATCAGTTATACATACACTTGTATCCCCATATCCTCACTATGTGTAGTTACTAAGTTATCAGTTCTCTGAAATGTGCTCCTGTTATTTCAGGAAGAATTTTCATGTTTGACATAACATCATGGTGGAGTTTTGATCTGTCTTTTGAAACATTAGTAGCATTTTAAAGATGACTTGAGAATCAAATTTTTATAGATTAAACAACTTGTGTTTTTAATATTTTATGGGACCTATCTGTTCACCTAATGTGTGTTATGAACATAAGTGTTGCTGAAGCTGACAAGCATGTCACCTACATGCATTCTCCCTGTGCCGTCAGAGCTGCAGTTAGATTTATGGTACCCGGCAAGCAGATCAGACCCAAAGCAGGACCTTGTAGTGTTTCCTCATAGAATATTTCTCTGTAGTCAGTTTCTCCAATTAATTTGCTGCATGAGCCCAATAGCCATAATTGACTTTTGGGGCACACTGGTACTATAATTAGAGAATTAGGAAGTGTAGAAAATTAAAGCTTAATGCTGGTGACAATAAAACATAAGACTGTTTCATTTTTCTCTTACTATGAAGGTCCTTAGATACTAAAGGTGATTTTTCCTAAAGAAAGAAATGTATTTCTTAACTAATAAGACTTGAAAGTCAAAATGACTCCTTGATCCAGGGGGTACAGAATGGATGTTGTGTTAGCAGGCATGGAAACAACATAAATCTCGTTGTACATCTCCGTCAGAGCTCTTGGGTGACCAGGTGCGTTGTCAATGAGCAGTCATATTTTGAAAGGAATCTTTTTTTCTGAGCAGGAGGTCTCAACCGTGGGCTTATAATATTCAGTGTACCATGTTATAAACTGTCATCTAGGCTTCATTTTTCCATTTATAGAGCACAGGCAGAGTAGATTTAGCATAATTCTTAAGGGCTCTTGGATTTTCAGAATGGTAAATGAGGATTGGTTTCAACTGAGAGTCACCAGCTGCATTAGCCCCTAACATGGGAGTCAGCCTGTCTTTGAAGCTTTGAAACCAAGCTTTAAGTTCTCCTCTTTAGCTATGAAAGTCCTGGATGGCATCTTCTTCCAATAGAAGGCAGTTCTGTCTACATTGAAAATCTGCCGTTCAGTGTAGCCTCCTGCATTATTATTATTATTATTATTATTTTTGCGGTACACGGGCCTCTCACTGTTGTGGCCTCTCCCATTGCGGAGCACAGGCTCCGGACGCGCAGGCTCAGCGGCCATGGCTCACGGACCTAGCCGCTCCGCGGAATGTGGGATCTTCCCGGACCAGGGCACGAACCCGCATCCCCTGCATTGGCAGGCGGACTCTCAACCACTGCGCCACCAGGGAAGCCCCTGCATTATTTACCTTAGCTAGATCTTCTGGATAACTTGCTGCAGCCTCTGTATCAGCACTTGCTGCTTCGCCTTGCACTTTGATGTTATGGAGACGGCTTCTTCCCTTAAACCTCATGGACCAACCTCTGCTAGCTTCAAACTTCTGTTCTGCAGCTTCCTCACCTCTCTCAGCCTTCATAGAATTGAAGAGAGTTAAGGTCTTGTTCCGGATTAGGCTTTGACTTAAGGGAATGTTGTGGTTGGTTTGATTTCTATCCAGACCATGAAAACTTTCTCCATTTCAGCAATAAGGCTGTTTCGCTTTCTTATCATTGTGTGTTCACTGAGTAACACTTTTCATTTCTTTCAAGAGCGTTCCCTTCGCATTCACAGCTTGGCTAACTGTTTGGCCAGGAGGCCTAGCTTTTGGTCTGTCTTTGCTCTTGACATCCTTCCTCACTAAGCCTAGTCATTTCTGGCTTTTGATTTAAAGTGAACGATGTGTGAAGTCCTTTCACTTGAACACTTAGAGGCCAGTGTACGATTTTTAATCAGCTTAATTTCTTTTCTAAAAATTAATTAATTTTTTATCTTTGGCTGTGTTGGGTCTTTGTTGCTGCGCACAGGCTTTCTCTAGTTGTGGTGAGCAGGGGCTACTCTTTGTTGTGGTGCGCAGGCTTCTTATTGCGGTGGCTTCTCTTGTTGTGGAGTATGAGCTCTAGCGGGCTTCAGTAGTTGTGGCACGCAGGCTCAGTAGTTATGGCTTGTGGGCTCTAGAACACAGGCTCAGTAGTTGTGGCACATGGGCTTAGTTGCTCCACAGCATGTGGGATCTTCCCAGACCAGATAATAGACCCGTGTCCCCTGCGTTGGCAGATGGATTCTTAACCACTGCGCCACCAGGGAAGTCCCCGGCCTAATTTCAATACTGTTGTTTCTCAGGGAATAGGGAAGCCCAAGGGGAGGGAGAGAGACGGGGGAACAACCATCAATGGAGCAGTCGGAACACACACATTTATTGATTAAGTTCGCCATCTTATATGGGTGTGGTTCGTGGCCCCCAAAAAACAGTTACAGCAGTAACATCAAAGATCACTGGTCACAATCACCTTAACAAATATAATAATCATGAAAAATCTGGAAATATTGTGAGAATTACCAAATGTGACACAGAGACACAAAGTGAATAAATGCTGTTGGAAAATGGCACCAATAGACCTGCTCGACACAAAGTTGCCACAAACCTACAATTTGTAAAAAACATAATATCTGCAAAACGTGATAAAGGTGAAACACAATAAAATGAGATAAGCCTGTATACAAGTCAGAATGAACTTTTTTTTGCGGCACCCTACTTGATGAGAGAATTCTAATCAGTGGCAAAATGTCCTTGAACACAAGCTTTCATTTCCTTCTACTGAGTGGTCAGAACTAATGTGAAGGTTTGCTCTGTCACCTTCAAAAATTCCCTCTTCCTCTTCTCTTGCTCCCTTTCCCCCCTCATTCTCATTCTTGTGCCTGTGCAAACATTTGAGTAGCTGCTAACTGCTTTCACTTCTGCTGCGGAAATTACGACACAATTCTTTAAAAGGTAGAGAAAAGGAAAAAAAACATAGATCTTCTGATACCACGTCATTGGACTTTGGGGGGTCAGCAATCTTTCAAGCCCAGCAGGACCATAAAATTCCCATGTGTCTGAGAGAAGCACTGGGGCATGAGTGGGGAAGAAATTAAAAGAGTGAGAAAGGGAATAGGGGAAGAAAGAAAGAGAGAGAGAAGAGAGAGAGAAAGAAAGAAAGGAAAGAAAGAAAGAAAGAAAGAAAGAAAGAAAGAAAGAAAGAAAGAAGGAAGGAAGGAAAGAAAGAAAGAAAGAAAGAAAGAAAGAAGGAAGGAAGGAAGGAAGGAAGGAGGAGGTAAGGACAGAAAAAGAATTGATTAGTGTGAATATTCATGCATTCATCTCTTGTACAAATCCCTTGTTGAGTGTAGGAAATTGCCCAGCACCAATCACATGTTGATTTCCTCTAAGGTCTGACATGACAGCAAATATCTGCTGAATCAGTAGCTCTGAACTGAACCGGGAAATTCACCAAAATTAGGAAAGTCACAGTATTAGTCAGGGCCACTTCAAAAAAGTTACACCCAAATGCAAGAATCCTCTGGTCTGAATTTTTCTCCTCTTGTGAAATTCTCTGCTTCATATCCAAAGCAAAGAACACACAAGTAGCAGCTACTTGTCCATCAAATGTTGTGCAGTTGGTTTCTTCTGGAAAAAATAACCTGCTGAATATTTAAGTTAGATTTTATTCTTCTGTTGCCCTCAGAGCATTAGCCCACAAAAGGGTCCAGTTTCTGTGATGACTGCTACAGAAACAGGTGCGGTCAATGTGCCATAGATATTAACCTTTTTAAAATGTCCATTATCCTTGCTATAAGTTAATTTTTATGAGGCCAGGTCTATGTCTCTTTTATTCATCATTGGACAATCCTTTGTCCAATCCTCCTTTGTCAAAAACTAGTTGACCATAGTTGCATGGCTTTATCTCTGGGCTTTCTATCCTGTTCCATTGATCTATATTTCTGCATAGTAGAAGCACAGTAAATATTTCTTGAATATACAAATTAATACTGTTGGTAAATCCAACCTACAGCCATGTAGCAATGACAGAAAACACTAAACTAACTGATAATTATCATTATAATGTACTGAAAGAGCTTTGTCATAAAGAAGTTAGGCAGTCCATTATGTACAATGTCTAGTGCTCAAGCTATTTGCCTTATACATTCACTGACACCTAAAAAAGGATGTTGATTTGCATTTCTCTAATAATTAGTGATGTTGAGCATGTTTTCATGTGCGTCTTGGCCATCTGTATGTCTTCTTTGGAGAAATGTCTATTTAGGTCTTCTGCCCATTTTTTGATTGGGTTGTTTGTTTTGTTTTGGCTTTTAATATTGAGCTGCATGAGCTGCTTGTATATTTTGGAGATAAATACCTTGTCAGTTTCTTTGTTTGCAAATATTTTCTCCCATTCTGTGGGTTGTCTCTTCATCTTGTTTACAGTTTCCTTTGCTCTGCAAAAGGTTTTAGTTTCATTAGGTCCCATCTGTTTATTTTTATTTTCATTACTCTAGGAGGTGGGTCAAAAAAGATCTTACTGTGATTTATGTCAAAGTGTGTTCTTCCTATATTTTCCTCTAAGAGTTTTATAGTGTCCAGACTTACATTTAGGTCTTTAATCCATTTGGAGTTTATTTTTGTGTATGGTGTTAGGGAGTGTTCAAGTTTCATTCTTTTACATGTAGCTGTCCAGTTTTCCCAGTACCACTTATTGAAGAGACTGTCTTTTCTCCATTGTATATTCTTGCCTCCTTTGTCAAAAACTAGTTGACCATAGTTGCGTGGGTTTATCTCTGGGCTTTCTATCCTGTTGCATTGATCTATATTTCTGTTTTGTGCCAGTACCATACTGTCTTGATTACTCTAGCTTTGTAGTATAGTCTGAAGTCAGGAGCCTGATTCCTCCAGCTCTGTTTTTCTTTCTCAAGATTGCTTTGGTTATTTGGGGTCTTTTGTGTCTCCATACAAATTGTAAGATTTTTTGTTCTAGTTCTGTGAAAAATGCCATTGGTGATTTGATAGGGATTGCATTGAATCTGTAGATTGCTTTGGGTAGTATAGTCATTTTCAAAATATTGATTCTTCCAATCCAAGAACGTGGTATGTCTCTCCATCTGTTTGTGTCATCTTTGATTTCTTTCATCAGTGTCTTATATTTTTCTGAGTACAGGTCTTTTACTTCCTTATGTAGGTTTATTCCTAGGTATTGATGTATCATCTCACAAGGGTCAGAATAGCCATCATCAAAAAAATCTACAAACAATAAATCCTGGAGAGGAGAAAAGAGAACACTCTTGCACTGTTGGTGGGAATGTAAATTGATGCAGCCACTATGGGGAACAGTATGCAGATTCCTTAAAGAACCAAAAATAGAATTACCATATGACCCAGCAATCCCACTACTGACATATACCCTGAGAAAACCATAATTCAAAAAGACACATGCACCCCAATGTCCATTGCAGCATTATTTACAATAGCCAGGTCATGGAAACAACCCAAATACTCATCAACAGATGAATGGATAAAGAAGATATGGTACATATATACAATGGAATATTACTCAGCCATAAAAAGGAACGAAATTGATCATTTGTAGAGACGTGGATGGACCTAGAGTCTGTCATACAGAGTGAAGTCAGAAAGAGAAAAACAAATATCGTATATTAACTCATATATGTGGAATCTAGAAAAATGGTACAGATGAACCTGTTTGCAAGGCAGAAATAGACACACAGATGCAGAGAACAAACATATAGACACTATGGTGGGAAAGGGGGAGGGGGATGAATTGGGACATTGGGATTGACATATATACACCGATATGTATAAAATGGATAACTAATGAGAACCTGCTGTATAGCACAGGGAAGTCTACTCAGTGCTCCGTGGTGACCCAAATGGGAAGGGAATCCAAAAACAGAGGGGGTAAGTGTAAACATATAGCTGGTTAACGTCACCCTACAGTAGAAATTAACACAACATTATAAAACAATTATACCCCAATAAATAAAAAAAGGATGTTGAATTAAATGAGCAAGAGTGACATCACAGAGGAATAACATGAATCCTCTCTAATTTTGTAAAGGAAAGTATTCAACATAATCAGTTCCTTATTATTAGTTATAACTAACTTATAATATATCTCATAATATTTTGATTGAGGACTAGCGGAGTAGACTATACATGCTATAATTGTAGACTAAATACAAGTTTTCTTCAAAATATTCAATGAAAATTATTTCAGACTCTTTTTTAGGATCTTATATCTGTTTCATTTTTTCATGAACACTGTGAGCATCCTTCAATGCGATTCAATATTGTACCCGATTTTTTCATTGAGATATAATTGACATATAATGTTATATTAGTTTCAGGTGCACGACAGTGTATGTACTGCAAAATGATCACCACAATAAGTCTAATTAACATCCGTCACCACACAGAGTTAACACCTTTTTTCCTTGTGATGAGAACTTTTAAGATCTACTCTCTTAGCAACTTTTAAATATAGAATACAGTGCTATCAACTGTAGTTGCCATGCTGTACATTGTACCCTAGGACTTATAACTGGAAGGTTGTACCTTTGGACCACCCCCAGCCTCCACCTCTGGCAACCACCAGTCTGTTCTCTGTATCTATTAGTTTGGTTTTTACTTACTTACTTATTTTAGATTCCACATATAAGTGAGATCATACAGCATTTGTCTTTCTCTGCTTTACTTAATTTCACTTAACATAATGCCCTCAAGGTCGATTCATCTGTCACAAACAACAGGATATATATATATATATATATCTCCAAGTTTTCTGTATCCATTTTCCATCACTGGACACAGATGGTTTCCATTTCTTGGCCACTGTAAATAAAGCTGCAGTGAACATGGGGGTGCAGATACCTTTTTGAGTTAGCGTTTTGTTTCCTTCATATAAATACCCAGAAGTAGAATTTCTAGATCATATGGTAGCTCTATTTTTATTTATTTATTTATTTATTTTGCAGTACGCGGGCCTCTCACGGTTGTGGCCTCTCCCATTGCGGAGCACAGGCTCCGGATGCGCAGGCTCAGCGGCCATGGCTCACGGGCCCAGCCGCTCCGCGGCATGTGGGATTTTCCCGGACAGGGGCAAGAACCCGTGTCCCCTGCATCAGCAGGCGGACTCTCAACCACTGCGCCACCAGGGAAGCCCGGTAGCTCTATTTTTAATTTTTGAAGAACCTCCATACTGTTTTCCACAATGACTGCACTGATACGTACCCACCTATAGTGCATAAGGGTTCCCTTTGCTCCGCATCCTTGCCAGCACTTGTTATTTCTTGTCTTTCTGATAATTGTCCTTCCTAGTTTCTTCCTCCTATTTGCTGCTTAGAATGCATCTATGCTTTGGACCTAGAGATGGTGGAGGGCTAAGGGGAAAGAGTCCGAGTCCCTGAGGGCTCCATGGGACAGAGCTCCCCAACCAGCCTGACAATGTACATCTGTGGACTTTCTATCTTTTCTTGAGGTATTTAGTTACAGCTAAACTAATCTCAGTTATATACACTGATGCTATGTTATCTTTTTATGCTCACATATCTCTTTCTTAGTGGGATTAGATGTCCCTTGAGGAGGAAAGTGGTGGCTAAGAACTTCTTGGTATCCCACTTAATATGTAGCTTTGTGACTGGCTTTCACAATGGCCCAGTCTAGGACCAAGGCCTGGTGAGTATGTGTTGGCTTTGTAAAAATTCTAGAGACTAAGTATTTGTATTAGTCTCCAGTGGTTACCATAGGACTGGAATCTCTCACCTGTGCCAATCAAAGACTGCAGGTCTAAATTTAGAAAGAGCTCGGACTGTCTGGAAGCCTAATTTCTTTTGGAGACTCTTACACAGCTGGGCGCTGTCAGAAACTCTATTCACAAGTCTGCTGTTCTCCACTCTAACTCACACCTTCCCTTCCAAACGCTCTGCCTCTTGTCTGGGACCCTGGGCATCCCCAGAATCAAACAAGTTAACTTGCACTGAGGGTCTGTCTGCAGTGCGCTACTGTTGTTAGCAAAGGCTGTCACTTTGGGAGGAAAGCACAATTAGTTCAAGATTAAAATGGTGCATATCTACCGGCAGCTTCACAGAATTCACACCATGGAACACAATTCCTCTTATTCCTGGCTCCTCCCTCCTTTGTTGACCCTTGTTCACTGAAGTGCCCTGAGAGACGGCTCTCTGTCTGGCCCCTACATGAAGGGGTCAGTGCTCACAGAAATGACGTAATTCCTTAGGTGCTGGAGGGAAATGAGGAGGATTGGCCGCTAAAATGTTTGGTAGAACAGTCGAAGCAGAATTTGGGGAACCTTGTAAAGGAGTTTATTTTTTGAGAGGGGGTTTATCTTTTTAGAAAGCACAGACAGAACCCAACATGCCCTAGACCAGGGCGTACAATAAATATCTTATCTTCTGCAGACCATATGGCTTCTGTCATAGCTAATCACTCTGCCATTTAAGCATGAAAGTAGCCATGGACGATACACCAAAAGTTGGACACAGGGTGGCTATATTCCACTGAAACTTTATTTACAATCCAGGCAGTGAGCCAGAAGAGGTCCACGGGCTTTAGTTTGGCAACACCCGCCCTGGGCCAATTCCAGAAGCTTGAGGTCTCCCCTGTAGTGGACAGATTTTCTCCTGCCTTTGCCCAGACTGGTGCTCTGGCTGTGTTGGGCCACTCCACAGCCCCCGCAGAGGCCTCCCACTGGAAGATGCTGCCAAAGTCCGCCCTGAACGGTCACTGCCCTGGGCCAGGTTTGTCCTTGTCAGCATCCTCCCTCCCTGTCCAGGGATGCCTGGCTCCTTCTTGAAGCCCTCTTGCCTGCAGGCTGCCCAGGGACCCCCTTCAGTGTCCACCCGGGATGCCCATCCTGGACAGTGCCTGTGCTCCTCTGACCTCCTTGACCTCTTTTCCCACTGAAACTGACCTATTGGGAGCGGTAACTCAGCCACCTCATAAGCCTAAAAGTTGATCACCCATCATACACCCATTCAGCACTAATCCAATGGAACAAAGCCATAAGGTGGTAGGTATTTCATGCCTTCTGATGAACAAAATACCACGAAGCTTGTGACCTTCATGGGCAAGCTCTGAAGTCGGTGACCTTCAGAGCCCCTGGGCATAAGGCTGGTGGACCTGACTTGTCTTAAATGATGGACTTGAGGCTGGGCTGCCATGACCTGCCTGCAGGAGCAGAACAGAGGTGTCCCTCAGGTTGGAGCTCATTTAACGGTCCAGCCACTGGCATCTTTTCCCAGTGGGGCTCCTGGTCCATTTCCTAGCAGGCCCCACCCCAGACAGGACACTGACACCCTCTGTTTTTCTGGCTATAGGGCCACTAGCAAAGGTATATGTAACTCTGACCATGCTCCAGAAAAACAGGCTCATGAATTCCCTAACTTCTGTTTCCCTCAAAGAGACCCTTGGCCAGCTTGTAGCGGCCCTCCATCCCATCCCCCACCCCCACCCCTACCATGCCTCCTTTACATAGAACTTCTGCAGAAGTCTCCTACGGGTAGGTCTGAAGACACCACTAGCTCTCCGCCAAGGTCCTTCTGGTCTTCTATCCCCACACCTTCCTCCCCTTTGCAGGCTTTTCCCCCACTTTATCCCTCACCGTAGCTACAACCAACTAATTCTAACAAAGCTGCTTCCTGTTTGGTGTGGATAGCAAATTCACTGGGGGGTCGGGGTCGGAGTGGAGTAATTATTTAGCTAGAACATCAGGAAGCAGGGGTCTGTTACACAAAACGTTTCGGGAAACCAAGCTGATTCAGATGACTCAGATGGGATTCATTTCTTCTCACTCCAGTGCTTTTAGTTTTCTGAGTCACTGTGGCCTTGGAATGCAGAAGCAATTTCTCTTTTTATGCTATCTCTGAAGAAGTTAAACCAATAGCCACTTTAAGTTTTGCCTCCAAATTTTTTATTCTGCTTTCCTTTAGAGTCTTTTCACTGCTGGGGAATGAAAACGTTTAATGCATGATTGTATTTTAACTTCTGTCTTCTAGGATTGAGTACACAGAGGGTACAAACTGGACATATAATGCAAAAATGAGTTCTGTGTAGTAGCTCAGCAAGGGTGTGCTAGGAGGAGGTCGGGAAGCCATGGGGGATTTACCTATATTTGACTTTGGATCTTTGGTGCAGCAAATATGTAGGTGGTATTTTTCAAAACTTTTTTTAAAATGTAATTTTAGATTATGAATAAATTGTAAAAATAATATACGTGTCCATAAACCCATCACCCAGCTTCCCCTGATGTTAAATTTTACATAACACAAACACTCCTATTATCAAAAGCAGGAAATTGACATTGATACAATATTAACTGAACCACAGATCTTAGGTGAATTTCAACAGTTTTCCCACTAATGTCCTTTTTCCTGTTCAGGATCCAATCCAGAATTCCACACTGCGTTTAGTCATCATGTCTGGTTAGTCTACTCTGGTCTGCAGAGTTTCTCAGTTTAGGGGTTCGTCTGGTGTTGTCTTGTGATTAGATTGTGATTATGCATTTTGGCAAGAATGCCACAGAAGTGATGCCGTGCCTTTCTCCATGCATCGTATCAGGAGTATATGATGTCAATATGTATTATCACTGGTGATGTTAACCCTGACCACTTAGTTAAGGTGGTAAAGTCGCTCCACTATAAACTTACCATTTTTTTCCTCTGTAATTAATATCATATGGGAAGGTATTTTGAGACTCTGCAAACATTCTGTTTCTCATCATACTTTTGTCCACTGATTTTAGTACCCATCAGTGGTTCTTTTATTGCTTGTAACCATTCTTAGTGTGATTTTGCCCTGTGTTCAGTTTCTATTTTCTTCATTTACTCTACATTTACTGACTGGAATTCTGTCCGACAGAGCTATCCCTTCGCCAATATTTCTGTTTTTAGTTATTTATTTATAACAGTATGAACTAATGGATATTTATTTTATTCCATCAGTTATAATATATCACTATCATTATTTATATTGTTACTAAACTTATTCTACCTTTGGCATTAGAAACTCCTTCAGGCTGGCTCCTGTGTCCTTTGACACCCTATTTTCTTTAAGCACTTCTTTACTTTCTGGTACCATAAGATATTTCAGGCTAATGTATCTTTTCATCCCCAGCCCTGGAATCAACCATTGCTCCAATGAGCTCTGGTTCCTTTTATTTGAGAATAATGTTTAGAAAACAAGATCTGGACACTTGATGTACTCACTGTTAATGAGGTGTTGGTTCTTCTAGGGCCCCTCAGCACACACACACACATACACATACATCTAGGAAACCACACACACACACACACACACACACACACACACACACACACATCTATATTTCTGTATCCATCAATCTGTGCATGGGTGTTTCATTCTAACCTTCCACCTTTCCTTATTTGTTACTTTTCTTGAACAGTAAAAAACCTGGCTTTCATTATCCACAATATTTTTGCCTATTTGTTCAGCCTTAGTATAGACATAAAGTAGTTTCAGAATTGCTAACCCATACCCCATGAAAAACAAATTTACTAACTAGAGTACAGCATTTGCATACAGATATATATGTGTGTGTGTGTGTTTGCAAGTTTTCCCCAATTTTTTTTAAGGTTTTTTGTTCTTTGTTCCTTTAGGAGTTCTTTGTGTATTAGGAATATTGATGTTGTCTGTAGTATATTGTGCAAATATTTTCTCCCCGTTAGCTGACTTTAGAGTTGTTTATGGTGAATTTTTGCTGTGTGGTTGGTTGGGGTTTTTGGTCATTTGTTTTGTTTTAATTTAGTCAAATTGATCAGCGTTTTCTTTTGTCGTCTCTGGGTTTTGAGTCAGAGTTAACTGAGTTAACCTTTTAACTGAGGTTAAGAGGGATTCAACTGTGCTTTTTTTTTCAATACTTTTTTGGTTTCCTAATTTTCATTTATTGCTAATCCATTTGGAATTTATTCCTGTGTATGGAGTGAGGTATGGATCTACTTTTATCTTTTTCCAGTTGTTTCAGCACCTTTTATTTAAAAGATCATCTTAGCTCTAGTAATTTGAGATGCTACCTCTCTCATATACTAAGTTTCCACGTGTACTTGGATCTATTCTATTCTCTTCCACTAGTCTATTTGTCTATTCCAGCACCAATACCATGACGTTTCAATTATGGCCACTTTGTGATATGTTTTAATGCCCAGTGGAGCTACTCCCCTCAGGAGTTTTCTTTTCTTTTTTAATGTTTTCCTGTTTGCTCTTGTATTCTTGTTTTTCTACATGAATTTTACTTTATCAACCTGTCTAATTCTATAAAAAACTTGTTGGTGTTTTTGTTGTGATTTCATTAAACTTATAAATTAACATAGGGAGAACTAACATCTTTATAATGTTGAGTCATCCTATCCAACAACAACAAATGTCTTTTCCATTTGTTAAAGTCTATCTTTGTGTTTTTCAGAAGTAATTTTAAATTTTCCTCTTTTAGATTTTGCATGTTTCTAACAAGAATAAACTTAACAAGGTTTATCCTAAAGTATTTCATTTTCCTCATACAGTTATAAATGAAGTTTTCCAAGTTTCTAGCATTGCTGTCTGCACATACACTGCATACTTGACTGTATCCTTCCTTGCATCATTCTCTCCATAAAAATGTGGGGCCTCAGTAAGACCTTAGCTGTCTCATGAGCAGGGACCTAAATTTATATTTTCCTCCTCTTGTGTCCCCTACTTCACTTGGTTGAGATTGTCTCTATGACTAATTGGTGAAATGATATGAAGCCTCCGTGTCTGACCCCGAATGTTACTCCACAGACATGTCTTAGAAACAAAAGGGTATTTCCTGTTTGCCCTTCCAAAATCATGCCCCTGTTGCTTCAATTCCAGGCAGCCAGTCTTGGTGTGGAGACAGCTTTCTTCCTGCCTAACATGACAAAGTCTTCCTAGAGAGGACTGGTAATTGGTTGTAACTTGCTCTCTGCACATACTTCCTGGAGATGAGCCAGTGGCCAGAATCTAAATATTCTGAACCTCTCTTGTTTCACAATTTTATCTAGGGCCTGCCTAGTGGGTATCAAAATTTACAAGAACCAGAGTCCACAGCCTGTTGGTAAATGGCCAACTAGGAGTGCCTCTGGGTCACACGGGAATAGCCAATCCTGACCTTGCCCCTGGAGGCTTCTACCACCATGGCTACAGCAGTGCCTGGCACACACAGTGGGTGCTTAACAAAGATTTTTTTGGATGGCAGGTGGTTGGATGTATACATTGACAATGGACTGACAAATGGATGGATGAAGGGATGGATGGGTGGATATATGGATGATTTTTAAATGTCATCAATTGTCCCATGGGTTAGTAGTGAGTGTTTAGAGTATGAGTGTCCACAAGCAGTCTTTCTCAAAGTGTAGACCATGAACCTCTTGTATCACAATCGTCTGGAAAACCTTTTTAAAAAGAGATGACTCAGTGCCACTCCTGGAGATTCCTGCTCAGTAGGTCTGCAGTAGGGCTTCATAATCTATAATTTGTCAGACTCCTTCGGTAACTGACAATCAGCAAGGATGGAGCCTTCAGCCCTTTCTCCTGGCCTTGCAGGTGCTGAGCTTTTAGCTTTGAGACTAAGAAGGGGATCAGAATCTCTCTTCTTACCTTGAGTTAATATTATCCAAAGACCCACCGCCTGCCTACTGAGAGGGGCCTTCTGGTTCACCCATTCAGACATGATAAGCCGTCAACTCTCAGTCTGAGTTTTGTTTGGCCTGCAGTACTTTTAAAAAATCTGAATTAGTCACCAACACTTAAAAATCAGATGAGTTTTTAAAATATGAATTTCTGAATTTTGTTGGGAAAACAAAAGAGAAAGAAAGAGAGATCTGATTTATTCCTTTTTTTTTTTTTTTTTGGCCATGCAGCATGTGGGATCTTAGTTCCCTGACCAGGAATCGCACCCACACCCCCTGCATTGGAAGCGTAGCGTCTTAACCACTGGACCGCCAGGGAAGTTCCTGGGCCCTTACTCCTAAAAGGAACTATCTGGAATCCAGTAGCCACCACCCCTCTCCAGTTGGCCACAGTCCCCACTGGTCCTCTTTCACTCATTTCCTTTGCCTCTTGGCCCTTGTAGCCATCTGAGATGGTGTCCATTGCATCACAACCCATCCCATCATTTTAACATAAGGGATCAGAGACCCAAAGAGAGGAAGTCATTTGGATGGATTCAGGCCGTTAGCGAAGGGCAGGGCCAGGTGTACCCACAGTTTCCCTGCTTCATGTTAACCATCAAAGTAGGTGAAGGAGACTGAGATCAAAAACTTTGGAGTTCCTGGTGGCTTAGTGATTAGGATTCCGGGTTTTCACTGCATGGCCCGGATTTGATCCGTGGTTGGGTAACTGAGGTCCCACAAGCCACGCAATGCGGCCAAAAAAAAAAACAAAAGCCTTTCGGGAATTCCTTGGCGGTCCAGTGGCTAGGACTCAGCACTTTCACTGCCAGCCGCACAGCATGGCCAAAATAAATAAATAACTAAAATATTTATTTTCCAAAGCTTGTTTAAAAATGAATTAGCGAGAGGCAGAGTCAAGATGGCAGTGTGGGAAGATGCAGAGTTAGCGTCTCCCCACAACTAGGGCATCTGCCGGCCTCTGGTGGGGAACTCTGACGCCCAAGGAGATGGGAGGAACCCCAAAGTGAACCGGTAGGATGTAGGGGGACTGAAGGGGGAGGAGAAGTGGAGGCCAGACAGGATTGGAGCCCCTGAGGCTGGGGAGATTAGGAGAGGAACTTGGGAGGGGCCTCCTGGAGGAAAGGGAGAAGAGCAGAGGGCGAGATCGGCTGGCCCAATCAGGCCAGGGAGCCTGCTGAGCTCCCAGGCCAGTCCCCCCTGTACTCCAAAGCCCCCTCCAGGCCACGTGGGTCCTGGGGACATAGGAGGGAGGCTGAGGGGAGAATAGGAGTGGCAGGCGGTAGGAGCCCTCCGGGAAGAGCGGGAGAGGAGCAGAGGGTGATTGCCCTGCCCACTCGGGCACAGGGAGCCTGCTGAGCTCCCAGGTGATCACCTGCCCTCCAAAACCCCTCCACGTTGTGTGGGTCCTGGGGGCATAGGAAGGAGGCCGAGGGGCGAACAGCAGAGGCAGGCGGGAGAGGCCCTCCCAGAGGGGAGGAGCAGGAGAGGAGAGGAGGGTGTTTGCCCCACCCACTCGAGTCCGGGAAGCCTGCTGTGCTCCCAGGTGAGGTCCCCTGCCCTCTAAGACCAGCGGTGGGGAGCCCGTCTGGGTCCCTTCTGTTCCTTGAGCCTAAGCCCCACTCCCCACAGCCCCCAGGGCCTTTTCCAGCCCTGTGGGTCCTGAGCATAGGCCCCGCCCACCACCAAACCTTGCCCTTGCTTAGACCTCGCCCTCCACAGCCAAGGCCTTTTCCCCCTCTCTTTTTTTTTTTTTCTTTTCCCTCCTCCTCTTTTTCACTATTGTGGTACTGATGTACCTTCCAGTTGTTGATTCATCTATATTTTTATTTTTGTATTCTTTCTAACATATCTGTTAGTTTCCTAGTCTAATTTTATTTTTTACTTTGTTATTGTTTTTTTTTTTTGCTGCCCCACATGGCTTGAGGGATCTTGGTTCACGAGCCCTGGGTTGGGTCGAAGCTCCTGCAGTGGGAGCTCCGAGTATGATCCACTGGACTAACAGAGAACCCCAGACCCCAGGGAAAATTTATCAGAATGAGGTCTCACAGAGTTCCTCATCTCAGAACCAAGACCCAGCTCTACCCAATAGCCTACAAACTCCAGTGTTGGAAGCCTCAGGCCAAACAACCAGTAAGACAGGAACACAATCCCACTCATTAAAAAAATGAGACAGCAAAAAAATATGTCACAGGTGAAGGAGCAAAGTAAAAACCTACAAGAGCAAATAAATGAAGAGGAAATAGGCAATCTACCTGAAAGAGAATTCAGAGTAATGATAGTAAAGACGATCCAGAATCTCACAAATAGAACGGAGGCAGGGACTGAGAAAATACAAGAAACGTTTAACAAAGATCCAGAAGAACTAAAGAACAAACAGAGACGAACAACACAATAACTGAAATGAAAAATTCATTAGAAGGAATCAATAACAGAAAAACTGAGGCAGAAGAACGAATAAGTGACTGGAAGACAGAATGGTGGAAATAACTGCCGAGGAGCAGAATAAAGAGAAAAGAATGAAAAGAATTGAAGAATCTCGGAGACCTCGGGGACAACACTACATGCATCAACATTTGAATTATAGGGGTGCCAGAAGAACAAGGGAAAAAGAAACGGTCTGAGAAAATATTTGAAGAGATTATAGTTGAAAACTTCCCTAACGTGGGAAAGGAAATAGTCACCCAAGTCCAAGAAGCACAGAGTCCCATACAGGATAAACCCTAGGAAAAACACACCAAGACACATATTAACCAAACTAACAAAAATTAAATTCAAAGAAAAAATATTAAAAGCAACAAGGGAAAAACAAAAAATAACATATAAAGGAATCCCCATAAGGTTATCAGCTGACTTTTCAGCAGAAATTCTGCAGGCCAGAACAGAGTGGCAGGATATACTTAAAGTGATGAAGGAGCAAAACCTACAACCAAGATTACTCTACCCAGCAAGGATCTCATTCAGATTTGATGGAGAAGTCAAAAGCTTTTCAGACAAGCCAAAGCTAAGAGAATTCAGCACCACCAAACCAGTTTTACAACAAATGCTAAAGAAACTTCTCTAAGTGGGAAACACAAGTGAAGAAAAAGACCCACAAAAACAAACCCAAAACAAATAAGAAAATGGTAATAGGAACATACATATCGATAATAACCTTGAATGTAAATGGATTAAATGCCCCAACTAAAACACACTGACTGGCTGAATGGATACAAAAACAAGACCCATATATATGCTGTCTACAAGAGACCCACTTCAGACCTAGGGACACATACAGACTGAAAGTGAAGGGATGGAAAAAGATATTCCATGCAAATGGAAATCAAAAGAAAGCTGGAGTAGTAATACTCATATCAGATAAAATAGACTTTAAAATAAAGACTGCTACAAGAGACAAGGAGGAACACTACATAACGATCAAAGAAGAAGATATGATCCAAGAAGAAGATATAACAATTGTAAATATTTATGCACCCAACATAAGAACACCTCAATACATAAGGCAAATGCTAACAACCATGAAAGGAGAAATCAACAGTAACACAATCACAGTAGGGGACTTTAACACCCCAGTAACACTCATGGACAGATTATCCAAACAGGAAATAAATAAGGAAACACAAGCTTTAAATGACATGATAGACCAGATAGATTTAATTGATATTTATAGAACATTCCATCCAAAAGTGGCAGAATACACTTTCTTCTCAAGTGCACATGGAACATTCTCCAGGATAGATCACATCTTGGGTCATAAATGAAGCCTCAGAAAATTTAAGAAAATTGAAATCATATCAAGCGTCTTTTCTGACCACAATGCTATGAGATTGGAAATCACTTACAGGAAAAAAACTGTAAAAAACACAAATACATGGAGGCTAAACAGTGTGCTACTAAATAACCAAGAGGTCACTGAAGAAATCAACGAAGAAATTAAAAAATACATAGAAACAAATGACAATGAAAACACGAAGACTCAAAACCTATGGAATGCAGCAAAAGCAGTTCTAAGACAGAAGTTTATAGCAATACAAACCTACCTCAAGAAAGAAGAAAAATCTCAAATAAACAATCTAACCTTACACCTAAAGGAACTAGAGAAAGAAGAACAAAGAAAACCCAATGTCAGTAGAAGGAAAGAAATCATAAAGATCAGAGCATAAATAAATGAAATAAAATGAAGAAAACAATAGCAAAGACCAATAAAACTAAAAGCTGGTTCTTTGAGAAGATAAACAAAATTGATACACCCTTAGCCAGACTCATCAAGAAAAAAAGGGAGAGGACGCAAGTCAATAAAATTAGAAATGAAAAAGGAAAAATCACAACTGACACAGCAGAAAAACAAAGGATTATAAGAGACTACTACAAACAACTATATGCCAATAAAATGGACAACCATGAAGAAATGGACAAATTCTTAGAAAGGTGCAATTTTCCAAGACTGAACCAGGAAGAATTAGAAAATATAAACAGACCTATCACAAGTAATGAAATTGAAACCATAATTAAAAATCTTCCAACAAACAAAAGTCCAGGACCAGATGGCTTCACAGACAAATTCTATCAAATATTTAGAGATGAGCTAGCACCTATCCTTCTCAAACTCTTCCAAAAAATTGCAGAGAGAGAAACACTCCCAAATTCATTCTGTGAAGCCACCATCACCCTGATACCAAAACCAGAAAAAGTTATCACAAAAAAAGAAAATTATAGACTAATATAACTGATGAACACAGATGCAAAAATTCTGAACAAAATACTAGCATACAGAGTCCAACAGCACATTAAAAGGATCATACAGGGCTTCTCTGGTGGCGCAGTGGTTGAGAGTCCGCCTGCTGATGCAGGGGACACGGGTTCATGCCCCAGTCCGGGAAGATCCCACATGCCACGGAGCGGCTGGCCCCGTGAGCCATGGCCGCTGAACCTGCACGTCCAGAGCCTGTGCTTCGCAATGGGAGAGGCCACACCAGTGAGAGGCTCGCGTACCACAAAAAAAAAAAGAGGATCATACAGCATGATCAAGTGGGATTTATCCCAGGGATGCAAGGATTCTTCAATATACAAAAATCAATCAATGTGATACACCACATTAACAAATTAAGGGAAAAAAACCATATGATCATCTCAATAGATGCAGAAAAAGCTTCTGACAAAATTCAACACCCATTTATGATAAAAAAAAAAAAAACTCTCCAGAAAATGGGCATAGAGGGAATCTACCTCAACATAATAAAGGCCATATATGACAAACCCACAGCAAGCATCATACTCGATGGTGAAAAACTGAAAGTATCTCCACTAAGATCAGGAACAAGACAAGGATGTCCACTCTTATTCAACGTAGTTTTGGAAGTCCTAGCCACAGCAATCAGAAAAGAAAAAGAAATAAAAGGAATACAATTTGGAAAAGAAGAAGTAAAGCTGTCACTGTTTGCCGATGACATGATACTATACATAGAAAATCCTAAAGATGCCACAAGAAAACTACTAGAACTAATCAATGAATTTGGTAAGGTTGCAGGGTACAAAAGGAAGAAATCAGGAGCCTGCCTGCTCTGTTGGATGATGGTTCCAAATGAGAGAGGCACCTACACCTGGAAAATTCTAAGGAAGACATACACATGGCCAAGAGGCACATGAAAAGACGCTTAACATCACTAATTACTAAAGAAATGCAAATCAAAACTACAATGAGTATCACTTCACACTGGTCAGAATGGCCATTATCAAAAAATCTGGAAACAGTAAATGCTGGAAAGGGTGTGGTGAAAAGGGAACCCTCCTGCACTGTTGATGGGAATGTAAATTGATATAACCACTATGAAGAACAGTATGGAGGTTCCTTAAAAAACTAAAAATAGAGCTACCATATAACCCAGCAATCCCACTACTGGGCATATACCCTTAGAAAATCATAATTCAAAATGAGACATGTACCACAATGTTCATTGCAGCACTGTTTACAATAGCCAGGACATGGAACCAATGTAAATGTCCATTGACAGATGAATGGATAAAGAAGATGTGGCACATATATACAATGGAATATTACTCAGCCATGAAAAAAACGAAAATGAGTTATTTGTAGTGAGGTGGATGGACTTAGAGTCTGTCATACAGAGTGAAGTAAGTCAGAAAGAGAAAAATAAATACCGTATGCTAACGCATATATGTGTAATCTAAAAAACAAACAAACAAAAAGGTGCTGATGAACCTAGTTGCAGGGCAGGAATAAAGAGGTAGACATAGAGAATGGACTTGAGGATGTGGGGTGGGAGGGTGAAGCTGGGGCAATGTGAGAATAGCCTTGACATATATACACTACCGACTGTAAAATAGTTGGCTGGTGGGAAGCAGCAGCATAGCACAGGGAGATCGGCTCAGTGCTTTGTGATGACTTGGCGGGGTGGGATAGGGAGGTTGGGAGGGAGTCTCAAGAAGGAGGGGATATGGGGACATGTGTATCCATATGGCTGATTCACTTTGTTGTGCGACGAAAACTAACACGGTATTGTGAAGCAATTATACTCCAATAAAGATCAATTAAAAAGAAATGAATTAGGAAGTTGGCTAAGTAAAGCAACATCATAGTCATCATCATCATCATCATGGGTATCACCTTAAAAATTATAGAATATGTATTATGTAATGAAGCAAGAATCTCAAGGAGAAAAATCATTTGGGAGTTTTTTCAGAATGTGTGATAACATGAATCAGTATGCTAACACTGTCTAAAATAGCATGCATGCACTGAATGCACAGATCATTTAGTAGGAAGAAATGAATTTGATGTTTCCTCAAAATGGAAAAAAGTATGTCTTGGAAATTAAATTAATGGACACGGGCTTCCCTGGTGGCGCAGTGGTTGAGAGTCCGCCTGCCGATGCGGGGGACACGGATTCGTGCCCCGGTCTGGGAGGATCCTACATGCCGCGGAGCGGCTGGGCCCGTGGCTGCTGAGCCTGCACATCCGGAGCCTGTGCTCCGCAGCGGAAGAGGCCACAACAGTGAGAGGCCCACGTACCGGAAAAAAAAAAAAAAATTAATGGACACAGCAAAATATCAGGATAAATTCAATCAACTCTAAATTGTTAGATCCAAAGGCGAAAGGAGAGCTTGGCCATTTTCAAGTCATAAATAATCCCCAAGTCTTATTTTAGGCCAGAAACTTACTAACCTTTTGTAAGTGCACAATTCTGTCCTTGGTCTAAGTTTCATACCCCAGCCCTCTCCTCTCTCCCCTCTCCCTTACTCGCTCTTCCTACCTTCCCTCTCTCCTCCCCAACTATTAAGCTCTTACTCCAAAAGGAAGCTGACAAACTCACTAACTTTGAAATGCGTGCAACTCATACTAGTATCTGGGATTCCTGCTTCCAAGGGGATTTAAGCTTTAATGGGAGCCAAGAACCACACTGTTTTTAGCATAGTAAGGTGCTTTTTTTTATATTGAAGTATAGTTGAGTTACAATATTATATTAGTTTCAGGTGTATAACATAGTGATTCAATATTCTAATAGATTACACTCCACTTAAAGTTATAGAATAATGTCTCTACATAAAAAAGAACGAAATAATGCCATTTGCAGCAACATGGATGCAAATAGAAATTATCATACTAAGTGAAGTAAGTCAGAAAGAGAAAGACAAATACCATATGATATCACTTATATGTGGAATCTAAAATATGACACAAATGAACCTAACTAGGAAACAGAAACAGAATCACAGACATAGAGAACAGACCGGGTGCCGGGGGGAGGGGGTTGGGGGAGGGATGGAGTGGGAGGTTAGGGTTAGTAGATGTAAGCTTTTATATATAGAATGGATAAACAACAAGGTCCTACTGTATAGCACAGGGAACTATATTCAATATCCTATGATAAACCATAATGGAAAAGAATATGTAAAAAGAATGTATATATATATATATATATGTATAACTGTTTAACTTTGCTGTACAGCAGAAATTAATACAACATTGTAAATCAAGTATACTTCAATTTTTAAAAATTAAAAAAATTTAGTGACTCTATTTCCTTGTGCTGTACAATATATCCTTGTTGCTAAGAACCACATTTGTAAGTGAGCATTTTCAAAGTATATCAAGTCAGGTAGGAGACCCATATTGCGGGTATATTTTCCCCTGTGTCCCTGAAATCGCTCCTACCCAACTCACATTCTTTTCAGGGTCCCCAGCCTCTCAGGAGAAACAGCACCAGCCAGGACCTGAGACCAAGCTGTCCCAGTGTCCTGCCCTGGAGACTGGC
Organism: Globicephala melas; assembly: GCF_963455315.2. Classification (NCBI taxonomy): domain Eukaryota; kingdom Metazoa; phylum Chordata; class Mammalia; order Artiodactyla; family Delphinidae; genus Globicephala; species Globicephala melas. The sequence continues at coordinate 6,230,622 of NC_083326.1, read as the reverse complement.
AGGCCCTGGTCTCTGACCTTTAACCTACTACCCCCAGTGCCCAGGGATCCAGATTCCAATGGGACCTTCCTCCTCCACGTTGTAAAGTTTTCAGGAAGGACAACAAACTTTGACTTGAGAAATGACTCTTGGTAAGAGCTAGCAGGACTTATCTCTGCCCACAGCTAATCATCTAACAGTGGGCAGAACATCAAAATGAACAGGAGGGCTGTCCGCCCATTCAACTTGCTGACACTTACTCTTTTCTAACATTTCTCCATCATTTCCTCACTTGGTCCTCCCAACAGCCATAAGTATCATAAGCCCCAGTGTTCAGAGAAGAAGAACACTGGCCCAGAGAGGTCGTGTGACTAGCCTTAGACCACGCAGCCCAGGCATTGTAGACTCTGGCAGGGAGTGTGGGGCAGCCTCAGACTATCTGCCTGGAAGCCTGCCTGCTCTGTTGGATGGTTCCAAATGAGAGAGGCACCTACACCTGGAAAATTCTAAGCAGGTCAACAGCCCAACAATTTGCCCAGCTGGTTTGTAAAGGTTGCCCCAGCCTGGAACATGGTGAATATCTACACACATATACACATCTCAGAAGTAGACTGTTGACCAGAGTAATCCAGGCACAAACCAGCACATGGCACTGCCTTATGTGTGGTTTTGAATTTCAAGTGGTTATTGTTCTTTGGTCCCATATAAATCAACATTGCTAATTAGATAAGGTCTGAGGATGATTCTCGGACAGCTCAGCTAAAGGTTAATTCAGGACGGCATGCCCAGACTGGATCTTCTCTCTTTTCCCATCCAAAGGCTCCTGATGACAGTGTTTTTACCTCATCAAAGTTTAAGCAAACAAGCAGTGAGGTAGAGATGGTGGAAACCAGTGTAGGTAAGCTACATGGAACCTGCCTTGGGAAGATCTGAATTCTAGCTCTAGTCCTGCCTTGAAACCACCAGTAAGACCTTGGAAAAGTCCTTCCTTTCTCCAGGCTTCAATCTCCCGAAGAATGAAGTAATAAAACTGGAGTTGATAACCCCTGAATTTCCTTCTGGCTCAGACATTTTGTGCTTCTGAGATCTGAAAAGGAGGAAACTGTAACCCAGCACACTGGGATGTACCCCAAACACAGGAACATGCTCTGGACTCCAGGTAAGAGGAGTCGTGAGTTCACTCACTGACTTGCTGTTGCCTTAGGCACGTCCCCTTCCCCCTGGTAATGTCACCCTCTGACCCAAATACAAACACCATCATAGGGTAAACCTCATCTCAAAGACTCCCTGGGATTCCCTAAGAGCTCTGAGAAGTAGGAAATAAACAGGCCTTCTCCAGACTAATTAAATACCAGAGTTGAGGAAATTTCCTGGTAAGTTTCCCTGTGAAGAGAGCATCTGAGGGTTAACACACCCCCATGAATCTTCAGATCAGTCAGGAGCTGTGTTCAGGGCTGGAGAGAACAGACCAGAACTCGAAGACACGTCTCTGTTCTAATGGAGGCTACTGTTGATTAGAGAGAGGGAAATGACCTCCACCCACTTCCCAGTGAGACTTTATCAATAAATCTGCAGCAGCTGTAGCTGTTGAGAAGTTGTTGCATACGGGGAGTGACATTCGGGATAACCGGGTCTACCAGATAGCTGAGTGGCAGCCCAGCGCCTGGTACAGTGCCTGACTCACAGTGGACCCTCAGTGATATCTGTGGAGTGAATGAATGAGTAAGCCCTTTAGGAAATATGATTTTAATTCAACACATTTTAATGCAGACTTTCCTATAGTGATACTTCTTTGCACATAGCGTTTTATAGAAAGATCTGGCTCCAGGGAACACGGTAGCTGTTAGTCTACGACCTTGTGCAAGGTGCATGACTTCCTCTGCAGACCAAAGATATAATAATCTGTATCTCACAGGGTTGTGATGAGAAGGAAATGAGGCAATTATGCAGAAGCTCTTTGCAAACTGAAAAGTACTATGTACAGTTGCCATCCTATCCTCCTGTGTACAGGATCAACACAGAAAACAATCTGTTCCTGATCATTTAAGACCATTATTGCAAGCATCAACCATCACAGTGTTCTTTCGCTACAGCTGCAAGTGGACATGTGGACAATGTCCTGTGTAGCAGAAATGCCCTAACCCCAAACCACCCACTCCATAGAGATTCCGTGGGTCAGTGGGTTGGGGCACAACCCAGGCATCATCTGACTAAAACATCCTGGGTGATTCTGATGTTTCAAGAAGCTATACTTATGTATCGAAATCAAACATATTTCTCCCCTTGCCCAGGTGAGGGGTAGCATGGGCAGCTGTTCATCCCTCTTCTCTCCAAGTCAGTGGAGTCAGGATGTTTTCTGTTTCATGATCACCACGTACCACCAACTTCACCTTGGGACTGTTTGCTGCTCACCACCCGAGCACCAGACTCCTTGCTGCTTCTGCTGATAACCTCAATTGTTCTCATCCCTCCGTGCTCACACCTTTGCCCCACCCTCTTTTTCTCCAGGTCCTGTGGCTTTTCCTTCACTCCATGACTTTTGTATGTGAAGATTGGCCTTTGGTAAATCTCACCAACCTATCCCAATGCCCTCCTGCTTCTGTCTGCTGAGCAACCCCATCTCAGCCTGGGCCAGTCTGGCTCAATGGATCTCCTTCCAGTACCTGGCGGGTGAGGTGTTGTTTGTTTGTGTTATGGCCTGAATGCTTGTGTCCCCTGAAAATTCATGTGTTGAAATTCTAACCCCCAGTGTAATAGTATCAGAAGGTGGGGCTTTGGGAGGTGATAAGGTCATGAAGGTGGAGCCTTCATGAATGGGATTAGTGCCCTTATAAAAGGGAATCTCAGCCCTCCTACCATGTGAGGACACACTGAGAAGTCAGCAGTGTGCCACCTGGAAGCAGGTTCTCACCAGAGCTCAACCAGTCTGGCACGCCGACCTCAGACGCCCAGCCTCTGCTCTTGATAAGCTACTTGGTCAGTGATGTTCTGTCACAGCAGCCCGAGCTGGCCAAGACTATTTGACAGGTTGGCTTTTTCTGGAAGGCTTTGAAACACACAGTACATGCGAATGAGTGCCTGAGAGACCCAGAGGAAAGAACTGATTGATGTTTGTAGGCGTTTATTGAGAGAGAAGCCCGCTAGGGTTTCCACAGATGGAGCTTGAATGGTTAACCTGACAAATGTGGCCCCACTTCCTCTAGGAAAAATGCAAAAGGACTCCCAGCTGATGTCAACAACCCTCCACTAATTCATGATAAGAATAGAAGAGTCACGTTTACAGATGCAAACTTTGCTTCTTTCATAATTTAGCTGTCTTCTTCCTTCCCAGTTTTTGCCAGAAAGACAAACAGCCCAAAGCAGATGAAGCTGTTGTTAAAAGCAGAGCAGGTCCCAGAGAGCAAAGGCGAGAAGCACCCAGAGACGGGACAGAAAGCAGGCTTCCTCAGATGCAGCTGCCCTGCTGCCCACTCCTGGTTTCTCTGTGGGGCTCCTGCTGGCGGTGGGGCACTGTGCCCTCTCAGTGCTGCCACCCAAATCACTGGTAGCTTCACTGAGGGGGGACTTTCTTGCAGCGGGACTGTCTTGGGATACTTTGGACTTGCAGATCAGGTCAGTCACTGCTTCACGGAACACGTGGAAAATGCAGTCTCTTTGTCTTCTAAATGTGTTAGTTTGCCAGAGCTGCCATTTCAAAGTACCACAAACCGGGTGGCTTAAACAACAGAAATGTAGTCTCTCATGGTTCTGGGAGCTACAAGTCTGAGATTGCCAGCAGGGCCGGTTACTTCTGAGGGCTGTGAGCGAAATTCTGTCCCAGGCCTCTCCTCTAGCTTCTGGTGGTTTGCTGGCTCTCTTTGCTGTTCCTTGGCTTATGGAAGCACCACCCCAAAGTCTGCGTTCATCTTCACATGGCGTTCTCCCTGTATACGGGTGTGCCTGTGTCCAAATGTCCCTTTTCTTTGTAAGAACACCAGTCATATTAGGTTAGGGGCCCACTTACTGCAGTATGACCTCATCTTAATTGAACTACTTATACCTCTAATGATCATACTTCCAAATCAGGTCACATTTTGAGGTATTGGGGGTTAGGACTTCAATGTACGAATTGAGGGGGGGCACAGTTTAACCCGGAACACTATAGTATAGTTGATCTGGTCCTCTTCATGAACTCAAATTTTCTGCACAGTGTGTGGTGTGGAGGGGCCGGGGGATATTAGAGGCATATATATAGTGCAATCCAGTAAAAGAATTCAAACGACCTCTCCAGAAATGTGTACCTCTCTAGAAAAAAGAAAATGACTGTGTCTCTGAAGTCACTCCTCCCTGCCCCATCCTAAGGTGACAGATGGGTTTGTGGCAGAAGAAGGTGCTTAAGCCACCTTATGGCTGCAGGAAGAGTCGCATCTTCTGGCATGATGGCCTAAGTTACTTTCCCTTCAAGGCAATGTCCCTTCTCTTCCTGATTCTGCTTGTCCGGCTGGCATCTGAGGCTTCGGGCAGCAGCTGGTAGAGCTCAGTGTCCGTCTCCTTAGCTCTCAGGGTCCAGGTGGTACACCCCACTCTCGTCCTCTCCACCGTCTCTTCCTGGAGCTACAGATGCTCTAAGGTCGGGCTGCAGCTCCCTCTGGTACTTGACCCAGATGATCTATCCAGGGACCCAGACCTACAGGACCACTTGCCCATCCCCTTCTCCACCTGAACTTGTTTTTCAAAAATGTGTTCTTTTATTTTTAAATAATATTGAAAATCTTTATAATCAGGTCAGGAGCCATGTTTTTAGTTCACCACCCAGTCACATTCAAGGGGAGGATATATCAGACCCTGGAGGTTACAATACTCCAGGAAAGATCTAGTACTCTCCCCAAAACCTGGAGGAATTCTGAGGGAAAACTTACCAAGAGCTGGAAATGGCCTGTGCTTTCTTTGGGGGGCACTAAGGCAGCTCGGCCCTTCTCTTTCCCTTCTTCTTTCATCATTGAACCACTTTTGCTACCTGCTGCCCCCTCTGGTTCAGTTTACCTTCCCTATTACCCATGTGGCCAAGCTCATGTGGCCACTACTGGTTGCCGGGGAGGGGGGACAGCCAGAAAGGCAGGAAGAGAGGCAGAGATGAAGTTTCTGATCCTCAGGGCCCCACATTCACGTCTGCTATGGCCCCTGGTATCTCTAACTGGGGCAGTAACTGCAAAAAACCTAATGTTTGTTGAACCAAGGATTTACAGTATCAACCAGAAAATCAAAATATCATGTGTGCATGTGGCCTGAGGCACAAATGCAGCACTCCATCAAACTTCAAAGGGGGATTAATCAAGGCATCCAAGAGGCAGGAATGAAACCACAGAGGCAGGAGGGAACAAGTGTGTTCACTCACTGCTCATCTCCCACAATCTGGCTCTCTAGCCCCATCCACCACCAGCCCGCAAAACTGTTGCCTAGGGACTTCCCTGGTGGTCCAGTGGTAAAGAATCCGCCTTCCAATGCAGGGGACGGGGGTTCAATCCCTGGTCAGGGAACTAAGATCCCACATGCCACGTGGCAGCTAAGCCCGCTTACCACAACTACTGAGCTCACGCGCCTCAACTAGAGCCTGCGTGCCGCAAACTACAGAGCCCACACGCCCTGGAGCCAGTGCGCCACAACTAGAGAAGAGAACAAAACCCCGCACGCCACTAGAGAGAAGCCCGTGTGCTGCAACGAAGACTCTGTGTGTTGCAACAAAAGATCCCACATGCCTCAACAATGATCCCACGTGCCACAGCTAAGACCTGACGCAGCCAAATAAATAAATAATAAATATTTTTTTAAAACTGCTGCCTAGGTTGGACCTGTATAGGACAAATCCCATGACCACATCTCCATTGTACTTTCCCTTGAATTCTTTGAAAGACTGAACGCTCTTGGTTACACTCATACTAGCTAACATTTATCCTAAGTTTATTACACTAGGCAGCCTTCCAAGGTCTTTTCAGTTTTTATCTCAATGTATCATCAAAAGAACCCTATGAGGAAGGTGCTGTTATTTGCCCAAACTTAACAAAGGAGGAAATGGAGGCACAGAGAGGCTGAGAATCTTGCCCAAGGGCACACAGGATGTGGTGGAGCTAGAAATTAGACTTGGGCATTTACCTCCAGAGAGGTATGTTCTCCTTGACCTTGACCTAAATGTTCTCCTTGACCTTCCCAGAAAGAGGGAAATGTATTTAGGTCTTTGATGCAGACTTTGAAAGGCAAGTTTTGTTGGGATTGACATATATACACTAATATGTATAAAATGGATAACTAATAAGAACCTGCTGTATAAAAAAATAAATAAAATCCTAAAATTAAAAAAAAAAAGAAAGGCAAGTTTTTGGGGGGTGAGGGTGGCGTAATGTGTGTCCACATGTGCAAGGCTGATCTTTTTTTAAAGAGTTTCTTGGTGGATCTTGGTTCATTTCATGGTGGGATGAAATGTATGACTCATGAGGCCATGTCCTCCCTTCTAGTAAAAAAAATCTTCATCCTGGAGTCCTGGTCTTCCCTTCCCTTTCTCAGTTCACTGAGAGTCCTTAGGACTCTATTCGCCAAGTATGGCTTTGGAGGCCACTATGGGCAAATGCTACTGTAATTCTCTTCTCCACTGAGACCCATGCTCTCTGAAGTCCTTGCTTCCCTAACACCTGAACCAGAGTGTCAGTGTCCCCTGCCTGATGTCATCATGTTGCTGTGCAGACAACCCCTGGGGCAGGGGTAAGGTGAGGCAAAGCTTTACTGCAAAGGACTTGAAAATCCATATGTAAACCTGGTTCTACTATTCAATGTATAAATCCTTGAACCATAATTCTTACAAACTAAATAAATAGTATATCTCACACATATATTTTAAATGTATAGAGATATTGCTGTCATCAAAAGGCAAATTCATTGAAAAACCTGGGTGATTTTTGGTGATAATAATATTTTCATAGCATTTACTCTTTACCGGGCTCTATCCTAAGCACTTTACATGTATCAACTCATTTAATCCTCACAATAGCCTAGGAGAAAAGTACAATTATTATAATTATCCCTATTTTATTTATGAGGAAACTGAGACACAGAGAGGCTAAGTAACTTGCCCAAGGCCACATAGTTAATGAGTGGCACAGTCAGGACTTGACCACAGTATATGGGCTCTGAACCATTGCACCATGCTGCTCTGTGCTCAACCAATGGATACTACAAACATTCATCTCATCCCGTTATCACGTGGATGGGAAAAAGCCACCAAACCTAAAAAGTTACAAAACCTTAGCTCTATGGTAGATGTCCTATTTTTCTTAATAAAACGCTTTTGTTTGGGAATTGTATTAGATTTACAGAAGGGTTGCAAAGATAGTACAAACAGTTCCTGCACACTCCTCATAGTTTTAGTTCTCCCTGGTGTTATCATCTTTCACGGATACATTTGTCAAAACTAAGAAACAAACATTGGTACGTTATTATTAACTAAACTCCAAATTTTGCTTGGAATCTTCCAGTTTTCCGATCAGTGTTCTTCTTTTGTGTTCCAGGACCCTATCCAAGACCTCACATTCCATTTAGTCCTCATGTCTCCTTAGCCTCCTCTGAGCTGAGATGGTTTCTCAGATTTTCTTTGTTTTTTGTGACCTTGACAGTCTTAAAGAGTGCTGTTCAGGTTTTTGGCAGAATGCCCTCAGTTTGGGATTTTGTCTGATGTTTTTTCATGATTAGACATGAGGTTACAGACCTTCTGAAAAGAATATCATGGAAATGAAGTGTCCTCATCACATATCAGGTGTGATGGTTAATTTTTTGCGTCAACTTGACTTGGCTCAGCGATGCTCAGATAGCTGGTAAAGCATTGCTTCTGTGTATTTCCAGAAGAGACAAGTATTTGAATCTGTGAGTAAAGCAGTTCGCCCTCACCAACGCGGGTGGGCATCACCCAATCCGTGAGAGCTCAAATGGAACAAAAAGTTGGAGGAAGGGTGCATTTGCCTTTTGCTTGAGCTGTGACATCTACCTTCCCCTGCTCTCAGACATCAGTGCATGTGGTTCTAGAGCTGTTGGAATCAGACTGGGACTTACAACATCTGCCCCCTATTCTCAGTCCTTCAGACTCGGATTGAATTATACCATCAGCTTCCCCGTTCTCCAACTTGTGGACTACAGACTGCGGGATTGCTCGGCCTCCATGACCATGTGAGTCAATTCCTGTAATAAATCTCCTCCTTCTCTCTCTATGTATCCTACTGGTTCTGTTTCTCTGGAGAACCCTGATTCATAGAAGGGGCTACATGACATCCATATCACCAGCCCTAATAACCTGGTTAAGATGGTGATTGCCAGATTCCCCACTGTGTGAGGCTACCACTCTCCCCTTTCTATGTCTGTCCTCTGGAGGGAAGTCTCTAAGTCTGGCCCACACATGGGGTAGGGACTCCAGTAGACTAAGGCCCCGTCTCCTGGAGGTGGGAATATTGACATATATTGTTTGAACTTCTGTAAGGAAGAAGTTCCCCTGCATTTATTCACTTATTTGATCATTTATTTATATCACTATGGAATCTTGTGTCAATGTCACTTTTAACATCCAGTTTTGCTGCTTCTCCAGAAAGTCCACGTGCAACTCTGGACACGCTGGCCTGGGTCTGAGCCTCCCCTCGCCCACGCAGGCCTGGTTCACCCCCCTCCATATTCTGGCTTTTGCATTATTTGCTAAGCCCGCAGTGTCTTACACATGTCTTTCCTCCAGCCAAGTCCTGCCTGTTTTCCAACGACCAGCTCAAGACTCATCTCTTCAATGAAGCATCCCCCACTCCACGTTCCTCTTTCTCTCTCTCTCTTTTTTATAACTTCTATAACACCAAGTGACTGCATTATCCAAACTGACGCTTATGTTGCTGTTGACTGTTTCACTAGGGTAGCTCTTATAATTCTATCTGCTCCTTAAGGAAGGAGATCATCTTTTCTTCTTCTTTTCCCTTTCCAAATAACACATATCCAACAATTCAATTCATTGAACTGAACAGAATCAGAAGATCAAATTCAAACAGAACAGAAAAGAAATCCAGATAGATCTGGATCAATTCTTTAAACCATGCTATTTCCCAAGAGCAAATGAGCAATTTTATTTCATGACCAATATATAATTTTACTGTAATCAATGCACAAAACTGAAGGCTTCTGTCACTCTCTGGACCAAATGCTAAGTCTGTTCTTTTCATGACCGAAAATATCTAATCCCTATCTCTTCTTTGGCAGGTCTCACTAGCCAATTTGTCTGATCAATGTTCATAATCAAGGAATTAGCTGGCTAATTGTAAATTGTGTTAATATTTACAAAGCGGGCAGGGGACCTTTGTCCTGGTGGGCTATGTGTAGGGGGCAGAAGCATTTCCCTGGAGCTCCACGTGAAAAAACGGCCTTTGGAAGGTAACACTGCAGGACTGTAAATGCTGGTTTAAAGAGGAAAACAACGGCAGGTGGGCATGAGGGGTGCTCAGTACATCTCTGTTTCCACACATCATGTTAAAACAATCCCCTGGTTTTCAGGTCACCCTATCACTCTTGAAATATAACCCTGCCCCATAAATGCCTGATCAAATGGAACTGTCCATCAACGCAGGGGGCAGGTCTGCCCTTCATACCAGCCTTAAAGAAGGGCTTCCCAGTGGCCAGACCAAGTCTGTTTGGTGGGCTTTGGTGGAAGGGTTGGTGGGAGAGGGGTTGTTCCTTTCACTGCCTGGTGAATTTCAGGCTGAAGGACCCAGCTCAGAGCTGGGACTCTGTGGTCGTTTAAATGACCATTTGGTGAAACCATCAGCTTGACGCTGTTCTCTCAGCCACATGACCGGGTCTTGAAGTGATTGGATGTTTATTATGTCAGTGTCTCTCACATGCAGCTTTTACCCTTCTTGGGGGACTTTTTGATTAGCCAGGAACCTGCCCACTATGAAATTGTCTGCCCCACTCCCCAGAGCTCTCAGGCGACACTGGGAAGTCATTCCAAGCCTGATTTCAGGAGTTACAAGGTCATGAGAACCTGCTGAACAGTTCACATGGTGTTGCCATCTATTGACAACGTTTCCACCCTCAACCCTGTGAGTAGAATTGCTAAGACTGTTCCGCCACTTCTGCTCCAAAGAAGGGCTCCTTTTTCCATGCCTGGGGGATAGGCACTGGGCAGTCATAGCGCCAGGGCTTCTATTCATGAATTCATAACACTGCCCACATTGTTCACAGTTGGGCTGCACATAAGCATAAAATTATTGTCCAGTGGTTGCCATGTGTTACACTGGCAAAGAAAGTCAGTTCCAAATACCTTGATATCAAGTGGCCAAGTTACCTCATTAGGACTGTACTTTCAAGCTCAGGCCAGAGATGGGAACTTTACAGACAACTTACTGAGCAAATTCAGGCTTATTTTACCATCCTCAATCAAGAGGAAAGAATATGAACTTGGACATGCAAGAGGCAGACGAAGGAAATTGCTCCTATCTCCCACCCAGTGAGAGGCTGAACACGAGGCCACCTGGAGTCCATCAGAGGCTACTCTCATGTTCCCAAGCCTTACACAGCCAATAGAGTCTTTCCACAGGCCGGTAGTGCATTTTCACTTTGTGGTGATTAATTTTATGTGGCAACTTGGCTGGGGCACAAAGTCCAGATAGTTTGTCAAACATTACTCTGGATGCTTCTGTGAAAGTGTGTTTTTCTTTAATGAGATTAACATTTAAACTGGTGGACTTTGAGTAAAGTAGATGACACTCCATAATGTGGGTGGGCCTCATCCAATCAGTTGAAGGCCTTACTTAATAGAAAGAGGCCTCACCTCCCCAGGCAAGCAGGAATTCTGCCAACAGATGGCCTTTGGGCTGCAGCTCTTCCTTGGGTCTCCAGCCTGCCGGCCTGCCCTGCGGATTTTGGACTCGCCAGCCTCCACAATTGCATGAGCCAATTCCTTAAAATAAGTCTCTCTCGATAAAGATAGAGAGATAGATGATAGAAATAGATACAGACATAGACATCCTACGGGTCCTATTTCTCTGGAATACTCTGACCAATTTATTTAACTCCTGTTTTCATTGGAAGGCTCCCAGGTATTTTGTGGTGGTGGTTTTCCTAAAGTGTTATCTGAGCTCCTAAGTCCCCAAGGCCTCTGATTCACCATTTAATTCAAAACCACTGCTCGGTCTGATACGAAGTCTCTTTCACCCCAAATCCTGGCATCCCATGTACTTTTTCAGACCTCTGCTGGTTACAGAACGTAGACTCTTCTTCGTTCACAGATCTTAGGTCAAGTGTAGGCTAGTCGTGGACAAGACAAGAGGAGACACATAGTCTACAAATCTCCCCTTGGATCGTCAAGCCCTTGGTTCCCAGCCACTCCATGTTCCCACCACCCAAGGAGGTAGATGGTTTCATTCTGATTCCAGAATCCTCTTCCAAATCCTCTGTGTTCAAACCAGTTTTCCGGAAACTCTCCTCAATGAACGTACACACTTTTCCATTTTTTTAAAATGAAACATGTTCTTGGGTAAGGACCATTCTGTTGAACATGTGTTTGCATCCTGCTCTGTGACAGAGGGCTGCCCTCAGAGTTGATATCATGAACAAGGTGGTACCTTTCCCTATGTTGACTAGCCCAGCTCACTCTGCTTTTTTGGTTATTAGGCCTGTTTTCTTAGACTTGCTGCCACTGCCCCACTGTTGGGCTGTCTACCATCTTTTCTCCTTACCATAAAACCTGCCCTCTCAGCATCACCCACCATCTGGTTTGCTGTAGGTTGGAGACCCAGTACCCAACTTCCAAGAGCCGTGGAAGTAGGTCCTGAGGAAGGCGGCGCTGTTGTGTAGGGGCGTCCCTGTAACTGTTATACACTTCATACTTGGCCTCTGGAAGGTCCATTTGTAACCTGGATTCAAGCCTTCATTTCCTCCCTTATAAATGATGATAATAATTACTACCTCATGGGCGGGAATTAAGGGAGATAATATGTGTAAAAAACCTGTCATATGTAAATATGTACTTACATATTTATATTATATGTATAGCACTTTACACATAAAAAACATTTAGTAAATGGTAGCTTTAATCTTCTTATTTTGACTGCTGTAGAATTATTACTTTTTTTTCCCTTCATCTCTTCTGTAGTATTGAAGTTGTCAAAATAAGTTAACACAATGTGCAATCTGATCTCTGTATTATTCTAGCTACACTTTTAGTGTCACCATAAAAAAAAGTGCCTTCTTACATTTAGGGTCTCTTTTGACCCTGATGACCTTCTGAGGGTGCTCAGTCAGTCTGTCCTAATTTACCAGGAGTGGAAAGGGAGCTTGACATGCATCTCACAGCTCTTTTCTTTCTCCTATGTAGGGTGTATACATACATTACATGGATCCAGAAGACTGGGAGAAGAGCCAGACTGCAAAATCCTTTGGGCAATTTTGATAAGTATTGGTTGATGATAGTGATGCTGTTGGAAACTTAAGTGGCCTGACTCTTCAAATTGTAAAGAATGTAGTGAATTAGAGAAGTTAGGTACAAATCAAATCCTTTTAAATGTTCACAGGGAATTTGCCTTTAAAAACCTTTCAGTGACTCCTTTTTTTCCTAGTAAAGATTAAATTGGGAAGTGAATAACTAGCCCAATGTTATCCATTTTGCCAATCTAGATTGCCCCATGCCCACGTGATCCAAGGGCATCACGAAGAGAAAAACCCAGATTGTTGAAGCCAAAGTGGACGCAGGGAATCACAAGGCCAGCTGACTTGGACAAATACCCAGATGGTTTTCCAGTCTACATCTGTCTCTCTTCAGTCTTGATCTCTCACAAATACTTCAGGTCGAGACTCACACTGGAGCAGGATGAGTCTTTCTAATCCATTCCTTCAAGCAGAAGTGGGAGGGCAGGGAAGGGGAAGGGATTTGTCTTCGGTGGGTGCTTTCCTTCCGAACTCTAACTTTAGGAGCAGAGAGTGGACACACCCCCATATGGATGCCTAGCTCCTTAGAGGGCGACCTGCATGGGCTGATAGTGTTTGAATAGTTGCTTGTCTCATCCAGATCCTCCTTCATTTATTTAAACTATGACATGATCAGAAACCTTTCTAGTGCCTTGGCCTCCTTTCCCTTCTCTCCACTCCTGATCCAGTCTAACTGAAGGTTCCGATTCGATTTGGAAGGAGAATAGATTTCTTTAGTCAAGAGCCAAGTTCTTAATGGGAGACTCAGGAGTCGATCCGATTGCGTGGCATGAAGAGCTCCTGGGCTGAGCCTCACTGCCGCCACAGATGCGATAGGCTACTCTCCCACACCAGCAGCAGCAGAAAGACTAGTTCTCCACTCCCACACTGTTGGTGGTGCAGCCACTATGGAAAACAGTATAGAGTGTCCTCAGAAAACTAAAAATAGAGTTGCCATATGACCCAGCAATCCCACTCCTGGGCATATATCCAGACAAAGCTGTAATTTGAAAAGATACGTACACCCCTGTGTTCATAGCAGCACTGTTTACGATAGCCAAGACATGGAAACAACCTAAATGTCCATCAACATGAATGGATAAAGAAGATGTGGGGGGGGGTGTATGTATACACACACACACACACACACACACACACACACACACGCAATGGAATATTACTCAGCCACTAAAAGGAATGAAATAATGCCAATAGCAGCAACATGGATGGACCTAGACATTATCATACTAAGTGATGTAAGTCAGAAAGAGAAAGACAAATACCATATGCTATCCCTTATATGTGGAATCTAAAATATAACACAAATGAACATATCTACGAAACAAAAACAGACTCGCAGACATAGGGAACAGACTTGCGGCTGCAGAGGTGGGGGAGGATTGGGAGTTTGGGATTGGCAGATGCAAACTATTACATAGGGAATGGATAAACAACAAGGTCCTACTGTGTAGCACAGGGAGCCATATTCAATATCCTGTGATAAACCATAAAGGAAAAGAATATGAAAAAGAATATATATATGTATAACTGAATCACTGGGCCATATAGCAGCAATTAAACACAGCACTGTAAATCAACTATACTTCAATAAAATTTTAAAAATATAGATTAGCTCTCCAGCAGGGTGACGCTGGGCAAGAAGCTGCTGGCTCTGCCCAAGGTGACAAGGACCAGAACACCTGCAAGGAAGGGGCATGAGCAAAGCCAGCACAGGACTGAAGCTACCCAGAAAGGGGGGTCCTATGACCCCCCCATCCTGTGTCTCCCCAGCCACACTTCTCCAGCCTGCTACCTTCCACTGCCATCTACTCACAGCTGAGAGGGCGCCCGGGGGGGAGCAGGCACAGAGCAGCTGGCCGTTTGGAGAGTGAACTCAGACTTCCCAAGAAAATCCCCGGAAGTCATGGACATGGGAGAGAAGGGAGGGGCTGGGTGGAGGAGAAAGGGGGGTTGGAGGCAGAGAGTTATCAGAAAGGCTCAGAGAGAAAGACCAGGGAACTTCCCACAGTGACTGAAAGGTAAATGAGCTTTACATCAGAGCTAGAAGGGATTCAGGGACAGTGGTTGAAGACTTTTGGGGGTCACAAACTGCCTTGGGATCCTGATAAAACTGGAGCTCTCCCCTGAGAAAAATGCATCTGAGCTCACTCACCTGTACCTCTCACACGTGCACGTGCGCACACACACACACAAAGTTCACATACCATTTCAGGAGGTTCACGGACCTCTCAACTTATCTTTGGGAACCCCAAGGTCTATAGATTCCTAGCTGAGGAACTCTGCCTCTAGTCCTGTGGTCCTGTGTCCTCAGCTGAGGGTAATTTTGCCCCTGCATCTAGTGGGCAGAGGCCAGGGGTGCTGTCAAACATCCTAAGTGCACAGGACCACGACCCATAGCAAAGTGTTGTCTGGCCCCAAATGTCAATAGTGCCAGTGTCGACAATCCTGCTGCATCATCTTATCATAGACATGTCCAGTAATCCACCTAAGATCACACAAGTAATTATTAGCAAGGCCAGGACTACTACCTGATAATAAATAATGATAGCCCATTTACTGAGCACTTATTGTGTACCAGACACTGTTCCAAGTACTTTACATGAATGAATTCACTTACGTCTCACAACCATCCTCTGAGTTGGGTGTAGTTATACCCATTTTACAGATAAAGAAATTGAGACAGAGCAGCTGTGTCCCAACCAAAGTCATGTGGCTGATAAGGAGTGAAGCTGGGGTTTGAACCCAGACAGTCTGGCTCTAGGGTCTGTCCAGGCCGTTAACCCTTGCAACACTCTGCCTGGATCCTAATAACAACCTGTATTCCAACAGGTCAGCAAAAAGTAGCATCCTACTGGGTGGGCAATACCAGTCCTCTAAAGTCCTTCTCTCTTTTCTCTATTGTTCAGACCCTGGTTTTAGTTTCCTATTAGACTCTATAGTTTTTCTTCTTGGAGTCGATTTCCCCTCTCCCTATGTAGATCTTATATTTCTGTAGTTATTTACAGTTTTCAAAATATATTTTCATCCACTATTTCATCTGATCTTTAAAACAACTCTATAAGGCAAGAAGGGCACTTTGCAGATGAGAAAAATGGAGAACGAGGTCTCTGGCCAGGCAAGTGGTTAGAGCCAGAACTGGCAGCCTCGGAGTGCTGTGCACGCCAGCTCTGTCTGCTACCTCTGGCCACCACTTAGCTCTTGTTCGGACCTCAGGGCCTCTGCAGCTTCTGTGATGACAGAATACTTATTCCCGAGCCTATTATATGAAACATTTTATTAACCTTCAACGGGAGGATAAATCTAGGTTCATAAGGCCAGACTTTAATTGAAACCTATTCATTTAACTTTTGCTACTAGAGTGAAGCAATCTAAAATTCCCAAGCATCGTCCTAGCTCCTGAATTGCTTCATCAGGCTCCTTCTGGCTCCTTGCTGCACTTCCTTGCTGAAGTTATGTTATGCTGTGGGCGACGCTGTTCTGTTTTGATTTTTCAAAAAAGTGAGCTGTGCTGGGCTGCCTGCCAGCTGGTGCTCTCACCTCTACCCAGAAACTGCACCCCTTTACATATCGCTGTGTGTCCTCAAACTCCACATTCCAGTCAACGGGGCCAATCTACAGTTCACATCTTCTCTGGGCAGAAATCTCAAGAAATGATTACCAGTACCTGGATAAGAACCAGTCTTTTAAGCAATGTTCAAAACAAGATCCCAGAACAGAAAAAAGAGTTCCAATTTCCCTTGCCTCTTCCCCACAGCACACAGGCCTTGCCTCTTGAGCCTGTGTAGTGAACAGAATTGCCTCTAGTTAGAGATAAAGTGAACGAGGAGCTTTCCTTAATTTAATTGTGAATCTATTCATTGACTCACCAAACTGTATATACTTAGAGTCTATTAGATGTTACTTTTTATACCCCACTGTGCTCTGAAAAGGAAGTAAGGCAGATGCAGGCTTTCTTTGTAAAGATCACTAGTTCATTTCAGTTTAATTCAATAGCTATGTCTTTACTGTTGGCTGACTACCCTGCCTCAAACCCGTCTCCTGCCTGTGAGACCTTTCACATTTCTTTGGACAAGGAAGATATTCACACACGAAGTAGCCTGAGGCTCATGAACAGTCCCCTCCCACTCACAATAGGTTAACTTGTGTTGATCAGGATTTTTTCAGATACCAGAGACACAACGTCTGCTGTGGCAGAAGGGAAGGAGATGTGTTGGTCTGGAGACAGGAAAGTAACTGTCTCAGGGATGGAGACTAGGGTCTCCAATGATGCACCAGGAGTCTCCCTCCTACTCTTGACTCAGCTTCCCAGCATCAACCCCCAGGTCAGCCTGATTCTCTCCTACTGTGGAAAGCTTTTTCTGAGTGGCGTGGGAAGCAGGACAGGGGTAAGACAAGACTGTCAACAGCCCATGTCACCCCTGCTCAGGAGCCCCCAGCAGAAGGAAAGAACCTTTCGCTATGCTTAAGCATGTCAAAATGTCCAGGTAGGACAGTGATTGGCCAGACTTTAAGGATCATGGATCTCATGGACCAATCATTGTGTGAGTGGAGTGGGGTGACCACTATGATTGGCCAAGCCTGCGTCACATGTCCATCCCTGTGCCCTGGCAGTGGGATAATGCAATGGCAGCCCCAGCAGTATCACACGTTTGGAGTTGAGGAGGACCACTTCCGCAGAGGAAGAGGGGTGGGTGGTATTGTTATCAGAAGAAGGCGAAAAGGTCTTTGGGTAGACCAAAAACAACAGATGGCCCCTACAATTATGTTCCAAGAATTCATTTGAAAGTGGTTGTTTGGAACTCAAATTATATTTCCCTATAAAAACCATCTTATAACAAGCTCTTGTATTTATGTGGTGTTTTGGGGTTTTTTTGCGGTACGCGGGCCTCTCACTGTTGTGGCCTCTCCCATTGCGGAGCACAGGCTCCGGACGCGCAGGCTCAGCAGCCATGGCTCACGGGCCCAGCCGCTCCGCGGCATGTGGGATCTTCCTGGACCGGGGCACGAACCCTTGTCCCCTGCATCGGCAGGCGGACTCTCAACCACTGCGCCACCAGGGAAGCCCTATGTGGTGTTTTAGAAGGCATTTTCTTTTCCATGATGTCATTCGACCCCTCAATAGCCCTGTGAGGTAAAGAGGAGAGGTACCACATCACCTTCAATCTCAAGCCAGTCCTGAAACATCCTTTATTGGGACGGGGTCTCTGTGCCAGTTCCCATGAACACTCAGATTCCGGGAAGGATTTCCATGACGGGGCAGGGTGTCACACTAAGATGACTGCTCCTTCCTGGTCTGAATATTTCCTCTCCCTTCTCCCCCAACTTTGTCCTGGGCCCCTCAGAGGCCACCTAATACGGATGGAGCCCCAAGGCTGTGGGCAGCATTGTGTGAAACTCTTAATGGAACAGAAGGTAGAAGGGTGAGTGTAAATGTTACCTTGCTGCCACCCAACTTCCTCTCAGGAAAATAGCCCGAGACTCTAAGGTGGAAGAAGGAGGGGGTGGCGAGTGCTGAGCTGAGCAGAAGTGTGGGTGTCTGGGACTATGGGAGTGGGGAGGAGGGTCGGGGTGTGGGCTGTGAAGACAGGAATGTTCTGTCTTAATTTATCCACTATGTGATGCTGCAATAAAACTCCCCCTATATAAATCCCTGGAGGGCCAGTTACATTTTCTAGAGCAAGACATTTAGCTTCCCTGAGGGGGTAGAGTAGATCGTGAGGGGTCAAAGGGAAGGGGCAGAGGCAAAGGAAGATTTGGAATGCTCAGAAGAAGCAGGAAGTTGGAGTCAGAGGTGACTCAAGGATACATAAGCCCTGGAATTGGCAGAAATCATGGGGAGGGCATCAGCCATCCTCGGGATGTGGAGTGAGTGTTGAGTAGACCCTCTTATTGAGGTATTGTTGCCTTCAATGTTATATTAGTTTCAGGTGTACAGGATAGTGACTTGATATTTTTATAGATTACACTATAAAATTATTATAAAATATTGGCTAGGGACCTCCCTGGTGGTCCAGTGGTTAAGAATCCACGCTCCAAATGCAGGGGGCCGGGGTTCGATCCCTGGTCAGGGAACTAGATTCCGCATATCACAACCAAGACCCCTCGTGCCACAACTAAGACCTGGAGCAGATAAATAAATAAAATATTGGCTATATTCCCTGTGCTGTACGTTACATCCTTGTAACTTACTTATTTTGTCAAGGGGCTGGGGAGCTCTGTTTAGCAGGCACATGCCCCACTCCCCCCGTCCCATGTTCAGTTCTCTGTGACCGCAGCTCCTGCCAAGCACTGACCAACCCCAGGCCCCATAGGTCTTGGCCAGGGATGTGGAGGAGAGAGAGAGGACGTGTGCGGCAGGATCATGAAGGAGAGAGTCCCTCTTCATCAGAGACAGTGGACCCTGGATCATTCTCAGGAAAGGAGTGGAGGCTGGGCAGGGTGCCCAGGGATCGTCTTCCACAAAAAAGTTAAAAGTGATCAGCAAAAGTGGAAAGAAAGACTTTCCCAGATCACTCTTCTACTCAAAAACTTCCCTAGGACCCAGGGCACCAAAGGCTTTTGAAATCAGCAGAACCTTTGACCAAGTAATTCTGCTTCTAGAAATTTATCCCTAAGAAATAATCAGAGGCATGCATAGATATGTATATACCTGAATGCCATCAACACATTATTTATATTTCGAAAAACTGACAGCAACCAGGTAACCATTAATATGGAATTGATTAAATAACTTATCAATGGAATACTCTGTAGTCATTAAAAATCATGTTTTAAAAGATTATTTGCTGAATCAATGGACAAAGGATTAATCTCCAAAATATATAAACAGCTCATGCAGCTCAATATTAAAAAAACAAACAACCCAATCGAAAGTTGGGCAGAAGACCTAAATAGACATTTCTCCAAAGAAGATATACAGATTGCCAACAAACACATGAAAGGATGCTCAACATCACTAATCATTAGAGAAATGCAAGTCAAAACTACAATGAGGTATCACCTCACACCAGTCAGAATGGCCATCATCAAAAAATCTACAAACAATAAATGCTGGAGAGGGTGTGGAGAAAAGGGAACCCTCTTGCACTGTTGGTGGGAATGTAAATTGATACAGCCACTGTGGAGAACAGTATGGAGGTTCCTTAAAAAACTAAAAATAGAACTACCATATGACCCAGCAATCCCACTACTGGGTATATACACTGAGAAAACCATAAATCAAACAGAGTCATGTACCACAATGTTCATTGCAGCTCTACTTACAATAGTCAGGACATGGAAGCAACCTAAGTGTCCATCGACAGATGAATGGATAAAGAAGATGTGGCACACACATACAATGGAATATTACTCAGCCATAAAAAGAAATGAAATTGAGTTATTTGTAGTGAGGTGGATGGACCTAGAGACTGTCATACAGAGTGAAGTGAGTCAGAAAGAGAAGAACAAATACCGTATTCTAACACATATATATGGAATCTAAAAAAAAAAAAAACAAAACGGTTCTGAACCTAGGGGCAGGACAGGAATAAAGACACAGATGCAAATGGACTTGAGGACACGGGGAGGGGGAAGGGTAAGCTGTGACAAAGTGAGAGAGTGGCATGGACATATATACACTACCAAATGTAAACTAGTTAGCTAGTGGGAAGCAGCCGCATAGCACAGGGAGATCAGCTTGGTGCTTTGTGACCACCTAGAGGGGTGGAATAGGGAGGGTGGGAGGGAGGGAGATGCAAGAGGGAGGAGATATGGGGATATATGTATACGTATAGCTGATTCACTCTGT
Source organism: Globicephala melas (assembly GCF_963455315.2). Lineage (NCBI taxonomy): Eukaryota > Metazoa > Chordata > Mammalia > Artiodactyla > Delphinidae > Globicephala > Globicephala melas. The sequence continues at coordinate 6,210,380 of NC_083326.1, read as the reverse complement.
TATACAGCAGAAACTAAAACACCATTGTAAAACAATTATACTCCAATAAAGATGTTAAATATATATATATATATATATATATATTTTTTTTTTTTTTTTGCAGTACATGGGCCTCTCACTGTTGTGGCCTCTCCCGTTGCGGAGCACAGGCTCCGGACGCACAGGCCCAGCGGCCATGGCTCACCAGCCCAGCCGCTCCACGGCATGTGGGATCTTCCCGGACCGGGGCACGAACCCGTGTCTCCTGCATCGGCAGGCAGACTGTCAACCACTGCGCCACCAGGGAAGCCCTAAAAAAATATTTTTAATAAATAAATAAAAGAAAATCCTGCAGCCAAAAAGAAAGAGAAGAAAAGTGAAGCCAAAGAAGAAGGTAGGAGTGATACTGTGGCTGTTCTGGGTGGGGTGGAGGTGGGATGGTGGTGGGGGCAGTGGAGACTGCCAGTCTTGAGACCCAAAGAGCTTCAGATTTAATGGCCATTAACAGAGACAGGAACAGGGCCTGAGGCCAGCATGCACTGGAACTATAATTCCCACATAGAGCCAAGCCCTTTTAAAGCTTTTACCCTCCATAAAACAATGACGGGGGTGGGGGGTGGGGAGTGAGGAATCTGCTCACTTACAAAGAGAGATAATAAGGTGGCTTGTCTATCTTGTCCAGAGCTCTAATAGAAAATATATCTCCCCTAATAATTTATAATGAGGGACCCACCTTTATCTAGATTAGGGATTCACATTTATACTATCTGTATGATTCAGTAAGCCCTCACCTCGCCCCACGTAAGAGATTAACATCTCAGGCTGAAAGCACTGTGAGATTTAAATGCAATACTGCTCTCCAGAGACCACAGAGGAATTTCACAGATGAAACCCTGCAAAACATGAATTCACAATCCAAAATTCAAAATATGCAAGGAAATAAGCCACCATGAGTGAAAATCAGCAGACGAACTCCCAATCACTTCAGATAATAGAATTGTCACATATATACCATAGGGTTGTTTTAATTTCCAAGAAACATTTTGTTAAGGTAAAATGCCTCATTCTGTCAAAGACCAATTCCCGTTCAAAGCTTTTTAATCAAAGTCTTAGTGAAAGATACACATTTGTCAAATGTATAGATAATACATAACTTGAAGATATCACAGATCTTTCATATGCCAGAATTACATGTTCAGCAAGATTTTGGAAAGATAAAACGATGGGCTAAAACAACAAGATGAAATGTAACAGGGAAAAAATAAAATAAATTTCTGCCATATTAAAAATTATCAGCTGCAAAATACAGAACAGAAATACTTGGACTGAAGTAATCCAGGTGAAGAAATGAGTGGAGAGATGTGACAGGCAGGGAGAGAGAGGTGTCACTTGATAGCTACATTATTTTTTTTTTTTAGGTATAATTCACAAACCACAAAATTCACCCTTCTAAAGTGTACAATTCAGCAATTTTTAGCTTATTCACCACGTTGTGCAACCATCACCACTCTCTAGTACCAGAACATTTTCATCAGCCCAGAAAAGAAATCCTATATGCATTGGCAGTCACTCCACATTCCCTCCTCTTCCCAGCTTCTGCCACCACTAAGCTACTTTCTGTCTCTGTGGACTGGCCTATTCTGGACATTACATATAAGTGAAATCACACAATATGTGGCCTTTTGAGTCTGGCTTCTTACACTTAGCATGATGTTTTCAAGGTTCATCCACATTGTAGCATGGAACAATGTGTCATTTCATTTTTTGTAGGTGAAAAGCATCCCATTGTTTACGTGGTCCATGTTTTGTTTATCCATCCATTCTTCAGCTGATGGGCATTTGGTTTATTTCTACTTTTTGGCTGTTATGAATAATCCCACTATGAATATTTGTGAACAAGTTCTTGAGTGAAAATATTTTCCCCTGGGCTTCCCTGGTGGTGCAGTGGTTGAGAGTCCGCCTGCCGATGCAGGGGACATGGGTTCGTGCCCCGGTCCGGGAAGATCCCACATGCCGCGGAGTGGCTGGGCCCATGAGCCATGGCCACTTAGCCTGCGCATCTGGAGCCTGTGCTCCGCAACGGGAGAGGCCACAACAGTGAGAGGCCCGCGTACCGCAAAAAATATATATATATATATTTTCTCCTTTTCAATGATTTGTCATTTTATTTTCTTGATAGTGTCCTTTGAAGCACAAAATTTTTTTAATTTGGATGATGTCCAATTTATCTATTTTTTCTTTTTTCAGTTGTGCTTTTGGTGTCATATCAAAGAAACCATTGTCTATTCCAAGGCCACAAAGATTTACTCCCATGTTTTCTTCTGTTTTACAGTTTTAGCTCATACATTTAGATCTCTGATCCATTTTGAGTTAATTTTTGTATATGGTGTGAGGTAGGGTCCAACTTCATTCTGTCGCATGTGATATTCAGTTGTCCCAGCACCATTTGTTGAAAAAACTATCCATTTCCTCCATTGAATTGTCTTGGCACTTGATAGTTACATTCAATATAACTGCCAGAAAGACCCCCCAAAAATGCTAAGAGCCAAGTGAAATGTAGGATTCATTAATAACCATGCCCACGGTACCAATACTTCTTCTCGGGGACTTACATATCCAGTGGTGTCCTATCATTGGGGTCATTTCTGTCTGTTCTCCAGACTTGATGTTTTTGAGTTGTACCTGGGTGTAAAAGACAATTATGGCTTTGTATTCACCAAGGTTGTCCAGAAATTTCAGGTTTTTTTCAGCACCAGGACCAAATATTATTTCTCTGAATCACTGGCCATTTGTTTTCCATAAACAATTAAAATGATCGAAAGTTCCATCAGTTCAACATACCACTGACTTTACCCTGAAAGCAGCTGTTCCTAGCTCTGTAAGTCTGGAGTGACCTCAAGAGAACTTGGGCCCAGGCCATATTTGAGGAGCCAAGTTCCCCACTTCTGGGAGACAGCCCACAGGCTTGGGAAAAGCCACATAGGATGCTGGATAACTGGATTTACTTGGATATTCCTGGTTTCTGAGACTTGTTAAACCCGCAGAGATGCACACAGACAAGCCTCCCTGGATTGCTTTGGATAACATTCCTCACTTAGGCATTTCCAGCATTCTGCTGACATCTTTACTATGGTTTGATCACACTGTATTGTGATAAGATTAATAGCTAACACATACTGAGAATTTATTATATGGCAGGCATTGTTCTAAGAACATTACCCATCCTATGACTAGCTACTGGGATTAGGCCCATTTTATAGATGAAGAAACTAAGTGTTTAAATAACTTCAGAAAGATCACACAACCTGTAAGGATTCAGTTGCTTGGAGCCTGGCCCCAAATCCTTAATGGTTTAAGGATTAAATGGTTCAAGCACCCAGAATCAGAATCTGAACTCCTGGAGGACACCCTCTGCCTATACTGTTTTCTGCAGGCAGATGTTATCAGGAACTAGATAATGTCATAGCTCGAAGTAAACTTAGAGGTATCTAGTCCAGCTCTCTCACGTTACACATAATAAAAGCAAGACCCAGAAAGGGGAAGCAGCAAAGTTGGGACCAGAATTCCAGGTTCCTGACTCACAGTAAAGCACTTTTCCCTTCACTCTTGATCCATTTAAGGCAAGAATGTCTACAATGTAAGGAATGTCTACGTGAGCAAGGCCTGTCTGCGTCTTTGGAGGACACAGGATTTGCCTCTTGCCCATTTTCAATCCATGTCACATAGTCCCTCAACTCAAGAGGGCAGCAGGGCCCCAGTCAGCCTCCATGCTGGGCCGTACCTCATGAGGAAAGTGACCAAAAGCAGCTCACGAGGTCCAACCAAAGCTCTCCCCTTGCTTCCCACTCCCCAGGGGGTCAGAGGCAGGCTGAGAAACACAACTGTGGGATTCCTGGGATATTTCAAAGGTACGTGGGGACTGTGGGACAGAATATTTGAAATCAGGTTTCTCATGGAGACCTGTCTATATAGTCTCCATAAGTCTCTAGGCCAACAGCTTGACCCAATGGTGGTTCCAGCAGAAGGATAGTAAAAATGCGTAATGCTGGTCTTATCGCCATGCAAATTTCTCCAAAGAGCTCCCAGCTCTGGCTGGTATTTTATGGCCCTTATCTTCACCTGCACGGTTAGGAAAAGACTGCTATTTTGCTGTATTGGGGGTTAGCACGTTGAAGGTTCCAGAAGGACAGCTAGCCTGCCCTAGCCTGTGGGACTAGTTCACTGTAGAGCTGGTCTCATCGTGCTCTGCTCGACACACAGTTTGCTAGACCCTGTCACTCTTTCCTCATTCTGAATTGATCTTTAATCAAATTCAGGCCACTAGTTTGAACTCTGAGACGCTGACACATGGCATTAAAGGCTTTAAGGAGATCAGTGGTTCTCGGTTGGGGTGGTTTTGTTTCCCAGGAGACATTTGGCAATGTCGACAGATGTTTTTAGTTGTCACAACTCGGGAGGTGCTAGTGGCGTGGGCATCTAGTGAGTAGTGGTCAGGGGTGCTGCTCAACAACTTACAAGGCACAGACAGCCCCACAGCAAAGAGTCATCCAGTAGTGGTGGGGGGAGTGTTGGTGGGAGTAGTGGTGGGGCTCTAGCTTCTAGAGTATGTTGGGGGATTGAGGGTAAGAGGAGATATAGGGGGAGTTATTCCAGATTAATCCAAGAAAAAGATAAGCCCAAACTGCTGCCTTGGATCCAAGCCAGGGGGACAATTAGAAGCCCCAGATTGGGACTTCCCTGGTGGCGCAGTGGTTGAGAGTCCGCCTGCCAATGCAGGGGACACGGGTTCGTGCCCCGATCCGGGAAGATCCCACATGCCACGGAGCGGCTGGGCCCGTGAGCCATGGCCGCTGAGCCTGCGCGTCCGGAGCCCGTGCTCCGCAACGGGAGAGGCCACAACAGTGAGAGGCCCGCATACTGCAAAAAAGAAGAATCCGCCTGCCAATGCAGGGGACACGGGTTTGAGCCCTGGTCCAGGAAGATCCCACATGCCGCGGAGCAACTAAAGCCGTGCGCCACAACTACTGAGCCTGCTCTCTAGAGCCTGTGAGCCACAACTACTGAGCCCACGTTCTGCAACTACTGAAGCCCACATGCCTAGAGCCCGTGCGCCTAGAGCCCGTGCTCTGCAACAAGAGAAGCCACAACAATAAGAAGCCCGCGCACCACAACGAAGCGTAGCCCCTGCTTGCATGCAGCAATGAAGACCCAACGCAGCCAAAAATCAATCAATAAATAAAATTTAAAAAAAACAAAAAAACGGAATGTTTTGGTTTAAAAAAAAAGAAGCCCCAGGTTTGGTTTGCTTGAGTGTTTGTGTAAAGGGGAGATTGTTTGCCTTCTTAAAGAGCGCTATGTAATCGACTCTGCCTATCAGTCTCAGGGAGGCCTGTGAGCCCCGGGCAAGCACATTTCTCCGGAAGGAAGTGAACCTTGGCTGCCGGCTGCCCCAGCCCCACCTGGGCTAATGAGTCATCCAAGTGAAAGTGTCTGCGCACCCAGGCTCCAGGAAACCACACACCCAGGCACCCTCCCTCCCACTTCTCAGGACACAGCTCTCCCCGATTAAGGTGCCGTCTCTCAGGCTCCCCTGGAGCGTGGCCCACACCTGTGGGGGAAGAGGAGGGGCCTCAGGTAGAAATTCCTGCTAGTGAAGCTCTCCTGCAAACACACCCTTCACTTTCTAGCTAACACCTCACACTCTTTCTTTCTGACCTGATTTCTCACTTTTAACCTACTTCCTGAAGCTGAAAGAGACATGAAGATAGAAGCAAAGTGTCACATGGTAGGGAAAAACGTTTACGGCACACCTAATATTTCGGGCAAGCCTATAGCAAGGAAAATCATTAGCAGATTCATGTATTAGGACCAGATTATGATCTTAGAGTCAACTCTATTCTTTATCTCATGTGGATAAAGGTTTTATGCCTGTTTTCAGGCATCGGTTCCCATCAACATGTGGCAAAATATTTCCGCTGCCTTAGATGCGTTTACTTTTGACGTCATTTGTATTTCAGGGCAAGAGCCCAGATCAGATATGAGTTTTCATTGGATAATCATACTTCCCATGAGAATCTTAGAGGCACTGTTCTTCCTTGCTAAGGTTCTCACTCGAGGGCCTTTTTCTTTTTTCTTCCCACACCACGTGGCATGTAGGATCTTAGTTCCCTGACCAGGGATCCAGCCCGCGCCCCCTGCAGTGGAAGCACGGAGTCTTAACCACTGGACCACCAGGGAAGTCTCAACCACTGGACCGCCAGGGAAGTCTCGAGGGCCTTTTTCTGCAATCAATCCACTCAGCAAACATTGGCAGAGCTCAGGTGGGGTCTTGGGTGTGGGATGGACCTAGAGACCCCCTTCTTATGAATAGAATACAGCAAAAATGAAGGAATGTCACTTCCATGATCAGGTTACTGGAGGAAGGGGCCGTGAGCCAAGGAATGCGGGCAGCTTCTAGCAGCTGGAAAAAGCAGGTGCACAGATTCTCCCCTACAGGCTCCAGGAAGGAACACAGCCCTGCTGACACCCTGATCTTAGCTCAGTGAGCCCCGTGTCAGATTTCTAACCTACGGAACCATAAGACAATAAATGTGTGTTGTTTTAAGCCATCAAGTTTATGGAAATTGTCTACTACAACAACAGGAAATGAATACACCTAATGACCTGATCCTGGAAACTACATGGCTTGTTTACTTTCTTGGCACCTCTAAGGTAGATACTATTCACTCACATACTTCAGATAAGGACATTCCATCTTGCCCACAGTCTCATTGCAGGTAAGTGGCCAGAGCCAGGATTTGAATCTGATCCACTTAGAGCAGTGAAGGAGTGAAGAAGCTGTGGGGTGCAGAGAATGGGGGTGCAGGTATGGCAAGAAATTGAAGGAGTTTTTTTTTTTTTAATAAATTTATTTATTTATCTTTGGCTGTTTTGGGTCTTCGTTGCTGTGCGTGGGCTTTTCTCTAGTTGCGGTGAGCAGGGGCTACTCTTGGTTGCCGTGCGTGGGCTTCTCATTGCGGTGTCTTCTCTTGTTGCAGAGCACGGGCTCTAGGCATGCGGGCTTCAGTAGTTGTGGCACGCGGGCTCAGTAGTTGTGACTCACGGGCACCAGAGCACAGGCTCAGTAGTTGTGGCGCATGGGCTTAGTTGCTCCACGGCATGAGGGATCTTCCCGGATCAGGACTCGAACCCGTGTCTCCTGCATTGGCAGGCGGATTCTTAACCACTGTGCCATCAGGGAAGCCCCTGAAGGAGTTTCTGAAAGCCCTCTTTTTGTCTGAGAAATAAGATGATGCAAATTCTGCTAAAATGACTTGGAAATAGTGGGTTGAGAGCTTGAGGAAAAGGTAAAGTTTGAGCTAAAATGTTTCCTTGATTCTAAGATGACACGAATTAGAAGAAATGCCATCAATCTAATAGCAGGTTATTGCAGGGAGCACTGTCATATTAAAAATGTACACATAGGTTATAAGACACATCTTAATTAAGGTTCTTTAAAATATTTTTTAAGAGTGAGTCTTAGAATGAAGGAAATGATGCCCTTGTTTTAGGCAGTCAGAGGGGAGCTGACTAGGGTCACAGGGGAGGGCTGTATGTTTGCCTGGAGTCCACAAGGATGGACCCCATGGGTTGGAGTGCTTAGAGGGTTGGAGTGTGCCGACTCCCTTGCTGGGCACCAGGATATAAAGATGATACAACGTGGAATTCACTGTTAAACAAAGGACAGGCAGTGAAGTTCCAGAAGAGGTGATTAATTCAGAATGGAGGAATCCTCACTTGTGAGTCAGTTAGTCTTGGAGGCTTCATGGGAGCTCAACAAGCCAAGAACAGGAACACTCCAGAAAGAAGGAACAGGATGAGTAAGGCAACAGGCATTGGGAACTGCAGAGAGTTGGGTTGGCTGAGATGTCAGGGATGAGGTGGGAGCATCAGTAGATGATTTTGCAAAAGCAGGCAGAGAACTGTGGCCTTTTGCTCTGAGGAGCCACAGCACGATATCAGGCAAGGGAATAAAATGATCAGATTTGCTTTTTGGACTCCACACAGTCAAGGCTCTGCCTCCGCCCAGGAGCGAGAATGCACTCTGCCTGAAGCCCGTATGAGTGGGGCTCCCTTGGGAGACTGTGGACCCAGCTGCTCCCGGCTTCCTCATCAGGGCGGACTGGAAGGGTGTCAGCTGGGAGCAGCCAGGCCAGTTCAGAGGCTACCACATTAATTCAGGCCAAAGGAAAGAAGCTAGTCTTGGGTGGGGAGGGGGTTGGGGGGTGGGGTGGGGGGGAGGTTTCAATTTGCAAGTCATTGAGGAGAAAACATCCCAGGAGCAAGATGGATGGTTGGAGGAGAGGCTCAAGGAAGGGGAAGCTGGGACGGAGTGAGAGAGTGGCATGGACATATATACACTACCACATGTAAAATAGATAGCTAGTGGGAAGCAGCCGCATAGCACAGGGAGATCAGCTCGGTGTTTTGTGACCACCTAGAGGGGTGGGATAGGGAGGGTAGGAGGGAGACGCAAGAGGGAGGAGATCTGGGGATATATGTATATGTATAACTGATTCACTTTGTTATACAGCAGAAACTAACACACCATTGTAAAGCAATTATTATACTCCAATAAAGATGTTAAAAAAAAAAAAAAAGATCTCCCGTTTCCTGACTCCGGGAAGTGATGGGAGGGACTGGGATGTTGTCCGCACTGAAACACGCAGGAACAGCATTTTTGGAAAAGAAGGGGGTCAGGTCAATTAGGGTCCTATGAAACAGTCAGGATGCCATGAAGCAGGCACCGGGCTAGACGGCTCAGCTTCCTGCCCAGAATCCAGGACCTGGCTGGAGAGGAGGAAGTGGGAGTCGGACCACCAGGGTTCCACCCGCAGCCCACCATCCTCAGCTGTGCCACAGCTCTGGGTCTCATGCCCATCATCTGTGAAATGGGCTTAACACTAAGACCTCCTGCCCAGGGTGGTGCTGAGGATTAAAGGATAACACACGGCGGAGCTTTCAGTGCCCAGCCTGGCACAAGCTGGTGCCCAGTGAACAGCAGCTGGGGTTATTTCTGTAGGCGACTAATAGATATTGGATGAGACCAGGACTGAATAAACGTAACTAAAACCAACAGGAAGAGCTGATGAGACAAAAAGGAAAAATACTGTATAATTTCACTTATATAAGGTACCTGGAGTTGTCAAATTCATAGAGATAGAAAGTGGAATGGTAGTTGCCTGGGGCTGGGGGGAAGGGGGGAATGTGGAGTTATTGTTTAATGGATGTAGAATTTCCCTTTGGAAAGATAAAAATGTTCTGCAGATGCAACACTCTTTGACATAAATTGTAGCAATATTTTTTTGGATCCTTCTCCTAAAGCAAAGGAAATAAAAGTAAAAATAAACAAATGGAGGACTTCTCTGGTGGTCCAGTGGCTAAGACTGTGCACTCCCAAAGCAGGGGGCCCAGGGTTGACCCCTGGTAAGGGAACTAGATCCCACATGCCACAACTGAGTTCACATGTCACAACTGAAGATCCTGCATGCCGTAACGAAGATCCTGCACGCTGCAATGAAGATCCTGTGTGCCGCAACTAAGACCCAGCACAGCCAAATAAATAAATAAATATATAAATATTTTTAAAAAAGAGTGGGACCTAATTAAGCTTAAAAGCTTTTGCATTGCAGAGGAAACCATCAACAAAATAAGAAGACAACCTACTGAATGCAAGAAAATATTTGCAAATGATATGACTAAGGGGTTAATATCCAAAATATATAAATAGCTCATACAACTCAACATCAGAAAACCAAACAACCCAATTTAAAAACGGGCAGAAGAACTGAATACACATTTTCCCGAAGAGGAAATGCAGATGGCCAACAGGCACATGAAAAGAACCTCAACATCACTAATTATCAGGGAAATGCAAATCAAAACCACAATGAGATATCACCTCACACCTGTCAGAATGGCTATCATCAAAAAGAGCACAAATAACAAATGTTGGTGAAGACACAGAGAAAAGGGAGCCCTCGTGCACTTTGGTAGGGATGTACATTGGTGCAGCTACTGTGGAAAATAGTATGGAGGTTCCTCAAAAAACTAAAAATAGAACTACCATATGACCCAGCAATTCCACTCTGAGTATATACCTGAAAAAAACAAAAACATTAATTTGAAAAGGTACATGCACCCCAATGTTCATAGCAGCATTATTTACAATTGCCAAGATATGGAAGCAACTCAGATGTCCATCAACAGATGAATGGGTAAAGTAGATGTGTATATATATATATATACACATTTATATATACGTATATATATATATATATAATGTGTGTGTATATACACACAGACACACACACACACACAATGGAATACTACTCAGCCATAAAAAAGAACAAAATTTTTCCATTTACAGCAACATGGATGGACTTGGAGGGCACCATGCCAAGTGAAATAAGTCAGAGAAAGACAAATACTGTGTGATATCACTTATGTGTGGAATCTAAAAAATACTACTAGTGAATATAACAAAAAAGAAGCAAACTGACAGAGAAAACAAACTAGTGGTTACCAGTAGGGAGAGGGAAGCAGGGAGGGGAAACATAGGGGTAGGGGATTAAGAGGTACAAATAATTATGTATAAAATAAGCTACAAGACATATTGTACAACACAGAGAATATAATCAATATTTTATAATAACTATAAATGGAGTACAACCTTTAAAAATTGTGAATCACTGTATTGTACACCTGTAACTTATATAATATTATACATCAACTATACCTCAGTTTTTTTAAATGTTCTGAATCAATATCTTGTAACAACCTATAATTGTAAAGAATCTGAAAAAGAATATATATATATATATATATATACATATAAAACTGAATCACTTTGTATCAACTATACATCAATTTTTAAAAATGTTCTGGAGATGGCTGGTAGCGATGGTGATGCAACAATGTGAATGTTCCTCATGTCACAAAACCATACACTTAAACCAGCTAAAATTATAAATTTTGTATTATGTATATTTTATCACAGTAAAAATCAATTAAAAATGCAAAAAAAAAAAAAAAAGAATAAACAAGACAACCCTGGGAAAACGAATGGGACGAGAACAGAAGAGATGACTGAGATAAAGTTGCTTTAAAACCACTCTATCTGTGCAGATAAAATTTATAGTGAAGAATGTGGCCTGGTTCTTAGTCATTTCAAACACCTCTGGGTTCCCTGGCTTCACACACCTGGGGTTTATCACACTGGGAGCTAATATTCACACAGCTCTGGGCCGACACTCTGTTAAGTGTGTCAGCAACTTTAAGGCTCCTAAGAACAGAGCTGGGGCACCCGCTTTCCTAAGAACACAGCTGGGGCGTGTGGGGGAAAAAGAGGTGGGTGACATTGGTGGGGTTGCCAAGGTAGAGCCATCAATTAGGTCTAAAGAAAATCTGAAGGAAAAAAAAAACCCACATCAGATCATTTCTGTAGCTATGACCAAAACCTGGGGAGCCAGGTCAGGGAATGGTGAAAGAGTGTCACTAAATTCCCGACCCAGGAAGCCAGGCCCCAGCCTGGACATGGCAGGTTGGCAACTCCACATGCTTCTCACCAGGGCCTGCAGGCAAGGGAGGCCAAGACCCCAGCACCAGCCCTGCCTCCTGGCCTGGAGGCCCCACTGCAATCTTTCCCAGACTCTGAATTGGATCCTCCATTTGGCCTCCCATCAATGGGGCCTCAGACCAGTCCCAGCAGAAGCACATGTGGCTCCAGTCTCCTCGTGTCAGAAAAGTCCCAACCCCATCATTCCCCCTCCTTGGCCTCCCTCCTGTTCTCCACTCCTGCACTAAGCCAATGTGACTATGTGCACTGCTGCAAAAAAAAAAGATGTTCCAGACCACGCTGGCAGCCCTGATGCCAGTTGTGGAAAGGACCAAGAGGAAGAAGAGACAGGGTGTGGGCCTGGCCCCAGCCACACCCCGGGACATCAGCTGGAGGCTGCACATGCCCTCCACGCAGGAGAACACACCAAAACATAACACAGCCCTGTACCTTTGCAAATGACCAGAGCCTGCAGCCAAACATGACAGAGCCTTCCCAGCTGCCCGGCAGATGGAAGCATCGGCCAAGCTTGCCAAGCTTGAGTTCTGTCAAAAAGACTCTGGAGGGGGCCTCAACCACAGACTGTGCTCTCAGCGCAAGAGCAGAGCCAAAACAGCCTGTCATATCCATCCAAGGAGCAATGGAGTAGAGAAAGTGGAGGATCTACGGGGCTCTGTCCTCAGGGCAGCCCCAGACGTGCCTCTTAGAAGGAGTGGGCCTTGAGGACTTGATAACTTGTCTGAACCTCGTTTGCCATATCTGCAAAATGAGGCTAATAAAACCCCACAGGCTGACTGTACTAAAAGAGAAAATAAACAAGTGCTCCCTGACCTTAGTTATGATTATGCCAGTGATTATCCCGTGGCTTGGTTAATCAACATGAGTTTATTGATCACCTACTATACGCCAAGGACATTCTACACATCGCCTCATCTTATCTTCACGACAGCCCTAAGAGGAAGGTATTGTTATTCCCGTTTCATGGACAAGGAAGTGGAGGCTGGGCAGGGAGGTTAATCATTTGCTCAGAGTTATGTTGCCAATAAGTGACAATTCTTGCAGACGGGCGGCCTCCAAAGCCCATGCTCTTTGCACTGTAGGACTCTAACCCAGCTCTCCAGGGCAGAAAACGTGCACAAGAGACAGGACGCACGTGGGTGGAACAATTAGGGTAAGGTGTAGACTCAGGCTGAAGGAGTTCAGCCTCCAGGGAGAGACAGGTGAGCAGAAACCAGGGCCCAGTGTCAGGTGAGCCTGGAGCTCCCTAGGGCCAAGGTGAGGGCTGGGTGAGAGAGAGGAGCTGCGAAAGGGCTCCTCTTGGAGAGGGGGGGTGAAGGGGGCTGGGTAGGCGCAATGGTTTACAGAGGCCCAGGGGGCAAGTCTCTGAGAATATTCTCCTTCTAGAAGCTGTGACAGCCCCTCTCCCCACCCCCAACTCAGGGCACAATTACAGCTCAGCCAAGTTTGCCTTTCATCTCCTGCAGCTTCCCCATCTTCACCCTCTATCCCCTTGCGGGTTCCCTTCTATCTAAGCACTCAAGACTCCAAGGTGCCCTTGTCCGTCCACTGATTCTCAACCCCTCCTGAGCACTAGAATCTCCTAGGGGACCCTTAAAAACAGACGTGGACCCTCCTCGAGAAATTCCATTTCAGTTAGTCTGGAAAGGGTGAAGAAGGCCGACAATGGCCTGAGAGATGAAAGGACTTTTCTGGGTCACAAAGCCGCTAGCAGGGAGGCCTGGATTCCCCTAAGTCTTCCTAACTTGGAGCTCAGTTCCTCCCCATAGCAACCACGTGCCTGTGGAGGACGGGCGCCCAAGCACTTGCCCATGCGTGTCTCCTAGTGTTGGGGTCCCAGGCTGGCGTTCCTCCCTCGGCCTTGCTCTGCCCCAGTCCACCCCCAGCAATGACCACTGCCGTTTCCCACTTGATGTCAGAAGCACGTTCCTCAGCAAAGTCTGAGTTTTGGACTTTGGACAGTGAAAAATACAGCTTTGACAGCCAGGCCGTGTAGAGCCCAAAATCAGTTTCCAAACTCCTGTTGGCTACAAGGCCTGTAAACAGACTTTGATGCCCCTCAGGTCAGCCCCTGGAGGCCCTTAGCCTTGGTTTCCATGTCTTGAATAGAGAATAAATACTAGTACTATTTAACTCACAAGGCTTTTGCAAAGGTAACTGGAAATGATATCCACAGAGAATAATGCCTGACAGAGGAACTGGCACTCAGTCCTCCCACAAATGTTTGCTCAGAATCTGGTGCAGACGAGGCATTATCTGAGCGTGAGGGGAGAACGTTTGTGTCCCTAAGATGCCCCTGTCTCAGGGCTCCCAGTAGAGGAGGGATTCAAGCAAGTAGAGAGGCAGTTAGTACGCAGAGAGCCGTGTGCTCCGGGGACACAGAAGGGACACAAGTAACCCATCTGAGAACACACATCAAGAGGTTCCCATGAGTCAGGCTGAAGGGGAAGGGAGTCAGGGCAGCCCTGAAGGAAAGGCGAGTACAAGGAAATCCAAGTAACTGCGTTACAGCTGAAACAGAAGTCGTGCTTTGGTTTCCTAGGGCTGCCATAACAAACTATCCTAAACATGGTGGATTAAAATGACAGAAATTTATCCTCTTACAGTTCTGCCAGCTATAAGTCCAAATCAAGGTATCATCAGAGCCAAACTCCCCTCTGAAGGCTCTCGGGCAGAATCCTTCCTTGCTTCTTCCTAGCTTCTGTGGGGTCCCGGCAATCCTTGATGTCTGTAGCTACATGACTCCAATCTCTGCCTCTTCTCTCTGTGTCTCTTCTTCCCATGAGGACACTTAGCATTGGATTTAGGGCCCACCTAACCCAGAATGAGCTCATCTCCATCTTTAATTACATTTGCAAAGACCCTAGCTCCAAATAAAGTCACACGCTGAGGTTCCCTGGGATGGGAATTTGGGGGTCATGATTCAACCCACCACAGAGGGCAAGGGTGGAAGTGGAGAGAGATGAGATTCCCAGAGGTAGGCTGAGGACACACACAGACTTCATCCAGGGACACTGGTGAGAGGTGGAGGCGTTTTAGAATGTAAGCTTTCGAAAGATATGCTGCCTGCGGGATGGAGGGCAGATAGAGAAGAACAAAGTCGGATGCTTTACAGTAATTCAGTGAGATGTATCTCTTGACAGTCAATAGGTATTGGGGAGACAGAACTGACAAGGTGTGGTGGTGATTTGGAAGTAGGGAGAAGGAAAGGAGCCACATTGTGTTCTCAGGTTTCTGAGTAAGGGAACTGAATGAGGGCACGTGGCAAGGTGGGAAGGAAGGAGATAGGAGACCCAAGCAGAGATGCTAAGGAGACTCTGGACTCGATGCAGGCGGCTCAAGCTCAGGGGAGCTCTCAAGGCTGGAGAGTGAGCCCAGGGAAGGACCTGGCACCATGGGAGGAGAGCGATGTGTAGTGAGGGGGGAAACAGAGGCTCAGAACAGACCAGAGGAGCACCAATATTAAGGGCTCGGGCAGACGAAGAGCTCACGACAAAGACTAAGGAGGAGGGACGAGAGGCCAGGGGAGCGGACAACGGGCAGTCACACAAAGAGACAGTGCCCAGCGCTTTCCCTGTCCCCGTCCTTGCCTCCTGTCCACTTCCCTTTCCAGTTTGCTACAGTGAAAGTACTTGACCTTTCTTGGGGTGATGGGAGGACAACCTCACAGAGCAAACGGTAAAGCTCCCTATTTATTTACTCAAGCATGTTCTGTGCTTCTGTTACCTCATCACAGCCTGGACTGGGCAACCCTGGTTTCCCTTCCATCACCCTCCTCCAGCCCCACACCCCTGGGTAATCTGGAGCCTTCTGTCCAGTCATCTCTGGCAAAGAGCCCACACCCTCCATCTGCTGTCTCCAAAAGACAGCTGTCAGACCCATGTGGGCTAATGTTGATCACCTGAGATGGGGCTGGCCGGAATGGAGATGTGCAGTAAGTGTAAATTACATGTGGATTTCAAAGACTCACTCGGAAAATAAATGTAAAATATCCCAGGAATAATTGTATATTGATTACATGCAAAAATTACATTTCAATATATGTAATTATTAATTAAATTAATTAAATATATTCTATTAAATATATTAATTAAGTATATATTAAATTAATTAAATGTAGATGCAGGTTAAATGCAGGTTAATTGAAATATATTATTTTAATTAAATTATATTAATATTAATTAAATTAAAATAATAAATATATTAATATATTTAATATATTAATATTAAATTTGATTTAATATTAATTCAATTAAATGCAGGTTAATTAAAATATATTATTAAGATTAATGTCACCTGTTTCTTTGTAGTTTTTTTAAACCTAAAATTACATATGTGTATTATATTTCTTTTGGGTAATACTGCCCTAAGACCTTCTTTGATATCAAAACTTACCTGAAACACAGAACAGTTTTGCATCTCCCCAGAGTCTGGCTGGCACAGGTCATGGGAAGGGAGAACGGCATGCTGTATGTTGCACCTGGTTTTTCGCATTCGCATTTTATTTCTCGTAACTCATGTGATTCCCCGTCTCTCCCCTAACTTTTTTTTTTTTTTTTTTTTTTTTTGCAGTGCGCGGACCTCTCACTGTTGTGGCCTCTCCCGCTGCAGAGCACAGGCTCCGGACGCACAGGCTCAGCGGCCATGGCTCACGGGCCCAGCTGCTCCGCAGCATGTGGGATCTTCCTGGACCGGGGCAGGAACCCGTGTCCCCTGCATCAGCAGGCGGACTCTCAACCACTGCGCCACAAGGGAAGCCCTCCCCTAACTTTTTAAATGAGAAAACCAGAGGGCAAATTTAACTCATGTCTACTCAATTCCTAAACCCATAATTTGTCCAATACACAATGTTGTCAAGTCTAATAGTGGTAATAGTTTCTAAGGAACCCCCTTAGATATAATAATAATAATCCCTTTATGCACATAAAGTGTCTTATATCACTTACATCATCCCATCTGCTCCAAAAGAAAACCTTAAGACTTCCAACGTAAGATATTTTCATTTAAAAATTTTGTTTATACACGGCAGAAAATTAAAAGGTACAAAGAAATAGAAAGTCAACTTCCCACCTACCCCTAACTTGCTCCCTCCTGCCACCCTCCACCCCTGCCAACAGCATGCTCTGTATATCCCCCTAGTGATGGTGATGCACAAACACAGTCAAACATGCGTGTGGATATATGGCCATTTTTCAAAAAACTCAAATAGCAGTAGGTTGCACCCATATTCCACATGTTACTCTTTGTACTTAGCACCTTATCTTAGAGACCCTTCATATCAGTACATAAAGGTCTGCCTTTAACTATGTCATATTTAACTGAACAGACTTTCATAAATTACAAAATACATTTAAATCAGGAAACTAAGTTCAAGGAAGGAGTCACTTGTTCTCCTTGACGGCGACAGTGACAGACTGAGGCCAACTGATTCCAGTCCGAGCCTGCTTCCTCTCCTTGACCCTCCCCGTGCCCCCATCTGTGAAAGAGTAGAAACAATTCCTGGCCCACCTACTGTGAAGCTGACATGGAGACTGAAAGAGCTAATGAAACCTGGAAAGCACAATTCAAACAAGAAGCATCGTCATTACTGTTACTGTAACTGTACTGTTACTGTAACTGTAATCGGAGTCACATTTTGGTAGAAATCTAAGCAACGTAGGGGAGGGCAAATGTATTTGGGCAGGATGATTCTACCACCCTTTGAATCACATCGTCACTGGGCCCATAGTATTGACCCCCACCCAGCACTGATCTAGCCCAAGGGGACAGATCCTGGCTGCCTCCTTAAAAAGGGTTGGAATGTTCTGAAGGGCTCAGGTGTGACTGTCCAGCCCCTCATCTTGCGGGGAGTAGGTGGTCACAGGTTCTGGCCCCCAGGGACAGGCTTTCTCAGGAAGGAGACTTCACTCACAAGGCTGAGACATAAACACACACAGACACAGGCCCTGGAAATCTGGAGCAAGGTGAGTGGAAAGCTGTCCTCGGCCCAGGAGCGGCTGGCTGTTCATGTACGGTAGGTCACGGGCTGACATTTTCCAGGCCCAGGCTCAGCATGGGAAGCTGACTGCACCCACCAGCACAGCTGCAGCCCAGACACGGGAGCAATGTGACTGAGGGAACCGCAGCCAAGTTAGGCTGGCCGAGGGGTCTGGCTGGCAGGGCCCAAGCGAGTGAGCGACTGCTTAAAGGGACGCCGCCTCATTTCATCTGGCGGCCCTGCCCACCGCCTTGGTGTCTGGGGCTTGCTATTCCTTGCTTGTTCCCAGCTCTCCCCTGTGACCCAGGGTCTTGGGGAAGAACAGGGGGGAGCGGGAGGAGACAAATCTCCAGGGAAGAAAAAGTAAACCCAGGTTTAGCCAGCATGTACCCCACATGCCTTCCCAGCTCCTCCAAGTTGGCCCCGGGGTCCCCAGAGGTGCATGAGAAGTGTGCTTAAGCTGTGTGATCACAAAGATTGAGCTTCCCCAGGAAATTTCTAGAGCCCATTAGAAGGGCTCACAAGGCACAGAGCCTCCAGAAAACGTGCCTTCCCTTCCCTTGGTTCCTCATCTTGGCAAAGCTCCACACTGTCTCCACCCAGACAGGTGGAAGGCCAGTCCACTCATCCTGTTTATAGAAGAAGGGTGGGGAGAGAGAAAGGACAAGTTCCAGCCTCTCACAGGGCTTCTCACCAACCTGCCCTGTCTGAGCAGTTACTCTCCGAGCTCAGTGGCCCATCCACTCTTCCTAAAGTCAGCCGGTCAGTGCTCTACACAGTTGGTCCTAAGAAAGAAACAAGTGTTCAAAGCACATTGCCGACAGTCCTCCACTTAACAAAAGAATTAATTATGGAACTTCTTTGAAGAGACAACTTTCCTAGGGCGTATAAGGTACAATTTTTACTTAGCATCAATGTATTCACAATTTTGGGGGATATAAACCTAAAAAGGCACGTATGTTTGGCTATAAATGTATTTGTGTTATTTTTCGATTCTCAGTATAAAAACTTGATTTAGGCAGGGCTGGTATCATTATTTCTACCTTTCAGGTGAGGAAAGGGAGACTCAGAGAGATTCTAAGCAAAAATGGGCGTTCCCACTGCTCCACAATGACCCGCTGAGGGTCGTATTTCTCAGCCTGCCCAAATCCCACTGTTATACCTGCGCTATTTACAGAAAGTGGAGTAGAGGGTACCAGGGACTGGGGAGAGGGTGGGGAAGGTATTATTTAATTGGTGCAGAGTCTCTATTCTGGATGATGAAAATGTTCTGGAAATGGAAAGTGGTGATGGTTGCATGACATTATGAATGTCCTTAGTATCTGCTGAATGTACACTTAAAATGGTTAAAAGGGTACATTGTGTATTAATTTTTTAACATAGAAAAAGAATTACCTAGCTGAAATTCTGAATCGTAGCAGGATTATGTTAGCTCACTTCCCCTCTGCCCTTTCCTTCCACCTCCCACTTCCCCCATATAATAAAGAGAACTAATCAAGAGAAAATAATTAAAATTGAAGTAACACTGAGAAATCACTTCTAACCCAGGAGACTGGCAAAAAATAAAGTATGATAATACTCTTTGCTAGTAAAGACGCAGAAAAAGGACACTCTCGCACACTGTTGTTGAAAAAATAAACTGGGCAGACTGGAAAACAATCTAGCAATATACTATAAACATGTTTATTAAAATTAAAAATACACGTACGTGGTATTGGAGACAGGGAAAATACACAGATCAGTTGAAGAGAATAGAGTTTGAGGAGAGGGATATTTCCTAGACTAAAACCAGGGGTGGGGCGTGGTCTATGGGTCACAAGATCAATTGGAACTTGCAACCTGCTCACTAAAGGCACCCCATAATGAGAGACCCTCAGAAGGAATAGTGGTTTGGGGTATCCTGGGCTCTGGGATCACCATAGAAGCCCATGACCCAAAGGTGATTAGCAAGATGAAAAACCTGCAGAGACCACACCTGGGGTAGGGACTTCTCCCCTGTGATCAATACGGACCCATGGCAAGGGGGCCTAAACACTTTACCCAATCCAGTGGCGAATCGGGTAGTGACCAGAGAAAGATTTCGGTTGAATTTCCTGATATCCCAGTAGGACGGGAATGTGAAGTCAACATTAAGTTGTGTTTGGTCAGGGTTCCCCAGAAAAACATAACCAGTAGGAGACAGATAGATAGATAGATAAATAGATAGATAGATAAGTAGATAAAGATTTATTATAAGAATTAGCTCACACAATTGTGGAGGCCAAGAAGTCCCGGGATTTGCCTTCTGTAAGCTGGAGAAATAAGAAAGCTGGTTGTGCAATTCACTTCAGATATGGAGCCCAGAGAACCAGGAGTGTCTATTCAAGCAGAGAGAGTGAACTCATGTTTCCTCCACCTTTCCGTTCTATTCAAGCCCTCAGTGGATTGGATGGTGCCCCGCAAATTGGCGAGGGGCATCATCTTTACTTGACCTATTGATTCAAATGCTAATCTCTTCCAGCACCACCTCAGACACACCCAGAAATAATATTTTACCAGCTTTCTGAGCGTCCCTTAGCACAGTCAAGTTGACATATATAATTCACTGTCACAAACAGTTTGGCAGAAAGTAAAGAACTATGCTATTACCCGCATACGTGAGTTGGCGAACTGAGAGTCTTCCCACTTATATGAGATTTAGAGGTAGGTATTATGGATGAGGTGGGGTTCAATCTCACCTTGAGAACAACAGGTAGGGGTTGGGGTGAGCACAGGTGTGACAGCCCAGGTGAGCAGGGAGTGGGCGGCAGACAGTGAAGAAACGGGCTTGGCTGGAGTATATGGTCCCAATTAGAGAGTGGAAAGTGTCTGTCCTCCTCATTATCAAAACACATCTGTCACTGAACACCTCCACATACAAGGTTCCGGGCTGTATGCTGTGAGGTATGGAAAGGTGAGAAATGCAGTGTCAGCGCTTTCTGTGAACTCCTAAGTTAGCTTGATAATGTGCGTCCATAAAGAAAAACACTCAGAAGGTGGCGTGCCCGATTCCTGACATACATCATCCGTGCACTTGTTTCCTCAGCTAAATCTTACTGTGTTTAATCCTCACCCCGGGCTAAGTATTAGGGATGCAGAGATGAATGATACAGTGCACCATTCCTGGGAAATGCATAGAAATCACCTCCGGCTGAGGAAGGTCTCCCAGAGCTGGACCTGGGTGGGCTGGTAGGATGTGACAGGTGTCTGAGGAGGAAGCAGGTACACCTGTGGCAAGATCGGCACCTGGGACTGATGGCCTGTGGAACACCCGGGTGAGCTGGGGGCAGGGGCCGGGGGGTAGGGGAGGTGGGCAGAGAGTGGCAGAGAGTGGGCAGAAGATCCAAGTGAGGGCAAAGAGGCAGATGAGGCTGGACAGGACAGCTGGGCGCAGATGACAGAGTGTTCTGCACTCTAGACTTTGGACTGTGGGAACCCGGAGTTAGTGAGGATTCTGATCTGCTGTGAGGTCCTACTGTGCCCACCAAGCTCCTGCCACCTCCAAAGTGAGTGGTAGATGGGGCCAAGCAGGAATGTGCCCAGAAAAGATCATCTGTGGCCCACTTAGCTAGTGCCCATCCCCGAGTCACTTCTCTCCCGGGGCGCCTGCCAGCCCCGGACACTCACCAGAGCCCACGGGAACCCTCAGCCTCTCCAGCCTGACCCGGAGGCCTGGAGGGCCCACGTGCTCTCGAAGAGCTGAGCTCCAGCCTTCCTTATTCCTCCCACTCAGACAGCAGGAAGTCCCTGTTACATCAACCTCTGCCCCCCATCGCCAGCTGAAAGGGGAGGGGGAGGAAGCCCTGAGGCTTACAGCAAAACCTCAGGGTGCCCCTGAGTCCCAGGTGTGCTCAGATGTGGTCTGGGCCAGCCAAGCCTGCTGGGCCATCAACTTGGATGCGGGATACACAGAATGTACCTTCCCCTCCTCCGGCAGGTAGGGGTGTGTGTGTGTGTGTGTGTGTGTGTGTGTGTGTGTGTGTGCGCGCGCGCACGCGCGCACGTGAGGCTCCCGGGCACAGGGTGTTGGGTAACCTACATCTAATGTCGCAGCCCAACACACAGCCAAAGGATTGGGACAGGTTTTGCCTTTGAGGATGCCGACAAGCAAATCTCCTTGTGAGAAGATCGTTGTCTCCACGAACCCTGACGTCACAAACCCATTGCAGCCTGTCCTCCCTCTTCTCACGGACAGTTGTGTCCAGCTGAAAGCAAGCACCAACCCTCAACTTGAAGCCGTGTGCCTAAGTTTTCACCAACGCCAAGGGATGCAATAAGTGTGTGCTGATTTGATGGTAAAGGGGTCATAGAAAGACCAACCCCACGGGGTTTTAGCATATGGAAGTGAAGAGGGCTTTTCTATCCCTTTCCGTTAGGGTGGTAGGGATGGAGGCAGAGGTGATGCGGTTGATGGGGAAGGAGAGAAGCTATGGATTTGCTACAGCAGAACCTCTGGGGCATTAGTATTCATGTATTAATATTTCCTAAAGCTCCCCAGATGAAGAAAAAGGTTGAGAACCAGCTGCCCCAAGGAGAGAGGTATGAAGAGGAGCCTTCTTTCAGATTGAATCGTGTGCCCAGAATAAATCAGTCCACCACTGCTGTAGAATCCACCTGCTGACGCTCACTGTGACCCAGATTCTTGTCTCATTCCATCAGCCCCCGTTCCACGTCACCCCTGCCCCCGCCCCCAGCCTTATTCCAGTTCAGCCCCTTTAATATCCCTGCTACCCATCGACTGCCATTCCCTTAGGACTTCCTTCCAGCCCCAGTTAAGAAAAACATATGATCACCGGCTTCCAGACCCCATTCTGCACACTCCAGGACCCTCTCCCAGACTGGAAGGAGTGAGAAGAGTTTGGGGTCTTTCTTCCCCGCCCCCACAAGCGAGTGGGCATCCAGATATGGGCAAAATCAGAGCGTGCTCAGCATGTGACCTCTGGGTGTTGGGATGAATGTGCAGGCCAGGCTGCAGCCCTGCCAGGGTGCCCGGTGCTTGGAATCTTTCAATGCAAATTTCCCTTGTGGCAGCCCCGGCCTCTTCTGCAGGGGTGGCAGCCGCCCTGGGAGGAAAGACGAGATTTAAATTGGTAATCAAGGACTGTACCAAACCGGACTTTGACCTTGTTCAGAATTCCACTGGCCCGTGTTCCCTGACCCACTACCGCCCTTTCTGCCCAATTGTTCCCTTGAGTAGCTGCCTGCTATCTATGGCAATAAGGCAGGCTGCCACCAGCTGCTGCTTCCCTGGCTGCCCTCCACCTGGCTGGATCGGAAGGCCTTGGAAATCAGAGAGCTTTGCTTTTCCAGCCACTTTGTTACCTCTGCTCCTGGAGCGAGACAAGAATGGTCTGGATGAGGTCTCTGGTCCTGGCTGTGCCTGATGGTAGGGCCTGGGAGAGGTGAAGGCAGCCCCGGCAAACTTCTTTTATGCACTCTTGGTTACCAAAGCGATTCCCAGACGAGGCCTGGAATGGCCAGTGTGGGCCCACACGCCTGCTATGTCCACGGAAGCAGCATGGATCCAGCGTCCATTCTCTCCAGCTCCTTCCACTGCCCCAGAACACCCCTGCTTGCTGCAAAACACCACGTTTTTGCTCATTTCTTCTGCCGAGAAGGTCTTCCACATTCTCTTCTACATGTCTAAACTCTGCCCTTCCTTCCATGGCCTGGGGGACCACTCTCCCCCGTAGAGTGCCTACTCACTCCCCTGCAACCCTACCATGCTTTTTCTCTGACCTCCTCAATTCATGACTCAAACCAAATATCTGGGGCATTTAGTCACATGCTGATTTGCCATGTTGTCTCATTGTTTCAAGTGTTATCTCCCCAACAAGATGGTAGGCTCCCAGGGACTATGCATTACCTAGAATTGGCACTTACTAGGTCTACTGGGAATCAGTGAATGTGAAAGGACAAATGAATGAATATAGACGTTGCTTTATTTAGAGCTCTGTTTTCTTTACACGCCTAGAATTCTTCCCAACAAGAGAGCCCTTCTTTGCATTGGCTGTCGTCACAACGAAGCTGCTGGTGGAAACTTTGCTTCCCATGCCTCCCAGAGCACAGGGGAACCAGGAATGTTTCACCAGGAGGAGTCAGTTGCCAGAACAGTTGGATTTCCACCAGCGTGCAGGGCACTAGTGGCTGCTGGGAGCAGATGTCTGCCCTCTTTGATCTAACTGGGAGGCTAGAATGTGCCCACACGAAGCTTTGTTTCCGTTAATGCACACAGTATGTAAGGGCTAAGAATGGCCGGGGGCAGAAAGCACCCAGTCTAGGCTGTCCTAATCAGAGAGCATGTGAAGGAGGCAGAAAATAGGGCTGTTGAATGGAGGCAGCGGGGAGACTGGGTGTCCAAGGGAGGCATGAAAGACTGCCCCTACTCCCTCTTCCCCAGCCAGAATCCACCTGTCCATGTCTGCTCCCCCACCCAGGTAAGAAAGAACCAAAGATGGGGCGAGGACAAGGGACAAGATTGGGGGTGGGGTGGTGGATGGACAGTTAACTCAGGGGGTTCATCTGAGAGGAAACACCTTGGGAATGCAAGGCAGCTCTCACACATGCACTATCCATCCGAAGGGGAGGCATAGAGGAGGCTCAAAAAGCCAGGAGGGGCTTCCCTGGTGGCGCAGTGGTTGAGAGTCCGCCTGCCAGTGCAGGGGACAAGGGTTTGTGCCCCGGTCCGGGAGGATCCCACATGCCGCGGGGCGGCTGGGCCCGTGAGCCATGGCCGCTGAGCCTGCGCGTCAGGACCCTGTGCTCCACAATGGGAGAGGCCGCAACAGTGAGAGGCCCGCGTACTGCAAAACAAAACAAAACAAAAAAAGCCAGGCGAAGACCAGACAGGCAAGAAAGACGATCTAGAAAGACAGGTGAAGTGTGAGCTGCCACATCTTTGTACACAGAGGGCCCAAGGGTTGGGGTAGGGGGTCGTTGATGAGCTCTGTCCATGGGGCTTCCACCTATTGTCTCAGAAGTAAGTCAGGAGCCGGGGGCCAAGCACGGAGCAGCCTATGTGTGGCCCCTGGGTGCCATTGCGCTCCTGCGTCCTTCGCTGTGGTTAGGGCAGAGAGACCCTCTGACAGAAGGACATAGGGTGCTTGTCTTCTGGGCAGAGGAGAGGCTCAGAGACAAGAACATGAGTGAAGGGGAGGTGGCAGCATCCGACCTACAGGCAAGCGGACCGAGTGTGGTGGGGTGAGACTGGGTGTCGAGGAGTCATTCTGGGGCTCCCCAAGGAGCAGAAATGCCCACATGAGGTTTCCTAGCAGTGCCCTCCCCCAGGCCCTTCCCCTCTGGCCTCGGGCCTCTTGCCCACCAGTGCATGCAGTCCCATCACCGATGACAGTGAGCAGAGTTTGCCAATTCCATTCCTTTTATTACTCATGCCTTTCCCAGGGAAAGGAACAGACTCGAAGGAGAAGGCAGTTGCCATGGACTGGAACTTGCTGACGCACCTCTCAGCTAACTCGACCCCTTTCTTTCAAGAGGAATTTTACACAGCCCATTTTATGGGTACCTACTGACATCAAAACTGTTAAGTCAGAGGGCAGGCATCGAGGTCAGAGAACGCCCCACCCCTGGGGCGTATTTCCTCCTTCTGCTCCACTATGTCCCCCAGGATCACGGGAGGACGGGCAGGCAAAAAAGAAGAAGATTTCATACGCCCAGGTGTGTGTGCAGGGGAACTTTCTCTCCCACTCTAGCCAGAGACATAGAATTTAATAAATCCTCAGAACTGGGGAGGCAGGGGTGTGCGAGGATGTCTTTCATTGCGGGGAGGGTGGGTCAAACACCTAGAGCGTCTGCTAACCGCATGCTCTTGAGAGCACGCCCACACACATGGTGTACCAGAAACAGAGGGAAGAGAAAGGGGGCCAATCTGGAAGCCAGGGCTCCATCCCCAGTCACTCCACGGTTAGGACTGTGGTTCCCATACCTGGATGGATGGCAGAATCACCTGGCCAGCTCAGCGAACGTGCAGATTCTTGGGGTCCCACTGCAGTCCCACCAAGTCAGAGCCACGTGGGGTGGGGAAATTGGGGTATGCGTGTGTTCAACAAGCTCCCCTGGGATTCTCATGCCACATTCCCTTTCCTGAGTTTAGAGTTGCCGGATCCACGTGGGGTTCCTTGAAAATTGATGCTACTCTTGTTCAAGGCCACAGGCAGACCTCCAAAGACAGCCCTGGAGCCAGCACATGGAATGGGAGAGCCAGATCTACTCCCAGAGAAGCACCCTGCAGCCTGAGTATCCTCACGGCACACTCCGCCACTGCAGGTGATCACCTGGGATGCATTGATTTCCGTTATCCCATAGGACCTCTTTTGTAGCACTTTGTTGTTTGTTTTCACAAAATCAACTATTACAGATATTTGATGATGGACTTGAATGCTATTCTTCTCCCTGTTTAACATGTTTGCCAACCAACCTTACCTGCCAAAGGTAATGTGGAAACCCATCACCCACTGGCTTGTTCAAGATGAGCCCAGGGTCACTAAACCATTATCCTATTTTCTTTGGAGCTTCTGTTTCCCTGAACAACAGGCTGCAAAGTGATTTGGAAAATCAAGGTTAGACCCATACCCTGGGCAAAATGCCTGAGAAGAAAAGACAGTTTCTTATCTTTTTTTTTTCTATTTTTTTTTCCAACCTAAGGTATATATAAGGTCACAGAAAAAAGAGTGTGGATTCCACGTGGCTGGGGCTGAACCCTTGCAATTTACCAATGACATCTCACTCACTCATGAGTTTTCCTGGGTCTGAGTCACACACAGGGAGGCTTTTAAGCAGAGAAAAGAAAATTCCTGAAATGAATGAGTTACATTCTGGCCCGGGAGGCAATACCACAGAAGCACTCGCTCTCACCCACACAATCAGGCCTGAGAGCGGATGGAAATTTGTGGGAAAGGTTGTGAAATTGGGGATTACAGAAACAAAGTCTAAGGCAGTGGAAGGAATTCTACTGGCAGACTGCCTTTGAACTTGAACTCTTCCTTGGGTTGCCAGCCTGCTGGCCTGCCCTGCAGATTTTGGACTCCCCCGTCTCTGCGATCACACGAGCCAACTCCTTAAAATAAATCCCTCTTTATATGCGCACATCCTATTGACAAATGCACAGTCCAAGAGACAAAAACACCCACACACGCCCACAACCAGCCCAGCAGGGAGATCGTTAGTCCCTACGATGGGCCAGACTGCTACAATAACAAAATCAACACTGACCTAGACTGCAGTTTCTACGTGGCTTCTGTCAGGAACACAAAGGTGTATATGGAACAGAGTCCCTGTCCTCCAGTGACTTTCCAACTCGTCACCAAGTTAAAGAACCTCAACACTGAAAGGGGCCCCAGTGAACCTCACCTAGTCCAACCCCTCGGTTTTACGGACGGGGAAACTGAGGTTCTGAGAGGGGACAGGACCTGGTCCAGGCAGCACAGCCTGATGGTGGAAAAGTCGGGACGAGATCCCAAGGAAAACATTCCAGACAAGAAGAGCATGAGTATGAGTGATTGTGTGTGTGTGTGACACACACACTGAGGCAGGTGGGAAGGTGAGCAGCTGGAGCAGGGTAATTATGGGCTGCAGACAAGGTGGAAATGGGGGAAGGTGACCGTGGAGAGTGTCAGACACCTGAGTGTGAAGTTTAGAATGGGTCCACCAGATTGGAGAAGCTTCCAAACACTTTGGGTGTGGGGAGCGACACGATGAAAGAGTTCTTACAAGAGTGCTGCTGTTACAGGAATATTGTAAAAGAGAAAAATGTTGAAGAAAACCTTCTTCTTTTTTTTTTTTTTTTTTTTTTTTGCCGCACCACACGTCTTGTGGGATCTTAGTTCTCTGACCAGGAATCGAACCTGTGTCCCCCGCAGTGGAAGCACAGAGTCCTAACAACTGGACCGCCAGGGAATTCCCAAAGAAAACCTCCTTAAAGCCAAACCTTATGACAGATATCTGTCTCTTGAGAGATTAGGAGGCCCGATACAGATTAGAACTGGAGTAGAAGAATTACCCAGTTAGAAGAATGTCAAGGGAAAAGCAGAATGAGACAGAATGAACCAGAAGGGACTTCCCTGGTGACACAGTGGTTAAGAATCCGCCTGCTAATGCAGGGGACACAGGTTTGAGCCCTGGTCCGGGAAGATCCCACATGCTGTGGAGTAGCTAAGCCCGTGCGCCACAACTACTGAGCCTGCACTCTAGAGCCCATGAGCCACAACTACTGAGCCCACGCGCCACAACTACTGAAGCCCGCGTGCCTAGAGCCCGTGCTCTGCAACAAGAGAAGCCATCACAATGAGAAGGTCCCACACCACAACGAAGAGTAGCCCCCGCTCGCCGCAACTAGAGAAAGCCTGCGCACAGCAATGAAGACCCAACACAGCCAAAAATAAATAAAAATTAAAAAAAAAAAAAAAAGAATGAACCAGAAGAGTAGAGATCATGAGCCAGTCTTCCAAGGAGCTATCCAGGCTGTTCAAAACCAAGAACAGCAAGGAGATGCCGGGCTTTTTGCTCAGAGCCTGTGAGGAGGTACGAGAACCTCTCCACCAAAAGCTGGATGGTGGAGCCCCACTGAAGGCTCAGGCCTCTGGTCTCCCCACTGGAGGTGAAGAGGGCTGGCTCGTATCATCTTCGGAGTCTCCCTGCGGCCTCTTCCTCCCATAATGGGCCCCCCACCCTCCCAGGCCTCCAGGGTCTGTTTGCCTGAAGCTGAGTCCTTGGGAGATGGTGGGTGTCCCTTCTTCCCTCCAGTGACGCCAGGCTCCTTCAGCAGCGCTCAGCAGCCCCTCCCTGGTTGTAATGTCGGACGGTGGCACCGTCTGCACGGCCAGCCTTTCCTCCCTCCCCGCCCCTACCCCCACCCCCACCCCCGGCCCTCTCCTAGTCACTGCTTCTTGTCTGGGGACTTCAGCTTTTGGATCAATGCTCTGCTGAGGCGCCTGACCCAGACCTAAGCTCAAGAAAAGATCAGGACTCTTTTCTTGTTTGGGTTCATCCTCAAGGGCATTCTCTGAAGTGTCCTCTGATGAGGAATCTGCCAGAATCCTGCATTGACAACTTTTCACCATTAACGTGCTGTAAACATGGATAAAACATGTCACAGATGCTCAGCCTTAGAAAAGAGATCATACGCTATCTCATGCCTCTATCTCTCTCTCTCTCTGTCTCCTTCTTCCTCTCCTGTGCTCACTGGAGCACAGCACAGGGAGGGAGCCGGCTCACGTACTCACTGTGGGTGTCCAGAGACATCAAAACAGAGCTCAGGAAATCTGCCTAGGCCGGAATCTGAGACAGGTGGTGGATTTTGCCTTGTATAACTGGATGAAATAGGTGAGGGTGAGTGTAAAAAGAGAGAAAGAGAAGAGAGCTCAGGACACAAAACAGAAACTGGTGAGAGGAGACAGAGCAGGAGAAACTGGAGACCCAGGAAAAGCAGGAAAGTGTGTGGTGTCAGGGGATTTAAGGAAAGAGTGGGGGGTTTTCTCTTGTTAGGAAAAAAGAGGTCAAAAGAATCAAATCTGCTGAGAAAAGGCACACTGGCTCTACAGACGGGCCTTTGGTACCACACTGAGAGCAGTCTTGGGCCAGTGGTAGATGGACAAGCCAGAGAGCAGTGAGTTCAGGCGTGAACACGAGGGGGGAAAGTGGTGGAGAGGGCAAGTATAGAAAACACCTTCCAGACGGTGTGAGAAACAGAGTGGCAGGGCATGTGAAGACAGGAGGGAGGCTTTTATTTTTTTGAATGAATGAGACTTGATTGTGTTAAATGCAGGTGGAAGGCAGACTAGCCCAGGGAGAAGGGATAAAGACCTGGGAGAGAGGAGACATTTAACGAGATCAGTACGTTGTGAAATTGGGGGTGCTGGTGTAGGAGGTGGACAAGAGGAGATCACAGACACAACTTCCACTGTGACCCAGAGAAGGATCAAAGGGTACAAACAAATAAAGGAAAGTTTGGTGACCAGGAAGGGGAAGAGGCTGCTTCTGATGGTTTCTATTTTTCTTTTCTTTTTCTAAATAGGAGGGCCCTCATCTTTGGGACACAGGCTAGTTCAAGTCAGAGGAGGCATCATAGGGTGACAGGCTTAGAGTCCCTGGGCAACTGTCTTCCAGGGCAGGTAGTCATCCCTGGGCACGCATCTGATATGGCCTATGAAATAGCTACTTGTTTGCCTCAGAAGAGACTGGCTTCAAACCCAGACTGATGAAATGATGCTCTCAGGCTACCAGCTCATGGTGGCCAAAATGTGAGGCTCTGTGGAGACACATGGCCGTGGGTGTGGTTGTGCAGCTACCCACCAACCATCAGACTCCTGGGACTCTCCTGACAATACCTGTCTTAGTCCATCTGGACTGCTATAATGCAGTGCCAGAGACTGGATAGCTTATAAATGACAGACATTTATTTCTCAAGGTTCTGAAGGCTGGACGTCCAAATCAGGGTGCCAGCATGGTCGGATGAGGGCCCTTTTCTGGTTTTCTCATTGTATCCTCGCATAGTAGAAGGGGCTGGGGAGCTCTCTGAGATCTCTTTTATAAGGGCACTAATCTCGTTCATGAGGGCTCCACCCTCATGACATTAGGGGCCACTTCCCAAAGACCCCATCTACTAATACCATCACATTGAGGATTAGGCTTCAACATAGGAATTTTGGGGGACACACATTAAGACTATAGCAAAACTCTAAATCCCCCTTCACACAGCGTTGGTACCTCCCTAGTAGTGGTCACCACAGTCCCCCCGGGTCATAACCATATGTGGCTATATTCAATATCCTTTCCTGTAGTTTCCTGAAGAGTTGGAATCCTAAGTTATTGATCCTTGCTTCCCTATTCAAAGTTGCTCTCTGCATGACATTGATCTGTTCCTGGCTAAATTCCACAGTCCTGATGCCGACATTTTGGCTCAGCCACCACTCAGAGATGGTCCCCAGAAAGCCCCTCTTCTGGCACTGGCCTGCTTCACATAAGAGAGTTTTAACAAGATGATGCCCAGAGACTTACAAGCCCCCTGCCCCACTCCCAGCAGCCAGATCAGAAAAAATTCCAGATCTTCGACCCTTCCTAGCACAGCTGCCTCCCGACCAAAAGAGAATTGCTGGGAGTTTGTAAAGTCCCAGGCTCACAGCTTTCATTGTCCAGCACATGATTCCTTCTCCTTCCCCCTTATTAATCTGACACCGGCAAGTACTACAAAGACATGGGCTGAATTCCAGCCATGTCATCACTGGGGAAACAATAAAATGCCTGACTGACTATAAAGGGTCTAACTGTCACAGAGATAAAGACCAGTCTCCGATCTTCTCTAGCAAGGCGGGGCTCGAAGTACGGCCTGGGAAAGCTTGGTTTTCTTGTGGCAGAAACTGTGAAAACATTTCCTGCTTTGAAGCCCTCACTGGCTCTTCTGTAGGACAAAATGAGCAAGAGACACAAGGCAGCAGACTGTGCTGCCAGCTGGAGGACCCCAAACTGGGCTGAAAGAGCCCCACACCCACTTATACCCGTGTGGACCACACCCTGTGGGCCCATGTGTTCTGATTTAGCGAATATCTGGAGGAGGGAAAGTCCAGCTGATTTGTAATCAAAAGTACCATCCCTTACCGCAAGGGCTCTTTCACATTTTTAGCTCACTTGATCCTCAAGACTAGCCCGTGAGGGCCTAAGACAGGTACTCTTATTCCCATTTTAGAGACGCGAAAACTGACACCCAGGTTGTGAAGGGTTCTTGGCTCTTAAGTGGCAGAATCACTCAGGCTTTCTGACTCCTAGTTCCGTTCTTTTCCTGTGAAAGCGCACTACCTCCCCTTTTTGGAGAGTGGTTATTGCATTGAAAGTTACAAACAGACTCTGAAGATCCTGTAATTTCTTCATCCTCTCAAGCCCAATGGGCAACAAAGCATCAGGGATGGTCTCCTCAATTTGAGATGTGATAACCACTCCTTACAGTGAGCTCTGACCGAGTCACAGCATACGCTCTCGCCGCCTGATCAGAACCAGAGGGTGAAGAAAGCTCTCGCAGAATCTCTGCTCTATCCACCAACCGAGACTCCAAACCAGGCCTTCGTGGGGTAGCGTCTTCATGGCATCAAGGGCAGACAGAGGTTCCTTCAGTGCTTTCTCTGTAGAACAGCGAGATTGCCTTTCCTCCTGATGGGCTGGGTCTGATCTGGCCCTGGATTACCTTGAGAGGTTGGTTACAGCACAGGACAGAATTAGAGGCTGTCCAAGCCAGAGCAGATCCAGCGAGCCGATCCCAGAGAGAACGGTCCCAGGAGTTCTGAGACCACCTCATGGGCCTTTGGGTTACTTTCAGGGCAGGTCTGAACAGATCTGGTCCAAATTTCCACTTCCCATTGGAGCCCATGTATATGACTTCACATGAACTTGGATCACCAAGAACGTGCTTTGATTGTTAGGCTATCTCACGGCTGTGGTCATCCTGACTCCTCAATTGTGTGCGAAGTGACGTGAGGGTAGGGAAGTGGGCAAGTGTTTCCCAGAGCCGTAACCTCCCATTTCTCAGTCCCTCACCCTCTACAGAAGCCTTCTTCCCTCTCAGGTACGTAACATCCTTCCAGGCTCTTCCTATCAAAACCTAATCTCAAGAAAAGATCTAAAAATTAAGCAGAATCCAAGCCGACTGGAGCTGGAATGACGCCTTGACTTTCCAGATGAGGAGAGTGAGGTTACGGCAGGTACAACTTACCTGCCGTACAGGTAAGGTACAACTCACACCCTCAGAGATCAAGAGAATTCCAGGATCAGTGAGGAGGGAACATCATCTGTGAGTGGTCAGAGCCTTTCACTTACAGCCGCTGTTTACAAAATCATCACTGATGACTCTGCTTCCTTTGAAGACTGTGTGACCTGGTAGGGATAAGACTTAGCACACCCTTGGCACCCACAGACAACAGTTCCAGGAACACAGGTGAGCCACTCTGGGTCCACATACCTCATATGGACATGCTTGAACTTGCACTTAGACATTTATTCCCAAGGCATTGGCTCCGGGTTGACAAGCAGGGAAACCTCAAAGCCCTCAGCTCTTCACCATTTTTCTTGATCACACGAGAGTCACCCGATGCTTTGTGGCTCCAACACCAGGACAATCACAGTTCACTCCACTTGGGTCTCCCCAGGTAGGCAGTGGCTGGAAGCAGGAGCCCTCATCTGCCATCTCATTCACACAAGCTGGTTCAAGGCACATTTGTTGAGCACCTACTTCGTGCCAGGCACTGGGATAGGTTCTGGGAACCCCTAGCTACATGGGCTCAGTTCTTGTGCTCCTCACAGTCAAGAGGAGGACACGGGGCTTCCCTGGTGGAGCAGTGGTTAAGAATCCCCCTGCCAATGCAGGGAACACAGGTTCCAGCCCTGGTCCAGGAAGATCCCACATGCTATGGAGCAACTAAGCCCATGAGCCACAACTACTGCGCCTGTGCTCTAGAGCCCGCGGGCCACAACTACTGAGCCTGTATGCCACAACTGCTGAAGCCCGCATGCCTAGAGCCTGTGCTCCGCAACAGAAGCCACTGCAGTGAGAAGCCTGCGCACCGCAACAAAGAGTAGCCCCTGCTCGCTGCAACTAGAGAAAGGTCGCACGCAGCAACAAAGACCCAATGCAGCCAAAAATAAATAAAATAAATTTATTAAAAAAGAAAAAAGAGAGGAAGACACGTAAGAAACTGACAACCCAGTTCACCACCTGTGTGCTTTGCCAGAGCTCTTCACAGGGCTGGGGCTCTGAGAGAGGAGCAGCCCCTAACCCAGACTGGGATGCGTGGGATGCTGGGGTGGTCAGAGAGGCAGGCATGCACCCGCACAGAAAATTTCAGTGAAACTGGGAAAGTGAAACGATAGAGATACATACAAAATCTGTCTTAAAAAGAAGTCTTCCCTACCCCTGCTCCCCTTTCGCTTCATTTTATCATCTCCCACCCTTCAAAGCAAAGCTTTTTGAAAGTATCTTCCACTTATTCCCCGCTCCACTGAAACTGCTCTTAAATCACCAGTAACCTCATGATTGATAATCCAACACGCCCATCTTCATCTCATAAACCCCTGTGGTACCTGGTCTCTCGGCCCCTGCCTCCTCCTTTCTCAGTCTCCCTGATCCCACCCTCCTGATGCCTCCCTAGTCTCCCCTTCCAGGTTATCCCCCACAGTCTGCCCTCCGCACTGTGGCCCTCTCTTTCTAAAACTCTGACCACACTACCCCCTTATTCAAATCCTTCACTTGTTGCACAGTGCCCTCAAGTCAACCTCCAAACTCTTTGGCTTGGAAGGTAAAACCTTCTAGGACCCAGCCACCTGCCTCTCCAGTTCGCCTCTGCCGCCTGTGACCCCAGAAAAGCCCGAAACTCTGTCCCACCAGGTGACTTTGTACAAGCTTTTTCCTCTGTCTGTAACCCCCATGTGGTAAACCCTACTCATCCTTAATCTTGTTCAAATGTCACCTCTTCCAGGAAGCCCTCCATTGCTCCTCCTTTCACTCCTTCCCAGGCACATTTCTGTAACCCCCTTCAATCTTCCCAGAGCATCCTCTATTCACCACTGGCATGTAACTGATCACTTGGCTATGTACCCCTGCCCCCCTAACTAAGTTGTACAGGCCTCGTTGCAGATGGTGCCTTACTGATCTTTGCACGGTGCTTGGCAAAAAAGCTTTCTTTAACAAACATTGATTGATTGTTTGGTTGATTCATTAATTAAGTATAAAACAAGGTCCCCTGTGAAGAAACCACAGTCCAGATGGGAAGGAAAGCCAATCATGGGTGAGCTGATGGAATATACTCATGCCAAGAGTAAGCATATTTTCCTGACCACAGAGGACTGGGGAAACCTGGAGGAGGAAGATACTGAGAGAGCTTGAAGGACTGGAGCAGCAGGTTTCCTGGTTGGGAAGCAGGTTAATCAATGCACGAGCCCGGGCTGTGGTTTCACCTACACCTGGTTCATTTCCAGCAGCAGCAACATTGCGGCGAGGATTTGGTGCCAACGGGCACCCAGGGTCCCTTCCACGTAATTAACATGTCTCTGGGGGAGGCCTGAATCCCACAGTCTGGAATGTAGACAAAGAGGATCTGTTCCAGTTATGCTAATTGCTGCCTCTCTCCCACAGAGGATAGGGCGGTGAGAGACTCCAGGAGGCAGCTGAGCAGAGCGGGAATTCCTCAGCTCCTGCAGCCTGGCCCGAACCCAGGGAGGGGCCCCGCCAGCCCTCACCGGGGAAAGCTGGAGGCAGAGCCGCATTCATCTGTCCCATAGGCTGTCTCTGAGAGGTGTGATTTGAAGACCAGGCAGCTTCCTAGCCAGGCACCCTAAACCTTAAAACTGCACTTTAGAAACATTGTTTTCCCCTGAAAGCACTTTTTAATGCAAACGACCCAGGAAGAAGTAGCACATTAAGTTCCTAACACCTTCCGTATAAGTGGGTGGCTGTGCAGCTTTCCCAAGGGGTCTGGGGACATGGGAAGGCAGGTGCCTGAGCTGTAGAAGGGACACAGTGAAGACAGGAGGCCCTGGGTCACAGATTCACTTCTGCCACAAATGTACCCCCCCACCCCTGACCGTTGTTGCCCCACGGCCCGGTTCTGTGCTGGCCTTTCCTTCTGCCACCATCCTGGGCTGAAGACCTCGTTAGTCCTCAGGGGTGCCCACCACCCCACTCTAACACCTCCTTCTCTACGGCTTCCTTTGCTCAGAATCAGTGGCCCCCTGAGGCCACTGGCATCTCTGAGTTTACAGCCCTCAGCTCCCTTATTGGGATGCTGGTCCAGGCTTTTGTGCGAGGCATTTCTGGAGGGTAAGAGCACTTGCTGTGCATCTGCAGTGGTCCTCTGACCCCAGCCTGCAGCAGAATTACTGTGAGGGCTTGTTGAAACAGATCAGCTACAGAGCTTCTGTACGTCTCAAGTAGAGCCTGAGAATCTGCATCTCTAATGAGTTCCCAGCTGATGCTAATGCCAGCCCAGAGAACCCACTCCGAGAACCACAGCTTTATAACCTTGCGACTCAAACTGTGGTCTGCAGACCAGTATCCCTGGCATCATCTGAGAGCTGGTTAGAAATGCTGAACCAGAAGCTGCATTTTAACAAGGTCCTGAGTGACTTGTATGCACATTAAATTTTGAGATCCCTTCCCCAAAGCAGTGCTCTCAACGTGTGGTGCAGACCACCTGCATCAGCATCACCGGGGAGCTTGTTAATCAAAGGCTTGCCTACGTTCATAGCAGCGCTATTTACAATAGCCAAGACATGGATACAACCTAAATGTCCATTGACAGACGAATGGATAAAGAAGATGGAATACTACTCAGCCATAAAAAAGAATGAAATAATGCCATTTGCAGCAACATGGATGGACCTGGAGATGATCATACTAAGTGAAGTCAGAAGAGAAAGACAAATACCATATGATATCATTTATATGTGGAATCTAAAATATGACACAAATGAACTTTTCTATGAAACAGAAACAGACTCACAGACGTAGAGAACAGACTTGCAGTTACCAAGGGGAAGAAGAGGTGGAGGACGGATGGATGGGGAGTTTGGGATTAGCAGATGCAAACTATTATATGGAGAATGGATAAACAAGGTCCTACTGTATAGCACAGGGAACTCTATTCAATATCCTGTGATAAACCATAGTGGAAAAGAATATAAAAAAGAATGTAGAGCACTGGAGCCTACCTGGGCTCTTTGGTGGGGCTAATGGCAGACTCTGGGAGGGCTCAC
The DNA here is from genome assembly GCF_963455315.2 of Globicephala melas. NCBI lineage: Eukaryota > Metazoa > Chordata > Mammalia > Artiodactyla > Delphinidae > Globicephala > Globicephala melas. The sequence goes on along the minus strand of NC_083326.1, from coordinate 6,174,045 downwards.
GCCAAGGAGTGCTTCCCAGAACTGCTGCTGCCAGTGTCCTTGTCCCCACGGTGAGCCACAGCCACCCCCCGACTCCGCAGGAGACCCTCCAATACTAGGAGGTCTCAAGATTCTGCCCTCCAGGAAAATCTTGCCATGATTGGATAGGACCCCCAGATAAATATTCAAATCTTCGACCTGTTCACTTCTACATCCCTGAAAATGAATCACCATTGGAACAAAAGTTAAGAGAATTAAGACAAGAAACACAAGAATGGAACCAACAGTTCTGGGAGAACCAGAATTTGACTTTTCTTAAGGAAAAAGAAAAATTTATTGACTCAAGACTGAAAGCCAAAGGCCTGGAACTGAGAGCTGAGTCAGGTCAAAAAGCAATATTGAATGCAGAAGAAATGGCTGACTTTTACAAGGAATTTTTAAGTAAAAATTTTCAGAAGCACATGTATTACAACAGGTAGAAGTCGCTATCAACTTAGTTTTTGCACTTTTAAATAAAATGGACAGATTAAAGTTACTTGCATGGCAGCCCTAAAGCAGCTTGCACCCCTAGTGCGTAGACAGTGGGTTCTACACAGGGGAAACTAATATTATAGAATAAAAGAGACTTCATGCCGTGTGTAGACATTGCTTGGATCCTAATACGGACAGACCGCCTATAGAAAGGGACTGGCACAAGTGTAATTTTGCCCTCCCCTTCTTCATGGGAAAAGTGGCCCTGGAGAGGATTTGGAACGAGCTTAGACTGAAACGAAAGAAGACCAGCAATTAGGAGCCCACCCTGACCCACCCGCCAGCGTCTAAGTTTCCACGAGAAGCAGCTGCTTACAGGAGCTCGTTTTACGAGGGCTCTAAGAGCTGTGTGTGCAGGGCAGGCTGGGAGGACGCGGGTCCTGGTGCGCTGTGGCCCACGTGGCTCCATCCTGACTGTGGATTCCAAGCTGGCTCTTGGTCATGGAAGTGATGTTAAATAAAACCCAAGCACTGTGAGAAAAAAAAAAAAAAAGACTGTATATATATGTATAACTGAATAACTTTGCTGTACAGCAGAAATTAACACATTATAAATGAACTATACTTCAATAAAATAAAATTTTTTAAAGAGTTCCCAGTGCCCCCTTCCTCCTCCAGGCCTCTGGTGATCACTGTGACCCTCACGTTTAGGAAGTTGTGCCTCACAGTCTCCACTTTGGCTACCTGTTAGAATTCCCTGAGGAGATTGTCCAGGCCGCCCCTCTAGAACAATCAGATCAGATTTGGGGAGTGGAGACCCAGACATGGGCATTTTTAACAGTCCCCAGGTCATGGCAATGTGCATTTAAAGCTGAGACCTTCAGTTTAACACCATCCTCTTCTCGCTAGCAAATGTTGGAGCATGTACCCCAGGTTACCTTACACCGAGGTTCTCAAACTTGGCTACAAATCAGAATCCCCAGAAAGTTTTTAACTTTTTATTTTTGAGATGAAATTCACATAACATAAAATACATCATTTGACCATCTTAAAGTGGACAATTCAATGGCTCTTAGAACATTTTAGAACATTCTTCACAATGTTGTGCAACTATCACTACCATCTAGTTCTAAAACATTACCATCACCCTGAAAAGAAATCCCACGCCTCCCAATGCCTCCCTCTCCAGCCCCTGGCAGTCACTAGTCTACCTTCTGTCTCTCTGGATTTGCCCATTCTGGACATTTCATGTAAATGGAATCATACAATATGTGGCCTTTAGCTTGTATCGCTTAGCGCGATGTTTTTGAAGTTCATCTATGCATGCATCAGTACTTCATTCCTTTTTATGGCAAGTGATGTTTCATTGTATGGATTTACCACATTTTATTTATTTATTCATCCGTTGATGGACATTTGGGTCATTTCCACTTTGGGGCTAACGTGAATAATGCTGTTAGGTCCATTGATGTACAAGTTTTTGTGAGAACATATGTCTTCAGTTCTCTTGGGGACATACCTGGGAATGGAATTGCTGGATCATATGGTAACTCCATACTTAACTTTTTGAGGAACAGCCAAACTGTTTTCCAAAGCAACTGCGCCATTTTAGATTCCCATCAGCGGTGGATACATGTTCTGATTTCTCCGCATCTTCACCAACACTTCTTTTCTTTTTTTCTTTTTTACTTTTTATTATAGCTACCTTATCAGGTGTGAAGTTGTATCTCGAGGCTTTGATTTGCCTTTCCCTAACGACTAATGATTTTGCACATCTTTTCATGTACATATTGGCCACTTGTATGTCTTCTCTGGAGAAATATCTCTCCAAATCTTTTGATCATTTTTCAGTTGGTTTATTTGTCTTTTTATTGTTGAGTTGTAAGACCCTAGAAGGCTTCTAAAATCATCCCTACATAAGCCCCAAAACAGCTCAATTGAATCAAAGCACTGGAGTGTACCTGGGCATTGATTATTTCTTAAATTCCCCTAATCTGCAGTTAGGGTTGAAAAGCACTGGTTTACACCACATGGCCAAGCAGGAACAGGGATACCATGTAAGAGCTCTCAGAGTTCATGACTTTATCCGACCACCTGGAGGTGGAGGTGAGTAAGACACAGCCACTGCTGTGTGAGAGCTCTCAGTGTAATAGAGATGCTGGCCCCTAAACAAATAATCATAACACAATGTGTTAAGTGCTCTAATGAAAGGATGTACAACTTGTCGAGGGGACTCCAAGAAAGAGTAGCTCAACTTCCTGCGTGCATTAGTATTGCTGAATGTAGGGTGGTGGTCACTAAGGACCCTCAAAAGGTGGTCCCTACTAGCCATGTTAGCACCCCATGGGAGCTTGATAGAAATGCAGACTCTCAGGCCCCACCCCAGATCTACTGAGTTAGAGCCAAGTTTAACGAGAGTCTCAGGTGGTTCATGTGTCCATTAAAGTTGGAGATACGCTGATCTGAGGTCAATTAAGAAGCATTCAGAAAGCCCAGCCACCTAAAACAAATACAAAACAAAAAATTCCACTGTAATGAGGTATGGGTTCATTAAATTGTTCCTTAAGGTAACTGACTTCCATTCTTAAATTGCAACACATTAAATAACTCTTAGTCACACATATCTTAGCATGAATTTGTTTATCAGAAGGTTTTAGCCTAAGCCATTCTCTTCCTGAAGCTTCTCTACCAGCCAGCTTAATAAGAGACAGGGGGAGGGACTAGATTGGGGTAGCACTGGCACTTGGGCATCAGCACAGTTGAATTGAAGTACAGGGGTGATGGGGAAAGCACAGGATGGCTTCACCATTTCTTTCAAAACCAGTCCTTGCTCAGAGTTTTATACCAGATTTGTAGACGCAAGTGTCTTGCCCTAGCATAACCCAACAAATTAATGTAGCAAGAGCCGGTTTAAAACTTGAGTGAAATGACCCATTGGACTGTGTTCATCCCACTAGACCACACCTGAACTTGATCCCTCAGCAGGTGAAATTGCAGCCTCCATTGACCGCGGGCTTTCCAGAGGCCAAATAATCCACGTCCCAGTCTCATAATGGGTTGTATCTAATTCCCATGTGTCCTCATACATAAAGGTTTCCACATCTTCCCAGAGATGACTCATTTCAGTGTTTGGTGAGCTTTGCTGCTGGAGAAATCTTCACGTTTAACTTATAATGCCACACGCTACAATGGGAGATGACATTTCTCAGGGCAGCTGGTTTCCCGTTCCAGGTTTCCATGTTGGGTACCAAATGAAGGCCTCCCCCTCTCAACCCCTCAGCACCAAGACCTCGAATGAGGCCCCAGAGGCAGTACTCTCTGAGGAGTAAGAGATGTGTGAATATACAGTAGTGTTGGTTCTATTAAAACCTTACTTCAAAATTGCTTTGGGCCACCCTCAGAAATGCTTCCCAGCTCCAAATCCTAAGACTTAAGCCAAACTCTTTTCTCTCCCTCCTCACTGATTGGGCCTTAACAAAGAGGCAGGAATTTCAATACTTGTTCATTCAGTTATTGAATGCCTACTGGCTTCAGCCTCCAGTGTGTCCAGTCCAGGCTCTCTCCTTCACCCCTTGCACTGGCACTCAGCTCTGGTCCCAGGACTATGCCAAGAAGTCCAAAAAAACTGAGGCTTCCCATCGACAACACCCCACGTCTTACTAATGGTCTCTCCTTACTGGTTTTTAACCATTTTATTGAGATATAGTTAACATACAATTCACCCACTGAAAGTGTACAATTCAATGATTTTTAGTATTTTCACAGAGTTGCAAAACCATCAGCACAGTCAATTTTAGAACATTTTCATCATTTCAGAAAGAAATCCTGGGGACTTCCCTGTGGCGCAGTGGTTAAGAATCCACCTGCCAATGCAGGGGACACAGTTTCGAGCCCTGATCCGGGAAGATCCCACACGCCATGGAGCAACTAAGCCCATGCCTCACAACTACTGAGCCTGCGCTCTAGAGCCCGCAAGCCACAACTACTGAGCCCGTGCTCTAGAGCCCACAAGCCACGACTACTGAAGCCCGCACGCCTAGAGCCCGTGCTCCGCAACAAGAGAAGCCGCCACAATGAGAAGCCCACACAACACAACGAAGAGTAGCCCCGCTCGCCACAACTAGAGAAAGCCCGCGCACAGCAACAAAGACCCAACACGGCCAACAATAAATTAATTAATTAATTTTTAATTAATTAATGGCGCAGTGGCGCAGTGGTTGAGAATCCGCCTGCCGATGCAGGGGACACGGGTTCGTGCCCGGTCCGGGAAGATCCCACGTGCCACGGAGCGGCTGGGCCCGTGAGCCATGGCCACTGAGCCTGCACATCCGGAGCCTGTGCTCCGCAACGGGAGAGGCCACAACAGTGAGAGGCCCGCGTACCACAAAAAAAAAAAGAAGTAACCCTGTATCACCCCCTCACCCCTAAGTTCCTCAGCCCAAGGCAACCAATAATCAACTTTCTGTTTCTGTAGATTTGCCTATTCTGAACATTTCCATATAGATTCTACTCTATTCCATACAGATGGATTCATACAAATGTGGTCTTTTGGACTGACTTCTTTATCTTAGCATAATGTTTTCAAAATTCATCCATATTGTAGTATGTATCAGACCTTAATTCATTTTTATGACTGAATGATATTGCATTGTATGATATCCTCTTTTTGTTCGACTATCCTTCAGTTGACAGACATTTAGATTGTTTCCACTGTGGGCTATTACGTATAATGCTACTATGAACATTTGTGTACAAAAAATTGCCCTTTGCTTTCTTAAAGGACCAGAAAAAAAACAAGAATCCTGCTGGTCACCCCAACATTTTGAGTGGAAAGAAGCTGATACAGGGAGAGAAGACATCAGGATACATTCCTTTGGTCCATTTACTAAGTCAAAAATCTCAAGTTAGGTGTCACTGAGCTGTGAGATCTTAGCTAATCCACTTGCTTTTTCTTTCCTTCATTTTCCCACTTTAATTAACGAATTTAATTTCTCTTTCCTAAGGAAATTGGAAGACCATTAATTAAATCATTATTAGAGTATCGGCTTATTATGCATGAGAGACTTATTCCAGAACAAGGTAAGGGAAAATCGACATCATGATGGATAACACAGTAGAATTCAGATGTTACATTCACAGTCAGATGTTCCAAACCTGCCTGCCTGCCACTGTGGTGGCCAGACCCACTGCACCAGCATCTTCCCCTGGCCTTCATGACACTCCTTTATAGTGTTAGCTGATTTATATCTTCATGGAATTTGTTCAAACCCACCAGTAGGCATTGGGAAGTTATGTACACATCTGCAGGCTGGGCTGGTCCAACTTCCACCAGGAAGTTCAAACTCTGCCAGCACCAGCCGAGTGTTCTTCCAGAGTCTCTCATTCATGGAATAACCTGCATATCTTTAGAGCTCAGATGAATCTTGTGAATACCAGGTGATCACCCTTCCTGCTTTACATAGATTAGGACAGGCTCCTCGACACCTCTAGGCTGGCTTACCTCCTAGACAGAATATTCATCTTTTGTGTTTCCTTTCTCCCAATAATTACCAGCCTTCTGATAAGCACATCATAGCAGATGCAGGCTTCTCCTGAGTCTTCCTTCCTTGCCAGTCACCTCTGGTCATCTTTTCCCATTTCTCTTCTTTATTCCCACATACCCACATCACCTGTGCACAATCTTTTAGCTTACCTTTTCCTAAATGTTGAAATTGGCTTGGGTCCAGTAAGATTTGCACCATTGTGAACTGAATTCTGGTAGAATACTAATTCCTTGATGGAAAACTGTCTGAATGACTGTATAAAATTATAGTTTTAAAAAATATTCAGTTCATGGACTTCCCTGGCGGTCCAGTGGTTAAAACTCAGTGCTTTCACCACCGAGGGTCCAGGTTCGATCCCTGGTCAGGGAACTAAGATCCTGCAAGCTGCATGGTGAGGCCAAAAGTAAATAAACAAATAATATAAAATAAAAAATATTCAGTTCAAGTCCTATTCAACAAAATTCCATGGACTTCAGCCTCAATAAAACACGTAGATGATTACAGACAGTAAATCAAATGAAGAGAATAGGCCATTGGTTATTTACCATGTTGTGCAAATCCTGGGGCACACTTCCTGGAAGATGGTTCCCCTATAATCCAAACTTCTTACAGATTAAGGTGGATAGATGCAGGATGTCCTTTGATTTCCTGGGACTCTTGGCATTCTGAGGAGAAGCAGGGGATGTCTCCTGGGAGGAAGCCACCCAAGAAGGTAGCAAGCACCAGGTCCCCTCAGCTCCTGTTCTCCTGGCAGAGAGGAGGGTTCCTGCACCCCTGCCGTGGAACAGGAGTGGCCTGGCCAGATGGAGGAGGACCAGGTGGAGCCAGCACTCCCAGGCAGGCTGCCAGCCCTGAGCAGAGCCTAGGAGCAGGCCGTAAGGAACGAAGCCAGGGGCTTCCCTGGTGGCGCAGTGGTTGAGAGTCCGCCTGCTGATGCAGGGGACGTGGGTTCGTGCCCCGGTCCAGGAGGATCCCACGTGCCGCGGAGCGGCTGGGCCCGTGAGCCATGGCCGCTGAGCCTGCACGTCCGGAGCCTGTACTCCGTAGCGGGAGAGGCCACAACAGTGAGAGGCCCGCGTACCGCAAAAAAAAAAAAAAGAACGAAGCCAGGAGACAGAATGTGAGACTTTTCCAGAGTGTCCACGGATGTGGTCTGCGGTGACCACATGGGGAGCAGCGGCAGCGCCTGGGATCCAGCCTTCAGCACCACCACGTTCCTGGCGGTGCTGTTTATGAGGCCGCCACTCAGGCACTGAGCGGCTTGTTTTTATAAGGGATACTCTGATGGGCTAATTAGGATGGAGAAGACATACCTCCCAACTCAGGGGAGCTCAGGGGAGCTCAGGGGAGCACAGTGCTGCCCCCGACTGCCTCACAAGGAGGGAGGGGATGCTGACTGCAGGAATATGTCTGCTGAGGGAAGTATCCACGCTGGGTGCTGCCCCCTCATCAACCTGTCCCTCTCAGCCTGGACCTTTCCACTGAGTAAATGTTGGAGAAATATTTTAAATATGCAGTGCAGTTCATTATCCTTCCTACCTCCAGACTCAATAGAACCGAGTGATTAAAAACAGCAGATTTGGAGTCAGAGACCTGGGCGCAAATCCCACTTATTGTTCTGACCTGTGACAACTCAGCCTCTCCAAGCCTCGGGTTCCATGTTTGAAACAAAAGGAAAACTCATCTCATAGCAGCGGAGTGAGGATTAAATGAAGTGGGGCTGGATAGGGCCTGGTTTCACACTGGCTCCTCTATTCTTCCAGAACCCTCTGGGCCTGCCTCACTAATAGCTGGAGTGTCCAGGCCTCCCTTGCAGCCCCTCCTCTACGGCAGCTCCTGTCCCCCAGCTGCTTCTCTCCTCGGGGAGCATCCCCTCCCACCGTGTGTGTTGGTTCTGCGGTAAAACATCTCTAGGACATTTCTTCAGGAATGTGGGCAATTCTGGTGTCCCACAGCAAGCCAGTTAGCCAAGTTTGGAAATCTCAGTGAATGCCAATCTCCCACTCACCTGAGCGCCACAGAGATTGTTTCTTCGTTGGTCGTTTTCTTTTTTTTTTTTTTTTTTGTGGTACGCGGGCCTCTCACTGCTGTGGCCTCTCCCGTTGCGGAGCACAGGCTCCGGACGCACAGGCCCAGCGGCCATGGCTCACGGGCCCAGCCGCTCCGCGGCATGTGGGATCCTCCCGGACCGGGGCACGAACCCGTGTCCCCTGCATCGGCAGGCGGACTCTCAACCACTGCACCACCAGGGAAGCCCCATTGGTCGTTTTCTTACGAGAAAGTTTTGCAATGGGTGTTCCTTCAGAGAAAGCAGGTGCCCCCCACCTTGTAACAGGTGAACATCCAGATTTATACAGAGAACAAACAGACTCATAGAGGAGTCTTCTGGAAGGTAAATTCTTCTAGTGCTATTTTAAGGGAAGGAAATAACAGGCTTATTGCCTGTAGACCCAAGTTTAAGTCCAAGTTCATCCACTTACTGAGAGGCCCGGGACCACCCACTGACATCTTTGAACTTCAGTTTTCTCCCCTGCCGTATATTGTTGTAAAGGGTAAATGAGGGAACACAGATGAAAGGACTTTATAATGCCTTTAATTAGTCACTATTACATAACTAAATTTACATAAATATATCTGTTGTGCAATGTGAAACTCATTTACATGGGCTAACCCAAGGTTGTTTTTAAAGGCCCTATTCTAACTTTTTTTTAAATGTGGGGTGATTCTGTGAGGAATCGGAGTAGGACAGGATTTATGTCAAAATGGAAGGCTGAATGCTGGCTAACATCTGTAGCAAAGAGCGATGAGGAAATCCATTCCTGAGGCTCCTGGTTGCCCACCTTTCAGTTCTGATCGCTCTGGGTTTCATTAGCATCAATAAGTGACTAAAAATACATTTGAGTATCACGATGCTTAATATTATAGTTGTTTTTGGTACTATTTCCTCCTACTTCCCCTCTCACACTCATGCTCCCATCGAACAAGAGTTGAGAAAAGTTATAAAGTGAGTCTTCACCTTCCATCGGCTCCCCTCCAGCTGTGATACCCTGTTCCCAGAGGCCGAGCTTCTCCATTCAGCTTCAGTTGGCCTCCGGCTTTCAAGGGATGAAAAGTCTTCTTTCCCTCTCTCTCCCATGTGTCATCCGTGTCCCTGCCACAATGAGGAGGCAGAAGCCTGCCAGGTGCTTTCTCCTTCTCCCAAAGTCAGGGTGATGTGTGAAGGGGAAGCCCTTCTGAGTGAGAGACGTGACTTTGACCGTAAGCCAACAGGCATAAGAGGCCAGTGATTATTGGCTTCCTGTTTTCTCCATATCTCACCTCTGGGTCCTATGGGCTGACCCTGAGTCTCTGTTGCCACTCCTTGAAGCTCTTGCATCAGCTGCAAGCTGATTAGGAAATTCTCATCTGTCTTCACTTGGATTCCCTGGGAGACAGACTGTCTGAGATGGAGGTTTGAGGGCAGGACTTCTACTGGGCAGGGGAGAGGTGACTTATGATGTCACAAAGGCCCTGGCTGATCCCACCAGGAGCTGTGCAGCTCCTACAGTCCTCCAGAGTTGTCCTGTCTTCAGGCAAGGAGGTCACTGGTTGTGGACTGCCTCTGGGGAGGGGCTGTGACCATAAGCCCTTTTGTTGACTGAGGGTAATTCCTGCAGACAGACTCAGATGAGAGCCCTCAACTGCCGACGCTCCCAGCAGCCAGGGGGGTGAGTGCCTCAGTTCCGAAGGGGGCCTCTAGTTGGCCCTCCACACATCCACTACACCATCTGAGTGATATCTTGGCATTTTTTAATGTTCAAAATTTTGTTTAAAAATAAAAATGCCATTGTAAATAAGTAAGTGTGTGTTTACTTAAAGTTGTTCTATTCAAAACATAAGTTTTGGGAGTTCCCTGGTGGTCTAGTGGTTGGGATTCAGCGCTTTCACTGCCGTGGCCTGAGTGCAAGCCCAGGCTGAGGAACTGAGATCCCATACGCTGTGTGGTGCGGCCAAAATGATAAAAAAAAAAAGAAGTTTTGTATATTTGGAAAGAGCAATTCTGCAGCAGTGCAGTTGGGTCGCCAGGGAAACGAACTGCAGGGTCTGTGAAGCCACATTGCTGAGGGTTTCTTTTTGATTGGCCAAAAAGAAGCCTGTGTAGAGAGTTTGGGGCGGCCTAATCAGAAAGAAGATGAGCGTGTCTTAAAAAAGGACACAGGACCCACAGGAGGACAGATATCGCCGACAGAATACAGGCAATGAGTTGAGGTCGTGATGGAATATGCTCCTTCGCAGTGACTGGTTGAAGCTCTAGCTTCACAGCAATCCCACTGAAGTTGTCCTGGGATAATGACCAGGGCAGAAGCAAAAATATGTTTACTTCTATAGTATACTCTTAGTTTCTCCATTCTGATAATCTCCATTCAGATAATCCCACCCTCTGCTCCCGGCCTCAACCCTTCCAAGTTTGTATGTGACATCTGACTACGATCACCCACTTCCTGTGAAATGATAAACAAAGTTGAGTGTGAATACCTCTGGGCTGAGATAATTAGCGCTGGTCCAGATAACTGCTCCTTGCTGCTACAGCTGACCTCTGGTCCTAAACCCTTGCCTGCTTAGACCTGTCCTAGCTTCCAGACTCTTTCCACTGTTACCAACCAGAGTTCTTGGCCTTCCCCAATCAGTAGAGGGGAAGACAATTTCCTGTCTCTAGGGGCCAGACAAGAAATTTAGGCGAGGCTTTATTGGGGCCCCTGCTGCAGCACGGGGGAGCGAGAACAAACAACAGGTTCCATTGCTTGCTCACTCCCCGCTCCCCGAGGGGGGCGAACTTGTTCTTTATAGGGGGTGAAGGTAGGGATGTGTCCAGGGGTTGGGCTGGAGGCGTAGCTTAGGTGGTTTGCCCACCTCTTAGGTGGTGCTGTGCACAGGGGCCATGCTCAGTACCCTGCTTTTGCTCCCAACACGCCTGTTTTTGCTCCAGGCTCTTAGAAAGTGGCAGCTGGGTTTTTTGGTCTCTTTGTATATTTTGGGTCCAGAATTTACCCCACCTGCTCATGCATGCAGTTATTTTTAGTCCCATATAGTTTCTTTATGTTTTGTTGCTCAAGGAGAGGTGTGTCCAGGTGCAAGCACGGCGGCACTGCAGCAAATGGTCCGAGGTCCCAGCCTGTCTCACCACCACGATACATACGTGCGCTGATATTACATAAGGAAAGTCAAAGTTACACTGTATTGCTAACCACAGACGTTTAGGAAGACAAATGACTTGAATCCTAGTTTATAGTTGTTTTACTCTTATTCCTTTTATTTGCTTATTAAGCTTTTTTTTTTTAGGAAAACCACTCCCAATTTATAGATAAACCCACAGTTAGCAAAGACAGCTTTGACACCTTTCTCCCCCTCTCAAGGCAACTACTGCTGCCATGGAAATCATTGGGTAGGAGGGGGATGGAAAAACAAATGCTGGTGCTTAGAGGATCTGCAGCATCAGGAGTGGAGGAATGAAATCAACTGCGGAAACCCAGCAATATTTTAGGAGACTTGACTAGAGGAAAGATTCCCAAAGAGGACTAGCCTATTTGTAAGGTGACCGCCCTGACCCAGTGATCTCCTACCCTAACAGGAAATTTTCCTTTTGATGTGCTTGGCTGCCTCGAGGCAAAGATTAATTTGGATAACAAGCATCTTCTTTTAACAATGTTTATAACTCTGAACTGGTTAGAGGTCTACTAGCCATTGATACATGAGCAGGACTGAGTTCGTTTCAAAGCTTCCAACGGATCCCTTGCAGATGTCAGCTACTCTGAATAAGCAAGAGCCTGGCTTGAAGGGTAGAAAGGAGCGCTGAAAACAGGTGAAAACTGAGAAAAGGACATTTGGTAACAGTGGCTGTTCTAGTACCTACTTGGCATCCATCCTTCCAAGGAGTTCAGTGTTTCAGTTTGTTCATATAGTCAAAGGAGGCCCCACGGAAGCACGTTGACTCTAATTTGTAGAGGGGGCGCCACTGAACCCCCAAGTCATACAAGACACAATGGAGGCACCCAGACTATACTTCTACCTTTCGGCAATTTCAAAAAGTTCCTTTAGTCGGCCAGAAAGAAGGCTTCAGCCCTTTCCTCTGTCACCTGAATTAGGTTAAGAATATATTTCTAACTCTCTAACCCAGTCCCCCCACCATGTCCATGATTAAACCTGGTATTTCAGAATGTCTTGGGTGGAAGTGAAGACCAGCCACTTCCCACCATCATGAAGGCCCCTTGCACAGAGTTTTCTTCTCATTTTAAAACGTTTTAACATTTAAGACTAGAAATAAAGTCAAATGTATGTACTTCATCAAACTTCATAGTGATAGATCAGTTTAAATTTACTAAAAGTTGACTACAAGATGGAATGATTTAAAGGACAACTTAAAGGGAATAAAAATGAATTCCTGGGACTTCCCTGGTGGTCCAGTGGTTAAGAATCCGCCTTCCAATGCAGGAGACGTGGGTTCAGTCCCTGATCAGGGAACTAAGACCCCATGTGCCTCGGGGCAACTAAGCCCGCGCACCACAGCTAGAGAGAAGCCCGAGCGCCGCAAGGAAAAGCCCGCATGCCACAACTAAGACCCGACACAGCCAAATAAATATTTATTTGCATTTTCAGCTGGGCCCCTGGGCACCCTGAAGAAAGACAGTATTTTTCAGCTTCTGGTGTGATCATCCGACTAATTTCTGGCCATATAATGTGGGCAACTCCTCATTGATGCTCTTAAAAGGTAACATTTCCCCCCATTTCCACCCTCCCACGGGCTAGAAGTGGACCTAATGGGGGACACTTTGGACTGCGGGGGTGAGGGGAACATCCTATGAATGTCAGAGCAAAAACTAAGAGCCTGGCTTTATGGAACAGAACCTCAATACCAGCTGAGACTAACACAATAGAGAATTCATCTTCTATCTGGTTTAAGTCACTGTTATCTAGATCCTATGGGACCAAACCTATATCCTCACCAATGTTACCCGGTCCTCCTCCCCAGTCCTCCCAAACATCCACCTTCAGGACTTTCTACTGCGATTCGAATAATTTCTCCTCTTGTTCTTCAGTGAAAGGAGTTGTTGTCTGCTTCTTACCAACAATTAGTATCAAATAGAGAATATATCCTATATTAAAGTAACTTCTTGTCAAAACCTAGGCTTAGGCAGGATAATTCTTTCAAATTTTGAGAACTGAGTTGCTAGACCATGAAGAATTTTGTAGATTTTTATTATTTTACTATTAAAATGTTAAATCTTGAAATCGGTTAATCATAAAGTAAAAACTAACCATATATTTATTTTTATACATTATATACACTTGAGAAATAAATAGTATTCTAAGCATTTAAAAAAGCATCATTATATACAAATAAGGCTTCAAGCCAAATGTATAAATACAGGACCCACTGAGGATTCGATTCCCAAGGCTTCCATTACAAAAGTAGAAGTAACCAGGATGCACAGTCAATAATACAAGCTCTACTTTGGCTAGAATACAATCACAGAAGCAACAGAAAAGGCACACAATTGGATTGAGAAAACACCTTGAATTAAGGTATTTGACCGGTTATGTCTTCAGAGGTTTGGCACAGAACAATGACACAACCTTGGCACAACAGAGATTAAAACAACGTCCTTTAAAAACCTAAGTACAGAAAAAGGCGCTCTCCCCCTTTCTCACCTGACATCACATCTCCTTCCAAATCAATCTTATCCATAAAAATCCCAACCCTTGGCCCAGTTGTTCTCCCAGTTATATATTAATAAAAGAGTTTCGGGTTTCATGGATGGCTCTGAAAAAAATTCCTTGTTTGTTACATCTGGGGCATATTGGTGGGAAATGGCTATACGAGTCCTGATGAGGTAGCAGAGATGAGCATACCATGGGCATTGCCTCCAGGAAGTCTAGGTCCTCACCTGGCTCCTCCACCAACTTGGTATATAATTCTAGGCTTGTGCTGAACCTCACTAAGCTTCGGTTTTGTAAAATAGAGATAATAGTAACTGCCCTGCTCACCTCCTGTTGTGAGTCTCTAATTAAGTGATGCATGTTCAAATCTTTTGAAAATTATAAAAGGGTTCCTCAGATATCATGTATATTAATTCAAACCAAGATCTAGAATTAAGGGCTTTTTGAAGAAGTTCAGCACAGAAAGGGCACTTGTATTGGAACAAGATATTTCAAGAAGGAAAAAGCATGGCATTAATTCAATCTTGGTACCAGCTGTGTGTGACAGGTGCTGGTTTCTGTATGAACAGACATGTGTAACATATGTAATAGCCTCCAGCTTCCTACACAGAAGAGATTTTGCCAATCATATTCAGCAACTGGCACCATTCTGTCCCTAACATGTATAACACTCCGCTTGCCACTCTGCTGGTGATCAAAGATGTCACTCTTAAGGGAAATGCACTTTAACTAAGAAGAAATAGGTAGAAATCACTTAAAGCCTCAGGGTCCCCAACTCTCACATCCTGTAGCCCTCCCAGTGCCCCTCATGCCTTTCATCACGTGCATATCCATGGATCATCTAAACGGGAAGAGAGCCTAGACATCCCAACCCCATTAGGTTTCAAATGAGAAGATGGTCTGCAAAGATTTACTAAGGTGTCTACTGCCATGTGCTAATTAAGTTTCAGTGCTTAATAAACATTTGTCCAATCAAAAAATGAGCAATGGAGGGGCTTCCCTGGTGGTGCAGTGGTTGAGAATCTGCCTGCTAATGCAGGGGACACGGGTTCGAGCCCTGGTCTGGGAGGATCCCACATGCCACAGAGCAACTAGGCCCATGAGCCATGACTACTAAGCCTGCACGTCTGGAGTCTGTGCTCTGCAACAAGAGAGGCCGCGATAGTGAGAGGCCCGCGTACCGTGATGAAGAGTGGCCCCCGCTTGCCACAACTAGAGAAAGCCCTCGCACAGAAACGAAGACCAACACAGCCAAAATAAATAAATAAAAATTAATAAACTCCTACCCCCAACATCTTCTTAAAAAAAAAAAAGAGCAATGGAAAAAGAAGAAAGCCAATGATGTGTGCTTTGGAGAAGGAGCTGGGGAGCAGGACCGAATAAAATGTAACCAGTCCACGTCACCAGTTACCCATCGAGCCCCAAGAGCGAGGGCCGCCACACCTCCCCAGATCTACTCTCCCTCCCCCGGTGAACAAGGTCCCAGGTCTGCCATCCTGACACGAGTCAGCTCCCAGCAGCAAGACCCCTCACTATGACTCAAGTCAGGTCAGGCAGCTGACAGCCTTCCACGCAGAGTCACTCGGAGCCTGTGTTCCTTGTTGGGTGAAGCACCGGCTCATCCAGTCCTGAGAAGCCAGCCCGGTACGCATAGAGGCCAGGGCATCGGCCATTTGCACACAGATCTGGAGTTAGAGCAATCGTAGAGCAGCAGCGGGAACAGCAGGAACAGCAGGATGTGGTCTCCTCTGGAGAAAAGTCCCAGCCATCATGGGAGGCACGGTGCTGGGCCCAGCAAGTGGGCTCCTCCCATTGCTCCAGGGTCAAGGCCAAGAAGGGTCTTTCCATCAGGTGGGTCCTCAGCAGTAACGTTCCTCCATGTGCTTGGAAATCAGGGAGTGGGGGGCCTTGCGGGGACCTTCAAGGATGCTCCGGGGCTGGGCTGAAAGGAACCACGTGGGAGTGGTGTTCATTAGCTGGCTTTGCAAACATGCAACTCTGTTTACCACAAGACCAAGCTTTCTTCCATACCTATCAGCCTCTTTTATTTGCTTCCCTTTCAGAACAAATGGAGAAAGTCCTGAATGCTCCTCCTCCCCCTCCCCCAACAAGCCACAGATTCACCTTGAGAAACACCACACCGGAGCCTGCTCCGGGTTCCTAGTTCCATACACCTCAGTGTTGACATCTGCGTATTTAGCAGAATACTCATCCACAGCACGCACATGTGCACACAAGCACACACACACACAAACACAACTTCGGGGAGAACTATAAAGTGCTCCTTTGCTTTGATCTAGAAACACAAGAGAGCCGGCAGTGTGGCGGGAAGGGGGCAAGGCAAAGTCAAGACATCTTGATTCTAGTCTCAGCTACAGTAATGTACTATTGAGCCTCTTGGAACCTCCGTCTCCTTCTCTGTGAACAGGTGAACGGTCTCCATGGCAGGAGAGAGAGTACTGACGGTGTAATATATGTCCAGGGATTCACCACTTCCTGGTGTTAATTTATTACTCGGGCTCCTATTGTTTTCTGTTCCTTTGAAGGCAAAGGAAAGGACCTGTTTTCTCAAAGAGGTATTCTGAGGCGAAGTATAACGTTCTCAACTATTATGAAGTTCTGGAGCGGAAAAGAAGTATATAAGAATAAGAATAGCAATCCTTCCTGGGTGTGTCCAATTTACATGGCTGTTCTGAGGATCAATGAAGTTAGTACATGTGGAAGCACTTGGAAAGGTATAAATTTGAATACAAACATAAAGAATTAAAATTATTACTATAGCAGAAAATCATATCCAGACTAGACCGAGTCACTTAATTAGATGGGCAGTTTTCAGAATCCCACAAGTCCTGTGATCGCCGAGCTTGTGGTCACGTCGATGCTCCTGAACAGGAGACAGAGCAGCCAGGGTGTAGCCCGGCCCTCCAGGCTGGCAGACAGTTAATCACAGGGGATCCCAGCACGGGCGCGGCTGCTTGATAATTGATACTCAGATTGAGGAGAAGTGACTTATCTGAGCAAGTGGAACCTCCATGCGTGAGAAAGAGCACAGGCTTTAGAGTAAACCAACCTGCTTCAAATCCTTACTCTGCCATCACCAAGGGGGGGACCTGGAAAGAGTGACCAAACCTCCCTGAGTCTCAGGTTCCCCAACTGTTCACAGGGTTACGACACCAGCATCATGAGCTTGATGATCGAAGTAAATGAGATGATGTATGGAAGGCACTAACACAAGGTGCGCACACACTCCGTGCTCGGTGTAAGGCAGCAGCGTTATTATCTAGTACCTCTGATGGACCCAGGGGTAGGGGCTGGTGGGGCCATCTCCCTGCTCCTCAGCAGGCATTTAGACTCAGAGGGTGTGTGACGGAGCCCCCTTTTGGGTGCACCCACTGCCTCATACCACGAGATCATCCTTCCTCAATTCTGAGATCATGAGACTTGCATGGAGCAAGGAGGACCCTGAAGCAAGAGCACATGAGCATTCCTGCTTCTCAAAAAGGGGGAGAGTTGCCCACTAATATCCACTCACACCAACCTGGGTTCCAGGAAACCTTAAAGGGGGGCTATGCCTTATGCTTCTCCCTTACCTCCCACCTAACTCCCCACTCCAACCTGGTGCCCAGAAAGAAGCTGGGAGCCCTGGAGCTTCCCACAGCCCCAGTCACTACAGAGAAGCTCCATCTAAGCTGAGGACATGGGTACCAAGCTTGGGACTTAGTCATTGAAAGACCTCATTCCAGCAGGACCATGGCTGTGACACGTACAGGATGAAGCAGAGCGAGAGGCAAAGGGACTTTCACACCATCCAACATCCTACTCCTTCCAGCAGAAGGTCATCTTCATAAAGCAAGGGACTTTTATCTGTTTTTGTTGACTTATGTGTCCCAAGTGCCAGACACATGTCCAGCCTACACTAGGGGACCCATCAACATGCATTGCATGAACCTCTGAGAATGTCCTGCTTACCTGGTTTCATTTTTCATTCTCCAGCCATCTCGACACTTGTGAAACCAGAGCTCTTGGCCAGGGGATATGCGGGTGTTCTCAAGATCTTCTGCACAAAAAGTCAATCTAGGAGGAAAAAGAAACCACTGATGTAGCCAAAACTCTAGGGGAAGGTACATGGCTTGCACCAGCCATATGGTGCTCTCTGGACCTGAGGCAGATGGAATAAGGAGAAAAGAGAAGCTTTTATCATGTGACCCCTGACTCAAGACCCTTCAGAACTCCCCACTGCAGCTACAAGCACACTGAAAGCGTCTCACTTTGATGTCTCCCATGATTCAGCTCATGCAGACTTTAATCACACCCCTTCCACCTTCTTCCTTCTGTCTATCCAAAAGCCTGTACCAAGGCATATCCTCTCTGAAACCTCCCTGATTGCCCGAGACCTTATTAATCTAACCCTCCATTGACCTTCCAATTTCATAAGTAGGCACATCCTTATATAAATGTTGCTTTTGTTATTGTCATTACTTCTTATGGCACGGAGTTAATAATGAAAGCTTTAGCTCATTTTAACACATTATATCTTGCCTTGAATAGCTTGTGGATTCTTGCATCCATGGTGGACTATAAACTCCTTGAACGGAGGAACTCCAGGTCCCTCCAGCATGGTGTCCAGAAATATCCATTGACAAGCGTAACTGGAACTCAGCTGTGGGCTAATATCAAAGATTCAAGAAGTAGACAACCAAGATCACAGGAAGAATCCATGATCTAATAATCGTTTCAACTGTAACTCACAGCCCAACCATGTGGGCTGCCCCAGCTTCAGTGGTGTGTGGACAGCATGACCTCATGACCAATAGACATGTGGTACACCTGACCGTGATGCTTACCAGCAGGACAAAAGCCACATTCCCAACAGCTTTCAGAACCTTTGCCAAGAAGCCCAAACAGCCCATAAACACCCACAACACTCACAATCAGGAAATACAAATGAAAACAACAGTCGGGGACCAATTCGCACTCAACGGAATAGCAAAAATGTCCACCAAAGGTAGGTGAGGAGGAGGGGAAAAGGAAGCTCTTACTCTGTGGATAAGATTAAAAATTGGTCCAACCACTTTGGAGAGGGATTTAATAATATCCCGTCCAGTTGGAGAAAACATACACTATAACCCAGTGATTCAACGTGCCCCAAAGAAGCCCTCACACACGTACACAAGGAAAATGTCCCAGGATGTTCATCTCAGCACTATTTGTAACTGAAAAATGTAGCAACAACTTAAATATTCAGCAGAACAATGGTGAAACTATTGTTTGTGCAATGGCAGTTTACATACGGGAGTTGAATGTGAATAGACCAGATCTGTATGCATTGGATAAATCTCATAAACTATGTTAAATGGAGAAAAGCAACTTTTAAAGGAATGTGTCCACTCACGTAAACTTCAGAAGCAACCAAAACATTTCTATAGGTTGTTTATGGATAAAACAAAAGTAGGGAAAGTATAAAAATCATGAAGAGGAAAACACACTGACATTAGTTAATGTTGGAAGATCGGTACATTTGGTTTGAAAGGGGAGGAGTCGGACGGGGGAGGGGCACAAAGGGGTTTCAGCTTTATCTGTAATGTTTTACTGTTTAAAATCTTATATCTGAAACCAATATGAAAATGGTTTACATTTATTAAGTCTCAGTGGTTTATTAAATTTGAAATATTTTATAAAAATGATCATCTTTCTGCTACCACACATCTTTCTGGTACAGGCCGCACTTATAAGCACCGAGAGAAGGAAAAAGACACGCAATTATCTAGATCACAGCCTTCATACTAACAGCTCCCCTCAGCTGTCACCCACCCCTGCCACATACACACCGGTGCACAGGTCTTTCGACCAGAATCACTCACACAAGCAACCTAAGCCTCCACCCCCTGCATGGCCAAGCTGCACCATAGGTGGTGGATGGAAACGGGATGCATGAAGAATTGTAATGGAGAAAATGCTAGAAGAGATAGAAAGAAGGTGGAGGCTTCCTCCCACCATCCCAAGGCTGGCAGTGACCTCCCGGAGGTCTGCTGAAGGATTTGGCCAAGGAAACCCTCCTCTCTTGACAAAGGTCTTCCTGGCTGCTCCGAGAGTCAAGCCGCGTTTTAGTGGCTGATTTAGGGGTGGATTTTTTGTGTTAGGCTTGGTTAACAGACGTGGGGAAACTGCCAGCCGGCGTGGCACAGAGGAATCTGTTACTTGACGTTAGCGCCCCACGCATGTCCTTGAGTCAGAGCCTCCCAAAGAGAGGTATAATGCTCTGAAAATTGGATGCAAGGGAAGCCAGGACTCCCACAGACCTCATCCATGCAGGCTCCCTAAACTGGATAGTCTGGTTTGCTCTGGACAGGAGCAAGCAAAGGCTTTTGGTTGCACGGACCCCAGAGCAAACAAATTAACAAGGCAGCACTCCTAAAGAGCCCTGTCCAGGAGAAGCCCTCTTCCTCCGGGCCAGCACAGGGCTTGGCCAATGGAACAAGGCCTGGATTCCAGCCCCCGCTTGCCCACCCCTCTCAGCCCAGGGCCTGCGATCAGGGTACAAGCTGCACAACAGTGGACAGAGGCCTTGGTCTGGAATTCAGTTCTCCTCGCAAAGGGTTTGCAGTTTTGCCCATGTACTCTGGATACGGAAAGATGGAAGCTGTACGCTTAGCAAAGGAAAGGACGCTGCAGAGACGCATGCCTTCCGCTGACCACGGACCCAGAACAAGGAAAGGGTCGTGAGGCACTTACTTCCTCTGGGTTTCCCCGGACTTGACGCGGATGCGTCTGATATTCAGCTCTTGCTCGGACCTGCGGGGCTGAGACAGGTAGCTGCGAAGCTCTTTCCACAGGTTATACCAGGACTGAGAAGTCCTCTCCCAGGTGAGTCTGATCTTCAGGAGGTCTCCCAAGTCCTCCTCGGTGTAGACCAGGAAGGTGTTGGTGGCATTCAGCTCGATCTGCTCCACTCTGCAAGGGGAGAGGGAAGCTGGTCTCAGTCCCCCCGCCCCCTGGAAAACTGCAGCACCGTGGGGGTTGACGCAGTGGCAGCACCTGCCCCACTCGGATGGGAGAGAAATGCACAAGAGGTCCCCCCTACGTTCTCCACGTCCCACCAGCAGGACCGGGATGAAAACTCAGATGTGCTCCACACGGGCAGAGAGATAATGTTGCCCACCACACCCCAAACCATTCCTGAGCATCTCCCCATCCATGCTACTTCCTGGGGGAACAAGACCAGGAAAGAGCAGAAATGAGAAAGCGCAAAGAAGTCACATCCCCACTCGACAGCGCCTCCTCCTCTCAGCCCACAGGCATCCATCTCCCTCGGAACTCTCAGCCCCTCCTGCCTGTCCCTCTCACGTGGCACTTGGGGGAGCTTGTCTCACCCCATGTGTGTGCATGAGTGTGTGCGTACAAGCCTGTTCCTCCTGCTAGAACCCCAGCCCTGAGAGTGAGTATTCTGATGACGTTACTTTGCAAGCCCAGCATTACTCAGCGTGGTGCTTTGCACCTTACAAGTGCTCAACACATACAGATCACTGTGTGTCCCTCCCACAGATAATTAGAAACATGCCAGGGACGATGTTTATCAAGTTCCAAATTTCCTAAAGCCTCAGGAATCAGGCGTTCTCTGAAATGAAACAGCAGTTTCTGCCCAGCTGATCTAGCAGATTCTCACGCTGCTGATTCATCGCAGGAGCTGCCCTTCCAGAAACGTTGTGAGTCAAGGGCTAGGTGGAGAGTGTGACGCAGGAGAGGAACACACAGCTCCTCCCTGGCACGCAGACGAGCTCCCCTGCACTTGTTCACCCGGCACACAGAGAGCTCCTGCGCTCTCTCTCCTTTTCAAACCAATTCGTTCTCTGTCCTGAACTCAGCAAAGGAAACCCGTGACTTACATTTCCAAAGGCAGATTCTGGGAGTCTGCATTGGTGCCATAAATGGTGACATGAAAGGTGGGCTCAATTTCTCCCATGTTCTTGTAGCTGAAGACATGGATTTTCATCTGATAATGGTAAACTGCAGAGACAGCAGAACAGAGACATTTGTGAGCCTTGCTTGTCATCTTAGGGCACCCTGACCCAAACTGAGTCACCCAGCACAGTGAGTTTTTAGGGACTCTCATCCTTTGGGTCCAGCCCAGCCTCTAGCCTCCCTTTGATCTCATTCTGTCCAATGGCGTAAAAGGTCACTGCAGTATAGAAGAAGCCCTGAACTTTGGGTTTGGGGGACCTTTGGGGGATGCTGACCTAGGTACTTTCTAGCTGTGTGACCTTGAATTAAGGACCAAGGTATTAACTTCTTGAGCCTCAAATTCCACCCACAATACCCACAAAACCTTACGGTTTTATAACATGCTATAAAAATGCGAGATATCATTTGGATCCACTGTTAGTCCTATCACAGATTATTCCGATGATCAAATGAGAAAACAAATACGAAACAGCTTTGAAAAGCTAAATGCAAGATAGAAACTTAAGATAGCGATATTGTGATCATAGAGTGGTGATTCACATCACAAAAGGAGTTCCCATCATTTATTTTTAAAGATTTACTTTCCTAGGCATACACAATTTAATGTGATTTGCAGTTATTTGATTTAACTGCAGGAATGTGCCCGTCTACAATGTGGTATTTAGAAGGAGGAAAAAGGTCCTTCCCCAGGGCAATGCAGGTTTGGATGAAGGTTACCTCTGAAAGGCATGCCTGCCCGGGTTTTTAGGTACATTTTGCTATTCCTCTTGTTCCTCATTTTCTTGGCATTGTAGCCAATGCTATTACAACGGTTCTTCCGGCAACTGAGGCAGATCCCCTTTTTGAAGCGGTTGGAGTCCGTGCACTGGAATGCGAAGCTCGGCTTGTCCTGATTCACCAGAGAGTCGACAAAGAGGTGTACTGCCCGCTCGTGCTCGCATCTCACCACCTCTGCAATTGCTGGGGGAGAGAGAGACGGAGACCATCAGGCTGCGCTGCTTCTCGGTGATCCGCCCACTCCATCAGTAAGTACTGTACACTTCATCAGAAATAACTGCTTTTCATGTCACTGTTAGTATGCTTGTTTGTGTCATTCTTTTCTTTCTTTCTTTTTTTTTTTTTTTTTGCGGTATGCGGGCCTCTCACTGTTGTGGCCTCTCCCGTTGCGGAGCACAGGCTTCGGACGCGTAGGCTCAGCGGCCGTGGCTCACAGGTCCAGCCGCTCCGCGGCATGAGGGATCTTCCCGGACCGGGGCACGAACCCGCGTCCCCTGCATCGGCAGGCGGACTCTCAACCACTGCGCCACCAGGGAAGCCCGTTTGTGTCATTCTTAATGCATGCCCAGTGATATACTGTCTTTAGAACTGAAAGCCAGTCCTGCCACCAGACTGCGTGCCCTCCAGGTGGGAAGATAGCACTGATACACATGAAGCAATAAAGAGCAAGAGAATGCATAGCACAGGCACTAAACAGGGTGATGGAGACAAGTTGTGCAGTAAGAGTCACTAAGTCCTGATAGAGTCATGCGGTCACAAAATGCTGGAAATGGATCAGATGCTAAACATCATCTAGTCCGGGGCTCAGCAAACTGCACCTTGCAGGCTGGCCCCATTTTACTAAAGTTTAATTGGAACATAGCCACATGCATTCATTTATCTATTGTCTCTGGCTGCCTCCATGCTACGGTAGCAGAGTAGAGTTGTTGAAACAGAGACAGTATGGTTTGCAAAGCTGGAAATATTTACTAGCTGATTCTTTAAGAAAATGTTTGCCAGGCTTCTGTGGTGGTGCAGTGGTTGAGAATCCACCTGCAAATGGATGGGACACAGGTTTGATCCCTGGTCCAGGAAGATCCCACATGTCACGGAGCAACAGAGCCCAGGCGCCATAACTACTGAGCCTGCGCTCTAGAGCCAGTGTGCCACAACTACTGAGCCTGTGTGCTGCAACTAGAGAAAGCTCACAAGAGCAGCAACGAAGATCCAAAGCAGCCAAAAATAAATAAACAAAATAAATAAGTTTATTAAAAAAAAAACTTAAAAAGAAAAAGGAAAGAAAATGTTTGCCAACCTCATCCTAGTCCAGTACTTTCAGTTGTAGATTATGGGCCCAAATGCCCTTAGAGATGAAGTCATTTTCTCAGGGTCACAGAGTCAGTTGGTTGCAAAGCTAGGAGTATAATTTGGATTTTTGTGACCCGCAGTAATCATTATTTCTTGTAACCAGAGGCTAAAGCCAATAGTTCAGTAAATCCTTGGACCTTAAGAAAAATTTTGCAAAGCTCCCCTTCCCCTTCCTCATTAATATCACCAGCCTTAAGAAATGCCATCATCTGATCCCCCCTGCAGGGCTGAACTCCCCTTGCATGAACCCCCAAGCCCCGCAGGGGCTCCTTGGATGTTATCACCTTGGGAGAGAGCAACTTAAGACTGAGTGACAGAGTGGACATCCCAAGAGCAGAGCATCACAGTGGAGAGAGCCAACTGGGGCCAAGACTTAGAAATGCTGCCAGGATGCAAGGCGGTGAGCAAATGAGAAACCAAGCACCTCAGTTTCAGCAGCAAGCTCACTTCAGCCCAAGACTGCTGGGAATAGGCTTAGCATCCAGCAAGACAGATTATAAGTGAATGGAGGAAGAATCTTGAGTTTATTTCTTTAAAATGTTACCAAAAATTAAATGATAGTACATCCATGCTAAAGAATATTATACAGCCTTTTAAAAGAATAAGGTAAGTAGATATGTGTACTCTGATGTCTAAGAATGTCCGTAATATATATTAGGACTGAAAAAGCAAAGTTGCAGAACAATGTGATTTTGAAAAATATCACACACACACACACACAAATAAATTTGCAAAGCGATAAGAGTGGAAGGATACACACAACATGTTCATATTGGCTACCTCTGGAGAGTGAAAGTAGGAGTAAGTGTGGGAAATGAGGGGGTATTTTCACTTCTTGCTTTAGGCAATTTTATAATGCTTGATTATTTTCCCAACAAATATGTATTCCTTTTGTTATAAAAAGAAATTAATCAATAATAACTGTGACCTCAAAGCACAAGAAAGCAGAGCAGAGACCACGGGAAGGCTGTTAATTGGCTTGCAGGATGATGAACTGTAGAATAAACTGTTGAAGGGCCGCTGGGGGCTAGTGGGAATAATGAAACGGATGCTGTCGGGAGCACGAACAGCTCCGGCTGATTTAGGAGGAGATGCTATAATTGAGTCAAAACAAAAAATAAGGAACTCGGGGCTTCCCTGGTGGCGCAGTGGTTGAGGGTCCGCCTGCCAATGCAGGGGACACGGGTTCGTGCCCCGGTCCGGGAAGATCCCACATGCCGCGGAGCGGCTGGGCCCGTGAGCCATGGCCGCTGAGCCTGCGCATCCGGAGCCTGTGCTCCGCAACGGGAGAGGCCATAGCAGTGAGAGGCCCGTGTACCGCAAAATAAATAATAATAAGGAACTCACTTCCATATGCAATTGACCCCAAGACATCGTTGAGTCCACAGCCCGGCTGGAAGTCACCTCCATTGGGGTAGATGTCAATGTGACCCACAGGCATCTGAATCCCAATGCTCAAGCCAAAGGAGCGCGTGTAGGTGTGCAGGACATCCACGAAGTCTGCGTCGTCAGGGGACAGCCTCCTGTGGATGTCAACCCCTTCAAACATGGGCCCAGCAGGATCCAAACCTACAGCAGAAGGGAGAGCCAAGACCAGCTGTGTCAGGTGCGCTAAGGCAGTGAGTCCTGGTGGATAGCTAAACCGGCAAGTGTAAAATGAAGACACCCCCACCCTGGGAATCCTAAAGGGTGTGGTGCCTGTTGCAGAGGAACGTATGCTTTCTTCTGAAGCCTTCACCTGTCCTGACAACTCAGCTGACTCAGTAAATTGGCCACGGGGTTCAAGTGACACGTGGATCTGAGGAACCGTGCACTGTCAGAACTGAAGCAGTTCTAGAGACTTCCCTGGTGGCACAGTGGTTAAGAATCCGCCTGCGAGTGCAAGAAACACAGGTTCGATCCCTGGGCTGAGAAGATCCCACATGCCACGGAGCAACAAAGCCCGTGAGCCACAACTACTGAGCCTGTGCTCTAGAGCCTGTGTGCCACAACTACTGAGCCTGTGTGCCACAGCTACCGAAGCCTGCATGCCTAGATCCCGTGCTCCGAAACAAGAGAAGCCACCGCAATGAGAAGCCTGTGCACCACAACGAAGAGTAGCCCCTGCTCACAAAACTAGAGAATGCCTGCACGCAGCAATGAAGACCTAATGCAGCCAAAAATAAATACATTAAATTAATTAATTAAAAAGAAAAAAAAGAAGAACTGAAGCAGTTCTAGAAAGAACTTGGGCTGGCTGAAACTAAGCCATTCATTCCATTTATTCTGCCACTGGGAGCCTTCCACAGTCTTAATTTTAGCAGAATTTTGACAGAATAACTAAGCTACCTACATCTTCAAGAGGGAAGACTCAGTCTCCCCAAACTGAGCTATTTGTATTTGGACTTACACTTCCCCTTCCTTTAGTTATGAATCAGGCCCAGGAGTGGAATGGCAAGAGGGGGGTACACCAGGCACACTGAGCAGCCGTGTCTCAAGCCTCCAGAATTCCTTTCTTTTGCAGCCACAAGGAGAAAACGTTTTGTCTGCAAACTTTCTGTATCAAACAAACAGCACTGCAGAGAGCACTGGTTCTCACATTTGAAACAGCACAAATATCTCTGGGGAGCTTCTTACAAATTTGGATTCCACCGTGTAGCTATGAAAAACTCTGGGAGGACGCACAAGCCCCAGGTCACCTGTGTGTATGTGTGTCAGGGGAGAAGGCAGGGTAGGCAACTGCAAAGATAGTGGCAGCAACAGAGACACTTTCACCATCTTGTATAATAGTTTGGGAACCACATGAGTGTAAAACCTTTCAAAATAGAATTTGCAAAGCATAAAATGCAGATTCCCTGACCCCCAAGAGATTCTGATTGGTAGGTCCGGTGTAGAGCCCAGAAATAGAGGTTTATTCCCCAGCTGATCCTAAAAATAAGTGGTCTGTGGACCAGATTTTGGAAAAACTTCTCCATGCTTCAGTAGCATTTCGAAAATGAAATCTGAATGTCTTGATTCATACAGTTCTTGTGCGATATTAAGGAGTAAGGGCTTGTCAGGGTAATACTGGCTACTATTACCAAGCTTAAGTAATTATGGGAGCTGGATTCATCCCAACCTAGAGCCCTACAGACACAGAGAGAGGACCTGGAGAAAGTTAAGAAAAGATTATGTGCAGCAGAGGAAGGGGGTTTGTTTAGTCTAGAACAGTGGTTCTCAACTAGGAGGGATTTTGCTCCCAAGGGGACACTTGGCAACCTCTGAGGCATTTTTGGTTGTCACAATTGGCGAAGAGGGAGAAAAGAAGCTGCTAGCATCCAGGGAGTAGAGGCCAGGGATTCTGATAAGCATCCTGCAATGCACAGGTCAGCTCCCACACGAGCATTATCTGGCCCCAAATATGAATAGTCGCTGAGGTTGAGAAACCTGGATCTAGAAACACCAAGGTAGGGAGGAGGTATGACCAAGAACAGAGCTGTGAAAGCAGCAGATGAGTAATAGAACAGTGTTTCCCAGACCCCAGTGCAGTGGAACAAGGGAGCACATCGTGAGGCTTGAGGGGGGTCATTTTAGGATAAACAAAAGGTAGAACTGTTGTCCAGAGCGGACAGTAAACCTGTGGAACTCGCTACTCATGAGAACTGGTAAGGATTAACACTCTGAAGTTGAGAAAAATGTATGAATGACAGAGGCAGAAAGGGAGCCCAGGCTGCCTGGGGGCTCATCTCTAGCCCAGGACCCAAAAGAAAGATGGCACAAAAACAGTGGCCTCCCGGAATAGCCCTCGATGACTCTTTTTAGGGACTGAACGGACGCAGTACTGACAGAGGTGGCCTCTCCCTGCCTCTCACCATGTCCTCTGGAGAAAAAAAAAAAGAAAGAAGAGGAACATTCTGCTTTGCAGCCAATAAGAGAGGGGCTCTTGTATCGGTGAACAAAAGTCTCCACCAGACAGTCAGTGCCATGGAAACCAAGCTGGGCTGGAGGAATGCAGGCGGCTGACGGGGCTTCTGGAAAGGCCGGCTGGCAGGCAGAGCTTTCACCTCCCCGGACTGACCCCGCCTGACACGTAGCTAGGGCCCACCGACTCTGGGGAAAAGTTTCACAATTTACTTCTTAACTAGGAATAGGAGGGTGAACACATCCTCTCCAAAAACAAGAGATGATGGAGAACCACCTCTTCTTCCATTCAGTCAGACTCCCCGCAAAGTGTTCTGTCCAGCAAATGGAATATACACATGCATGCACACGCACACACACCCTGTCGTGCACATGTATACACACAGGAAAACCTCCACCTTCTGGCCTGGCAGGGCAGAGGCTGCTGCGCTGTAACAGCTACTGCATCTCTCCCAGCAGGAGAGCGGCAGCATTGTGCAGTGGTGAGGTGCAGACTCGAATCTGATGGCCTGCCTGGGTTTGAATCCCAGCTCTGCTACTCAGGGTGTGAGATATCATTAAAGTACATACTGAGTCCTATTTTCCCCATCTGTAAAATGAAGCCCAAGGACCCTTTTGCCTGGACGCTATGTGGCTTACATATGGCATAAAATACCTGTCACACATTGAGTGCTTGACATTAGGTAGCATCTAGCCCACAGCCTGCAGGGTGGACACTTAGTTCACATCTCTTGAATGAATGAACAGATCTGCTTGCTTATTTATTTATAACTAACAAAACACAAGTTCAATTAGAAATATATGACCTCTTCCCTAATATGTCACAGAGCTCCCTCCGAAGCCTAAGAGGATAAAACTTTAGCAAACCTCAGTCCAGAGCTCTCTGGTCCAAGCAAGACTGGGGTTCAGGTACCTCCTGCAGGTCCAGGCTAAGGACCCCTGCTGGCCTCGGTACAGCGGCGTCACTGGCCTCTGCCCCGCACGAGCTGCAGTTTCTGGTGCTCCTACCAGTCAGGACCACCTGGTTCCCAGACCCATGGGAAGTCTGAGGGGAGAGGAGAGGGCACAGGCCTCTCCCATCAGACATGCACAGCAGCATACGTCAGGTCAGCCAGATACCCTCTGAGGTGCTGCCTGGCAACTGGACAGAGGCCATTCCTTCCTGTTATGTTCACCCCGGTCCCCTGCTCCACAGAGAGGCCGCAGAAAAGGGGCTGTGCTCAGGACATGCCGGTCCCAGTGCTCTACGCAGACAGCCCAGAGCACTGATTAGCATTCTGCCAGCAAAGCCCGCATCTCAGCTGCTCCCACCCAGACAGGCAGGGGGAAAGAACTGGAACTCTCCTACTAGCCCCATCTCATTTCAGACTTAGAAAGAGGAAGAGGGAGGATCTGCAGCTTGTCTTTGTTGCCAAGGACACTGGCCCTGGTGCTCCGGCAGGGGCCTTGTGTGTGCTGCAGTTTGAGCACAGCTGGCCGAGCTCTGCAACATCTTGCCTCTTGCTGGGGGCTAGGAGGAGGTGCTCAGCCAATAGAACCCTGAGGGGCTTGAGGCCCAAAGGCTTTGCTCCAGCGATGGGTTAATGAGCAGTCACGTGTGGCCACATTACCCGTTAGACAGTTCAGGCCCCGCATCTTGATAACCAAAAGTAAAGCTCTCAAGCTATGCTGAATCAAACAGTCGGATCTAAAGGAGTGTGTGTGTGTGTGCTCATTAGACTTAAGCCCAGGGACAATGATTTAAGCAGGGCTACTAAACCTCACAAATGTATCTATTTTTAAATCTGCCCCACTGGCTTGTTGTTGAAACCAGAAACTCTACCTCTACTAAATCATTCTTTAGCTAACGACTCCCTTCTACCTGAACCCTGTTTTCAAACGAAAACATTGCCAGGAAGGAAACGATTAACTCTTTCCTTCTGGGTGGCTAGTTAGGCCCTTAGCATGTTGGAGGTGAGGGAGAAGCTGGGAGGGAAAACAAATAAAAGAATGCTAGCAGGGGGATAAAAATTCAGGGCAACAAATTTGCCATTAAGGACTTCCCTGGTGGCACAGTGGTTAAGAATCCACCTGTCAATGCAGGGAACTCAGGTTTCAGCCCTGGTCCGGGGAGATTCCACGTGCCGCAGAGCAACCAAGCCCACGCACCACAACTACTGAGCTCACGTGCTGCAACTACTGAAGCCCGCGCACCTAGAGCCCGTGCTCCGCAACAAGAGAAGCCACTGCAATGAGAAGCCCGTGCACCGCAACGAAGAGTAGCCCCCACTCGCCGCAACTAGAGAAAGCCCACGTGCAGCAACGAAGACCCAAGGCGGCCAAAAATTAATTAATTTTAAAATAAATATATAATCTTAAAAAAAATTTGCCATTAATTTTCTCCTAGAGGAGAGTATGTTTTTTGAGAGGGCCCCCAAATGGGGAAGAGAATCCTTTCCACTTTTCACTACCATTCAATGATTTAAATCAAACTCTCATATCAAAAGGTCACCAATTATTTGCCAAGGGGAAGGGGTCGAGGGAAGGATTGAGAATTTGGGATTAGCAATTGCAAACTGTTGTATATAGGATGGATAAACAACAAGGTGCTACTGTATAGCACAGTGAACTGTACTCAATATCCCATGATAAACCACAGTGGAAAAGAATATGAAAAGAATATATATATGTATAACTGAAACACTTTGCTGTATAGCAGAAATTAACAAAACATTGTAAATCAACTACACTTCAATAAGATTAAAAAAAAAAAAGCTCACCAATTCTGCCTATGGAATGTTTATCTCTCCAAATAAACTCACTTTCACTTAAAAAAAAAAAAAAGCTCACTAACGTGGAAAATTCAAATTTCTATCGACTACCTGGGTGCCAATATCAGATAGAAAGGTCTCTTTAACGACAACATTTAACCACTCATTCTAAACAGGTAATTATCACTAATAAATATGCCAACTAAACATGGGAAAGAGGCTGTTAGTGGATGAAATAGAAACCAGAGGCAGAATTCAAACCACAGCTCATCTCTCATTCCTTTCCCTTGAGGTCCTGGCATTACCATGGGCAGAGACTAGAAGTGAGCACCAGAGGCTTGCAGGCCTGGGCTCCACCCCAGGTCTGCCCCTGAGTCTTAGCTCTTTGCCCCTGGGTGTTTCCTCACCTGTTGCACTAGACCTGGTTTTCAAACTGTGCTCCCTGGTGCTCTGGGACCCGGAAATTCCTCCAGAAAAGGGGGAGGCTCAAATAACAAGGTTAACACTACTTGCAAATACCCAGCTTTGACCAGAACACACCTTCTATCTGTTTCATACATTGGGGACCTGCACACGTTCAATTTGAAAAAGGGCTCTGAGACTTTTGGACATTTGAAAAGCCCTGAATTAGATGTTCTCCAGGTTTCTTCCAAGGCTAACCCTCTACAGCTCTCTCCTGCTGCCTCTTAGGGAGCACTCTGGTTCAGGAAATCCTGGTGGGCAGAGCAGCTGAGGGAGCTCCAGGATCAGCCATGAGTGAAGGGAGCAACACTTACCCGTGATTCTGCCCACCGTGCCTTTCACGAAATTGCCGGCATACCCGGCCACGTGAGCTCCAAGGCTGTAGCCGATCAAGTGAACATCCCCGAGAGAAAAATCCTCCTTCCCCTGCAGGAAGTCACAGAGGTGTGTGAGTGAAGAGTGTGGTCCTGAGCCCCAAGGTCACCAACAAGTCAACAAGTCAATCACGTTGGGGAGACGTGGGAGGGGGGAGGGGGGTGGCAGTGTGGAGCTCAAAGCCACCGGGCTCACTGGAGACTAAGTGCCAGCCACAGCCTGCAGCAGGGTGACCCCTGCCCACCCTCTTATGCCCACGAGCTGCCGACCTCCTCATCCCAAACCTGCCTGGGACCCCAGAGTTGAAGCATCAGACCCTCACAGGGCACTCAGCAGTGGGGGTGAGGAGGTGGTGATTTGACCCCATGGCTCAGGAATCGAGCTCGACAAAACAACCCAGGTAGGGCTTTCCTGGTGGCGCAGTGGTTGAGAGTCCGCCTGCCGATGCAGGAGACACGGGTTCGTGCCCCGGTCCGGGAAGATCCCACATGCCGCGGAGCGGCTGGGCCTGTGAGCCATGGCCGCTGAGCCTGCGCATCCGGAGCCTGTGCTCCACAACGGGAGAGGCCACAACAGTGAGAGGCCCGCGTACCAAAAAAAAAAAAAAAAAAAAAACCCAGGTAAAGGACTGAGGACTGTTCAAGACTCCTGACCAGAATTCTGCCAAAATTATTCAGATTCCATCGGTTTCTAAAAGGAAGCTCAGGCTGTAATTACCCAGATAATAGGGTCACTTAGCCAGTGTACCAGCCAGTGTACCCCTGCATCCCATTAAGTCCACTGAGCTCAGGTAAATCATTAAGCTATAAAAAGTAAATTTAAGACCTCAAGATCTGTTTTCCACATTTTATGCAAGGCACTAAGCTACATTGGTTTGAACCAACCCTCCGTACCCCCAGCCCAGCCACCCTTAAAAGGCCAGAGCAGACTTCAGTAGGTATTTAAGATTACAAGCTGATCCTGGCTTCTGAGGGCATCAGCAATTAATGAACCAAAAGGCAAATTTTCTTCCCTCAAGTAAAGTAAAAGGAAAAATCCAGAAATGTGTCAATAATTAGAAAGCTTTCTAAAAGTCCCAGCTTCCAAATGTTTCAAGCAATACTTAATTCCGTTAAAAATTGGAAGCTCAAAGATATTCTCAGACTCCTGAAGTTCACTGAAACTGACCTGTCTGACCTGTTTTTTTTTTTTACAGTCTTAGAATTTTTAAAATAAATTTATTTGTTTTATTTTTATTTATTTTTGGCTTCGTTGGGTCTTTGTTGCCGCGTGCGGGCTTTCTCTAGTTGCGGCGAGAGGGGTCTACTCTTCATTGCAGTGTGCGGGCTCCTCATCGCAGTGGCTTCTCTTGTGGTGGAGCATGGGCTATAGGTGCATGGGCTTCAGTAGCTGTGGCCCACGGGCTTAAATGCTCCATGGCATGTGGGATCTTCCTGGACCAGAGCTCAAACCTGTGTCCCCTGAATTGGCAGGCAGATTCTTAACCACTGTGCCACCAGGGAAGCCCCTGACCTGTATTTCTTAAAAGGGTTCAGCGTCCTGCTCGTAAAAGGTCCCGTTACCTGCAGCCAGTTGAGCATCCTGGCGATGCTGTGTCCCACCTCCCTTGTATTGTTGACTGCGTCTGTGTAAAGTTGGTGAGCCAGCGGGAGCCAGTCCACCACCACGACGTTGGCTCCTTTCTCTCTTGTCCGCAGGGCTGACACGAGTTTGTACAGCCAGCTTTCAAACATGCCGCTCATCTGCAGAGAAAACGGGGCTTTTTAAAAAAATTTTTCTTCTGGGTTTCAGAAATCCTAATGAATATGGAATTCAGTTCCACGACCTTCTCCCCAGCCACTTCTGGAACCTTCACATTGACTACCCAGGCATCAAACACTTGCACATGAGCCGGGCCAGCCACAGGCAGGATTGGTACATGGGTGATTGTCTTCCATTGCGCTTGACATCTCCAGTTTTTCCCATCAAAGATGTCAGAGCTGGTGTCCTCTGCTGCTGCCCCACTGACCGATAGGCCCCCTATGAGATATAAGTTGGTGGCGATGCTGGCTTGAGGTTAACCGAAGTCCCTGTCACAGTCAGGCCAGTAAGTGGCCTGGTCCGTCATTCAAAGGTAGCTGAGAAGGGTTGCCCTGGATAATTAGTTTCTTTCTCAGAGATGCAGGGAGATTCTGTCTCTTAGGCAAATGCAGAGTTAACAAATGACCCCTTCCCACAAGCCATCTCTGCCATCCTTCTTGACCCCAGAGTAGAGAAGATCTGTCCCTGGAATCCCAAATTAGAACTCAGAACACACTTTCCCACAGAAACAAAGTGTGAATGGTGACTAGGTCCAGCTGTAAACCCATCCACAAGTACATTATTAGATAAACAAATTTTCTGTGCCTGGCCTGGGAACCCTAACGCCATTTACAATCTTGCTTCTATGGGAAACTGCTGTTCCAAGTTCCAAACAGATTATAAAAGAACTTTCTGGAATGCAACCCATTTGTAAATTGCAGGCAGTTTGTACTTGCATTTTGACAGGGGGCCTTATAAAGTTTCAAATGCATAATTCTAATCGTAGGCTGTGGGGTGAGGATGGATGGCAGGCCCTTAATCATCCCTCCAATTACATTAGGTAGGTAGGTGCCTACACACCACCCACCCCCACCAGGCCTGACCCCAACAGTTGGTGATAGACCTAAAGACCCAGAAAGCATGTAACGGATATGAATTTCTCATCATTAAGAGGAGGAATGTCCCCTCCCAATTAGCCCAGGCAGAAACCTGCTCACTTAATAGTGCCATTTTCCTACAGACTGCCATTAGATGAATGAATAAATCCCTCGCTGGTCAAAAGCTTCTGAGGCTGAGTGTTAAAGCCCTTTTTTGTGAAGTTCGTCATGGGCTTTTCAATGTGAATTGCTCAGCTAGGTCATATAAAGACTCCAGTGCCTTTAAACGGAGCCATCTCTATGCAAACAGGAGGGCACAATGCCAACCAGGGCCAGCCAGCCAGGCCAGCTGCCTCCTCACAGACTCTCTGAGCCAGTCAAGTTGCTTCCGTTCAGCTCAGCTCTTACGGAGGGATGGCCCCCGCGACGCAGTGGTTGACCAATGTAATTAAGCGTAATTAGAGGGCCACTTAAGAGCCAGTGGAGCTGGGCTGCTGCCCTCAGGAGAGCCACTTTCTGAAAGCCCGCTGTGTGCCAGCGTTAAATACCGCCCTGCTGGAGTCCAGATTGCCCCCTTAGCAAGTGCCCGTTACATTCTTCACAGCTGTCTGAAATACAAGCAGCCCACAAGAAAAGAGGGGGAGACAGAGTGGAATCTGGAAGCACCAGTATTCTTTCTAATTGACCAAAACAAAGGAAACCAAATCTCCCGGAAAGCTGTAGAGCTCCCTCCCCCAGAGGCTCACCGTCCATCCATGAATGATGAAAAAGGTTTTGGCTGTCATGTTGAAGCCACAGTCTTCTAAGGGCTGGTTGTGGTCAAAGGAGAGGTAGCATCCTTCATGCTCTGGGTCCTCAGAGGTGCGGAGGTTAAATCTCACAGGGGGTTTGGCAGCAGCCGGTACAACCCTGGATTTGTTGAGCTCATCTGGGGAGAAATAACAGAGCAAGGGTATAACTAGCAGGCCTGGGTGGTGAGAGATCTAGGGTCTAGTTCTAATTCACTCTTGAGCAAATTACTTAACCCCACTGGGTTTCAGTTTTTACATCTGCTGAATGTTTCCTCCTCACCTCCCAGAAGAGTTGCGAAGATGTTATAAAAGGGACATCTCACCAATATTTGAGTATTAATGAGTCACTAGGATCAATTACTGTGAATCTGAAATAAGTCTCTCTTGCTTTTCTTTCTTCTTCCCCATCCAAACCAGTTCTCTTTCCTTCCCTCAAGTTACTAGTTTCAGAGTATGGGTCCTTAATTCTTTTCCTGAAATGCTTGGGACCAGTTGAGTTTCAGAATTCAGAAATTCTCAGATTTTAGAAAGGTATTATGGCATATATATATATATATAATATAACACCCCCAGCAGGGTCTGGGACGTTCCCATTCATCAAATACACCAATAATATTTCTGCAGGGAAATACATAACTACTCACACTCGAGGGGAAAAAAAAAAAAAAAGATTCTAAATATCCTCTTATCGGTTCAGGTCAGTTTTTCCTGCCAAATGAGTAAGAGTTCAGGTCAGGTAAGGCCAGTTCTTGCTGCCAAACAAGTTACCAAACAAATTTTTCAATTTTCAAAGATTTTGGAATTGGAGGTAAGGAGCTGTTGACCTCTTATGCAATGGGCTTCCCTAATGCTCTCATCTCGATTTCAACACTTGCCCCAAAGACCTCATGCATCCTCAGTGCTCCTTGCAGTACCAGACATGTGCCAGACAGTCTTCTAGTTTGTTGAATAAATTAAATAAGTTATTGAAGCCATGGAGAAGCTCATAAGCGCAGCAAAACCTCTCTTTTCAGCTCCACTGCACACACACAGTGCCGTCTAGGAGATGGCCCTACTACAAAACACAGCCCATGTCACTGATGGTCCCTATGGCCTTTTAACACTAGGTACTGTCATCACCACACTATTTCAGAAGGTCCTAAATGAGCCTCATCTAGCATTCTTCCAACCATCCAGGATACCATCCCTTGATAACAGGCTAGGAAATTAGAAAATCAAACTGTCCGGTCACCCAGAAATCAAGTGAAAAGGTACCGAATGACCATCCCAGGAGCTTCATTTATCCCAGAGTTAAAAAACAAATGGAGTCATGGAAAGAGAGACCAGAGTGGTGGACAGGTTGGTGGTGAAGCGGACAAGGGGGAGGACAGCTATGCACCAGATGTAAAAAGGGTAAAAGTTTCCAGCAAATGCGACTAAATATGCATGAGCAGAACTTTGTCATTAAAGTAATGAACAAAAGCCCCAACTGACAGGAATTTGAACCACGGACGTAACTCATTCAATATCTCCCAATTTCCACCCAGATAGCCACTCACAGAGACCAGGTGGGAAGTCCAGGAGAAAAGGAAAGGGAGTCTGCTGGCTTCCTGCCACCGACTTGTGGATAAACTCACAAACTGACATAAAAGGTTCACCTTAGCAGCTGGCTCTCTCTGACACCACAGTTCTCTAGCTCATTTCTACTACTTCCAGCCTGAGTCACTTCAGCCTCTGGAACTTCATGATCGTCCTTCATCCGGATGTCCTCAGGCTCATTCTCTTACCTCCTTCAGCTCCTTGCTCAGGGGTCAGCTCCTCAGGGATGGAAGCCTGGTCCCAGGCTAACACTGCACCACCTTCTCCCACCAGCCCTCTGTACTTTCCTCCTCTGCTTTATTTTTTTCCATAACACTGAGTACTATTTATATATTTTAATTAGTTGACTAGCTGTTTTCCCACCACTGAAATGTAAGATCCATGGGGGTAGGGGTTTACACCCATTTTGTTCACTGCTCTATCCCTCACTCCGAGAAGCATGCCTGGCAAATAAATACTGTTTTGAATGAATGAAATGGCCCCCAAATACTCAGAATCGCAGAACATAGAAGTTGGAAGGAATGTTAGCACTTTACAGGAGAGGATCTAGAGATGCAACCTACCCTGGTTCAACTGCACTAGAGTTGGGAACATGTTAAATAAAACAAGTTTTTTCCATTCATTCCAATTAACCTCCTGCACGCACATAAGCAACATGGACCAGCATCATTTGACCCAACCTCAGCAGAATAGTAGAAGATGAAATAAGTGTGTGGTTCAGAGGTTCCCCGCTCTCCTCTGCTTAACTAATTGACTTGGTACTCCCGCTGGGTGACCCTACCCTCGTCCCTCGGGGCAGGTTCCTCCAGTAGAAAAGACTGCCGCGCAGAACTCAGAAGAAAAGCTGGCAGCTGGGAGGAGGAGGAGGACGGAGAGGTAGAAGAGGAAGAGCAAGGGCTGGAAAGACTTGGGGAAGAGGAGGCTGGCAACCCGGGGAATAAGCCCAGCAGCTTCTCTGCACAAATTACTCACCTAATACTCCCGGCAAGCACTACTCAAACCAGAGCCAGCTACCCTGATACCTTAACTTTCAAGACACCTACACCGAGATTAAAAGGAAGGGCACCAGGTGATAGAGCTCTAACAACCTTCTTGCCTCGAAAACCCCAGGTTCAAAGAGGAGGACAAGGTTAAACAGCCGCTGGCAGCCAACTCTGCTGACTGGACAGCACCGAGAGGAGAACCGTATAACGACAAGGGGGCGGGGCGAGAGCGAGCGCGGGCAAGCCTGCGGCCTCTTGGACGCCTGGCCGGGGATGTCCTCGTCGGAAGCGCCGAGGAACAAGTGATCTCCAAGGCTGATTAGGAGGACCCAATGGACAGCGCAGGGGGTAAGGAAGAAGAATGTCGCAGGATCGAGGAAGAAGGGTGCGCAAGACAGAGGGGAACTGGCACAGAAAAGAAGTTGTGGGGTGTTAATAAGAACAAGGACACGTTACCTTGCAGCCGACCCTCTGGACCAAGGGTTGCGGGACCTCCCGCGGCAAAGCAACAGTAAGCGCTCCAGAGGCAGAGCAGAAGACCGGAGTTTCTCATCCTTCCCGGCCACATCCCCTTCCCCCAAACGGGACTTTTAGAAAGACCACAAAAAAAAAAAAAAAAAAAAAAAAGCCGCCTCTCGATGTTTCCAGCAGTCCGAGCCCGTAAGACCCGAAGTGGGAAGGCTTCTCTAGACCAGAGAGAGTGGTGGCCTTAGACAGCTGCAGGTGGAGAAGGTGGAAAACGAAAACTTGGCTAAACTGAGCCACGGGGTGGTGAGGGGAGTGCGAAGATGCTCCAACCAGAACCAGATCTGCCCTCACCCGTGCCGTTCTCCCGGGAAGCCAGGGCTCGCCACTGTCACACGGCGAGCTCCCCGGCGAGGTAGTTTTTTAAACTATTGGAGTCATCTGACCCATCGCCAGATGGTGATTTGCATAATTTATTCCCGTCCCCGGACTCTGATTGGTCACACCTTCTCTGACGCCCGAACCAAAGACTCCCCAAAGTTTGAATGAAAGCGCCGCACACCCACCGCGTGGACACTCTACACGCGCCGCCTTGTCTCCTCCCCAGTCAGCTTCGCGGGCAGCCGCGCTCTCGCCACCCCACTTTTTCCTAGTGTCCACTCCCGGACCCTAGATTCTCCGCTCGCCCCTGCAGCCCCAGGAGGGTCCTTGCCCCAAAGCCCTGTTCCCGCCGCGCTTTCGATCGCTGGAGAAGGAAGGCTGTCCTCTCCAAGGCGCAAAGCCATCCCCGCGCCAGAAATGATCTCTCCTCGCCCCGGGCCAAGGGTACGGATGGAGGAAAGCCACCTGGTCACCCTGTGGTCCTTCTTTTCTCCCTTTCCTCCTGCGCTCCTGCCTAGCGAGGCCCGCGACAGGTGCAGACGGCGTGATCAGACAATAACCCGGCAGAGCGGAGGGGCTGCGGGCTGTGGCCTGGGCATCAGGATCGCTCAGACCCCTCTCGGAGTCCTCGCTCAGCCACTAGCTGCAAAACTCGCGGCAAGCCACCCAACTTCTCCAAGGCCTTTCCTTCGTCCCCAGTACGCGGGCGGTAACAGTTCCTGTCGCTTAGGGATGTTGGGGAAATTTAAAAACCTACTATAGTACAGCGCTCAGTGCGGCGCCTGCCGCGTGGTAGGCACTCTCACACCTGCGGGTGGAGGGCTAGAGGGATGCCAGGCGACACTCCCCAAAGGAAACAGTAAGCCAGGCTTGGGGATCTCGGGCGCGTAACCAGCGCCGAGAGTCGGCTGACGCGCGCAACTACTTATTGAGAGGAATTAGGCAGCTTCTTCCTCTCCCTCCCCATTTTTTCCTCCTCTCCTTCCCTTTATTGCGCGTGTCCCTGCTCCTCCCATGGGTGCCGGCTCCATCTCCGCCCGGGGGACCCCGGGACCGAGGGCGGCGAGCGCCCCGACCTTGGCGGGGAGCCCGGGGCGCTAGGCCGGCAGCGGCCGGGACAGCTAGGGAGCGGCTGCGCCTCAACAGCCCTCAGGAACGCCGAGGAGGTGGGAGAGATACAAAGCGCCTCGGCGGGGCCGAGCACCGTCATCCCGCCTCCTTCCAGCCAGAACTGGCTCTCCCAGACTACACCTTTGACTGGGCGTAACCCCGCCGTCGCCAGAACCGGTCCCGCTCCTGCCTGGGGAGGAAAACGGCCCGAGCAGTCCCGCGCCCGTTCCTCCCTGGTGTCGGGGGGCCCCTCCTGGAAGATCTGTGTGGGGAAACCAGTCTGGAGGAGCAGGTCCTGTTCCAACCTATCCTCGTTACTTTTGTTACTCCAGCTGCCCAGCAAAGCATGCTTTGTCCCTCCTGTGTGCTATAATTCATTAACAAGAGGCAGGCCGGCTTTATTTTTTCAGTGTAAAACTCAATGTATTTTATGGGATGGTAAATGGCACCCCCGGATATCTTTTTTCCCTCCTCTTACCGCTCTCCTTCTCCATTGGCAAACTATACAGACATAAGTCAGGTATCGTCTCCATTTTACAGATGGGAAAACTGAGTCTCAGGAACAGGCTGCCGGTCTGAAGCAAGTCTGACAACCAGATCTCTCTCTTCTGCTCTCAGCTTGATTTAGCCAGTTGACCTCTAAATACGGGCCTTTGGGAGCCATGTCTCCATCTCCTCAGTGGTCCAGTCAGTAGATAACCTGTGAGTCAAAAATACCCTTATCTGGGGACTTCCCTGGTAGCACAGTGGTTAAGAATCCGCCTGCCAATGCAGGGGCACGGGTTGGAGCCCGGCCCCAGAAGATCCCACAATGCCCGGAGCAACTAAGCCCTGCGTGCTACAGCTATTGAGCCTGCGCTCTAGAGCCTGCAAGCCACAAGTACTGAGCCCACGGGCCTAGAGCTCATGCTGCACAACAAGAGAAGCCACCACAATGAGAAGCCCGCACACTTCAAGGAAGAGGAGTCCCTGCTCCCTGCAGAAAGCTGGTGTGCAGCAATGAAGACCCAATGCAACCAAAAAACAAACAAAAAAAACCCCTCTCTGTTCTGAGTTACTCAAATCACAGTCCCTAGAACCTTAACTGGACAGTGTGGAGAGTGTGTCTTGGGGACCTCTGTCACAAGTGAGATCCCCTAGGAGAGCTTAGGTACTCCTACAAAGTTGGTTATCCTACCTGAAAAAAACATAGATTCAACAAGATCAACACCCATCTTTTTTACATTTTATTGCTGGTTGGTTAGAGTGCCCTCCTGTGTCTTTATATTAAAACATCATGTGAGAACTTCCAAAGGACATCACGAAATTATAATCACAGTATTAAAGTAATGGATAACATCAACTGCCTGTTATGCAAAGCATAACATATGTATAAAATATGCAAAACATATTTTTCAGAAGAACCATGAGAAGATTTGGGGAGCCCCCAGTGTGGAGGAAGTCCCTGCCTGAGGAGTTTCAGCAGAAACTTCTGTTTGTGTCGCAGTCAAAATGTCAGGTTCTCAGGTTACTCTAGCAAAGGTTCTGGTCATTCTTTTAGGCAGTTTGTCATCTGAAGACACCTGCCTATGTTAGAGGAATGAATCTCCCTCTCATGAGAGGAGCCCACTTTCTACTTCAGAAGCCTCCCTTGCAGCTAGAGTTCCTGGTTTAAACTCAGCCAATCAAACCCTGAGGTGAAAGCAAGCGAGCCTGAAGGCACACGGCCACTCCACTCCACCAGCGGGGCAGCAGCAGCCAGCTCTAGTTTTGGGGGGCAGCAGTGGCATCACCCGCAGACCAGTCTGCAGTGGGACTTGGGCAATGCAGTCTGCCTGAGTATACTTTCCAAGCCTGGTTCTTTTGCCCTGCAGATATTCTGATTGCTACCTATTATGTTTTTAATGAGTTCCTCTTCTGCATAAATGAGCCAAAGACTGTGTTGCTTATAACTAAGATGATTTAATCACCTGATGCTTATTGAATGGCTACTGGAGTAAAACACTGAGCACCCCAAGGAATGTTCAGGAGGTCATCCGTGCTCTCACAGACATGATGTTGAACGTGTGGTATGTAGGAGTTACCAGACATCTGGACCAGTGCTGTCCAATAGAAATATAATACAAACCACATGTCTTGGTCAGCTATAGCTGCCATAACAAAATATCATAGACTGGGTGGCTCAAACAACAAGAATTTATTTTCTCACAGTTTTCAGGGCTAAATGTCTGAGATTAGGGTGCCAGCATGGTCAGGTTCTGATGAGAACCCTCTTCCTGTTTTGTAGATAGCTTCACTGTGTCCTCACATGGCGGGGAGAGGGAGAGCAAGCTCTCTGGTGTCTCTTCTTATAAAGGCACTAATCCCATCATTAGGGCCCCACCCTCAGGACCTCATCCAAACCTAATGGTCTTCCAAAGACTCCATCTCCGAATACCATCACATTTCGGGGTTAAGCCTTCAACATATGGATGGCAGTGAGGGAAGGGGTTGTTGAAACACAATTCAGTCTAAGCACCAAATATGCGATTTTACCTTTTCTAGTAGCCACATAAAAAGGTAAAAAGAAACATGTGAAACTAATTTTTTAATAATTTTTTTGTTTAATGCAATATATCCAAAATATTATTACTTCTACATGTCATCAAAAAATTACTGAGACTATTTACATTCTTGTTTTGAAATCTGGTGTGTTTTTACACTTACAGCACATGTCAAATTGGATTAGCCACATATAAAGTGGTCAATAGCCACATGGAGCTAGTGGCTACCCTATTAGACAGCATACATAGATTTAGAGTGTTAAACCTAAAACAAATCTGAGACATCACTTAGTACAACCATCTCACTTTACAAATCGTGAACCTAAGACCCAACCAGATTGACTCACTTGCTCAAGGTCACACAGCTGGTAAAAAAGCAAAGATGGAACACAAATCCAAGTTTCTGATTCCAGGACTTCCTCTCCCTGTTTGAAGACAGAGAAGATGATGGAGAGCTGAGAGGACCAGACTTAGCGGAAAGTCTAGAATAAAAATTATACCACTGGTTCAAAAAAAGAAGGAAAAAACTAGCACAAACTGAACCCCTTCAATATTTATTAAACCTCTGTCATAGGCCCAGCATTATGCTAAATGCTATAAGCAACTCAAAAAGAAATGGAAAATATAATTAAATGCACAGCATACTCAAACTCCACTTTCCAAGGTCAGAGAAGAGAAAAATATAAGTGAATCAAACTGATAGAAAAGACTATTAGGTGGAGATGGGACTTTAAAAGACTTTAAAGAATGAAAAGGCCTTAAGTCTTGACTCTTGGCTGGCACTTGGATCCCCCTGAGTGAAGTACTGACCACAAAGTTTGGAAAGGGAGTGCCAAACCTCCAACAAGGGGGTAGCATTCCTCTGCTTACTCAGCTGTTAGTTCTGGGTGACAAGCAGGAGTTAAAGTCGCCAGACTCTTCTCTTGATAAATTCAGAGACCTGAGGTCTCCAACTCCTGAAGCTTATATCACTCAGAAGCAACATTTCCTCCAAAAGGAATAAGCTAGAGAAGCATTTCCCCATGTGGGCCTGGGATGTTAATAGGAGTTACATGGAATAAATATGGGAACACTGAGTTAAACAAGCTAAAACAGGCTTCTTCACTGCAGGACTTCTCAGGACCTTTATTATACTTTAACCCTTCAGTAGCTTCAGGTTCGAGATTAAGACCCTTCAAATGGCCAACAACACCCTCCATGGACTGGCCCAGGCGAGAGGCACCACTCTGTCTCCCACCACCCTCCTCTCCTCTCTCTGCCTTCCTGCTACCCTGGCCTTGTCTTAGCTCCTTTATCTGCTCTGTCCAATCCAGTACCCACGGCCCCCTGAGCGCTTGAAATGTGGCAAGTCTAAACTAAGTGTAAAATGCATACCAGATTGCAAAGACTTAAAACCAAAAAATATATTTAAAATACTGTATTCATAATTTTTATGTTGATTAAATGTAGAAATGACAATATCATGGATACACTGAGTTGGGTAAAATATATTACTAAAATTAATTTCACCTTTTTCTTTTTACATTTTTAATGATTGCTGGAGAATTTTTCATTACATATGTGGTTCATAT
Source organism: Globicephala melas (assembly GCF_963455315.2). Taxonomy (NCBI): domain Eukaryota; kingdom Metazoa; phylum Chordata; class Mammalia; order Artiodactyla; family Delphinidae; genus Globicephala; species Globicephala melas. The sequence continues at coordinate 6,130,750 of NC_083326.1, read as the reverse complement.
TATATTTCTAGTGAATGTTCTCAAGCATGAAGATTTGGCTTTTGACCTAGTTAATGCAAACTCTTATCAAATTTCAGCTATCTGCTGGTGTCCCTTCTTCAGAGAAACTTTTCCTGACCCCTGGCCTAGGTTTCCTATAAGAATGCTGCTTTCTTTTATAGAACTTACCTAGGTCTTTAATTAGACATTATTTGTTTGGTTATTTGATTAATATCTCTCTCCCTGTTGGTGTATAAGCTCCATGAAAGCAACAACTGGATTTGGTTTTGCTTATTATTCTTTCTCCCAGAGCCCAGCATAAAACCTGGTGCATAGAAGGCTCATCAACTATTTGTTGAATGACTACGTAAAGGAAGTGTGTGATGAATCTCCAAGAAAGGGACAAAGTATTCAACTTTTGCTAAATTAAGTTAACCACAGAACCCTCACCCCACAAGGGGTTTAGTGAAGGATCAGAATTCCCCAGGAACACAGTTCGGGAGGCACTGGATTAGGGGTTGTAACTACAGAGAGAGAGTTAACTGAGCCCCGTTTTAAACCTCCATCTGCAGTACGACCTCAGCTCGCCTATGTGCTGAAGGTAGCTCTGGGCAGGTTTGTTTTGTTTTGTTTTATGTTTCCCTTCCTCTGCAAACCACAAGCTCCAATTCCTTGAATTCTTCCACTTAGAAGACATCTAAAGGAAGCTGAGTTATTCTTTATTCTTCATAAAGAGATTTTTATGCAAATTCAGACATGCAGTTCATGAATGATTGTACGTTTTTCTCCTGCATCTATACAAGCATGCAAGAGGTGAAATATTGAGTTTAACCAGGACTTGGGGTAGTTTAAAGGAATTTACCTAAGAAAAGAGTCAGGCCTGACACATTTCTTTTGGAAAAGATAGCATGATAATGGGCTACATGATCAATTGACCCAGAGGATAAGACCCAGGGAAAGGTTGTCAAGTCACACTCAAACCTCCCCAAGAAAACAACCAGAGTGGTTCAGCTCACATGCCATTTTAACTCACAATGTTAAAACATGTCTTCTGCAACTAGCCCTGCACACAAAAGCTAAATGACAGCTACGGGATCAGCGAAGAACTTGAGGATTCTGAGAAGCCTGGAGACCAGCACCTCCCAGGGAGAGGATGGAGGACGGCAGCCAGCCCTGCTCGGAGGAAGCACAGCTGAGCAAACCCCGCCGCTCCACCTGCCAGACCCTTTCACTTGTCCATCACTTCCACACCACAGAACAGAGAGAAGAAAAGCCGAGGCAAAGGGGCTCATTGCCAAATTGAGAAGCATTTAAAGTGTTTCCAGTGACAGACTGGAGGGGTGGATCACCAAACTAAGTCCATTTTTAAATGCTCTGGGCCTTTCCAAAGCTCTGTGGGGAAAAACAAGAACAAAAACATTTAAACCTGATTCCAAAAGGTCCATTCTCTAGCAAAATATGTTACAAAGAACTGACCTCATGGCTTCCCTGGTGGCGCAGTGGTTAAGAATCTGCCTGCCAATGCAGAGGACACGGGTTTGAGCCCTGGTCCGGGAAGATCCCACATGCCGTGGAGCAACTGAGCCCGTGCGCCACAACTACTGAGCCAGCACGCCACAACTACTGAAGCCCGCACACCTAGAGAAGCCACCACAATGAGAAGCCCGCGTGCATCAGCAAAGACCCAACACAGTCAAAAATAAATATAAATAAAATAAATAAATTAAAAAAAAAAAAAGAACTGACCTCAGAATATCTAAATAGACCAGTAGGGACTTCCCTAGTGGTCCAGTGGGTAAGACTCCATGCTCCCAACACAGGGGGCTCAGGTTCAATCCCCGGTCGAGGAACTAGATCCCTCATGCTGCAACTAAGAAGTCCACATGCTGCAACTAAACAATCCCACGTGCCGCAATAAAGATCCCACGTGCTGCAACTAAGACCTAGCGAAGTCAAACTAAATAAATAAAATTGTTTTTAAAATAAAAAAAAAATAGACCAATAACCACAAGAAAAGATTGAGAGTGACCAATCATCCTATCCACACAGACCTCCAAAATGCCAGATGAATATGGTTCCCCAGGCAAATTCCCTCAAACTAACCCTTGATTAAATCCCATTTTTCACCTATTTCTGCACCTACACCTACAAACAAGCTTGCTAAATTAAATTAGTAACTACTAATCTCAAGGGGTCTTTTAATTCTGCCTAGCAATCAATCATATTTCTCTAGACCCCTCCTACTCCTTCTCCTAGATGACGCTCTCACACCTTCTTCTCTCCCCTCAGACCTCCAACATCTCTCCCATCCTTATCTGAGCTGATGACCTGACTTCCCATTTTATTGGAAAAATAAAATCAATCAGAAGAGAACATCCACAAGCCAGCACTGTCACACCCCCAACTATGTGCATCTGTACCCGTGTCCTCAGCCTCCCTGCCAGTTACTAAAGATGAGCTGTCTGTGCTTCTAAATACCCCCTGTGCCCACACACACATTAACACACCAGATTCCATCCCCTCTCACATAAGGACATCACTCCAACAATTTCTCCCTCTCTATTGGATGATTTCCATCAACATACCAACACAAGTTACAAATTCTCCGCCTTAAAAAAAATTCCAGTGACTCTACTTCCCTCCCCAGACTCACCCTATTTCTCTGCTGCCCTTTACAGTGAAATTTCTTTACAGAGTTCTCTACGCTCCCTGATTCCAAGCCCTCTCTCCTCCCATTTCCTCTCGAGCTCCAACTCCTCCCCACAGCCCTGCCCACCAAGGTCACCCCACACAGCCAGCTGTATCCTCAGCCTTCCTCTCGCTCCATCACAGTCACTGCCTCCTCCTTGAACTCATCTGGTCCCTCCTCCCCAGTTTCCTTTGCTGACTGACTTCTCATTGTTGGAGCATCCCAGGGTTCATCTATGGATCTCTTCTTTTTTATTCATCTAAAATCACTCCCTTGATAATCTCATCTACTCTCATGTCTTCAAAGCCATCTATATGTGATTCTCCAGTATACACCTCTAGCCTGAACCCTGAAATCCAAACTTCTTTATCACCTTAGATGCCTAAAAGATATCTCAAACCTACCATGTTCAAAACTGAATCCCTGGACTTCCCTGATGGCGCAGTGATTAAGAATCCGCCTGCCAATGCCGGGGACATGGGTTGGAGCCCTGATCCAGGAGGATCCCACATGCCATGGAGCAACTAAGCCCGTGCGCCACCACTACTGAGCCCGTGCTCTAGAGCCCGCGAGCCACAACTACTGAGCCCACGTGCTGCAACTACTGAAGCCCATGTGCCTAGAGCCCGTGCTCCGCAACAAGAGAACCCACCGCAATGAGAAGCCCATGCACCGCAACGAAGAGTAGCCCCTGCTTGCCGCAACTAGAGAAAGCCTGCACAGTAACAAAGACCCAACGCAGCCAAACATAAAATAAATAAAATTTTAAAAATAAATAAATAAATGGGGAAAATGTTTTAAAGAAAAGAAACCAAATCCCTGATTTTCCCCCAAAATCTACTCCTGACTCTGTCTTCCCAGTCTCAATAAATGGAAAACTAACTGTTCCAGTCACGCAGGCCAAAAACTGGAGTCAGCTTTGACTCCCTTTTTCCATATCCCACAGCCAATAACCAGCAAATCCCTGTGGCTTCACCTTCAAGATCCATCCAGAATCTGACGACTGCTTACCACCTCCATTGTTCCCACCACAGTGCAAACCACCATCATCTTTCATCTGAAATAAACCACCTGAAATACCCTCCTATGAGTCCCTAATTCATTCACTGTAAAGACTAGTAACAGGCTCTGCAAGGTCTCCCCTTGACCTCTCTGATATTAATTCATACTCTTCTCCCCTGGCTCACCCCCTCCTCATTCTGGTTTTCTGACTGTTCTTTCAACACACCTGGCATGTTCCCACCTCAGAGGTTTTACATTTGCTCTTCCTTCTTCTGATCCCCAGGTATTTTCAGAGCACAGTTTCTCACCTCCTTCAGATTTTTGCCCAAATGTCACTGGTGCTTCCCTGACACCCACCTGAAAATTGCAAAGCTCCTCCTATCTCCCTCCCCTGCTTTATTTTTCTCCATAACACTTACCACCATCTGACACATATATCTTAGCTACTTATTTATCTACAGTGTGCCTTCCCCCACTAGGATGAAAGGGATTTTTGTGCATTTTGACCATTTCTGTATTCTCAGCCCCAGGACTTGTTAAATACTTGTTGACTAAATGCATGAACAAATTCTGAAACTAATTAAACTTTTTCAGAACCAGACAAAAAATAAAAGCTTCCAAATTTTCTACAAATTCAGGATAACACTGATACCAAATCTGACAAAGACTGAAATGAAGAAAAAGGAAAGAAAGAAAGAAAGAAAAACTATAAACTGATTTTATTTCAAATATTTTAAGTAAAATTTTAGCAAATAAAACTCAACAGTACAGATTTCCCTGATGGCACAGTGGTTAAGAATCTGCCTGCTAATGCAGGGGACATGGGTTCGATCCCTGGTTCGGTAAGATCCCACATGCCGCAGAGCAGCTAAGCCCGTGCACCACAGCTACTGAACTCTCACTCTAGAGCCTGCGAGCCAGAACTACTGAGCCCGCGCACCACAACTACAGAAGTCTGCACACTCTAGGGCTTGCGTGCCACAACTACTGAGCCTGCATGCTGCAACTACTGAAGCCTGCACACCTAGAGCCCGTGCTCTGCAGCAAGAAAAGCCACAGCAAATGAGAAGCCTGCACACCACAATGAAGCGTAGCTCCAGCTCACCGCAACTAGAGAAAGCCCGCTTACGGCAACAAAGACCCAATGCAGCCAAAATTTAAAATAAATAAATTGCATTAAAAGGACAATATGTCATGACCAACTGAGGTACATTCAACATAGAAATATAAACATGGCTCAGTACAAGGAAATCTATAATTTGCCACATATATACATCAAAGATGGAGAAAAAAAATCATTTCAACAGATGCTTGAAAAAATTAGAAATAAGATAATCCAGTAACAAGGGTGATTACATAATTACTATACAAAAATCTCTATACTTTTCCAATATTATAGGGAAGGGGTTTTTTTGTTTTGTTCTGTGATAGGTAAGAAGTGGATTTATTTAGAAAGAAACACACTCCACAGAGTGTGAGCCATCTCAGAAGGCAAGAGTGGCCTCATAGGGAAGGGTTTTTAAGCAGAATATAAACACAGAAGATAAAAGAAAGACATAATAATCTTGACTACACAAAATTTTTTTAAAACTTGTCTGCAGTTAAAAAAAAGAGTTTAAACAAATTCAAAAGACAATTTAAACTGTGTTATAAATTATTTGTTACATACAAGAACTTGTTTTATTAATTTTCAATAAAATTTTACCAAAAAAAACCCAACAATTCATTATGCCACTTTCATGCAAATTACAAAAAGGATTTCCCTCCTTAAGATGCTTTACTTTTGGAAAAAGCTATCATGCTATACTAATTTTGTTAGGACAAGACACTTCATGGCCATCTGCTAGAAAAATGGCATAAGAAATACTGAAATCTATGATTTCTATCATGTGAATAACACCTGCTAGGTTGGACAGCATACAACCCCCACAACCATTAAAAACATCTATAGTCTAGACTTAGATCATTGAAAATAGTATTATTCACTTATATGAACATCCACCAGGATTAAAAGTTTGTGTGGGATACAACTAAAAAAAATTTTTTGTTTTGCAAAATTATAAGCATTCTTGGTCTCTTCCCAAATTCCAGTAATACCCTCTAATCATTGAAACAATCATAAACACTGTCAGTTTTCCAAAATGTCCCCAGAAGATGGCACTCCTCTTGGAGAACAATGGTCTAGATTGATTGGAAGGCATAAAGGAAGACTTTAACTCTTCATTTTATGCTTTTCGATACAGCTTGAATTTTTCACCATGTGCATGCATAAGAAATGAATAATTAAATATAAAAATATAAATAAACTAAATTACTACTCTAGAGAGGAGCTAAGTATTAGGGATGAAAGAGTGATTCCAATAAAAGACACGCAATATTTATCCCAGTACATAATAGTAACAGAGGTCTGAGGTCCACCAAGGTCTCAGCAGTAACTAGTTGAAAGAACTTGGTCCAGAAAGCCAAGAGCTTGAATCTCCCCCAAGAAAAACATAGCAACCACCCCCGCTGCGTCTTGCATCTCTAAGTAGATGGATGGTATAGAGTGCAGTAGTGTTCAGACTTGTTCAGATGAGAAAGCACCTGAAATGCTTTTTGCTGAAGAGCATTAAATGTTAAAATATTTCGTTCCATCACATAAACTATGATCTCCCATAAAACTGTTTGTTTAGCTAAAGTGCGTTGTTTTAAAATGTCAGTTTAATTAACTGTACACACTACAAAATAAAGTGAAAACACAATTACAAATACAGATGAAAAACCAGCTTTCAAAGCATTATTAGCCAGTTCTGACTTTTTCCGTTACTACTCCTTTGTTACTTATTTGTGTTCTTTTATCTGTTGGAAGCACGGAAGTAGTAGAAAGCATAAAAGCACAAAAACTTGAAGAAAAATTATGTCTTTCCTGTAAGCCTAAAATGAGTTCAAAATAAAGCTTTTTAAAATGGTAGGGCTTCCCTGGTGGCGCAGTGGTTGAGAATCTGCCTGCTAATGCAGGGGACACGGGTTCAAGCCCTGGTCTGGGAGGATCCCACATGCTGCGGAGCGGCTGGGCCCGTGAGCCACAACTACTGAGCCTGCGCGTCTGAAGCCTGTGCTCCACAACAAGAGAGGCCACGATAGTGAGAGGCCCGCGCACCGCGATGAAGAGTGGCCTCCGCTTGCCACAACTAGAGAAAGCCCGGGCACAGAAACGAAGACCCAACATAGCAAAAATAAATAAATTAATTAAAATGGTAAAATTGAAATAAAGACTGTGGTTTAGTTAAGGCTATTGTACCAGTGTTGAGCCCTTATTTTTTTTTTGGTGTTTTGGGGTTTTTTTTGCGGTATGCGGGCCTCCCACTGCTGTGGCCTCTCCCGTTGCGGAGCACAGGCTCTGGACGCGCAGGCCCAGCGGCCATGGCTCACGGGCCCAGCCGCTCCGCGGCATGTGGGATCGTCCCGGACCGGGGCACGCACCCATGTCCCCCGCATAGGCAGGCGTACTCCCAACCACTGCGCCACCAGGGAAGCCCGAGTCCTTAGTTTTGATCATTGTACTGTGCTTATGCAGGATGTCAACATTAGAAGAAGCTGGGTAAGGGATATGGAGGTCTCTGGACTATTGTTACAGTTTTTCTGTAAAGTAAAAATTAAGGGGCTTCCCTGGTGGCACAGTGGTTAAGAATCCACCTGCCAATGCAGGGGACACAGTCCGGGAAGATCCCACATGCCACGGAGCAACTAAGCCTGTGCGCCACAACTACTGAAGCCTGCGGACCTAGAGCCCATGCTCCGCAACAAGAGAAACCCACGCACCACAACGAAGAGCAGCCCCCCCGCCTGCTCACCGCAACTAGAGAAAGCTCACACACAGCAACAAAGACCCAACGCAGCCATAAATTAATTAATTAATTTAAAAAATTAGTCCAAATAAAGTTTTTAAAATTATGGGAGAAAACTTGAATTTGAGAATATTATTTTTGTCCATTTTTTCTGCAAATTGGGAGAAGGCAGTTATTCCATTTAAATTAAGAATGTTTTATCTTTTCTTGAAACTCACCAGAAGCAACATAGTTTGGAAAGCACAGGCGGGGGTTGGGGGAAGCAACCTGAGATCTCAGCTTGCAAAACCCCTTAAGTGATTTTAATCCACAATTTAAATCCACACCCTCAGCAAGAACCACTGGAGAAGTACACTCTAAGGTATCTTTCCAATCCCTTTGTCTTGTCCACTTGGCAAATTCCTGTTCATCCTTAAAGGTCTAAGTCAGAAATCACCTCCTCCATGAAACCCTCCTTGCCAGGAAGACAACCAACTAGAATTCTGGAGACGCTGTTCCCAGATGAGGTGAATTTACACTGTAACCCAAAGGGAGCCAACTGTCTCAATGGTAGACCATAGTGGATGTCATGAGTCATGACCCAAATGCCCCCTGCAGGTCCAAGGCAGGCACCCGCCCCCAGCTAATGGGAGTGTCAGCTGCTGAGGATTCAGAGCTGAGTCTCCCTGGGTTTGCTCTTGGCTTAAGGGAATTGCCTGCCCAAAGTCACTCTCCCTTCCCCCAAGGCAGCTGGTATATAATGTCTAGTCAACGGTGGAGTAGAAAGGCCAGGTTCCCTTTGCCCCAGTTCAACACAGCTTTGCAGGACTGACTGTGAGATCTCTGTAGCATCACAGTTCAACTCCTCCCTCTGCCCTCCTGTGCTGTCCTGGACCCCTCAAAGGTAAGATCCCAAGAGCACTTCCCTAAAAAGCCACCTGCACAAAAAATTCTGTTTCAAAGTTCATTATCTGGGGAATCCATCCTAAGACAATCACAGCTGCCAATACCTTGGAATTATCCGATTTATTTAAAGAAATGTATCCTTCATTTTGCTGTACAAATTCATATACCCACAGGATAATTTATTGCAGCATGTTTGCAATAGCAACATATTATAAACAAAGTCCATCAACAGCGAACTGTAAATCATGGCTGTGGTGGAATAATATACAGCTGTACAAAAGAATAAGGAAGCACTTTATGTCATGATATGACCAATCTTCAATTTATAAATTGAAGTAAAAAAGCAAGGTATAGAAGAACGTGTAGAGTATGCCATCATTTTGTTTAAAAAACAAAAAGAAAATATATATGTACATGTTTATATATTCATAGAATATTTCTGGAAGGATTTAGAAGAAACTAGAAACATTAGTTGACTCTGGGAAGGACATTTGAGTGGCTGGAGGAAAGGGTGGAAATAACGTTTTGAGGTGTTTTTTTTTTAAATCCCATAGCTTTTTGAACCTTTTGAATTTTGAACCACATGAATACCTTATTCAAAACTAAATAGATGAGGGACTTCCCTGGTGGCGCAGGGTTCAGAATCCACCCGCCAGTGCAGGGAACACAGGTTCGAGCCCTGGTCCAGGAGGATCCCACATGCCACGGAGTAACAAAGCCCATGTGCCACAACAAATGAATCTGTGCTCTAGAGCCCACGAACCATAACTACTGAGCCCGCATGCCACAACTACTGAAGCCCAAGCGCCAAGAGGCTGTGCTCCGCAACAAGAGAAACCACCACAATGAGAAGCCCGTGAACTGCAACAATCCCCCGATTGCCGCAACTAGAGAAAGCCCGCGCACAACAATGAAGACCCAACACAGCTGAAAATAAATAAATAAATTTGTTAAAAAAAAAAAAACTAAATAGATGAAAGTAAAGCAAAAGAAAATAAATGTTGAGGACTGAAAAGAGACCTTGGGCTTGGAGAACAGTAACTATGCGGGGTCCTCAGGAAAGAGGTTTCAACATAGTCATGGAAATAGAGTCTTCCTCAGTGCTCTGATCCCACCTTCACAAGTGGATCTTAGGCAAACAAAGCCCCTTCACCGGCTGGCAGCGGCAACCTAGAACCTTAATCAGACTTCTCTCCTTTCAGCATCTGATCTGAGAAATACCAAAGAATCAAGTAGGAGCGGAAGAGGGAAGCCAAGAAGATGCACAGAATGGCACAGGGGGCTTATTAGGATCCAAGTGAGCCAAAACCAGCTATGGGAGATAAAGAAAAGATGCACAGGGAATTCCCAGGCTGTCCAGTGGTTAGGGCTCCACGCTTCCACTGCAGGGGTACAGGTTCAATCCCTGGTCCGGGAACTAAGATCCCACAAGCCGAGCAGCGTGGCAAAAAAAAAAAAAAAAAAAAAAAAAGATGCACAAAGCAGCAGGGGATTGTGAGGAACAATTCCTGAAGGATGAAAATATCAAAAACAGAGAAAGTAGCTGAATCACAATAATGGTGATTACACGAGGCTAAGGGCCGAGGTCCATGAACTATGCTCTTAAGGTTGCCAGACCTTGGAATTCCCTGGTGGTCCAGTGGTTAGGACTCCACCCTTTCCCTGCCAAGGGCCTGGATTCAATCCCTGGTCGGGGAGCTAAGACCCCACTAGTCCTGGGGTGTGGCCAAAAAAAAACAATAAAAGGTTGCCAGAAGTGTCTTAGACAGGAGGGTGAAAAAGTGCGGTCTTCAGACCAGCAGCCTCAGCATCACCTGAGAACTTGTTAGAAATGCACATTCTCTGACCCTGCTCCAGTCCGACTGAATCAAAAACTCTGGAGGTGGGGCCCAGCAATCTGTGTTTTCACGAGCCTTCCAGATGATTCTGATGTACCTTAGAACCACTGCCGTAGACCTTAGAACCTGAGGTCCAGCTGTACTAGGTCTCCTCTGTGTGGATGATTCCTGCCTGTGTGTGTCTTTACAACAAACCCCACTGCTAAAGCTAGCATAAGCTCTCTAGCAGAAGATATTGTTTCCTGCACCAAAAGTGCCTAATACAACCTTACCCCACTGGGCAAGCTAACTCCTACTCTTATTTGGAGACTCTGCTCAAGGGCCACCTCCTCCAAGAAGCCTTCCTTGTAGATCTCTCCCAGCCTAAGTTAAGTGTCGCTCCGCTATGCTCCTGTAGCCACCCCCTAACCTGTGGCATGACACTTATCACCATGTCCTGTACTCAAGGACCTATTTGTACATTTCCCATTAGGATGGGACTATGTCTTCATTGTATCTCCAGCCTGGATACTTAATTAATATTAGTTCTTAATAGCTATAATTATTAAGCACTCAATAAATAAATGTATATATGGAATGATTGTTATTTTCCGTGGATTACAGCAGCTTCCTTAAACAGTGCCTGACTCCTCACTTGTGAGGTTTACCAGAAGGGCAAACTTGCTGAGCCAAGTGATAATTGTTACTAATGGGCTGTGACAACCCAAGCTGAATTAACCCTTTGTTTCTATGCAGGAAATTCCAAGTAGTTGGCAGATAATCACTGGGCAGAAGCAACAGAACAGGCCAGGAGGTGTGCCCTGCTGACTGGGTCTGTGTTTGAGGTGCAGATAAAAGGTCCCTTCTTTCAAGGATCCTGTCTAACAGGGAGGCAGACACATAACAGATCATTTTAACATGAACTATCAGTTCTACGAAGATGATACAACAATAAGATAATCAAGGGAAAGGAAGAGGAAAGAAAATAAGAAAGTACTCAGAATATATGCATGACGTATATGAGTGAGCTAACACTATGAGTGGATAAATGAGGGAAAATAGGCATAGCTGCTTCTGTCCTCATTTCTATAACTGGTCACAGGCTATAGTGGATATTTATGACTTTCTTCTCCCACTACCCCGTTCCACGTTCCTTCTGTCCTCAGCCGTTATCTTAACCGCTTCCATTCTTTACTTGGTGAGGCGGCCCAAACCTTCATTCCTGAAAAGTCTGAATCTTCACTGGGCTTGCCTTTCTTAGTGGCTGTATTTTTACATTAGCTTCTATTACTGGAAGTCCTAAGAGACAGCCCAGAGAACGCCCAGAGTTCCAGACATAGTCCTCTTTGCCCCAACTGAGTGGCAGTAACCGAATTTCCCCAGGTAATTGGGGTCAGTCACGCCTGCAGTACTTCATAAGCAAGTGGCACTCTCATCTTCCAGTTCAATGGAACCATTATGGAGTTTCCCATTGGAACCTTTCCTCTCTTAGGAACTAAGACCTCCAAACCATCAGATCCCAAAGGTGCAAGAACCACAGACAAAAATTCCGTGAATGGGTTAAGTATAATAATTAGGGGAGCCACTGATTCCTAGACCCTATGTTCCATATGTGGGAAAAGCAGCACCATGTTTTGGTCACTGATTCAAAGCATATTCTACATCCGGTAAGCCAAAACCTCAGCATTTCAGGTTGTTAAGCCCAATTAGCGCTGTATCTAAGTCTTTTATTCTATCACTCAGGCCAAAAGGGGCCACAGGGTAAGAACTGATTTCATGGGCTTGAGCCCATTGTTAGTTGTTGAAATCAGTTTCTTGGTCAGAAGTAATGTTGTTTGGATACATTATGTGTATAAAGCATTCTATAAATTCATAGATGGTGACAGTGCTACGTGTCAAGACTGGAGAAGGCAAATCCATATTCAGAATACTATCTATTCCAGTGGGAACAAAACATTATCCCCTTCCGAATGAAAGAGACCCATCGTAATCAATCTGCCACCATGTGGCTGGCTGACCTGACCTCCCCAGGGAAAACTGCTCCATTGGGGGCTTAGCTGATCTCGGGTGGCCTTGGCCTGCAACAGCTTGAAGTAGGGTTTCAGTTCCCAGCCAGCGATTGAGGTTGGGTAGTGGCAGTGAGAGCACCGAATCCTAGCCACTAGACCAGTGGTCAGTGACAAGGCCCTGGCCCTACAGCTTTGCAGAAAAAGAATTCCCACAAAGATGGAAAGTAGTGAAACTAGTAAAGTATTTATTAGGAGAAAAAAAGAGTACAGTGCGTGTGAATAAACACACAGGTGGATTCAGAGAGAGAGTCGCGCCCTCATGGTAGTTTGAATCACTTTTATGGGACATTTCTTCCGGGTTTCCTTTGGCCAGTCATTTTGATTTGCCGGGTTCAGAGTCTGTACGTGGTATATCCCAGACCTTCCTATGTGTGTGCACAAATCTCTTAGCCAAGATGGATTCTACCGAAGAGGGCTATGGGTAGTGAGCATCACTTAGCATCACTCCCTCACCCTTTTTTAAAAATTTATTTATTTGTTTGCGCCAGGTCTTAGTTGCAGCTCGATGGCTCCTTAGTTGCAGCTCGTGAACTCTTAGTTGTGGCATGCATGAGGGATCTAGTTCCCTGACGAGGAATTGAACCCGGGCCCCCTGCATTGGGAGAGCGGAGGCTTTTTTTTTTTTTTTTTAATTTTTGAATTTTATTTTATTTATTTTTTATACAGCAGGTTCTTATTAGTCATCAATTTTATACACATCAGTGTATACATGTCAATCCCAATCGCCCACTTCATCACACCACCATCCCCACCTCCCCGCGGCGTCCCCCACTTGGTGTCCATACGTTTGCTCTCTACATCTGTGTCTCAACTTCTGTGCTGCAAACCGGTTCATCGGTACCATTTTTCTAGGTTCCACATATATGCGTTAATATACGATATTTGTTTTTCTCTTTCTGACTTCCTTCACTCTGTATGACAGACTCTAGATCCATCCACATCTCAACAAATGACTCAATTTCTTTCCTTTTTATGGCTGAGTAATATTCCGTGGTATATATGTACCACCACTTCTTTATCCGTTCGTCTGTCAATGGGCATTTAGGTTGGGGAGCATGGAGTCTTAACCACTGCGCCACCAGGGAAGTCCCAGCATTACTCCGCTTTTGACCTCCAAGGAGCCTTTCTGCACACAGGTAGTCAGGGAGGTCTCCTGGCTTCGAGAATGGGAACTATGTGGTCCCTTATCTTCTATCTGGGCGGGGCCCAGCCTCTGCTATTCATCTCGGAGTATCGTCCACAGGAGCGAATTCCAATCATTTGCCCCGGGGGCCCATCTACCTCCTGCCTCATAGCAATGGCCCCTGCTGTTGGCAGGTTAGGCTCTCAGTAAGAGCAGTATCCATATTAGTTTTGGTGAAGGGAAGACCTTCTCAGGAGTCCGAGCACCAACTTAGCAGAGCCTGTTCTCCAATCATGAGGTCCCAGAAGGAGCTGGGAAACGCCCCTTTCTCAGAAGCCTCCATGGGGCCCCTCCGCCGATATTCTAATCCCGATACCTCAACCTCTTCTGCTTGTCCCCCATCCCCACCTGCTTTCTGTGGTTACAATCTCTGTATTACTTCCACGTTCCATGTTTGCTCTTTCAGCCAATGGCCAGTGAACCATGGAAAAAAGGAAGAAGCCAGGGTGCTCATCCCCCTCCCTCTCTGTCTCTGGCAGCTTCTCCAGGGGAGGCATGTGTCCACCATGGCTCCAACTGCTATCTGTCAGAGCCCCTGTCGTTCCAGTCTCCCTTGGGAGATCCTGGCCCCTGGCTGTGATAATACTACTTCCTCCCTTCGACCGTCTGACCTCAGTTGTCAGGATGCGCTTCCTCCTTCTGTTGCTTCTCTGGATGCCTCATCAGCCCTTATTTGGCACCTCAGCTCCTCCATCACCTGTGTAACCAAGACCCAGCATTAAATTCCTCCTGTTTCACAGACTCAAGTGGTTTCTCTTAAGCCCTAATTAATATAGTTATATTTGATTGATTTGAATTTTGAAGGCACATTCATAAATTCATTACACCGCCACCTTTGTTTGCCTGGAAAAATCTTATTTCATACCTCAAGTTTCAGCTTGAAAATTCTTTCCTTTCCAAAGACTTTCTTGTCTCCCACTTCCTCCCACCTCATCTCACTCTTGCCCCCGAATTCATTGCTCTGCCCCTGGACTCTCTCAGCACTTGGATTCTATCACTGGTTCCATATTACTGCTCCCGTGTCTGTCTTTGACTAGGTTGGGGATTTCTTGATGGCAGAAACTAAATTTTATGCACCTATTTATACGTTTGAAAGATGATAGGTATGCAATAAACGTTTACAGAATGAACAAGGAAGTAACAGTAACCTCCTCTACTTAAAACAAAAACAAGGGGCTTGGGGGAGGGATGAGAGAGGAGCTTTCATTTGATGGGGTCAGAGTTTCCTTTTGGGAAGATGAAAAAGTTCTGGAGACGGAAGGTGGTGATGATTGTACAACAATGTGAACGTACTTAATGCCACTGAACTGCACACTGAAAAATCATAAATTTTATACCGTGTCTATTTTATCACAATTTTAAAAACTAAACTAACAACTAAAATACCCTTTATTCTCACCTATAAGATAAAGTGCTGGGCTTCCCTGGTGGCGCAGTGGTTGAGAGTCCGCCTGCCGATGCAGGGGACACGGGTTCATGTCCCGGTCCGGGAAGATCCCACATGCCGCGGAGCGGCTGGGCCCGTGAGCCATGGCTGCTGAGCCTGCGCGTCCGGAGCCTGTGCTCCGCAACGGGAGAGGCCGCAACAGTGAGAGGCCCGCGTATTGCAAAAAAAACAAACAAACAAACAAACAGATAAAGTGCTGCACCCTATTTTTGAGATCAACCTCGAGGATCAGCACCTTGGGAATATTCCCACAAGGAAGGAAGCAAGTCCATGGAATTTCACTGCAGCCTTACTTACAACAGTGACAGCAAGGGGGAAGGAGGGACAACTCAAATGTCCAGTAGGAAAATGGGTAAATACATTGTACCATACTATGAAATACTGTATAACATTGAAAATGAATCAATAAGAACTTTATTGATAAACACAGATCTATCTTAAGTGAAAAACAAAGGCTGCAAATTTTATCTACAGTATGATTTAGTAAATCTTAAAAAGAAACAAAACAATATAACATATTGTTTTTGGCCACATTCATATACGTAGTAAAAATATAAAAACATGCCATTTCAGGTGAGTGATTAACCTGAAAGGAGAGAGTAAGAAAGGACGAGAGTCTCAGCCTTTAATATTTTATTTCCTGCAAAAGGAGAGAATTCTGAAGCAAGCAGGCAAAATACCACGTTTGTTCAAGTGAGCAGGATATATGGAGGTCAATTCAATTTCTCTGTACTTTGCTGTATTCTTGAAATATTTCATAATTTAAGAATCTAAAATTAAATTAAGTTGATAAAATAAAAGTCAGATTCCTTTGTGATACATCCTTTGACTAACCGAATCCCTAATACACAACAATTTGCAAACCCAGGCATGTGTCTACTTACTGAAGCACCAGGCAGTGCCAGAAGATTTCAGTAAGAGGAAATAATTGCAATAGGATGATTGGGCAACAAAAACCTCACACGACACCGCATGACGTGCACATGCATGGGTGGGTACACACACACACACACACACACACACACACACACACACACAGACAAAACAACCAGCTGTAGAGCGCTAAATGAAAAATCTAGAGTGCCCACAGTAGGACAACAACAGAGTAGAAATGGAATGTCCTCTCTTTTTTATTAAGAAAAGAACCAATTAGGTCACTGCTTAAAAGCAAAATTTCTGCTAATGACAGCCAGTGCAAGTAAGCCTGTTACCCAGAGGCTGGTAACAATGCAGGAAGAGCAGTGAAGAATGCTGATTTCTCATCATCTGGCCTAAGAGGGAGAGCCAGGCTCTCAAGGAGGGTGAGCCAGGAAGCGGGGGAGCCGGTGGCCACCTGCCCAAGATTCCAGCAACTCACAGAGGGAATTTTGCCAAGGCCTCTAGTGCACGGAATCCTTAAAAAGCTTCCAGACCAACTGCTCACCTACTGCAGAAATCTCTTTTACAGCACCCCGTCAAACCTCTGCTTAAACACTTCCAGAGTTGGGGCCCCACTCTTTTTTGAGGCAGCCAATTCCATTATTGGACCATGTTGGTTGTTGGAAGAGTCTTATAGTTTTGAACAGAAATAATCAGAACTAAAGCAGGAGGCATAATAGTACAATCACAGTGTGTAGAGTGTGTATGGGTTGTGTGTGTGTGTGGTGGGGCGTGATTCGGGAGATCACACACCAAAATATAAAATGTTAACACTCTTGGGGAATTCCCTGGTGGTCCAGTGGTTAGGACTCCACGCTTTCATTGCTATGGCCTGGGTTCAATCCCTGGTCGGGGAACTAAGATCCCACAAGCCATGCCACGTGGCCAAAAAAATAAAATAAAATATTACAAAATATTAACACTCTGATTAAACTCTCCAAGCATTGGAATTACTTGGTGATTTTTATTTTATTTATTTATTTGTCTGTATTTTCTAAAATGAACAAGTTTCAGTTTGGTAAAGTGGGAAGAGATAATATTACATATATTTTAAGTTTGGTGGGGAGATCCAGTTCTCACCGAGGTGAAATAAGCCCTCTCCTGTCTTGTGTCCATTGGTCCCAGTTCTCTCGGATCTACTCTCAGGGAGGCAAATGGATCCAGGCTGGGCCAGCTGGAAAGAGGTCAGGTCAAAACTTGCAGTGTGGCTGGTTCACACTGGACCCATGCCACCCAGTCTGAAGAGAATGAAGCTTTCCGGAAGCACCTTCCAGAAATGCAATGATTTTAAAGTTAGTCCAGCTAAAGACAGGTTAATGGAGGAACGTTTTGGTCTGAGCACTCCTGGAGAAGAAGATAATAATGCCTGGCCTGGGCTTCCCTGTTGGCCCAGTGGTTGAGAGTCCGCCTGCCGATGCAGGGGACACGGGTTCGTGCCCCGGTCCGGGAGGATCCCACATGCCGCGGAGCGGCTGGGCCCATGAGCCATGGCCGCTGAGCCTGCGCTTCCGGAGCCTGTGCTCCACAACGGGAGAGGCCACAACACTGAGAGGCCCGCGTACCGCAAAAAAAAAAAAAAACAACAATAATGCCTGGCCTTCGTACAGCACATTGAGAGAAAACGTTTCTCAAGCATCGTCTTAATTGACCCTAACCCGGAATACCCTCCTCTCCTACCACCGCAACCAACACATATTGTATCCAAAATATTGTGTGTCTATGCATATGTCCACTTTCCTGGGATGAAGGGCCCAAGCTTTCGTCAGATTCTCCAAGGAGTTTGTTTACCCCAGAAGATTTAGGACCACGGGGATGATGGATGGAACCCAGAGCTAGTTTTCCAGAGGACCAGCTCTGATTCCTCATCCTTTATAAGAAGAGCTGGGCTCATGATTTCTGCAACCTTTTCCAGCTCCGACTTCACACCGTCCGGTCCCTTGGGAGCCGGAACTTATTCCCAGAGCCTGGAGGTAACCCCATCTTCACTGTCTATCAGGGCCTCCCACGGGACCGCTTTGGAGCAACAAGGACGTCTGCCTGCCTGGTGACAGGATCTGCAGCCAACAAAACCCTCTGTCAGGCAGGAGGATTGTGCAGCCTGTCTGGCTGCAATTTATTCTGCTCTGTCACTTTGACTTCAGCCAAGTGCCAGGAGAAATTTGAATCTGAATACTGCTGCCTCTGAAATAAGCTTAGAAAAATATACAGGCTCTCTTCAACAGAGAGCAAGCCTGGCTGAATCTGAAGAGCCCCGTTTGGGGTGGGATAAAGACACACAGGCAGACACTGTCCAACTGAGCCGAGTCTCAGGAAACCAGACGGAAATTAACTTCTTACTGGAAGGAGAGCTTGAGCCTGCAGGAGAGGCAGTGGCTTTACTTAGAAAGGTTGATGAAAGCAGGGCGTGACCTGGAGGGATGGGTTTATGTCAGAAAACCTTTACTGAGCTCACCTGAAGGATGCACTGGAGAAATCACGGGGGTTAGTAGGGAAAGGGCTACTTCAAATGTAAGGATGTGTAAGGGTATTTGTTGCAACATGGTTTGCAATAGCAGCAGATGGAGACAACCTACATGTGCATCTCTAGGAGACTAGGTAAATGCACTATGGAATACTATCTGGCCATTAAAAAGAATGCTGTAGGTCAATGCAGGCTGGTATAGAAAAACTCCTACTTTTCTTGTTAAGTGAGGGAAAAAAACCAAGGGATAGCCTGCGAGGTGTGTACAGAACGTAACTCTTTATGGGAATATGCTTCTATACTTATATAATATCTCTGAAAGAATTCCCAAGAAACAGGTTAAGAGTGGAAAGCAGACTCACTCTTTACTAGATACTTTTCTAGACCTTTCAAATTGTTTACCATGTGCCTGTATCCCTGCTTGAAAATATAAATAAATAAATAAATTTTAAAAGAAAAAAAAAAGAAGCAGCAGCAGCCACTTCCCTTCAAAATTAGCTCTGCCGTGGAATTATCATCCCTTCTCAGGAGTAGTGGTTAATTTTATGTGTCAGCTGGCTGGGCCAAGGTACCCAGAGACTTGGTTATTCTAGATGTTTCTGTGAAGGTATTTTTTTAGATGAGATTAGCATTTAAATCAGTAGACTTTGGGACTTCTCCAGTCGTCCAGTGGCTAAGACTCTGTGCTTCCAATGCAGGGGGCCCGGGTTTGATCCCTGGTCAGGGAACTAGATTCTACGTGCCACAACTGAAGATCCTGCATGCCACAACTAAGACCCAGTGCGGCCAAATAAATAAATAAATATTTTTAAAATAAATAAACAAATCAGTAGACTTTGAGTAAAACAGGTGACCTTCCATAATGTGGGTGGGCCTCATCCAAACAGGTGAAGACCCTAAGAGGAAAAAAAAGACTGAGGTCCCTGGAAGAAGAGTCAATTCTGCCAACAGATTGCCTTTGGACTCAAACTGCAACTCTTCCCTAGGTCACCAGGCTGTCGGCCCATGCAGCAGATTTTGAACTTGTCAGCTTTCACAATCACATGAGCCAATTCTTTAAAATAAACCTCTCTCTCTCTCCCCATATATATATATATATATATATATATATATACACACACACATTCATATACAGGTATATATATATACATATATGTGTGTGTATATATATATATATCTGCAGCCTCCGTATCCATGGATTCAACTAACCACAGATCAAAAATATTTGAGGGACTTCCCTGGCGGTTCAGTGGTTAAGATTCTGCAGTTCTGATGCAGGGGCCACGGGTTCAATCCCTGGTTGGGGAATAAGATCCCACATGCCGAACGGCACAGGCAAAAGATTAAAAAAAAATTTTTTTTGAAAAAGAAAAATCCAAAAGAGTTCCAAAAAGCAAAAACTGAAATTTGCCATGTGTCAGCAACTACTTACATAACATTTATATTTAATTTACCACTATTTACATAGCATTTATTTTGGGTTTTTTGAAAATTTTTATTGAAGTATAATTGATCTACAATGTTGTGTTAGTTTCAGGTGTACAGCATATACTTGTATTAGGTATTATAAGTAATCTAGAGATGACTTAAAGTATACAGGAGGATATGTGTAGGTTGTATGCAAATACCACATCATTTTGTATAAGGGACCTGAGCATCCTCCAATTTTGGTATCCACAGGGTTCCTGGAACCAATCCCATGTGGATACTGAGGGACCACTGTATGGTAGGTTCTATTTCTCTGGAGGACCCTGACTTGAGGGTCTGAGGGGATCTCTGAGCCCAGACTCCTGGAAAGGCAGAGGTGAGGGGACCTTTGTTGCCTGCTGGGGAAAGGGCCAGTGTGAGAATCACTTGGTGGGGGATGGCCACTGACCTCACTCTAGGAGGAAGGTAGCCTAGCCCGTCCTCCACCAGCATGTGGGGCAAACCCTGCTGTGATCCTCCCACGGACACTTTGGATACTCCCTGAGCATTAGCTGATTGGTTCCTTTGTGTCCTCCTGGGCCTTCCTCACGATGTGGTTTTCTTTTCTTTTTCCCACCCCACTCGCCAAGTCTTTTCTCTTCCACTTCTTCTTTGTGAGCAAGGTTACACCAACAAGGCAAAAATAAAGATGTTGCCAGGTTGCCGTTTCCTCCCCACTGTGATCCGATTTGCCTCAGTTCAGTTTCTGGTTTTGGCCTCTGAGGCCAGCAAGTTCTGCTGAGCGGAAAAGACAGTCAATCAGCCAGTTACTTTGTCTCAGAAGAACCAAGAAATAAGTTTAACCATTTTCCCCCAGCTTTTGTTGTTTGACCAAATAAGACAAGGCCATTCAAGTCAAGATGATTGAAAATGACATGTATAGATATTCTCTTTTTATCTCCTTTCCCAACTCATGACACGCTGCGTTATTCATTCCAACTGTGTTATTCAGTCTTCATTCCACCATGAAAGGGGGCATAAAATGATCGCAAACCTAAGGTCCTTGCATTGGGTGGTCCCTTTAAAATAAGTCTCCTTCCATGGATCCCAGCTTCAATTAGGCAGTCAATCCACAAAGACTAAACCAGTTATGATTAAGGCATCACATTAGGCATTGAAAGGATTCAAAGGAGCAGAAAAAGAGCTTATGTACCAGAGGAGTAGATAAAGCACACACATAAATAGATCATAAATTAGCTAAGCAGTATAGGGCTAAATAAATGACAAACAAGATCAGTCACTGTGGGCCAGAAGGCTCTGAAGGCTCTGGCCTGGGCACCGATGATGGACAGAAGTCAAGAAATAATCCTGTTCTAACTTCCATGATGTCATTTAATCCCTACAGCTGCCCAGCAGGGGAGGTGGTTCCAGCAGGCCTTCCCACTGTCCAGGTGGGTTCAGTTTGAGTAAATAAATATTTCCTGCCACATATCAGGAATGAATGTTCAAAGAAGCCAAGAGCTTTGAGCAATATTGCCCCGCACATCAGTGGTAGAATCAGGGCTGGAGCAAGATTCCCCAGCACCCTCCTTGGTGCTCTGTTGACCAAATAAGAAAAATAGACAAGGCTGTCCAGGCAAGAGAGGGCATCAACAGACACAAAGGCCCAGAGACAAGGGGAGCGTGAACAAGCCAGGCTGGCTGGCACAGGGGGAGGGAAGCAGAGAAAGTGGGGGTCCATTGCCATTCCGCCTGGGGCACACACTCCCTGTTTTCCTCAAATTATTCTTCTGCCTGAGAGAGTATGAACAAGCAAAGAATTAATCATGCACCAGCTGAATCAGGATTCAGAAGGATAGCTTCGACCGATAGGCCCTTGCCTGCCCTAGGAATCCAGCTACAAATCCTTTCAGCAGGATTAACATGATATAAAGGCTTCCACACCTGGGTCTTTCCGACTTTCTGTCAGAAACTCACAGAGGAAGTAGTAGCAATTCTATTCAACAAAATAAATAAGTAAACTAAAAGAGCTTTATTATCTATGCAAGATTATGCATATTGTCCCCAAACGGATGAACTTTGGCATAATTACAGTTACACACAAAAGAATTATCAGCGAGACAAGGAAGTTGCACAAGGGGCAGTAAAGAGTGGGGTGAGGTGTTTACTTCAGCTCATTGGTCTGGAGCTTCCAAATGGACAAGACTCTGCCATCAGGTGACCAGCTTGGATACACTGTAACTGGAAACTGTTACAACCCCAGCTGATGTGGGCAGGAAAGTATTGAGTGTGACCCACCAAGAGACATGGACGGTGGCCTCCACTTTCTCTCCCCTGGTGGGTTCGTCTCCTTATCTGCACAGTCAGGATAATAAAACTCAAAGAAAAGTTTCCATGAAGCACTCAGAGGGCACTTCCACGTGGGAACAACCACTGATATCATCCTGACTTTTACTCCCAGGCAGACTGTCAGTGTAGAAGGGGGACCCATCTGGGGGCCTCTTCAGCAGAACTTCAGTCCTGGATGGGTTCACAAGCAGAGTGAAACTTAACTTCCTCCAGGATATGTCCTCCACCTGGCTGCTGGACTCTGCAGCTTCCACCTTTGATAACCTCTGAGAAATACAGACTCTCTACTTCTGAGATCTTAAACCCTCCCCAGCAGATCCCCATCCAGTGGTGGAATCCCCTCCGGTGCCCTGGACAGGGTTCATCCTGCCACGGATGCTGGCTGGACCAGGTGATGGAGGGAACAGGCCACTTCAGAAGGTAGCCTGCTCATTCTATTTAGGTCACTGTAAATGTTAGAAGTCCTTTATTTGAGGTTAAATCTATCCCTGATAATGCCCAGTATTGATTTTAGTTCTATCTATGCCCTCATCCATGTGGTGACCCAAGTTCCAGAAGACTGTCAGTATGAATCTCACCTCTGAGTCTTCTCTGATCCGGGCCAAACACCCCCAAGTTACCTTAGTGTAAAACAATGAGTATGAGCTTTAAATCTGACAGGACATGTTTGGAATCCCTTCTCTCCTACTTTTTACCTGAGCGCCCTTGGGCAAGTTACCTAATATGCTAATCTTCCTTTTCCTCACTTGTATAATGAGAATAGAAATGTCCTCTTCAGAGATGGTAGAGCAGACAGACTCTAAGATGGTCCCTATGATACCCACCCCCGGTCTCGAGCCCTTGTGTAATCTCCTCTTCCAAGTATGGGCAAGATTTGTGACAAGCTTTCAACCCATAGAATACAGCAAAGGTGACAGGATATCACTGCCATCATTATGTTACATAAGATTCTAACATCCATTTTGCTAACAGACACGATCCTTGTTGGCTTTGGTGAAGTAAGCAACCATGTTGGTTAGGTCCACATGGCAAGGACCTGGCAGCCTCTGGCCAACAACTAACTAGGACGTGATGATGGCCTCTGGCTAATAGCCAAGGGGAAGTTGAGGCCCTCAGTCTGACAGCCAATAAAGACCTGAATCTTGGACTGGTCTTGGACCATGTGTCTTGGAAGCAGATCCTTTCCCAGTCAAGCCTTCAGATGAGAACCAAACCGTTGAGTGCAGTCTTGCAGAGAATACAACCTTGCCCGGACTGCTGACAAACAGAAACTGTAAGATAACACATATGTGTTGTTTTAAGTCACTAAGTCTGTGGTTATGCAGCACTAGAAAATGAGTATGCTGAGATAATACAAGCAAAATTCTCAGCCAATGTCTGGCAAATGATAAGTAACTTCAGTCGTTGGTAGGTTTTTTTTTTCATCTTACTGCTCCTCATATGACATTTCAGCAGCACCTTGATCCACTGGTCTACTCTCCTCAGAGCTTTTCTGGTTTGTCACTAATCTTCAAAACCTATTTGTGACTGAGAACCCTTCTGTTAAAGAACTGCTTTTCCAGATCACTATTAAAATGCACCTGTGTTACTACCTGGCATGGGCCCTTTAGGAAAACAGTATTATCTTCACATGTGTGAGCTGCTGCCCTGGGAAGCAAACACAGGGCTCCAAGGGAAAGTTCACAGGTTTGCTTTTGATGGGCAAAGGTGGTTTGGAGCAGGGAGCAGTACCTGAGAAAGTTAAGTATGGAAACAGCCCTAACTTGGAGGGTTTCAGAGAAGAATGGCATCTAAATAGGTGGCAGAAGGCAGAGGACTAAAGAAAGGGAGGCCAACTTACCCCATGGACCCTGTTTAAGGAAGCAGCATCAGGACCTTAACATCCCAAGCTACAGCACCTGGAGGGCTCAGTAATGGTGACATCATCATCATTCCCAGAACTCATGGCTCCTGTGCTGTGCTCAGCCTACTTAGACCTTGGCTGTATTACTGCTTGTATCCCAGGGTGTTTCCCTTAATTAGGTCTGAGCCAGCCGAAGGGGTTTAGAGAGAGGGACCACATCGTTTTTATCTTCGAATCTTCCTCATCTAGCACGTTACTCACACACTGTAGGTGCTAATTCAATTTTAATGAACTGAACTAAGTGGGGAAGAAAGCTCGGTAACTAGCCTTTGCAGAACTTTGCTGGGAAAAGGGGGAAGAAAAGGGCAGTAAAAAGGAGTTGAGGGAGGAGAAAGAGGAGTTGGAGATGTCTAAAGGCAGAGTGGGAGCCCCAGGGATGCTGAGAGTGGGAGCCCTGGGAAGGAATGGGGGAGGTGGAGGGACTGTGAATCAAGGAAGCAGGCGGAGGGTCTCCTGGAGGGCTCGTGGAGTAGGAGACAAAGCCATCCTCCACGAAACAGAAACAAATGCACGGACACAGAGAACAGACTTGTGGTTGCCAAGTGGCAGGGTTGGGGTTGTGCGGGGGGGGGGGGGCATCTGGCTGTGGACAGGGAGTTTGGGATTAGCAGATGCAAACGATTATATATAGAATAGGTAAACAACAAGGTCCTGTTGTATAGCACAGGGAACTACATTCCATATCCTGTGATAAACCATAATGGACAAGAAAAAAATAAAGTAGAAATGAACGATTAAAAAAAAAAAAAAGGAAGCCTTCCTCCAGGAGTGAGGGGGCATCTGGGGCCCAGGAGCGATGGACTCGCTGCAGTGACAATGGTTTCCACGGTTCCCAGAACAGCAGCACCATCTAGGCACAGCCACTGGTATTTGTCAGAACTATGTCTCATTTTTTTTTTATCTCCCCCAAAAATGTGGCCACTAGAGAAATCACCCCCTGAAGGCAGGTGGGAATGGAAGGGCATTCGGCAGCCAGGGGTCAACAGCGGAGAATCTTTTCCCCCAAAGAAATAAATAAAAACCTTTCCATGTTGATTGTATTTGCACTTAATTGTATTTGCATTAAGAAATTCAAGAAGAATACCGAAGAAGTAATAAACTGATGGTTACTCATGGGTTGAGGGGTAGGAGAATGAGACAGATGGGGAAAGGGAGAGAAGTGACACTTTTTATTGATTGCCTTTTAATATTGTTTTGATTTTTGAACCCGATGAACGTACTCCGTTGTTTTTTTTTTAATTTAAAAAAGACAAAACTTGAAAATTTTGTCTAGAGAATTTCAAATGGACAAAAGAAAAGAAGTTCCTTCAGAAACAAAGAGAGGGGAGCAATAGTTGCAACCTTTATCTAGTTGCTTTACAAAACTGGGAGGGTCACAAGGCAAAAGATGGTAGGCCAGGGGCTTCCCTGGTGGCACAGTGGTTGAGAGCCCGCCTGCCGATGCAGGGGATACGGGTTCGTGCCCCGGTCCGGGAAGATCCCACATGCCGCGGAGCGGCTGGGCCCGTGAGCCATGGCCGCTGAGCCTGTGCGTCTGGAGCCTGTGCTCCGCAGCGGGAGAGGCCACAACAGTGAGAGGTCCGTGTACTGCAAAAAAAAAAAAAAAAAAAAAAAAAAGGGAAAAGATGGTAGGCCAATATTTTTTTATTAGAGCAATCGGGTAAGTTGGGGATCACTTGCACAGAAAGCAACAGAGGAATGCCTCTTCGTCTGTGTAATGAGAAGGTTGGACTAAAAGACCTCCAGACGCCTCCAGCTCTCATGCTCTCCTGGCCTTTGATTCACTGTCTTACTTGGTTTGGTGTCAAAGGTAGGGCACTGCTTCTCCCCACTACAAGCCAACATTTGTGGGGCTGAGTTTGAATCATTCTCAGTCTCCTAGCCTCCCCCTCCTGCCCTATTCACAATCTCACCTTTGAAAAGCTTGAGAGTCAGCCCAGGTTGGAGGAAATACATAGTTCATTACATCAAAGTAGTATTTACACTTCAAGGTAGACAGAACTTTCTGTGCACACCCTTTGCCCACAAAAAGTGTTACGGGAAAAAGCTTTAACTCAACGCTGAACTGGCGCCATCTAGTGGCCCATGGTGTCACTCAGCTACAACAGAACCGTGGCCTTCAACAGACGATTCTGTGAGCAGTATTAGAGTTTCTTTCCAGGCTAGCCCTTGGCAAAATTGTGAAATCCAAGGCAAATTTTCCCATACTTCCAGCTTCCCCTTTCCGAACTCTCCCCCATGACAGGCAGGTGTAATGGAGAGAGAGCAAACGTGGGGGTCAGGACAACCTAACTCTATGCTCAATTTGTCCTGTGCTGCCTGCTGATTAGCTGTAAGATCCGGGGCAAGTGACCGAACTCCCCCGAGCCTCCGGTCCCATCCTCTGTGAAATGCGGGTAGTTCAATCTTCCTTACAAAGTCGCTGTGGGGAATAAATGTGACAAAGCGTACGTAGCACTCAACATACAGTAGATGTACCCTAGTTCCATCAGTTCCATTAGTTAGTTCCATTCTCAAATACATCATTATTTTTTTTTTATTTTTGGGGGCACTACGAAGCATGCAGGACCCTAGTTCCCCAGCCAGAGATCGAACCCGTGCCCCCTGCAGTGGAAGCACAGAGTCTTAACCACTGGACCGCCAGCAAAGTCCTGAGTACATCATTATTTTAAAAATAGGAGTGGGGCTTCCCTGGTGGTGCAGTGGTTGAGAATCTGCCTGCTAATGCGGGGAACACAGGTTCGAGCCCTGGTCTGGGAGGATCCCACATGCCGCGGAGCAACTAGGCCCGTGAGCCACAACTACTGAGCCTGCGCGTCTGGAGCCTGTGCTTCGCAACAAGAGAGGCCGCGATAGTGAGAGGCCCACGCACCGTGATGAAGAGTGGCCCCCGCTTGCCACAACTAGAGAAAGCCCTCGCACAGAAACGAAGACGCAACACAGCAAAAATTAATTAATTAATTAATAAACTCCTACCCCCAACATCTTCTTTAAAAAAAAAAAAAAAAAAAAGGAGTGAAAGGGGAATTCCCTGGCGGTCCAGTGGTTAGGACTCGGCGCTTTTACTGCCAAGCCAGGTTCGACCCCTGGTCAGGAAACTAAGATCCTACAAGCCATGCAGCATGGCCAAAAAAGAAAGAAAAATAAAATAAGAATGAAGAGATAAATATTGAGCTCTGGTCCCTGGAAGTATTCAAATAGACGGTGGATAATTTTCTGTTTGGATGTCAGCAGGAAACAATTCCATGCAGAGTTCACCAGAAGAGGCCTTAAAGGAACTCAAGGGATGGGGACAAAGTTAAGGGAACTTACAAGAGACACTGAGGCACCCAGAGAGTAGCAACCACAGAAGGATGTTTCCATACTCTGGACTGACTGGACAAAGAGGTGTTGAAATGGAGCTCAGAGAGATCTGAGCTCGGGAGGACGGGCAATCTGACAGGGGCTGCAGACTTAAAGGGATGCAGCCACCCCAGAACCTGGTGCTAAGGCAGCAAGGGAGGTAGGAAGAAATAGTCTAGCGTTTCTCCCTGACCTTCCAGCTCCTACCTATGCTCACCATGGCCACTCTCAACCAGAAGTCAGCTGGCAGGGAGGCCTGGGTTATAGTCGTCGGGCTCAGCTTCACGGGACACAGACATTAGAGAATGGTTCTGGAGGAGGCACCCAGAGGATAACCAGTGCAGGATGTCATAGAGGAAATCCCTGCCTGGGGACAAGAATCAGATTAGGTGATGTCCAAGAATAAATTCTAAGGACAAGTGTTAGGGGAACCACTTACCGAAACCGCCCTCCCTGGCCAGGCAAGATAGTAACCCCTTGCATGAGTTACCTCTTACAACAGAAGGAACTAACGAGAACTAACAGAACGCGGGACTAACAAGCTACCACCAACTGGAAGAATTCAGGAAAGGTCGAAAGGAGAGAGGAGATGCCAGTCCATATGTCCTACCAACCTCCCAGAATCCTCCTCGTTGAAATCCATCTTGGCTGAGAGATGCGTGCGCCACCAGGAAGGACCCTGAGTCAGAATGACTGGCCAGAGACAACCTGGAAATTAACCCCATCAACATAAAACCCAAGACTGCGAGCCACGTGGCAGAGCAGTTCTCCTGGGTTCCCTTACACTGCTGCTCTCCACCCGGGCTCCCCTTCCCAATAAAGTCTCTTGCTTCGTCTGCACATGTGTTACCTTGGACACTTCATTTCCGAGTGTTAGACAAGAGCCCTGGAAGGTGTCCCCCTTCCTGCAACAGAAGGAGAGAGAATGTAGGAATTAGCCAGTATTACTGAATATCTAACCTTGTGCTATTCACTGTGTCTTTTATCTTTCTCTTATAACTTTCCTAGCAACCCAGTACAACTGGTTTGTTATCTCTTTATTTTTTTTTTTACAAATGAAAGAGCAAAGCTCAGCAAAACCAAGTAACTTGCATTGAGACACCCGACTGGGAAGAAGTGGAATTCCATTCCAGTTACTGGATGTCAGTATCCCTCTACACGATCCCCCTCCCCCCAGTGCTAGCTCTGGGTGGTTGGGGAAAGACCAACCAGGAGGTAGGGAGGAGCTGGCAGTAGCACGCCATCCTAAGAGGCAAAGAAAAGGACTCCACCCTCGGTGTAAGGGATTACATTTTCCTTATTGTCATGTAAAGACTCCCCCTTTCCTGGCAAAGAAGGCCAATTTCTAAGGGAAGCTCAAACAGCATTGTATGGGAGGCTCAGACTGAGGAGAGCCAGTAAATCCTGCCAAGGGATTAAGGCTTTCTTCCCCTGGCGCTCCTGGAGGCCCAGGAGCCAACTATCTGAAGAATATTCTACGAAGGGGCAGGGAGGTGGATGGTAAAGCTAAAAGACAGAATATTGAATATTCACTCATCTGAAAATCCCCAAAGACATTCTTTTCTGAGAAGATGGTCAGACTAATTCATATTGGCCAACTGACTGAACGGCCAGGCAGATAAACCTTTTCCTAAGAGATTTATAGCCTCAACTGAAAACAGTTATTTGGACAAACTGTCAAATTCCTGCAGGGCCCACTTAACATCTGAGTTTGTCAGGTCAGCTAGGAAAACGGCTATGACTTTGAGAGGCTAAGGATTTGTTGTTTCCTGCTGCTCCCTGGAGATCTACACAGCAAATGAAGCCCCAGGGGTTGCCATCAAAGAGAATCCAATAGAAGAAGGTCCCAGGGGAGCTGTGTTTCAGTCGTGTTTGAGGAGTCCAAAGGCGTTTGCTATTGCATTCCCACTTTCTTCGCCCTTGCCAAACTCGTATTACCTCATCTGCTACAGCTTTTCTGGTATTTCCTAGAATTTTCCAGAATTTAATCCGAGGTTGTTGGCCTCACCAATCCACCTAGTGCCTCAGAGCCAGAATAATCGTCCTCAACATTGCTTTCATTAGGTTCATCTTGATGAATGCAGGCAGCAGTGGGCTGAGAAAATGGGACTGTGAACCAGGCACCAGAGAGCATTGCAAAAGCTGGAGGAAAGCTTGATAGCCAACCAAGAGACGGATGGTCCAGAGGCAGGATGGGGAAGCCAGGCCAGCCACAGTGAGCTGAGGGTCACCAGGAAAGGTGGAGGTCCCTGGTAAGCAGTCAGGGAGGCAGGGATGTGCAGAACTGGCAGACAGGATTCTAGAAAAAAACACAGGCATTGTTACCAAGGCTGTTGACCCAAAATCATACCCCTGTCCCTTCCTCGAATGGAAACCAATTACTCTTATCTAAGTTTCAGGAGGATGCTGCAAAGAGAAAAAACAGGAACTGGTTAGAACCAACTAGACCCAAGATGGAGGAAGGTTTTGACTTCCAGTGGACATTGAGCCTCACTATACGCTCACTGTAATCTATTAACATGCTAAACGACACACCCACCAGCACCAAGACAGTTGATGATTGCCATGACAACTGGAAAAGCCCACACAAGGACTGAAAAGGAGGGTTACTTCGGTTCCAGGTCCAAACCACACACCTGTTCTCAGATAACTCATGAATATTCCTCCCACTCTTTCCAATTCCCTGCCTTTTACCTCGATCTTCCTATGTATTTGGTGTTACCTCCCGAATTGGGTTGAGAAATTGATTTGCGAACTGGGTTCCCGCTTCTCCATTCTTTGGCCATTGAATAAAGCTTGTGTTGTTCAGTCTCAGCATCGGTTCATTACCGGCTGCATGAATTCAACTGGAAAAAGAACCTGGCTGAAGAAAACTGCCTCCCCCAAGGTCACACCCCCTTCCTGGGCAGCCTACATCAGTGATCGATCAGTGGACTTACAGAGGCCCAGCCCCTTCAGCCAACTTGGGACAACATCCAGCTCCAGAGCTCCTCTGGTTGGGAGTGGGGTACTGGTTGAATCTTTCACTGGAGACCGCATCAGAGCCTGATTTGGCCCTCAGGATCAATCCTGCTTCTTAACCCTCCTTTCCATATTATTAAATCCATGAGCACTTGTTCATCTCTGTCTCAGACGCTGCTTCCTGGGGAGCCCAGCCTGCATAGCCTCCTCCACCCATCATGAAGTTCCAAGCACTAGCGAACGTAGAGCATCCAGCCACAATGCCGGTGTGATAAATGCCAGACCCTTCTCCCAGCCCAGCTCAGTTGACCCAGTATATAGTCAGCCAAATGCTTAAAGGCTACTGTAATGTGCGTGATGTCCCTTCTATGCCGCCAAACGTCCATTATGCAATAGAAAGCGGTCGCCAACGTTACTTAAGACCTGCACAACTCTTCCGGGTGCGAATCCTGTGTTGTTTTATGACATTGCTTGCATTGCCTTTACTTCCTTATAAAATGTATCTGTGTCTTGCTCTCTACCTAAGTAGAATACCGCTTAGCATTTACTATGCATGGACAGTGCATAGCCCACCCTGTACATGTAATGGCTTCTTAGTTGAATGCATTAGTGACTGAGTGACAAAAGAAGAAAGAAATTGTATGAGTTTTGTTGTTTAAGCCACCCAATCTGTGGTATTTTGTTATGGCAGCCCTAGCAAACTAATACACCCATGGTTACTTAAAAGAATTGAAACATCATACAAATGAAGAATAATACTGAATATATTACATATATAATATATAGAGAGACACATATCATATGTGTATAACTATGGATTTTCATAAACTGCACCAGCTTGCAGGCAAGAAACTGTGAAACCAGTACCCAGGTTAAGAAATAGGACATCGTCAGCTCCCAGAAGCCACGTTTTACCTACTATCCAGTTATCCTGTTCCCCTCCGAGGGCAACCACTATCCTGACTTCATACAGAAAAGATTAGTTTTTGTCTTTTATATAAATGAAATCTTAGAAATATGATCAGTCTTTAAGGTGTGACTGCTTTCACCCAACTCTGTTTGTGAGCACATAAGTGATCTTAGTGACTATTGTGCTGTTCACTGTTATAACTTAAAAAGTATTTTCTGTATCCTAAAACAGTGTCCTCCACTAAGATGGGGTGCTAACACTACTGCTGGAAAAGTATGCCAAAATACCAGTAGCTTTACAGCAGAATTTAGGTGTGATGAAATGTTAGGGAAAAGCTTTTATTTAAAAAGCAGTCCATAATATTCCATGCTATTAATTTAAGAAATCCTTCTCTGAAACATAGTAATTTTTTACTTAAAAAGTACTTAATAGCACTTCCTGTGTACCACGCACCATTCTAAGTGCTCTATAAATATTAACTCAATCCTCATAACAACCCTATGTGGTAGCTTCTATTATCATTGTTCCCATTTTACAGTTATCTGTAAACATATCTTTCCAGATATCTTTCCAGTTATCTGGAAAGATAAGATAAGGAAACTGAGACACAGGTAACTTAAGTAACGTTTTCCAGGTCAGGCAGCTAGTGAATGGCAGTCCTCGAAAAAGAGAGAGAAGATGGGATTTGAAACTAAGAAGTCTGGCTCCAGTGTCTATGCTCTTAAGCACTATGCTATAAAATAGTAGAGACAATGCTGAAAAAAATAAGTAGACTCTTATGACAGTTGCATATTTAGATGTATTAGGAATACATTCCTTCTTATTTTATGTTCATTGCTATGGAAAATTAGTCTTGCATTATGAGATGCCTTCCGGAATTCATCTGTTGCAAAAAAAAAAACAAATTCTACCACCTTCTACAGCCAGATTCTCCTCATAGAGGCTCTACTCACTCCCGTTGCTGAAACTGTGTACCTCAGATTGGAACTTGAACCCATGTGCTGGGACTCGAACCTGGCCAAAACCCAGTCTTCCAACTGAGATCACACACCTGGTTTCAGGACTTAATGAAGCTCAGGTTCTTGACATCTTATCGCAGAAAGAATTCAGTGAGAGACAAAGTGATAGGTAAGAAGTGGATTTATTTAGAGAGAAACACACTCCACAGACAGAGTGTGGGCCATCTCAGAAGGTGAGAAAGGCACCAGGGTATGGCGTTGTCAGTTTTTATAGGAGCGGGTAATTTCATAGGCTAATGAGTGGGAGGAGTATTCCAGCTATTTGGGGAAGGGGCGGGGATTTCCAGGAATTGGGCCACCGCCCACTTTTTGATCCTTCTGGTCAGCCTTGGAACTATGGTGGCATCTTAGGGTTTGTCATTTAGCTTGCTGATGTGTTACAGTGAGTGTATACTGAGGCTCAAGGTCTAGTGGAAGTCAACTTGTCTGCCAACTTGGACCCATTTGGTTCTAATCAGTTTGTGTCATGTCCTCAGGCTATGTCATTCTTTCAAAGGTTGTGCCCTGCCCCCTTCCCTCCTGTTTCATTCCCACCATCATTGCCGTATCCCTCTCCAGATTTTATTATTATCCACTTTCTAGGAAGACCCTTGAACCCCTCCAGGGTCTGACTCTGGAACCCACATAAGTAGGGCACATGCTCGCTGAGATCTCCAAAACCATTAAGAGAATGGTTTAAGGACACCTACTTCACAAGGTTTGTGAGAAGACCCTCAAGATTTTCTCAATGAGAAAACCTACGAGAAATGCTTCAAACTGTTCCTGGCTCATAGTAAGTGCTGCTTAACTTCAAACATGTTTCTTCCTATTACCTTCCCCCACCATATCTACCAAACTAACTGCATCTACTCCACAAGCAATTCAATAAAGACATTTTTTTTCAACAAATGGTGCTAGGAATTGGATACCCATGTGTAAAAAGGTGAATGTATTTTTTTTTTAATTAATTTATTTATTTTTGGCTGCACTGGGTCTTCGTTGCTCTGCACGGGCTTTCTCTGGTTGCATTGAGCAGGGGCTACTCTTTGTTGCAGTGCATGGGCTTCTCACTGCAATGGTTTCTCTCGCTGCGGAACATGAGCTCTAGGCATGCGGGCTTCAGTAGTTGTGGCTCGTGGGCTCTAGAGCATAGGCTCAGTAGTTGTGGCACACTGGCTTAGTTGCTCCACAGCATGTGGAATCTTCCCGGACCAGAGATTGAACTCATGTCCCCTGCATTGGCAGGCAGATTCTTAACCACTGTGCCACCAGGGAAGTCCCTAAAAAGGTGAATTTAGACCCTCACCTCAAACAAAATTGAGTTACCAAAACTAAATCAACGTAAATTTAAGAAGTACAAATATAAAACTTCTAGAAGAAAAACAGGAAAAAAATCATTACTTTGGGATGGGAAAAGATTTCTTAACTACAATACCAAAATCACAATTAATAAAAGAAAGAAAGAATACATTGGACTTCATCCAAAGTTAAAACTTTTTTTTTTGGCCATGCCCTGCGGCATGTGGGATCATAGTTCCCCAGCCAGGGATCGAACCTGTGCCCCCTGCAGTGGAAGCATGGGGTCCTAACCACTGGACCACCAGGGAATTCCCCAAATTTAAAACTTTTGCACTTTATTAAACATTATTAAGAAAATAAAAGACAAGTCAGAACCTGGGAGAAAATATTTGCAAAGCTGATAAAGAACTTGTATCCAAGGGAATTCCCTGGAAGTCCAGGCAGTCCAGTGGTTAGGACACCAGGTTAGGACACATTAGCCTATGAAATTACGCACCCCTATAAAAACTGACAACCCCATACCTTAGGGCTGCTCTTGCTTTCTGAGATGGCCCACACTATGTCTGTGGAGTGTTTCTCTCTAAATAAATCCACTTCTTACCTATCACTTTGTCTCTCACTGAACTCTTTCTGTGATGACACATCAAGAACTTGAGCTTCATTAAGCCCTGAAACCAGGTGTGTGATCTCAGTTGTAAGGCTGTGGGGTTTGGCCAGATTCGAGCTCTGCACGTGAGTTCAAGTCCCAATCTGAGGTGCACGGTTTCACAAGGAACATCGCACCTGTTGCAACTAAGACCTGACGCAGCCAAATAAATAAATAAATAAACATTTTGAAAATGAATAAATTTAAATGGCTGAAAGATTTAAACAGATACTTCAGAGAGTTGTATGGTACATGAAAAGATGTTCAACTTCATTAGACTCTACAGAAATACAAATTAAAACCACATGAAGATACTACTACACAGCCATTACAATGACTATAATTAAAAATACAGACAACACCAAGTTTGGGCAAAGATGTGGAGAAACTGGGATCGTCATACATTGCTGGTGAGAATGCCAAAAGGTACAGCCACCCTGGAAAATAGTTTGTCAGTTTCTTAAAAAGTTAAACATAGAGACAGCCGCATCCACCAGAGGGCAGACAGCCAAAGCAAAAAGAACCACAATTCTGCAGACTGTGGAAGGAAAACCACATTCACAGAAAGATAGACAAAATGAAAAGGCAAAGGACTTTGTACCAGATGAAGAAGCAAGGAAAAAAACGCAGAAAAACAACTAAATGAAGTGGAGGTAGGCAACCTTCCAGAAAAAGAATTCAAAATAATGAGAGTGAAGATAATCCAGGACCTCGGAAAAAATGGAGGCAAAGACAGAGAAGATGCAAGAAATGTTTAACAAAGACCTAGAAGAATTAAAGAACAAACACCTAGAAGAATTAAAGAACAAACGGAGATGAACAACACAATAACAGAAATGAAAAATACACTAGAAGGAATCAATAGTAGAATAACAGAGGCAGAAGAAGGGATAAGTGACCTGGAAGACAGAATGGTGGAATTCACTGATGCAGAACAGAATAAAGAAAAAAGAATGAAAAGAAATGAAGGCAGCCTAAGAGACCTCTGGGACAACATTAAACACAAAAACATTCACATTATAGGGGTCCCAGAAGGAGAAGAGAGAGAGAAATGACCCAAGAAAATATTTGAAGAGATTATAGTCAAAAACTTCCCTAACATGGAAAAGGAAACAGCCACCCAAATCCAGGAAGAGCAGAGTCCTGGGCAGGATAAACCCAAGAGACACAAGCCAAGACACATAGTAATCAAATTGACAAAAATTAAAGACAAAGAAAAATTATTGAAAGCAAAAAGGGAAAAATGACAAATAACATACAAGGGAACTCCCATAAGGTTAACAGTTGATTTCTCAGCAGAAACTCTACAAGCCAGAAGGGAGTGACATGATATATTTAAAGTGATGAAAGGGAGAAACCTACAACAAATATTACTCTACCTGGCAAGGATCTCATTCAGATTCGACAGAGAAGTCGAAAGCTTTACAGACAAGCAAAAGCTAAGAGAATTCAGTACCACCAAACCAGCTCTACAACAAATGCTAACGGAACTTCTCTAGGTGGGAAACACAAGAAAAGAAAAAGACCTACAAAAACAAACCCAAAATAATTAAGAAAATGGTAATAGGAACATACATATCAATAATTACCTTAAACATGAATGGATTAAATGCTCCAATCAAAAGACACAGGCTCACTGAAAGGATACAAAAACAAGACTCATATATATGCTGTCTACAAGAAACCCACTTCAGACCTAGGTACACATACAGACTGAAAGTGAGGGGATGGAGAAAGATATTCCATGCAAATGGAAATCAAAAGAAAGCTGGAGTGGCAATTCTCATATCAGACAAGATAGACTTTAAAATAAAGAATATTATAAGAGACAAGGAAGGACACTACATAATGATCAAGGGATCAATCCAAGAAGAAGATATAACAATTATAAATATATATGCACCCAACATACGAGCACCTCAATACATAAGGGAACTGCTACCAGCTATAAAAGAGGAAATCGACAATAACACAATAATAATGGGGGACTTTAACACCTCACTTACACCAATGGACAGATCACCCACACAGAAAATTAATAAGGAAACAGAAGCTTTAAATCATACAAAAGACCAGATAGATTTAATTGATATTTGTAGGACATTCCAACCAAAAGCAGCAGATTACACTTTCTTCTCAAGTGCACATGGAACACTCTCCAGGATAGATCACATACTGAGTCACAAACCAAGTGTCAGTGAATTTAAGAAAATTGAAATCATATCAAACATCTTTTCCAACCACAACGCTATGAAATTAGAAATCAATTACAGGGGGAAAAAATGTAAAAAACACAAACACCTGGAGGCTAAACAATACATTACTAAATAACCAAGAGATCACTGAAGAAATCAAAGAGGAAATCAAAAAATACCTAGAAACAAATAACAATGAAAACACGACGACCCAAAACCTATGGGTTGCAACAAAAGCAGTTCTAACAGGGAAGTTTATAGCAATACAAGCCTACCTCAAGAAACAAGAAACATCTCAAATAAACAACCTAACATTACACCTAAAGGAACGAGAGAAAGAAGAACAAACAAAACCCAAAGTTAGTAGAAGGAAAGAAATCATAAAGATGAGAGCAGAAATAAATGAAGTAGAAAGAAAGAAAACAATAGCAAAGATCAATAAAACTAAAAGCTGGTTCTTTGAGAAGAGAAACAAAATTGATAAACCTTTAGCCAGACTCATCAAGAAAAAGAGGGAGAGGACTCAAATCAATAAAATTAGAAATGAAGAAGAAGAAGTTACAACAGACACCACAGAAATACAAAACATCATAAGAGACTACTGCAAGCAGCTCTGTGCCAATAAAATGGACAACCTGGAAAAATGGACAAATTCTTAGAAAGGTATAACTTCCAAGACTGAACCAGGAAGAAATAGAAAATATGAACAGACCAATCACAAATAATGAAATTGAAACTGTGATTAAAAATCTACCAAGAAACAGAAGTCCAGGACCAGATGGCTTCACAGGTGAATTCTTTCAAACATTTAGAGAAGAGCTAACACTCATCCTTCTCAAACTCTTCCCAAAAATTGCAGAGGAAGGAACACTCTCAAACTCATTCTATGAGGTCACCATCACCCTAATACCAAAACCAGACAAAGGTACTACAAGAAAAGAAAATTACAGACTAATATCACTGATGAATATAGATGCAAAAATCCTCAACAGAATACTAGCAAACAGAATCCAACAGCACATTAAAAGGATCATACACCATGATCAAGTGGGATTTATTGGAGGGATGTAAGGATTCTTCAATATATGCCAATCAATCAATGTGATACACCACATTAACAAACTGAATAAAAACCATATGATCGTCTCAATAGATGCAGAAAAAGCTTTTGACAAAATTCAACACCAATTTATGAAAAAAAACCTCCAGAAAGCAAGCATAGAGGGAACCTACCTCAACATAATAAAGGCCGTATATGACAAACCCACAGCCAACATCATTCTCAATGGTGGAAAACTGAAAGCATTTCCTCTAAGATCGGGAACAAGACATGAAGTCCACTCTCACCACTATTATTCAACATAGTTTAGGAAGTCCTAGCCACAGCAGAGAAGAAAAAGAAATAAAAGGAATACAAATTGGAAAAGAAGAAGTAAAACTGTCACTGTTTGCTGATGACATGATACTATACATAGAAAATCCTAAAGATGCCACCAGAAAACTACTAGAGTTAAGCAATGAATTTGGTAAAGTTGCAGGATACAAAATTAATGCACAGAAATCTCTTGCATTCCTTTACACTAACAACAAAAATCAGAAAGAGAAATTAAGGAAACAGTCCCATTTACCATTGCAACAAAAAGAATAAAATATCTAGGAATAAACCTACCTAAGGAGGTAAAAGACCTGTACTCAGAAAACTATAAGACACTGATGAAAGAAATCAAAGATGATACAAACAGATGGAGAGATATACCATGTTCTTGGATTGGAAGGATCAATATTGTGAAAATGTCTGTACTACCCAAAGCAATCTACAGATTCAATGCAATCCCTATCAAATTACCAGAGGCATTTTTTACAGAACTAGAACAAAAAAATCTTAAAATTTGTATGGAGACACAAAAGACCCCAAATAGCCAAAGCAGTCTTGAGGGAAAAAAACGGAGCTGGGGGAATCAGACTCCCTGACCTCAGACTATAATACAAAGCTACAGTAAAATATGGTACTGGCACAAAAACAGAAATATAGATCAATGGAACAGGATAGAAAGCCCAGGGATAAACTCACACACCTATGGTCAACTAATCTATGACAAAGGAGGCAAGAATACACAATGGAGAAAAGACAGTCTCTTCAATAAGTGGTGCTGGGAAACTGGACAGCTACATGTAAAAGGATGAAATTAGAAGACTCCCTAACACCATACACAAAAATAAACTCAAAATGGATTCGAGAGCTAAATGTAAGACCAGACACTAAAACTTTAGAGGAGAACACTCTGACATAAGGACACTCTGACATAAATCACAGCAAGATCTTTTTTGACCCACCTCCTAGAGTAATGGAAATAAAACCAAAAATAAACAAAAGGAACCTAATGAAACTTAAAAGCTTTTGCAAAGCAAAGGAAACTACAAACAAGACAAAAAGACAAACCCCAGAATGGGAGAAAATATTTGCAGATGAAGCAACGGACAAAGGATTAATCTCCAAAATATACAGGTAGCTCATGCAGCTCAATATTAAAAAAAAAAAACCCAATCAAAAACTGGGCAGAAGACCTAAATATACATTTCTCCAAAGAAGACATACAGATGGCCAAGAGGCACATGACAAGTTGCTCAACATCACTAATTATTAGAGAAATGCAAATCAAAACTGCAATGAGGTATCACCTCACACCAGTCAGAATGGGCATCATCAGAAAATCTACAAACAACAAATGTTGGAGAGGGTGTGGAGAAAAGGGAACCCTCTTGCACTGTTGGTGGGAATGTAAATGGATACAACCACTATGGAGAACAGTATGGAGGTTCCTTAAAAAACTAAAAATAGATTTACCATATGACCCAGCAATCCCACTACTGGGCATATACCCAAAGAAAACCATAATTCAAAAAGACTCATGCACCTAATTGTTCATTGCAGCCTATTTACAATAGCCAGGACATGGAAGCAACCTAATGCCCATCGACAGACGAATGGATAAAGATGTGGTACATATATACCGTGGAATCTTAGCCATAAAAAGGAACGAAATTGGGTCATTTGTAGAGACATGGATGGATCTAGAGAGTGTCATACAGAGTGAAGTAAGTCAGAAAGAGAAAAACAAATATCATATATTAACGTATATATGTGGAACCTAGAAAAATGGTACAGTTGAACCAGTTTGCAGGGCAGAAATAGAGACACAGATGTAGAGAACAAACATATGGACACCAAGGGGGAAAGTGTCAGGGGGGAGGGGATGAATTGGGAGATTGGGATTGACATGTATACACTAATATGTATAAAATGGATAACTAATAAGAACCTGCTTTATAGGGCTTCCCTGGTGGCGCAGTGGTTGAGAGTCCGCCTGCCGATGCAGGGGACGCGGGTTCGTGCCCCGGTCTGGGAAGATCCCACATGCCACGGAGCGGCTGGGCCCGTGAGCCATGGCCGTTGAGCCTGCGCGTCCGGAGCCTGTGCTCCGCAACGGGAGAGGCCACAGCAGTGAGAGGCTCGCGTACCGCAAAAAAAAACAAAAAAAAAAGTCTGTGTGTTTGAAAAAAAAAAAAGATAAATTTAACATGTAACCAGGCAATTCCACTCCTAGGTAACTATCCAAGACAAGTGAAAACATACGTCCATACAAAAACCTGTACTCAAAAGTTTGCAACAGGTTCATTCATCAGAGCCAAAAACATGAAACAACAGAAATGTCCATCTACTGCTGAACTGGTAAACAAATTGTGAGATAGCTGTACAATGGAATTCTATTCAACAATAAAGGAATGACTTACTGATACATGCAATAATCTAAATGAATCTCAAAAGCATCGTGCTAAATGAAAGAAGCCAGACATAAAATACTACATACTGTAGGATTCACATGGCATTCTGGAAAAGGCAAAACTACAGCGACAGAAAGTAGAGCAGTAGTCGTTAGGTTCCATGGGTGGGAGAAGGAGATCGGTTCCAAAGAAATGTTAAAAAACAAAGCCTAGGGGCTTCCCTGGTGGCGCAGTGGTTGAGAGTCCGCCTACCGATGCAGGAAACACGGGTTCGTGCCCCGATCCAGGAAGATCCCACATGCTGCAGAGCGGCTAGGCCCGTGAGCCATGGCTGCTGGGCCTGCGTGTCCGGAGCCTGTGCTCCGCAAAGGGAGAGGCCACAACGGTGAGAGGCCCGCGTACTGCAAAAAAAAATAAAATTAAATTAAAAACAAAGCCTAACCGAGTAAATTTGAAGAGTTCATTGGCTTTATTAAGTGATTCGTTTAATAAATCATTTAATTAGTTGTCAGCATCCCAACTAGCAAGTAGAAAGGTGCTCTGAGGAGCTGTACAAAGTGGAAGGTTTTTCAAGGCAGAGAGGGTGGGACAAGGAAGTAAAAAACAAAAGAAAGGTTTATTTCAGGCAAGATCACCTGCCATTGGGGGAAGGGCAGGGGTCTATCTTGTAGATTACCTCACTAGTGTTAATCAGGAAATTCCAGACTGGAATTTTATATTCCACTCCTGGAAGAATCTGAAACTACAATTAGGTTACAGACTAAGCTTTGGTGTGCTGACCTGGGAGTCACTTAGCACGAGTGACTCCATTTTGGGCCTACTACCTTTTTTTTTAACAGAGACATAAGGGAATTTTGAGGGGTGATGGAAGTGTTCTAGATCATGATTGTGGTGGTAGTTATATGACCACGTACATCTGTCAAAACTTAATAAATTGTATGCTTAAAATTGGGGGAATTTTATTGTATATAAAGTATACCTCAATAAAGCTGATTTGTAAAAATCTAAATCAGCCGTTTCTGGTAGTTGCTTTGGGAACGAGCCCAGTTTTCTAAAAGTCAATAAATAAAGGAGAAAATTAAGTTTTATCCTGCCTATCCTATGTGAAATATATTTCAAATAGTGGAAACAGGGAAAATTCTTTTTTACACAAGTCCAATTAAAAAATGCTAATGGGGATTCCCTGGCAGTCCAGTGGTTAGGACTCCACACTTTCACTGCCCAGATCAGGGTTCATTCCCTGTCAGGGAACTACTAAGATCTCTCAAGCTGCGAGGCACAGCCGAAAAAAAAAAGCTAATTAGGGGGAAAAATCACCACTTTTTAACATCTGATTAAATAATGCATCTAGGCAATGAATTTCAAGAGCTGCTAAAGCCATTAGGTAAAGAGCTGATGTGGGGGACTTCCCAGGGACTTCCCTGGCGGCACAGTGGTTAAGAATCCGCCTGCCAATGCAGGGGACACAGGTTCGAGCCCTGGTCCAGGAAGATCCCACATGCCGCGGAGCAATTGAGCCCACGCACCACACCTGCTGAGCCTGCGCTCTAGAGCTCTAGAGCCTGCAAGCCACAACTACTGAAGCCCGCGCGCCTAGAGCTGGTGCTCCACAAGAGAAACCACCGAAACCACCACAATAAGAAGTCCGCACACCGCAAGGAAGAGTAGCGCCTGCTCGCTACAACTAGAGAAAGCCTGCGTGCAGCAACGAAGACCCAAGGCAGCCAAAAATTAATTAATTAATTAATTTAAAATGCTGATGTGGGATTTTCTAATGAAGGGATCAGACTGACATCTCCTGAACTCACTTACCCATCTTAATACGGGTAAAAATGAGACAATCATGACATTTTGTCTATCCTGATGTGATGTAATGATAAATACATAGTACCACTTATGAAGTTTTCTTGCCCCCCAAATGGAACGGAATCTGATCAAGCTTCAAGGTATAATTCCAGGAAAATTGAAAGACAGAGGAAAATGTTCAATGATACCATGAGGATGTAATTAGCCAAAATCTAAAGTGTGGGAAATTCTATAAGGCAAGTGATCTAGTCTTTGCAACAAGTAAGTGGAATGGGGTGGAGAGTGGGGAGATTACAAAGAGAATATGAAAAAGAGAAATAGTTATAGATTAAAAGTGATTTGGGAGATATATCTCACAACCATCATATTTGGATCTTGTCTGGATCCTGATTTGAACGAACTGTAAAAGCCTTTCTGAGACAGAGGAAGTTGATCACAAAGTAGGGTATGAGGTGTATTAAGAAATTATTGTTGTTGTTTTAGGTATGATAATGGTATAATGGTTATAAGAAGAGGAAGAAGATGAAGAAGAAGGAGAAGGAGGAGAAGGGGAAGAGGAGAGAGGAAGGGGGAAGGGGGAGGGAAGGGGGAGAGAAGGGGCAGGGGAGGGGAAGGAGATTCTTAACCACTAGAGATACATACTGATGTACATACAAATGAAAGAATATATTTGGGATTTAAATACTGTAAGAAAAGGGAGAGGAAGTGGTGAAAGTTGGGTAGGGAGGAAGAAATACATAAAACAAGAAAGACAAAATATTGATTACCATTGAAGTTTTTTTTTTTTTTTTGCAGTACACGGGCCTCTCACTGTTGTGGCCTCTCCCATTGCGGAGCACAGGCTCCGGACACACAGGCTCAGGGGCCACGGCTCACGGGCCCAGCTGCTCCGCGGCATGTGGGATCCTCCTGGACCGGGGCACGAACCCATGTCCCCTGCATCGGCAGGCGGACCCTCAACCACTGTGCCACCAGGGAAGCCCAGCCATTGAAGTTTAATGTGAGTACCTGCAGGCTTGCTCTATTGCTCTCCCTCTACCTTTGTGTGTTTTGAAATTTTATAAATTAAAACTTCTTTAAGCTTTTAATCGGACCAAATAGAATACTTTATTATTCCTTGCTCCTCCGCCAGGCACAGCATTTTGTACCTCCTGCAGCTCAGGCCAAAATCTGGGAGCCGTCCTTGATGACTAGCTTTCCCTCACTTGCCACATCCAATCCATTAGCAAATTCCATTGACTCAGCTTCCAAAAGATCCCCTGAATCTGATTCCTCTTCACCATCTCCACTGTGGCCAGCCTAGTCTAAGCTGTCATAAGCTCTTGCGAGAACCTCTGCCTCCCTCTCTGTGATCTCACCATTGCCCTTCACACTCTACTCTCCACAGAGCTCTCAGAGTCGTTTATTTAAAGCATAAATCTTATCACGTCCCTTCCCTGCTGAAAGCCCTTCAGTGGTTTTCTGTGACAATTAAAACAGATTCCAAGTACCAAGTCAGGACCCATGCACCCTGACCAGCCCCGCTGAAGTGGCCCCTGCCAACCTTCTGTTCTCTGAGAGGATTAGAGGTATCCTGCCACTACTCAAATGGCATTATTCTGCTCCAGACTGTGGTGTCCTCTGAGGTTGGCAGGAAGGATCCTCTTCTGGCCCATCTCCAA
This sequence comes from Globicephala melas, assembly GCF_963455315.2. NCBI lineage: Eukaryota > Metazoa > Chordata > Mammalia > Artiodactyla > Delphinidae > Globicephala > Globicephala melas. The sequence continues at coordinate 6,087,213 of NC_083326.1, read as the reverse complement.
ACCCTACTGCTCCTCAGAAACACCGCCCCACCTGCTTATGAATGAAATACTTCCTTTAGCTATTCATGTTCCTCCATTCAATCCAATACACAATACCTCTGGGAGGTGTCATTCATAAAGCTAGTTTTCCTTTGTTATACAGACATACCAGTTTTATTGTGCTTCACTTTATTGCCCTTCCCAGATTTTAAGGTTTTTACAAATTGAAGGTTTGTGGCAACCGTGCCTGGAGCAGGCCTGAGCACCATTTTTCCAATAGCATTTGCTCACTTTGTGTCTCGTTTTGGTAATTCTGGCAATAATTCCAACTTTTTCATGATTATTATATGTGTTACGGTGATCTGCGCTCTTCAATGTTACTATTGTAATTATTTTGGGGTGCCATGAGCTACGCCCATATAAGACAGCAAAATTAATCAATAAATGTGTGGGCTCTGACGGCTCCACTGCCCAGCCATTCTCCCACCTCTCTCCCTCTTCTCGGACCTCTCTATTCCCTGAGACACAACAATATTGAGATGAGGCCAACTAATAACTCAACAAAGGCCTCCAGGGAATTCCCTGATGGTCCAGTGGTTAGGATGCCACACTTTCACTGCCAAGGGCACAGGTTCAATTCCTCATTGGGGAACTAAGATCCCACAAGCTGCAAGGCACAGCCAAAAATTAAAAAAAAAAAAAAAAAATTTAATTAAAAAAAATAGCAAAGTCCTCTAAGTATTCAAGTGAAAGGAAGAGTCACACATTCCTCACTTTAAATCAAAAGCTAGAAATGATGAAGCTTTGTGAGGAAAGTATGCCGAAAACCAAGACAAGTCAAAAGGTAAGCTTCTTGCCTCAAGCAGTTGGCCGAGTTATGGGGTGGAGGGGGGTTGCGGCGCAGGTTCTTGTAGGAAATTAGAAGTGCTACTCAGTAAGCACACAATAATAAGAAAGTGAAACAGCCTTATTGCTGGTATGGAGAAAGTTTCAGTGCTCTGGATAGTTGACAGAAGATCAAACCAGCCACAATATCACATTAAGTCAAAACTTAATCCAGAACAAAGCTCTAACTCTCTTCAATTCTGTGAAGGCTGAGAGAGGTGAGGAAGCAGAAGAAAAGTTATCCAGAGGATCTAGCTAAGATAACAAATGAATGTGGCTATACTAAACAACAGACTTTCAGGGTAGATGAAACAGGCTTCTGTTGGAAGTAGATGTCATCTTGGAATATCATAGCTAGAGAGGAGAAGTCAATGCCTGGCTTCAAAGCTTCAAAGGACAGAATGACACTTGTTAGGGGCTAATGGAGCTAGTGATATGAAGTTAAGCCAATGTTCATTTGCCATTCTGAAAATCCTAGGACCCTTAGGAATTATGCTAAATCTACTCAGCCTGTGCTCTATAAATGGAACAACAAAGCCTGGATGACAGCACATCTGTTTACAACATGGTTTACTGAGTATTTTAAGCCCACTGTTGAGACATACTGCTCAGAAAAAAAGATTTCTTTTGAAATATTACTGCTCATTGGCAATGTACCTGGTCACCCAAGAGCTCTGATGAAAATGTACAAGAAAATTGATGTTGTTTTCATGGCTGCTAACACAACATCCATTCTGCAGTCCGTGGATCAAGGGGTAATTTTGACTTTGAAGTCTCATCATTTGAGAAATACATTTCGTAAGGCTATAGCTGCCATAGATAGTGATTCCTCTGATGATCTGGGCAAAGCCAACTGAAAACCTTCTGTAAAGGATTCACCATTCTAGTTGCCATTGAGAACATTCACAGGAGTTTGGAAGAAGTTGATTCCAGGCAAGGTACAAAAGTACCAACTTTTACAGCTTACAATCAGGAAATCACGTGAGTTTTACCAAAATCTCTTGAATTCATCCACCACTCTCTATTCTCTTTGTAAAAATATTAAACTGAACCTGATCAGTTCAAGCCACCACCATCTTTTGCCAGCCTCTGGTCTTGCCCCTGAGGCATCCCAAATGTCTCCCTGTGGAGTGATTTTTTCAAAAGTGAATCTGATCAAGTCACCTCACCCATTCCCCCAAGGGTCTAAACACTTTGAAAAGTCCCTCATTGACCTTAAGGTAAACTTCAAACTCCTTGGCAGACAAATAGGTTCCTTCCAGATCAGGTTTGCCACTCCATCTTACCTCGCCCCACCCACACCCAAAAAGAATCCAAACAATTGCCGTTCCCATAGCAGAATTTTCTTGCTGGTAATAATAGTTATTTTTCTCTTTCTGTATTGCCATGGCCAGCTAGCTCCTCCTGGTCATTCATGGTGCAGCTGCCATGTCATCTGCTCAGGGGAGGCTTTCCTACTCTAAGTGCTCACCCTACTTTAGCAAGTTCACACTGTATTCTAATTGGCTGTTCACCTCCTAGTTCCCTATTTCTCTGTCCTTACCCTCATTCTAAGACTGTGGGTTCCTTGATGGCCGAGACTCTCCTAGGACCTCTTAGAGCATAGCATCTAGCACAGCGGCAGGCACATAAGTGTTTGATGAATATTCACTGAATGGATGAATGAACAAATCAATTGATTGCTAAGGATTACCCCTGTCTGCAGTACACTATTGTTTTAATAATTAAAATTTCTGCACAATACATATAATAAAATTAAAATAAAGAATTAAAAACAGATTGAAGAAAATATATGTATATCAAATACAATTTAAAGAGTTCATTTAAGTTTTCTGAGAAAATCACAGAGGCCGTAAAAGGAAGACCTAAATCTAACAGCAGTCACACCACCAGTGACTGTAAAGGAATAACCAGACAGATGACCTTGGCGAGGAAGAAAATGTCCCTTGGCATTTTTGTTTTCAAGGAACAGTTATCCTTTCCCATATGAAGATCTACAAGTTGCAGTGGGGAAACCAGACCCCATTCTTGAACAAGACCCTTCTGATATTACATCCTTCACAAGGGTTGCTTTACAATTGATTGGGTGATGGTCTTAAACTGAGAATTTTCTGATTAGCATAATTACATCCCATCCTTTGCATCTTCCTAATTGTCCCTTTACAAATCATTTTCATATAATCACATAACCAAACCTAACAAATGTTGACGAATAAATGTCTTGTCTATACCTAATAATAGGTGGTCTTGTCCTAGAACTACAAACCTTTTCTTTAAAACTTTTTATTTTATATTGGAATATAGCTGATTAACAATATTGTGTTAGTTTCAGGTGTATAGCAAAGTGATTCAGTTATATATATACATGTATCTATTCTTTTTCAAGTTATTTTCCCATTTAGGTTGCTACATAATATTGAGCAGAGCCCCCTGTGCTATACAGTAAGTAGGTCCTTGTTGGTTATCCCTTTTTTTTCTTCAATATTTATTTTATTTTGGTTGAGCTGGGTCTTAGTTGCGGCATGCGGGATCTTCACTGCAGCATGTGGACTTCTTAGTTGCGGCAAGCATGTGGGATCCAGCTCCCCAACCAGGGATCGAACCCGGGCCCCCGGCATTGGGAGCGTGGAGTCTTAACCACTGTGCCACCAGGGAAGTCGTGGTTATCCATTTTAAATAGAGCAGTGTGTACATGTCAATCCCAAACTCCCTAACTATCCTTCCCCCCCACCCCGCACCTTTCTCCCTGGTAACCATAAGTTCGTTCTCTAAGTCTCTGAGTCTGTTTCTGAACAAACCTGTTTTTAATTGATTGATATTTAGAATCCATAACTTTATTTCTGGAAGCAAAAAAGAAGAATTTTGAGACGGTCCCTAAAGGGGTAATTCGTTTCCAGATCTTGTCAAACATATTCCACACTCCCTTTCTCCTCCGCCCTCCCCCACCTCTCCAAATCTCGTTCCTTTGGCTGGGAGTCTCGCGAGATGTCGAGTTCTCATGAATTCTCCCATGAACCACCGCTCTTCCTTTTCCGGTCAGCGGCCTGAGGTAGGTGTTTCTTTGGCGAGTCTTCCGAGTGCGGAATCCTCTGGTTATCGCTGCCATCCTGGCCTTGGCGGTGCCAATTTCGACACCCTCGGGAGGAGGACTCTCGCGGCTACTGATTTCTCTCTGGGAGCGGCGTTCTGTGCGGGGAGACGTGTCGGAGTACCCCGCTTGGCGCCCCGGTGCTCTTAGGCCTCAGCGGGGCGCGATGGTTGGGAAGGGGGTTGGCCGGGCGTACAGGCAGGCTGTGGTGGTTCCCGACTCCGGAGGCCCAGTGTTTTCGCGCTGAGTGGTGGCTGCTAACGCAGCGCATTTGTGGCCGCATCGAGAGAAATTTGGGGGGCGGGGTAAAGTCAAGTAGGGTCGAGGCTTTTATTCAGTGGCCGAACGTTAAATGTTTCGAGTTCAGCGGTGCTTAAAGCGGGTAATTGAAAGTGTGGGAAAAGACTGGATTACGTGTGAAGTTGGCGTGAGTAAAGGAGGTTTCTGTAGGGGGAGCCTGTAGAGGGTTGTAGTGGGTCGAGTTAACTCGTCTGAAGGATCCAGGCTTGGATTGAAACAGGCTGTGTTTTCTTCCAGAGGGTAAAAGGAATGATGTCCTTGTCACTAGTCTAGTGTCAGCACTGCTGTAGTCACTGGTAGTTCCACACGGGAAGAAACAGTGGATAGAAGGATGGCTGCGATGATGGCATTTCTTAGGACACCTTTGGATTAATCATGAAAACAACTACTCTCTGAGCAGCTGCGGGCAGCGTTTAGTACATAAACCGTGTAAGTTACTGTAAATAATGTTGACAGAATTATACTTGCTCGTTTCCAGGTGACCTCTAAAAATGGTTCGCTATTCACTTGACCCAGAAAATCCCACAAAATGTAAGTGAACACGAAACATTTTTTATTTTGGAGTAAGAGGCAACAAGATGCCCAGAATTAACCCAAACTTTTCTTTTTGGTATTTTTTAGCATGCAAGTCGAGAGGTTCAAATCTTCGTGTTCACTTTAAGGTATGTGAATCATAGTTATGCTCTAAAAGAGTTGTTTCACGAGTTCTAGTGAGTATTTTTTAGCCTTTCTAAAAAGGTAGATGCGGTGATGCATTTCTTAGGACACCTTTGGATTTACCGTGAAAATCAATCGATTTTGAGCAGCCACCTTTTGGTCCGTGATCATCAGTATATAATGAGTACTTTGATTTAGGATTTGTGGAATTGGGTAAAACTACCAGAGAACTGCTTGAGAACCTAGTGTGCATATCAAGATATGGGACACGTAATTGTAGTTCATAAGATGATGGAGAACGTATTAAAGTGAGTAAACATGCTTAGGGTTCACTTGTTTCCACCTTCAAACCAAACCTCCCTCGGCTCATAATCACAGATTTTTATTCTTCATTGTATCAGCTCACGTCCTAATAAATGGAAAGGTTTTGGCTGTTGATAAATGTTGACGTGTCGAAAATGTTAGAATTTAATGTTTAAAATTTGTGATTTTTAAAAAAATACATGGTTAACTCACAGCTTATATTATTTATACTTAGAACACTCGTGAAACAGCCCAGGCCATTAAGGGTATGCATATCCGAAAAGCCACTAAGTATCTGAAGGATGTCACTTTAAAGAAGCAGTGTGTGCCATTCCGTCGCTACAATGGTGGAGTTGGTAGGTGTGCCCAGGTGAGAATTCATAGTTGTCATTTAAAAAGACAAACTGTTAGAGAAGGTGATTGGAGGGAGTAAGAATGGCCATGATCTGCCTTTAATCAGGCTCTTTCTGGTTGCTGTGATGACAATCTTAGGACACCTTTGGATTAACCATGAAAAAAAACATTTTCTGAGCAACCTTGGTGTTGGTTAAAATAAACTCATCTTGTAACATTGATTTAAATTGGGGGAAGTGACGAATGGGCTCTCTGGTTTTGTTTGTTTTTTAGGCCAAACAGTGGGGCTGGACGCAGGGTCGGTGGCCCAAAAAGAGTGCTGAATTTTTACTGCACATGCTCAAAAATGCAGAGAGTAATGCTGAACTTAAGGTACCCAAACCATAAATATCTTTATACATGTAACTTGGATTGTTATTCAGTTGAAGTTGCTGTTGTCCAGATTTATTTCCTTGATTGTGTTGCTTTCTCAAGTAGCTAAATTCTCCATTAAAAGAATTCTCTTAAATCTCTACCTCCAGTTTCCAACAGACCAAAATTTTTGTCTGTAAAGCATTTCAGGAGCATGGTCTGCAGTTACTTCAAGCTTAAGTCTATAGAATTTCCCCCCCTATAATCCCAGTACATGCAAAAGAAACGCTTTTTTTCCCTTGAGTATTTTACCAAGGGTTTGTAAACTTTCTTGTGCCATGGACCTTTTTTACACTATGGTTTGTGAATCCCTTCACAGGATATTTTAAAATATAATAAAATATGTACTATTCCAAAGGAACTGTGATTGCCGTAGTAATGATTAATGTGGTTTGTTGCCTACATTCATAGTTGAGAGGCATTAAATTTCAGTTAGAAGTTAAAAGAACTATGTTTAACTGAACAAAACCTGTGTCAACAAAACAGGTTTATCCATTTGAGGAATTATCCATTACCCTTTTGCATTTTGAAAATTGGGTCAGAACTGGAATTAATGTGGGTCTGTTCAGCTGTAGCCCTTCTAGCTGCTAAGCCTTGCTGTCAAAATCCTGTTTATCATCAAGGCTTAGAAATAGACATAGATGCTACCAGATCCTGTAACTCCACTCCTTTATGAATGCCACTTACAAACTTGGTGCATTTAGCACGGAGTTTTGGTAGTTAGATTTAAGGAAGGACACTTAGAATAAAGGTTAAAAAAACCTGCTTGAACAAATATGCTATTTAAAGTCCTAAGGATTGCCTTTCAAATTACTTTTTTTCAGGCAGGGACTTGAATGATGCAGTTTGTGGTATTAAGATAAAGATGTTACCTGATTTTGTTCCAGGGCTTAGATGTAGATTCTCTGGTCATTGAGCACATCCAGGTGAACAAAGCCCCCAAGATGCGGCGCAGGACTTATAGAGCTCATGGTCGGATCAACCCATACATGAGCTCTCCGTGCCACATTGAGATGATCCTTACTGAAAAAGAACAGATTGTTCCTAAACCAGAAGAGGAGGTTGCCCAGAAGAAAAAGGTCAATTACTTAGTCTCTGCTCTGTTTATTTGGTGTGTTAGATTTGTGGTTGCTGTGATGACTAACTTAGGACACCTTTGGAATAACCATGAAAGGAGACTATTCTGAGCAACCAGCAACCTCTTCTAACCATTTTATTTTGGCTTTCATGGGTCTCATTAGTTTCTTGATTAACAGTGAATAGTAACTTTGTATTGTTCAGTATGTTAAAACCATGTGATTATCTGCTTATGTCCCCACCTAGATGTCCATAGCCAGTTCAAATGCAACATGTCCAAAACTGGGCTCTCCTCCCTGCCCCCCAATAAGCTTGTTTTCAGTATGTTTAAGCCTGAAACCTGGGAGTGATTCTTCACACCTAATGGTGTGATCCACCTAATGGATTTGTCTTCTATTGATTTTATCATTAAATATTATCCTCCATCCTTGCTGCCACTTAGTTCTAACCAGCTGGGCACCCTGGCTGCCGTCTTGGTTATCTCCTGCTTACTACTGTGATGTCCTCCTGGCTGCCCTTCTCCCCATACCACTTCTCTATGCCAAAGGACTCTTCATGTTTTTCCCTTTATGTTGAAATTTCCAATTACTCTTTCATTGAGATACAATCTTCTGGAATCTTAATAGTGCATTTTTCTTTTCCCCAGATATCCCAGAAGAAATTGAAGAAACAAAAACTTATGGCCCGGGAATAAATGCTGCAAAAAATAAATGCAAATGAAAGTAAAAGCAGAGTGTTGGTTGTCTTAATTAGTAAATCTGTTTCAAGTGTCATCACAAAATGGATCAAATGAGTTTTCATAAAACATGCTGTTTTGCATCTTTTGGTGCTTTGCGTAAAATGGAATTAGAACGTGGGGAAATTTCTGAATCTCTTTTCCACCCACTTTATTGAGGTTTAACACACTGTACAGTCTTCAGTAGCATTTAGTATATTCATTTATGCATCCGTCAGCACAGTGAATTTTAGAGTTTTTCATGATCCCAAAGAGGAACCTTGGTAGTGGTTGGCTGTCACCTCCCCCCAATCCAGTGCTGGGTGACTACTTGCCTATTTCTGACGGTAGATTTGCCTATTCTGGACAATTCATATAAATGAAATCACAGTGTGACCTTCCTCACTGGCTTTGACTTGCTTGACTTGGCATGATTTTTTCAGGGTTGTAGCATGTACCTGTGGTTCATCATATCATTTGGGGCTTTTTTTCTTTTAGCTACTGTTAGTGTTGCTGTGAACTATAAAAGTTCCTGTGTGGGCATATTTTCCTTTCACTTGCATGTATACCAAGAGTGGAATTCCAGGGTCATAAGGTAATTTTAATGAACACTGGAGGAACTGCAGGACTCCTAAAGCAGTTCCGTTTACAGTGCGACCAGCAGTGGTTCGAATTTCTTCATCGCTTAGATTTCGCCGATTATAGCTGTCCTAGTGGGAGGAAAGTTGTATGTCCATTTCTTGTAAAAATACCCGCTCAAATGTGACGATGTTAATTTCCCCTGCTCTTGAATTTAAGACCCTTGTAGCAGGGTGAGTAGCTTAGCCTCAACTGCGTTCGAAAACATCCTAGCCATCACCGCAAGCTTCCCTGTTGGTGGTGAGTCACCGGTACAGGCGCTTATCCTTTCCTGGATCCGCGTCGTAGATCTTGTTCCAGTGACCGGGCAACTGGGGAGCAACAGCGCTTCCGCCTCGCCCGCAAGCTCTAAGCTGATTGCCGGGGCTGCGCCGGAAGCCGCCGCCGTCCCCGCAGGGCGTCACCGTTACGTCGGGTGCGTCATCAGGCTGACGCAGGCGCTCCTTTGTCGGTCCCTCTTGCGGTGCCCTTAGGGTTGGCTGCGGCACGTCAACCCGCGAGCCTCCCTCCGGAAGCCTGGACACCGTCACTGGGGCTTGGTGGCCGCGGGTGAGCGGGGCTGGGTGGGTCCGGGCAGCGGCCGGGGCTTCGGGGTTCTCCTGCCCTCAAGGTACACCAGCGCCCCTGCCCTGTGCCTCCCCCTGCGTCGGTCTCCACCCCTTCCTGCCTCCGTCCGCCTCTCTTTGCTTCAGGATCCGCTCTCTGGCCTGCCTTGTCGGTATCACTTTTTTATCGTCGTCGCCACCATTTGCTCGTACTCTCCCCTGTCTTTCAGTCCTTGCCTTTGACTTAGCCTCTCCCGGTCTCTTTTGTCTCCAGTGAAGTGATCCGCCGACTGGTCACTTAGAGGAAGTGGCGTACCCCCGCCACAGCTGCTCTTGTTCTCATAGAGCCTCCGCCTTTTTCTGTTCCATTGTATTGGACTAAGTCGAATGCAAGAAATTCCTCTCCTCCACGTTTCAATCCATCTTTCTCGCTGTGTTGTATATTCGAGAATTGGCTTGGAGAGAGTAAATAAAATCATGATTTTATCAATTTATCATAGTCACCTTCTAGACCTTTCTAAGCCATAATTATAACAAAAGTAATTAGTACTAATTGTTCTTGAGAATTCATTTAAAGCACAATTTCAGGTAGGTAAAAACCTGAATCTTTATGATGGAGGGATTGCCTGTCATCGTATTAGCTTAGTGCTCGGTAGCATTGCCAGTTGTTTTGAAGGGTTTTAGTTGCGTTTGAAAGTTTGGTAGAAAGGGGAATAACATGATGATCGTGTTTGGGGGAGAGAAAATGCAAGAGCACTGAGCTAGGAAACCAGAATTAGGAATTCTGGTTTTAGCCAGTTCTAGTTACTTGTTACCTGCAGTGTGGACTTTGGACAGGTTACAACTTTTGGATGTGTTTGGGATTTGTTTTGTTTTTTTTCTTATGGTAGCAACATTTACGTAGTACTTAATATATGCAGACACTGTTCTGAGCTTTGTATTCCTATTAATGTATCTCATCCACACTACATCCCTGTGAGATCGGTACTATTATTGTCCTCTTTTTACGCATGGGAGAATTAAGGCACCGTCTGGTTAAATAATTTGCCCAGGAACGCTATCTAGAAAATGGTGAAAGCAGGGCTCAAATCCAGGCAGCTGCCAGCCATCCTGTTTGATTATCATGCTATGGTACCTAAACCAGTAAGAAGTCTTGTCAGATCAGATTCTAAATGTCTAGTAGCCAAAAATTATGATTTCTTGAAAAATGCTGAAAAAGACTCTTGCTCGTTTGGCTTCTTTTGATTGATTCTTTAAAATTTTGGAACAAAATATTTTGGCAAATTCTAAAATTATTTTAATTTGTCTAGGGGACTGTTTTAAAGACTCCAGTTATGAATCCCTTATAAAAGAGTTGGTCATTCCCTGATACACATTTACTTTTTTATTTGTTTACAGCTCTTGTAATTCATTTCAAAGCCACATTGAGATTGGATTATGTATACCACTCTTCACTTGTGAATCATTTTAAATTGCCTGAGCGTAGCAGTACTTACTCATTTACCACTAAATACTACTTAGCTTACAATATTTTGAAAATAAGTTTAACATGCTGAATTATTAGCCTTATGCACTGTTCTGAAGTTTCTTAGTTTTTTTTTTTTTTTTTTTTTTTGCGGTACGCGGGCCTCTCACTGTTGTGGCCTCTCCCATTGCAGAGCACAGGCTCCGGACGCGCAGGCTCAGCGGCCATGGCTCACAGGCCTAGCCGCTCCGCGGCATGTGGGATCTTCCCGGACTGGGGCACGAACCCGTGTCCCCTGCATTGGCAGGCAGACTCCCAACCACTGCGCCACCAGGGAAGCCCTGAAGTTTCTTAGTTTTTAAAGCCTTTGCTAAGGGATTAAAAATTCTTGTAAATTTAAGAGGTCTTCGGTTTAATTGTGTGTTATGGAAGTAGTATTGGCTCTTTTTCAAGAAATTGCTGATCTTGAGAAATTCCAAGTTGACTTCTAATTATCAAGGAAATTTAGGTGTTAATTTTTGGAAATGGACAATTGACTTATACCAATAATACTAAATAAAACTTTTATTACTCAATACCCCTTTATTGCCATTAAAAAGAAAAAGCACATCTGTCAAGGGAGAGTTGTTGGCTGGGAAAGGCCAGCCAGTATGCAGCCTAGAGGTCTTCCAAAGTGATATCTTAGTGAGTTCCATATTACAAGATTTGCCCTTAGCATTGTTCAGTCCCTGGAGATGATTAGGCCCTGGGAGTTAATTCACACTAAACTGGCGTATGTCAAAATTACCAAATTCCTTAATGTTTTTGTGCCTCCTTTTCTTTATCCGTAAATGGAAATGCCAGGGTACCCAACCTCACTGGGTGTTTTGAAGATTAAATGAGTTGATACATGTAAAGGGCTTAACTGCCTAGCACCCCGCGAATGATGGTGTCATTCCTTTATCATCAAATCTGTGGTTGTGGAGCAGTGATTGGAGAGGTTTGGAGGCAGGTACCTCACTATTATTTTCAGGTCTGCCACCTGTTATTCTTTTACCTTGTAGATAGCAGCATTTTTATTTAATAGACTTGCTTTAAGCTAATACCTGTAGTGTGATTTAAGTTTTTCCTTCAGTGTAGAAATAGTCTTTTCATATATCTTAATCTAGGTAAATTCCTTCAGTCATTACTCTATGATGATCTAATTTGTTCTTCCTTGTTTATCAGCAGTTCAGGATCTCAAGCCTGGGACAATGGTGTGCATTCCCTGCATTGTCATTCCAGTTCTGCTCTGGGTCTACAAAAAGTTCCTGGAACCATATATATACCCTCTGATTTCCCCCTTTGTTAGTCGTGTGTGGCCTAGGAAAGCTATACAAGAATCCAGTGATAAAAACAAAGGCAAAATAGACTGTAAGGTAAGAACATTAAAATGCCTTGAATAAGGGGGCGTGGGGATGCAGGATGAAATACTTGGCTTTTGGAAAGGCAAGTTCTTCCAACCAGAAGCTTCATTAATGTGTCTAAATTCCCTTCTTTTTTAAAATAGGGGTTTTGGATTTTTATTTGTAATTAACGTTGGCTTTAAACTAAGGTTCTAAACTAGTCCTCTGATTGATACATTTGCTTCTTGCTTTATGGCCAGGATAATAACCAGTATTTCCTGAGTGGTAAGAGTAATGGTAAATAGTTAATAAATAACAAGAGATGATTCTAAAATAAGCCAAGTTTCACTGACTGATAACTTTGATAAGAGATTTAATTGGTAGGATCATAGAGGGTTTTTTTTTTAACAAAATAGAGTTATTTTTTTAAATGAGTATTTAGACAACTCTGTTGTCTTTAGTGTTGGTGATTGTTAAATACAACTTCGTGTTCAATTGCACAAATTTAGCCATCCTGCACATTTCTAGAAGTAGTTTTTTCATTCTGAAGTTATTGTCTGTTTTTAAAGAGAATATGTCTTAAAATGTATGTCTGTTTGTTGTAATAATATCTAAAGTGGTTTTTCATTTTAGGGTGCAGATATAAATGGATCACCAACAAGAGGACCAACAGAAATCTCGGATAAAAAGAAAGACTAATGTGATGGTCCCAAAGGATCTCATTGTTTTAAAAATGGATCTGATAGTATGAAGCACCTTCTTTGTACTTGTCTCTGATCTTTTTCCCTGAAACCAGAATTTGGGTTAGATAGTTTAGATATTTACCTGACACTAATCAGGAGATACCTGGTATTTGTATTTCAAATGTAGCTGGTTATATTTAATGACCTCATTCCTTTTTCATTAAAGTAGCTTTCATTTCTTTTATTGCATTTTTAAAAATATGAATAAAGAAAAGGTTCGTGCCAGTAGACACTGTTACTAAATCAGTCCCTAAAAATCCTTGGGCCTCTAGCTTTTATTCAGGCTCTTCAAATTTGAGGAGTATAATTTTACTGTGAAAGAGTGCAGTGAGACTGTGCAGTGAATTGAAAGGTAGTTTTTGGAGGTGATAATGACTTGAAACATAAAGATGTAATTACTGTCTCACTCAATGGAGCAGCTTATCTATGAGAGTAGTAATTACTGTTTATTGCTCTGAGGAAGATAGGAAAGACAGGGAAATGGGGTAACCTCTCTGAAAAATGGAACATCTTTTACGTAAATGGCTAATGTATATTATAAAATTCTAATTCTTGTCGCATTCCTTCTGTTCCTACAAATATATTAAATATTCAGTTTAGCTTGTTGTTCTTTTTTCTTTTAAAATATAAATACTTAAAAGTAAGATTTTTTAACCACATCAGAAGTCAGGATTGTAATAATGTGATGGCATCCGGATAGTTATGGGGGCAGCAATATTTTTTTTCTTCTTTTTTTTTAAAGTTTAGATTGTATCAGTTATTTTGTTCCATAATAAGACACCAAAATTCGTGGTTTTCAGCAACAGTGACGTGACTGCACAGTTATTTGCTGGTCTGGGCCTCTCCACATGATCTTTCATCCCCAGGCCTCTTCATTTTAGTGTAAGGATCTATAAATATTCAAAGACGATGAGACATATCTTCATAGAATATTTATTTTCACTGAAGCAAGGAGAAGTTAGAAAGGACTTCCCGCCTTGGGTCCCCAGGGAAGTCCTGGGTCCTAACTGAGGCTCTGTTAAGCTGTGTCTGGTCAAGTCATTGATCCACCTTGGACTTCCTTTGATATAAATGTGTTTCATCTTTTCTGCCCCAGCCTACCTGAGGGATAAGATAAATTCTCATTACCAACTAAATCCAGTTGATTAGTTTGTTTTTTAAGGTATTAAAAACTATATTATGAAAATAGCAGATGTTCATAGTAGAACAATGCAAGGGCAGGTTGAATGAGAAGTTAATGTTCTTTCTCTACTCTCATAACTTTGTTCTAGCTCCACAGATGTAACCACTATTAGCTTTTTGTATAGTCTTCTAGCAACTTTCTTAAAATATATCATTTTTTAAAAATCAAATAAGGTCTATAATGTCCTTACTCCCATAGTCCCCAAGGGCTTTACTCATTTAGCTGTTGCTTTTGTTTAGGATTTATCTTCATATTTTAAGTGATACATGTATGCTGCAGTTTTTGGAGCTATCAACTTTAAACATTATTGACTTCCTGCCATGGTTGAGATACAGCTGTTTTACACTGTAGGCCCTCTGCTTCTCCCACACATTCTCCAGATATGTTTTTGTAAATTTTGGTTAAGTCATTGATCAGTGTGTATATCATTATGCATACTCCAGATGTTTTCCATTTGCCCCTCCAAATCTCTGCTCCCTCACCCTACTCTCCTGCTCAAGAAAGCTGTATGGACTACATCAACAGGCTTCCTATGACCTCTGGGATCTGTTGGTTTGGCCAGTGGTATCTGCAGCAGGAGATGGGAGAGAGGGAAGGAAAGAGTGAGGTCAGGGTATTTATTCCTTGGCTCCTTCCCTTCAAGGTCTCTTCAGGTCAGATGTGTTCCTCAGCCAGAAGTCACTGTACCTCATGGTGACCAACTCCACATGACCCCTTTCAGTTTCCACTAATGTCTCCCTTTCCATGTCTTTTTGGGCCTAGGGTTGATGGCATCTGTTACTACTGGCTTTGGGTCACTGCTTTATCTTGAGCGTACCATCTGCTTCTTGCTGGACACTGATAGGATGAGCAGGTGACTACTGCTCACTGCATAGATTGTGCGTGTAGTGCGATTGAGTTTCCCTTCACTTAGAGCATCGCTTGCCTGCAGTTGCTCATTACCTTTTTCTCCCCGTACACTTCCCCTATTGACTAGTTGTTGCCCAGGCCCGAGGCACAGTAGCAGTCCTTGGGACTTTTCTTCACCACTCCTGTGTTGGATCTCTTGTTCCCTGGATCCCATATCTTCCTCTGTTGGTTTACTCCTTCATTTTTCCTGTAGCATACCAGTTTTTCTAATTCAGTACTCTTAAAAAGTTGAGATGGATAAATTTGAAAAGTGATCCCCCAGATCACTCCAGTTCATTTAAACCTACCTTCCTGAGAATCACCGGTCTTCTAAGGCCTTTTCTGCTTCTAGCAGTCTCCCACTAGAGCACTGGTTCCCAATCTTGTATTTTCACATACTAGTAAAAAAATATTTTTAAAAAAGTTGAGGGGGCTGCTACACCGTTACCAACTTTTTATTTTGCCAAGCGGGAATATATTAAAAGGCTGTGACTTATCATCACCATTATTTCATAAAAGAAGACATTTTGACACCAAAAGAGTGAAGAGGAACATGGGAATAAAGGATAATAGTAGCCCATTAGTGTGAATACGTTTATAAAGGATATATTTGTTTTTCGTGAGAAGTTCACAATTTTCTCCATATTTTTCTTTTTTTTTTTTTTTGTCAAAAGCTTCTTCTGCATCTCTTGAGATAATCATATGGTTTTTATTCTTCAATTTGTTAATATGGTGTATCACATTGATTGTGTATATTGAAGAATCCTTGCATCCCTGGGATAAATCCCACTTGATCATGGTGTATGATCCTTTTAATGTGTTGTTGGATTCTGTTTGCTAGTATTTTGTTGAGGAATTTTGCATCTATATTCATCAGTGACATTGGTCTTTAATTTTCTTTTTTTGTAGTATCTTTGTCTGGTTTTGGTATCAGGGTGATGGTGGCCTAATAGAATGAGTTTGGGAGTGTTCCTTCCTCTGCAATTTTTTGGAAGAGTTTGAAAAGGATGGCTGTTAGCTCTTCTCTAAATGTTTGAAAGAATTCACCTGTGAAGCCATGTGGTCCTGGACTTTTGTTTGTTGGGAGATTTTTAATCACAGTTTCAATTTCATTGCTTGTGATTGGTCTGTTCATATTTTCTATTTCTTCCTGGTTCAGTCTTGGAAGTTTATACCTTTCTAAGAATTTGTCCATTTCTTCCAGGTTATCCATTTTATTGGCATAGAGTTGCTTATAGTAGTCTTTTAGGATGCTTTGTATTTCTGCGGTGTCTGTTGTAACTTCTCCTTTTTCATTTCTAGTTTTATTGATTTGAGTCCTCTCCCTCTTTTTCTTGATGAGTCTGGCTAATGGTTTATCAATTTTGTTTATCTTCTCAAAGAACCAGCTTTTAGTTTTATTGATCTTTGCTATTGTTTTCTTTCTTTCTATTTCATTTATTTTTGCTCTGATCTTTATGACTTCTTTCCTTCTGCTAACTTTGGGTTTTGTTTGTTCTTCTTTCTCTAGTTCCTTTAGGTGTAAGGTTAGATTGTTTATTTGAGATGTTTCTTGTTTCTTGAGGTAGGCTTGTTAGCTATAAACTGCCCTCTTAGAACTGCTTTTGCTGCATTGCATAGGTTTTGGATCATCATGTTTTCATTGTCATTTGTCTCTAGGTATTTTTTGATTTTCTCTTTGATTTCTTCAGTGATCTCTTGGTTATTTAGTAACGTATTGTCCAGCCTCCATGTGTTTGTGTTTTTTATATTTTTCTCCCTGTAATTCACTTCTAGTCTCATAGCGTTGTGGTCAGAAAAGATGCTTGATATGATTTCAATTTTCTTAAATTTACTGAGGCTTGATTTGTGACCCAAGATGTGATCTGTCCTGGAGAATGTTCCATGCGCACTTGAGAAGAAAGTGTAATCTGCTGTTTTTGGATGGAATGTCCTATAAATATCACTTTATCGGGTCTCTTGTGTCATTTAAAGCTTCTGTTTCCTTATTTATTTTCATTTTGGATGATCTGTCCATTGGTGTAAGTGAGGTGTTAAAGTCCCCCACTATTGTGTTACTGTCCATTTCCTCTTTTATAGCTGTTAGCAGTTGCCTTATGTATTGAGGTGCTCCTATGTTGGGTGCATATATATTTATAATTGTTATATCTTCTTCTTGGATTGATCCCTTGATCATTATGTAGTGTCCTTCCTTGTCTCTTGTAACATTCTTTATTTTAAAGTCTGTTTGATATGAGTATTGCTACTCCAGCTTTCTTTTGATTTCCATTTGCATGGAATATCTTTTTCTATCCCCTCACTTCCAGTCTGAATGTGTCCCTAGGTCTGAAGTGGGTCTCTTGTAGACAGCATATAGATGGGTCTTGTTTTTGTATCCATTCAGCAAGCCTGTGTGTTTTGGTTGGAGCATTTAATCCATTCACATTTAAGGTAATTATGTATAGGTATGTTCCTATGACCATTTTCTTAATTGTTTTGGGTTTGTTTTTGTAGGTCCTTTTCTTCTCTTGTGTTTCCCACTTAGAGAAGTTCCTTTAGCATTTGTTGTAGAGCTGGTTTGGTGGTGCTGAATTCTCTTAGCTTTTGCTTGTCTGTAAAGCTTTTGATTTCTCCATCGAATCTGAATGAGATCCTTGCCGGGTAGAGTCATCTTGGTTGTAGGTTCTTCTCCTTCATCACTTTAAGTATAGCATGCCACTCCCTTCTGGCTTGTAGAGTTTCTGCTGAGAAATCAGCTGCTAACCTTATGGGAGTTCCCCTGTATGCTATTTGTCGTTTTTCCCTTGCTGCTTTTAATAATTTTTCTTTGTCTTTATTTTTTGCTGATTTGATTACTATGTGTGTTTCTCCTTGGGTTTATCCTGTATGGGACTCTCTCTGCTTCCTGGACTTGGGTGGCTCTTCCCTTTCCCATGTTAGGGAAGTTTTCGACTATAATCTCTTCAGATATTTTCTTGGGTCCTTTCTCTCTCTCTTCTCCTTCTGGGATCCCTATAATGTGAATGTTGTTGTGTTTAATGTTGTCCCAGAGGTCTCTTTGGCTATCTTCATTTCTTTTCATTCTTTTTTCTTTATTCTGTTCTGCAGCAGTGAATTCCACCATTCTGTTTTCCAGGTCACTTATCCTTTCTTCTGCCTCAGTTATTCTGCTATTGATTCCTTCTAGTGTAGTTTTCATTTCAGTTATTGTATTGTTCATCTCTGTTTGTTCTTTAATTCTTCTAGGTCTTTGTTAAACATTTCTTGCATCTTCTCGATCTTTGCCTCCATTCTTTTTCTGAGGTCCTGGATCATCTTCACTACCATTATTCTGAATTCTTTTCTGGAAGGTTGCCAATCTCCACTTCATTTAGTTGTTTTTCTGGGGTTTTATCTTGTTCCTTCATCTGGTACATAGCCCTCTGCCTTTTCATCTTGTGTCTCTTTCTGTGAATGTGGTTTTTGTTCCACAGGCTGCAGGATTGTAGTTCTTGCTTCTCCATATTTTTCTTTTTATGGTTGGTGAAAACTTTTTTTAAAATTAATTAATTAATTTATTTATTTTTGGCTGCATTGGGTCTTCTTTGCTGTGCGTCGAGCTTTCTCTAGTTGCGGTGAGCGGGTGCTACTCTTTGTCGCAGTGCGTGGGCTTCAGTAGTTGTGGCACATGGGGTCAGTAGTTGTGACTCACGGGCTTAGTTGCTCTGCGGCATGTGGGATCTTCCCGGATCCGGGATCAAACCCGTGTCCCCTGCACTGGCAGGCGGATTCTTAACCACTGTGCCACTAGGGAAGCCTGGTTGGTGAAAGCTTATCACCTATCCTTGGTCTGGACTTGGTAGCCACTGTTCTATACCACACAACTATTCTCTTGCCCCCAACCCCAAAAATCAATTCTGACATGTCAATCTATATTATATATATGTTAAGAGTAGAGTCTAGGATTCCAAAGCTATACTCTTAAATTGTCTTAAAATATTGATCCCCTACAGAGCCATCACAGCTGCTGATACCTTGTAAGACATTAGTGGGAATAATTGGGAAGAAATGGAGAGGAAGAGTGTGGACTAATCAGTGTGGACTTGTTTTCAGTGTTTGATTTTGATCACCGTTAGCATGACTTTTTAACTTACCTAGTTTTCAGTAGCTTATTTTGCCCTATTAACTTTAACTGCATTTCCTGTCTCTGCGAGACGGGCTCATTTTCTCAGATAGTTCTCTGAGGCTCACCTGAAAGACTTGGGTTTTGTCTCATCTTTTTCATTACTAAATGGCCTTCTTAGGAAACAGGTGAGTCAGCACTTCCCCAAAATGACCACGTCTGATGTGTTGATCTACTCAACAGGCTGATGGGATTGAAAAGAACTTTTACCCACTGATCCTAAGCCTCTTGAACTCTCTGAAGCTAAATGTCCTAGGTTCACTCATAATCAAAAGGAAAAAGACAAGAGAAGTTCCCTTGTGGTTTCCTCTCCATATAGCTACTGGCTAGTTCTATCTGCAAAGCCATATTCATTAATATGGTAACAGTTCCTTAAGAAAGAAACAAAGTCTGTGGGTAGATGTATTTAAATGAAGTAAGAGGTTAAATTGAGAAGGTATGACTGTGAAGGGCAGTGTGTGGTGGAGTAGTTGCAGAGTATACTTAAAAACTCTAAATGTTGAGCTGGTATGGACCTTCAGATACACCTAACCCCATCCTCTCATTTCTACTAAAATGGCTCAATGGCCAAAAAAAAAAAAGTTAAAAGAGGTAGCCTAGATGCTGGAACAGGGCAGGTCTGCAGGACTGCCATGTACAGTTGTGCCATGTGCACTGCCCAGTTTCAGAGAGCACCATTCACACGGACGACAGTTAAGTGATGCCCCTAGATCTGCACATTGCACATCCACAGTCCTGCTCGGAGGTCCTGCTCCTGCCATGTAAATCAGCAGATGAAGTTTCACACTTCTTGGTGTATTCATTTTCTATTGTTGCATAAAAAATTACCACAAACTTAGTGGCTTAAAACAACACAAATTTATTATCCCACATTTTCTGTAGGTCAGCCATCCGGGTATGACATGGCTGGATTCTCCACTCGGGGTTTCACCAGGCTGAAACTAGGACGTTGAGGTTCTTGTCTGGGCTTCCAAGTTCACTGGTTGCCAGCAGAATTCATTCCCTTATGGCTGTAGGACTGAGGTTCCTACTTTCCTCTAGTCAGCCAGGGACTGCACTTAGCTCCTAGAGGCTAACTGTGGTTCCTGGGCATCTGGCCCCTATAGGCAGCTCACAACATGGATGTTCAGTTTCTTCCAGGGCACGCAGAGCACCTCTTTGACTTCTAAACTTCTGGGACCAGCAGAGAAAAGTCTCTGCTTTTAAAGGGCTCATGTGATTAAATCAGGTCCAAATAATTTCCCCAACTTAAGGTCAACTAATTTGGGATTAATTACATCTGCAAAATATCTTTACAGCAGCACCTAGTTTAGTATTTGATTGTTGTTTGGGAGAAGGTGTGCGTACATCAGGGGCTGGGAAGCAAGGGGGACCATCTGAGAAGTCTGCCTGCTGCACTTAGCCTCTTTCTTGACTGATGATTCTAGTCCTTCTATTCCTAGAGTCCACTTTGGATTTAAATCTCATGGTTTCCACCTATCAGTGTCCCCAGGTTACACTGATTTTAAACTCTTCGGCATTTATAATTGTGAAATTTAAAGAGCTACTCGGCATAGTCTCATCTAATTTGATGATCAGAAATCATTTCAGAAGAGGGTAAGAGGAAAGCAGTTAGTGTATTTTACAGAAGAAGAAAGGCTCATAAACATATGGAGACACATGTTTCAGCAGGGAAATGCAAATTAAAACCACAATGAAACAACATAGGAATGGTTAAAATTAAACATCAAGAGTTGGGAGGATGAAGAACAGAAAGTGTTTGTATATACTGCTGGTGGGAGTGTCAACTGGTACAACTGCTTTGGAAAACAACTTGGCATTCTCCAGTAAAGTAGAACATGCACTTACACTATGCCATTCCATTCCTAGGGTCTAGATACCAGAGAAAACCCTGTATCTGTGTACCAGGAGATGCACAAGAATATCCTTAGAAGTGTTGTTTATGTAACAGCCCAAACAAAACAAAAAACCCACAAAAGTTCATGTAAAGTAGGAAGGATAAATAAATTGGTATATTAAAACCTTGTTATAATGCTTTAAGGAGAGTTCAAAGAATTCCATTATGTAAACTTTGGGGTAATATCATTTTGGGTTAATGAAATAATGGGGGCAAGCTTTTTTAGCTCACCTGATCAAGGGATCCAAAAGCCAGTCAGCAATTATTTTATGTCTAAATTCACAGAATATGTGTATACTGGAATACTATGTAGCAGTGAAGAATGAAAGAACCCACAAGTAATTACGTTGCATGATGTATGAAGAGTGGTTACTTCTGGGGAATTGGAAAGAAGAACAAGTGAGCTTTCTAGGGTGCTGGAAATGTTGTCTATCTCCCTGTGATTGGTGGTTACACAGATATATATTGAGAAGATATACATAAGAGAAGATTTAGATACAAGCTTAACATTTGTCAGTTTGCTATAGGCAAGTCAATAAAAAAGTAAACATAAAAGTGAATTCTTCGATGTATGCATCCACGTGGGTGAATCTCGAAAAAAAAATTTGAGAGAAAAAAAAGCCACAAAATAATATATGCTGAATGATTTTTATATAATTCAAAGATAGGCAAAATAAGCAGTATTACCAAAGTGGTAAAACAATTTCTAACAATCTAGAGAATAATTAGCATAGAAGTTAGGATGGTGGTTACCTCAGGGGAGACAGATGCAGTTAAGGAGAAGCAGAGAGGGCTTTCTGGGATATTGCTACTGTGAATGAAAAATGTTGCCTGCCATATCAGTAAACAAGGGATGCTGCAGCCGTCAAGCCATCACATTACAGCAGCAACCCCCCCCCCACCTCCCCAACACTGAGCCCTAAAGGAACTCAGGGTGGAGACAGGATGCCTGCCACCAAGCCCTCAGCCACTGCAACCACACCCCAATGGTGCACTCTGAGGAGACTCAGGATGGAAAACACAGGATACTGGCCCCAGATAGCTGAGGTGCGTATCAAAGGAATGATTTCAATGAGCCCATACTTTTGCATCTCCCCATACAGAGAAAAGCGCTAAATTCATTAACTTGAGATGACTGGTTTTCTTTAATTAACAATAATCTTTTGACTACCTGTTTTTTGTTGCAAAAACTCCCATATATCCTGGCTCCTCCCTTCCCTCTTCGGAGCAGTCCCTCCGAGCTATCTGAGAGGCTTTCTTCTGGGTTTGGGTCCTCAGAGAGTCCACTGAATAAAACATAATTCTCTACTCTTAGGTTGTGCAATTTTTTTTAGTCGACACTACAATTTCTTAGTTGGGTAGTGGGTTTAACAATATTGTTCTTTAAGCTGTGTCCATTAAATATTTCCTCTCGTGGCATGTTTCACAATTTAAAAAACAGCAGCATGGATCACCTCCCCAAACCCTTTACTTACCAATGCATCTTTCCTAGAGTTTACTATTATTCTACAACTAATACATTAATGTATTCTTATTGTAAAATATTTTAAAAATACAGATAGTGGGACTTCCCTGGTGGTGCAGTGGTTAAGAATCCATCTGCCAATGCAGGGGACACGGGTTTGAGCCCTGGTCCAGGAAGATCCCACATGCTGTGGAGCAACTAAGCCCATGCACCACAACTACTGAGCCTGTGCTCTAGAGCCCGCGAGCCACAACTACTGAGCCCACGTCCTGTAACTACTGAAGCCTGCACACCTAGAGCCCGTGCTCCGCAACAAGAGAAGCCACCGCAATGAGAAGCCTGCGTACCACAACGAAGAGTAACCCCACTCGCTGCAACTAGAGAAAGCCCGCACACAGCAACGAAGACTCAATGCAGCCCCCAAAATATATATAGATAGATAGTATAAAAATCCCTCCTGACACCCCTCCTAGATTTTTTTTTATGGTGCCTTATTTTTTTTTTCTTATTGTTGACTTTGAAGATAGACTTTAAACAATCTGAAGGAAAAGAAATTAACACGTGAACAATCTGGATTTTTCTTCAGTTTTTAGTTGCACAGTTATTCACCTTAATTCATTAAAAATGTACTTGTTTTAAAGACCCTATAAATAGAGTGACCACCCACTAATGTGGGATATGAGTAAGTCGCCCCTCTCAGCGTGGTATTTTTTCTTTAAAAAGCAGAATTTCTTATAGAAATTTTATTGATCACACAGTAGTTACAAGAATGTCAGATATAATGATGTATACAATCTAAACGTCAGGCTAATTAAGAACTTACATAATGTAAAAATATACATATTAAATGTTAGCCATGTGGACAGATGCATGCATCAGGAAGAGTAGTTGACTGGGGTTGAGGGCCCATATGCAGTAATATTGCTTTTTCTTCCTCAGTTACGATAAATAAGTGCCACTCGCGGATACAAGTTTTCCACACACACCTAAATGCACAAGGGTTAGTGGTGACCTGCTAATGTACAGTCTCGAGGGGGTCTGTGATCCTTCAGTGACAGCTCTCACAAAAACAGTACATAGTGAACCCCATGCGGGTAGTAGGAAGCACTGGTTATTTATTCTAGTTGGACTTTGAGAATGTTTCACGTTTGATATTAATATCTGTGAAGAACATGTTTCCTTCTGCTATTTTCAAAACTGACATGCCCATGGAGTGGGGGAATTTTGATGACTGCTTGACCTAACAGTGATAACTGAAATACTCTTAAAAATGCTTTTTAATAACATATTTTAGTCACACACTTAACATAAAACGTGGATCATCTACAGCTTTAAGCCAAAAGGTAGAGAAAGTGTATGTCATTTTTAACGCTTTTAGTTTAGTGGTAGTTGTGACGTATGGGCTTAGTTGCTCCGCGGCATGTGGGATCTTCCCGGAACAGGGCTTGAACCCGTGTCCCCTGCATTGGCAGGTGGCTTCTTAACCACTGCGCCACCAGGGAAGTCCTTGTGCTGTTCTTATAATAAAAATTAAAATAATATATAAACATTGGGGATAGACGACAGACGACTAGGCTTAAAACAGATTGTTCAGACACAAGAGCAGTCACTGTCGCCACAGTCGGAGCCGTGGCAGCCACCGCCTGGAGCCGCCGGGACCCTCCACCTCGCCGCCCCCGCCCAGCCTGCCGCGCCATGCCGTCAGAGAAAACCTTCAAACAGCGCCGAACCTTCGCACAAAGAGTAGAAGATGTCTGACTTATCCGAGAGCAGCATCCTACCAAAATCCCGGTAGAATGATACGAAGGTGAGAAGCAACTTCCGGTCCCGGGTAAAACAAAGTTCCTGGTGCCTGATCACGTCAACATGAGTGAGCTCAAGATAATTAGAAGGCGCTTACAGCTCAACGCTAATACACCCAGGTATAACAACCCATTTTACTTAGCAAGATGATTTAACTCTATGGAAGTCATCATAGAGCTTCACACACTGGTGGTGTTGGCATAAAGACCTCTGAGATGACCTTTTCTAGTAAGCGTGGGCTCTGCAGCCAGACTGCCTGGATTCGAATCATTACTTGCTAGCTTTGTGTTGTTGGGAAGTTTAACTTCTTGGGACTGTAAAACCGGGACGATAAATAAGTACCTATTCTGGAGGGTCATAATGACCATTAAGTGAGTTATTATACCTGAAACTTTTACCACAGTGCCTGGTATGGGTAGGTGTCTTCAAAACATCGTTAGCTAATATTAGTTTGTGACTCATCCTAGTTTGGCCCCAGCAGGAAGGAGACACTGACAACTGAACAGTAACCCCTCTAAGTCCTCCAGCAGTGAGGCAGTGGACAGCTCCTCTTAGGAACTCTGGTGGTCTGGCTGTCCAAACAGCTTTCTCGCAAGGCTTAGCCTCAGGGCTCCGGGTAAGGAAAGATGAACAGGGACTCTGTAGACTTAGATGTATAGCTGGGCTCTCCTGCAGGCAGGAGGGATTTGAGAACTAACTGGGTAGACTCTCACTCGGCCCGGCAGGCAACACTCTGGACCTGAGGGGTCACGGCCTCTGAGTATTCAACACTGTCTGCAGCAGTGTCTTACCTGACTGCTAAGGGCTGGCATTGCAGGGGATTCGTCATCGCTGCATACAGTGAGGCCTAGGGGACTGCTCAGTCCAGTCATCTGCACAGCTTACTGGCTGTGTGTCCTTGTCTGAGTCCTCTCATGTCCCTAAGGCTCAGTTCCTCACCTCTAATATAAAGAAACTTGGATAATTGCCAATGTCCCTTCCCAGGTGCAATTTTATTCGACTATCTGTTCATCCAGCCTATGCTTGAACACATGTAGTGATCAGAATCTCATTTTTCTTCCAGGTAGACCATTTCATTAATAGTAAGCTTAATTTCACTTCACAACCTATTGTGAAATGTTTTCCAGGCCATTAGATAAATTTCTACATCAACTCTTTCTCACAGGATTGTTTGCAGATTTAAATAAAATAACAGTGCATAGGTCACAGCAAACAATCCACAATGTGAATTGTTAATTATTAGTACTGATCTTATTGTCAAAAAGTTCTTATATGGAGTGGAGATCTGCAACCTGTAACTTCAGATCTGTGGTCCTAATTTGGTTCCCTGGCACACACAAAATAAGTGGTCATGCCCCCTGCTCCATATTTATCTCAAGTCTTCTCTTTAGCTAGTTGTGCATCCTCAGTTCTGTCAGCCATTCCACATCGAACATGAGACCTCTCACCATCCTGATTGCCCTTAATCTAGTTCTGGTTAATGTACAGTATATCCCTGTTAGGAGGGGCACCCAGAAGCTGGCAACTACATGTGAGTTGAGTACCATCTGGATTATGCAGGTGAATTAACATTTACAGAAAAAGGCACACTACGTGCATTACTTAATTTAACTCTCACAGCAACTGTGAGATATGAGTGGGGTATTACTGTCTCCAGGAATAGAAAACTAGTCTCACAGAGGTTAAGTAGCTGCTATGGGCTGCATGTTTGTGTTCCCCCTAAGTTTATATATTGAAACCCTAACCCCAATGGGACAGTATTAGGAGGTGGGCCTTTTGGAGGTAATTAGGTTTAGGTAAGGTCATGAGGGTGGAGCCCCCAGGACAGGATTAGTGTCTTTTTTTCTTTTTCTTTTGGCCTCACCGTGCAGCATGCGGGATCTTTGTTTCCTGACCGGGGATCAAACCCGTGCCCCCTGCAGTGGAAACACAGAGTCTTAACCACTAGACCACCAGGGAAGTCCCAGGACTGGTGTCTTTACTAGGAGACAAAGAGACTAGACCTCTCTTTCTCCACCATGTGAGGCTACAGTGACAAGAGCCACTGACAAACCAGGAAGAGTGTTCTCACCAGATACCAGATCTGCCAGTGCCTTAATCAACAGCGGTTGGACTTCCCAACCTCCAGAATTGTGAGAAATAAATGTCTGTTGTTTAAGCTACCCAGTGTATGGTATTCAGTTATAGGAGCTAACTAAGAACAGACTAGGATAGTCTCTTTCTCAAATCATTCAGCTCATAATTATGGAACCGGAATTCAAAGTCAAGTCTGACTCCAAAGTCTGCTCTTCTTTCTCAGAAAAGTTGGAAACATGAGCACTGTTCTTGGACAGGCTTGAAACAATAATCTAGAGATAGTTTTCATCCTGCTTGTGGAGAGGCCTTCTAATAGGCATAGGTCCTTTTTGGGCCTTTAGGTTCTAAGAAGAGTCAGCACCCTGTAGATGAAGACTTATTCACACACGAAGTCTGTATTCAACTTGCAACAGAGAAAAGCTGCATGCCAGACATTGTAAGCCAGCAGTTATAAAAAAAACTCAACTTAGAGGTTTAGAAAGATACCTGGTCTACCCATTTGGCTCCAGTTTATGCCCTGACCCTTCTTTTCCTCCTGTTTTGTTGGTTTCTTTTCTTTTCTTTCCTTTTTTTTTTTTTGGCTGCACCATGCAGCTTGCGGGATCTTAGTTCCCTGATCAGGGATTGAACCTGGGCCCACGGCAGTGAAAGCACCAAGTCCTAACCACTGTACCGCCAGGGAATTCCCTCCTCCTATTTTTAATGTTCCAATTTTTGTATTTCATGTGTTTTCAAGTCATTTTAAATATTTGGGGAAAGAAGAGTATAAACGAACTAACAAATGAATAATTAGCTCCAGCTCTTTCCCTTTTACTACATCATATCTGAACTGAGCTTTCTGGAATACAAGCAAGCTCGTTTAGCAGCCTGCCCTACTTACTGAACTTACAGTTATCTAATACCTTCTAGGATCCTTTTAATTTGAACCATAACTCACCCATTTTTTTAAAAGTTTTCAGTCTACAGCATTTAAAAATCTTTAATCATACTTTTTTTTGAATAGGTGATATGTTTACGAGGTACAAAATTCACAAGGTACAAGAGTGCATACAGAGAAAGATTTCGTCCTCCCACCCTGGTTCCCAAGAACCCAGTTGCCCTCCTAAGAGGTAGTCAGATTTACCAATTTCTTCTTTATCCTTCCAGAGTTATTCTCTGAAGGCATAAGCAAATACACACATATGTATGTATTTACTTTCTCTTTTTTTAGACAAAAGTAACACACAATATGCTCTGCTTGGTTTTCTTTTTTCAATTAAAAGTATATCTTAGGACTTCCCTGGTGGCTCAGTGGTTAAGAATCCGCCTACCAATGCAGGGGACACGGGTTCAATCCCTGGTCCGGAAAGATCCCACATGCCGTGGAGCAACTAAGCCCGTGCACCACAACTACTGAGCCTGTGTGCCACAACTACTGAGCCTGTGTGCTGCAACTATTGAAGCCCAAGCACCTACAGCCCATGCTGCACAACAAGAGAAGCCACCACAATGAGAAGCTCGCGCGCCACAGCAAAGAGTAGAGCCCACTCACCGCAACTAGAGAGAGCCCACGAACAGCAAGAGACTCAATGCAGCCAAAAAAAAAAAAAAGTATATCTTAGAAAGAATAAGTGTATCTTGGGACTTCCCTGGCGGTCCAGTGGTTAAGACTCTGTGCTTCCAATGCAGGGGACATGGGTTTGATCCCTGGTCGGGAATTAAGATCCCACATGCTGCACCGTGTGGACGAAAAATGAAAAAAAAAAAGAATAAGTGTATCTTGAAGATCAATGGATATTAGATTGTTTTCTGTCTTTCAACATTACAAAAAATACTGTATCAAAATACAGGAAGGAAAAATGGGCAAAATTGAAAGGAGAAAGAGTTTACAATAATAGTTGGAGACTTTCATACACCTTTCTCAATAATAGAACCATCAGACAGAAGGTAAGTAAAGAGAGGACTTGAACAACACAGTAAGCCAACTGGCTCCAACAGACACACGCAGAAAACTTTACTCAACAACAGCAGAGTACACATTCTTCTCAAGTACACATAGGTCATTCTCAAAAATAGAGCATATGTTAAGCCACAGATTAAGTCTCAAAAGATTTAAATGATAGATATCATATAAAGTGTCCTCTCTGACTACAATGGAAGTTAGAAATCAGTAGAAGAAGGAAAACTGGAAAATTCACAGATTTGTGGAAATTAAACAATAGACAAACAACCCAGTGGAACAAAGAAGAAATCACAAAGGAAATTAGGAAATATCTCGAGACAAATGAAAATAAAAACACAAAATAGCAAAACATATGGATTCAACTATACTCCAATAAAAAATAAATTAAAAAAAACTTACAGGACACAGTGAAAGCAGTGCTAAAGGGGAAATCTATAGCTATAAATGTTTACATTAAAAAAGAAGAAAGATCTCAAATTAACAACTTAACTTTACAACTTAAGAAACTAAGGGGAAAAAAAAAAAAGAACAAACTAAACCCAAAACTAGCAGAGGGAAGGAAATAGTTAAGATTAAAGCAGAGATCAATGAGATAGAGTAGGAAAATGATAGAGAAAATCAACAAAACCAAAAGATGATTTTTTGAAAAGATCAACAAAATTGACAAATCTTTAGCTAGACTGACTAAGAAAATGAGAGAGAAGAGTCAAATTACTAAAATCATAAATGAAAGTGGGGACATTACAACCTATGCTACAGAAATAAAAAAGATTATGCGAGAGTACTGTGAACAACTGTACACCAACAAAATGAATATCCTAGATGAAGTGGACAAATTCTTAGAAACACAAGACCTACAAAGACTGAATCATGAAGAGATAGATATCCTGAATAGACCTGTAACTAGTAAAGAGATTGAATCAGGAATCCAAAATCTCCCAACAAAGAAAAGCCCTGGACCTAATGGCTGCTTCACAGGTGAATTCTAGGGACTTCTCTGGTGGTCCAGTGGTTAAGACTCCACATTTCCAACGCAGGGGACACGAGTTCGATCCCTGGTCAGGGAACTAAGATGCCACATGCCACACTGCCAAAAAAAAAAAAAAAAAAAAGAGAGGGAGAGAGACCTGAAACCTACAGATCAGTATCTCTAATGTATATAGATTCGAAAATTCTCAACAAAATACTAGCAAACCAAATTCAACAGTACATTAAAAGGACCAAGTGGGCTTTATTCTTGGAATGAAAGAATGGTTCAGCGTACAGAAATTGCTCGATGTAATATACCACATTAACAGAATGGAGGGGAAAAAACTCCATGTGATCATCTCGATCGATGCAGAGAAAGCATTTGACAAAATTCAATACCTTTTCATGATAAAACACTCAACAAACCAGAAATAGAAGGAAACTACCTTAACATAATAATACTATTCAGCCTTAAAAAGAAAAGAAATTCTGGTATGTGCTGTAACATGGATGACCCTTGAGGACATCAAGCTAAGTGAAAAAGCCAGTCACCAAAAAGACAAGTACTCTATGTTTATAAATGAGGTATCTAAAGTAGTCAGAGTCATAGAGACAGAAAGTAGAATGGTGGTTGCATTGGTGGGGTTAGGGGCAGTGAGGAAAGGGGAGCTAGTGTTTAATGGGTGCAGAGTTTCAGTTGGGGAAGATGAAAAAGTTCTGGAGATAGACGGTGGGGACAGTTAAACAACAGTGTAAATATACTTAATACTACAAAAATGTACATTAAAAAACGGTTAAGATAGTAAATTTTGTTTGTATCTTACCACAATAAAAATGTTTTTTAAATTACCAAAAAAATTACTGTAGTAAATATCTTTGTATGTAAATTATTTCACTTGTGTGCTTTTTTTTTTTTTTTTTTTGGCCGCACTGCAGGGCATGCAGGATCTTAGGTCCCCGACTAGGGGATCAAACCTGTGCCCCCTGCAGTGGAAGCTCGGAGTCCTAATCACTGGACCGCCAGGGAATTCCCTTGTGTGTGAACTCATATTTGTAAAATAGATTTCTAGAAGTGTATGTTGCAGTGTCAAAGGGTATGTGTTTTATAATTTTGAAAATATTGTCAAACTGTTGGTGATGCTGATGTACACGCCCTCCAGCAGTGTATGGGGCCTGGTCCCTACACCTTTGCCAACAGTGTCTCATCAAACTTTTTGATGTTCGCCAATCTGATTTGAGAAAATATTTCAGGGTAGCTTTCATTTGACTTTCTCCTGTTATGAGTTTTGGTGAGGTTTAAGAGCCATTAGTATTTGCTCTTTCTTTTTTTTTTTAATTTATTTTTTGGCCACACCATGAGGCATGTCCCAGACCAGGGATCGAACCTGCGCCCCCGGCAGTAGAAGTGCGGAGTCTTAACCACTGGACTGCCAGGGAAGTCACAAGTACTTCCTTTTCAATTAACTGTTCCTATGTTGGGCAGTGGTATTTTGAACCCAAATGCAGAAACTTAGAGTTCATTTAAATGTCATTCAGCTCTTTTTTTGTTCACTATTGTAGTTAATTGAAAGAATTTTGAATTCTAATTTTCCTACCCAGGCAACTGGCTCTCTTTATATTTTTGCCAGTCTGTGGATCTGGTCTCTGGCCACAATGCCTGATCTTCCAACTGGGATTTCCTGAATTCCAGGGACATCCGGAGACTCTTTTTGGCTGTAGAGTCTTAAAGTTCAATTCTAACCTATAGTCTCTCCTTCCACCATCACCTCTCTTTTACCATAAAAATTCAAGTTCACAACTAAATCACCATAAAACAACCATAAAAATCCATTCTCTTTGGACTTTCCTGTTTACACTGTTTATATTAGAAGGTGAACTCTTGGCGGTCTGAGTAACCTAGGTGTATAACGGTCAGTAACTTAAAAAAAAACACAAACTGTTTTGTATTATATTTTCTCAGGAAAATGGAGACAATAATACTTTACTCACAGCATTGTGAAAATTAGGTCCAATTATGTATATATTTTGATATATTACATATATACACTTGTATATGTTTGAATACATGCACATATATTAGTTTTGTATATATATTGGATATATTCATGTATGCAAACTGTACAAATGCATAAAAATTGAAAAATAAAAGTTACATTTCCAGCCCAGTTCTTCAGACTTTTAAATAAATTGGAATTATGTTTTACATATTGTTTGTTAAACTTAATTTCATTTAACAACCTGTTGTGAAGGACTTTCCAAGTCATTAAATAACTTTCTATATCCTCTTTTTAAAGGCGCAGTATTCTGTTGGATGGATGTGCCATAATGCATTCAGCCAATCCCCTGTCATTGAACATTTAGTACTTTGGTGATATTTTTTAGTCAAACACACATTTTTGCATACATGGGCAAAGTAGGGGAAGCAAGTGGTGGACTGCTTGGTGTATTAGTTTGCTAGCACAGCAGTAATATAAAAGCATAAATTGGGTGTCTTAAACAACAGAAATTTATTGTCTCACAGTTCAGGAGGCTAGAAGTCAGAGGTCAAGGTGTCTGCAGTGTTGGTTTCTTCTGAGGGCTGTGAGAGAGAATCCGTTACATGCCTCTCCCTTAGCGTCTGAGGGTTTACTGGCAATCTTTCGTGTTCCTTGGCTTGTAGATGCATAACTCTGATGTCTGCCCTCATCTTCACATGGCATTCTCCCTGTATATGTCTGTTTGTAAATCTCCCTCTTTATAAGGGCACGTGTCACGTTGGATTAGGACCCATTCTAATGACTTCATTTTAATTTGATCGCCTCTATAAAGACCGTATCTCCAAATAAGGTCACATTCTAAGGTACTGGGAGTTAGAACTTCACTATATGCATTTTTTTTTGATGGGGGAGAATAATTCAATCCATAATACCTGGTGAAATGGTTTATTATTTATTCAAAAAATGTTTACTACGTGCCTATGGGAGCCTTGGGCTATGCCAATAAACAAAAAATCCCTTCTTTAGGGAATTCACATTCCACTAGCAAGGAGACAAATAAACAGATGACTATACAATGTGTGGAGGGGTGATTAAAAGCCCTGTAGGAAGATGAAGGAGGGGAAAGGATGGAGAGTGCTGGAGTCTGGGGACAGGAGATGAGGGTGGGGAGGTGTTGCTATTTTATGCAGGGCGAACAAGGAAAGGCTTGATAATATCACATTTGACCAGAGTCTTGGAGGAGATAAGGAGAAGTGGTCTAAGTTAATTATAATTTGTTTTACTTTTTAATTGTCTTCTTCCACCAGAATGTAAGCTCCTTGAAAGCAATAAATAATACAGTTGATCTATAACATGCCAGTGCCTAGATCCATGTGTGGCAGTTACAGGGCACGCAATAAAATATTCACTACTAAAAATAGGGAAAAGAGTGGTCCAAGCAGAGGGAACAGTAGGTACCTAAGGCCCTGAGCTGGGAGCGTGCTTGGAGCAGCTGCAAGGAGGCCATTCCAATTAGGTTTGACAGTGAAATAGCCACAAGTGGAGATGAGATTATAGTGGTGGGATGGCTTTGGGATTGAGGCATATTGTAGGGATTTGCAGGCCATTTTAATACCATTGGCTTTAATACTGAATGAAGTGAGAAGCCACTGGAAGTCTTTAAGCAGATGGGGGACATGGTCTGATTTATGGAGATGGAGGGAGGGAATTATATTTAGAATCTCAGAGAAAATCAGAAACAATAATCGCATTCAGAGACTTGCAGTGTATTTCATTCTCTGGGTAAACCTAGTAAAATTTCCATTATTCCATAGCCAAGGCCATTTGATCGCATTGGGAACCATTTATTACTGAGGGGTCATGGTGGCATTTAGCACCTCTGGAATAATTTTTTTGTTGATTTAGTTCAGTTCTATTTGTTTCTTTGTTTTAACCCTTAAGGAAATTTCAATTTTGCAGGTATAAATTTTATTATTAAGATGCTGAAAATACTGGCCCCGCTCATCCAGAAAATGGTTAATTGTTCACCATTTATTTCTTGAAAAGCTGTTTCCTTGGGGCTGGATACCAGGTTGTGCTGACTGTTCTTGTTCTTCGTGGCAATTTAACCCAGTTTTTAATTGTATAATGCCTGTTTCCTCTTCTAGACCTTCAGCTTCTTGAGGTCAGGCCCAGCTCTGAAGCACAGTGCACACAAAATTGCTAAGTAAATATTAGCGGAATAAGTGAATGAATGAACCAAATGGACATCCTAAATCAGAAGCACCAGTCCTTGTTTTGAGTACCTTGCTGGAAAGTCACTGAGTAGTGAGGAGGATGAGGTTACGCAGGACTGCAATTTCAGATACCAGACTGTTTCCAATGACTCACTTGACACTTCATTGCTTGAATGACTTTCCTATGGAACTCAACATGTTTCCAGATACAGCTGGTTTTTATAATAGTCTAACCAAAATGAGCTGGGAAGTGAAGTATAATTTTTTGTGCATTTTCTGGTTTACAGTTTCTTTCTAAGTAGCATGGATATTTGTACAGTCCCAGATTGGGAATGTGTTGGCAAGACAGGTAGCCATTTGGAAGTTTTGTTTTTAATTATACCTTTTTTTTGTTTTTTTTGGCTGCGTTGGGTCTTCGTTGCTGCGCGTGGGTTTTCTCTAGTTGTGAGTGGGGGCTACTCTTCATTGCGGTGCGCAGGTTTCTCATTGCGGTGGCTTCTCTTACCGTGGAGCACAGGCTCTAGGCACGCGGGTTTCAGTAGTTGCAGCATGCAGGCTCAGTAGTTGTGGCATGCAGGCCCTAGAGTGCGCGTGCTTCAGTAGTTGCAGAGTGTGGGCTCAGTAGTTATAGCTCGTGGGCTCTAGAGCACAGGCTCAGTAGTTGTGGCGCATGGGCTTAGTTGCTCTGTGGCATGTGGGATCTTCTGGGACCAGGGCTCGAACCCGTATCCCCTGCATTGGCAGACAGATTCTTAACCACTGAGCCACCAGGGAGGTCCCTACACTTTTTAATTTTTGAATGTATTCGTTTTCCATTACTACTACAAAAAATTACCACATATTTAGTGGCTTAAAACAACACAAATTTATTGTCTTATAGCTCTGTGGGTGAGAGTCTGACTCAGTCTCACTGAGCTAAAATGAGGGTATCAGCAAGACTGTGTTCCCTTCTGAAGGCTCTAGCAGATAATGTTTCCAAAGCCAGTAATGCCTGGTTCTCACATTGAATCACTTGATCTTCTGCTAGAGCCATATTCATGACTGATGTTTTCTGCCTCCCTCTCACTTTTTACTTTTGTGGTTACATCGGGCCCACCCAGATAACTGGGGATAATCTCCCCATTTTAAGGTCATCTGATTAGTGACCTTAATGCCGTCTGCAATCTTAATTCCCCTTTGCCATGTAAACTAATATATTCATAGGTCTTGGGGGATTAGGATGTGGACATCTTCAGGGTGGCCGTTATTCCGCCTGCCAGAGGGAATAATTTTAAATTTACAGAAGAGTTCCAAGGTACAGACAGTTCCTGAATATCCTCCTCCTAGTTTCCTTAAATGTTAATATCTTATATAACCATACACAATTGTCAAAACTAGGAAATTAACATTGGTACAATATCTTTAACTAAAGTCCAGACTTTATCTGGCTTTCATCAGTTTTCCCACTATTGCCTTTTGTGGTTCCAGGATCCAATCCAAGATACCCCATTGCATTTAGTGGGAGGGTGTTTATGGCCTTCTTGTTAGTGTTTCTGCAATAACCAGACACTGAAGTAGTCAAGTCAAAGTTGTCATGATACTTGTGCAGGCAGTATTGAAAGTTGCTGACCAAGGATAATACTTTTCACATTACATGTACAATAAGTAGTTTTCAAAAGGACTGCTACTTCAACTAATGCATTACATATTGTTAAAACCATTCCTATTATTATTTTCTGATTTATGATGTTTTCTTAGCAACATTATGATATTTGCCTAGGAACACTGGTTTCTAGTGAAACTTTTTATTTCAAGCCATGCAAAAATTACAAAAGGTAGGGAATATTAAATTTCACAAATAGGATTGCCTCAAGGTAGAATAAGTTGCTTCTTGGTCTATCAAGAAAGTTCTGAAGAGATGCTCACAGTTTTTGCTAGGTCACTTTGGGGTAGGTAGACTGTGATTTTTGTATAGGCAAAATTAAAAAGTACTTTGAGGTTGATTTGGTGCCTGACTCTCTTTTCGCTATAGTAATTTAAAAATAAAATTATACATGTAATTCATATTTATTGCAGAAAAATTAGAAAACATGTAGGAAAAAACTTTTTAATCATGCATGGGGACTTCCCTAGTGGCACAGTGGTTAAGAATCCACCTGCCAGTGCAGGGGACAAGGGTTCGAGCCCTGGCCCAGGAAGATCTCACATGCCACAGAGCAACTAAGCCTGTGTGCCACAGCTACTGAGCCTGCGCTCTAGAGCCCGCGAGCCACAACTACTGAGCCCACGTGCTGCAACTACTGAAGCCCGTGTGCCTGGAGCCTGTGCTCCGCAACAAGAGAAGCCACCAAAATGAGAAGCCCGCGCATAGCAACGAAGAGTGGCTCTGCTCACCACAGCTAGAGGAAGCCTGTGTGCAGCAGCGAAGACCCAATGCAGCCAAATATAAATAAATAAATTTATTTTAAAAACATGCATGACCTCATTTCCCAAAGATAATAATTGCTAATATTCCTTTAGCCTTTTTCCCCTTGGGCCATATATACATAAGTATTATAAATATAATTTATTTTTGAAAATGGGTAATACTGTACATACCATTTCCTCTCAATATATCATGAACACATATTCATAGCATTGTTTACAATGGCTGCATAGCCATAAACTATCTAATTTCAGAACATTTTTATCACCTCATTTTTAGCTAGGCTTCTCAGGTATCTTGTGTTTTAGTATATTTTCCTGCAATTATTCTGCAAGTTCAGGGAACTTGTTAGCAATAAAAGTTGGAAAAGTATATGTAACACCTCTATAGTACTTTTCAGAGTGTATTGGCACATACTGTTCATATTAAGGAAATAACAGCGATATCTATCTCATAGCGTTATTTGAAGAAATAAAGTAACAGTGAATAGCCCATAGAAAACAACCCATAATGTGAGTTATTATTACTGACGTCGTTAATAGTCCTGTATGGTTAGTATCATCA
The DNA here is from genome assembly GCF_963455315.2 of Globicephala melas. NCBI lineage: Eukaryota > Metazoa > Chordata > Mammalia > Artiodactyla > Delphinidae > Globicephala > Globicephala melas. The sequence continues at coordinate 6,051,164 of NC_083326.1, read as the reverse complement.
TGATCAGGTATATGTATTCTAGATGAGGAAACTTGCTGGAGAGGTGAAATAAGGACCCAAGGACGTCAATCTGGTAACCTCAGCTCATTTGACTTTAAATTCCATACTTTTGCCACTGCACCACATTGACACTCTTTCCTGTTGGACCTGTCCTTTCTGACAGTATTGCAGGCAATTCTAGATCTGCTATTCTGCCTCCATCAAACTTTATTTTCCTATTTCCCAATTCTTTAGAGTCCTACAAGGAACTGCCCGACTTTGGGGTGATTATTGTGCTGGAATGAACAGGAGCCTTAATGAAGTTAAGTTACCAGAACAAGTGTTGTAGGGTAAGCCAGGACTGCAGCACGAAGGTAAGATTTATCAGCTTCTCAGTTTTGCCACGCGGCTTTGCGGTTGCCCTGGAAGCGCAGGAGAGTGGAGAAACGCTGAACGCCGGAAGTACTTCATTTCCCAGAAGTCCGCGCGCCGCGAGCCACGTGACCGCCGGCTAGAGCGCGCCGGGGCTTTCGGTACCCCGGGCGTTCTCCGTAGCTTCCCTCTGCTCTCCCCGCCCCTGGGCCTCCGCACTGACGCTGTCCGGGCGGGAGCCGAGCCGGAGTCGGAGTCGGAGCCGGAGCCGCAGAGACGTGGAAACATGGACGCCTGAGCCGGTGTGCGCCAACCCGGCTGCGGCGGCGACCGCGGCTTGTTCTGTACCCTCTGCCACCCGTTCGTCCGTCCGTGAGCTGGAAGCGGATCTCTCCGCCGGCTGAGACAGGTGGGCTGTGGCGTCGCCCCTGGCAGCGCGGCCCTGGGAGCCGGGCGGGGCCCCGCCCCTTGTCAGAGCGGGTTTGGGGACACCCTCCCCTCCCCCGGGCAGAAGGATCCCTTCTGCCAGCGGGGGACGGGGCCACGAGAGCTGACCCCCACTTCCAGGATTCAGTGGCATTTAGAGCCGGGAAGTGAGGGGATGTGCTAATCAAGAGAGTGAGAGGGGCCTCAGTCCGAGTCTGGTGTTGGGAGTTGGTCGTGGCGGGGGGGATACCGAAGAGCAAGTCGATGCTTCGGAAGATGGGGTTGATGTGACAAGTGGGCGTGTGATGGGCAAGGTGAGCAATAATGTTGATTGTTTTTTTGACATACAAATTTTTATTGAGATGTAATTGACATACCACAAAATTCACCCTTTAAAAGTACAGTTAAAGTATAACGCAGTGGTTTTTTGTTCTTTTTTTAAACACAGTGTTTTTTAAAAGCATTTTCACAGGGTTGTGCAACTGTCTAATTTAAGAACATCTTTATCACCCAAAAAAGAAAACTATACCCATTAGAAGTCACTCCTTATTCTCCACTCCCTGGCAAGTAGCGATTGTGTTTTAACTGAAAGGCGAGAGGGTGGGAAGTTAGATCGGGTGTTTGTGAACAGTAGTGAGTTAATAAAGCTGATAGGATGAAAGTACTGAAATAGAAGGGATGGGGTGATTGTAATAGGGCCAGCAAAGGGGTACACAGGATAGACTCGCTAGGGGGGCAGATTGAGCAGGATGCTTGAAAGCTGGAGGGAGAGATGTGTAGAGAGAAGGTGCTGAAAGATATGAAAACACCGGTGTGTGTGTGGAGGCAGTGGAGAGGAGTGTACCCTTTCAGAGGGACCCTGGCTTTGGGATGATGAATTGAGGGTTCGAGAGAGGAACTGGAGGTGGAAGGGAAGGGGATCTATAGTAATAGGTGAATGGTTGCTGCTGAGCATGGAAGTTATGAATAATGTAGATTTCTTGAATGGTTATCCTGCTTTGTATTGTTTATCTCATAATTTTCTCTGCAACTCAGAGACAGACTGGGTAAGTATAATTATTCCCATTCTGCAGATGAAGAATCAACCTTTTAGCTGTTAGGTGACTTCCTGAAGCTCATTAGGTTAGTAAACAGGGCAGAATGAGTGGGAATGAAAAAATTGATGCACGTGGATTAAGTGGCAGAAAATTGAGATGGGTCAATGTTACAGGAAGGAGTTTCAACTATTAAATATATTAAGAAATCTATATTATTATAAGTAGGTCGAGGACTTTGTTTTTGTAACTTTTAAATTTGGAAAAGCTCAACCCGGGATAATGTAATATACCCCCACGTACCCATTACCCGGCTCTAACAATCAGTAACTCAGGCTAATTTAGTTTCATCTATGGCCCTGAATTCCTATTCCCAGCTCCATTTCATTTGTAAATATTTGAGTATATGTCTCTGGAAGATTGAGTCACTCTCTTTTTAATATACCCACAATATGATTGTCACACCTAAAAAATTAATAATAAGCTCTTTATATCTAGAAGGACTTATTTTTTAAAATGTGGTATCCATTTGATACTGAAGAAGCAGTGCAAACATTTTGATGTTTGACTTCCTGAAAAATACAGTTTGTTTCCTGATTTTTCCAGTTAATCCTGTTGTCCTGACTGTTCCATTTTCTTGATTAATATGGTTCATCCTTCTGCAGAATGCTTGAAGAATTGTCACTTTGGCTAGCTCTTTAATGGATGGAGTTTTGCGAGGGCAGGAGAAAAATAGAAGTGAAATATACCACAAAATGCACAAATAACTTAGATCTCATACTGCTCTAAGTATTTGGGCAATTTGATTATGTTTCTTTCCAGATGATTTCACATATTGTTAGAAGTTGTTTCATGTGTGTGTATTAGTTTTCTATGACTACTGCAACAAATCACCACAAATTTAATGGCTTAAAACAATACAAACTTATTCTTTAAAAGTTCTGTATTTTAGAAGTCCGAAATGGGTCTCACTGGGCTAAAATCAGTGTGTCAAGCCTGTGTTCCTTTTGGGAAGTTTCCAGGGGAGAATCTGTTTCCTTGCCTCTTCCAGCTTTTAGGGGCCGCCACATTCCTTGGCTTGTGACCCCCTTCCTCCATCTTCAAAACCAGCAGCATTGCATCTCTCTGGCTGTTCTGTAGTCCATCTGACCACAGCTGGGAACGGTTCTCCACTTTTAAGGACCCATGTGATTAGATCAGGCACACCTGGGTAATTCAGGGTAATTTCCCTCAACTTAAGGTCCTTAACTTAATTACATCTGCAAAGTCCCTTTTGCTATGTAAAATAACCGAATCACAGGTTCCGTAGATTAGGATGTGGACATCTTTGGGAATTGTTATTCTGCCTATCACAGTATGTTTTGGGATATTTTGTTGAGACTTAAGAAAATCAGTGGTTTTGTTTGCTGCTGCAAATGCAGTGTGTCCTCTTTCGCTTTGTAGATAATGGGAATAGTTAGTGCTGGAGAGGACTGTTCCATTTTCCTTTTAGTGACTGTAAACAAATATGTGGGAAATACCTGTGACATTTGTAGTATAGGCTTTGGTAAAATGAGACCTTTAAAAGTGATTAAATATAAAAACAATGTAATAACGTGTAAAGTTTTTCTGTATTTTGTTTCGGTCTTTTTCATATTCATATTTATTTATTTATTTATTACAGATTCATGTTTTTTAAGTATTGTTTACTTGTAATCAGAGTGTATATAATGCTCAGCTGCTACTTGAAGTCGCAGGACACTCTGGCAATGACGGTTCCCATGCCCAGAGTGAGAGGGCAGGGGCTGTGTGTCCCAGTGGGTGATGGAGGTACCTCCAATTCAACAGGAAGACTCAAAGGGAGAAAAAATTTTCAGGAAGAATGAGCTACTGTGAGAGTTGGGCTTGAATTCCCATCTAGAATTTTCCGTATGTGACTCAGCTGGGCGAGGTTGAATGCTGTGGGCCTGCAAAGCAGAGGGGCAAGATGGCTGTTACTGCTCTTCCTCTCCCAGGATGGGGGAGAAGACTCTGAATCTTACAGGTGGATTTCAGGAAGTCCTGTAGGTGGTATCCTGCTTCCTGAGGGGGTTCCACTTTCCAGCTTAGCTCTCAAGGTCTTGACTGCCTTGGAGCGTGAAGGTCTGGTCTCTCTGATGGTGGTGTGTTTTAGCTTACGGCTTCCAGTAAACATAATGGGAATTGTTATATATCTGTGCCTATTTTTAAGCTTATTTTCCCTACTAAGATTCTTAGTTGAGCTTAATGCTTTGAACTTCTTAAAAACTGTTTGCAGTTTTAAATTATACTCATGTTTGTCTATTTGTAGACAAAGCAATCTAATAGGGCTGAAAACAACTTTACAGATAGCTCTTATTTACTGAAAAATGTTTTTTTTTTATTATTAAGAAAGTTTGGTCAGTACTTTTTGATGTCTTCTCTAGTTTTTGTTACATTCTTTAAAAATGCAGACAGCAGGTGAGGGGTCGGGGGTGGGTGAAATGGGTGAAGGTGGTCAAAAGGTGCAAACTTCCAGTTATAAAATAAATAAGTGCTGGAATGTAATGTGCAACGTGGTGACTGTTGTTAATAATACTGTATTATATGTTTGAAAGTTGCTAACAGTAGATCTTAAATGTTCCCGTCACAAGAAAAAAAAATAACTCTGTGTGGTGCTGGATGTTAACTAGACTGATTGTGGCAATCATTTTGCAATACAGTATATACATATATTGAATCATTGTGTTGTACACCTGAAATTAATATGTTACATGTGAATTATATCTCAATTAAAAAATGCAGACACCAAATGTGGCTGTAACTCTCCAATAAGAATATTGGAAGAATTAACAACAATTTTTTTGTATGTCATATGACAGATAGTAAGTTTTCTTTTTTAGATTGAGTCAATCACTGAATCTTTTTTAAAAAATATTTATTTATTTATTTATTTGACTCTGCCAGGTCTTAGTTGGTTGTGGCCCTCGGGATCTTTGTTGTGGCATGTGGGATCTTTAGTTGTGGCATGCAGGCTCTTAGTTGCGGCATGCATGTGGGATCTAGTTCCCTGACAAGGGATCAAACCCAGGCGCCCTGCATTGGGAGCACGGAGTCTTAACCACTGGACCACCAGGGAAGTCCTGAAGTCAATCACTGAATCTTGACAATTATTCCTTCAAAATACCTTTTGCAACCCTCCACCTGACAATACTTTCAAAGTCTCCTGTGTCAGTTAAGATTAGGTTTGTCTTTGAGTAACATACCGTTGCTAGCTTGAACATGTTGTTAGTTTGTTTCTCATGTAAGAGAAGTCCAGAGGTAGACAATTCAGGGCTGGTATGGTGGCTCTGCTGTCATGAGGGACCCAGCCTCTTTTCCAGCTTCTTACTCTGTCATCTCTAGGATATGGCCCTTGATTTCTGGGTCCAGATAGTAATGTATGGCATGTAGTCAGATAAATGGTCTGGCACCCATAGGATAGTTCTGGACTAAGGTATTTTGAAATTATCAGTGTATTGGGGAAGAGTTCACTGGTCTAGAAGGCTGAGGGATGTATGCAATTTTGTAGTTACAGTGGGCAAAGTAGAAGACATGCCTTTTAGTAAGTCTCCCTATCAGGCATCAGCTTGCTTTCTGGCCTTTTTTGCTTCCCTCCCTACTCTAGCCATGTTGAGCTTTTTTCAGTTCCTTGAATGGACCCTGCCTGTTTTTCCTAATCCTAGGCCTACACACGTGCTTTTCTCTTACTTTGAAAAGTTTCTTAACTCCACACCCAACCAGGCCAGTCCTTCAGGTCTTAGCTTTTATTTTTTTTTTATTTATTTGGTTGTGCCGGGTCTTAGTTGCAGCAGGCGGCCTCCTTAGTTGCAGCTCGCTGGCTCCTTAATTGCAGTACGCAGGCTTCTTAGTTGCAGCACGCAGGCTCCTTAGTTGTGGCATGCGAACTCTTGGTTGCAGCATGCATGTGGGATCTAGTTCCCTGACCAGGGATCGGACCCGGGCCCCCTGCATTGGGAGCACGGAGTCTTACCCACTGCACCACCAGGGAAGTCCTAGGTCTTAGCTTTTATGGCATGACCTCTGGGAAGCTTTCACTGAGTCCTGAATAGTTGCCATATTATAATTTCATGTTGCTTTATTTGTGTCTCTTACTCAACTGTAAATAAATTCTATCCTTCACAGTTTTAACCCTGGCTCTTGGTATTGTGCTGGCCACATAGTGGGCACTCAGGAAATATTGACGGAGTCGTTGTGCTTACATAACCAGTGTGATGGAGCTTGGGTATTGCTAGTTTGTTTGTTTGTTTGTTTGTTTTTTTGCAATACGTGGGCCTCTCACTGTTGTGGTCTTTCCTGTTGTGGAGCACAGGCTCCGGATGTACAGGCTCAGCGGCCATGGCTCACGGGCCCAGCCGCTCCGTGGCACGTGGGATCTTCCCGGACTGGGTCACCAACCCGTGTCCCCTGCATCGGCAGGCGGACTCTCAACCACTGCGCCACTAGGGAAGCCCTGCTAGTTTGTTTTTTCAGCCCTGTACTATTCTTTGATATTTGCACATTGAGTTATATGAATCAATGATTGTGAAATAGTAAAGCACATTCTCTCCAATGTATTTAAAAATTAATATTTCTACTTAAAGTAATACTTGCAAATTGTTAGAAAAGATAATAATTTATAATAATGTTATAGAAGATCAGCAGTACCCTGCCTTACCTGTCCTTTTTAGTCTGGTTCCCAGAGATAACTGCTTTTAACTGTGTTTATAAGTAATATGTCTAAATGGCTATTCTGTGATTTATCAATTTTAGGTAATACCTGTTGATGCCTGTTGTGGTAGATGAGCCTCTTCCTCCTCCTCCCCCTCTTCCAGCCCTTGTAGTATAGATACTTAAGAATTCTTGATTAATTCAGTGTTTACATTATCCTGACTGCATAAATATCAGTGCTGAGCTGAGTTTACCTTGCTTCCCCGCCCCCCCTCCTTATTTGCTTTATTTTTCTGTGAACATATTACTGATTTTTACCAAATACTTTGGAAGACCTGTGGGGATTGGGACCCAGGAAACCGATGCAAGATGTTACTCTGGCTACTGCTGTTGCCGTGACAGTGAATTGTTTTTCATCCCCTCCCAGAGGCTTCATTGTCTTTATTAATGAAGGTAAAGTACAGTCTCACACCTTCACAGTTCCCGACCTGACAGTGTCTTAACTTAATGCTCCTCTGTTTTGTTCGTGCTTTCTGTTTGGAACTCCTGTTACTAATCTATTAAGACCTTCTAAATGAATTTTTTTTTTAACAGTACACAAAATGGCTTTTATTTCACATCCACTCATCTTTCAAGTAATTACATAGCTTCTATATTATCACACAAGACTGCCTATTGAATTTTTAAATCAGTTTTTAGTAGTTTCAAGTATCTTTTCTTGTTCTTTTTTTATTTTTTGCGGTACGTGGGCCTCTCACTGTTGTGGCCTCTCCCGTTGTGGAGCACAGGCTCCGGATGCGCAGGCTCAGTGGCCATGGCTCACGGGCCCAGCCGCTCCGCGGCATGTGGGATCTTCCCGGACCAGGGCACGAACCCGTGTCCCCTGCATCGGCAGGCGGACTCTCGACCACTGCACCACCGGGGAAGCCCTCTTTTCTTGTTCTTTGATTATTTCCTTGACATCTTGTTCTTGGTTCATGGGAACAATGTGGTATAGTGGTTAAGAGCATGGTTTCTGCACCCAGACTGCCTTAGCCTGAAACCTGGTCTCTCACTTTCTAACTCTGTAGTCTTGGTCTTGGGCAAGTCGCTTAACCTTTCTTTGTCTCAGTTTATTCTTCTAGGCCAAGGGTTGGCAGACATTTTGTGTAAAGGGCCAGATCATAAGCATTAGGCTTTGTGGGCCCAGAGGCAAAATGAAGAATATTTTGTAGGTACTTGCAAAACAAGGGAGAAAAAATTTCCTCAAGTTTTTTAATCGATGAAATTAAAAATACAATACTAATAATGGTTGAGAACTCTTTTTTTGGTAATAAAGGTTTGCTGATGAGAAGAATGAAATCTTTTTTGGGGGAGAAGGGATAACATTTTACTTAATTGGAGTTTAAAGTTACTGTTCCCTATCATCAAAATTGATCATAAATGTTCCTATTTAATGCTGATTTGTAATGAGATTTAATGTATTTCACCTTTGAATATATCTTTTTACATAGATAAGTATTGCCAAATACTGATATCAATCTATGAACATATATATATATTTTTTTTGGCTGAACTGCACGGTTTGTGGGATCTTAGTTCCCTGACCAGGTATTGAACCCGGGTCCACGGCAGTGAAAGCCCGAGTCTTAACCACTGGACCACCAGGAAATTCCCCCAGTGGTTTTAATAGAGCGTATTTATTGCTTGGAAGACATCTGTAGAATTATGTTAGATTCATTTCTCATATTTACCCTTTAGCAAATCATTGCATTACCAACTAATCACTTCCAATTGAGGACTACGTGGAACTCCTTGTTGCACAGTTAAATGGGTTTTGAAATGTGGAACGTACTTTTGTACTTGTACTGAGGTCTGAAAAATGCTGTTGGAACTGTAGTTTGACTTTGGAAAATATATCTACTGCATACTTGTGTGGGAGTGGAGGTCTCGAGTCTTATTTTGATTTTTGACAGCATCAAAAGTGTATAAAGGGGCTTCCCTGGTGGTGCAGTGGTTGAGAGTCTGCCTGCCGATGCAGGGGACATGGGTTCGTGCCCTGGTCCGGGAAGATCCCACATGCCGCGGTGCGGCTAGGCCCTTGAGCCATGGCCGCTGAGCCCGCGCGTCCGGAGCCTGTGCTCTGCAACAGGAGAGGCCACAACAGTGAGAGGCCCGTGTACCGCAAAAAAAAAAAAGTGTATAAAGCAGCTTGACATTACCTGTGATTCAAACAATGTCAGTTGTCCTTGAAATGACTTTACCTCGGTATAGGTTTTACAGATTTTTAAGTGCTGTTGCCCTTCTAATTTTAGGTTGAATTCATTGAGAAATATTATCAAATGTGCAGCAAAAACTAATTTCCAAAGCCATTCAGTGTCTAGTAACAGTGGTTGAGGGAGTTCTTCTTGTTCAGGACAATTTCAGTCTCAACCCTGAGCTTGAAAAATTTAAATAAAACTATACCATTGCTGAGCCATTGTATTGTTGTGTGGTAGAACGTATCAGGATATTCAGTTTTTATTTCTGAGAAAAATTTTATGGAACTGATAGTTAAGTTCATGAGAGTGGATGAAGTTGGCTGTTGACACTGCTGGTTCAATAACACATCATAGATTCAAATATTTTTATGCAGAGTACCTGCTGATAGATAGCATAATGAACACTGTAGGCTATAAGCACCTTGCATTTAAGAAATATTTATGTAATTTACTTAAAAATAGAAATAATAAATCCACATGTTAACATAAGTAACATATTTTTGTAAAAAAAGTATATTTTGCAAAGTAAAATAAAATTTTGTAAACACCTTGCATTTTCATAAGATTTGTAAACTTGTCCAGCTAAGCTTTTTTCTGCTCCACACATGTTTACCGCCATCTGTCATTATTCATCTTAGCAGATGCCACTTCAGGTTGTACTGAATTAGTATTTTCTCAACCAATTTGGAAAACATTCATGGCTGTAATTGTTCCTTACAGGCTGTTCTTGGAGCAATTATTTTCATTGAGAGACAAGTCTTAAAGATGTTTTATTTTCTCTGGACACATTTCTTTGTCTGCTGTAATCAAACACAATTTAAATCATGATTGGTAAATGACTTTCCTTGCTTGGTTAACAAATGAGCCATTCAGAATCTTACTCTGGTTGTAGCCTCATTTTCATTTTTTATTTTTGGGAAGACATTTTGCTTGTGATGAAATGCCTTGTTTTAAATTTTCTAATTTTCTTGATTGTTGCTCTGATGAGTTGGGAGTGAGTGCTGTGTGGTAGGGCATGTCATGTTATTACCTTAGTTGGTAATGTCTACCTATCTTGTATTCTTCTGACATAGCTACGATGATATTACATGATAAACATAATACTTCAATATCTAATTAGATAAAAAAAATCTACACTCCACTGTGACTTAAAAGTGTGACATCAGAGTCTACTTCGTTCTTTTTTTTTTTTTCGGCCACGCCTTGGGGCTTGCGGGATCTTAGTTCCCCGACCAGGGATCGAACCCAGGCCCCAGCAGTGGAAGCGCAGAGTCCTAACCACTGGACCACCAGGGAAATTGCCCTTTGTTCTTGCTTTGATATGAGAGATATTTACTGGTAATTAAAAATGTCAAAGTATGGCGATATGCCTGACACTTGAAATGCTGTCATTGTCACATGTGTCCCTGAGATTTGTAGTGCACTGAGCAGCAGTATAAGGGGATGAACACACCTCATATAGTCTCTGTAGTAACTACTCAGCTCTGCTGTTGTATCACGAAAGCAGCTTTAGTGTGTAAACAAATGACCATGGCTGTGTTCTAATAAAACTTCACTTGTAGACACTGAAGTTTTAATTTCATAGGATTTCCACGTGTCACAAAATACTGATTTTTCTTGACCACTTAAAAATGTAAAAATCGTTCTTCATGCAGCAGGCTGGATTTAGCCCTCGGGTCATAATTGCTAACCCGGTGCGGATTAAAAGACTCAATATGTGTCAAGCACTTTGAATAGGACCCAGGGACATAGTAGGCTGTATAAATGTTTGCAGTTGTTATTATTAGTTTTATTATCTCCCTGAGGATATTAGTTAAAATTTTTTTCTTAGAATCACCTGTTTTCTGATTAATATTTTTGGTTTCTTTATTTCACATTGGAGGCTTTCCTCACAAGTCTGATCATTTTTGGTGGACCACTCTTAATTTAAGATTGAGACTCCCAGTATTGATTGAAAGCTCTGCATGTGAGTGGATTTTGCTGAGTGGTGAGCATTGCTGTAGATGGCAAGCCAGCTTTTTAAATGGGGGGAATCCCAAATGTCTGTATCTTTTCCATGGTTCCCCCTTCATTTTCTCTTGGGAAGAACCCTCCAGTCTCCTGCTTTGGAGGCTGGGAAACCCACTGTGTATCTGTGCAGCAGGCCGACTTCAACTTCATTCCCCTGTTTTTATCCTCTGCCTCATTACTCTCTGCAACCTTGGCTTCAGAGTCCAGAGTCTCTTCATTCAGATTTCTTCAGAGTGCACATACATGGTTTCCTACTCGGGGGTGAAAGACTCGCAGACTTGAGCCCCCTGCCTTGCCCAGTCGTTCATGGTGCTTTTCTCCAGTTCTTTCACCTTCCCAGGGTTCCATGGGACGGATTGGCTGGCTTCTTGTTAGGGTCTCCTTTGGCAGGCGGGTATGTTGGGGGCATCCTCAGCTCCGCCAGTTCAGTTACTAGCACTCTGTCACCTTTCCATCTTTCACACCTCCTTTGATCTTATACTTGTGGGCTTACATCTTTTTATTTTCATTGCTTTCATTTCACTGCCATGGAATACCCAACTGTACTTAATATAGCACTTGGAACATAGTAACCTTTTAGAGAATGTTCCATTACTTGGACTAATGGCACCTGTGGTGTTTTAACATGTCCTTTGGCCAGTGATCACTGCCCACTATTTCTCTGGACTCCTGTTTCAATGATGAGGTTTCACTTTAAAGTTTGTTGAGTACAAATGTGTGTGTGTGTATGTTTGTGTGTGTACACACACATATATACATTCAGGCGATTCTGGGATATAGTTTATGATTTATGGAGTCTCAACTTAAGTCAGGACAAAGTGCACTAGGGTGTTATTTGTATATTTTGAGGGTGTTAAGACAGAATTTGGTTATTATGGATTTTCAGATCCACTAATGTTTACTTTCCAGCTAAGATACATTAAATCAGGAGACAGTGAATCAGTACATATAGAAGAGGAAGGAGATTTATTTTATGTATATATCAGATATTTCACAAATTAAATACAAAATATTGAGCATATCATTTCTTGTTCATAGTGTTCTTTTCACTCATGATAGTAAAATTGACTTGGAATAATTGATCTGAAGTGTTAAATAGCGGTATAAGTCAGACAGCAAAACAAGGCATTATTTGAAGGGTAGTTAAATTATAAATGAATGGTGAAGATAATGAGTGCTCTAGGACTGTAGAGAAAAGAGTGCTCACACTATGCTTAGTGAGTAGGGTTTCAGGTTCTGTGGGACAGGTGTGTGGCGGGGGAGGCAGGTGTGAACAGGAGCAGAGGAATGCTAGAGCATGCTAGGTGTTGAGAACGTGGCTTGCCTTACTTTGTTCTGGTACTTTTTTGCAAATTGCGGTTCACACACAATTTGTATCAAAATCGCTGAGAATGCTTTTTAGAAAATGCAGATGCCTGGGCTGTGGCCTGACATTCTGAATCTTTGAGGCGTAAGCATTTGCATTTTTATCCACATGCTCCACACGTGTTTTTTATGTACCTTGAAGTTTGAGAACTACTGGTTTGGAGGACAGTTGGGAATAAAGTTGGAAAGCGAGCTTTCAGACTGTGGAGGGTCTTGAATGTCAATATTTGGCTTTTCATGTAATGAAGAATCATTGAATATTTTTGAGCTGGTTAAGTAAAATGATGGAAGTGGTAACTTCACAAATATTAAAAATAGATTGTACTTGACCTTTTATTTGGCTAAACATGCCTTTACTGTGTGCTTTGCATGTGTCATCTTGCTTCATCCTCAGAAAATATGAGTTGTAAGTAGTGTTTTTCTCATTATGCAGTAGGGTTTGATAAGTGGTAAATGGGATTCAGGCTGAGTCTACAGACTTAGCAGGGTCTGTCTCATACTAGAACCTTTGGTCTTTTTTTGTTTTAAATTTATTTAATTTATTTATTTTTGGCTGCACTGGATCTTTGTTGCTGCACGCGGGCTTTATCTAGTTGCGGCAAACGGGGGCTACTCTTCGTTGAAGTGCGCGGTCTTCTCATTGTGGTGGCTTCTCTTGTTGTGGAGCTCGGGCTCTAGGCACGTGGGCTTCAGTAGTTGTGGCACACAGGCTCAGTAGTTGTGGCTCGTGGACTCTAGAGCGCAGGCTCAGTAGTTGTGGCGCACGGGCTTAGTTGCTCCGCGGCATGTGGGATCTTCCCGGACCGGGCTCGAACCCGTGTCCCCTGCATTGGCAGGCGGATTCTTAACCACTGTGCCACCAAGGAAGCCCAGAACTTTTGGTCTTAATTTTGATGCTGGACTGAATTTCCTTTTTTTTTTTAAGGATTAATGTAGTAGTGGAATGTGCAGGGTGAATCGAAGTGGAGAGATTGGGAGCAAAGAAATCAGGATACTGTTGCACTGAATCATGTGAGATTGTAGAAGCCTGGTCCAGCATGGAAGCAGCGGGAAGATAAAGAGATGGGCTTAAAAGTTGATATGTAGAATTGTGGATATTGTAGAAGAACCCACAGGACTTGTTGATGTCATTGGGGAGTCACCCTAGTAAACTGGTAAAGACCAGGGACTCTGGAATTAGATTGCCTGGGTTCAAATCCTGGCTTTTCTACTTATTATCTCTGGGACCTCATGAATTTGGTAAGTTGCTTAACCTATCTGTGCCTTAGTTTCCTCATCTGTAAAATGAGAAAACTGTGCCTACCTCTCAGGGTTGTTAAGGGGGACTAAATGAATCAGTGAGTGTAAAGCCTTTAGACCATGTAAATAAATCTGCTAATAGCACTGTTGCATATGTGCTTCTTCTGCCTCAGATGCTCCTGTGTATTTCCATGGATGCTTGTAATAACTCCATTGTAATACTTACCAAATGTGTTATAATAATTTATTGACGTGTTTGTCTCTCCAGGATTTGAGTCCATTAATGGCAGGGACCTGGTTTTATTCATTTTTGCATTTTCGGTAGCCATCATAACACCTACATTTACAGTAAGTGTGTAATAGGCATGTGTGGAATGTATGCTTGGGTATGTGAGTGAGGTAACTTGAGCCAAGAATGCTGATGACATTGATAGGAATAGTGACTTTTGGAAGGGTTGCTTGTTTTGGGGGACAAATGTTAAAATTCTATTTTAAAATTTATGATGATAGTACGACATCAGTTGATATGTTCAATATGTAGAGATTTATGCTTGGATTTTGACTGAGAAGTCAAGACAAAATATTAATTCTGGGGTCACTCACATAGAGTTTAAAGCACAAGCCAGAAGCACATTCAGAGCCTTCCTGAAGGAGAGCAGGTAAAGAGAACATCCATTTATTTAAGATTTTTTTTTTTTTTTTTTTTTTTTTTACTGTAAGTTACAACATGTTTCTGGTTTCAAAAAAAGTCAAGCAGTACAGAAGGACATAAAGTGCAAAGTCTCTTCCCTCCAGATTTCCATTCCCATTCTTCAGAGGTAACCAGTCTTGGATCATTGCTTATGTTTCCTTCCAGAAATTATCTAGGCGTATATAAGAATTTACATGTTTATTTAAACTGATGGGATTTTACTGTATGAGCTGTTCTGTGTCTTTGTGTTTGTTTTCACTTGCAGTATTTGGGATATCTTTACATATTAACACATAAGATCTACCTCATTCTTTTCAGTGGCTACGTTGTATTCCATTATATGCTTATTCCATACTGTAGTTAATCTCCAGATGATGATCATTTAGGTTATTTTGTGTATTTGCTATTCCAAATAGTGATTAACATCTGTATGTATAGAACTTGTCAACTTGTATGAGTTTACCTGTGAGATGAATTTCTAAAACCAAAATTGTTGGCACACTTAACATTTTGACAGGTGTTGCCAAATACCTACACACTAATGGTGGGGATGCCTGTCTCCTTGTTACTCTCACAACTGCTATTAAGGTTTTTCTTAACCTTTGCTAATCAGATTGGTAAAAATGATACCTCACTGTTTTAATTAGCATATTTTATTCCTCATTTATACTGAAGATCTTTTCATATATTTATTAGCTATGGGACCTTGGCTATTTCAAAGTATTTTTTTTGAGTAATATCTCTTCAGCAGTGTGCTGTAGGTTACTTAGGGATAAGGAGGAATAATCTACCTTGGGAGATATGTCATATATACGACAAAACCGTAACATTTAAAGGTAGTTTTTACATAATGGAAACTTTAGGTGAGTGGTGGGAAGGTGAGAGGGAAGACTGGTTTTGGGAGGGAGGGTGGAATCAGTTTTATACACATTAAGATTGAATTATTCACTACGTTGCCTTAAAGATAGGTCTTTTGAAAGGTACTGCTAAAAGCATCAGCAGTTGCACGCTGCTTATTTCTAGTATAGATTTATGTAAGGAACATTGTTATCCACGAAATTACTGGATATATATGTATAAATTTTTGCATGTTGCATATTATAATTAATATATATAATTATTTATGTTATATTACCCTTAAGTAAAAAAAAATTCCTGTTTTAGGCATATCGATAGTACTGGCATTCCAGTCAGAGGTTGGGACTAGGAGAGGTTTGAAAGTAATAATAATATCGTGGAAGGCACTGGTGAAACCAGGAGAGAGCCTCAGTTATTGAAACATTGAGAGAAAGCAGAGCTGAAAACCAGGAAGTCTTCTGATGCACAGTGAGAGGGAAGAGCATTAGGACTGTTAGGAGGTGGGGTGATTGGACAGTGGGTTTTTCAAGTTCCAGTTTATTGTGGTTATCATTGGTAAGGGTCTTGGGAGTTCCAAATACATTGAGTGCAAGTGGTGTGTGTGTGTGTGTGTGTGTGTGTGTGTGTGTGTGTGTGTGTGTGTGTGTGTGTGTGTGTGTGTGTGTGTGTGTGGTTGAAATCCTTGGCATGAATTAGATGCAGAAGAGGTGCCATTGGGCCTCAGTTTTCTACTTTGCTTTCTGCGAGGGTGGGGAGCAGATGGAACTTTCTGGCAAGAGCACCTCAGTGGCTGGTTGTCTTTGCTTGGCTGAACTTGTTCCTCCTTGTCATTGCAGCTGCCTTGGGTGCCGCTTTCACCCTCTGTTCTCAGCAGATAGTACGCTGTTGTTGCCGCCTAATGGAGTGAGGGCAGGGGTGACTGGGCAGGGTGTCCTAGCCAGGTCTGCTGCCCCTGGGCTCTGGCCCTTTTCTGGCCAGCTGCCTCTGGACTGGGGTTGCTGTTGCACCCTTGGTGCCCTTGGTTGAAGGCTCTTGAGCCTGCCCTGTATGTCACTTTCCTTTTCAGTCCATCTCCAGCTGTTTTACATTTTATGGGGATTTCTCACAGCTTCGGGTTTCCTGTGAATTTTTCAGCATGGCTGTGTAATAATTGACAAAAATCTTTTGCATTATTTTAGGGTTAGGTGAGGAAAAGAGGGGAAGGAGGCATTGCATTTTGTGCTCAGTTGGCTGTCTTGGTTTTCCTTGTTAATATTCTGTTCAGTGTCGTCTTATAGCTGACAGACTTTATTCATATTGTTTTAGAAAGGTTTCATATTGGTCCTGGATTGAGCAGTTACTTTAGTACTTTGTGGTCTGTCCTAGCAGTTTTGAAAATAAAATTTATTTCCTATAAATCAATAGAAAATAGGCAAAGGATATGAAGAGGTGATGGCCTCATTCACAGCAATAGAAATGAAATGCAAATTAAAACCATATTGTAAACTATTTTCATGTGTCAATTGGCAAAGATCAAAAAGTTTGATTAAACAGTGGTGGCTGTGGTGTGGAGAAACAGGCATTGCTGAAGGGAGTGGAAGCTGGCAACCTCTAAAGAAGGCAGCTAGGCAGTGTAGGGGAGGAAAAATAATTTTCCGTCTACCCTTCTGAGCTCTTAACTGTGATAAAAGATCAACAGGAGAAAAATAGAAGTTTATTCACGTGTACCTCATGTATACATGGGAGATACCTAGGGAAAAATGAGTGGCTTAGAATTCAGTTTAATACCCTCTTAATAGGGAAAGGGGAAGGGGAACGTAGGCCTCTTAAGGGAGAGTAAATGATTTTTAGAAAAGATGAATGGGCCTTAGAAGAATAGATGAGAGGTATGATAGTTTGTGACAAAGTTAGTCTCAGTGTTGTGTCAACTTCTAGGCGCTCTTGTGATAAGAGTCAGTATTCCCTGGTTGATGAAACTGCTTAATTTATAATTTATGATAATGGAGTTCCTTTTGGAGAATCTGTCTTTAGGCAGATAAGGAGAGTTCAGAGAAGGCCTCACCCTGCATTTGCTATTTTTCAAGTGCCTACAGCTCAAAATAAAGTGGCAAAGTGGCAGATTTTAAGGTGACATATTCTGCTACTCTTCAGCAGTATCTACCAAAGTTAGAAATGCACATAATCTTTGACCCACCAATTCTGTTTCCCTGGATTCATTGTACCTATATACTGATACACGTGTGAAATATGTACTGGATGCTTACTGGAGAACGATTTGTAATAGCGAAAGATCATAAGCTACTTAAATGTCCATCGATACGGGATTTATGGAATTAAAAACTGGAATGTTAGAGTTGTAAAAATAAATGAAGTGCTTTATATACATATATGTAATGATTTCTAGTATATATTAACTGGGAAAAGCAAAGTAAAGAGGCATATATAGGGTGTTATGGTTTGTGTAAAAAGGAGAAAATATGTGTTTGTATATACATAGAAAATCTGTGGAATGATATCCAAGCAACCAGTAATATTTTCTCTGAGTTGAGAAACCAGATGGTTAGGAGTAGGGATGGGAGAGAGACTTTTTACTCTATACCCTTTGAACCCTTTGTATTTTGTACCAGGTGCATTACTGATTAAAAAATCAAGTATAAATAAATCAAGTCTGACTTAAATTTTCATTAATAGACTCTGTGATGATAGTCTCATTGTTGCCTTATTTAGGAGAGGTGGGATGGAATTCTGTTCTTTTGAAAATTCAGCATTTATGGACCTTATTAAACTCCCAAAGTAAATATTTCATTGATTGCTTTTAAGGCACCACAAGAAAAGTAAAATACTCGTTTGTTTAATTGAGAACAATTTGCTCTGGTTCTCATTTCTTTTTATCTGGTGCCATTTTTATTCTGTTAATTTTAATGAAGCAAAGAGAAAGGAAATTGAGTCCATGGCAGAGCCAAGGGAAACCATAATTAAAGTGCTTATTGCCAGTAAACCAGCACTCTCTTACCTAACGATTTTGATCCACACACTTAGGTGTTTATCCAATATACTGTTGTTAGGTCCACAATGCTAACTGCTAATTAGCATGGGTTCCCCTCGATAAACAGAGGACTTATAAACAAGTTGTGGCTGTCTTTTTTGTTCTTAAAAAATTTCTTTGAGGCATATCCAAGAATTGCAGGGATTATTAGACAAATAAAATAATTTGGAAGGTTTGATAAAAAGGAAATAGTTCTTTTAAGTAGGTGATAGAGGGCAAAATCTGTTGTATCCTCCCATGTTATGAAGTTAGTGTGGAATCCCCAAAGGACCATGACTTATTTTGCTTTTATTGAAAAAGTTCAGTTTTAAATAAGATTTATTTAGGGAAACTAAGTGAAAGAGCATTCCAGGACACCAAGTAAAATAAATGTGAGATCCTAATCATCTCATGTGATAATATAGGTGATGAATTAATTTCATATGTAAAAATAAACAGTGGTTGTGATAGAAAATAGCTGTTAGTCTGATTTGTTGGCACCTTTCTTGGACATATAGATTCGATTTTTGGGTTTGATTTTGTTTTTATTTTAAAAAACTTTATTTTGAAATAATTGTAGACTCATAAAAAGTTGCAAAAACAGTGTGGAGAAATTCCATGTACCTTTCACCCAGCTTTCCCTAAGGTTAATATAACTATGGTACATTATCAAAACCAGGAAACTGATATTGACAGCACAGAATAGACTGCAGACTATACTAGGATTTCTCCACTTTTTACATGGACTCATTTTTTTTTCTTTTGTGCATATAGTTCTGTGCAATTTTATCACATGTATAGATTCAGGTAACCACCACCACAATGAGGATTCAGAACTTTTCCAGTCCCACAAATGAACTTGCTCATCACCTGTATTCTGCATTTGTCCGAATCGTTCCTCATGGGGTCCTCTGATTTGCTTCTCTATCCCCAGCTTATTGGTTTTGGGCACTCAAGGCATTTTATAATTTCTCTTCTTTAAATTTAAGATGTGTATTATGGCCCAGAATGTGGTCTATCTTGGTGAATATTTAATGTGAGCTTGAGAAGAACGTATGTTCTGCTGTTGTTGGATGAAGCAGCTAAAGATGTCAGTTATATCCAGTTGATTGATGGTGGTGTTGACATCAGCTTTATCCTTACTGATTTTCTGCCTATTGGATCTGACCATTTCTGATAGTGGAGCGTGAAAGTCTCCAGCTATCATAGTGGATTCATTGTTTTCTCCTTGCAGTTCTATTGGTTTTTGCCTCACATATTTTGATGGTCTGTTGTTAGGTGGATACACAGTAAGTACTGTTATGTCTTCTTGGAGAACTGACTCCTTTATCATTATATAATGGCCTTTATCCCTGATAAGTTTCCTTGCTCTGAAGTTGGCTGTGTCTAAAATTAATAAAACTCTTCCTGCTTTCTTTCTTTCTTTTTTTTTTTTGGTACGCAGGCCTCTCAGTGTTGTGGCCTCCCTCGTTGCGGAGCACAGGGAGGGTCCGGACGCGCAGGCTCAGCGGCCATGGCTCATGGGCCCAGCCGCTCCGCGGCATGTGGGATCTTCCCAGACCGGGGCACGAACCCATATCCCCTGCATCGGCAGGCGGACTCTCAACCACTGCGCCACCAGGGAAGCCCCCTGCTTTCTTTTGATTAGTGTTAGCATGGTATATCTTTATCCACCTCTTTACTTTTTTAAAAAAAGATTTATTTATTATTTATTTATTTTTGGCTGTGTCGGGTCTTAGTTGCGGCATGCAGGATCTTCGTTGAGGCATGCGGGATCTTTGTGGTGCGCGGGCTCATTGTTGTGGCGAGCAGGGTTCTCTCCAGTTCTGGTGTGTGGGTTTTTCTCTCCTCTTGTTGTGGTGCGCAGGCTGCAGGGCACGTGGGCTCTGCAGTTTGCGGCACACAGGCTCTAGTTGAGGTGTGTGAGCTCGGTAGTCGTGGCACACGGGCTTAGTTGCCGCGCAGCATGTGGTATCCTAGTTCCCTGACCAGGGATCGAACCCTCGTCCCCTGCATTGGAAGGCGGATTCTTAACCACTGGACCACCAGAGAAGTCCCTCTATCGCTTTCTTTAAAAAATAATTTGTTTTTGAGATGTGTCCATGTTGGTAATTGTAGCTCTAGTTAATTAATTTTCACTAGTGTATTATATCTCATTGCTAAGATATTAAAATTTTTAATTTTAAATAACTTAAAAGGTATAAAGTAGCTTTGGAATAGGGTATGACAAGTAAGGACTTTATATATTTCAGAATATTTCTTTATAGCATTTTCTAATTGGGCTCAATAATTACTTGAGACATTAAACTGAAATCTAGAGTTATGATTGACTGTTGGCTTGATATGAAGTCTGAGTTGGAGTCAGCTAGTGTTGGGGTCCCTGTCCCCATGATTAAGGAGGAGGAAAGTAGTGTGTGGCCTTGAGTTCAGGGGCAGGTGATACGAAGCCAGATCAGTATTTCCCTCTCATATTCAGAAGGCCCAGCTGTCCATGTGCATTGGGGAAGCCTCATGTCCTTAGATAAGCAGCTCAAGCCAGTCCCAGAGTTCCAAAGGGAATGTGGAAGACGTGCTTCCAAATTCTGATCTTGGCTTCGATGTCTTTGTGGAATGAGGAGGGACGTAGGTGAGAAAGTAAGTCACTATTAATGTAAATTCTCTTGTAACCTGAGCTTCCTTTAGCCACCGAACCCATGTAGTTTCCTTTCATTGTGATGGTAATCTTTTTTTTTAAAAAATTAATTAATTAATTAATTTTTGGCTGCGTTGGGTCTTCGTTGCTGTGCGCGGGCATTCTCTAGTCGTGGTGAGCGGGGGCTATTCTTTGTTGTGGTGTGCAGTCTTCTCATTGCAGTGGCTTCTCTTGTTGCGAAGCACAGGCTCTAGGCGCGCGGGCTTCAGTAGTTGTGGCTCTCGGGCTCTAGAGTGCAGGTTCAGTAGTTGTGGCGCATGGGCTTAGTTGCTCCGTGGCATGTGGGATCTTCCCGGACCAGGGCTTGAACCCGTGTCCCCTGCATTGGCAGGTGGATTCTTAACCACTGCGCTACCAGGAAAGTCCCTGTGATGGTAATTTTAATTTAGTTTAATTTATTCTTCATTATTTTATTGTCAGTGAGAGACTTTTTCTGAACAAGTTGAGGTAAAACATGATCTTGAACTATGTTACGTGTAATTTGATGAAGACTGTGATTCATTTTGTAACTGATCTGTTAGTTTTCCCCTTCGTGACCAAGCACAACAAATAATGAAGACAGTAATAATTTATTTACACTCATTCCTTCCTTCAACATAATGCTGTTTAGAGAATGCCTGTTATATGCTAATGTAGACATCTAGAAAGATGAATAAGATAGTTCTTATTTAAAAAAAAAACCCCAGCAAAACACAACAGCTCATGATTTAGGAGACTAAGAATGCCAGCAAGAAGTATATGTGCATTACAGCAGGATGAGAGGCACTGTGTGTGACTCCTTTGGAATTGGGAGCCCTTTCACTTTAATAAGTGTAGGTAGCACATGGTAACTACTTGAACAATTTTCTGCCCTTAGCACATTCAAGCCATCCAGTCTCTATTTCTTTAGCACCATTGTTTTAGACTATTTTTAAATAAGTTATCATTGTTATGAATTTGCTTTGAGACATTTTCTTGGGCAGAGGTATGCCCATTCTAAGATCTACAAGTATAGATTGGGATTTTGTGTTATGTTGGCTAAGACAGATTTTAGCCTCATTTTTCGCCTTGTATAACTTTGTATCTGATGTCTAATATATTTAAAAATAAAGAGAGGTATGATTTCTTTTACTAGGTTTAGAGTTTCTTACATTTAGGTCAAGGGTAAGAAAAGTATGATGATTACTTTGAACACGTTTGAAATTTCTTTTCATTCTTTATAGGTTGTCTTGTGGAAATGAAGGTTTAAGGACAAGTTATCTACCAGATTAAAAGATGGGATCGAATAGCAGCAGAATTGGTGATCTTCCTAAAAATGAGTACTTAAAAAAGTTATCAGGCACAGAATCTGTCTCTGAGAATGACCCGTTCTGGAATCAGCTACTGTCATTTTCTTTCCCTGCACCAACTAGCAGGTAAGAGTGTGCTTGGAGATTGAAAATTTGTATCAAGGGCCACATAAGCTTGTGTGGTATGCTGATTTAAAAAAATTTTTTTTTATTTTAATGATCTGTCTGCCCCTCCATTTGTTGTATATGTACCAGTAGAAAATTCAAAAAGTATGAAAAGGAGGAAATAAGTTTTTCTTTTTCCTTTCCCCCACTCAGCCACCTCCCTTGCCCAGAGATAATTCCTGGTAGCAGTTTCTTTTGAATGCTTCCAGAGGTAGTAAAACTATATTATTTCATGTAGTTTTACAAAACTGTTTAAACACAAATGGTAGCATACTACACATACCTTTCTTTTTTGTTTTTGCTTGCTGTCCCTTGCTTTTTTCCCCCACAGTTAAGTAAAACATATGTATATGCATATATGCAACTGCCTTATTCTTTTAAATGACTGCAGAGTGTGCATAGATTATATGAAATCGGTTTTTCATATATGGACATTTAGATTGTTTCTAATTTCTTGTTATAACAGATAATGCTGCATACATAATTTTTCAAGCATACAAATAAATCTCCAGTATAAATTCCTCAAAGTAGCATTGCTGGGTCAAAGTATATGTGCATTTGTAATTTGCCAAACTGCTCCATGGAAGTTGTACCAATTAACACTCCTACCAGCAATGTATGAGAAGGTCTGCTTCCCCACCCCTTTGTCAGTTTAATGCATTTTTAGATTCTTTGGCCTTTGTCAATTTGGTAGGTGAAAACCAATGTCTCATTTATTATAAAAACTGACAGACACGTAATTATGTAGAGTGACTAGAATATTGAATTCCCATTACTCAGTATCTAGATTTTAAACATTTTTATTTATTTGTTTTTAACAGCTTTATTATGTAGACTGAATAATGGCCCCCTAAAGATACCTGTGTCCTAGTCCCTGGAATCTTTGAGTGTGATATGTTACAACATGTATCAATATTTCATTCCTTTTTATTTCTGAGTGAGATTCCTTTGTATGAATATACCATCTTTTCTTTACCCATTCATCAGTTAATAGCCATTTGGATTATTTCCATATTTACTTCATCTATTTTTTAGGGTTTTTTAAAGTAAATTAAAATATGGACATTTTCTTTTATAACTGTAATACCGTTATCACACCTTACAAAGTTAACAATAATTCCTCTTACCCAGTCCATTTTCAAATTTCCCTAGTCGTTTTGTAGTTCATTTGTTACAATTAGGAAATAAATAAGGTGTATACATTGCATTGCAATACATTGCAATAAGGTAGTTACATTTCTTCTGTCTTTAATCTCGAATAGAGGTATGTACTCCCCAACTCCTGCCACTGTTTTTTCCCCTATGCCGTTACTTTTTTTTTTTCTTTTAACAAACTGGGTCAGTTTTTCTGTAGAATGTTCCACCTTCTAGACCTGCCTGATTGCTTCTCATATTTTGTTTTTTTATTTACTGTATTTTCTATAAATTGGACATCAGATTTAAAGGCTTGATAAAATTTGGGTTAAACATTTTTGGTAAGAGTATTTCATAAGTGATACTAGGTACCTTATATTGTATTTCATTAGGTTACAGAAAATGTGTGGGTTTATATCAGTTATCATGCTAAGACTGATCAGAGGTTTGAGTGTGTTTTAGCATCCATTGATGATTTTGGTCTGAATCACCTGTTTCATAAGAGATTCCAAAATGGTAGTATTTTTAATTTGGTCATTCCTTGTACATTTATTAACTGGAATTCTCCTGTGAAGGAGTGCTTTCATGAATTAGGATATATAAAACATTGTTTTTACTACATTATTAATAAGGGTAAAAACTTAATCTACTGATTTTCAGTAACGAAAATGGTGTAATAGTGATAAATAAGTCTGTATTTCCCCTTTCCCCTGACCCCAGGGTTGGAAGGGCTATCTCTCTTGAGTATGAATTTTAAAAATATATAAATATTGATATGTAAATAAAATATATGTGTATGTGTGTTGTGGTCTTTTAACAATCAAGGTTATGTTTATTTTTATATGTTTAAGGATTAAGGATTATTGGTATTTCCTTTTTGTGAATTGTTTATATATTTTGGCAATACATTTTAATTTCTGACTTTTGGATATAGTTGGATTGGACTTTACAAGGTTGGCTTAGTTTGCAGTTTTTGTGATAATGTGGATTAGTTGTATATTATGGGAAGTGGATACATACTACTGCTTCTGAGATCCTTGGAAAATTAAAGGTGGTTGTGGATTGGTGGGAGAGGTCAAACTGGATATGAGCTGTAGCGTCAGCAAGTTTTGAAACCATTTTGTTAATCCTGAAGGAATTGTCATTGAGTATCACTGCTCATGTAGTAATAAGACTTAGAGAAAAAAGGGCATATAAAGAGAACATTATTTATTATCCAAAATAAATTTTCTTTTCACTTATGTAAACTGTAGTACAATCTATATATGCTCTTCCAAAAGACATTAAAGAAGACTTAACTAAATGGTGATGTATACCATGTTTAAGGATTAAGAATTGTAAAAGTGTCAGTTGTTTCCAAATTGACCTGTAGATTGAAGGCAATTCCAATTAAAATTCCAACAGCTTTTTTGAGGGGGTGGGTGAGGAGATCTTGATAAGCGCATTTTAAAATTTGCATGGGAAAGAAAAAAAACTAATAATAGCTAAAGTACTCTGAAGAAGGGAAGGAAGGGGTGTGTGTGTGTGTGTGTGTGTGTGTGTGTGTGTGTCTGTACATGTACTTGATTTATGCAAAGCTGGCAATTCAGAGCATTGGGGAAGGGATGAACTTCTCAAGAAATAGTGATGGGAATAATTTGTTAGCCATTTTTGTCTATTTCTTTCTAAGTTTTACATACTTGTGCTGGTGCCTTGCAGTTTGAATTATTATGACTTTATAGTTTGTTTTGCTAATTACTGCTTTTTCTCAAAGATCCTTTGCTGTTCTCATGTGTTTATTCTTTTTGATGTCATTTCTTTTTCTTAATTCATCCTAGTTTATAGAGAAAAGTATAAAGGAATCTTAGAAAGTATAAAAAGCTGTAAAGTGAGTAAACTGCACATTGTGGGGGCATGGGTGGCTATTCAGACTATCCAGAGAAGCTTCGTTTGTGGTGGTGCATATGCTTTTGGCACTTTTGTCACTTTTTTTGAGGCCCCCACCCCCCACCCCAGCTCCTCAGTCTGGTATTTGATGTGTGAACCTTGACATTGAGCAGGCCTTGAGGTAGAAGGTGCCAGCACCTCATTGACAGTCAGGGATGGAATTACCTAGTTTATGAATTATTCAAGACTAAGAGGAATATCTTTAGGGAAGACTCTGAATCCAGACATTTCTGAGATTGCTCACTCCTGGAATTCCTTGGATCCTGTATGTGCTGTCTTCAAGTGCAGCCAAAAATTGATGGCTGCCAGTTTTTTTAGAAGCACTAAGTCCTTCAGGACTAATCTAATCCTTCCTTACTATAAACTGTTTTTTGGCACTAGAATAACCAGATTTTGTTATAGTTTCCAAGCATGGTTGAAAAATCTTTAGATTCTTCAATAGTTTTTAACTTTTTACCTTACTAAAATTCCTTGTGAAGCAAAGGTCTGAAATAAAATCAAGGTTAATTCAAGAGTAGGGACTTCCCTGGTGGCTCAGTGGTTAAGAATCTGCCTGCCAGTGCAGGGGACATGGGTTCAAGCCCTGGTCCAGGAAGATCCCACATGCTGTGGAGCAACTAAGCCTGTGTGCTACAGCTACTGAGCCTGCACTCGAGAGCCCGCGAGCCACAACTGCTGAATCCTGCGTGCCTAGAGCCCGTGCTCCACAACAAGAGAAGCCCCCACTGGCTGCAGTTAGAGAAAGCCTGTGCACAGCAACAAAGACCCAGCGCAGCCATAAATAAATAAATAGATATATAGATAAATAAATATTAATTCAAGAGTAAAGTTTAAGTAATATACTGTTTGTCTTAATAAAGTGTTTAAAAATTACTTATATGACTGATTTCATACTAAATATAGCAGCAAAACCAAAAAACAAAACTGTGCTAAAGACAAAGGTAGTAGAATCATCTATATCCACAATAAGTAGTTAAGGGATACATGAAACAAAAAGGTGTTAAATATGATGTCAAAACACTAAACTATGTATATATAGTTTATATGTATAGTTATATATAAATCTCATGGTAGCCACAAACCAAAAATCTATAATAGATGCCCACGAAAAAAGAGAAAGGAATCTAAACATAACACTAAAGGTAGAAGAAAGGAACAAAAACTACAAAAACGACCAGAAGATGATTAACAAAATAGCAATAAGTACATACCTATCAATAATTACTTTAAATGTAAATAGACTAAATGATCCAGTCAAAAGACATAGAGTGGCTGAAGGGATACAAAAGCAAGACCCATCTATATGCTGCCTACAAGAGACTCATTTCAGATCTAAAGACACAGACTGAAAGTGAAAGGATGGAAAAGTTATCCCATGCAAATGGAAACAAAAAGAAAGGAGTAGCAGTACTTATATCAGACAAAATAGACTTTAAAACAAAGACTGTAACAAGAGACAAGGACGTTACATAATGATCAAAGGATCAATACAACAAGAAGATATACAATTGTAAATATATATATGTGCCCAATATAGGAACACCTAAATACATAAAGCAGTTAAGAAACATAAAGGGAAAAATTGACAGGAACACAGCAATAGTGGGGGACTTTAACACCCCACTCACATCAATGGACAGATCATCCAGACAAAATCAGTAAGGAAACTCTGGTCCAAATGACATATTAGACCAGATGATATATGTTTATTATATATATTCCATCCCAAAGCATGAGAATACACCTTCAGGTCCACATGGGACATTCTCTAGGATAGATCACATGCTAGGGCACAAAACAAGCCTCAGTAAATTTAAGAAAATTGAAATCATACCAAGCATATTTTCTAACCACGGCAATATGAGATTAGAGATCAGTTACAAGAAAAAAAAAACCTTCAGAAAACCCCAAACGTGTGGAGGGTAAACAATATGCTACTAAACAACTGTTGGGTCACTGAAGATTTCAAAGAGGAAAGAAAAAACCTGGAGACAAATGAAAACAGAAACACGATCATCCAAAATCTATGGGGTGTAGCAAAAGCAATTCTAAGAGGGAAGTTTATAGAGAGATACGGGCCTACCCCAGGAAACAAGAAAAATCTCAAACAATCTAACCTTATGCCTAAAGGAACTATAAAAAGAAGCAAAACCCAAGGTTAGTAGAAGGAAAGAAATAACAAAGACCAGAGCAGAAATAAATGAAGTAGAGGCTAGAAAAACAATAGAAAAGATCAATGAAACTAAGAGCTGATTCTTTGAAAAGATAAATAAAATGGATAAACCTTTAGCCAGACTCATCAAGATAAAGAGAGGACCCATATAAATTAGAAATGAAAGGGCAGTTACAACTGACAGCACAGAAATACAAAGGATCATAAGAGATTACTATGAACAATTATATGCCAGTATAATGGACAACCTAGAAGAAACAGATTAATTCCTAGGGTGTACAGTCTTCCAAGACTGAATTAAGAGTAAATAGAAAATACGAGTAGACCAGTTACCAGTAATGAAATTGAATCAGTAATCCAAAACCTGCCAACAAACAAAAGTCC
The DNA here is from genome assembly GCF_963455315.2 of Globicephala melas. NCBI lineage: Eukaryota > Metazoa > Chordata > Mammalia > Artiodactyla > Delphinidae > Globicephala > Globicephala melas. The sequence continues at coordinate 6,023,518 of NC_083326.1, read as the reverse complement.
AGGACTAGATGGCGTCACAGGTGAATTCTACCAAACATTTAAGGAAGAAATAACACCTGTCCTTCTCAAGCTATTCCATAAAATTGCAGAGAAATGCTCTTGAACTCATTCTGTGAGACCAGTGTCACCCAGATACCAAAACCAGAAAAGACCACAAGAAAAAGAAAATTACAGGTCAATATCACTGATGCAAAAATTCTCAACAAAATATTAGCAAACTGAATTCAACAGTACATTAAAAGGATCATACACCATGATCAATTGGAATTCATCCCAGGGATGCAAGGATGATGGTTCAGTGTCTGCAAATCAATATGATATACCACATCAACATATTGAAGACTAAATCATATGATCATCTCAGTAGATGCAGAAAAATTGACAAAATTCAACATCCATTTATGATAAAAACTCTCAACAAAGTGTAGCTATAGAGGGAACATAACTCAGCTTAATATATGACAAGGCCACATCTAACATCATACTCAATGGTGAAAAATTGAAAGCGTTTGCTATAAGATCAGGAACAAGAAAAGGATGTGCACTCTTGCCACTTTTATTCAACAGAGTATTGGAAGTCCTAGCCAGAGAAGTCATACAAGAGAAAGAAATAAAAGGAATCCAGGTTGGAAAGGAAGAAGTAGAACTGTCACTGTTTGCAGATGACATGATACTATGTACAGAAAATTCTAAAGATACCACCGAAAAGCTATTAGAACTAATAAATGAGTTCAGTAAAGCTGCAGGTTACAAAACTAATATACAGAAATCTGTTGTGTTTGAACTAACAATGAACTATCAAATAGAAATTAAGAAAATAATCCTATTTACAATTGCATTAAAAAAAACACTTGGGAATAAATCTAAACAAGGAGGTAAAAGACCTATACTCAGAAAACTGTAAGACATTGATGAAAGAAATGGAAGACAACACAAACAAATGGAAAGGTATATCCTACTTACGGATTGGAAGAATTAATATTGTTAAAATGACCATACTCCCAAAGGCAATCTATAGATTTAGTGCAATCCTTATCAAAATACCAATGGTGTTTTTCACGTAACTAGAGCAAATAATTCTAAAATTTGTATGGAAACACACAAGATCCTGAATAGCCAAAAAGATCTTGAGAAAGAAGAATAAAGCTGGAGATAACACACTCCCTGATTTCAAACTATACTACAAAGCTGCAGTCATCAAAATAGCATGGTACTGGCACAAAAACAGACACAGATCAATGGAACAGAATTGAGAGCCTAGAAATAAACCCACACACTTATGATCAATTAGTCTACAACAAAGAAGGCAAGAATATACAATGGAGAAAAGACAATCTCTTCAGTAAGTTGTGCTGGGAAAACTGGACAGCTCCATGTAAAAGAATGAAATTAGAACATTCTTTAACACCATATACAAAAATAAACTCAAAATGGATTAAAGATTTAATGTAAGGCCTGAAACCATAAAACTCCTAGAAGATAACATGGGTAGTATATACTCTTTGACATTGCTCCTAGCAATATTTTTTGGATATGTCTCCTCAGTCAGGGGAAACAAAAGCACAAATAAACAAATGGGACTACATCAAACTAAAAAGCTTTTGCATAGCAATGGAAACTGTTGAGAAAATGAAAAGGCAGTCAGTCTATTGAATGGAAGAAGATGTTTGCAAATGATATATCAGATAAGGGTTTAATATCCAAAATGAACAAACAACTCATACAACTCAACATCAAAAAACAAATAACTGGATTAAAAAATGGGCAGAGAACCTGAATACACATTTTTCCAAAGAAGACGTACAGATAGCCATCAGACACATGAAAGGATATTCAATACCACTAATCATCAGGGAAATGCAAATTAAAAGCACAACGCAAATTAAAACCACAATGAGATACCCCCTCACATCTGTCAGAATGGCTATCATCAAAAAGACAACAAATACGTGTTGGTGAGGATGTGGAGAAAAGGAAACCCTTGTGCCCCGTTGGCAGGAATGTATGTTGGTACGGTCACTATGGAAAACAGTATGGAGGTTCCTCAAAAAGTAAAAATAGAACTACCCATTTTCCTTCTGGGTATTTTTCCAAAGAAAGTGAAAACACTAGTTAGAAGAGATACATGCACCCCTATGTTCATTGCAGCATATTTACAACAGCCAAGGTATGGAGGAAACCAAAGTGTCTGTTGATTGCTGAACATACCAGAATTCATGTAGCCATTTACCTTTACCATTTGGATTGCTTCCAGTGTTTTCCTGTTACATATATTGAATAATACAGCAATAGCCTTATACGTAACCCATTACATATAATATGGCAGTAGCCTTATATGTATGGTAGAATTGACTTCTGTCCTGTGAGTGAAGTATGGCCAAATGACTTCCATTAATTCTTCCAGTTTGTGTTGGTAGAGCATGAGAAACAAGTATAATAGGTCAGGAACAGAATTTATGGAACACTGAAAGTGCTTCCCAACATATTTCTTGTTTTTTTTTTGTTTTTTGTTTGTTTGGAAACTGATAAGGCTGGTCAGATGTATGTGGTGGCCTGGAGGCTCTGAGGGTGCAGGGGTTCTGACCACGGGGGACTGAATGGGAAGATCACAATCTGTCCACTTGCCCATTTTTGGCACACTGGTTAGAAAGCTGAGGATTAGAATTGATTCCTTGTGGGTTCTTGTAAAGTGGATTTGGTGAAAGCATTGTTTTAAGGAGTTTACTTTTGGGGTGGAGTGAGTGGTAGATTGGAAAGAGGAGGAAAGAGGAGAAACTCAGGAAGGGAAACCAGATGGGAGGCAGCTGCAGTGACATAACCACCATGTAATGAAGGTCTGAATTTCTTTGCCTGTACAGGAAATGGGAAGTCCTCCAGCCACTATTCGTTAAAAGCTCTTTTATTTTAAATTGATATTTGACTTGAGCATTAATACTTAATGAGCTTAGAATTCTAGATTTGAGAGCAGTGATGAGCAATGTAGTGACAGCTTGTGTGCTTACCAAGAATGAGAATCAGTTTGCCAAAAGGTGTGGTGATTTTGGGCAAAGTGTAGAGAATGGAGACAGTGGAACATGGTAGGAGGAGCATAGATTTTGGAGCCAGACTGACTTTGTCTTGCATCTCAGCTCTACTGCTTATTACCTCTGTGAGTTTAGTCAAGCTACTTAATTCTCACCGAGTCTGTTGATGCTTCTGTAAAACGGAAGTAATATTACCTACCATGTATATAGATTTGTGGGGAGGATAAAACACCATAATGCACGTAAAGTGTCTGACTTTCCTCTTCTTTCAAGGAATAAATACCCATTAATTTAAAAAAGTGCAAGGGCTCTCTGTCTTGAGAGTTAGTCTAAAATATTTGAGGGTTGAAAATAAATAGCAGAAATTTAACCAATTTTCTGATGACTGCTTTATCCTCTGATTGAAAATTCTATGACTCTTTTGAATTAATTGTTCAGCTGTTTTAAAAATTAGGCCAAACACTGACTATAGTAATATTTGTCTCTGTGCAGACTCCATGTCCTTTATATAAAGGCTACTTTTTAGAAGCCTTTACTGCATAATGAGAATTGTATTATGTGTACTGAGCACTAGATGGTGCTCAAATAAGGCAAGAGGCAGCTTTTGGTACAGTCACACAATCACTAAACTCATTTTTCTCAGTTGCAACGTCATGTGTGTTCATCTTTAGTACCTTTAAATACAGAAAAGCTCAAGGAAGGTAAAAATGATAAACATAACACTAATCAGAAGTAACCTTTGTTAACTTTTTGGTGTATAACTTGTCAGTTCTCTCTCTCATTTAAAAACATTTGCATCATATTCCACACATTTTTTCTTTAACTCACATATTCCTCATGTCATTGTGTTCATACAACATAATTTTAAATGGTTGTAGAATGTTCTGTCTTATAGATGTCCATAATTCATATCGTTGAACATTTTGCTTGTTTCTTATTTTTCCCGATTGTATATAAAAAACTACGCTGCAATTCCTTGTAGCCAAGTCTTTGTGCGTATCCTTAACTGTACAACTGGAGTGAGTTCTTGGTAGTTGATTTGCTGGTGAAATAGTCTTTTTTTTTTTTCTTTTTAAATCACACAAATCTTTCATTGTATATAAGTTAGAAAATACAGAAACAAAAGGGAAAATTGGCCTGTATTATCATCGTATAGAGATAACCACTGTTGATATTTTGGTATATGTTTTTCCATACTTTTTTTTTAATGGACATTCCTAATAATAGACATGTGTATTTATGTCTCCCTCCCCCCCATAAATATGTGATTGTACTGTATTACTGTTATGTAACTTATAAAAATTAATGTATTTGATATATTTCCTTTTTTGTAAATGTGAATATTTTAAGATGTATTTACCAAAGAATGCCTCGCATTTGTTAGGCACTGTTTTTAAGGGCTGGAAACATTGTAGTGAACATGAGGGGCAAGGTCCCTGCTCTTAAGCAGCTTATATTTTAGTGGAGGAATGGGCAATAAACAAGTAGAGAAATAAATACATAAAGTCATTTTTGAAAAATAAAGCAGAGCAAGGTCATGAAGAGTGATAGAATGGGAACAAATACCAGCGGGAAATTTCTTTAGCTAGAGGGTCTCTGGGGTAGCGGCATTTAAGCAGACATTAGTGAAATCAGAGAGTCCTGCGTGTCCTGGGGAAAGAGTATTCCACCAGGTAGAGGAAACAGGAAATGTAAAGGATTTGAAGCAGGAACAAGTTCTGCATGTTAGAGAAATAGCAAAAAGGCCAGGGTGGCAGAACAGTGAGCAAGGAAACAAATTACATAGGGACTTTTGGCCATGGTAAAGATTTTTTATGATGTGCGGTGTTGCAGAGACGAGCATGCTTTAATGTTGGTATTTGGGGAATTTAGTCTGCTGTAATTTATTTACTCTCCTATAATATGGAAAGATTTTACTCAGTTTGTTTTATTGTGGTATAATTTACATAACACAAAATTATATCATTTTAACCACTTTTAAGTGTATAGTTCAGTGGCATTAAGTACGTTCCCAGTGTTTTACAGTTATCACGACTCTCATTTCCAGAAGTTTTTCATTATCTCAAACTGAAACTCTGTACCCATTAAACAGTAACTCCCTATTCCCCCCACTTTCCAGCCCATGGTAACCTCTACTCTACTTTCCGTCTCTATGAATTTGCCTATTCTAGGTACCTCATATAAATGGAATCGTTTAATATTTATCTTTTTGTGTCTGACCTGTTTCACTTAGCATAGTATTTTCAAGGTTCATCCATGTTGTAGCACATGTCAGAATTTCCTTCCTTTTTAGGCTGAAAAATATCCACTCTATGTATTTCCCACATCACATAATGTTTTTTAAACTTCAGTTTGTTGTACTTTCTTATAAATTCTTTTAAATAAATACCTTTCATTTCTCTTCAGCATTGTTAGGTTCCAGTTACCACTCTGATTTTGTTTTCAGGGATCCTCCTTGCATTCTAAAGAATATGTTTGTTCTGCTAAGAGGCTTGGCTAATGTAAACAGCAGCGTTAATTTAGCAGCTATTTATTGAGCACTTACTGTGTGCCAGGTGCTGGGCTCATTCCTTAGACGCATTTCCTCATTTAGTTCTCACATCAAGTCTGTGGGGTTGGTACTGTTATTATTCCTGTATGTGAGAAAACAGGCCTGGGGAGGTATTCCAAGGTTACATGGCTAGTAGCTGCCATGGACCAGATTCAAACCAGGTTTATGTAGCTCCAGAGATGAATTCTGTTGGTCATTATGCTACACAGTCTCCATTCGGAAGCATAGACCAATCAATGACTAAGTATCAAATAATGGCTAAAGAGATGCAACATTAAATTATACATGCTAATCTTTGAGAAAAGAATCACCAGATCTATATAGTCACATTTTCAAGCACTTTCAAAGTGAGGGCGATAATAACACATACTTTATGTTTGAGTGCCATTATTTACAATGTAAATGTAATAAATATATTATTTACAATTAACATAGGCAAGTTGATGGATAATCTGTCCTATGTTTTAACCTTGCTTTGTGTCTTCTATGTTTAAGGGGAGCTGCCAGAATAATCCTTCCTCAGAGTTTCTTTTTGTTTTTAAACATCTTTATTAGAGTATAATTGCTTTACAATGGTGTGTTAGTTTCTGCTTTACAACAAAGTGAATCAGCTCTACATATATATATGTATATAATCTCCCCATATCTCCTCCCTTTTATGTCTTGCTCCCATCCTCCTAGAGGGGTGAACCCCTCTAGGTGGTCACAGAGCACCAAGCTGATCTCCCTGTGCTATGTGGCTGCTTCCCACTAGCTAGCTATTTTACATTTGGTAGTGTATATATGTCCAAGCCACTCTCTCACTTCATACCAGCTAACCCTTCTGCCTCCCTGTGTCCTCAAGTCCGTTCTCTATGTCTGTGTCTTTATTCCTGTCCTGCCCCTAGGTTCTTTAGAACCACTTTTTTTTTTAGATTGCATATATATGTGTTAGCATATGGTATTTGTTTTTCTCTTTCTGACTTACTCCATTCTGTATGACAGACTCTAGGTCCATCCACCTCATTACAAGTAACTCAATTTCGTTTCTTTTTATGGCTGAGTAATATTCCATTGTATATATGTGCCACATCTTCTTTATCCATTCATCTATCGATGGACACTTAGGTTGATTCCATGTCCTGGCTATTGTAAATACTGCTGTGATGAACACTGTGGTACATGACTGTTTTTGAATTATGGTTTTCTTAGGGTATATGCCCAGCAGTGGCATTGCTGGGTCATATGGTAGTTCTATTTTTAGTTTTTTAAGGAACCTCCATACTGTTCTCCATAGTGGCTGTACCAATTTACATTCCCACCAGCAGTGCAAGAGTGTTCCCTTTTCTCCACACCCTCTCCAGCATTTATTTTTTGTAGATTTTTTGATGATGGCCATTCTTGCAGAATCCTATTGCAGGATTCTTAACCACTGCACCACCAGGGAAGTCCTGTTGGAAGATTTTTAATCACAGTCTCATTTTCAGTGTTTGTGATTGGTCTGTTTATATTTTCTATTTCTTCCTGGTTCAGGCTCAGAAGTTTGTGCTTTTCTAAGAATTTGTCCATTTCTTGCAGTTTGTCCATTTTATTGGCACATAGTTGCTTGTAGTAATCTCTTATGATCCTTTCTATTTCTGCAGTGGCATTTGTTACTTTCTCTTTTTCATTTCTAATTCTATTGATTTGAGTCTTCTCCCTTTTTTTCTTGATGAGTCTGGCTAATGGTTTATCAGTTTTGTTCATCTCAAAGAACCAGCTTTTAGTTTTCTTGATCTTTGCTATTGTTTCCTTCATTTCTTTTTCATTTATTTCTCATCTTATCTTTATTGATTTCTTTCCTTCTGCTAACTTTGGGGTTTTTTTGTTCTTCTTTCTCTAATTGCTTTAGGCGTAAGGTTATGTTGTTTATTTGAGATGTTTCTTGTTTCTTGAGGTAGGATTGTATTGCTATAAACTCCCCTCTTAGAACTGCTTTTGCTGCATCCCATAGGTTTTGGGTCATTGTGTTTTCATTGTATTTGTTTTGAGGTACTTTTTGATTTCCTCTTTGATTTCTTCATTGATCTCTTGGTTATTTAGTAGTGTATTTAGCTTCCATGTGTTTGTATTTTTTACAAATTTTTTTCCTGTAATTGATATCTAGTCTCATAGCGTTGTGGTTGGAAAAGATACTTGATACAATTTCTGTTTTCTTAAATTCACCAAGGCTTGATTTGTCACCCAAGGTATGATCTATCCTGGTGAGTGTTCCATGAACACTTGAGAAGAAAGTGTATTTTGTTGTCTTTGCATGGAGTGTCCTGTAAATATCAATTAAGTCCATCTTGTTTAATGTATCATTTAAAGCTTTTGTTTCCTTATTTATTTTAATTTTGGATGATCTGTCCATTGGTGAAAGTGGGGTGTTAAAGTCCCCTACTATGAATGTGTTACTGTCAATTTCCCCTTTTATGGCTGTTAGTATTTGCCTTATGTATTGAGGTGCTCCTGTGTTGGGTCCATAAATATTTACAGTTGTTATATCTTCTTCTTGGATTGATACCGTGATCATTATGTAGTGTGCTTCTTTGACTCTTGTAATTGTCTTTATTTTAAAGTCTATTTTGCCTGATATGAGAATTGCTACTCCAGCTTTCTTTTGATTTCCATTTGCATGGAATATCTTTTTCCATTCCCTCACTTCCAGTCTGTATGTGTCCCTAGGTCTGAAGTGGGTCTCTTGTAGACAGCATATATACTGGGTTTTTTTGTATCCATTCAGCCAGTCTGTGTCTTTTGGTTGGAGCATTTAATCCATTTACGTTTAAGGTAGTTATCGATATGTATGTACCTATTACAATTTTCTTAGTTGTTTTGTGTTTGTTATTGTAGGTCTTTTCCTTCTCTTGTGTTTCCTGCCTAGAGAAGTTCCTTTAGCATTTGTTGTAAAGCTGGTTTGGTGGTGCTGGATTCTCTTAGATTTTGCTTGTGTGTAAAGGTTTTAATTTCTCCATTGAATCTGAATGAGATCCTTGCTGGGTAGAGTAATCTTGGTTGTAGGTTTTTCCCTTTCATCACTTTAAATATGTCCTGCCACTCCCTTCTGGCTTGCAGAATTTCTGCTGAAAGATCAGCTGTTAAGCTTATGGGGATTGCCTTGTATTTTTCCTTTTTTTAAAAGAAATTTATTTATTTTATTTATTTACTTTTGGCGGTGTTGTTTCTCTGTTGCTGTTCGTGGACTTTCTTTAGTTGCTGTGAGTGGGGGCCTCTTCATTGCAGTGTGCAGGCTTCTTATTGCAGTGGCTTCTCTTGTTGCAGAGCACGGGCTCTAGGCACACGGGCTTCAGTAGTTGTGGCTTGCAGGTTCTAGAGCGCAGGCTCAGTAGTTGTGGCACATGGGCTTAGTTGCTCTGTGGCATGTAGAATCTTCACGGACCAGGGCTCAAACCTGTGTCACCTGCATTGGCAGGCAGATTCTTAACCTCTCTGCCACCAGGGAAGCCCCACTTGTATGTTATTTGATGTTTTTCCCTTGCTGCTTTTAATATTTTTTCTTTGTATTTAGTTTTTGATAGTTTGATTAATATGTATCTTGGCTTGTTTCTCCTTGGATGTATCCTGTGTGGGACTCTGTGCTTTGTGGACTTGATTGACTATTTCCTTTTCCATATTAGGGAAGTTTTCAACTATAATCTCTTCAAATATTTTCTCAGTCCCTTTCTTTTTGTCTTCTTCTTCTGGGACCCGTATAATTCGAGTGTTGGTGCATTTAATGTTGTCCCAGAGGTCTCTGAGACTGTCCTCAATTCTTTTCATTCTTTTTTCTTTATTCTGCTCTGCAGTAGTTATTTCCTGTTTTAATTTAGTTTTTTGGTTATTTCCATTTTAATAACTTTATTTTATTTTTCTGTCTTTTCTTTTTTTCTCCCTTTCTGCAGTAGTTATTTCCTATTTTATTTTAGTTATTTCCTATTTTACTATTTTATCTTCCAGGTTACTTATCTGTTCTTCTGCCTCAGTTATTCTGCTATTGATTCCTTTTAGAGAATTTTTAATTTCATTTATTGTGTTGTTCATCATTGCTTGTTTGCTCTTTAGTTCTTCTGGTTTCTTGTTAAACGTTTCTTGTATTTTCTCCATTCTATTTCCAAGATTTTGGATCATCTTTACTATCATTATTCTGAATTCTTTTTCAGGTAGACTGCTTACTTCCTCTTCATTTGTTTGGTCTGGTGGGTTTTTACCTTGCTCCTTCATCTGCTGTGTGTTTCTTTGTCTTCTCATTTTGCTTAATTTACTGTGTTTGGCGTCTCCTTTTCGCAGGCTGCAGGTTCATAGTTCCCTTTGTTTTTGGTGTCTGTCCCCAGTGGCTAAGGTTGGTTCAGTGGGTTGTGTAGGCTTCCTGGTGAAGGGGACTGGTGCCTGTGTTCTGATGGATGAGGCTGGATCTTGTCTTTCTGGTGGGTAGGACCATGTCCGGTGGTGTGTTTTGGGGTGTCTGTGACCTTATTATGATTTTAGGCAGCCTCTCTGCTAGTGGGTGGGGTTGTGTTCCTGTCTTGCTAGTTGTTTGGCATAGGGTGTCCAGCATTGTAGCTTGCTGGTTGTTGAGTGGTGCTGGGTCTTAGCATTGAGATGGAGATCTCTGGGATAGCTTTTGCTGTTTGATATTACATGGAGCTGTGAGGTCTCTTGTAGACCAGTGTCCTGAACTCAGCTCTCCCACCTCAGAGGCACAGGCCTGACACCCGGCCGGAGCGTGAAGACACTGTCAGCCACATGGCTCAGCAGAAAAGGGAGAAAAAAAGAAAGAAAGACAGAAAAATAAAATAAAGTTATTAAAATGGAAAATTAAAAATTATTAAAAATAGAAAAATTAAAAAGTAATTAAAAAACAAAGAAGAGAGCAACGAAACCAAAAAACAATGATAACAAGTGCTAAAAAGTATATCAAAAAAAATGGACAAACAGAACCCTAAGACAGATGGTAAAAGCAAAGGTATACAGACACAGTCACACAAAGAAGCATACACATACACACTCACAAAAAGCAAAAAGGAAAAAAATATATCTATCTATATATTAAAAAAAAAGTAAGAGAGCAACCAAATCAATGAACAAATCTACTAGTAATAATAAGCTCTAATTACTAAACTAAGATAAACATAAAACCAGAAACAAATTAGATGCAGAAAGCAAACCCCAAGCCTACAGTTGCTCCCAAAGTCCAGTGTCTCAATTTTGGGATGATTCGTTGTCTATTCAGGTGTTCCACAGATGCAGGGTACATCATGTTGATTGTGGAGATTTAATCCACTGCTTCTGAGGTTGCTGGGAGAGATTTCCCTTTATCTTCTTTATTTGCACAGCTCCCAGGGGCTCAGCTTTGCATTTGGCCCCACCTCTGCGCTTAGGTCGCCTGAGGACGTCTGTTCTTCACCCATACAGGACAGGGTTAAAGGAGCAGCTGATTAGGGGGCTCTTGCTCACTCAGGCTGGGGGGAGGGAGGGGTGCGGCGGCAGAGGCCAGCATGATGTCGCAACAGCCTGAGGTGCGCTGTGTGTTCTCCCGGGGAGGTTGTCCCTGGGTCACGCTCTCTTCCGTGGCTCCAAAGCTCCCCCCACCCAGCACCCCTGTCTCTGCCCGCGAAGGGGCTTTCCTAGTGTGTGGAAGCTTTTCCTCTTTCACAGCTCCCTCCCAGGGGTGCAGGTCCTGTCCCTATTCTTTGTCTTGGTTTTTTCTTTTGCCCTACCCAGGTACGTGGGGAGTTTCTTGCCTTTTGGGAGGTCTGAGGTCTTCTGCCAGCTTTCGGTATGTGTTCTGTAGGAGTTGTTCCACATGTGGTTGTATTTCTGATGTATTTGTGGGGAGGAAGGTGATCTCCACGTCTTACTCCTCTGCCATCTTGAAGGTCTCCCTCAGAGTTTCTTGATCTGTTTCCTGCTAAGAAACAGGAAAAGAAACTTTGATTGAATTAGGTCAGAAGTTTTTAACTGACAGAAAGAAGTGATTGTAAAATTTTTTTTTTGAATTTTTGATGCTTGTCTCTGCTATTATATTTTTATTCTCTTTGGCACACTTTATATACAATTTTATTAGAACTTTTCAAGTTGAAACAACCTGCTCTGTCATTGAGGTGGGCCTGGGATAACTCCTAAACCGTTTTCTAAACTGTCTCTAATTCTTTCATCATATGCTTACTTGAATGGTGACCAAAATAGTGTACTAGGCCATTTTATTAAGGGAATAAATAATTTGAGACTTTTTTTGGCATCTTATTTTCTCAGATTGCGGGACCAAAAGAAGTTCAGCTTTTACATCTTGAGTAAAAACCTTTATTTCCCTATGTCTTATTTATACCTTTCTACGCAAAATTATTTTAGAAGGTGCTTGAGTTTACCCAGGGTTGATTGTTCCCTTAAACTAAAAGCTTAAGTGGGGGAAAACATAACTAACATTGTTTAAAGCATTAAAATAAGGGAGAAAGTAAGTTTTGCTCCAAGTATACCTTTCTTTCCTTTTCTCACTGTGTTGGTTGGAATCTGAATTTTTAAGTCATTTTTTTCTGTTGCTTTCTTGAGAAAATAAATGCAGTATGATCTTGCATGATAGTTGCTGAAGTTTTTACGTTTTAATAGTTACAGTTTCTTCCATTTTGGAAGTTGAATGACAGCCTATAGGATTGTCTGTGAATCACATGAATATAAATACTTTTTGGTTCTACTTGGTGCATTAAAAATTGCTATAATAAATTTATATGCAATTTTTATCCTTTAACTTCTTCCTTTGAATAGCCTCTTTTAAAACATAAACGTTTCCACAGTTTAACCACCGAATGGGCTGATTCTTGTTGGTTTTGTGAATGATTTCCATAATTCTCTCTTTGCTAAGTAAGGGGGAAAATGTCTTTAGAAGTGCTTCTGTGCTTTTCTGCATGGTTACGTGTTGATTTTACTCATGTTGTGTCTTAAACTGACAAACATAATTTGTTAGAGAATGTATGTTGTGGGCTGAAAATGACACTATTAATATAAAACGTCAATTTTGAAATCATTTTATGGTGGAATTTTCAGTGAAAAAGACTTAAGAATTGGGCTTCCCTGGTGGTGCAGTGGTTAAGAATCTGCCCGCCAATGCAGGGGACACGGGTTCGAGCCCTGGTCTGGGAAGATCCCACATGCTGCGGAGCAACTAAGCCCGTGCACTGCAACTACTGAGCCTGTGCTCTAGAGCCCATGAGCCACAACTGCTGAGCCCATGCGCCACAACAGCTGAAGCCCGTGCACCTAGAACCTGTGCTTTGCAACAAGAGAAGCCACTGCAATGAGAAGCCCGCGCACCACAATGAAGAGTAGCCCCCGCTCGCCGCAACTAAAAGAAAGCCCGCGCACAGCAATGAAGACCCAATGCAGCCAAAAATAAATAAATAAATAAATTAAAAAACAAAGTAGAATAAAACCAATCTAAATTACTGAAAGCTGTGAATTCGGCAATATGTAATTAAAAAATTTAGCTTTCTTACCAAACTATAGTTTATGATTTCATAGCAGTTACAAAAAAGTCATCTGTCACCTTACCACTTTCCTTATTAGACTTAATTTTTTCTGTTTTCTTCTAGTTCTTTATCATTCACATAATTTTTAAATGATTTAAATCGTAACAGATGTAATTTTTATAATAATACATCTATGATAACTTCTGTTAGGTATATATAGAAATTCCAGTTAGTGGTAATGTTCTAGATTGATATTATGTGGGTTTGCCTTAATAAAAAAGTAGCTAAATATTATTCATATTGTAAGAGTATTAAACTAGAAGTTTGACATATTTATTTTTCTATTGTGACCTGGGACAAGTTACTTAGCTTCTCCATTTCTGTCACTTGTAGATTGAGGATACTCTTATTTCGTTAGTCAACTTCTCAGGGTTTTTAAAAGAAATCAAATGAAATAATCAAGGTGAGAGAACATTGAATAGTATATAGGCCTCTACAGATTACAAGTTATAGCTAATCAGCAAATTTATTTGCATATCAACAATTAATATGCTGAAGTCTTTGAATATATTTCTTCTGTAGAAGGTTAAACAGTTCTTTTCCTTAGTCTTCTCCCATGTTGAAATACTTTCTTTAAAATATAACATAAAAGTTAGTTTCAACTCAATTTAGCCAAACAACCCCAAATTCTATGTTAGTGGAGTTCAAATTACTGAAAATCTGCTAAATGTTTACAATACTTAGTTGCAGTTTTGACTTTTGTTAAATAAATTATTTTTCTCTGTAGTGTAAACATTTTTTTAAAAATCTGAGTTTATGTGGGAACTTAAATTACTTCTACATTTGAGAATATGATAAGATTTTTTTTTTTTTTTTAGGTTGCTCTACAACCATTTGGTAAGCTTCTTTTCTAAGATTATGTATTATTCAACCTCTTTTTTCTTTCTTTAATCCCGGAGGGCCAACTCCATGGCCTGGCAGTTTCCATTGGTACCTCTTACGTTACTTAAAAATTTGTAGTGCAGACACATGAAGAAGAATGAGACAGATGAGTTGACAGAAAAGAAAAGAGAAAGTTGAAAAAGAAAATGTTGGATGGTAGAAACTGCCTAAAGGACCACAAATAATTCCTTCTGGGGCTGTATGTTGGCTCCATGGTTTAGGTCATGGGTCATCAATTAAGTTATCAGCCTAAGTATGCTGCTTCTGTGAACTCCCATGGTGAGTATTTTACTTGCCAACTGTAGCCTGTCTGACTTGTTACACCAGCTGACTAAAATACTGTAAATAACTCTTACATATATTTTTATGTGTGACAGTTATCAGGAATAGGTGTTAAGTTCATTAGATGACCCATTTTATATATTTGTTTTGGTTGTGGACCCTTGTATTCTTGAACTACAGGCTTCATATGAAATTAGCTTTTTTCCCCTACCAACAAATGTTCTTTCTTGTTTATTTGTCAGTTTTGGAAAACCACTTGCCATCTGACAGTGGTACTCTGTTGATGAATGAAGGGATGCGTGCTGTAACAGTGAGCTCTGGTCTTTTTATTTTCATACACGAACTAATGGCAGGGTCTCCCTGAGGTTGTGGTGGAGAGCAGATCTAACCATCAAGGCCAGGGTTGTTTTTCTTCTCTTCTGTCACCTCATGAATCATGGCTCATGACATCTTGGACACATTTTCTGCATAAATGGATGATATAGTTGATCATCTCTTTTTATAATGAAAAATATCCACAGTTTTTTACTTCATATTTGCTAATTTTTTTCTTTCTATCACAATTGAACATTTCTGTATCCTCTTCACTATACCATTCTTCAAGTTAAGGCCAGAGTTGTTTGTCATGTAAGAGGATTGTAACACAGAGTTTAAATCCAAAGAAGTTGTAAACTGTACAGTGGTTTCTTGATATGCCCCACCATCCATGTTAGTTGATACAAAAATTGTCTGCCTGGTACAGTGAAAGAATTTAGGTGGTGTTGAATAGAATTTGTTTTAAATTTACAGTGACATGATACTTTGCCAGTTAGATGTCACATCCTTTATGAATTCCTCTCTATAGGCAGTTTTAAAGGGAAAAAAAATCTGTATTTGTCATGAAGGTTCTTATGCTTGCTTACTGTCAACACATGCTTATCTGAATATAAAGATCATTGGATTTGGTGTCAAAAGATCTGGGTTTGTAATTTTGCAGATTTAGGAATATGTACGGGTTAAGCCACAGTTATGCATTTTGGTTTATACATTTTGGTGGGAATGGTAATTGGTTAAATCTTTCTGGAATGTAATTTGCAGTATTCATCAGAACAGAAGTGTCACTGACCTAGCAATTCCACTTCTAGAGTTTATGTTAAGGAGATGATTGGACAAGTTCAGAGATGTATGTATGAAGACATTGATAGCAATGTTTATAACAGAAAATTGCTAACAATCCTAAGTGTCCAGATGAATGAACAAATAAAAATGGTGCATCTGCACACTGGAACAATATATAGTCATTAATAATGATTATGTGTTTATAGATATGGAAAAATCCACAGCATATTAAGTAGTTAAAGCCAGTTATAAAATCGTTCATATAGCATAATCTCGTTGAAGCAAAATTGTGTTATATAATATTAATTTTAAAAATGTGTGTATTTATATAATTCTTCTGTGTAAGTTTTTATACCTTTATTTTTATGTTTCTTTTTTTTAACTTGTTATTTTGAAATAATTATAGATTCACAGGACGTTGCACACGCGCGCGCGCACACACACACACACACACACACACACACACACACAAAGTAGTACAGGGGAGGTTCTTTGCATCCTTCCCTGTTTTCCCCAATGGTAACATCTTGTGTAACTCTAGTTCAGTACCAAAACCAGGAAATTGACACACAAAAGTTATTGAGATTTCAGCAATTAGTTATACATGCACTCATTTGTGTGTACATGTATAGCTCTGTACAGTTTTATCACATGTGTAACCACCACCACAATCAAGATGCATAACTGTTTCATACCAGCAAGGCTCCCTTGTGCTTTCCCTTCATAGCCGCACCCATTCTTTCTATCTTCCGCATCTCTAAACCCTGGCAGCCAGTAATCAGTTTTCCATCTCTATAATTTTTTTATTTCAAGAAGGTTGTGTAAGTGGAATTATACAATATGTAACGTTTTGAGATTGGCTCTTTCATTCAGCATAGTGTCTTTGAGATCTATTCAGGTTGTTCTGTGTATCATAGTTCGTTCCTTTTTTTTTTGTTGAGTAGTATTCCGTGTTGTGTGTATACTATAGTTTGTTTCTGTTTAAAGACTTATTGAAGGACATTTGGATTGTTTCCAGTTTTGGGCTGTTATGAATAAAGCTGCTATGAACATTTGTGTACAGGTTTTTGTGTGAATATAAGTTTTTATTTCTTTGAGATAAATGCTCACGAGTTCAATGACTGGGTTATATGGTAAATGCTTAGTTTTATACAAAACTGCCCAAACTGTTTTCCAGAGTGGCTGTATCACTTTACATTCTCACCAGTAATGTATGTGATAACCAGTTTCTCTGCATCCTTGCCAGCATTTGATGTCACTGTTTTTTATTTTAACAGTTCTGATTGGTGTGTAGTGTTTCCTCCTGGTGGTTTTTAGTATGGTTCATTTTTACAATAATAAATACAAATTATTTTCTTTTTTAAAAAAGAAAAATTACTTAGATATAAGTTTCTTTTCTGCCAGTTATTAAACGTTACTTAATACTGAGAAGTTTTGCTAGGTGAATAAGGAATATTGATTTCCTTTGTAATCCACTAGTGTTATACTTCTACTGTAGTAACATATTAATGGAAATAAAATCAAAGCAGATCATCTACAGTTGTTTGACACAGCTGTTTTGATACTATTTCAAAATGTAAAACTACTTCAAAAATTACTAAATTATGCCTTATACTTCCCCTCTGCCCCATGGAGGGAAGAAAGGTGAAGACTGGCAAATTACTTATAAGATGTATTAAGGAATAAATATATGCAAAGTTTGACAGTTTAACACTTGTAGATTCATTTCATTTTGTTGTTGAGGGGTTAGGGAGCTCACATGTATTGAGCAGAGTGTTGAGCACTTTCCACATGTTGCTACGTAGTCCTTACAACTATCCTATCAGATGGTGGCATCCTTACACCATTTACATATGAGGAAACTGAGCCGCTCAAATTAAGTATCTTGGCTAGTCATACCAATAGGAATGAGGAAGCTGGAACTTAAATATGTGGCTTTGGAATCTTTCCATTGTATGGGAGCATATGTTGTCTTCAGTAACGGGAATGGTTGGAAATCCACGCGAGCAGTACGCAGGAATGAGTTTGTTAATTGATGGTAATGGTTAAATCGAGAGGGTAGTACACTTGGAGTATAAGAGTTGAAAGTGACCAGTCTGTGAATCTAGTGGGAACAGAATCATCTATATTATTTCTGTTACTGTTTCTTACTAGTGTTCCAATTTGGTATATTATTTTAGTGGAATTAAACTAGAATTTTTTTTTTCTTTTTTGACCACACCATGCACCATGTGGCATCTTAGTTCCCTGACCAGGGATCACACCTGTGCTCCCTAAATTGGGAGGGCAGAGTCTTAACCACTGGACTGACAGGGAAGTCCCTAAACTAGAATTTTTAAAGATTATGTAGTTGACTGTGTTCTGCTTTAGTCATAGTAGTTTATCCAAGTTTGCTGGCCCAACAGTTGGCAGCAGTGGTTAACTATTGTGGTGGTTGTATCTGGTTAGGCTTTATTATATGTACTACTAGAGGCATTATTGTTGTTGCTGTTGACATTGTCCTTTTGTTTTTTGCTAAAAATTTGAAGATGATTGAAGACATTTAACCATTGTACACCTGGGGCACCTCGCTGCTCTGTGAAGAGTTCTGTTAGTGTGTCTATATATATTATAATATTCCAGCTGGGTTGTTTTTTTTTTAAATATTTATTTATTCATTTGGTTGCATTGGTTCTTAGTTGCGGCAGGCGGGCTCCTTAGTTGCAGCACGTGGGCTCCTTTGTTGCAGCAGGCTGTCTCCTTAGTTGTGGCTCCAGGGCTCCTTAGTTGCAGCATGCATGTGGGTTCTAGTTTCCTAACCAGGGATCAGACCCGGGCCCTCTGCACTGGGAGCGTGGAGTCTTATCCATTGCATCACCAGGGAAGTCCAGTTAGTGTATATTTTTGATTTTTTTTAAAATTTATTTTTGGCTGCATTGGGTCTTCGTTGCTGTGTGCGGACTTTCTCTAGTTCGGTGAGTGGGGGCTACTCTTCGTTGTAGTGTGCAGGCTTCTCATTGCGGTGGCTTCTCTTGTTGCAGAGCACAGGCTCTAGGCGTGTGGGCTTCAGTAGTTGCAGCAGTTGGGCTCAGTAGTTGTGGTGCACGGGCTTAGTTGCTCCGTGGCATGTGGGATCTTCCCGGACCAGGGATCAAACCCGTGTCCTCTGCATTGGCAGGTGGATTCTTATCCACTGTGCCACCAGGGATGTCCAGTTAGTGTATATTTTTGATTCTATGCTTATTGGCTTCCTATTTTATGTAGGATAAAATCCAAATTCCTTTAGATGGCATTAAGATTCTTCTCTCTTTTGCTCTATTTTACCTTGCAAGTCTTCTCTGCTACCTACACGTCCCAGTTACTTAACCTTGTCATGATGTATGTTGGCGCACTCAGCAGAGGTGGCAGAGATGACATTGATTATTTGAGACATAACTTAGAAGTAATCCAGCTGTGTTATTGGTATTCATTGGGGAATTTTGTTGTGGAAACTGTCACTGGAGCATGTGGAGAGTGAGAGGTTGACGTTGATGTTCTCTCCCGAGGGAGAGTCTTTTCATGAAATCTAAATAAGGAAGGGAATAGACTTAGGATATAGCCCAGAAATGGCGACATAATGTTTAAGAACTTCCCTATAGTTGTGAAAATCTTGATAACCACTTCCTTGCCGAATTATCTTCAGGGAAGCCCAATGAATGTTCTTAAAACTGGAAAAATCCCTTAGACCAGTTTCAAATTTTCCAGTGTGTGTGTGAGAGCTTCTTGGGCATGGCTCTCCAGTCCCATAGGTCTCATTGTCCATCGGGGTGTCACCCGCAAAACTGAGATTCCTGTTCTGTGAATCCATCTGTTTATGTTGTTGCTGGAATGATAGCAGCTCTGAGGAGGAGGAGCCTGGTCTGCTGTCACATATAAGGATTGCTTCAGACAGAGTCACACCGGGCCATTGGAGCAATATGATTGTTTATCTAGAGTTTAGTTCCTTTAGCAAATGTTTGATTAAGAGATGAGTTGTTTTAAGTATTTATCCCTAATCTCTCATTAATGACATTTTCCATATTGACCTGGTTGTGGAGTTTATGTATACAGGAAGTTTGAAGACCTCTGTGTGATATTAATTTACTTAATCTGTATTGGTATGAATATTTGCTGCCTTTTTGCCCCCCTTTTGTATGCCTCCAGTGCCCCAAATCTGCCTTCAGAAACAGCATTTGTTTTCTAATTGTAATTGTCTTGGAAACATTGGCATATTTTGCATTTCAATTTTACTTTTATTTACTGCAAATGATGATTTGTAAGTTGCCTGCTACCAGAACATCTGAGTTCATTTGTTTAACTAAACAGTACTGTGCAAAAATGCCTATAAACACGCGGCCACAGTTACCAACCACCCCGGTTGCTTACCACCTCATTTTAGCTCTACATCAAGCACATGGGAAAGATTATTCTTAAAATGTTCCGAAAAGTTTAGAAAATTGGAGGATGGAGGGATGGGAGGAAAGGAATTCTATTATAACAGTCAGTGTGTTGCTTTTGGCAGGGGTGTGCTTGGCTGATTTCCTTTGTAGAAATAACACTGCAACAAACAGAGCTTTATGAATCCTTCATTTAATAGGTAATTGCCATGTGTTCTTCTTTTGACTGAGCCACTGTACCAGGCGTGGTGGGGGAAGGCACGGATGAATGAGACATTTTCTCTGTTCTCAGGGAGGTTATAATCTGGATACTCAAGATGCTTCTGATCGGCAGTGGTGATTGTTGAGGAAGTGTGGTAGCTGTGGTGCTGTTTCAGATCACGGCCATGTGTAGGGGATGCAGGCTTGAGGGGCCTAATTACAGAATGGTAGGTGCTGGCTGGCTAACCACAAGCCAGAGCTTCTAGCAGAGGTGGGATAGTTCCCAGCTTTTCCCGTCTCTTCATCCTTGAGTGACAAAGAAACCAGCCTGCTTCAAAAAGTTATATTATTTTACATTTAGAAACAAATAAGTGTCTTTAAAAATATTTTAATAAAAATTTAAACTTGGGGGCAGATGTTGCCTTGAAATCTGGGGAGTGTGAAGTGTTTCTTGAGGGCCGGGGAAGGAATTTTGTCCTCTGGTAATGAAGTGTCTGACAAAGGCTTTCATTGATTCAGTGCATTTTGATTAAGTGCCTGATTTGTACCAGGCTGAGAATGCTGTGATGAGCAAGGAGCACACAGTCTAGGGGGGCCACAGACATAACTTGGCAGTCTTGCCACCGGGTGCTCAGTTTCATGATTGGGTGCTGTTGGGACAGAAAGCAGGCTTCTTACCTGGTCTTTGGTGATCAGAGGTGGTTTTCTAGAGGAAATGGTGTCCAAACCAACCTCACTAATACATGTTGGGATTAATTCTTTTTTTCAGGCTAATACTGTATTCAAAAGAAATCAGAACCTGGTTTTTGTTTTTGTTTGGGGAACACTCAATACCTTTCTGTTGAGAATGAGTTGAGAAACTGAACTCCATACCCCAGCCATCTGGTATATTATTCCAGGCTTGTAATTGATCGTTCTCCAGTGTTGATTAACTCTGCTTCCCAGAACCTTCCAGGCTCTCTGTGACTGCCATACCTTTGCATACGCATTCTTTGTGTCTGGAAAGCCGTCCCTTTTTGTCTGCCCAACTGCCTTCTCTTCCTCCTTCAGGACAGACAGTCACTTCCTCCAGGATGCCTTCCTTGAGTGCTAAGAGGGTAGGTTGGGACAGGGCCGGGCTTGATCTGCGTACTTCCCCTGCACCAAATAGTCTGTCTGATTCTTCATTCCTCTGTGTAGCCTGGAGGCAGAGGCAGCATCTTTCACAGAGCCCAGCATGTCCTGGGCACCCAGGCAGTGTTTGTTGAACAAGCAAATTCCGAAGCTTTTGAAGATTGTAGCCACATGTATATAATTGAAGCTCTTGGTTCCAACTGGTTTTAAGAGAGTGTTATTGACTCAAAGTAGAAGCACCAGTGAAACAGACTTTATGCATGTGGTCTAGTTATTAGCCTCATAAAACTCTTTACAGTCTTTTGCATTTTATACGTCTTTACTTTTATTTTTTGCCCGAGTAACCCATAAACTGAGTAATTCATAGTTTTCACTTCTTGCCAACTACTGATGTATATTATTAAATCTGACCACAGTGATTTATTATAATAGAAGTCTCTTGGTTATTAACAAAAATCAATTTGATTTAGCATATGTCAGAAAGAGGGGCTTATGTGATGAAGAGAAAGGGCTGTCTCATAGAATCCCAGATGAGAAACACAGCTAGGCTTCAGGAAGAACTGGTCCGAAGAATTACAAGGCCAGCAGGAATCCTGACTGTCCTTTTTGTTTATCTCTGCTGCTCAGTGGATAGAGGATGGCTTCCTATAACCCTCAGCATGGCAGGCCAGTTCCAGCCATACGGAGAACCTGTCTTTACATCTCAATTCCAAATTCCCCAAGGCTCTGGCATAGCTTTTGTTAGATGCCTATCTCTGAGCCATCAGCTATGGCCAGGGAGTGGGGGTCAGGCTGAACAAGCCCTGTCTGCTTCTGCTCACCCCTGAGGAGTAGGTGGGAAGGTAGAAGAAAGGGAGGGGGAGGACAGTAGACAGATCATATGAGGTGGGCAGACTCTCCAAAAATGTCTAATACAGGGATAAAGACCAGGGACATGCAAACAGTTGACTATAGAATCATTTCTAGGTACTTTTGGCTAAAAATTTTTCAATCTTAGGAGAAACTTAAAGATTACTTTGGAAAGATATTTATCTTTTTGAATATGAATATAATTTGAGATTCTTAAGGTAATGGCATATTCACTGAAGTAATTAGTTTTAGCTTTGTGTATATGTACAGTACTTCTTATACATGATACTGTCTTCAATTGCTGGGAGACAAGTTCTAGAGTAGCTCTAATAGAAATAAAAGGTTAGATTGGAATGTATTTGAAGTTTTCTAGTAGCCATGTTAAAAATGTAAAATAAAAGAGGTGAAATTAATTTTAACAGTATGTTTTATTTAGCTCAGTATATCCCAGATATTATAATTTCATGAACATAAAGATTGATAATGAAGTATTTTCTGTTTTTAAAAAAATCTTCGAAATCTGGTATGTATTTTGTGTTACAGTTCATCTCAGTTGGGACTGGCCACTTTTCAGGTGGTCAGCCACTACATGTAAGCTAGTGGTTACCATATTGGACAGCATAGTTCTAGAAATAGCTAAAGTAATCCATTTTCTTTCATAGTTTCTCTAAAATTTTCTTGTCAAAAGCATTGGTGCTTATGGATTGTTTTTTTTAAAAAGTATGCTTCAGCAGCAACAGCAGAGAACCCTGGGAGGTAGGGGTTTTTAAACTAGCCCTTGAAAGAGTTGCCCATTTGGAGGATTTGCTATGTGCCATGTGTGTTGGCAGAAAACAACAAAATTTTTAAACCAGTCACCAGGCTGTAAAGTTGGTTCTTGTTCTTCCGCTGATTCCTGGAATGTTACTTAAACTCCTTGGAAGCCTCAGTTTGCTTATCTATTGAAATAGGGTTTATAATTGTCCTGCTCATTAGAAGAGGTTCTCATGTGCTAATAAATTTGAAAGTGCTTTGAAAAACTTTTAAAGGGTTACATAGATGTAAAGCATTATTTTAATTTATTAACTGGGAAAAAAGCACTGTATTTTGGAATCAATAGTAGCTCATTTATTGAGGTTTTACTTTGTGCCAGGCACTGTTCTAAGTGCCTTATACATATTACATAACTTAATAACCACACCTTTTGAAACAGGTACTGTTTTTATCATCTCTGTTTTATGTATGAGAAAACTGAAAGAAGGTTAAACGATCCCTAGGTTATATAGCTAGTAACTAGTTGAATTGGAATTGGAATGCACTTTTTTCTCTAAATTGTGGCAAAATGCACACAACATAAGATTTATCATTTTAGCCATTTCTAAATGTTTACTTCTGTAGTATTAAGTAAATACATTCACAATGTTTTTTTTTAATTAATTAATTAATTAATTTTTGGCTGTGTTGGGTCTTTGCTGCTGCACGTGGGCTTTTCTCTAGTTGGAGCGAGCGGGGGCCACTCTTCATTGCGGTGCGCGGGCTTATCATTGCAGTGGCTTCTCTTGTTGCGGAGCACAGGCTCTAGGCGTGTGGGCTTCAGAAGTTGTGGGGCACGGGCTTAGTTGCTCCGCGGCATATGGGATCTTCCCGGACCAGGGCTCGAACCCGTGTCCCCTGCATTGGCAGGTGAATTCTTAACCACTGCGCCACCAGGGAAGTCCTACATTCACATTGCTGTTTAACTATCTCCATCGTCCATCTCCAGAACTTTTTCATCTTCCCCAAATGAAGCTCCATACTCATCACATACTAACTTGCTATCCCTGCCCCATCCCCCCACCTCCCTGTTCCCAACCACACCAATAGCAACCACCATTCTACTTTGTCTCTATGGATTTGACGTGGACTCATACAGTATTTGTCTTTTTGCAACTGGTTTATTTCACTTAGCATAATGTCTTCAAGGTTCATCCATGTTGTAGCGTGTGTCAGAACTTTTCCTTTTTAAGGCTGAGTAATATTCCATTGTATGTATGTACCACATTTTGTGCCATCATTCATCTGTTGATGGACACTGGTTGCTTCCACCTTTTGGCTATTGCGAGTAATGCTGCCATGAATGTGGGTGTACAAATATCAGTCCTTTTGGGTATATGTATACCCAGAAGTGGAATTGCTGGATCATATGATAATTCTCTTTTTGATATTTTGAGAAGTTGCCATACTGTTTCTCATAGCACTTGCTCCATTTTACACACCCATCAGCAATGCACGAGGGTCCCAGTTTCTCTACATCCCCTCCAACACTTTTTTTCCTTTTCTCTTCCCTCCCCTCCTCTCCCATCCCCTCCCGTTCTTTTTTTTTTAATAATACTATCCTAATGGTGTGAAGTAGTATTCACTGTGGTTTTAATTCGCATTTCCCTAATGACTAGTGATGTTGAACATCTTTTCATATACCTGTTGGCCGTTTTTATGTCTTTGGAGAAATGTCTGTCTGAATCCTTTGCAGATTTTTAAACTGGGTTGTTTGGGGTTTTTTGTTGTTGTTGAATCAGAGTTTTTAAAAAATATATCCTGGATATTAGTGCCTTATCAGGTATGTGATTTGCAAACATTTTCTCCCATTCTGTTGGGTTGACTTTTCACTCTCTTGGTAGTATCCCTTGATGTGCAAAAGTTTTTAATTTTGGTTAAGTCCAATTTATTTATGTTTTCTTTTGATGCCTGTGTTTTTGGTGTCATATGTAAGAAATTACTGCTGGATCCACTGTCCTGTAGCTTCCCCAGTTTTTAAATCTAAGAGTTTTATGTCTTTCTCTCCTATCTCTGTGTCAATTTGCATTGGCTTCTGTTTTTCTGTATATTTATAAATTATTGAAGCTTATGTCTGTGTTTTCTCTCTTTTCTTGCCTTGTTTCTTTTTTGTTGTTGTTGAACTATTTGAAAGTATTATAGAAAAATAATGGCATTTTTCTAAATAACTATAATCCTGTGATCAGTACTTCCTTGGAAATGGGCACATGAGGCCCCTGCCTTGTGCTCTGTGTTTGAGAATACCTTTCTCGAATTTTTCTAAGTCCCATCAGCCCCACCTCTCCTCCCTGCCTCAATACCTAAAAGGCAAGGCGCCCCAAGTGCTTTTCTTTAGGAGTCTCATGTTGAGAATTATAGTAAATTTTCTAATTACATTGAGAATAGAAGCTTTATTTAGCTGATATTATTGTTTACCACTGTACACCTTATTTTCCTTCTAAATTGTCTTTCTTTTTATGTATTTCTTTAACTGGTTAGTATGTACATAGTTAATGTTATAGTTATTAATTACCTTTTTTCTCATTTTCCAGTACCGAGTTGAAGCTCTTGGAGGAGGCAACCATTTCAGTCTGCAGGTCTTTAGGTAAGGAGGAAAAATGAATGTGTGTGTGTGTATGTGTGTGTGTGTGTGTAATGTGTATATATATGTATGTGTGTGGAGACAGTTATTTCAAAATTTCTGTTACAGATTTTGCTGGTACAATGTGAATTGAATTAATGAAGTGATATATTTTTGTTGATGATGATAATTATAATTGTACTAATAATTATATTCTTGGTGCTTATTGATGCCTCTAGAGGTTCTCATTCAGTTAACAGCAATGAGACACATGCTTGGTTTATTTGCAGTAGTGGTAATGGACTCCACTAAGCCGTAGAGCTTATGCTTTTTACAAATTTTGAAATACTGAGAAAAACCCGAAATATTCTTTGTTTTGTAGTTGCATGTGTAGTTCCTAGAGAATATGGATCATTCATCCTTTGCTTTGCCAACTGCACGTACTAAATATGCTGTTGCTGGCTGTGTTAACTAGAATAATTATCACTCATTAATAGGAAAATATATTAGGAATCTTCTCAAATTAGTAATAACAACTTGATATTATGGTAAAGTGCATGGGCTCTGGAATTATTTTATGGTCTTAATTATAGCTCTGTTATTACTAGCTGAGCTTTAATTTCCTCATCTAAATTGCAGGATTCTCATGGGAAGAAGTCAGATAACATACGAAACATCCAGTATAGTGCCTAGCATCTCGTCATTATTCATTATTTATGTCAACAAATGTTACCTTTTTTTGGACCTCATTTCTCAAATACTTTGCTTTCAAATTGGTAGCAATTGGAAAGAAATGTATGCTTTAAAAAATGTGAATGGTTATACTTACATTTCATTGTTGCTTTGAAAATTAGAGATAACGTATCTGTGAAACGACTGGTGGACAGGAGCTTAATAAGTGATGACGAGCTTGTTTTTAAATCAAGCTTATGGATGTGCTCCATGTAAGCTATGTGGCTAACTCCCATATAAGTTACTCTGCCAAAAACAGTCTTTGATGAAATATTTTTGCTTTTAAAAACAAATTATGTTGGTAATGATAGAGGTGGTATTATAATAGTTGCCTTGAATTTTGTCTGCAGTTATAACCATAGATTTGAGGATTTTGCGCTAAACAGAGCTGACTATCAAAAACCTATATGACAGTTTGCTGAGAATTAATTTTATGTAACAGTGATATTAATGCAGTTATTATGATGATGGTTTTTAATGTGACCTTGGGGTTTTACAAAAATAACATTTTTTTTTTTTTTAAAAATAACATTTTAAAATTGGGAGTAATAGTTACTTATTAATACAATGTGGAAAGCATACTAAAATGTAAAAAAGGCAGTAATTGCTCATATTCCACAACACTGACATAGCTATTGGTAATATTTTGCCTTCTGTTATTTATTCTTTGGATATACATTTACATGCATATTAAATACACATACTCAATTATTTTAATCTGTGTTTTTCACTTGATATTATGTATCTAAGTGTGTCATTCTATATTTAAAACTACTTTGGAGAATAGCAAATATATATATATATATATATATACACACACACACATTTAATTCCCCAAATTCTAACAATATAGTGGTATAGTTAAAATTAAAGTCTTCCCATATTAAACAGTGCAGGAAATCATTGCTAGTCTTTTGTGATAAGACTAAAATTTTATCAGTAATTCTGTGTATATTGACTTATATGCACAATTTTATGTAAGTGGTATTATTTCTATGTTTTCATTTAGCAGTATTCAGGAACTTCTTTCCACGTTAATAGATATAAATGTAAATCAATTTTAAGGGCTATGTGGGTATGTAGCTATTCTCTCTTTTTTTTCTTTTTTGGGTCTGAAAATGTTTTCATTTTTCCTTTGCTTGTGGAGGATATATTTGCTGGGTGTAGAATTCTAGGTTGGCATTAATTTCTTTCCATACTTTAAATATACCATTTTGTTATTTTTCTGGTTACTCTCATTTTTGTTAAGATTAAAACTGTCAAAAAAAAAAAGCTGTTGTTCCTTTGAAAACAATGGAATTGTGTTGTTCCTTTGAAAACAATGGAATTTTTTTCTTCTGGATGCTTTTAATTTTTTCTTTTTTTTTTAAAGAAGATGTTGGGGGTAGGAGTTTATTTATTTATTTATTTATTTTTGCTGTGTTGGGTCTTCGTTTCTGTGCAAGGGCTTTCTCTAGTTGTGGCAAGTGGGGGCCACTCTTCATTGCGGTGCGCGGGCCTCTCACTATCACGGCCTCTCCTGTTGTGGAGCACAGGCTCCAGATGCGCAGGCTCAGTAGTTGTGGCTCACGGGCCCAGCCGCTCCGCGGCATGTGGGATCTTCCCAGACCAGGGCTCGAACCCGTGTCCCCTGCATTGGCAGGCGGACTCTCAACCACTGCGCCACCAGGGAAGCCCTAAGTTTTTCTTTTTTGTCCTTTGGTTTTCAACATCTTAGAATATGCTGAGGAGTATTTTTCCTTCCTTCTCTCCTTCCTTCCTTTTTTCTCTCCTTCCTCCCTCCCTCCCTGCTTGAGGTTTGTAGAGCTTGTTAAATCTGTGGGTTGATATCTTTCATCTGTTTTGGAAAATTCTCAGCCATTATCGATTTATACATTGTTACTGTCCTATTCTGTCTCTCCTCTCCTTCTAGGGTCTCTGTTATATTTGTGTTAACATTTTCATTGTGTTGCATAGGCTTGTTAGGCTCGCTCTCTCTTTTTTTTTTTTTGTATTTTATTTTCTTTTTTACTTTCTCTCTGACCTTCCGTAGGATATTTTTTTTATTAATGTCTTTAGTTTACTAATCTTTTTTCTGGTAAACACATCTATTGAGATTTTTAAAATAAAATTTTAATTTTAGAATAGCTTTAGATTTATAGAAAAGTTGCAAAGCTATGTAGAGAGTTACCATATAACCCTCTTCAGTTTCCTCTGTTGTCAACATCTTACATTAATATGGTACATTTGTTACACTAAGGAATCAACAGTGGTACATTACTATTAACTAAACTTGACCCTTTATTCAGATTTCACTAGTTTTCCCAAATGTCCTCTTGGAGTTTTTTCTGTTCCAGGATACTACATTACGTTTAGTCATTAAGTCTCCTTAACCTCCTCTTGTCTCAGATTTTCCTCAATTTTAATGACTTTAAGAGTTTTGAGGAATACTGGTAGAGTATTTCTAGAATGTCCCTCAGTTCGTTTGATGTTATTCTCATGGCTAGGTGGGGGTTATGGGTTTGTAGGTGGAAGATCACAGAGGTGACATGCTGTTCTCAACACATCATATCAGGGATACATGCTATTAACATGAGTTTCACTGATGATGTTGACCTTGATTATGTGGCCAGGGTTGTTTTTGTCCATTTTCTCCACTGTAAAGTTGTGCCCCTGCCCTGCTGTTGCCTTCATTTTGAAGGAGAGTTTTTCTGGATACAGAATTCTTGGTTGGCATTTATTTTCTCATATCCCTTTGACTATATCATTCTGTTGCCTTCTGATAAGTCATTTTTTTGTTACTGCTGTCAAGATTTTGTCCTTGCCTTTACAAAATTTTAAAATTTATTCTTTATTCTGCTTGGGGTTTGTTGATGTTCTTGGATACATAGATTGATGTTTTTCATCATTTTGGGGATGTTTGTGGCCATTATTTTTGTTGGGCTTTTTATATTATCTTTATTACTTTTTTCTATGAATCTGCACATGGGGTTCTCTGGGTCCAAACAGATTTCTTATTAAATATCTCACAGTGAATTTTAAGTGCATTTCCCCCACTTTTTCCTAGTTTTTACCTGCTAGAATAGTGCTATGAGAGCCAGGTCAGTTGTTTTATGTGAGGCGATGAGGTTTGCTCTGTGTTTGGCTTGTTTAATTCTTACCAGTTGTTTTCTGGGACTTGTCGCCTCTGAATCTGTATAGCAAGGTATTGGGTAGGATGATTAACGTAAGTTTTCTGGTTGGAGTAGACAAAAGTACTTTCAGGCAGTTAGGCTTGCGAATGATCCATTGATTACCAAATAAAATTTTAGTCCAGTTCTATAAAATTTGTAGTTAGTTAAAGTGTTTCCTGTTTTTAGGGGAAAAGGACTATCCTTACTCAGCCTTTTCATGAGCTTGTATCTTTTTGTATTTTTTCATGGGTATTTTATTTTTAATTCTTTAAAAAATTTCCCACTCATACAGAGGCAGACAGAATAATATAATGACCTCCTGTATGCTCATCTCCCAGTTTCAATCATTTTCAACTCATGGCCAGTCTTGTTTCATCTGTATCTCTCACCTATTTATTGAAATATGGATATGTACAGAAAAGTGCACAAGTAGAAAGTGTATACAAAACAAAAAGCGTATCCTCACATAAGTAATTTGACACAAACCTCAGGCATTGTATTATTTCATTCATAGATATTGTGATACATATCTCATAATAACAATTTTTTAATGGAAAAATACCATTATCTACTAAAAACAATTTTTAATATCACAAAACATCCACTGACTGTTCAAATTTCTAATTGTCTCAGTTTGTTTGAATCAGGAGCCAAATAAGGTCCACACATTATTATTGGTTAATATGTCTTTACATTCTTTTCAGAGCTAGGTTCCTCCTGAATTTGTCTTGTCTTTTTTCCCCTCTCAATTTTCTTATTGAAGAAAGTGGGTAGTAGAGTTTCCCACAATGTAGATTTTGTCGATTGCATCCTTATGGATTGTTAGCATGTCTCTGTCTTTTATATTTATGGTATGTTGGTTATTGGATCTTGGAGATCGTGGGTATTTTAGTGAGATACTGGGAAAGGTTGTTTCAGGGGCTGGAAGCAAGGTCAACCTCTCACCCCAGGTGGATATCCTCTTTATAATACCCTTGTCTGAGCATTACCTGGAATTTGCTTGAACTCCTGTGGAGATGGAGAATTCCTTTTTCACAAAGCCAGTTCAGTTAACAGATTGCTGCAAGTTCAAGCTCTAGAGTTAAATGAGTTAGTTTTCCACTTCTGAAGTATTATCATTACTTGAATTTTTACAGGTGAAGAAACTGAGGCATGGGGAGGTTAAGTAAGTTGCCAGGTGTCACACAGCTAGTCAGTGCTGGAGCTGGACTTTGAACGTAGTCACGTTCTGTAGTCCAGTTCCACGTGCTTTTCTGCCTTCCTGTCAGACATCCCCTGTTCCTACTCTGGTCCTGAAGCGCCTTCAACTTCAATGTAGCGTTTGATTTTTGCCAATTAAGTTTGATCCTGTTAAATTCCACTGAGGTATTTTGGAATATTGAGTCTACCATTGAGTATTGTTTTTGAAACATCATTAAGTGTACTTAATTTTATAAATTTATTACCCCATCTACATCTTGTCCAAAAGAGTACTTTGGAAACTTAGAATGTCATCCACATTAAGAGAGGGAGTTCCGTTTGTAAGTATCTTCTTAGTACCTGACACAGTGCTGGGCACATGTAAGTAGCTCCATGAAGACATGCTGAATGAATGAAAAGGGTACACAAAACTTTAATTACATCAGTCTAGTGGTCTTGGTTGTTCTTTCTAACAACACAGCGTTTTTTGTTTGTTATTTTAATGGCTAACCATAAAATTCAAATGATTACTTATAAAGCCATTCAATAATGAGGGGCTGTTGAATGAACACAAGATTGTGAAGTTGAGATTCGGAAGTATGGTTGAAGTCCTGTCAGCCTCAGCATTTTGTTTCAGTATTTTGTTTTGATTTACAATAGCTATGAAATATTAATTCATACGGAGACACACTTGCACACATTAACTGGGTTTTTTTTTGTTTAGTTTGGTTTTTTTTTTTTTTGGCTGTGTTGCGTCTTAGTTGTGGCACACGGGACCTTTGTTGAGGCATGCGGGATCTGTCGTTGCAGTGTGCGGGCTTCTCTCTAGTTGTGGCCTGCGGGTTTTCTCTCTCTAGTTGTGGCACGTGGGCATGGTTGCCCCACGGCATGTTGGATCTTAGTTCCCTGACCTGGGGTTGAATCCATGTCCCCTGCATTGGAAGGAGGATTCTTTACCACTGGACCACCAGGGAAGTCCCCTACATTAACTGGTTTTTAAAAAATCCGTTTGTCTTGAAATCTCAGGATAGTCTTTCATTAAGCTAAACCCGAAGCTTAAAAGTAGGCAATTTTTGATTCAGAGTGAAACTCTAACAATATCTAATCACGTGTCTATTCTGAATTATGGAATCTGGACAAAAACCTGCCCTAACTTAAAACACAGGTTGCCCCTTGCTACTCACAGTGGGGCTCTCCACCCAGCAGCAATGGGCATCACCTGGGAGACTGTCACAGCTGCAGAATCTCAGGACTCACTTCACACATGCAGAATCAGAATTTAAACTTTAATGAGAATGCCAAGTGATTTAAATGCACATTAAACGTTGAGAAGCGCTGTCAACTTCAGTAGTGTAGGGTGGCCGTGGGATTCTGTACTTCCAGCAAGCTCCCAGGTAATGCTATTGCTGCTGAACCACACTTGGATTAGCAAGGTGCTATACATTTTATCACAATGAGAAGATTATACAGTTACTTGCATCTACTCTCAAGCTGTGACAAGAACACATACCCAGCAGATAGACCTGGGTTAATTGGACAGTTACTGAGCGCTAAGCAGGTGGACTGTAATGGTGTACTTATTCCTCTGTATATCTTTTCTTGACAGTTTTGGATTCTGAGATGAGGTGGCTGTTTTCTCCTACAGTTTCTATTATTTCCATTTGTAAATCATTTTTCGTTGTTTAGAATTAAGACCAAGCAGCAATCTCTCTCTTTGCTAATTTCCCCAATTAGATTTGAAATTGACAATAAGGTTCATCCCTGAACAACTTCAATCTGACATTTGTCTTTATAAATGTTATGATATGCTCATTTTGATTTCGGTTCTTAACTTTAACTTTTAAAAACCTTTTCTTCTCTTGCAGTTGAAAACAATCCTCGAACAGGAAACCTTGGTGCACTAATTAAGGTCTTCCTGTCTAGAACCAAAGAACTAAAACTTTCAGCAGAATGTCAGAAGTAAGCTGGATGATTAAATCACACTCTCTCTATATTTAATTTATATTTAACAGTATGATTTTTCATTTTATTGGTAGAAATAAGGTATGGTCTTGGAATTGTTCTCATTAAGGCAAAAAGTAAAAGAGGTTTTACTTTACTGTCCAGGTCATTGTAGTGAGATTATAAATTTTGGAATCTGATTTCAGCATTTTAGACAATCTTTAGAAATATATTCTTTAAGAAGATTAATTGTGTAATTATTATTAAAAAAAGGTAATTTTCTCCCATTTCCACTGCTGGTTGTATCTAATTTAAATACAGTAAGTCCCCTACATACGAACCTTTAAATTGCAAACTTTCAAAGATGCGAAAGTGTGTTTGCATGTCCAATCACGTAAGTTAGTTCACGTATCTGGCGTACATTGTCACATGTGTGCATGCTCTACAAGTGGTCGTGCTTTTGTGTACTTTACAGTACTGTATAGAGTACCGTAGTACAGTATCTTTATTTCAAGCCCAGGATGTCTGGAAGCAAGCGTAAAAGCAGCGGTGATGTAGCTGGTACTGCTAAGAAGTGCCAAGTGATAACGATGGAAACAAAAGTGAAAACAATTTTGAGAGTGGAGCAAGGCATGTGAAAAGTATTATAAACCTATTACAGTACAGTACTATTTAGCCGAGTTTGTTAGTTGGGTACCTAGCCTAGCTTTGGTTGGACTTACAAACAAATTGGACTTATGAACATGCAGTCAGAATGGAACTCGTTTGTATGTAGGGGACTTACTGTAATGACTTAGTGTATTATTTCATTCCACATTTGTTTCCTTTATTTCTTTCATATTAGGTGAATGAAGGTTCAGATTAGATATTATGGTTTTATATTTATATAGTGGAAGATTCACCTTTTATCCACCCGAGCATTTTTTGAAACCATTTTTGGAGGGTAGTCTCTTAAAAGATTGCTCATTACCCTGTTTCCAAATAATTTATATTGAATCCAATTAAAATTGTTGTGAGTCCATGATTATTAATACAAATAGCAGGTATTGTACTGTGCAGCTAGTGATGCCCCATTTAAAATTTTGATTGTGGGGACTTCCCTGGCGATCCAGTGGTTAAGACTCCGAGCTTCCACTGCAGGGGGCATGGGTTCAATCTCTGGTCCGGGAATTAAGATCCCACATGCTGCAGGACGCAGCCAAAAAAAAAAAAAATTTTTTTTTGGTTGTGTATTTGCATATATTCTCTTTATGTTATTATAGTTTTTATGTTTTCTATTTTTAGTTTTCTTTGAATTGCCTGTGTATGGGGCAGCTATAAAGTTAAGAACAAAGAGCAGTCATGCCTAAAGGAAAAAAAATTTTAAAGTTGACTCACTATGTAAAATACACAGAATGAAATATGAGGTAAATTATAGTAGATATCGTTGGTCCAGTGTCATAAATCATGAGCCATAAAAAAAAAGGTATGGACATTGTTCTAATATTACAAACAAAATGGTCAACATGATTGAGAAATCAGTGGACTAGAATAAAGTGATTGTGCTCATGATTAAATACTGATTCTTGTGTAATTTTGCTCTTTCCTTTCTAGCCACATCTTCATTTGGCAGACACACAATGCTTTGTTTATTATTTGCTGTTTGCTGAAAGTGTTCATTTATGAGATGTCAGAGGAAGAGTTACAACTTCATTTTACTTATGAAGAAAAATCTCCTGGCAGTTACAGTAAGTATTGCCTTTGAAGATGTTCTGGGATAACGTGTGTAACATATAAGGATAGAATTTGAAGAATTAGAAGTATAATTTTGAAAATTCTACTTTTCCTCATAATTTTTTTTGGCCGCGCCACGTGGCACGTGGGATCTTAGTTCCCCGACCATGGATCGAACCCGTGAACCCGGCAGTGGAAGCATGGAGTCTTAACCGGTGGACCACCAAGGAAGTCCCAATTTTCATTTTTAAGTGACCTGACACCATCACTCTTTCTTCCCCTATATTAATTTAAATGAGCCGAGGGCTTCCCTGGTGGCGCAGTGGTTGAGAGTCCACCTGCCAATGCAGGGGACACGGGTTCGTGCCCCGGTCCGGGAAGATCCCACATGCCGCGGAGCAGCTGGGCCCGTGAGCCATGGCCGCTGAGCCTGCGCGTCCGGAGCCTGTGCTCCACAACGGGAGAGGCCACGACAGTGAAAGGCCAGTGTACCGCAAAAAAAAAAAAAAAAAAAAAAAAAAATGAGCCGAGACACTTATAATTTTTTCTTTTTTCTCTTTTTTTAAATAAGGGTGCCGGTAAGATTGAGACTTTTCTTTATTTTGACTTCTATGTATATGGGAAATAAAAATCACAAATATTCCTTTCAGGAAACAAATGTCAATTTAAATACCATTACTAGGCCAACACATTATTAAGGGAGACAACCAATCAGAATTACAGATTTTATAAATGTTAAAGGTTACTTTCATAGGACATAACAGTCTCTGAGTCTGGGTATCTCTGGGACTGTTTGATCAGAAATAATGTTTTTAAGTATAGTTTTATGATGCCAAAGTATATTGTCTTTTTCTGAAGATACAGGAAAAGTTTACTTTTTTCTCCTGATATTGCCAAAATTTTTTTTTTCCCCAGTAGTTAGGAGAGCCTATAGTTTTCAAGATCAACTGCTGGTGTTTCATTTCTTAGCATTAAAAGTTACAACTTGGAAAATAAAAGGGCGTAATGGGATTATTAACAATTCAAATACGGGGAATGCGGTTTTGCACCTACCCTTCCCCATTGCTTCTCTCTTCCTCAAGGCAAAGGCACTGTTGCTTCTGAGTTTCCTGGGTTCATTTTTCAAAACACACCTCTGCCTTCATCAGGCTTTCTCGCCCACCTAGAGCTTTATACATTGAATATGTTTAATTTACTACCTTGATAATCAGCCTTCTATATTTGTTAAATATATACTGATGTTTAAATGGTTAGAGCTTTTAATCAGGACTGTATCTTGTATGTGCTAGTTTTGTTAATGCTAGGCTTTGTTTTTGTGGTACCAATAGTGCCAAAACATAGTTCTGTTTAGTGAGTTGCATTCCTTTCCAGGAAGTTCTGTCAGCAAGAATGGAGTGAACGTTTATCCCCGTTGGGCCTGAGTGCATAGTCCAACCAGCATCTGCAAACCCAATACTTTGTTTTGCATTATGTCACAAAAATTAAGCAAATATTGTGCTTTATTTAACACAATATCTTTTTTATTTTAATATAAAATCATTTTTTTCCATTACTTACCGTTGAGCAAATTGATGCACTTGAGAGATACACTGTGCTTATTTGGGGGCCAAACGTCTTGCCACAGTACCCTCTCTGTACCTGCACTCCCCGCTCACATCCAGGCTTGAGAAGCATGGTTTTGTTGTACATCCCAGGTAGCCTCATGTAGAGGCAGGACAAAAATGACACTCTTCAACCATGGCCACTTTATCAAGATGGTCGTCTCACTGAAAGAGCTGCCTGTGAGGTTTGGTAATTGGTGATTTTGTGTGCTGACAGGCTGTCCTCTTCCTTTATCCGGTTGGCAATTCAGGATTTTATACATGCTCTTTTGTTCTTTTCATTTGCAGCTGAGCTGCTGTTTGTCCACCAGCTTAAGTCCAGTGAACATCTCCTTAAGATTAAAGACTACTGTTTTTGGCATGTGTAATTATTTTCATCGTAGCCTTAGGTTGTTAGTTTGAGATTTCTACTTCTTATCACTAGTATAAGTCCTTTTTTATATTTTCTGTCAACGTCTTTTTACAGTTTGTAAAAGTGTGATAAAATTAAATGATTGCACAGATACTGTTGAATGGTAAAAAATGGAACCTCACTCTGAAAACATCCATTTGTTAGCCAGTATATGAATATCTGACTTAGGTGTGTAAAAGACTGTTCAGGGATAGGTAAGATACAGTGGTAAGGGTTGTTTGAAGGTTGAATTGACAAAAGTAGAGGGCCATCTGCAAACAATTGAGCAAATCAACCAAGGCATTTTAGGATTGTTGGGTTACTGCAGCATACTGAATTTTTTGTTTATCCCAACTCACTGTAATACTGCCATGATCAGATAGATATTGCTGCCTTATTCAGTGAAGCCATCTTTACGAGGGTAGTATGACTCTTAGTCTGCTCTCAGTTTGTAATTGAAATTTGTGAGGATTTCATATTTGAACATTTTCCTGTAGGCTATGTATGATGTGGTAGTAGATTGTTTGCTAGAGAGAATTTGTATCGTTATGCAAACATAGCTCTTTCCACTATTCCATGCCTTCGAGAATAGTCGAGGGGACAAAGCCAGCCCTAGGCAAAACTGTGAAGTACTACAAAATTGTTTGCATTCCCTTTGCCTTCAATGCAAGT
This sequence comes from Globicephala melas, assembly GCF_963455315.2. Classification (NCBI taxonomy): domain Eukaryota; kingdom Metazoa; phylum Chordata; class Mammalia; order Artiodactyla; family Delphinidae; genus Globicephala; species Globicephala melas. The sequence goes on along the minus strand of NC_083326.1, from coordinate 5,986,872 downwards.
TTTCCTTTCCTCTATCTTGGTATTATGTCCTATTTTTGCTGATATAATAACTGATATTTATTTTACATTTTTTATGCATAAAGCCAATCTTTTAAGTCCTTAGGGGCGTAAATCTGTTGCTGGCTTCTGCAGACACTTATGGTAGCTTGTTTCCTTATGTCTTTGATGGTGCTGACTGTGAGCTTTTATTTGTTTGATCTTAACCTGAGGCCCCAAATAAGGGTAGGATTTGCATTTGCTTCTAAAGGGATCCAGGGGCTGCGCCCTAGGCCACTTCAGTTTCCTTCAGCAGTTCTTGGCTTAAGGTGGCTCTCAGGTTCAGCTTCCCAGTGGCAAGTCTGAAGACTTAGTCTCCCAGTAGCTGGCCTCATCCTCAGGGACACCCTACCCTTAGAGTTTGCTTATTGTTCAGTGTTTTACTCTGGATTCAAGCCATGGTTTGTTTGCTTGTAGCGGTGGTTCTTTTTGGTTATGGTGCTGGGGTCCTTGTAGATTTCCTTTACTTTGTGGAAGCCCATCAGTGCACCAAAGAGTGTATTTTAACCAAGAACTCGTTGTTTTGTACAGGAGGGCCCTTTGGAGTAACTGCTCCACAATACTGCTGCCAGTTATAGTTTCTTTACAGATATTTCTAATTTTTTAAATGAGGGAAGATACCTTAGGAGATTGAGAGACTGAAGATAAAAGCAAAAAAAAGATGGGCGAGAAGCAGTAAAAAGGTCCAGGGAAGTAAGAGGCACTAGGATCTGGAGCACAGAGAGGGAACACAGGTTTGCTCTGGAAGAACGTGCCGCCTGTGTCCCAGAAGGGGCAGGTGAGGAGGAGGGGGAGGAGGAAGGGCACCTGCCGAGAGCTGGGCGGAGCAAGACGTGTGGGCCTGAGGAGCTTGGGAACCAGTTAGCACAGCTTTGTGCAGAGTAGAAAGAGACTAGGCACGGGCTTCCCTGGTGGCGCAGTGGTTGAGAGTCCACCTGCCGGTGCAGGGGACGCGGGTTCGTGCCCCAGTCCGGGAAGATCCCACATGCCGCGGAGCGGCTGGGCCCGTGAGCCATGGCCGCTGAACCTGCGCGTCTGGAGCCTGTGCTCCGCAACGGGAGAGGCCACAACAGTGAGAGGCTTGCATACTGCAGAAAGAAAAAAAAAGAGACTAGGCACTTGTCAAGTCCAGGTAAAAGGCTTGCTTGACTACGTTAATAGTTCAACATATATTTATTTTTAAAAATCATTGATTTTGTAGGACTTGCTCTCAAGCATAGTAGATTAAACATACATGATCATCTTTGCTTTCTCCTGAAACCCCGATGAAAGATCAGTAAAGGGATTTTTAATAAGTTATGAATTTATTAGGTTAAAGAGAAAGAGAGGGGGACACAATTTTTTTTTTTTTAAGTCTATTGAATTTGTTACAATACTGCTTCTGTTTTATGTTTTGTTTTTTTGGCTGTGAGGCATGTGGGATCTTAGCTCCCCAATCAGGGATCGAACCCGCACCCCCTGCGTTGGAAGGCAAAGTCTGAACCACTGGACCGCCAGGGAAGTCTCCACAATATTAGTAACATTTTGCAAGTTGGAAAACTGAGTAATGCTGAATTAAACTGACCAGTGAAAGCTAGGAGCTAAATGCCTTCAGGGTTGGAGAACTTCAGAGAAAAGCCAGTTCTTGCTGCAGAATCCCGGAGATGCTTAGGAATTGGAAGTGCCAGGTGTCTCTGAAGGCAGACAACCAGGGGGATTGATGGAAAGATATCTCCCCTGTCATGTACAGTCATGGGACCGCCCCTTCCCCAGTTTAGTACTAAAATCTGCTCTCTGTAGAGGCTGGACCGATGGGGCCTCCCTCAGTGAGCTCTTGGGCACAGTGGAGGCAGTGGTGTACCGAGAATAGGGTTAAGAGAAAAGGCTACAAAGTGGAAGAGTGAGGCATCTTGACTTGGCTTCTGGAATGCTGGCACTGGGGTTTTACCCACCCCACTTTCTTTCCTGCCAGAAGACGAGCGGATACTCTTCTGGAGAAAATGAACCCAAAACAGGGAAAGACTTATAGAAACGGACATTTAGATGCCCCTCGATGAAGCAGCTCACAGCCCACCTGTGGGAACCACCGCGTGGCAGGCTGTGCCATTTGTCTCCCTCTAGCTGGTAGATGGGGAGTCAGGGATCCCATACAGGTGAGAAAACTTATAATTTGTGAGAGACCAAAACAAACAGAAGAAAAAAATTACATGAGATGGAAATTTATGGGAAAAAAAATCCTTAATCACACCTCTTCAACACAACCAATTTCCTTTTTATTCCCCCCTGGCTTAAAACCTTTTCGAAACTGTTTGGAATTACCTTCCCAGTCCGTGGTGTATTTGTTTTACTAAATGCAGTGGAGGTAAATCTCTCTCCTTTGAAAGTAGCTTTGATTTTTTCTGACGGCCGAGGTGCTTTGGCTCCCATGATGGCAGGGCTTTACTGCTCTTTCCTCCGCCTGAGCTGGTCCCTAGGGCCTGGGGCCGCTGTTGCTCAGCAGGTGAACCAGAAATTGTATTGTGGGGGGAGGTGAGTGATTTTGGTTTTATTTTTGTCTTAATATAAAACTTAATAGTTTAATCTCATTAGTTATAGATAAATAATGCAACCCCCCCCCAAAAAAACTCCACGATAGTTGAACAATGTGACTCAGAGAAAAAAGAAAGCGCAGATTTATTCTTTCAAAATATTTAGCATATAAGATTTGTAATCTGACTTTGCAGAAGAATAAAGTGCTTCTAGGGACTCCTGACTTGTTCTTTGGTTATTTAATAGGTGATAGTGTGATTCGTGATATTTCTTTCTCTCCCCTTCTTTCTTTTATGTAATCAGTGGAACAAAATGAATTAAATTTTACTAATTGGCACATTTTATAATGAAACCTCATAGAGTATATTATCCTTGAGGGTAATTAGAAACATTTCTGTTCGACTGCAGTAATAGCAGTTGACCAAAATTATTGCAGATTTTATTGGAATGGTTGTGCGACACAGGTTTATAAATATTGTAATGCATGGAAATGTAGACCAGTTTTATTTTTAGAAAAGACTGAATCCATTTGCTTTTCCTTAATTAATTAATGGAGGCATATTTGATTTTGCTAATTAGACATTTAAATATGATTTTTAATACGTTAGAATAATCCCAGTATTAGCTTCACAGTTAAAATAGACAGTAACCTAGACTCTGTCATGTTTTTTCTGAGTAGAAGTTTATAGTGAGTATAATCTAGCTATGTGTCTTCATCTTAAGGAAGTCTTTTGCTCTGAACTTTCAGGCACTCTTTGCAGTGTAGCTCTGTTAATTCTTAAGTTTTAAGTACCTGTATTAGCACAGTATTGGGCAGCATTGAGAAACTGACAGTTTGACTTTCTGAATGCAAGGAAAACAATGATTAGCTCTGTCTTTTAATATTCCTTCTAATAACTACGTGTAACCTGATTTAATTGACCCATATGTTTCTTTTTTCTGGCTGCTGCTTTGTTTTCCTTCAGTGCTGTTTTTTCCCCTTCCTCGAATGAGTGCTTAAAAAATTTTTCTTTTCTCTCTCTTCCCCACCCCTCCTCCCCCCAACTCTGATGGAAGGCGTTTGGTTATGACAGTATTTTATTATCTCTGGTTGTCTCCCTAGGGCCAAAATAAGAGAGTTGAATCTTAGTCCGTGATTCTGAATGGGTGCCGAGCAGAAAGCACTAACAGGGACTGGCCACAGCTTAGTTTCAGGTGTAGATTTATTAGAGCTGTGAGGGACCATAAATCTTGTCTTTCTTTCTCTTTCTTTGCACCTTTCTCTGCTGACGCTCATAGGGACCCGGGAAGTAGCATTTGGGCTTTAAAATGGGAGAACCTCAGGGATAGGGGTGGGATTTCAGTGACGTTGATCGGCAAACTATTCGTAATAAGAGTCTGTATTTATTAGTTGTTTGAGATTATTTGTAAATTGGATATTTAAGTCAAGAACTTGAGTATGTGTTGATGAATGTGTAGGCGAATGTGTAGGCTGTCACCTTGACGTGTAAAGTAATATGTGGTATTTATAATAGTTATTATAGTGGTATTTATAGTGGTATTTATAATAATAAAGTAATATGCGGTAAAGTAATATGTGGTATTACCAATATGTGGTATTTCCAATCCAAATGCCCCCTAACGGGGCTCAGAGTACTCACTTACCAGGGATTTGTGTTTAGGGTCTTCAGTGAAACATGGATTGGTTGACTGGATTTTTTCCGAGCTTGTAGAAACAGGTCTTTATAGAAGTAATTTGTAAGGTTTTTTTTTTTTTTCTCCTTTGGAAGTCTGAATTTGGTTAAATCTGAATTCTGCCACTTACTCTAAGTAAGCTAACCTCTCTGAGCCTTGATTTCCCATCTGTAAAGTGATGATGATCATACCTGCTCCTTAAGGGTTATTGTTAAGATTAATGTGAGCTAGAGAGAATGGAATGCTCATGATTTAAAATATTAAAATATTTAACTGGAGATATAGAGGCAGTTAAAAACCCTTTAAGAGATTAAAAAAACAGCTCTAGGTTATAAAAGTTCACAACACAGTAAACACGCTGAATCTCTGCAAATTTCTTTACTCAAAGAACATCAGTTTACTTTGTCATGAACCTGCAAATTTCAAGGACTTTTAAGATTCTCTTTCCTGTGAGAAATGCATGAATAATTTTTGGCAGGTGAGTTTTATATTTACTTGTTTTTATTGAAACTAAGGAAGATATTTGGCCTCACATGAAAGCTAAGTGATATAAATGCTGCTTGGAAACTGATGCAATATGAGTGACTTGCTTAATGTAAAACCTGCTAAGCAGTCACTCTTCACTTGCTGTGAAATTATTTGCTTCTAGATTAGCCCCAGAAATAAGAATATAGTATTATGCAAGAATGTTTTTGCTTTAGTAAATGGAAGTTGTCAGAGATTTCACCTGGAATTTGCTTATTCTTGCCTTTAGTTTTGTTAGAACTTTGGCCTTGAAATGCTACTCTTTACTTGTATGAAATGGATTTATCATTATTTTCATTAGTATTGTATTACATTGATAACGAAGCTGTGTATGTACTCCTTAATTAACTAGCTGTAAACTTGGCTGAGGTCATGATGTGAATGGCACATGGAACCAAAGAGAGGATCCTTGTCGCCATTTTAAGATTTGAAAATTAGATGTGTTTATACCCCGGAAGGAAAAAAATCCAATCAAGCACCATCTGTGTGTCCTGATTACTTGTTCCCTCACCATCTGTAATTAAAACACTTGTGCTGGGGACTTCCCTGGTGGTCCAGTTAAGGTCCGGTTAAGAATCCGTCTTGCAATGCAGGGGACGCTGGTTCGATCCTTGATCGGGAACTAAAATTCCACATACTGTGGGATCTACTGAGTATGTAGAACGCGCGTGCCACAACTACTGAGCCTGCGCGCCACAACTAGAGAGCCCATGTGCCACAAGTACAGAGCCCTTGTGCTCTGGAGCCTGCGTGCCACAACTAGAGAGAAGCCCATGTGCCACAACTAGAGAAAAGCCTGCGCATCGCAACGAAAGATCCCACATGCCGCAGCTAAGACCTGACGCAGCCAAATAAATAAGTATTAAAAAAAAAAACCTTGTGCTGGCTGCTTGGCTGAACCAGGGGTATATTATTAAACTGGCTAATTTATTTGGTCTAAAATGTTCTTTAGGGAATCAGTGAGTGACTTTAAATGTTCTTGCTGGGTCTGGGTCACCACATTCTCTGGGGTAAGCCAAGGAATGACAGTTCAGCAAATAAGTATTATGTATTATATGCCAACAAACCAACTTGTTGGAACCGGTTGTTAACTCGTTTGGGTTATGTTGGACAGCTTTTTTTTTTTTTAAGATGTATTTATTATTTATTTATTTATTTTAGGCTGCGTCAGGTCTTAGTTGTGGCACGTGGGGTCTTTTATTGTTGCGGTGCGCGGGCTCTTTGTTGTGGTGTGCGGGCGTCTCTCTAGTGGTGGTGTGTGGGTTTTCTCTTCTCTAGTTGTGGCGCACACGTTCCAGAGCGTGAGGGCTCTGTAGTTTGCGGCACGTGAGCTCTAGTTGAGGTGCGAGAGCTCAGTAGTTGTGGCACACGGGCTTTAGTTGCCCGGCGGCATGTGGGATCTTAATTCCCTGACCAGGGATCGAACCCGCGTCCCCTGCATTGTAAGGTGATCCTGTTGGACAGCTTTGGCAGAGAGAGATTTAGTTATATCTTGTCCTGACTTTCTTCACTAGTTGAGCTATAAGCCTACCACTTCTAGAATGAGATTTAATGTGGTTATTGAACTTGATTCTTGCTGTGTATTCTTTTTAGCATTGATTCGTGTCTTCAGCGTGACGGAGTAATCTCTTCGAGCTTTGCACTGACCTCTCAGAGGGCTACTGTGCCAGTTCTATTTTTGGCAAGGGAGGAAGGAATTTCTTCATACTTTCTAATGATACCAGGTGATACTGTGGTCTAGAAAAACAGAATTGCTAAACTTCGTTTTGAGATTCCAAGTGCTTTGATGTTCTGGAAGTAACCACTAGATTTGGACTTACATGCCTGTGTTCACTTCAGTGAACTCGTATTGAGTGTGTATCATGTGCCAAGTTCTTTGTCAGTCATCACCCTGAAGAAGGACAAAGTCTAATAGGGGCCAGCTTTACATGTAGTCAGAAACTAAGATAGTGCAACCAACATTTATAATAACAGACAGATGCACAAGGCATAGATGCTGTGTAGATGATTATTTTTATTCAGGGTGAGGCAAGAGAGTTGGATTTTATGGAGGAGATGAAGACTGAGGATGGTTCAGGTAGATAAAGTTGGGCTTTAAAAAAAAAAAACAAAATCAGGTTTTTTGGGCATTCCAGGAAGAGAGAATGTAATTGTAGGAGGCATGATACGGCATGTATTACGCAGCTTGGCACTGCAGGAATATAAATCACGAAGGGAGTAATGGCGGGAGATAAAGATAGAAAGGGATTCAGGGCTTGTATCTTGCAGAGTCTGACATACTGTAGTTTGGGGCTTTGAGTTTTTTCTGATGTGTAGTAATCAGCTTAAAGCAATTGACAAGATCTAAGCCAGGAGAATGAAAGGATGGAATTTAGTTAGCTCCCTCTGATAGCGATCTGGGGTTTGGATTGGAGAGGAGTAAAATTAGAGGTAGGAATACTAGTTAAGAAGGTTTAAAGAAGTTCCAGAATGAGTTTTAATTTAGTAAATTTGTTTAAAATGATGACATAATGAACGAAAGAATGACAAGGAGTTAAGGAAAGAGGAAATATCAGAGGGGCAGACTGTGTAATTGAGAGGACCTAGAGACTGATTGGTTATAAAAAGATGAGTAGGAGAGAATCATCTGGGTTTGGGGCTTGGGTTACTGATGTAGTCACCAAAAAGGACAATAAAGAATAAAGAACTGGATTTGAAGTGTTGGGAAAGAGGAGTTCAGTTTTGAGTGTGTTGAGGTTGAGGTACCAGTGAAGTATCTAGGTGGAGGTGGCCGGGAGGTAAGTAGATATAAAAATATGATGTGCAGTGGAGAGGCTGAGAGGAAAACCATAGACTTAGGAATCACCAGCGTGTAAGTGATGGTTGATGAAGGGAGAACACAGGGAGTGAGACATGAAGAGAAGAAACCCGGTGGTGGAATTCTGGGGGAACATGTCAACGTTGAAAGGCATTCTGAGGTAGCAGATACTGGGAATGAATAGGAAAAGTAGTAGGTTAGAAAGAAGGCATAGGGACTGAGAGAAGAAAGAACTTCATGAAGGAGTAGGTGTCAGTAATGTCCAAAGCCAGGAGCCACATGAGATCCTGATTGGCTTTGGATGTTAGAAGGTCACTTGGCTTAGAGACGTTTGGGACAGAGGAGCATTTCTATTGGAACAGTAATTTGTAACCTACCTTCGCTGCTTACTTATTCTGTGACTTGGGAAAGTCTTTGGCTCTTTGTCTTTGGCTCTTTGTAAAGAGGTGGTTGGCCTCTTAGCGGGTTTCATTCTGTGATTGGTGGGGCTCCATGGGTTCAGAGAAGGCACTTTGAGGCTCATCAAGGAGATCAAGGGTCAGGTCAGATATTCGTTCGGGGAGAAGGTGCAGATAGTCTAGTCCTGATTCAAACAGAGTGGCTGGAGCAGCTTGAATTTGTATCTATTTTATCTATTTGACTTTAGTATCAGATTTTATTTGAAAAAACATAGTGCGGTATAAGAAACTTGAAAACTGCTTGCCTACAGAAGCCATAGTTAACCTTCAAGCATTAAAAGAGATAGAATAAATAGCTGGTGATCTAAATTCCTCTACTGGGGCTTCCCTGGTGGCACGATGGTTGAGAGTCCGCCTGCTGATGCAGGGGACACGGGTTCGTGCCCCGGTCCAGGAAGATCCCACATGCCGTGGAGCGGCTGGGCCCGTGAGCCATGGCCGCTGAGCCTGTGCGTCTGGAGCCTGTGCTCCGCAACGGGAGAGGCCACAGCAGTGAGAGGCCCGCGTACCACAAAAAAAAAAAAAAAAAAAAAATTCCTGTACTAGATGAAGATTATAATAGATGCTGACTTGCTTCATGACATAGATTTTATTCAGAGGTCAACATTAGTGTTCGAGTTTCTGTAATAATAATTATTCTTATTTTCATTAGGAATGAAAACTAAACTTCTAAATAACTGAATTCTAGGGACTTCCCTGGTGGTCTACTGGTTAAGACTCTGTGCTTCCACTGCAGGGGGCCCAGGTTCGATCCTGGGTTGGGGAGCTGCATGCCACATGGCGTGGCCAAAAAAAAAAACAACAAATTATGAGCTGAACAACCGAATTCTGTTTTACACTTTGTTCAAAAACGTTTTATGTGTCTTACCAGGTTCTGACTCAGAAGATCTTTTGGAAGAATTGCTGTGCTGTTTGATGCAGTTAATCACTGATATTCCACTGTTGTAAGTTCTGGCTAAGCCAGGATTAGTTTTATCTTCTTTGTATATTGAAGATGGTAATTGATCATGTTGAAGAGTTTGTGGGTTGTGGTGTAGTACTTTCATGTATGCTTTTTATGTATGCCTCCGTGTACATCCATGGGCTTCTTCTATCTCTTTTGCCTAATATTTAGACTCTGACGACCTGTCATCAACACAAGAATTTTATGTTGTTGAGGGGAAAATAAGCTCTTTAGCAATACTGAGCATATGATAGGCACAGAATTAATCTCTGTAAACAAGGGTTTGAGAGGGAAACAGTTAAATCTAGTATATATGTGGTAGATGCAGGTAGTTTTCCACCCGTTATTTGTTCTCCCCTTCTTCCTTGCTTCCTGATTTTATTGCTATATCTGGCCTTTTTTGGAGAGGTCAGATTTCCATTTCTAGCCTTTCTTGAAGCTATGTGTGGTCAGTGAGATGTGGGGGGGAAGTCCTCAAATGAAACTTATGGGTGCAGCTCTTTAAGGGGACCTGACTCATCTAGGAGGCATACGTATATTTTTGTTTGTGAGAGCCCACTTTCCTGCTTTCTGGAATGTGGACAGGGTCTCTTTAGAGTTGTGTTGAACATCTTGGCACCAAGAGCTAAGAGACTCAGAGAAAATTCTGCTTTGATGTCATTGAGCTGCTGAACCAAAGTCATCAACTACTACACCTCCTCCCCCTACCCCCTACCCCACCCTTGGAATTCTCATGTGAGGAAACTAGACCCTTATTTGTTTACACTGTTACAACTAGATTTCTGTCACTACAGCTGAATGCAGTCTCTGTGTGATTCAAAATGTCTGTTACTTTTAAAGCAGTTACTCTCAACCTTTTTTTCTTAATTGCCTCTCTGAAGTCCTAATGAAATTTGAATACTCCAGATACACTGAATATCTGTGTATTGTGCTATGGCCTTTTTGAGGGCCACACATCATTATAATATCTATGAAGTTTTTCACCTCTTAAGAACAAATTTTCACCCTCTTGAGGGTGATCTCGACCCCCGCATCGAGAATGCATATTTTATTTTATTTATTTTTTAATTTTTGGCCACACTGCACAGCATGCGGGATCTGAGTTCCCCGACCAGGGATCAAACCCATGCCCCTTGCAGTGGAAGCTTGGAGTCCTAACCACTGGACCACCAGGGAATTCCCGAGAATGCATATTTTAAAGGAATTATTTTTTGAAATAAAAAAGTAGATTTTTAAGATTTATCATCACAGAATCTCAGTCTATGTGGGGATATCGTTGGAAATGTGCCACTTGCCTGTGGCCCAAAAAGGAAAGACAGGTATTTGTGAGAAAACATGCTCCTGGCCTCTGTTGTGCACAAGTGCAGCATCCAAAATTGTAATATAGATTTAGGAATGAGAGCCACCAAAGCCTGTTGTGACTTGGTCTGGGGACATGCAGCCTGGAAGGTAGGGCTGAGACAACTGAGGAATCACTGACAGGGACGGGCACGGGAAAAGTGTCCCAGGCAAGTTGAACTCTTGTGACAGACACAGCTCTTTGCATGCCTGGTATCCTTTCTCCCCTTCCTCTCCAATATTTTTTGGGGCAGGGTGTGCCCAGCTTAGTTTTCAGGCACTTTGGGAACTAAATATGGCTCTGTGACACAGTTTGAGCCAATTACACGTAAGCAGAAGTCATGAACTTGCAGAGCATGTACCTTCAGCCCGTTGCCCTTGGACCTTCTCTTCCTTCCTGGATGTGGAGGCAGTGTTTGGGCCATGTTGAAACTATGAAGATGGGCGCCACACACGAAGAACAGTGTCCCAGCAGTGTGGGATACTGATAAAGTTATAGAACCATTACACCAACCCTAGATGGCTTATCTTTGGATTTCTCCTTATGTGAAAAGAGCAAACAGTTATTTTGGTTAAGCCACTGTGGCTATTAGCTTTCTGTTACTTATGGTCAGATGTGGGAAGGGGAACACATATATTGCCTGCTATTTGCATATCACAGTATGTGTGGTGCTTCATGTGTTCCTGATTTAATTTTAAAAGTAGCACTACCTCTATTACATTTGTTGTTACCAAATACCAGCAATTTTGTATATATCCTGAATGAGTGCCTTTTGTTGTTGTTGTTGTTGATAAAATGTCATGGTAAAGTTAAGGGGGATGGAAATGATAAATCCCTTTAGATAGTAAATAAGCTGTGAGTGAATACAGTAAATAGACCAGCCACTTAAACACTCTTGGGGAGGAAGCAGTGTTGTAATAAATCAAACATTTTAGTGTTTTATGTGTTTATACTTTTTAAATGAACTGAAAATGCACAGACAACCAGATGTCTTGTATTATGTACACTCAGCTTTAACCAGCTGCTGAAACAATTTCTTATGATTTAATGTTCTTGGAACTCCATCCTAAAAAAAGGTTTGTCTTGGTAACAGTTTCCATGTGAAACCAACCTACTCTTTAAATGTTTCATCTACTATAACCATAGTGCAGGGTTACCAATCAGCTTATAATTTAAGGAGGAATGTTAACCTGTGAAAACTGAGGATGGTCTAGACACACCTGACTATCATCAGTCTCGCTATAAACGTTGAGGTTTAACGTTGGCATGCCAATGCTACATTAGCGGGTGAACAGCAAGAGGGAACTAATTTTAATCGCCATCGTGGGTAATGCAAAACTAGCTTAAACGTTTTGTTTGAGACTATGAAATCACTCTGTTAATATTGAAAGCAAATGATTACCAAGAACAGAGGTAGATAGACATTTAGAAATCTATACATTTTAACTGATACCTCATCATTAAGAGAACAGGATCAACTGTGGAAGCTTGAACTCCCAGAATTTGTAGGAATTCATTTGTAATGAAAATGGACCTTTAAGTAGTAAGTGGATGCTGCTTCTCAGTTTGGATTTCTTGATAAAATATTAATTCTCTGAGGTGTTAGTCTTCAAAGACAGATTCAAATTACACACCTTCCAGGAATCCTTCCTTAACACCACACCTCTCAGCGTTTATATATGTATTTAAAAGAAAGATTAAGTCAGGCACCGTCTTGTGACTTGACATTTTTTAGTGTATATTGGGTTGATCCAGTAGAATTGAAATGTCTTCCAAAAGTAAAACCTTGTCTTTAATTGTTATACCTTCTTGATCTCAAGGAGTTGAATGAGAGAGGAATAAGGTACGATAAAGGTATGTCCCTCAAGACACTAATGGAGAGTGTAATGGAACATGGTCGGCAGGCCAGGGTTGAAAGCACACACTTAGAATTTGTGACACTGGTTTGCTTCTTTCAGTGTTACCGTGAGGGTTGAATGAGACCCCGTGATTCTTCCCAGTGATGGAGTTTAGGTGGGGCCCTAGCAGCATAAGCAGTTACCTTGTATGGGCCTAATACTTACATTTTGAGGACTGCTTATGATGCTTTTTTATTATGAAATAGAGTTTATTTTGAGAACTTGAACTGGATGTCTTTCCTTGTCTTTTTGTCTCTGTTCGTTGCTATTGTTTTTGTCAAAGCTATCACTCTTAGCTGTTTACAATGATGCCATTGTGAAGAACAGGCCCTACTCCTTGCCTCTGTGCCCTCACTCTGGACACGTCCTGAGAGGTCTGCTTAGAGTGGGCCTTTCTGTGGGCTCCAGCCCCTTCCTCTGAGATCCATTTATGTGTCTTCTCCTTTATCCACCTGTGAGCTCAGTAAGGAGGATTGGGACGGCTTAATTCTCAGCCTGGCCCTGGTGGGCAGATTTTTTAATTCTATAATTTAAGAAACTTTAGTTTTTTCATGTTATATATTGATAAAGATACCATATTCAAACTGGATTGCCTTCACCGCCTTTTCCAGGAGTGTGTGTATGTCTGTGTAGTGGGACTTTGCTGCTTCAGTGCAGGGGTATCTGATGTCATCTGCTGACCTTGTCCATGTTACTCATTCTGCTTCAGTAACGCTGGTGTCCTTGCTAATTTGGAACATGCCAACCCACTGCTGTCTTCAAGGCCTTCGATCTTCCTTCTGCTGCCTTGCATATCTCTCTTCAGACATCTGCATGGCTCTTGTCCTGACCTCCTTCAAGCTTCCTTCTGCTCAAAGTTCTGCTTCTTAGAAACAGCCGCTCTGACTACCCTAAAATAGCACGCTTCTCATTTTCTGTCCATTTTTTAAAAAAATATTTATTTATTTATTTGGCTGTGCCTGGTCTTAGTTGCAGCATGCAGGATCCTTAGCTGCAGCATGTGGGATCTAGTTCCCTGACCAGGGAATGAACCTGGGCCCCTGCATTGGGAGTGTGGAGTCCTAGCCTTTGGACCACCAGGGAAGTCCCTTTCTGTCCTTTTATCATGCTTTATTTTTTTGTCCTAATACTTATCACTGCTTCTAATTAATTAATTTATTCATTTTTGGCTGCATTGGGTCTTCGTTGCTACGCGCGGGCTTTCTCTAGTTGCAGCGAGCAGGGGCTGCTCTTCGTTGTGGTGCGTGGACTTCTCATTGCAGTGGCTTCTCTTGTTGCAGAGCAGGCTCTAGGCGCGTGGGCTTCAGTAGTTGCAGTAGTTGGGCTCAGTAGTTGTGGCTTGAGGGCTCTAGAGTGCAGGCTCAGTAGTTGTGGCGCATGGGCTTAGTTGCTCTGTGGCATGTGGGATCTTCCCGGACCAGGGCTCGAACCCGTGTCCCCTGTACTGGCAGGCAGATTCTTAACGACTGTGCCACTAGGGAAGCTCGTATCACTGCTTTTCATACGAAATTGGAATGAAAGCTACATGAAAACAAGGGCTCTTCCTGCGTTAACATTTGTTTTGCTCACTGCTGTCCCCTTAGTACTCAGGTTAGCCTGGCAAGTGGAAGACTCAAAAAATATTTGTTGAATGAGTAAATCCGTGGGAGCACAACCTATTCAATGTGCTTAAATATTTTGTTTGTTTCTCATCATCTGGTCTATATGGAAACACAGTAGTGTGCTAAGGCATATTCCATTGCAGATATAGTGGCTCAAAGCCCCTTGCAGTTGGTACATTATATTATAAACACTAGGTATCTTATAGACCTTAGCAGTGGAAAGAGGCTACTAGAAACCGAAACACTGAGAAATTACATCTGACAATATTTAAGGAAATGGTATATTAATTAGCTATAAATGCTGACTAGTCTGGAGCCATTTAGTTTAGGGATGGACAGTCAGCATTGTATCTCAGTAGTCCCCCAGATGATCCCTTCACAATATAATAATTTCCTTTTCATTAAGTTCATCCACGAAAACATATGTTATGAATATACTAAACTATGTGTATTTACGGTACTGGGCCCTGGGCAAAGAAAGGCATGACTTTGGAAGAGCTTAGAGATGGATAGATGCGTAGAAAGATAGCCCAGTAAGAGGAACAACTGATCCATGCTGCAGTCATTGGGAGCTGTAGTGATGAGGAGCGGCCAGGTCTTCAAGGAGGCAGAAAGGAGCTGCATAGGGACCTCTTGGATGCGTCTAATGTGTTTGGAGAATCACAAGTGTATTCGTTTGATTAGAGGGGAGGGTTTGTGGGAGACTAGGGCTGGAGAAGCTGTGTGGTTTGATGGAGTAAAGACTTGAATGTTAAAAGGACTAAATGTTTGATTAGGTTTAGGGTTCTCTTTATTAAGATATTAAAGAACATAATATATATATTTTAGAGCTAGTTCTCTGAAATCCATTTTGGATGTATTTGGGGAGGGATGAAACTGATTAAGAATCTTATTGGTAAAATTAACTTTACTGGATTTATGAAATGTAATGAAATACACATTTATTCGACCCATAGTTGTTGGTATTGGCTTAGATGTTATACTTTGGAAAATCTGAATATTGAAAACTTTTGGTGGCAATGGTGAAGTAGGTGGTTCAAGAACGTGAAGAGCCATAAACAGTTTCTTTATGAAGTCTGCAAGTTTTTGAGAGTGAAGGAACTGGAGAGACCCACGTTGGCAGTGAATGGCCTAACTGTTGGGAAAATGTCTTTGTACGGCCCTGCATGTTGATACCCAGACTCTTCTCAAATCCAGCCTCAGCAGAGTGGGTAGCTAAAACAAGTCAGCATTTAAGTTTTAGGTGCTGTAAAGTAAATATCTGGTGTAGCTTTCTGATTGAATTAGATGTTTAAGACATTACAAGCACTGAATTAAAGATGATAGCATTTTCAAATACCAAAACAGAATTAAGTTCACAATAGCTTATTAGTTTGAAAATTGATTTCTGGTGCCTCTGGGAAAAAAATCCCAGTTAAAAATTTTAATATGTAAGCCTTTACCAGGTTTATTGAAGAAATCTGACTGAGATGTATCCAGTACCACAAATGTTGATATTATAAACTATGTGCTCAGATTGTTCATGATTGCATTATTGAGTGTTGTCAAGAAGTGTAGGAGACATTATGTATTAGGAAAAAACACCACTAATTCTGCATCCAGAAGGTAGTGTTTGAATCCTAGCATTACCACTCATCAGCATTGTCACTCCAGGCCTCAGTTTTCTCATTTTAAAATTGGGGTTCGTAGATCATAGACTGTCACTTGGAAAAGACATTTGAACACATCTGGTTCAGTTGTTTAATAGTTTAGATGTGGAGATTGAAGTGCTTGGGTTTGGAGATCAACTCATGTAGCCATTGAAGGAACAGCCAGGCAAGTTGTTAGTTTAATACACCATGTCCTGAGCTGCAGTAGAGGGGCCTGCAGCTGAGAGGGAGCATCTCATCCTGGGATGAGGTGTGTCTAGCGCTCTCACTGCCTACTCTGTTGCTTAGGATTGCGTTGAAGACCAAAGTAATGCACTCGAAAATGCTTTTATAAATTTTAAAATGCTTTATGATTATAAAACTGTGTTGCTTTACACATACTAAGTACTTAAGAAAAACAATATGTTTGCTTCTGAGTCAATTTTCCTATTTTAAACTTCTCAGTAAAAAGTAATAGCACTTGGTCATTAACAAGTATAGTGGTCATAGGACGCAGCATGTCTGAGATTCAAAAGAACAAGGCTGAATAGTTTGTGTGGGAACTGAAGTAAGTTCCTGTTGGGTCAGGCTGCTTGGAGGAGCTTCTCTGGCTGCTTTGGAGGACTGGTTCTAGGCTGGCATTAGGTGTGAGAGATTAGCAGCAGCTACAGCAGAGTCCTGAATCCTGACTGTCATTTTGCCTGTGTTTGCATGTTTCCTTGTAAGTTGTGGACTATTTAGAGGCGTATAATCATTGAATTTTTTAGAACTAGAATTAAGCTTATTTTATACATTTTCATTTTATGTATAATGGCACTGAAGTAGAGAGAAAGGAAGTGACTTTCCTAAGGTCAGTTTGCAAGAGTCTTAGGTAGCTCAGCCCTGAAAATGTTGAATCTCTGCCTTCAAAGAATTTCTACTCTTATGAAAGCAAGACTGGTACAGGATGCTTTTGTTAATTTCTTTTGCTGTTATTAATACACGTATAGCAAAATATGAATGAGGTGGTTTGATATTAATAACTACAACTTTTAATTCTACCAACAGTCAAACAATTGATTTTCTTTTCCTTTTTAATTTGTTGTGTTACTTATATAAGTTAATTCTTTACAGAGTGATTTCTTTTTTGGGCACAATCCAGATTGCATTACCTTTGGATATTTCATGCTAGTCATTAATGCTGATGCAATTATTTTAAATTGTAACGTATGTATGCACATGGTTTGGGAAGACAATCAAATAGCACAAAGGGCTTATGATGAGAACAAATTCTCCTTGTCCTATATCCCTTTGCTCTCCAGAGACCGTCATTTTTTGTTTTTGACTATTCTGGTGGTTTATATAAATCTTTACCCTTATCTTACCTTTATATGTATTTCTAAATAATATGACACTATTTCTTTTTTTTTTTTTAATTAAAGGCTTTATTTTTCAGAGCAATTTTAGATTCACAGCAAAATTGGGCAGGAAGTACAGAGTATTCCCATACCCTTCCTCCCACACAGCCTCCCCTGTTATCAACATTTCTCACCACAGTGGTACATTTGTTACAGTGGATGAACCTACATTGGTACATCATTATCGCCCAAGTCATAGTGTACATTAGGGTTCACTCTTGGTGTGTTGTACAGTCAGTGGGTTTTGACAAATGCATAATGACATGTATCCACCATTACAATATCATAAGTGTACTTTCACTCCCCTAAAAATCCTGTGTGTTCTGCCTGTTCATCCCTCCCACGCCCTTAACCCTTGGTCACCCCACTGATCCTTTTACTGTTTCCATATTTTCACCTTCTCTAGAGTGTCATATAGTTGGAATCCTACAGTTTGTAGCTTTTTTAGATTGGCTTCGTTCACTTAGCAACATGCATTTAAGGTTCCCCTGTGTTCGTGGCTTAGTAGTTCATTTCTTTTTAGCACTGAATAATACTCCATTGTCTGGATGTAGTACATATACATACATTCACTTAATGCATATATACAGATATAGTCCTCATTTAAGTCTTAGAATTGGAGTTAAGTGTGACCATTTTAAAATTTGATAAAAATATAATAAATTTGGTAAGAACTTGTTCCCTAAAGGGAGTATATCATTTATAGTCCCACCAAAAACATTTAACAGAGCCTTGCCAATATTGTGTATTATAAAATTTTTCGTGTGCTAAAAATGGAAATCATATTGTGATCTTTATATGCATTCACTCATTACAAGTGAGGCTGAACATCTCTTCATATATTTAAAAGCCATTCATAACTTTCGATGAAAGTTTAGCAATCATTTCTAGTTCTTGAGAGCTCTTTCTCTCTGATTGTTCTTTGTTTATGAATGTTCTTTGTTTAAGCTGGCATAATTGCAGTTTGGACACCCACATAACAATTTTGGTATATTTGCTTTATTATTATGTATCCACCTTATCAATCCATCTTAACTTTTGATTTTTTAGAATGTTTTTAAAACCTCTTTTTGCTTGAACTTTATTTCAAGAAGGTATGTGGCTATATTTTATACATTTGATGCACTGTTACATATATAGCATTAGTTCTTTGAGAAGCCGTAAAAACATGGAATGGATATTTGAGTTTATTTGATCCACTCCATTAATTTTTATGTATGATGAAGCTGACAGATAAGGTGACTGATAAAGGTAACGAATGACAGTTCTGATACTAGAATGCAGATTTCTTGGTGCCTAACCTTCAGGCACTTTCTGTTCCATTGTTAATACTTTTATAAATGAGGAGTATTACCGTGTCTTCGATTTTGTTGACTTTTAAAACTAGCCATTACTGCTGTTGACCGTATCTGTAATACACGGTACCACTTTGTAGTCTTTCCTCACATTTTACTTTTGGAATCTCCCTGTTGGCATGACATTGATATTTCTAATTTTTGGTCTTAATCCTTTGAACTTGTCAGTTGTTTTTGTTAAACTTACGTTCCATTTACAGTACTGTCAGTTTCTTATCCAATAGCAAGTCAAAGGAAGATGGTTTTTTTCTCTTGCATATTCGTTGACTTTGACCTTAGCCAACACTAACACCCATTTCATGAAGGCTTT
Organism: Globicephala melas; assembly: GCF_963455315.2. Taxonomy (NCBI): domain Eukaryota; kingdom Metazoa; phylum Chordata; class Mammalia; order Artiodactyla; family Delphinidae; genus Globicephala; species Globicephala melas. The sequence goes on along the minus strand of NC_083326.1, from coordinate 5,968,403 downwards.
TGTCTTTATCCAAGTGTTCCACTCTGCCCTAGCAGAGCACTGCAAGGTCATGGCGCCTTTGTTTTCTTCACATGAAATTAATAACTTGCTCCAACAGTAGTTTGTTCTAGGACATTTCCAGCCCAGATGGTGGAAAGTTCTTGTGATAATATGGCAGCCGAAGCAACATTTTGGCTTTTTAAAGTTGACTTTGTTTTGGCGATTGTGTGATGAAAATCTTCTGAAGATTATGCAAGGACATTAAACAAGAAAGATCTGTTGGCTTAAAACATTTTTCATCTTTTAAAAACCACCACACTCAGCATGGTAGAATTTTGGTTTCTTTCAAGTATTGGCCTGTCTTGGCTCTTTTCCTTGATTATTTGGCACTTAAGATAGCCCAATTAATGGATTTAAAATTTTGTTTCCACAGGAATAAAACGTTGCTTTGAATTCCTTTTTTTGAGCATCATAGAAAGTTACAGCAAGAATTGACATTAGAGGTCATCTTGCCCAATGTACTTATTTACAAATAAGAAAACTGAGACCCAGAGGAGTTATTTTTTGAAGTTAATAGAGTGAGTTTAATAGAGAACTTAGAAACAGATCCTAGGTTTTCTCACTTGGGGTCAGTGACTCTCTCAGCGTACCACAATATGATTTAGTTTTTGTTTATTCTTATTTCAGTGTCATCAGATTTTAATCAGTAAATTTTGATTTTATAATTTATGATAATCCTCTGTTTTTAGTTCTTGATTAATTTCATTTTCAAACAGGTGATACATTTATGTTGTTCAGATACCAAACACGTAAAAGTGTACATGAACAATCTCCTGGCTGTCCTTGTTCCCCATCTCTCCAGCCTTCTCATTTGTCTCCCTAGTAGCCACTGTTCATTCTTAGTTTCATATGTATCCTTCCTGAAATTCTTCATGCATATATATTCAATTACGAATTTAGATTTTTATTTCCCCCTGTATTCATATAAAAGGTTGGAAATTATACATAGTGTTTTGAATTTTCCTCTTTTTCCAGTTAGCAGTCTATCCTGGCAGTTCCTGTATACAAGCATTCAGAGAGCTTTCTCATTTTTGTCTTTTAAGTAACAACTTTATTGAGATATAATTCAAATACCCCAAAATTTACCCTTTCCAAGTATATATTTAAGTGGTTTTTAGTATATTCACAAAAGTTGCGAAACTATCACTGCTCTCTAATTCCAGAATTTCATTACCTCAAAGAGAACCCCTATACCCATTAGCAGTCATTTCCCATTTCCCCCTCCCTCCTGTCCCAGTAACCACTAATCTGCTTCCTGTCTCTATAGGTTTGCCCTTTACGGACATTTCATATAAATAGAATCATATGATGTGTGGCCTTTTGTATCTGGCTTCTTTTATTTAGTGTAATGTGTTCAAGGTTCATCCATGTTATAGCATGCCCCAGTACTTCTTTCCTTTTTATTGCTGAAAACTATTCCATAGTATGTATATACCACATTTTGTTTATCCATTCATTCAGTTGATAAATATTGGGGTTGTTTCTACTTTCTGAATAGTGCTGCTGTGAGCATTCATGTACAAGATTTTGTGTGGACGTAGTTTTCAGTTCTCGGGTATGTGTCTAGGAGTAAAATTGCTAGGTCATATGATAACTCTGTATTTAACTTTTTGAGTAACTGCCAAACTTTTCCTCAGTGGTTCCCTCATTTTACATTCCCACCAGCCGTGTGTGTGAGTTTTGATTTCTCTACATCCTTTCTCATTTGTTTTTAAAAGTTGCATTATATTCTGTTGTAGGTCAATATCAGTTTATATTTAATCATCCCCCTATTGAAAGACATTAGAATTGTTAACATTTTTTGCTAATATCCTGTGCTCATTCTCATTTTGGCACCTTTATTGTATCTATTTCTAGGACGAGTTTTACATTAGAAAGGTTAGTCCTTTGTGACATAAATTTAAAGTACATTTTTTTTTCTAAGTTTGCTTTTTGACTTATTTGCTTTTAGTATATGTTTGTTTTTGCCATGATACATTTTTAAAAACTATTTTTGAGAATTTGAATTTATTGGGGCTTCCCTGGTGGCGCAGTGGTTGAGAATCTGCCTGCTAATGCAGGGGACACAGGTTCGAGCCCTGGTCTGGGAAGATCCCACATGCCGTGGAGCAACTAGGCCTGTGAGCCACAACTACTGAGCCTGTGTGTCTGGAGCCTATGCTCCGCAACAAGAGAGGCCGCAACAGTGAGAGGCCTGTGCACCGCGATGAAGAGTGGCCCCCGCTCGCCGCAACTAGAGAAAGCCCTTGCACAGAAACGAACACCCAACACAGCCAAAAATAAATAAATAAATAATTAATTAATTAAAAAAAAAGAATTTGAGTTTATCAATCTGTTACAGCTTTTAGGCCTTTCAGGCTTGTTGTTATCTTTTTGGACTCATCTCTTACTACTCTCCTTCTTGCAGATTTCATTCTAACCCCACTGACCTCTTTGCTGTTCTTTAAGTATGCTAGGTGTGTTCCTACCTCAGGGCCTTTGTGTGTGCTGGTCCCTCTCCCTGGAAGACTTTTCCCTTGCTTCCTTATTTCTTTCAAGTCTTTGTTCAAATGTGAACTTCTTGTTGAGTCTTCCTATTTAAAATTGTAACACACCCGTGATAGATGTCAAATTTTGGGGAACTGGAATATGAATTCACTTTTTAATGATTATAACAGATTAGGTGAGTGTTAGAATGCTGTTTGTTTTTTATGATGGAACAAAAATTTCTAGGTGTAAAACCTTTCAAATAGTGCTTAAATGCTTTTAATGACTAAATGCTTTTAATGAGACTGAATCTGTGACTCTGTGCCTTTTGCCAGTATTTAAACACTTAACTTATGTCTTTGGCAAGTGTGATGGTTAATTTTGTGTGACAGGTTGAGCTGAGGGATGCCCAGATGTCAAACATTATTTCTTTTTTTCTGGATGTGGCTGTGAGTGTGTTTCTGGAAACAGTTAGCGTTTGAATAGGTAGACTTTGTAAAAAAGATCATACTCACCAGTGGAGGTGAGCATCATCCAGTCCATTGAGGGCATGAATAGAACAAAAAGGTGGGGGAGGGGTGAATTTTTTCTCTTGCTTAATCTGAGACATCCATCTCCTCCTTCTGTCTTCCGGTATTGGCACTCCTGTTTCTTGGGCTTTTGCCCTCGGACCAGGGCTTTTCTGCTTCTCAGCACTTGGGTTTGGAACTACACCGCTGGCTTTCCTGGGCCTCCAGCTTGCAGATGGCAGATAATGCCACCTTGAGCCTCTGTAATTGTGGGAGCCAATCTCTTACAATAAATTACTTTCTATGTATATATTTCTTTATATCCTGTTGGTTCTCTTTCTCTGGAGAGCCCTAAATAATGCAGCAAGTGTGTCTAATTCATTGCTACAGTCTGAATGTTCATGTCCTCCCAAAACTCGTATTTTAAAACCTAACCTCTAAGATGATGATGTTAGAAGGTATGGGGTCTTTGGGGGATGATTAGATCATAAGGGCAGAGCCCTCATGAGTGGAATTAATGCCCTTATAAAAGATACCCAAGAAAACTTCCTTGCTGCCTTCCATCATAGGATAGCATAGCAAAAAGGTGCTTAATCTCTGTGACCCAGAAGCCAGCTCTCATCAAATACTGAATCTGCAGGTATCTTGATCTGGCCTCTCAGCCTCCAGAACTGTGAGAAATAAATTTCTGTTGTTTATAAGTTACCCAGTCTGTATTAGTTTGTTATTACAGTCCAAAAGGAATGAGACACTTAAATTGTTTTTCCTAGTTGCAAATCCTCTTTACTTTGATTGTTTACAGTGAAGTGAGAGAGAGAGGAATAATTAAGAAAACCTGGGACTTCCCTGGTGGCACAGTGGTTAAGAATCCGCCTGCGAAATGCAGGGGACACGGGTTCGAGCCCTGGTCTGGGAAGATCCCACATGCTGCGGAGCAACTAAGCCCATGTGCCACAACTACTGCCTGTGCTCTAGACCCCGTGAGCTACAACTACTGAGCCCATGTACTGCAACTGCTGAAGCCTGCATGCCTAGAGCCTGTGCTGTGCAACAAGAGAAGCCCGCACACCGCAACAAAGAGTAGCCCCTGCTCGCTGAAGCTAGAAAAAGCCCGCGCACAGCAGCAAAGACCCAATGCAGCCAAAAATAAATAAATACACTTATTTAAAAAAAAAAACAGAAAAAGAAAACCTATGATCAGAATGGGATTAGAGATTATCTTCAGACCATCTCTCCTGATTTTTTTTTTCTTTCAGGAAATTTCCTGGTGGAGACAGCCAATTTGAAGTAAATATTTCTCCCATTCATTTTCTTTATGCCCTTCCCATTTTGAAAATTTAAATTAAAAATAATAAAAATATTCACCTATAATCTCATCTTCCAGGATTGCTTTTTATTTTTTGCATATTAACATCTGTATGTGTATTCACTCATATGATGCATACTATTCTGCTGTCTTTGCTCAACATCACATCATGAAGCAAATATTTTTTCAATAAAGTGTATTTCAAAAGCAGATGGGATGACTTGTTTTATGAGGCCAGCATAACCCTGATACTAAAACCTAACAGTGGCGTTCCATAAAAAAAAAATTACAGACTGATATTTCTCATGAATACAGGAGAAAAAGCTTAAAAAAATTAGCAGATTTCATCCAGCAATATAAGAACAGGATAATACATTATAACCAAGTGGGGCATATCTTAGGAATACAATATTGTTAACACTTGAAAATCAGTATAATATGCCACATTGACAAAATAAATTAGAAAAGCCATATGATTGTCTCAGTAAATGTCAAAGAAGCATTTGACCAAATTCAACATCTATTCGTGGAAAAAAAAAAAAACTCTCAGCAAACTAGGAATAGAAGGAAACATCTTCAACTAGGTTAAGGGCATCCATGAAGAACCTGTAGCTAACATTACACTTAATGATGAGAGACTAAAGGTTTACCTCATCTGTGATCAGGAACAAGCCAAGGATGTTTGGTCTTAGCATTTCTGTTTGCTACTGTATGAGGCCCTAGCCAGTTCAGTAAAGCAAAACAAAGAATAAAAGGCATAGAGATTAGAAAAGAAAAAGTAAAACTATATTTGCCAGCAACATGATTGTTTATGTAGGAGACCCTAAGGAATATACAAAAGCTACTTGAACTAAAAAGTGAGTTTAGCAAGGTTGCACATTGCAAGATGATTATACAGGAATCATATACTAGTAGCAAACAATTGGAAACTAAAACCTTAAAAATTCCATTTTAAAATAATATGAAATACTTAGTAAATTCAACAAATATGTGTACAGCTTATATATTAATAACTAGAAAACATTGCTCAGTGAAGTCAAAGAAGACCTAAATGTAGACATACATCATATCCATGAATTGGAAGAGTCAATATTGTTAAGATGTCAGTATTACCCAGATTGATCTACAGAGTCAATTCATCACATTTGTACCAGAGTATTTTTTGTTTGTTTTTTTTTTTCGTAGACATTGACAAGCTGATTCTAAAATATATATGGAAATGCAAAGAACCTAGAATACCTGAAGAAATAATTGAAAAGGAAGAACAAATGGAATACTTACACTATATCACTTCACAGTGTGCTGTAAAGCTACAGCTTTGAAGATAACATGGTACTGACCTAAGTATAGACAAATAAATCAGGGGATCAGTATAGGGGGCCAAGAAACAGATCTGTACTTCTCTGGTCAATTGTTTTTTGTTTGTTTGTTTGTTTTGTTTTGAGAAAAGCAAAACAGTTCAGTTGGGAAGGGAAAACTGTTTAAACTAATGGTGCTGGAAAAGCTGATTATATGGGAAAACCAAGCAAAACAAAAAAACTTTGACTCCTACTTTCACATATAACATAAAAATTAGAAAAATACACACAATCTTGTTTTAGGCAAAGATAACTTAGAAAACATACAGAAAGCAATAGCCAAAAAAACACAAACTTGATAAGTTAGACTACTTCAAAAGTAAGAATCTTGCCTCTTCAAGAGAGACGGTTCAGAAAAAGAATAGTCAAGCCACAGATGGGAGAAAATGTCTCCAAAACGTATAGCTGACAAAAGACTTTATTCTTGAATATATAAAGATCTCTTACAATTTAAAAATAATTAGGCAAATATCCCAATTAAAAATGGAAAAAAGATTTAAATTGATACTTCACTAAAAAGATATATGAATGGCCAATAAGCACATTGAGTTTTAGTGTGATTAGTCATCAGAAAATGCAAATTAAATGCTATAGTGAGCTATTACTACACACAACTAGAATAGCTAAAATTAAGAAGACTGATAGTACTGAATGTTGGTGAGAATGTGGAGCAACTGGTACTTTCAGAAATTGCTGTGGGTAAAGAAGCCAATCTGAAAAGGCTGCATACTGTATTATTCCCACTATACGTTTTGGAAAAGGTAAAACTATGGAAACAGTAAAAAGATCAGTGGTTGCCAGGGTTTGGCAGGAGGAAGGGATATATGGACAGAGCACAGAGGATTTTTAGGGCAATGAAACTGTTCTGTATGATACTATAATCAAGGATACATGTTACTACATTTGTCAAAATTTATAGTGATTATAGAAATTACACAGCAGTAGTGAACTCTAACGTATATTATGGGGTCTTTAGGTGATAATGATATGTCAGTGTTGGTTCATCGTTTTTAACATATATGCTACTCTGGGGCAGGATATTGATGGTGAAGAAGGGTATACATATGTGGGGGCAAGGGTTATATGGAAATTCTCTATACCTTCAGTTTTGCTGAGAACCAGAAACTGCTTTGAAAAATAAAATCTATGTAAAAAATTGCTGTGGTGTATAAAATGGTACAACCAGTTTGGGAAAAGTTTTGACAGGTTCTTATGAAGTCAGATATCCACCTCTCTTCTCATCTAGCAATTTTACTTTCAGGTATTTACTGAAGAGGAATGAAAATATATGTTTGCAAATGACTTGTATGCAAATGTTTATAAATCTTTCTTCGTAAACCTTCTCATAATAACCCCAATCTGAAAACAAATGCCTCTCAACATCATCATGTTGTCTCTCTATACTTTATTCTTGGTTATTTCTTATGACTTTATTTCCAAGTCACTAAATCTCTCTTCAGCTGAGTCTAATCTGCTGTTAAACCCATTCATTGAGGTTTTCTTTCTTTCTTTCTTATTTACTTATTTTTTTTTAAATCAAGTTTTAAAATTTGGCTATTGTATTTTTCAGTTCCAGAATTTTTTTCTAGAACTTTTTAAAAAGAAATATCTGCTATATTTATATAGTTTACAGGTCCTTGAGAAATTTTTGATTTGAAAAATTTGGCTTTTATGCCATAGGTAGAGTAGGCATAGTTGTATTTGGTAATTAATATTATTTTTGGGAGAGTTTTGTTTGTTTTAGGGGTGTATGGTGGTTCTTGTTCATGTAGTTTTATCTCTTTATGTGCCTATTTTTGATTGTTTGCTAGTTTTTATATTTGTAAAGTTGTAGAAATAGTTTGATAGGATGATTCTATCTTTCTTCAGAGGGGATTGTCTGTTTCTGTTGGATGCCTTGGATTCTTCTTAATTCCATTTCAGAATTTTTCTGGCCACCCAGGGAACTTAAAGCTGGGTTGTAGTCCATGAGATTGTTGATTTACTTCCTGCTCCCCCTTACTTCCAAGGTAAGGATCCCCTTGAGGATCTCTACCCTGTGTGTGGAGTGGAGTACTAGGGCTTACTCCCTTGGCAGGCTTGGACTCCAGTTTTTGTGCCCTAGATTGTCAACCCTGTCAAAAGCACTGCTTGGATTCCCAGCCACCGCTTATGGATCAGGAAGCGTCCCAAGGCCAAAGCAATTCCAGATGTCAGGCTGACCTCTCTAGGTTTTCTTAGTGCCTTGAGTCTTGGCCTTGTAATTCTTCAGTATTTTACTAGCTCTTTGGTCCTTTTAGAAAGTGCCCTTCCAGACCCTCTGTCAGTGATTTTTGTTGACCTCATTGGGAATATTCTTCTGAATTTTCTGTCTGTCATTGCTGGAAATGGAAGTAGCCTCAATTCCTGTGATCTCTTTAAAAATTATGTGGTTGTGTAAGTTAATATATAAGCTGTGCTTTATTACATTTTTCATTTTCTAATATTGGTTGATTTTTTTTTTTTTGGTTCAGCAAATATTTTCTTGTGTGATGTAGACTATAGACTATGAAGAGCATAGTCCACAGTCTTGGGTGATGAATATGAGTCAGCCAAGCAGTTTGGGGGCAAGGGTAGAGGGAGCTGAAGCCCTCACACAGACTTGGGAGATGTGCGGGAAGAAGGTAACTAGGAAGATAATTGATGGATAGTTGCATTTTATCCATGTGTGTCTTTAAAGCATATTTCTTAAATGGCTATTTCAGAGGTTTTCCTGTTTAGATCAGTTTTTTCCCCATAGGCAGAACCCAAATTTATATTCACAACTTATTTTGAAACTGACTTTAAAAATATCAGTCATTTTCTTTCTTTTTTTTTTTAAACTTTTATTTTTTTTAAAAATTTTATTAATTTACTTTTGCTGTGTTGGGTCTCCGTTGCTGCACATGGGCTTTCTCTAGCTACGGTGAGTGGGGTCTACTCTTTGTTGCAGTGCGCGGGCTTCTCATTGCAGTGGCTTCTCGTTGCGGAGCACGGGCTCTAGATGTGCAGGCTTCAGTAGCTGTAGCTTGCGGGCTCTAGAGCGCAGGCTCAGTAGCAGTGGTGCTCCAGCTTAGTTGCTCTGCAGCTTGTGGGATCTTCCTGGGCCAGGGCTTGAACCCATGTCCCCTGCATTGGCAGGCAGATTATTAACCACTGCGCCACCAGGGAAGTCCAGTCATTTTCAATACCATTTATAATAGAAAATATTATAAGGGCATGTTGAGTAATTACATGTTGAGGGCATGTTGAGTAATTACTTTTGCTGTTGCTACTAGTTCTGTAACTGTAGCCCCAGGAGTCTAGTGAATTTTCTTTTACTTTTTTTCTTTTCTTTTTTGGCCACGCTGCACTGCGTGCGGGATCTTAGTTCCCGAACCAGGGATGGAACCTGTGTGCGGCCCTACCACTGGACTAACAGGGAATTCCATTTTTTTGTGTGTGTGAATTTTTATGCAGAGCACTAAATCATGAATTAGTTTCTGGAAGCTGGGAGTTTCAGATATACTTTGTCATGTAAAATTTGTGCATGAATGAATATATTTTTCTTGGTTTTGGTAAACCCCAAATAATATTAATTTCTCACTGTGCCCAAGAGCACAAAGAGACTATTCAACAAATATGTGTGTACTTGTGGCCAGCCACAGTTTTAGGTGTCAGGGATACAATAGTGAATAAGACATAGATTCTAGTTGTGCATAGGGTAAGACAGACAATAAACAAATTAATATATTACTTAATGTTAGAATGTGACAAGTACAATGGAAAAAAGTAATGTCGTGGTATTTTAGTCAAGATTGTAAGGGAAGGCTCCTTGTGAAGTGGACCTTTTAATAGAAACCCAAAGGAAGTCAGAGAGGGAGTCCTGTCACTCTCTGGTGGAAGAGCATTCTAAGCAGAGGGAACAGCAGATGCAAGGCCCTGAGGTGGGTGCATGCTTGGTGTGTCCAGGGACCAGTAACTAGTCCAGTAGAGCTAGAGCCAAATGATCAAGGATGGGTGAGTGATAGACAAGGTTGGATGGTTAGTCAAAAGTCATGTAGGGTCTTAGAGGCTAGGTTAAGGACTTTGCATTTTATTCTGAGCAGGATGGGCAGCTAGTCGATGGTTATTGCCCTTGTTTGAATATTTGTTACTCTGTGCATTTAAATTTTCTTCTGCTTTGTGGCTATAAGCACTATCTTCATACAATGAAAATTGGAAATTGGGTTCTTGACATCTTTGCCAAAAAAAAGGAAAAGGTTCTGTTTTAGCCATTTCTAGGATCTGTATCTTTGCTATGTCATTTGAAGCTGTGCTTCATTGTGTACTTAAATTATCTTCTACCCTGTCAGTTTGTTGGAGCCTGCTTTAATCCATTTATTTGAACATTATATTCTCCCCAGCCCCCAAATCTGGTAGATTAGTATAACTTTGAGTAATATTTTCATGTTGGCTGGTAGGGAGGTTTTTGGTTCTTATTGAAATTAGCGTCTAATTCTTACTAGCTGCTATTGGTAGGCAGAATAATGTCCTCTCCAGCCCAAGGATGTCCACTTCCTAATCCCTGGAAAGCTGGTGAATAGCTACCCTCACGTGTCAAAAGGATTCTGTAGATGTGGTTAAAGTTAAGGGCTTTTTGAGGGGAGATTGGGCCTACTAGGATAATAGAGGACAGTCTAATCACATGAGTCCTTAAAGGTAGAAGAGGAAACCAGAAGGGTGGGTCAGAGAGATGCAGCATGAGTCATTCAAAGCCACTAATGGCTTTGAAGATGGAGGAAAAGGATCCTTGAGTCAAAGAATGAGGCGACCTGTAGAGCCTCGGAAGTGCCCTCATCTTACCGCCAGCAAGAAAATGGGGACTTAGGGCTTCCCTGGTGGCGCAGTGGTTGAGAGTCCGCCTGCCGATGCAGGGGACACGGGTTCGTGCCCCGGTCCGGGAAGATCCCACATGCCGCGGAACGGCTGGGCCCGTGAGCCATGGCCGCTGGGCCTGCGCGTCCGGAGCCTGTGCTCCGCAACGGGAGAGGCCACAGCAGTGAGAGGCCCACGTACCGCAAAAGAAAAAGAAAATGGGGACTTGGATCCTAGAGTCATGAGAAACTAAATCCTGCCAACAACCCAAGTGAGCAGGAAATGGATTCTTCCCCAGAGCCTCCGGAGTGGAAAGCAGCTTGCTGACACCTTGATTTTAACACCGTGAAACCTGTACTGCAGCTACAGAACTGCATGATAATAAATTTGTGCTGTTTTAGGCCACTAAGTTTGTGGTGATTTGCTAATGACAACAATATAAAAACTATTGAAACATACCCAACTTCTCAAAGCAGATAACTTTAGCAAATTAAATTTGTTAAATATAGAATTTTGGATGATTCATTCACTCCAAATAATATCTGTTAAGTGCTTGCTATTTGCCAGGAAATGTGCTGGGAGCTAGGAATAAGAGAGGTCCCTATCTTCACCAAACTCTGGTCTACAGTTGTGCAGTCAATTTTTAATTTTATATTTTTAATCTTATGTAAAATTTTAAGCATATAAATGTAGAGAGACTAATGAACTCCCATATGCTTATCACTTAGCTTTAGTAATTAACAACTCATGGCCACTTTTATTTCAATTATACCCCATCCACAGCTACCCTCCCCTACTTCTCAGATTATATTTAAGAAAATTCCAGACATCATATCATATCTGGATAGTCAGTTTTATATGAAGCTTTGCTATGTAGTTATTTCCCGTTCCCCGCTGACATTAGAAAAGTGCAGACTTTAATTTTATCATCTTTAACAAAGTAACTTTATCATCTGTGAGTTCATTTGCAATCGTTAGCTATTTTTTTGTCATGAAATTTTGCCTAGGATTCCTTTGGTGCGAGTTAGAAAATTACTTAGATCACTTCAACTTGCAAAAGTGCTGCAGAAAATTGTTTTGGGGTTATAAGTAAATTTTAGTGAGTAGGTAAATTCACAAACATGGAATCTGTGAATAAAGAACATCGATAGATTATACATGTAAAGTGATTTTTCCATTTCCTGTGTTCTTGATTTAGGTTGATAACGTCACCTTCTCTGAGTTCTAAATCTAGAAACCTTGATCTTTCTTGATTAGTCTTAGTCTTTCTCGCCCACTTTAAGCATCCAATCTGTCACTGAGTGCTATTAGTTTTATTTTGTTAAGCGACATTTAAGTCTTACTGCTCTTTTCCATTGCCATTGTCATTATTTTAATGGTGGTCCTTATAATGTCCTGGTATTTTTTGTTTCTGGGATTAATCTGAGCATTCTCCCACTTCAATATGTCCTCCAACCTCTTATGCCTCCATTCATTCCACAATCCCTGATTTTGGACACATCAGGCATAGGGTTGAGTCAGTCACATTCTTCAGTTCAAGGGTCACTATCATCGTTGGTTTGTGTAAGGCCCATCTCCCCCTCCATTTAATATTAATCCATTTACTTATTCCCATTTATCCCCATTCATTACTCCTTTTCTTTCCCATAAACAGCCATTTTACTATGTTTAATGCATGCATTTTTTATATATATGTCTGAGTACAAGATGTTATACTTATGTGTACATGTATTTTTCTCTTTTTTTAACATCTTTATTGGAGTATATTTGCTTTACAATGGTGTGTTAGTTTCTGCTTTATAACAAAGTGAATCAGCTATAGTGTACATGTATTTTTAATATATATAAATAGAATTGTGTTATAGAACTCATTGTTTTTTCCTCTCAGAATTGTTTTTTGTTTGTTTGTTTTGTTTATTTTTGGCTGTATTGGGTCTTCGATGCTGCACACGCGCTTTTCTCTAGTTGTGGCGAGCGGGGGCTACTCTTCGTTGCGGTGCATGGGCTTCTCATTGCGGTGGCTTCTCTTGTTGCGGAGCATGGGCACTAGGCGCACGGGCTTCAGTAGTTGTGGCTCGCAGGCTCAGTAGTTGTGGCTCGTGGGCTCTAGAGCGCAGGCTCAGTAGCTGTGGTGCATGGGCTTAGTTGCTCCGCGGCATGTGGGATCTTCCCAGGCCAGGGCTTGAACCCGTGTCCCCTGCATTGGCAGGCGGATTCTTAACCACTGTGCCACCAGGGAAGCCCTCAGAATTGTTTTTAAGAGTTACCTGTGATGCTAAATGAACACCTAGTCTATTGCTGTTAAAACTGCTCCATTGTGTACATCCACAACATTTTACTTATCCAGTTCCTCAGTGCTGGACACCTGGGGTGCCTCCAACTTTGCAACACCACGAATAATGAATGTCTTTATATTATTTATCTATTACTGAACAATAAGCTACTCTAAAATTTAGAAGTTTAAAACAACATTGTTTCAATACCATATGGTATCACTTATATGCAGAATCTAAAATAGGACACAAATGAACTTATCTATAAGACAGAAACAGACTCACAGACATAAAGAACAGACATGTGGTTCCTAAGGGCATGGGGTTTGGGGGAGGGATGGAGTTGGGGTTTGGGGGAGGGATGGAGTTGGAGTTTGGGGTTAGCAGATGCAAACTACTATATATAGAATGGATAAACAACAAGGTCCTACTGGATAGCACAGGGAACTCTATTCAGTATCCTGTGATAAACCATAATGGAAAAGGATATAAAAAAGAATATATATGTATAACTGAATCACTTTGCTGTACAGCAGAAATTAACATTGTAAATCAACTATACTTCAATAAAAACAAAACAAAACGTCGTTTCACAGTTTTTTAGTATCAGGAATCAGGGTACTGTGTAGCTTGGTGCCTCTGACTCAAGTGTCTCATGAGGTTGTAGTTGATCTTATGGCTGGGGCTGTGGTCTCATTTGAAGGCTCAACTAGGAAGGACCTGCTTCCTGGACTTCTCACTTGGCTGTTGGCAGGATTCAATTTCTCTAGGGCTGTTGGACTCAGTTCCTTACTGGCTGTTGACTGGAGGCCTTCCATAGTCCTTTGCAAGGTGTACTTCTCTGTATGTCAGCTCACAACAAGGCAGCTGGCTTCCCTTGGAGAAAGCAAACAGAAGAGCAAGAGCAGGTGCCCAACACAAGCCACGGTTGTTTTGTAAGCCAGTCTCCTCTCAGAAGTGGCATGCTTTCACTTTTACTGTATTCTCTTCTAAGCAAGTCTCTAGGTCCATCCTACACTCAAGGGGAGGCAATTACACAAGGACATGAATAGCAGGAAGCAGGGATTATTGAGGGTCATTTTGGAGGTTTGCTTACCACAGTTCTCAGACATATTTCTGTGAATTTTTCTTTGGCATATACATATACTGGGTTATAAATTGTTCTCTAAAATAGCTGTGTTGGTTAATATTACTATCAGCAGTACATGAGGGTTTATATATCATTATGTACCTGCCAATACTTTACATTTTCTAGGACATCAAGGGATATTACACTGTTTTAAACAGACTGTTTTTTATCTTTTGCTCTTTTTTTTCCTAGTGAAGTTCTTGGCTTTTTCTTGGCTTTTTGTGGGAGTTGCTTGTAATATTCTAGATATTAGTTCTTTGTTCTTCTTACATTTTATCATCTGCCAGTTAACTTCGTTCAGGGTTTCATTTGTTGAGCAATAACCTTTAATTTTGATGTAACTAAATGCTTTTATTTATTTACTTTATGCTTTGTGCTCTTAGGCTTTTATTTAAGAAGTCCCTTCTTGTGCTTATGTTACAAACTTATCATTGTACATTTTCTTCTATTAATTTTAGTGTTGCCGTTCACATCCAAGTGAATGTAGGTCTTTAATTCTTCTGTAGTCGGTCTTTGAATATGTTGTAAGATAGGGAGCTATCATTATTTTTCTTTATGAAATAAGCCAGTTTTTCCCAGCACCATCTTCTGTACAGTCTGTTCTCCATTGATTTATAGATCTGTTTTATTCTATGTTTCCATAGAAACACAGGTTTGACCTGTGTTTCAGTTCTCAGTTGAGTTCCATTGGTTTGTCTAATTTTTTTGTGTGTGCTTGCAAATACCATACCGTTTTTATTGCCACAGCTGTGTAACATGGCTTGATATATGGTAAAGGAAGTCCCTCTCTTCACTTTTCAGTTTCAAGATTGACTTGGCTGTATGTTTATTCTTTCATAAAAATGTCAATTTATGAAGTTTCTGAAAAAAACTCAATGAGAATTTTGGTTGTGATTAAGATTAATTTGTGTAGAATTATCTTCATGGTATTTAGTCATTCCATTCAGATCATCCTGTTCGCCCTTTATTAATGTTTTAATACTAATAAGTGGATGCTGGCCAGCAAAATGAATAGAAGATATCCTCTAAGTCAGTCAACAGCATCCTGGATCCTTTTTTCATGAAATTCCCTTTACATTTTTGTTGCAGAGAGTATTCCTTTTGTATTATGATCGTGTATTACATGGCCTCAACGTATTTCTTCCTTTTTGCTGTTCTGAGTTATGTATGCCTGGTACACTATGCTGATGACTGTTCAGGAAGTCCTAGTTAGTTCCAGTCAAAATCAGAGCAATAAAGATCCCTCCCATTTGTGATGTTCTCCCATTTGTGATGTTGTTTGGTCCAATTTATTTTGAAGGAGAACAGCCCTCTGTTCTAAATCTACATTCTTTCATTAAAGTTGTCAGACATAGTATTTATTAATAGTCATAGTTTTAAGGTTTTTTTTGCGGTACGCGGGCCTCTCACTGTTGTGGCCTCTCCCGTGGCGGAGCACAGGCTCCGGACGCGCAGGCTCAGCGGCCATGGCTCATGGGCCTGGCCACTCCGCGGCATGTGGGATCTTCCCGGACCGGGGCACGAACCCGTGTCCCCTGCATTGGCAGGCGAACTTTCAACCACTGCGCCACCAGGGAAGCCCCATAGTTTTTAGTTTAAACAAATTAAAGCAGTTTCTTCCTGGATCAGAAACCTAGTGTAACATGTTAAATTGTAAACCACTGCTGTTTTTTTTTTAATTATTATTGATGCAATGACTAAATGCATTAACAAGTGTACTGGAGGTAGTCACCTACCTAGATAGCGTGTACTGTGGCAAGATACTTGTTCTTCAGGATTTGGCTTTAAGCCCTGACCCAACTGAAAAGCCTAGCAAATTGACTACAGAGTATGGATTCCTGACAGGCATAGGCTGTATGAATAAATGATGATTGTGATTCAAAATCCTTTGGGTTTTGAGCACCCAAATCATCATTATTGAAGAATTAATGAATCCTGATACAACACATCAGGGTTGTTTTTCATTCAATTCAAGAAATAAGTACAAATGTAAGATATGCCTTTTATGTGGTTAATATTTTACAACAATAATTATGGAAATTTCAGGAAAGAGAATTGTTCTACAGTATTAGTCAGATTTCTGAGTAGAAATGAGATTTATTCGTTACATAATAAGATCATTTGCACAGGTCTCTTGTGTTTTGTTTTGTATACTTTGCTTTTAAAAGATATTTCATCAGCAAAATCACTCTGTAAACATCTGGTAGAATTAGAACTTTAAAATCTGGTAAGCGTCTCCATTTCTAGAATCAAGTCCTCTTTAATTTGTTTGATGAGCTTCATTTAAGTAGGTGTTCAGTATTTTTCTTTGGGCTTTCCATGAATATTTCAGATCTGTAAAAATAGCTGATATTCTTTTGGAGCTGTTACTCTTTTTGTTGTGCTGTTGAGATTTTCACTTTCCTGGGCTAACATGTTACTGTTCCCCATGATAATCGCGTTTAAACTTTTGCAATAATTGAAGATCTCTTGATGCATTTGTTCCTGTTCGTGCTCAGCCAAAATTTTGTTTCCTTTTTATTTGTTCTAAGATTTGTTTCTAAAAGGGATTAATGATCTTCGGAGGACAATGGTAGTCCTTCATAAAAGAAATACGCTTAATAAAACAGGAACAATTTGTTTACTGTTCATATTTTGCTGAACAGGCAGAGTTGGCCTTGAGAAAGTAGACACTTAGAGATAGAAGATCTAGGGTATACCATAGTTCTCACTGTAAAGTTATTATCAACTCAGAAAGACACTGTTGTCTTCCCTACACTGTGACTTCTTTTCAGTTTTACAATCTGAATATTTTTTTCTGTGTTATAACTAAACAGGGAATGAACATAAGGGCTTTAGAGTGGACCTTTGAAGTAGAACACTGCTGGTAACTGTTTCCATTATACACTAATGTATTGATACTTGTCATTCATTAGTAGATGGGACCTGGAAAATAGGAAAGTAATGCGATATTTCACCCAAGTACAAGAACTAATGACAAGGAAGGGTTTCATATTTTTGTTTGACTTAATTTTTATTTTAAACATACTAGTATTTTTTAATAATCCGGAAGCATATTGAATATTTTGATTTGAGTTTTTAAATGTATAGTTTATTTAGAAAAGAGCAATATCTTAATCTTCCAAAGTGATCATTATTCTGATTTGTTTCCTATTTTTCCAGAGATATTACATATGAAATATCAGTAGAAGCTGTGTCAACAATGGTGGTCTTCCTTTCCTGCCAACTCTTCCACAAGGAAGTTTTGCGACAGAGCATCAGTCACAAGTACTTGATGCGAGGTCGATGGTATGTTTCTATTTTAAATTTGTCAGGTTTTTTATTGAATTAATCTGTAGTTCTCGTCTTGTCCTCTTTCCTTAGTGTCGTTCCATATCTCCAACCAGACATTTCCTCTGGTGCTTCTGTCAGAACTTCAAACCCAACACATAAGGATCTGCTTTCCTGTCTAAACTATCCATCCTCCCTGCCCCTTTCATCCCCTAGCTTCATTACCTTCTCTAGTGGTTTCTTTGTAGAGTTGAAACTTTGAAGCCATGTTTTCTTCCTTCTGCATCATTCTCTATGTCTAAGCATTCATCCAGTCATATTTGTTCATTGAAATTATTTGTATCTTCCCCTTCCCACCAGTCCCATTGAAATGACTGCTGCAGTGGATGCCCCATCACCACGTGTTTGGACTTCCCCAGCAGCCACTTAACTGACTGTTCCTACTTTCATGTAGTCAACAAATGTTTATTGTGTGCTAACCATGTGCCAGGCATGTGTTAGGATGTGGAGCTGTGCTCCTGAGCAGAGCAGAAGCTTACAGTCTCCTGGGGGGTAGGGACGGGAGTAGATAAATATTAAACACACACACACACACACACACACACAGAGAGAGAGAGAGAGAGAGAGAGAGAGGGAGAGAGAGAGAGAGGGAGAGGGAGAGAAGCACCTTTGTCTTTTCACATCCCTCTTGCTACCTTGATTATACTTGTGGCACATCCACAGAATCCTTTAGAGCTCTTTTAGAACATATTTGAAAATCACTGATAATAGGGATAAAAGGCCTTAAGCATTGGCTGAAGAGTCTATTCAAAAGTTTTCTCCAGATTGCAGGAATTGATTTATCACCAATTTGTGGACACATATCCCTTTTAACCTGTTTTCTCTGCCTTCTCCTCTCATTCTGTTACTTAAAAGCAAAGGGTATTAACATTAAAAGAAATCTGTATATATATGGATATGTTTTTTATATGTATGCATAGATTGAATAACTTCATACTTTTATTTTAAACAGTGTAAGATAGTTAACAATTATTATATTGATTGTATGTTGAATATTTTGGATATATTGGGTTAAGTCAAATATACTATTCAAGTCAATTTCCATACTTTTAAATTCTTGCGTTTTCCCACTGACTCTGTGTTACTACCTCCCTTCAAGTGCCAAGTACTGTATTATACACTGAATTTATAATATTTCACCTGTTATACAGATTACAAATAAGGTAACTGAAGCTTAGGAGTTGAAGCGATTTGATGAATGACATACAGCATAGTAAGAGGAAAGCCAGATTTAAGCCTCAAGTCTGATCTCAAAGCCCATGGTCTTCACTGTTGTGACAGTGCCAGATTTCTTTGAATTGTGCTAATCCCTTTTATGTCGGTAGATTATATAGGTTATATTTATCACGATACAAAGTCAGTTGATTCCCCCAAATCTGAGTTTATTTTCTTCTTTTTTCTTTTTGTGTAGCCTCCCATATACCAGCAAACTTGTAAAGACCTTGTTGTATAACTTCATCAGGCAAGAAAAGCCGCCTCCTCCAGGAGCACACGTTTTCCCTCAGCAGTCAGATGCGGGAGGGCTGCTGTATGGACTGGCATCAGGAGTAGCAAGTAAGTCTTACCAGATTTGTCAGGTCTTTGTTATACGTAGGTTTTGTCCAGTTAGTCATAAGAAATTCTGTTCAGTTGGCTGCCGCTACTAATTGTTATATTGCATCTGTGCAGCTGGTTAAATGTGAAATATTGGAAACAATTTAAAATATTTTTTCCATTTGGTGCACTGATTTATACAAGGAAATATATGCAAATCATGAATAGATTGTTTACCTATAAGGACATTTTTCCAGAAGAATATTTATAAATATGCATATTGCATGCATTCTAGCTGTACAATATAAATACAGTCGTGCTCTTGGGAACTTTTTATCGCTTGTGTTTTATGAGGAAATTATTCTATTTTAGGGGCTTTCTTGGTTAGGATTTTACGTGACTAATTAGGTATAGTTTTCTTATTATACTCAGTGTTTCATTTGTTCGGTGACAAATTAGCACATTTTCAAGAGTCTTGTAATAAATTCTGAAGTGGCACAAATGTGAGTTTTATCAGAT
The DNA here is from genome assembly GCF_963455315.2 of Globicephala melas. Lineage (NCBI taxonomy): Eukaryota > Metazoa > Chordata > Mammalia > Artiodactyla > Delphinidae > Globicephala > Globicephala melas. Next base: position 5,949,108 of record NC_083326.1, on the reverse strand, counting down.
TGGAAGCAAATTTCATTAACTGAACAAAGTCCTTTCCCACCATCCAGTAAAACCTCATTTCTACTTCACAGCGTTTAGACCTAAAGAGACCAGAAATACAAGAGGACCTGGGTCATGTGAGGTTACGTCAACTGAACTTGTGCTTTGTTCTGAAGGAGAAACAAAAACTAGACTGGCACTTTGGCAGTTGTAAGGTCTGCCTGGGTGCTCTTACTAAAGAAACAGTATACGGTCTGCTTAATTACATAGTGCAGAGTTCAGCTGTCTGAAGGAATTTTAAATGGAGCTGAGTTCCACAGCTGAATTAGGCTGGGACGTGCTCTCCACACTCAGGCAGGGGCGTCAGTTTGTTAGGAAAATGGAGTACTGTGTGATAATTTATGGGATGAGGAGTCTCAGGAACCTATTTGGATGAGAAGACCTCTGTTCTAGGTTTGCCTTCCTTTGATTTCTTTCAGTATTATGAGTTGAATTACATTTGTAATCACTCATGGCTCTGTCTTTGGTGCTGAGTATGCTCCCTAGACCACCAGACCTGCAGAGGTTCATTCTCCGAGTCACCCCTCCCATTGCCCTCATTGTTTCCGATGAGGGGGCTGTACAAGGCTTGCTCATGTTCGGCCTCTGAAGGCAGCACAGGAATCCTGTGTGCCTGTGGGAATCGGGTGTCCTGTGGGAAGGCTTGATTCATCCATTAGTGTTTCCTTTTTTCAGTCATTAAACTGGTGTAAGTATTCAAAAGCTGAGTATTATCCCGTTCTCCAATACGGTTGGACATTTTTTTTGGAGGAGGTAGTAGAAGTTCATTACCTGCTTTCTTCAAAACAGTGGCAGTGCTTCACAGTTTTTAAAAATACAGACTTGTGTGTAGTTCTTGATTTTTCTTGCAGTTACGTGTCATCATAAAGAAGTCCAGTATGGTGTGTGGTGTCATCAGTACCGGGTGCCAGAAAACTTGACTTGCTAACTTTAGATCTACTCTGTGTATCAGAAGGAAGTTCCTTTTCTTAGCTCCCAGTTTCTTTGTCTACCAGATGTCGATCACGGTTGGAATACATGATCTCTGACACTATTTCCACATAATTTTTTTTTTTTTGCGGTACGTGGGCGTCTCACTGCTGTAGCCTCTCCCGTTGCGGAGCACAGGCTCCGGACGCGCAGGCTCAGCGGCCATGGCTCACGGGCCTAGCCGCTCCGTGGCATGTGGGATCTTCCTGGACCGGGGCCCGAACCCGGGTCCCTTGCATTGGCAGGCGGACTCTCAACCACTGTGCCACCAGGGAAGCCCCTCTCCTCCTCTTTTGAAAGAGCTTTTTATTTGGAAATAAGTTCACACATATATAAAAATACCAAAACTAAAAAAATCCCCCAAATTATATACCTTTAATGAGGCTGATTTATTGTTAACATTTTATCCCATTTGTATTGTATTTGTATTCCTTCCCCCCAAATCTACACACACACACACACACACACACATTTTTTTTAACCATTTTTGAGAATAAGTTATATACATCATGGCCCTTTACCCCTAAGTACTTGAATGTGTATTTCCTAAAAGGGGATCTCTCTTTTTTTTTTAACTTTCGTTAAAAACATTGAAGTATAGTTATTTAATTTACAATGTTGTGTTAGTTTGAGACGTACAGCAGGGTGATTCTGTTATTCATATATATATATTCTTTTTAGAATATATTACAAGATAATTGAGTATAGTTCCCTGTGCTACACAGTAGGTCCTTGTTTACGCATTTATATAGTGTGTGTATATGTTAATCCTAAACTCCTAATTTATCTCCCCCCCATCCCCTTTGCTAACTATAAGCTTGTTTTCTATGTCTGTGAGTCTCTTTCTGTTTTGTAAATAAGTTCATTTGTATCATTTTTTCAGATTCCACATATAAATGATATCATATGATACTTGTCCTTCTCTGTCTGACTTCACTTAGTATGATAATCTCTACATCCATCCATGTTGCTGGAAATGGTATTTTCATTCTTTTTTTAAAATCAATTAATTTATGTATTTTCTTTTTTCTTTCTGGCTGCATTGGGTCTTCGTTGCTGCACACGGGCTATCTCTAGTTGCAGCGAGCGGGGGCTACTCTTCATCGCGGTGTGGGGGCTACTCTTCATTGCAGTGCGCGGGCTTCTCATTGTGGTGGCTTCTCTTGTTGGGGAGCACAGGCTCTAGGAGCGTGGACTTCAGTAGTTGTGGCACACAGGCTCAGTAGCTGTGGCTCACGGGCTTTAGAATGCAGGCTCAGTAGTTGTGGCACATGAGCTTAGTTGCTCTGTGGCACGTAGGATCTTCCTGGACAAGAGCTTGAACCCGTGTCGCTGCACTGGCAGGCAGATTCCTAACCACTGCGCCACCGGGGAAGTCCTATTTCATTGTTTTTATGGCTGAGTAATATTCCATTGTCTGTGTATATTTGTGTGTGTATGTATGTATATATTTATATGTGTATATGTGTGTGTGTGTGTATACACACACACACACACACATATATATATCACATCTTCTTTATCCATTCATCTGTTGATGGACACTAAGGTTGCTTCCATGTCTTGGCTTTTGTGAATGGTGCTGCTTTGAACATTGGTGTGCGTGTATCTTATGATATTATGAATTAGAGCTTTCATCTTTTCTGGATATATGCCCAGTAGTGGGATTGCAGAATCATATGGTAGCTCTATTTTTAGTTCTCTAAGGAACCTCCATACTGTTCTGCATAGTGGCTGTAGCAATTTACATTCCCACCAACATGTGCTTGTGCTTACACCTTGGAATTTCTAAGCCGTTAGATATGAAGTGTGGCCTGGTCATACATATTTTCAGTAAGCATTCTAGATGGTTCTGAAAAAGCTGGTCCATTTCTGCACCACTTTGTGGTGTGGGTCCCTTTCCTGTGCTTGCATCTGTTCTGCTGTGGGCCCATCATGGCAGATAGTTGAGCCAATTCTGTTAACTGTTGGGGATTACATTGTTTTGAGGCAGCTCTAATGGGTTTAACTGACACACTCCTTCAGTATTATCTTGCTTTCTCTTCTTATTACTCTCTTACTGATGAGGTCCAGTTTATCAGAATTGTTTTTTTTTTTAATTTATTTTTTTATACAGCAGGTTCTTATTAGTTACCTGTTTTATACATGTTAGTGTATGCATGTCAATCCCAATCGCCCAATTCATCCCACCACCCGCACCCCCGCCACTTTCCCCCATTTGAGTGCATACTTTTGTTCTCTACATCTGTGTCTCTATTTCTGCCTGGCAAACTAGTTCATCTGTACCATTTTTCTAGATACCACATATATGTGTTAATATAAGATATTTGTTTTTCTCTTTCTGACTTACTTCACTCTGTATGGCAGTCTCTAGGTCCATCCATGTCTCTACAAATGGCCCAATTTCGTTCATTTTTATGGCTGAGTAATATTCCATTGTGTATATATACCACATCTTCTTTATCCATTTGTCTGTCGATGGGCATTTAAGTTGCTTCCGTGACCTGGCTATTGTAAATAGTGCTGCAGTGAACATTGGGGTGCATGTATCTTTTTGAATTATAGTTTTCTCTGTGTATATGCCCAGTAGTGGGATTGCTGGGTCATATGATAGTTTTATTTTTAGTTTTTTAAGGAATCGCCATGCTGTTCTCCATAGTGGCTGTATCAATTTACATTCCCACCAACAGTGAAGAGAGTTCCCTTTTCTCCACACCCTCTCCAGCATTTGTTGTTTGTAGATTTTCTGATGATGCCCGTTCTGGCTGGTGTGAGGTGATACCTCACTGTAGTTTTGATTTGCATTCCTCTAATAATTAGTGATGTTGAGCAGCTTTTCATGTGCCTCTTGGACATCTGTATGTCTTCTTTGGAGAAATGTCTATTTAGGTTTTCTACCCATTTTTGGATTGGGTTGTTTGTTTTTTTTAATATTGAGCTGCATGAGCTGTTTATATATTTTGGAGATTAATCCTTTGTCTGTTGATTCGTTTGCAGATATTTTCTCCCATTCTGAGGGTTGTCTTTTCATCTTGTTTATAGTTCCCTTTGCTATGCAAAAGCTTTTAAGTTTCTTTAGGTACCATTTGTTTATTTTTGTATTTTTTTCTGTTACTCTAGGAGGTGGGTTAAAAAAGAACGTGCTGTGATTTACGTCAAAGGGTGTTCTTCCTATGTTTTCCTCTAAGAGTTTTATAATGTCTGGTCTTACATTTAGGTCTTTAATCCATTCTGAGTTTATTTTTGTGTATGGTGTTAGGGAGTATTCTAATTTCATTTTTTTCCCATGCAACTGTTCAGTTTTCCCAGCACCACTTATTGAAGAGGCTGTCTTTTCTCCATTGTATATCCTTGCCTCCTTTGTCATAGATTAGTTGACCATAGGTGCATGGGTTTATCTCTGGGGTTTCTCTCCTGTTCCATTGATCCATATTTCTGTTTCTGTTCCAGTACCATGTTGTCTTGACTACTGTAGCTTTGTAGTATAATCTGAAGTCAGGGAGTCTGATTCCTCCAGCTCCGCTTTTTTCCCTCGAGATTGCTTTGGTTATTCTGGGTCTTTTGTGTTTCCATACAAATTTTAAGATTTTTTTGTTCTATTTCTGTAAAAAAAGTCATTTGTAATTTGATAGGGATTGCATTGAATCTGTAGATTGCTTTGGGTAGTATAGTCATTTTCACAGTGTTGATTCTTCCAATCCAAGAACATGGTACATCTCTCCATCTGTTGGTGACATCTTTGGTTTCTTTCATCAGTGTCTCATAGTTTTCTGAGTACAGGTCTTCTACCTCTTTAGGTAGGTTTATTCCTAGGTATTTTATTCTTTTTGTTGCAGTGGTGAATGGGATTGTTTCCTTAATTTCTCTTTCTGATCTTTCGTTGTTAGTGTATAGGAATGCAGGAGATTTCTGTGCATTAATTTTGTATCCTACAACTGTACCAAATTCATTGATTAGCTCTAGTAGTTTTCTGGTGGTGTCTTTAGGATTATCTATGTATAGTATCATGTCATCCACAAACAATGACAGCTTTACTTCTTGTTTTCCAATTTGTATTCCTTTTCTTCTTTGATTGCCGTGGCTAGGACTTCCAAAACTATGTTGAATAAGAGTGGCAAGAGTGGACATCCTTGTCTTGTTCCTGATCTTAGAGGAAATGCTTTCAGTTTTTCACCATTGAGAATGATGTTGGCTGTGGGTTTGTCGTATATGGCCTTTATTATGTTGAGGTAGCTTCCCTCTATGCCCACTTTCTGGAGAGTTTTTATCATAAATAGGTGTTGAATTTTGTCAAAAGCTTTCTCTGCATCTATTGAGATGATCATATGGTTTTTCTCCTTCAGTTTGTTAATATGGTGTATCACATTGATTGATTTGCGTATATTGAAGAATCCTTGCATCCCTGGGATAAATCCCACTTGATCGTGGTGTATGATCCTTTTAATGTGTTGTTGGATTCTGTTTGCTAGTATTTTGTTGCGGATTTTTGCATCTATATTTATCAGTGATATGGGTCTGTAATTTTCTTTTTTTGTAGTATCTTTGTCTGGTTTTGGTATCAGGGTGATGGTGGCCTCATAGCATGAGTTTGGGAGTGTTCCTTCCTCTGCAATTTTTGGAAGAGTTTGAGAAGAATCGGTGTTAGCTCTCCTCTAAATGTTTGATAGAACTCACCTGTGAAGCCGTCTGGTCCTGGACTTTTGTTTGTTGGAAGATTTTTAATCACAGTGTCAATTTCATTACTGTGATTGGTCTGTTCATATTTTCTGTTTCTTCCTGGTTCAGTCTTGGAAGGTTATACCTTTCTAAGAATTTGTGCATTTCTTCCAGGTTGTCCATTTTATTGGCATAGAGTTGCTTGTAGTACTCACTTATGATGCTTTGTATTTCTGCAGTGTCCGTTGTAACTTCTCCTTTTTTATTTCTAATTTTATTGATTTGAGTGCTCTCCCTCTTTTTCTTTTTTTAAAATGTATTTATTTTTGGCTGCACTGGGTCTTCGTTGCTGCGTGCAGGCTTTCTCTAGTTGCGGCGAGCGGGGGCTTCTCTTCGTTGCGGTGTGCAGGCTTCTCATTGCAGTGGCTTCTCTCGTTGCAGAGCACGGGCTCTAGGCACGTGGGCTTCAGTAGTTGTGGCACGAAGGCTTCAGTAGTTGTGGCTCACAGGCTCTAGAGCGCAGGCTCAGTTGTTGTGGTGCTCGGGCTTAGTTTCTCCATGGCATGTGGGATCTTCCCAGACCGGGTCTCGAACCCGTGTCTCCTGCACTGGCAGGCAGATTCTTAACCACTGGGCGACCAGGGAAGTCCTCCCTTTTTTTCTTGATGTGTCTGGCCAAAGGTTTATCAATTTTGTTTATCTTCTCAAAGAACCAGCTTTTACTTTTATTGTTGTTTGCTATTATTTTCTTTGTTTCTGTTTCATTTATTTCTGCTCTGATCTTTATGATTTCTTTCCTTCTAATAGCTTTGGGTTTTGTTTGTTCTTCTTTCTCTAGTTCCTTTAGGTGTAAGGTTAGATTGTTTATTTGAGATGTTTCTTGTTTCTTGAGGTAGGCTTGTATAGCTATAAACTTCCCTCTTAGAACTGCTTTTGCTGCATCCCATAAGTTTTGGATCGCTGTGTTTTCATTGTCGTTTGTTTCTAGGTATTTTTTGATTTCCTCTTCGATTTCTTCAGTGATCTCTTGGTTATTTAGCAATGTATTGTTTAGCCTCCACGACTTTGTGTTTTTTACGTTTTTTGTTCCCTGTAATTGATTTCTAATCTCATAGCATTGTGTTCGGAAAAGATGCTTGATATGATTTTAATTTTCTTTAATTTACCAAGGCTTGATTAGTGACTCAAGATGTGATCTATCCTGGAGAATGTGCTGTGTGCACTTGAGAAGAAAGTGTAATCTGCTGTTTTCAGATGGAATGTCCTAAAAATATCAGTTAAATCTATCTGGTCTATTGTGTCTTTTAAAGCTTATGTTTCCCCAATAATTTTCTGTCTGGATGATCTGTCCATTGATATAGGTGAGTTGTTAAAGTCCCCCATTAAATTGTGTTACTCTCGATTTCCTCTTTTATAGCTGTTAGAATTTGCCTTATGTTGACTGGTGGCTCGAACAGCAGATGTTTATTTCTCCCAGTTTTAGAGGCTGGGAAGTCTAAGATTAAGGTGCTGGCAGATTTGGTTCTTAGTGAGGGCTCTCTTCTTGGCTTGCAGATGGTTGCACAGTATCTTTACATGGTGTCTCTTTTTCCTCATATAAGGGCACAGATATCATCATGGGGGCTCCACCCTCATGACTGCATCTAAACCTAATGACTTTACAAAAGGCCCTACCTCCTATTACCACCACATTGGGGTTAGGGCTTAATATATGAATTTGGGGTTGGGGGACACAAACATTCAGTCAGTAATAGGTATTAAATAGGTCATGCTGGAATTCCCCTCACTGAAATTCTCAGTTTGGGAGGCCATTGGTCTCTTTTTTATGTCAACAGCTAAGGCACCTTTTAGCCCCAGTCATTCTTTATTTTAAACCACAACCTGTTTAGTGGTGGAGGTGAGGGTTTTGCCCAAAGTAGATCACTCATAGCCCATTCCAACCTCACTAATATGTTTTTTTAAAAAATAAAGAAGGAAAAGGCATTCCAGAATGCATAAGGATTCCACCACCACCACCACCAAATAATCCTGTGATTGAAACAAGTTATTTTCTATTCTGATTTTGGAGGCCACTCCTTATATTGTCCTTTGGGAGGGACTAGCTTTAGATCTTGATAACTTGGTATTATGGAAGAGGCATAAGTATCAGACTCTGGCTGTTGGTATTAGACCTAGAATTGAAAGCCAGTCCTGCCATTTACTAACTAGATGTTCTTTGGCTATTTAACCTCTTAGTGACTCAAATTCTTCAAGGCAAAATGAGGGTAATACCTTCCTTTATAGGGCTACTGAGGGCATGAAATGAGCAAAAGTGTAAGAAGGAGCCTCGTACCCAGTAGGTGCATAATAAATGGTCACTGTTTGTCACAAATATTACATAGTTGTATTTGAAAGATAAATTTTGTTTAAAATAAATACAAAAAAGGCAGTGACCTTATAATGATTTACAAGTTTACTCAGATTTTTCATGTAAATAAATTACGAAAATATCTGATATTTGGTATACACATTTATAATAGAGACTTCAGATAGTCACTACAAGAGTTATGTTGAAAATTTATATTGTGAGAAGGAAAAACAGTTATAACATTTATTGTTTTTCTTTTGATTCTATCCTTACTTCTTTGACCCTGTCTTCTAATATATTTTAAAGCTTCTAAATTGCCTCTAATACCTAAAAAAAAGGGTGAAGCAAAGGAAGCATTGACCTTGAAATTTCTTGTGTGTTTTTTCATTGTAAGACAGAGCTGTAATGTGATTGTAACTGAGTATTTAACGTTTTAAAGAGCCAAGCCTAATTGAATGTGTTCTGCCAAGCTGGGCTTTCCATCGCAACTACTGAGGTTTCACACGATAATTTCTGATATATGGCTTTTCCATTTGAATGAGCCATCAAAAATGTTTTTTTTTCCTTTGCTTGCAGTGGTGGGTGTCCCAGCCAAATTATAAAGCCAAAGTAGTGATTATTTGTTTAGGTAAATGCTATAATAGAGAAATTAATAAAGTAGAATTTGAAGATTAAAACTCATTTCTCCCAATTGGTGTTATTGAGAAAGTTACTGAATTCATTATGATAGGTATGGTATGAAGTAGTTGTAATTTTTTTTTACGTGGCGGTTGTTTTTCTCTTCAGTTTTGGCTTCTTCTGGGCTGACTCATTGAGAGAAAGAACAACTACAGTAAGCGAAAAAGTATGTGGCACTCAGAAACAGGCATAGTTGTGAAAGCATTTCTAATTAAAGCACTTTGAATTTTCAAAGAAAGAAAGTGCTTTATAAACAGTAATTACATTCTCAATTCATTTTTATTTGGAATGATCTGATAGATTTTTATATACCAGGTGAAAGAATGACTTTTTTCTCCCCTTCTTTATTTTCAGGATTGAACTCATTTTGTGACTTTTAAAATATAGTTAATTTCAGTTTACTGTTTACTTGTAATGGTTCTTTGCAGGCATACAGTGAGCATTTATTTACTTTATTTTTGGCTGTGTTGGGTCTTCATTGCTGCGCGTGGGCTTTCTTTAGTTGAGTCAAGTGGGGGCTACACTTTGTTGCGGTGCACGGGCTTCTCATTGCGGTGGCTTCTCTTGTTGCGGAGCACAGGCTTCAGTAGTTCTGTCTCGCAGGCTCTAGAGCGCAAGTTCAGTAGTTGTGGCCCATGGGCTTAGTTGCTCCATGGCATGTGGGATCTTCCGAGACCAGGGCTTGAACCCATGTCCCTTGCATTGGCAGGCAGATTCTTAACCACTGTGCCACCAGGGAAGCCCCAGAGTGAGCGTTTAGATTAGTATCTACAATCCAAACTGACCATATTTAGTTGTAGGTCATAATATAAGTTATTTTACTTTTAATTGCTCTCTGAAACAAGCATTATTTCAGATTTTAGACTTGTAAAAAATGTTTATTAAAAGATATTCGTTGGAAGTGTCAAAATATAGTATTGACTTGTTTATCTTTTATCCTTGTAATTTGCTGGCAACCGCTCCTAAACCAGTTTCCAGAAATGGTTTGTGTTTTTTCTTTTTTCTTTTTTTTTTTTGTGGTACGCGGGCCTCCCACTGTTGTGGCCTCTCCCGTTGCGGAGCACAGGCTCCGGATGCGCAGGCTCAGCGGCCATGGCTCATGGGCCCAGCCGCTCCGCGGCATGTGGGATCTTCCCGTACCGAGGCACGAACCCACGTCCCCTGCATTGGTAGGCGGATTCCCAACCACTGCGCCACCAGGGAAGCCCTCCAGAAATGGTTTTGAAAGTCAGTATGCCAGCCCTCTAGTCTCATTTTCTTCTTAACAGATTTGAGGGGAAGACTGAAGCTTTTTTTATGCCACAAATCGTTGGGGAATGAATTCATTCATATTCACCAGGAAGAAAATAGAATAATGCAGTCAATTTCAGATGAAATCCTAGGAATAAGTTTCTAAGACTGCTATAAATGTTGTTTATTTGGCATCGACGATTTAATGTTTCTGAGACTCCACTAACGTAATTTATTTTATTGTGGAATTTAAAATATTAAAGATATTTTAAACATAAGAATATTAAAATCATGGAATTCTAATTTTGGGGACTGAATCTTATTTGAAAAATGAAGCAATTAAAGTAGATTTGCTGGGGCTTCCCTGGTGGCGCAGTGGTTGAGAGTCCGCCTGCCGATGCAGGGGACATGGGTTCATGCCCCGGTCCGGGAGGATCCCACATGCCGTGGAGCGGCTGGGTCTGTGAGCCATGGCCGCTGAGCCTGCACGTCTGGAGCCTGTGCTCTGCAACAGGAGCGTATTGCAAAAAAAAAAAAAAAAAAAAATATATATATATATATATATATATATATATATATATATATATATATAAAATTCTGTTAGATAAAAATACCCTTCAATATTTTTTTGCATGGGAGTGTAGATTTATGGAGCCTAAAACTGTATGTCAAATGACTAAAGAAACAAACAATGTTAATAAACATTATTACAACACATAACAGGAGTTAGCCAAGCAGGAGAAGAGACTAGTAAGTTGCTTTGGGATGCTTGGGATACTTTCCAGAGATGTACAAAGGATAGGGTACGAATATCTTGATTCACCCTGCTGGTCCTGTGTGGAGCTAGGTGCTGCTTATTAGACTGTAGATGTAGTTTTACCCTTATTTTGCATGAAGCGAAAGTGAATTAAATTTGTTTCAAAATCAGACATATATGAAAGTAGGTACAGTTGCAGCCAGTAACTTTTAGAGGTTTAACACTGGAGATGAATGTCATATTTTTAATTATGAAAGAAGGTGTTGGTACACCAGTGGGAACTCTGACAACTCTGCTAAGAGTGTAATTAGGTATAGCTACTTTGGAAAATATTTGACCATTATTTAGTCAAATATTGACTGAATATGAACATACCCTGTACCCCAGCAGCTCCATTCTTAGGTATATGTCCTAAAGGAACCTGCACACCTGAGTGCAAGAAAACATGAAAAAAAGTTCGTAGCAACATTGTTTATAATCGTCTCCAACTGGAAACACATCAGATGACCATCAAGAGTGGAATGGATGAAGAGTATTATGTTCATTATATGCAGCTGAAGGGACCGCAGCTCCCATGTAAACTGATGACTCTTAGAAAACCACGTGGCATGAAAGAAGCAAGTTAAAAGAAAACATATACAGTATGAAAGTTCAAAAGTAGGCAAAACTACACCAAAAAAGCCAGGCAAAACTAAACTACATTGTTTAGAGTTTGGTCTGTAGGTGTTTGAAACTATAAAGAAAAGCAAGGAAATGATTATCATAAATTTGTATAATAATATTTGATAAGGATTAAACTACCTATCCTCCTCAATTTACCATGGATGATGGCAGTGTGTAAGAGTTTTATTCTTCAGATGCCTTTGGTTTGCAGTCTTATATTAATTTCTTACTTGCTCTTGTTCATTACTTTTATTTTTGTCCTTCCTGCCTTATAATCGTATTATCCTTTCAACATATTAATCATTTGAAATGCCTACACAGAACACTTCCTCCTCTTGTATATTCAATTTAGTGGATCTCTGGTTCTTTGAAATGTTTTGACATAATTTACAAACTTAGATTCTCTTATGTCTTGGTGTTGCATACATCCATAGTGGTTCTCCTGCTGTACACTGAACCATTTATATTGTCCCCCTGATACCTGGACACTGAAGGTCCACGCCCTTCAGATGGGGTTTTGTTTCAACCCTCTCCTGCATGCGTGCATTCAAGTTACACCAATATGTACTTTATTCTTCAGGGAGATTTCTGTTTGCAGGTGTTTCTTAACATGTTTCCCCATTTCTTCATCCTAAGGAGCCTTTTTATTTTTAGTTTTTTTGTAATATTCTTTTTAAAAAATATTTATTTATTTGGCTGTGCTGGGTCTTAGTTGTAGCGTGTGGGATCTATAGTCACGGCGTGTGGGATCTTTAGTTGCGGCACGTGGGCTCTTTTAGTTGTGGCATGTGGGAGTGAACCTGGGCCCCCTGCATTGGGAGCACGGGGTCTTAACTACTGGACCACCAGGGAAGTCCCAGGAGCCTTGTTAGACTGTTTTTTCTTAATTGCCACTGCCACTCCCAAAGGAAAATTAAAACTACAAATATACTGTATATCTGTTTATGTACTGTATGTATCTGTGCTTCATACATAAAAAGAGGGTTTTTATTTTTTGCTGTCTTCCAAATCAAGTTTTCAAAGTTTGTCCCCTTGAGATGATATTGCCAACTTTGCAATGCGTAATGTAAGCAAAAGTCTGCAGCCCCCCACTTAGGCTGAGCCAAATTCCTCCCTATGTTTTTACTGCTGGAATACATTTTCTCTTCTTTCATGTTCTTTCTATCTGGCTGGGCCATAACTCTCACAGATATTTAAATGATATACAATTTGATCTGCATTTCCCTCATGCCCTTGTCATGCTCTGCAGTCACAACACTAACTGATGCTAATGGCAAGTATAGTTTTAAGAATCCTGTCTTGTTCATGTAACATTATGTTGTATTTTCCATGCCATTAATATTTCTTCATAAATACAATTTTAATCATGTATCATATGGATTCACCTTAATCAGTTAAAATGATTAGTCATTTTGGTGGTTTCCACTGTTTTGTTATTCCAGATAACACCCTAGTGAACATCTTTATACAATATGTTGCAAGAGAACCTGCTGGCTCCACCACAGTAGGAGCCTTACTACCTGAGCAGGAAGCCATTGGAATCCTGATTGAATCTGCTAGAGATCCCCCCAGAAGCTGAAGGAAAAATGGCTTCTCTGTTCTCACGCCCCACCCTACCCCCAACCCAGTGTCTCTGATTCTCTGCCCTAATCTGAAGCCAGCAGGCAAAGAAGTTTGGAAAATATAGTTTGCAGGTTTCTAGCCCCCTGCACTACAAGATCATAGATGGGAGGGGTGTGGAAATGGCTACTAGTACTGTGACCTTATTTTACAGAGGTTATGTAATTTTCGTAAAGTCACACAGCTAGTAGAAATCATGTGTGGCTATCTTTCTCCATACTGTATGCTGTATGTATACATATGAGTGTGAGTGTGTGTTTATAAAGTCTTAAATATCGCACAGGGGGCACTAGAAGTTATGAAAATTTTAAAAACTAAGATTAGCTATAGTTCTACCACTGTAACAAATCAACTGTTTCCATTTTTTCGTTCTTTTTCCAGTGCTTGTCCCTATGTATAGGTATATACTTACAGCAAATTAACTAGTAAAGTAGGAAGCATTTAAAATGTGCAAATAATAATCAAGTTTTATCTTGTTATTAGGGTTATGAAAATAAAATAGTATATTGCTATGTATTTGAAAAGTTTGAGCCCTAATCATGAAAGGTGCGGTTGAAATCCAAGCTGTTACTTTTGTTAATTTCATTTCCTGACTTGGTCAAATCAGGAGAACGGGCAAATTTTTGCTGTAAAGCAGCTAAAATTACTTACCTCCTTCTTTTGGCTGTGTGGTTAATAGCGCATGTTTTGAGGTGTCCGGTTGCTAGTATTCAAAGGGAAGACATCATGGTAAGACTACCAATACTGCTGCCAGTTCTCATGTTGTTCATAAAGCTCACTGGTTTATCTGGGCACAGTTGTTTCCCTGAGCAAAGGTAAAGACAGGGCTCTAAAGACAGGGGACCTAAGGCCAAGTTCCATCATCTCAAGTAGAAGGGATATATTTTGGAGACATTGCAAAGGATTTATTCATATGTGTCATGATGATGACTGCTAGTTTGTCTCCTCCCCCATTTTAGCTGACTACATGGATGCCAAGAATAGGTTATATTTCTCAGTCCTCTTTTCGACCATATATGATCTATATTTTGGCCAAGGGAATGTAAGCACAAGTGGTATGGGCAAACCTGCAGGTAGAGTTCTCAAAGGAAGTGCATGTCCTCATCTCTGTCTGCTGACTTGAATGAAAATGTGATGGCTGGAGCTGGATTAGCCATATTGTACCATGAGTAAATTTAGAAATGGAGACTACACAGTGAAGCAACAAGAGAAAAGGAGCCTGGCTCTTGAATATCATGGAGTAATGGGCAAGCTCTGCTACACCTACTTTTGGACTTCTGTTGAAGCCATAATTAATACAGGTCTGTTACTTGTAACTCACCTTAATGCTGACTTATACTTGGTTGATAATGTATAGTGGATGAAGACGAGGCAGTAATATAATAAACTAGCTTTCTAGGGTAGGTTATTTGTAGGAGTTATCAGCATAATCTCACAGAGACCAGAAGACGGTGGGATGAGGCAGAACCTAGTACTTCTCCCTCTCTGCATACCAGATTTTGTCCTCAGTCCCCCAGCATTTTTGTTATACTCTTCACAAAATACAACATTTAAGTTCAGAGTAAAAGAAACAACAACAAAAACAGTGAATTACACAAATAATCTTTTGTTGTTGTTGAATTCTGCCAATCATAGTAATTTACACATTATTGAGAAAACCATTAGAGCCGTTAACAGTGCTTTTTCAGCCAGCCCATAACAGCTGAGGCAAATGAGTCATAACCTTAAAGATCTAGGAGTTTGTCAGAAGCCTCTTAGCAATGCTCAGGTTTCATGTTTTATCTTATAAATTAATGCACATTTTAAGTTCTACTTCAGTAATCATATCCACGTTTGTTTTATTACTATTAAGATGGCATCACCTGACAGTCCAGTGACTTAATTAACTTTCTAGAAATCTTAGTGTAAGATTAGTGATGCAGAAAAAAGTATCATGTTTGTTTTCTGACCTTGCTTGTTCCTGGCACATCATGGATTGTCCCCAAAAGTTCATGCATACCTGTTGGAGAAATAGCATATGTATCATTTGAGCCTAATGGAGTTTCTTAGCTAACTGGATTTTTCTTTCTTTCTTCTCTGAGTGTTGTGATATATTGCAAAAAGCCTGAAACCTGGATTTAAGGCTGCTAGTTTTGTGACCTTGGGGGTAGTGATTGGGATCATTAAATTTCTACTTTCTGGTAGCTTTTGTGATCTGCAGTTTTATTTTGTTGTGTTACATCTCTGCTATTCTTTTTTTTTTTTTTGCCATGCTGTGCGGCTTGTGGGATCTTAGTTCCCCAACCAGGGATCGAACCTGGGCCCTGGTAGTGAAAGCCCCAAGTCCTAACAACCGGACCACCAGGAAATCACCTCTGCTATTCTTTTTACTTCTGAAATTTCTGTCATATCTTCATAGTCTTCATATCTCTTAATCTCTCTTAGAATTTCATTTGTCTCTCTGAACTCTGAATAAGTTCTTCAGATTTACCTTCTAGTTCACTAATTCCCTTCCCAGTTGTATCTGATCCATGAAATTGTTTCACTGAAGTTTTCTAACGTTTGAATTATAACATAGGTGCAGTAAAGTACAAAATCTTAAATGTACAACTTTATGCAGATTTAAGTGAGAGGTTGATTAAGGAGAGGCCTTAGAAATGACTGTTGGAATCTGGTAAGATGGAAGTTGTTGGTTACTTTGTGAAGAAGCATTTAGGTGGAATGGTGTTTAGGAAACTAATTAGGGTAGGTTGAGGGGAGAATGAGAGAGAACAGGCAGAAAAATAGGGCAGCCACTGGAAGGGGACATGGATTCTAGGGAGGTTTTATTTTTTTTATTTTTGGCTGGGAAATGGTGCAACATGTTTACATACTGTGGTAGGAATGATTCATTCCAATTCTGTAAATATTACTAAATGCCTGCATTCATAGAACTTACATTCTATTACAGATGGAGAAATTCTTATTCATAAAGATTGGAGAAGGGATATTTCATTCCTTTATAACAGGAGTGAAGGCAGAGTATGTACATGTTGATGCAGGTGGGTTTGTGGATTTTAAAGTGGAAACACAGGGTAGTTATCTGATAGACTCTATTGAGAGTCAGCTGAGCATGAAGATTGGGGATTGGTGTTGGAAGTTTACCAAGAGAGCGAGCTGTAGGAGCCTAATTCCCCTGGGACACTAGAGACGCATAATAGGATTGCTGGACAGAGCTGAGGGCCCACTTGAAATTTATGGGGATGAACTTAAAAGCAATCAGAATGGTTGTATGTTGTTCTTATGTATAGCTGCTTTGGAACATGGAGTAGTTAGAGAATTGGATTTAATCGAGGCTGGAGTTTTGCTAGGCAGTTATGATGGAGGAAAGCGGGAGTGTGAGGGAGTTGGGAAGGAGTAAGCAAGGGAGTGATCCTGTTGCTGATCCGCTGAATCCTAGCTGGGTTAGGAGGGGCTGGTGGTAGACAATGAAAAAGTGGTAGAGAGAGCCAACCAGGTCAAAAATTGTTTGAGTCGGGTACTAGAGGAAATGGTCTGGAAGGCTGGGCAGTGGTGGTATTCAGAGAGTGGAATATATGAATTTAAAATTGTGGTGGTAGTGCAATTATTAGCAAAGAGAACGTGCAACCAGGGCATGACCATGGGAATGGGTAGCTGGGGTAGGTTAGAGGAAGTGAACAAGCAGATCAAGGCCTTAGAGACCATATTTTTGGGTGGCTTGAATATGAGTATGTTGATATTTTAAAAATGAGGCCTGGAGTAGTGTGGAGGGGCGGACAGTGAAGCAGGTGCTCAGATGATTAGAAAATGACCAGGAGTGACAGTGCTGTCTATAAATGACTGTAGCAAGAAGCATTGATGGGTAGTATAGTCTGATGGGATGTTTCAGGGCAACTGGGGTGTCAGCAGAAATAGTTTGGAAGCTGTACTGCTTCTCTGTGGTACAAGGGTTGTGGAGAGAGAAAAACAAGTTACCACTTATAAAGGTTCCAGAGAAAGAACTGTTCTCAGGGGACACCCAGGTTTCTGTTAGACCAGGGGCAAAGAGGTTAAGCTTGAAAATACTAAGGATTTTTTCTGATGAAATATGTGGGTTCCAGAGGGGATGGGGAGAGCTATGGGAGACTGTGTTAGTTTAGGGGCTGCACTGAATCGTGCGGCACTGAGCCAGGGTGTGTAGCAGCTTTAGTTCTCTTTGCTGATCAAGGTAAACAGGGATATAAGGCATAATTATAATTAGCCCTGATGATCCTTTAGGGGAAGGTAGGTAGTAATTCTAATGATAGCTTTGGACAGTTTGTCATGGTGAGGCTTTTGGCCTCATGGCCTGAAAAGGAGGTGTCTTACTGAAGGATTCAGAGCTCCGTGAACCTCCCTTATATCCCGCTGGTTGGTTGTGTCCTGGTAGGGGAAAGGGTATCTTCTTAGTAGTGTGGGCTTAATAGTTATGCATCGTTGTGTTGTGTAGGGTTAACTAGAGAATCTACAATCATCTTAACTGCTCATTTTGAAGCTAAATTTAACTGAAATTTATAACTTAAAAAGCTTGAAATGCATCAGTGGAAGACCATGACCAATTCAGAACAAAATGGTTAACAGAACTTCCTTCTCCCAAGCTGCCGGAATTCCAGGCACCTGTGATATGTATGTCGGCGTGCGTGTTTGTGCACAAGGAGCTCTGCAGCACAAACAAGCATTGCACAGCAGTCAGACTTTTTGATAGGAGACTTAGTTATTAGGATCTCCTGTAAGCTCTAGTTTTTTCTAGGTTTATGAAAATACTATATCCCATAACTGATTTAGTGAGTTAATAGGTTAGTATTAATCCTAGGTAAAACTGGAAGTGAAGGTTGTATGTATGTATGAATTGTATGTCATTCATTTGTAAGATCACCAGAAAGGACTTGAATTCTTGGTCTGTTTGGGGTCCTTCAGAATTGGCAGTTGGAGTGACCTTCAGAAGCACCGTCGTGTAGGCCCCTCACGATCTGCCCTCTCTTTCCAGCCTTACCTCACTCAGAGTCTCCAGCTGGAGCGCCAGGTGCACTGAAGGTTCACCCCTGCCCAGCTTTGTCTGATACCATCCCATGCACCGAAATGCCCTTCTCTTCTCCTCCTGCAGATCTGTCACTCACCTTCACACCCCAGGTTACAGGCAGCCTTCTTTGGGAAGCTCTCCTGGAATGCCCAAGCAAAGCTTGTCCTCTTTCTTTGCACAGGACTCTGTGAAACTCTGAGAACATTGTGTTATAAAGACATTTCTGCCTGTCTTAAGAAGATTATGGGCACCTTGAATGTATTGAAAACAATTTATTCATTGAAGAACCTGTGCATGCTTGCCAAAGAGATAATTTAGTAAATGTTTATTCACCATAAAAAAGGGGCAAAACGCCTGGGAGAGATGGTTCCTTAGGGGGATGTAAAGAAATGCAGATGTGGTACCAAGATGAACAGAAGGCAGTAGAGCCAAAAACACAATCCAAGCAAAATATATGTATATATATATATATATATATATATATATATATATATATATATATATATATATATATATATATATATGTAGGGTTCCGTGGATGAGGCTGAAGAGCGGGAGAGACTTCTGTCTGGCAAGATAATTTGGGACCAGACTCACTGTAAACCACAGAATGCTATTCCTTATAGCAAACAGATTGAATTTAGGCCTGTTATATCCCAAGTGCTTGAAGATCTGACTTGCGGTAAATTTTAAACTTGTAATACCCAGTGGAGGCCAGGGGACCCCGTTTATTGTTTTGGAGCTGGAGGGGCAGTGAGGGTAGTGGGGGAGAGCATCTGCTATAGACTCAGCACTGTGGGTGCAGACCTGCTTAGCTCTATTATGTGCGTAAGGAACTTGGCCTCTTTGAGTGTAATTTCTTTATGTGTAAAATTAGGTAAATGATAATTCTTGGTGAGTTATAAATTTGATAATTTGTATAGATCACCGTTTAATGGCAGAAACTGCTCTTTTTCTTCCCCTCTTTCTTTCACTACCTCTCCCCACAACAGTCCCTTGTGTATAGTAGTCTTTACTTATTTATTTATTTAATAAATTTATTTATTTTATTTATTGATAAGCTGTGTTGGGTCTTCATTGCTGCACACAGGCTTTCTCTAGTTGCGGTGAGCGGGAACTACTCTTCTTTGCGGTGCGCGGGCTTCTCATTGCTGTGGCTTCTCTTGTTGCGGAGCATGGGCTCTAGGCGCGTGGGCTTCAGTAGTTGTGGCTTGCGGGCTCTAGAACGCAGGCTCAGTATTTTTGGCGCACAGGCTTAGTTGCTCTGTGGCATGTGGAATCTTCCCGAACCAGGGATTGAACCCGTGTCCCCTGCATTGGCAGGTGGATTCTTAACCACTGCGCCACCAGGGAATCCCTGGTTCCATTATTTTTAAAATAGATTTTTACGAGAGTCAGTTTAATTAAACCTAGATAATGTAATCAAGCACGCTACACCACAGTATGTCTCCTTATGCTGCAAGAGAAGGAAGGAGCACGTGCCTCTTTCCCCCCTGTTGCGGGCAGGACCCCACTCAGGGTACCTGGATTACTGGCATGGCATGTGACTTCTGACAGGTGGGCTGAGTGTGAGCACCAGTGCCAGTCTGAGTAATGTGTACTGCTGAGGCTTAGGGTCTTCATATTTCTTAGATGAAACACAAAGTTCTGGTTTCTTTGCTCACCTACTTTGGAGACCATTAGTGTTAGTGTGTGTTTATTAACTGCTGGTTGGATTGTATTGAATGCTCTGTGGATATTTCTTCAATCTCATGAGTACTTTCAGACCATTGATCTAGTGTTCACTCTTACTTGCATTTACTACCTGTAGCTTTCATTTGGGGACCATTTGTATCTTGGGAACTCTCTGGATTCATTAATTTGGAATCGTCTTTTTCAAATATTTATGAATGTGCTCTCTTTTCATAGATTCTACTTTCCTAGTCCCTCCTAAGCTCTTATCTTACTCTTCTTATCCTTTGATGGTAGATGATGTTGCTGTTGCTGCGTTTAAGGCATTTAAAAATTCATTTCAAAGTGGTCCGAGTTTTGGAAGAAATTCTTCCCATCTTTCCTTGAATGTCACTTTCAACCAAAGCGTAATAGTTACTCACAGATTCTCAGTTTTTAATGCCCAGGAGAGTAACAGCTGGAAAGCTATATGGAAAAAATGACTGTTACTGAGGTGGGAATAAATCTATTCTGCATATTTTGTTATAGTCGTTTGATTTATATTTACTCCTTCACAAGTGGAAGTTGAATGCTAATGTAGGCACTCATTCTAAGATTGTACTGTTAGAAATCTATTTGTAGATTCCAAATGGATTCTTTTTGGTTATTGATACTGTTAAAGTTAATAAACTTATTAGTATAGGTAGTTTTTGACAAAATCTCTTGCATAATTCAGACTTCAATCCTGATTTTTATTTGGAGAAAGTAAAGAATTTTGTATGAATATTTTTACATAAAATATAAAAAATTCAGTTTGTAAAATTAAAAATTACTCATTTCCTATTTAATATAATATAAAAAATTACATTGTCAGGGTGCAAAGGAATCAAACCACAGTGAAGAAGGGAGACACCCATGTCAAGCAACCCACAGTCTAGCAGGGAAGACAGTCATGCAGGCCAAGTGTATGAAGTAGTACAGCCGTGTATAAGAGAGTGACAGTGTGCAGCACTGTTTGCAGTAACGGTGAGAGCTCTAGCCCTAATAAGGCCCTTTAATTTTCACAGGGGTGACATCCTACACTGTTGGATTTCCTCAGCTGAAGGAGGGGTGAATGGTTGTATTTGGTTAAAGCTTGTTGAAAGGTACTTATGTTTCTCTTCCATCATTAACACACATACCTCTATTTTATGTTTTGTTGGGGATGCCTCATTGCCAGCAGATGGAAAGGTGGCCAGGGTATTGAGGGGTTAGAGATCATGTACCATGGGAAAATGTTGTGCGAACAGGGCTTTTTTGGTTTGAAGAGTGGGACTTCTGTGTAAGTATACACTGCCAGATGCTTAGAGCTGTGATGTGAGGACTTCTCTGTTTTCCTACAGGAATATTTCCCCAACTTCACCCACATCCATGCAACCACCATGATTTTGTCTTATATGAGTACAGCTTGAATTCCAGTTTACTTACCTCACTTTTTCAAAAACTTAAGCATATTGTTTACTCTATCCTTATATTACATGGTGAAGTCCTTGAAAATTGAGATTGATATCCTAGTTTATATATTTCTAATATACATATAACTCTTGAAGATTTTTAAGAAGTGCCACACTTAACCATCTCTCACTTCATCAGTGGTCTGTGCGCCATTTTGGGAAACACTGCTTTAGGGGCCAACCTCAGAACAGATGGAATGAGGTTACTTGGGAACCAGATATGGACCTGTTCAAGGGAAGGGCTATCTGTCCTCTGAGCGTACAGGCACAGTACCCCTTTCTTATTTCTTGCATCAGATTTAATTTATTTAATGTTTTTGCATGGGGGTATGAGATGGGATTTATCTCAGAGGACACTAGATTTTTTATTCATTTTTTTCTCCCTTCATACTGTACACTTTACTATAGTACCTGGCTATCTTAGGTTCTCATAAATGTTTATTTTAAGGATATGTGATTCTAGAGTTTTACTTAGACCAGTGAATTCTGTTACCTTTCATTGTTTCTCCTTTTTGAAAACAGGTGTTATCTTCATAAACACTGAATTATTTCAGTGGATGCTTTTTCAGTTTTTCTTTAATAGTTCTGTTCTAAAGGAGTAAGACTTTTAAAGTTTCATATGGCTTATATTATGCTGGATTATAAATCAGAGGTTCTGAAAGATTTCAGACTACAAAGGTGGATAAAATGTTTTAGTGTGCTATGAGTTTTTAAAACATTTTCCTCTGTTCTTTTTTTTTTTTTCCTCTGTTCTTTTGTGGTGTTTTTTTTTTCTCTTTTTTGAGATGGTCAAAGCATTCCTTTTGGGAGACAGGCTGGGGGTTTTAATATCATGTTGTTTTGTGTTAGGAAAATTGAATTTGACTCAGAACTGTTTTAGGAACTAGCAGTCACCAGATATTTTAAGAGTGCTTTAAATGTAAACACATGTAAAAAAGTGAAAATATTAGTGACCTTCCCACCACCCTTCCCCCTTTCCTCTAGCACTGTAGTATGATTGGCTGTAGTTCAAGATTGTGTATGTTGCTGTTCTATATTCATTTTCAAATGAAAAAAATAAATTGCTAAAGAATGTTTTTTTAACATAGGCTGATTACATAGAGAGGTACTTGAGGACTGTGCCCTTTAATAAAGATATAATATCAAATAGGGTATGTTTTCCTCAATAAACTAACATTTTAATATATTTCTTTTAAGAAATATTGTTCTAAAGATATGTAAATATTTTTCAAATTTTATGGTTTCTTTTACTACATTATCATTTTAGAAATCAAAGCATTCTAATGAGAAAAACAAATCACCTTTAGTTCCTGTAATCAAAGGTAACCACTGTGAGCATTCTGGTATATACTTATCATCTTACAAAAAGAAATGCATACTGGGTTTTCTTAGTGGTAAATATTTTAATGTAAGTTTAACATATAGAAAAGTGTACAATTAGTGTATAGCTCAATTCATTGTCATAAAGTGAATGAACATACATGTCATTACCAGTCAGGTCAAGTAATCCCAGCGTCCCAGAAACCCGCTCGTGCACTCTCCTAATCGCTGTCCTCTCCCAACTGCATGGGAAACCACTGTTGTGACTTCTAGCCCCGCAGATTAGTTTTGAACTTTATATAGATGGAATCACATGCTGTGTATTCTTTGGCATCTTCTTTGGTTCGTAAAGTTCTTTCATGTTTTTGCATGAAGCATATTTTGTTCATTTTGATTATCATATATTATTTCATCTTAAGACTATCCCATATTTTATTTATCCTTCATACTGTAATGTATATGATTATTACACATTTGATTATTTCTAACTTTTGCCTGTTAAAATAATGCTGCTATGTGTATTTTTGTACATGTCTTTGCATATAATGTAAGCATTTTATTAGGTATAATAATTAGGCAAATTGCTGGGTCCTAGCTGTACATCATTCAAGTATAGTGGTTACAGTTAAACAGTTTTCCAAATTATTTTCACCAATTTACTCTCTCACTATAGAGTATATGAGAGTTCAACTTGCTCCACATCCATGCCCAACATGTTTTTGGAGAGGGAAAGGATGGAGTCATGTTTATTGAGATATAATTTATACACAGTAAAATTTACCTTCTGTTAGTTTTAGCAAATATGTATAGTCATGTAATAACCACCATAACCATAAGATTTTGAACATTTCCATCATCTTAAAAAGTCTCCTTGTGTTCCTTTGTAGTCAGACCCTAACAACTGACCCTCCAAACTAGTTATGCAGTGCAGGTATCTACCACTTAATATCAGTAATCACAAAAATTCACAAAAATCAGACATTATGCCAAAAATACTGATCTGGAACCTATTTAAATACCATTATTTTAAATTTTAAAAATTATAGTGTATATAATAACTCAACCAGTTTTTTAAACCACATTAAATGCCAGTGTTTAACAAACTAGTGTGTTTTTATATAAAATGCTTAAAACATGGCTTCCTGATGAAAGTGATGATTTAAATAGTAATCTCTTCTCTTCCATTTAGTCATTTTTTTCCTCACTCTTCTTTACAACTTTTACCTCTTATTGTATAACACTTAGAAAAATCAAGGGCTCAGTGTGAAAGGCCTTAGGAAACACACTTAGTATGTGTGCCCAGTGGTGGAGAATGGCTCACACAGGGCAGGGCACTAAGATGCCCTGTTAGTTATCAACAACATCTGAGACATTCATCTCGTTTTTTTTTGTTTTTTTTTTTTAAACACTCAGTTCAGTTTCAAAATGTCAACAATTCTGTCGCACCGGTTATCTTTGTAATGAAATTTGATTCCCCCTCTCCCCCAGTACGTTATTTTGTTTAAAATGTTTTGAGTTTTGGAGATACAAATATAAAAGATTATTTTATGAACACTAGTTGAAAAGGATTAAACTGAGTGATATATTCTAGGAAGTTTAGATATTAAAAACTAGCTGACATTCTACTGGGAAAATGTTAACCTTGTTGACATTCTGGGTGATAAGCCTGGATTTCTAACCATGGGCTTGGTTTTCTCTTGTGTTGATGAGTTATGTCACAATTAATTCAGCCAGTTTCTTCTTATTCAGTATTTAAGTGTATATGTTTCTCTTGAGTTTTAAGATGGATAGCTCTTTAATATGATCTTTGTATTCATTCTTTAGAATAAATTGTGGAATTGGACTTGTTAGGCCAAATAATCTGCGTATTGTTAATGTTTGTGATGCACGTTACTTGACTGCCTTTCCCAAAGATGGTGCATACTCATTTACAGTCCAACCACTGGTGTCTGAAAACACCTGTCTCCTAGTATTCTCATCAGCATTAAAGTATGATAATTTAAAATATAAGACTAAAGCCAACTTTTTTTTTTTTTTTTTTCTGGTTCGCGGGCCTCTCACTGTTGTGGCCTCTCCCGCTGTGGAGCCCAGGCTCCGGACGTGCAGGCTCAGCGGCCATGGCTCACGGGCCCAGCCGCTCCGCGGCATGTGGGATCCTCCCGGACCGCGGCACGAAGCCGTGTCCCCTGCATTGGCAGGCGGACTCTCAACCACTGCGCCACCAGGGAAGCCCTAAAGCCAACTTTTGACACTTACATTTAGAACTTTAAAAACAGCATGCTTTTCCTTTAAATAGCAAATATAAAATCTATATTATTTATATACTTTTAAAATATCAAATATAAAATCTGTCTTATACATTGTAAAAATAACCTTTGGAAAGTAACTGAAGTAAGAAAGAAAGTAAAGTTGAAGTAAAGGAACATTAAGTTTGTAAGTTGGAGCCCTCTAAGGAATATGAAACATGAAAAAGATGTAGCTATTTTCTATCAAGGAGTCCACGGGAAGATCTGTGCCTAAGTTACATACATAAGTATAATCAATTTCAGACTGTGGTAAGTACAGTGCTGGAGAGAGCTATATAATCAAAGTGCTGTAAAAGCAGTCATGTTTTTGCTTCATTAGAATAGACGACTCTGATCTGGACCTTGAAGGATGCTCTAAGCAAGAAAGAAAGGAGGAAAAAGAAATGAAAGAAAATTTTTTAAAACTGGGGGGAAGTAGAATGGCTTCTCTGGTTAATTGTAAACTTGGAAAAAGTCTAAACCAATGGTCAGTTCTACACATGGATTTCTGAGTTATTTCTCAACTGTTTTTTCTTCCAGGGTCATCCTGACATTTAGGTAACATTCTTTTTCTCCCTGCAAACTCATTACCATTTATTTATTTGCTTGTCTTTTCCATGTCCATTTCTCCTTTAGACTATAAACTTCATGGATAGGGCCTCATTGTCTTTGGGTTCTTTAGTGTCTAATCCAGTTTCTTGCACTTTGCCTAATCCACGATGGTACATTTCCTCTGTGGCTGGTATGTGACCCTTAAAAGAAATTAACTTCAAAGAAGTTTAGTGATCATCAGATATTTTTTCCCATACAAATGTTCCTAGCTGGTGATGGAATTGTTCTGTATTTTGATGGTGTCAGTGTTAAATCCTGATTGTGATACTGTACTATAGGTTTGTAAGATGTTACCCTTAGAGGAAATTGGATAAAAAGGTGTGCATTTTTTTACAAGAGCATATGAATCTATAATTATCTTAAAAACTTAAATAAATTCTTGATATGCAAAAAATTTTTTTTCACTATTGTTTGGGGAAAAAAAGGTCCCTAACCAAGCAATAATATTTTGGAACTTTATAACACATAATTGTGTTAGGATATTGGTTTGGCTTTTAATAGAAATCAGATACCAGTGGCTTAAAAAAGATAGAAGATTAATATTTCTCTCACATAGAAGTCTACGCTAGTCCAGGGGTGTAGGCAGGTTTGCTTCCTGAGGTCATCCAGGGACCAGAGTTCCTTCTGTCTTGTTTTGCCATTCCCTTGGTGGTATCCTCATGCACAAAGTCAAATCTGTCGGCCCACCACTCTACCTGGGTTCTAGCCCATGGGAAGGGCGAGGATTTGAAGAGAAAATAATTTCCTTTTAAGGATATAATCTAAAACTCGCATGGGCTGCTCCCAGTCACATCTCGTTGGCTGGAATTTAGTCATATGGCCATAGTTTCCTGTAAGAAAGATTGGGAAATGTAGTTCTGCCCAGCTAAAACTCAGGGCTTTTATTAATAAAAGGAAAGAGAGCATGGTATTGGGATCAGATAGTTACTCTGCCCCAGTGTTTGCCCTGGGATGCATGTTCAGTAACTTTATTGGTGAAACTGTCTTCCCTTATTTCTCTGTACTTATATAGGAAAAGTATAGATGTTTGAAGAGTTAGGTATATTTGTTGGATCATTATGGCAATGAAAATCAGTATGAATATTTGCTTCCCCTTTCTCTAACCTCCTCAAAGACAAAGTATAATTTTTTTCTTCTTTGTACTTTTTATACCTGGCATAGAGCCTAACCCTAATTAGGCACTCACTACCTATTTATTGACTGATTACCCTTTTATCTGTGTTAATTAAAATGTCTCTAGCAGAATTTTCATACGTATTTGTAATAGCTGACCTGCTTTCTCCTTAATTTCTTCATGGTCTCTGTTTTGTTACAGTATTACAGTCTCAAAATATATGAATATGACCCTTTTAGCAGATTTTTATAACTATGGATGACAGTATAGTATGTTATCATGGTTTTTTTTGTATAGTTTTGCTTGAATAATTAGTGTTCTGTAATGTATTTTTTAGATACAAGAAATCAGTTATAGTGGCAAGTGGCATGTTTAGTAATATAAAAAACAGTAATTTACCTTAATTTCGTTGTCTTAATAGTTTACTTTTGAGTTCAAAATTTCTTAAAATGAGAGTTCTTTTTCCTTTGGTTATTATTTTATTGATGTTTCAGTTTGTCATACTTTATATTTTTCTCACATTTTTATTGTTAAGGGTAAATAATCTTGTCACTACTTTTAAAAGGTGGAATCATCAACACTAGATTTTTTCTTTTAGTTAATTTCAGTACTTTTTTAGTTTTAGTTAGATGAATTTTATTTTAAGCATTTATTCGGAGGACCTGAGGGATACAATTAAACAACTTTGGAGACCATCCTTAATTTGGTTTTTAGAACAGAAGGAAATACACTGTAACTTTCCCTTATTTTTTTGGTGGAGAGAAGCTTTTTTTTGCCAACAGGAAAATGCAGTTCCACTAAGATTCTTGGGTCATAGATCAGAGGCTTGGATCAGCAAAAAGAAACAAACTTTTGGAAGAATTCTGGTCCAGTATTATGGCCAGTTTAAACTACAATGTAGGCAGTGGCAGGCTGCCTCATTTCTCCCTGTAAGGAAAGGCCACATAGCAGTAATATTTATCAGAGAAAGGAAGGAAGGCTGACTGTCCGGTGGGGGTGGAGTGGGATAGCTTCTCAATAAAATGTTCATTTGTTGACATTATAATCAGCTTTGCAGCCCTGTTGAAAAAACTTGAAGGGGGGTGGGGGGGAAGGAGACTTCAAGTTCTGTTAAAAGCGAGTCAGAATTTTGTTTGTGAAATTTGTCCAGTGCTAGTCAACTCTTATTTCTCCTAGTAATGAAGATGCACAGCTGTGAAAGAGAATCCCCCCCAAAATAAAACACTTATATTTTACCTTGGAGAGCATTTTGTGTTCTTTGTTTTTTGTTTTTTTGCAGATTGAACTTTCCAATTGTGTTTTTCTTTGCTTGCAATCCTCGAACACACAGTGGTGGATATAGGGGTAGGCAGTCATGGAGCATACTCTGAGTGGAAGGAAGTGACTGGAAATTTTTAAAAATGTTAAGATAAACAACAAATCAGTCCCAAAGCAAGTAATACTTGGCTACTGGTTTTACTTTCTTATATAATTTTGATTTTCTTATTAAATGCCTCAAGTTTCCCAACTATGTCATGAACACTGTTTCGAATAAATTTAAATTTGTGATGTGTAGTGATCACTTATTTTTTTGGTTTGTTTTTAACTGAAGTACAGTTGATTTATATATAATGTGTTAATTACTGCTGTACAGCAAAGTAATTCAGTTATACATATATATTCATCCTTTTTTTAAAATATTCTTTTCCATTATGGTTTATCATGTGACATTGAATATAGTTCTCTGTGCTACACAGTAGGACCTTTGTCTGTCCATTCCATATATAACAGCTTACATCTACTAGCCCCAACCTCCCACTCCATTCCTCCCCCGCACCCTCCCCCTTGGCAACCACCAGTCTCTTCTCTATGTCCGTGATTCTGTCTCTGTTTCATAGATAGGTTCATTTGTGTCATATTTTAGATTCCACATATAAGTGGTAGTCTTTCTCTTTCTGACTTGTTTCCCTTAGTATGATAATCTCTACTTGCATCCATGTTGCTGCAAATGGCATTATTTTGTTCTTTTTTATGGCTGAGTAGTATTCTGTTGTATATATGTACCACATCTTTATCCATTCATCTGTGCTTGGACATTTAGGTTGTTTCCGTGTCTTGGCTATTGTAAATACTGCCGCTGTGAACTTTGGGGTGCATGTATCCTTTCGAATTACGGTTTTCTCTGGGCGTATGCCCAGGAGTGGGATTTCGGGATCATATGGTAATTCTATTTTTAGTTTTCTGATGAACCTCCTTACATATAAGTCTTTCACCTCCTTGGCTAGGTTTATTCCTAAGTTGTTTTTTAATGTGATTAAATGCATTTTTTAATCCAGTTTCTGTATCAAGGAGATTTTTCTGGCCTTGTCAAATGAGTATGTAGCTATGATTCTTGTTCTGTACTTTGGCACTGCATATATAGTATGAGAATTATCTGTACTTTGAGGGTTTGGTAGACTTATTTGTAAAAAAAAAAAACCTGGACTTGGATGGTTTTTAAGGATTGGCTCTTTGACTCTGGTTTACACTCTTGTAAGGTTATTTGTCCATTCAGGCTTTCATCTTCTTTGGACAATTTTGTTTTCTCCTAGATATTTTAATATTTTGCTTAGGTTTTCAAATATATTGGTATAAAGTTGTATGTGAAATTTTTTTATAATTATGTGTATGTTTTGATATGTAAAGAAAAATTTAGAAAGATACATAAGAAACTTAATATTATCTTGGTTATCTATGGGAAATGGAAGTGGAATTATGGGAATAGGGAATGACAGTCTTTAGAATTTTTATGTCCTTGGACAATATGAGAATTTCCAAACTATGGACTTGTTTTACTTTCATAATCAAAAAAGGGAGTGTTATTTCAAACTTTAAAATGTGAGAAAGTATAGAATATTGTACAGAAATAGATTCATCTTACAAGTCCCAGCACATTTCTTTTTTGTAGTTTTCCACCAGAGTTGTATTTTTATTTTTATTTATTTATTTATTTTAACATCTTTATTGGAGTGTAATTGCTTTACAATGGTACATTAGTTTCTGCTTTATAACAAAGTGAATCAGTTATACATATACATATGTTCCCATATCGCCTCCCTCTTGCGTCTCCCTCCCACCCTCCCTATCCCGCCCCTCTAGGTGGTCACAAAGCACCCAGCTGATCTCCCTGTGCTATGCGGCTGCTTCCCACTAGCTAGCTATTTTACATTTGGTCCATGCCACTCTCTCACTTCGTCCCAGATTTCCCTTCCCCCTCCCTGTGTCCTCAAGTCCATTCTCTACATCTGCGTCTTTATTCCTGTCCTGCTCCTAGTCCCAGCACATTTTAATTGTGTGTTTTCTTCTCAAGCTGGACTCTGGACTGTTTTCACACTGGGCGGTGTGGGCAGCAAAGCGGCTGCTGCTCCAGAAGTTTCTTCCCCTCTGGCCAACCAGAGTCTCCTGCTTCTGCTGATTCTGGCCAACCTGACAGATGCTGCAGATGCACCAAACCCCTACAGACAGGCCATCATGTCCTTTAAGAATACACAAGGTTTGTGGTATTTTTTTTTCCTCTGAATAGTCTTTCTAATGAGGAAAGAGGGTATTGTTTACCCCATATTGTGTACTTTCACTTGTGGAGATGACTGTCAAGTTGTATATTTTCATGTTGGTTAAAGATGAGAAAAACTAAATTTTCTGTGTATATTCTCAGGAAGGTCAAGTAAATCTTAGATGAGGGCTGTGGTTCTTTATATCCATTTATATTTACATTTCTTTCAGAGATAACCAAGCCAGCATGTGCTTAATTTAGATCCACCTGTCCTACCTATTAGGGATAGGAATTAACCTGGAAAACTCCAAATGATACATTATTTGAAATTTTTAATTTAAAATCTATATTCCATTTAGGGTTTTATATAACTAAAGATAGGAGCAGAACTCAGCAGACTTTTTCTGCAAAGGGGCAGATGGCTTTTGTGGTCTCTGTCACCACCTCTTAACTGCCATTGTAGCATAAAAGCAGCATAGGTAATACATAAGCAAATGAGCATGACTGGGTTCCAGTAAAACTTTATTTCCAAAACAGGTGGTGGGGTGCCTGTAGGCTGTAATTTGCTAAAACCCTGAAGTAGAGCACGCGCAGATAGTTCCATGTTGAAGCAGTAATCACTCATCAAAAGGTTATACTCTAAAAGCAAGATTAATATGGTAGCTAGATTTTCAAAATACATCCAACACTAATATAATTATGTTGGGTAAGAAGTGCAGTTATTGGCTAGGAAGATTTTTAACACTTCTGGTGCTCTTTGCTTTGTTCCTTTCCAGAGCTGTTCTAGTATACGTTTCTTACAGACAGTGTTTGTTGAGCCTTTGCCATTTCTGGCATTATTATTTGCAGGAGGATATGAGTCTCTAACAATTAGATAGCTAAGAAATGAAAACTCATGTATCTAATAGTATTTTCTATTCTCATTGCTGTACTCTTCTTGGTGACAGTGTGGCTTTAGGGTTAAAAAAGGAAGGTTTGGAGTCAAGCTGACCTGACTTCATGTCACACTCCTGTCACTTCAAAGCTGTGAGGCCTTTCACAGTTTGCTTAATCTCAATAAGCCTCAATGGCCTTTTCTGTAAAATGAAGATAGTATCACCTAATAGGATTTGTATAAGTACCAAACAAGGTAAGGTTTTGAAATGATTAGCTCAGATTTTGCAACATAGCAGGTGTTCAGTATATGGTATCTGCTATTATTACTTTTGCTGCTCTGGCCAAATGATACTGTTTAGGGTTGAACCTTCTTGGGAGAGTCATCTTTTGGGAGACTGTGGTACAGAACAGTGTGATTCAGAACATTGGCTTTAGGGTTAGACTGACCTGGGTTCATATCCCAGATTATATTCTTTATATACTAGTTTCCTTTTCTGTGAAGCAGGGATTATAATCTCTACCTCATAAGGTTCTTAGAAGAATTAAATGAGCATTTATCATAGGACGGACTCACTAAATTATTGCTGCTGTGGTAAGAAACAGTATAATGTGGTGAAAACAACAGGAGCTGATCTGTGTTTACTCAGGGATGATTTTGGAAAAGTTGCTTAATCTCTCTAAGCCTCTATTTCATCCTTTGTAAAACTGGTCAGAGTAATGACATGGTTGTCATATGGGTTAAATAAAGGATAATACACATAAAGCTGTCAGTATAATGGCTGGTTCATAGCGCTTACTAGCTAGTAACGTATAGACACGCAACATATGTATTCCATTTGTAGTCAGGTATAATACAGGTTGATGAACCTGTGTTATTCTGCTTCCATTGTAAAGAGGTGTAGTGTGTCCAGCATCTTCCTCTACCAAGTCTTCTGTAAATCCTGTAATATTTGCATACTCACAATATATTCAACACTTCCTTTTGCCATCCTTTGCAAAAATATAGGTCAGTCTTACAAAACAATTATTTTTGTAAGTGTCAAAAATACAGTGCTAGGATTGAAAAAATAACCTATGTTCTGAATGTGGAAGGAAAAGTGAGGGCACTTTGTAGTAAAGTTGAAGACATTTTTTAGATGCATTCTTCTCACAAATAAAAAGGTTAAAAAGGAAAATCTGAGAGACATAGGACTGTGCTATCATAAAGATTTTGTTGGCACACGTTTCTTTTCCATAAGAGCACAGCTTCTGGAAATGTTAAAGCAGTGGTTTTTTAAAGTTTTGTTTTGTTTTGTTTTGCTAGTCGTTCTGGGTCTTTAAAAAAACAATTCTTTATGCGTACTTGTCAAAACACATTAAAATATCAGCTCTTTGTGCTGTTATGTTCCAGTGTTTTATCTGATGAGACTATAATTTTCTCTAAGTCAGTTGACCTAGCTTTACCTCCTTTTAAACTTCCTAACCTTGCTTGCTTCCGTTTTTAAACAAATCCAGTAAACTGTAGGAAAGGGGCTATGTCAGTTTTGGAATATCAAGAATTTTCCCTATGTGGTTGTAATTTATGCTTTTCATCATTCCAGTAACTCTACTTTAAAAAATTTTTTCTTAGTGGTTGTAGTCAATTAGTTTTAACTTTTCCTTTAAACAAAAATGTTTTATGTTTTCCAAGAGTTGTCTTAGGTTTGATATGTTCTATTATAGAAGCTAATGTTGAACATACTGATTTTGATATCATTTTAAAATTATCTAAATTATATGTTATCCTAGCTATTTTCTTCATAAATGGATTGATGACATTGATGGATACTTCAGCCATGATAATTCATTTGAAAAAAATTAACTTAGCTTCAAGGCAGTTTTTTTTTTCTTTTAAACTCTTATCTTACAAGAGAATTTTCTGTTTGTCTCTAGATATTTTTATTTAGGACTGATGGCTCTTTAGTTTTGGTAACAAAACATTTCAATGTTGTGGTTAAATTGTATATATTAAAGGTTGGTTGTTTTTTTTTTTGCCTACCCCCATAGCTGTATTTATTTAAGCTCATATTTTTATTGACAATTTAATTCAGCTATGTTAATGCAAAAATAGTAGTGGAGTCAAACTGCGTGACTTAGTTTTTTTTTATACTTGGCTTTAAAAAAAAAGTCACTCTGTTACATGGTATTTGCTCATATATTTATAATCATTGGAAAGCTGTGGTTTAGATAGTACAGAGAAATTGTCTGAGTTTAGGTTGGGTTGGGTTTTTGTGTTTTGTGTGTGTGTGGTTGTTTTTTTGTTTGTTTTTGTTTCTTTTGTTTTTGGTGAGAACATTTCAGTTCTACTCTCTTAGCAGATTTCAAATGTACAGTACTGTGTTATCAACTGTAGTCATGTTTTAGTGTAGTTGTTTTTTAGGTAGAATTTAGAATACAAATTGAAATTTTGAGCCTGAAATGTAGCAACTTACACAAAATTAATGGGAACTGAATTGTATACATTAACAGTACTTTTATTATTTAATATCAGGCACAGTCTAGAAAATAGATGTAATATTTTAAAAAATTTTGTGTTTTCCATATTCCAGATAGCAGTCCTTTCCCCTCGTCAATTCCACATGCTTTCCAGATTAACTTTAACAGTTTGTATATGGCCCTATGTGAACAGCAGACATCTGATCAAGCAACTCTCCTTTTGTATACATTGCTCCATCAGAATAGTAATATTAGAACATACATGTTGGCTCGCACAGATATGGAAAATCTTGTAAGTATCATATTAAACATGGTTTTATATTTTATAATATTTTGAAGAGTAATTTCTTTTCCCAAGAGGATATGTATATTTGCCTGGTTGCAAAGGTGATAGTCAAGAGGTTGATAGGGAGATGCCACCAGGCAAAGGCAGAGGTATGAGTTTTACAGTGTAGGAGACAGTGTACGTAGAGATGGTGTCACAGTGCAGAGCAGGAGAGCACACAGCACAGCAAACTTCCCTGTCCTTTAGGTCCTTAACAGCCACCCACTGCCCATGATTCAGCCTGGATGAAGTCCTCCAAGAAGCACTGGCTGCCATTGTCAAGAAGATTTTTATACCCTTTTGGTTCCTTTCCGCTACTAAGTGCCTGCTCACTAAATTCAAGTAGCTGGTCACAGTTGTCGCATATTCCTGATGAGTATGGCTAAAAGGAAGGGTGATTTTTCAACTGAGTTTCCCAAGTGTCCTATCCCTTCAACAGGCTTTGACACTAAGGCTGTCTGAACTCAGTTCCTGGAGTGTTATAGTTATTTTAAGGTACCGTTGCCAGATATCATATAAATGTACATTACCCTTTACTATGTGAGTGAAATTGGTTCCAACTCCTATGGGCAATTATTGATTTCCATTATAACTAATGTGTAAACAAAAATGTTTCTATGAAAAGTAAGCTGCCTCACTAAGGTGTTGATGTCATGTTTGAAATACATAATTATAGATAACGTTGGACTGTTCATGCATTAATAAAATTGTGAGCATCTCTGAAATAGCTGGCAGCTTGCTGGTGGCAACAGGAATGTCCCCCCCTGCACCAAGTTTTATAGTGATAGCAGGATTCGCCAGGGATTTGGTGGCCACTTTTTTTCAGCATTAAACATGAAAATAATGAGTAAACATGGAATATTAGAATTTATTTGAAGAGCATATTCTGTGTCAGAGTGACACTAAGGGCAAAAAAATGTGATGAACGAACCCATCTGCGCACCAGCTACATGTGGAAAACATTGGCTTAAATAGCAAAATTGGGTGTGACAGTGTACTGCTCATGTGAGTAAAAACTTGTAAAGAAAAGGCTTATTTACTAATGGGTGAGTGAATATAAGCAGAGACAATTCTGAACATGATGTAGCCTGAGGAAAATGATGGGAATAAGCAGAAAGCCCATGACATCATTGGCTCTAGAAAGTTCCATGGTAAGGATGTTGGTACAAAAGATCATGCAGGGAACAGTTGTCTGTATATGATGGCAACACCAGTGAAAAGTTAAAAGGTTTTGTTTGGGGATTTTTTGGGGGGCTGGGATGGGGTGAGGTGGGGCTTGTATATTAGTTTTTGTTTTTAATGTCTTGCATAGATTACTTTTATAATGTTTTAACTGATGTCCTTCCCTTTCCTTTTTCTTCTATAATTTGTTGAGTCTGTGATTAGAAAATATGTTACTGGTAGGAAATTCACTATGCTGATCTGATTTTGTTGTTAACAGTTCCTTTATCCTACAATCTTTGCTGTTAAGAAGGTAATGCTTGATATATTGCATTGTTTGTAAGAATACCTTATTGTGTAAGTTCCTGCTAGGCTGGAGGCCAAATCGCCTCTATTGAGTGTCAGGTGTTGACCATGAGCCTAAATGGTCTCTGTAAACCCAACCTTTACATGGCGGCAGACCTTTGCAGAAGAGGATGCTTTTCTCTGGTGGTCCTTTAGTTATACAAATGGAAAGTACTTTCAGTCACAGGCTGGTTTATGAAATTAAAGCAAAGGGTACATGATAAAAGTATAGAGGTTTAAAACATTGGTTTTATAATAAAGTAATGGTAATAGTAAATTAAAATTTTTATTCACTAGGTTTTACCAATTCTCGAGATTCTGTATCATGTGGAAGAAAGAAATTCACACCATGTCTATATGGCCCTTATAGTATTGTTGATCCTTACAGAAGATGATGGCTTCAATAGATCCATTCATGAAGTGGTAAGTTACCTTCACTTCAATCGGAGTTACAGAACAGATATGTCACTCCGTAAAATTTACTACCCTTAGTACCCTACTTCCATCTTTTCCTTCTGGTAGATATTTCTGCAAGTCCCTGACTTAGAAATGGTGTGCCTTTCTTTAGATTTATGAAGTGATGCTTTTTTTTTTTTGAATGACCATTAGCTACTATTAAAAACTCTGTCAAAATAGTTTCTTTAGTAATTGATAGGAATGTTTTTGCTGCAGTGAGATCATTTTTCCTCTCCATTTCCACTTTTTAGTTGTGGCAGAAATTATCAAACAGGTTTGCTCCTTTTATATAGAATGAGTGAAAGAATAGGAAAGAAGAAGAGGACTGAAAATTGTTTTGTAAAACAATGTAAAATAGTGTAGTATAATTTAACTCTTTACATTTTAGTCCTGTTTGTGAGTTCCATTCCCAAACTGATTTTTATCTTCCTCTTTGGTATTTTCTTTGTGTCAAAGGAATACATGTACATAGTTTTAAAACTTACACAGAAGTACTAGGTTTTAATGCAAACTAGCAGACCCCATGTCTACCCCATACCTGATTACCACTCTCCAAAGACAAATGCTGTCAGCTCTTTCCATGTTTCTAAATAACATGCTTATATTGTTATTTCTTGATTTTTCAGATTTAGAGATTAACTGCTCTCCCTCCTGCACATCTTGAGTGTTCCCTCTGGGTTCCTAGAGCCCTTTCCAGCACAGAGACTTTTTCCTTCTTCCATCTTATTATCATTTTTGGTTAACTCAGCTTTTACATTATTATGATTTTGTTAACTATTATTCTACCCTCAGATGGAGTGTATGATAATTGTATTTCCTTTCTTGTACATGTTTTAATTTTTCTGTAGCACATCATTGCCCTGTTTTATATTCATTTACTAATCACTAATGCAACTCCCAACTTTAGCAGAACCGAGAACCCCCTCTAAAGCTATTAAAACATACTGCATATTTTCTCCGTTTCATTTTCATCTTTGGCTCCTGTCTTAGTCCTCGTTGGAGGCCTTCCTGAAATGTGTGGTGATTCTTGCTTATCTGTTTCTATCGAGGAGCATGCACTAAAATGTTGATTGCAAGTTCTGTGTGTGGGCAAGACTTCTTCAGCGTAGTGAGCTCTACATATTCTGTTTCTCTGGGTGTCCTACTCACTGTAGGCCTTTTCTTTTGGGGTAATTGATCAATTTCTGAGAAGGGATTCTTCCAGTCTAGTGTGGGAGTCGATTGGGAGAATGGGGTTATAGGGGTCTCACTCTTCTTTGGGTACAGACACCTTCTTCTTCAGTAGAGCTTTCATGTCATCTTTACTCTTCTCTACTGTTCCTGTTGAAACTATTTTTGCCTCTTACGTAGCGTGACCATCATTTCAACTAAGGTTTAAGGGATCTTGACACTGTAGA
Organism: Globicephala melas; assembly: GCF_963455315.2. Lineage (NCBI taxonomy): Eukaryota > Metazoa > Chordata > Mammalia > Artiodactyla > Delphinidae > Globicephala > Globicephala melas. The sequence continues at coordinate 5,912,133 of NC_083326.1, read as the reverse complement.
AAGAGGATAAAACATACACATTTTTTTGATTCTTTTATTTAGTAAAGTACCATGAGAGAAAATATTTGCACTTAGTTTTTTTTTTTAAACTAGCGTTTATCTTTCTTTTGATAAGAAGTTGAAAAACCAGATGATTTTTAAAGAACATTTTAAAATTGAAGTATAAAACAGAAAGTACACAAATTTTAAAGATACAACTTACGAGTTTCTATGTATATATATATACCTGTATTATTACCACCCAGATCAAGTTATTGAACATTTCTAGCATAGTAGAAGACTCCCTTTTGCCCTATTCTGGTCAATATCCCACACCAAACTACATTCTGAATTCCCTCCTAATAGATTAGTTTTTGCTTCTCCTTGAATTATAGTTGTCACTGGGGGAAAATGGGTAAAGGATACATGGGATATCTCTGCATTTTTCTTAAAACTACAATTATTTCACAATAAAAAAGTATAATTTAAAACATTGGGGAGAAATTTGGAAAAATACTTTTCAAAAGAAGATATGTAAGCACATGCAAAGTACACGAAAAATGCTTTTACTATTACTGGGCATTAGGAAATGAAATTAGGGTGTTCTCTTTTATTTTGGCTTCTTTCACTGAAGATAGTGTTGCTGAAATTCACCCATGTTACTGTATCATTAGTTTGTTCTTTATTATTGCTGTGTACTATTCCATTGTATGAATATGCCACAGTATATATATTCATGCCTTTCTTGGTGGATATTGGGCTTCTTTTCCCCACTTTGGGGCTATTTTTGCTAAAGCAGCTGTACACATTTTTGAACATGTATTTTGGTGGACATGTGCACTCATCCTTTTGGGCATATACCTAGGAGTAGAATTGCTGGATCATAAGACAGGTGTGTGTTTAGTTTTAAGGGATACAGGTAAAATTGAAGCTGTGTATACCCCACAAGTCAGCATTTCACTCCAAGGTTATCTAGGAAGACTCTTGCACATTTGCAGAGGACATGCTTATTAGTGGTCATCTAAAGCACTGTTTATAATATTGAAAATGTGTGGAACATGCAAAGTAAAACAGTCAGGGTACTGGCTATGTCAGAGCAAGAAAGGGGAATGAAAATGGGGAAGGGTGCACAGTGGGGCTTCCCCTAGGTCTGTAATATTCTTTTCACTTCAACAGCAGCAAAAACAAAAGTAAAAGAAGTAACCACACAAAACTTTGAACCATATCTGACCAAAATATTAAGATTTGACATAATTTAACAGTGGATATACTTTTTATTATATTATTTTGTGTACTTTTTTGTATCTTCATTACATTTGGTAATTAAAACAATTTTAAGTTAGCACAGGATTTTGCATTAAAATTAAATTTTACTGACTGCCAAAACAGGGATGGTAAGATAGGGAAGGCATTAGATTCAGTCAACATTCAAGTCCATTCCATAAGGATCTCAGGATATTCTAGATGATATTCAGGTGTTTAAACAAATTGTTCTTTTTCTCTAGAGTCTAACTTTCTTGTTGATCTGTTTACTTTTATCCTCTTCCTTTTTATGTGTAATAGTAAAAACGAGTAAGTCAAGTGTTTTTACAAAGTTCTCTACATGGAATCATCCACTGTGGACCTAGCTGTCTGTGAAATATATTCTGGTATCTTATTCTGGTTAGAATTATCGTTTCTTAATACCCAGTGTTACTGAGCATTTTTCATGTACTTTTCATGTGCTTATATATTTGCTTTTGTGAAGTATTTTCCAAGTTTTTCCCCATTGTTTTAAATTATACTTCTTATTTTGAAATTGTAGTTGTAAGAAAAATTCAGAGAGATCCCATGTACCTTTTACCTTTTTTCACTCAGTGACAGCTATAATTGCAAAACAGTAGTATAGTACCACAACCAAGACATGGACTTTGAAATAGTCATGATTCAGAGCAGTTCCATCACCACGGGGATGTCCCTCACGTTGCCTTGTTTGCCATACCTCCTTTTTTTCATTTATTTATTTATTTATCTATCTATTTATGGCTGTGTTGGGTCCTCGTTTCTGTGCGAGGGCTTTCTCCAGCTGTAGCAAGCGGGGGCCACTCTTCATCACGGTGCGCAGGCCTCTCACTATCGCGGCCTCTCTTGCTGCGGAGTACAGGCTCCAGACGCGCAGGCTCAGTAATTGTGGCTCACGGGCCCAGCCGCTCTGCGGCATGTGGGATCCTCCCAGACCAGGGCTCGAACCCGTGTCCCCTGCATTGGCAGGCAGACTCTCAACCACTGCACCACCAGGGAAGCCCCCCATACCTCCTTTTTTAAAAATTGTATTTTTGTCTTACTATTGACTTGTAAGGCTTCTCTATATATTCTGAATCACGTGGATTTTTTTCCAGTCTGTAAATATAGTGAATTATATACTGATTAATTTTTGAATATTAAATCAACCTTGCATTCATGGGATAAACTGTGCTTGGCCATGATGTAGTATCCTTTTATATATATTTTCATATACAATTTGGTTAAGTTTTGAGCTTTGGTACTTTGTGTATTTCAAGGTATTTGTACACTTGAAGGTATTGCATTCATTGTCATTAGTTGTTCATAATACATTCTTATTACCTTTTTTTTAAACTTATTACCTTTTAATATCTGTAATGGCCATAGAGATGTTAACCTCTCTCAATCTTGGTATTGGAATGTGTGTCTTTTCTCTCTTATTCTTCATCTATCTGGCTAGAGGTTTTTCTTCTCTTCTCTTCTCTTCTCTTCTCTTCTCTTCTCTCTCCTCTTCTCATCTCCTTTCTTTTTTCCCTCTCCTTCTCCCTCCCTCCCATTCTCCCTTTCTTCCTTCCCTCCGTTAAAATCTTTTCAAAGGACCAACTTTTGATTCCATTGAATTTTCTCAGTTTTTAAAAATGTCATTAATGTCTGCTCTTTATTTCCTTTCTTCTGCTTGCTTAAGCTTTACTTGTTCTTTATTTTTTTCAATTCTTTAGGTAGAAGCTTAGATCTTTGATTTTATATCTTTCTGCTTTTCTATTACAAGCAAAATATATGAAACTAGTAAGATTGATAAATCCCTAGAAAGATGATCAAGAAAAAAAACTACAAACATTTATTATTGAGAGTGCAAGTGCATAAGAGGAGATCAGGAAAGGTTCCACAGATATTTAAAAATCCTCAGAGGATACTATTTTTTTTTTTTTTTTTTTTGCGGTACGCGGGCCTCTCACTGCTGTGGCCTCTCCCACTGCGGAGCACAGGCTCCGGACGCGCAGATTCAGCGGCCATGGCTCACGGGCCCAGCCGCTCCGCGGCACGTGGGATCCTCCCGGACAGGGACATGAACCCGTGTCCCCTGCATCGGCAGGCGGATTCTCAACCACTGCGCCACTAGGGAAGCCCAGAGGATACTATTGATACAAGTAATTTTATACCATAAAATTTAAATGTTACATGAAATGGACACATCCCCTCCCCCTCTAGAAAAAACTTAAGCAAAGCTCACAGAAGGAACAGAAAATCAAAATAATTGTTTATATTAAAGAAATTGGCTTTGTAATGTAAAATCATCCTAAATAGAAAATTGTAGGCACAGATGATTTTTTACCTATGAATTCTTTTGAAAATTGAAGGAAGAAACAACACCAGTCTTATAGAAGCTCATCTACTTGGTAGAAAAAAGGGAACTCTTTCCAACTCATTTTAGGAGGCCAACATAATCTTGATACCAAATTTAACAAAATTTAAGGAAAATTGCAGGCACGTGTCATTTATGCAAATAGACAGGAAAGAAGAAACAAAATATAAACAAACTGAACCAGCAATATGTGAAATGATAACATGTCATAATCAAGGTGGATTTATTCAGGAATGAAAGGTTGGCTTAACATTTGGAAAACAATGAATGTAATTCATCATTTTAACAGAATAAAGGAGAACTGTCAAATGATAAATCTAAATAGATACCAAGAAAGTATTGTGTAAAATTCAGTCTCTTTATTCTTTAAAAACAAATAAGCAGGGGCTTCCCTGGTGGCGCAGTGGTTGAGAGGCCTCCTGCCGATACAGGGGACACAGGTTCATGCCCCGGTCTGGGAAGATCCCACATGCCGCGGAGCGGCTGGGCCCGTGAGCCATGGCCACTGAGCCTGCGCATCTAGAGCCTGTGCTCCGCAATGGGAGAGGCCACAACAGTGAGAGGCCCACGTACCGCAAAAAAACACACAAAAAAACAAAGAAAACAAATAAGCAAACAAACAAAAAACAAAACTTAATGAATCAGGAGGAAAATTCTTAATCTGATGAAGGGTATCTACCAAAACAACTGTGTTAAGCATCATATCTAATGATAAAATGTTAAAAGTCTTCATTCTGAGATCATGAACAAGTCAAGGATATCTGCTAACAATACTCTATTGAACATGTGATTGGAGGTGTATTCAGTGTATTATGGAAAGAAAAATAACTAAAATATGTAATACTAGAAAGCAAATAAAACTTTTTTCAGATGATATGATTGTATAGATAGAAAATTCAAAGAAATCTATATATAAAATGTTAGAGTTAGTAAGTGAGTTTAGTAAAATTGGTGGATATAAGATCAATCTTAAAAAAATTGTATTTCTCATACCAGCAATAAGTAGAATATGGATTTTTTAAAAGATACCTTTTACAATAGCATGATAGTAAGATATCAAACAATACAATACCTTTTACAATAGCATGATAGTAAGATATCAAACACCTTAGAAGAAATGTGGTGAAAGATGTGTATGATCTCTACTTAGAAAATTCTAAAACATTGAGAAAGATTAAAGAAAACTGAAATAAATGTAGACTTTTATGTTAATGCGTTAGAAATACTACTATTGCAAGGATATCTTTACCCCATATTGATATATATATTTAATGAAATTCCCCCCTTCGAAGTATTTTTCTTTTGAATGTGAGAGTGTAAATGTATGTGTAAATTCTACAATTTACTTAGAAGTGAAAAGGGCCAAGAATAGCTGAAGTGCCCTTGTAGAAGAGGAACAAAGTAGGAGGACTTGATCTACTGGATATGAGAACTCTATATGTGAACACAGCTTGTTTCAAAGGTTGCCACAGAGAAAGGTCTTTTCATTAAATGGTTAGTTATCCATATGGGGAAAAAATGAACCTGATCCCCTACTCACTCCATACACAAAAACCAATTTCTGATGAATTCTAGATGTTAATATAAGGAACAAAACAGTAAAGCTTCTGGAAGATAATGGAGGAGAATATCTTCATGATTTGGGGACAAGGAAAGATTCTCAAACAGGCCTCTGCAAGCATTAGCAATAAAAGAAAAGATTAATAAACCAAACTAGATTAAAATTTAAAATTTATTTATCAAAAAATACTAGTAAGAGAATGAAAAATCAAGCCAGATAGTGGAAGAAGATATTGCTATATATATATTACTCACAAATGGCTTATATTTAACATATATAATGAACGCCTACAAACCAGTAAGAAAAAGACACAGTAATAAAATGAACAGCAGGCTTGAAGAAGCACTTCAAAAAGGACAGTATCTAAATGGTCAATAAACATATTAAAAAGTGTTTTAAAAACTTCATTTGTAATTAGGGAATTGCAAATTAAAGCCACAATGAGGTACCAGTATACACCTACCAGAACGACTAAAATTAAAAAGGATGATGATACCTAATATTGGGTAGGATGAGGAGCTGCTGGTGGGGTTTTAAATTGTTACAACTCCTTTGGTAAACTCATTGTCATTTTCTACCTAATTTGAACATGTTGAACAAACATCCAGCAATTCTACTAGGTATATATGCAAAGAAATGTATGTACATGTGTACCAAGAGACATGCAGAAGATTATATGTTACAGCAAAGTGTCATGATTATGCTGATGAGTCTTAAGATACTAGTTTCATTAAGAAATATAGAAAAATCCCATAGCGCATAAAGCTTTTGAGCACTTGGGTACCATGCAAGTGTAATTGCTGATCATATGTAATTAAAGTAGAATAACTATCCTTCAAACCAGGTTGAACATGAAAAATAAAGTAAAATAATAAACAAGCTGAGAAATTTGAAATTTCTTATGTACTAATACAATCGAAAGTATCTTTCATGTTGAATATATGTGTTCAACTTGTTCTAAATTGGTAAATTTTCATATTAAACCCAAATACTGTAATGTGCAAAATTACTACCTGCTTCACTTTCTATTTCTAATAAGAAAAAAAAAATCACTTCTTGCATATCACTATTCTACTGATCTACTACATTGCTGTGGTATTCATATCAAATTTTCAGTTGACAGATAGTGAATTATTGTAATTCATTCTTACCTGTCATCATCACCATCAGCACCAATAGACTATTGAAGGAATTCAGCAAAGTATGGCCAGCAGGCCAGCTGCTTGTTTTTTGTAAATAAAACTTTATTGTAGAACAACCACAAATATTTGTTAATGTAGTCTCCACAGCTGCTCTCAAGTGACAACAGTAGAGTCGAGTCATGGGTGACAGAGACTATATGGCCTGCAAACCTAAAATATTTAGTATATTTAGTCTTTTAAGAAAGAAACTGCCAACTCTAAAGAGGATAGAAAAGACAAGTGCAAAAAGTAACTGTTATCATTAATCTGACAGAGGAGGAGGAAGGAATTTAGAAATTTAAAGGAAGCTTCCCCAGATGCATCCAAAGCTGAGGGCCAGATATCTGAGGAAGAGGACCTGGTTGTCCCAGGAATATGCAGTTTGCCAGTAGTGAAGAAACATGTCAGAGGATGTGGGCCAAAGTGGAACTGTGAAGGTCACTTAGGTAAATGTTACAAGGTCCCCCATGCTGATCTGTCGTTGGCTACTGCACGGAAAACACTACATTGAAGAAGGGAAGAGAGAGCTCTCTTGCTCTGATGTTGAGGTGTCCTTCCAAATGTCCTCTGTTGATGAAACTTAACATCAAGACAGCCAACAAAGGAGAAATGTCTACAGTGTTCAGCTTTGGTATCACAAAGCAGGGCAAAGAAGAGTGGATTTCGAATTGAGAAGCAATACTGACACAAATGTAGTCACAAAGCTGATAAATCTAATATGGTAAAATGGAATGAAGCAAGATAGGAAAAAGAGTATGTCTGTCAATACCAAGTATTGCAGGAATGCAAGGGTGGTTTCATATTAGAAAATATCTTAATGTAATTTATTAATTTAAGAGTAAAAAAGACATATAATCACCTCAACGGTTGCAGGAAAAGCATTTGATAAAAGTCAGTACTTACTTATGATTTTAAAAAACCTTAACAAAATAAGGGTAGAAAGGAAATTCCTTGTCTCAACAGAAGGTATCTACCAAAACCTATAGTTAAGTATTATATTTGATTGGGGAATTTTAAAAGTCTTCCCTTGAAAGTCAGAACAAAGTGTGTATGCCCTTTATTACCACTTCTCAATGTTGTATCAGAATTCTAAGCAGGTCATTAAGACTAGAACAACTATAAATGATTTTAAAATTAAAAAGAAAGGAAATCTAAATGTCAGTATTTGCAGATGTTAGGACTGACTACATAGAAAATTCAAGACTCTAATATTAGAACCGTTAGGAAAGTGGAACAAATTTTCTGGGTCAGAAATCAGTATACAAAATAAATACTATATCTGCATACTAATAACAAAGGACTTCAAAATGTGATATAGGGATACTACTTACAATGGCAGTAAAACTACAGTGAAACCCAGGAATTAATCTAAAAGAAGTACAATATTTTAATGGCATAAATTACCTAAATGAAAGATATTAAATATAGCTTAATAAATGGAGAAAGATACCATGTTCACAGATGGGAAGACTCAATGTCATCAAGTTGTTAATTTTGCCTCCAAATCAATTGCTATGTTCATCTGATCAGAATCTCAGCAGTTTTTTGTGAGACTTGAGAAGCTGATCCCAGAAATCGAAGGGAAAAGCAAAAAGCCTAGAAAGTTTTTGAAGCAGTTCATTGTGGAGTTACTCACCCTACCAGATCGACTAGTTATAAAACTTTAGTACTTAAGATTGTGTTTTATTAACAAGGGAATAGAAAACAAATAAATGGAAAAGAACTTAGACAGTCCAGAAACTACACACTCAAACATGAACTGTGACAGAAGTAATAAATAAATCGTGCTGAGAGTGAGAACATGGCTCATCCAAATGGAAAAAGTAAAATTAGATTATCTTGCTCCACATACAAAGAAGAATTCCACTTGGATTAATAAGACCTAGATGTGAAAAGCTCCATTTTAAAATCTTCAAAGAGAAATTAAAGGGTAATATTACTATGAACTTGAGAAAGGAATTTCTTAAGCATAAAATGTATAAACCATGAATGAAAAGATTAATAAGTTTGACTACATTAAAATGAATGAATTTCATGAAAATGAAAATTTTCACTGTTACAGCAAGTGAAAACAAGACGCAGACAGGAAGACAGGGTTAGCATTTTAATTTATTTTTAAAATAAATTTATTATTTATTTATTTATTTTTGTCTGCGTTGGGTCTTCGTTGCTGTGCGCAGGCTTTCTCTAGTTGCAGTGAGTGGGGGCTTCTCATTGCAGTGGCTTCTCTTGTTGCGGAGCACAGGCTCTAGGCGCGCAGACTTCAGTAGTTGTGGCATGCGGGCTCTAGAGCGCAGGCTCAGTAGTTGTGGCACACGGGCTTAGTTGCTGCGCGGCATGTGGAATCTTCCCGGACCAGGGCTCGAACCCATGTCCAGTGCATTGGCGGGCGGATTCTTAACCACTGCGCCACCAGGGAAGTCCCAGCATTTTTAATTTATAAAGAATCCTTATAATCAGTCACAAAAGCAAAGTATTGCTAGAATAATGGGCAAAGTAATAGAAGAACAATAAAAAACCTGAATGACTGGTAAGCATTATTATTATTATTATTATTATTTTTAAACAAGTTTTTTGTTTCGTTTTGGCTGTGCTGTGAGGCTTGTGGGATCCTAGTTCACTGACCAGGGATTGACCCCGGGCCCTCACCCCAGGCGACTGGCAGTGAAAGCGTGGAGTCCTAACCGCTGGACTGCTGGGGAATTTCCTCCACTAAGCATTTTTAAAGGTTTAATTTGAGCATTTTTAATGCTCAACCTGATGATTTTTCGGGATCGTGCTAATTAAGATAACTGAAATATTCTGTACTCATCAGATTGGCAAAAATTATGAGATCTCATATATCAGGTGAGAATACAGAAAAAGAGAACTCTCATATACTGGTGGTGACAGTATAAACTGGTAGAACCACTTTTGTGAGGAATTTGGCCTTTCACATTCCTCAAATTACCTGCAGAAGTAAATACTCTACCTCTGAGCAATTCCATTTCCTGGTTTGAGTCCTAGGAAAAACTTTTCCATAGATTCACAAGAGCACGTTTGAAGCAGTGTTCATTGTAGGATTGTTTGTAGTGTTCAAAACTTGCAAACACCTGATAACATAAATGAAATACTGCAGAGGAGCTACAGTGAATGAAACAGAGCTGTATGTATTGACAATAATAAATTCAAAAATATTCATGGTAATGAAGTACCAAATTTAGGAGAGTGTTGTCAGAGGTTAGAGGGTCAGGGAGGAGTAGCTGGGGGGCTTTAGGTGCTTCAAAGGCAAAAATATTAACATTTGCTAAAACTGGATGATGGATACAGTGGTGTTCTCTATACCAGGCCATTCAGTTGAACTTTCTGTGTTGATAGAAATCTGCTGCAACTGCACTGTCTGATAATGGCAGCACTTGAAATCTGACCAGTGTGACTGAGGGATTGAATTTTTAATTTTATTAAATTTGAATTTAAATCCCCACTTGTGGCTGGTGCTACTGTGTTGCTCTGTGGTTTTTAGTTAATACTGATCAAAACATACATTTTTTTTTTAACGTCTTTACTGGAGTATAATTGCTTTACAATAGTGTCTTAGTTTCTGCTGTATAACAAGGTGAGTCAGCTATACGTATACATATATCCCTATATCCCCTCCATCTAGTGTCTCTCCCCCACCATCCCATCCCTGTCTCACCCCTCTAGGTGGTCACAAAGCACCAAGCTGATCTCCCTGTGCTATGTGGCTGCTTCCCACTAGCTATCTATTTTACATTTGGTAGTGTATGTATGTCCATGCCATTTTCTCACTTCGTCCCAGCTTACCCTTCCCCTTCCCCGTGTCCTCAAGTCCATTCTCTATGTCTGTGTCTTTATTCCTGTCCTGCCCCTAGGTTCTTCAGAACCTTTTTTTTTTTCTTTTTCTTTTTAGATTCCATATATACGTGTTAGCATAGGGCATTTGTTTTTCTCTTTCTGACTTACTCCACTCTGTATGATAGACTCTAGGTCCATCCACCTCACTACAAATAACTCAATTTTGTTTCTTTTTATGGCAGAGTAATATTCCAATGTGTATATGTGCCAGATCTTCTTTATCCATTCATCTGTCAGTGGACACTTAGGTGGCTTCCAAGACCTGGCTATTGTAAATAGTGCTGCAATGAACATTGTGATCCATGACTCTCTTTGAATTATGGTTTCCTCAGGGTATATGCCCAGTAGTGGGATTGCTGGGTCATATGGTAGTTCTATTTTTAGTTTTTTTAAGGAACTTCCATGCTGTTCTCCATAGTGGCTGTATCAATTTACATTCCCATCAACAGTACAAAAGAGTTCCCTTTTCTCAACACCCTCTCCAGCATTTATTGTTTGTAGATTTTTTGATGATGGCCATTCTGACTGGTGTGAGGTGATACCTCATTGTAGTTTTGATTTGCATTTCTCTAATGATTAATGATGTTGAGCATCCTTTCATGTGTTTGTTGGCAATCTGTATATTTTATCTGGATAAATGTCTGTTTAGGTCTTCTGCCCATTTTTGGATTGGGTTGTTTGTTTTTTTGATATTGAGCTACATGAGCTGCTTGTAAATTTTGGAGATTAATCCTTTGTCAGTTGCTTCATTTGCAAATATTTTCTCCCATTCTGAGGGTCGTCTTTTGGTCTTGTTTATGGTTTCCTTTGCTGTGCAAAAGCTTTTAAGTTTCATTAGGTCCCATTTGTTTATTTTTGTTTTTATTTCCATTTCTCTAGGAAGTGGGTCAAAAAGGGTCTTGCTGTGATTTATGTTGTAGAGTGTCCTGCCTATGTTTTCCTCTAAGAGTTTGATAGTTTCTGGCCTTACATTTAGGTCTTTAATCCATTTTAAGGTTATTTTTGTGTATGGTGTTAGGGCGTGTTCTAATTTCATTCTTTTACATGTAGCTGTCCAGTTTTCCCAGCACCACTTATTGAAGAGGCTGTCTTTTCTCCATTGTATATTCTTGCCTCCTTTATCAAGGATAAGGTGACCGTATGTGCATGGGTTTATCTCTGGACTTTCTATCCTGTTACATTGATCTATATTTCTGTTTTTGTGCCAGTACCATACTGTCTTGATTACTGTAGCTTTGTAGTATAGTCTGAAGTCTGGGAGTCTGATTCCTCCAGCTCCATTTTTCTTTCGCAAGATTGCTTTGGCTATTCAGGGTCTTTTGTGTTTTCATACAAACTGAAATTTTTTGTTCTAGGTCTGTGAAAAATGCCAGTGGTAGTTTGATACGGATTGCATTGCATCTGTAGATTGCTTTGGGTAGTTTAGTCATTTTCACAATGTTGATTTTTCCAATCCAAGAACATGGTATTTCTCTCCATCTGTTTGTATCATCTTTAATTTCCTTCACCAGTGTTTTATAGTTTTCTGCAACCAGATCTTTTATATCCTTAGGTAGGTTTATTCCTAGGTATTTTATTCTTTTTGTTGCAATGGTAAATGAGAGTGTTTCCTTAATTTCTCTTTCAGATTTTTCATCAGTAGTGTATAGGAGTGCAAGCGATTTCATTGGCTAGCTCTAGTAGTTTTCTGGTAGCATCTTTAGGATTCTCTCTGTTTAGTATCATGCCATCTGCAAACAGTGACAGTTTTACTTCTTCCTTTCCAATTTGGATTCCTTTTGTTTCTTTATCTTCTCTGATTGCTGTGGCTAAAACATCCAAAACTATGCTGAATAATAGTGGTGAGAGTGGGCAACCTTGTTGTGTTCCTGATCTTAGTGGAAATGGTTTCAGTTTTTCACCTTTGAGAACAATGTTGGCTGTGGGTTTGTCATTTATGGCCTCTATTTTGTTGAGATAAGTTTCCTCTATGCCTACTTTCTGGAGTGTTTTTTTTATCAAAAATGGGTGTTGAATTTTGTCGAAAGCTTTTTCTGCATCTATTGAGATGATCATATGGTTTTTATCCTTCAGTTTGTTAATACGGTTTATCACACTGATTGATTTGCGTATACTGAAGAATCCTTGCATTCCTGGGATAAACCCCACTTGATCATGGTGTATGATCCTTTTAATGTGCTGTTGGATTCTGTTTGCTAGTATTTTGTTGAGGATTTTTGCATCTGTGTTCATCAGTGATATTGCCCTGTATTTTTCTTTTTTTGTGACATCTTTGTCTGCTTTCGGTATCAGAGTGATGGTGGCCTCGTAGAATGAGTTTGGGAGTGTTCCTCTCTCTGCTATATTTTGTAAGAGTTTGAGAAGGATAAGTGTTAGCTCTTCTCTAAATGTTTGGTAGAATTGGCCTGTGTACCCATCTGGTCCTGGGCTTTTGTTTGTTGGAAGATTTTTACTCACAGTTTCAATTTCAGTGCTTGTGATTGGTCTATTTATTTTTTCTGTTTCTTCCTGGTTCAATCTAGGAAGGTTGTGTTTTTCTAAGAATTTGTGCATTTCTTCCAGGTTTTCCATTTTATTGGCTTATAGTTGCTTCTAGTAATCTCTCATGATCCTTTGTATTTCTGCAGTGTCAGTCACTTCTCCTTTTTCATTTCTAATTCTATTGATTTGAGTCTTCTCCCTTTTTTTCTTGTTGAGCCTGGCTAATGTTTTATCAATTTTGTTTATCTTCTCAATGAACCAGCTTTTAGTTTTATTGATCTTTGCTATTGTTTCCTTCATTTCTTTCATTTATTTGTGATCTGATCTTTATGATTTCTTTCCTTCTGCTAACTTTGAGGGTTTTTTGTTCTTCTTTCTCTACTTGCTTTAGGTGTAAGGTTAGGTTGTTTACTTGAGATGTTTCTTGTTTCTTGAGGTAAGATTGTACTGCTATAAACTTCCCGCTTAGAACTGCTTTTGTTGCATCCCATAGGTTTTGGGTCGTATTTTCATTGTCGTCATTTTTAGGTATTTTTTGATTTTCTCTTTGATTTCTTCAGTGATCTCTTGGTTATTTAGTAGTATATTGTTTAGCCTCTATACATATCTTTTTTAAAGGAGGTGCTCATTGACTTAGTAATTCTGCTTCCTAACAAACTCTTGCCGAAGTGCTTGTGAAGTCACTGAGTACCACACACTGGGTAACGTATAACAGGGATTTTACAGATATTTTTGTTTTCAAAATCTGTGTAATTCCTGACTTTAGGTAATTAATGGCCAGATACTACAAGTATGGAGAGTAAGGACTCCCTGGTTTCTGAGTTTAATGTCGTGAGATTTTGGATAATGAGGGTAAGGATCTATATTGTAACATTGATTTTAATAGGGAAAAAACTGGAAATAACCTAAACTTCCATAATAGAAGAGTGGATAAAAAAATGTGACCTATTGGCACAAGACTGTACCGTGCTTGGATGGAATGAAGTAGAGGTGGTTTTCAACTATTTAACTGTCATGGCATCAAAATCATCCAGTAAAAATGGCTGTTGTCCATATATCCTTTGTCCTCTGCTGTACATTAATTGCCAAACCACGAGGAAGTCCTGGAGGAGTGTCTTGGGGCAGCAGCTATTTACTAACTAGTATAGAAGCAGTTCATTAAAAAAACAACTAGTACTATTAGACCTTGGCGTATGTGGTAAACATAATTCTTCTTATATATATCTATCAATATAGAGGAGTTGCAAAGACCTATTGAGTGAAAAAATTTGGATGCAAACGAATACTTAAATGTATCAGTTTACTAGTGCTGCCATAACAAACTGGGTGGCTTAAAACAACAGAAATTGCTTGTTACTGTTGTGGAGACTAGAAGTCCAAAAGCAAGGTGTCGGCAGGACCATGCTGTCTCTGCAGGATCTAGGGGAGTGATTCCTTGCCTCTTTCTAGCCTCTGGTCGTCATTCCTTGGCGTTCTTTGGCTTGCAGCTGCATCCAGCCTCTGCGTTGGTCTCACATGGCCTTTTCTCATGTACCTGTCTGTCTCTCCTCCTTCTCTTATAAGGACACCAGTCATATAGGATTTAGGGCCCACCCTAATCCAGTATAATGTCATCCTAACTTGATTGTGTCTACAAAGACCTTATTTCCAAATAAGGTCACATTCACAGGTTTTGGGTGACATGAATTTGGAGGCCACTATTCAACCTGATACATTATGATACTGTTTATGTAAAGTAGAAAATATACAAAGGAATGCTGGTTTTTGGTTGTGTGTGTGTGTGTGTGTGTTTGTGTGTGTACATATAAAGTATTTGAAATGGACGGGAAAGATATATACTGAACTCCAGATAGTGGTTGTCCCTCTTTGGGGGAATAAAATGAGATTTTCATCTTAAAATACAAAACGTTAACGTTAAATGTTAATAAAATGTTAATGTCATTTGTGGGAGTATGGAAGTTTATTATTCTTTGTGCTTTTCTATATATATTTAATTTTTTAAAGAGTTGGTATTATATAATATGTTACTATATAATATTGTAGCCTTTGTAACATATGGAAGAGATATATTCAATAAAAACAAATCCTATGGGGGGAAGAAGCTGAAAGAAGACCTAGAACCACAAACAATTCTCATATACTTTTTGAGAAGGAAGATATTTTCAGATCCTTGAGGAGTTTCCTTCTACATGTTTGAGTTATTTTGGCATAAAATGTTAAATGTATGTAATGTGTAATCAAGATGATAACAGTCTACAGCTATTAAACTGTATGGATGTTGAATGCAAGAGATGAGGAATTTTTTTTATAAGTACCAAATAAATAGGTCAAGAACTACAGCCAGGTTACCAAGAAAATTTTCTGTATGCTGCCTAGTATGCATTAATGTCCCCTGGGAAGCTGTGTGAGCTCTATAGCTAGTTATTTTTAATTTTTCTTAAACACTACCAGAATTTACAGATAATGACTTATTTTTCACAGGAAGAAAAGACAGACCTTTATGTAAATGCCAAATTGGTTTCTGATTTTCATAGTAACATCATAAGTTTACTATGTGGATACTCATTAAATATTTGTTGAATGTTAAATGAATAAGGCTACTTTTATTTAAAACACTTCTTCCATCCAGTTACATAGTAGACACGCACAAGTAAACACTAAGAACCAATGACCTTGGCTTCAAATAAGGTGGCTTATGATAATTTATTTCTAAACACAGGAGCCAAGAGAGAGGAGAAACCAAACTATGCTCAAATGTGTGTATGCTCAAGTGTGACCTTTTAAAAGACAGAGACTCCTCTCACTAGTCAAGTTGCCTAACGCGTGTCCTGGGTTAGTATTCCCTTGGAGACAGAACAGTGGTCTTAACCTTGTGGTCTTTACACTTAAAAGTAGTTTAGGACACGACATAATGTCTTTATGTGGATTATTGTTCTCGGCATTTACTGTATTGGAAATTAAAACGGACATATTTTTAAAATATTTGATTAGTTCATTTAGAAATAATTATTATGATAATAAACCCCATTACGTGTTAGCATCAGTAACATATTTTTATGAAAGTAACTATTTTCCACAAACAAAAGTTTAGCAAGAGAGTGGCATTGTTTTACATTTTTGCCTTAGATTCTCATGTCTCCCTCTGTATTAAATTTGTTGTGCTGTTAGACATGTTATGTAGCCTCTGGACAGCTGAACTATATACTCACGAGAGAATGAGAGTGGAAAGTAATGTCTTGGTATTATTGTGAAAATAGATTTGACCTTGAGAATGCTCCAGAAATGTCTCAGGACCACATTTTGAGAACTGCAGCCTCACAGAGTAAATCAGAGGGACTGAGCATTGCATCATTCCTTTATAAAGATTCAACTGGCAAATCTCATTGTTCTGAGTATTTTCAGCTACTATCATTTGTTTTACACATAGGCTGTCTCTTCTAGTTGATTAAGGTCGTTATTAGTCATGAATAAATGGAAATGCTTAAAGTGTTACATTTTCTACTTCACAAACAGTACTCAGCTACCATGTAGTGGGCCATCCTCTGAGTGGCCATCCTCTGAGTGGAGCCTCCAGCACAGGTCACTGTTGGGTTATTTGTAACCCAAATGGCGGACTCTAGGTGACATGGGTCTCTTGTCAAAGAGTTGAACTGCGTAAAAATCTGTTGTGGAGGCACTTGCGGGCACTTACATGAAGTTGAAGACAGTATTTCTTTACTTTTTAATGCTTATCTGCTTCCATGCCCCCTTTCTCATTTTTAATATTGTTTGGAATTTGCAGGGAGGCAGACTTAGCAGAGAAATATTTATTTTATCTTAGCAAAGAATTAAGGTCAACCATATTATTTAGATTTAATTATATTTTCCTCATTTCATAATTGTGGGTTTTTTGGGGGGCGGTTGTTGTTGTTTAGTAGTCCATATTTTCCTTCCTTGACTTTATCTGGCTCTTATGGTTTTGTTGTTGTCATTACAGTGGTGAGGAGGGGCAGCTAAGCACTTACCTGTGTGGTGGTTTGTTTTTTCCCCAGAAATAGTGCATGGGTGGTTCATGCTGAGTCTTTGCATACTTAAAAGTCTTCACTTTTCTGTATCCTTGTGTGGTAGCTTCTCTAGATATAGAATCCTAGAATGATAATCTATTCCTCAAACATTTGTAGACATTGTTCTGTTGTCCTTCAGATATATAGTGTTCAAGATGAGAAATCTTATGTTAGTCTACCTTTCTTTCTTTTGGTGATAACATGTTTCTTCTGTCTAGAAGCCAATAGATTTTGGCATGTTTCTTCTGGCTAGAAGCCAATGGATTTTCTCATATACTGTTGATTCAGAAATCTTATCAGAATAAATTTTGATTTTTTTCAATATTTTTGCTTAAAGTGTTTCAAGTTTCTCTTCCCCTCAAAGAAATTTTCTGTTACTAATTTTTCTTTTTTTAAAAAAAAAATTTAAATAAATTTATTTATTTATTATTTTTGGCTGTGTTGGGTCTTCGTTGCTGCACGCAGGCTTTCTCTAGTTGTGGCGAGTGGGGGTTACTCTTCGTTGCAGTGCACAGGCTTCTCATTGCGGTGGCTTCTCTTGTTGCGGAGCATGGGCTCTCGGTGCGTGGGCTTCAGTAGTTGTGGCTCACGGGCTCTAGAGTGCAGGCTCAGTAGTTGTGGCGCACGGGCCTAGGTGCTCTGTGGCATGTGGGATCTTCCCGGACCAGGGCTCGAACCAGTGTCCCCTGCATTGGCAGGCGGATTCTTAACCACTGCGCCACCAGGGAAGCCCTATTACTAATTTTTCTCTTTTGCTTCTACAGTCCTCCCTTGGTATCGGCGGGAGATTGGTTCCAAGACCTGCCCTGGATACCCAAACCCACAGATGATCAAGTCCCATAGTTGGCCCTCAGTATCTGAGGTTGCAACCTGTGGATATGGAGGGCTGACTATATACTTACTGAAAAAAATATCCACATATAAATGGACCCATGCAGTTCAAACCCATGTTGTTCAAGGGTCGATTTTAGTCTATTCCTCCTGGAACTCTTATTAGGTATATACTGGATCTCCACTTTTCTCTTATATTTTGTCTTTTTGCCTTATACTGCTGTTGTCTTAGGGAACTTCTCAGTTTTGTCTTTCACATCCCAAGTTCTGTTTTCCATAGCACCCATTCTGCTAATTTCTTTCTCTTTTTTTTTTAAATTCAATTTTATTTATTTGGCTGTGTTGGGTCTTCATTGCTGCATGCGGGCTTTCTCTAGTTGTGGCGAGTGGAGGTTACTCTTCGTTACGGTACACGGGCTTCTCATTGCAGTGGCTTCTCTTGTTGCGGAGCACGGGCTCTAGGCGCGTGTGCTTCAGTAGTTGCGGCACGCGGGCTTAGTTGCTCCACAGCTTGTGGGATCTTCCTGGACCAGGGCTCGAACCTGTGTCCCCTGCATTGGCAGGTGGATTCTTAACCACTGCGCCACCAGAGAAGTCCTCCTCTCTCTCTTTTAAGTCTCAGTCATCATATTTTTAATGTTCAGTAGCTTTTCTTCATTCTGTGATTCGCATTTTTCATAGTAGACTGTTCTTATTTTATGGATACAGTATTCTGTCAACTCTCACCGAAGATACTAATTAGAATTTCAAAAACTTTTCCCCAGCCTCTTAAATTATCTTTGTTTAATTGGGGGTATGTTTGTTCTGCTTGTTTAGTTTCACATTTATTCATTTTCTTATTATTTATTTAATAAGCTTTTAATTATGAACACATTAAATGTAAGCATAATTGGAAAAAACAGTATAATGAATCCCATGGATTCATCAATATTCTTCTGTTCTCATTTCATCTACCCACCCCACCCCCTCTGCTTTTTATATTTTGGCTAGAATATATTTTTTTAATCTTGTAAATCATATATATATAAAATTTCATTTGTAGATATTTAAGTATGTCACTTTGATAAACACAGGCATAAAAAAATAAACATAATACCATTATCACATCCAACAAAACCAACGATATTTTATTTATTTTTTAAAATATTTATTTTATTTATTTTTGGCTGCATTGTGTCTTCGTTGCTGTGCGGGCTTTCCCTAGTTTTGGTGAGCAGGGGCTACTCTTTGTTGCGGTGCCTGCAGCCTTCTCATTACGATGGCTTCTTTTGTTGCGGAGCACGGGCTCTAGGCGCATGGGCTTCAGTAGTTGTGGCACGTGGGCTCAGCATTTGCGGCTCGCGGGCTCTAGAGCACAGGCTCAGTAGTTGTGGCTCACGGGCTCTAGAGTACAGGCTCAGTAGTTGTGGCGCATGGGCTTAGTTGCTCCGCGGCATATGGGATCTTCCCAGACCAGGGATTGAACCTGTGTCCCCTGCATTGGCAAGCAGATTCTTAACCACTGCGCCACCAGGGAAGCCCAACGATATTTTTAAAATTCCTACTAATATTCAGTTTTCTCTCAATTATCTTTAAAATGTCTTCCTTGAGTTGGTTGGTTTGAATGAGTTTCCAAATCATTTAGGTCTTGACTGTTATCTGTAACAGTCTCTCCCTCTCCCACCTTATTACACCATTCACTTTTTGTAGAAACGGACTTATTTGTTTAGTAGAATTTCATACATTTGGCTTTGGATGATTATATCATTGTGTTATTTATCGTGTTTTTCTGTCCTCTGTATTTCATATATGCTGGCAATTAGAACAGAGGCTTGATTAGATTCAGCATATCTTTTTCACTGTTGGATTTCTCTACGTTTTTGGTGGCTTCTTGTCCATTCATAATTATAAATGAAAGTCTAGATTCACTTATTTTGAAAGGTGGTGAGACTCCTTTGGAAGGTATGAATGATGGAGGTCTCCTGTGCTCTACAGGGGGGCTTATCTTCTTAGTGGAGAGGGTGGGAATCAGCCAGAAGTCTTGTCCTTTTTCAGGCATGGATGGAAAGAATGTGGCACATTGGCTTCATGCGTCAAGGAGAAAAGAAGTAGGGTGACCTCAGTGGAAGAGAACGTTCGAGGAGTTCTGGTGCCAGATGAGCCTGTTGGTTTTTGTGCATTTTGCCTCCTTCATTGTGACAACCCAGCATTGGCTGCTGTGCTGCCCAGTTTTTCTCTCTCTGATGCCCATGTTACAAGTCTGTGGAACTGCACCAACTGAAGCTAGACAGTTTTTGCTTACCAAGGCCTGGAGGTGAGCACCGGAGCTGGAGCAGAGCATGGGCGCGTCTCTTCTTGAAGATCTTGGCTAATTTGCATTCTTGGCCTCTCCTCGACCCAAGGGTAGAGATTTTCTGTGGTTGTTACGATAGCTCCACTTTTTCAAGAGACTCCTCAGTTTTCTTATTTTTGCTTTCAAACTGGTGACCTCTGATGGTTTTTCTGTCACACTTGTTCTATGTGCCATACCTTTTTAAATATAGCTCCTTTTTGTCTACTAATGATAGCATCGTCTGTTTTTTTTCTTTTATATTTAAGAAGGAAGAAGAAGAAAATACATCAGCACAGTTTCACTATCTTGAACTGAAATTCTCACAGTTTACTTTTATATACTGTTTAACTCACCTTCAGAGCAAAGCCACAGCTTGTCAGAAATTGTAGACATGGATAATCCCTTTTTCCCTAAAGCAATCATATTTACTTAAACTTTTCTTCCCTATTACAGATGTTAAAAAATATTACTTGGTATTCAGAACGGGTTTTAACTGAAATTTCACTGGGGAGTCTCCTGATACTGGTTGTAATAAGAACTATTCAGTACAACATGACAAGGACAAGAGTAAGTATTCCATAGCTATTTTTCTACCTTTATACATACAGTACAATGAAGACTATAGTTTAAAGGAATCTCAATATTTAGAGTGCAAACGTTCTCATGGAATATGGTGGAAAAATATAGACCAACATATAGTCACTGTATTATGATCCTAAGGTAATGTTTAAAGTGTCTGCTTTTTAATATTTCATAGGTGGTATGATCAGAGCTATTTTACATGTAATAGAAAATAAGCAGTGGAGCACATTTAGTTAAAAGATGTTGTATGTCTTTGCTGGACTGATAAAACTGGTTTACCTTTTAAAAGTAGCAACAACAAACTGTAAGAAGATACAAGCACAAGAAAATATGAATTCAGATGGGAAAGAAATGGAGAAAAAGAGAATACTTTAAAGAGTAAAAGGAGAATTTCAACTAGATTGTATTTGCTATGCCTGGGAGCAAATTTCAGTT
The DNA here is from genome assembly GCF_963455315.2 of Globicephala melas. NCBI lineage: Eukaryota > Metazoa > Chordata > Mammalia > Artiodactyla > Delphinidae > Globicephala > Globicephala melas. Next base: position 5,891,249 of record NC_083326.1, on the reverse strand, counting down.
CCAGTCACTAGAGAAGCGATATACAGAATTCATAGCTTAGAGAAGTGGTCAAATTTACTGCACCGTTTTCAGTTACGCCCCTCTGGGAGGCTAACACAGGTTAGCCTTTCCACAGTCTTTTATCTGAAACTCTTGGAGCCACGTATGTTTTAGCACAGAGAATTTTTTGATTTTAGAAAGATAATTACAGTTTGTGTGCTACACTGTATGTAACCATGAGGTTCTGGAGCCACGCGCTGTAACTAAACATTAATATTTCTGCAGCAAAATAGTTCAGTATTCTCCAGGGTGGGCTTAATGAAGACCATAAATAGCATCATTATCTTTTGTGCCAGATGTTGGTTCCAAACTAGCAGTGAAAAAACTTTGGATTTTCAGTGCTTTATGGATTTTGGAATTAGAGAAAACAGATTGTGGATCTGCACTTTCTAAAATCAGTGACAATTGAGTTTACATTTGCTTCTAGTTAACCTTGCTTAAAATGTCGAGAAGACTCGATGTATGTTTTAAACTTGCTGTTTTCTGACAGGACAAGTACCTTCACACAAATTGTTTGGCAGCTTTAGCAAATATGTCGGCACAGTTTCGTTCTCTCCATCAATATGCTGCCCAGAGGATCATCAGGTAAATATGAGCTTTGAAAGACATGCTGATTCTTGCCTTTTAGCTGGCCTATTGAAAAGGATACTATGGTGGTCGCTTTTAAAATGCTATCTGCAAGGAATATCACATTTTCCTACTTACTTTTTATCACCTTCTTGTCTGGCTGAAAATGCCTTGTTCTGCTTTGTTTTCTAACCCAAGGTTTTCTATCAAAGTTAATTGTATTTGCTTTCAACCCTTTTATAAAATCTAGTTTTAAAATTTGTGTGTTAGCCTTTTACAGCAGAGCAGGTCTATGTCTTAGTAATGCAAACTAAATCTTAATTCACATATTTGCTGAGCATTTTATAGAGCGTCACTCTACCCTTTCCAAAAGCAGTTATCTGTTTTAGAGAATTCTTTCTGTGGCAGTTAACCATTGTATTAGTTTCCCAATGCTGCTGTAACAAATTACCACAAATTAATGGCTTAAAGCAACACAAATCTATTATACAATTCTGTAGGTTAGAAGTTCAGCCAGGGTCTTACCAGGCTAGAATCAAGATGTCAGTAGGGCTGCATTCCCTTCTGGAGGCTCTAGAGGAGAGTCTCTTTCCTTGCCTTTTCCAGCTGCTAGAAGCTGCCCGCATTCCTTGGCTCATGGCCCCTTCCTTTCCTTTCAAAGCCAGCAACAGTAGGTTGTTGAGTTCTCCTCACATCTTATCACTCTGACTTCCTGTTCTACCGTGAGGATCCTTGTGAATGCCTTGGCCCTACCTGAATAATCCAGGATGATCTACCCATTTCAAGGTCCGACAGCTGAATCCCAACCATGCAGAGTCCCGCTTGCCATGTAAGGTAACATATTCATAGGTTCGTGGAAGTTAGGATGTGGATATTTTGGGGGAGCCATTATTCTGGCTGTCAGAACATCACCAGAAACTCCCGTCCCTTACCTGTTCTTTGCCAAAGGCACAATCTTTAAGGTTAGGAAGCTAATTAATGAATGAATGACTGTCATTTGCAGGATTTAACGAGTATGGTTACTTTTTGGTCTTCAGGTAGGATGCTCAGTATTGCCCTAGCAGCTCTCAAGTAGAACATTTTTTATGTAGTCAGTGACATTAGATTCTTTCTTTTAATTCTTGCTTTTGGGGCAATGCAGCTCTGATAATTAGTTGTTGTGTTCCAGTCATTGGTGGTTATCACAACCCCATATCACTTTTTAAACTCTGATCTCACTTTCCGCCCTTTGGTTAGAGACATTTATTGACCTGGGCTCATTTTTAACAATCAGTTAGAATTAACTTATGTTCTTAGTCTGTTTATTTATCCTCAGAATTTAGCACAGGATATTTTCCTTTGACTCACTGCTTACTTTAATCATACATTATTTTGGATTTGCTTGTTTATTTGTTTGTACTTGAGAAATTGTCCAGTTGACTGACTTTGGACTAACGCGGACTTCGTGATTGAAAGTAAGCATGGTGTCTCCTCATACCTCAGATTCTTCCAGGTGTTCTGAAGAGCCTTTAGTTTCTAAAAATTGACCTTTGTCACCATGCTTTATTTCAGCATGACAGATGTAATGATATCTGTGCTGCTTCGTGGTCTATTTTTCTTTGTGTGTATGTGGAGTTTTATAACACTTTTAGGAAGATTTCATTATAAAATTTTCCTCAACTGATATATAAACATTTGGACTGTTCAATATGAAAATGCCAGATGAACTGGTTCAGAATTTAAGTTCTGATAAAATGATTCAAGTAAGATTAAATAAAAATTTTCTAGGTGTCAGAGTTGGAAAAAAATGCAAATAAAGCATTGTGCCCAATTTTCTGTGATGACTGAAGTAGAAAACCAATAGTATTTGGAGAAATAAGAAATGTAATTTAGATTTGTGATTTGAGACTACTTAGATCAAGTTTATCATCATTAAGGAATAATGCTTTACTTCAATTTTATTGGAGCTTTATTTAGCATTTAGTGAGGAACTGTGTTATGCAATACAGGGAATATCAAAATTAGTTATAAAATTTCCTACCCTTAAATAGCTTGTAATTCAATAGCCGAGATAAGGCAAAGACCAACATATGTCATATCTAGCAGAATGTAGTAAATATTATAATGAAAGAAAAATTCCTGTGGTGAGGGCGAGTGGGTGGTTCAGAGAATGGTGAGGTCACATCTCATTGAGAAATCAGTCAAGGTGAGTAGAGAGGGACGGCTCTAGAGACTGGCCTGATAGGGGAAAGCATCAACCAAACAAACCAAAACAAAACAAGAGGGGGTGTGGTGAGAGAGCATGGTTTATATTTAGAAAATAACCAGTCCATTCAGTTGGCATGCTGTGGACCAGTACAGGGATTATCAGCTTTTCTTTTTTTTTGCGGTACGCAGGCCTCTCACTGTTGCGGCCTCTCCCAAAGCGGAGCACAGGCTCCGGACACGCAGGCTCAGCGGCCATGTCTCACAGGCCCAGCCGCTCTGCGGCATGTGGGATCTTCCCGGACTGGGGCACGAACCCGTGTCCCCTGCGTCGGCAGGTGGACTCTCAACCACTGCACCACCAGGAAAGCCCCCAGTACAGGGATTATAAGAGAGAACCTTGAAAGAACCAGCTGGGGCCTCCTTGTGGAGGGGCTTAGCTATTAGATCCACAGTTTAGGATAATGGAAAGAATAGAAAGAAAAGAAGGTGTCACCTTTTCTACCGACAAAAAAGAAAATGTCAGTCAATGAGTTGTAAATGGATTTGAAAAGAAATACTTTAATGTAAATGCCTAGAGTTATCAGCTTCAGCAGATGATATTGGTCTGTTGTTTGTCACACTGAGGGCCATGCAGTTCTCAAAGTCCCCCAGTAGTGCCAGTGCTTCTGGTCCAAGCGCCACAGCCGAGTAGCCAGTGTGGATCAGAGCATCGCATCATGCGGCAGGGAGCTTGTTAGAAATGCAGAGTGTTGGCCTGGTTTTCAGATCTGCTGAATCAGAATCTTCCATTTTAACAAGATCTCTGAAAGATTTGTACATGCATTAAAGTTGGGAAAGTACTTTGAGTTTGGGCAGGGAAATCAAGATTAATAAACACTTAGAAAACACTCGTGTTGAATTGGAAGTGGGGGCCAGCGTTTTTGTGTCTTGAGGAAACTCATTTTCTACTAAATGTTTGTGTTTAGGGTATAAAATTGTAAAGTATAATAAGGAATGCATAACCAAAAACTGTTTAGATACACAGAAGATTTATTATAGCAGCACAACTCAAGATTCACCAGATGCTCTAGTAACTCCTTCAAATGAGAAGTAATTAGTTTTCATATACACGGTTTCTAAATCCTTTTTTAGGAAGAGACTACACAATTCTGTAGCTGTCATTTGCAGAACTTAGAGGAGCCAATATTTCATGTGATCTTCAACAAAATGCAAAACAGAGTAACATGTTTCATTGCTGTGAAAGTAGGATGTGAATAAAGCTTTAAAAAGTCTTCTTAGTTGGGGCTTCCCTGGTGGTGCAGTGGTTGAGAGTCCTCCTGCTGATACAGGGGACACGGGTTCGTGCCCCGCTCCGGGAAGATCCCACCCGTGAGCCATGGCCGCTGAGCCTGCGCGTCCGGAGCCTGTGCTCCACAACGGGAGAGACCACAACAGTGAGAGGCCAGCGTTACGTAAAAAAAAAAAAAGTCTTCTTAGTTGGACATAAATGTATGGAATGATTTCATATGGTGTCTAAGCTGTTGTTTCATATTAAATGACACTGCGTCTTCCACAAACTCTTGGTATTCTAGAAAAATCACAGACATACATGATATAGGTTTTGCTCACCTATGAAATTTTTTGAATATGCTGTAAGCATGGATATTTGATATGATCATTATTTGGGATTATAGGGCTATTAATTCAGTTAAAACATTTATGTGGAGTAGATTATATGAAAGGGATTGTTGTGAGTTACAAATATATCATCACTTACTTCCTGCCCTTAAGACTTCCCCTATTGCCTGTCTTACCCTCCCCCCCCCACACCCCCCTCACTGGCTCCTTCCTCTGGCTCCCCCTTCACCTTTGGCTTAACAGGTACTTATACTTTTCTCCAGTATTTCATCCTAGATTGTTCTTCTCATCTTTGCTCATTTTCCTTGCGAGTTCAAATCTATGCCTGTGACTTCACCTACTCTACAAGAGCACAGACTCTGAGTTTGGGATCCCAGCTTCAAAACTGACTAGCTATGGAATTTTGGAGAAGTTACTTAACTTCTCTGTACAGCAGTTTCCCCATCTATACAATGGGGTGGCAGTAGTTGCTATCTCAATGAATAGGATGAAGATTAAGCGAATTAATATTTGAAAAGGGCCTGGCACATAACGTTAACGATATAAGTGTTGACCCCTTGAAACCTAACTGCTAACCTCCCTACCTGGATATCCCACACTTACCTCAAACTTTTATTACGTTTAAAACAGAACTCGTTTTTATTTTTATTTATTTTTAATATTTATTTATTTTCTTTTTATTATTATTTTTTTGGCTGCATAGGGTCTTAGTTGTGGCACATAGGATCTTTGTTGAGGCATGGGGGATCTTTCATTGCTGCACTCGGGCTTCTCTCTAGTTGTGGCATGTGGGTTTTCTCTCTAGTTGTGGCACATGGGCTCCAGGGCATGTGGACTCTGTAGTTTGTGGCACGTGGGCTCTAGTTGATGCGTGCGAGCTCAGTAGTTGGAGCATGCAGGCTTTGTTGCCCCATGGCATGTGGGATCTTAGTTCCCCGACCAGGGATCGAACTCCCGTCCCCTGCATTGGAAGGCGGATTCTTTACCGCTGGACCACCAGGGAAGTCCCCGGAACTTGTTTTTATTTGTTTATTTAAAAATACATTTATTTATTTATGGCTGCCCTGGGTCTTTGTTGCTGCCTACGGGCTTTCTCTAGTTGAGGTGAGCGGGGGCTACTCTTCGTTACAGTACACAGGCTTCTCATTGTGGTGGCTTCTCTTGTTGCAGAGCTCGGGCTCTCGGTGCATGGGCTTCAGTAGTTGTGGCTCACGGGCTCTAGAGTGCAGTCTCAGTAGTTGTGGTGCACGGGCTTGGTTGCTCTGCAGCATGTGGGATCTTCCCGGACCAGGGCTCGAACCCGTGTCCCCTGCATTGGCAGGAGGACTCTTAACCACTGCGCCACCAGGGAAGTCCCCGGAACTCATTATTAAACGTGCTCTTCCTGTTAAATTCCCTATCCTAGGTAATGACTCTCACTACAGCTATCTAAATTGCCAAGTAAGAAACTTACAAGTAATTCTGTGCCATTTTTTTCCTTCCCCTCAAATGCTTTATCTGACTGGGCCCTGGTGTTCTAACTCTACCATTGTAACTTGCATTCATACCGTTTCTGTCTCCACTACTGCTGTGTTAGTTCACGTGTTCATCATTTTCACCCAAAACTATGTCTTTAGTCAGCCCAGTCCTTTTGCCTCCCTCCCTGCCCCTCTACAGTCGACCCCTGCACTGCTCCATTCATTGGAGAAGCAAATCTGATCCGTTTTGTATTGCTTCCTAGGCTTAAAATCATTAGATGCCTTCCTGTTGCCAGCAGGTTAAAATTCAACCTCCTTAAAGCTGTGGCTCTCAAACATGGGTGGTTTTGCCCCCAGGGGACAGGAGTCAAGGTGGTTTATTTGTGTTTTTTTTTATTTGGGGTTTTTTTTTTTTTGCTGTTTTGTTTTGTTTTTGTTTTTTCTGTTGGCGCAGCTGGGGAGGAGGTTGCTACTGACATCTAGTGGGTAGAGGCCAGAGGTATTGCTAAATATCCTGTAGTACACAGGACAGCAAAGAATTATCCAGTCCCAAGTGTCATCGTGCTGGGGCTGAGGAGCCTTGTCTTAGAGTGGGCCTTGTCTGCCCAGCTGGCTCTACTCAGCTCCTCCGTGGCGAGCCAGGAGTCACACAGCCAGTTTCTGGCCCAGGGGCTAGTTTCTGGGGTAGGAGCAGAGAGGAGACGGCAGGGAAAGGAAGAATATCACATGTTAGAAATATGGTTTCTCTCAGAGAAGGTGTCAGGGAGAGAGAACTTCAGAGTCTTGCCCTGGCCAGTGTAGTTGCTTGTGACACACTGGCCTTGCCTGAAGTTTTAAGTCTCGTTGCTCAAGCAGAGTAGTAATTACTGGAGATAAAAGATGTGTCTTAGATTTCTTTGCATCACTTTACAAGAGTAGCTGTTAGTAGGTACACAAGAGAATTTTAATAAATACCTAGCCACTGATTCCTAGAAGATGGGCGGGCATCTGGGATTTAAGCTTAGTTGTGGCACCCATCATTCTGAGACTTAACCTAAATTGATTCATCCCATTTTGCAGATACATGCTGCTGCTTGAAACTAGTGAAGTTGATGACAGTGCACATAACGGAAAGCTTTATAGTCTTTCAAACTTCCTGAGAATAAAATAATAAAAAACATAGATTAGATTTTAATTAAAGCTATTTAATTACAGTGCTGGTTTTGTTTTTTTTGTTGTTGTTTTTTTGCTGCGGTACGCGGGCCTCTCACTGTTGTGGCCTCTCCCATTGCGGAGCACAGGCTCCGGATGCGCAGGCCCAGCGACCACGGCCCACGGGCCCAGCCGCTCCACGACATGTGGGATCCTCCCAGACCCGGGCACGAACCCGCGTCCCGTGCATCGGCAGGCGGACTCTCAACCACTGCGCCACGAGGGCAGCCCTTGTTTTTTGTTTTTTTTGGTAAAATCTAATCATGTAATTTAAGAACTTTTGAATACTTCAATTCATAATTTATGCTTACATGTTTTCTGACTGTTAATAGCCACTAGTAGTGAATATATACTCTTCAGATTTTAACCAAGTTCACTGCTGTCCATCTTGTCTTTGTCTAGCCCCAGGCTGGCAGTTTATGTAAGGCGCCTTGTTCTGCTCTACACATGAAATGGTACATATTGTGGTCACCCAGCCTTTTTCTGAAGACTGCAAAAACACAGTTTGCCTTATTTAACTCTTGGTGGTTAATTCCTCTAATTTGGACAAATATAGATGTTTCAGAATGTCCCATGGAATCAAAGAAAGTTGGACAATTTGCTTTTAATTAATACCTCCTAGTATTAGCTTACCACATCAGGCTTCCTCACTTTTGTCCCCACTGAATGAAGTCTTCTGGAGTTGATTTTTTTCTAAACCAAATAATACGTTGAACCGAAAAATACAAGAGAATGTTAAGAAGCAAAATGGCCTGTTTGTTGTTGGGATACATTTATATTATACAATGTAAAATATTCAGATATAATAACATGTCTGGTTATTTCTCTTGTTTGAGAAATAACCAGTATTTGAGAAATATTGGTTATTTCTTGGTTTTGATATTTTAGGAATACTGTCTTATTTTAAAAATAAGGTCCATTTAATGATAAATTCGTACCTATCACCTTTAGTGTTTCATCACTTCTCTCTCTTTTGTTACATTTAAGACTGGTAAAAGTCTGGAGGCTTATATAATTTAAGGTGTTGGTGTTGCACAGCTGACAAGTGGCTATGCAGACACTTGGCTGACAGGTTTGTCCAGATTAAAAGCCCGTGCCTATTCCACTTCATTGTCATGGAAAGACTGGCAGGACTTTTTTTTTTTTTTTTTGCGGTACGTGGGCCTCTCACTGTTGTGGCCTCTCCCGTTGCGGAGCACAGGCTCCGGACGCACAGGCTCAGCGGCCATGGCTCACGGGCCCAGCCGCTCCACGGCATGTGGGATCTTCCCGGACCGGGGCACAAACCCGTGTCCCCTGCATCGGTAGGTGGACTCTCAACGACTGCGCCACCAGGGAAGCCCTGGCAGGACATTATTAATGAGAGTAATTCACCTGCCATGGGACCATCAATCCAAGCTCTCTGGGGTTTTCTGAAACAGATGGTTCTCTGCAATCTAGGGTAGCTAAACCCTTGTTGATTATTCAGTTTGATAGTTTCTGGCCTTACATTTAGGTCTTTAATCCATTTTAAGGTTATTTTTGTGTATGCTGTTAGGGCGTGTTCTAATTTCATTCTTTTACATGTAGCTGTCCAGTTTTCCCAGCACCACTTATTGAAGAGGCTGTCTTTTCTCCATTGTATATTCTTGCCTCCTTTATCAAGGATAAGGTGACCATATGTGCATGGGTTTATCTCTGGGCTTTCTATCCTGTTCCATTGATCTATATTTCTGTTTTTGTGCCAGTACCATACTGTCTTGATTACTGTAGCTTTGTAGTATAGTCTGAAGTCTGGGAGCCTGATTCCTCCAGCTCTGTTTTTCTTTCTCAAGATTGCTTTGGCTATTCAGGGTCTTTTGTGTTTCCATACAAATTGTGAAATTTTTTGTTCTAGTTCTGTGAAAAATTCCAGTGGTAGTTTGATACGGATTGCATTGAATCTGTAGATTGCTTTGGGTAGTAGAGTCATTTTCACAATGTTGATTTTTCCAATCCAAGAACATGGTATATCTCTCCATCTGTTTGTATCATCTTTAATTTCTTTCATCAGTGTCTTATAATTTTCTGCATACAGGTCTTTTGTCTCCTTAGGTAGGTTATTCCAAGGTATTTTATTCTTTTTGTTGCAATGGTAAGTGGGAGTGTTTTCTTGATTTCACTTTCAGATTTTTCATCATTAGTGTATAGGAATGCCAGAGATTTCTGTGCATTAATTATGTATCCTGCTACTTTACCAAGTTCATTGATTAGCTCTAGTAGTTTTCTGGTAGCATCTTTAGCATTCTCTATGTATAGTATCACGTCATCTGCAAACAGTGACAGCTTTACTTCTTCTTTTCCGATTTGGATTCCTTTTCTGATTTCTGTGGCTAAAACTTCCAAAACTAGGTTGAATAATAGGGGTGAGAGTGGGCAACCTTGTCTTGTTCCTGATCTTAGTGGACATGGTTTCAGTTTTTCACCATTGAGGATGATGTTTGCTGTGCATTTGTCATATATGGCCTTTATTATGTTAAGGTAAGTTCCTTCTCTGCCTACTTTCTGGAGGGTTTTTATCATAAATCGTTGTTGAATTTTGTCGAAAGCTTTCTCTGCATCTATTGAGAGGATCATATGAATTTTCTCCTTCAGTTTGTTAGTATGGTGTATCACATTGATTGATTTGCGTATACTGAAGAATCTTTGCATTCCTGGGATAAACCCCACTTGATCATAGTGTATGATCCTTTTAATGTGCTGTTGGATTCTGTTTGCTAGTATTTTGTTGAGGATTTTTGCATCTATATTCATCAGTGATATTGGTCTGTAGTTTTCTTTTTTTGTGACATCTTTGTCTGGTTTTGGTATCAGGGTGATGGTGGCCTCGTAGAATGAGTTTGGGAGTGTTCCTCTCTCTGCTATATTTTGTAAGAGTTTGAGAAGGATAAGTGTTAGCTCTTCTCTAACTGTTTGATAGAATTCGCCTGTGAAGCCATCTGGTCTGGGCTTTTCTTTGTTGGAAGATTTTTTTTTTTTTTTGCGGTATGTGGGGCTCTCACTGTTGTGGCCTCTCCCATTGCAGAGCACTGGCTCCGGATGCACAGACTCAGCAGCCATGGCTCACGGGCCCAGCCGCGCTGTGGCATGTGGGATCTTCCCGGACTGGAGCACGAACCCGTGTCCCCTGCATCGGCAGGCAGACTCTCAACCACTGCGCCACCAGGGAAGCCTCTGTTGGAAGATTTTTAATCGCAGTTTCAATATCAGTGCTTGTGATTGGTCTGTTCATATTGTAGCACTAGGAATTTGTTTCTGTAGGGAAGGAGTTATGTGATATTAAGAGTTATGGACTTCCCTGGTGGCGCAGTGGTTGAGAGTCTGCCTGCCTATGCAGGGGACACGAGTTCGTGACCCGGTCTGGGAAGGTCCCACATGCCACAGAGCGACTGGGCCCGTGAGCCATGGCCGCTGAGCCTGCGCGTCCGGAGCCTGTTCTCCACAACGGGAGAGGCCACAACAGTGAGAGGCCCGTGTACTACAAAAAAAAAAAGAGTTATAACAAGTAGCTCAGTTTTGTTTCTAAAATCTTGTTAAGTTGTTTAACTTCTGTTTTCCATCTCTAAGATGATATATGATACCTACTTCATTGTAGTGTTGTGAGAGTTAATAATGGCTTATAACGTCTTTTGTAGCTGTATTAAAGCATTTTGAAGTAATTTTAATATAAAAGTAAATCTAGATAACATCCTTACAAAAACTTTCCTGCTCTCTAGAAATTGGGCAAGGAATTGGGCAAAGAATCAGAGTATTCCTAGATTCCGATTCCTAGCCCAAAGGATCATCGAATTGCCTGTATTTCCCAAATATTTCCCTCAATGAAGACCTCATTGAATATAAATAGGGAGTTTTTGTTTTGTTTTTTAGATGGGGAGTTTTTAATGATAGTGTTTTATTTTGGATTGGTTGGAGGTCTGAGCAATGATTTTGCAGTTTAAGTATTTCTTTTATTATTTTGTTTGTTTGTTTTGATTTTTTGTGGTACGCGGGCCTCTCACCGCTGTGGCCTCTCCTGTTGCGGAGCATAGGCTCCAGACGTGCAGGCCCAGCGGCCATGGCTCACGAGCCCAGTTGCTCCGCGGCATGTGGGATCCTCCCGGACCAGGGCACGAACCCGCGTCCCCTGCATCGGCAGGCGGACTCTCAACCACTGTGCCACCAGGGAAGCCGTAACTATTTCTTTTAAACTTATGTGATTTATTTTTTAAAAGACAGAGTTAACTTTTTCTTGCCCAGTGCCTGGGCCATAAAGTAGTTCCAGTTTCTCCATTGCTTTTGGTCTTTGCTGATCCTTGTTTGCTCTTAACAAAGCAGTAGCCAAGAAAGGAAGGAGGAATGTTTTGCCTTAAAAATCCGGCTTCCTAAAAAAAAAAAAAATCTGGCTTCCTACACTTCCTACAGCCAGTGATACTTTGAAGGTAGCTACATTTTTCAGGAAACCTGTGACATGGTTTGCTTTTCAGCTTAGCCCTTTATTTAGAAGTTATATTGAGAGCACTTAGATAGCTCCCAGTTGAAAATTCGTAAGTGTTCAATAGAAAATTTCTAACTGTTCAGAGATTATTATTATACAACAAAGGGTCTTTGTAGACTTGATCGGACATGTGAAATGTTAATAATTTGAAGTTTAGTTTCAGTTTAGACTGCTGGCACATTCAAAATGTCAAGTTTTAAAGAAGCATCTTATACATTTATCTGAATTTTGATTTCTTGTAAGTAAAGACCTTTGTGGACAAAATTGTCACATGGGAAAGTAAACATTAAAATAATTGGCATAGAGCTTTATAAAGTGTTACATTCATATTATAGAGGTAATGGGAGGGTTCATACCTTGTCCTCTTAGCCATGAATTATTAAGTCTCCATTTCTGTCTACTACTGTGAAGAATCTGAGACTTTTACTGTACTCTCAAGCTAACAGATAAGCCTGCCGCAGTTTTGAGGATCCTCTTAGAGACTCAAGGTTGCTGGGTCAGAGACAAAGGACAGTTTCTTGCTCACAGTAGTGTGAGGCAGAGTATCATCATTTTCTTGTGTGGTTCCCCATGCCCACCGGGCAGTGTGACCAGGGTCAGGTGACGTCTGAACATGCAGTGGCTTGCATTACTGGAGAGAACCTTGAGCTTAGGAAACCCCATCTTTTATAATAGGCTTCAAGCAAACCTGCCCAAACTTTGCTTTGGATGGAGATACCTTTCATATATTTGATAGCAGCAAACTGCCCTCTGCTGTAGAGGGAGTCACTGTCTCTACTATCCACATCTGTTCGCTCTACAAAATTCATGAAAAGAGAATCCAGAGTACAAGGCTGCTAATGCCTCTGCTTTCAAGATGTACAGAAACACCAGAGACCCATGGGGAACTCTCCCTATAGTCTTAGTACCTAGTTATGCCTTTCTGTTGCCAATTGGAAAAACCTGTCACCAAGTCATTAAGGTAGCTAGTTGATACTGTTCTAGCTAATGCATGGGATTTATGTATCTTAGAAGGAGTAGTAAAGGACTGACTGGCCTCACTAACCTCTGCTTTGTCCACGTGTCATAATGAGCCTCCTGCTCAGGTGTCAATGTCATTAATGCAATCCTTAAAGCCTTGTTTCTGAGTGGCTTTGACATAACCCAAATATTTTTGTATTAAACACAAATCATAAAATTTTAGGTTTGGAAGGGCCTTTAAAGAACATCTAAGAGAAGTTTGCACATTTTACATATGGAAATATTGACACCTAGATTTATTATGTGACTTGTCTAAGTGAACACTATTGCAGAAGCAGATGTAGAAATCAAGCCTCCCAGCTCCTTGCCTAATATTCTTCCCAGAACAAAAGAGAAAAAAGGTGTGTGTTCACGCACACATATTCTCTCTCTCTCTCTCCCTTTTTCTTTTACGTAGTTGTGATACCTGATACGTTTAAAATGCTAAGCCAGGTAAGAGAAATAAAATGACTTAATAAAGCATTTTCTTTCTTGATGAATTGCACATGCTTCACGGACTTTGTAAAAAGCACCTTTTCCAAGACAAAAAAACAAGGATTGTGCTAACAGGAGAAATGAGAGTAAACAGAAGGATAAAGAGATTTTAAATGACTCACGTGTCCCATATAAACACATGCAGAATCGGATGTACCTGAGAGGGGACCCACAGGGAAGGGAGAATGCTTGTTTAGGAGAGGTAGGAGGATAGTTGGGAAAAGGTAGCTGCCGCAAAGGTAGGTAAATACTCCCTATCAACAATACTGATGAGTATTCTGAGCACTTAACATTTGTTTATTCATTTAATGGGCCTCGATTTCCTCATTTACAAAATGGGAATATCCTCTTAGGACTGCCGTGAGGAATAAATGGGTTATTATACGTAAAGCACTTAGAATAGAGTCTTTTCAATAGCTATCACCTAGGAATTATCAGAGGAAAAAAAATCTTGCTTGTTAGAGGACAGACAGCACCATGTCTTGCTTGTGGTGGCTCAGTAGGTATTGGAACAAATGATGAAATTCTGACACTCTAACTGGATTAAAAGAAAAATAGTTAAAATCTACAGCTCTAGGTGAAGAGGAAACAACATGCCATATAGACCGCCTTTGTTATTTTTGGTTTTTTGTATGGCTGGTATCTGCCATATGCTACATACTAGGCCCTATACGACATGTTACTTGTGTTATCTGATGATATGGGTATTATTATTTCCATTTTATAGTGAAGAAACTAGATTTCAAAGAAGTAATTTATTTAAGGTCACCTTGCTGGACAGTGACAATGCTGGGGTTTAAGCCTTCATCTGTCCTCCATCCACAATACTGTACTACCTTCCATTGTCAAATGCTTCTTGTAAATGAGGTTTTAAACTAAAAGCATGCAAATAATTTGTGTACAAGAATTTTAATATCGCATCCTGCCCTGGGTGAGTTGTTTCTGACCTTCCTAAGCATGTGATCCCCTTGTTGACATACTTTTATAAGCTGTTGACTATCTTTTAGGAACTGAGAAGATTCCAGAGTGAATTGTGGGGTCTCACATACCTCGTGATACTGTAGCAGCTTTTCTCAGTTGGAGTTCTGTGAGGGAGTCAGGCCCTGTGGAGAATGACATGAGTGACAGTTTTTTCAGTTCTTCCAAGGGTGGCACATAGACAACACTTTCCTAAACATGTAGCAGAGAATTTGATTGATTACTAGATTTACACCTTCTTAGGAACTCTGGTTGAAAAAAATCTGAAGGGCTTTTTGGGGTTGAAACCCGTAAGTTAAGAAAAACTACTATAGGAACCCAGTGTGACACTCCTGTTAGTGATGTTTTTCCATCTAAAATGTGCCTGTTTTCTTACCTTCATTAGTCAAACATGAAGATCACACTGAAGCCCAGGAACATTTGTATATTATTTACTTGATGAATTTTCATGACCCCATTAGTCCTGGCAATTCAGAAGTGTACACAACCCTGTCATTATTTACTGCTATAAACATCATCATGGTACCTTTGTACACAAGGTAATCAAAGACCTTCATATCATTACACATTTCCCACTTAGAATCACTCAGCCTTAAATAAATCACTGGGATTCTACATATACCCTCTGAGAAACGAGAGTAACTGGGTTCTAATAATGTTTTCTTCATGGAGTGTTTTATAACACGATTGTGATTTTTTAAAACAAGGGTAGGTATTTTGGGGTCATTTAATCGTTTATCAAATATTTTGTACGTCTGCTTGTGTTAGACATTGCTGGTCATTGGAGGTTCGCGTCATATATTTGTGCTCTGCTTTCAAAGAGCTTCTCATCTGGCTGAGGCAGTGGGTTAACAGTCATCGGGCAGCGTGGGTAGTACGCTGATGACAGGGCGACAAGGGAGAGAGCAGACAGCTAACCTGAACACCACTGCACCCTTCACTGGTGAGGTGATGCTTGCGTTATCTGAAGAGGTGAGCAGTCTACCCTCTTTTATATTGGTGATAAGGGAGACAGTTCTTTTCTCCATCTGTCTTGCTCTCCCTAAACTTCCTTTAGAAACCCTAGGTAAGATTTCACTTATATAAATATAGTTCCCATTTAGCTACCTACAGAAAAACTCACAAAACTCAACTTCATCTAACTCGATTCCTATAGGAAGGTGATTAAATTTTTTTAAAATATGTATTCAAACAAAAACTACTACTGCAAGAGCCATCTGGCAAGCTGACCTTAGAGCAACTTTATTTTCCTATTCAGAAAACTTTTCAACTTGTGTTACAGTTGTCACGTTATTGGAATACTCATGTGACTTTAAAATTTGGTTTGACTAAAGATGCAGATTACATCAGCACTTCCCAGGTGGAATGGGATGGGAAGGGACAAAGAAAGCGTGTGGTGTGTGTTGTTGTGGGAAAAGTACTAGCATAGAAAGTGACTTGTTGAACCTGTGAATCTGTAAATTATCAAATTAGCTAGAGTCAGTGGACAAACTTAGGTATCATTTAAAGACTTTTCAAATAAGTGACCAGTGTTTTCCTTTTTAATTTGGAAATTTCAAAACGTATTTAAAGAGCATACTATAATGAACCTGTAGGTTCCCATCACTGAGCTTCAACAAATATATCAATTCATGACCAGCATTATTTTGTTTATACCTCTACCTTTTCCTCCTTATTTTGAAGCAATTTCTGACGTTTCATCTATCAAAATTGCATTATGTTAAAGGATGAGTTTTTATGACAATCTGTTATGATTTGGTCCCTCCACAAGTGGTAGAGAGAAAAATAAAATCAGTGTTACCACTGTCATTCAAATATGGACATTAGCCATATTTCTGGTTCTTAGTCATTTAGAATCCTGTTCAGTTTAGGACTTACTCTTTGTCACACACAGTGCTTGCCATTGTTATTTGGAGACTGTGCAAGTGTGACTAGCCCTGTATGTGGTACATAATTCCTACTTTATAGATGAGGAAACTGAGGCTCAGAGAGGCTGGGAAACTCATTCAGGATCACACAGCTCATAGTGTGATGGAGCTGAAATCGGAATCCTTGAGTAACCCTAGCCTAGAAGTGTTCTTTCTTCTCTTTATGGCAGACCTGACATTGATAAATACTGAAAAGGAAAAACAGATGTCAGCCACTTTAAACTCAAGTTCTCAGTTATGAATGTGTGAAATGTCTACTGTACAGAGTTACTACAGTCTTTTTTCTTGAATCACACCTGTGCAGAGGTTCTCAAAGTGTACTTCACAGACCACAGACGTTCCATGGGGTCTAAACCATTTTTTATAATAGGACGTCGTAAGCCATTTCCAGTGTGCTGACATTTGCACCAGGGTTGTGAAAGCTACGTTGGGATAAAACTGCTGGTGCCTTAAGCATAAATCAAGGCAGTGGCACCAAACTATACTGGGAATCACTATATTTCCCACAATCACACGCTTGCAGTGGGGGAAAAAAAAGCCACTTTTGCTTAATGTCCTTGATGAAACAGTAAAAATGATTAGTTGTAATAAATCTTGATCCTTGAACCCATGTCTTTGTAATATTCTATGTGATGAAATGAAGTTCACATGAAAACAGTTCCACTGCATACTAAAGTACAGCGATTATGTGTGTGATTGAGTTGTGAGCTAAAGTAGCCCTTTTTTTGATAGGATACAATTTTTCCATGAAAGAACGAGTGACAGTCTGTGGTTATTTAGACTATGCAGACATTTTCTTGAAAATTAATAAAGTGAGCCTGTCACTTCAAGAAGACAGCTGCCGGTGTTGGTTGCCAATGATAAAATTGGAACTTACAAGCAAAAATTAGAATTTTAAAAAACTTGTTTTGGCACCATCAGTTTGACAGCTTCCCAATAATTAAAGACTTTTGTGATGACATTGATGATTATATTAATAAATGTGGGATTTTTTGGATGATGATGCAATGTGTTGACATTTGGAAGATCTGTATAACTCAA
This sequence comes from Globicephala melas, assembly GCF_963455315.2. Lineage (NCBI taxonomy): Eukaryota > Metazoa > Chordata > Mammalia > Artiodactyla > Delphinidae > Globicephala > Globicephala melas. The sequence continues at coordinate 5,874,258 of NC_083326.1, read as the reverse complement.
TGAAGTGGTATTTTCATAAGAGAATTTTGATTCTCAAAAAGTTGACTTCCACTCTTGGTCTGAATTGACTCCTTTTAACGTCTTTGCCTTAATTCCAACATCTTTGAAAGACGCTAATATAATTGAGACTATGGAAAGAAAGTTATTTCATTTTGTGAAGAAGTTTGAAGACAAATAGCATTACAATTATGACTCACCTCTAAAAGTTTAATGTTTCAACCTTTGCTTATTATTGTCTTTTTGTGCAGCATGATTAATGCAGTCTGTTTCTTGTGACTGTCACAAGAGCCATGAGATTAGCAACTTTTCCTTGAATGCTTGTGTATATAAACTTACCATGTAAAAAAATTATACCACTCAAAAAAATAATGAAGTGGTATATTTCAAATGACCAGTGCATGAAGTTACAAATTACGCATGAGTGAAAAGATTAATTAAAAGTATACAAAATAGGGCTTCCCTGGTGGCGCAGTGGTTGAGAGTCCACCTGCCGATGCAGGGGACACGGGGGTTCGTGCCCCAGTCTGGGAAGATCCCACATGCCGCAGAGCGGCTGGGCCCGTGAGCCATGGCTGCTGAGCCTGCGCGTCCGGAGCCTGTGCTCTGCAGCGGGAGAGGCCACAGCGGTGAGAGACCCGCGTACCACAAAAAAAAAAAAAAAAGTATACAAAATAGACTAATGAATCTTAATGCAGCAGACTCAAAAAGCTTTTTGTTATGGTGTCTGATGCTACCTTTTTACCTATCTTTAAGAAACTACCACTTGTTTTGTTGTAGTATCAAAGAAGAGTATCTGCAATTTTCTGTAAAGGGCATTAAAAGACTGCTCCTTTTCCCAAGTCCATATCTTTTTGAGGCTGCATTTGCTTCATATGCTTCAGCCCAAACACATATAGCATGAGACTGACTTCAGAAGCAGGAATGAGCATCTGTTTTCTGTTAAGCCAGACAGTGAAAAGATCTGCAGAAATAGAAAATAATGCTTCTCTTCATCACATTTTCTTTTGGTTTGGAAAAGAGTTGTTTCTCATTAAATATTTATGTTAACGTGTAATGTGTTCATTATTATATTTAAGTGAATTAATAGGTATTTTAAATTTTTTTCAGTTTCATTTCTACTGTAGTTAATGTTTGTAGGTATATTCCACATACAAAAAAGTTCTTTGGGGTCCTCAGTAATTTTTTAAGAGTCTAAAGGAGCCCTGGCATAAGCTTAAGAACCACTGTTCTAATGCCCTTTCAGAGGAAGGGGTAGAGATAGAGAATGTGAGCGTGCCTGTATCACAAAGGTCACTGTACATACTTTTAAATATCTATTTCTGAATTAATTATACCCTTACTTCCATCAGTGTAATCAGTAGTTAGCTATGTTTGTATTATTCATGCTTCCATTTAATAAATATCTGTTGAGAACTCAGTTATCAGAGGTTGGAAGAGAAAGGGGCTATACAGAATATATAAATCATGTTTATTCCCTGTAAAAGGACATGGTTCCTAGCTCTAAAAGTCCTAAGATGGAGGGAGTTCCCTGGCGGTCCAATGGTTAGGATTCGGTGCTTTCACTGCCGAGGGCCCAGGATCAATCTCTGGTTGGGGAACTAAGCCATGCAGCGTAGCCCGCCCCTCCCAAAAGTGGTAAGATGGAGATGTTACTGTACTAAATTGTCCTATAAGTTTATTGCTCATCTTGCCAGGGTGTGGCTATAAAATAACTTTGTTCTGGTTGTTTATTGCTATGTAACAAACCACCCCAAAACTAAGTGGTTTAAAACAACAATGTATATAATTCTCTCTCCCAGTGCTGTGGATTGATTGCTTAGCCGAGTGATACTCACTCCAAGTTTCTCACATGCTTGCAGTCAAACAGCAGCTGGGCTGGATATCCAGTGTGACCCAGTCTCCTGGCTGGCAGGTGATGCCAGTGTCAGCTGGGGGGGTCTGTTTAGATGGTGACTGGAGCACCTCATTTTTCCCATGTGACCTGTCCACAAAGTCTGGTCTTCTCACCGGTTCCCAAGAGGGATGCTCCCAAGAATGAACATCCCAAGAGTGACAGAAACTAAGGTTTCTTATGACCTAGCTCAGCTGTCTCCGAACCTCGCTTTCACCACATTATATTGGTCCAAAGCGGGTCATAGGACCAACACAGATTGGAGAGGAGGGGACCACAAATGACATAAACTCTGGGAGGCCTGGTTCATTTATGGCCATCTTTGGATACTAGCTGCCACAAGACTGTCATAAATTATTACGCAGTGTAGCTGAAGAAATGAGTATTTTTTTTTTTTTTTTTTTTTTGCGGTACGCGGGCCTCTCACTGTTGTGGCACAGGCTCCGGACGCACAGGCTCAGTGGCCATGGCTCACGGGCCCAGCCGCTCCACAGCATGTGGGATCTTCCCAGACCAGGGCACAAACCCGTGTCGCCTGCATCGGCAGGTGGACTCTCAACCACTGCGCCACCAGGGAAGCCCATGAACAAGTATTTTCATTCTCAAATTCTAGGCTTAAGATAAATGTCTAGATTTCTATTCAAAAGAGAAAATTAAGCTGAATCTGTTCAAATGCTAAGAGTTCTCTCCCCTGACTTTTGCCTGTATTTGGTTTCTTTTGTTCAGAAGGAAATGCCCACTTTGCGTAATGGTGTCTTTACTTATACCAAGTGGGCGGAATTCCTGTCCTGTAAATGCTCGTGGGGCTGCACTTGCTGGTTACTGAGCGGCTGTCGCCAGCCAGCGCTTGGCTTTGGGCCGAGAAAATGTAGGGCTCTGTTACCCTGTGGCAGCGTGACTGGCCCGAGGGGCACTCCAATGATGGCAGCTGCAGAAGTCCTGTATAAGGGAGGTTGAGTGGCAGCATTAAATTTGGAGGGCGGAGCTTGGAGATTGTTTGGAGGTGGAATTTGTACAGCGGTTGCACTGTCTCCAGCCGATTATGTGTTTGCTGTGGCTTTGAGACCTGGCTGGAGGACATCTGATGGGGGGGATGCTTCAGCTAAAGCTCCCCTTGGTGATGCTGTTGCGCTATCAACTTCCAAAGAAAACATCTTTCGGTGCCAGTTTTTTTAGCAAACATTTTATTGTTCATCTGAGGTGCACCAGGCCCTGTGCTAGGCTTAGGGGAACTAAGACGTGGCTATTGTCCTCATAGTCTAATCCTTGCCATTCACTTTCTTGACATTTTCTGGAAAGTGAAAAAATAATACCTAATTGAATTCAAGCCAGGCCCATAGCTACCTGTAGATGCTCTGAAGGTAGTAACCAATTTGCCTAAAGATGATGTATTCACAAAGTTTAAAAGTTTTTAAGTTAAAAACTTATCAGAGTTTTTAACTCTGATAAGGGTATCAGAGTCCTTAACTAAACTTTAAAATGCTTAATTTCACTCTAATAAGAAAAATGGAATTTAAAACTTCACTGAGATTGCCACTTTCCACCCATCAGATTAGAAAATCTGTTTGCATGGTTATGTGGAAACAGACACTGGAGTGTAAATTGGTACAAACTCCTATGAAGAACAATGTGGCAATATGTGAACAAATTCTAAATACATTACCCTGTGACCTAACAGTCATTTCTGCATTTGTGCAAAATGACAATGTACAAGTTTATTTTGGCAATATTTTTTAATAATACGAAAAGGTTAGAAACAACTCAAGTGTCCATCAGTAGAGACTTATTTCAGTAATGGTACACCGATACAGTGGACAGCATGTAGCTTTAAAAAAAAAACAACAAAAAAACAGTAAGGGTACTGATAGGAGGCTTTCCAAGATATATTAAGTGAAAAAGCAAGTCATGGTTTCCTCGCTTTCCTCGGTTTCAGTTACCCGGGGTCAACTATGGGCCGAAAATATTAAATGGGAAATTCTAGAAATAAACAATTTATAAGTTTTAAATTGTGTGCCATTCTTGTGCTGTCCCACCCAGGACATCCCTTTCTCCAGTGTATCACTTAGTAGCCACATTGTGTGTGTGTGCGTGTGTGTGTGTGTGTCCACTATGTTGAGAGGATATAGTTCCGTAGCATGACAGCTTCAAAATATCATTGAGTTTATCCAGTAAAATGAATAATGTCACGTATTGGATATTTAAGGTGTTGGCACACATGCATATACATACACATACAGCGTGTGCCTGAGGGACAGTACGTGATAGTGGTTAGCAGTCACACTGGAGTGAGACCCATCTCTGCCGCTTGCTAGCTGTGTGATCCTGGACAAGTTACCTAACCTTGCTGTGGGTTTATCTGTAAAATGTGGGCTAAAATAATTCCTATCTTATAGCATTGTTGTGAGGATTAAATCAATAAAAATATGAAAACCCTTTAGAACAATGTTTAGAACATTTAACTGTTAGCTAGCCTCTTCTCTCCAAATGTGGGGATAAAATGGCAGACTTGGTTCTCAGTGACTATTACTGTTCATTATTAATGACCCTCAAAACTCTTCACAAACATTTGTTTATAGCTGGTCCTTTAGGTACTCTCCCCTAAAGTGATCCCTGGGGTCACAGGCAGGAGGCCCTTATGGATAATTTGCAGGAAGATACCCAGAATGAGCAGCTGCAGAGGAGTTCTTCACTTCAAGGAGGTGAATCTAGTTATGCTCCCAAATCTCAGGTGTGTCTTACGCATCATTACGTATCAGGGAAAGTTGTTCAGTGTCTTTCTGGGGAGAGCACGTTGAAAGTGGGTGATCCCGGATTCCTCATTCACCTTGCTAGATGATGTGAGCAAAGAGAAGACCTGGTTGGACTAACCTGACTCTGCTTGGTTATGTGCTGTGTTCTTCCACCACCTCAGAGGCTACGTAGTTGCCTTTTGGGGCAGTCAGTTCACATTTTCCCATCTCCTTAGATTACTATTTTTAAGTTTTTATGTTCTTTCTTATTTATTGTTAATTAGCTTCTAGAATTCATCCCTGCCTATTTTCCTTCCTGAGTCACACCATTTATAAAGCAGTTTCTTCTTTTCACATATTGGTTCTCTTGAAGCGGGATATACTTGATCACATTGAAGTAGTTTTGAAATACAGATAACATGACTGAGAATGGCTGTTGATATATATATTTTTCATTTATGTATTAATGGATATTTCACAGACCACCCTCATAGAAAGGAGAAACTGGAAGTCCTTTCTGATAGGTTTTAAAAGAAGGTTTTAATTTTTAGATTATCTAAAAGTGACAACTGAAATGTAAATAAAGCATTCCACAACCAAAAAATTTCTTAACTAAACTTTCAAGTCTTTTACACAGATTCTGTTTTCCTCATGTCTAGAATCAAACGTTTCATGTTAAGATTGAATTAACTTAAACAGATTTTGTTTGCAGAAGTCTTTGCTTCCTTATGAAGAAAAATAGTGTGAAGGTTTTATAGTAGTATGTGTTTTTTATATTACAGTTATGAAATGGAGTATTTTGTGATAATTAAAAGATTTAGGTATTTTTTTCAAGCCATAGATATTTTGTTTTCTTTCACAGTGATATATAGTACTTACTTGAAATTGTGTTTTTCTTTCCTACCAAACTGTTTGTATCTATTTTGCTCATGTATACTTTATCCATAAGTAGTTACTAATCCTGACTGGTCTAGACATTGATAGCAATGTAATTTTATGCCATTTTGTTCAGACTTTCTTAAAATTGGATCATATACTAAGTGTTACGAAGTTTGAAGTAATGATATATCTGTTACAAATAAAACAGTGAAAATAAACCTCACTGAGGACTGTCTAACTATTATCATTGCCTATATAAAGTGTTCACAGCTTGAAATAGTATTTCCCTTTAGCCTCTTCCACTTTGTAGCAGTTGATAATGATGCTGTGCTAGGTTGAAAGGATTTCGTCAAGTATATCAGTTAAATTTAGGTTCAACTGTGAGTAACTGAAAAACTGACAATCCTAGTAGTTTAAAGAAGAAAGAATTTTATTTTTCTCCAGGTAAAAGTCCAAAGCAGACCCTCAGGGCTGATAAGGAGGCTCTACTACAGGAAGTCTGCATGAGTTTCCTTTATCTGCTGTAACAAATCACCACAAGCTTAACTCCCGAAGACAGCACAAATGTATTATCTCACAGTTCTGTAGGTCAGAAGTCTGGCTTGGCTCAGCTGGTAACTCTGCTCCAGATTTCACAAGGCCTAAGTCAAGTTGTTGGTGTGCTGGCCTGACCAGCAGCCTTCTCCTGAGAAGGAGGCTCTGGGAGAATCTGCTTCTAGATTCCAGGTTGTTGGCAAAACTGGTTCCTTATGATGGTAGAACTGAGGTTCCCATTTCCTTGTTGATACTCAGCTAGGAGCTGCGCTTAGCTCCAGTAGCTTCTCTCTGGTCCTTGTACATGGGCCCCTGCATCTCAGAGCCTAATGGCACATCAGATGGCTCACATGCTTGAGGTCTCTTTTACTCTTTTGCCACATCCCCCTGACTCTAGCCAGAGAAAGTTCATTGCTTTTAAGGGCTCGTGTGATTAGATTGGGCATATCTGGATGGTCTGGGATAATCTCCCTATTTTAAGATCTGTAGTCTTAATTACATCTGCACATTCCCCTTTGACTTACAACATATACACAGGTCCCAGGGATTAGGGCATGGGCATCTTGGGTAAATTCCTTTCATTGTACCTCCACCATCCCTAGGGTCTGATCTTCCTTCTTATGGTCCCAGTCAGCATCTGAGTTTAAGCCACAGAACAGAGGAGGAGACAAAGAATAGAAGGTGAGGCAAGGCACCAGGTGACTCTTAAGGAAGGTTCCCAGAAGCTGCCTCAATATCTAGTAAGCCAGAACTTAGTCACTTGACCACATGGCGCAGCAGTGGAAGCTGAGAAGTGTAGTTTTTATTCACTGCAGCCATGTGCTCTGCTAAAAGAATCTTTTGCTATAGAAGGGAAAAAGTGGACCACTGGGGAACAACCAACAGTTACATTTTTCCAATTACTGGAAAACAAGGAACTAGAGGGGATTATAGTAGCACAACTACCATATTTAAGAGTGGGGCAACAGTGGCTTCCTGGGTGAGTTAAAGGCCCTTAGGGGCAGATTGAAGCAAACTCCTTAAATAAGCAGTGTAACTTGACACCAGAGCACCAAGTTTCGATACCTAGAAGAGCATCTAGTCTGGATTTATTTGTCTGTTCTTGTGTACCAGGCACAGTGCTTTTACAGAGTGAGTTTTAGTAAGTACTTTTGGAATAAATAAAAAATGTTAGTACTCATGTGGCACTTGGAGTAAGATTGTTTCATAAAGCTACAGTGAATCCAGCTGTTCTGTGAAAATACATTCTAGAAATCCCCTCAGTATATCACCCGTCCGTCCATTTTTGCATTATGTGAGTCCTTAATTCCTACAACATTTAAGTATCTTATCTACTGAAAAAAAATGTGAAAGTGTAGTTTAGGAATAAGAAATTCAGTTTCAATTCAGTAGAATTTCTATAAGGCCAACTGTAAAATAATACAGGAAGTGATAAGTTGCTCAGAGTGCTGTAGGAACATAGAAGGAAGGGGAGAGTAATTCTAACCTAGGATAAAATGGAAGACTCCATGAAGTACCTGACAGTTAATTGCAAAAGTATGAATACTATTTCTACAGGTAAAGGCAGGGAAACAGGAAATTCATATGTGTAACTAAAAAATATCAATGGGCTGACAAGGAAGAAGAATTCCGGGAAGTATTTAGAACTGCCTGTTATTATAGAAGAATTACTTGTTTTTTTATTTTATATCAATGAATATTTACTTCGGAACTTTTCTGGTCTGCAACCTCTAGTCCTTTTCCTGTTAGCAGAAGTAAAATCAGATACAGACACTATTTTAGGAGCCACGTTGATGTGGCCCTCTTCAAAACTAGCCAGTACTGTAATCTGCATTTGGACTTTGACTAAGGTTCTTCTGGTAATTTTTCAGCTCTAGATGTGCTACTACAATATGAGGCTTTTTAATGGCTGTTTAATGTCATTATCTTTGGATCTAGACTGCCACTAATTCAAAGGAACTGGACACAAATAAATTCATCCCACCCTGCTCTGTTTTGCAAAGTGGGCATGCTGATGCTAATAACTAAAAGGGGTGTGGTAGCTTTCATACATTTCAGTATCTTTCACATTGAACGGCGTAGCAATGACCTACATTTCAGCTTGACCTGGGAAAAGGCTAAGATAACTTAAGCTATTCAACAGTGGCTACATACCTTTGGAGGCAGCATAGAAGAGATTGATGGAAAGTAAAGAACAGCAAGGTCCCTCTCAAATCCAAGATGCTATGGTTCTGCTTTCGTGTTTTATTCACCTGTAGATCTCATGTTTTCCTTGGTGGTGGCCACATGAGCCACCAGGGCTCTCATGCCGCCCTACTCATCCCAGAGCAGCAGTGCTCTACTAGTGTCTGTGTTCCTTGTTGCACTTTCACACCAGATTTTGTTTGAAGAAAGGGTTTCCATTGCTCTAAATATGTGCATGCATACATACCTCCACGAATAAATAACTAAGGTGAAAATGAGAAAACACGTCTTTAAATGAGGTAATGAGGTTGATCTTAAGGTTCCTCGAACTTCTCAGAAGGCAGTATATTATTCTAACATATGATATCCATCTAAAAGATCTACAAAATGAATATCATACCATAGAATAATAGCATTTTTAAAGTACCATTAGTGAAGTCAATGTTTTTTTAAAATAAATAATGGGTTTATTTGGTAATTTAAACTCTGCATTTTCTTATATACTTATAATTTAGAAACATTTGTTTTGTCTTTTATTTATTTCTACCTATAGGTTATTGAGTTTTTCTACTTGGCTCTATCATTTACTCTCTCTTGTTCTCTGCCTTCCATAGAATTTTATCTATTAAAAGATAGAATGTAGATTCTTATGGAGAAAATCTGTTTTCTTAATTATAAGGCATATATCCCAGACTACCAAACCACATATACTGAGTGTTTTGAATTAAATATTTAGTGTTTTATTGACTGTTTCCTCTGACTTCCATTAAGACCTCCAGAAATAATTCTTCTCTAATAAGCCTTTTGTTTGTTTTGGACCAATATGCAGATTGGTATGGAATGAACCATTGCTGTAATACTTAGTGTGTGGTAAGCTTTTCTTGATAACATATCTAACTTCAGTATAGTTCATTTTTGGTGAGATGTTCAGTTTCTGTCACAGTAGGAAACACTTGGTTTTTGTTCTCAGGAGACAGTAGTACTTATTTGGGAATAGTAAGAAGTTTTTGATGATGCATGGAATAAGAACTTTAAAAGTGTGCAGAGATTAGAAAGGGCTTGACATTAAAGGTTTTTACCAAGACAAATGGTCTGTGCTTGAACAGGATATATAGAACTGAGCTTGGAATCTATAACCTAATATTCTTCTTCCCTTGAATACATTTGGTATGTCTGACTAGCAAAGGCTAATATTTCACCATAGATGATTGTTGTTTTTTAGGACAGTTTTAAAAATTGCTTTATTATTACAGAAAATTTCTCCTTTTTTGTGTATAGCTTTTTGAGTTGACAAACACATCTAGTCATGTATCTACCACCATGATCAAGATAAAGAAAAGTTTTATCTCCCTAAAGATTCCCCTGTATGAGTCTATAGTCATACCCTTCCCATCACCTAAGCCTTATTCTGTTCCCCTGTAAGTGAAATCATAGGATATGTAGTCTTTTGAGTCTGGCAGTTCATCCATGTTGTTGTATCATTCCTTTTTATTACTGAGTAGTATTTCATTGTATGGGTACTACAGTTTATCCATTTTTCAGTTGAAGGACATTTGGATTGTTTTCATTTGGGGGCATTTATGCATGAAGCTGCTACAGATATTTGTGTGGAGAATTTTGTGGGAATGTGAGTTTTCATTTCTCTTGGGTAAGTGCCTAAGAATGGCGTCTTTGGGTTATATAGTAAGTGTATATTTAACTCTATGAGAAACTGCCAGACTCTTCCAAAGTGACTGTACCAGTTTGCATTCCTACTAGCAGTGTGTGAGTGTTCATTTTCACCAAATAGCTAATAATATCTTTTTGTAAAAGCCATTCTGATAAATACATAGTGGTATCTCATTGTGCTTTTAATTTGCATTTCCCTGATGATAATAACATTGAGCAGCTTTATGTTCATATAATTCATATAACTTCTTTATATTCATGTATTCCTATAACTCATATTCATATATCTTCTTTGCTGAAATGTCTATTCATACCTTTTGTCCTTTTTATATTGGGTTGTTTGGCTTTTTAATTTTGACTTTTGAGAGTTCTTAATATATTTTAGATATAAAACTCACAGGTATATGTTTTGCAAATATTCATCTACAAGTCAGTGGGTTGTCTTTTCCCTTAATATCTTTCAAATAGCAGAATTTTTTTATTTTGATGATGTGATGATGCATATTCTCGTTATTGCCAATTGAATGGACACATCTCACCCACTGTATTAGTTTCCTAAGGCTGCTGTAACAAAGTACCAGAAATTGGGAGCTTAAGACAACAGAAGTGTATCATCTCACAGTGGTGGAGGCTAAAAATCCGAGACCAAGATGTCAGCAAGGCCGTGTTTCCTCTGAAACTTGTAGGGTAGAATGCTTCCTTTTCTCTTCTAGCTTTTGCTGTTTGCTGGCATTCCTTGGTAGTATTGGGCTTATAGATGCATCACTTCAGTCTCTGCTTCTGTCATCAAATGGCCATCTTCTCCCTGTATGTTTCTGTCTCTCTTCTCTCTTCTCTTCTTATAAGGACACCAGTCATATTAGATTAAGTGCCCACCCTTCTTCAGTATAACCTCATCTTAACTAATTATGTCTGCAAAACTCCATATCCAAATAAGCGACATGTGGAAGTACCAGGAAGTACCAGGGATTAGGACTTAAACATGTATTTTGGGATGATACAATTCAATCCATGATACCTACGTTATATTTTTCTCCTGATACTTAATTCTTCACAGTCTACGATCTTCTCTTTTGTCCTGTTCGTAACCTCTTATTGTCATAGATTTATTATTTTGTCAATTAGTAAATATATGGAATTGTGATACATCTTAGGTAATTTTTTTTTGTCATTTAATTTTTACGCTGTTTATACCTTGAATCTTCAGCTACACTATAAACTGCCTGATGGGTAACCATTGGTTAATTTTCTTATAGATGACATACCAAAGAGAGATGAGAAGAGTCAAAGAACTAATAACTATTTATGCAGATGCTAGATAAATAAGCACCTATGTCACTTCCATCATGATATAGATCTTTCTTGTACCCTGTTTTCTCCTTCTGTGATGTCATAAAAACAAAGTACTTTGGTCTGTCTTTCCATAGTAAGCTTTTTTTTTACTTGAAATATAGTCGATTTACATTCTTGTGTTACTTTCAGGTGTACAGCAAAGTGATTCAGTTATATATATATATTCTCTTTTTACATTCTCTTCCCTTATAGGTTATTACCACATATTGAGTAGAGGTCCCTGTGCTATATAGTAGGTCCTTGTTGTTTATCTATTTTATATATAGAAGTGCGTATATTTTAATTGCAAACTCCTAATTTGTCCCTCCCTCCTCCACTCTCCCCTTTGGTAACCATAAGTTTGTTTTCTATGTCTGTGAGTCTGTTTCTGTTTTGTAAATAAGTTCATTTGTATATATATATTTTTTAGATTCCACCTATAAGCAATGTATGATATTTGTCTTTGTCTGGCTTACTTTCCTTAGTATGATAGTCTCTAGGTCCATTCATGTTGCTGCAAATCATAGTAAGCGTTTTCCCTCCTTTTCTGATCTCTTTCATCCCATCTTGGCCATTTCCTGTATCCAACAGTTACAACTTTTGTCTTAAAAAAAGCATATGAAGCCTTTTATAAGGCACCTAGCTCTAGAAGTTGGTAGATTGTTGCAAATTTTGATCCAAATTAATGTAAAGTAATTCATAGAATGAATAGAGTGATAGCTCGTAAGGTCTTCAGAACTATTTCAGGATGGCCAGCTTTGAACTTAATCATGTTGATCCAGTACTTTACTCCATGGAAAGAAAATTAAAAGTTTTTGTTTGTTTGGGGAGGGTGGAAGTGATTAAAACGGTTGAATCTTTTGCACTTCTGCCATGTGGACAAATCATGGGATTCTTTTAAAATTTAAAATACTTAGAAGTTAGGGCCTTAGAGAGAAATTATTGTGTAAGTTCCTGTTGCTAGTGATTTATAGACCTTTGCTCACTCCTAAGGAAGGAAGGAATTCTATATTTATGGTTATGACTCTGAATCCCAGCCCAGCATACAGCGTGATTGTCAGTGTAGTATAAAATGCACAGAGACCCTCATAAGCAGAGTGACCTGTGGATCACTGAATATGGAATATCAATCGTTGCCAGTTTTCCTCTAGTGAATCAGTAGATATTGTGCTTTCTTAACGCCAGGCATTGCGCTGGGCGCTAGGGAAACAGAAATTCACGATCTGCCCTCAAAGAGGTCAGGGTTGAGAGAGAAGATAGATACGAAGACAGTTACAAATGTATTTTGTTAAGTTGTGTATTGGCAGCAAGCACAAGGCAAAATGGGAACCTAGAACGGAAAGCACCAGAATGTGCCTGAGGCAGTCAGGGAAAGCCTCATGGGAGAGTCACACTTACAGAATGGAGGAAGAGGAGTTTGCCAAAAGGACAAGGAGATGGAATGAGCATCTCCAGATAGTTGGCAGCAGGTGCAAAGAGCCAGAGGCAAAAGAACACATGCCTGTCTTTTCCCCCAGGAATAGGTGTCCTGGCGTGTCTGTCAGGTACTGTGGCAGAAAGGCTAATACTTCATTTAGGCTGATGAGAGCATTGAGCTGGTGAGACCGAGATCAGGCTTTTCATCTTCACCCACCTACGCCAGTGAGCTTCTTCAATTTCATGATGACCACATTCCTGTAACAGACCACTCCCGTGATCCTTGCCTGCCAGCTCACAGATGTGGGTATGGTGTGTGTCACCACACCCACGTGGGTGAAAGGTTGAGGGAATGTGGTTCTTCCAGTGTATATCCATGAGCACACTGAAAAATGACTCCAAAATGGTCTTCTGATGATGGGTTATTAGCATAATTTCTATATGTGAAGATTTGTTCTTATTTTTAATGACCTCAATAGATTTCCAACTCTTGATTGTATAGCATTTTATCTTGTGTGTATTTTTCTAGCTCTGCTATAGAAAGGATGTGACATATTTAATCAGTCTTAACAGAATTGGCCTTTGTTTCATGGCTCCAGATGCTCTAACTTCACTGATCTAATACTTATGGCATATATGTTGAGAATTAAGACTCAGAACTCAGATTTTTCAGAATAATTTTACAATAGCTGTAAATCTTTCTGTGCCTTTTTGTCAAGAGAGCGTTTGTAAAATATAATGACCATAGAAGTGAACAAGCTTTTTGATGGTCATAAAATGTGCTGAATATGCTATTTTATACCTATTTCATTGTGAACCCAGTCTTTCTATTACATTCTTAGTGTTTATACCCCAGATTACTTAGTGTAGACAGATGTGTGTGGACTGAGGGACACTTTTGAATCTAGTATATAGTCATTATGAATGTCCCCTGAAGACTAGATTTTTGAAAACAAGTCTTTTAATTTCTCAAGATGATATGTAAAGATAAATTTTTAAAATTTCAGGCTAAGTTCTCTGTCTTTAATAGCTATTTCTGTAATGAACATGTGCTTTAGGTCTTCCTTTCCTTCAATCAACTCCACCCCCACTGGAACCAATTTGGAATCTGTGGGCGTCATCGCTTTAACGTGTGCTCTGTCAATCTACCACTTCCCTCAACACAAGGAAGGAACATAATGACATATAGAAATGTTTCTTTCAAAATATAAATTGTAAAGAAATCCAATCAAGAAATTGTTTTCAAGTAAATTTTCTTTCCTTATGAAATTTCCATCAGTGTTCCCTTCCTCCCAACTCTTAAGTTCGTGAGAAGAAAGCGTTAGGAACTTGAAATGAATGTCTGCATTTGTAGATTTTTTTAGACCTTGTTATTAGACCACAAGTAGGGTAGAGAACAGCACACTATTAACACGTTGAAATACAACTTCAGGCCATATAGGATAACTGTGCATTATTGGGAACAAGCCAGCTCCACATTGCTGCATGGCCATATTGGATACTTGTAGGAGCAAACGTCTATAATGGAGAGCCACGGCGACATTCTTTTTAAATGGTTGCCTTGTCCACAGTCAAAAGACTTTTTTAAAATACATATGCCATGTAAAAAGGAATGCCGGTAATAAATTGATTTGTTTATCCACACCTGTAAATTAGATTGTCACATCATCTTTAAAACAAGGGACGATGTTATACTTAATGAGTACCGTGTAAGTTTCCATCTGCTTAGTCTAATATTTTTAGATATTTGGTACATATGACACATAATGTTTACAAAACTTAAAAATATATATTTTCAAGTGCCTTATCCCCTTTGCTTTTATAGTATGTGAAAATCAGTGCTTTTAACTACTTTGTTTTCTATAAAAAGGAGAATGAGATTCTGTAAACTGTAATCAAAGGCAAAGTTGAGATTCTCAGAAACATTCTTGGAAATAAAGTTTGCCCCTAAAAGTTAGTATGATTAATCCTATAGATACTACCAAATATATATCTGATTATAACAAATATTTTAAAATCAGGAAGCAAGTACATTTACAAAGACATCATGAAATTGCCATCTAAAATGTTTGCCTATTTTTTTTTACTGCTTCCTCCTACCCTTTTTTAAATTGAAACGTAGTTAATGTACAGTATTATATGTTACAGGTGTACAGTATAGTGACTCACAATTTTTAAAGGTTATACTCCATTTATAGTTATTATAAAATATTTGCTATATTCCCTGTGTTATACAATATATCCTTGTAGCTTATTTTATAGACAGTAGTTTTTAGTCTTAATCCCTTACCTCTGTATTGCCCCTCCCCCCTTTCCTCTTCCCACTGGTAACCACTAGTTTGTTCTCCATATTTGTGAGTCTGTTTCTTTTTTGGTTATATTCACTAGTTTGTTGTATTTCTTAGAGTCCACATATAAGTGATATCATGCAGTATTTGTCTTTCTCTGTCTGACTTATTTTGCTTAGCATAATACCCTCCAAGTCCATCCATGTTGATGCAAATGGCAAAACTTTTATTATTTTTTATGGCTGAGTAGTATTCCATTGCACACGTGTGTGTGTGTGTGTGTGTGTGTGTGTTTGTGTGTGTGTGTGTATGTGTATACCACATCTTTTTTTTTACATCTTTATTGGAGTATAATTGCTTTACAATGGTGTGTTAGTTTCTGCTGTATAACGAAGTGAATCAGCTATACATATACGTATATCCCCATATCTCTTCGCTCTTGCGTCTCCCTCCCACCCTCCCTGTCCCACCCCTCTAGGTGGACACGAAGCACCGAGCTGATCTCCCTGTGCTATGCGGCTGCTTCCCACTAGCTATCTGTTTTACATTTGGTAGTGTATATATGTCCATGCCACTCTCTCACTTCGTCCCAGCTTACCCTTCCCCCTCCCCGTGTCCTCAAGTCCATTCTCTACATCTGCGTCTTTATTCTTGTCCTGCCCCTAGGTTCTTCAGAACTTTTTTTTTTTTAGATTCCATATATATGTGTTAGCATACGGTATTTTTCTCTTTCTGACTTAACTTCACTCTGTATGACAGCCTCTAGGTCCGTCCACCTCACTACAAATAACTCAATTTCATTTCTTTTTATGGCTGAGTAATATTCCATTGTATATATGTGCCGCATCTTCTTTATCCATTCATCTGTTGATGGACACTTAGGTTGCTTCCATATCTTGGCAATTGTAAGTAATGCTGCTATGAACATTGGGATGCATGCATCTTTTTACGTTCGTGTTTTTGGGGTTTTTTCACATATATACTCAGGAATGGAATTGCTGGGTCATATGGTGGTTCTATTTTTAGTTTTTTGAGAAACCTCCATACTGTTTTCCACAGTGGCTGAACCAATCTACATACCACAAACAATGTAGGAGGGTTCCCTTTTCTCCACATCCTCACCAGCACTTGTTATTTGTGTTCTTTTTGATGATAGCCATTCTGACAGGTGTTAGATGATATCTCATTGTGGTTTTGATTTGCATTTCCCTGATGCTTAGCAATGTTGAGCATCTTTTCATGTGCCTGTTGGCCATCTGAATGTCCTCTGTTTTTTTGGATCTTTCTCCTAAAGCAAAGGAAATAAAAGCAAAAATAAACAAATGGGACCTAATTAAACTTAAAAGCTTTTGCACAGCAAAGGAAACCATCAACAAAATGAAAAGACAACCTACTGAATGGGAGAAAATATTTGCAAATGATATAACCGATAGGGGGTTAGTATTCAAAATATATAAACAGCTCAAATAACTCGACATAAAAAAAAACAAACAATCCAATTAAAAAATGGGTAGAAGACCTGAAATATTTACTTATTTTTAAAATTTCTAAAAATGTTCATGTTGTAGGTCTTTATTGATGCATTTATATCCCCAAATAAGTAGCTAATTTAGGATGAAAGTGCTTATTAGAAGATTTTTAAATCAGAGAATTTAATTAAGTTTCAAGTATCAATGATAGTATAAATTCTAACTGATTAAAATGTTGTGTTACACTGCAAATCCAGGGGATTTTCTTATTTTGAATTTCTTCAGCAAATGAGAATAAAACAAGTCACAGAAAAGAAGTTTATATCATAGTGTTATATTGTTGTTGAAGAGGTCCTTTTTTTATTATTATTACAATCTCTATTACTTTCTAGACCTGGCAGTGGGTTATTAGGTCATTTCATCCCTTCTGAGCTAGTACTAGATTGTTCCTTTCAATGTATTTTCCAGTGTTTGGGCCAGTTTGTTAATCCTTCATACTAGAGATTCCCAGGATCTTCATTGCTGGCAATAGATTTCGCTCCAGGAAAAATGGCTTCTGCTGCCAGGGAGTTAAATGATTCAAGGGCTGTGCTTCCACCACTGCTGTGTAGTTTCCTGACACTTGTCCCAGATTTTATTTTGCTTAATTTTTTGGATATCCTTAGATATCCACACTGATTGTAAGTTTTATCCTATGTAAAATTATGTGTGTGAGAGCTATTTTTTAAAATTTTTGGTTTGCAAAAATCACCCCTGGCAACTTAATGGTATTTAATGCACTTAAATGAGCTAATCAGTGGTATTAAACAGAAGTCTTATATCCAGAGTTGTGTTTTAATGAATGGTGTTTTTTTATGTTGCTAACAAAAGGGACTGTTGGTCACCAATGACTTTCATATTGCTAAATCGAGGAGACATTTTCTGTCTTATTTGTCCTCTCAGTTGCATTTGACACTTTTAACTACTCTTTCCTTAAGACAGTCTCTTCTTGGTTTCCTCATCTTCCTTCTGGGTTGATTGGTTTGTTTGTTTTTGCCACTCCTCAAAATTCTGTGGAAGTTTGTCTTCCTCTAGTCTAGCTTTAACGTGATCTTATTACACTATTAAATGTTGGCATTTAATACATAAATCCTAGATCCCGTACCCTCTACTCCTTTGGTAGGTGATCTCAGCCGCTGCCACTTATATGTGGATGACTCCCAAACGCATATCTCCTGGCTAGACCTGTCCTCAGACCGCTGAAACCTTTTGGTCCAATCAGATACGTGGTATCATCTTTCAAGTTTCTCAGAGTCATCTCAGACACAGCACGTCCAAAATGTAAATCTTGCCCTTTCCCAGCGCTCCTCAGTCCTCTTTCTTGTTCCCTGCCTCAGTGAATGACATCACCTTTTATGTGAGCCTGAAAGCTGGGAGTTATTTTTTGACACCCCCTTTCTCTTACCTGCCACATCCAATTGAGTAACAAGTCTTGTTAGTAACTCTGTCTCAAATCCATTCGCTTCTCTCCTTTACTCCATTGCCTTAGTTCCCTACAGTAACTTCCGAACTGGTCTGTTACCAAATCTTTCCTCAACTGTCTGCAGCCAGACTGCTCCTTTCAAAATGCAGATCTTATCTTGTAACTCTTCTGCTTAATAGACTTCAGTTGCTTGCCATTGTTCTTAGGATAAAGACAAAACTCCTGGGTAATCTGGCCCCATTTACCTCTCTTCTCCCACAAGGTCAGCTCCTGCCACACTGTCTTTTACTTGCATAGGATACGTGTTCCCTTTGTTCTGACTTTCACCATTGTTCATATATGTGATGGCTTCATCTCTTGATGATTGACCAAATTAGTTGTTTCATTATAGGCTGCCAGAAGGAAAAATTTTAATTATAATAGTACATGCATATTTTTAGGTAGGATTCTTTTCCAGTTAGGTTTAGTTAGAAAGACATGATTAATGCTTAATTAATTCTTTCCCTTCAAGTGCCCTTGTTACCTCCAGTCATAACTAATGCATCTTTGTTTCTTGTTTGTTTTATTTTATTATGATCTCCTTGATCTCTGTCTCTCTATATATATACATATATAATATGTTTCAGTGTATATACATTGCGTGTGTGTGTGTGTGTGTGTGTGTGTGTGTGTGTGTAATGTGTTTCAGTCACTTGCAGAGTAATTTTTCTGATATCTTATTGAGCTATCTTTGGCCAATGGCAGACCTCGTATGGTATTGTCTCTGTGTCCTTTTGATAGGACCCCATTTGTCTTTGATAGTTTTCTTGCTTCCTTGCTCTTAGGCCAATAAGATGTCTCAGGCCATCTTGCACATTTCCTGTCTCAGACGTAGAAACAGCCATTCTTCTAAGGACTCTGGTTTCTTTTAGTGGGAATGATACTTAGAAACCACAGTCTGGCTCGTAGGTGATAGGGGTGCTAATTGCTAAGGAGATTGTCATTTCTTATAGCTCTCTTTAGTGGACAAAGCTAGGAAAATATAAATTCTTGAAAAGGAAAAAGTTTATACTGCTAGTTCTGATTCAAATTTAAGATTATTTAACATAAATTCTGATTTGATTGTTTGAACAGCATTAATATATTTTTCCTCTTTATCCTACTAAATATGTCTCTATATGTCTGTGTGTCTCTCTCATGTCTGTGTGTCTCTCTCTGTGTATATATGTATGTATATTTGTTTCAAAATAATGTTAATATTGCTACTGTCAGTGAATGAAGTTTAGGATTTTTGGTGTCTCTTTGTCCTTAGAGTATATCCCACTGAGTATGTAGGATCAATTCTACATTTTAAAGTTATACAAAATAATTATTTGTGTAGTTTTATCATCACTTGATATACAGTTAAATTCATTTCAGTTCTCAGTTTGAGGGAGTTTTTTCTTTTTGATTTAATTTTAGTTTTTGAAATTATTTTGAGCTTTACTGATAGAATATAATTTTCTCATCATTGCCCGAAACACAACACATCTAATATGATGAGTTCACTTATGTTGCCGTATTTTAAGAATAACCAGTGGTGTACTAAGCAGTGGATGATATCAGTGGTTTAGGCAATAAGGGAGTGTATTGTCTATGCCCGTAAAGAATTTTAAAACTACAGTAAGACCAACTAAAAGTTGGTATCCATTTTACTATCAATTGTAAATACTGTCAGTGAGAAAATACTCCTCTTTGCCTTTCTTACATTGCTGAGAAGGTTATTAATCAATGTGAATGTCCAAAGAAGAGTAATAAGACTGATGAAGAATTTAGAAACTGTAGTTCTTGAAAGGTAGAAGAACAGATGTTTAGTATCAATGAGAGAAGAAAAAATTAAGGGGTTCACAATTTCTTTATACAGTCAAAAGCTATTATGGAGAGAAAAAAGTTAGACTTTGTGTATCTAATTCCAGATGTCATAACTAGGTAGAAATTTAACTTACTTTAAGGAACAATTTTCTAATTGTTACACTTATCTGTGGAATGGGGCTGTCTGTCAAATTAGAGAGTTCCCTTTTGCTTAAAGATGTATATAGTAAGAGCAATATGAAAAACTTGCAGGAGTGCTTAGAAGGACATTCTGTTGTGGGTAGAAGACTGGATAAAACGACCGCTCGGCTCTTCCCAGCCCTGTGACTATGAAATCACAGATCCGCATTATCAGGCGTCATCATTTTTCCAGTCCCGTCCACTGAAAAAACTCATTATCTTGTTCATGTCTGAGCCCTATTCAGATTTATTAATATCTCTTTCAGTTGAAATATCAAATGTTTTTATTCAGCTATGGAGTAAAGAATGTAAGTTAGCTCATAATATTATGAAATACTCGAGAAGTTGAAATTGTAGTTCTCTTAGGCATTCATTTCTCAGCTCAGATGTCATTCCGTTGGTGAAACCTTTCTGAACAACACAAGTTAGCCCCTCTGTCCCCTCTCCCACCACCCTTGTTCATATTTTCTTTATTTCATTAACTGAAATTTTCTTGTTATTTTTTTTTTTACTCAATTGTTCTCAGTCTTCCTTCCTATTCAAATGCATGTTCTGTGAGATCAGAGCCCATGTGCATAAAACGTCCATATTCCTGTATTCTTGCCATCCCCATCAGCTTCTTTTTAAAAAACACGTCTTCCAGTTTGATAGCCAAAAATTGGTGCTTCATTCTTGAAATTTTGTTTTTTTAATCACTAGTGAGAGTAAATTGTTTTCAAATGTTTATTGCTTGTATATTTTATGAATTACCAGCATATGCACTTTGTTCATTTGTCAGTTGTGTTTTTCATCTTTCATTTATTGATTTTAAAGAGTTCTTTATAGACACAAGGAAAAATTGACTGTCTTATGTTATAAATATATGTGTTACCTTTTAATTTTAGTGATTGTTTTGACATCTTAAATGTTTATAAAGTAACATCAATAATCCTTTTTCTTATGGCCACATCTCCCACTTCCCTCTTTTATTCTTCTGGTCCTTTGGTGGATTTTGTTTGATTTACTATGTAAGAAATATGTCCGTTTGGGGTTTTTTTGGTTTTTTTGTTTCAAATATGTTACTGGTTTTTCCAGACACATATCAAAAAAAAATCCCTCTCCCTTACAAAGTTTAAATGCAACCCTTAGCACATACTAGATTCCGTTTTTTGGTTTTCTTAGCTGTCATATTGATTCACATGTCTGTTTTTCTTCTAGCACTTTTCTTTCCACTTTTATTATTATAGACTTATGTATTTGAATAGCATAAGGTTAAATCCCTCCTAATTACTATTCTTTTTCAAAGTCTTCTTGGCTCTTTTACCTATTTCTTCTTCTACACAGGAGCTCAGTACTTGTAGTTCATAAATCTGGGACATAGGGATCATATGAATGGGCTTCAGGCATTCCATGAAGATCTTGAAATTTTATATAAAATTTTGTGTGTATGTGACTTGCTGCATTTTCCTGTAAGGGGATCCATATCTTTTATTGGCTTTTAAGATGAACACTTAAATAAAAGAAATTTAGGAATCACTGTAAGAGAGTTACACTGTCAAAAGTAAACATTCCTATTGCGATTTTTAATCTGTGGAGGATAATGGCATTCTTTGTATTTTGTTTTCCCATGCAGAAGCATACTGGTGTGTCTTCATTTATTGAAAACTTCTTTTATGCACAATAGTAAATTTTTATAATTTTCTTCAAATTGGTGCTAAACATTTATTATTAATTTAGTTTTCTTGGTATTTTAAACCTACTGGTGAATCTGCTGACAAGCTTTTTCGAAAGAAAGGAAGGGAGGCAGGGAGAAACAAAAATGGAGATTGGAAAGGGATACACAGAATAGTCTAGGTAGTCCATAAAGTTTAACCTGCCCCTGGTAACCTCATTTTTATGTTGTAATTTTATTGTCAAAGTATTGTAAAATACATTATTAGAAAGCCTGACCCTGGGTTCTTTTTAGAGCATCACTCTTCTTGCTTGTGGTTTTGGGGATCTTTTACAGACTTAAATGTTGTTCTAGGACAGAAATTTTCCTATTTTACTTTGGTGAGGCATAACCATATCAAGTAACATTTCAGAACTATACATTGCATAATCTTGGACATTTTCATGTAAGAAGGCACTAAAGAGAATTTATTTTTTATGAAAGTGCAGCTCTTAAGTAACAGTGACTGTTTTTTATGGGATAGCTCCAGACCACATTTGCTTACTTCCCACACTCTAGTTTTTCTGATGTCCTAAGCTTTAAGTATAGAGGTCAGGATGACATTTGAGGGCTCTAGGTTTGCGTTCCATAACCTTAAAATGGATGTTATTCACTATATCAAAAAGGCTAGTTTGGTTTTCTTTAAGTTTTTTGATGTTATAATATTGTATTTGTTTTTAAAAACCTTTTAAATTGCAGCCTTGGAAAGATCGTATAAAGATTTCTTATTTACCTTTAACTCAAATTCCCAAAATGTAAAACTTTCACATTTGCTGTATCATTGTGTGTCCTATTTTTTTCTGAAACGTTTGAGAATAAGTGTATAAACAAGATGTACCTTTACCACCAAGAACTTCAGTGTGTATTTCTTAAAAATAAAAAGATATTTCTCAAAATTAGGAAATTAACATTGAGAAAATACTCTTGTCTAATCTACAGGCACTCAAATTTTGTCATTTGCCCCACTAATTTCCTTTCTAGGAAAAAAAAAAAAGCCTTTTTATTACCCTAGTCTGGGATCCAATCCCAGAATCACATACTACATTTAGTTGTCTTCTTTATTCTTCTTTAATCCAGAACAGCCCCTTGGTTTTTCCTCATCTTTCAAAATTTGAAAAACACAGACCCTTTTTTTTTTAAAAAAAGAATGCCCCTCAGTTTGGATTTGCCTGATGATTCCGTGTGGTTAGACTTAATCTCTACTGTGATCATATCAGGAGACACATAAGGTTTACTTTACTGATGTTAATATTCACTGTGATCGCTTGTTAAAGGTGGTGGTGATTCGCGTTTTTAAAGAGCACAATTTTTATGTTTTCTTAAGTTTTTGCTTTCCTTTGGTGGATTGAGTCCTGGAGTCCTTTTTAGGACTCAGTAACAATATCTATTTAATTGTAAACCTGTTAAAAAAATTTTTCTAACGCTACCATATCTTGGACATTATCAGCTTCTTTTTTTTTTTGGTTTTTTTTTTTTGCGGTACGCGGGCCTCTCACCGTTGTGGCCTCTCCCGTTGCGGAGCACAGGCTCCGGACGCGCAGGCTCAGCGGCCATGGCCCACGGGCCCAGCCGCTCCGCGGCATGTGGGATCCTCCCAGACCGTGGAACGAACCCGTGTCCCCTGCATCGGCAGGCGGACTCTCAACCACTGTGCCACCAGGGAAGCCCATCAGCTTCTTAATAATACTTTTATATGGGAGAAGTGAGCAGGAATAGGACTTGGAGAACTTCGAGAGCAGATGGGTCCTGGGCTTGGATATTCATTTATAGAGTTAGAAAGCCTCGGGCTGGAGCATGACAGCATTGTTGGTGGATTCCACTGGATAGAGTTCTTCCATTACTAATTGACAGGATGGTTAACATGTCACTTCTTTATTCTGCAGTTTTATCATTTGTTAAATGGGGATTCTGATACCTGTTTTTAATTACCGTGGTGGAATATGGGGACAAAAAACATAAGTAGGTCATAAATGTGAAAGTATTTTTTTTCACATTCCTCCTTCATATATTTATGGCTGAAAAACATGAAAATACTGTTGATTAGTGTTTCTCTATGTGCTGATGGCCAACACAGAGATCTCTAGTGAATTTTTCTAGGAGGTCTGTCCTTGACCTGTTTCTATTCAGTGCTTCTATTAATGATTTTCTTAGAAGAAATCGTGAGAGATATTCTCAGTTTAGTAGATGACAAAGTCACAGAGTTCATATTCAAAATTAGCTTGACATATTAGAATGAAACCAAGCACTGCAAGATGACATTTCCTAATTTAAGTTCCAAAGATCAGTTGTAAAATAAAGGATTGGAAAGGTTGTCCTATAATGCGTTACATTTGGTCACCAGCTTAATATGAGCAACTGCTAAAAATCCTAATGTAAACCTCTGCTCATCAAAAAATATTATACTGTTCCATTCATGGAAGGTAAGTAATATTATCACTGTGTTCTAAGAATATTCAAAAATTAGAGCATCTAGAAAAAGGTAACCAAGATGCTGATCTTTTTGTCTCAGCAAGATTTCAATCAGACGCCATATAACTTTTTCAGTAATGATTAGAAGGTATTCTTTTGTGTAAAATGCTGAAGTAAATACAACATCATATCTTTTTATCCATTTTCATATTTGTACCTTTTGAAACATTTTATTAATTTTACGTAGACTGCATGCCTTTAAAATAATTTCATAACTGAAGTCTCGTTCAGCAACCAATAAATATTATTTATCCAGTGGATGCTCATAAAAATTAGTTAATAATGACAACTGAATATAATTAAAAGCCAATTTTCTGTGCCTTTATTTATATTTAAGGACTACAGATTGAGCTGAATTCAAAATAGCAATTTCAAAGTCTAGGGTCTACTGAATTTTGAATTCATTTTTTACCATTTTTACAATTGCTGTGAAAATATTCAGACAGACTTCATGATAGAGTTGTAAGTGGTTAAAAGGTAATTCCGAAAAGCTAGTTGTGTTGTTTTTTGTTCATTTCTTGGTTTTTTTGTTGTTGTTGTTGTTGTAAGCTAAAAGTATGAAGCTAAAGGATTTCTCACGCAATGAGAATACATCTGTCACATGGCTGCTGGTCACCTGGGCTATTTCCATTCACTCTCTATTAAAAATAATGAAGAATATTTCAAGATGATTAAATTAATAGGAAGGAGCTTCTCTAAATTGAACAGTAGCTCTGTTTATAAAAATATTTTTAACTATTTCAATCATATGGCTTGAAAAGTTATTATTTATTTAGCATATTTGGAAATTATCTTAAAGGTGTATTATTACCAAGGCTACCTTGAAACACTCCTTTTCTTGATTTCTGACAACACTCTTAGATTTTCTTCCTGCCACTCTAGTTACCACTTAGTATTCATTATCATCTTCCCTACCTCTCTCTCCCTCTCTCTCTCTCTCTCCCCCCTCCCCTCTCTCTCTCCCCCACTCCCCTCTCTCTCCCCCCTCCCCTCTCTCTCCCCCCTCTCTCTCTCCTCTCTCCCTCCCTCCCTCTCTCTCTCTCCCCTCTCTCTCTCCCTCCCTCCCCTCTCTCTCTCTCCCCCCTCCTCTCTCTCTCCCCGCCTTCTCTCTCTCCTCTTTCCACCCTACCCTCTCTCTCTTCTCTCCCTCCCTCTCTCTCTCTCCCCCCTCCCCTCTCTCTCCTCTCTCTCTCCCTCCCTCCCTCTCTCCCTCCCTCCCTCCCTCTCTCTCTCCCTCCCTCCCTCTCTCTCTCCCCCCTCCCTCTCCCCCCCCCGCTTCCCCTCTCTCTCTCCCCCTCCCTCTCCCTCCCTCCCTCTCCCTCTCCCTCTCCCTCTCCCTCTCCCTCTCCCTCTCCCTCTCCCTCGCTCACCTGGCAAGGCTGTAACTTCTGGGTCGTGCTTCTGTCTCATCACTTTGACTATAGGTGATCTCATACATGCTCTCAGAGTTTTGATTTCCATCTGTGTTTCTATGTCTCTATCTACCTGTATCTCTAGGTTAGTTAGTCCACACCTCTCCTAGCTTCAAACTTACCCATATACCAACTTTTACTGACATCTCACAACTACAGTATCTGATACCGTACATGTTCAAAACCAGACTCATGATCTTTTCCATAAAACCTGTCTCTCCTTCAGTTTCTCCTATCTCAGAAAGTTTACTTTCATTCAGTTCCTAATACAGAAATCAGGGAGTCATTCTTGATATCTTCCTACACTGGCACCGTCCCCCATTCCAATCAGTGTGCAGGTTTTACTGGTTTTACTCTGCTGTACCTGTCCTCTAAGCCATCAGCAGTATTTGCCTGAACTGTTGCAGTAGCTTCTTACTGTTCTTTGCTTTTCTACTCCTGCCCTTGTTTAGTTTTATCTTTCAACTTTTGCCCCTCTCCAATTTTATCTTTGCACTGCAGAAATGTATCTTAAAAAATGTAAATCAAAAAAAAAAAAGTGTAAATCAGGGACTTCCCTGGTGGCACAGTGGTTAAGAATCTGCCTGCCAGTGCAGGGGACACGGGTTTGAGCCCTGGTCCAGGAAGATCCCACATGCCGTGGAGCAACTAAGCCCGTGTGCCACAACTACTGAGCCTGTGCTCTAGAGCCTGCGAGCCACAACTACTGAGCCCGCGTGCCTAGAGCCCATGCTCTGCCACAAGAGAAGCCACCACAGTGAGAAGCCTGCACACCACAAAGGACAGTAGCCTCTGCTCTCCACAAGAGAAAGCCCGCGTGCAGCAATGAAGACCCAATGCAGCCAAAAATAAATAAATTTATTTTAAAAAATGTAAATCAGATATAGTGGCTCTCCGTTCAATCCCTTCATTAATTTTCCATGATAGGATAAATCTTTTAAAATAGCACATAGCCTGCATGCGCCTGCCTTACCTTTGACCATGTATTCACTGTTACAGCAGCTGTACTGAACTTCTTTCAGATCCATGAACTCGCCTAGATCTCCCTGCTTTAGAATATTCCCTCTGATTGAAAGTATCACTCCTGTGCCCCTTTAAATTTTTAAAAATTAATTAGTTATTAATTTATTTCTGTGATACATGAAAATGGCAAAAAGTGCAAACAGTACAAAAGGTAAAGAGTGAAAAGTGTCTCCTCCATTCATGTTTTCCTTTTTTTGTGTGGTCAAATTTATGTCTTTATTTTTAAATGACTCTCAGATGTATGGTTTATTTTTGAGCTTTCTTGTAGTAGTGTTTTTCTTTCAAGGCTTTGATCAACTTGGAATTTATTTTAAGAGGTGAGGTAGAAAGTCAGCTATATTTTTTTTCTAGTTATTTACCCAGTTAACTTAATATCATTTATTGAATAACTTATCTGGTTTTCTGTTTTAAAGTGCCACCTTTATCTTACACTAGGTTCCTGTCCTGTTTGAGTCTGTTCTGGTGTTCTGTCTGCTCATGCACTATACCAAACTGTTTCTGATAATGTCGCTTTAGAGTATTTTTTAATAGGTGGCAGAGCTAATCCCATCTTATAACTCTAGTTTTTCAGAATTTCCTGGCCATTTTTTTTAAATTAATTTATTTATTTTGGGCTGCGTTGGGTCTTGCTGCTGCGCACGGGCTTTCTCTGGTTGTGGTGAGCAGGGGCTACTCTTCATTGCGGAGCACGGGCTTCTCATTGTGGTGGCTTCTCTTGTTGCGGAGCACGGGCTCTAGGTGCACAGGCTTCAGTAGTTGTGGCACGCGGGCTCAGTGGTTGCGGCTTGCGGGCTCTAGAGCACAGGCTCAGTAGTTGTGGCGCACGGGCTTAGTTGCTCCGCGGCAAGTGGGATCTTCCCGGACCAGGGCTCAAACCCGTGTCCCCTGCGTTGGCAGGCCAATTCTTAACCACTGCACCACCAGGGAAGTCCCCCCACCCTGGCTCTTCTTAAATGTTCAGTTTCCTATATGAACCTTAGAATTAACTTGTCTAGTTTCTAAAAAATCTTACTGATATTTGTGAGGATATAAATTTTTAGATTAACATATGAACATTTGGTGACTTTACAACCCTAGAGTTTCCTGTCTAAAAAATTTTTTTTCCATTTTATCGAGTCTAAAATTTTTCCTTATTACCATTTTAAAGCTTTCTTCATACATATTTGTGCATAACTTTTGATTTATTCTTGAATACTTCATCATTTTTTGGTGTCATTGTAATGGAATCATGGTATTTTTTAAAAAACTGATTGTTTTTTGAATAGAGGAAGGCTATTAATTTTGAGCCCACTCTTTTTGCCACATTCATATATTATTTGTAATAGATTTTTAATTTACTCCTCCTCCCAGCCCACACTCTTTATTTAGCTAACTTGCATTCTTCCTTAAGATGTCAGCTTAAAGTTCACTTTGCGAGAGCCCTGTCTCAACCTCCACATTTCAAGGAGATCCCCATTTTACTCCTCTTTTTACTCCTCTAAAGCATTCTGTACTTTTCCTTTAGAGTGCTTATTGCAGTTCGAAGTTTGAAATTCTACAGTTTATGGTGGAATTTTGTTACTTTCCCTCTATCTTGTAAGCTCTCTATGGGTAATAGTTGTGTGTATTTTCTTCCTCATCCTGTCCTTAGTGTCGAGCACTGTCCTACATGCAGTAGATAGTAGGTACTGCTTGGCTTATTAGTTGATTGATTCGTTAGTTGGTTGGATGATTGGATTGTCCATTTGTGGAAATTTCCCTGTTTCTAATCTTTCAGTCTCTTAGTTTTATTTTGAGTTCCACCACACTTTAAAAATCACCGTTGCCTCCTTAGGAACTTTGATAGACTTTTGGTATGGTTTTTCAGACATGGTTCTCAAAGACAAATAGTCTAGGCATATCAATTGATGTAGTCACTATTTAGTTAATTGACCTTGATTGACTTGGCATTTTCCTCTTTCAAACTTGTTGTTTTTAAGTGGTCTGAAATGTGATACAAGTGAAATTGCTCTGGCAATAATAATAATAATAAAAAATTCTTACTATTTTACCTTTTTATAATATCACTTCAAAGTTTTGGAGTAATTTAAACTTTTTACTTTCATATTGCATTTGTGGAATTGAGACTTAGATCAAGTACCAGCTGTTATAAAGCTGCCAGTGGATGGGCTGGATCTAGATTTCTAAGTTTTCTGACCCCTAGTATTCCCTCTACCATGGCATCTTCCACATTGCTGTAGTAGTATTACCTGTCTTCCAGGAATGTATTTGTAATACTGCAAAGAGAAAATATCTCACGTCTCTTTGCTCTACCAAGGTAAATTTTATATGGTTATCTAATGACATGATAGTTTGAGACTTTTCCCTCTGTCAGTATATCTTTTTTTCCTTTTAAATAGACTTTTTCTTTAAGAACAGTTTTGGGTTCCCAGCACAATTGAGCAGATTGTGCAGAGAATTCCCATATGCCCCTGCCTCGCCCCTACACTTAGCCTCCCCCACTATCAGCATTCTGTACCAGGGGTGATACATTTGTTATAATTGGTAGACCTACTTGGACACATCATCATCACCCAAACTCCATAGTTTACATTAGGTTTCACTCATGGCGCTGTACATTCTGTGGGTTTGGATAAGTGTATAATGTCATGTGTCCACCATTATGGTATCATACAGAAGAGTTTCACTGCCCTAAAACTCCACTGTGCACTGCCTTCCTCCCCACCAACTCCTGGCAACCACTGATCTTTTTACCGTCTCCATGGTTTTGCTTCTTCTAGGGTGTCATGGAGTTGAAATCATACATTATGTAGCCTTCTCAGATTGGCTTCCTTCACTCAGTAATATGCATGTAAGTTTCCTCCATGTCTTTTCATGACTTGATAGCTCATTTCTTTTTAGTGCTGAATAACATTCCACTGTCTGGATGTACCACAGTTTATTTATCCTTTTACCTACTGAAGGACGTCTTAATGGTTTCCAAGTTTTGGCAATTATGAAAAAAGCTGGTATGAACATCCATGTGTAGGTTTTTGTGTGGACATAAGTTTTCATCTCATTTGGGTAAACACCAGGAAGCATAAATGCTGGATTATATGGTAAGAGTATGTTTAGTTTTGT
Organism: Globicephala melas; assembly: GCF_963455315.2. Taxonomy (NCBI): domain Eukaryota; kingdom Metazoa; phylum Chordata; class Mammalia; order Artiodactyla; family Delphinidae; genus Globicephala; species Globicephala melas. The sequence goes on along the minus strand of NC_083326.1, from coordinate 5,844,703 downwards.
AAGAAAACTAAAACTGTCTTCCAAAGTGGCTGTACCATTTTGCATTCCCATCAGCAATAAGTGAGAATTCCTGTTACTCCACATCCTTGGCAGCATTAGATGTTGTCAGTATTCTGGATTTTGGCCATTCTCATAGGTATGTAGTGGTATCTCGTTTTAATTTGTATTTCCTTCATAACATATGATGTGGAGCATCTTTTCTTATGCTTATTTGCCATCGGTAAATCTTTGGTGAGGTGTCTGCTTAGGTCTTGTCCATTTTTTTTAAAAATCAGGTTGTTTTCTTGTTTTTAATCTTTTTAATATTCTCTTTTACAGTTGTTTTTTTCTTGGGCACCATCTAGTGAAAATACACAGAAAGCTTTGAGGTCATTGAGAATGATTTATTTTTTCAAAGGAAAACTCCTCTCTTTCTGTTTTTCTCCTTTTACCCTTGTCTTTCAGTTATACCTGCCGCCACTTGCGGAGATATGTTTATGTGTTGGACAAACTGTATTTTCCCCACTCTCACTGTTCTACGCTTCAACATTGCTTCTCGACCCTCAGTGACAATGGAGAGGAACTCTTGTCTTTAACTTGCTCTCACATTCTCAGATCCTATGCTTCCAGGTTATTAACCTATGCTGTCCATTTACTGCATGCTGCATGCTGTATAGTGACTGATGATTGCATGCTTTACTGGGATACATGTCAATTAAATGATGAAGGAGGAAATTTATATTTGAAGTGATACTAAATAATTCTTTTAAAAAGTGGCTGGGATTTTTTTTTTAAACAAATGTCTTAAGTACTTTGTTATGATTCATGGGAGAGAGAAAAGCTTTTAGCCACATAGTTGTCATATAAACTTGACAGAATTTTTTTCTACTTTGCTTCATTTGGAAATCTTTAGGCTTAACTTATAATAGTTGGGAGGGCTCTGTCTGGTTTATGTATGAAATTACATATGAATTTTGAGGTCTCTCTCTTGCTCTGCTCGTATAGCTGAGAGCTGGCTGTGAGGCTGCACCCGTGTTTTGATAGAGGCACGTTCAGCTGAGCAGGTTTGATTTTATAAGAAGGTAGAAATTATTCATTGGGATTTTGTATTTCTCACTCATTTCATTTACATACAGAGGGGTTATAAAATCAGCAAGTTGCAACATGTCCTAGATGAATCTAGATTAAACTTAATGGAGATGGGAGCAGTAAGAAAGAGACAAGCCATCAATCTCAAGTATCAGAGAAAATCAACTCCTGTTGTTCAGTAGAGGGGCAGTATGACATTACTGCTTTGTACTTGAAGTTGACATTTCTAACACAGATTTTCTGCAAGTCAGAGATGACGCACACCAGCACTATACTGTTAGCCAAGTATGATGCCTGAGGGCAGTGTCTTCGCTGCCAGTTGATTTAGAGGAAGACGGAAAAAACTCCATGACCACCTTCTAGAAAAGAGCAAGCATTTAGAATTAAAATAGATCTTTTCAGGTGAAGACGCGTAGGAAAGCTTCAGACTACACAGTATATCTAAGTGGAAACACTTTGATTATTAGGAATTGAAGACAGTGTGACAACTAAGGTGACAGATCCTTTTCTTGGTAGCAGAAAAATTTTAGACTCTCATAATGATGTTGGTCAGACTCTTACTGAGTCAGTAACGACACTTTCAAGAAATGAAAAAAATCAGATAGAAAAGCAAGTGGAAATAATAGATCAACTCTTATGTGTATAATATAGGAGAATTTATCAAACTAAAGCCAGTGACTTTCAACTGGCTTATAAAGTGAGTGAATATCAGTTAAGTGAATACTCTTTGGACCTGGAGACAGAACTTGTCTGGTTTCAGAGAATGGAGAGAGCAGCTACTAATCATTGAACCTCTGAATTGGACACCATAATTGCCTTTGCCCTTGTTTACTAGTGTACTAGTCAGGGTTCTCCAGAGAAACAGAACCAATAGGGGTGTATGTGTGTGGAGAGAGAGAGAGAGAGAGAGAGAATAGTTGAGACTTATTTTAGGGTGAGTCTGAAATTAGGTGGAAATTCAGGTGTTGATGTTTCAGTCTTAAATCCTAAATCCATAGGGCAGGCCAGTGGTCTGGAGACTCAGGCCGGATTTTTATGTTACGGTCTTGAGACAGAATTCCTTCTTCCTCAGGAAACCTCAGTGTTTGCTGTTAAGGCCTTCACCCACATTACAGAGGGTAATCTGCTTTCCTTAAAGTGAACTGATTATAAATGTTAATCACACACCCAAATACCTTCACAGCCATGTCTAGACAAGTGTTTGACCAAACAGCTGGACACCATAGCCTAGCCAAGTTGGCACATAAAGTTACCACCACACTGTGCTTCTGTTTTTCTGTGTGTCTTCACGTGCATCGTATCCGTCCTACCGGACTGTGAGCCTCCTGGGAGTGGACACTGAATCTTATTCCTTATTATGCATCTTATAGCACCTCATGCCTGGGGCATTGTTCATTAATACTAGTTGCAGCAGGTTTTAGCATCTGCCACGTGTGACCGTGAGCCACTGTGCTCTGGAGTCACACCCCTCACCTCACAGGAGCAGACAGGAGACAGAAACACACAGTCGACTGGGAAGATGAAAGAAAACAGAAGGAAAAGGATGAGGAAGACAAAGTAGGAAGGAACAAAAGTGGAAAGTTGACAGGAGGAAGATGAAGGTACCACATGGCTAATGAAAGCAGCGTGCGATTCCCAAGCCCCCTTCAGCCAGTTCCTGGCAGAGTTAAGTCCACCCTCAGTTTCTGAGTTGCTGTAGCATTTCTCTCCCATTTTCCTCGTCCTCATTCACCACCTTTGCTCAAAGGGCCACCTCAGCCCATCCCTACTCCGGGTCCTTTCTCGTCCTCAGGACGTTGCTCAGTATTCTTAGCAGAGTTTTAAAGCATCAGTCCTCCAAAGGGACTGTTTTTCAAGCCAACGTCCTCGTCAGCACTGAAAAGCCTTTAGGACACGTTGGTAAAGGAATGTCAGGCCCAGGTACCTGGGTAAGGAAACATTCTGATGCCAGGAATACTTGTAGCATTTTTGAAATGCTGCCCCGTTGCAAGCCTGTCTCCTCTCTGACATCTCCCGTCTTCTCTCATCTTGTAACAGGGTGTTTGCATCAGAGGTGTGTGCTGTCTTTTGGCATCCAGTTTCTGCCTGGCCCTGTCTACTTTTCCTCAAGTGCAGAGGTTAGGGCCTTGGGCCCCTCCTCCTCTCCCACTGGCTTAACATCCACCACTTGCAGGCTGAGACAGTGGACAGGAAATGCTTCCATTTGGGACAGACTTCAGAATGTGGGCGGGATTCGCATAAAAGGAGACGTCTGGTCATCTTTGTGTCATGTTCATCTGCAAGTGATGAACATCCTGCATACACAGTAACACGTGGTCAAGTGTGATCTAGTTCCTGCAGTTGAAAGATTTTTCTTTCAACTGTGTTGTATGGAAGGATAAACCAAGGCAAATGTCTGAAAGGAGCAATCTCAGACTCAGTTCACAACCTCAAGTAGCTTTTGGTTATGCAGACTGTTTAAAATGTAATTCAATCCCTAGAGAGAAATATAAGCCTATTCCTTAGGAAGGAACTTCACCTTAGTCTAACACGAATCACTGCGATGGAAATTTCAGTCATTCTACTGTAAACTTCTTTCCAGTGTAAGAGTTCTTTTTATAGCATCCCTGAGAGAGCGCTTCTGGGTGCTTCCTACTTCGGGAGGTGGTAGGCTTCTTGCTGTTTCATTGTTAGAAAGGTTGTCATATGTGAAGTCTGCCTGCCAGTAACTTTCATGTATTGGTCTGGCTCTGCTTGAGAGAAACACATAAATGTATAAACTTTGCTGCTTATCAGAGGCCTTCCGGTTTTTGCAAACATCTGTCATGACTCCCCTTAAAGCTTTTTCTTTAACTTAAATAGCCTGATTCCATCGACCATTACAGAGACAAATCAGCTTTCGGTTATTCAGCCCTCTTCTTCTCTTTCTGGGTCATTATATTTGTCAGCACGTATCACAAAACTTGGTACCCAGAATTGGACGTGACATTCCAGTTGTACTTTATGATTCTGGCCTTCATAAACGAAAACTGTATAAATTATAAACTGAACTATAGTTATAAATTCTACTCTGTTAATTTGTCCTAAGACAAACTACACATTTTAAAGCAGGCACACCTTAGTTCATGTAAAATTCCCAGATCTTTTTCACCTGAGCACACATCTCCTTAGACCTGTTGCACATTTAATTTTTTTTTAACCTAACTGCAGGGCTTTACATTTATTCTTAGTTTAGTGTATTGATTTTGGCCCACCTTACTCTTAAGTCAAACCTTATGAAGCTAGAAGGCTTTCAGACCTGGTAGCTTCTCTTGTTTATCCACACAAGCCTTGAGAGCAACTCTCAGATTACTAACCTAAGAGTTGCCATCTGTAGAAATCAAATTTAGAATTTTGAGTGAGCATTTGAGAATTTTAATTAATCACTAGTAACCACAAGTAAACTATATCCTATCAACTCAATGGAATATTTTGCACCCATTAAAAATATTATAAGGAAAAATGAGTAGAAATACGGAAAACATCTGGTACAGTGTTAAGTGGAAAAAGTATATAAAGTTATGTACTGCTGTTAATACAACTGTAAAATTATATGCACGTGGACAAAAACTAGATAATGTATAAAAATAGTTGTGGAACATTAGTAAAACATATATGACATTTCTTTTAAAAATAAGTTTGCTTATTTTGCAAAATTAATTAAAAAATAATTTTTTAATTATGCAAATTTAAATTGTAAGTTTCTTCTCTCCCTTTTCTGTGCCCTCTCTCCACTGCCCAAATAAAATCTATGTCTTTGGCTTTTCTTTTTTTTTCCCCCTACTAACATATTATAATGTCATTTTATTAATTGACAAAGACTTGCAGTGTGATTTATGGGAATAGATAGGAGTTCCCTGATCTGTGATCACAGAAAATTTCTCCCATGGCTTATGTTAGAATTTTTATTAATTCTTTATTTTTTCGTTTTGAGAATGGGTCTATAATTCTAAGCACAACATTAAGTCATTTCTCTGTCTAACTTTCACATTTAGGAGTGCTTTTACCCTATTTGGTATGTCTTTTATATCGTGGTTTAAAAAATCACATCCAGTGCCATTTTATTGCTTTGAAAGGATTGCCTCTTCAATCTAAATCTAAGATAATATTCTAATGAGCTTCCTCAAGAGAGGTTTTTTAAATTAGTAGAACAGTTTCGTCATAGTGTATGCTGTTCACTAAATTTGTAATGAATAAATATTTGAAGCCATAGTCATAATTTTTCATGCATATGATACTGTCTTAATAATTCTATTGTGGCTATGTGCTTTATTGATTTTTGTGCCACTTCTGTGGCATGAATGAAATGTATTATCCCACTTAAACCATTACGGTTTCCTTTCGAGTTACATATTCACTACTTGATCTTGTCATCAAGCTTATCCCATTTTCTGTAATGTGGTGTTCAGTCTTAAGATTTATTGCCTTAGTACTCAGTGCTGTATAAATCAAAATAGGACAGGTAAATTCAGATCAGAAAAGTTGGGAGGAATAAACAATAGGCAGTGAAATTTTTTTTAAATCACTATTCTAAATTAGTATGTGTTCTGATCCGGAGATTTGGGGGTTTCTTTTTTCTTCTCAAGATGTACAGGAATGAATTGTCATCGTGCATTCTGGAGAAAAGAGGAGGGCAAAGCTTGACAAACCTAGCCACCATCTTTGCTTGGTCTCAGAGCTGAGGTGTAGAGAGCTTTGTCCCACACCCTTCTCTTTGCTTCTGTGACATTACACTCCTGGCTTTCTTCCCACCATTTTGCCATTTCTTTCTAGGTTCTTTTTAAAAATATTAGAATTCCTTAAAGCTTGATCCTAAAGTCTTCTTCTCCTTTCACTTAAACTCTTACCGTAGGCATTTTTGTCTATTTCTATGACTTTCCATGTCACACAAGTGCCACTACTTCTCAAATGGATAACGCCAGCTGAAATTCTGAGCTCCAGTCCCATACTGTCAGCCGTCTTCATGCTATAATCACCACTCACAGCTCTCACAGGCCCCATCTTTCAGGTGAACTCTTAACCTTTCTCCATTAACCTTTTCTTTTAGTCTCCTCCATCTCAGTAAATGGTGTCTCCATCCATCAAGTTACTTTCGCCCATCCCATGAAAATCTTCAGCATTTTCATTCCCTCACCCCCTACATCCATCCTGACTCTATTCATTTCATTTCTGTATCCAAAATGTAAGTAGTATCTGCCTTCTTTTCTCTGTGCCCACTGCCAGCCACTCTAGCTCAAACTGTCTTCTCTTACACCTAGACTGAGAAAACCTATCTGGTTTTTCCTCCTCCAGTCTTATCACTCCCACTCCCACTCCTAATGCCTCACCTAGCAAGCATGTTCAGGCACTCTAAATCCAATTACTGCTCTTCCTTGCTCGAAACCCTTCAGTGGATTCCCTTTGCCCTGAGGATGGTACATCCTCTAGCCACACCAGTTCTTTTATTGTCTAGGATTTGCTGACCCTATTTCCATCTTTAGGCTTTTTACATGCTCTTCCCTGTCTAGAATGTTCTTTCCCCAACTCTGTATTTCTTACACTTGTTCCTTCCTCAGATTTTCCCTTATCCCCAAATCCATTGTTATACTTAATATTGTACTATGTTTTCTCTCTCACACATGTTCTTTCTCTCTCTGTCTCTCTCAGAGTAGACTCTAAGCTCCATGAGGGCAGAAAATATATGCTTTTTTATCCACTAATCCCTAGCACGTAATATCATACTTAAGTATGCAACAGGTGCTTCATATCTGATGAGCACAGATGCTTTAGTTTATTACAATTAACTTTTTTGCAGACTAGCCTAGTCTAATAATGACCACTTCTTCAGCGATTACTTGACCAGAAGCAGTAAGATGACAATCCTGTTTTAATGCTACTATATCTTCAAAATGGCATTCAAGGTAGCATCATTAGATAATGAAGTATTCTTGTCATACTTTCTACAGATATGCAGTAAAACTGCCTGCCAAAGGAAGGCTCCTTAATTCTTGAATATGTGAAATTGCATTGCTTTTTTGCTCTCAGTTAAATATTTTACAAATTTTCCACTCACCTTTTGGATTTATATGGTAAACCATGACCATCAAAGCAATATCAACATGGTTTGAAAGATGACTCATAAAAATGCAAAAATATTTTATCTGGTGGCTCTAGCTAAGCAGAAAAAACTCAGAGGAAGCAGTAAGCTTATTTTACGTTAAATTTTGTCTCTTGAAATTTAAACATAATACTATACACCATAATCATATACAGCATTTCAAATAATTTGAAGCTAGAACAGTTCTTACAAGCTTTACCACCCTCCCACCGAAAAGTTGTCCTTTGGCATAAATAAATTGTGGAGGCTAGTAGCTGTCATAGTAGTAACAGAATGAAGTTTCAGAAATATAGATAAGAAGTAAAAAAAATATATCACTGTGTGTATTAAAAATTCTATTTAACTTCCTTTTTAATTCAAAATTACCTAGTAGAAAAGCAAATATATTCATTACACTATACCTAATTGGAAACATTTAGGAAAATATTTTCAGTGTGTTACTTATAAGAATATTGGTAAGATTTATTGAAGATCAACAGTAACATTAAAACCCTTCTCAAAATAAATTGTTATACTAGCATGACATAGTGATTGGCACTAAAATGTCGCCAAGTCGCACTGTACAATTTATTGTCCAGAGGGAAGAAATGTAGATTAAGTCAGTAAAATATAACAAAAGATACCTATTAACTAAGTAAAAAAAAATTTTAAACTGGTAAATTGGATTTAATGAAAATTAAAATTCTCTGCTCTTCCAAGGACATTGGTAAGAATAATGATTGCGAGAAAATATTCAATGTACATATATGTAAAAACACTTCCAAAAGAAGATATTAAAATGGTTAATTAAAAAAAGGAAAATTACACGTTACAGATAAGTAAAATTTTAGTCTAAGAAGGATATTATGAAGATTTTTCCATATGGAAACAAAATAAGACAGAAAGGAAACAACAATATGAAAGTCATATTTGATCCCCCAGAGTGGTAATAGATCTTTTTTTCCACCAAATGCTCTTGGTATAGATTTAATTGGTAAAGGAGGCACTCAAGTCTTAGTTAATGTACCTGTGGTGTGTAGGTGTAACAAGAGTTCCCGAAGATGAACACTCTAAACAACAAAATTAAAACTTCTCATGCAGTTTAGGCAATGTATGGAGGATTTGGAATGGATACAAAATCCCCAAGTTGGATGCTCTTTCCCTGGGGCTGCCATTTGCAGGGAATTTCATGTACATATTCAGACATGCAGACCTGCATCACTGCTTATTACAGAAATATTCTTGGTTACTGAATGTCTAACAGACTTAAATATACAGGGTTTCCCATATATGGAAGAAAAGTGATTTCACCCATTCTCCATGCCTTGGCACGTCACGATTCCAGCCTTACATTTATTTGACTTCCAGAATTTAAATAGGCAGTGATGTAAATCAGAAGTTAGTGTTTCACCTACTGGCAGTAAGTAACTAAATCATTGTACTCATGATGAGAAAGGTAAATCCTTTTCAGTTTGGCCACAGAGTGGGAATGACATTTACTCTAATCCTATCCCTCTAAGTGAGATTGACAACAAATTTATTTCCATCTTACAAAAAATGAGGAATTGGAGGAGAATATGGAGAAGTTAAATGGTTTGGCAAAGATCACACAAGCTAGAAGTAGAATCCAAGTCTCTGGAGATCAGAGTTTCATCTTACTGAATGTCACAGCATTATAAAGTGAGAAATGCGTCTCGCTATATACATGCGCTCAATGAATTATTCTCAATAGATAGCTCCCCCAATTTTAAAAAAATTTTATGTTTTGAGATTTTGAAATTTCAGTTCAATCCTGTTATTTTTTTGTTAATTTTTAAATATTTATTTATTTTTGGCTGCATTGGGTCTTCGTTGCTGCGTGCAGGCTTTCTCTAGTTGTGGTGAGCAGGGGCTACTCTTCGTTGCGGTGCACGGGCTTCTCATTGCGGTGGCTTCTCTTGTTGCGGAGCACGGCCTCTAGGTGCAGGGGCTTCAGTAGTTGTGGCTCTCAGGCTCTAGAGCTCAGGCTCAGTAGTTGTGGCGCACGGGCTTAGTTGCTCCGCGGCATGTGGCATCTTCCCGGACCAGGGCTCGAACCCGTGTCCCCTGCATTGGCAGACAGATTCTTAACCACTGCGCCACCAGGGAAGTCCCTATTAACTATTTTTGTTTTTATACTCAGAGCAACTCTGTGAGGTAGTTAATATTGTTATCTCAATTTTATAGATGAGGAAACTGATGCACAGAGGAGTTTAGTACCTTGCTAGAAGATGGTAAAGCCAGTATTGAAGCTGAAATTATTCTAGCTGTAAAAGCTACACTTGTAACCTTATCCTGCCTCCCAAGAAGCCTTTTAATAATAGTATGATTTTAAGTAACTTTGCCCTTGAAATCATTTCAGCCCATCTTAGAGCCCAATACAAATCCAATATTATTTGATGATTATACATTTTAAACTATTTATGTTTAAATTCTTGAACTTCTCTACCCACTCAAAATTTCACTTGGAGATAGTTTATAAAACTGGCTAAAATTCAAATTTGAACTGTGGACTGTAGAAACAGAAGAAACTCAAAACTGTATTTCTTGGTTCTCTAAATTCTGTAGGTACCATTTAGTCTGGTTTCTACTCTCTAAACATGCAGTGTCTCCTGTTTTTCAAAGCTACTAATCCTTATAAAAGTTTCATAATGTTGTATCCCAAATGTCTAAGTTAGGTTTTAATTTTTGCTATAGGTTTGATAATTTTTCCTTCTCAAAGTAAAAAAAAGATACAAGCTATTCTCAAAAGGTTTTTAACCAGATTTCACAAAGTAAGCATTTATAGGCATATTTTCAAAGTAACCCAAAGGATATGTTTTACATTTTAGTTACCACTGGGAAAAGAAAAAATAAGTGCAGTTAGCAGCTGAATATAATTTCCAATAGTGACTAAAAGTCTTATAGCTTCCATGTTACTCCTCTGTTTAGTGACTAACAATTGAGTCGTCCTTCTAACTTTGAATAAACAAATAAGCAGAAGCTTTCCTGGGGATTTAGAAGTATAGTTACCATCTATATATGTACATTTTTTTTTTACAGGTAACATTTCCATCAGCTTAAAAATGTTTGTTATTTTTAAGTTTATTCTTGGTGTATCTCATGTTGATACCAGTAGTTCCTTTTCCTATGTGCATTTATTCTTAGGTAGCGCATACTAGAAGCCAATAGGAAGCTCAGGTCCCTGTCATGCATGGCAGTAGCAGTTTTACTGTATGGGCTCTACATCCTGGCATGCAGTGCCTGTGGCAGCACTGGGAGTCTGGGCAAAGAGCAGTGTGTGTCTTGTTGCAGTGGGTCCACCTTTTAGGGTATACGTAATGTCCTTTGGTCCTCAACTTCCAAAATCACGTTTGAAGATAGGGATGCAAGTACATATAATAACATTTCAGTATCATTTCTATAAAATGTTAGAAAATAAAAGAAAGGTTAACAAATTAATCTAAAACCAGTAAATAAATAGCTACAGGTAAATTTACTTCTGAGTGCGCAGTGAAAAAAGTGCATTTGGGGAATATTGTTCGTAGTTCAGAAGATTGTAATAGCCTCAAGATTCCTCTTACTGTCCTTCAGTGGTCAGGTGGAGAGCATCACTATGAATTAAATACGGGTCAGTAAGACACAATGGGCAATCATCTGTTCTGTGGGCTTTTTAATTCTTGCTGTTTTCTTGTCTTGCATAACAACATATTACTGTAGCCGGCAAGATATTGAGGCAATGTGTTGTGATAGGAAAGGAAAGGAAAGAGCTTTGATTTTCCTTCCTTTTTTTAATATTCTTTCTCAAGAAGTGCTGCCTTGATTTTTGTGCCTGACACTAAGCAGCAAATGCAAGAGGTATCCAATCTACCAAATTTTGCATGACTCTTGGTGTGACTATGGTAATGTGGTATTTCCTGTTACCATGGTTTAGAGATTTTATTTTACTCTCACTGTCCGGTTTTCTAGTCCCTCCCTTCCTCTTGTGAATATAATAATGATAATAGTAACCTGTTTATACAGTGAATCTATATACATTAATTACTTGTGGTTCCACTGAAAGATGATCCACTTGAGCTAGAAGTGTGACTAAACTCAGAGGCATTGGTTGCAAACTTGTAAATGTAACTCACGTATATATCTTTTCTTTAAGTGAGACCAAAGTCAGTTTGGCTTCAATTTGCAATGCCTTTTACAGCCAAAATGGTGGTGGTTTTGTTCTGCTGTCATGGGAATATTAGCCCAAACAGTAAAATGAACTCTTAAAATTGTTGCTTTGTTAACTAACTCAGCTCTGGTGTATTTGTAGTCTTGGATTTGAATTTGTTGGCACATGGCTTGAATCACTGCTTTTTATGTATTGGGGAATGTACACACTTATATGAGTCAGTGTTCTTTAACTTGAAAAATTAAAAAGAATCAATAAGTAGCCTTTTCAGAAGGTGATGTGGCCTTATTTGTTTACAGCATGTGGAAATTTGACATACCTCCCCATAACCAAAACCATAGAACTCACTTTCCCATCACATGTACTACAGCATTCTTTAGCAGAATGAAGCTATGTATTATGCTGTATGTATTATCATGGTATTCCTAATCTGGTTCTGGAGGTGCCTTTTCTGATTTCGTGTATTTACAGAAGCTGATTTTCCCTCTTACACAATCAAATGACATTTCTTCCGATAACCTATACTTGTATAAATGCAGTAGTTATTTCCTTGCTTATTAATATTTGTTATTCAAATATTTTTCTGAGGAGAGTTCAGTTTTCATTTTCTTTTTAGATATGTTATCTCACTAAAAATATCTTTTTGGTGTTGTCGTTTCAGCCTTGAATTTTAATTCATTGTTGTTTTAGACAAACTGTGATGTTCAAAAGTTACAATATTACGTAGAACTAATTATCTTCCTCCTTGAATGTAAAATACCACTGAAAAAATAATATGAAAATGAGAGTTATTATACATTAATTCATTAGACTAATTCACTAAATACCACTAGTCTTTGGCCTAAAAGAGATGGTTTTTCGTGGGACATTTTGTTTTTCTGATTTTTCTCTGTAGCAGATATCTCTGTCCTTATTGTCAGTGTGGACGAACAGAGCTCTGGTGTTCAGAATTGGGCGAGTTGTAGGTGATAGCAGCAGGGTAAGACCAGTGTTCCAATTCACCAAGTTTTTTTCCCACGAGGCCTAAGAGTAATTTTTTTTATTGTGTATTACCAGTGACTGTGGTCTTCTTTTTGACAATCATATTATCCACATATCACTTTTTGTCCCTGTATCCTCTAAAAGCAATGGTTCATTTATAATTTTTAGTAAGATCCGTCTGGATTGTGCATTCTTTTTGGTTAATAGATGTAGATATACCTAAAAGCCCTACTTTTAAGTTGTGAAGTCTGTCAGGATTCACATACTCTTTGATGTCAGTGAGTATGGTGAACCTTATAGTAGTGTAATAACAAAAACAATTCAAATTTGAATCGGATGGATTCAGTCCATAAATAGGACAGGTGGGTGCATGGGTGATCTCAGGTAGGCTTTACTGACTAAAGTGACTCTTAAAAAGTGATTTGAGTTAAGAGATTTGGCGGATTAGTAGGTTGTTCCAAGCGTAGGGGTTGGCATGAAAGAAGATATAGGCAAGAACAGGCGAGAAAGACAAAAGGTTCATTTAGGAGAAAAGAATAGGGAATGGGACAGGGTGTGGGAGGAGATGAGATCAGACATATAAATTGGGAAAGAGTTGTGGAACCATTTGGGGACAAGAAAAAAGTTGTACTTTAAATGTTGAGAAAGCCAACACTCTGATTAGAAGAAAAGGTCTCATGAACTTACGCCCCCAAAAGAAAGAGTGGTGGCAGTTTACTGTGTTTCATTGTTTAATAAGGAAGACAGTGAATGGGTGGAGCAAAAGTGAAGTGATTATGAAGTAGATGGCCATATAATTTATCATTCAAACCAAGACACTTAATAGAGTGAAAGGGAACTCTGCCTGATAGTTCCAGTGGGACAAAATGTATAAACTGGGACTGTCCTGGGCAAATCAGGACATATGGTTCTCACATTATTATTGAATATTTACTTGGAGTTCATTCATAGATCACAAAGATAGGAAGCATTAAAATCCTGAGCTTTGAGAGCGCTACACCGTAATATTCCTTAACAAAATAAAGTGTCAGTAGTTGTATCAGATTCTGGCCCTGACTAGCAGGACCCATCACTGAGGTTGATTTATAGATATTGGCGTTTCCATGGCGTTTCCATAACATGATGCTTAGGTGTTGAGTCAGGCCTAGACTTGACTGCTAGTTCTGCCACTGAGTAGCTGGTAATCTTGAGCAAGTAAGATGGGGATAATAGGGAAACCTGCCTCTCTAGGTTGAGGTCAGATTTAAATGAGATGATGTATGCAAAACACTTAGCACAATGCTAATGTCACATACTAAGCAACCAAATTCTGCTATTATCGTTTTTCCCATGATTACTACAGCCACCACGACTATTTATATATTGATGGTTAGCATGTTTTCAATTTAAGCTAATTTAAAGTAACAAATACTGATGTTGCTGGTAGCTTTCTCCCTTTTATTTGTAACGACAATTCAGTAATTAAAGAAATAAGTTTGGAAAACTATTTTTCATTCCAGCTTTAATATAATGCAACTCACATCTCACCTTCTATCTATCTCTGCCAGAGGTAGACAGATTGTCACAGTCATATTATTGAATACAGTAACTCTCATTTTGTATTCAAGTAAGTCTTAAAAATGTTTTCAGTAGCATTGTGGTTTTCAAATCCAGTTCCTGTTCTGCAGCAGACTGCTGGCTGAAGAGTAATCATTTAATTTTCTGTTTTAGGTTAAAAAAAAAAAAAAAAAAAAGTTAAACTTAGTTTTTGCTGGGGGTGGGGTGTGGTCTTGGCAACTAAAAATAATGATGTGTTTTAGATCTTTTATGCTTTAAATAATTCTTTAGAGAGGTTCTTGAGATTGTTACCAGTAATGCAACTTGAACATGCCCTTCTTTGGTCCATTTACATTTATTATTACTTTTTCCTAGAATGCTCTTTCCCCAGATATCTACTCAATTCACAACCTCACTTTCTTCAGGTCTTTACTTAAATATCACTTCCTCAGTGAAGCCTTCTCTGACTACCCCATCCAAAACCAGAGCCTCTCTCCACTTTATTTATTCTTTCTTTAGCTTTATTTTTGTAAAGGACTTATTTCAGAAGCACTGTGATCATCCCCATACCTCTGAGATATATATATTGCTGGAGTAATTATAAACTCTAACCTTATAAACCAGGTTATAGAATGTCTGATCTTTTTGGTTTGGAGTGAGTTGTGTGGTAGCAGTGGCTAAGGGTGAAATAGCAGCACTGTTTTCAAGTATAGCCCTCCAGAGGAAAGACAGAAGTAAATGTCTTTTTAAACAGAAGAGAGAGTTCCTACTGCTGGTCCTTGAGACTCAAGAACGCTAACCTGCCTTCTGGTTGGGAGAGAGGAACTGCCTCATCTTAACCACCTCCCTATGTGCATTAGTCAGCTCAGGCTGCCGTAACAAAATCTCATAGACTGGGTGGCTTATTTAGCAGAAATTTATTTTCTCACACTTCTGGAGACTGAAAGTTGAAGATCAAGGTACTAGCAGGATTGATGTCTGGTGAGGAGGGCTCTGCTCTTGAGTTGCAAATGGCTGCCTTCAGGCTGTGTGCTCATGTGAGCTCTTCTCTGTGCCCACCTGGAGGGAGAGGGAGAGGGAGCTCATGTCTCTTCTTTTGAGGACAATAATCCTCTCCGATCAGGGCCCCACCCTTATGACCTCATTTAGCCTTACTTACTTCCTTACGCCACATACAGCCACACTGGGGGTCAGGGCTTCAACAGGACTTTTGGAGGGACACATACATTCAGTCCATGACATGCTGCCTCCCAAATTATTTCTGTTTCTGAGTTTAGTTAATTAAACAACCACTTTTTGAGAGTCTTTTAAATACATAGGCACTATGCTAGGTACCAGGGAGGCCAAAGTGAATTATTCCATGCTCAAGAACTTCATATTTTAGTGAGGGAAATAAACATGGATACAACTAACTAGAAAATGTGATTGATGTTTTTTCTAAGATTGAAGGGTGAGTAGAAATTTGCCAGGCAGATTTTTGTAGGAAAGGGATGTAAAGGCAAAGAGGTTAGTGTGAACAAAGGCATAGTGTATTCAGGAAATGATGAGCAGAACAATGAACAGTGTGTGGAATGAAGTAGGGGGTGATGGACTTGAACTAGAAATGTAAAACTGCTTTGTAGTGTTTGTCTTCCCTCATGGTGTCACAACATTATCTGAAAAAGTAGAGAGTACCTAGTATGTTGATTTCTACAATGAAGAATAATGAAAAAGACTAGGAATGACTGGCACTTATAATCTACAAAGGAGACTAGTAGTGCAAATAAAGTAGAGTTAGTACAAGGCATGTAATTAGTGGGATTATTTTGAGGGAGTACAGTTTCCACACAGATTGAACTAAGTGTGAACTTAGTGTCATATTTGAGAAATCAGGGTGAAATTTAAAATACCATGATTATTAGAGGTGGGAAAAATTGTACAATCACAGCTTAAGTAAGGAAAAATATTAGATTAAAATTCTTTGGTTTTCTCCAATGTTCCTTAAGTTTCTATATAAAATTTGTAAAACTATGTGTTTTTTTCCTATAAATATTTAAAAATCACTATTCACTTCCCACCAAGATAGAGTAGCAAAGAGTGCATTTACCCTTCTACCTGAAACAACAACAAAACAGACAAAATATATGAAACAGTGGTTTTCAAGACATTGAGCATGAGGCAATAAAAGAACTAATCCCTGAGAGATGGGAAACAAAAGGAAGCGATCCCTGCGAAAATCACAGCTTACTATCCTAAGAGAATTTCTTGACCACTGCTCAGAATTACAGCTAATAAATCAACAAGTCGACTCACAAAAAACCCTCAATTAATCCAAAAGAAGACAGAAAAAAAAGGAAAAGGGAAAGAAAAAAGAAGAGATGGGACAAATAGAAAACTAACAGCAACATGATAGACATAAACTTAACCCCATCAGTAGCACTGGTCAAAAGCAAGAGGGAGTGGCTTCAGAGCATAGACTCTCCAGGAATAAAGGAAGCCATTTCATAATGATCAAGGAGTCAGTTCATCAAGAGGACTGTTAGAATCCTAAATGTTCGTACCCAATAGATAGCAACTTCAAGATACATGAAGCAAAACACTGATAAAATTGCAAGGAGAAATAGACAAATCCACAGTTACCGTTGGAGATTTAAATATCTCTTTCTCAATAGTTGATAGAAGGAGTAGACTGAAAATGAGCACGAATATTGAAGACTCAGACGACACTATCAATCAACTTGACCTAATTGATATTTATAGAGTACTCCAACCAATAACATCCCAATACACTTTCTTCTCATTTGCACACAGGAACATTTATCAAGAAAGATCATATTCCCAATCAGAACATGCCAGAGCTACGTTCCAGACCATCAGAGTCCTGCTATGACCCTGACTGGTTAACGTGGTGAACTTGACTCATGCCACAATATCAGTGGGTGAAAATGGTTTAACGTGTTAGCTTGCAATGCTATTGGGGCCTAGACTGGACTTTCTAGGGCCTTATATAAATGCAAAAACTGAACAGAGATATCTTTTCTTTTCCCCCTCTGGCTTAGATACTAAACTTACACATAGATCTCTGAGAGAAAAAACAGGTTAAAAAATAATTCTTTTATCTGGTTTTAAAAATTAAGGAGTTTTTGTTGTTGTTGTTTGTTTGTTTTTGCTTTACATTCTCATTTACTAACACTCTAAACTGTAAACCATTTCTTTTTTTTTTTTTTTGCGGTACGCGGGCCTCTCACTGTCGCAGCCTCTCTCGTTGCGGAGCACAGGCTCCGGACGCGCAGGCTCAGCGGCCATGGCTCACGGGCCCAGCCACTCCGCGGCATGTGGGATCTTCCCGTACCGGGGCACGAACCCGTGTCCCCTGCATCAGCAGGTGGACTCTCAACCACTGCGCCACCAGGGAAGCCCTAAACCATTTCTTTTAAGTAGAACGTGATTCATGCTGAAATTAATAGTATTTACCTGCTGAAGGGTTTATACCGAAAGGAAGAAAAGAGAAAATGTATTTCAAGTCTTACTAGGTATTTTTTCTGAAAATGGTGCTTTTTCTTAAAGGTCTAATTTCTTATTATATTTCATTTAGGTGAGAGATAGAACTTGCAGATTTTCCAAATTTAATATTAACTTAGAATAAAACTTATTCACAAATTTTCCCAATAAAAGACCATATTCTGTGCCATCAAACAAGTCTCAGTGAGTTTAAATGAAAGGGTTCCAGTCATGGAAAGCATATCCTCTCACCATAAAGGAATCATAATAGAAAGCTCTCTGGGAAATCCCCCAAGATTTGGGAATTTAAAAACATACTTCTGAACAACCCATGGATCAGGGGAAATTTAAAAAGTAGTTTAGACTAAATGAAAATACAACAAATCAAAATGTGTGGGATGCCACTAAATCAATATTGAGAGGGAAATTTATAACTTAAAATGCCTATGTTGGAAAAGAAGAGAGGTCTCAAATCAGTGACCCCAGTATTCACCTTAAGAAACTAGAAAAAGAAGAGCAGATTAAACCAAAATGAGGAAATGAAAGATAATAATAAAGGGCAGAAATCAATGATATAGAAAACAGAAAAGCAGAAGAGAAAGTCAGTAGAACCAGAAATCATTCCTTGAGAAGATCAATAAAATTGATATACCTCTAGCCAGGATTGTATGTTCAGTAATTTTATACTGTATCCTGGACATATGAATGTTATGTTGTAGAGACTTTGGATTCTACTATAAACCAACTGATCTATTTCTGATAGAACATCT
This sequence comes from Globicephala melas, assembly GCF_963455315.2. NCBI lineage: Eukaryota > Metazoa > Chordata > Mammalia > Artiodactyla > Delphinidae > Globicephala > Globicephala melas. Next base: position 5,826,609 of record NC_083326.1, on the reverse strand, counting down.
TCTCTTTACTGGAGAATCAGGGATTAAATGGTAATGCATTTATACAAAAATCAAACATTTTAAATTGGAATGTAAGTATAGTACTGAGCTATTTCAAAACTGGTTTGCCAGGAAAAGCACACTTTTCGCTTTGAGTTGTTCTCATAAAATCTTCTTAACCTCTACCCTTGACTTTTCCTGCCGGAGCACATCTCTTTCTTCTAGAACATCCATCTAACCCCAACACAGCCTTGACTCCCGATGCCTTGCTCAGTTTCATGACATGTGGCATTTCCAGTGATTCTCCAAAACAGAAACTACGGTCTGGATTCAGCCCAGAGAGGTACTGTGTTTGGTTTTGCACAGTATGTTTAAAAAGTTAGCATTTGTTGCTAAAATATAACAGATAAACGGAATAGCTGGTAACCCAGGGCCCACATTTCTCCATGCCAATAATCAATTGGAACTGACTGGTGGCTTTTTCCTTTGACTCCCTATTAAGTGTTTTTACACTAATTGAATTAATTTAATCATCACGGGAATTCTTGTTCAGTAGCTTTCACCATCATCACCAACACATGTAAGGAAATTGAGTCTCAGAAAAGTTAAGTAACCAAGTTCACATAGCTAGAAAGTGGAGGACTGGTGTTTAAACAGAAATGTATCTGAATTATTCTAAATGCCTTTCTTTATAACATCAAAAACAAGGTAATTTTTATCTGGCATTTCAGTTGAAAAATCAATATCCATAAATATTATATGATGATAGCTATAGAGCCCTGGATAACAGGTTTATCACATTATTTAAATTGTGCAAGGTTAAAATTTACATTCATCTGTCAGTTTTCCCTAAATTCCTTAAAGCTGGATTTAACCCAGGCTACTTTCTCATTTCTAAAATGTTGACATTTGTTGTTTGTACTGTCCAAATTGGTTACCAGTAGGTAATTGAGAAATATATTCATTTCAACACTATTTTCCTATTTATTTAAATACTTTAACATGATTCCCTTCCATGAAAATAACAACTAATCACTGCCAGAGAACAAGGATGGGCGCTGATGCCTTTAGTTTTCTGTTTTCAAAAGGAGCACAGAATTTAAACTTTACTTTGAATGAAAATTGTTCTTGATTTAGATAACAATTTATATCTTTCATCAAGAAACAAATGTCTCTTCCCTGCAGAGATAGACTTGTATATTCTAGCTTAATAAATATTTACTTTTTGTCTGAATAGATTAGAGTCTTTAATCCCAGACTGTTTGTGTCTATCTAAATAGTATTGTTATCAGACTAGAGCTGGTATTTCCAGTTTTCCACACACAGACTACTTGACAAATAATTATGTTACATCTATTCTACAAAAGTCAATTGGAATTAAATACTAACTTATTCTTTGGGAACATTTATGGCATAGGTCATATACCTTATTCAACTAAAAGTAAGGAAAGTATTAACCTCCCCACTTTAGATTAAATTTTAAAAGAAATTAAACAGGTTCTTGTTTTTAATAAACTATCTTTTCCCTAAAGCTTTCATTTTTAATTGGGCACTGTCCGAGAAAATTAAAATCAGGGGCACTCTTCGTATGTCTGCAGTGAATATTGGTCAGATGCTCTTACCAGTTGTAATTACAGCTCAGTGAAAAATCTGTGTGTGGCCCAAAGATATCAAGCTTCAGATTTTAGGTACTTGTAGCAAAATATAGTCTTGTACATGAAGACATTGACATTGTTACGGAATAGAAGGAACACTGGATTAGGAGTCAGACCAGAATTATTCTGTCTCTCAGTACGCTGTGTGACCTTGGTCAAGTTATGTTTTTCTTCTTTTATCTTTCCTCAAAGCCCAAAGAAGGGATCTGTATTATATCTTTAAGATCCCACATATAATGTACCATTGCCTTTCAGTGTGTTGTTAATAGGATTGCATTGTACAAAATATCTCCCAAGAATGGGATTAACTATAGCTATATAGCCAGCAGAGGGAGCACAAGGCATGAATTTATGTCTGGATTTTAGGAAAATTGGGGGATTGGTGGGGGTGAGGGTCATATGGTTAAACATTAACCACAGTTCTTAAAACAGAAGATTATTTTTTATCAGGTTATGTTCAACTTGATTTGAGCTATGATTGTGTCTTGAAATGGTGACATTTTTATAACTACTGATAGAATTCTACCTCTGTAATTATTGGTAGTTATAATAAAGAGCTGTGTTCTAAAATGACATTTAATAATGGTTATTTGTGAAGATTACTGTGGTTTATATTCTGTATTGTTAAATATATTTAACAAAAAAATCATAATTTTTATCATATCAGAAATATTCTGGTTGATACTGTAATAACTCTGCTGTTTGAACTTAACCCAGAGTTAAAAGGGACTGTGGCTTCAAATATTACAGGCTTTTAAAAGTCCTGTTTAAGTAATACCTCATTTATCTACCATCCCTGGAATTATGGATTTCCAAATATTTTCCAGATAACAAAAGCATGTTTCATAAAAGTACTACCTTAAAATGGTTTAAAAGTATTTCAGATAAGAGATGTTGCTATTGCAGACTTTCTCGAGTTTTTAAGTACAGGACCTTGTGCACATTTGAGTCTTTTTCTTGATACTTTTGTTGCTGTGAACATGGACTGTTGTACTGAAAAGTAATGGAATTCTGAGTTTGCTCCTACTTTGATGTCAAAACTCTCTTCTCTTTTTTGGTTACGCTATTAACCATTTTGGGAAACCATCCTGGTTTTCCCGTCTTCATTAATTTTATTATTTAGAAGTTTTAGCTGAGGAAGCTAATAATTTAGCTTGTTGATAGTTGTGTTAAATCAGACAAATAAGACCTTGAGTTAAGTTCATAGCTTTTGTTTGGGCACTGATAACCACTTCTTGCATGGAAATCTTTTTTTTGGCTGTTTGGGTTTTTGGTTTTTTTTAATCTTTATTGGAGTATAATTGCTTCACAATACTGTGTTAGTTTCTGTTGCACAACAGAGGGAATCGGCCATACACACACACATGTCCCCATATCCCCACCCTCTTGAGCCTCCCTTCCATCTTCCCTATCCCACCCCTCTAGGTCATCGCAAAGTACCGAACCCATCTCCCTGCGCTATGCTGCTGCTTCCCACCAGCCAACTATTTTACATTCGGTAGTGTATACACGTCAATGCTACTCTCACTTCGCCCCAGCTTCCCCGTCCCGCCCCATGTCCTGAAGTCCATTCTCTACGTCTACATCTTTATTGGCTTGGGTTTGTCTCGGCAGGTAGGAAAGGGGGCTGCTCCTCTATCTGAGAATGAGTCACGGTAGAGGAGGGTTTCTTATGAAGTTACTATGAATACGTATTTGGTTTCTTGGTTATTCTAAAAAAGTATTTCTAAACTTTAACTCAAAGTATATTTTATCGACCACCAATCAGTCAGTGGATATTTTTCTTAAAAGGAAAGTGGAGAAGGAAATAACTAGTCACTGTGTATACATGAGAGGCATTGCAAAGGAGTTGAAAGAAAAGAAGAGGAATGGACATCTGTGCCCTTGAAACTGTGTTCACAAAAGAAATGGAATAAATATACAAGCAAAAGATAAAGGAAGATGTATGTTAAAATGTGTAGAACAAGTATAAATTAATAATTAAGTACACAAGGGTTGAAAGGAAGTTGAAATAAGAGGATAGAGTTTTTACAAATCTTAAGATTTTTAATAGTAATGAGGCTGACAGATGTTGAGAAAAGGCACTTACTAGTAAGGACCTGTAATTCCAATTAAGACTTCCTGTTCCTATAGCCCTCCCAAAGACTAATTGTATTTGCTAAATTAAGATTACGGGCTAAGCAAAAAGAAATCTTGAAGTTCTAGCTGGGATCCTCAAATTAAGGGTCTACCACCATCTTCCTGATAAATTGTTTACAAGAGTAGGTATCCTGGGACTTTTCTGGTGGCGCAGTAGTTAAGAATCCGCCTGACAACTCAGGGGACACAGGTTCAATCCCTGGTCTGGGAAGATCCCACATGCCATGGGCAACTAAGCCCGTGGGCCACAACTACTGAAGCCCACGCGCCTAGAGCCCATGCTCCACAACAAGAGAAGCCACCACAATGAGAAGCCCGCGCAGTGCAACGAAAAGTAGCCCCCGCTCGCCGCAACTAGAGAAAGCCCATGTGCAGCAACGCAGACCCAACACAGGCAAAAAAATAAAATAAATAAAAATTTAAAAAAATAATAAGAGTAGGTATTCTGCATCATTTTCTAAATACAGTTATTAGTGTCATGTTTCCTTTGACTATCTTTGTAAAATCTGACATAGAGTAAACATACTTCATTTGGTAGGTTTCCCCTGGGAGGAAATTTCTTTACACTTAGGAAGTGCCTTACAATTTGTGATAATAACTTATAAACTGTTCACTCTGGCTCCTCTTGTGTTCACTATGAGATAATCCCACTTTTCAAATGAATATTCTCATTAGATATCATTTCAGTCCTAGTTGTTGCCATAAATTAGTGACATTTTGCTACAGAATTTTTGTTTTTAAGTGGATAGGTTTGCTGTCTGCTCAGTGTGCAGTTTTTTTCAAGGGACTAAGAAAGGGTGTCAGAAAAAGGCAACCTAATTTCTTTCAAGTCAGAAGATGCATTTCTGTTCTTTATAGAATATATTTTCTAACAGAGAAAATACCATAAAACTTCTAATAAACTTGATATCTTTAGAATTACATACTAATTACAAAATACTTTCTGTCTTGTGCTGTTCTTGAGTTTATATACGGATATACATTTTTAAGTATGTTAGCCATGAAAGAAGTATAAAGTGAAGTGAAGACTAGGGATAAAGTTTTTCTTTTGAGATAAATTACCAATTTTCAAATTTAGTTAGGTCATTCTTATTCGGTAGCATTTCTGAGCAAATTTAGTCAAAATTGAAAAAAAATCTGCTAAAGAAAACAACCTTTTTGCATTATGTCCACTTATTAGCAGTTTTCCACTGAATTACTTCAAAGGTTAAAAACATGCAAGAAGTTTTGCATGCATGCCTTTGTAAAAAATAAAAGTAACTGTTTTTAAGTTAATGATAGATTATTTTATTTCATGCACTTATATTTTTGTTAATATAGTTACCAGATCATGTATTTTATCCATTATTTTCAAAATATTTTTACTTATAAGTCATGTAACATTATTTTTAAGGTTGTTAGTGATCTTTCAGTTTTCCTTCTGTGTCTTCCTTATGTTGTTGCTATAACCAGGGGAAATTCAGTTCTTGAGTTTTAAGAACTCAAGTTCTTGAGTTTTTTTTTTTTTTTTTTTAAAGAAACTGTTTAGTTACATTGTTGGTCATGTTGCATGACATGCATACAGTGCAGATTATACTGGACATTGTAACCATAATTTCATGTTCTTTCCAAGATGCCTTTTGTGTTTTTATGGCAAAGAGATTGGATTCTCCAGTTGCAATTCAGGATGTGCCCTGGCTTACTAGATTTTATAAATGGGTGTCTGTATCTTTTGCTTGTACTTCAGAGTTTTTGAAGATGAGTTACTGCCTTTTCCTTAGAGTGCTGAAACATGGAATAATGTAGACCTGGTGGAACACGTTGCACTCAGTGTGGATGGACACATCTTCCCGTGCATTGTGCTCCGTACTGCTAGTCCACTAAACATTTGCATTGTAACAAGCCTTACTTGAAAATCAACAAGCTGGTGGTGCTGAGGTTTCTTATTTTGTACTCTACCTTATATACCACAAAAATCAATGCCATTTTAGCACTTGTCCTGGATGGAAATGAATTTCAAACTAGTTATTATATATCTAAAATAATGTTTATGGTTATTAAGTCAGTTACATGTGAATGAATGGGCGGTTTGCTCTAACCTTGCTTCTTTTTGTAAATGTCAGTGTTTTTAGCAAAGATAATTATGTAGTTGGTTGTCTCCTTCATCTTAATTTTAGATGCTTAAAAATAAGATTTTTGTGTTCTAAAAATAAACAAAGACCTCTCATTTCCAATTTTGTAAGGCAGGATTATGGATATCTTTGAAGTTTCTTTTACTGGAGTAAGAAAGATGGAAGAGAAATAGAAAGACATTAGTAGCAAGCGTATTTTCAACCCTGTTATATGTAGAGCACTGTAAAAAGATCTACAATCAAGGCTGTACGTGAACTTAGCATTTGGAGGGAAACCATATTTGCTATACATGTATATATTTTACATATGTATGTGTGTAGGTGCATAGCAATTCAATAGCATAAAACAAACAAATAATTAGGAGTACGTAATTTGATAGAGAGGAAAAGCCTGGGAAGTTATTTTTTTTTTCTATTTCTGTTATAGTCTACAAATATAAAGGGACACATTTTATGAAATGAATTTGTTCTAGTCTTCATAGACTTTGAGTTTTTAATCACTCAGAAGTGTTTTAATCCTCAGATTTCCCCCGTGTTTATTAGAGCCATCCACTTCTCCCTCGGCCTTTCCCCCGGCCTCTGATTTGATCTGTCTTTGACAAAGACTACAGGGAATCTTGTCTTTGCTCTGCTCGACTCTCTCTGAATAGATGGAGGGATTTTTCACGAGAAGCAGACATATATATAAACAGACCAATATTTCAAAAGTAGTAGTCATCGGGCTTCCCTGGTGGCGCAGTGGCTGGGAGTCCGCCTGCCGATGCAGGGGACGCGGGTTCGTGCCCCGGTCCGGGAGGATCCCACATGCCGCGGAGCGGCTGGGCCCGTGAGCCATGGCCGCTGAGCCTGCGCGTCCGGAGCCTGTGCTCCGCAGCGGGAGAGGCCACAGCAGTGAGAGGCCCGTGTAGCGCAAAAAAAATAAATAAATAAAATTAAAAAAAAAAAAAAAGTAGTAGTCATCATCTTCAACTCCCCTACAGCTACACACATCTACATGCACACACTCCAAGGTGCCTCTTCCCCACTCTCCCAGTACAGGTCAACAGTCATTTCATGCTGCATCAATAGAATGTTTACATGGTTATAACCAGATATTATTCACAGATGATCCGTATAGTATAGATGATCCATATAGTTTACTTTCTTAGACAATTTGTCTAAAAATATCTTCAATCTTTAGCATAAAAATTTGGCAGGGTTTAGAATTCTATGTTCAGAGTCATTTTCACTCTGCATATGGAAGGCATTGCTCATTGTTTTGTAGCTGTTAAGATGTCTAATGCCCTACTAATTCTTGACAGTTTGTATATGGCCCTCCCTCCTTCTTTCTCTCTCTCTCTCAGTTTTTATGATCTTTTGTCTCCAGTGTTTTAAAATTCCAGTCATATGCTATTATGCTTTGTTTTTAACTGTTTTCTGGATTCATGGAGGGCTCTTTCAGTTTGGAAATTCATGTTTTTCATTTTTGAGAACTTTCCTTGGAATAATTCTTTAATAATTTCCTTCTTTTCCCCTTCCATTTTCTTTGCTCTTTTAAAACATTCTGTGTTAAACTCTGTGGACCAGTTCTCTGATTGCCATTTTCCCACTATTTTCCATCTCTTTGTCTTTTCTGTTCCACTTCCTGGGAAAGTTCTTCAAATTTATTTTTTAACTCTTCCATTGAATTTTTCATATTTACATTTTCCAAAAGCTCTTTTTTGTTCTCTGATATTTCTTTTTGTATGACTTCCTTCTTGTTTCATAGTTGCAGTGTATTTACTTTTTCCTTTAGCTTAGTAATTGTAACATTTTGGGAATTTCATCTCCTCCCTGCCTTTTCTCTGTTTCATCCAGGTTCCTTTTTTCTTTTTTCACTTGTTTGTCATTTTTGTGGCTTTTTCTGGTGATCTTTGGCAGAGTTGATATTTAAAGTGAGCCACTAAAGAACGAATTGGAAGTTCTCTGTGCTTGGGTTGGGCTTTTTTTTTTTTTTAATAAATTTATTTATTTTATTTATTTTTATTTTTGGCTGTGTTGTGTCTTCATTGCCGTGTGCGGGCTTTCTCTGGTTACGGCGAGCGGGAGCTACTCTTCGTTGCAGTGTGCGGGCTTCTCATTGCGGTGGCTTCTTTTGTTGTGGAGCACGGGCTCTAGGCATGCGGGCTTCCGCAGTTGTGGCATGAGGGCACAATAGTTGTGGCTCGCGGGCTCTAGAGCGCAGGCTCAGTAGTTGTGGCCCACGGGTTTAGTTGCTCTGCGGCATGTGGGATCTTCCTGGACCAGGGCTCAAACCCATGTCCCCTGCATTGGCAGGCAGATTCTTAACCACTGCACCACCAGGAAAACCCCTTGGGTTGGGCTTTGTTGGCTGGTGGCTTCATCTCAGAGTGCTCCAGCTGGACTAAGTTTTTGGAGAATCCCCAAATGTTGGTATCTTTGGGTTCGTCTCACACTTTTTTTTTTTAATTTTTAATTTTAATTTTTATTTTTGAGCAGCACTGTGTAGCTTGTGAGATCTTAGTTCCCCGACTATGGATTGAACCTGGGCCCACGGCAGCGAAAGCGCTGAGTCTCAACCACTGCACCGCCAGGGAATTCCCCACTTTTTATTTTCTCCTGAGAGTAATCCTCCCGTATTTTTCTTGAGTATACACACCTCACTGATGGCATTCTCTGAGCTTATCGGGGGATGAAGCCAGAGGTTTCAGTGTTCAGCATCTAGGCTTTTACTTAGTCGCTTTCAGTGTAGTGCTCCCATCCTCACTTGGGTGTTATATCCGTAAGTCTAGAGTCTGCCTGCTTCATCCTCTGGAGAGTGAACACCTCTATTCTTCTGCCAGGATGGAGGGAGGCATTCATTGGGCTGAGTGGGAGAGGGGAGGGGACTGAAAGTCTGACTTTGTAATACAGACTTTCAGTCAGTCTTCCTGTTTTGGGCCTCATCTGCATCCTACTTTCTAATACCTGGTACTTTTAAGATCTGTACCTTGCTGGAGTTCTAGAATATAAACTCGTTAGCGTCTGGTCTTCCTTCACTTCCAGCTTAGGTTTCAGCTTTTTCTAGTCTCTCTTCTGCTCTCTATCTATACTAGTCACTGAATTTTCTCAACCATTGCCATGGCTTTCATTCCTGGTTGTATGTTTACAGTTCCCAAATGCATCTCTCTAACCTAAATCTCTTTCCTGAAGCCAGATGCACACATCCAAATGTCTAGTCGAAACTTTCACTTGGATAGTGAGTACGCATCTCAAACGGAGCATATCTAAGAGGGACACCTGATGATCTCCCTGGAACTACCCCCACCCCAGTGGATAATCTCCCATATCAGTAAATGGTATACCTACCCTTCCATTTGCTTACGCTAAAAACCCTGATCATATCCTTCACTCTTCTCTTTTACCTCAAATCCAGGCTGGCAACAAATCCTTTTGGTTTTGGCATCAGCTGGGTGTGTATACCAAGGAAAGATATTGGAGGATAGCTCTCAGGAGAAACTGAAAAGTGTAAGACAATTGTATTTCCAGGTAAATGGGAGAGAATGCTTTTTTTTTAAGTGCAGTAAAGATATGGAAAGGAGATATTTGCCTAACTATAAAAATCTCAGGTATTTGTGTAAAGAATCAGAAGCCAGACAAACTTTGAAATTTTAAGCTTAGCAAAAGTACTTTTCAGGGAATTTCTACTTTGTATTTTATTCAGTGAACCAATATTGAGTACCTGCTATGCACCAGGTGTCGTTCTAGGTACCAGGAATATAGCAGTGAGCAAAACAGGTGAAAATCTCTGCCATGGTGGAGCTTACATACTAGTGCAGGATCAGAAAACTTTTTCTGTAAAGGACTGGATAGTAAATGTTTTAGGCGTGGCATATCAGATTGTCTCTATCACAACTGCTCAGCTCTGCCATTGTAGCATGAAAACAGCCATAGACAGTACAGGAATGAATGAATGTGGCTGAGACCCAATAAAACTTTATTTACAAGAACAGGTGGTGGACCAGATTTGGTCTGTGAGCTGTAGTTGGCCACCCTGCACCCTCTGTTCTAGTGGATGGAAGCAGTAAAAACATATCAGTAAAGCATATAGTATTTTATAAATTGATAAGTAGTATGGGGGAAAAAAATAGAGCAGGAAGGAAAATAAGGCATTCCAGGGTTGGATTATGATCGGCTTCAAAGAGTAGGTGACATTTGGGCAAAAACTTCAGGATGAGGGAGTAAGCCATACCAGACTCTAGCAGGTGTGAAAAAGGAAAGGTTTGTCTTAAGGATACTTAGTAGAGAAGAGCTCACAAAAGAAATGCTGGAGATGTTGGGAACCTCAGAGACTTGAACTGGGGAGTCAGCACCTCCAGGGCATATTCTCTGCCCACCTCCCCCTCTCCCTTTCTTCCTGTGTGTCTGTGTCTATACGCCTGTTTGTGTGTTGTGTCTATGGTCTGTCTTTCTCTTTCACTCTCTTAGCTTAGGTTCATTCTCTCCTTTTATACGTGGATTTTCTCCACGAAACTAAACCATGACCTTACATCTCTACAGTCGTCTAACCAAAGAGGAGAAACAGTCTTTCTCACCATTCCTAGTTAGAAAAATCCTAGGCAAAGTTTTCAACTGGTTCAACTTAAAACACGTATCCATTGACCAATCTTTGTGACCCAGGGGATGGGGTATTATAACTGACTCACCGTGTGCCATGAACTCACTTTTTTGGGGAGAGTCAGTTCTTTTCCTAAAAGAAGTAAGTGGAAGTGAATCATGCTGGGCAGGAAAAAAAAAAACAACAGACCACCCCAGGTAAGAGATAATAAAATAAGGTAGTTATGAGTACCGGCTCTGAAGTCAGATTACCAAGGTCTAAATTCTAGCTGTTCCACTTAAAAGCAGCATAATCCTTGGCAAGCTAATTTACCTCTCTAATGCCCTAGTTTCCTCTTGTATGTTGTGATGATAGCATTAATACCCTTTTTATTAAGCATGTTGTATGTTAATTTAGTTAAAAATATGAAAGGTTAGAAAGGTGCATGGCATAGAGTACATTCTAAGTAAGTGACAACTACTGTCATTCTTATTATTTATCCTCAGCATATAAAAGGATAACCAGTGGGATTGGCCCTAGGAACGTAAGGCTGCGCTAACGTACCATCCCCAATTAGTACAGTCTACTGTATTAGTAGACTTAAAACTGTATGGTCATCTTTATAGGTACAGGAAAAGCATTTGATGAAATTCAACACCTATTCATGATGATAAGAAAATTCAGTTAGCAAGGAATAGCAAGGAATAGAGGGGAATTTCCTCAACTGAGGAAATTCTATGAGAAAACTTACAGCTAAAATCTTACTTAATGGTAAAAGACTGAATGCATCTTCCCTAGGATCAGGAAAATAACAAGGATCTTCACTCTCACATTTATTCATTATTGTGCTAGAGATCCTAGCCAGTGCAGTGAGTCAAGAAAAAGAAATGTTAATAATCCAGATTAGAAAAGAAGATCTAAAGGTGTTTTTATTCACATGAAACATGGTCATATGTTTAAAAATCCTAATGGGGCTTCCCTGGTGGCGCAGTGGTTGAGAGTCCGCCTGCCGATGCAGGGGACACGGGTTCGTGCCCTGGTCCGGGAGGATCCCACATGCCGCGGAGCGGCTGGGCCCGTGAGCCATGGCCGCTGAGCCTGCGCATCCGGAGCCTGTGCTCTGCAACGGGAGAGGCCACAACAGTGAGAGGCCCGTGTACCGCAAAAAAAAAAAAAAAAATCCTAATGAATCTACAAAAAATCTACTAGAGTTAATAAATGAGTTTAGCATGGTCGTAGGATAAAAGGTCAGTATATGATAATAATTGTATTTTGATATTCTTGTGATCAACAGCCAGAAATTGAAATTTTAAAACAATACTATTTACAGTAGCATAAAAAATACGAAATAACTTAGGAACGAACATAGTAAGATACAGGCAAGATCTGTACAATAAAAGCTAAAGCACTGCTAAAAGAAATTAAAGAAGACGTAAATAAACAGGGTGATCCCATGCTCGTGGATCAGAGACTTAGTATTGTTAAGATCCTGAAATTGATCTATACATTCAAGTAATCCTAATCAAAATCCCACCAGACTTTTTGGTAGAAATTGATAAAGTTGATTCTAATAACATTTGTATGGATATAAAAAGGCCCTAGAATACCCAAAAGCAATTTTGACAAAGAAAGCTTAAGTTGGAGGACTAAGAATACCTGATTTCAGGATTTACCCTCAATTACAGCTAGAGTAACCAAGATAGTATGTGATAGCTTTTTAGACCAATGGAATAGAATAGAGTCCAGAAATAGACCCATTCACATATGGTCAATGCAATTTTGACAAGGCTGCCAAGGTGATTCAAGGGGTGAAAGGGATAGCCTTGTCAACAAATGGTTCTACAACCATTAAATATTTACATGCCAAAAAGCCCAATAACAACAAAGTGAACCTTGACTCTTACCGCATGCCATACATACGTATGAAGTCCAAATAGAGCACAGACCTAATTATAAGAGTTAAAACTATAAAACTTCCAGAAGAAATTATAGGAGAAAATCTTTGGAATCTTGGGTTAGGCAAAGATTTATGATGCAAAAACTACAAATAATTTCTTTTTAATTTCATGAATTGGACTTCATCAAATTTTAAAACTTTCTTCCACTTCCCATCCCTCCCCCCAGTATGGGAGAGGTTGTTTACAAAAATAAATAATACCTGATAATGAGATACAAAGTAAGGAAATGTAGGTCCTTTTCTCAGGGTAGTTAAGATCTTTGTTTAATCTTCATCAATATGTTAAATTCTTCCTTTAGTTTTATAACCCACCCTACTCTGTGTTGTACTTAGGGTATATTTTCATATTTATAGTTTATAGGTCATGAGAGACAGCTGCCTCTGAGTAGACTGTAATTTTATCTCAATGACAGTACCCAGATGTTTAAAAAATGGTACTACAACCAATTTGATGTTTAGCTGATAGCAAGGTCAGAGAGCACACACTTCCAGTTTTACGATAAATAAGTTCTGGAGATATAATGTACAGCATGGTGATTACAGTTAATAGTACTCTAGCACATCCTTGAAAGTAGTTCGGAAAGTAGGTCTTAAATGTTCTAGCCACAAGAAAGAGATGGTAGTTACGGGATGGGATGGAGGTGTGAGCTAAAGCTGTGGTGGTCATCATTTTGCAATATTGTATGTATCAAATCAGCATGCTGCACACCTTAAACTTTCCCAGTGTCATGTATCAATTACATCTCAATAAAGCTGACCAAAAAAAATACCTGATAACGGACTTGTGTCTAGAATATATAAAGAACTCTCACAACTCACGAAGAACAAAAACAACCCATTTTTTTAATAAATGGACAAAAGATTTGAATAGACACTTCAACAAAGAAAACATGAGCACAGGGAAATTCACTAGGGGATTGCAAACTGAAACCACAGTGAGATCCACTTCACACCCGCTAGAATGGCTAAACTTAAAGACTGAAATATCAAGTGCTAGCCAGAATGTAGAACAGACAGCTTGGCAGTTCTTATAGAGTTAAAACAAAGAGCATACAACACAGCAATCCCACTTCTAGGTATTTATTCAAGAGAAATGAAAACATATGTTCACGTAAAAACTTGTACGAGAGTGTTTATAGCCTCTTTATTCATAATGGCTCAAAACTGGAAGCAGCCCAAATGTCCACCAACTGATAAATAAACAAATTGAGGTTCATTCATACAATAGAAAACTACTCAGCAATAAAAAGGAAAGAATTACTGGCACACAAAACAATGTGGATGAATTTGAAAAACATTATGCTGAGTGATAGAAGCCAGACACAAAGGAGTACATATGGTATGATTCTATTTACATGAAAGCTAGAAAAGGCAGAACCGTAGTGACGGAAAACAGACCAGTGGTTACCTGGAGTGAGGTCTCGGGGTGGGCATGTTGGAGGAGGGACTTGACTTCAGAGGGGCACAGGGGAGCTTCTTGGGGCAATGGGAATAGTCTCTGTCATGATTATGGTGATGAGTCACCTGAATGCTCGTATTTTTCAAAACTCATTGAATTGTCTACTTAAAATTGGCCAACTTTATCATATGGAGGTCATTCCTCAATAAAGCTGATTAAAAATAAAGTAACCAGGGCTTCCCTGGTGGCGCAGTGGTTGAGAGTCCGCCTGCCGATGCCAGGGACGCGGGTTCGTGCCCCGGTCCAGGAGGATCCCACATGCCGCGGAGCGGCTGGACCCGTGAGCCACGGCCGCTGGGCCTGCGCGTCCGGAGCCTGTGCTCCGCGGCGGTAGAGGCCACAGCGGTGAGAGGCCCGCGTATCGCAAAATAAATAAATAAATAAAAAATAAATAAAAATAAAGTAACCCGCAGTGTAAGACCGTATTTAAATGTCAACCGAGTGGTAGAGAAGTTAGTATGGTTCAGAGGCAGGGTGGGCGCAGGTTAGAGAAATCTTTCACAGAGGGTAGGGAGTTGTGCCTTGAAAGAGAGGCAGCACTTAGATGGGTGGAGGGGGCAAGAAGGGCTTCCTGCATGTAGAAAGAGTCCGTGTCTGCAGAGGAGAGAGCCCGAAGCTTGGCGGAAGGAGATTTGATGTCTAGCTGGAGCTCTGCCTTTAATAACCTTAATAATATTTTGTGTTTCTCTGCATTTAAATAGCTCTTTAGGGTTTGTTAAGAACTTTTGTATTCACTACTCTACGGAACTTTGACCTTGGATGAAGTACCAGCTCTGTAGCTGAGCTTCTTCATCTGCTCCCATTGTAGTGTGGAGTTGAGGTGCTTCTCATTTCTCTGGTGACTACTGTTTGAGTGTGTCAGCGGGAAGGACTGGGGCATGGAGAGGAAGTGACTGCAAGTTGTGAGGAATGTCTGCAGTTTTCAAGGAGGGAACTCCATGCCACCCCGCAGTAACTGACCTCTGTCTGCGTTGCCTTCCCCGTCAGGCGGTTACTCTTAACTCTCCTCGCCCCAGCGCCACCTGTTTGCTCACATCCCGCTTGTCTCTCAACCACCAAGGGCCAGCTTCTGCCTCCTCCTCCCCACTGAAAACAGTTTTGAGTACAATAACCGTTGATTTCTTTCCTTGTGTCACATCCAGTGACTTTGTTTCTTTTTTTCAATCCTTCTTTACCTTTTAACAGTGGTGAGTGCTCCCTCCTTACGATTATTCTCCTGACTTAGAGAAGAATGTCTTTCTCTTCTTGTTCTTCTGCTGCTAGCTCTTTGAGTACCCTTTACTGTGTTTACCCTTTTAGTCTTGGTGTTTCCCACATTTCTGTCTTTATCTCTCTTGTTTTATATTACATGTTTTCCTTGGGTGATCAGATCACCTGTACTTTTATGATTTCAACTGATGCTAATAGCCCTTAAATTTCTTACCTCTCTCCTGAGCACCAGATTAGTATGTCCTGAATCTGGATATTTCTTTTTTTCTTAAATAAATCTCTTCCGGGGCTTCCCTGGTGGCGCAGTGGTTGAGGGTCCGCCTGCCGATGCAGGGGACATGGGCTCGTGCTCCGGTCCGAGAAGATCCCACATGCCACGGAGCGGCTGGGCCCGTGAGCCATGGCTGCTGAGCCTGTGCATCCGGAGCCTGTGCTCCGCAACGGGAGAGGCCACAACAGTGAGAGGCCTGCGTACCGCAAAAAAAAAAAGAAAGAAATCTCTTCCAAATGCAACTTTTTAAAAATTAATTAATTAATTTGGTTGTGCTGGGTCTTATTTGTGGCTAGCAGGCTCCTCAGTTGCGGCACATGGGATCCTTAGTTGTGGCTTGAGGGCTCCTTAGGTGCAGCTCACCAGCTCCTTAGTTGTGGCATGCAGGCTCCTTAGTTTTGGCATGTGAACTCTTAGTTGTGGCATGCAGGATCTAGTTCCCTGACCGGGGATCGAACCCGGGCCCCCTACATTGGGAGCACGGAGGCTTACCCACTGTGCCACCAGGGAAGTCCCTGAATCTGGATATTTCTAACCACCTCCATCTGGATATTGCCGAGCACCTCTGCGTTTTGTGGCAGAATTGTTAAGAGCACAGCTCTTGGAGCTCTTGAATTTGTCTCCTGACTCCACCACTTAGTAGCTATGAGCCTTAACCATAGCCTCAATTTCATCATCCCTTCAAAATAAAAAAAGCATGGAGAATAATAGCACATCTGTCAGATGATGATCTGATGAACAGTGTCTGATGTGCAGGAAGCACCCTGCCACTGAGCTGCTGCTGCTCTTGTTTTCTTTGAGGCACAGCTCTTTGTCTTCCTGGGTCTTCTCCCTACTCTTTGGCTCTTCTTCTGTATATCCCTGGCATGTTCAGTCACATCCTCAGGCAGCCACTAAGTTTCCCAAACCTGAGAGTCACCCATGATCCCCTTTTTTCACTCTGTGTTGCCTCCTTTGCTTTCCAAATAGCTCATATTTGCTTCAGTTCAAGCCCTCCTCACCTCTCACTTTTAGCGGTGTAAAAGTTACCCAAAGTATCTTTCTGTCTCCACTCCTGTTCCCTTGCCAGCCCCTGTCCATCCTTCCCATCCTCTTGAGGAGCCAAGGAATCTTTCTAAAATGAACGTAATTGTTATATACTTATACCTCTCTGCACAGGTATGTGGTTTTCAGGTTCCGTGACAGGGCCTCTGCGGCCACCACTAGATGAGAGCGCGTCAGGGAGAGATAGAGGACAGAGATGAGCAAGGTTGCTCCATCACCCCTCCTGCCCGTCCCTGCCCCCCACCTCCCACCTGGACACCAAACATAGCAGCTTTGCTTCTGTCCCTCTTACTTATCATTATAGTCCTGCTGTCAGAAAACACCTCTGGCTTTCAGGATGAAGTCCAGGGTCTAAGTAAGACACAAGAGGCACTTTATGAACTATTCCCGCTACTGCCCTGACCATATCGTGGTGCTCCAGATACTTTATGAGTGTGCGTGCTGTGATGTTGACTGCACCCACAGTGTGCAGATTTCTCTGCCTACCCTCATGCTCTTTTCTCTGCCCACATTACCTTTACCGTTGCCTGATTTGCTTGGCTAACTCCAGATTGTTCCTTAAGATTCAGCTCAGGCATCACCTCCGGAAATGATTTCCTGTCCTTACTTCAGGTACAGTCAGGCAGCCCTCATCTTTGTCCCCAGTGCAAGCCATACTTGTCTCCATCACCACAGTGACAGTAGAACTTCTGTGTAGGCATAGCCTTCTTGACCTGACTGCACCCTCCAGGAGCACAGAACAAAGATCGTGTGGCTTCTGCTTGTTGCTGTATCCCAGGCAGACAGCTCTCTCATTCCCTGGCATGTAGTAGGTTCTTGGTAACTGTTTGAGTTACTGTCTGTCTCAGTGACTTAGTGCAGACCTCTTGCATGGTCTTTAACAGGCCCATGCTGACCTTGCTAGCTTCATCTCTCACCATCTCGAACCCTCTGCCGCAGTGGACTTGCACTTTTCTGGCCTTATAAGCTATTGGTACTTCCCTGAAGTCTCTCTGTGCCTTTCTATACACTTTTCCCCCTTTCAGAATGGCTCTCCCTCCCCCTTTACTTTTCCCAACAAGCAAACCCCCTAACCTTCAAGGCCACCATCAAGGTAGATTTCCTCTGTGAAACGTACCTAGCCTTCAACTGTACTCCCATGGCACTCTCTTCAGACCCATGGAGTTCTCTGATTTCAGTATTGTAGACGTTTTTTTCCCCTTATTCCATTAGACTTGATTTCCTTGGGGGCAAGGAATCATGTCTCTTTAACTCATTTTGTAAGACTGTAACATTAGCTTCTTACTCCATACAGAAAGGTCCAGGACTTTTGATGTGCCACAAGCAGCCCTTCGCAGTCTGTCTTTAAACTGTCCTCATCTCCTGCCACCAGCTGGGCGCCCTAAAGGACAGCCCTTGGCAGCAGCCAGTGGTTTTCTGAGCACATTCCAGGTTGGACTCATCATACGTATTTATATGCTTCTTTCTTTTGTGAAACGCTGGCTTTGGCCGGGGCTCTGTTTTCTTCAGGATAGTGTGTTCTTTTTATTCCAGTTTTTAAAATGTGTAATATTTCAGGTATACACCAAAAAACCCCCAGTAATATAGCAGTCACCTATGTATATATGCAGTATTACTGAAAGAACATTTTAGAGAGAGAGCTGAACCTCTTATTTCTTCCTCCCTGATCCTATTTCCTCTCTTCTTTCTCAGAGAATAATGACTATCCTAAATGTAGTGTTTATCATTTCCGTATATGTTTTATTACTTCAAATGTTTTATCTGTAGAAGATATGTAATGTTTTGCATGTTAAAAACACTATATAAATAATACCTCATTCACATTCTCTACCAGGGTCCTTGCTTGTAGAACAACATTGTTTTTGAGGATTATCCCTATTGTTACACATAGTTTTAGATAACCTTAAATTGCTACATAGTATGCCATTGTATGACCCTTCCACAGTTTATTTACCCATTCCATTCCTGAGAGTTTTTGTTGTTTTTAAATTTTCACTGTTAAACCAATTTACAGTGAACATTCTTGTACAAAAAGGAAAATCCAGTCTTTTTCTAATTTAAATAAAAAAGTATCCTGAGTGAAGATCAATACACTTGGAATCAGTTTCACTTATGTCCAGAATCGGAATTACCCCTTCCATACAAACATCATGTGTGTCACTCACTCTAGCATTTAGCTGGGGCTGGTACTTTGAATGCAAAAGCTTTAAGCGAAAGTTACTTTTCTCAGCAATTTGAAAGTCATGTCTCATATAAATTTAGGTCATTTTGCCCTACAAATGCTAAACAGGAGACAAAATTAGAATGTTTTTTAAAAATTAAAAAAAAAAACAACCAACTTTGAGAGCTCTGGCTAGCAGACCTGAGGAAAAAAGCATATTAGATTGTAGAAGAATAACAGCCTGAGTAAGTGTGAATTCTGTTTTTAATTCATGATAGAAAATGGGAGTGACCTCAAATCATCTGTTCTTACATCAACTTTCTTAAAAACAGCTGGGAGCAGTAGCCACAGCTTCTTGAGGTGGACCATGTCAACATTTTATGCCCATAACAGTCAAATTTTCTGTTATGTCCAACTGAAAGAGCTTATGTGTGAATTGCAGCTCTCTTCCTTGTTTTGTCTTTTACCAACAAGGAAAAAGGATTGTTAGTATTCTCTTTTAAAATAAACAAACTAGGCTTTCTTCTCCAAAGGAAACAATATCAAATCCTTTTTGCTTTGATTCCTAGGACTCGTTCCATAAATTTCTGAAAGTGATGATAAAAGTTACCATAGATTACCTCTGTTGTCCTTCTCTGAAGGGTACACTCTTAGAACACTGACAGAGAAAATCCCAGGTTTATTGAACCCATAAAACAGCTCCTGAGTTCTGGTATTTTGTAAACTTAAAGTGCACTGCTGTACTTCACTTGTCCCCTTTCCTCTTACTAACACCAAAAAGCTCACTTCCTCCAGGTATATTTATTGCTTTTGCTTTTTGTTTGGGCATCCAATTGATGCCTCTGAGTCTTGCCATGCCCTATACTAAAATCAACCACCAAAGTCCATTCAGTCTCAAAAAACTTCTGAAACGCCATTTATTCCAGAAAATACACTACAACCAATGAAAAGAATCTTACTAATTGCCCTCTTTTATGCATTTCCATGTGAATATGCTTTATGCACTATCCCAACATATTTTTATCTTTTATTTTTCATTGCCTGCAAAATAATTTGCATATTTAAGAATATATACCCCCATTGCAGTTTAGTACTATGTTCAGTTATTCTTTTACTCAGCAGTTTTACTTTATCTATAGTCAGTCTCACCTCAGATGTACTAAAAATTATGTACAAGGGTGTTCATTGCAGTGCTATTTATAATACAAAAAACTGGAAACATTGCAGTGATTCATTTCTAATGGACTAGGTAAATTAAGGTATATCCATATGCTTGGATATCAGTTAACTGGCACTCAATATGTGTTTATTGAACGAATCAAGGATTATATTGTTAAGT
Source organism: Globicephala melas (assembly GCF_963455315.2). Taxonomy (NCBI): domain Eukaryota; kingdom Metazoa; phylum Chordata; class Mammalia; order Artiodactyla; family Delphinidae; genus Globicephala; species Globicephala melas. The sequence goes on along the minus strand of NC_083326.1, from coordinate 5,806,730 downwards.
GGAAAAAGTGCAAGGTACAGAGCAGTACCTATTTTGTGGGAAGAAAACATGGATGTATATGTACAGTATTCATTCATATACATGCCTTGATGCATATAATATTGTTGGAATCATAGATAATAAACTGCTAACATTTGTTACCAGTGGGTCATGGGTATGGATGTGAGGAAAAAGTGTGATGTTTACTTTTAACCTTAAAAAAGAAAAAACAAGCAAAACTAAACCTCAAATAGAGAGGACCCAGAAAAGTAAAATGATTGAAAAGAATGTACATACCCTTACAGATTGAGTCTTTTTCCCTACTTCTTTACATCACTTCCACTTCACTCTTCTCACTGTCCCCTGTTTTGCCTCTGTGCTTTGCCTTCTGTTTGGAAATGCCTCTCTCTTCTCTTGCACAAATCTTTTTCCTTCTTCATAAAAGTCTAACCCTTCATGAAACTTTGCTGAACTATTCCATTTCAAAGAAGTCTCTCTTATCAACGTATGCTTGATCAGTATCATATGATTTCACACTTATTCACTTAGTAATTATTTCACTTATTTTCCTGCTGTATTTGAGTATAGATTTAGAGAATATTCTTGGCTTTGTTACATTTGCTTTGTACACATCCAGCATTACCAATAAGTGTTAAGGAATTTTTTTCATTCATCTTTTAACATGTTAATGTTAAAACTCAATCTAGAAAGAATACTTAGTAGTCTTGTTTTCAGTAATTATCCCATTTAAACCATTTGAAATAAGTAGAGATTTTCATAAATTGATATTCAAATCAATATTCGGTTTAGAAAGATACCACTAAGAAATACTAGAGTAATGATTTGGGCATTAAAGAAGATACTACAGGTCATACTTATATAGAAAAGTACATGGAATCAGAATTGTCTGTATTTTTAACTTGTCATCTAGCCCAAGGAAGAATTCTTTATTCACTAGATATAGTAGCTTTAACATTAGGATCATATAATTATGTGTATTTGAAGCTCTATTATTAGGTACATACACATTTAGGATTGTTATAGCTTCTTGATAAATTTGCCATTTCATCACTATAAAATTTCTCTCTTTATCTCAGGTAATAATATTCTTATCCTTAAGCCTACTTTGTCTAATATTAATATAGCCGCTCCAGCTTTCTTATGATTAGTGTTTATACAATATCTCTCTTGTATCATTTTACTGTTCACTTCTCTGTATCTTTAAATTTACAAGCATGCCTCTTATAAATAGCATGTTACTGGGTTTTGCTTTTTTATCCAGTCTGACAATCTCTGTCATTTAACGAGAGTCTTTAATCCATTTACATTTAATGTAAATTTGTTTTAGACTTTGAAAATTGCTCATTTAGGTCTGTTGGGATGCATCTTAGAATCATCTTTACTCTGGGCTAGAATAGCCCTACTCCTAAAGCGTGGCCTTTCTGAGAATTCAACTGAGTGTTCATGTTCAGTGAGTTTTATCCACTCTGGCTGGTTGGAACTTCAGCATACCTCCAGCCTTTTGTGATCTCCAAAATCTCTGTTCAGTTTGTGGCTCCTGGATGGTGGTTTACTGCCACACCTTATGGGGTCTTTTCTTTGCATTTAGCCAAACATTCAAGAAGACACTGGGGCAGGTTTTGAACATTTCAGATGTTCAACATCTGAAAACAGTTATTTTATGTATTTTGTTCAGTTTTTTTTAGTTGTTTACACAGGGGAGTTATTCAGTACCAGTAAAGTAAAACTCTTATAATACATATGTTTAAAGCCATTCTTTTTGAGAATAAGAATATAAAGCTATAATATAGAATCATAGACTCTGTATTATGCTAGAGAAATAACCCAGTGCACTTATTTGAAAGATGAGATACTCCAATAAAGATGTTAAAAAAATAAAATAAAATAAATAAACCCATGCAGTAAGATACAAAAAAAAGATGAGAAAATTGGGATACAGCAAGCTCAAGTAACTTGTAACAGATTGCACTATGAGTTACTCATAAAGTCAGTCCATATCTCAGGTTTTCTTAATATCTGTCCACTGTCCTGTCCATGATAGTAGTCTTCTGAAAATTCCTCCTCTGTTTGAAATATAATTTGAAACTGGCAAACTTTTATTTTAGAACCCTTATAATTTAAACATTCTTTTCACTTTATTATTTGTTATATCAATAGTATTGTTAATCCTGCTGTTAACACAGGCACGAAAAAAAGAATCTTTTAGAATAATCGACATTCTGTGGAATGTCAATATAAAACCTAGAAAAGGAGACACTTAGTTCTTTTAATATAATTGGGGTTTTGTTTTTTTTTTTTCAGCTTGTTTTCCTTGCTGTCTAAAAAACACAACAAAGTTCTGGAACAAGCCACACAGTCCTTGAGAGGTTCGCTGAGTTCCAATGATGTTCCTCTACCAGATTATGTAAGTAGTTACCTTACTTTGTCAATAAAAAAAATTTCCTTTCATTGCTAAATTTAAAAATAACAATACCCCTCTCTTCCCAAGATCTGGCTGTGATCTTGTTCCCTGAGAAACCTATGATAGGTAAATAAAGGATTGACATCTCAAATCAAGGGAAAAAAATTTTGATGATTATTAACAAGTAGTTGAAGAAAGTCAACCCTAAATCAATGATTGTTAATAATTAGAAATCTTATTAGTCAAGAAAACCACTCAAACTAATTACAGAGAAACAAAAGGAGGGATTTTATAAGAAGTGTGCAAACTTTTCTCACGGAACTCAAGAGGAAGATGTACACCTAGATTTCAGAGAATGAGAACCTGAAATGGAAAAGCCATTGGATTCATTCAGAATAGCCTATCTTGGGACTTCCCTGGTAGTCCAGTGGTCAAGAATCCGCCTGCCAATGCAGGGGACATGGGTTCAAGCCCTGGTCCGGGAAGATCCCACATGCCATGGAGCAACTAAGCCCACGTGCTACAACTACTGAGCCCATGCTCCTAGAGCCTGTGCTCTGTAACAGGAGAAGCCACTGCAATGAGAAGCCCGTGCCCCGCAAGGAACAGTAGCCCCCGCTCCCCGCAACTAGAGAAAGCCCATGCATAGCAATGAAGACCCAGCACAGCCATACATACATACATACATAAGGAATGATAATTCTTAAAATTAGAGAAAAAAAAAAGCCTCTCTTTCTGGGGCATTTAGTTTCTGTTATCTGCTTCTTTTTGCTTCAGTTTTATTCTGCTGCTGCTTTCCGTAGGCCCGTTTTCCCTATTTGCTGACTGAAATAGCAACCCCCACCCCTCCCCCACCCCCTTTCCCTCCCAACCCTTAACATGTCCTTGGGAGTGTCATGCCTTTTGCTGACTTATCAGAGTCCTAATTCTCAGATCCTGGGAGAGAGAATCTAATTGTCTCTGCTTGGGTCAGTATGCTGCTCCAATTCGTCAGTCATGGTCAGCAGAGAATAGCATAACATGTTGCATTTGTTCCCTCCTCTTTAAAGATGAAGAGCTTATTACCACCTGACCTCAGGGGATGATGATGGAATAGAACACAGCACAGGGATGAGCATTATATAATAGGAGGGGGAACTCGTTATGAGTTCCTTTAGGGCTGTGCCACTGTCTGTGGCACCTCTTTGTTTTGGAACATACCTTAGATGAGGATGGTAAAAACTTTCATGTCACGGACCACAGAGGTAGTTCATCCAGTTCTAATAAGGACCTCCCTGTTTGTTTGTCTGGGGACAAGTTAATGAGTTGATATTTAGTAACTTTAGGAGAGAATTTTTATATCCTAAGTTTGAGGTGGTGATGTGTACCAGACAGCCGGAGAATTGTTTTGCTTGTTTCCTGCTGTCATTTGTTTCATTTCTAAATGGTTGTGCTGATATGAGACTGTGGGAACAGCACCCAGTCCAGATATCAGACGCTGATAAACAGAGATAGCTGTGTGCAGCGACAACCTGACTGGTGCTATTTTTCATCTCTTTTATTTATTTATTTAGTGTGGGTGTGAGAGAGATGTTATGATCTGTCTTCCCATTATGAAGTTTAAAATTCCAAAGTACTTCTCTCCTACCAAAAAAATTAGTATCTTTTAAGATTTTCCTGCTAGTTGAATATTCTCAATTTCTTGAATAAAATGAGCATTATAGTTGACTTAATTCTATCCTTGTCATGACTTGTTCTAAGAAAAATAATTCTTTCTAATTGCTCCTTGGAAACCTCAGTTGGGGCCAGAGTGGCAATGGGGATTATGTTTATTAAGAACTTAAATTTTGGTCATCTGTAAGTGTTTTGTCATTTTTATACACATATTATTTGATTTATATAGTATTCCTGTTAATTCCACAAAAATGTGTTGAATGTATGTAGTACTGAGGTTGCCCTAGCAGTATTCTCCTTTAATCAGAGGCCAGAAAATTGATATTTCTTTGAGAAAACAGGTCATATTTAACAGTATTTGCCAATCATGGAGGTGATTATGCAGTGAAAGGGCAAGTTGAACTCGTAATGGACATATGAATTCTGTTGAACTTTACAGGTCATTGACTGTTTTCCTCTTGCATGAAGGTTTCACTGAGTAAAACTGAATTTCTTGAGGCATCCGCTTCCTAGAAATACAAAGAAAATTCCATTTGGAATCTGCCATTGACAGTCCTTATTATAACATTTGTGGGTATGAGACTTTGCAAATCACAGCATTTTCCAAATGGGTTTATGAACTTGAATTTTGCTGCCTTTCCTCGGAGCTAAGTGCAGAGGGTGGGTAACACTGATTCAGTAGTAGTGTTGATAACTATGAATCATTCCTCCTGCCACTGACCTGAAAGGTGATTAAAAAAAACAATAGCAACCTTAAAAGTAAGTACTACACTATGTTCTTCTTTGGTGATAACTCATGTTTTATTGGTCATTCCCATTGCTCAAAATACTACGTATAAGTGAGAGAACATTTGAAACCATATTCTCATTATCATTCTCTTTTAATTTGGTCATTAACTGGGCAAATACAGTATGTTCCCTTTTTCTTCCCCAGAAATTTTACTTGTTAAGTGTCTCTGCCAACAACCATATAAAATTCTGTGTCCTTGACTAATGCTTTAGAAAAATTGTTTGTAAAAGATGGAACAGGAAAACGAAAGGGTCTTAATGCAGCAGTGGATTCCTGAATGTATACTTTCTACAGCAGGATTGAGAGAACTATAGTAGCAGAGTTTGAATAACTGTGTAAAAATAAGGATATGTTTTTCTTCTCACTGTAGTACATAAAGTACTTTCAGTCTACCTAGAGAATTTTGAGTTTATTAAGAAAATGTTTATTCTCATTATACTGTATAGTTCACCAGTCTAACTACATAGACTAACAACATAGAAAGCAAATAGCAAGTTACAAAAACATTAGTATTATTACTTTAGTACAGCCATGTTTGTCTGAACATCTCAGGGGAAACCTGAAGCCTTCAGCCAGCTTCTAGAGAATGAGAAAATTCCCTGACCGCTTAAGGGAAAATAAAACAAAAAATTATACTCAGGTTCTCCATGGGGAGAGAGAATGCTCACTACGGAGAGTGATGAAGTTGTCTAGGAAAGCTAGTGAAGTTCAGTTGACTTGGCTGAGTTTTGGTGTCTTTATATCAGGGTTTCATAAAGTTTAATTCAATGACTAAAGAGACATGAGAGAATTGTTAAAGAAGAATCTTTCAACACTTTTTTTTAATAGATTTATTTATTTTTATTTATCTTTGGCTGCATTGGGTCTTCGTTGCTGCTCGTGGGCTTTCTTTAGTTGTGGTGAACGGGGGCTACTCTTCGTGGTGGTGTGTGAGCTTCTCATTGTGGTGGCTTCTCTTGTTGTGGAGCACGGGCTCTAGGTGCGTGGGCTTCAGTAGTTGTGGCTCACGGGCTCAGTAGCTGCAGCGCACAGGCTTAGTTGCTCCGCAGCATGTGGGATCTTCCCGGACCAGGGCTTGAACACGTGTCCCCTGCATTGGCAGGCAGATTCTTAACCACTGCGCCACCAGGGAAGTCCCAACATTTTTTTTTAATAAGAATAAACCTCTAAAACAACTTTGGTCATATAAAACAGAACCTGAATATAGACAATGAAGCAAAAATAATAAGTGAGTTATAGTTGCTTTTTAACTATAAACATGGCTTTTAATTATGACTGTTGTCACATGTCATGTAACCATTGTTTCCCTAATTTCTAACAATTATCGTAGCAACTAGTTGAGATGAGAGGAATCTAACTTTTATTCTAGGTGGAATCATAAGGAACCAAAATTTATTGCCCCATGATCATCAAAGAATTTTTGAACCTTTTCATAGGACCAACTTTCCCATCTCATTCCAAACGTAAATGCAAAGGCACAAGCGAAAAAGACCCTGGCCAAAGGGTAAGGAGCCAAATCAGAAAAATCAGCAGAAGTATAAACAGTAACTAAGCGTTTATCATCAACTTGCTAAAAGCAAGTACAGTCAACTCCCCCCTTAGCCACGATTTTGCTTTCTGAGATTTCATTTACCTACGGTCAACAGCGGTCCAAAAATATTAAATGGAGAATTCCAGAAATAAACAATTCATAGTTTGAAATTTCACACCATTCTAAGTAGTGTGATGAAATCTCTCGACATCCAGTTCTGTCCTGCCTGGGACATGAATCATCCCTTTGTCCAGCATATCCCGACCATTAGTCACATAGTAGCCATCTGGGTTATCAGATGACTGTTGCAGTATTGCAGCGCTTGTGTTCAAGTAACCCTTATTTTACTTAATGACCCCAAAGCCTAAGAGTAGTGGTGCTAGCAATTTGGATATTCTCTTACTGTACATAATTCATGAATTAAACTTTATCGTAAGTATGCATGTATAGGAAAAAACGTAGTATACAGTTGTCCCTTGGTATCTGAGGGGGATTGATTCTAGGAGCCCCCGCATATACCAAAATCCAAGGATGCTCATGTCCCTTATATAAAGTGGTATAGTACAATCGGCCCTCCATATCTTCAGATTCTGAATCTGAGGATTCACCCAACCACAGATAGAAATTTCCATCCAAGGTTGGTTAAATCCACAGAAGTAAAACCTGACAATATGGAGGTCCAACTGTGTATTTATTGGAAAAAAATCCACGATGTGGTGTAGGATGGTGAGTGATTGCTGACGGTACATGGTCTCTTTCGGGGATGATAAAAGTGTTTGAAAATTAGATTGTGGTGATGGTTGCACAATTCTAAATGTACAGAAAACCGTTGAATTGTACATTTTAAATTGACAAAGTACGTGTGGTGTGTGAATGTTGTCTCAGTGAAGCCATTAAAAAAAAGTAGTACTTGGAGCACTAGGAAAAAGAAAAAAGAACTATTTGTTGAATGTAATAGCATATAGATACCAGCTTTGCTGGCATTATGGCATGAGGGTGAATGTTAGAAAAATAAATTTTATACTTTGAGAAAGTTAATATTTTCAATTAGGGAAAATGATTCTTGAGTAGTGTCTTGACTTTAGAAACTGCTAAAGTCAATTAGATATGCAGTTACAAAAAGATATGTGTATTTTTCAGCCTGGCTTAAGAGCAAAATCTATCAATAGGGGACTGATTAAAGTTTAAATCTATCCAATGCAGTTATTCTGCAGACTTTTGTTTTAACAAATTCAGTCCATATAGATTTATCTGAAAAGATATCCATAACACTTAAATCAGTAGAAACAAACAGAAAACCATACTTTATAGTATGTAGGTTATATGTACATGTATGTTTGAAAATATGCATTTAATTTTTCTGGAATAATTCATAAGCTGTTAAATAGTGGTTACCTGTAGGGAGTCAGACTGAAGGGAAGGGAAAATAGAACTTACACTTTTTGCCTTATACTCTTCTTTATAGGTATAGATCTTTACATTTTTGTCAAGTATATGACTTATTTTCCCCTCCTTCCCTCCCTCCCTCTCTCCCTCCCTCCCTTCCTTCCCTTTTTTTATTCCCTCCCTCAGTCCTTCCTTCTCTTCTTTATTATTTTTAGATAATTTTAGACTTACAAAGGGTATTCAAGAATTTCCATATATCCTTCACCAGCTTTCCCTTTTGTAAATATCTTACATAACCATTGAACATTTTTCAAAACTATTAACCTTGGTACAATACTGTTAACTAAAACACAAATCTCATTTGAATTTTACCAGTTTTGACACTAATGCCCTTACTCTTTTCTAGTATCCAATGCAGGATGATCCCACATTGCATTTTGTTGTCACGTCTCCTTAGTCTTTCCTTGGATTTCATGACCTTGACACCTTGGAAGAGTACTAATCAGTTATTTTGTAGGATGTCCCTCAATTTGGGTTTGTCTGGCATTTTCTCATGATTAGAATGATGTTATTGGGAAGGATACTACAGAAGTGATATGCCCTTCTCAGTACATCATTTCAGAGAATACATGGTGTTGGTGTGTATTACTGGTATTGATCACTTCACTGGGATGATGTCTGTCCAGATTCTTCACCATAAACTTGCTGATTTTCCCATTGAAATTCCTGTATGTTTTTTTGTTGTTGTTTTTTTGTTTTGTTTGCGGTATGCGGGCCTCTCACTTTTGTGGCCTCTCCCGTTGCGGAGCACAGGCTTCAGACGCGCAGGCTCAGCGGCCATGGCTCACGGGCCCAGCCACTCCGCGGCATGTGGGATCTTCCCAGACCGGGGCACGAACCCGTGTTCCCTGCATCAACAGGCGGACTCTCAACCACTGCGCCGCCAGGGAAGCCCCCTGTATGTTTTATATAGTAGCTATTTCCACTATATTGGAAATACTTTATTAGATTATTAAATATTTCCACTATATTGGAACAGTATATGGGGGAGATACTTTGAGATGATGCCGATATCCTGTTTCTTCCTATACATTTTCCCACAAATTTTAGCATCCATTGATTGATCTGGCCTCAGCATTATTTTACTGATTTATTAGTGATTTTCTGTTTGTCTCATTCCCTCTAAATTTATTATTAGAATTCTTCTGCAAGGACGAGTTGTCACCTCTCCCTGATGTATTTATCTATGCAGTTGTATATTTCTATCACTATGGACTCCTGGATACGAATTTTCTTCTTATCATCCAGAAGTGTTGTTATTTTGTTACTCAGGTTGTTCCAGCTTTAGGCACTGGGAGCTCTTTCAGGTGTATCCTCTGCCCTTTGACTATGCGTCAACCTTTTTTTTTTTTTTTTTTTGCGGCCTTCAAGATGCTCCAACTCATCTTGTATTTCCCCTGCTCCAGCCCTAAAATCAACCATTTCTCCAAGGAGGATCATGAAATTTGAATCAAGATCTTTATATTGATAGTTACTTTCCTAATGTCAAAACCAATGTAAAAAACAGAGCCCGATCTTGTGAATAGGGTTGCAAATCTTGTGAACATCCCTAGAAACAACTGCTTTGAACTTAAGTATTAACAGATTCCAAGCCCCACACTGATTAGGTCCCAGAAGGTTTCTTCTTTAGCACAATTGATTTTAAAAATCAAATAAATGAGGCCTCTAACAAGTGAGCAAGCTCCACACCCTACCCCTGCCACTTTTCTTCCTAATTAAAAACCAGGCCCGACTTTAACATAATCAGACTGATTTTCTTGGTTGTGTTATAACTTGGCTTTGGATGCATTTCTGAACTAGGAGTTCCAGAAATGTGCTGAGTATGCTTCTAAGGACAGTTTTAGTTGGAGGGATCCCCTCTTGTTTAAAAAAGAAAAATTTCTTCACTCTTAAAAAGCACACCTGAATTGAGGTAAAGAATATTGCCCTTTCTTTATTCCTACAGAGGAAATTTGTCCTGTCCCTTCTTATGGAATATGGTAGAATATTCTTTCTAAGGATTTTTTAAAATTATCTTTAAAAATACTTAAATAACTTTTATGTTCCTTCTAAAAGGAAATAGGATGTGTTTGCATTGAAATCTGGCAATGATTAATTAACCTTCTAAGAGAACTTTAAAGAATACAGAAAACCCATGCATATTAAATTCAGTAGCAATGTGTGATAAGTTAAGAAATCATAGTGATTTCTTAAATAACAAAGAAAGTTTGAAGAATCTTAGGAAAAGCTGTTTTTATATTAGCTCTGTAGAGCAGCAGATAAGAATATTTTCACTACAATGGGAAGGGGGGGAAAAATGAAAAAATGAAAAAAATCACTGGTTTTTACAAATTTATCACACATTGCTACTGAATTTAATATGCGTGGGTTTTCTGTATTATTTAAACTTCTCTTAGAAGGTTAATTAATCATTGCCAGATTTCAGTGCAAACACATCGTATACACTACGAAATGTAAAATAGATAGCTAGTGGGAATCAGCCCATATAGCACAGGGAGATCAGCTGGGTGCTTTGTGTCCACATAGAGGGGTGGGATAGGGAGGGTGGGAGGGAGAAGCAAGAGGGAGGAGGTATGGGGATATATGTATATGTATAGCTGATTCACTTTGTTGTAAAGCAGAAACTAACACCATTATAAAGCAATTATACTCCAATAAAGATGCTAAAAACATCATTATTTTAATTTTCTGTTTGCTCGAATTTTTATTGGTTTTCTCTCTCTTTCTCCCTTTCTGCCTGAGTTCATAGTTCCTAATAGGAAGAAAAGAAGTCTACTATTTGGAATTTTCTTTGATATATCCTTGATTTACATGGCAAATAGAAAGCAGCTGTCTATTTAAGCATCTAATTCTTGAAACCATAGTCCCCTCAAGCGTCATCTGGAAATAATGTAGCTTGTAAAACAAAGCTAAGAAGAAAAGGCAATGTTTGTTTTATGTGGGATGAATGATTTCTGTTGGGGTCCTTTAATTCGGCTATTATGAGGGTTATTAAAAAGCAGTATTACAAAAGAGGTTTAAATGAAAAGAATTTTTTTGAGCTGGTATCTTATTATTACAGTTGATTATAGTCAAAGCTGCAAATATTTTATAAATAGCACTTTATTGTAGTTTCTCCAAACAAGACCCCAAAAAACTAGTAATCTTACTCATTGTATGAGTGGAAATTCAACTCTTTCCATAGTGGATTTAGTTTCTGAAAACAAATTGTATTTGAGAATTCAGCTTTGCCTGTTTTCCTGGAAATTTCATGACTTTCTGAAAAGTTCTTAAGAAATCTTACAAGTGTATTTGGGGATTACCTTATAAATGCAAAAATGAACATGAAAGCAGCAGAGTTTATCTAGGCTTCAGGTTTTATTGGAAGACTCAATTAACACCAGATAAAGTTAAGCCTAAATTGTTGCTTAACTTATTTATAAATTACTTGAGTTTCTGAGATGTGAATTTGGAGATCTCAGTCCTGAGAAGCAGTATGCTTTGGGAAACAGAAGTCAAGTTAATTTGTGCTTTGACAGTTGTTAGAGGCTATTCCATGATTGGAGTGTATTGGTTTTCTTAATTTGTTAACACAACATAGTATTTGTTTTTGATAGTTGACACATAAGAACTAAGTTTCAGTTCTTAAGTGTACTTGGTACCACAGAAATGAAGTTACTTAGCATGTTTGATTATAAATAGGGCAGGCATGGTTAATTATTTTTATGCATTTGAGTCTTATCTCTCACCTGGTATCTTCTGTGATCTCAAATTTGTATTTTGACTGAGGTCATAAGGAGAATATTGTGTTACTCTGAAACATCTTTTTTTCTTGAACGTACAATGTTAATTGATCAACCTAGCAAATGAATTAATGACTTATCCTTTTTAGGGTCAAATTCTAAGCCTAAAACATACTGAGCCTTTAATAATCAGTATTAACTCTCTTATGAAGTTATCTCTTATGTATCATACTGGTCAGTGAATTCCAATTAGAGTAACTTTTGTTTCATTATTAGTAGTGCTTTAGCTCATTAACCGATTCCAAGTCCTAAATTCCCCGTACCCATTGTGAATTCTCATATAATTACTAATATCATCCAGGTTAACAGTAATATCAGTTACAAAAGAATAGTACATGCATTAAAGAAAACTCCATATGGTACTTGAAATTCCCCCTCTTTGCATCCAGCACGTAGTGAGCAACTGCTGTCTTCTAAGGCACTTTTCTCTGCCCTTTAAGACATCAGTGGAGATAAAAATCTCTGCCCTCATGAAGCCTACATTCTAATGAAGAGAGAGGTATAATGATTGTATTCATGGGCAAATGAATGAACAAGTGAATGAAATGTAAGAAGTTCCCATGGGAAAATAAAGCAGAATAAAGGGGTTGGGAGCACAGGCCATGGGAAGGTAGCAGTGTAATGGGTGGTTAGTGGAGGGTATGCCTCATTGAGAAGGTGACATTTGAGTAAAACCTAAGGAAGGAGAAGCAATGAGTCATGCAGAGGTCAGTGTGTTCTAGGAGGATGGAACAGGGAGTGCACAGGGCTTGAGACAGGAGCCTCCATGAGCCGTGACAGGGTATAGTGGCTGGGAAGGAGATTATCTGGACCGCATTTATAATCATCCTGAATAAATGCATATCGACGAGTGATCCAGAAAAGTTTTGGATAGAGCAACAGCCTGAAAATAAGAAGACCTATTTCTGGGGTTTTGTTTTGTTTTGTTTACCTTTAATTTGCTGTGGGCTTGGGCAACTTTTTTGGCCATTCTGACCCTTGATTTCCTTGCCTTTAAAGTGTATCTTAAAGTAGATTTTTTGTGTGTGATTTCCTTTTCCAATGTGATTGGCATTCTCTGGTTATATAGAAAGGGATTTGTATTGCTGCAATGCACAGCAATTTTAGGGGACTCCACTCTCTTTGTATTCTGTGTGAACCGTGTCCCCTGAAACATATCCTAGAATACAGTATTTAAGAATTTGAGACAGCCACTTGTAGATGTCACAGAGTGATGTACATATTTATAGACGAGATAAATATCAGCTTATGTTTTACAGAATGCTACAAATAAAAGGCTCCTCTGAGAAGATATCATAAAAAGTTTTGAGTGGTTTTATTCTGAGTCTTACAAAATGGAAGGGCCTTTAATTAAGAGTCAGTATATATGATGGTTAGGCATATAAGCTTTGTGAGGAGAATTCTTGGAACATAAACCCAGCTTCATAGTTTTTTAGTTTTCTTGAAATTTCCCCATGAAAACAAAGAGAATCATCAACAAACACAACATTTACAACAAAACTAGGTGACAGGGTAGCCACATGAAACCCAAAATACCAGAGGGTAGGTGCAAACTACCAAGAGCTACAAGATCCTTGCAGTATCTGTGTGAGAGCAACTAGAAGGAATGAGACCTCCAAGGGATCTGGGAAGTAGCCAAAAGGTATTCACTGGAAAGTCCACAGGCCAGTTTGAGAAAAGCACCTTAAACTGGTAGGGGTTTTGCATACCCTAACTCAGAGTCGATTGTCAGGGGTCTGCTGTAAGATCTGAAGGGGTTCCAGCATCTGGGCCCTGTCGACTCTTAAAACTAAATAGCTGAGGGGCTTCCCCGGTGGTGCAGTGGTTAAGAATCCACCTGTCAACAATGCAAGGGACACGGGTTTGATCCCTGGTCCGGGAAGATCCCACATGCCGCAGAGCAACTAAGCCCGTGTGCTACAACTACTGAGCTTGCGCTCTAGAGCCCACGAGCCACAACTACTGAAGCCTGTGTGCCTAGAGCCTGTGCTCTGCAACAAGAGAAGCCTGCGCACCGCAATGAAGAGTAGCCCCCGCTTGCCATAAGTAGAGAAAGCCCACACGCACCAACAAAGACCCAGTGCAGCCAAAAATAAATAAATAATTAAATCTTAAAAAAAAAAAAAATTAAACTAAATAGCTGAAGCTCTCTCCTAGGACCAAGCCCCATACTGAAGTGAAGCTACTAGAATTGGAGCCCCCAGAGAAGGTCAGGGACAATAAGCAAAGAAAAAAGAAAGTTTCAGATAAATGTAGGGTTGGAGAAGAGAGCCAGGAGATTCCAGAAAGTGCATGACCATGTTTATGAGCACTTCACATAAACAAAGAAAAGGTGGTCTTGGAACTAGAGAGTGCTACCTTGACCTACCCTCCATGAGAAAAAAGTTGGGAAAACTAACTTCATTAAGAATGAGCAAAAGAGAGACTTCCCTGGCCGTCCAGTGTTAAGACTCCACGCTTCCAATGCAGGGGGCATGGGTTCGATCCCTGGTCGCGGAACTAAGATCCCACATGCCACATGGCCAAAAAAAAAAAAGAAAGTGAGCGAAGAGAAAAAGCTCAGTCAAATTCAGTGCAAAGAGAGAAGAAAAAAGAGAATAAGGAGAATAATATGTCTTGTAAATAAAAGCATGATATATACCCATGCTTTTAAAATAGATAAGTGTCCATCAACAGATGAATGGATAAAGAAGATGTGGCACATATATACAATGGAATATTACTCAGCCATAAAAGGAAACAAAATTGAGTTACTTGTAGTGAGGTGGATGGGCCTAGAGTCTGTCATACAGAGTGAAGTCAGAAAGAGAAAAACAAATACCGTATGCTAACACATATATATGGAATCTAAAAAAAAAAAAAGGGTCATGAAGAACCTAGGGGCAGGATGGGAATAAAGACGCAGACCTACTAGAGAATGGATTTGAGGATACAGGGAGGGGGAAGGGTAAGCTGGGACAAAGTGAGAGAGTGTCATGGACATATATACACTACCAAATGTAGAATAGATAGCTAGTGGGAAGCAGCCGCATAGCACAGTGAGATCAGCTTGGTGGTTTGTGACCACCTAGAGGGGTGGGAGGGAGGGAGACGCAAGAGGGAAGAGATATGGGGATATATGTATATGTATAGCTGATTTACTTTGTTATAAAGCAGAAACTAACACACCATTGTAAAGCAATTACACTCCAATAAAGATGTTAAAAAAATTTTTTTTAATCATTTGAAGTAACAAGGGTTTAGAGAATGTAACTAAATTGTCTAGAATTGCATAGCTAACAACTAGTTGTCTGTCTTGATATTAACGTGACTAAAAGAAAACTTTTTTTTTTTAAACAAATATATCAGTGCTTGTTCATTGCCAAAAATAAAAAAAATAAATTAGATGAGAACTGTTAAATAACTTTTCAAAACAACTAAAAGAAACTAAGAAAATGATACAGGATATAACAGAACAACAAATCAGAATTACAAATACTCAAATGGACAAATTTTATTTCTAAATAAAATTAGAAATAAAAAAATCATTTGGGACATATAGACTATCCATAAAGAGAAAGTATTTAGTAAATAAATAGATATAATGCCTTAAGAAAAATAGAAAGTAAAAAGGAGGAAAAGCTTAAAAGCAAAAAGAAATGAAAGAAAAAGGATTTGAGAGAAAGTGACTAAATACTCTAGGCAGAAATCCTATAGTACTTATAAAATACATATATAAAATAGGAATCCGCCCAAGAGAAAAAAAATACTTCAAGGAAACTTTCCTAAAATTATGAAGGAAAAAGATTTGAAACTACATGTTGAAAGAGCATACACTCTATGCCTTGGAAAATCAACCTAGGACAACACATACCAACACATGCTCCAGTGAAACTGCAGAGTTACAAAGGTAGAGAGAAAAAAATTTGAGGGGTACTCAGGCAAAAAGACCAGGTCACTTTTAAGGGAAGAAAATAAAATTGTCAACAGACTTTTGGGCAGTGTTTTATGCCACAATAAAATGGAATAACATTTTTAAGATACTCAAGGAAAGCAAATGTGAGCCAAGGATTTTATATCCCACCAAACTGACTTGCAAGTATAAGAAACACAACCTTATGACATCTAGGAACTCCGAGAATATGGTTCCCTTCCTGAGGGCTCTACTAGAGTAGTGGTCAGCAAAGGTTTTCTATAAAGCGCCAGACAGTAAATATTTTAGACTTTGTAGGCTACATCGCTATCTTTGTCACATATCTTTGTGTGGGGTGTTTTGTTTTGTTTACAACCCTTTAAAAATACAAAAACCATTCTTAGCTCAAAGGCCACATTGGGACAGGCCACAAATCTCATTTGGCCCGTGGTTCGTAGTTTGCCAACCCCTGTACTAGAGAAAGAACTTTAGACAACCACAGTGACTGGAGAGATACAAACATAAAGACTGGTGATAAGCATTATCTATATTTTTACTTGTAGAACTAGCATGGAACAATATTCACGGAGGAGAGAGTGTGGTATAGTATGAAAAGGCTGTGTCTCTGGCAATGCAGATACATCACAACTATTAAAATATGGAGAAGGGAAATGGTGAGAACATGTAAAAAGTAGAATAAACTGCTGATTGCCTGATGGTTAACTGGGAGTTAAAGGATATTATATCAGGTCAGATGCTGGGAGAGAAGTGGGAGAAAGAAGAAGAGGTAATTAGCTGATTTGATATTGTTTACAGCAGCAAACCAATAGAAAATGACAAAAAAATAAGAAGACAGGAATTATATATTCACCTAGAGGTAACCATTAGAAGAAAAATACAAATTTCCTGAGTACCAAAAAATAAAATATAAAAAGAAAGCAAATAAAATATACCACATATGGAAAGGCTAGTTATATAAAAGACATATATATATAACATAAAATTATATGTGAGAGCATTGAAACCAAACAAATTGACCTTCAGTCTAAAACTCCATTGATAAGAACTGGTTGAATGAATTTTGGTACATTCATACAGTAGAGTACTATCCATCTATAAAAATGAATGAAAAGTATTTCTATATGAAGTTCTATAAGTTGCCACATAATCATCCTCCTCAGGGTAGGTTGGTGATATCCATTTGTATCTATTTTTATTTGAATACAAAAACAATGGAAGGACAAACTATAAAAAAAAATTTTTTAATTGTTACCTATAAAGAGAGTAAAAGAATAGGATGAAAGTGACTGAGAAGGATAAAGCTAGATTTTGAGTAATTCTTGATTTTAGATTTAACTTAAGAACTACATAAATAGTTCCTAAGAAAAAGTTCCTTCAGTAGAGTTGGATTGAATATTAGTGATTATACATATAACATGATTATAAAACAGTTTAAAAGAACAGTCTCTAAATTTTAAATAAATTGAAATAAATAAACCTAAATATATATCCAGTAGGTGGTATAACCAAACATCCAAGTGACTCTTTATCCCTAGGAGGCTGTACCTTAAGACACAACTGAAAAAAAAAAATTAAACTGTTTTTACTATCACGTTTGTGTAGCAACCTTGGTATTGTTATTTCATGACATGGGCTTTTAATGTAAGATAAAGCAAATGAGTAATTGTACAATATTCTAATTTTGTTTTCCCCATTGCCTTGGGAACCTGGATTCTTGGCGTGGGAGCAGTATATGCAGATATAAAATAGAAGAGATTGAATAAAAACTCTTTGATCTTAGTTTGAATAGGAAGATTCTGTATGGACTCTGGTTTTTGTTTTTGAATATCTGTAGCTATGTCTAGTCATTCTACTTCTGTCCTTTGAACTCACAGAAACAGTGACCAGCCCAGTAGCACAGCATTGAACATCGCTAGCAACCAGATTTCCACTAAAAGGAACAAGGAATTTATCCTGCCTTTCATATAGGATGGTAACAAAACAGTAGTTATGAGAAAGTTCCTCTATGAGAAATGTTATAGCTAATAACTGAAAAGGGAATGATATAATTAGAATATCACCATTTAATTAACCTTAATAAATTAGTAGAGCCAAGCAGTGGACATGAATAGCCTCTCACTTACAAAAAGAGAACCAGACATTATGTGCCTCCTGATGTAGAACACACCACCATTCGTGAAGGAGTCTTGTTTTAAAAACAAAAACAACAACAAAAATCTAGTCTGATCAGGCCTTTAGATTCATCTACCAGTTTACCGGAAATATCTAGGACAGAGAAACATGAAACACCACCACCAAAATCCAGATTGCACGAAATTATATAGGACAAATAACCTGGTTTATTCAACTAATAAATTGCAGTGAAAAAGGAGAGAGAGAGAAACACCCTTTAATAAAGTCCAGTTGCACCGTAACGACTTGATTTGGATTCTCATTCTCACAAGCTGTCTTAAAAATAAGAACAAAAACCATTTTTTTGCCTAATTAGAAAGTTGAGGACTGACTGGATATTTGATAATTTTCACAGATTACCATTAACTTTTTATGTGTGAGAATGGCATTATGGTTACAGTTTTAAAAGAAGAATCTTTATCTTTTGGAGATACTTACCAATATATTAATAAAGGTATATCTGGGGTTTGCTTCAAAATGACACTTGAGGGGAGGAAGTGAGTGAGTATAAGGAAACAAGGTTGGTCCTGAGTTGATAATTGTTGGAGCTGGGTAAAAGGTAAATGGAAGTTCATTATACTGTCCTGTCTTTGTGCTGTATATATTTGAATTTTTCCAATTAAAGAAGTTAAAGAGGTTGCACAACAGTGTGAGTATACTTAACACTACTGACATGGTAGAAAAATAGTTAGGATGGTAAATTTTATATTATGTGTATTTTACCACAGTTTTTTTAAGTTAAAGAATATGAGCTTTGGAATCTGAAAAAAACTACACTTAACCTGCCTATGACCTTGACCTAAACCCCTCTGATCTTTGGAATAAAGATACAGACGTAGAGGATGGACTTGAGGACACGGGGGGAAGGGGAAGCTGGGACAAAGTGAGAGAGTAGCACTGACATATATAGACTACCAAATGTAAAATAGATAGCTAGTGGGAAGCAGCCGCATAGCACAGGCAGATCAGCTCCATGCTTTGTGATGACCTAGAGGGGTGGGATAGGGAGGGTGGGAGGGAGGCGCAAGAAGGAGGAGATACGGGGATATATGTATACGTATAGCTGATTCACTTTGTTGTACAGCAGAAACTAACACAACATTGTAAAGCAATTAAACTCCAATAAAGATGGGGAAAATTTTTTTTTAATTAGAAAATAAGTTAAAAAATATGAACTTTGGAATCTGAAAAAACTACATTTAACCTTCATGTGACCTTGACCTAAACCCCTCTGATCTTTGGTTTCCTCATTTGTTAAATAAAAACAATAATACCTTGCCCATGGGATTGTTGTATCAATTAAATGAGATAATGCATAGAAAGCACTTAGCGCAGTATGTGGCATATAACTTTAACTATATAAATACGTATTATGTAAACATTAGTGGCCATTATTACCACCACTACAGCTTCTACCACCTATAGTAGGAAAATATATCTTTTATTCTCCCATCACTGAAAACTTTAGCTTATTACCGAGGAAGCCTGTTAAAAATTCTCTTTTCAGTGTGCTGTGGTGTAATGGAATAAGCTTACTGTGCAAGTTAGACAGACCTGAGTTAACTTAAGTTTTAGCACTTACTTGATATGCTACTTTGGTTAGTAAATATTTACTTAATGACCTTAGGGGAGTTATTGTAGCTGTCTGAGCTTTGATTATCTCATCTACAAAATGAGGATGCTAATACCTACTTTTTAAGTTGGATTGAATATTAGTGATTATACATATAATGTTCTTGACTGAATGCATTGATCATAGTAGGTTTTCAGTAAATGATGGATATTATCATCCATGATTGTATTCATTCATATATGATTATCATTGTTCAGGAATGGAAGGTAAGACGGACTTTTCCATATATCCTTCCTGGCCAAAATTTATCTGAACATAAGAATATTCTATTTCTGATTTAATTATGGCCTTAGATTTAATATGGATTTAATAGAACATACTATTAAATCGTATCTATTTTTCTCAACTTTTGAAATTTCAGTATCTATCTTTTCTTTTTTTCACTGGGTTTTGTTTATCAATAGAGCCTTATCACCGTTCTGTTTACAGGAATGCATGTTCCGAGGGAGGAGTGCTCTGTTGTTGGTGACTGTGGCAGATTAAAGATAACTGGAATAGTGATGCCCAGTGTTAACTTGCTTTTTTTTCTACTAACATATGAGAATCCTGCACCAAAAAGGACTTCTTGTTAGATACCAGCTGTAATAGAAAAGTACTCTCTTTTTCCCACTAGAGATTCAAATACAACAGAGGTGAGGTCTGCATCTAACAGAAATGCTCTAGAACTGATCCCAGAAATATAACGGAGGTGACTACTCAGATCTCTTCCTAACTCTGTACCCTGTGATTCTTTTTGTCTCTATTTATTGCCATCCTCACTGCTTTATTTCTTCTCATTGAGTAACTCAGCATGACATTCCTTTCATTGTAGCATCATCATTATTGCTTACAGAGCACTCACAAGAGATAAAGCAATATAGAAAGCTTCATGGAACTTGCCTGATGCTGGGAGACCTGGCCATTGTCCTTAAGGAACTTATCAGTCAGTAGCATCACAAAGGGAAGCCACAGAGATTTTTTTTAATGAACTGATTGTAGAAAATGTATATTCTCAATGCGTAAGTAATAATATGCATCTATTTTCTTTTCCAGAAAAAAAAAAACATTCAAGTTCTTATTACATAAGTCTGATAAATCATATGTCTGAGCTTCAGTTTCTCCATCCAACAGCAAAGACTCTGGAATCAGACATACCTGGATTTGAATCCTGCTTCTCTCTCTTAGTAGCTGTGTAATAGTAAGGAAATGACAATCTTTTGAGTTTTAATTTCCACTTCTGAAAATAATCATAACAGTCCTACTATTAAGTTACGTGTTAGTTTCTAAATAGGATTAAATACAGTGAATACAAAAGTAAAACAGCATAAATTCAAGAAGGGCATCATCCATTCAAAACATATGATTTTATTCATGTCATATTTTGCCCCAGGCTTTGAGTATACAGTCATGAATGAACAGACATGGACCCTGCCCCACCTCAGGGAACTAGTAGAGGGAAGAGCCCAATCAATTAGCAAGCAAGTGAATGCAAAATTATAAGTAGGGTTAAGGAAAATAACTGCAACATAATGCAAGAGGATCGTGAGAATCTTAATTTAGATTTGGGGATATGGGGGAGATCGGGTATTTGCTCTCTGAGAAAGTAATATTTGACTGAGACCTGATAGATGAGTAATAGCCAGAAGAAGAGTGGGAGTAGTGTTTTGAACAGCAATGCGAAGGCACTGAAGCAGGACAGGGCTCTGTTTATTCAGGAAAATGTAAGCAGACCAGAATGTCTTAGAGTGTGGATGTGAGAGGTAGAGAGGGAGTAGCATTAAATGAGATTGGAGGTACAGGTCAGCGTCAGCCCGTGCCAGGCCTGACGGACTCCTCATTTTAAGGAGTTCGGATGTTAACCATCGTTTGGCATAAAGTCATTAAAGGGTTTTGAACCATGGAGCAGTTGGCCCAATCTGCCTTTGAAAAGAATATTGTGGAGAAGTGATGGAAATGCAGAATGAGATATTCAAAGTCATGAGATAGATGAGAGCACAATGAGAGAGAAAGTGGCATGAGAAGGAAAGAGGGATCAGTCCGGAGCCCTGAAGGGCCCCCAACCTTCAGAAGTTGGATAGATGAGGAAATGCATGATGTCAAGTTGGCACGTCTTAAAGAGGAAGAAATGGTGAACCAACCGTGGGTTGAAGATTGAGGATGAGATGAGGATTAAAACATATGCACTGGACTTGGCAAAACACAGATGGTACCTGGGCGTGTAAAAATGGGAATTATTTTGAATAGTATAGTTGACAGGTAGCTCGATTAATGATGAGAAGACTTTTTTATGGGTTGGATTTTTTAAATCGAGGTCTAAGAAAGAAAGAGTACCACATTGTTTATTCTCAGTCTCCTGGTTAACCTTTCTTACCTTAGAATATGTGTCTACCCCTGTTCCTACTTCTTAGCATACCCAACTTTATGCATTTTTTTGTGTGGACTAATGATAATAGTTAAGCTTGTTTAAAATGCAGGTTAGGCAATATTTAGGAATAAATTAACAACAAATACCTAGGAATTATATTAACGTTATGTTAAAAAAATTTTTTAATTTATTTATGGCTGCATTGGGTCTTTGTGCTGCACTGCTTTCTCTAGTTGCGGCGAGCAGGGGCTACTCTTCATTGCAGTGCGTGGACTTCTCATTGTGGTGGCTTCTCTTGCTGCGGAGCACAGGCTCTAGGCATGCAGGCTTCAGTAGTTGCAACACGCAGGCTCAGTAGCTGTGGCACACAGGCCCTAGAGTGCACGGGCTTCAGTAGTTGCGGCACATGAGCTCAGTAGTTGTGGCACACAGGCTCAGTAGTTGTGGCTCGCGGGCTCTAGAGCAGAGGCTCAGCAGTTGTGGTGCAAGGGCTTAACTGCTCCACAGCATGTGGAATCTTCCCGGACCAGGGCTTAGACTCATGTCCCCTGCATTGGCAGGCAGATTCTTAACCACTGCACCACCAGGGATGTCCCAGGTAATGTTAAAATATTAATGAAGAGATAAAATAAGGCCTAAATCAATGGAGAAATAATGTATCTTTCTAAACTTTAAGCTCTGAAATTCTGAAGATTTCATCCTTAACAAATTAATATGTCAAAGTTAATGTAATTTTTCAATGTAAATTGATAAAGTGATAATAAAATTCATTTGGGTGAATAGACACACTCTCTCTCTCTCTCTCTGCAGGTTAGGGAATTCCCTGGCAGTCCAATGATTATGACTCAGCACTTTCACTGCTGGGGCCTGGGTTGAAACTGATCAGGAAACTAAGATCCCACAAGCCACGCAGTGAGGCCAAAAAAAAAGAAAAAAAATGCAGGTTATACATAAGGACTGTAATTAATAACAACTCATCATAATAAACTTATAGCTAAGTATCCTGATTACTTTTCTTTAAATGTACACGTTATCAGATTTTAAATTAAGTTATGCTTAATAAACCAAGTGAAAAGTACTAAAGTCAAAATGTACAGTATTCCCACAACTCAGGTTGTAAGAAGCTCCAAATGGTTTCCCACAACTCAGGTTATAGGAAGCTCCAAATGGTTTCCTCATAGCACTGATATCATTTCCATGGGATTGCAGGATGTTTTTAAGTATCTCTTACCTTATATAATAAACGGTGCATTCACCATCCCATCCGTGGTTCAGAGGAAATACTCTTTGAAAGCATGTATAAATGTATTTTTGCTTTACAAATGTTTGTCATTTTCCCCTCAAAAAACTTGAGGAAGAGGTTTTGAGAACCGAGTACAAATGAGGAAAACGTGTGCTATGTAACAAAGAATGACAATTAGAGAGGGAGAGGGAGTGTGTGTGTCTGAAAAAGCTTTAGATTGTTTTTTTCTTTTCAATCTTTCATCCTAGTGTCCTTACTATTATATTACTTATGTAAAGCCTTCTGTCCATTGAGTTCAAAGCACTTACAATCATTAAGTCATTTATTTCTTGGATTTATTGAATGGGTGCCCATTGTTCAAAAGCCCGTGGGCGTAAGTACAAAGTTATAAAAGCACACAAATTAAATGTAATAGCACAGGAGCAAGAGAGAATGCCAGCAGGATCACTGCTGTGACTATTGAGAACGCCAGACTCTTATAAAGAAAGAAAAGAGAAAAAGGAAAGGAATAAAACAGCCACCTAGGATTCATTATATTCTGAGAGTTACAAAATAAATTTGTCAGGTCAAAAGCAGTGCCACAGGGTACAGTTAAGAGGCCTAATTGAATTTAGAGGGTGCTCTGGAAAATGGTCCAACTCTTAAACAGACTCAGATTCTACTCTAGTAATGAAGCAAGAGAAATTATTATTCTCTCTCCCTCATTTTACAGATAAGATATTCAGATACATGGGGAGTCGGTTAACTGCCATTGTCTCAAAGCAGTGTCATAAAATTTGAAGCATGATCTTATTCTGAGATTCCCAGTTAAATCTTGTTTCATTTCTTTCAGCATTTTAGCTTGGATATACATGTTTCTTTTTAGTTGTCTCCTTCATATGGTGGTTTAAAAATGGATATTTTCAGTTCAGTAAATCAGAAAGCCTCAAGCTGATTCTAAAATGAATTTAGAAGAGGAAAAGCCTCTCATTTTTCAAGAAGTCAATAGATATTTGAAAATTCTAAAATTAAGAAATACTAGCACACATTATTATTTCCAAATAAGAAGACAAATGTTGGAGGAGGTAGCTAAAATGGTTCAAAATACTCACCTCTGGGGAGTGGGAGTTAGGAGAAGGGAAAGGAGGATGGGTCCTGGGATTGCTCTTGTTTTGTTTCAAATCTAGTAGTAGTCTTAACTTTCACACTATGTTCATTTGTTACTTTGATAAAAATTAAAACAGAAGTTTAGGGGAAAGAAATAAAGAACAGGAAACCAAACACATGTACAATAAATATTTGAGATTATTTTCAAAACTGAGTTTAACATATTATTCTCTAAGTCTTAAAGTAATAACAAGCTTGTCAGCACCCTCGCTTTATAACGCCGAGTCTGATTTTTGGTAATTCAAGAGAGATTGGCTAAAACTGCCAGTAAATTATGCATTCCACAATTAGGTATTTTCTCCTACTTCTGGTATTTTTCTTTATTTAATTGGAAATCTCTAATGACATTGACTGAAACTCTTGAAAGCATTATAATGTGGTCTTAAATGGGACACTTCCTGTGCTTTTGTGTTCAAGTCTTGGACTAAATTGTATGTTTTTTATCCTCCCATTTCCCCATTTTTCTTTGCCTTGAAGGATTTCCCACAATTCACAGTAATCTCCCACTGGAGTCTAAGCTCCATATAGGCAGGGATTACATCCATTGGTCACTGCTTGAATCCAGTGCCTGGTCCAGTGCCTTTTCACAGTGCCAGTCATTCAGTATTTTTAAGTAAATGACAGATTTCATCTGGGAATGTTGAGTTAACTAATAAATAGCTATTGGGAGGATTGATTAAATTGTACCAGTTAGCCTGGTAACCTGAAGGAGTTAATAAAATTTCCCCAGCTGCCAAGGCTACATTGAACCAGACCTTCCAAGGCCACTAAATTACAGGGGAGCACAGAATACTGCTGGGCAGGTGTTCAGTATCCGTGCTGTTATCAAAGCTCTTAGGAGGCATAAGGAATATTTCAAATAGCAACTGTTTTTGAGATCTTTTGTAAAAGGCAGTTTGTAACTGTTTTTTGTGTGTGTGCAGTTAATGAAATTTTAATTTCTCCCTCTGTGTCTTTATATGTCTGTCTTGCAGTTTCTGTATTCTTTTTGCTCAACACGACCAATTCCTCTCCCAATTTACTCAAATTTTGAATGACATAAAGTTGAAGCCATTAAGAAGGTTCTAATCATTCTTTTATTTAGTTTGTTGGCACCCCAAAGAATTAAAGTTAGCAGTGACTGTTGGATAATAGCCAGTAAATTAGTTGAAATAATGTCACCACATGTTTCTTAAATATAAATCAAACACACATACAAGGAGAAAAACTGCTTCCTAAACACTTTGGTTGGAGAGGCATTTTTATTAAGAAAGCAACTAAATTGCTGAAATTGATTTTATACTGCCGTTTTCTTGTTCTTTGGATATTTGAGAGTTCTTGTTCACCTAGCTCGCAGTATGATCTTGCGGTAAAACCAAGTGATGATCAGGAAAGTTTGAACTGATCATTGACTTTATTGATGCAGTGAGGCAGAGGTTTCTCTGTAATCATAGCTGTGCACATGTAGGTCCTTGCCAGAGCTAAGTGAATGGCATCAATCACAAAAGACTTTCTCTTGCACTCACATCTGTGATTGTTACTCACATGCAACAGCATGTTCAGTCTTTTCCACTTGAGCTGGTGCACATCTAATAACATTTCTGACTTTGGACCTTAAGGAAACCATGGTTTTCCTTTAACTAAAGAAAAACTAAAATTGTCTGTCTCTTATTTACAAACCTACAGGACAGCTGACCAAAGAGAATTACCATTAAATTGCCACTTAATGGCCTACACATTGTAGAAGCTGCATCTTCATTACATTACTTCCTTGTACTGTCACTGTGGGTTTTTTTAAGTGAGAAATGCTACCAAGCAAATTTTAGCTTTGTTGCCAATGATACTAGCGTTAGTACTAGAAAGTTTTCTTGTTACAAGGTACTCATTACCCTAAAATGTCTTTTGCTTGCATTTTGTATCTTCCGCCTAACAAAATTTTTTCCTTATTCCCAAATTGATAAAGACGTGCAATAGAGAAAAGGAAAGGGGGAATCACATTCCTTGTTGTCAAGTAAATTTTGACTGAAGAGACTCCTTTAATAGCCTTTTTCTCTATTTCTATGTTCAAATCACCTTTCCTTTGCCTCTCAAAGAAGGATTTCCTTCATGTTACATTACCTCCCCATTTTGATTTTATCTTTTACATACTGATAGTTGTTTCTACAAACTTTTGTCCAGGAAAAATGGCCAGAAAATAAAATTAAGCATCTCTTACCAAGAAATCAGCACCAAATAGCAAAATGACAGGCAGCCCCAACTCATGACTCGATTGCTAAACTGTGATCCTAAGGTGGGCCATTTTAAGTCAGATCCTTATAAATGTTACACATGTTAAGTTCCTTTCCCCCAAATCAATTTCATGTTAAGAAACAGAAAAACAGATTTCAGTGAGTGAAAAATTTGTATTTTATAACCCTATATCACAAACAACAGCAAGATAAAAATTGGGTTCTGTATAAGCTTTTGGGTGCCTTTGAGGCTTTTGAAAATATAAGTCCAATAACATTTAGACTGAAGACATCTTGTTTTAGTAACTCTTCCTGTAGTAAGCATTGTTCATTACTCTAAGGACCTTCAAACTGCTTCTAAAATTAGTTTCTGCCACAAGAAATAACTTGCAAGTTTAATACAGGATTGCCTTCCAAAGTATTTGAATGGTAATTGCTGGGCGATAGGTAGTTGCCATGGCAACTCTTCAGTGATTCCCTTACTCTAATTGTAGCAGCAGACTGAGTCACCTTCACTGCCACTGACCTTGACTGAATCGTGAGCATTGGCAGTGTGTTTTTACAAAGTGTAGGCATTGGTCCCAGCCATTAAGCAACCATAAATACAACCTTTGGCCATTATGTGGAATATGGTTATAACGCAATGGGTTTCAAATCAAGCTGTCTTCAATCAGGGGTCACCTATATTTCAGCAGTAGACGTGGAATTTTTTTTTTTTAATTTTATTTATTTTTGGCTGCGTTGGGTCTTCACTGCTGGGCGCAGGCTCTCTCTAGTTGCAGCAAGCAGGGGCTACTCTTCGTTGCGGTGCCTGGGCTTCTCATTACAGTGGCTTTTCTTGTTACGGAGCATGGGCTCTAGGCACGCGTGCTTCAGTAATTGTGGCTCACGGGCTCTAGAGCGCAGGCTCAGGCTCAGTAGTCGTGGCACATGGGCTCAGTTGCTCCATGTGGGATCTTCCTGGACTGGGGCTCGAACCCGTGTCTCCTGCATTGGGAGGTGGATTCTTAACAACTGCGCCACCAGGGAAGCCCAATTTGGAATATTTTTGAACATACCATTTCCTAAAAGGATTAACCATTTAGTATAACAATAGCATTTAGGTTCTTAAAGAGCTCAGATTCACAGTTAGCTCAGAGCGTTTCATTGTAATGCACACAAATGTTCTAAAATTCAAATTTCAGTGTCATGGAAGCACTTCTCTGTAAATAGACATAAAAGTGCAAGTCAGAAAACAATACAGTTATATGACTTAGTGCCCGTTAGAGTTAACATACATCCCAATTACATCTGTATGTAATAGGAAACTTCGATTTATTATTACTATTGCTTCTGTTAGTAAAAGCAACAAATAAAGGGCAAGGACTGCATTTTATTTTATAGCGTTAGAATCTGTTCTCAGTGCTTAAGACGATGCTACATGTCATGACATTGGCCTTCAGTTACTGTTTGTGAAATCATTGTCTTCTGTGGTTATTTAATGTTCATTTCACTGTCTATTTCAATCAGTTGAGAATCTGTTTTGTCAAATTTTGTTAAACCGTGGGATAAATTTGTTTATTCCCAACTAGAAGTAATTAATAGAGATAGCATTAGTTTTACATGTTAGAGGGAACTTCCATTTTAAAAATAAAAATGCCTCAAGTGTAAGATATAATTTGGGGGGCTTCCCTGTGGCGCAAAAAAAAAAAAAAAGAAAAGAAAAGATAGGGCTTCCCTGGTGGCACAGTGGTTGAGAGTCCGCCTGCCGATGCAGGGGACACGGGTTCGTGCCCCGATCCAGGAGGATCCCACATGCCGCAGAGCGGCTGGGCCCGTGAACCATGGCCGCTGAGCCTGTGCATCCGGAGCCTGTGCTCCGCAACGGGAGAGGCCACAACAGTGAGAGGCCCGCGTACCGCAAAAAAAAAAAAAAAAAGATATACTTTGGTTTTTACATTAACAATTCAAAAAATGTATCCTATATTATTGCTTTTTTATTTTAATTTTCTAATTATCTGAAAAGTAAAGTGGAGTGCTATTTAATGCTATTTGAGACTTAGTCTCTGTACAAACCTTACACAAAAGCTTATTTGCTGCTGCTTTGCTAGAAATCTCACAGACACCTAGATTTTCACCCAGTACAGTCTGAAGACCATTGACTGAGTGGGGAGGAGGGCCTGCAAGATCACGGGGTTAATTGTTTTTTGAAATTTTTCAAATATACAAAAAAGTTGAAAAATTTTACAGTGAACACCCGTATACCTACCACCTAAATTCTACAGTGAACATTTTACTAAACTTGCTTTATTACCTACCTATTCATCTCTGACCTTCTATCAGTCCATTGCCATCTTTTATACATGTCATAGTGAGTTGCCCAGTACCCATCATTTTAATAACTACATGGTATTCCATTGTCCAGATGGACTATAATTTATTTAACCAGTCATTGACTGTTGGACATTTGGGATTGTGGTAGGCGTAATGACCCTTAGGAATTGTGGTAGAGAAAAGTGTCCATGTCCTAATCCCCAGAACCCGTGGATATGTTAAGTTACACAGCAAAAGGGACTTTGCAGATGTGAGTAAGTTTATGAACCTTAAGATAGGGAGATTAGTTTCGCTTATTCAGGTGGACCAAATCGAAACACGGAAACCCTTAAAAGCAGAGAACTTTCTCCATCTGGAGCAGAAGACAAATGCCAAAAGGGGAAGTCAGAGAGATTCAAAGCTGAGAAGGATTTGACACACCGTTGCTGGTTTGAGACGGAGGGGACAATGTGATGCAGGCAACATAAGTTACTAACGGAGATTCCCAGCTGACAACCAGCAAGAAAATAGGAAACTCAGCTCTGCAGCCATGAGGAACTGAGTTCTGCCAACAACCTGAATGAACTTGGAAGGGGATTCTCCTTCAGATCCTCCAGATAAGTGCCTCGCCCAGCTGACAGCTTGATTTTGGTCTCCTGAGACCAGGGCAGAGGAACCAACCAAACCTACCTGAATGTCTGCAGAACTATGAGATAATAAATTTGTGTTGTTTTACACTGCTAAATTTGTGATAATTTGTTATGGCAGCAATAGAAAACTAATTCAGGGATGATGAGCATTTTTGTTCTCTCGTACAATAAACATCCACAGGGCTGAATCCTTGAGCACAGTCTTACTTATTTCCTTAGGATAAATTTCTAACATTAGAATTGCAGGGACCATAGGGTCATCGAATTTAATCCGATTTTTGACCTTATAAGAAACATCCTTGTGAAAAAAACATTTAATTGGCACTGACAGAAAAAAAAAAAGAATTGCAGGGACCAAAAAAAAAAAGTCTTATTTTTTTAAGACTTTTAGTACATATTTATAAATTCATCCCTGGAAAAGTTGTTTCAGATTACACTTCCATCAGTACTCTGTTGAGAATGTCCATTTCCTGTCTTCTTGACAATATTGGGAATTTACTTTATTTGTTACTTTTAATCATTGTGATAGGTGTAAAAAAAAATACAGCGTTATAATTTTATTGCGCATTTTTTTTTTTTTTTTTTTTTGCTGTACGCGGGCCTCTCACTGTTGTGGCCTCTCCCGTTGCGGAGCACAGGCTCCAGACGCGCAGGCTCAGCAGCCATGGCTCACGGGCCCAGCCGCTTTGCGGCATGTGGGATCTTCCCGGACCGGGGCACGAACCCGTATCCCCTGCATCGGCAGGCAGACTCTCAACCACTGTGCCACCAGGGAAGCCCTATTGCGCATTTTTTAACTACTAGAAAGTTGAACATATTTTAATGATTTTATCTTTTGTGAATTATGTGTTTGTGTCCATTGTGCATTTTTCAGTTGAAGCCCCTTTTTCCTACTTTACCAAAAAACTTTTCAAATGAGAAATGATAATTTTTCTCAAGTTCCTTTTAAAAATCGACTAGGGTGATCATAACTTTTTTCTTCTTTGAGCATTTACATGATTACATCAATAGATTTCCTAATATTGCATCATTCTAGAATTTTTGAAACTATTTGGGTTGTAGAATTTTTTGTATGATGTTGACTTTGATAAGTATATGTTTCATTGAGTATTTTGGTGACACTGGTTTTTATTTTCATTTTTGAGCTAACTTTACCGTATTTTAAAATCAGTTATTGTTACTCTCCTTTAAGGAAAAAAATGAGAAACTATCTTTTTCTTCTGATTTAAAAGCTTAACTGGCGTAGTAATTGTATATTCCCTAAAGATGTAAAGGAGTTACTTATAAAATTATATAAGCACAATCCTTTTTAACAGCATTACCTCTGACACATTTTTCCCTTTTTTTTCATGTTATTCTCTTCACATTTTTTATTTAATTATAGGTCAAGTTGAACAATTTGTGTTTACGAAGATAACTTTTTTTCATTCAAATTGTCAACTTAAAAAAATATTCTATTATGAAAAAATTCAAACATGTTACAGAAGTTGTTTAATGAACCCCTATATGCCTATTATCTAGATTTGACGATTAGATTTTGTCATACGTCCTTCATCTGAACCTTTTATTTTTTCCCTTGCTGAACTATTTCAAAGTACATCTTGGAATTTTACTCCTTCATATTTTGGTATGCATCCCTAAAAATAACAGCTTCTTTCATAATCACATATCATTATCATACCTAACAAAAGTAACAATATTTCCCATTTGTAATCTAATATACAGCGTAATCAGAGTTCTCCAGTAGTCTCAAATAAGGCTATTGGCAGTGTGCTAAACTCAGAATCCAAATAAAATTCACACATTTAGCTGTTATGTCTATTAAATCTCTTTTAATCTAGAGCAGTTCCTTCTCCATTTCTTTTTTCCTATACCATTCTCAAGTTGCAAAAACAGCCATTTGTCCTATAGACTCTTCCATATTCTGAATATGTCCTTTTGCTTTCTTTGGTATTATTTAACTTGTTCTGTGTCCCTCATATTTACTGTACATTGAAGTTAGCTCTAAAGGCTTGAATAGAATTCAGATTCATCTTTCTTGGCAAGACTACTTCATAGGTAGAACTGTTTGCCCCATACATCAGGAGACATTGTCTTACTTTCAGTGATGCTAAGATCAGTGATTTCAGGTGGGGACAGCCTGGTTTCTCCATTGTGAAGGTTCACTTCAGATTTTTAATCTAATAGTTTACAGTTCATTGAATATTATTGCCAAAATTAGTTGATTAAGAATTGTAATATTTTGATTTTTCAAAATTGTTTCTTTTTATAGTTACTAGCTGTAATTCTTCTATAAAGAAGTATATTCCTCCATCAGATGGGGCTAGGTGAAATACAGTTCATAAAGGAAAGGCTTAATTACTCCCTTTTTATCTTTAATTTTCAGAGTAAGAAGCTGGTGGTCTAGTTATAATGTTTTCCAATGAATTGGTGGGTTTTAGGGGTGAGAGGTTTCTCTCATCTTTTAAAGGATTATTAGTAAACTTATGGAGGTTTTTAAAATTGAAATATGGTTAATTTACAATATTGTGTTAGTTTCAGGTGTACCGTATAGTGATTTGGAGGGGTTTTTGCAGATTATATTTCATTATAGGTTATTATAAGATATTGGGTATAGTTCCCTGTGTTATACAGTCAGTCTTTGTTGCTTGTCTAACTCATGGAGTTTTACATATTGAATATGTTTACACCCACTGCATTCTTATTCTTAAAAAAAAACTTTTTAATGAAGTATTACACACATACAGAAAAGTGCATAAATCATAAGTACATAGTTAGAAGAATTTATCACAGATTGTCCCCCTTTGGCTGCTTTTAAGATACTCTTTGTCGTTGGTTTTTTTAGCAGTTTTACTTAGAGTGGTTTTGGTCAAATTCATCCTGCTAGTGTTTATACTGCTTCTTGAATTTGTTGCTTGAAGTATTTCCTCAGTTATAGAAAATTCTCAGCTAGTACCTCTGAAATATTGTTTCTGTTCCTTTGTCTTTATTCTGGATGTTTTATTATCAACTATTTTCTATTTCACTAATTTTCTCTACAGTTGTGTCTTATCTGCTGTTTAACCCAACCATTAAGTTCTTAATTTCAGTTATTGTATTTTTAATGTCCAGATTTTTCATGCAGTTCTTTTATGTAGTTTCCAATTCTCTGCCGGAATTCTCAGTCTTGTCCTCAAATCTGTTAAGCACAGTTATTTTAAAGTACATGTCTGATGTTTCCCTGTGGGTCTGTTTCTACTGTCTATTGTTTCTCTTGTCTTTTGGTTATGTGCTTCTCTTTAGAAGTGCCTAGTTATTTTTATTAAGTGGGAGACACTGTATATGAAAAATTCTGGAGATAATTAGAGGCCCTGGGTAAGGTTTTCTTCCTCCAGAGAAGATTTTTGCTTGTGGCAACTGTCTAGGATAGGCTAGGAATGCTTTACACCCAGATTGGCCTAATCCTATCTGATTAAGATGCTTCAAAGCTGGATTTGAGTCTCTGTGAGGGGTGATCTTTTTCTTTTTACTCTTGACAATTCATGTGTAGCTCTTGGACTTTCAGATGAAAGCCTGAGGGAATTTACCTGGGCCCCTCTTCTTTGACAGACCCTGAATTCCAGTCTTTGTCCTTGCCTTCTTCAAGTCCTTTGACCCTGTCGAACTTTACACTAAGCTTCTTAGCTACTCCGCTACTCAGGCTCTTAGCTATACTTCAGCATACACCTTTATGGGAAAAGTTGTTCTAAATGCCAGATTTATCCTCTGGGCCTTCCTTTTTTCCTAAATCTTGCACTAATAATTTCTTACTGCCTTGATAGCTTTCTGAGGCCATTAAATGTGTATGATGACTTTCTGAGGACATTAAACAGTGTGTATGGATATGTACATGCACATATCCAGCTTTTATAGCAGTTCTCGGGTGAGAGAGTCGGTCTAAAACATCTATTCCACCTTCCAGAAGTCTCATATTTGAAGCTCAGCTCTTTGAAGTTTTATCTTTGGTTACTTGTTTTCACATCATGTTGACTTCTGGGTCCCTTTAACACAGTCCACTAGTCATTAAAAGCTTCCTTGATTTCCAGCACAAGGTGTCCCAGCTAATATTCTGTACTTTCTGCTACGGACCTGGTATCAGTCATCTTTTCAAGAAGACTTGGGTTGGGTGGGGTTTTTTTTCTTTTGGGTTTGTTTGGGTTTTTTGGTGGTGAATAGTGTTTAGAGAATATAATCTGACAGTTGATGTTCCCATTGCTATTTGGTTGTCATTACTACTAGACCTTTTCAGTGGACTATTAATAAAGATATATACATTTTTCCAAAGAAAAAGTCATTTGTTTATGATTTTAAATTCACATTTAACATTATGAACTTTTAGCTTTATTTCTTCGGTTTTATGTTTGTATCTCCTCTCTTACACTGAAAACCTTGATTCCCAAAAGCATTAACATAATTATTTTCTTCCATTAAGTAATCTATAGCTTCAAAATAATGCCACCAGTGTGACTGTTAACAGTGAGACTATTGAATAAAGTTTGATATTTCAGTTCTATTTGTCTTTAGAATATATTCTACTTAATATTCTACTAAGATTATACTTACATACAGTCAAACTACTATGTTCCAAAGCCACATGAAGTAATTCTTATGTCTGTATCCTTGTGTCATCCTTCTGATACATCATTCAAGTTTGTTGTCAGGTTTTAGAGAATTCTTTTTAATTCTTGATTTAATTTTATTTTGGGTTATGTAAGGTATATGTTTCCAAAGTCAAAACTGTGTAACAAGGTGTACCTAGGAAGGCCTTGCTTTCATCCCTATTCCCTCTTCTTGTTTCTTCCCTTCTTCTAAAGGTAACTATTTTTATTTGTATTATTTTTAGTTTATTCTTCCAGAGGTTTTGTTTTGTTCTGTTTGCATACACACACTCTCTCTCTTCCCTAAGTCCTTTGTTACTCAAGAGATAACATACCATGTGTACTGTTCTACACCTTGCTGTTTAAACAGTAAGTCCCAGAGGTCACTTCATCTTAGGGTAAAGCCATCTTCATTGCTTTTCCCAACTGCATAGTATTCCACTATGTGGACATACCATAGTTTATTGATGGACGTTTTGTTTTCTTTCACTATTGCAAATGATGCCATAATGAATAGTCTTGTGCATATGCTGTTGCATAGTTGTGCAGAGGTACCTTTGTAATCACTTCCTAAAGGTGGGATTTCTGAGTCAAAGTGCAAATGCCCATTTAGTTTTTCTGTATATTGTCAAATGTTCCTCCAATGAGGTTGTAACATTTTGCATTCCCACTAACATAACATGAGAGTTCCAGTTTTCCTACAAT
Organism: Globicephala melas; assembly: GCF_963455315.2. Taxonomy (NCBI): domain Eukaryota; kingdom Metazoa; phylum Chordata; class Mammalia; order Artiodactyla; family Delphinidae; genus Globicephala; species Globicephala melas. Next base: position 5,772,206 of record NC_083326.1, on the reverse strand, counting down.
CTCGCTAATAGTATATCATTAGTTTTTCTAATTTTGCATTTTTGTCACAGATTGTCTATTTTCTTAGAGAATTGTACGAAGAATTTTAATTGAAATGTCCTCCATATCTGTAGTTACAGTCCTTTTATCTTCCCTAATGTTTTATATTTGTGTTTTTCCTCTTTTTCCTGATGAGCATTTTGTCTATCTTTTGTTTGCTTTTAAAAGGAGCAAATTTATTTACTTATTCTCTTGTGGTGTTTTTTCTGTTTTCTTATTTATTCATTTAGGGTTTTTTTAATTTAATTTTATTTTATTTTTATTTTATTTTATTTTATTTTTTGTGGTATGCGGGCCTCTCACTGTTGTGGCCTCTCCCGTTGTGGAGCACAGGCTCCGGACGCGCAGGCTCAGTGGCCATGGCTCACGGGCCCAGCCGCTCTGCGGCATGTGGGATCTTCCCAGACTGGGACACGAACCCGTGTCCCCTGCATTGGCAGGCGGACTCTCAAACACTGCGCCACTAGGGAAGCCCAGGTTTTTATTTTTTATTATTTTTTTCTGTCTTGCTTTCTATGGGTTTATAATGTTTACTATTTAAATTTTACTTATTTACTTATGGATGACTATGAGGCTGTGCCTTTTCTGTAAGTATGCCATTGGTAGCATCTCTGTTATTGATTAGCATTTTTCAATTTAAGAGATTTACATTTTCCTGTATTCAAAGCTGTGTGTTTTTTCTTTTAGAAACTCTGGATTTTTTTCCCCAAACTTTGAAAAGCCTCCTTGTCTTCACTATCTCATGCCTGGGTCAAGATTATGAAAATATTTACCTGTATATTTTCTACCGCCTTAAGATTTATTTTTCACCTTTCCGTGTTCTAGCATTCTTTTTGTTGAGAGGAATGAATTAGAGATCTTGCCTTTACTTTTTTTCTACTTAATTATTACTCAGTTAACCCAGTAGCAATGATTCAATTATTTATCCCCTCTGATATGAAATTCCATATAATTTATTGAATTCCCATGTATACTTGGATATGTTTCTGGATTCTTTTTCTTCCGATGTTCTTTTGAAAGGAGCAAATATATTTCTGTGGTACCATTTCTAATATATTAATTAGTAAAGCTTTGTGTACTATGTCTCGTTCTGTTAGAAAATGTCTTCCCTTTGCTGTTTTTCAAAATGGTAAATAGTAGTTCCAAAGTACACCCTTAACTTTCAGTCTCTGCTATCTCCTTTCTGTTTCTCATGCCCTTGGCACTATGATTAGCAAGTAACACGCCTGAATCTCTACCTCAGTAGGTTTTCAGAATGTGCTCCCTGGACCTCTCTGGGTATTTTTCAGTGTCTCTTCTCTGAGAGCTACTTGAAGTTCTCCAGTGCTGTTCTTTAGCCAGAAGTGTTTTTCCTTCTCTCTTTGGGTACTTCTCAGCTGGAAGGAGCCCTAAAGGTCCTCTTTGTACTAAGGGAAGTCCTGAACTCATCTGCCTTGACCTGTGAGGCCTACTTGATCTAGTTTCACCTATTGTTATTCCTTTCTTATATTTGACACTCTAGCCAAACTGGATATCCCTACTGTTCCATGGTCCACTTCACTATTAGGCCTTTTGTACATGCAGTTCCTTCTGCCTATCCACCTCTCCCACCAACTTGTACATGTATCTGCCTATTAATAATAAGTAATCATAGTAACTACCAGGTAATGAGCACTTTCCATCTGCTAGGCAAGACAGCAAATGTTGTGAAGTACATTGTACTATTTAATCACATCCTATAAAACAGGTAATATTCTAATTTCTCAGATGAGAAAGCTGAGGCTCAAAGAAATTCAGTAAATTGCCCAAGGACACACAGCTAGTAAATGCTAAAGCTGGGGTTCAAACTTAGGCCTGACTCCAGAGCTTATGTTCCTAACCACTCTGCTGTACTTCCTCTGGGAAGCCTCTTTCTCCTGCCTGCCCCCGCACCAACCCCCAAGTTTCCCACAGCACCAAATACTTCTCAGGGTGTATCTCCTCTAAATGATAACCTGTGTAAAGGTATGGACATGTCTGGAGCACTACTCTGTCCCCAGCACTTACCAAATCATATATTCTGTTTTACTTATGGACCATATAACTTATTTTATGTGTCTCATAATTTGCTGTTCCATGCCAGTCATTGTGCATAGGACAGCAGAGTCTAAAGCAAAAAGTATTTATGACTGTAAATGGTCACACCTCTGCTGCTAGGCTGCTAATAGGGAGTTGGATCATTCTAGTTGGGACTGGAGTTGGGTTTGGGTTTTGTATCTTCATTGTACCACCAACTTCAAATTTCCCCAGCAGTTGTTACCTATGCTTAAAGAGTGGGCCTGGGTTTGTTTGTTGTTGTTGTTGTTTTTCAGTGTTCCTTTATCATACTCTGCTTTCAGCAGTCCTTGCAGTGGAGTTAGAGAAGAGAAGAAATATTTGTATTGTCCTGGTCCAGCCTCAATCTTGAGGAGTCCTTGGGTGCATCCAGGTCTTAGAGATAGGGCTTTCTCAGCATCTCTGCTCCTCCTCCCCTTGGCAACCAAACTGCCTCGTATCTGTGGTGGGCCTTGAGTGGGAGTTTTCTGCCCCTTCCCCAGTGATAGCAGACCTCTGCTTGGTATTGGTATAGGTATGGGATCCTGGCCCCAACCCCAGTGTTAGAAGGTTTTTGCTTCTATCCCTCCACCAGCAAGAATGGATCTTTATGGTCACCTTATCTTTGATAAAGGAGGCAGGAATGTACAGTGGAGAAAGGACAGCCTCTTCAATAAGTGGTGCTGGGAAAACTGGGCAGGTACATGTAAAAGTATGAGATTACAACACTCCCTAACACCATACACAAAAATAAGCTCAAAATGGATTAAAGACCTAAATGTAAGGCCAGACACTATCAAACTCTTAGAGGAAAACATAGGCAGAACCCTCTATGACATAAATCACAGCAAGATCCTTTTCGACCCACCTCCTAGAGAAATGGAAATAAAAACAAAAATAAACAAATGGGACCTAATGAAACTTCAAAGCTTTTGCACAGCAAAGGAAACCATAAACAAGACCAAGAGACAACCCTCAGTATGGGAGAAAATATTTGCAAATGAAGCAACTGACAAAGGATTAATCTCCAAAATTTACAAGCAGCTCATGCAGCTCAATAACAAAAAAAACAAAAAGCCCAATCCAAAAATGGGCAGAAGACCTAAATAGACGTTTCTCCAAAGAAGATATACAGACTGCCAACAAACACATAAAAGAATGCTCAACATCATTAATCATTAGAGAAATGCAAATCAAAACTACAATGAGATATCATCTCACACCACTCAGAATGGCCATCATCAAAAAATCTAGAAACAATAAATGCTGGAGAGGGTGTGGAGAAAAGGGAACACTCTTGCACTGCTGGTGAGAATGTGAATTGGTACAGCCACTATGGAGAACAGTATGGAGGTTCCTTGAAAAACTAAAAATCGAGCTACCATATGACCCAGCAATCCCACTACTGGGCATATACCCTGAGAAAACCATAATTCAAAAAGAGTCATGTACCACAATGTTCATTGCAGCTCCATTTACAATAGCCAGGAGATGGAAGCAACCTAAGTGTCCATCAACAGGTGAATGGATAAAAAAGATGTGGCACATATATACAATGGAATATTACTCAGCCATAAAAAGAAACGAAATTGAGTTATTTGTAGTGAGGTGGATGGACCTAGAGTCTGTCATACAGAGTGAAGTAAGTCAGAAAGAGAAAGACAAATACTGTATGCTAACACATATATATGGAATCTAAGAAAAAAAAATGTCATGAAGAACCTAGGGGTAAGACGGGAATAAAGACACAGACCTACTAGAGAATGGACTTGAGGATATGGGGAGGGGGAAGGGTAAGCTGGGACAAAGTGAGAGAGTGGCCTGGACATATATACACTACCAAACGTAAAATAGATAGCTAGTGGGAAGCAGCCCCATAGCACAGGGAGATCAGCTCTGTGGTTTGTGACCACCTAGAGGGGTGGGATAGGGAGGGTGGGAGGGAGGGAGACGCAAGAGGGAAGAGATATGGGAACACATGTATATGTATAACTGATTCGCTTTGTTATAAAGCAGAAACTAACACACCATTGTAAAGCAATTATACTCCAATAAAGATGTTAAAAAACAAAAAGGATCTTTGCCTGTGTCTTGGGGGTGAGAGGGTTTCTTGCTTCTCTTCAGAGGCAGGTGGGTTATGTTCCTACTTCTCCCCTAGAAATAGTGGAAGTTTGCCTGTGCTCTAGGCTGAAAGGGTTTGCTGTCCCAGTAGCTTAAGGCTTTTGCTCAGCATGAGAAGAATGCCTGGGAAGTAGCAGTCTTGGTGCCTGCCCCCAGCTGCAGCTGGTCACCTTCTCTGCAAGCTTGAGCCAAGTGGAGGGGCTCATGAGCGCTCGGTGGAGTCCAGTGGAAAAGAACTTTTGGGTGAATGCAAACTCCACTACATCTGAGTTTCTCGCTTTCCAGACTGACACATTAGACCACACTTAGCTTTTAAGAATTCATTAAAATTTTAGCCGATTTCTTCTTACCCCTTTCTGTGGAGACCACCTCTTCTGCCTGCACTCTGCCAAAAGCGAGGGAGTGCTTGTGTTCCTTCCTTCCTTAGAGGGACTCGTCCCTCTTGGGAATTCATTTCACTTCATTACCTTGCAGAACTATTCTCTGATGGCCTTAAGAAGACTTTTGACTTATTAAATTATCTCTCTATTCCTCCTTGTTAGGGTAGGAGATGACATTCTTTGCAGCTTTCCACATCCTAAGCAGAAGTCAGTCTGAGTCCCTTAATGCTTCCCTGCATTGCCCAAAGAGCCCATTTGTTTTACATTTGAGGCACAGAAAGGGACTTGTCCGGTCTAGGGCAAAACTGAGACTAGAACTCATTCTAGAGCTTCTCTCTACTAACTTGTAGCTACCTCTCTTTTTCCTTTTTCCTTTTTTTAAATATCAGCACTATAGCTCTTTCTTTTTTTTTTTTTTTTTTTTGCGGTACGCGGGCCTCTCACTGCTGTGGCCTCTCCCGTTGCGGAGCACAGGCTCAGCGGCCATGGCTCACGAGCCCAGCCGCTCCGTGGCATGTGGGATCTCCCTGGACCGGGGCACGAATCCGCATCCCCTGGATCAGCAGGCGGACTCTCAACCACTGCGCCACCAGGGAAGCCCTCTTTTTGTTTTATTTTTTATAATTTTTCTTGGAGTATAGTTTCCTTACAATGTTGTGTTACTTTCTACAGTACAACAAAGTGAATCAGCTATACGTATACATATATCCCCTCTTTTTTGGATTTCCTTCCCATTTAGGTCACCACAGAGCACTGAGTAGAGTTCCCTATGCTATATACAGTAGGTTCTCATTAGTTATCTATTTTATACGTAGTATCAATAGTGTTTATATGTCAATCCCAATCTCCCAATTCATCCCACCCCCCCTTTCCCCCTTGGAATCCATACGTTTCTTCTCTACGTCTGTGTCTCTATTTCTGCTTTGTAAATAGCTCTCTTATATGTGATTCTTTACTGCCCTTCTTAGCACCACCTACCCTTCTTCCCAAGACTGAAAGAAAAAAGGGCACCAAGCATCATTAGGTCTCTGACATTCGTGTGAAATCCCTGACATACAATTTAGAGATTATTTCCCTTCTGTGCCTTAACAATATCAAAGATAATTAACAAACACTGAAAAAAATGAGATACAGAAGAATCAGTAGGTTCCTTGGTTTAGAGACTGATTATTTTCAAGCTTCGCCTTATACATTTTTATTCTCAAAGTTTGTTGGGACTTTTTTTTCCATTCTAAACGAACGGTGACACTATTTTAGGTGCTGCGATAATCTAAAGTAAATTCTGAATTTTACTGAAGTTTGAGGTCACCCTAAGATTTTTCTACATTAATTACATTTTTGGGTAGTCTAATAAAATGTGCTTTCTAAATTCAGTATTTTCTACATTCTTTAAGGAAGCTAGGACTAGGAAGGGATTTTTTAAAGCACTTATTTTTGCAAATAAAAACAAGCACTTATTTTTGCAAACAAAAAACTTCAACTCAGGTTAAGTGGTTACCTAAAGTCACACAGCTAGTTACTGTTAGAATTGGCACTGGAACCGGAACTCTTGTATCTCAGAGTGGGGTGATGGGAGGCACTCAGAACAATGTCAAAGCCATTTTTAAAAAGGCAATACATCTTCATAGACAATTATTTCACTTAGATATTACTTTTTATAGGATCTGGAAGGACATTGGTTTTATAATAAAACACCAATGTATTTTGGTTTTGTTTTTGTATTTTTAAGATTTTTTTCATGTGGACCATTTTTAAAGGCTTTATTGAATTTGTTACAATATTGCTTCTATTTTTATGTCTTGGTTTTTTTGGCCACAAGGCACGTGGGATCTTAGCTCTCCAACCAGGGATTGAACCCACATCCCCTGCATTGGAAGGTGAAGTCCTAACCACTGGACTGCCAGGGAAGTCCCAACACCAATGTATTTTGGAGAATGGAAGTGAACACTAATTCTTGATGCAAAGCCTTGCATTTTTAAAAACAATATGAAAAACTCCAAGCTCGGGTGTGTGCTTCCTCTCTTCTGCCAGTGGGAGGGCCTGGGGAGGGGTAAGAAGCACTGTTAGGCACCCCCCTTGCTGCCCAGTATGAGTAGCCTGCTAAGGGTAGCTGCTTGTTGGGGGCTGCAGCCTAGCTGGATTTCAATCAGAATGTTCCTTTTTTGTGTGTTCTCTGGCTGTTTTCCAGGTATGGGAAAACAGGTGAAGTTAGCCCATGGCCCCTGGCAGCCACCATTATCTTGCCTTTCTGCCACCAGTAAGCATGTTTTAAATAACAGCCTTCCCAGGGTTCTAGTTTAGGCTTGTGGGCCACATTCAGACCCTGTCCAAGGAATGGAGAAAACGACCACATCGTTTTACCCAAGTTGGTGGTGCTAGAGCACAGCCTTCTGCCCTCCCCCTTCCTCCCCCCCGCCCCCCCTCCCCGCATTATCTCCTCTGGTCACAGGATTGATTCTTCAGCTGTGATTTTGCATGTAATAGAAAGCTAGTTCTCGCTATCAGAAGCTCGATATTCTGGGAAAAATCCAATACTGGCTGGAAATAACATGGTGGACACAAAGCTTTTCACCGTGTGTGCCAGTGAATTTTAACAACATAGAGATAACAAGACTCCATCACTGAATGATTGGCTTTGAAGGCCATTTGCACGTTAACTTTAAAAAGAGTCTTGCTTGTGCGCTTCCTCCCCCCTCTTCCCCACTTCGGCAAAGTCCCATTAATTTTGTTGAAGGTTTTATTTTCTGCTGAAAATGCAGGAAATTTAGACAACTCTCTTGGAATCCCCCCAAAACTAATACAAACAAGATACATATGCTTCTCTTAAGGAAACTAAAAATAAATTATTTGAAACTATTTAACTGTATAAATTCCCTCTTGAAAGGAAAAGGAAGTTTATATAATGAAGCAGCCATGACTGCTGTTGACAGGGTAAGATACTCCCACAACTGCCAACTTGTCCGTTTGACGTAAATTCACTACTTAGCACAGATCATGTTCAGTGTTCATTACCAACGTGTACAAAACCATCAGAAATATCTGAAAATGGAGCCATTTTCTCAGGGCCCTTGTTTTTACATTTGAGATTTTCTACAATAAAATAAGTTTGCCTTTTTTTTTTTTTTTTTTTTTTGAGAAGAGAGTCTGTTTGACGAGGAATCCAATCCTGGAACAGAAGCTGTATGTACTAAAAAGAAAATACCATGAATGAAAAAGGCACAATATTCTCCACGTATTTTGCTTCTCTATCAATGAGCCATCTGATATTATCTCTGACAAAGCTAATTTTTGTTAGTATTTTAAAACCTGTCTTTTTTTAAAAAAAACTTATTCCATAAATGTAAGTCCATTTTTTTATACACTTCCCTAAAGGACCAGTTTTGTAAATTAATAAAAGTGTAATTTAGCAGTTATATCTAAAACTAAGAGATGTGATTCTTTGCAGTTATAGTAATTGCATTAATTTATCCACTTTGCAAAGGCAGTTATTTTTTGTTCTTTTTGTAATAATGTCTAAAATCTAAATGATTTACAGTGTTACATGTTAAAATAGATATTGTCAGAAAATTATAATCAACCACTCCCTAATTTAAACTTATTTTTAATTTCTAAATTATGTTTAATTTCTCATTTTTGTTTTATAATTGTTTTATAACATTAAAATATACAGGATGCTTTCTAGTATGATGACAATATGACAAAATATGATAGCGTATAAAATGTCTTTGCTGTAGCTTCTTACATTATATTTTCAGTTGATTTGAGTAATGTCAGAGAAGCTTTATGTCCTTGTCATTTAATTTGTAAATCTGCAGCTGAAAATAATCTTTAAAAGATAGCATTAGAATTAGAACTTGTCACAGAAACAATAAAAAAGAAGTAAAATACCTAGTAACTCCTATAAGTGTAAGAGGGTTAGTATAACCCTTAAGGAACCTCAGTCAGATTGGTTAATGCAAAGTGAAAACTAAGGGCTTCCCTGGTGGCGCAGTGGTTGAGAGTCCGCCTGCCGATGCAGAGGACACGCGTTCGTGTCCTGGTCCAGGAAGATCCCACATGCTGCGGAGCGGCTGGGCCCGTGAGCCATGGCCGCTGAGCCTGCACGTCCGGAAAAAAAACCAAAAAACAAAAAGTGAAAACTAACGTGGAGGATCTTCCCTGGTGGGCCAGTGGTAAAGAATCTGCCTTCCAATGCAGGGGACACGGGTTCAATCCCAGGTCGGGGAACTAAGATCTCACATGCTGCAGAGCAACTAAGCCCGCGCACCACAACTGTTGAGCTCAGGCGCCTCAACAAGAGAGCCTGCGTGCCGCAAACTACAGAGCCCACGCGCTTTGGAGCCCGCACGCCATGAAAACCCCCTGCATGCCACAACTAGAGAGAAGCCTGAGTGCCACAACGAAGAGACCGCACTCCACAACGAAAGATCCTGCATGCCTCAACAAAGATCCTGTGTGCTGCAACTAAGACCTGAAGCAGCCAAAAAAATAAGGAAAATAAATAAATAAAAAAGAAATATTAAAAAAAAAAAGAAAGAAAACTACCGTGGAGTATGCTTATTGATGTAAAGTTTCCAGTTTGTACTTCACCTGACTTGGGAATAAAATAAATGGTCAGTAGTTTGGTTTGGGTTTAAATGAGCAGGTGCCTATTTGGGAGTTGAGTATATTACCCTGCTTGTTGCAGCAAATTACTTATTAAAACATTGAGAATAAACTGTCAATATGTTTGAAAGCAGAAATTGTAAGCTATCGAGGTAGTTCATTTTTTTTTTTAATTTTTTTATTTATGTATTTATTTATTATTTTTGGCTGTGTTGGGTCTTCGTTTCTGTGTGAGGGCTTTCTCTAGTTGCGACGAGTGGGGGCCACTCTTCATTGCAGTGCGCAGGCCTCTCACTGTCGCGGCCTCTCTTGTTGCAGAGCACAGGCTCCAGACGCGTAGGCTCAGTAGTTGTGGCTCACGGGTCTAGTTGCTCCGCAGCATGTGGGATCTTCCCAGACCAGGGCTCGAACCCGTGTCCCCTGCATTGGCAGGCAGATTTTCAACCACTGCGCCACCAGGGAAGCCCGAGGTAGTTCATTTTTGATATTTAAGTTTAATATATTAGGACTTAACATAAATGGATGTGAATACTTGTGAACATAAAATTCTGCAGAAGTTAATATTCTGACTTGTATTACTACAGTAGTCATAGCATCGCACTGGGTTGCTCTTGGATGACTTTGAGAGAGAATTCTAAAACTCAAAGTTTCTTCTTCCTCTTCTACTAATTCAAATACCAATGTGAGATGAAAATATAATTGAGAGAGCTATAGTCAAGATTATTTTGATAGTTCCCTTTGTTCCAAAAACATAAAAGTAATACATGAACTATAACAAGAGAACCTTTAAAACATATAGCCTTACCCCAAAATGAGATAGATACTTCAGGATCAACCAGAAATAGAAAAAGCCGTCAATGCAGATAGCAAGGTCTGAAGCAGTGAGGCTGCCAAGCTTCAGGCCTGGAAGGAGGCGGGAGTGGCTGGGAGCTCAACTGCTGCAGGGCAGGCGTAGCACTAAGGGGCCCAGTGAGAGGCAGCATGCTAGTGCCAGGTTCCCTGCTAGAAACTGAGAGCTGGAATAGACCACTTACTGTAAAGAGCCTGAATAGAAGTACTAATAATGACGATTAAGTTCTATGCCTAGGGAGGTGGGAGGACACAGAACCAGCTTCACGATGGGATCTTGAGCCCGTTGTGAGGGATGTGGCTTGGTGACGGACCCTGCCTATACTGCCTTCAATGTGACTGCAGGGCAGCAGCCCTGAGATACCAACAGTGAGACCTAGTTTCAGACTGGGGGCTCTAGGAAGCTGCTGCATGACCTGTAGATTTGGGGGGATTAAGCTACATCAGATGAGCCTACACAACCAAAGTTCCAAATACATGCCAAAATCTAACTTAATGCTAAGAAAGACAGTCATGAACATAGTCATGATCATAAGTAAGGTAAATTTATCCAAAGAGAATTAAAATTTAATAGGATAATTTTGAAAGCACTCTTAAGTATTTTTAATACCCTCAAAGATAAATGAAGGATATAATATTCATTGAGATGAATAAATAATTAATGAAATAAAAACAGGGAGAAATGAAATAAGAACATGACTCAGAGAACTATTCAATTAGAAAGCTTAGAATGAAAACTATAGTCGTTAAAATTGAAAGCTCGGTAGACAAAATAAGTTCTAAAGTGGGTACTATCAAAAAGGGTTAGTAAATTGGAAGGTAATGAGAAAAAATTATCCAAATTATCTTTATGGAAGAGACTAGGTTGTCAGATGAAAAGTATGCTCTGTATACTGAGCAGGACACATAAAGATAAATCAACACCTAAACACATGGTCGTGAAACTCAAGAGTGTTAAAGGATAAAAAGTAAATCTTAAAAGCTATCAAAAAGATTTTCTACAGGGGAACAGTAGTTAGGTTTGCAGTAAACTTCTCCATGACAGAAATAGATGCCAGAATAAAGTGAACCGATATCTTTAAAGTGCAGAAGAAAGTAACTGTAATTCTAACTATAATTCTTATTTATATATAGTTAAAATATAATGTAAGAGTGAATGCAAAATCAAGACATATTTCAACCACACAAGGACTAAAAGAGTTTATTAGCCATAGACTTCACTGAAAGCACTACTAAAGGATGTACTTCAAATAGAAGAAGAATAGATCTGTAAAGAAGTGGAATGCAAGAAAGAGTGGTGTACACTGAAATTCATATGTAAATTTAGTTAACCATTGACTTTTTAAAAACCAATTTATGGGGTTTTTTAAAAGATGAAATTAAAAATCTAAGCTACTGTAACAAAACAAGGAAGAATGAGGTCAGGGGCTTGCTGTTCAAGGAGCAGCGAAAGTATGTTAACCTCCTTAGATCTTGTTCAGGAGGTAGACAGCAGTATTTTTAAAGTTGGATGTGTATGTTAAAATTTTAAGGGCTACCTCTATAAGAATAGAAATGCTATCTTTAGCCTGTAAACCAGCAGAGAGGAAAAGGAGGGGCCAGGATAACAAAAAGCTTTATTAATTCAACAGAAGCTGGAAAGGGAAGACAGGTTTGGAAGAGGTACACTTATAAAGGATGGCAAAAAAATATGGCAGGTTATACATTCCAGAGATGACGGCCACAACATCTTCTGCTTCACGTGCTCTTCTAGAACTTTGCCACTCCTCAGTAAATTGTGTGTGGCACCATTTGGTAGTAACACTAAATGGCAGTGACAGTAAGTGATTTCCAACATTGAATCTCCTGGAACCTTCAACCTGTGAGGAAGCTCATGCAGCCCAGAAGAGACCATGCAAAGAAGAATCAAAGGCTCTGGTCCCCACCCACAGCTGTGCCCCCAGCTCACAGCCAGCACCAACTTGCCAGCCATATTACAATAGAGAGCTGTCATAGAAGTAGACTCTCCAACCGCCACTCAAGCAGCCCCATGTGAAGCGTATGGAGCAGAGACAAACTGTTCCCACCAAGGCCAGCCCAGATTGTTAGCAAAACAAATGATTATTGCTATTCTAAGCTGCTAAGCTTCGAAGAACAGGCATACCTTGGAGATAATTTCAGGTTCGGTTCTAAACCACTGCAATAAAGCGAATATCACAATACAGTGTGTCACAAATCTTTTGGTTTCCCAGTGCATATAAAAGTTATGTTTACACTAAGTCTATTATGTATGCAATAACACACTGTCTAAAAAAACAAATGAGCATATCTTAATTAAAAATTACTTTATCGCTAAAAGCTGCTAACCATCATCTGATAATGCAGGGTTGCCACAAACCTTCAATTTGTAAAAAAACACAGTTATCTGTGAAGTGCAGTAAAATGAGGTATGCCTGTAGTTAGTTATACAGCAATAGATTACTGATATAAAGTCACAAAACAAGATGGTAGGAATAAATTCCAAAGATATCAGTAATAACAATGTAAGTGAATTAAACTCAAAAGTCAGACTATTAGATTAGATTTAAAAATTATAAAGCCTAGCAGCATAGTTGTTTTTAACCGTATTTGTTTTCAGTAACACAGAAAGTTTGAAAATTAAAGATATACCTAGCAAATGCTAAACAAAATAAAGATGGTATATATATTATATATATATTATATTTATATATATATATATTTCTTTTGGGGGGGGTGCTGCATTGGGTCTTCATTGCTGTACGCAGCCTTCCTCTAGTTGTAGCGAGCAGGGGCTACTCTTCGTTGCGGTACACAGGCTTCTCATTGCGGTGGCTTCTCTCGTTGCAGAACATGGGCTTCAGTAGTTGCAGCACGTGGGCTCAGTAGTTGTGACACGCGGGCCCTAGAGCACACGGGCTTCAGTAGTTGTGGCACGTGGGCTCAGTAGTTGCAGCACATAGGCTCTAGGGCCCACAGGCTTCAGTAGTTGTGGCTCGAGAGTTCTAGAGTGCAGGCTCAGCAGTTGCGGTGCACAGGCTTAGTAGGTCCATGGCATGTGGGATCTTCCCGGACCAGGGATCGAACCCGTGTCCCCTGCATTGGCGGGTGGATTCTCAACCACTGCGCCACCAGAGAAGTCCCAGCAATATTAGTATCAGTAAAACATACACTTATGAATAAAGAGAAGCAATACATAATGATAACGTTTTTAAAAAGAGGCCAATCATGAACCTACAGTCATTTTGAATACAAGAATCACTCAGAGGAATTGATAAATACTTAATCACTACGGGAAATTGTGATATAATGTTATTAAAAACTGATGACTCTTTCAGGCAATGAATATTAAAAAGAACAATTACACTTGTTCATGAGAAAATGAGAGCAGGAGCTTTCCTACATTGTCATTGTAAATGGGTTGTTATAGCTCCTTATGCAATGTCTGGCAACATCTATGAACATTACAAACACAACCTTTTCAGCCATCCCTCTCCTGGAATCTCCCAAAGAAACAAGAGTGCCCATATATAAGAACAGAGCTACCAGGATGCTTATTGCAGCCTTGTTTATGGAAACAAGGAAACAAAATAAATTGGATGCCCATTAGTAGAAGGACATTTTGATAAATTTTACATGTTTTACACATATAAACCTATAATACATTGTTACTGTTTTGTTTCTGGAATCAGTTTTCCTTTAGAATGATTTAAAATAAAAATGTCTTTATTTCCTTGTGTAGATCTACAGTTCTGTCTAGTTTCATATTCCTCCTGTCTGAAGAAATTCCTTTAACATTTCTTATAGTGTGGGTGTACAAGTAATACATTATCTCAACTTTTTTTAGTCTGAGAAAGTATTTATCTTACCTTCCTATTTGAAAGATATTTTTGCTAGTGATAGCATTCTTGCTTGACCTTTATTTCAACACTTTATTGATGCTGCTTCATTTAGATTGGCTTGCATAATTTCTCATGAGGGGTCTACTGTAATTCTTAGCTTTGTGCCTCTGTATTTAATCTGTTTTTTCCTTGGGCTGCCTTCAAGATTTTCTCTTTCTCTTTGGTCTTCAGTAGTTTGAATATGATGCATCTAGTTGTGTGGTTTTTTGTTGTATGGGTGGGGGGGTTGTTTAGGGAATACTTTGGAGTTATTCTGAGCTTCTTGTATCTGTTGTTTGATTCTTTTGTTATTTTAAAAAAATGCTCAGCCATTATCTCTAAAAGATTCTTTCAAGTCTACTGTTGAACCTATCTAGATATTCTTTACTGCTATTACCTTTTTTTTTTAATTCTAACATTTCCACGTGTTACTTTCTTATAGTTGTTTTTTTTTTGTAATTTTTAAATTTTATTTTTGGCCACATGGGGTCTTCGTTGCTGCATGTGAGCTTTCTCTAGTTGTCGTGAGTGGGGGGATACTCTTCGTTGTGGTGCGCAGGCTTCTCATTGTGGTGGCTTCTCTTGTTGTGGAGTATGGGCTGTAGGTGCACGGGCTTCAGTAGTTGCAGCAAGTGGGCTCAGTAGTTGTAGCACATGAGCCCTAGAGCACACAGGCTTCAGTAGTTGTGGCACACAAGCTTAGTTGCTCTGTGGCATGTGAGATCTTCCCAGACCAGGGCTCGAACCCGTGTCTCCTGCATTGGCAGGCAGATTCTTAACCACTGCACCACCAGAGAAGTTCCTTCTTACAGTTTTCAACTCTGCTAAAATTCCCCATCAATGCAAGCATATTATAGACTCATAGTAGATTTTGTATATCATAATTCTTTTAAATTCCCTATTTGATATTTTCAGTATCTGTGTATCTCTGGGTCTGCTGATTACTTTTGTCTCTTGGACATGGATTGTTTTTACTTGCTTTTTGTTTATCTCATAAATTTTGATTGAATGCTGGACATTATGGTTAAAACAATATAGGTGGAGGTAAATTGTATGGAAACAAGTATACCTTTTTGTCTGCTAGACCAGGGGTGGTAAACTTTTCTGTAAGGCACCAGCTAGTATTTTTTATTTTGTAGGCCATACAGTCTTTGAAGTGAAGTGTACTTTATCAGATATTAATATAGCCATCCCTACTTTCTTTAGATTAATATTTGCATGTTATATCTTTTTCCATTCTTTTACTTTCTATCTAACTTTATTTAAAGTGAGTTTTATATTTGAAGTTTCTTATAGATTGCGTATAGTTGGGTCATGTGTTTTTTATCCACTCTGCCATTCTTTGGGTTTTAATTATTGTATTTATACTGTATACAATTAATGTAATAATTGATATGTTAGAACTTAAGTCTGCCTATTTTACTTTCTGCTTTCTGTTTGTTCCTTGTTTCTCATCTGTCTTATTTGACTGCCTTCCTGTGGATACTTGAACATTTTTTTAGAATCCCATTTTGACATATCAGTAGTATTTTTGTGTGTACTATCTCCTTGTATAAATTCACTCTAGGCATTTACATACATAACTTACCACAGTCTAGTCGTGTTGACATTTTACCAGTTCAAGTGAGATGTAGAAACCTTCCCCTCTTTAAATCCCTTTGCTCTCCCTGGTTTATAATGTAATTGTCTTAGGTGTTCCTTTACATCCATTGAGAACCACATCAGACAGTGTTATAATTTCTGCTTCAGCTGTCAAACATAATTTAGAAAACTCAAGAGGAGAAGGAAAGTGTTGTATTCACCTGTGTTTTTGCTTTCCATTGTTCTTTCTTTCAAGGGAGATATTGATTGCTTACTTTGAGTTTTGCTCTTATAACTATTTCACATTCAGATTCCCAAAGGCTATTGACTCTGAGGAAGCAGAAACAAAACAGTAGGCTCTTTATCTGTAAATATGGACGTTGAAATGACAGTGCAGAAAAATGAGGTCATATTCTGAATTAGACACTTTTCTTGGAATTGGTAAGACCCTACCACCACTTTGTACTGTGCAAGTCTAATGATTTAGCGTGATACAGTGATAAGAGTACAAATTAGGATCTATTAATCAAAGGACTGAATAAGCTCCAAATTTCCTTCTAGATTGGCAAGTCTATAATTTATTATGTGAAATTTATAATTATCACCATACTAAGTTCAACAGATTTTAAATCCTTTGGTAACTGATAAACTTAATTGTAAAAATTCTTGACAGAAGTAATCTTGAAGAGCTCTTTTGCATGGTCTTTCCAATGCTGTTTGAATTGCAAAGCAGTTGTCCTCATTCTAATTAATTCTGTGTCAAGGAAAAAAACACAGACTCTATATGGGGATTTTCTTTCTTTATCAGGCACAAGACCTAAATGTCATCGAAGAAGTGATTCGAATGATGTTAGAGATCATCAACTCCTGCCTGACAAATTCTCTTCATCACAATCCAAATTTGGTGTATGCACTTCTTTACAAACGAGATCTCTTTGAACAATTTCGAACACATCCTTCATTTCAGGATATCATGCAAAATATTGATCTGGTAAGTGTAAATGGAGATATTTATTATGATTCTTTTTTAAATATTAAAGTAGAGAAAGTTTAACAAACCTTGATTAAAAAAACTGCAATAATTAGTCTCTTGAACGTTAATTCTATCTGCTGTCTATTCTGCTATAACAGTTGTCACCTTCCGTATGTGTATGTATTATATACAGACATATATGTACACGCACGCATATATATTTAGTAAAATTGAGATCATACTTTATATAGTTCTGTATTCTGCCGTTTTTACTTAACATTATTAACATTTTTCTGTGATATCATCAATTCTTTGAAAATCTCACATTTTAGTATTTGTATAACCTGTATTATGGAGGTCCTAAAATATATTAACTCTTATCCCATTATTGCTCATTTAGTTATTTCTCATATTTTGTATTAATTTATAATTATCAGTTTGTAAATACATCGTATCTCACCTTTTTTAGTTCTATTTTTGAAGTAGTCTTAAAACTGGAATTGTACTAGTTTTTGCTGTCAGAGGGATCAGTATTTTCAAGACGCAACCCATGTCAAATTGCTTTCCAGAAATATTGTACAATTAATGCATCTGTGTGTCATCTTATACTTCTACAAGTGATGTATGAGAGGATGCATCTCACTATACTTTTACAGCTTTATTATAATTATTTTAATTTTGTCCTTTTATATCAAAAATGGTATTTCATTATTGTTTTTAGTTTTTATTTCTTTCATTATTAGTGTGATTGAACATTTTTCACAGGTCTATGAACTTTCACCTCCTGTCCTTTTTAAAAAGGTTTTTCTGCTAAACTTTCTATTGTTGTATTAGTGTTTCCCAGTTCAGTTTGATTCCACAAAAATTTCTTGCATAGCTAATGAGATTCATAGTGCACAAGAGGAAACAGAAGAGCCACTATCCCTGTCCTTGTGTTACTTACATTTAGGAAGATTTTTAATAATTTAATTATTGCACAAGTATGAATGTATAATTTCCATCATAAGTAAGCACATGTACATGCCTTCCTCCAGGGTGTACACCTCATAGTGGATTCGCTGCATAACATGTATCGTACCAAACCGTTTCCCTTGGAGTGCTGTCATTTTACTCTTCAGCTGGTGGTGTATAAGATTCCTGTTGCTTCACATCCTCGTGAACACTTAGTTTGATCAGTTTTGTAGTAACATCTCATTATAGTTTTAATTTGGATTTCCTCTTTTCTGAAGCAAATTCAAGTCTTTTGCCAGTTTTTTCTACTGAGTTATTTATCTGTGTGTAGATTCTTTGTATGTTCTGGATTCTAGGCCTTTCTTGGTTATGTTTTGCAAATATCCAGTCACTAACACAAATACAGACTTTCTGATGTAACTCTAAAGCTCCTCTCAACATAGTCGAACATCAAATTCTCAGTTCCATTCTTTTCTTGGAGAGCTGCTTCCAGCTCCAACCAGGTTGTACGCTGGTTCTCCTGCCCAGCTGCAGCGTCTTCCTGGGAATTTCCTTCACCTGTTTCCGTTGGTTGGCCTTGGCTCCTGTGAGTCCTTCTTTCTTGGTTTACTGCTTCATGTTGGTGGAGCATGTACTACAGTAGCTTTCTGGGGAAAGGGTGTATGTGAGGTAGGTTTTTTATCTTTTAGTTTCTCATGTCTGAAAATGTTTTTCTTCTCTTTTTACATATGACCTGCTGTCTTGGGAAGCTTTTGGGATCTCCCTGTTATTGTGTCCTGAAATTTCATTGTTTGCTGGGCCTTGGTCAATTGTACTTGGCGCTTGGAGAGTCCTTTGAGTCTAGAGGCTCAAGCTCGGAACTTTCAAATGTTCATTTTAATTATTTCTTCCCGGTTGTCTCTCTCTCTCTCTGTCTCCTGCTATTTCCTCTCTATGACACTCCTATTAGATGGCCATTTCCTTTTGAGCCCCCTCCTGTCAATATCACTAAGTCTTATTTTTGGCCTGATCAGTGTCATCATATTAAGAGTCCTCCAGCCTCCTGCCTGGGGTCCGTAAGCCCATCTGTGAGGGTTTTAAAAGCTGAGGTAGAGAGAGGCTGGGTAAAATTGGGGGTGGGGAAGAGAGGGTGAGAGTGACCTCTGAAGTGAAAATTCCCCGTCTTCTTTCAGGATAACAGCAATACATAAATGGACGCATGGACTCTGATCAAATTTAAGATACTTCAGAACATCTCTATCCATTCTCATTAAGCCAGTTTACCCAAGTAGGTTAATTTTTGCTCATCCCAATAGAGTCCTGTGTACTTGTTCAGTACTTAATTGAAATCAGCTTTGAACTATAACCAGGCTCCCATTCCAGACTCTTAACACATAGTTCTGTAAACTGCTGAATACTCTGGAACCCACACAATTACATGAGTTTAACTACAAGTATGTATACTATTGCAGATCTGTTCATTGATTTGCTCCATATCACTGCTGTGTAATGATTGCAGGTAAACAGAAATAAAAATTAAAACTCTTTGCTGTCAGCATGAAAGGATGCTCAACATCAGTAATCATTAGAGAAATGCAAATCAAAACTACAGTGAGGTATCACCTCACACCAGTCAGAATGGCCAACATCAAAAAATCTACAAACAGTAAATGCTGGAGAGGGTGTGGAGAAAAGCGAACCCTCCTGCACTGTTGGTGGGAATGTAAATTGATACAGCCGCTATGGAGAACAGCATGGAGGTTCCTTAAAAAACTAAAAATAGAACTACCATATGACCCAGCAATCCCACTACTCTGCATATACCCTGAGAAAACCATAATTCCAAAACAGTCGTGTACCACAATGTTCATTGCAGCTCTATTTACAATAGCAAGGAAATGGAAGCAACCTAAGTGTCCATCGACAGATGAATGGATAAAGAAGCTATGGCACATATATACAATGGAATATTACTCAGCCATAAAAAGAAACGAAATTGAGTTATTTGTAGTGAGGTGGATGGACCTAGAGTCTGTCATACAGAGTAAAGTAAGTCAGAAAGAGAAAATACCATATGCTAACACATATATATGGAATCTTAAAAAAAAAAAATGGTTCTGAAGAACCTAGGGGCAGGACAGGAATAAAGATGCAGTTGTAGAGAATGGACTTGAGGACATTGGAGGGGGAAGGGTAAGCTGGGACGAAGTGAGAGAGAGAGTGGCATGGACATATGTACACTACCAAATGTAAAACAGATAGCTAGTGGGAAGCAGCCACATGGCACAGGGAGATCAGCTAGGTGCTTTGTGACTACCTAGAGGGGTGGGATAGGGAGGGTGGGAGGGAGACACAAGAGGGAGGGCCTATGGGAGTATATGTATACGTATAGCTGATTCACTTTGTTATATAGCAGAAACTAACACAACCATGTAAAGCCATTATACTCCAATAAATATGTTAAAAACAAAACAAAACAAAACAAAAAACCCTCTTTGCTGTCAGTTTAATTAGCGTTTTCATGAGCTTTCCTTAAGTCGCCTCAACTATATACCTAATGGTTGCAGCTATAGCAAATTACTTTGCCACACACACTCTTGTCATTTTCCTAAACCACTATCAGTATTATTTAAATTTCATTAACAGAACTGGGGCAGCTGGGTACTATTGTCATCTTTGCAGTTAGGATAAAGCAGAAACATCATTTCAAATGAGCATGTTTATATCTTAGAGTTAGACTTGACATTTATATTCTTTAATTAAATTCTCACCGTTATGAACCAGTACTCCCATGTAGATTTGTTGATATTTAGGATGTGTGAGAGCATCCTCAAGCTGCTTCTCAAATATTTCTTCTCTGGCCCCATGTCCTTCTTGTTTAATGGGAAAAGCGCCTCCTTTTAAAATTGATAAGTAGTGGTAACAAGATTATGAAATAAATGAATGCCCAAGGGACATCCATCAGAGCTTATTTCTACCTTTTTCTGTTGGCTAGATGCTTTTTGACAACGAGGTAGTCAACTAAGACCCTGCAAGCCGTGCAGTGCGGCCAAAAATTTTTTTAAAATAAAAAATAAAATAAGCCATTTCTAGCCAGCCTGTTCATGGATTTGTCCACATTCATTTCTAGTTTCTTGCTTGTACCATTTTGGGGAGTAGGATACTGAGATTAAGATTCACTGTGCATGTGAGGAAAGGTTCAACAAAACCCTTTTCTCTTTTACATGGGAAATTGGCCTTGGGTTAAGCTGCTTTTAGCTCTGTTCCTTGGAAATCTGATGAAGGTGGAATGTCAGCCATGTTACTAGGTAATACTGCTGTAATAAAATGAGAATATGATAGAATGACATTTGAATGGTAAGTTGAGTCTGGACTGAAAGGACTATAGCTTTGGGCTTCCCTGAGTGAAAAAATTCATAACCAAGCATGTCCTTTTCAGGGACCTAGAAGCTGAGACTATCACAAGGGGTATTGGTTTCTGTTTGGGACATGGCTTCTAAGCTAGGGTGGCTATTGGATCTGTCCATGGTAGTCTCATTCTCTCACATTGGAGCTATCAGTTGAGGGTCCAAAGACCAGCCCCGATACTGCTGTGAGTATTCCCAGGGAAAACAAAAGCCTGGGGCTGTGCTGTTGGCATGCTCTTTTTCCTGGCCTTCTGTCCTTTTAAATTAATCTTATGCCCAGTGTGGCCTATTACACTCTTTTTTTTTATTTATTTATTTTTTTTTGCGGTACGCGGGCCTCTCACTGTTGTGCCCTCTCCCGTTGCAGAGCACAGGCTCCGGACGCGCAGGCTCAGCAGCCATGGCTCACAGGCCCAGCCGCACCGCGGCATGTGGGATCTTCCCGGACCAGGGCACGAACCCGCGTCCCCTGCATCGGCAGGCAGACTCTCAACCACTGCACCACCGGGGAAACGCTTTTTTTTTAATTTTTAAAACTTTTTATTATGAAAAATTTCAAGTGTATACAAAGTAAACAGAACTGCTATTATATTCTTGAGCCTCTCGATGTCTAATTCGGTCTAAGAATACCACTCAGGAAAGAGCACTGAAGTGCTAAAATAATATCTTCTTATAATACTTATAAATGTATCTCTTTCACATTCCAGGATGGAGGATATCCTGGTTTTCCCAAGGTTTATCCAGATGTTTGAATTATAGAACTATCCAATACATCCTTTTTTAGCTTTCATATTTCTAACCTGCGTCATCCTAATCGTTTTAGTCTGCCCTTATGGCAAACCCCTACCCCTTGTCTCTTTTGCCTTTCTCTGGACCTCTCTGATTTCAGTTTCTTTCTTCATTCCTTCCTGTCTTTTTTCTCCTTTTACCCTTTCCTTCCTTCCTTCCTCCCTCCCTCCATTCGTCCTCCTCCCCCTTCTCTCTCACTCACTCATTCTACCTTTCTTTCTCTGGATAGTCACCTGAACTGTGCACAATATATGTCAGATAATCTATACCTGCAGTGTATTGGAAATGTTTTCTCTTTAATTACCAATACCTCTTTTCATAATAGTGCATTTTTTTCTTTTTGTTTCTGATAAAAGACTAACCAAAGTTTCTTTTTTCCGTGGTCATAACTGTAATAGATGATAAATTATCATGTTGTAATACATTGTTTGGATTATTTAGTTTTAAATGTTTAAACCACATCAAAAACCATTTGCTCCTTTTCTATTCATCTCATCATTAGCGTTGCTAGCTTTTATTGCATACTTGCTAAGCATTTACGTGCATGATCTCTCTTAATCTTCATTAAAAAACAAACTTTGAGGTATATTTCATTTTTATTTTCAATTACAGTTAAAGAAACCAACTTAGAAAGATTTAATTTGCTTGTGATCACATATTCAGAAAGTGATAGAGCCAGAACTCAAACCGAGGCAGTTTGATAATAAAACCCTTGTTTGTAGTCATCATGCCTGACTACTATCCGCATTCACTAAACGTTCCTACAGCTTCTCATTGGTTTGCGTATTCACTGCCTGAAAACATCTGAAAACAAACCTGGAAATTTACTTTCTCCTTCAAGTTCACTTCTAATAATGTCAAATCAGTCTTTACTCCACCCGTGGTGAAAGTGATGTTCTTTTCTTAGTAACCAGGCTGTTGACATCCTTAAAAATAACCCTGAAGGACCATATTATTTTTTGAAAGGACACACAAGAACCACGCAAAGGATTTAAACTACGTCCATTTGAAACTTAGTCTCCTTTGGAAGAGGTGAAAATTAGAGTAAAGATGAGGAAATAGAAAGGACCTCACTTGTTTTTCTCACAGTATATCACCACATGGAAATAAAAGCAGGGTGTTAAACTGGATTTATATCCAGTGCTCACTTTCCTGTCCTTGTCAGTAATTGGCCACTTACTGACACTCCAACTGTATTCGTGAAAAATGCAGTCTCTGGGTAAACATTTGACTGTGTGCTGTTGTGTAGTTCTTAAAGCTAGATAAATATATGCCTAAACAAGTTCGAGTCCCTACTAAGTGCTGGGAATGAGGCTAAGTACCTTTACATAATATTACTCATTTATTCTTCTTAAACCAGTAAATTAGTTATTGTTATCCCACTTTACAGATAAGGAAACCAGCAGGCTGAGAGAAGCCTTCCCAGGTGATTTTAACACAGATCCCCACCTAAGAATCATTCCTCTTAGGGAATTCCCTGGCCATCCAGTGGTTAGGACTTGGCACTTTCACTGCCGGAGCCTGGGTTCGATTCCTGGTCAGGGAACTAAGATCCCATAAGCCATGCAGCAAGACCAAAAAAAAAAAAAAATCCTCTTAAATAGTGATCACATGTTTGCGTAGGGCTTTATCATTGAGGGCAATTTGCATACGCCCTATGTCATTTGACCCTTAAATTATCCTTGTGAAGGAGGCAGAGCAAGTCTTCAGAGGTGAAATGGTTGGCTCAAGGTCACTTAGCTAGTAAATCACTCAGCCTTGAATCCAGATCTTCTCATTATAAACTCCATATTTTCAGCATTCACTTGGCTAAACCTAAATAAGATTCCAAATGAGCAGATTTTCCAACAACTTTTTGTTGAATACTATCATCTAAAATAGTGTTGGACACACTGGAGATTCATTCAAAATCATTTTAAACTCTTTTTTACATATTTTGAAAAGAATACCGTGAGAAAGATATAAATAACATCTCTACTTTTGCCTCTTTCAGCACTTTACCTTCTCCTTCCCTCCCCTAAATGCTTCTGAAATCTTGGCTTAAGCAAACCTTTGCTATTTCTTCTTTCAGGGAGTTAACCTTGAAAAATGTTGGTAGAGGAGACTATGAATCTACTGTTATTTTTAGCTGACAGGGAGTTGAGAGTTGATGTTTTTCATTAAGACATTAAGCAATGTTGAATGTCTGAGACAGGAGTGACTAACCTTGGAGTACTTTTAACTTCTGCCGAAGGAGTTAGACATGTGCTTTTCAGGTAGCCAAATTACTGTTAGCCACTTGTACATAACCCTCCATTCTAACTCATAAGATGATATGATCTGGCTGAATTAAGCAACAGGACAAAATAGAAATACCACACCAAACAAGAGAGGGCGTGAAAGAAATTTCATGGCTGAATATAAGTATAGGACAGAGACATTGAACAACAATAGTTTTGTGGTATGGTAAAGGCAAGAACTATTTTTATCTCTTGGCAGTGTAAAATTTACACTAGGTTTTCTGTAGTTCCAGACCTGACCGTTCTTAATTGAGCTCCAAACTAGCTCATTCAGTTGCCTATACAACGGTCCCACAAATGTTGAACAAGGTTAAATGAGAATTCATTATTTTCTTCAAAAAAAAGTCGAACACAAAATGAATCTGTTTTTTCTTCTGCAGTCTTCCTTAGCTCTGTAAATGACATCAGTATCTACCTAGTTGCTTATGCCAAAATGCCAAAAAAGAAGAAAGAGGAATAATGAGCGCTATTTGGAATAGGGTTGGGATATTGCAAATTTAAAGAGTGCAGTCAGAGAAGACCTCTCTGAGAAGGTACATTTGAGCTCAAACTTGAAGGAGGTAGAAAATGAGTTGTGCAGATACCTGGGATCAGATGGGGTAAAGATGGGAGCATGTCTTTGTCTCCCTTGGGAGCAAAAGGTAGACACTTTTACTGACCATTATAAGAGATTTGGGTTCTCTAAGCTCAGAGTTCTGTTGCTATAATATAACCCACGGCATTTGCAGGGGTCATCTGTTCACCTTCAGATCACCTTGTGCAGCCCCACTTACATCAATGGACATATCATCCAGATACAAAATCAGTAAGGAAACACTGGCCTTAAGCGGCACATTAGATCAAATAAACTTAATAGATATATAGAGAATATTTCATCCACAAGCAGCAAAATACACATTCTTTTCAAGTGCAAGTTGAACATTCTCCAGGGTAGACCACACACTAGGCCACAGAACGACTGTCAGTAAATTTAAGAAAATTGAAACCATATCAAGCATCTTTTCCAACCACAGTGCTGTGAGACTTGAAATCAACTACAAGAAGAAAAAAAAATGCAAAAAACCCAGACACGTGGAGGCTAAACAATATGCTACTGAACAACCAAAGGGTCACTGAAGAAATGAAAGAGGAAATTTTTTTTAATCCTGGAGACAAATGGAAATGGAAACACAATGATCCAAAATCTGTGGAACAGCAAATGCAGTTCTAAGAGGGAAGATTATAGCAATACAAGCCTACTTCAGAAAACAAGAAAAATCTCAAACAACCAACCTCACCTTACACCTAAAGGAATTAGAGAATGAAGAACAAACAAAACCCAAAGTTAGTAGAAGGAAAGAAATCATAAAGATCAGAGTGGAAATAAATGAGATAGAGACTGAAAAAAATAGAAAAGATCAGTGAAACTGAAAGTTGATTCCTTGAAAAGATAAACAAAATTGATAAACCTTTAGCCAGACTCACCAAGAAAAAAAGAGAGAGGGCCCAAATCAATAAAATCAGAAACAAAAAAGGAGAAGTTACAACTGATACCACAAAAATACAAAGGATCGTAAGAGATTACTGCAAACAACTGTATGCCAATAAAATGGACAACCTAGAAGAAATGGGCAAATTTCTAGAAATGCACAGTGTCCCAAAACTGAACCGGGAAGAAATAGAAAATATG
Source organism: Globicephala melas (assembly GCF_963455315.2). NCBI lineage: Eukaryota > Metazoa > Chordata > Mammalia > Artiodactyla > Delphinidae > Globicephala > Globicephala melas. Next base: position 5,746,654 of record NC_083326.1, on the reverse strand, counting down.
AACAGACCAATTACAAGTAATGAAATTGAATCGGTCATTTTAAAGCTCTCAACAAACAAAAATCCAGGACCAGATGGCTTCACAGGTGAATTCTACCAAACATTTAGAGAAGAATTAACACCTGTCTTTCACAAACTATTCCCAAAAATTGCAGAAGAAGGAACACTTCTGAACTCATTCTGTGAGGCATCATCACCCTGATACCAAAACCAAAGGCATCACAAAAAAAGAAAATTACAGCCAATATCACTGATGACCATAGATGCAAAAATCCTCAATAAGATATTAGCAAACTGAATTCAACAATATATTAAAAGAATCATACACCATGATCAAGTGGGATTATCCCAGGGATGCAAGGATAGTTCAATATCTGCAGTATGGAGTTTCCTCAAAAAAAACGAAAAATAGAACTACCATATGACCCAGCAATTCCACTCCTGCATATGTGTCTGAAAAAAACAAAAACACTAATTCAAAAAGATACATGCACGCCAGTGTACAGAGCAGCATTATTTATGACTGCCAAGATATGGAAGCAACCTGTGCAACCTAAGCAAACTATGAAAACTTCCTCAATCTGGTACTAAGTTCAATTTTTCTGAAAATAATAAAATTAATATAAATTTCTTGGGAAAAGTTGTACATAAATTCATCAAGTAAAAAGAGAAGAGTTGTTAGTTGACCCTCAGTAATGTATTAAACTAATGGTGATCATGTAGGTTTTAACCTGCAGGCTTTCCTAAAATTTACTTTCAGTAGATTTCACTTGATAGTCCTGACTGGTTTGGGTGAGATGACCTGTGCCACCAAACTCAGTTCTTACAAACTTTTCGCCTATATCAGGCATAAAATCAGGAATATAGACATATAACTACAAAGAAATGTTATTGATTGGATACATTGGTGGGGTACTAACATTCATGGGTTTCATCCTTAACAGACTACTTTTACATGTATTATGATTGTTTCCTATGCAGTAGATGGGGCAACTTTTTCATTTTATAAACAAAGATACTGAGATACACCTAATGACAATCATAGTTACTGACATTTTGTGAGCACTTACCATGTGCCAGGCATCGTTCTTTGTGCTCTGCAAGTATTAACTTAATTCTAAGAACAACCCCATGAGGCAGGCATTTTATTTTTCTTCATTTATAGATCAGGAAGCTCAGGCATGGAGATGTTAAATAACTTGCCTAAGTTTATAAGGAGAGCTGGGATTTAAATGCAAGCAATCTGACACCTGATATGTGCTCCAAACCACTGCACAATTCTACATCTGGAAGAAGTTGGGCATCTTACAAGTCACATGGTTAGTAAGTGTCACAGGCAGGACCCAAACTAGGCCTCTGACTTTGAGTATTTTGTAGTGTACACTACCATGATGTCTTAAATCCATTTAATTATACGTTTGATCAGAGTCTTGTCCCCCAGTTATTACCTTGCATCTTTCTCTTTTATTTCCCTTTTATTGAATTTCAGTTGCTGTACACATTGCATCTTTCTTGCAGACAAAAAGTATCATCTATTTCCTTTGTAAATTCTCTAATTATTCCTTCCACTGAATAGGTTGTCAAGGGTATCATCGGTATCTTAAGTAAAACACAAAAACTTCAGGTACAGCCAAAATTCAAAAAATATTTTCACAGAATTTACTTATTTTACACGTATAAAATGTCCATTTAAAAATAAAAAGAGGGACTTCCCTGGTGGTGCAGTGGTTAAGAATCCACCTGCCAATGCAAGGTACATGGGTTCGATCCCTGGTCCGGGAAGATCCCACATGCCACGGAGCAACTAAGCCTGTGTGCCACAACTACTGAGCCTGAGCTCTAGAGCCCAGCCCGCGAGCCAGGTGATCCCATGTGCCACAACTATGAAGCCCACGTGCCTAGAGCCCGTGTTCCGCAACGAGAAGCCACTGCAATGATAAGCCCGTGCACCACAACAAAGAGTAGCTCCTGCTCGCCGCAAGTAGAGAAAGTCTGCGCGCAGCAACGAAGACCCAGTGCAGCCAAAAATAAATAAATAAAAAGAGACTTAATTACAATTTATGAAAATCAGTTATAGTACCTGCTGTGTCTAAACTCTTGTGAACAAAATTTTATCCCAGAGAGCTTAAAATCTGACTTGGAAAAAACAAGACCCATAGGCACATGTTGAAAACCAACCTGTCATGGACAAAATAAGCAACTTGCAAAGGAGCTGGTGCCAGCAAACTGCCTGAGATAAAGAAATGATTTATTTGGAATCAACAGCAGTGTAACCAGGCATTGGCTGCCTTTGTTTTTGCTCGTTGCCACAGTCCTTCAAGGCACAAGCTTGTTAGGGTTCTGGCTCCAGCTGGGTCTCTACTTTCCAGAATAAATCTATTTCAGTGGCATTTATGTCATATCATGCACCTTCCACTAGAATGGTTAGGAGAAAAGTTATTGTACATTTGAACAATTAATATTTAGGAGAGTAATCTTGAAAGAAAATCTAGAAAACTGTTTGGAAATAACTCTTAGTTAACTTAAAATAATTTACCTATAAAATAGAAAACATGTAAATGGAAATACCCAACTTTTTAAGAAACAAATTTTTATATTTTTGCAGGCATCTCTGACTATAAACACTTGTCTATAGTGTATAGTCTCTTGAATAAAAAGTGACTTATGGTCTTCTTGATTTATTGACATTGTGGTTTTTAAGTGATTTCCTAAAAAATGATGACAGTCTTTTAGTTTTTAATGACAAGTGTTAAGAGACAGTGTTATTTCCAAATGTTACTGTGTTAGCACCTTGCTACATAGTTCAGGCTGTGCTGTGACATGAAACCAAAAAATTACAGCTTGCTGTTGATTATCCCTGGTGCTCAGAGGTAAGAGTGTTGTGGATAAATTAAATTGATAAGTAATCCCCAAAACATCATTTTAGCCATTAGCTTCAAATTTCTTTCTTACTAAGACTTTTTCTGGACAACTACTATTAAGCCTCAATGTTAACAGATATTAAGCTTTAGCTTTCTCTTCCTACCTTCTGATGGGTGCTGCTCTCTAAATGAAATATGAATGCAAGGTGAGGCAGCACAAGGAAGTGCAGAATTCAGGAGCCTGCATAATTCACAGAATGCATCATCAACCCTGAATATTCAGGGGTTGGCTCTGATTCAGCCATCAAACCCTTTATACAGAGGACTTATTTAGGAGAGCTAGTGAATTGAAAGCCAGGCCACTCGAAGAAATGGAACGATGATCCTTTGACTACCATGTGAGAAAGGCATCTACTGAAAATACCTCTCATACATCTACTTATTTAAAAAAATAACACTTTACATTCCAGGTGATCACCTTCTTTAGCTCGAGGTTGCTACAAGCTGGAGCTGAGCTGTCAGTGGAACGGGTTCTGGAAATCATCAAGCAAGGAGTCGTCGCACTGCCCAAGGACAGGCTGAAGGTAAGACTGGGGGAAGAAACATACTGTTGTATCACTTGATGTAAATATTAGTGTCTGAGTGGGCTCTATTCAGAATCATACCACTTACCCAGCACTTGCACTGGAAAAGGCTCTCTAAACTTGCGCTGCCTACTCTACTGTATATTGACACACAGAACTGTGGTGAAGGATTCTGACAGTCTTCTAGAAGAAATAGCAAGAGGACTGTCTTCACACCACTGCATAGCCTATGAGTAACCACTGTATATACTATGAGTAATTCATAGATATACTGTGAATAAAGGAGCACCTTACTTTTTTAACCCAGTGAAATAAATACAGGCTTGTAAGTATCATCAAGGGTTGATGGGAAGATGGTGGTGGTGGTGATGGCGATGATGATCACTACAACAGTAGCTAATATTTACATAGTGTTTTCTCAGTGCTTTTGGGAGGTTCTAAGTGTCTTACATATATTAACCTGACCAATCCTCACAACAGCCCTTGGACGGTAAGTAGTGTTATCATCCTAATTTTCAGATGAGGAATCTGGTGCACAGAGAGGTTAAGTAATTAACCCAAAGCCATATAATTAGAAAATTAGGAAACTAGGAGATTCACACCCAGGCCATCTGGCTCCAAAGTCCACGCTCGTAATCACCACACTGTTTACTGTGTGCCTGGGAGTAGCTGTAGAAGAGGATCACTTCATGGAGGAGGTAGGGGAAATATTGTATTTTGAGGAGGCATTTACATTTGTGTGTCAGATATGTTTCTAAGTGATCTCATGATGTAAAACTCATACTTCAAGACTAATTTTCCCGTAGGAAAATATGTAAGGGGGATATCTGGGGGAAGATGCGTGAATGGACAGCACTGTCGCCTATTTTTACCTTAATACTTCTTTTAATTTTTTCCTTCATTACCTCTCATGTTTTTAGAGTGCTCATTCCTAAATGAACAGCACACAGGGTGTCATAGTGACTGTTTGGCCTTCTTCATGTTTTATCAGAACTAGCTTCTGTTCCAAAGTTACTGTTTGGGGGCTGTGTTTTTCAGCACTATCACTAGAACCGCTGCTTAATGAACATTGTAGGATATGAAAATATTTTCAGTTATAATAACAGTTTATAAAGCAACAGCACATTAGTCATAATCACTTGCAGAAGTTCCACTGTCCGTAAACAGCCGTGCAGTTCACGCAGTGCTGAGCAAAGGAGGGGTTTCTGCTTATCAGCTAAAATGGCACCACCATGTGGCTATAGCATAAAACCTGATTGCGGTTCACCAGACCCTCCAGCTTTGACTTTACTCTCTTTTCCTGACAATTCCTGAAGTGTAGAGAATTCATATTATTTCCTTTCTTACCTAAAGTAAGACATCTGAGGTCTTTCGGGTTTTTTCTCACTGTTTCAAATTTATTTGAACTCTACCATGTTAACCAGTACAAAAATCCATGATGATTAGACTGGCAACTCATAGGAACTGATGGATCGTGGTGTTTAAGCTAGTCAAGAAAGAAGTGGAGCTATCAAGAAACCATAAGGAAAGGATAATGCAGAGGAGTCAAGGGAAGGGGGATTTTGATGAGATCAAAGAGCCAGCATAGGGCTTCCCTGGTGGCGCAGTGGTTGAGAGTCCGCCTGCCGATGCAGGGGACGCTGGTTCGTGCCCCGGTCCGGGAAGATCCCACATGCCGTGGAGCGTCTGGGCCCGTGAGCCATGGCCACTGATCCTGCGCGTCCGGAGCCTGTGCTCCGCAACGGGAGAGCCCACAGCAGTGAGAGGGCCGCGTACCGCAAAAAAAAAAAGCAAAACTGAAACCCCATCGTGTCTCTCCTCTTGCACTGGTTTCCCATTTCACTGTACCTCCCCACCCCCAGCATCCTGTTTACCTCCTGTTCCTCTCCCCTTGTTCACACAGCTCTAGCTGCTTTGTTCTTTTCATTATTTCTTCAACATGCTTGGCATCCTCCTGGCTTTGGACCTTTTTAGTAGTTGTTCCTACTGCTTAGGACTCTGCTCTGAATAAGCATGCCTAATTCTCTCGCCTCTTTTTTTTTTTTTTTTTTTTTTTTGCTAAAGGTTTGCCCGGACCATTCTCTGTAAGACTTTCTCCCCCCACATCCTCACAGATGCTCCCAGACCTCCTCAAGCTGCTCTACCTTTTCTGTATTTTCCAGAGCATTTATCACATCCTAGTACCCTAGATCATTTTGTTATTTATTATATTACGCTGATTGTTCACTGTCTGTTTCCTCCTGCTAGACTGTGAGCCCTGAAAGGGCAGGGACCTTTGCTTACTATGTGTCCAAGCACTTACAGCAACACTGTCACAGAGCAGATGCTTGAGAAAGACTTGCTCAGTGTTGATGGAACCTTGTGGCAAGCTTAAACCTAATGTCGTATGTTCTCATCATTGGTCATTGCCATGTTCTTTTGTGCTTTCATCCCCATTCCTCTTTGTGCTTTCTCTCCCCAGATGCAGCCTCCTATTACTTCCCTGCCTCCCATACCCTACACTGCCTTTTTAAACCCCAATTTCATGGTCAGGATGTATCCCCACACTCTCAGTCCCTGCACTGAATCTTCTCTCTTCACCACCTCTTTAACTGAAACCTGGTTCTCCCCTCAGGACTCCCAAACCCCTGCAGCATTTGGAAGTAAAAGCTGCTTGTTCTTTCATACTCCCCACCCTTCGGGGTCTGGAGATGCAGTTGGTGTCTTCTTTGTTTTCACTGTTGTTGCTTAGCTATTATCCTTCTACCCTTAAGTACAAAGCTCTGTTCATATGAGGCTGGTACCAGCTTCTTCTCCTCCTTATAGCTGCCACCTACTGACTCCTAGGCCTCTCTCTCATTTACTATAGCATCTGGCTCAGTCTTTCTTTCCGTCCATGGCTTATCATCCTGGGTGCCTATGATGCTCATGTGTATGGCCCATCCTTGGCATCCAATTCATTAACTGGCTCAGTCACACTGACTTTCATTCACATCTGTGTCATTTCAGTCCCCCACTCATGGCCAAATCCAGATCATGTTGTCATGGCGATCTGCTCCTTTTGAATATCTTTGGTCTAAATATACTGCTCTCCAATCACAACTTCCATTTCTTCTACTATGCTGGGTTTTTTTGTTTTTTGTTTGTTTGTTTGTTTTTTGCAGTACGCAGGCCTCTCACTGTTGTGGCCTCTCCCGTTGCGGAGCACAGGCTCCGGACGTGCAGGCTCAGCGGCCGTGGCTCACGGGCCCAGCCTCTCCATGGCATGTGGGATCTTCCCGGACCGGGGCACGAACCCGTGTCCCCTGCATCGGCAGGCAGACTCTCAACCATTGCGCCACCAGGGAAGCCCAGGGTTTCAGTTTTTAATAGGACCACTCTGGCTGATGTGTTGAGGGTAGACTATAGAGCAACAATGAAAGCAGAGAGATCAGTTAGACTATTGCTTGACTTGGACCATGGTGGAAAGGTGGAAGTGCTAACAGAATTCGTCCAAGAAATTGTCTGGTGGGCAGAGGAGTGCACTTAGGCCTTTTAGGAGACAGCTATAGTCTGCATTGATTACAGAAGCTCCAGGGAATGGTGGCTGAACGTAGGTTCTGATGGACTGGTTAGAGAACTGGTCTGCAAGTACTGGAAGAACTGTTTATGGAAGTGGATTCGGACTTGGACTAGGCGGTCTCAAGGACAGCTTTCAGATGTTGGCTAGCTGAGTCTTTCATCGTTAGATGCCTGGCTCTGCTTTGCTAAATGTTGTGCGGCTCAACAGTATACGTGAGTCGATCTGCTACTAGTTCCTAGAGGCTGTCTGTACGAGACAATTCAGAGCAAACTTTGGAGGCCACGCACCATAAGACAATTTGGAAAACTATCAGAGAATCACCAAAATTGTGAAAGAACACAGGGAGTGATTAGGGGAACTCACCGGATCCAAGCAGAAGAGACTTGTCTTCAAGTACTGGAAGAATTGTTTACAAAAGCAGATTTGGACTTATGTGTGGTCTCAGGAATAGGACTAATGGGTAGAAGGAACTTGCATTTCAGTCCCATAGAAGGGAGAACTTTCTAAGAAATGGAACTACAGTTGACCCTTGAACAATGTAGGGGTCCAGGGTGCAGACCCTGCACACAGTCGAAAACCCAGATATAATTTATCATCAGCCCTCTGTATCCACAGTTCCTCTGAACTCACAGATTCAACCAACCGTGGATTGTGTAGTACTGTAGTATTTACTGTTGGAAAAAAATCTATGCATAAGTGGATCCACCCAGCTCAAATCCTTGTTGTTCAAGGGTCAACTGTATTTAGAGATGGAATAGGTAACTTCTGGGAAGTGGTGCATTCACTGTCACTGGAGGTGTTAAGAGTAATAGGACGATGGCCACTTGACAGGGATGCAAATAGGTTCCATCTTGCATGAAGCTCTTATCTGTTGGTACCAGCTGGCCAGCACGGTAAATGGAGAAGGATTCTAAGGCTGAGTTCAGATGCAGCAGGAAAAGTGCTGAGATCCATTAGCAACGCCTGCCATTGGCAACAGGAGCAGAAAGCCAGGAGCACATGTACAGTTATTTGCATTCCAATTGTAAGGACTCAAATATTGGTGGGGAAAACCAACTGTGTGACTTCTAAGAACGTTTCCATTCCTAAGAGTATAATTTTGGCTGTGTATATACAAAAATTATCATTCTCCACAAAGCAGGAAACTGCATAAACTTTTGATAACAGTTTTTACTCTCAGAAGATGCAAGAAACAATAAGGAAATATTATTAATCTGGGGATGTTTTATGACAGAGATCACCTTTCAGTTCATAATAGCAGAGGGCATAGTCAGGTTTGTATGCCAAAAGAACATAAATGGCTAAAAGTTGTATATGGTTCATAACAAGAAAAAATGTAGTTCAAGTGGGATGGAAAACAAATAAAATAAAAAATATTAACTATCCAGTCACTGATTGTTCTGTGTAAACAAATATGAGAACTACGTTTGTACTGAAGTATCTGTTTGCAACTCTGTGTCACATTCGCCTCCTTCTCCAGTCTCCTCTGCGTCACAGAGAAGCATCCAGAGTACATTTCCCAGAATCCTCCCGTCTGTGTAGTTCCAAATTGCAGTCGGCCAAGGAGAGGCACACTTGCATGCAATTTGGAAAGCAGAAGAGAAGAAGCCATTATTCTCCAGAGGCAGCTCCTGCCTGGCCTGGTGCTGTAGGCAGCCAGGGTCGTCAGTGTCTCCCCAGAGATACTGAGGTTTACAGTAGCTTGCAGTGAGCTCTTGAGAACCTCCTACTCCAGTGCTGAAGACAGTCTTCTGTTGCAGCTTCCCTGATCTTGCCTTTCCAACAGTTGCATAAGCCTCTATTTTCCTTACAAAATCCTTTATACTCGAGTTATAGAGAGGACCTTCTGTTTTCCCTACCAAACCTGTCAGAGAAATAAAACCCTGACTGCGAACAGAAAGCAATTTAATATAGGAAATTTGAAAGTCACTGAAAGGACTAAGGAAGCCAACTTCAGCAAAAAACAGTGCTGGCTTTCAGGAAATCAGAAGTGGCAAGAATGTCGTCACTGATGGTCTGGCCTGCCTGCAGACATCCATGTGGAGATCTGCAGGAAGATTGTAGAAACCACTGTCAAAACGTTTGCTGAAGCCCACAGTCTGCCCACCACTGTTACCAGAGCACCAGTGGCTTCTGTTTCTCTTTTGCCTTCTGAAATACAAGTTCCTCTCCTTGCCACAGTCTAACCCAAAGCCCTTCTGGAGAGATGCTAGGACATGTAGTTTCCAGGCTTTCAGCATGAAAGGGGAAGAAAGATGCTTGAGTTGCCAGCAGCGTGGCATACGATCAAAAGAAACTAAAGAAGCAGAATGAGAAGTTCCTTGATGAGCATGGATTTTTTTTAAAGGATACCTGCAAAAGATAGAAAGAATGGTATGTACAGAGGCCAAAAGTAATGGAGTGGCATGAACTTACACAAACGTTGTCAAAGACTCGAATTGGAAGGGGCCTTTGATCCTCTGAGAGGAGAAAGCAAGGAAAATAAGAAATTGTGGGCCTTCAGCATTGGAACAGTGGACAAGATTACATGATTGATTGACTGATTTATGCATTCTCCCATTTTCAAATGCTAGTTTATCTCCTTTAGTGAGAATAATCTCCAACTGGAAAAGAAAATATCCTCTAAATAAAATTGAAGCCTAAAGAGGCAAAAGAGTTATACTCAGAAAACTATAAAACACTGATGAAAGAAATCAAAGATGACATAGGGCTTCCCTGGTGGCACAGTGGTTGAGAGTCCGCCTGCCGATGCAGGGGACACAGCTTCATGCCCCGGTCCGGGAAGATCCCATATGCCGCGTAGTGGCTGGGCCCGTGAGCCATGGCCACTGAGCCTGCGCATCCGGAGCCTGTGCTCCGCAATGGGAGAGGCCACAACAGTGAGAGGCCCGCGTACCGCAAAAAAAAAAAAAAAAAAAAAAAGATGACATAAACAGATGGAGAAATATACCACGTTTTTGGATTGGAAGAATCAATATTGTGAAAATGACTCTACTACCCAAAGCAATCTACAGATTCAATGCAATCCCTATCAAACTACCAATGGCATTCTTCACAGAATTAGAACAAAAATTTTTACAATTTATATGGAAACACAAAAGACCCCGAATAGCCAAAGCAATCTTGAGAAAGAAAAACAGAACTGGAGGAATCAGGCTCCCCGACTTCAAAGTATACTACAAAGCTACAGTAACCAAGACAGTATGGTACTGGCACAAAAACAGAAATATAGATCAATGGTACAGGATAGAAAGCCCAGAGGTAAACCCACGCACGTATGGTCACCTAATTTTTGACAAAGTAGCCAAGAATGTACAATGGAGAAAAGACAGCCTCTTCAATAAGTGGTGCTGGGAAAACTGGACAGCTACATGTAAAAGAATGAAATTAGGACTTCCCTGGTGACACAGTGGTTAAGAATCCACCTGCCAATGCAGGGGACATGGGTTCGATCCCTGGTCTGGTAAGATCCCACATGCCGCAGAGCAGCTAAGCCCGTGTGCCACAACTACTGAGCCTGCGCTCTAGAGCCTGCGAGCCACAACTGCTGAGCCTGCACGCCACAACTACTGAAGCCTGCACACCTAGAGCCCCTGTTGTGCAAGAAGAAAAGCCACCACAATGAGAAGCCCATGCACCGCAACAGAGTAGCCCCCGCTCACCACAACTAGAGAAAGCCTGTACACAGCAACTAAGACCCCACACAGCCATAAATAAATAAATAAATAAAGTTATTTGTTTATTTTTTTAAAAGAGAATGAAATTAGAACACTACCTAATTCCATACACAAAAATAAAGTCAAAATGGATTAAAGACCTCAATGTAAGACCAGACACTATAAAACTCTTAGAGGAAAACATAGGAAAAACACTCTCTGACATAAACTACAGCACGATCTTTTTTTGACCCACCTCCTAGAGTAATGAAAATAAAAACAAAAGTAATTAAATGGGACCTAATTAAACTTAAAAGCTTCTACACAGCAAAGGAAACCATAAACACGACGAAAAGACAACCCTCAGAATGGGAGAAAATATTTGCAAATGAAGCAATGGGCAAAGAATTAATCTCCAAAATATACAAACAGCTCATGGAGCTCAATATCAAAAAAACAAACAACCCAATTAAAAAGTGGGCAGAAGACCTAAACAGACATTTCACCAAAGAAGACATACAGATGGCCAGGAGGCACGTGAAAAGATGTTCAACATCACTAATTATTAGAGAAATGCAAATCAAAACTACAGTGAGGTATCACCTCACACCAGTCAGAATGGCCATCATCAAAAAATCTACAAGCAATAAATGCCAGAGAGGGTATGGAGAAAAGGGAACCCTTTTGTACTGTTGATGGGGATGTAAATTGATACAGCCACTATGGAGAACAGTATGGAAGTTCCTTAAAAAAATCTAAAAATCGAACTACCATATGATCCAGCAATCCCACTACTGTGCATATACTCTGAGAAAACCATAATTCAAAAGGACTCATGTACCCCATTGTTCATTGCAGCACTATTTACAATAGCCAGCACATGGAAACAACCTAAATGTCCAGCGACAGATGAATGGACAAAGAAGATGTGGTACATATATACAGTGGAATATTACTCAGCCATAAAAAGGAATGAAATTGGGTCATTTGTAGAGATGTGGATGCACCTAGAGTCTGTCATACAGAGTGAAGTAAGCCAGAAAGAGAAAAACATGTCATATATTGACGCATACTTGTGGAATATAGAAAAATGGTACAGATGAATCTATTTGCAGGGGGAATAGAGACGTAGACGTAGAGAATGGACATGTGGACATGGGGTGGGCGGGGAAGGGGAGGGTGGGACGAATTGGGAGATTAGGTTTGACATAAATACGCTACCATGTGTAAAATAGATAGCTAGTGGGAATCTGCTGTATGGCACACGGAGCTCAGCTCAGTGCTCTGTGACGACCCAGATGGATAAGATGGGGTGGGGGAGAGGGAGGTCCAAGCGGGAGGGGATATAGATATACATATAGCTGATTCACTTCATTGTACAGCAGAAACTAACACAACATTGTAAAGCAATTATACTCCAATAAAAACAATAAAATAAAACTTAAAAAAAAAAAAAGAATGGTATAAGCATAATGGTATAAGCACTGCCAGCCTTTTTCATCTTAAGGCTCAGATGCACAGTTTCTGTGCATGAAACGATGCTGGTAGATATAACCTGTGAGTAAAATTTGAGAACTCAAGCTCAACAATAATACTAATCATGCTACAAGACACTTTTCTAAGCGCTTTGTAGCACTATGAGTTGATGCTATTATCCTGATTTTCTAGACGAGGCAACTAAGGCTCAGAGAGGTTAAATTACTGCCCAGATGCAAAGCTGGGCTTCAAACCAAGGCAGTCTTTCTCCAGCGTCCATTTTGTTTACCACTGTCCCGTACTATCCCCTTCCGTGCCAGTAACACCGCACTAGGATTGTTAGGTTCCATCTGAGCATCACATTGGTAAACCAAGATGTGTGCACAAGCAGGTGAAGTTACAGTAAAGAGCCTGTAGGTCACTTAAGATGAGGAGTAGGGGATACATAACCTGGAAAAGAGAGAAAAATATAAAAACTGTGTTCAGCTACTTTAAGGATTAATACTGTGAAAGAGGAATTAAGCTTCTCATTTTATGCCAAGGGCAATGGGTAGTAACTGAACAAAGACAGGTATTAGTTCCACCTAAGGAAGTGTTTTCTGATGGGTAAAGTTGTTTAGCAGTCCATATGGGGCTTCATGAAGTAGTGAAGTGTCGTATTCACGATAAAGTCTGGATGGTAAATGTAAAAAGAGCACCAGATGACAAAGGAACTCAAATCTATAACATAGGGGGAAAAGATTGAAAGAGTTCATGTTAATAAAAAGGTACACAGGGGCTTCCCTGATGGCGCAGTGGTTGAGAGTCCACCTGCCGATGCAGGGGACACAGGTTCGTGCCCCGGTCCGGGAGGAACCCACGTGCCGCGGAGTGGCTGGGCCTGTGAGCCGTGGCCGCTGAGCCTGCGCATCCGGGACCTGTGCTCTGCAACGGGAGAGGCCACAGCGGTGAGAGGCCCACGTACCGCAAAAAAAAAAAAAAAAAAAAAAAGTTACACAGGATGATCCGAAAGATTTCTTGCAATTCTTACGAGTCTAGAATTCTGTCTTCTAAAATTACATGAAGAATTTTTGTAGAGCAGTGCTCTAGTAACGTCCTTCTACTATTTAGAGGTCAAGCCCTGTTGCTCCCTGACAAGGTCTGGAGCCCTTAGGCTGCAATTCTAGACCATTCACAGTCTAACCCCAGCCTGCCATTGCAGTCCTTTGCCTCCCTACTTCCCATTACCCCACCCCCACCCAGTGCTCCAGCCGAGCGGAACTATCTCTGTGCCTTCTTCCTTCCTGCGGTTTTGGATTTACTGACACAATTTTCTTTTCCCAATATACCCTTCTCCCACCTTTGCTTTTTGCTTATTCAAATTCTAAGCATTCATTGAAGCCCTTGATCAATTTAACAACATTTAGGAAGCCTTTCCTTTTACTCCTCAACCTACCTGTGCCTCCCTCCTCTGAATATCCATTGCATTTTATATTTACATTTTTGGGGACTCCTCTCCTCTTCTACCTTGTATGTAGTTATTTAAATGTTTTCTCTCTCCCACTCACCTGTAACTTCCTTGAGAATAGGGGTCACGTCTTAGTCCTCTGCATCCCTTTGATGTCTGGTACATAGGAGTTGCTCAGTAAATAATAAGTAGATGAATGAAAAGCTCACTTTATATATGCTAAAGGGGAAATGGGGACTTGTTAGAATTCAAGAGTTCTGGAGTAAAATTTTCAATCTCCAGACGTGCTTTTCTAATTTTTATTTTACCATCCTCTTTGCAATTTTAATTCACTTAACTGTCTCTCCCTATATGTGACAGGCACTGTTCTAAACTCTGGATACAGCAATGGACAAAGTAGACAAAAATCCCTGCCTCTTCATAGAGCTTGGGTTTTTTTTGTTTGTTTGTTTTTTTGTGGAGGAGATAGACAATGAGAAGTAAGTAAAATATGTGCTTTTTTTGGTACACTAATATTTTTTTATTTTTTGTTTTCTTTTTTCTTCTTTTTTTTTAATTGACATATAGTTGCTGTGCAATATTATATAATTTACAGGTGTACAATATAGTGATTCACAATTTTCAAAGCGTATACTCCATTTATAATTATTATAAAATATTGGCTATATTTGCTGTGTTGTACAATATATCCTTGTAGCTTATTTTATAATATTTGCTATTTTAAGTAGCAGTACATAAGAAAAATAGAGGAGGATAGATAACATTGGGAAGGGAGCAGTTTTAGATAGGTTGTCCAGAAGAGAAGATATTTGAATCAAGGCCACCTTGATTTTTTTTTTACATTTTATTTTAAAATAATTTTAGACTTACAGAAAAGTTGCAAAAATAGTAGACAGTTCATGTAAACCCTTCATCCAGGATCCGCTGATGCAAACAACACATATAACTACATATAACTATAGTACAATTATCAAAACCAGAAAATTAACATAAGTACAATACTCTTAACTAAATTACAGGCCTTATTTGAATTATACCAGTTTTTTTTTTTTTCTCCCAGTATTCTTATTTCTGTTTCAGAATCCTTTCCGGGCCCCACACTGCATTTATTTCTTGTATCTCCTTAGTCTCCTCCAACCTGAGACTGTTCCTCAGGCTTTCCTTATCATTCATGACCTTGACACTGTGGATGCGTGCTGGTCACTTATTTGTAGAATGTCTCTCAACTTGGGTTTTTCTAATGTTTCCTCATGATTATATTGAAGTTATACATATTTGGCAAAAATATCACAGAAGTGGCATTGTGCCCCTCTCAGTTCATCATATCAGGAGGTACCTGGTGTCAGCCTCTCTCATTGCTGTTGATGTTATCCTTGATCACTCGGTTAATGTGGTGGCTACCAGATTTCTCCAGTGGAAAGTCACTATTTCTCCCTTTGTTATTGATTACTATCTTGGGAGTGAGACTTTGCTAGTATCCTGTTTCTCCTCAAACTTTTGCCTTGATTATATCATTCATCAGTGGAGCTGCCCTACAGTTATTACTGTGGTGTTTACCTAATGAATGATAATTTTATATTTTATTCTGTAGATGATAATTCAGTATTATCATTTATTTATTTTGTTGCTCAAATTGTTCTAGCCTTGGCCAGTGGGAGCTCCTCCAGGTTGGCTCCTGTATCTTCCCCAGCCCCGGAATCAACCATTTCTTCAATAAGCCCTGGTCCCTTTTTTTTTTTAACTGGTATTTAGGAAACAAGACCTGGGCACTAGGCCCCCCTTTTTTTTAAACTAGCTGCTTTTTTTTTTTTAATTTATTTATTTTATTTATTTCTGGCTGCATTGGGTCTTCGTTGCTGCGCTCAGACTTTCTCTAGTTGCAGCGAGCGGGGGCTGCTCTTCATTGCGATGCACGGGCTTCTCATAGCCATGGCTTCTCTTGTTGCAGAGCACGGGCTCTAGGCATGCATGCTTCAGTAGTTGTGGCACACGGGCTCCAGTAGTTGTGGCACTCAGGCTCAGTAGTTGTGGTGCATGGGCTTAGTTGCTTCACAGCATGTGGGATCTTCCCAGACCAGGGCTCGAACCCGTGTCCCCTGCATTGGCAGGCGGATTCTTAACCACTGCGCCACCAGGGAAGCCCTAGGCCACCTTCTTCTTAGAACTTTCTGGACCCTTCCACTCGCCTGTCCTTTCCCACCTCCTTCTCTTCTGAGGACAGTTACTGCTTCCTCACTCTGCTGTTATACCCAGGTATTCTTCTTTTGTATCTCTCCCTCCCCTATGATAAACCTTAGCTCCTCTCTTTTGGATTGTCTCTCACTAGTTTCGTCTTTAGTCCATTTTTTTCCTACTGAATTCCAGTCCCGAATTTTATTTCCTAATTCCTTTAGTGAACACTCCTGGCACTCCATGGGCCATAGCAGATACTGAAAGTTAATTTTGTAGTTCACTATAATACTTACCTTAAAGCAAAATGAATTACAGTGTACAGGCTATATGTTTGAATGTTACTGTGTTGTTCATTTATTATACTATGTTCGGAAAGAAAATGCCCGTTATATTTGAGACAGTAAAATATAAATGAGAAATATAACTCTTGTTTTTTCAGGATTATGGCTAAATAAATGCAGAAATTAATTGATCTGTGGGAGGTCCCAGGCCAGTTAACTGTAATTTAGAGCAAGATCCCATTGAAGCCAAGGTCATGGGTAAATTCTTTAGGTAGGCCGGTTAATTTTGTTCAGGAACATAGCAAGAAATTGAATTCCTGACTGCAGCTTACCATCTCACTCTGTGGTTGCAAGCGGGACAGATGATGGAGGATGGATGGTTCCGTTTAAAAAAAGAGAGAGAGAGAAAGAAATCCGTCCGCAGTACTGGAACAGAAACCAAAATTACATTTACTCACAGATGGTGAGTTATCCTCAGTTGGTTTAAATGATAGCACATTATTACCACAGATGTTTCTAGAAAAAAAGACTGTTTATCTTTATAATCAAGCCTTATCTCAATTATTTTAATCATCTTTTTGGATTGTTTATAATAAAACGAATCACTTAAAACCTCTAGAGTTTAATTCACAGAATTCTGCTGTATCTAAAGTTGATTGAAAATTCAAGCTGTGTGTTGAATAATATTTGTACTATACCACATTACAGCACATTACAGTCTTTTGGGTGGTTCACTAATATATCCTGATAAAATAATTGTCGGGTATGTAATAATAGCTTTGTGCATGAGATTGATGTAAAAGAGGTTGTTTCAAATTGGAAATGCTTTTTAGTAAGGTCTTTATGAAAGTGTAGAATAGTGTGCGTACTTACTGATTTGTTCTTTCTTAAAATATAAATTAAACATTTAGAAATTTTAGAACGACCTTTTGGGTTGTTAAGAGAAGCACAGTGCCTCTTACTCCTGAGACATTAGCCAGCTAATGTCAACTGAAGAAGATGAGCCAAAAGTTTTTGAAGTTTCCTTTGAGTTGCAGCACTGAAGCCAAATTTGCAGAAGACTTATTCTTCCAATTTTGGGCAAGTAAACATTAAGATCTGGAAGCCCATGACATAGTAATTGACTTTCAACCAAATAAAATATTTTTCAATCGAATGTTATTTGACATAGCCTTGTAAAATATTTGTGTAATATCCTGTGTGGGAATATATACTCTTTGGATAAATCTGTCTATACAGTTAAACAAGTTGGCTATTCAGAGTAAATAGTATTAATATCACTCTAAACATCCTCTTCTTACGGGTATTGCGTGAAGTCTGGGAAAGGCAATACCAGGTAATTAGTTTTGGGGGGACCCTCCTGCATAAACAGAGACATAAAGAACACGCTCTGAAACCCTCAGATGCTTATTTCTCCTTTCGAGTTTGGAAGGAAATAAATAAAGTTAGTGTGTCCTCCAGGAGCTCAGTTAGAAGATGCCGCTCAAAGTTCTCACTGTCTGCGTCCACAGCAGGGCCTGCCCCTGGCTCCTGTTTGGCCTACTAGTGAGCATTTGGAACGTCATGATGATGGGTCAGAATTCATCCACATCTGTGCAGGTTCTCAGCCACCATCACACCACCTCGTACGTAATGATGTAAGGGTTCCTGGGCCCCTCTTTCCTTCGGTTTAGTGAATTATCCATGTCATTTGAGGATTAAGAACTTTGCCATATCTAGTGTTTGAAACTCAGGTCATGCTTTTCAGGGGGAATGAGCCAGAAGATAACTTCTCTTTTAGTGTAAATAGGAAACTAGGGAAAATAGAAGTTACTGGCACTAACTGGACTTTTCATTTCATTCACTTAAGACACTTGACAAATCATAGGATTCGAGTGGCTGGGTGGTTTCACGCTGAGTGATTTTTAAAGCCTTTATTTTATATCCGCCTTTTAGAATACTTTCATGGTTGTTGTTAGTTGCATATAGAAAGTTGACTGAAATTTCAAGAGTTTTTTCGTAGCCTCTTAATATTGACTCGCTTAAAATCTTCCCCCATCTCGTATTAGGAGTCTCTCTCTGTTCCCAGCCCAAGTGTCTTTTGTTTCCCTGTCAGTTCTCTGTCTCCAGAGCAGAATACTGAGTGCCACTGTGGTGTGCCCACCTCCCCTTGGACGGCCTTACCTCAGGGTCCCACAATAACGAATGCTCATGTCCACAGACACACTTTTCTGCGTCCTTACGTGTGAGTTTCCACCCATGGGAATACGACTAGCCAGCCTCCTCCCCTGGGGCTGGGACCCGGCAGTAGCCCTCCAAGTGTCTTCTGATGTCGGCTCAAGTTTAAGAAACACAGCAGTAGATAATCCCCCAGACACACCAGCACTGTCCACCCTTAAGGCCTCTGCTCGGGCTGCTCCTTCTGGCCTCGACTGCTTTCCCCCAGATCCCTGCACACCTCACCCCTGCACCTCCTTCAGGTCTTTACTCACATGAGCAAATGAAGCCTCTCTCTCAGTGAGGCCTGCCTGACCTCCTTGTTTAAATTTCAGCACTTCCAGTCCCCCTAATCCTGCTCTAAGTTTTCCTTTTCCACAGCATTTATCACCTAGCATGCTGTGTAATTATTATTATTCTTTCAGGTAATACAAGCTCCAGGAAGGCAGAGCTCTGCATATTTTGTGCACTGATGTATCTTAGGTCATATCTGGAACATAGTGGGTTAATATTTGCTGAATGGAAGAGAGAGAGGAGGGGAGCTGTTGACCACTGAGTGATGGTTCCAGATGCTGCTTCAAGTAAACATTGTTTTTTGGAGAACAGCTCTCCACAGACTCTTGCAAGGTCAACTTTCTTGCCAAAATATTATTAGAGAAGCTAAGTTAAGAGTGGAGGCCCTGGTCACTTTGCTGAAATAGTTACATTTTTTAAGCGTATAATAATTGTTCCATGCTCATGCATTCTTGTAGCTGCAAAACCCTGGTCTAAAGACCTCCACTTTAGTACTCCTCATCAGTAAGTAAATTACTATGTAAATTGGCCTCACTGAATTTTTAATAGTTTCTCAGGGGTTCTCTTCTTGGCTCTCACCTGCCAGGATTTCATTACAGTTCAAGCAGAGTAAAATATTCTGATTTATGTTACTAGAATAAAGTTTCTCAGGTGACGTTATTTTATTCTATTTCTGAGTCTTTCTCGGAGGGTGAAGAACATGCTGGAATTATCAGGCTCATATGAAGCCTTTTTTTCCTCCTGTTTTAAAACTCATTTTGGACTTTTTTCCCCTGGCTGTTTTCTCTCTCTCTCTCTCTTTGAAATATTGTTATCTTAATTACTTTTTACTTTTAGGTGGCGACTAGGAAGCACTAAAGCATAAAAGGGACAGCTCTGTGCTGGGCTTCTCTCCTTAAAAGGGGAGAAGAGCACACTCCTGCCATTTCCTTCAAACCCCAAATGATCTGTGCAGAAGTTTGACCAGTAGAGTGGTTCTCTCTCCCGTTCTAACCCTCCTTGAGTTTCTTGTCCACTAAAGACAGAGATCAAGTCCTACTCATGAGTTACCAGTGCCTCTCATGGAACAGTAAACACAATCATAAATGGTTTCAGAAACTGCGGGAATAATGCTGGCACCTTATTTTTAGGACCATTCAATATATGAGGAATATAGTATGAAATACATGACCTCACATGCACAAATGCATGCGCACTCACACACCCCCGCACACGTGCAGGGTGCCGTTCTAGCTTTCCAAGTCACCGATTTTTTTTTTTTTTTTTTTTTGCGGTACGTGGGCCTCTCACTGCTGTGGCCTCTCCGTTGCGGAGCACAGGCTCCGGACGCGCAGGCTCAGCGGCCATGGCTCACGGGCCCAGCCGGTCCGCGGCATGTGGGATCTTCCCGGACCGGGGCACGAACCCATGTCCCCTGCATCGGCAGGCGGACTCTCAACCACTGCGCCACCAGGGACCCAAGTCACCGATTTTATACATTGAGAGGGAAGCAAATGGGAAAGTTTGAATATAGTCATGAAAACTAAAACTCTTAACCAAGGACAGGACAAGACAAGGACTGTAGGAAGCACAGAAATTTTTAAATGTTGTTATTAGAATTCCTTCTATACTCGTCTTACGTAAGAACGAATCTGCTTACACTGATTCTCCTTCCATCAAGGCAAGGATTCCAAAAGAGTGAACACAGTCGCCTGGAGCATTGTTTTCAAACGCAGGTTTCTGGATCCCACCTCAGATTCTGATTCAGTGGTCTGGTGATGGACTCAGGAATCTGGCTTTTGAAACAGTTCTCTGAGTGATCCCGATAATCTGCCAGATTGGAGAACCATATTGTATGGCCCAGTTTTCTCTAGTTCCCTGCCCTAGATGCAAGAGGGAGGGGATACGGAGATATATGTATACGTATAGCTGATTTACTTTGTTATACAGCAAAAACTAACCATTGGAAAGCAATTATACTCCAATAAAGTTGTTAAAAAAATTTTTTTTTAAACCAAGGAAATGATGGCTAGGGTTAACAGTAGCCTTGATAGGATTGGAACTGTTTTATCTTCCTTTCCTACAAAAGACAAGAAAACTTTCACTTCATGAACCTTAAAATAGAAGATTCCTTTTAAGTAGATTTTTGACATGTAACCCAAATATGAGAATTATCACAATTATTTTGTAAATTAAACATAGTAGCAAAAAATATTAAAGGCTATGGTCTTTTAAAATGTCGCATCTGCTCTTTTTTTTTTTTAATATATATTTATTTATTTGGTTGTGCTGGCTCTTAGTTGCAGTTCCAGGGCTCCTTAGTTGTGGCACGCGAACTCTTAGTTGCAGCATGCGTGTGGGATCTGGTTCCCTGACCAGGGATCAAACCCAGGTCCCCTGCATTGGGAGCGTGGAGTCCTGTCCACTGAGCCACCAGGAAGTCCCAGCATCTGCTCTTTAGTCTGACTTAAGTATCCCTCTTTTGACTCAACTCCTTTTTCTTTGTTGTTTATCATCTAGTTACATTTATTGAGCACTTGCTCTGTGCCAGGCCCTCTGCTAGGTATTTTTTTTACAGGTGTTCTCATTTAGTCTTCCCAACAGCCATATGAACTGTAAGGATAATTTACATTTTGCAAGTGAGGAAACAGGCTAAAGAGAATTTAGAGATAAGAGAATGGCTTGTCCAAGATTATTTCAATCCCTCTTATCTTTGAGCCATAAAAAAGCTATTCTTTCTTTGAAATCTTAAATTTTTGTCTCCTCCTGCCTCACAAACCCATTTGCCTATTAGATCAATTTGTTTAACCTAAAGCATTCATAATATAACTAAGTTATTGGTTTTGACAGTATCTGTATACAGTGTTGTAATCTTTGGAATGTTTGAACAGTTATACCCATTGCTACTTCAGGGAGTATTAGAACACTCAGGCTTTTCTCATACATAATAATGAAACTGCACTGCACATGCAGTGGCTTCATGTCATATTTACTTTTAGGATAGCCATTCTTGATAAGCAAACTAACTCTGGTATTTGTTATAATGTCTTTCATTATTTCTGTTTAATTAAACATACAGTAGATTTGTAAGCAGTTCACAGGATATTTTCTCTTCCTTTCAATGGGTAAGAATTAGATTAAACTTAGTTTTTACTTTGTGATCTCAAAGAGTATAAAAATTTGGTCTTTATTACAAATCATTACATCTTGAATATAGTCATGAAAACTAAAAGTCTTAACTGAAAAATGATGAATATCTGATTTTTCTATAGCAAAAAAACGTTTGCCCAGTTCTCCAAACCGTGGTTTCCGATGACCGAAGGACACAAGTTCACAATGCAAGGTTTTCTCTTCTCTAGTTGTGGTGCGCGGGCTCCAGAGTGCGTGAGCTCTGTAGTTTGCGGCACATAGGCTGTCTTGTTCAGGCTCAGTAGTTGCCCCACGACATGTGGGATCTTAGTTCCCCAACTAAGGATCGAACCCGCGTCCCCTGCATCAGAAGGCAGATTCTTTACCACTGAACGACCAGGGAAGTCCCTGTCTCTGCTATTACTTTTGATAGAATTATTTTCTTTGGTATAATCAGAAATTTGTGATTCACAAACTAAAATTTCCTAAAAGAGACTCTACTATGTAGGTTGAAAAATAGAACCATTTATCATTCTTCATCTGTCCCAATCTTGACTCTTCTGTTAGGCTGACCATATGAAAGTTACTGAGATTGTTTCATTGCCTCTACAATTACTGTTCAAGTCATTTATTGCAGTCCTTACAAAGTATTTTGTAATCTGATTTATGCCAAGAAATAATGGCTCCCAGATAGTTATAGAACTGTTTATCTTTAATGGATGATAAGTGAAGACTGAATTATTTCTGATAAAAAGAGTGAATAACAAATTATGTATAATAATTTGTTCTGTGGGTTCTGCTTATTTTATTAGTATTCTGAAATCAGCTTTTCTACATAGTTGGGGTTTTTTTAAGTAAAAGAATAAAAAAACTAAATAATTGTATTGATATTTGGTTCTTATGATTTTCGAAGGGATGTTCTTTTTTTTTTTTTTTTTGCGGTACGCGGGCCTCTCGCTGTTGTGGCCTCTCCCGTTGCGGAGCACAGGCTCCGGACGTGCAGGCTCAGCGGCCATGGCTCACGGGCCCAGCCACTCCACGGCATGTGGGATCTTCCCGGACTGGGGCACGAACCTTTGTCCCCTGCATCGGCAGGCGGACTCTCAACCACTGTGCCACCAGGGAAGCCCTCAAAGGGATGTTCTTAATTGAGCATGTATCCCAAAAGTTTCTGAAAACTTTTAAGGTGATATAAGGCTTTTTAAAGAAACCAAAGTCTTATTAAACACTAATATAATTCATTACACACAGCAAAATTGGTCATTTGAGGGAACAAAACTGCTTTTGTTATGATGGCTTTCATTTCTGGGGCAAGTTGGAAGGGGCAGTGATTGGCATATAACTAATCACATGGAGGTAGCTGGTAAGCATCTGGCCATACAGTTAGAGCTTTTTTTGTACAGGGTTTGTTGGTTTTAGAGGATTCGAGGCCCTAAAACCCTAACATAGTTCTATGAAGACTGAATATGATTGATACTTAACAGTGAGTTTGAGACAGTTAATTAACTAATGTAACAATTTTTGTTTTCCTGTCAATTCAGCGCACCCAGTTTCTTTATAGCAGTGGTCCCCAACCTTTTCGGCACCAGGTACTGGTTTCGTGGAAGACAGTTGTTCCACGGACCAGGGGTGTTGAGGGGAATGGTTTCAGGATGACTCAAGCACATCACATTTATTGTGCACTTTATTTCTATTATTATTACTTTGCACTATATAATGAAATAATTATACAGCTCACCATAATGCTGACAGGAGGCGGAGCTCGGGCGGTAATGAGAGGATGCGGAACGGCTGTAAGTACAGATGAAGCTTCACTCGCTAGCCCGCCGCTCACCTCCTGCTGTGCGGCCCAGTTCCTAACAGGCCACACAGATGGGTACCAGTCTGTGGCCCAGCGGTTGGGGACCCCTGCTTTATAGGATTCTTGCCTGGGAGCTCTGAGGGCAGTAGGAAGTACCTCGGGCAGTGAACACTAATTGGTAGAAATCTAATCCATTTTGAAGCTTGGAAATATTGATATAGTCTTCAGCTCAAGCACAGCTTAAAATATGAATTTGGACAAATAGTTGAGGGGATTTCCTAATCTCTGACTAATATAGTGCCAATTATTAGATTGTCAAGATCACTACCCGTATGCCGCTCTTGAAGAAAACCTAATATACAAAAACCCCAACCTTTAAAAATGATAAGGTATAGACTAATTAGTTGTGTTCAGGAAGGATCTTGGCTCACCAAAAAGATTTCTCACGTGATCTTTCAAATAGAACTGACTCTGTTACATTTAAATAGGAAAGAGTTTTTTTTAAAGCACTTAAAGTCAGCTTTTCTCTGGCGCGAGGTAAGTTAAGCCAGACCTGTGTTTAGTATCAAATTATATTTTTACTCAGTGAGATTGGAAGGAATATATTTTATACCCATTTTCAGAAGTATGTTGAGTCACAAGAATAGTAACTAACTTGTTCATAGTCATACATCATACCTAGAATGTAGCCAAGTTTCCATCTACCGATAAATCCACCACCCCCCTCTTTTTTGACTTTTTTAAATTGTGAGAAAGTGAATATCCATGTAATCACTCTTCAGAACAAGAAATGGAACATTGCCAACAGCCCAGAAGTCTCAATATATGTACCCTGTCCCCCATAAGTATACACTATCTTGACTTTGAAGATGATTGTCTTCTTTTTCTTTATAACTTTACCATCTGTGTGTGTATAGTGCCAAACAATATGATTTCCTGTTTTTGAACTTTTTGTAAATGGAATCTTGCAGTTTATTTTCTTTTACACCTTTCTTCTTTCACTCAGTGTTGTTTATGAAAGATGTTTATGTTGTTACACAAAGTTTCTTCCTTTCCACTGATGTATTAGTATTACATTGTGTAAATAGTCCACGATTTATGCATTTTACTAATGGTACACGTTTAGATTATTTCCAATTTTAAGCTACTAAAAAAAAAGTTGTCATGCTATCTTTATATATAAATACGTATGTATATATTTTAATCTCATTTGATTTTAAGTTTCTTGCTGTATTTTCTATATTTATATCTCCTCCATAGTGTTTAACATAATACACTGCCTTGCACAGAATAACTACTTATTAAATATTATTGAATGGATTTATTAATTCATTCAGCATGGTTGAAAATCAGCTTGAGAATACTTCCAGGTATCATAGACTAAGACCC
This sequence comes from Globicephala melas, assembly GCF_963455315.2. Classification (NCBI taxonomy): domain Eukaryota; kingdom Metazoa; phylum Chordata; class Mammalia; order Artiodactyla; family Delphinidae; genus Globicephala; species Globicephala melas. Next base: position 5,721,849 of record NC_083326.1, on the reverse strand, counting down.
TACCAGATGACACCCACTGCAGAAAACAACCATAAAGCCTGGACAAATAATACAAAACACAGCTGCCTGTAGGTACTGGAGAGCAAATAGAAGCAGACTCTGGCAGGGAGTTCATGCTCATTTAGAAGAGGGAGATAGGAAGCTATATAAGTAAGTTTCCATGTCCGTGGCCTTTAGCCCAGGACTAAGCACAGTCCTTGTGGTTTACTTTGTAGTGGCGAGGGACTCACATGGAAAAACTGTTAGTTTTTCTGAGCTGGGGAACCCCAGAAGTGAGGCTGGAAAAGCATGAGGACTGAAGACAGTAGAGGAATCCCAGAAGGGGAAAGAACCAGAGGAGGAGCCCCCAGACTGTATCTGTCCACACCTCTGACTGATCTCTGAACCATATGTGGAAAACAGACTCAGAGCAGCTCAGTCAAAGATGAGAATTCTAAACTAAGACCAGACTTGCCACCCTGAAGATACAGAAGAATGAACAGATGCAAGAAAACTCTGGTGAAGAGTATACTTTCACTTGGAGGATGGGAAATAGCAAACTCCATATCTCTGAGGTCTTTTAGCCTGAGGCTAATTGCAGTCCATGGCACATACTGCAGAGATGGGACACATGGGGAAAGTTGTAGCCTTTCTGGGCTGAAGAACAAAAAAAAAAAAAAAAAAAAAAAAAAAGGTGAGAATCTATGAACTCTGAAAATAGTGGAGGAATCCCAGAAGAGAAGGAATCAGAGAAGAGGATCCCTAAACTCTGTCTACCCGCACCTCTGACTAAATCGTGAACCACCTATCTGTAGACCAAACTTTAAGCAGCCTAGATAAAGACAAAAGATCTGAACAGAGATTGGTGCTGCTATAAAAATATAGAGTTTGCAGTTTAAGCCCAGACAAGAATCTCCACAACTTAATATTATTCAGGATGCAATCCAAAATTTCCCAGCATCCACAGAACCAAGAAAATGGAACATGTTCTCTACATAAAAGAAAATCAATTGACTTCAACCTCAAAACAAACCAGATGTTGGAACTAACAGACAAGGATTTAAAAGCAGTTACTATAACTCTGCTCAATGTTTTCATTGCATGAAACATGTTTTCAGTGCATGAAAATCTCAGCAGAGACATGAGAAGACTCAGCTGAGAAATAATGACAATAAAAAAGTCAGTAGTTTGCAGAGATGAGATGCTAATACCAAGCAGAATAAACACAAATAATCCCACATCAAGGCACATTATTGTCAAAACTGTTGAAAGCCAGCGATAAAGACCAGGAGAAAAATGGTATAGTACATACAGAGGGACAACAGTCCAATTAACATCACTTCTTATTAGAAACTGTATGGTGTTGAAGAGAATGGAACAGCGTCTTTAAAGTGCAAAAGAAAAACAACAGTCAACCCAGAATTCTGTATCCAGTGAAAGGATCATTCAAGAATTAAAATAAAACATGATTAGTAAATGAAAACTAAGAGAACTTGTTGCCAGCGCATTTGCATTATAAAAAATGCTAAGAAGGTCCTTTGGGCTGAATGGAAATGATATCAGATGGAAACTCAGATTTTCAGAAAGAATGAATATTTACCAAAAATGGCAAATATCTAAATAAATGCAAAACGTTCATATCTATTCTGTCTCTATTTCTCTTCCTTCCACCCCCCATTTTTTGCTTAGCTTTTTTTGTCTTAATTTTTAAATCACATAAATTCCTTTTTTAAAAAAAATTTTATTGGAGTATAGTTGAGTATACAATGTTGTGTTCGTTTCTGCTGTACAGCAAAGTGAATCAGTTATACATATACATATGTCTACTTTTTTTTAGATTCTTTTCCCATAGAGGTCATTACAGAGTATTGTGTAGAGTTCCCTGTGCTATACAGTAGGTCCTTATTAGTTGTCTTAAATAAACTTATTCTTAAAACCAAAGTTATCACATTGTCTTGTAGGATTTATAATGTATGTAGATGTATCATATATACACACACACAACTGTAACATAAAGGATAAAAGAGGATGAATATGGTCCTGTGTGCTGTGGTCCTGTATGACGTTCTGTATTTTACATGAAGTACTAAATTGTTATCTGTAATTTTACCGTGAAAAGTTAAGGGTTTACATTGCAAACCTAGGGTAGCCACTATTTAAAAAATATGAAAATCAACAGCTAAAAAACCAACAGAAAAATTAAAATAGAAATCTAAAAAATATTCAAATAATTACCTCTCCTCCTCCCTAGGTAGGAAAGATGGAACAAAGGAACAAAACAGAGGATTCAAATAGAAACAAAAAATAAGATGATAGACCAACCTAAACATATCAATAATTACATTAAATGTTAATGCAGGGCTTCCCTGGTGGCTCAGTGGTTGAGAGTCTGCCTGCCGATGCAGGGGACGTGGGTTCGTGCCCCGGTCCGGGAAGATCCCACATGCCGCGGAGCGGCTAGGCCCGTGAGCCATGGCCGCTGAGCCTGCACGTCCGGAGCCTGTGCTCCGCAACGGGAGAGGCCACAACAGTGAGAGGCCCACGTACCGCAAAAAAAAAAAAAAAAGTTAATGCACTAAATACTCATTAAAAGGCAGGGATTGCCAGAATGGATAAAATAAGACCCAACTATATACTGTTTGCAAATGATGTGCTTTAAATATAAAAGCATAGATGGTTTGAAAGCAAATGATGGAAGGAAAAGGAAGTGCCATGCAAACAGTAAAAGCATAAGAAGGTTAAAGTGGCTCTGTTAACATCAGCCATCACAAAACAAAACCGAAGGGGAAGGAGATAGTTCAAAATGATCAAAAGGTTAGTTCAACAAAAGAAGACACGATAATTGTAAATGTATATGCACCAATGACAGAGCTTCGAAATCATGAAGCAAAAAATTGGCAGAATTAAAGGGATAAATAGACAATTCTATTATTTTGAAGATTTTAACAGCCTCCTCTCAGCAGCTGGTAGAACAACTAGACAAAAAAGAATCAGCAAAAACATAGGAGATCGCTTTGACTTGATTGATATTCATAGAACATCTCACCCAACAATGGCAGGATTCATCTTTTGGAATGCACGTGGCACATATTCTGAGCCATAGAACAAATCTCAATAATCTTTAAAACATTAAAATCATTAAAGCTAAATTAGATAATTAGAAATCAATAAAATGCTAGAAAAGGCAAAATAGTCACCAAAAACAGATCAGCGCCTGCCTTGGGCCAAGGGGGATAGGGCAGGGAATCAAGTGCAAAGGGGCAGGAGGGGCTTCTCATCTATGTCTTGATGGTAGTGAAGTTACATGGTTATATACAAACAGCAAAATTCATCAAATTAAACATTAAAATTAGTGACTTTTAATTGTATGGTGTTAATCTCAAGCAAAAAAGGAGGAAACGATCGGTTTGGTCATTTTCACCTAACGAATACCAGAGTTCAATTCAAAAATATAATTGGAAACTAGAAGAACGTTGCCAAAAGGAAAAAGAAAAAAAGTCCTTTCGTGAAGCTCCCCTGTTGTGCAGGGTACCATATGTTTTCACCACTTGAGCAAAGAGCTAATTTATGGTTAGATCATTTAAAGAGCTCAGATTTGAAGTTCAGAGTTCTCAAGAGCATTTTTTCTCCATGTCCCTTCTCACACAGCCCAGACCCAGTCCTTGCAACAACAAAAGCTACATAATGCCATCCTCAAAAACCAAGCTTCCTTCGGTGGAACAAAAAAAAAAGATTTTCCATCTAAGCATATTATCTGTCAAAAAGTTCTCAGTACCGGCAGCAGTGGTGTGCACTGTGACATCCATAGCCTGTCTGTGGCTCTCTCGGGGAGGATTCTGGGAGTAACCAGTGCCATATTCATGCAGTACCTCCAAAGGTTTTTTAAAAGCAGAACAGACAACTCACTTCTTCCCAGGTGTCTTCAGGATATGAACATTCTGCACTTTGTATTGTTACTACATTTTTATGTAACTCTTCATACAAAAAGTAAAATGATTCCAGAAAAATCATTTTGTGTGGCCTATAGCCTCAAAACCTAGACAACACAGCACTTGTTATTACATTGGAGTTGTGAATTACTTGAACAATTACAATAGTATGTTTTACCAAAACATATTTCAGCCATTTACTTCTGGCATGATCTCTGTCGCATGGAGAGTAAATGAAAAGTAGGAAATAATTTATAGTGCCATCTAGAAGTAGGAAGGCATGGCTGTTTTTCTTAATGTGTCTCCCAGACTTCAAAACATCATAATACTTTTCATATGGCTGTAACTATGTTCATATTTATATTTATACATACACACTTACTGTGTGTGTGTATTCACCCATCCAAATGTAGACACACAAATACAGACAGAAAGATTATTTCCCAAAACGAAAATATTTACTTCCTTTGAGTGGTAAGATTAAGGGTGGGTTGGGTTGGGTTGCTTGCTTCCTTGCTTTGCTTTGCTTTCTTAAAATTCCCTTTCATGTTCTGCTGCTACAGTAACAGGGAGCTCCTGCTAACACATTTCTGACATTGCTCTATCTAAATGGAGGATAAACATTACCACAGCCTCTACAGGAAAATATGTGTGAGCAAGCTTTTAAATGTATAGGGTTTAAACTCTTCCCATGTTATATCAGATCCTTACTGTAAACTAGCCAGAATGTTTCCCAGCAGAAAATAATAATTATGTCTTCCACTGGAAAGAGCACTTCATAAAACTTTTTTTTTTCTAGAAAACAGAGTAAACATTCTTTTGATCCCTCTGCTTCCCTACCCCAAAACTTAAACTACCATTCCTTGTTTCCAAGACTCACAGCAGTAAGTGTTTTGAATTCCCAGTGTTGGAAAAATTCTGATATTTTCTAGCATTACCCACTACCCCCGTCGTCAAAATGTGGATAAAATTTCACGTCTGTAGTTTAGCTTATCATGCCCGTTGCCAGTTTCCCAAGTAAGGATCCAGAAATGTGTGTTTTCCTCTTGATCCTGTCATTGCCTCCCTGTTCATCCTTCACTAAATCTCTCAGTACCTGCATTTACTCAGCTGTGTATTGGTCCTGTTTTTCTCACTTTAAAACATTTCTGGGTGACTCTGATCCGTGGAGGGAAGTCTGAGGAGAGGTGTGAGGAGTAGTGGGCATCGGGAAGGATCCCCCATTCAGGCCAAGCCAAGCCAGTAAACCTCCCTCCTAGAAGCTGCACACTCAGCTCTCAGACGGGAAGGTATTGTGACTCATGTTGATGGAAAAAAAAACTGGAAGGAAGGAAAAGCATACTGAAAGAGGGAATTTCCCTGGCTCCTCCTCAGAATAAGGACCTCAGATTCGTTCATACCCTAGGATCACGGGTCCTCATCCATTGTCCAGCAGTAAAGGTCATGCTGTCCATCCTTCTCCGGCAAGGAGGCAGCGTTGAAGCTGGGTCCCTGACCTCCTGGACTCTGAGCTGATGCTCATCTGAAGGAAACCCTGTCCTGCCTGCCTCCCCCAGGCTCATCGACAGCCTCTCTTATCAGGACTCCGTGTGTCAGTCAGGCCTTTTCCACAGCAGTTTCAACGTTATCGCTCTCTAAACCTTCCCCTCCCCTCTCCCTGACTCCCACCCCATCCAGCTTCTGAACTTGAGACCGTCTGGAAGCAGCCACGTCCAGAAGAAAACAGAAAAATGTTTTAGTTCTCTTGGAACTTACTGTATAAGAAACTCACGTGCTTTGCAGAATATTTACAAGAAACAGTTCTTGAGATTAATTAAAGGCTTCAGATGTGATTTTGGCCATTAAACTCAGTCATTTGTAGCTCTGTCCACAAAGCACTGACGATTACCCTTTCAATAACTCAGTTTTCATGTAATGAACCAGACTAATTGTCTCCTACCACAGGTAATGAGCTCTATTTTTAAATTAAACCTTTCAGTTGTGCTTGTTTTCTGAATTTGAAAGTACCATGCACAGTTACTATATATGAGATAATTAAAATTTGAAGTGGTTCATAAACATAATATTTAGAAATTTGTTTTTTGCCCTTGATTTATAAACTGTCACGTGACTGATCAGAGTCACAACTCAGATGGTTTTAAAATAACCTAGGAGGCTCCCTTTCCCTTCAGTCCTTTTGTTATCGAATGATTTGACCTAAACAAAGCAAACTTTACTGACTCCCTGTAAGTGAATGCACAGACTTCTCTCCCTACTCTGACCCTGGAGACAGCCCAACTCAATGTCACCAGGAATCTAACATTGAAGTCCAAGGAAGAATACATCTTATGGTCCTAAAACCATGAGGGAAAGAAAAAATTGGATTGAATGCTTAAGGAAGCTAAAGGGCTCGTTGGCTTTCCCTCTGTCCTTGTTTTATGAGTTATTCTTGGTGGATGAAATTAACATTCTCCATCTCTATAAACCTGGAGCATTGCTGCTGTGACGCGCATGTGTAAGGGTGAGCCTAATCGGGTCCAGGTTCCTTACTGCCAGTCCCAGCCTGCAAGCCTCTTGAAAGCTCACTAGTTTCAGATTTTGTTTTCTTTATGTTTTATGATTAAGGGCCTGAAACCATTAGTTAGAACTTTCTCCCTTCTTTCGCCTTCAAGTGTTCATTTGACTATTTTATGTAGGGTAATTGTGTGTGTTTTCTAAGCAAGCCCAAATTAGAGATTGTAAATCTGTCAAGTTAACCTTTGATAAAAATTTACTTGAAGTCAACAAATTTTTAAGTATATGCTTTGACCAATTCTGAATTAATGTGAAAAATGTTTTTTAAGATTTTTTTTACATTTTAAGCATAAATACAGCATCTATGGTTATATTTATGAGAATTGCCTTTTCGTTTACTTAAGCATATAGATATTTATTTCATTTCAAGCTTAAAATGTAAATGATCTTGAGATTAATTATGCTATTTACATTTCCGGCAAACTAGTTTCAGTACTTTGAGGTACTTTCTATGTAACTCCCCTCAGATGGACTTTCTGCATTTTACTCTTATTTATTTGAGGATTTGTTGGTTTTAGACGTTACATTGCCCCAGTTCTAAATCTAAATTGAATGCTGAGGCTGTTTTGGTTTTGGTTGGACAAGGGGGAATAAGTTTAAATGATGAAGACTATTGAACCTGCTGTTCTAAAACAATTTTAATAGGCCTGTGTTTGCAGTCGTGCAGGTTAAAAAGCCCAGTATAATGGAAAGCATCTCTGATGGCAGCATCACTTCTTAAAGGGACACCACATGTTTGTGAAGAGCTCTTACTGGCACTTCAGTGAGCTGTGAATGGAGTCTGGCAGCCGCCCTGTTTGCACGGGGCTGGCTGGCGCAGCAGCGATAAGCAATAGACAGGCTGGCTCCTTCAAGGAGTCTCACAGTAAAGTCTGAACTCCCAGCAGTTCCGAAACTCACTGGCCGACTTTCCCCTGTGGACCATTCATTTATCAGGAAATGAAATTGGTTACAGGGTTTCTCACGTTGCCAAACCTCACTGACGAAATCTGGTTTCTTCCAAAGTTCAGGAGGAGCCTTAACTCTTTATTGTTGTCCAGCATTTCATGTCTTGATCTACGGCAACCCCTGTCAATACTAGGGTTTGAGGAGCGCCCCCGCCCCAAGGAAAGGGCTGGAGCAGGGAGCAGGCCGTGGAGTGGGTCTGGGGGCTGCTTCCATAGGTATAAAAGATGACCCTTTGGGATAGGATTTTCTTTTTCAATGTTGATACGTTCATCTTTGCAACTGAAGTGTCAGTTTCAGAGAACTGATTTTTTTTTTTCATTTTGAAAAAATGAAAGCTTTTAAACATGACACGAGCCACCTTATTGGCAGCATAACCTTGTGACTGAGACCAGAGATCATTGTTTAAATTTTGTGAACTAGAAGAAACAAAAATAAAGAGAAGCATGTAGTTGTATGCCATAGAGAACATTTGGGTAAGTGAAGGTTAAATTATTACAAAGTACGTAATCTAGTTCACATGTTTAAGGAGCGGAACTAGGCTAAATTATCTAAAATATTCTGACGTACTGAATCATTTCATTTTGTAAAACAAAATCTGACTAGCAGGGCATTCGGCTGTAGGCTCATCTGTTCAGTGCAGCCTCGACCTCCTGTGTTTGGAATTAGCAGGCCCAGAGGTAATACACAGCGGGCATGTGGCGGTTATTATGGCTGTGGAATTGGCTGCTGGCTAATTGATAGCAGTAGCAGCTAGAAACAGCCTTATTTAATTTTCAGTAGTCCCTATGACAAGACGCTATAAATGAGAACCTTTGTAGTCTTACCATTATTGTCCTTTCTCTGACGTTACATATCTGATACTTAATGTATGCACTTGATAATATTTAGGATTGAATTCCTTAAACTCTGACTTTCCCCCTCTTTGGAGATACTTTTCTTTCAGCTTTTAGCCCTGATTATTTTAAGGCCCCAAGTTAGTAAAGAATTCCTAGCAGTGGGCACTAGTTCCCTTGACTGGTGTGGCTCCTGTTTGCTAAAAATATACTTGAAGTCACAAAGCCAACCCTTAGCCTGTGCAGACTGATGACTTTGCTCATAATCTGAACCCCAAAGAGACACACTGGTTCCATAAAGGGTAAATGAATGACTCATTCTTTCTATTCATCACTTGGAGTTAAGCTTTTGTGAACTTGAATTGCACGTAGAGCATTGTGTCCATGGTTTCCATTGTATCACAGAGTGTTACACAGACTGAAGTGGGTGGTTACTTGTAGTCAAGAGGGATCTTATTTTTCTCCATTCAGTTTCAATATGTTTGTAGCAAAAGACCATATTTGGGGCACTGAAAACACAGTCTGTCTTTAAAAATGTGCATTAGAGGAATTTCACAAGGAAAGTATTCAAATAGTATGTCTAGTTTTTTTTCTTGTTTCTAACAACCTCTGCCATTAAATAAATATCAGTCTTATCAAATTTGTGCATTCAGCCTTCTTCCTGTTGATACAGAGATGAGAAATAATAGCAAGTAGGCTCTATAAAAGATTTTCCTTCCTCTCTGACCATCTGTATCTCTGCTCTAACCTACAGGATCTGAAAATGAAAAATCAGGGAGTATTTTAGTCCTTTGTACACGTTCTCCATATTCTGTCATAGAGCTTCTCATGGTTAACAGTCCCTGTTGAAGGAGAACACTGAGGCAATATTGAGGTTTTTTCAGGTCAGGGTACAGTGGGGTACAAGGAACCATGTGGGCCCTTGATCATTATATTTATTTGTGTTGTTCCTGCAAATCCTTACACCTCTGAGTCCTTGAATAAATATCTCCAGCATCCAGTGGCTAACGTTCCTCTTCTTACAAAGCCACTATTTGCAATTGGCATTTTCTAGCCTGTCATTTATTTGTTCAACTAGCATTGATTGAGCAACTCCAGCCTGCACAGCAGACCTCGAGAGGTTGTCCCTGAAAGAGCCTTCCCGTATAGGAGGGCACAGTTTGTGAAGTAGCAGTCCAAGAAACAGCTGCTCGGGGTGAGGTGGAGGGACCTAGAGTCTGTCCTACAGAGTGAAGTAAGTCAGAAAGAGAAAGACACTGCTAACACATATATGTGGAATCAAAAAAAAAGAATGGTTCTGATGAACCTAGGGTCAGGACAGGAATAAAGTCACAGATGTAGAGAATGGACCTGAGGACACGGGGAGGGAGAAGGGGAAGCTGGGACGAAGTGAGAGAGTGGCATGGACATATATACACTACCAAACGTAAAATAGATAGCTAGTGGGAAGCAGCCGCATAGCACAGGGAGATCAGCTCGGTGCTTTGTGACCACCTAGAGGGGTGGGATAGGGAGGGTGGGAGGAAGACGCAAGAGGGAGGGTATATGGGGGTATATGTATACGTAGAGCTGATTCACTTTGTTGTACAGCAGAAACTAACACAACATTGTAAAGCAATTATACTCCAGTAAAAATGATTAAAAGAAAAAAAAGCTGCTCAACTCTTCTTTCTCAAATGAGGAACCTTAAGTAAATTAGGCGATGCAAATGGCAAAGGAAAGAGACAGCTCGAACCCTGAAGGGCTTTGAGATACCTTGATCTCCCTGACTGGCAATGAGAAGCGGCTACAAACAGAATACAGACCCCACCCCAGCACCCTGAAGCATATAAATGGAGAGGCAGGCAGGATGCTGTAGGGCTTAAGAGTGAATCACGTCTCCACAGCTGTGTCTCGGGCAAGTTACTTAACCCTCACCGTGCATCAGTTTCTCACTTCCAGGGTAGGTCTGTCTCTTAGCCTTGTCTGTCCCCAGCCTGAGGTGGCTGGGGAAATTAAAAGAGACAGTGAATGCAAAGTTCCTAAGACAAAGTAAGCTCTCAGTAATTGTTAGCCGATATCATTTTCCCATTTATCTATCAACCTCGCTCTTCTAGAACAAAACCAAGAACTCAAGCTGTAAGTTCTAAACAATCAAATTCTGTGCACTTTATTACTAGGAAAGGGCCACAAGCCCTTTGCTCACAGCCTGATCCACGATCTTAACAAGCTTGGCCATCTGGTTCTCAAGTCTATGACAGATTAGAAGACACAACTTAAAAGAACTTCCACAAGTTAGTACGTTAACAGTAGTGAAAATCAAGGGCCACTTGTCCTGGTATAACAAGGGAAGGAACAGAAGAACAACACATGTGAATCTTACTTTTCTTTTTTTTTTTTTTTTTTTGCGGTATGCGGGCCTCTTGCTGTTGTGGCCTCTGACGTTGCGGAGCACAGGCTCCGGATGCGCAGGCTCAGCGGCCATGGCTCACAGGCCCAGCCGCTCCGCGGCATGTGGGATCTTCCCTGACCGGGGCACGAACCCGTGTCCCCTGCATCGGCAGGGGGACTCTCAACCACTGTGCCACCAGGGAAGCCCTTACTTTCCTTTATGTTATATGAACTTTTATATACTATTCGTTGGAGAAGTTGCGAGTCCGTAGAGGTCATGACCCCGAGGAAAAGGTGGGGCAGTTATAGGATATCAAGTTGAGATCATCTCTGTCTTTGAGAAATGTAAGGGCTCATCTTTCAGAACAGCACGTCACTGACCTAAGCCCAAAGAAGCCTCAAGTCACTAGTCTGAACTCTCAAAACAGATAAATTCCTGAGTGATTTTATTTAACTGGCTGGTTGTTCTGATATTCTAGTTTGGAAGGAATCATAGCCAGACCCTCTTAAATAGTAACTTTAAAATTCTTTTAAATAGTTAAGTGATTTGATTTATAATAATTTACAGGTTAGACACCATTTTTTGTGATCACACCAATAACTCTGTCAGGATTAAGTTATCTCATTTAACTCACAGATCACTCCATCTAGAAAGTTCCGTGTTATAAAGTGAAGCTGAGCCAGGTTATCTAACTCTAAAGCTCTGTTCTTTCCATAGCCAACTTATTGTACTACTATTTTGTTTTGCCCATGTTTCCTCGGTATACATGGTATTCTCAGTATAAAAAAACTAAAAACCCGGTATTACATATGTTTTCCCTGATTCCAGTACTTTTGAAAGACACTTTAGGGACTTCCCTGGCTGTCCAATGGTTAAGACTACAAGCAGGGGGTGTGGGTTCGATCCCTGGTCGGGGAACAAAGATCCTGCATGCCGTGCGGCGCAGCCAATAAAAAAAAAAAGACGCTTTAGTGGAAGTATTTATGAAAAAACCTATCAATCCATGCAGCTGTATTCACATTTACTGTTAGAGTTGGCCCTGACTCTATCTCACAGTGTACCACTTTCCAGTTGAATAAAAAAGATGGTTTGGGATGGAATCACTCCCGGAGAAGAAACAGGAGAAGCCACTTCCTTGTTTTAAATTTCCACTCTTATCCTCGGCCTGTGAGAGCTGCACGTGATGTTTAAGTTGTAACAAAAGCAGCCAAGTGCCAGAGTTCATTTCTCTGGTTGTTTTGATTTGTCTTACACTTCTCACTTCCAGCAGCCCAGGGTAACAAAAACTGTGTTCAAATGATTTAAAGAACAATATTCTCTGGAGTTACTTCATTACTCAGGAACAGCATCAGACTGTGCCCTTTCTCTATTGTAAGCCTTAGGGTTTGTGGGAAAGATACGCAGGAGCCAGGGGTGAGTTTTTCTCATTCTTAAGGAAGTGGACAAAAAATATGCCTTCTCTCAGCATTTAGCTGTTAGAATGGAGAGATAAGAGATAATTTAGAAACCCTGTTTCAACCCCCTTATTTTTTATGAATAGAGAAAATGAGGAGAATTGACTCATGGCCCAAGGTCACAAGGCTGCAGGGGCAGATGCAGGCCCAGAGCCAGGTTTCCTGATCCATTTGTGCTACGTGACACTTCCCTGCATTCAAGGGGCGCTGGAACTCCTAACATCAGCTAAATCATCCATCAAAGCAGCCTCAAAATTTTTGAAGATCCAGCTATTGCAGTACTAGTAATTGGCTCCTTGCTGTTCTTTATATAGAAAGATGACACCATGAGTTTGTGCTTGCTGTTGATGGTGTGTTTGTGTTAATTCAAATGCTCTTTCCCTGACCTGTCTTCCTTATGACCCACAGAATGTCTTTACTACAGGACCACTTTCAGAGTACTGCGTGGCCTGTGACAGTGACATCGCAGATCTGTCTCAGCCTTAAGGGATCACATTCTCAGGCTAGGCATCAGGGGCTCCATGTTCTAGTACCATAAGTATTTTTTAGTACTGCATTTTGCAGTTGTTTTTGAATGCACATTTGTGACTAAATGTAATGTTTTTAACTGGCAGACTTTAATTTTCTTATTATGTTATTATATCTTATTTAGCTGCAAGTTTACTCTTCAATGGGCCATTTAAGAGACAGATTCTACCCCTGTGTACCTGAATGTGGTATGGATCATTGTTTCAGGAAAGCACTCATCCTTCCCTGTTCTCTAAACATAACATTCCCAACCATGGCCTTTGCTCGTTTCAGTCCTGCGTTTCCCTCAAGGCCCAGCCAAGATCAGGTCTCCTCCCCAAGATTTTCACACGTCACTGTACTCCTTCCTCTACTTCTGTAGCTCTCATCATCTACACCAATTATTTGCTGTTTAGTGCAGGCCACCTCTGTTAAGACTTCCCTTCTTATCTCTCTGCCTTTTTTCCCAACTCGATTGTAACATCTAATGTCCAGGACCTGTCATCTGCCTTTTATTTCCCCAACACTCAGCCTGCGGCCCTGCATACAGTATGCACTCACCGCGTGTGTCTTCACCGCAATGTGATGGGAAGGGATGAGTGTGTTCCAGGAGGCCATGTTGGCCAAGATGGAAGTGTGGTGGCCACTGACAAGCTTTGACAGTTTTCATTGAGGGTTTGATAAAGGAGCAGGATCAGGAATAAGAAAAACAGTAGACGAGGGTGATGTGGTTATTGAAGATCTTCAATAGAAGTTTGGCCTGTGTGCAAATGTACACTGTTGAACAAATGTACACTCTGTTTCACTCCTAGGTGTACACCTAATGTGAATGTGTGCCCTTGCATGCCAGGAGACACGTATGAGAACGGCCATAGCATCATTGTTCATAATAGTCAAACCCTGGACACAACCCAGTGTCCATCAGCAGTAGAATTAATTTAAAAATTGTGGTGTATTTAAACCATAGAGTACTGGATATCAGTGCAAATGAGTGAACCACAGCAAGTCCACTGTGTATGAACCTCACGAGTATAACACTAAATGAAAGACGCCAGACACAAAAGGGTATATACTGTGTAATTTCATTAATATGAAGTTAAAGTGAAGGCAGACCTCAGCGATAGTGATAAGGAATGCTGGTGTAGGTGGTAAAAGTATAAGAGCAAGGAAGTGATTGCCATCAGTCAGGAGAGTGGTAACAAGCGATCCCGTGGGAGTGTCTTCTGCAGATCGAACGGTGGAAACAGGAGTGTTTGCCTTGTACTAACTTAGTTGTCATGTATTTGTGTCTGTGGACTTTTCTGTATGTGTGTTATATTTCATAATAGAAAAGGCATAAAAAGTGAGAGAGTCCCCGAAGACTCCTTTATTTTAAAAATGAGTAAAGTATGGTAAGTCATAAAAATGTTAAACAAGGGGATTTCAATGAAGGTAAAAATATTTTTATCAATATGTAAGATTCTTCTCCATTTCCATTTGCATATAGAAGTCAAATTGTCTACCTCTCCTAAAATATGATCTCTGCCCCCCCTGCCCCACAAAAAAAAGAGGGGGGCTAGAGGAATATATATCAAAATGTTTAACAGTTATTGTATTTGGATTGTGGAGCTAATGATAATTTTTTAAATCCCTGTTTTAAAATTTTTCTTCAGTGAATATTTTACTATGAAACATGTAGTAGAAATTTTGTTAAATTTTTAATTTAAAAAAAACACCATTATGATTGCTACTATTAAAAAAAAAACAACAGATGTTTGCGAGGATGTGGAGAAATTGGAACCTTTGTGCACTGTTGGTAGGATTGTAAAATGGTGCAAGCACTATGGAAAACGGTTTGGAGTTTCCTCAAAAAATTAAAAATAGAACTATCGATGCTCCAGCAAATCCACTCCTGGGTATATAGCCCAAAGAATTGAAAGTAGGATCTCAAAGGGATATTTGCACACCCTTGTTCCTAACAGCACTATTCATGATAGCCAAAAGGTGGACAAATGGGTAAACAAAATGTGGCCTGTACTTACAATGGAATATTATTCAGCCTTTAAAAGGAGAGAAATCATCTCATACGCTACAGCATGGATGAACCTTGAGGTCATTATGCTAAGTGAAATAAGCCAGTCACAAAAAGACAAATGATTCCATTTCCATGCGGTAGTTAAAGAGAGTCAGATTCATAGAAACAGAGAAGAGTAATTGCCAAGCACTGGGGGGAGAGGAAAAGGGGAGTTGTTCACTAGTGTGGAGTTTCAGTTTTGCAAGATGAAAAAATTCTTGAGATCTTTTTCACAACAATGTGAATATAGTTAACAGTATTGAATTGTACACTTAAAATTGGTCAACGTGGTAAATTTTACGTTGTTTACCACAAAAAAAAAAAAAAGAAAGAAAGAAAGAAAAAGAGGAAGATGGCCTTGCCAGTATGAGTTAGAGGAGGGTGTTATGATGAATGTATGGACTTGGGAGTTAATGGTTTTAAAGCAAATGGGAATGGGAAAATAGATTCTATCCCTTCTTTCTCTAAAACAAAGGCGCAAGTCTTCTGTGGGTATTTTAGTGATGTGCTGTACATGGAACCCCAGGCCACGGCTTGTGAGTAGCCTGTGAGCACTTTCAGACAATTTGTATTTTTAAGTTAGTCTCTCTGACCTAGCAGTGAATTAAACAAGTAACTTTAAGTATACTTTAAACAGTTAGGTACTTTCAGAAGTAAGAGTGCAGCTAATTTCAATCCTACAAGTAAGTTAAAAGTTGAGAAAATAATTTTTATAGTTTAGCAACCCATAGAAATTGGTCATCTGTGTTGTTAAGAGTCAATACTTGGTTATGACTACAGATTAATACCAGATAGATAAAAAGCAACCAAGGGTTGAACTACAAAACAGCATTTGAAAGTAAAGAGAAAATAAAACTGTTAAATAAAATTGGGATTAGCACGTACCACATCGCCTAATGCTTATCAGGTGGTTAATAAATACTTGAAAGAATGAAAATGAAAAAAATTTAATGTGTAGACATTGTTTGGGTCCTGATTCAAATAAGCCAACTGTGAAAAGGCCTTTTTGACATTTGGGGACCTATACACACTGATAGGTATTATATAATAGTAATTATTTTAACTATTTCAATTCTGACACATTACTGGGGTTATATTTTTAAATATGGTGGATAAGAATTTGGGCAAGCTGTTGATAATTTTGAAGCTAGCCGGTAGATACATTGGGTTCATTATACTATTCTATGTGTGTGTGTGTGTGTGTGTGTGTGTGTGAAATTTTCCATAATAGAAGTTGTTGCTTTTTTTTTTTAAGAGAGAAACTACAGTTTTGAACATGGGAAAAATTAAAACTAAATTTATTTCAATTGCAGATTTAGAAGTCTAAAAAGGAAAAATGTATATTTAGAACACGGTGTCCCAGAAGATTTATTAGTAGAACTTAATACACTCTTGCTGGAGATCTCAAATACGTGTTAGCCTCTCTACATATGAGTGCAAAGCCTAAAAATTCCCTTGCATCAATCAGCCTACTATAGTTTTTTTTATTATTTTTAACTTTCGAGTAGTATTTCATGAAACAGATCATAGCTAAAAATTCAGAGTGGCCCTCAAAAAGTGAATGTAAAATTTCTTACTGTTAACAATTTCTTTAGGGAATGTGAAGTCATAGAGCTTGTTATGGAGGACTTCACAAAAATTAATCTATTTTCAGAATTATATATTTGATATAAATTTTTGCATGTTTATTTTCAAAGACATTTTCTTTGTAAATGATAAATGGCTTTTGGGAGGATAGATAAAAAGAGTAATTTAAAATAATTGATATCTCAGAAGTTAATTTTTATTGACCAGGTTTATTAAACATCCCATTTTGAAATCAGAGAATTTATGTATTTCCAAGCTGGACTCTCCCTTAAAAGGCTGCTTTTCTAGGCACTGCAATTCTGATAATTTTTTAATAAAGTATACCATTTTATGATAAGAGTCTATAAAAGGTTTATAAATTCTAAACTGTTAGTTTATAAGACATATGAAACAAAATTTTTTAAAAACCTAGTCCTAGGGGCTTCCCTGGTCGCTCAGTGGTTGAGAGTCCACCTGCTGATGCAGGGGACACGGGTTCGTGCCCCGGTCCGGGAGGATACCACATGCTGTGGAGCAACTAAGTCCATGCGCCATGGCCACTGAGCCTGCGTGTCCGGAGCCTGTGCTCCACAACGGGAGAGGCCACAACAGTGAGAGGCCCGCGTACCGCAAAAAAAAAAAAAAAAAAAAACTAGTCCTTTGGGGAGTGACCAGTTTTACTATATCCCCTCTAAAGATAAAGTTTCTGCTGTTTTTGCATGTATGATCCTATTTGTATTTTTTCCCAATGTCTAAAGTGCTTCCTCCCTGTCAAAACTCACTCCTTTCTCTCAGAATGTAGAAATTATCACCTCCTCAGCAAAGCCTCTCCCCACCACTTTGTTAGCCCAGCCATTAGAGCCCTTCCCACTTGAATTATCACTGTGTCATGGCTGTCCCCTAGACCGGAGGCTCTTCTGGGTCAGGAACTGTCCTAAACCACAACACTCAGCTTCTTGGCTCTGTGATATAGTGTCTTTCATTTACATACTGTTTCTTTAGTTTTCATTTACTTACAAACTACACCCTCGATACAACTTACATCCTAAAGCTTTTTATAGTTCAGAGGGAAGTTCTTTAGGCTTAGATGAGGAACGTGTTGCTTTTTATCTCTTGTGGATAATTCAGAATCTTATTGTGTTTACATCACCCTTGTAATATGAGTTCTCCGTGTATAGTCCTGTGTAAGGTGTGAGAAATCGTACAGAGTATATCATAGTCTTAGTGGGAGTGTTCCTTGGAAGTATGTTGTGTTTTGTCTTAACTTACTATGTGCTCATTCTCTTGTTTCTTTGTCCTAAAACTAAGTGTGCTGTCATGAAAGTTCCAATTAGTAGGGGTCTAGTTCAGTCTAGAATTTGTCACACTGGGGAAAGGGGAAATGAGAGATGAGTAAAAACTGATGATGACAGAATATTCCAGATACAGAAAGCACCTACGAGGGAATTTTGTTACCTTTTGCCCTTAGATGAAGTCAGGTTACCTTACTGGCTTTCCAAGTTTATTCTAATCTCCTCCTTCCTGTCACCCACTCCATTCCCATCCCTGATTTCCAGAAGTAAAAAAGGAAACGCAATGGGGCAGAATCCTGGGAATGAAATTTGCATGCACATTTTCCTAAACTTTGTATAGAGGATGAACCTGTCATTGGAATTGGTTTTTCTAAGCTGGAACCCTTGACACTAGTGTGTCCTAAGGACTCCTGTTTTCTTTTCAAATAATTCAAGGACAGAGTTGGGGGAGAACACATGTCAAGCAACGTGACCATCCACGTGTGTTCCGAGCATGGGAAACAGGGTCCCATGAAGCACCTTGAGTCCAATCCAGTTTAACTCTTGTCCCTGGAACCTTCAGGGCTCGCTGTTTTTCCCCAAATGTGGGAGGTAGTTTCCTGGCTCAGGCTTCCGGCAGGAGGACTGTCCATCAGTCACTGTGCATCTGCAGGCCTTGGAAATGTTAGAGTCAAGGCCTGGGGACTGACCAGGACATTTGTCAGCAGGTCCTGAAACCTGAGCTGGATATGGGTGCATTTTCCTGAACTGGAATCAGAAAGTTAGTCGTTCACAGCCAGGCTCTCCTTGTTCCTAAACCGTCGTTACTGCTCTCAATATTCACAGGCTGATGATCAAAGGTTGAAATGGACAAAATTAAGGAAAACATCTCCCTTCAGAAATAGGTACTGCGACTTCCTTCTAGGCTCTGTTTCCCTTTTCTAACTTTCAAAGATAGAGGCCAGAGAATCAGAATGGTGATAAACCCTTCCAGACAGCGTACTTAATCTGTGAAGCTTTCGGGACTGGGGGCTGGTGTCAGCAGCTACTGCTGACCTAAATATAAAGGCTTTGTGAAGTCAGCTGCGCAGACTGTTTCCCAGAGGCAAACTGGGCTCGGGCTCGAAGAAACCATATCACAAAGATAAAGACTCATTAGAATGGAGCCAGACGGAGGATGGAACCGGATTTTATTTGTCTGCTCCTTTGTTTCTAGTGAAAAACAAAAGTAACAAAGGTCATTGGACTCAACATAGGATCATCAACAGAGGAGACGCTTGGATTTATTTCTGGATCTGTCGCTTCTGAGCGCTCATCTCCCTTTCTGGGGAGGGGCAGCCATGAAGAGTGGCGAAGCCTCCCTCCCTCCCTCACCCAGGTGGCGTCCCCCCCGCCCATCCTCTATTCATCCCTTCCGCTGTTCCCACCATCATCTCAGGTTCACGCCCTCATCCCGTAGCCTCGACCCCTGCTCTGGTCGCCCAGCTTCTTCTCTCCTGGGGCTTGCTTCACCACCCCCCTCAATCAAATGGGTCACGTTGCTTCCCAAGTAATCCTCCACAGCGGCATTAAGGTCCTGGTCACTGCTCTGCTCACATACACGCAGTGGCTCCTTTTGCACAGACTAAAGTCTAGAATCAGGCTCCGTAAGGATCCATAAACCTGCCTTTCAGCTTTCTTTCACATCACTCCCACTCTTATTCCCCATTTGCCAAACAGCCTGAACACTGGCTGGCCGTTGGGTACCCTTGTGCTTTTCTGCCTCCATGCCTTTTCTTCTGTTATCCCCTCTGCCCTGAGTGCCCTTCTTCCTACCTTCACATGCCCGGCTTCTACCCATTGTGTACAGACCACTCAATTGCCACCTCCTCCTTGAAGTCTTTCTTGATGCCCCCATTTAAAGTAACTTCTCCCTTCCCTGGACTCCCATAATTTGCTTGTCTGTATACTTCACATGATACTTACCGCTTCTGCCTTGTCTTATAGTTATTTCTATAGATGTTTTATCTCCAGGTGTAGGTTATAAACACCTTGGTGCAGAGTCTCTGTCTTTTCTTTTTGGTGTCTTCTATGGCAGTAGTTTTCATTGAGAAGCCATCAAGGATCTTCTTTAAGCCACAGAGAACCATGATCAGATTTTTTTTTTTTTTTTTTGGCCGCGTGGCACACGGGATCTTAGTTCCCTGATCAGGGATCGAACCCGAGCCCCCTGCAGTGGAAGTGCGGAGTCCTAACCACTGGACCGCCAGGGAAGTCCCCCACGATCAGAATTCATCACTGCTGATGCAGCCCTCACGTGCACCCAGGAGCTCCTCGAGGGGTCAGTATATGGGAGGGTTCGAGCCATTTTCTTGTTTGGCCAGGCTTCTGAATAATTCTTCTGCCTGGAATACTTTCCCACCTCTCCCCTCTCCTTCAGGACTGCTCAGATACACCGTTGCATCAGCCTCATGCGCAGAGTCTGTGTCTCTCCTAAGCCTCCATAGCTCCTGACGGGTGGATACGTTCCTCACTCAGCAAAGCCTGCCTTCAAAACATTTATATCCGGTAGCGAGTGAAAACCATATACAAACCCATATCCAGTCCAGGCACCTTGTGGGAAATATACAGACAGATGCCTGTGGGTGGGCAGGCAAACATCGAGCACTGGAGGGGACCATGAAGAACTTTGAGGAGGAGGGGGAACATTTGAGCCAGCTCTGTAGGAAATGATAATGTGGTGGGAAGGACATCTTAGCTGTAAAGAGCAGTCTCAGAAATGGAGCAGCATGGAGAGGGGTATTGCCTGGAGTTTGCAGAGGGCCTCAGGGAGTTCATCTTGGCAGAGGCTGATGGTTTGTGTAAAGGAGAGGAAGCAGATGAACCTAGGAGGTCACTTGGATTGTTTGTGCACATCCTAAAATCCATCTAAGTCAGGACTGACAATTAGTACATTGCTTAGTCTAACAATACGTTATATTGGAGAACTGCTGTTTTAGTGCTGCTTTTTTTCATTTGCATTCATCTTAACTGTCCAAGTAATTGTTAAGATTACTTGAGCCCAGGGACTATATGACATATTTTTGATCAAATACTTTTATGATACTAAGGAACACCGTGTAACTTAATTTTGAGTTATCTTAAAAGTAGAGCAAAAAGTTCTTACCAGTTTGATAATATACAGGTTAATATTTAAGGATAAAGGGACTTCCCTGGTGGTGCAGTGGTTAAGAATCCACCTGCCAATGCGGGTTCAAGCCCTGGTCCGGGAAGATCCCACATGCTGTGGAGCAACTAAGCCCGTGCGCCACAACTACTGAGCCTGCTCTCTAGAGCCCGCGTGCCACAGCCACTGAAGCCCGCGCGCCTAGAGCCCGTGCTCCGCCACAAGAGAAGCCACCGCAATGAGAAGCCAGCGCACCGCAACGAAGAGTAGCCCCCGCTCACCGCAACTAGAGAAAGCCCTTGCGCAGCAACGAAGACCCAACGCGGCCAAAAATAAATAAATAATTTTTTAAAAAAAGAAAAAACATTTAGAGATAAAATTGTAAGACTGGCGTCAAAATAATCCAGAGGAGGGAAGTTTGAGGTAGCTGAAGCAAGAATGACTGTAAGTTGACCGTGATGCCCAGGGCACACTGTTCTCTCCACTGCTGTGTATGTGGGCGTCTCTAATAAAATGCTGGGGGAGGGGCTTCGCTGGTGGCGTAGTGGTTGAGAGTCCGCCTGCCGATGCAGGGGACACGGGTTAGTGCCCCAGTCTGGGAAGATCCCACATTGCCGCAGAGCGTCTGGGCCCGTGAGCCATGGCCACTGGGCCTGCGCGTCTGGAGCCTGTGCTCCGCAACGGGAGAGGCCACAACAGTGAGAGGCCCGCATACCGCAAAAAAAAAAAAAAATGCTGGGGGAGACGCTGGACCCTGGCTGGGACTGAGGAAGCCTTCAGCTTGGCCTCCCAGCTGAGCGTCCTCACGGCAGCACTATGTGGCCGCCATCTGTGCCTCACATTGCATTGCTGCAGCTCTGACCACCGGAACAACCAGGAAAACAGCCAGGAGTCAACCATTTGGTTGGGCTCTTGGTATAGTCACAACAGATGATGCAGACCCATCAGCCAGATGGCAAAGGAGACCATTATTTTTGTATGCACCATTGTGTTAAAATACCGTATTTGTTAAATCATCGGTGGTTATGATTAAAATGTAAATATTAACACAAAGGAAGGAAGGATGCATGGGTGAACAGGTCACCTTACAAGAGGGATTTAATCAGAAGTTTTATCTTAACATCCTTCATCAGAAAGTGTTTTGTATGTTCACTGGGATGGAGAAACGGTGCAAGATGTATCAACAGTGTAAATTACTCGCAATAAAACACAACATTCTCTCTTCCTTAAGAAAGTAAAGCAGTAGTTTAAAAGCCCGGAACTCAGATGTCATCCCTTTCATGCTGAGCATACAATAGTTCTCTTTAGGGGAAATTTATAGTTCCACCTTGTTTTCTTATTTATCCCAAATTTTGATTTTCTTAAGAAAATGAAACATATGTTCTACATTCCTTTCTCTAAGTAAACCCCAAGTATAAAAGTGTTTTATTATTTAAGTGTTCCCTATATCCAAGTTCTAAAATATAGTATGTTGATTATTTAAATTTAGAATTTCCCTTAGAAATATCCTTTAAAATGTTCTGGGGGCTTCCCTGGTGGCACAGTGGTTGAGAGTCCGCCTGCCGATGCAGGGGACGCGGGTTCATGCCCCGGTCTGGGAGGATCCCACATGCCGCGGAGCAGCTGGGCCCGTGAGCCATGGCTGCTGAGCCTGCACGTCCGGAGCCTGTGCTCCACAACGGGAGAGGCCACGACAGTGAGAGGCCCGCGTACCGCAAAAAAAAAAAAAAAAAAAAAATGTTTTGGAATGTTTTCAAGGTAAATTCTAATTTTAGTTAATGTTCATGCTTGCAGTGTATAACACACTGAGTTATCCGTGGTTAGTCCCTGAAAGTAAATTAAGAGATAAGCAATGCATGTTTCTTTATTTTTTAATATTTATTTTATTTATTATTTATTTTTATTTATTTATTTTGGCTGTGCCGGGTCTTAGTTGCAGCATGCGGGATCTTCCTTGCGGCATGCGGGATCTTTAGTTGCAGCATGCGGACTTCTTAGTTGTGGCATGCCGACTTCTTAGTTGCAGCATGCGGACCTCTCTTAGTTGCTGCATGCATGCGGGATCTAGTTCCCCAACCAAGGATCGAACCTGGGCCCCCTGCATTGGGAGTGAGGAGTCTTACCCACCGGACCACCAGGGAAGTCCCAACAATGCATGTTTCTTTATTGAAATATGTAAATTTGGAATAATTAGAGCCTGTGTTATAAAGCATAAGACTCCTTCTCGTAAACCATTGTCATGTTTTGGAAATGACTACAGATCTTCAAATGCTTCACCTACAGATGTTTTACTTGCCTTCTGAGGCATTGCTTTGAAAAATAGATAGATAGACCAAGCAACCAACCAAAATGGAGAAGGGAGGGGTCCCTCTATTCCCAGTTTTCCTTTGTCTGTGTGACCTTTGTCACAGGGCAGGAGACGGGCTCTTTTATGGCCCTTCTGTGGCATTGCTTCTGTGGACAAGGCAAGGATCGGCCCAGCAGCCCTGCCTGGCCCTTTTTGGGCCCCCAGCCCCGCGTGAGTCACTTCAACATCAGCTCCCTGCCACTGGCAGAGCAGGCCTCATCAGCAGTAATGGTTTACAGATGAGGTAACTAAGTGTCAAAGGGGTGACGTTATTTGTCCAAGTTTGTTAGTGTCAGAGCCAAGTCTAAAATTCAGACATCCTGAATTTTCCCTCCATTATACCTGTCAGAGCCTAGATGGGAGAGAGACATATTAGTCTGAAAGGTTTATGCTTCCTTAACATAGTGTTTATTTCAGTTTCAAATAATTGGTAGGTATGACCACTGCCATGAGGAGCATTAAGTACCAACTGCCTGCCTTTTACAACCTCCAGTCTGCCTGAGCTGGGGAATTAAAAGGGACCGGAGTCCAAATGACCTGCCTGGCCCAGTCTAGGCTTTCAGAGTGTGAATGACAGGGCCGGCCCCCTCAGTTGGTAGTTGCATTTGTCCCACCTCTGCCTGTCCCCACTGCACACAGAGCCACTGCCGCGGAGGAACTGGGAACAAGCACAGCTCCCAGCCTCCTTGCCTTGCTCTTTCTGACCACCGTTCTCCCCAGGTCTTTGGCCCTCTGGGTACCTGTCCTGCTGTTTAAGACTTGCAGATAATTTAGCTCTTTTTCCTCAATTTTAGAATTTCCATTCAGCCCAAAACACATTTGAATCTTTTACTCAGGTTGCTTTGCACCTAATGGGGCTTAAATATAGCTGCAGCATCTTTAGCACAGTTCTTCTGACTAATAAACAATTTATGATTTTTCTTTTGTCCTCGGTTGCTATACCTGCCTTTCAGGAACTGCCCTCATTTTCAAGAACTTGAGAGTGAAACTTCGAAATTGGAGGAATTCCAGAAGAGGCTGCATCCTTACAGGGTTTTAAAAAAATAGTGTCATTTAGTGGGGGACAGAAGTGTGAGGGCCCAGACGAAGGATGAAGTTCCAGCTTCTTGAAAGTGTGGAGGAAGGGGTCTGGGGGCAGCTGAGAAAGCCATGGGTTAGAATGTTTCATGACAGTCGCTTGTCACTACCTGGTCCCCCTCCCTGTTCTGGGGCCACAAGCCAGTAAAGAAACCAGTCCCTTTTGAATCCTATGCCCGTGTTCCTGAGAGGAACCAGGTGAAGGTGTGTGGCTAGATCAGAGAAAAATGCACACCTAAAAGGATCTGCGTTAACGAGGCTGAGGGCCAGGACTACTGCCTCCATATACAAAGGACATTCCTTTTTATTCTTTTCTTTTTTCTTTCTTTCTTTCTTTTCTTTCTTTCATTTTTGGCTGCGTTTGGTCTTCATTGCTGTGCTCGGACTTTCTCTAGTTATGGTGAGCGAGGGCTACTCTTCGTTGCCGTGCCTGGGCTTCTCATTGCAGTGGCTTCTCGTTGTGGAGCACGGGCTCTAGGCGAGCGGGCTTCAGTAATTGTGGCACATGAGCTCAGTAGTTGTGGCTCGCGGGCTCTAGAGCGCAGGCTTAGTAGTTGTGGCGCATGGGCTTAGTTGCTCCACGGCATGTGGGATCTTCCCCAACCAGGGATCGAACCCATGTCCCCTGTATTGGCAGGCGGATTCTTAACCACTGCGCCACCGGGGAAGCCCCAGGACAGTCCTTTTTATTTTACATTTCCAGTTTGCGAAATACCACTTTTCAAGACTGTACAGAGGTGAAAGGGTAGATGTGATGCTTTGACCCAGTACATGAGCCGTGTCAGCGGAAAGCCTGGGGCTCCGGGAGCAGCCCTCTTCACAGCGTGTAGAGTCACTCTTTTCTGGGCCTCCTGGTCCTGGTGGTTATTACCACAGCTTTGCCACCTCTGAGCACTTTTTTTTTTTAATCTGCCTGCAGTATTATTGCTTATTCATAAAGTTGTAAAACATTCCCTTTATAAGAAAATTATGGGCAAAAAATTGAAGTCACGTGCATTTATACCAGTGCAGTTAAATTTCCAGCCTGCCCTGAAGCCTGCACAATACTCCATTTTAGATATGGGGGCCAGTTTTTAAACTTCTAACAACACACTAAGACATGAAACTTAAAACCTGTGTTTTTTGGTATAGGAAAGGGTAAAAGCAGGATTCATGAATGGCAAAGAATAGGCTTTTGCAAATGGAAGATTTGATCTGTGTTTCAGCGTCCAAGTGGTAACGTCTTCACGTTCATTCCGTGAGTGTCTTTCCGTGAGTGTCTTCCGTGAGCTTTCCGTGAGTGTCCTCCTCAGTGGCATGTGATCTGAGATCCAGGTCATATTTGATTTGTGATCACATCACCTGTGCCTTGTTTAGTATCCTCTCTCTGTGTTGGTTTTGGAAAGCAGAGAATTTGAAGTATTTTTCTTTTCTGCCATAATATTGACAATAAAAATACCTTCTCTTTAGTGGGCTGTTTAGTTGTTCTGTTTCATTATGGTGCTAGAATTAAGAAGGACCCTGAGCCTGTTGCGTGGCTGTCAGGTCTCTGAATTGTCTTAAAGGTCCTGCCTCTATTTCAGGGAAGTGGGAACAGAGAGTGATAGCTGAAGAAATGGGAATGTGACTGGAACGACTTGGGAAACTCTGACGTCTTCTTCAGCCCCCTCCCTCCCTCCGCATTTCTCATTTGCTGGCTGGGCTGGGAGTCCCTCTCTACCCTCACAGCAGGGCCAGCACCAGCGCAATCACTGGCTGGCAGGGAGTGCGGAGGGGCTGAGGGGGGCGGGGCAGGGGTGCTTGTTACTTAGTAGTCAGCCACTGGCCGCTGGTTCATTCATTCTGTATAAGCCCTCCCAGGGTATTTCTTGGAACCCTAGAGGGAAACATGTCTGTGTCTAACCTTTTCCATTCTTCAGCTCGTCATAATCTTTGCCTTCCCGTTCTCACTGCAGGGAGACCTTTGTCCAAGTAATGGGATTAAAATTATCGACCCAAAGCCCATGAGCAACTTGCCTGTTTGGCCACTCTGCACTTTGGGGGAGTTGTGCACATGGCCCTGAGCTATTAAGAAGATGGGCCACGAGTAGGATCCTACATGACCCATTCAGAACTTCAAGCCAAAGAGAATGTTACTACTGTGGATTAGAAAGAGCTCTTGACACTTCGTGTTCTGAATCTGTCTTCCATTAACGTCAGCATCATTGAAGACAGCAGTAACCTAAGAGTCATTAGTTATTTGTGAAATGATTGCATACTAGTGGAACTAGGAAGCTCCTAGCAAAATTTGCACTTACTAGATCGTCTTGAAGCACCATTTTTTTAAATCATCCTTTCCCTTTTTTTCCTCCCTAATGACCTTTACTTTGTTTTCAGGCTCCACACAGATGGTTCCCAGCTTCTGTCTGTGTCTTAGGACCAGCATAACCAGTGGCCCAAAATACTGATTTCTTGTTAGGTCTCCGCCACGTTTTAGTCTTGCCACCTGAAATAAATGGTTGTTACTGTAAGCCTCAGTTTCCCCACATGCCAGTTGAGGGAGCTGTCAAGACGGTGTCTGAGTCCTTCCAACCCCACTGTGCTGGGATGCCTTTGCCATTCTGCAGTCTCCACCCTTCCCGATTCGAGAGAACTTTACTCCCACTCATGGCTCCTCCAGAATTGAAATTCTTTTTCTCTCAGGTCCTTCTTTCCCTTCTTCCTTCCTGAATCACAGAATATTTGGGGCCCAAGAATTTGCATTTCTATCAAGTGCCTACCCGGGTGATGGTGATGCTACTGGTCTGTGGATCTCATTTCTCTAACGCGAATTTGGGTGGTGAGAAGGAATGGGTGTAGTTTGTTGGGGGAAATGTCACACACACACACAAAACGTATATATCACCGTTATCACTGCCACCTCTACCCCCAGTCATTTGAATAAACTTCACCACTTTTCTTACGTTCTTTACAGCCTGATACCCTGATACCTGAAGGGTCCAGGAAGAATAAAGTACAATTCAAACTCTGAGCCCAGTCCACCTTAAGAACCTCAGCCCTCACTGCCTACCCCCATGTTCCTTTGCCTACTGTCTGCCCCCCAGCCCCTGAACCCACTCTTCCTTCTTGCCTTGCTTGTCCCTGCCTGAAGTGGCTTCCTTGCCCCTTCTCTACATGCCTGTACAGCCTAGGTCCCCCTGCCTCCATGAAGACTGTCCCAGACGTGACAGATGTATTGATCTCTTCCTGCTGAAAACTGTTCAGTAGTTCACTCGCTATATCACTCTTCTCGGTATTTAACAATGAGATTGATGTTTAAATGTTTAGTTTGTACATTTACATTTTGTCTCCTTACTAGATTTTCAGCCCGTTGAGAGTCTGAACTTTGCATTATACTTGCCATAGCCCACAGTGTTTTCCGCACAGCAAATTGGTTAACTGATTAAGACGGAGTGAGGAGAGAGGAGGAAGAGGTTTGATGAATGTGGGAGCCTCTGGCCTTGCATGTTCTTGTGCATAGTTTGAAATTTCTAAATCTTAAAACTTCCAAAATCAAAACTTTTGGAAGTTTAAATCGCAACCACTTATTTTTAAACTATAAAATAAAATGTATCCTGTATTCCATAGATGAGATATTTTATACAGTTCTTTTAGTTAGTTCTTCTGTGATTATAACATAGCAGGTATAAATTCTAAATTATATACATCTGTGATGGTCCAAGTTAGAGGGAGGAGTATTACACCATTTCAGTTATTTTAGCTTCACAGTTTCATGTATAGGTGCCCCTCCGTTTTCTATTTTGGTCCTAGTTCTCAAATCACATAACTGTAGTGTGCTAGTGTTTCTCTCATTCCACCTCCTGCCCTTCAGTGATGTACCCCACCACCCACTTTGCTCTGTCTTTGCTTCTTCCTGTTCATGTTGTCCCTGAGAAAAATTAGACAAACTGCTTTGATTAGTTCTTTCTGATGCATTCATTGCTTATCTCCTGTCTTGAGGTTTTCAACCAATTGAGTGTTTCACAGTTGATAGCTATTTTACAAATAGAACACAGTGAGGACTTCCCTGGTGGCTCAGCGGTTAAGAATCCGCCTGCCGATGCAGGGGACACAGGTGCGAGCCCTGGTCCGGGAAGATCCCACATGCCACGGAGCAGCTAAGCCCGTGCGCCACAACTACTGGGCCTGCACTCTAGAGCCTGCGAGCCACAACTACTGAGCCCACACATCTAGAGCCCGTGCTCCGCAACAAGAGAAGCCACCGCAATGAGAAGCCCGCACACCGCAACGAAGAGTAGCCCCCTCTCACCGCAACTAGAGAAAGCCCTCATGCAGCAACAAAGACCCAACACAGCCAAAAATAAAAAATATATATAAATATATAAATAAATTTATATTAAAAAGAAAAAAGAACAACACGGTGAGACGATATCTTACAATGTGATGCATGACACCAAATCAAGCTTTTGGGGCTTCCCTGGTGGCGCAGTGGTTGAGAGTCCGCCTGCCGATGCAGGGGACGCGGGTTCGTGCCCCGGTCCGGGAAGATCCCACGTGCCGCGGAGCGGCTGGGCCCGTGAGCCATGGCCGCTGAGCCTGCGCGTCCGGAGCCTGCGCTCCACAACAGGAGAGGCCACAACAGTGAGAGGCCCGCGTACCGCAAAAAAAAAAAAAAAAAAAAAAACAAATCAAGCTTTTGAGTCATTTAATAATATGTTTACTGGCTTCAAGGGGATAAAAAACACAACTATTTTATCAATGGCATTTTTTTTTTTAATTTTTGGAAAGTGTCAGCTGTTTCCCGAAAAGGAACGAGCCTGAGTCTGAGGGGCGTTTTGGGCTGAGGTAATGAATGTGTTCCCTATCTTAGAACAATTTCTTGAAGAAATCAACTTATACACTAGTCATTTAATATGAATTCCAGTTAACTTGGTGGACTTATGACTGTTAAGGATTTTTGTGGTTTTATTTGTACATTTTTGTACCTTCTTTTCAAAATTGGGAGCCTCTTCTGGTGCTGATATTCTGTGATTCCAGGATCTCTTAGTGTCAAGGCTCAGGAAAGTAATACGAATTTTTCTAGCTTACTTAGACCTGTCTAGTTGAAGCTGGGGGAGCCCATCTTCTAGATTGCTCTGCCTGACATGACATAACCATCCCTGAGTGAAATCTAAGGTGGACTCACTTCGTAACAGCAAATAGGATTATCAGGAATCATCTGGAGCATTCGCTTCTGTTCCTTTTCCTCTAGATTCCTAATTCCCTTTGTTAGTCCTCATGACTGTAGAGAAGGAAACAAACCTAATTTTGTGCTTTTGATTCATTGATCACACATGTTGGAGTAACCACGGGGCCAGGACTGTTGCATCTGACAGGAAGTCACAGGTCCGGCTCTTCCACTCACGGATCATGCTTGCATCACTGGGAGATACAGCCACAGGAAGCACTGAGACTGAACTTTATGTTGTAAAATGCTTACCTTTAGAATCATGGGATTTAAGTGGGATTTTCTCCAAGGAGATTGACGAAAACGTCATTGGTTTAGCAACCACAAGTCTTTCTTATAACACTGGGAATAGATTGTTCTTTCCATAAGCAGAGGAAAAAAATCCTCTTATATAGTAGATGCATGGGACGTTGATTCTCAGAGCCTCATTTCAACTTCTTCCTAAGGAATAATTAAGGCATGACTTTTCTAAGAATGGGTGATGCCCCTTGAAGGCTTGAAAAACTGTCACATTTGCTGATAACGTAAATCCTAAGAATGTTCAAAGGAGATAACTCTTAAGAAATCAAAGACAACTTCCTATCTGTGCATTTGTCTTAGTAGGAATTCTGTTTCCCGGATATCTCTTTGACGTACTGTGGCACAGGCTGTCTTCTTGCCTGATATAATCACCCAAACTCTCCTTCACTCAGAGACACATCAGTCTGGGCAGGAGCGTGCCAGCAAAGCCTCTCATGTACCCTTGCCCCCATACCCGCCACATGTCGCCCACACGTAACTCCCAGCATGGACATTTCATACATGGCAGAGATCCTTGCTTTGCCAGAATTGGCCTAAACATGATTCAGAATCTTTCTCCAAATCTGCATCTCCCACTCCCACTTAATTCACATATTAATCTGAAAAAAAATTAGTGTAAAGAAATATTGTCACAGACACGGTAGTTAGGACTTATGTGTTACATTTTGAGGCCATATCCTCCCCTTTTTTAAAAAAAACATATTACAGTCTTGACGAGTAAAAAGTAAAGGGCTCATTAAAAATGGAACTTGTCTCCGTTTACATATTATACATCGGTTCGTGACTAGTGCATGAGCTCACTTTATGTTCCATAATTAGATATATTGAAATATAAAATATGACCATCACCATCTAGATTAATGTCATCCATTATTCGGGATCTGATCTTCCTAGGTAAGTGACAATATGACGGTGGTAGGATAGTGGTAAGCGAGGAGAACAGGCAGTTTGAGAAGTAAATTAATCCATTAGGTTTGAAGTATTGCCCCCAAATCCCAGTTAAGTCAGTTCATTTGCTTCTCAAAGTGACATGGGCTTAGTTTGGCTCATTTTATCCCAGATAAATGTGGGCAGTTATTCCACTAACTCACCCAGTGCAGGACTCAATTTTCCCAACTCATTTCCCCCCCACCATAACTCTGTGTTTTTCTACAAACAGCAGTTTTTACCTCTTTGTTCATTCATTCCTTTATTCACTCACTCAACAAATATCTGTTAAGCCCCTGGCCATATTCTAAGCACTGGTAGATGCATCAGTGGGGAAGAAAAAAAAAATCTCTGCCCTCATGGAGCTTATATTCTACTTAGACTTTTATTTCATAGTAATGCATTTATTTTTCTGACATCTCACTCTCTTGGCCAGGTATCTGAGCCCTGTCCAAAATAATGAGCCCACTGCAGGAAGGGCAAGCAATTCCAATTATCTGTGGCTCCCCCTCTGGGCTCGCTTTCAGCACAAAAAGTTCTGCCAGTAAATTCTCTACTTTTGCCCTTCATCTGCCACCGTGGAATCAAAACGTTCTCCTCTTCCCAGGCTTCTGAATTGGAATTGATTTGCCTTCAAAACAGGGGCTTTGACTCAATACTGCAGCTCAGTCTTCTTGAGGAGTTTACACACTTGGCAACTTCCACTGCCATCTCAGCTCTAATGACTTTTTTTTTTTTAATTTATTTTACTTTTGGCTGCTTTGTTTCTTTCTTGCTGTGCGTGGCTTTCTCTAGTTGCGGTGAGCGGGGGCCACTCTTCGGTGCGGTGCACGGGCTTCTCATTGCAGTGGCTTCTCTTACTGCAGAGCACAGGCTCTAGGCACACGGGCTTCAGTAGTTGTGGCTCGCAGACTCTAGAGCACAGGCTCAGTAGTTGTGGCTCGCAGGCTCTAGAGCGCAGGCTCAGTAGTTGTGGCTCGCGGGCTCTAGAGCACAGGCTCAGTAGTTGTGGTGCACGGGCTTAGTTGCTCCACGGCATGTGGGATCTTCCCGGACCAGGGCTTGAACCCGTGTCCCCTGCACTGGCAGGTGGATTCTTAACCACTGCGCCACCAGGGAAGCCTGAACTAATGACTTTTAAATTAGACACTTCTAACTGCAGCGTACCTATTCTCTCAACTCTAAGCTCACCGAATGGACACTTGTTGTCCCAGCCTTCAAGGCCCCTCCCTGTCTGCGCACTGTCCTTCCAGCAGCGTCCCCGGCTGCTGGCCTTTGAGCCTGGGCGCTGGTCCCACACGACTCGCCAGGCCCACGGGTGAGCCATCGGCCTCACTGCTCACAGGGGTCTCTCTCCATGCAATGCCAGCTTCCTCTCTGCCCCCCAGTCCCTCCCCCACAGGTCATAACCCATCTGTCAAAGCCTTTCTCAAACTTCCCCTGCGGCGGGAGAACCTGCCCTTACTTCCTTCTCCTTTGGGCCACCCCAGCAGCCCCCAGAAAAGAGAGAAATTTCAAACTGAAGACGTCCTCCTTTTCATGACCCACCTCAACCTGGACCTGTGAGAGAAGGGTCTAACAGGGACATTTGCTCAGGCTTCAGATTCCAGTGGGCTTCCGATTCTGGCTGATGGCATGATGGTGGACAGCTCATCACAAGTGCGGGTTCAACCTTCTGTTGTATCCTCTGTTTTCCTAAGAGTTTTTTTATTTTTTGCCACCGGTCACAGACATCATTAGTGTCACTTGTAATACTCAGAGGTGGTCGCCTGGCCTGAGCTTTCAGGACAGGTGTCCGCTCACCTTGTAGCGCTCTTCTTGGTGGTAACTTACTTCCCAGGGAGCCCCTGAGGTCCCCGCTGCCCAGCCAGCCATCGTGCTCTTAGATATGCAAAGTATTACAACTGTCTTCTGAGCCACCTCATGGTGGGCTTCTTAACTTTAGCTTTGTACTTGTTCATTTGTAACTTGTAATCAATGGCCCTTTATAATTTTCTGTATTTTGAATTTAATTTTGAAACTGATTTGCATAAAATGGGACTGCTCCACCTTCAGTGTTGCTGTTATCCATAGACCAGTGCTTATCTCCTTTTTGTCAAGTTAAGTAATAATATTTGTCCATTTGCAGCTCATTCCATCACACATAGAAAAGCCTGCAGATCAGGCCTGTTCAGACCATAATTTCGCTGAATTATTATTTTTATTTTATTTATTTTTTGCTGTGTTGGGTCTTTGTTGCTGCGCGCAGGCCTTTCTCTGGTTGCGGCGAGCGGGGGCTACTCTTCTTGCGGTGTGTGGGCTTCTCATTGCAGTGGCTTCTCGTTGCAGAGCACAGGTTCTAGGCATGCAGACTTCAGTAGTTGTGGCATGCAGGCTCAGTAGTTGTGGCGCACAGGCTTAGTTGCTCCGCGGCATGTGGGATCTTCCCGGAACAGGGATCAAACCCGTGTCCCCTGCATTGGCAGGCAGATTCTTAACCACTGCACCACCAGGGAAGCTCAGTTTAGCTGAACTGATCATATAGATAGATGCTTCTCCTAGAGTTTGCTGTTCAAAGCCACCTACAGTCTTCCAACCCCGGTGTTGGCCAGTCTGCCTGGGAGAGCAGCCTTCCGGGGCAGTGCGCTTCCATGTTGTGTCATGCTCCCACTGTTCTCATTCGTTCTGCTAAATTATACCCCCTGTCAGAGGAGCAGCAGTTATTCCTCTTTCTTTCCTCTATGGCCTCAAGCACAATGCTTCGTGTACAGTTGGCTCTTACCAGTGTTTAGTTTAAGGGCCCATCACTGAAGGACCAGCGTTTACACAATGAGAGTAAATGAGGGAAGGAATGGTAGGGAAACTGGCTCATCCCAAATTCACCTGTGAATAAAATAATTGCATGTAAATGCCTACCTGGATATCTTATGACAAAAGCTTGAAACAGGGTACTTTACATCTGCATGGAACCTGCCCACCACAGCCCACGTGTGTGCTGCCAGCAGTAACTCACCTCGTCCATCCTGTCCCACGCCCTCTCCCAGCAGTGCTGGCCTGCCTCACTACTGACCATCACCCATCACTTGTCTGTTCAGAGGCTTGAAACAGTCTTTGAAAGAATTTTTTGTCATGTGCTATATAGCTATATTTGATTTTAAATTGCACTAAACTTTCTGGAAACATGCCAGGGGCTTGCTAGAGTTTCTGATGCTATCTGTATAATGGTGGAAGGGGGAAAACTCCATTGAACTTTTGTGGTAATAAAATTATTGCAGTTGAGCCCTACATCTGTTCACTGAACTTCCTGTGGGTTTTCACCAGATCACATGACTGAAGCAGAGACAGTCTTTAAAGCTTTTGGTCTGCTTATTATACCCGAGCCTCAACCACCAAATCAGACCTTTGCTTCGTCTCTGGGCTGGGCGTCCGGATGTCCCACTGCGGTGGGTTGATTCACTGGAGCTGATAAAAACATTCCGGCCAAACTTGAGAGTCTAGCATTACCTCTGGCTCCAAAAGTCAAAACAACAAGATTGCTGTAAGTAGCTTTGGATTGAGACCAAGCTCCAAGCTTGAGAGATGGTTTTTCCCTCCTTGTTGAGCTGAGTCACAAGACAACTGTCTCAGAAAGAGAGGGGCGAAAGCCTGGGCCTGTGGTGACCAGCACCCCGCCCTCTGCTAGCCCCTTCCAGATGAATGCTTGCCGTAACTGTCAAATCAAAGCCCCCGTCCCCCCAGACCTCCCTCCTCCGCTCTCCCAGAGCCTTAATGGGTCCTCAAGCACATGCACCCAGCAGTCACTGGCTGGAGCCCACAGGGCCCTGAGAAGGGGAGAGGGGAGATGAGGTAGAGGTGGGGGAAGGCCCAGGTGGCCGGAGCCCTGCTGGCCGGGTCAGGAGTGAAGACGCTCTCAAGTGAGGAAGCTGGGCTTCCCCCAGCCATCACAGGATGGCATTAGCGTTCTCCACAGGCTTGAAAAGAACATCAAGGAACGAGTGATTTTTTTCTAGGTTGTTGATCTGGCATTCAGACTATTCAGACATTTCTTGGGCTGAATTCTGACAAAATGTGTCCCCAGTGTCATTAGTGCTAAATAAAACCTTTTGCCTTTCTTTTCCTTAGCTCTCAGACTTCTAAGAGGATTAAAGGAGCACTTTTTTTCTTTTTCTTTTTCTTTTGACCGCACGGCTTGTGGGATCTTAGTTCCCTGACCAGGGATAGAACCCAGGCCGCGGCAGTGAAAGCGCTGGGTCCTAACCACTGGAGCGCCAGGGAAGTCCCGAGGAGCACATGTTTTTAAGAAAGTCTGTTTCACTCTCAGCCCATGTGGGCTCTCTGTCTGGCTAGATAGACGGGGAGACTTGGGGGGTGTCAAACTTGGTGCAGCTTGGACACAGCTAGTTACACCGAGGCTGCATTCCCATTCAGTCAGGTCAACTGAACAGTGTTTTCCAAACTCTTTTGCGATTTATGCCTATTATTCACCCTTTTAAATTGTTCCCAGTACACTGTCTTAAAAACAACTCATTGCAGGAAAAAGGAATCTTTTTACCTTGTGCTTTGTTATGTTCACTTTGTTATAGCCCGTCCTAGAGAACATGCTCTGTTTTTCTTGCTAATTATGCTTTATCCCCCTTTATGAACCTTTTAAGTGCCGGTGAAAAGTTTCAAGCAGGTAACTCAAGAAATAATATCAGAAACTAACATACCATTGTAAAGCAATTATACTCCAATAAAAATGTTAAAAAAAATTGTATAAAGAATAAAAAAAATAGAGTTACAGGAAAGTTGCAAAAAATATATATATATATATATCTCACAGCTCACTTGTAGCCTTGAGGCGAGAGGAACTGGTGCTGGAGCTCAAGGGGCGTGCAAGCGTGCTGTCTGCAGTGTTCGGGTTTTGCTCGTAATAGAAGTGTGTCCCTGCTGCTCTGTTTGTGCTTGCTCTTTGGGTTCCCGCATGTCCAGTGGTGCGCGCTCCATGGAAGGGGCCGGGCCTTCATTCTCTAGCACAGACGGGGCCACGCCTGGGACCTCAGCCCACTTAGCCACGAGCTCTCAGGCCACAGCAGCTCAACCACGGTCTCCCGTTTGTCTTGATTTTAAGCAATTGGGAGTCTCAGTCTTTAAAACCAACTACTGTCAACCCACAGGACAGCTCAGGAACCTTCAGATATTGACCTTCTCCGCTGAGACTGCCCCCAGGTGAAGCCTGGCTAAGTGCAAACCAGCAAGTGCCTGACTTGGGGGTTCCCGCTGAACCCAACTCATTCGGCCCTTTCTCCAGGTGGGCCCAGCAGAGCCCGGGAGGCATGCAGAGAATGCCAGTGTGTAGACCTTACTGGGGTCATCTCGTAAAACCACATCCAACGGAATCAGAAGGAGCTTAAAGGTCCTTCATTTTACACAAGGTGAGACACCTGAGTCCTGGAGAAATGCTGTGACTGGCCCCAAACTCTTCAGCCTGCCAGTAGCTGAGCCAAGACAGAGCCAAGGCCTCCTGACCCCCAGCCTGGGGTCACCTGGACTCCAGAGCCGGAGATCAGTTCCATCCCTTCCCCGTGAGGACACTCAGGCACAAAAGGCTAGCAACTTGGTGGCCGGGGGACATGGAAGAAGTGTTTGAGGCACATTATCATTACTGGAAAGACATGGAAACCTCCCGTCCATGCAGGATATAGACATTTTCAAGAAGCACGCAGCTGAGCACCTGTTGACTCTGGAGAGGCCGCAGAGGAGAGGTGTAGTTTCATTCAGCCTCTGGCTCTACCGCTTCCTAGCTCTGTCCTCTTTGGCGTGTTATCCTTTTGAACCTTGGTTTTCTTAGTCATTCAGTAGAGTTAATATGTGTCACAGGATTATGTGCAGATTTGAAGTCATGCGCTTGTTCATTGAACTCATCATTCAACAAGCATCTCCTAAGTGTCAGTAGTATGCCAGATGCTCGCAAGGTCCCTGCCCTCCTGGGGTTTACTCAGATGGTACCTGAGTAAACAAACACATGCACAAGCTAATCCCCAATTGCCATGAAGGAGATACGCCGATGAGCTGAGAGGTGCCGCTTTTGCTACCCGGGTGGTCGTGGGCGAAGTGAAAAGCACCGGCACGTGGGCACTGTCAGCGCGTCACTTCCCCTGAGCAGGGTGGGCCCTGTGAGCCAGCAGAAGGCCGGGCCTCGGCGTCCTCGCTCCTGGTCACCTCAGCCGCTTCAGCCAGGGCCCCTCGGGGTTAGATGCCACACCCCTGTCGGAGGTTGTTGAACATGCCACATAATC
This sequence comes from Globicephala melas, assembly GCF_963455315.2. Classification (NCBI taxonomy): domain Eukaryota; kingdom Metazoa; phylum Chordata; class Mammalia; order Artiodactyla; family Delphinidae; genus Globicephala; species Globicephala melas. The sequence continues at coordinate 5,685,147 of NC_083326.1, read as the reverse complement.
AGCCAGGGAGACGGTGAGCCTGGTGTCAAATACGGCTTAGAGGTGACCCTTCTCTTCTCATCACACGGCCGCACGCTCCCCGCAGTTGAGTTGAGTTAAACAGCTACGTCACAGGATTGTGGGCAGACGTGAAGCCACGCGTTCGTTCACTTAACTCACCGTTCACCAAGTGAGGACTCTGAGACGGACAGAAGGCAGTTCTTCAGAACCTAGCTTCTTGCAGTGACAGAACTTTGTTCTTTAAAAGTGTTAATGGAGGGCTTCCCTGGTGGCGCAGTGGTTGGTAGTCCGCCTGCCGATGCAGGGGACACGGGTTCGTGCCCCGGTCCGGGAGGATCCCACATGCCGCGGAGCGGCTGGGCCCAGGAGCCATGGCCACTGAGCCTGCGCGTCTGGAGCCTGTGCTCCGCAAAAAAAAAAAAAGTTAATGCAGATGAGTCTGTCGCTTTTAAGCCATTTGTCAGCACTTGTTCCTGGGTTTTCACGTGGGGAGGCCCAGGTTCTTTATGTTTCTTTTTTTTAATAAATTTATTTACTTTATTATTTTATTTTATTTATTTATGGGTTTTGGTTGTGTTGGGTCTTCGTTGCTGTGTGCGGGCTTTTCTCTGGTTGAGGCGAGTGGGGGGCTACTCTTCGTTGCGGTGTGCGGGCTTCTCATTGCGGTGGCTTCTCTTGTTGCGGAGCACGGGCCCTAGGCGTGTGGGCTTCAGTAGTTATGGCTCACGGGCTCTAGAGCACAGGCTCAGTAGTTGTGGCGCACGGGCTTAGTTGCTCCGCGGCATGTGGGATATTCCTGGACCAGGGCTCAAACCTGTGTCCCCTGCACTGGCAGGCGGATTCTTAACCACTGTGCCACCAGGGAAATCCTGTGTTTCTGTTATTAATAACAGAGTCAGGAAACAGGGTTGCCAAGAGAAGTGTCCAGTTGGGTAGAATAAGAGACATGGGCTTAGGACCAGGCCAGGGGGTATTTCTAGTCTTTAGATGTGATCACTGAAAGTTCTAAAATAAGAGCATACCTTACATTTGCATATCACTTCAATGTCAGTCATAATAGCCAACATTTATTGAGTGCTTCGTCAAAAGTGTGTGAGGCGCTTTTCCATGGCTCATCTCATTTCTGTGAAATAGAACGGTTAAATTCAAACTCTCAGAGTAGAGGAAACTCTACCTTTTAAGAGCCTGAGTCTGAGTGAGGGTACAAGACTTGTCCCAAGTCACCTGGCTAATACGGACTGGACTTCCTTTCAGCTCTTAAATGCTGAGATTGTATGCATGTCATTCACAGCTATGTTTTTAGTACTGTGCTTGCTACACAGTAGGCCCTCAGTAAGTATTTGCTGAACGAATGAATGAATGAATGAGGAAAGGTGGGGCTAGGACTCGGATCATATGCCTGCTTTTCAGGTACTTTTTCTAGTTACTTCGAAGATTAAATGAGTAACTATATGTCAAGTGTTTGAACATTCCTGCTATGTAATACGTAATCAGTTAATGGTAGCTATAAACGTTACCCATAATCTCAGAATTAATTAAGTTTTTATGGAGAACTTCCATAGAAATAATCATTGATCAGCTTGAAAAACTTCATAATGAAATACATTGCTGTTGTCAGGTAAAGTTGATGCTTTTTTATAGTATTTTTTATGTACTATTTTATATTATATATGGATATTCTTGCCACTCTGGATATCACCCTACATTGAGATTTTGTTTACGACACTTACTCCAGAGTAAGATGGATTATTGTTTTGACTTAAACCCGAGCCAAGACTAAAAAGGAGGCATTGTCAGCTCCGTTTTTACCAGGTGGTGGGAAGGGTAACCACGGGGGTTCCAGGTACTTCTCCTGGTGGCCTTTTCCTAGATCTGCCTGTGTGTGATCTAAAGGCAGTCTTTGATTCATTACTCTTCCTAAGTGGAAAGTCATCAGAATTTCCCCAAACCCATGAGGACGGGTAGACTTAGTGCCAGCACATGAACATAGTGCCACCCCACTGAGCAGGTTTTGCCTAAGTTTCTTTAATTCAGTTGGAGGGAATTCTTAGGAAAGCAGCTCGCTCGTTTTACTTCCCATCCCACCCTCCCTGGAGGTGCAGAGAGCAGTCTCGGGTAAGTTGCCTCACACCCTTTCCTAAGGCCTGTCTTCCTAGGAACACCCCTAAATACGTCACTCGCTGGAGAAAAGGTTTCACATCTTTTAGTCATTTTTATCACTATGAGCAAGAAGCCTTATTGGTGACGTTACCACTTAGAAATGTAGGAGGTTATTATTCCAGCTGAAAGAGGCAATGCAGGGGGCTCTGGCCTTTTCAAACCACCACCTCTGCTCCCCCAGCCCCTCACTTCTCTCCAAGACAGCATGAGAAGTTTTCTAAAGTTGAGGCCATTCCAAGAACTAGGACTTGCGTCCTCATTATCAGGGGGTAAAGTTCTTTTCTTCTTCACACACAGTCCCCCATACTTTCTTGATTCTTGACATCATTGTGGGTTCGGTCATTTCTGTCAGGACCAGTAGTGTGTGTGCTGCATTCTGTCCATACGGTGAAAGGGCACAGGACTAACCCCGAAGGGCCCCATGGAGCCTTGGAGAACTGGATTTTAGGACAAAGCACTAGGGTGGCTATGACCGTGGTATCTTTTCAAACTGACCTTCCCACCCATTCAGACCCAGGCTTCAATCTTGACTCCAGCCCACAGGCTGTGTGACCTAGCTGCTCCAGGCCCCGCTTCACCTTCCATTGGTGGGGTTGGCCACGTGGGCCTCAGCAGGACAGCGTGGTGACTGACCGCGACACGAGTGGGGAGCCTCCAGACCGACCTGGTGCCCAGGGAGTGCTCGGTTGGTGGCGGCTGCTTGCCGTACCCTACCGCTGCAAAGGCAGACTTTTCATGGAAAAGAAGATCATTGTGTGGCTACCTATAAGACACCTGATTCCATGACAGAGGCCTATTGCCGCCTCCAGGAACCCTATCCCCACACCTGAGAACCCCGTGCCAGGCCGGAAGCAGCACAGAACATGTGAGGAGGCTCATCAAGGATGCCCCAGGCCCCCAGAGACCACCCAGCTGCTGAGCGGCTATGGTGCACCCAGAGAATGGGGGAGATTCGGCCCAGGGTGGGAGGGATTCAAGGAGACTTACTGAGTGGATGACAAGGGAATGGAAAGCTGGGGGACCTAGCTGAATTCCAGTCAGATCAGCACGTGCTGGAAGTAGTGTCATATCCCCGAGCTGATCACACCTTGTCAGCCAGACTGACCCCGCGAGCGCAGTGGGAGAAGTTGTCCTCTGCACTGTAAACATTATGGCCCTCAGCACACACGGAGACGTCCAGCCTTACACTGATGATACTAAAGAACTGATTTGAAACACTGGTGGTCTGAAAAGGCTTAGGTTTGCATTAAACATGAGTAGTTTTGCAAAGTATGGGGTAAAAAGTGTATGAGGGAGGATATAGGGGTAGGTATTGCTGGAGTCTGGGCCACTTATAAAACCCATTTGTGTATATTCTATATTTACTGATGCCCTGGGAGCTGTGGAATAGAATTGGTTTTCGTTAAAGCCATAACAGATGGGGGCTGTGCCGTCTGTGGTATGCTGAAGTAACGTCCATGACCAGAGGACCCTCCTTTGCACGAATTCCTATACAGTTCTTTAAGATTTAGCTCAAAACTCACCTTGCCACAAAGCATTTCCTGCTTAACGCCACCCCTCTGGCATCATTCTGGAACTCTGAGGATCCAGCACTTAGATGTTTAGTCTTAATCATTGCAAATGTCTTGAAAATCTCTCACTCTGGGGCTTCCCTGGTGGCGCAGTGGTTGAGAGTCCACCTGCCGATGCAGAGGACGTGGGTTCGTGCCCCGGTCCGGGAAGATCCCACATGCCGTGGAGCGGCTGGGCCCGTGAGCCATGGCCGCTGAGCCTGCGCGTCCGGAGCCTGTGCTCCGCAACGGGAGAGGCCACAACAGTGAGAGGCCCGAGTACTACCAAAAAAAAAAAAAAACTCTAACTCTGGGTGTGTGTGTGGCTCCCCTACTCCCTCCACCCCCTTTTCTCTTTAAAATCTTTTAAATCCACCCAACGGGTCATTTTAGTTCAGACCCATTTGCCCTTCACCTGGCCCAGGCCCTGTCCCAGCCGGATGCCCTCCATTTCTCCACTCTGTGATCGGAGTGGTCCCTGCACAGAGCCACTCTCATCTGGTCCCCTTCTGAGACCCTTCAAAGGCTTCTGGGCCCTTCTTGTGGAGGCCAGGATTCTTCACGTGGCGGCGTCCTCCCCTCCGGGCCCTGCTCGCCAGGGCTTACTCTCCCTCCGCCCCTCCTCTTCCCTCCAGCGTCAAGCACCTCATGCCTTCCCTCCGTGCTGCTCCCTCAGAAAGAACACGCTTCCCTCTTCATCTGGCTGCCCCTCCCCACCTCCCTCAGGCCTCGAGCCCCTAGTCCTTCCCTTCTTCCTACTCTGTTATCATTGTTTTGTTGCTGCTGCTGCTTCTGTTTGTCCCTCTGCTCCACGAGAAGGCACCTTCTGTGAGGACAGGGACTGTGTATCTCCAGGCCCTGGTGCACACGTGGCCTGGTGCAGAGAAGCAGACATTCAACCAGTATGATAATCAATGAATAACTCACATAAGAGGGATTGAACAAGATAATATACCTAAAGTGTTTATCATTGTGCCTGGGACATGTTGGTCCTTATATGCGTGACTGACTCATTGATTCATTCATCAAATTGTTTATTAAGTGTCTGGCCACCCTTTAAGGGGACACAGCGGCAAACAAAACGGGCATAGAAATCTCTGCCCTCGTGGGCCACACGTTCTGTGTGTGTGTTTCCCCTCTTGTCCCTTTCAGCCCCCTCCCGCGACCTTCCGCCATACCCCTCGTCTTAGGACACTGTTGCCCTCTTCTCCCCGCCCCACCTGGGACACAGGTCACCAAACTGCAGCCACTCCTGTCAGAATCACCTTCGCCTGGGAGGCAGCCCGGGGGCTTTTAGTAGATGCCAGCGGCCCCTCAGGCTGCTGAAGGAGGAATTACTTCCTCTGCCCTGGCTGGAATAAATAGGTCAGGAGTAAAATTAGAAAATCAAAAGCCCGAATCCTGGTGAAACGCTGCAGTGGAAGTGCTACTTACAGGACCTCAAAACTGCACGTGTTCTCACTTACCAGCCGGGACTGCAGAGAGCGGCCCGGTCGCCTGGAAGCCTTTGTAGAGCCAGGAATCACCTCCACTGCACCCGCCGCAAAGCCGGAGCATCCCCACCGCCCCCTCCGCCAGGAGGAGGAAGAGGGGGCTTGAGCTGTGCAGAGCCACTGCTGCCCCCAGCCCTGACCGAGGCCCACCATGGGCGCTGCCTGCCCGCACAGTCAAGTCTGAGGAGCTGTGAAGGGAAGTCTTCACCTCCACGGTGACGCAGCCCTGAGAGGGAAGCGTCTCAAGGAGGCCCAGCCATCAGTATCCCAGTGGTGCGGTAGATAGTCTTTGTTGAACGCTGTCTGTACCTGGGCGGGGCCTGTTTCCCTCCCTGAGGTTTCTCACCCCACCTCGTCCCGTCCAGGTCCCTGCTCCTCTCAGCACACTGACGTCCCTGACCAGGGCCGGTGGGGTTGTGCCCTTCCTACAGGTGATTCACGTGTCCTCCAGAGTCATCTGGAAGCTGGATCTGTGGCCCCGACCAGTCAGGGAAGGTGGGCTCCCTGCACCCTGCACACACGCCGCGTATAAACTGCTGCTGCTTTCCAATGGGGCTGAGAGATTGATTACATCATCCTGTTTTCGTTGCAGAAATTTCCAGAACTGAAATTCAAATATGTGGAAGAGGAGCAGCCCGAGGAGTTTTTTATCCCCTATGTCTGGTCCCTGGTGTACAACTCAGCGGTAGGCCTGTACTGGAACCCTCAGGACATCCAGCTGTTCACGATGGATTCCGACTGAGGACGGGACGCCGTCTCCCACCCTGACCCCCTCCAGCCAAGCAGCCCTTCTAGTTATTTTCTTTCTGGGGAGCAGAGGTAGACAGATGCCCTGGTGCGTCTTCTATTAAAGAGGGTCACACAGTCGTGTTTTCCTTGCACACTTGGGTTTGGAGAATTGGTGCCAGTTGGCAGTAGATCACTCAGTTTAGATTATAGTGCAAAAAGGGAGGGGAGTTACACAACAATAATAAATGTAAAAACCTGCTATTTCACATGCAATTTTATTTCTAAACCAAAAATCTAGAGCTTTTCCAGGAACCTGATGCCTTAGGCGTATAACACTGTACCAGTACATACTTCTTTTTCTTTTCTTTTCTTTTCTTTTTTTCTTTTCCCCCGCTGCATGTTCAGGATTTTTGTTTTGGTCATGTGTGTGTGTGTGTTTCAACATTGAGAAATACCAACGTGAAAAGATGACAAGACAGGAATTAATAAGGAAATGAAGCCGTGTATGCATGCAGTTGCCTTTCAGAAGGCCCATGATATAAGCCTGGGCGGTTGGATATAAGCCTTTAGATCCTGGAATCTTTCCCTCAAAGAAAGAAGTGGCTCCTTCTCATGAAGCCCGGGTTAGCTTTTTTGTGGATTTGGCCTCTGAGCTGTAGCTGAATTAAGTTGGAGTCTAGACTAATAGGAGAAAAAGGAGACCGATTTGATTAATACAGTATTCCACATGAGAGTAAACACATGTTTTTCTCTCCGCTTCTGACTGTGTTTAGACTCTTTGGGGCCTGTGTGATCGCAGTTGTCTCCCTGAGCTTCTCTGAGGGAAACAGCCGCTGGGGTCGCCCTGAGCAGAGCAGTGGGCACTGAGGACAGAGGGGACCTGCCTTTCGAGTCACGCTCTAGGTCCATGGCCACCCCTTCACGGCCTAGTTTCACTCTCAAAGACACAGAAGTATTTGCTTTTCTGCATAGGAAGCACATAATCCCAGATGAGACCGACCGAGCACCCGTTTCAGCCTGCCGTTGCCTAATCTGTATCGGAGGCAGCTTCTCTCCCCTGTCCCTGTGTCCCCGGCCTGGACGCTGGAGTCATTTTGGTTCATCACCATCTTCTGAGGGTCTGGGAGGAGACAGCTTCTGTCACACCGAGCTCTGGGAAAGGCTGAAAGCATGACGTGTCAGTGCACGTCCGTGTGGTTTCCGCTCATGAAAAGCCTGGCCGCTCCATCACCTCAGCAGCCTCTGAGGTCGGCCAGGCAGTTTCATCTTCATCAGGACAGGGGCTGAGACCGAAGCCCCCTGCGGCTGACTGACTGAGGAAGGGCCGTCACTGGCGGGTGGACCCAGGAGGCGTGTGCGGCCTGCCCGCTGCTTCCTCGGCCTCAGGCCTCTGACGTGTCTGCACGAGTGGCTGAGGACTCTGGTTCTTGCCTAAGGTCGCACGGACAGGGCCTCAGACCCGCAGACGAGTCATGTGAAGCGCTTCTGCGTAGTCTGGCTCGTGGGGAGAGGCAGTGGGAAGGTGGAAGGAGGAATCCTCCAGTCAGAAAGGGGACATGATCGGATTATCATTTCAGGTAGCAATTATTTTTATTTCCTATATGGGAACGTGATATATAGCTTTAATTTGTTTCCAAAGCACTTTGATCTGCTTTCCTTCATTTAAACCAAAACACAATTTTTAAAGGGTCACATGGAGCAGCTGAGCCCCTGGTAGGACCCCAGAACTAAGAGTCACTGGGCTGCAGGACCGTCAGTTCTTGTGACAGGAGGAGATATGGTCCCCCAGAACTTGGTCATCGAGCGCAAACTACCAAGGAAGCCTTGACGAGGGAGTCCTGCAGTCTCTTCCCCAGGCCACCTGGCTCACCAGGTGCCCCCAAAGCCCCATTCTCTGGCAGTGTCCTCTCCCTCCCTCCCCGCCACTTTTAATTAATCACACAGTAGAAGTGCTCGCTGGCCTAAAAGCTCAGCTGGGGCTACAGCCTCGGAGGAAGTGTGTGAGTACACACTCCCAGACACCACTGCATCACTGCTTCCACTCTGCAAATCCGCCAGGAGTCTCCTCTTTATTTTTGTGGAAGATTTATTACATGACAATAAATTTAAACGATAAACTTGAATTATGCTTGCATTAATTTGCTTAGAAATTGTTTGGTTTTCCACAAAGTAAAAATGTGTAGAATGAGGCAATACAGGACCATCATGTGTTTGAATGTAAATTAACATCTGATTTTACCCAAGATACGGAGCTGTTATTGCAACGTGTCATCTCTTCAACAAAGGGTTCTGTCATAATATTTATTTTTAAAAGAATGTGCCCCTTTCAATAGCACCTTTCCTATCGAGAGTTCAAGGCACTGTGCAAAAAAGCTTCAGAATTATAACTCTGGTTCCCACATCACCCACTGAGGCTGGTGTCACAGGATCTGTAAACAACAGCCTCGCAAGGTTGGCATCACAGGATGGAAGCAAGGCTGTGGAGCAGCTCAAGGACAAAGACAGAGAAAGGAAAGAAAAGAAGATCCCCGGAGCATAGAAAGTACACTGCACACACAGTCCTCTCCTTCGGAAGGAAATCGCAGGAACTGTAGAAGACGGAGAGAGGAAAGAACATAGGACCAGTGTCAATCAGAACACTCAGTAGCTTCCTCCAGCTTGTTTAGGGTACCCCCAAGAGGAACGTTTAGTGGGGGGTGCTTTTAGGCCCTAAATTTCTTAATATATCATTCTTTAGGCAACATACTGCCCTGTAGGTTCTGTGGAGCCAGGGTTTTGCATTAGACGTTGTACCTCTCTGCATAACTGAGTCACTGCTTTCCAGAGCCATAAATTAGAGGTGTGGTACTTTCTGATACTTTATAAGCTTGAGTTTGCAAGGTCAACCCCTTGGTCTCTTAATCTCCTGCTAAGCACTATGCCTGCAGTTTCTGTAGCTGCCATTTGATATTAGGGGCTGATCCCTGGGCATACTGACACCAAATTCAGGGCTATTCCAGTGTCCTACGTCGCTTCCAGGAGTCAGGGAGCTTCTAGTCTCTGACAAAGAGCCATGCTTCCTATGAATATGACACAGCTGAGGAATGGATTATAGCACAAGCCACAGCAAATAATGCATTTTTATTTTTTAAGAATTCAAAGCATAAAATTTGATCTCATTAGGGTACGTCCGTTTGGGATCTCCCACCCAAAGCCAGGGAGATTCATCAGGAGCTCCCCACCCGCTTGATCAGGTCATGTATGGCAACCCCTACCGTCCTGACTTCACAAAGCTATCAAAAGTGCCAGCTACTCAGACACAGCCTCTGGAAGTAGCAGAAGCTCCCCTCCAGAAGGAAAGCAGTCTCATACGACTAACCAGGTAATGCTTCACGATTCTGTTGGCTCTGGGCTGACTGCAACAAAATTTTAAAATATTTCATCCAGATTTCCAAATTCCCCTTAGCTGGAGGGTTGGTTTGGATTACCTGGTGCTCCATTACTATCAGCAGACTATCTTTCATGGGTACTGTGACCCAGCTTCTAAATCACCTCAGTCACCGAATGTGGATTGAGGTGAAACCAGATTACTAGTGGCCCCAGTGCTTAGCAAATGTATGTTCTCTCTGGAGGACATGAACTGTTACAGACTGAATGTATCCTCCAAATTTCACGTATTGAGCCCTAACCCCCAGTGTGATGGTATGAGTAGGTAGAGCCTTTGGGAAGTAATTAGGTTTAGGTGAGGTCATGATGGTGGAGCCCCATGATGAGATTAGTGCCTTTATAAGAAGAGACATGAGAGAAATCTTTCTCTCCAACATGTGGAGACACAGCGAAGAGACCACTGTTTATAAGCCAGGAGGAAAGCCCTCACCAGGAATGTAATCAACCAGCACCTTAATCTTGGACTTTCCAACCTTTTCATACTTTTCAGAACTGAGAAATCAATGTCTCTTGTTTAAGCCACCCAGTCTATGGTATTTTGTTATAACAGCCCAAGCTGACTTAAGACAGGAGCACAACCCAAGGCCTCAAATTATTTCTGTTACAATCAAATATCCAGGTATATGAGAAGACCAAATAATATAAATTACATGAATTAAAACCAGAGGGAAGGGCTCCCCTGGTGGCACAGTGGTTGAGAGTCCACCTGCTGATGCAGGGGACGCGGGTTCATGCCCTGGTCCAGGAAGATCCTACATGCCGCGGAGCGGCTGGGCCCGTGAGCCATGGCCACTGAGCCTGCGCGTCCGGAGCCTGTGTTCCGCAACGGGAGAGGCCACAACAGTGAGAGGCCTGCGTACAGCAAAAAAAAAAAAAAAAAAAAAAAAATACCAGAGGGGGAAAATGGGCATTTTCCAGATGCCCATGCTCCAGATGTCTCACAGAATTTGAAACACCTGTGCTTTCTGTGTTAAAGGAAAAAAAAGCACGTGCCCAAGAATTTCAGAGAATTAGAAACAATAAAAGGGACCAAGTGGAAATTCTAGAACTGAAAAATATAACAAAAATGCAGAATAATTCAGTGGGTGGGCTCAAGAAGAGGTGAAAAGTCAAAGTTATAGAAAATCAAGTTACAGAAAATTTCAACAACGCAATTAGAAAACTTGCAATTCTATAACTTGAGTAAGGTGAAAAGTCAGAGCAAAACCAGAATCAAAAAGATAGGGCTTCCCTGGTGGTGCAGTGGTTAAGAATCCACCTGCCGATGCAGGGGACACGGGTTTAAGCCCAGGTCTGGGAAGATCCCACATGCCCCAGAGCAACTAAGCCCATGCACCACAACTACTGAGCCTGTGCTCTAGAGCCCATGAGCCACAACTACTGAGCCTGTGAGCCACAATTACTGAGCCCGCGTGCCACAACTACTGAAGCCTGCACACGTAGAGCCCGTGGTCCACAACAAGAGAAGCCACCGCTTGCCGCAACTAGAGAAAGCCCACGTGCAGCAACAAAGACCCACTGCAGCCAAAAATAAATAAATTTTAAAAAGATAGCAAATAGAGGGTTAAGAGACATGAAGGATACAGTGAGGATATCAAAAGCGTAAAAGAGTGGGATAGTTAAATAAATATTGGCTGAGAACTTTTCCAAAACTCATGAAATATTTCAAACCATAAATTCAAGAAGGCCCAACAAATCGCAAATGGGATAAATAAAACACAATCCACACCTAGACACATCACAGTAAAACTGTTGAAAACCAAAGAAAAGGAAAAATTTTAAAGCTACTGAGGGGTGAGGCATGGGTAGGAGAGGGATTACCATCAAAGGAGCAACAATTAAACTGACAGCTAACTTCTCAGCAGAAGCAGCCTTTGAAGTGCTGAAAGAAAATGACTGCCAACCTAGAATTTTCTAATTGGGGAAAATATCCTGCAAGCATGCGGAAGAAATAAAGACATTTTTACATAAACAGCTGGAAGAATTCATCAGCACACATACCCTAAAGGAAAATTAAAAGTATTCTAAAGGCAGAAGGAAAATGATCCCAAATGTAAGGATAGAGCTTCAGGAAAGATTGAAGAGCAATGAAAATGAGAAATGCACAGGTCAACATAAATACTAACTACATAAAAATAATTATGTCTTGTGAAGTTTAAATATATATCGAAATGTGCTCAAGTAAAGGTATATAGGTGGGGAGGGCTTTAATAGGGTTTAAGTGTTCTAAGCCCCTTGCATCATCCAAGAAGAGAGTTTTTAAAAATCCAATTTAATGTTAGACTTCGATAAGTGTAGGATGTGTATTGTAATAAATATTAGTTAAAAGGTGTATAACTTTCAAGCCAATGAGGGAATATGGAATAATTCAATGAACAGGTTTAAGAACTGCAAAAGGAGGGAATAAAAGAATAGGTGGTACAAATAGAAAGCAGTTTGTAAGATATACATGATAAATCCGTTATTACATTAAATGTAAATGGACTAACTAACACTCAAGTGTTGACAAAGATTGTCAGGCTTGATTTAAAAAGAATTACCATAGTAGTTGTAAGATCTAGGGATGTAATGTACAACATGATAAATATAATTTAATACTGCTGTAAGTTATATATGACCATTGTTAAAAGAATACATCCTAAGAGTTCTTATCACAAGGAAAAATTTTTTTTTCTATTCCTTTAATTTTGTATCTATATGAGATGATGGGTGATCACTAAACTTACTGTGGTAATCATTTCATGGTGTATGTAAGTCAAATCATTATTCTGTACACTTCAAACTTGTACAGTGCTGTATGTCAATTACATCTCAATAAAACTTAGAAGAAAAGAATTTAACAGTAAAAAATGAAAATTAAAACAACTATATGCTGTTTACAAGAGACACTTTTAAAACATACTAATTTTGAGGACTACCCTGGTGACGCAGTGGTTAAGAGTCTGCCTGCCAATGCAGGGGACACCGGTTTGAGCCCTGGTCCGGGGAGATCCCACATGCTGCGGAGCAACTCAGCCTGTGCGCCCAACTACTGAGCCTGCGCTCTAGAGCCTGCGAGCCACAACTACTGAGCCCACATGCCACAACTACTGAAGCCCACGCGCCTAGAGCCTATGCCCCACAACAAGAGAAGCCACTGCAATGAGAAGCCCACACACCACAACAAAGAGTAGCCCCTGCTCTCTGCAACTAGAGAAAGCCCATGTGCAGCAACGAAGACCCAACGCAGCCAAAAATAAATAATAAAATTTAAAAATTTTTTAAATGAAATCTATTAAAAATTTAATAAAAAAATACGAATTTTGAAAGAAAAGGATGGAGAAATATACACCCAGCAAACAGCAACTATAAGAAACTGGTGTATATATATTAATATTACAGCAAACTTTAAGGCAAAAACTTTATTAGAAATAAAAACAGTCAATTCAATACCAGAAAGAGGTAGTAATTGTAAATTTTATGCACTTAGTGATACAATCTCAAAATTAAAAGTTGATAGAACTAGGAAATTTTGGCAAATATGCAATCATAGTGAGATTTTAACACATCTATTTCAGTAATAGTAAAAACAAGCATACAAAAATCAAGTTATAGAAAATTTAAACAATGCAGTTAGAAAACTTGGCCAAAGAGATACATGTAGAACACTACATTCAACAGCTTCCTTTTCAAACACAAATGGCACATGTGCCAAAATTTGTATGCTGAGCTATAAAACAAGTCTCAACAAACTTCAAGAGAGTTAATTCCAATGAAATATGTTCTTTGACCACAATGCAGTTAAGGTGGAAATCAGTTACAAAAAGATAATGTAATAATCCTCATATATTTGGAAGTTAAATAGATTTCTAAATAACCCACCTGTCAAAGAAGAAATCATAAAGATAATTTGAATTATTTCAAACTGAATAATGAAAATACTACATACTGAAACTTAGGGAGAAGAAAAATTGTGAGTTGCAACTGAAACTATGCTTATAAATTTATACCTTTAACTGCATATGTTCGAATAAAAGAAAGGCTGAAAATCAATTATCTGAGCAACCACCTAGAAATTAAATTTAAAAAAACAAATGAAACCCATAAATAAAAGCCAAAATATAGAACAAAAATATACGATAAAGGGAATCAAGAAAGTGAAAAGTTGGTTCTTTAAAAGCATTGACAACCCCGTAACAACACTGATCGACAAGGAAGGGGAACGAGTGGGAGAGTGGGAGTGGGACAGAGGAATAGCCGGTATCAGAAGTGAAAATGAACGAACTCATTCAGGTTAGGCAGACGTTAAAAATATTTAAGAGGATGTTATAGATACTAGTAAATTCTAAATCTAGATGGAGTGATGTTTCAGGAGTGTATACATATGTCATAACTAATCAAATTGTGCACTTTACATATATGCAGTTTTTGTATGTCAATTATGCCTCAATAAAGCTTTGGATTAAATGAACAAATTTCTGTTTTTAAAAAAATAGCTTTCTAAAACTGACATCAGAAGGTCTTGAAAATTGGAATCATCCTATATCTATTGCCTAAATTGAATACATAATTTAAAATCTCCTCACAAGGAAATCGACAGGCCCAGATGGCTTCACTAGTGAATTTAGCCAAACATCTAAGAAAGAAATAATGCCAATCTTACACAAACCCTTCCAGAAAATAGAAAACCTCCAAATTGATTTTATGAGACCAGCATAAACTTAGATGTCAAAAATCTGACAGGAACAGTATAAGAAACTAAAATTGCAGGCCAGTCTTTCTCGTTATTGTAGTTGTGAAAGGTCTAAACAGAACATTAGCAAATGGAAACTAGCAATATATAAAAGATTAAATTGGACTTATCATTCAAAAATCAATGAGTCATTCACATTTCCAGAATAAAGAAAGAGGGCTTACCTGGTGGCGCAGTGGTTGAGAGTCCGCCTGCCGATGCAGGGGACATGGGTTCGTGCCCCGGTACGGGAAGATCCCACATGCCGCGGAGCGGCTGGGCCTGTGAGCCATGGCCGCTGAGCCTGCGCGTCCAGAGCCTGTGCTCCGCAACGGGAGAGTCCACAACAGTGAGAGGCCGCGTACCGCAAAAAAAGAAAAGTAAATGATAATAGGTGTGGACAAAATTTTTTGATAAAATTCAAAAATCATTGGGTGATGTGTTTAAGCAAACTAGAAAAATAAGGAGATGTCCATTTGATAAAGATAGCTACAAAAAACCTACAGCAAACACATCATACTTAAAATATCAAAAACTTTCCTCCTAAGATTGGGAGCAAGAAAATGATGTCCATTAACACTTCTATTCAAAATGGTACTAGGTAATGATATACATGCCAAAGTACTAGGGGAAAGTATACTGATGTCTGCAACTACTTTGAAATGCATCACAAAAAGGAGAAAAGAATGGATTGATGGATGAATAGAAGGATGGAGAGATGTGTGATAAAACTAGTTTGGTAAGCTTCGTAAAATCTAGAATGGTAGAATCTAGGTGGTGGGTATACAGGTGTCCACTGTACAATTCTTTCAATTTCACTGTGTGTTGGGGGGAAATAGTACCTGAGGTCTTAGCCTAGTGTTTTTTTAAAAAAGAAAAAAGGTAAGATTGGATTAGATGGAAAGAAAAACTGTCATCCTGTGCAGATGACATGGTTACTTCAGATAATCTAAAAGAATCTACCAATAAACTAGCAGAATGAGCAAGGTTTCTGGATGCCAGGTCATATACAAAAATCACTTGTATTTCTATATGCCAGCAACAATTAGAAAATGAAAATTTTTAAGTGTACCATTTACAGTAGGATTTAAAAAAATCCATTAAGTTCCCAGAGATCAATCTAAAAAGTAAAAAAAAAAAAAAGAAAGAGTGAAATTAAAGCCCTAACTAAGTGGAAGCGTATTAGATTCATGGGCTGGAAGGCTCAACATTGCTATTGCTGCTGCAGAGGGAGTAAAGGAGGGTTCCGCCTGCTAGTCTCTACCTTCCCTCATCCAACATCCGCATACGGTCTCGTTTCCCCACAAAGAGCACCACACACGCCCCTCAAAGAACATAAGCCCAAAGTCACCCTGTAGGGACAGGGTGACTTCCCCAAACTCTGTGCCTGGCCGTAGCCCTCCTTCCTAAGCACGGGAGGAAGCAGCTTGGCCTAATACTTTCCCACTGCCTAACAGGGGACACGATTTTCAGCCACAATGGGTGGATTCTTAACCATCTACCGCCCAACCACCTCCTCAAGCTCAATGGCACATTTTAGGTGATGTTATTTGCAGCAATCATGTAGTCTACGCGAGCTAATTTAGGCAGAAAAAGATTTATTTCTGGATATTAGGTAGCTACCAAATTCCGGGCTGGGCTGGGGAACTAAGCTTACATGCTACACAGCCAGGAGAAATGGCCAGTTGCTCCCCAGGACTGAGAGGCAGCTTGGCTGCGGCCCCACCCAGCGCTCAGCACCCGTCCACACAGCTAAGAGACCAGCCACTAAACTCTGCCCACAGCTGCCCAGGAGGAACCAAGCCCAAATGCCCATGCACCTGCCACCACCCGACGCTCTCTCTCACTTTCCAAGTCTCAGCCGGAGCGCTTCGGGAAAGCGGGGTGCAGGCAGAACCCCAGCTGCAGGGGAGCCTAGAAAGTGAAGCATTTTTGCTCTCCAGCCTGTGTCAGGAAAGCCCAGTCCACAGGGGTGGGAGTGTGCTGCCTGAGCCACACTGTGGCATCTGTCACTTTACCTCACGCTGTCGTTTGAGTCTTAAGTGAGACAATACTTAAAGCATGGAGAATGTAAATTCTCTAAGTCAGGGGTTTATGTCTGATTTCTGTGTGTCTGTACCCCACCCATAACAGTACCTGACCTCAAGGAATATTTGTTGAATATGCCAGCATTTAGCACAATTTCTAGAACATGATAAGCACTCAATAAGCAAGAGCTAGGGGGCTTCCCTGGTGGCGCAGTGTTTGAGAGTCCGCCTGCCAGTGCTAGGGGACATGGGTTCCATCCCTGGTCCGGGAAGATCCCACATGCCGCGGAGCAACTAAGCCCGTGCGCCACAACTAATGAGCCTGCGCTCTAGAGCCCGTGAGCCACAACTACTGAAGCCCACGTGCCACAACTACTGAAGCCCGCACGCCTAGAGCCCGTGCTCTGCAACAAGAGAAGCCACCGCAATGAGAACCCCGTGCACCGCAAGGAAGAGTAGCCCCCACTGGCGGCAACTAGAGAAAGCCCCGCATGAAGCAACGAAGACCCAACTCAGCCAAAAAATAATTATTTTTTTTAAAAGTCAAGGAAACAGAACAAATGCTAAAAACTATAGTTTAGGGGGAAAAAATAATAACCAGTATAATTTCACATAATAGGAAGTCCCAGAGAGGGCTAATGTAGCACCCAATGCCATCTTAAGGACCCAAACTCTGCCCATCTGTAGCTTTGACACCCTCTGACTGGCTCAGCTCATAGTCACAAGAGGGCTGCAGCAGTTCCTGGTGTTGCATCAAGGCCTGATCTCATCTAGGACACAGCTTTGGAGCGGGGCTCCTCTCCCAGAGGTCCCCTCACATTTCCATGCCCAGGACTGCTTCCCACACCCATTCCTAAAGCAGCATTGGCAAGGAGAGAGTTCCACCATCACGGCAAACGCATCAGGATCTGGAACCTGGATGGATCCGCTGTATGAAGGAGAGAGAATACCAGAATGTAAATCAGGCTCTTTTAGGAAGAAGGAAGAGGAAAGCAAGGGTGGACAGTTACCCAACAGTGTAGGCTATGATCAGGGACAGAGGGGAGAGGCAGAGAACCCCCCTCCGGAAGTCTCCTGTGTCCCAGCTCTCGGATCCTACAGTTGCATGAGGCTGCCCTAGAGCCAGGGGACGGTTCCCAGGGCAAGGGCTCGTGGAAGGCCAGGAGGTGTGCAGGGGGGATGAACACACAGCCACTTCCTCACCAGGGCTCCCACACACAGGCTACGCGGACGAACGGCGGTTCCTCCATCCCCCAGAGTCGGCTTAATAGGAAACAGGGTTTGGTGGGGAACAAACAATTTATGACAACCGAGCCCTCAAACTGGAAACATCTGTCCTCACCACCGCACAGCCCCTCCAGCCCATCCCAGCCTGGCTCCTGAGGGGGCCCAACCCGGCCAGGCTGGGGAACTCAAGATCCTTCTGAGGATCCACATAGAGGAGCCCCCAGCCTGGGAGGGGTCTCCAGGCTCCCGACTTGAACCCCGGAGCCTCACAGTCTCCCAACCTCATCATGCAGACCTCGGCACTGCCCACACCCCAAGCCATGGGGGGATTCAGAGCCAGTGACCCCAAAGGAGCCCCGGCTTTACTTTATTAACCCCCTGGGGGCCAGGGCTGGGCAGGGAGGTGTTCTAGCTTCAATCCCACTGCCTCCGCCCACACCCTCTCCCTGGACCCCCTTCCTCTCCTGGTCTCCCTGTCTCCCTTTAAGGCCAGGCTCAAAGTTGTCTTTGCCAGGCAGCCCCGCCCAGTGGCTAGACGACACCCATCCCCCATTGCCCACGGAGTCCCGGTTGGGTACCCTTACTATGAGCCTCTTCAGGGCAGCACTGTAGGAGCACCCCGTCGCCCTGCTGGCATCTGTAAGGCCCCCAGTGAGCATCTGGGGGCAGGAGCAGTGACTAAACACACCTGGGCCCAAGGGGGCATGGCAGGAGGCTGGGGCCCACGGCCTCCAAAAGGCGAAGTTGACTGCAACACACACACGGCCCCACCTCAGGGCCACTATTTCTGGGGCAGAGACCAGGGCGGTCCCCCGACTCCACTTGAAAACACCTGGCTTCAGAGCAGCTGGCCTGGCTACCTGGTGGGCATCTGTGCAGCCTGTTTGCCCAGTCTGTAACGAGGATGACAAGCCTGCCGAGGGTGGGGCTGCAGGAACACTAGCGATGAGAGGCCTGGGCAGTGGGAGCTCAGCGGGTGGCCCCGGGCAGGCTGCCAGCCATGTTGGTTGGGAACTGAATTCACCTGGATGACAGCCCCATAGGAGGAGTTTCCCCAAGTTTGTGTTGAAGAGATGGGGTGGAGAGGGAGGAGAACCTAAGCCCCAGAAAGCTCTGCCCAGAGCCTGGCACAGTGGGCCTTGGGGGGACCGTGGGTAGGGGTGGAGGGAGCAGAAGTAGCTCTGAACGTGGCCAGGGCAGAGCATATGTCCTGGCTGCCTCTGCGGAGGCCTCACCCCACTGGCCCCGTTTGAATCCAGCCCCCTCCAGGAAGTCACCCTGGACTAGACCAAGCTGTATCCCTCCCTTCCTGGGCTCCCATAGCCCCACCACAGCCCTGCCACCCCAGGAGGTGTTCCGGGGGGCCGTGCCCCTGCCAGGTGGCAGCTTCCTCTGAGCCTCGGTGAGCCAACCTCCCCTCTGGGCCACCATAGCCCCCAGTCCCTCCTCAGAGCAGACCTCCTGATGTTGTCCCCATTCTACAGAGGGGAGACTGAGGTACAGAGAATGAGCAGACCCCTTGTTCCTGACTCTGCCTCCCTGTCCATTCCCTGCCCCTCTTCTGCCCAGTGGACTGTGGGGAGAACTGGCCCCAGAGGAGAGGCAGCACGCTGGGGAGGGGTTGATGGCAGGGGGCTGTGGAGTGAGGGACGCTGGGTGACTGGGGCTGGAGAAGGCTGAAGGGCCTGCTGTCTACTGGGAAAATGTTTGTCTGCCAAGGCCGGCCAACCAGCAGGGCTCCGAGTGTGTGGGGCAGGGACACCCTTGGAAGGAGAGTCCTGTGCGGGGACGTTTCACCCAGTCCCTGGCTGCGCTGGCCCCCCGGCCCTCCCAGGACTGGGCCTCAGTACCCCCTGCACCCTGCCAGCCTGAGGCCTGCGCAACCGCCCACGCAGGGTGGCACTGGCAGAGTAGGGGGTGTCCAGGGGGTGAAAACACCCCCTAGACCAGCTCACTCTCAGTCCAGATGGGAGAGCAGGGGGCCCAGACCCAGCCGCGCCCCTCAGTCCAGAGACCAGGAAACCAGACGCCGGCTGGGACGGCCGTTCCAAAATGCACACATCTTCAAAGCAGGGCTATTTTCCATGTCCTCTGGGCAATTTTAAAACAAGTTTGTAAAACTGGAATCTTAATAGATGACAGATTGACATGCGTGTAAGCATGTGGGCACGTGTGTGTGTGTCTGTCTTGCACACGCGTGTTTGGGCACCTTTGGAAGCTACTGCGGCCACAGCATCTTGGGAGATGGGTGGGCTGGGGGTGTTTTCTAAAGAATGTCCAGGTTCACTTCCACGTTCACTGTGTGTTTCGAAGGAGCTGAACCTTCAGGAACTGGGGAGAGAAGGGTGGTACTTCAGAGCCAGCAGAGGGGGCTATGGGCAGCCCCGGAGGCCTCCCGCGCAGGGTCGGGGTGTGAAGCACAGCCTGATCTGAAGTCACTGCCGTGCCCCCCAACACTCATACGCCCCTTCTCCTGTCTCGATTTGGAACCCAGATGTCTTAGTCTGCTCGGCCGAGCTGCTTACTAAGTATCACAGACTGGGGGGCTTAAGCCACAGACATTTATTTCTCCCAGTTCTGGAAGCTCGAAGAACAGGATCGAGGTGTCGGCCAGGTCGATTTCTCCTGAGGCTTCTCTCCTTGGCTTGCAGATGGCAGGCTTCTCGCTGTGTCCTCACACGCTCTTCCCTCTGTGTGTCTGTGTCCTAATCTCTTCCTTTAAGGACACCAGTCTTATTGGATGAGGGCCCACACTAATGACCTCATTTTACCTTAATCACCTCTTTTAAAGATCCTATCTCCAGATGCAGTCACATTCTAAGGTTAGGGCTTCAGCATATGAACTGGGGCGGAGGTGGGGAAGGGGACACAATGCAGCCCGTGACCCTGGATCCATGAGTTGGCTCCCCGTGTGGTCCCACAAGCAACCCCTTCATTTTCAACTCCATTTCCTTGCTTCCCTCTTCTGTTGGGCACAGCAGACAGTTGCCCCCCACACACACACACACACACAGACACCCAGGGCAGGGCCCCGCCATCCTCTGGCTCTGGCTTGGGAAGATGGACCCCTCTCTCCCTGGAACCACCCTCAGTCAGTTCCTCATCAGCCTTGCTTCTTCCATCCCTTCCCGCATCCTGTGCGTTGCTGGCTCATCGATTGTTGACCTTGAACTTTCTGCCCGTCCACTGGGGCACTCAGTAAGGGCAGCACCAGACCCCAGGCACGTGCTCAGGGACACTCCCAGCCTTTGCTGCCCAGTGCCTCACTCCGCTGTCTACACACTCAGGCAGAATCAGAGCTGACGAGGGTGAGGGGAGAGAGAATAACTGGAAACAGCAGGCTCTGTTTGTACACTTTGGGGGGGAACTGACTTGCAGATGGTGAGCAAAAACTCCATCTGGGCAAGTGCACCCTTGAGTAGGCAGATGGGCATCAAAGGGAAAACTGCAGTTACACTTGGATTCTCCCGAAAGCCATGAGCTGGTTACTGGGGAGCACTGCCACAGCCCACACCGCGCGGGCAAGTCTGCGTATCCTTCCCAGCACCTCCGCCCTCAGCCCGATTTGCACCGTTTCCCACTGCATCCCTAGAGGCCAGCTCCACACCTGTAACCATGATGCTCAGACAATGCCTGGATAATGACCAGATGGATAGGACTGGGTGGGGGGCCTCCAGACCAGGCCACAGGGGAGATAAGCAGAAAACTAAGGTGGGTTCCTGGAGAACACCCACCTTCAAGGGGTGACTGACAGAGGGAAGCCCAGCAGGGAAACTTAGGCCCAGCAATGAGGGAGAAGGCGGAGACCGGGAGGGAGGGAGGCGTCAGAAGCCAAGGGTCAGGGTATTTTCTAGAAAGCCTGAATGGTGGCCGAGAGGTGAAGAAAGGCCAGGCAGAAATAAGCCCATTAACTTTATCCACGCAGAGCTCCTAGGGGACGCTGGTGACAGGGGTTTCTGTGCAAGGGTGGGAGCAGGAAAAAGATGGCAGCGCTTTCGTTTATCTATTGCTGCGTAACAAATAACCCCCAAGCTTAGCAGCTCAGAACAACCATTTTATCATGTTCACAGATTCTGTGGGTCAGCAGTTTGGACAGAGCACAGAGGAGAAGGCTTGTTTGTATTCCATGAGGTCTGAAGCTCAGCGGGTAAGACTCCACAGCTGGGGGACACTCAACAGCAGGGGGCCAAAGTGACCTGGGGGTGTCTGCACTCTCACTGGTGGCAAGTGCCAACTGCTGGCTGGGACCTCGGCTGGAGCTGAGAATACCTACACGTGGCCGCCCTGTGGCCTGGGCTTCTCACAGCTTGGCAGCCTCAGGTAGCTGGGCTTGGACATGGCGGCCAGAGCGCCACCACAGGCGTCCAGCAAACAAAGCAGGAGGGCATCACCTTTTCAGACCTGAGGTCACACAGCATCACTTTGACGTCCTTCTACTGGTCACATGACCACCTGGATCGAAGACTGTCAAGATCACAGGGTGGCATGAGGGCTTCCAGGGATCGCGGGAGCCTCGGGACAAGGTCACTTTTCCTCTGGACCTCAGAGTCTGCGTGGGGGACACCATGAGGAAGGGCCCGGCCGACACGAAAGCAAGAGGCAGGTCCTGAGAACGGAAAGTGGCTCACACTCCACCGAGGCCCGGGCTGAAAGAAGGGTGGAGGCCCCAGGCCTGGCCCCTGGGGCCTCAGTTAGGGGATGGTAATTCTGACTTTGGGGAACATGGAGCAGGCTTAGAAAAGGGGTTTCAGAAGAAAGGCAATTCAGCTCTTCCATTTTAAACCCAGTTACTGGAGCCCCAGGCCACACTCACCGTTATTGTGCTGCTGCCATCTTTAAACAGGGCAAAAAGAAATGTGCACGCATCAGGACATCGATGTGAAATCCCTCAACAAAGTGTGCGTGTGTGTGTGTGCGTGTGTGAGAGAAAGAGAGAGAGAGAATGGAGCCATCACACATTGGCCAGTCGTCATATCAACGTCAGCGTCTGTGTGTGGGGTGCTTCCTAGAGTTAAGCAGTGCACAACCCAGGCAGCCGTACCTGGCTGCCCTGAGTGTAACCTCCTGTATGCTAAAGGAAGCCCTTGAGGCCCAGGCCTGGCCCCCAGCCCGCTAGCCCTGCCTGCAAGGGCTGCTCCCTAAGTTCCCCACCCTGCAGGCTGAACCAGGTAGGAGCTTCCAGCTTCCAACTCCCCACCCCCGCAGATCACCCAAACTCCCCTCTGGGCCCCATCACTTCCCCTCATTGCCTCCTGGTGAGGCTGGTCCCTTGGCTAAGCGGGGAAGGCAGTGCCCTCTGGTCCTGGCGGCGCACCTCTATAGACACAGCAGAGGTGGCCGGGTGGCAGGGCGGCGTTCCCTTGGCTCTGAGACTTTGGCAGGGCCCCGCCCCTCTTACCTGAGTCATGGAATTCTCCAGAGGTGGGCAGGGCTGCTGCCGGGAGCCAGGAGAGGTGAGGTCATGGGTCGTGTCCTGCAGGGGCCCGCCCCTCCCTGGGGCAGGGCAGCTGAGCTCTTGTTTCTGGGAGCTCATTCACCCGACCTGGAGACTCAGACAGGTGGGAGGCTCCCTGTTGGTGCTGCATCTCCTGGGCTTCAAGCCCCCTTCACCTCTCCAGACCTTCCCACCTGACAGAGAAGCCAGGGGCCTGGGGACACCCATGAGAGGATGGGAGAGAACAGCGAGGGTCCTTCAGGCAAGTGGGACTGCGTGCACCAAGACAGGGGGTGGGGAAAGACTAAGGCTGTCCCCCTGGGGGAGTGGGATGTTGTAGGGAAACGCTGGGGTCAGGATGGAAGGATGACTGGTGTGGGCAGTACTGGACACCGGGGTAGGTTCTGAGCCGGGCGTGGCTTAGCAAAGTTCAGGGTTGCCCTACCCAAGGGCCACGTTGGAGGCAGGGCTGAAGGGTTGGAGGCATCCTTGTGAAGGCAGTTAGACCCACGCGCTGATGGCCACAGGGGCACAGATGGAAAATGGACGATGGATGGCAGTGCAGGACACCCAGCTACTCGGCACCGTGCACCTCGTATCACGTCATCCATCCTCCCACCTGCCTGAAACAGGCCACAGCTCACGGGGGAAGCGGAGGCTCCAAGATGTAGCCCTACGTCCCGGGTCGTAGGGGACCCCAGGGGCTTGGCCAAGCCCCCCTCCCCAGAGCAGTTCTCCCCTTGCCCGCCATGCTCCCCCTTCTCTGAGAGGTGGTGAGATTCGGCCTCAGGTGACTGGACCAGGAAGGTGAGCAGCGGGCTGCTTACGGGGCGAGCAAAGATGAAGAGACTGCTTTCAGAGCTGTGAGTTTCTGGTGGGGATGACACATCCACCGACACGTGTAGAAACTACTGGAAACACAGGTCTGGAATGGAGAGAGGCCAGGACTGGGGCTTCTGATGCCACCTGCCCAGAAGCAGGAAGTATGACCCCAGACCAGCTGAGCCCTCAGAAATTTAGGGGGTTTGGAGAGCAGAGCTGCCCAGGGTGAGGTGTCATCCTGGGGGGACTGTGGGTCATCAGACTTCACGCCAAACCATAGCAAGTCACCCCAGAGCCCTGGATTTGGAGCTGGGATGATCTACGGCCATGGTCAAAGAGGAGGCACGGGGTTGGGGGGAGAGGGGCTTCTTCTCCCCCAAGGCACCCCAGCCCTAAGCCTGCGCAGGACTCCTCCCTCCCCCAAGCTGCTCGGGGGCTGTGGAGGGGCTGAGGGTGAGGATTCAGTGTCAGAGCTGCCCAGCGGGCTCCCTGGGCGGTGAGATCTGCTGGGTTCTGGCCCTCCTCCTGTCTGCCAGGCCCCCTCACAGGTCGTGCTGGTCACTCTGGGGTGCAGCCTGGGAACCAGCCCTTTACCCTCAGCACTTTCAGCAAGTGGGGAGGTTGGCGAGGCCAAAGGGGCGGCTTGGTTTGGGGAGGATGCAGGGCAGCCGTCTTAACTCACTCAGAGCTCGCAGGCATACTCCACACACACGCACACGCACTCTCACACTCACACCCAGACACATCACACATGCTTACACACTCTCACACGTGCTCACACACACATGCACACCTGCAGCCAAGACATGGGCTTATGTCCTGGGACCAGGGGGGCAACCCAGGGGGCAGGTGGGTGTGACCGTGGCTGGTCACACTTCACAGCCGTGGGCTGTGGCCCTGAGAGGGCAGGCTCGTCCAGGGTCACCCAGCCTGTCAGGCTCGGCCAGGGCTAGGTGGCAGACGCCCCCAGCGTCTGCCCAGGACTCCCAGCACACTTCCCCTGCTGGCCCCTGGGGCCCCTGCTCCCCTCCGGGCCAGGCTGGGCCCTCCGCAGGTACACGCCTGATGCCAGGGGCCAGGGGCCCCTTCCCGAGGACCCCAACCCAGGCCTGGCTGCCCCAACTTTCGCCCTGAGCATCAGATCCCGGGCAGACAGGGTCTCCCTCCCACTCGCCCCCCTACACACATGGCCTGAGCTGTGCTCCACCCTTGTGACCTGAGCAGTGAGGAAGAGATGGAACAGACAGTGAGGCCACAACAGGAATGTCAGCTCCCTCTGCAGGAACCCCCCGACAAAGCTCACCGCCAGACCACAGCCCGTCAGCTCCCCCTCCGCAGGCCCGGAGAAGCGGGGAGGGCGCTGGCGGAGCCCAGGAACACAGCGAGCATGGTGGTGAGGGAGCAGTTCCTGCTCTGTCATCTACCACGTCTGCGAGCTTTGTGGCCTTGGGTAAGGAGGTCTCGCCCTCTCCTCGTGACATGGGTTTAATGAAAGCGCGCACCTCGGAAGGCTGCCGTGGAGGTTAGATGTGATGACGCATAGAGAGGGCAGTGGAGGTTCAGCAGGCAGAACCATCTTTCCAAGGCCCAGGAGATGGCGGCCAGCCCGGGAGCCCCCAGAGCCCTGCCTCCTGGCTGTGCAAGCTGAGCTCAGGAGGAAGAGCCAAGTCAGGGCCGCAGGGAGGGGGAACCTCGCTGCCAGAGCCAGCCCAGCCGGCAGGTACCCGGGCCCCAGCTGTAGATGTGTGCAGGGTTTGAGGGGCGGGGCCTGCCCGGGATGCCCAGAGGTCCAGAGAGAGGCCAACAGAGCACTGCCAAGGAGACACAGAGGATTCCCAGGCGCTACCATCCCCCAACTGCAAAGCCACCCAGAGCTGGGTGCACGGTGGCCCTAGAAATAAAGGGGGACTGTCTGTGTCTGCCACCCTCACCCTGAACAGGGCCGTTGGCAGGGGGCGGCAAGCAACAGAGCAAAGGCCTCTTGCCCCATCGAGGCCTGCTGAGAGGGCACCAGGAGTCCAGGGGTACAAAAGACCCACCCCTCCTTCAAAGCGCCAGGCCCAGGCCCCTTCGGGGTTCCGATCAGCGGCTGCCACGGGCCCTGTGCACAGCCGCTTGCCCCCGTCCCCTCTCTTGGCCTTGCTGGTTCACCCCCCCCTCAGACTCCCCACGGGTGAGGGCAAAGCCTCTGCCTCGGTTTCCCCAATAGTGTCTGGCATGTAGCAGCGGCTGCACCCTGGGAGCGCTGCACAGAGGGTGGCTACCAGCACGTGCCTGACGATGGGGACAGGGTGCAGGCAGGGGAGGGTGGAGACCAGGGTGGGCTCTCGCCCAGATTCGCCCTAGGAATGGACAGGCCCTAACTAGGCCTTTTTGTTCAAACTGCCCTAATTCCCACGGGTCTGGCGAAAGGGGAGGAAGGAGGCTTCCGTTTCCCGAAACCCTCTGGCCCTCAGGGAGGCATCTTCAGGTGAACCCTCTCCCTCCCGGGCCTCAGTTTTCCTTCCTGCGAGTTGGTACCTGCCTGGCGCGCCCGAGGCTGTTCCCGTGAGCAGTGCCGTCATTGCTGGGAAGCCACAGGCTCTTCCAGGACGACGCGCCATAAATACCTCCTCCATCTCATCATCTTCATCAGGGCCTGGGAGCCCAGGCGGAACAGAGGTGCGAGGGCGGGGCACGTGAGTCGTCCCAGAAGAATGGGGCCTTTCCCGGGGACTGAGGAAGTGGGAGAACAGGGTCCCAGCTCCAGAGCAGCCTTCCCCTAGCCCCTCCACCCCTCTCACCCATCCTCCACCACCTCTGTCTGTACACCCAGAGAGAGGAGCACTTATTGACCACATAATGCTGCTCATGGGTGCTAAAGGGCCCGGGGTGGCCCTGAAGGACAGGAGGGGGGCGCCCTGTTGCAGGGGAGTCCTGAGGAAGGACTAGGAGAGAGGGAGGGAGGCTAAGAAGGTAAGAAGCAGTGGGCCTTATAACTGGAGAGGAAAGGTAGAGGTGGGCTGAGGAAGAGAGTCGGCTGAGATACCCCTGGACCAGGGATGGGCCTGGAGTCCAAGGCTCCTCTGAGGGCAGAGCTGGCGTGCGTGTACATGTGCGTCCCGTGGCCCTGGGTGCAAGATCATCAAGGGAGGCGCCACCCCTTGTTCCCCGCTGCTCCCCATCTGGGAGGGGCAAGGCCCATCAGCACGTCCTGAGCTGGTGACCCACAGTCCCCAAGTCCACCCCCAGGTCTTCCCCTGCCAGCCCCTCTTCCGTCCTCTGGTCAAAGTCACCCCAGAGCAGGCCAGGCATCCAGGGGCAGTGAGCTGACTGTTATTATAACTAGTAAACAAGTTCAGCAAGTTGGCGGGGTACAGCATCAATATGCAGAAACCAACTTATTTCTATAGACTAGCAGTGAGCAATTTGAAATGGAATTAAGGGGGAAAAATCCATTTACGACCGCAAACAAATAATAAAATACTTAGGAATAAATTTAACAGAAGAAATGCAGGTCTTATCTTCTGAAAACTATCAATACAAAACATTGAAAGAAATTTTAAAAGATTTAAATAAATGGAAAACATCCCACATTCATGGATTGGAAAGCCTAATAGGCTTAATATGGTTAAGATGACAATATTCCCCGAAATGATCTAGAGAGTCAGTGGAATCCCCATCCCTTAAGGCTCTGAAATGTCTACTTCTGTAAAACGGGAATTTTTTATAATAAGGGGTATCATCTTAGTCATTCCCTCAGAACCACACCAGAAGGCTGCCCACCTTAGGGCAGTAAGTTAGTTGCAGAAGGAAAGCCCAGACTCTGGAGCCAGATAGGCCTGAAATAAATCCCAGTGCTGTGTGACCTTGGGCATGTCCCTTAACCTCTCTGAGCCTCTTTTTCACAAGATGGGGGTTGATACCACCTATCTCACCGGGTGGTGAAAAACAAATGAAATCAATGTTTGCAAAGCACCTCACATATGGTCCAGCACACACCAGGATTAGTTTCCTACACCTTCCTTCTTTCCTCTCTCTATGCTCCTGGGTCAAATGGGTACACCTGCCTTGGGGTAGGTCCAGGCCTAGGGAAGTCTTGGGACCCAGGGGGATGTATACTCATGGATGTTGCCCAGTGGCGCAATATCCTATGGAATAGCTAGGACCCACTGGGGCCTCCCAGAGCCCTCAGGATCCTTGGTCATTGGTTGAGGGGTAAGCACTCCACGCACACAAACCCACACAGCGCTGAGCATGTGTAAACTCCTTTAATCCTTATAACAACCCTATGAGGTAGGTAGCGTCTTTAATCACAATTCTACAGAGGTGGTAAGTATGATCTTTAATCACAATTTGACAGATTAGAAACCTGAAGCATCGAGAAGTAACTTGTTCAAGGTAGCACAGGCAGACCATGACTGAGCTGGGACTTGGATCCAGACTGTCTGGCTCTGGGGCCCTTGGCCACTTCTTTACACAGTCCCTCGAGGTCAAGGGGTAAATGCAGCTGCCTTTAAAATGGCCACAGCTCCACAAACTGAGGAATAAGATCCCCAGGGGGACTTGCCTGGTGGTCCAGTGGGTAAGACTCCACGCTCCCAAGGCAGGGGGCCCAGGTTCCATCCCTGGTTGAGGAACTAGATCCCACATGCCGCAACTAAGAGTCCGCATGCCGTAACTAAGAATCCACAGGCCGCAACAAAGATCCCGCGTGCCTCAGCTAAGACACGGCACAGCCAAACTAAGTTAATTAATTAATAAAAAAAAAAAAAAAGACACCCCCCCCCCCAGGGTCTTGCCTATGCTAAAAGCTCAGAAGACACAAAAGGTTCATAGAAGGTTCTGGGCCCTCCAGGGTAGATTCTGGGGCCTCTGAGCGGGCATTCCACAGGGCCCTCCCCTCTTCCCCAGGCGCGGCCAGACCAGCTCTGGGGCATAGGGCACCTGCCATTCCTAGGGATCCCTCCTGTCTGTGTCTTATCAAAGTATGCCAGGGGTCGGTGGGACCCACATCCCCCCATATCCCATCTCCATGACTTTTACCACTTGCCTTTGCTAAAATGCCCAAAGGCACCACAAGGGCTGGCAGGGGCACTGGGTGACTTCTGCGCACCTTGATTTGATTCCCTCCTTGATTTGTTTCCCCGCATCATCTCTTAGAAAGCCTGTGACCTTGGGCGAAACCCCTTAACCTCTGTGAGCCTCAATTTGCTCATCTATAAAGCAGAGCTATAATTGACTTTTCCTGGATGATGCAAGGATGACAGATAACATGCAGAAAGCGTCTGCATGAAGTAGTTGCCCAACAAATGACAGAGATTTATATTAGCCTTTTAGAACGTAGGAATGCAGGGTGAGAAAGAAATGCCGGAGGAGCAAGTAACTGGCCAGCGTGTGTCATAAACGCTGAGGCGTTTGAATTGGGCCGTGATGGAGAAGAAAGAGATTCCCATGCAAAGAGAAGGGAAAAGCAATACCGGGCGATGGGAGTAGGAGTAGCCATGGCAGTGAGGTGGGAAGGTTCGAGAGTAAAAGCCAACACTTGTGTCCTGCTTACTATCAAAAAATGGCAGAAACTGGGCCAAACTCTTTCAGGGGACCAACACATCCAGTGCTCCCAATAGCTCGCTTTATAGAGAAGATACTGAAGCTTACAGCGCTTAATAACCTGCCCGAGTTTGTGCAGTGGTGAGGGGTGGGGAAGGAACCCCACCTGTGGATGGCGAGCCTGGAGGCCAGGGCGGCCCTCTCCGCAGGTGAAGTGTGGGCACTGGCAGAGCCTGGGGAGGTGGGAAGGGGGATGCGGGAAGGGGGTCTGGAACTGGCCCGGTGGACCCTCCCTGAAAAAACACGGCCATTGACCTTGCCCAGCAGGCCTGACCGAGCAAATAAAGAGAGACGCAAAGAGCAAAGCCAGACAACCAACGGTGGGACGAATACAAAGGCAAGCAAGGAAGTGATGAGGGGAAGTCAGGATGGTGGGGCGAAGAGGACGCTGTGGCTGGGAGGGGCCCTGGGATGCCGGGTGTGGAACATTCCCAGGATCCGTGTAGTGGTGGGCATTTCCTTTCTAACCCTTTACTCAGCTGTACATTTGTCTTCAATACACATTTATCTATGCCTGTTTCATGATAAGAAAGGTTTTTAAAAATTGGGGGGGAACCCACAACAGTAAGACCAGGGGAAAGGAGCGCGACCTCAGAAAAGCATGAGACTTTTAGACCATGAGGGAGTGTTGTGTGCAGCCTTCTGCCAAAACAGCTGACATCAAGATCACATGGATGCTTTTTCGGAACTGCTGGGGAAGGAGACTCAACAAGGAAGAGAAACTCCGATCAGCTCTGGACAGACTCCAGGCCTGGCGGGGGGGCGGTCCCCCAAGTGGCTGGCACGTTCCACGTGGTTCACTTCCAGGATGGTTGTGATTTTTGTATGGAGTGTGTAGTACTTTCATAACAGGGAAAAAACCCAATGTTTAACAGCTAAAGGGCAGCTGTGGTCATTACTACTGAGCGCGGTGGCCTGGGTGGCGGGAGTGTGGGTGCGTGGAGCCCTGTGCTCCAGAGGCCGCCTCCGCTGACCCATTTTCCTGAGGCGCCCTCCAGAGGCCCCAGCCATAAGGCCGGCGTCTCCACTGGACTTGTGCTAGGGTCAGTCGGTCTGGCCACTGGAGCCCGAGCCCCACTCTTTCCAGAAGAGCCCATTAACATATCTCCCCTCTCTGGGCTCTGGAGCCAATGCTTCCCTGCCCTCCCCTCTCCCAGCAGGATGGCGTCTGGGGTCGGAGGTCGTGGGTTGGGGGGGGAACTGTCTCCTGCTCGTCTTCCCTCCTGGGCCAGTGTCGGGCTGAGGAGTGAGTCTGCAGCCCTGGAGGAGGCTCCTGAGGGCAGGAGGGACTGTTCCAGGGGCAGCCAGAGGCCTCCATCCCAGGCTTCTGCCAGATAAAATACGTCTCCCAGGGTAACGCCTCCAGGCTAGGCTCTTGTGCCAACAAGGTCTCAGTCCCCATCATTTACCCTGAAGTGTAGTATTTAGGGGATGCAGGGACACCCAGAAAACAGAAAGGAATCCTTTGGCTACTTAGAAACCGAAAGAGGGAAAAAAGGCCTCATTAACAAAGTTCAAAGACAAATGACACACCAGGAGAAAATCTATATTTGCATCAGACGTAAAATATAAAGGATTTGTGTCCTGAATCTATACACAAGCAAAAGGTAACCCAACGGGCAAAAGATGGGGAGAAGAAATTCCCCAAAGAAAATAAAATGGTCCATTTTTCTTCTATCAGCTTGGAAAAAATTTTTAAAAATTAATACTAGGCAGTGCTGGGAGGGATATGAGAACAGTTACCAGGCACTGTCAATTTGTAGGTAAACCAGGCCGTCTTTGAGGGGAGTTAATTTAGCAACAGTGATACAATGCTTAAATACACCTCACTTTCAACCCAGCAATTCCACGTGTGGGAAAATATTGCACAAAATCACTGGTAAGCTCACAAGGATGGTTTTGGAAAGATGTTTATACAGCTTTGTCTGAATTAGCAAAAAATTAGAGACAACCTGAATGCCCATCAATAACAGGTTGTTCCAGGAAAGTATAGACCCTCACACTCTGCACCTCAGGCATCACACTCGTTCCAAGGAATTTCCATGATATTGTGCTGTTGAGTGAAAAAGCAAATTACAGAGAAATATATAAAAGGTCAGCCCAAATTTGTGGAAGCAAAACAAGTCAAAACTGAACAATAATACAGAATAAAAACACTGTGAGTACGAGAGAGAGAGAGAGAGAGAGAGAGAGAGAGAAGGAAAGAGAAGGAACTGTTAGCTCCAGGGAGTGGGATTGAAAGAAGGAAGTGGCTGGGGATGGAGTGGATATTCATTTCTTATTTCAATACTTTTGTGCCTTTTAATGATTTTTCAGCAAACATGTATAATTTGATATTCTGAAAACTAATAGAGAAAACTTTTAAGTAAAAAGATATCTTGAGAGAGCCGGCAAACGCAGTCAGCTGCAGGTGATTTTGTTGGTGGCAAAGGGTGGGAATTCAGGGTGAGGTGGCGGGTCACTGGCAGGAATGGGGCAACGCCTGAGTCTTTCCGTGCCTTGAAGCCCCTTCTGCAGGACAGCGGCACAGCCGCTTTTCTCAACACTCCCACAGGTCCCGGGGTGTAGTCCTCCCTGGGAAAGCGGGCCGCTTGCCCTCCTCGGCAGGCCGCCTCCATGTGGCACCTTTCTGAAACACCCCAGCGCCCTCTGGATGAAGCCCTTGGGCGGTTCCCAGCTCTCCAGCCAGGCTCCCTAAAGCCCGCCGTCCCCACCCTGCCTAAACCTCTTGCCAAGACCCACTGCTTGAGCAGGACTTGTCCTCGGCCTCTGGGTTCCCCTTCCCAGAATGGTTCGGCCCTCTCTGCCAGGTGAACCCCACTCACCTGGAAGGTGCCCCGATGCACCTGCCCTTGGCCCTGCCTGCCTCTGACGGTTCCCCCAGCCCACCATTCTGTCATGGCCTTGCAAGGCTGGAACCATGCCTTTTCCCCTGCAAGGAACGTACAGAGAAGCACTGTTTTATACACATACCCGTTGTAACCAAATGTGTCCCATTTCCCACCGCCTCCAAAGTCAACTCCTGGGCCTTTGGGATCCTGCGTGGTGGGTCTCGCCTGGCACACCTCATCTTTTTCCTTTCTTCGTTCAATAACTATCTACTGCTCTGGGCAGGCCGTAGGAGGACTGGGAACCAGACAGACAGACTCCAGTCCGCAAGGAGCCTGAATTCTGATGAGGGAGAAGCAAAGTAAGGGAAAGGGATACGCTTGCATGTTGCTAAGTGTTTATCTCTCCTTCTAGTCAGAACCGCCGCCCTGCCTCCCCGCCCGTCCCTCTGACTTTGCAAATCCTCTGCATCCTTCCAGGCCAGCTCTTCCTAATTATCTCAGCCCACCCGACCTCTCTCCTCTTCCAAGGTTCTTCCCTGCTTACTAAGTGGTGCTTTGTATTTTATCTTTCACTGTTAAGTCGCATTTGTCCTAAAGCGTGTCAAGCATCTATATGAAACCCTTACGATGTGCCAGGACACAGAGTCAGGCCCATCGGTTAAATGTCTTTTAATTACCACAACCCTACAAAGTTGTTACGGCCGTGTTATGTATGAGGAAACTGAGGTACAGAGCGGTCAAATGCCTGGCTCAAGGTCACACAGGGATTGAAACCTGGGTCTGCCAGAGCGCTAAGCCCCCTGATGATTCCACAAACCCCACTGCAGGAGTCAGGATGGGGGCCGGCAGCTGCAATGACATCCGTCCCGGGTTCCCAGGGTGGCCCTGATTCCAAACCTTCTGTAAGCATGACGTCCATCCTCTGAGCCTTGTGACAGCTAAAGAGTGTGGTTTATGAAAGAGAGGGGGTGTGGGTTTTGTGGGTGCCCTCCACTTTGCCAATCTCAAGAAGAGGTTCTGTGAGCAGAAGACGTGCCAGGTTGAGAAGAGCGAGGGGGAGGAAGGGGGCTGGACGGAGGGGGCTGGCCTCCGGGCTCTGCCTGCACTAACTACCCTCCAACGTGTTTTGACACGTTGCTCAGAGGAGGGTGTAATTATTTTCAGTAAGGGTTTCCTAACGTATCATTAATGGATCGTTTCCCGCCCACTGCAGAAGGCGGTTGCTTAGAGACTGGGTGAAGGGGTACATTCTCTAAAGGACTGCATGAGAACCCAGGGAAAGCTGGATGGCGGCCCTGCCGCCACACCAGCCCACTGGCTCCCCAGCCCCCTCCTTGCCACCAGCAGACTTGGAGGAGCCAGGCGTTCCCTTCTTTGCGCTCTGATCCACAGATGGACGGGTCCCAGTCAGCCAGGTCCTGTGTTACCTTTTACTGTATGTTTCCCAGACAGAGCGGGTTTACCCATGCTGCAGCATTGCAAGCCTGTGTCATCTCCTGCTGGGGGGCTGCATCAGCCTTTGGGGGGCACGGGGGGAGGGTGTTTGGGAATAGCTGCCTGTTATCAGGGAAAGAGCAGAGGCTTCAAAATCAGAAAGACACCAACACCAGCCCCTCTAGCTAGGCAACTTTTGGCAAACTGCTTAACCTCTCTGAGTCAAGTTCTTTTTTTTAAGTCAACCTTTTTTGTTTCGTTTTTTAATAAATTTATTTATTTATTTATTTTTGGCTGCAGTGGGTTGTCGTTGCTGCGCAGGGGCTTTCTCTAGTTGTGGTGAGCAAGGGCTACTCTTCGTTGGGGTGCACGGGCCTCTCGTTGCGGTGTCTTCTCTTGCTGTGTAGCACGGGCTCTAGGGACGCAGGCTTCAGTAGTCGTGGCACGGAGGCTCAGTAGTTGTGGCTTGTGGGTTCTAGAGTGCAGGCTCAGTAGTTGTGGCGCATGGGCTTAGTTGCTCCACGGCGTGTGGGATCTTCCCGGACCAGGGCTCGAACCCTTGTTCCCTGCATTGGCAGGCGGATTCTTAACCACTGCGCCACCAGGGAAATCCTCTGAGGAGAGCTCTGGATCCATAAAATGAAGATTGTGCTACATACCTTGCAGGGATTTTGAGAGAATTAAAGCTGATGTTTGAAAAAAGATCAGAACAAAATATGTGCTCAATAAATGGTAGTTTTTGCTCTTTGGGGTTATGTGGATTCTCTTTCATTCACTCATTCATTCAACAAACACACCCTGAGCTAGGCACCGTTATTGGTACTCAAGATGCCTCTGTAGGGCTTCCCTGGTGGCGCAGTGGTTGAGAGTCCGCCTGCCGATGCAGGGGACGCGGGTTCGTGCCCCGGTCTGGAAGGATCCCACATGCTGTGGAGCGGCTGGACCCATGAGCCATGGCCGCTGAGCCTGCGCGTCCGGAGCCTGTGCTCCGCAATGGGAGAGGCCACAACAGTGAGAGGCCCACGTACCGCAAAAAAAAAAAAAAAAAAGAAGATGCCTCTGTGAACAAACAGGCAAATCCCTGCCCAAGCGGAGTTGACATTCTAGTGGGAGAGGTTACCCTTTACGCAAGAAACATCATAAATAAGTAAATTATACAAAACATTAGAAGGTAATCAATACTATAATGAAAAATAGAGTTGACGTTTTAAATATGGGGGGAAGGGAAGGCCCAGCTGAGAAAGTGACTTTGAACGGAGACTTGAAGGAAGTTGAGGAGCAGAGTAGGCGGCCAGGACAAAGGTCCTGGGGCAGAGGTGTGTCTGCACTGTTTGGGGGTCAACAAGGAGGCCTGTTTGGCTGGAATGGAGTAACCGATCGAGTGGGGAGGGAGGTGGTAGGACCAGATGAAGTAGGTCCTTATTAGACCAGTAGTTCTCAAACTTGAGTGTGCATCCGAGTCACCTGGTGGGGCTTGTGAAACAGATCGCTGCTCCCACACCCCTGGAGGCTTGGATTCAACAGGTCGGGGGCAGACCTGGGAATTTCTAACAAGCATGGATGCAGCTGGTGTGGGGACCCTGCTTTGAGAATCACCGTAACAGACGACTGTCGGGGCTTTGAGTTTTACTCTGGTGCAGTGGGGAGCCATTGGGGGGTTGGGGTTTTGAGCAGAGGCTTGCGCTTTAAAAGGCTACTCCATCTGCTGTGTTGAGATTAGACTGCAGGGGGACAAGGCGGACACAGGGACACCAGTGCGTAATGGACACTTTCAGATGAGATTACCACAGTAATGGAGGGGATGAGAAGTGGTTGGATTCTGACTCTACTTTGAAAGCAGAGGCCGTGGGATTTTCTGACAGATTGGAGGTGAGATCTGATAAAGGAGAACTCGCGATGACAGCAAGGGGTTAGTGAGTCACAGAAGGACAGGGCTGCCATTGGCCAAGCTGCGGAACCCTCTCAGGGAGCAGCCTCGGGGGAGCTCAGGAGCTGCGGTTCATCCTGTTCTGTTGAGTTTGATAAGGTCGTTGGATGTCCACATGGAGAGGTCAAAGAAGCTGTTGGATATTTCAGTCTGGAGTTTAGGGGAGACGGCTGGGCTGGAGGATGAACAGAGGAGCTGTCAGCAGACAGCTGAGATTGGCTGAGGCCACCAGGTCTCCTTCCTGTAGCCGACAGAGAGCAGAGCCCAAGGATGGGGTTTTGAGCACCTGAGTGTTTTGTTTTGTTTATTTTTGGCTGTGTTGGGTCATCGTTGCTGTGCGCAGGCTTCCTCTAGGTGCAGCGAGCAGGGGCTACTCTTCGTTGCGGTGCGCGGGCTTCTCATTGTCGTGGCTTCTCTTGTTGCGGAGCACGGGCTCTAGAGCGCAGGCTCAGTTGTTCCACGGCATGTGGGATCTTCCCGAACCAGGGCTTGAACCCGTGTTCCCTGCATTGGCAGACAGATTCTTATCCACTGCGCCACCAGGGAAGCCCAGATCTATATTTTTTAAAGCTCCCCAGGTGATTCCAGTGTGGGCCCAAGGTTGAGAACCACTACTCGAGAGAATGGACTGATGTGCGGTCCTTTGGGGTCAAGATCTGGGCCTGTCCTCAGTGGGAGCTCTGGCCCAGGGCCTGGGACATCCTCCCCGGCCCCACCAGTAGGCTCGAGAGCCCAGCTCTCAGCCACACCTGACATTGGGCGAGAACTGGCAGGCTGGCACTAAGGGTCCCATCTGGAATTCCAAGGCTGTCGCACGTTCCCCATCACCCTGCCCGGGGGCCGGAGGTGTTACATCATGTTCAGGGCCCTGAGTCACTGCGAGGGTCCCTGGGGATGGCCACGGAGAGGAAAACACCCGGCGGGAGGGAGGAAGCTGGGAGCACAGACAGCCTCCCGCGTCGGCACTCTCACAGTGGCCCCATAAACGGGACCAGGCTATTTTCAGGGAGTAAGATCAAATGCGGTATCAGTTCCCCCAGCTACTTTTGACTGAGCGCTTCAGGTTATTTCTGTGAGGCCGCAGACTGTTGACACCCCACGTCACTGAGCACTCTGGGTCTGAAATTAAACGTGCGTGTGCCTGGAAGAGCGAGTGTGAATTCCTATAGGATAGACAGTTGCCCGGCAACTGCAGTGTCAAGGCCAAAACACAGGCCAGGACATGGTGGGCACAAATGCAGACTCAAGCGCGTGATGATCTCAAGGGTCTCCGCTACTCTGCACCCTGATATTCGCCCAGGACAACAGTGGGCGTTTAACCACATGGAGCGGGGATTCCCTGGAACTATGAAGCTGGAGCCTCAGGGCGCCTCACAGCCGGGGCCCCTGCCTAATTTTGTTTAGTAAATCTGTATTATTTTTCTTAGGGAGACGCCCTCACAAATTATGGAAGCTTCAGGGTCCCCCCAAACCTGGAGCAACCTCTGACCCCTTACCATAACAAAAGAAAAAAATTTACTACGTATCCAGGTAGAATTCATTTACAACAAACACCACTGCAGTGAAAACTCCATTGAACAAAGCTTTGGTTAAACGCCCAGTGTATAAGTGGGAACGAGCAGGGACCTTAAAAGCCACCTAAGCTCGGCCCATTTTTAAGATGGGGAAACTGAGGGTCTGGGAGGTAAGGTGGTTGGCTCCCAGCCCCTCAGAGAGCTGTCAGCAGAGCCACTGTCTTTCGGCGGGCACCCCTTCCCTGCTTCCACCCCAGCCCCTGGAGCTGCTCAGAAGGGGAATGGACCTGTGATTATTTTGAAGAACACATCTCAGAGGTGAAAGACACGGAGTGCAAAGTGGCATTTTTTATTACTCTTGTGATGTCATCACTTTGAGAAGCTTATCTGCGCACACATCACACCACTCCAACAACAAAGTCAGCTTCAAAACAGAAAGCCCTGGAGCAAACTGTTTGTGTCATGAGTTGCTTAGCAAGGAAAGGCATCTGCTCTCCAGATTCTAAAACCGTAGGTGTCGTGGGCAGTGGCGGCTCCCAGGTCTCAATGGCCCCAGCCAGACCACGGCAGTGTCTGGGGCCTGGGGGTGGGGGATGCCCAGGAGGAGGCCGCTGAAGCCAAGACAAGCTGGGGAGGCCGAGGAAGGCCCAGAGTCTCCTCTCCTCCAACCCCAGCGGGTTCCAGCATCTTATGCCCCACCTCCCCACCCTTGCTCACAAGCCCACTTCCCCCTCTCTCGCTGATCGCCCGTCCTCCAGAAAACGAGACCCAGAAAGAACCTTGGAGCTCATCGAGCCCAGCGGCTTTTCGGCTGAAATCTCATGGCCCTGACGTGCCGAAGCCTGCGGGCCACGCGCTGCGGGCTTCTCAGCCACCCTTTTGTTTTTCTGGACCACCAGTCTTTATGCCTTAAAAATCACTGCCCTGGGGAGTTCCCCTGGTGGCCTAGTAGTGAGGATTCAGTGCAGTCACTGCCGTGGCCCGGGTTCAATCCCTGGTCAGGGAACTGAGATCCCGCAAGCCGCGTGACGCATGCAAAATTAAAAAAAAAAAAAAAAAAAAGGCAAAAATCAACAAATGGGGAAAAAAATCAACAAATGAAAAAACAAATCACTGCCCTGGGTCCTGTTCCTCTGGGGATCTGCCAGACCAATGGTTTTCAGAGTGTGGTTCTTGGACCATCAGCGTGGCCTGGGAACTTTCTAGATAAGCAAATTCTCAGGGTCCACCCCAGACACCTATTGAATCTGGAACTCCGGGGTTGGCGCCCAACATTCTGTGTTTTAACAAGTCCCCCAGGTGATTCTGATGCTCCTAAAATCCGGGAACCCCTCTGCTAGGCTGTAAACTCCGCGAAAGCAGCGATCCACTTGCTTTGTTTACTGACGCGTAAGCAGATCTCCTGGAATACAGTGGAGGCTCAATCAGTGCTTGTTGGAATTATACTCATTCAAGCTGGAGTTTAGCCACTGGAAACGGTTTGGTGGCTCTCTCTATTAACATTTGCATTTTAGCTGACCTTTAGGGAAAGCGGGTGATAAAGGGGCTGTGCACACCATGGAGGCGCAAGGCCCAGAGCTGGCTGGCGTGGCTAGCGGGCTGCGCAGGGTGTCCCGGGGGCGGCGGAGCCCACACGCGGAGCCCCGTCAGCTGTGTCTGCGGACAGCTAGCTTTAGGAATAGGGGAGGTCCTGGCTTCTCACGCTGCCTTTATTTGTCTAATCTCTTTTATAGAAATGGTGGTCTTGGGAGTTCCTTGGTGGCCTAGTGGTTAGGATTCCGGGCTTTCACTGCTGTGGCCTGGGTTCAGTCTCTGGTCGGGGAACTGAGATTCCACAAGCCGCCCAGCAGGATACAAAAAAAAAAAAAAAAAGAAGAAAGAAACGGTCCTCTTGATTTTCTGGGAAGCAAGGCCATGGAAAGAGCAGGAAGTAAAAGGTGGAGCACCACAAACTACAGACTAGCCTGGGGCTCGGGACACCTTGTCAACAGTTTTTGGAACAAAGGAGCGACGGAGGATGTGTCACGCATTACTCTGCTGATGCGCAGTCCGTACCGGGCAGGCGTTGCGTCTGGCCAGGCTCTCTCAGTTCTGCTTGCTGGCTTTTGAGGTGAAGCTGCGGCTGACCCCAGTCTGGGCCCAGCAGAAAGGACGTTTCCAAGAAGGGCCCTTGGTCGACAGCAGACATCTCTCGGGCTCCTGAGCTGTGCCTTGTAAGGCCACAAGCACGTGCTGTCCCCACCGACACCATGCCGGTCCCCAATCTGTGTGCCAGGTGATATGGGGACACTGCAGGGGCTCAAGGCACAGGCCCCATCCCCCTCCAAGGGGCAGTCTCACTGCAGAGGGAAAGGCAGCCCCACAAATCTCTCTGCAGAGCACTTAGGGAAAGGCGGGCAGAGGAGGCCTCGGAAGGCTGCCCCAAGCCCGAGGGGTCAGCTCAAGGCTGCTGGAGGGGAGATACCGGGCAGGAGATAGGATGTCCCCCAAGAAGGCTGGTCTTGGGGGGTTTGTGGTGGGACGGTCCTGGAGGGCTCATGGGAAGCGAGGGGTGGCCCCGGGGTGGGTTAGGTTGGTCGGGTCACTTTTGGGAGGCATGACAATTGTCCCTGCTGCCTGCATGCTTTGAACTCACTGGGATTCACTGGAGAGGACACGGCACAATGCTCCCCCCGAGATCCCCCCAGTTGCCAACCATCTCTGAGCCCCAGCTCCTGGCCAAAGTTTGACGCATGACATTCAGCCCACTCTTCCCTCTGGGTTGCTGTAGCAGGAAGGTCATTGCGTGGCGGAGTGCGGTGGAAGGGGTGAGGGAGAGGAGAGGGAAGCGCCTTGGGAATCATTTCTACATAAACAACTTACTATTTTAGTTCCACTACTGGGCTAAAAGCCAATATCAATTAAATTTTTTTTGAAGAAAAAATAGATGTATTAATCCCTGCTTCATCCCTTTGTTGGCATGTCTGCCCTTTGCTGTTTGTGACGCTGTGTGTGGGTGTGAATGTCTGTGTCTGTACATGAGAAGTGTTTATAGCGTGTGCGCTGAGCACACACTGCGTACCCATACATATTCATGTCCAGATGATACGGGGGCCTTTCAAAAATTATAAAACTTCTTCATTGATCCAACCTCAGAAAAGACTAGGTTTAGCATTTCCATGGGATGAGGCGGTGAGGCATCTCACGTCCCCTCCGCATGCCGTCTCCCATGAGGACAGAAAAGGACATCATACTTTATTTTATGACCAGCGGGTCATTCGTCTATATCTGCTCTTTAAAGCCACTGAGGACATTTTGCCAATCACTAGGAGAAACTAAATAAACACAGCCAAACAGTGTCAGCTCTCTGCGGCTGAGTAATTATGAGGAATTCCTCTTTAAATAGAAGTTTAAGTAAATATAGAAAGATCACTTTACAGAAGGCGGCTCGGGAAGAGATGGCGGAGCGGGCTGATGTGAGACCCCTTTGAGGCCGAGGAGGAGATGGAGATGAAGCTCTGGAGAAAGGAGAGCCAGGAGCCTTGGCTCCCACCGTCCACTCCTCTCTGTCTGGGCACCGTCGCTCTGTCTTCATGTTGGCGCGTTTCAATCTCAGGTGCCTCATTCATAAAAATGGCTTCTGTTCTGGGCCTGGGACTGAAACCTGGCCCTGAAGATTCCCTCTCTGGCAACCAGGCTCGCTGGGGTGTCTTCTGTCCCTCTCGGGCACGGTGCTAAGCCCTAGGGGAGGGATAGGGGTGTGGATACAGGAAGACCTTGGGAGATCAGTGGGACACCTGGAAAGAAGTCACCGGTCATGCTGCATAACTAATTAATAATGCTGTTTGATTGGCGCTAGGCCAGCAGAAAGGCCAGTGGGCGATGGACAAGTTAAAGGAAACAATCATTGCCCCGGCCTGTGGAGGCAGAGGGCTGAGGAGGTTGTTCCGACAGGAGGGAGAGGTGGAGAAGGCATTCCAGGCAGGGCACACCGGGCGAGTGAAGGCGCCGAGGTAGAGGGCAGGACTAGAGCTGTGCCGCTGGGGCAGAAGGAGCTTGTTGGGAGCCGCAGGAATCGTGCCAGAGAGGCGAGGGCAGGCTCTGAGTCACTCAGTGCCAGACTGGATCGCTCCATCCTGACGTAGGACAGAGGGACTCTGAGCTCTAACACGCCCCTCCCTCCACCCAGGAAGCAATTTTAGGGTAGCGCAGCTGGCGGCTACTGGGGGCTGGCATCACCTTTAGCTTCACGTACCGTCAGAGCACCCAGGCCGGCCGAATTCAGTGGGTGACGTGAAACAACTGAGAGCATTCCCTCACCCAGCAAACAGTTCCGAGCCCCACCACATGCCAGCACTGTGCCAAGCTCTGGGGATGCAAAGAAAAATCAGCCATGGCCCCTGCCCCCTGGAGCTCACCATGCAGTGGGGGGACTCAAGGACATGGAGAATCCTGATGGGTAACCGTCACCCCTGGAGGAGAAAGAAGCCACATTAAAAGCGCCTCTGGGAACTTCCCTGGTGACGCAGTGGTTGGGAATCCGCCTTCCAATGCAGGGGATACGGGTTCGATCTCTGGCCCGGGAAGATCCCACATGCCGTGGAGCAACTAAACCCGGGTGCCACAACTACTGAGCCTGCGCTCTAGAGCCCACGAGCCACAACTACTGAGCCTGCATGCTACAACTACTGAAGCCCGTGCGCCGCAACTACTGAGCCCATGTGCTGCAGCCATAAATAAATAAAGAGCCTCTGCTGGGTGCTGGGCGTGGCATGGGGCATCACTCCCCTGGCTTTGACTGCACTGTCGGGTAGAGTCCCCCCAGTGCTTTACATGGGAGTTTGTGGGGAACACTAAGGGATCTGTTGAAAGTGGCAGGGCTCACACTCTGGGATAAAGCAGATTCACTTTAGGCCATTAGTGTAAATGCAAACTATAAACCCCAAGAGTCTCCAGGACCCTCAGGGAGGAGCTGGGATGATTTCCACCCGGGAGCCTGGGCTGCCTCTTCTGGAAGAAGGCAGAGTGGCTCTTCCTGCCCTGCACCATCTCCAGCCCTGGACCGCCGCTTTCTTGAGCCAACATTTTATTAGAAACTGTTTTTTAAATGTCAATCATACTGCAAAGTGCAAGAGTTTTACAGGGAATACCTGTTTACCAGCCACCTGCGCGCTACCGCTAACGCACTACTGTTCTCACTCTGTCACCCCTCTCTCTGTCCCTTGTGATCTTCAGGACACATTGTGAAATAAATTGCAGGCATCAATCACTTCCCCCTAAATACTTCAGCGTGCATATCGTTCACTAGATTTCAGTTTGTTTAAAGTGTGTTTTCTTTTGATATAAAATATAGAGAGAGAGCAACATGCACCAATCATAAGCGTATACTCACTGAGTTTAGACAAATGAACACAACACGTAACCCAAACCTCAGCAAGATACAGAACATGTACGTCACCCCAGAAAGCTCCTTGGTGGGTGGGCCTCTGCTTTTTACTTGAGACGACCCCTTACCAACTTCTCTCCTGAGATGTGTGGGCAAAGCTCACTGCAGGCTCTGCCTGCTGTGTCCCACAAAAGTCTGAAAAGTCCCCCGGATAAGCCTCACTCAGTGCAGGCTGCCCACCACAAGGGCTGTGTGATGATCTCTCTCCCCTCATCTGAACACTCTGTGGTTCCCTCTCAGGGCTCCGAATTTCCCATGGGCTGTGGCAACAGGAAGAGTTGCCATCTTGAAAGCCAGAGCAGATGTGCTCCATCACAGTCCAAGTCACTCTTGCACGCAGACAGGAGGTCCTGGAAGGTTTTCCAGGGGAAGTGGCACTCGAGTGAGGTTTTGAGGACTGAATAGGAGTTCGCCGGATAAAGTGGGGAAGGGCATTCCAGAGCAAGTGCGATGTTTCCAAAGTGTCAATCACTCCCCGACTCTAAGGAGACAGAATGACTGGAATGTGAATGGAAGGGTACAGGGGAAGGAGTTGGGAGGCGGAGATGAGGCAGAAGAGGGCTGGGATGAAGGAAGGGTCAGCCTCCTTAAAGAGGACTTTGTCGAAGGGCACTGGGGAGCCCCGGGGAGGTGTTAGGCAGAGAAGTGCAGATCCAGGCTCCTGTGCTTCAGACTTCCCAAGGGTTGCCATGTGGAGAAACGTTTGAAGGCGGACAAGAAGGGAAGCAGGAAATGCAATGAAGAGATTATGGCAGGGTCTGGGTGAGAACTGATGGTGGCCTGGACCAGGCTGGTGGAGGGAGGTGGAAAGAAGTAGATGGGTAGAGACCTGCGGGGTGAAATGAGGTAGGGGCTTGGTTGGGGTGTGGGGCAGGAAGGAGGCCAGGGCAAGGAGGAGACAATTTGCTGGATAAAGCCAGGTTTTCTGAGACAGGGAAACTAGAGGGACAGCTTGGGTGTGGAAGGGTTGGATGTGTCTGTGGGACACCAGGGGAGAGGTCCAGTAAGCCGCTGGCTGCGGAGGTCTGGAACTCAGAAGAGAGGTCCAGGCTAGAGATGGAGTCTGGGTGCCCACAGCATTTGAAGCTATGCCACTCCTGGGAGAGTTGGAGCCAGGACAGGGCCGAGGACAGTCCCCAGGGGACCCTGCCTTTGGGGAAAGTGGCAGGAGAGACAGAGGAGCTCATCAAGAGAATTGTGGGAGGGAGCATTTTGGAAGCCAAGGCAGGAGCCAGAGGAGGGGATGGTGACGGAGAGGTCCTCAGTGGGAAGTCCTGAGAAGTAGCCACTGAATGATGTCACGGCGAGGCTGGAGGCCGTCCAGGAGAAAAGTGGACCCCCCCAGGCCGGCCTGGCTGCAGAACTGGCCCTGCCTAGTAGCCGCCACCCATCACCACACACACTTCTTCCTACCAGGCAGGTGCTTGTCTGGAGAGTGGGGGACAGCGGTACTATCCAAGCAGTGCTAGATGGGGGAGCAGAGGGGGCACAGACCCATGACTCTGCCAACGTGTCTGACTTGAACTTGAGGCTGAGGGGCAGATGTGTGAGGGGCCTTTACTCCCACCTGAGCAGAAGATGCCACTTCCCTTACCTGGTTGAGGTGGCCAGGTCCTCACCTGCAGGAGAGACCAGCTGTGTCAACGCTCATCCCAGGCGAGCAAGGTGTCCTCCTGGCAGGAGCTGGGGGCAGGAAGAACCTTCAGGTACTGGGTGAGGGGAGGAGTGATGGAGAAGGTACCCTTCACTTAGAGACAAGTAAGGCTCTAAAGCAGAGGTTCTCAACAGATGAAATCAGTCTCTACCACGAGTACTGGGCACCAGGTGATCCAACCCCTCCAGGGCTGAAAACCACCGGC
The DNA here is from genome assembly GCF_963455315.2 of Globicephala melas. Lineage (NCBI taxonomy): Eukaryota > Metazoa > Chordata > Mammalia > Artiodactyla > Delphinidae > Globicephala > Globicephala melas. The sequence goes on along the minus strand of NC_083326.1, from coordinate 5,640,989 downwards.
TAGGGTGAGCAGAAGCTCTCATGTACAATTTTTTTTTTTTTTTTATGCGGTACGTGGGCCTCTCACCGCTACAGGCTCCGGACGCGCAGGCTCAGTGGCCATGGCTCACGGGCCCAGCCTCTCCACGGCATGTGGGATCTTCCCGGACTGGGGCACAAACCTCTGTCCCCTGCATAGGCAGGCGGACTCTCAACCACTGCGCCACTGGGGAAGCCACTTTTTTTTTTTTTAATAGATTTATTTTATTTATTTATTTATTTTTGGCTGCTCCGGATCTCCGTTGCTGCGCGCGGGCTCCCTCCAGCTGTGGTGAGCGGGGGCCACTCTTTCATTGCAGTGCGCAGGCTCCCCACCGCGGCAGCCTGCCCCGCTGCAGAGCACGGGCTGTAGGCACGCGGGCTTCAGCAGTCGCGGCACACGGGCTCCGTAGTCGTGGCTCACGGGCTCCAGAGCGCAGGCTCAGCAGCCGTGGCGCACGGGTCCAGCCGCTCCGCGGCATGTTGGATCCACCCGGACCAGGGCCCGAACCCGTGTCCCTGCACTGACAGGCGGATTCTCAACCACTGCGCCACCAGGGAAGCCCTCTCATGTACATTTTAGTAACTGGAACAATGGAACCCCAAGAAGAGGCAGGACTTTGAGGGGCTGAAATGGCTGTATCGCAAGGTCAGCCTTTCCTTCTCCCTCTAACCCTCAGAAGCCCAGGTGTTGTCTACTCCAGGAAGGGCACCCCGTCCCACCCCCAGCCCCAGGTCCTGACCCAGCAAAATCCACTCAGGCCCTTCCCTCCCCTGCTACTCGGGAGGCCTCCAGGCAATCTCAGCACGTCTAGAAAACCTCCCTGGATGGGCTTTTGTGCGGGCCAGTGTCACCGCCGTGGCTGGCCCACAGATCAACCCCAGTGCCCCTCTCCAGTGTCAGGAAAGTAGAAGGTCGTCTGAAGGCTCCTCAGCCTACATCTGTCCTTGGATTAAATCGGAGCACAGAGAGGGGGCTGGGAAGCCAGCAGGCTTGGCGGGTAGGGGCTCGAGAGAGAGGGGAAGGGTCCAAGTCGTGGTTGCCCTCCTTCCTGGAGGAGAGCTTCTGGGAGGTCAGGAGAGACTTGTCTGCTGGAATCCGGAGATTGCAGGCAGAACCAGGATCCCACCCTGCCCTGGGCGGGGTGGCCAGAGCACTCTTCCCTTGCCCGGAGGAATCTGGGAATGACCTGACTCTGCTGTAACCTGTGACCTCCTCCTGGCCTCCTTCTTAACAGGTTCTGCAGAGACAGACTAATCTCATCTCCTCCCGGAGTAGGAAATGAGAACTCTACATAGAGGTTAGGTGACTTTCCCAAGGTCACACAGCACGAGGTAGGGAGGTCGGTTCTAGAATCCAGGCTCCTGACGTGTGTTCTCAGGGAATTTAAAACCACCACATGAATCATTTCACAGTCAAGGAATACTGAGCCCTGCAGCCCTCCTAGAAGCTCACTGAGGGGAGGGGCATGTCTGTCTGTGTGTGTGCAGCCCGGGAGCCAGCAGCTGGGTGTTGGAGACCCCTCTTGCACACGCACAAATCAACCTAAAGCCTCCAGGCAGGGCCTCGTGTGGCACGGAGGTGCTCCGCTGCACAGCCCTCCGTGAGCTCACAGAGGTAGGGATGGGGGTCGGGGGGACCCTTGCACAGACCAGGTGAGCAGCGGAGCGGGCAGAGGGTAGATGAGCGGTCACTGGGGGCACCAGCTACAGGCTCCACCACACTAGAGAAAGAGCAGCTGTCGGGACACGGGGGCAGAGGGAGAGGGAAAGGACCCAGGGTCCAGGACAGGCAGGACCTCTCAGGCTGTATGCAGGCCTAGCTTCCCTGCCCCTTTGTCCCTCCTGCCCATTGCTGGGCGGGCACCCAGCTTTGCACCTTTAGAATTGTCTTTAGGGTAGTGACTATAGAGAGTAACAGGGGTCTGGAAGCGAGGAGCGGGGTGAAGGCTCTGCAGAGCAGCACCAAGGATTCGGGACTCAAGCCACCTCTGAACGGGGGCTTCTCCCCTGCCTGACCGGCCCCTCTCTGGGGCCTTTGAGCATCCAGCCCTCGCAGGCTGGCTCCCCTTCCACCTGAGTTAAGGGAGACTGGAGCTGGATAAGAATTCGAGGCCTGGGCCTTTGGGAAGTAGAAACCGCTGATCTAATTCACTGGGCTCTGAGGAATCTGGCAGGGCAAGAGGAAGGGGCTCCAGGGACCTGGCTGGCTGGCCCTGAGCTGTCTCCCCTACCCTGGAGCAGGGGTACACTCATTGTTAAAGCCCCGCAGTACACGCCAGCCATAACCGGCCTCTCCCGGAGCAGCACAGATAGTCTTTCCAGTTTGGAGCAAGGAGCCAGATGAAGAAACTGCCGGACCCAACACAGCCGGGCTCTGTCCGTGTAACAGATCCTTGGCTTGATGCCACAGCCCGTGTCCAAAGAGGCCTCATGTTCGCGGGTCCACCCAACACGCCAGGAAAATCTCTCTGCTCTTCAGTTGCAGTGTTCATGCAGCCTCCGTGCTTTCTCCAGTGATGCTGTCCTGTCTCTTGCGGCCGGCAGAGAGCCAACCTGGGCCTGGAGGCTCCCTGTGCCCCCCAGTCAGAGGCCTGCCTTCGGGTGGTGGTCTACAGCTCTCCCCAGAGTGTCTCAGGGTGCAAGCGCCTGAAGGAGCAGAAGCCAGGCCGCTTCCCTTTAGGGGTCCAAAGCACTACCTTCCCAGAGCTATTTTGTTTGCAGTTGTTTGTTGAGTGAATAAACGAATGAATGAGTCACAGAAGTTAACCCACCTGATTGCTAGATGGCGCCTTAAGAGTGATCATACTGGGCTTCCCTGGTGGCACAGTGGTTAAGAATCTGCCTGCCAGTGCAGGGGACACGGGTTTGAGCCGTGGTCCGGGAAGATCCCACATGCCGCGGAGCAACTAAGCACGTGCGTCACAACTACTGAGCCTGTGCTCTAGAGCCCACAAGCCACAACTACTGAGCCCGCGTGCCGCAATTACTGAAGCCCCCGCATTCTAGAGCCCGTGCTCTGCAACAAGAGAAGCCACCGCAATGATAAGCCCACGCACCGCAACGAAGAGTAGCCCCCGCTTGCCGCAACTAGAGAAAGCCCGTGCACAACAATGAAGATCTGACGCAGCCAAAAATAATTAATTAATTAATTTAAAAAAAAAAAAAGAGTGAGCATATCACATGCAGACAAGTTCGTGAGAGAAGAGCGAATGGGTGTGAAGCACAGACGGGGCTAGGGTGCCACCTGCCCTAGCACCTCACTGCCTCCATCAGGGCCTGGGGCCGGGCAGAGGTTCCTAGATGGAATCCATCCCCTCTCGTGGCCCCAGAGGGACCATGAGAGGCCTCCTCAGGACACTGAGATCTGGGCCAAGCCAGAGAGCCTGTTTTGGGGTGTCAGATCATGAGCCCCCTGAAACACTCAGTAGCCTACTTTCTAGGTTCTAACAGAAATGCCCAGAACCCCTGCTGCGGAGCTCAGCTCTGCCTGATTCTGATCTTGGCCTTGCCAGGCAAGGGCCCAGGACCTTGGGAAGGCCTGCCACCTGCGTGGGACCCTCAGCATCCTCCCTTAGCTGTCACCTCAAGGGAGGCTGCATTCGCTATGACTGAGGCTCCCCGGAGGCCTGGGGACTGCTCCAAGCTCTGAGCTGTAAGGGAAGGCCTGGGAACGACCCTGCTGCCTGCCTTGCGGGGCCTCCAAACCAGGCAGGCCGCAGTGAGGCCAGGCCTTCCTGCGGACACAGTGAGTGCAAGACAGGCCCTCCTCCTGGCGCTGGGCAGCAGGGAGCTCCTGAGACTGAGGCCAACCACGGGTCCAGAGGAGCCGTGCTGGGCTTTCAGAAAAACATGACTCTCTTCCTCAGTACGAGCAAATTTTGGAAAACTTTTAAACAAAGAAACCACGTGGGGAGAGTGGAAAAGGAAAAGAAGGGGAGGGCAGGAGAGGGCAACTTTTTTTCTGAGAACACTTACTTCTCTCTGAGTAGCCAAGCAAGGCCTAATCCCAGCAGTTTTGAGGCCAGATTCAATAAAAACTCTGTCTGCAGAGGCCTGAGCAAAGCCACAGAAAATAAATACTTCGTGGCTTGTCCGGTCTCCTGCCGCCTGGAGCCCCGTGGGCCGTTCTATTGACTCTCAGCCCAGTGGGATATGGACGAGTGTGGAATTCTCTCCCCAGCCAATCAACTTCCTCTCCCCAGTTAGGACCATTTAAAAATCATAAGTAGAGTTTCCGGTGTGGAAGGGGAAAAACAGAAGAGAGCATATTTTGGTTGAAGAAAGAAAAAAGAATTGCAGAAAGACCAATATTTTCGAACAGAGCCCAGAGCCATTGGACAGTCTTGTTTGTGTGAAACAATACTGGGGCGAGAGCCCTCCCTCAGCTCTCACACTCCCACCTCGCAGTCTGCTTGAGCAAATTCTCATCTCTGTGGGGTGGAGGCTGGGAGGAGCCCAGTGCCCTGGGGCCCCGGCCAGGGCCGTGGGCTTTGCGGGCTGAAGGGGCAACGGCAGCTCTGCAGGCCCCTCTGAGTGACAGTTAAGAAAGTCAAGGGCAAAAGAGAGTGCTGGGAAACCGAGACAGAAAAATACTCAGGGCCACGGCGAAGAGTTGAACCGAGGCTCGCCGGTCAGACTGGAACAGATTTTTATAAACGGAGGAAGTACAGAGTCTGATGCTGTGGGTCTTTTCCAGGGAGGGTAAGGTGTGCCTGATGGGTGGGTGGATGGTCCGAACAAACGGGAAGATGGCAGGAGAGCAGAGTTAAACCCACCCCGGGGCCTGGGGACAAAAATCCCCAACTTTTTACCAGGTTACAGGTCAAAGTGTGTGGACAGTCATCTTGGGGTGTGAAAAGTCCTAACTAACCCCAAAGTCAGGCCACAAGAATGTGACCTCTTTCCACTTCCTGCATTTCTTAGACCTTCCCTCAAAAGTGGGTGCCTGATAGGCTCCAGGGGGCCTGTGGGGTGGGGAGTGAATTCGCACTCTTCCCCTGCACCCCAAACTCTAGGAAGAAACAATGATGGGTTCTTGTCTTCCGAGGGAAGGACAAAGTAGAGGGCTGGAGGGCTCTGGGTCTGGGTTTTGTCTGGGGCAGCCTGAGCCTGAAGCGCCAGGTCCCCCTCTTTTATTTTTTTATTATTATTTTTTTTGGCGGTACGCGGGCCTCTCACTGTTGTGGCCTCTCCCGTTGCGGAGCACAGGCTCCAGACGCGCAGGCTCAGCGGCCATGGCTCACGGGCCCAGCCGCTCCGCGGCATGTGGGATCTTCCCGGACAAGGGCACGAACCCGTGTCCCCTGCATCGGCAGGCGGACTCTCTACCACTGCGCCACCAGGGAAGCCCCCCTCTTTTAGTGCTGCCACCTCTGAAGGTCTGGCGGGCCTGCTGGAGGGCCGTGGACTCAGCCTACAAATATATCTATCCCCTGACATGACATTCCACCCTCTGAGAGTGACTCTACTGAGGAACACCGTTCTCTCCAAGTTCTTATTTGAAAATGCAGGTAGTCTGGAGAAGGCTGATTCCGAGAATGTGCCTCTGACTGAGCTCCTTGGGGACAGGAGGATGGGATGGTCCTGGCCCAACTCCCAGGGGACTTTCGGTCGGCTGTTCCCCTTTCCGGTAGAACCAACTCTTCCCCAAAACTCTCCCCGATGGAACTCAAAGTCAGCATTTGGTGGCTCATCGTACGGAAGGAGACTCTCAAAGCCCATGGTTTGGGGAAGGGAGGAAGGAAGGAAGAAAAGGATGAGTAGAAGGTGCTGAGGACAGTCTTAGGCCTGGTCCCCACCTTCAGAGGGTAGTTGTGGGTAGTTTTAAGATAAGCTTTGCAAGCAGGAGCTACTACACCTCTTCAGTATCTGTATTTATGATGAGTGGCAACATCAACTAGTCAAATCCGAATATCTAAAATACCCCATAGGAACAGGATTTAAATAGAAAAGATTTCTGAGCAGCCCAACAGATGTCAAAAACCCATGTTCCAAAACACTAGATCTTTACTAGTTGGTGAGACCTTAGTCAAAACCTTTGAACCTTTACATACAATTGTTAACTGCCTGCGTGAGCTAGTGTCCAAACCAGTGCATGAGTAAAAGGTGAAAGGAGAGAAAAGTACTGTTAGAAGAAAAAAAGTGATCCAAACTCAGCTGTCTGGATTGTTTGGTCCAGGACAAGGGGCTCGCCTTCATAGCTGCTCTGAAGTCATGGCCCAAGGAAATAACAAGATTCACATAGGGGACCACAGTCACCAAGAAAAGAAAGCATTCCATTCTGCTCAGGGGAGGATGTGACCGATTTAAGAAAGAGTTCTATTAAACATTGAACACAGCTTTTTACAATGACCATAGCTCTAAATTTTAAAGGGATAACACTCGCTGAGCATCAGGTTTCTCCTCCAGCAGAGCTGGGAGTAGAAATTTTACTGCACGAAGCTCTGCTTCCAGCAAGCTCCCCGGAAGCACCCCTGGAAGCAAGAATAGGAAGGGGGTGCCTGCCCCTCAAGCCTACATCAGTGACCCATCAACACTCAGGCCCAGGCCCCGGGGCCTCTCAGCTCTCCCAACGTGGCTGGCGCAACAGTGGAAGTTCATCTTTCATTTAAATTTAAATAGCTACATGAGGCTAGCGGCTACCCTTTCCGGAAAGCACAGTTACCCTTAAGGGGCTCCACAGGGTCCCCTCAGGCCGCGCAGAGAAGCTGCTCACTGCCTTGTCCGCCTGGACTACCGCAGGCGTTCATTCATTACACATGCCACGGTTATTAAGCACCTGTTTTGTGCCCAGCAGAAAAAGCTTACCTGGTGAAATACTTAGGTGAGCTATCAGACCCTCCCTTCTTCTTTATTTTTCCTTCTTTTCATAAGCAAAGCCTGATTGCCTACTAAGTGTTCCGTGCTGCATAGCAATTGTTCTTCAATTACTGTGAGCACCAGAATCACAAGACTTGTTAAAAATGCAGAACTCCCCTCCGGACCCATTAGATCACCTGAATCTGCACCTCTGGGGGGCCGGGTCCTACATCTGAAGCTGCTTGTGAAGAATAAAAAACAATGGCAGGTGCTTTTCCGCCAAGAGTTTAGAATTTAGAAGGTGCAATGAAAACAAAACAAACACCAGAAAAAAACCAGGCCTGTAAACAGTGAGCTCTTTTTACAAACAGCTATTTCTCAAGGACTGTCTGCAAATAACCCAGAGAGGACTAACACCATAAGCCTTTTTTTTTTTTTTTTTTTTTTTTATGGTGATCTCTTAAAGGAATTTGTTGGGCAGATGTTTTTCCTACCCAGAAGGTGAATAACTGCCGGGGAAGATCTGGCCTTCAGTCCTGCCTGTGTGACCTTGACAGAAGCCTTACCCTCTCCCTGTCTGTCCCCTGTCACCAAGCTTCATGGAAATGTTGCAGGAAGGGGGACCCCTTCCAGGGCCCGAGAGTGGGCTGTTGCCTAACACTCGGAAATGAATTGTCCGAGGAGACACACGTGCTGGCAAAGCAAGAGATTTTATTGGGGAGGGGCGCCTGGGTGGAGAGCAGCAGGGTAACGGAACCCAGAGGACTGCTCTGCCACGTGGCTCGCAGTCTCCGCTTTTATGGGAATGGGGTTAGTTTCCAGGTTGTCTCTGGCCAATCGTTCTGACTCAGGGTCCTTCCTGGTGGCACACGCATCACTCAGCCAAGATGGATTCCAGCGACAAGGATTCTGGGAGGTTGGAAGGACACATGGATGGGCGCCTCCTCTCTCCTTTTGACCTTTCTCGAATTCTTCCGGTTGGCGGTAGCTTGTTAGTTCTGTGGTCCTTAAACAGGACCTCCTGTTTAAGAGAACTCATGCAAGTGGTTACCATGTTGCCTGGCCAGGGAGGGCGGTTTCAGTCAGTGTTTCCCCTAACAGAAACTTGAAGAACCTTGAGCCAGGAGGGGCTCTGACCTGCAGCGGGGGTGAGAAACCAGAGTCTCTCCACCCCGCCCCCAGAAAAGGACAGGTAGACCTTTCTGCACGTTGGGAAATTTTCAACTTCAGCTTGGAAAACATTATGTTCTTATTGTATTCTGGTTCAACTGGAACGAATTCAGAAAATGCATAGATGGGGTTCCAACTCAAACTGGTTCATTGGGTACTTTTTGAGTTAAAAAAAATGGATTTAAGTAATGAGTCAGTAAAAGAAAAAATCTGAGCTCAGGATTGAACATTTCAGGTGGAAGGCTTTCATTCATTGGTTCAGTTTAAGTCTCTTGTTGTTCAGATCAACTCAACAGCATTTATTTAGCACTTAGTTTCTTCCAGGAATGGGTGTGGGATAGTCTCATGGAAATTCTGCTCAGCTGGGGAAAGAGACAAGTAAACAGTCTCACTCCCCAGGAGCAAAACACCCAGGAACCCCAACAGGGAGTGACAAGTTCTGGGTGAGGCTGGCAGCGGAGGGGTGATGTTGTTTTGGGCACCGAACAGTGAGTGAGGAGGGGTTTCCCAGGCTGTGGTGATGAGAAAAGGAAACAGGAAGGTCACAGAAGCTGTGGGGTGCACGCAGCCACAGAAGAGGGGAAGGGGGCACTTTGGTCTGCAGGGGGGCCATGGGCTTGGAGAGGTGCCCAGAGCACACCACGGGGACTCCGTGCTGGGCCTCTGCACCTGACACTGTCCCCACCTGTGGTGTGGGAGCTCTGTCAGTGCCATAAATCCCCTGTGTGGAAAGAACATGTTGCATTTATCCAGTACGTATTTAACAGATTTCTTGAGATATAACTGACATACCATACAATTCGCTCAAAGTGTACAATCGGATGGGTTTTAGACTATTCACAGATACGTGCAACCATCCCCACTGTCAGTTTTAGAACATTTTCATCACCTCAGGAAGACCCTCCATATCCTTTAGCTATCACCCTCCAATCCCCCGACCCCAGACCCCCATCCCACCCCGGCCTAAGGAACCAAAACTGAGTCCCCTTGAAACCAAGTTTCTCTGCCAAGGTTATGATCCACCTCTCTTCCCGAAACATTATTCCTTTTTTTGTCCAACACCTGTTCCCCTCAAGATTGAGGAGTATGAAAGAAAAGGGGGGCATTGAAACCAAGTAGGACACTGGGGTGCCCTCCTGTGTACAAAAGCCTTTCCGTGTCCCCCATTTCTTGTTTGGAGGAAAAATGTTTCAGCCGCCGAGACCTTCCCAGAGTTCCAAAGGGCAGATTCAAACAGTTACTAATTAAGGGAGTGAGGGAATGCAGAAAGAAACAATAGTGCAGCATGGGGCCTGGTCTTGGTTCCTCCTGCGGGGATGTGCATAACAATGTGATAAAGATCTCTGAGATATTCTGCAGGAACTGAGGCCCCCACCCAGGTGGAGGTTGGTAACTTCAGGCTAAGCATAAGCACGTGGACCCCAGACTGGTTGGAACCAGAAGGCTGATGACTGAGATTCCTGGAACACTGCCCCGTTACCTCACCACCAACCAGTCAGAGGAAGGTCACACACCCTGCAGCCCTCCCCGCAAATCTTGCCTATTAAAACTCTTCCTCGAAAACCATCAGGGACTTTGGGCCCTTTGAGCCTGAGCCACCACGCTTTCCTTGCTTGTCCCTTGCAATAAACCTTTCTCCACTCCAAACTCCGGCGTTTCCGTTTGTTTGGCCTCACTGTGCGTCAGGCACACGCACTTGGGTTCAACAACATAGCCACTAACCTACTTTGTTTGTATAGATTTCCTTACTCCGAACATTTCAAATGAATGGAATCATACGTGACTTTTTACATCTGGCTTCTTTCATTTAGCATAATGTTTTCAAGGCCCATCCACGCTCTAGCATACATTAGTGCTTTACTCCTTTTTATGGCCAAATAATATTCCGTTGTATGGATATACCATATATTACTTATCCACTGGTCCTTTGATGGACATTCGGGTTGTTTCCACCCTTTGGCTGTAGTGAATAATGCTGCTGTAAACATTCCTTGTAGGAGTTGTAAACAAACTTGTAGGAGTTTCCATACAAGTCCTTCCTGTTATGACTCCCACGTTACAGATGAGGACATATGTTTTCATTTCTCATATACCTAGGAGTAGGATTGCTGGGTTGTAAGGTAGCTCCAATTGTTTGAGGAATGGCCAGAATGTTTGGTATTTATACATTTATTTTGAGGAGAAGGAAACGAACGAGGAGACGGCAGTGATCATGGAAATCTGCTCAGAGCCAACGTGAGCCCATGTTTGGGAAAAGGAGGCGTTCGGAAAGCAATCAGATCACCGTGAGTGCCACTGCCGTCTTCCAAGTGACAGTGCCAATGGGAGGAGACGGGCACAGGGCCAGCACATGTGGCCATCACCTAGTGACCGAGGGAACCTCCTTGTCACCGCCACACCCTCCAAAAACCAAGGCCCAGGCTGACTCTCCAAGAAAGTAGCACAGCAAACACATCTTCACCCAGCCGGGCATCTCTCCCTTCAGACACAGTTAAAGATAAAGATAAAGGTCTTTGAGGGCCTGTCCATGCTGGCACATTGGTTGAGCTCCTAACTACGTACCAGGGGCTGCTAAGCAAGTACACGTATTCTGTACACGCAGGGCTCACCATGTGTCAATCACTGCTCTAAACCCTTGCGTGACTGAAATGCTTTAAATCCATCCAACAACCCTGTTCTGGCTTCCTGTTCTGGCTCCCATGTTTCAGATGACACTGAGTCACGGGGGAGCTAGTTTTCCCAAGGTCGAACAGCGTAGTTCATGGTGATGAGGCTGGGATGTGAAGGCAGCCTGTGTGGCTCCAGTGCCCACCTCACCACATCGCCTCAACAGTTCTCTCACAAGGACAAGGTTGACACCCTCATTTCACAGAAAAGGACACTGAGGCTGAGCTGGATACCCTTTCCCAAGGCTGAAGACTCTAGCCCGGTCTCCAGCCCACGCCAAGGCCTCCCTTTATGGTGACAGGGGACAGAGCTCGGCATGCAGTGAGTCACAGTGATTAGAGTTACGGGCGTGCATCTCCTCTAAGAAGTTCTCCATGACAGCTCCCCCAGTTGGGGTTACAGGTGCCCCCTCTGGGTTCCCGCAGCTCCCACGGAGGCCTCTACCATGGCCCAGCTCGCTGTGTGTGACCATTGGCCTGCAGGTGGCCGACGCCCACTGACTGTGAGCTTGACTTCGTCCGCTCTGCACCTGCAGCACCGAGCCCAGGGCCTGGCCCAAGCAGGCACCGAACACGCATGTGGGCGCTAAACAGGTGAACCATGACAGCGAGGTCCGGGTAATGAGTGACAGAGGGGCTTGGGGAGGGAAGAGCTGAGGTGCACCTTGAGCCGGGTCCTGGAGGGGGGCACCCAGAGCAGCGGAGGGGTGGGGACCCCACATGGGACAGGGACTTCCAGTGGGGAGGGCTGGGGGGGTCCTAGGGCCCTGCGGTCTAACAGTCCAGAGAGCCTGCAGGTGGGGCGACTGCTGTGCTGCAAGGGGGGGCGGGGGAGGCCAGAGGCACAGCGAGCACAGACCGGGCCTTTGTGCAAAAGAGAAGGTGCCCTTCCTCCCTCGGGGGTGCCCAGCCCTGCCCAGGACCTTGGGAGCTGTCCGGACCCCTCATCTGGGCCCCTCGGGTAGGACACAAGCTGTGCACTGCATGTGAGGTTCTCCGGGGCTGCCTGGGCTGTATGCACAGGGTGGTGTGTGTGGTGTGCGTGTGTGTGTGTTTCTGATGTGTGTGAATTTGCACTGCAGTTTCTAAGTCTCCTCGGCTGGTTGGCCTCTGAACAATGAGGGGTGTGAGGGTCCTGCTTCCCAGAACCAGAGACGCAGGGTGTCTTTCAGAGGAGGTCACGGTGGCTTTCACCCTGTTCCCTGGGAACGGGGCTGACACGGATCCCGCGAGGTGCCGAGAACAGGCTGCTGGTCCCCGGTGGGCAGGCCACAAGCCTGCCTTCCTTCCCTCGGCTTATTCCTTAGTTGGTGAGGGGAAAGGTGTGGACAGAGGGAAAGGAGGAAAATGTTCCCAAGGGGGTCACGGGGCCTGGTCACCAAAGCTGTGGCTTAAAAGGAGACCCAGGAGGACAGACTGGGGGTCCACATAAGGAAGAATGTTTTGGAAACCAGAGATGCCAATAGTGGAGGAGGCGGCCTCATAAGGGACTGAGCCTTCTACCCCAGGACTGTTCCAGCAGAAGCTGAGGACCCCGTGGTGTCAGAGGATTCTCTCCTTTCTGGGACAGGGTGTGGATAAGGAAAACCCCACAGATCCCGTCCATCCTGAGGTCCTGAAAAGGCACCAGGGCCTCTCGGGATGCCTCCCAGGAACTGCTTTTGCTCTCAATCCCTGGAAATTACTTAATACTTCCTCACTCCCACCCTCCTCCCTGCAAATACTCCAGGCTGTCAGGGTGTGGAGGGGAATTTAGAGCCCACCCTCCCATTTCACAGGTGAGGACACTGAGGCCCTTACAGAAAAGGGACTTGCCGAGGTCACGGTGGTGCCAACATTCATGGGCGCGTGTTGAACCGGGCACCCAGCTGAGCACTTCCCGGCTTCTCATTACAACTCCTGAGGGAGCTGTCTCCATTCTACCCAGACTGAGAGAGGGTCATTTGCCCCAGGTCCCACCACTAGAAAGAGGAGGGGCCGCATTCTAACAGGGTCCCCTCTGCTTCCAAAACCCTTGCAGATGACCCTGAACCTCAAACCTCGGTGTCCCACACACAGCTATAAAATCAGGTAAGTCCGCTGAGAAATGTAGATGGTCTCTCTCAGTGATGTCTGCCGGGATTAGTCTAGTGAGGCTGGGTGAATCATTTTATCTCTTTGAGCTTGTTTCCTTCTTTGTAACATGGGGGTAATAACAGTAACACTAATATTCAGGACTTCTACAATTTCAGTAAATAACATAAGCAAAGGCTTCTTTTTGGAGCCCTCAACAAATAACATTACTCCTTCCTCAATCCCTTTCCATAGCCAAAGCTTTATGGGTATAATGTTTTAAGTTATTTCTTTCAATGCATTTTCAAATGTTAAGAATGATGCCAAAGGCTGATTAGCCATAAGGCTGACAAAGCTCCCGGACTCCTGAGACTAATGGCCTCAATTCACTGAGGTATAATCTACATACAATCATATGCACCCATTTTAGAGTTTGGTGAGTTTTGATAGCTATATACACTCATGTAACCGCTTTGATAAAGATATGGGACATTTCCGTCATCCCAGAGTTGCCCTGTCCCCATCCCAGTCACCTCCCTCTGTCCCAGCCCCTGACAGCCAACGGTGGTCTACGGCTTAGATTTGCCGTTTCCAGCCTTTGTACAAGGGGGTCAAACAGTATGTACTCTTTTGTGTCTGGCTTAGATTCATCCACTGTTTCTTGCGTCAGTAATTTGATCCATTTTATTCCTACACAAGGATCTAACAAGTAAGCCGGTTGCTTCAAGGTGGCTCCTCTGACAGGCTGCGCTCAAGAACTGGCCAGTCTCCTGCTCAACTGTATCTTCGGTGTGAACCACGCAGGGCCTGGCCCTTAGTAGGCGCTGAAGTTCGTAGCGAGGAGATTAATTAAACATGCAACATTTGTGAGAAGCCTAATCCGCCAGGACCGAGGTGGTGAGTCACTTCATTGCTTTTCAGGCAACTCCACCAGAGTGGAGAAGAAGTGAGAAGGTAAACTCTAATATGATGAAGTGGAAAGGAAGGTTTCAAATAAAGAGCTGAAGCCGGCCTGGGAATAGTCCCTGTGTCCAATTACCCAGCCCAGCTCGGCCTTCCCCGCCCCCGACCCCACCAGGGATAATTAAAACCTCGTCGCCTCTGTCGCTTCCCCAGGGAGGCGGCGATGCTCCCGGAGTGAATGCGCTCTGAGGAATGAATAACGACACAGTGGCCTTCTTGTTCGGCGGCCGGGGAAACTGAGGCCAGAGGGCGGGAGGGAGGCCGCCGGGTGACTGGAGTCTGGGTCACCGCGTGAGTCAGCGGCGCAGACAGGCAAGACTGCTGTCATTAAGGTTTACAGGTCCACCGCCGCCACCGCGGCTGTACGGCCCGCGCCCCGCCCGCCCGAGTCCCCGCCGCGGGCACGCCTTCCCGCGCCCCACTCAGGCCACCACGCCTCGGCGCCTGGCGAGGGCGCCCCAACTTCCCCCAGCGGCGCACAGGGCGCAGCCGCGGGAGCTCGGCCGCCCGCGGGGGTGGGAGGGGGGGGCGCGAGCCCTCTCGGCCCCGCCCCGCGCCGGCCCCGCCCCGCGCCGCTGCGCCTCCGCCTCCGCCTCCGCCTCTTCTCCGGCTCCCCCCGGGCCCGCCCGTCCGCCCGCTGGCAGCACGCTGCTTCGGGTCGAGCCCGGCGGCTGCAACCTGAGCCCTGGGGTGGCCCCCGCCCCCGCCCCGGCTTCTACCTGCGCCACCCGCGCGGCGCCCCGGGAGGCGGCGCGGGCGCTCGGAGCGCGGCGCCGGGCTGACGGCGCACGGCCGGGCCCCGGTCTCCGCCCGGCGCCTTCGCTGCAGGCGCGTTCTCGCCGCCCCGCTCCCCCTCCCCCTTCCCCAGCCGCCTCCCCTTCACCAGCCTCCTCCCTCCCCTCCCCAGCCGCCCCCATCCCCCTTCCCAGCCGCCGGCCCCCCTCCTCAGCCGCCCCCCAACTCAGTCTCTCGGGCGCTCGCCGAGCTAGTCCTCCCGGATCCCCAGGCCTCGCGCCGCCGCCGCCTCCACCACCACCACCACCACTCGGCTGAGTCACGGGTGACTCGGGCCTTGGACCCTCGCAGCCCGGAAGGGGAATGGAAGTCCCCGGGATGTTCCCTGCAGCTATTTTAGAGGTGCAGCGAACATCTCCCCCAGTCCTACAAGAGAATCCCCCCTCACCCCAGCCTTGGTGGCTCCGCCTCCTTTGAACCCCGCTGTGAATGATGTTCCCCCTCCTTATATTCTCCCCCTACCCTGGGCACCGTCTTTTTTTATTTTTCTATTCTTTTTCTGGGGGGCCCGTCTTTTAACCCGGCTTCCTTGCCAGCCACGGCAACGGCGGCACCCCGGTGCCACTGACCCGTTCCTTAACTCCTCCCCAGATGCCTGGTCTCTTATGGGAGCTGGGGGAGGTGGGGAGAGGGGAGGATGCAGTTACGGAAGGGACCCGGCCATGGGCCTGTGTCCAGCGGGTGGGAACCGCGAGCATGGTGGGGCCGGGGTCAGGCGGAACCAGCACCCTGCTTAACCTGAGGGGTGTGGACCTGAATGCGTCCTTAAGTGTTTAAAAATTGTCTGGCCGTATAGAGAAGAACACTGGAACCTTTAAGTCCTCATCCTCTCGTCTGAGTCCAGAGTGAAACTCTAAACATACTTATTAAGAAACTGTTGCTGTATTTTGACTGGTTTACATAAATTTTCCGTTAAGGGGCGGGGTGGGGGGAGATGATGGTGGGCTTGTGGAATCCTGAAAATAACTTTTAATGGAGCGAAGCCTTCCATTATGGGAAGCGCCTGGACGCGAGAGGCGTCTGGAGGCCTAGGTTCCTGTCACAGCCCTGCCACCAACTGGCTGAGTGACTGGGTCACCTCGCTGCCCCTCCCGGCCAGTGTTAGGAAAGTGGACTCGGTGTGTAAGGCCAACGCCCCTCACCCGGATTGGAGCGATTGGAGGAGCTGTCTATACCGTTAAGAGACAGAGCAGGTGGGTTTTCCTTTCTTAAAATGCTCTGCTACTATAGAGAGGCAAAGTGGAGATGAGGTTAAGAATAAAAAAGGTGAAAGTTTGCTTTCTGAATGGTGCGCTCTTTTCCTAACTCCAGTTATATTTATCACTCAGTCAAGGTCAAGGTAACCTTCAAGGGTCTGTGCAGTTCCATTAATTATATACTACCCTGCCTCTATGGGGAAACCTCCCCTGAGAACTATTTCCCACATGGCTTCAGAACCTTCAGACATTTGTACAAAGTCCCCCAAAGGGGCATTCTGGGAGGGGCACCAAGGTCCTGAAAGGAGGGACTTTTGCTAGATGGAGAGAAGAATGAAGGTGGACAGGTGATGTCACCTTGATGTGTCACATTTCGGGTGAAGCTTTAGTGCCACGAAGCTTTACTACCTGGTCATGTGCTCTGGGAACCTGTCTGACTCCTTTTCCCCTCCCCTCTGCTCTGCTCTGCGGGGGTGGGAGGTGGTGGTGAGAGTGGGAGAGAGCCCATGTTCATTCTGTGCTAAGGCAAGCAAGTGTCAGGGACGCCTTCCACAGCACCCCCCCACCCCCCGCCAGCTGCAAACATGCGCAGTATCACTTTTGTGATGGGCCAGATGCGGCATTGGGAGAAAAGCAAAGGGTTTAATTTTAAATGATGGAATGGTGAGAAGAATGAAAGAGAAGGTGATTAGTGCTCAACCTTGAAAAAAGGTACGGGAACGCTTACTTTAAAAGGTTTTCATTGGTCCTGTTCTGAAGAACTCCTCCCGTGCTAAAATCCCGGGCCAGCTCAGACCTGCAGTTCTGGGTTGCCCAAGCGCCTCCCGGTTTTTTCTCTTTGAACACCAGCTCTCTGAGCAAAGGCCTCTTTTGCCCTCCCTGTGGTGCCCTCTCCCTTTTCTTTTGTGTGTGTGTGTGTGTGTGTGTGGTGCATGTGTGTATGTCTAGCTGGCTCCTATCTTTACATAGCAGTTTTCCAGGCTGGCAGTTCGGAGGCCTTGCAGGAGGAGAACCTCTCTAATTTATGCTCCTAGCTCTGCATCCTGACTTACTTGGGGCAGGTCTACATCACAGTCTCAGTCAAGTGAGTGAAGAAAGTGGCTTCAAGCAAACTGAAAACCATTTGGGAGAAGAGACGGTAGGCATACAGGTTGAGCACATACTCGAACCATAGCAACAAACCAAAATCAGGGGAAAAACCCGCAAAACATCAAACTAGATTTAAAGTTGTTTGCAAATGGCTGGTTTGTGCCACATAATAAGGCTGGGCTATTTCCCGCCATGAGGACTGCTTGCATCTTGAGGGGAAAAGATGGGTCAAAACTGGCCAATCTGCTCTTTGAACATACAACTGATTCTAAGGCTGGGGCAGGAAATACTCAAATAAGTCTAGAGAATCCTGTAGTGCCAGAAAGCAGGAAAGTACCGAAAGATCAAAAGGATGGTGCGTGCAGAAGGGACGCAGGAGCCCCAACCTGAAAGAGCTCCTGATGGCCAAGGCTGAAACAGTTCAAACAAAAGAATAGATACATCATATTGGATTTTAATCCCCAGTGTAAAATAAATACACTTTATGAATGAATCCATACTGATGAATGAATGAATGAATCCATACTGTGAATGAATCCATACTGATACAAGAAATGATGGATTGATTGATTGACTGAATGAATAAATAAATAAATGAGAGAGAAGAGTCAAATCTCCCACACAGATAACTCCAAATAATTTATGTAGATATTCTTCCCTCCAAGAAGTGGAGTTAATCCCCTTCCCCTTGAGTGTGAGCTGCACTTAGTGACTCACTGCTAAGGTTACAGTGTGGAAAGGTAGGAGAGAGTTACTTTGCAGTGCAGAAACCTGGCAGACGCAACCTCAGCCGGGTGATCAAGGTCAGCATCATCAGGGATAAGTTATGTCAATAGCGTGTACTCCTGATTTGATGTGAGAACAGCACTTCACCTCTGTAGTCTTCCTCTCCAAAACCCATAACCATGAGAAAAACATCAGACACACCCAACTGAGGGGCATTCTACAAAATACCTGACTGGTACTCCTCAAAACTGTCAAGGACATCAAAAACAAGGAAAAGCTGAGAAATTGTCACAGTCCAGAAGAGCCTAGGGAGACAAGGATTAAATGTAATGTGGTATCCTGGATGGTTCCCCGGAGGGAAAAAGGGCATTAGGGAAAAACTGTGGAATCAGGATAAAGTATGAGATTGAGTTGATAGTAATATACAAATGCAGTTTCTGACTTGTGACAAAATGGTACCATAGTAATGTAAGATATTAACAATAGGGGAAATTGAGTGCAGGATATATGGGAACTGTCTGCACTGTCTTTGCAACTTCTCTATAATGTAAAACTATTCTAAAAGGAAAAGATTTTTTTTCTTTTGTCTAAAGCTAGTCTGGGGACTTCCCTGGTGACACAGTAGTTAAGAATCCGCCTGCTAATGCAGGGGACACGGGTTCGAGCCCTGGTCCAGGAAGATCCCACATGCCGTGGAGGAGCTAAGCCCGTGCGCCACAACTACTGAGCCTGCGCTCTAGACCCATGAGCCACAACTACTGAAGCCTGCGCGCCTAGAGCCCATGCTCCGCAATAAGAGAAGCCACCGTACTGAGAAGCCCGCGCACTGCAACGAAGAGTAGCCCCCGCTCGCCACAACTAGAGAAAGCCTGCACACAGCAACGAAGACCCAAAGCAGCCAAAATAAAAAATAAAAAAAAATAAAGCTAGTCTGGCTTGGGTCTTAGAATCACAGGATTTAGGTGATTCTAAGAAGGGGAAAGGACTAGCAAAGGAGCCCCAGGGACCCTGAGAGAGACTGCTGAGACTCATTGGTGAGTTGATCAGGCAGAGTAAAATACTTTGGTTTTTAAATCGCTTCATGGTCCATATAGAGTGAACTTAAAGCCGCTTGCAGGTTGCCCAAATCAAAAACAATGCCATCTCCAAATTCCTCTACATGTGAACTTAAAGTTTCAGTTGCTTATAAAGAAAGTGCTTTTAAAAATGTGGTGATCCCTTTTATAGAAAGTTCAAAAGCAGGCAAAAATAATCCCAGGTGTGAGGAGTCAGGAAAATGGTTAGTTACCCTTGTTGGGGGTGGCAACTGGGAGGGAATGAGGAGGGGAGTTTCTAGGTACCAGTGATGTTCTTGTTTTTGACCCGGGAGCTGGTTATATGGGTGTGTTCAGTTTGTGAAAATTCATCAAGCTGTATGTTTATGATCTGTGCACTTTTCCGTACGTAAGTTATATGTCAAGAAAAAGTTTATAAATCATAAAATAAGTTGATTTTAAGCATTAAGCTTTAATGCTGGGAGAAACCAACATCCCTCTCTCCTCCTTCCAGGAAGCACAATCTAGAAAGTCAAATAGTTTGCCTAAGGGCAGATGCAGCAGGCCCTCCCAGAGCCCTGATGTGTGGGTCCCTGCTAACCAGGGCTTTCGTGCTGGATGGCTCTGTGGAGCAGCAAGAACTCTTTAACCAGAGCACAGGGCTGGGTACAAGCGCATCTTCGGGGAGGGCACTGCAATGAGGGGCAGCACCAGCACCAACCTGGGTGACTTTGATCAAACTTTTATTCATCTGTGCCTCAGTTTACCCACTGTTAAAGAGGATCTTGACTACTGCATGTGTAGATCAGCCAAAATTGTTGCCCCGTCATTAAGTTAGACTAGTCGTGGTCTGTCAGCATCCTCAGATCCCACTGCATGCTTAGATCCCTGGAATTTTGTGCCTGGAAAATAGGGGCGTGGCAGAAATGCTGGTGACAGTAGCTCTGGCTCAGGGTGACTAAGGGGAGAGAAGCTGACCAGAGCTGAAAGGATGGAGTCTTCCCAGGACTCTGTCTTGAACTAGAATGACCTCAAAGGGTCATTCAGAGAATGGACGAGTAGTCCAGCATAGAGGTCGCTGAGCCCCATAGGGGTAAAATGACTTGCCCAAGGTCACCTGGCTGATGGGCTCCCTGAAAGTTCCTCGCTCAGTACTGTCCATGAACTATCTGGACTAAACAGGCTGCTGCTGTGACCATGAATTTTGTTTCCTTAAATAAAGTTTTTGTCCACAATTTCTTTCATTAAATAAAATATAGAAAACATAGAAAAGTGAAAAGCATAACACAACCAGAATTTACTTGTTCCAGCATTTTAAAATGCAACTGTCTGGAAGTTTTTTTTTTTTGGATTCTGTGTTCTTTTTTTTTTTTTTAACATCTTTATTGGAGTATAATTGCTTTACAATGATGTGTTAAGTTTCTGCTTTATAACAAAGTGAATCAGCTATACATATACATATATCCCCATATCTCCTCCCTCTTGCGTCTCCCTCCCTGGAACGTTTTACATTGCAAAAGAACACCTATTGTGACATAACGTTTTTGTAGTTTATTGATTGATTGATTTTTGGCTGCATTGGGTCTTCGATGCTGCACATGCGCTTTTCTCTAGCTGCGGTGAGCCGGGGCTACTCTTCGTTTCTGTGCATGGGCTCCTCATTGCATTGGCTTCTCTTGTTGCAGACCATGGGCTCTAGGCGCGCGGACTTCAGTAGTTGTGGCACGTGGGCTCAGTGGTTGTGGCTGGCAGGCTCTAGAGCACAGACTCAGTAGTTGCGGCGCTCGGGCTTACTTGCTCAGCTGCATGTGGGATCTTCCCGGACCCGGAAGGGCTCGAACCCGTGTCCCCTGCATTGGCAGGCGGATTCTTAACCACTGCGCCACCAGAAAAGTCCCTGTAGTTTTTTAATATTTAATTTTTGTGGCTAAGTTAAGCAGGAGAATGGGAGCTCTTGGTTTACACTGTTGGGAGTTAAATGCGTCTTCTGAAAGAGGAGGAATGGAGGACATGGCCAACCTGCCTTATGCCCAGGAAATCCCATGGAGGCCTTTGGAGGGGTTTCTCCGGAAGAATTATACCAGCAAACATCAAACTCACTAGTGCTTTAAGAACTGGGTTCAGGCTATATTTAAAACAGATAACCAACGAGGACTTACTGTATAGCACAGGGAACTCTGCTCAATATTCTGAAATAACGTAAATGGGAAAAGAACTTGAAAAAGAATTGGTACATGTATATGTATAACTGTATCACTTTGCCTTACACCTGAAATGAACACAACATTGTTAGATTGTTAATCAACTATACTCCAATATAAAATAAAAATTAAAAAAAGAGAACTGGGTTCAGCTTTAAGGTTGTCTTTTTTTTTTTCACTTTTCTGTTTTTTTGTTTTGTTTTTTTTTTTTGGCCACAGGGCACCACTTGCAAGATCTTAGTTCCCTGACCAGGGATGGAACCCGGGCCCCCAGCAGTGGAAGCACGGAGTCCTAACGAGTGGCCCGCCAGGGAATTCCCTGCGTTTTATTTTAGAGCGTTGTGGATTCATCTGCAGTTGCAAGAAATACTACGGAGAGATCTTGTATGTATACCTTTTGTCCAATCTCCCCCAGTATTGACATCTTGCACTAAGATTGTCTTTTGATGTGATCTGAAGGAGTTTAGGAGGCTTAGTGGAAGATCATCTAGAGAAATCCTCCTCTTTTAGTGATAAGAAAACTGAGGTCTGGGGTGGCCAAGTGACTTACCCAGGCTCACACCTGGGAATGGCAGGGTCTGGACCTTCCTTCTCTGGGCCTCCATGGCTCCATCCACAAGGGATTTCATTTTTTGTTTCCCAAGATACCTGGGATTAGGTTGGTTTGGCAGGTAGAGGTAGACTCCCTCTTGATCTCCCCTCCAGACCCCCACCCCAACTGGTGAAGCAGCAAAGGCCTATTTCTCACTCAGGTTCCACGCCTACTGTGCGTTGTCTCAGGCTCCGCTCCCCGAGGTCCCCACTGGGGGCGGTTTCACGTCTGTGTGCGCATGATCACCAAAGGCAGGAAAAAGGAACACGGTGATTGCACCCGTCTCTTCCACTCACATTTCATTGTCACGTCATGTGGCTACACCTAACTTTAGCAGGCCGGGAAGTGCGTTTCTGTCTTTTGCCTGTAAATGGAACCAGAAATTATTGTTGAGCAGCATTAAGGAACACCCCAGTCACCCTCACTCCAACAGGAGAGATAGGACCTTCTGCGTCAGGCACTGGCAAGCTTCTTTCTTTGTATGATTAGAGTGCTGGTTTTCGGATTTCACCTTTCCCATGGTGTTGCCTTCTTCTTTAGCAGATTCCCAGAGCAGGTAGGCTCCCGACAGTGGGTCCTACAGCCTTATCTCTCCAGGCAGGGAAGAGATCTTGGGAAGCATGCCTGCACCCCCAAGTCAACGAGCTCTGGAAGCTCCTTTGGGAAAAGCTAATGTAATCCGAGGTTGTGATAATAAAAGGGAGATGATAGTTCTGGTGTATTACGGCGCTAATTGGAGAACTTCATTCATTCATTCATTCATTCACTCAACATTCATGAGTAGGACATTCCAGACCCAAAATGCTGTGATCGCAGTACCAAGTTTAAACAGGAATGTTGACCAGTTGAGGGCCCCCAGAGCAGGGTGACCACGATGGTGAGGAAATCCTGTTCTGGGCCAGAACAGGGCATGTTTAGTTCCTAGGAAAGGAGGTAAAGGAAGACATAGTAAAAATCTTCAAGGAGAGGCTGGTTGGTAGAAGTAGGTTACATTTGTTACGTGGCTGCTGAAGGTAGGAGTTGGATCGATGGCAGGAAGTTATAAGCAGGCAAACCAGTTCAGTTTGGAGTCAACCTTTTAACTAGAAATTTCAGTAACAGAAGAACAGGTTTCCTTGAAAGCAGGGAATTCACAGTCAGTGAAAGCCTTCAAACAGCCTGGATGATCTGATCTCCTATTGATCATTTCTAATGTTCTTCCTAATCCTGAGTCTATAGTTCCTGAGAAATTATAGGAAAGAGACTTTCCAGTATCTCTTATTTCAGGATCTAAAGTTTCGTCTTTAACTACAAATGAAGTCATCTACCTCTTAGATAAGGGCTCTTTTTCATATATGAGTCAATTTAAATACTAGTAACAATGATGATTGTTATTTTACAGGTAACACAGAGCCATGTGTCAGGAATTTTTCTAACTGCCTTACATATACTAATAAAAGTATTAATTTATTTAATTCTCAGAACAATCCTACAGCCAATTATCCTCCCCATTTCACAGATGTGAATACTGAGGCACCTTGCTAGTAAAGGGCAGAGCCAAGATTTGAATCCAGGTAGTTTGGCTCCAGAGTTTGTGCTTCTAACCACTACCTCTCATGCCACCCTTTTTGACAGCTGAGGAAATGGTACCCGATGGGATTTAGTGATGTGTTCACAGTCACGGGGCTAGGTGAGTGGTGCCATGTAGATCTGGCTGGAACCCCAATGTGCTCAGTGTGGAAAGTTTTTATCACCTATGACCCACATATCTGATTAGGGTCCTGGACAATGTATTGCATTGAATGAGACGACTCTTCCT
This sequence comes from Globicephala melas, assembly GCF_963455315.2. Classification (NCBI taxonomy): domain Eukaryota; kingdom Metazoa; phylum Chordata; class Mammalia; order Artiodactyla; family Delphinidae; genus Globicephala; species Globicephala melas. The sequence continues at coordinate 5,617,889 of NC_083326.1, read as the reverse complement.
TGAAGACTGAAGCTCATGCCCCAGATCTCCTAGCAAGTTGAAAACAAAGCTGTGGTAATCCGAATGCTTTGCTAACATGGTGAGGTGCTTATCTGTCCTCATTTCCCAGGATCTGAAATACTTCCCCCACTTCCTCCCTGTCTATATATATCCTACGGTCGAAGACCCAGTTATTGGCCATGAAACTTCCCGAATCCCAAGCTCTGCCAGTGCTTAACTTCTCCTCACCTTCCTCTCAGGACATGCCCTCTCACCTAACCTGTAAGAGCAAGTTCATGGTAGTTTGGGCCAGCAAAGATTTGAGTATTTCTATGTTGGCTAAATTTATCAATCTTTTAAGGTTGGATTTAGAAAAACTTTCCCTACTGTGAAATTTTAAAAGAATTTCCTCTTGTGTTCCTCTAATATTATTATGGCTTTAGTTTTTATGTTGAAATTTTTGATCCATCTGGAATTTCCTTTACTGTATGAAATGAATAACCGGTATTTTTTTTTCCCAAGTCCCCATTGAGTTGTCCCAATGTTATTTATTGGATATCCATTTTCTTTCAGCTGATTTGAAGAACCATTTTTATATTTAACTAAATTCCGTATTTATATTTGAAATCATTCAGAGTATGTTCTCTGAAATTAAGATGCAAAAAGAGAGCTAGAAAATCCCCCAAATGTTTGGAAACTAGGCAACACACTTCTAAAATAACCTATGGGTCAAATGGAAAGTAGAAAATATTTTTAACTGAACGATAATTAAAATATATCAAAACTTATGGGCTATAGCTAAAATTATACTGAAAGAAATGTATAGTTTTATGCATATGTTATAAAAGAAGGAAGGCTGAAAAAAATCAATGATCTAAGTATCTATTTCAATTAGTTAGGGGAAAAAAGCACATGTTAAGCCCAAAGGAAAAAGGCTAACGGAACCCAGAACCCAGAAATTAACAAAATAGAAAATAGACATATAATATACAAAATTTTCAAAGCCATAAGTTGATTCTTTGTAAAAAAAAAAAGTATTTAAACCTATGTCTGACCTCTCCGTTCTGTTGCATGGATCTCTCTATGCATGCATAGATCAGTAAAAACTCTCTCTATGCATGCATGCATCAGTAAAAACTATTTTAATAACTAAAGCTTTAGAGTGTCTTCTTTTTTTTTTTTTTTTTTTTTTGCGGTACGCGGGCCACTCACTGTTGTGGCCTCTCCCGTTGCGGAGCACAGGCTCCCGACGTGCAGGCTCAGCGGCCATAGCTCACAGGCCCAGCTGCTTCGTGGCATGTGGGATCTTCCCGGACCGGGGCACAAACCCGTGTCCCCTAGCATCGGCAGGCGGACTCTCAACCACTGCACCACCAGGGAAGCCCAAGGGTATGTCTTTTCATTCATTCAAGTCTTCCTTAGTGTTTGAAAAATGCCTTCATTTAGATCATGCATTATTTTTGGAATAATTTCCCTAAGTATTTTATTTTTTTGGTTTGCATTGAAAATGGGAGCTTTTCTTTCTTTTTTTTTTTAAACATCTTTATTGGAATATAATTGCTTTACAATTTTTTGTAAGTTTCTGATGTATAACAAAGTGAATCAGCGATATGTATACATGTATCTCCATATCCCCTCCCTCTTGCAACTCCCTCCCACCCTCCCTATCCCACCCCTCTAGGTGGTCACACAGCACTGAGCTGATCATGGGAGCTTTTCTTCAATTATATTTTGTCCTTTCAGTTGGGCAACTTCTAATACCTCTGTTTAACATATAACGAAGATTGTATTTTGGACATTTCAGCTAAACCCATGTGAATCATATCCTCTTCAAACATGACATACACATCTGACCTTATGTTTCTTTCGTACTTCTGACATATAATCTTTAGGCAACTGCTGTGTATATCCCCAAAGTTTCAAGAAAACTGCTACAGACACCCCAAAGCACTGTAAAGTATTTTGGACCACAGTTACCTAATCACAAATATTTATCACAGGTGTCTCCATTGTGCCCTAGGTATTTTGCAGACAATGTACATTACAGGTCTGATTCATCCTCAGGAGAGCTTATTGGAAGCATTCCCCATGGAACACTGCCTGTGCCACCCACTTCCTGAGGGTACCCAGATCCATAGGGGATCTGGAGACACATCTGCAAGCTCTACAGTCTTTTTAATAATGATTTATCATTTTTCTGATATAAAATTAATACATACTCATCATAGAACACTAGGAAACATGAAGGAGAACATAAAAATCATAAAAATATAATATATCCCTATATATAATCTCTAATCCCTACCACCCAGAGATAACCAATGGTTTGTTTCCTTATGACCTTTCTTCCTTATGCATATACTGGTATACATATGCCAAGATTGAGATCACTCTGGGCAGATGGTTTTGAATCCTGTTTCTCATGAATGTTTTGCCATGTCATTATATATTCTTCAAAAGCAAACTTTTTATTGGTGGCATGGTGTTTCCTAGCACAGATACTTTATAATCTATTTACTCACTCTATTATTTCACCTTTGGATTGCTTCCAGTTTTTCCAAAATAAGACTTAAGTCAAAGATGATACAAACATCTTTGCCCTCTTCTCTGATTATGTCCTTTGAATACATTCCTAGATGAATTACTGGGTCAGAAATGGAAACATTTTTTAAAACTTGTGGTAAAACATACAAAACATAAAATTTACAATTTAAACCATTTTTAAATGTACTCTTCAGTGGCCTTAAGTACATTCACATTGTTGTGCAACCATCACCACTGTCCATCTCCAGAACTTTTTTCATCTTGCAAAATTGAAACTCCATCCGCATTAAACACTAGCTCCACATGCCCCCCTCCCCCAGCCCCTGGTAATCTCTATTTTACTTTCAGTCTCTATGAATCTGACTACTCTAGATACCTCATGTAAGTGAAATCATACAGTATTTGTCCTTTTGTGACGATTTTATCTCACTTAGCATGTCTTCGAGATTCATCCATGTTGTAGCATGTGTCAGAACTTCCTTTTCAAGGCTGAATAATATTCCATTGTATATACCACATTTTGTTTATCCAGAGGAACTTTTTTTTTTTTTTTTTTTGTGGTATGCGGGCCTCTCACTGTTGTGTCCTCTCCCGCTGCGGAGCACAGGCTCCAGACGCACAGGCTCAGTGGCCATGGCTCACGGGCCTAGCTACTCCACGGCATGTGGGATCTTCCCGGGCCGGGGCACGAACCCGTGTCCCCTGCATCGGCAGGTGGACTCTCAACCACTGCGCCACCAGGGAAGCCCCAGAGGGACATTTTGTCTTGATCAAATTGTCTGCTACTTTCCAGAAAGATCACACCAATTTATGCTAGGAATGCACGAAATTATGATTCTAAAGTTTACGCACTTAACACTGTATTGTAGTAACCATGGTCTAATTTACTCACATCATGCCTGCATAGGGTTTTCCCCATTTGCCGATATGCAACCCCAAGTTATTGCAAAGGGACCCCCAAAGGAGTCCCTTCCTTCCTAGTGTTTGTGTGTGTGTGCATGTGTGTGTGTGACACACGTATACATACATATAGCTGGAGATGAATGTATTTAGCATTTATCAAAGAGTAAAAGAGTTCGTCTACAGTTTGGATCAGAGCCTCGGAATCTAAACTCATGCCATATGGCATTTGTCAGATTTTGACCTCCCAGAGTTCCATTCTTTTAAATCTCATTCAATTTTTGTGCCTTCCAAGAAAGGCACCAAAGATTTTATTTGGGAGGAGACATCTGGCGTTCGTATGGCATATTAAACTTTTCAAAGGGCGTCACATACGGGATCTCACCTGGTTTCTACAACATCCTCAGCCCCAGGAGGCAAGCAGGGTGATATTGTTAATCACATTTGTGTAGACACAGGTTCAGAAAAGTGATGCTATCTGCTGCAACTTACACAGCCTGTTTGGAACTCAAGTTCCCATCTCCAGATTCCTGTACTGCCTCTGTCCTCTCATTAATTCCCAGCTCACTCTTGGTGTTGCTGGAGTGTGCTGTTCCTTCACTTGGCATGTCAACGTTCCTAGGTTGTCCAGGAATGTACTTTCTTGGAGAGGAAAGGGAATAGATATTTTAGCCACACACAACACAGTGTGCTTGCCAGGTACCTAATAGGGACACTCAATAAATATTAATTAAAGAATGCAGCCACATTGGCTTTCATGCCGACCAGATCCTTTAAAGTGTCAAGAATATTCCATGAGGGATTGAGTGTTGGGCTGGAAGGCTGTGTGGAGGCAGAGAGGATAGTGATACCCTGGACAAAGGGAGCATATTCTCTTGGAAGAGGAAAATACCCCCTGGGGGCCCCTGTCCATCACCTGGAGAGAAGGAGGAAGGGAACTCACATTTGTTCAGAGCCTTCTGGGACCTGTATTTTCCTAGCTGGGTGGGATTTACTCTATTCCTCCTCTACCTCTATGTCTGTCGCAAGCCAGTGTGAGATGCTGGGAGACAGCTGGCTGGGGTTAAGGACGAATGTAACTTGTGGGGTGTGGAGGGGGATGGATAGGTGAGAAATGGAATGGGTGTGCCTCCCTCCTCTGGCATCCTGAGGGATGTGGGTGCCTGCTAAGTGTCTCTGGCTTGACAGGGAACCAGCAGAAGTCTATTTAGATCAGCAGTTCTGGGCACAGAGGTAATTGTTGGAGCCTCTCCCCTGGTCTGAGCCCACGGTGGCTTCCAGAAGGCAGAGCTGGTGTTCCCTGAAGCCCAGGGTCTGGGAGAGGGGACAGCTGGGCTGGGAATGAGTGAGGCAGAGGCCTGGGTAGGGAACCCTTGGGGAGCCACTCGGAGGAAGGGCTGTTGCCCAGATGGCTGATGTGCCAGGAGAAGGCCTCCTTCCTCATCCCGGGGAGGACCATAAGGGGAGGTGGGGACCTCTAACCCCGCCTGGTGCCTGCGACCACCCTCTCTTTGCTCAGAATCTGTTAGATGCAAAAGCACATGCAAGGAACATGGGGCTCTCCTGGAAAGACCAGAACCCGGCTCATAGTTTAGGACCCTAAACGTGGGGTGTTTACGAGTGAGCTTATATCTGCTTTCCTAGGCCTCTTTGGGCAGTTTTTCTTTTGTTTCCTTAAAAGTAAAATTTGTGAGTTTGTGCAATTTTAAGCAAATGGTCAATTTCAGATGGTTTTGGTGTCAGAGAGTTTCCTCAGCATCTTCATCAACAAATTGTACTTAATATACTCCTGTTAATCAAGAAGAAAAAGAGGAATGGACACGAGCTATATATTTGTGTGTGTGTGTGTGTGTGTGTGTGTATATATGTATATATATTGCTATGACTTGATAACAAATTTACTATATACAAATGCCTTCAGCAGTGATTCCACAAACGGAACATTTACTGGTCAATCAACCTGTATAAGTGGACCCTCTTAAGGCCTAGATACCACAAAATTATTCTATGCTAGGTTCAGAAATGCCTAAATGGTGAAGTTACATGATTCTGTAGCTTCGTCTCTACAATATTCTCTGAGATACATCATCTTATTTTTTATTTTTATTTTACGTTGGAGTATAGTTGATTTACAATGTTGTGTTAGTTTCAGGTGTAAAGAAAAGTGATTCAGTCATATATATATATATATTCTTTTTCAGATTCTTTTCCCTTATAGGTTATTACAGAGTATTGGGTAGAGTTCTCTGTGTTATACAGTAGGTCCTTGTTGATTATCTATTTTATATATAGTAGTGTGCATATGTTAATCCCAACCACCTAATTTATTCCTCCCCCCCACCCACACCTCTCCCCTTTGGTAACCAAAAGTCTGTTCTCTAAGTCTGCAAGTCTGTTTCTGTTTTGTAAATACGTTCATTTGTATCATTTTTTAGAGTCCACGTATAAGAGATATCATATGGTATTTGTCTTTGTCTGACTTACTTCACTTAGAATGATCATCTTTAGGTCCATCCATGTTGCTGCAAATGGCATTATTTTATTCTTTTTTATGGCTGAGTAATATTCCATTGTACATTACATCATCTCATTTAATCTCGAGATAGCTCTGTGTTGGTAAGTATTATTATCCCCATTTATCAATGGGGAAATCAAGGTCTTAGGTGACACAGCTAATGGTGATAGTTGATATTTGAACACAGTATTTCTGGCTCCAGTGCTGGGGTGCTTTGTGCTTCCTCTGATACCATAATTGTCTCCGTTATCTTGGGTTTGTTGGCACATTCATTCAACAAACATGAACACCTGGGGGCCTCTGCATGATCTAGCCCCCCTCCCCCAGTAGTTCTCTTTCCACAATTCCGATCGCTCTCGCCATGTTGTCACCATGCCAGCCACGCTGGCCTCCCAGCTATTCCTCTAACTTGCTAGCTCACCTGTCTCAGGGTCCAGGCCCTGGCTGTCTCTCTTTCCTGAAAGGGTCTTACCTGATCTTTGCTCCCCCCAGACAGGCCTTCCCTGATCACAGACCTGAAACAGCCATTCTCAGCACACACCAACCCTCGTCCCTCACTCTACTTCATGTTGTGGAGCACAGGCTCCGGAAGCGCAGGCTCAGCGGCCTATGGCTCACGGGCCCAGCCGCTCCGCGGCATGTGGGATCTTCCCAGACTGGGGCACGAACCCATGTCCCCTGCATCGGCAGGCGGACTCTCAACCACTGCGCCACCAGGGAAGCCCCTGGACTGCTTTTTTTCTGTTTCTTTTTTACCTGTGCATTTGCTATGCTGCCCTTTAGACATTTGGGACCACTGCACACTGCTGGGTGTCGAGACATGTTGATGGAGTGACAGGCAAGTGCTGGACCTGAAAGTGCCGCTAACCAGGTGGGCGACTTTAGGGAATCTTCTCTCCATCCTCCTGGAGCTCTGGCTGAGGGAATGCAGGTGATGATCCTCAGACAGGAGAGACGGCACAGAATCGGAAGTAATTGAGAGTGTTAACTATGCCCCCTTAACTTTGGCACAACTTATTCCTCAGGAAGGTATTTAGATTCCTCCAGGGTCTCTCGATCTGAGATTCTATCCTTGGGCTTTAAGCAGTAATTTGTCGGTTTTGAGTTGAGGTACCCTGAGTTCAGTTGCCAACATTTAATTTTCCTAAGTAAATCTTTAAGTAAACACGGTCTATTATCACCACCATTTTATAAAAGATAGGGCACACTGATTCCTCAAACTAAGAAGGACATCATCTCAAAAGAAATGATTTATTCTTTCGTTATTGGTCAAACAGTCACTTGTTCAGCCAGTATTGGTTGAGTGCTTGCTTTATGTCAGTCACAGTGCTTGACGTGCTGTAATATGGGGTTCCTGCCCTCAAGGAGTTTACACTTGTCTAGGTGGGGGGGAGACATTAATCAAGGAATCAGAATTCAAGGTAAAATTTCCAGTGTAGGAAATGCTGCACCAGGAGATGCCTGAGGCCGTGAGGCTGCATAATGATGGGGGCGGGGTGACATAACTCAAAGCTTAGGAGCCTGGAGAGGAGAGAGGGGCATCTCAGGCTGAGAGACAGCACTTGCCCAGGCCCTGGAGTGGGAGGAAGGTCCTGAGGTGACAGCAAGGGGAAGGAGGGGGTGCCAGGCCACTCAGGGCTTGTAGGTCAAGGAAGGGACTTTGTTCCAAGGGCTATAGGAAGACTGTTGGGTGGTGGTGCAGTCAGGCCAGCACCAAGACCAACCTCAGCAGAGGGGGGTTGGTGGGTCCGAGTGAGGCCAGAGCGGAAGTGAGGAAAGCGCTGTGTGCATCAGTCAGCAGGGAGATGCTGGTGGCTTGTGTCCAGCTGGCTGCAGTGGGGGGACCCGGAGAAGAGTGGATGGGCTGAGAGGCGTCTCAAAGGTGAAACTGACAGGATGTTAAGGCTGGTTTGGATGTGGGATGAAGAAGAAAGAGTTTGCTGTCTGGACTGGTCCTCTGTTTCGATTCCCACCACCGGGTGGAGGCGGTTGAGTTTTCTGAGGACCGAGGTCTGGAGGAGAAGCAGATTCTCGGAGGAAGATGCCCTATTTGGGACACAATCAGCTCAAGGTGCCTTTGAGACATCCAAAGGGAGGAGTCAAAAAGGCAGGTGGCTACGTGGGACTGGAGTTCAAAGCAGAGATGGGCCTTTTCACATGATTCACTTTGTCTGTTTGGCTGTGATGGGGCTGCCTCCTGAGAGAGAAACGTGCGGCTGGGGGCCTGGGTGAAAGGAAGCCTTACTTTTCCCTTCACGCCCTTTTGTCCTCTTTGAGTTACGTACGACTGTGTATATATTACCTATTCAAAAATCAATAAAATAGAAAAAGCAAACTAAATATACCCAATAATTTAGCATTTGAGAAAACATATATTATGCAAACTTGACCATGGATGACAGGTTCTGGGGTTTGGACTGGAGAGGAGGACTCTGAGCCATGTAACCTTTAAAATCCCTTCTGGCTCTCACCACATTTTACCGCAGTTTTCCTTGTCTTCTCTTATGGGTCTACCAGACGTGAGCAATGCTAGGTAACATCATATTCCACACACCTTGAAAGGCTTCAAAATTAACGTTTATGGAGAAAGGTGGGATCGAGACTGCACTGGGTATATCCTTCCCCAAAAAAGTGGACCCCGTCCCACTCCCTCCTTGTTTGTCATAATTACCAGAAAGTTATTTCTAGGACATAGGAAAATATTCATGACTCACAGTAATGCCAGCAAAGAATGAGAAACACTTTTTATTGTGTTCTCACTTACCCCTCTCTCAACCTGAGAAAAAGATTTCCCAGGCTTATTAGTTTGTTTTTCAACTCTGATCCTGGACTTGCTTCTTTGACACCATCCCAACTGGTCCTAGTAAAACCCACACGGAGTCCCAGACACTAGAACGAGTGGCTTCCTTCTTCATTACCCTATCACTTGGACATTTATCTCTGTAAAAATTCATTTCCTAGGCTTGGACTGTTAGGCAAAATTAGTTTATTGGGTGGCTCCTACCTCCGAATGCATGATAATCATGATGATTAGCATCTGTATACCAGTTCGTTTACATAGCACTTGTGCTGGCGATGTGTCCGGTGTGCCCCCGAGCCGCGTCCCAGCAACCCCGTGGTGAAGGCTTTGTTCCTTGAGCCTCACACCGGGTCTGGCACACACACGACGTTGTTAATTCAGTGTTTGTTGTATGAGGAAGGCAGACAGACTACGGAAACAGCTCTCCTAAAGCCTTGCAGCTAGGAATGGCAGAAAAGTATTTTCGGTCTGAAAACTGGGCTAGGGGTCCTGTCTGCTCTCACAGGTCCTCACAGTGGAAATGCCTTGGCCATCACTCATGGGGCCGGGCTGCTTTGGCGGGTCCCAGGACGTGTCAGGAGCAGCGTATGTGGTCACCTATGACTCTTTGCTCTCCTACAGACAAAACATTACCCCTTCTGCAGGCTGCCCAGTTCTGATTCACCATTAACAGGATGTCTCGTCACTAAGATGCTAACTGGCACTTACCATGCAGAATTCAGTACCAAAGTCATCCTTTAAAGACTTTTGACAGGGGAATGGGAAAGGTAAAACTAGGGGGGGGGAAATAGGGGGAAAAATCAGAAAACAGTGACGGCTAATTTGGTAGCTTCAAGTCCATTTCATTGTGTCTTGAAGTTCAAATGAAGACCCTGTCTGCAGCATGGAGAGTGAGGAATAACAGCGGGGCTCATCGGGGTGCCTCTGAATCAGGCTCAACATTTATTTTCTTGCTTTGCCGTCTTTAAAATCAGTGTTTTTAGTGCCCGTGGAAATCAGCTAAACTGTATGTCTCTCTGTCTGTACTGCAATGGCGAATCCTGGTTTTTCATTGTTGGAATTTGAGGCCATTACCTAAGCACCCCCATTGCTGAGCCATCACAGGCCAGCTTCACGCTGGAGGCTCTTCCCTTCCCTTGTGTTAAAACTGGCATCGCCTCCTGACATGAAGCAGTTTGCCACAAGTGAGGCCTGACTGTTGATTTGAGGAGTGGAGATCATGAGATTCTCCCAGCTGTTCGAGAAGAAAGTTCTCTGCGGTTACAGATGATGTCGTGTTGTGCCTGCAATTTCTCTCTACAAAGAAAACTTCATGCTGAGGGAGGTGATCTCCCTGAACATCCACTGCAGGGGCCTCACCTCCATCCCTAAGCCCCTTGAGGCTTAAGAGTGTTTATAAAGTTATAGTCTCAAAGTGACAAGTGTGGCTTGAGTTTTGAAGACTGAGCTCGAAGTGGACAGAAAACTACCCATTGTCTCTTTCCGTCGTGCTTTCCTTTTGAATAGGATCATTCACCTCATGAGCACCTCAGCCTGGTTGTCAACTCAGCCAGTCTAGTTCCAGATATTTCTTCCTTTGGGAAACTTTCTGAGATCCCCTCCCAGACAGAATAAATCCCTTGACTTTCTGTTCTCCGGAGCAGGGGCCTCTGTTCTCGAGGGCTGGCTGTTTTTATATTTCTAGCCCTCTCCTAGATTGTGCATTTCTTGAGAGCAGAGGCTGTTTAATATACCTTTATATGTCTCAGATGGGGCAGGCTCCTTCCTGTGCCTCTGTGGTCGAGAGACGCCAGTGTGTATGAGGTGTCCTCCCCGGGTTAGGACTTGCACCTGACTGATATCTAGAACGACTTTTGATTAGGACTGGCGTGTTTCCTCACTGACTCTTGCCAGGGTCATGAAAAGGCGGCCTCCACCCTTGCCGTCTGGGATGACACATTGGCCTCTGTTGTCATCAGCCTTCCTGTAGTAACTGCCCCACAGAGAGAGAAGCTGTCTGCAGCCTCAGTTCCACATGGGACCTCGCCAACTCATCCTTTTCTACAAGGACATCAGAACAGCCAATTTCAGGAAATAAGAAAAGCAGGCAGGGATTTAAAAAAACCCCTTAAATCTGTATATTTTTGAATAAGTAACAAATTCACATGGTACAAAGTTGAAAAGGTACAAAAAGTTATGTACAGTGAAGTTTCCCTCCCAGCCATTTTCATCAGCCATCCAGTGTCCCTCCCTGGAGGAAACTGTATCTACATGACTATATATTTGAATGTCTCTGTTGTCCTAGATCTTTACTTTTTCTGGGTGTTTCTCTTGTCTCCTTCATAAGAACATTCATTTTATCCTGCCCCTCCCCCTCTAGCCCCCAGTACCGAGGTGAGTGTCCTGGAGAGCCACCTGGCAAACGTTACAGACCAGTTGACAGCCTGTCTGTAATACAAGAATATTTGATGAGTCAGTGCTTATAGCATCTTTATTTGATTGTGAATTAGATGCACTTCATTCACCTAACGTTCTCCTTCTTCTAACATACGCCAAGAAGTGCTGATTGTCACATCAGCCTCACTCATGCCGTCTTCCTTTCATGAACCATCACTTCCATTTGTATCGCTGCCAGTTCAGGATGGTTGAGGGCTCACTCACACATTTTTCAAGGGACGGTTGTGCAAGAAATGTCGATATTTTCCAACACTTTTTTTTTGCCTCTTCGATTGTTTCTTCTTTGGCTTCTGCAAGGAAAAATCCTCACCCCTGCCTCGCTTCGGCCCTTGGCCCCCAGCATCAACACACCCACATGTCCTTTGGGGCCTCTTTCTGCCCTTCTCTTCTAAGAACCACTGGAAATGAGAAAAGTACTGAAAGGAAGAATCCTGTCTTGCCCAGACATGAGGTATTTATTTAAGCTTTTGCTTAGAGTTGCTTATCGTCCTCAAGAGGTTTTCAGGTTCTCTTTTTCTGTCCTCCTCGTTCTCTTTCATGTCGATTTCCCCCCAGCAGTTGTGGACGGTTTACCTGCTTCTCCTCCATTTCCTGTGCACTCTGCTGCCCTCCTTCCTCATGCACCCTGGGGCCCTGACTGCTCAAGACTGGGGGGCCTTGGAGCAATTTCCCTCCAGCTTCCTCTCTCCTCTAGCTGCTTAGCCAGCGGTCAGTCAAATGGCGGCCCCCGCAGTCCTTCAGGTGCCAGGGGGCCAGTGATTAAGTAGCCAGGTCTTTCACTGCCTCCATCCTTGTTTGTCATAACTCTGTTGCAGGTTATTTTGGTCTCCGTGACTTGTGGCTGCACCATGATTAGGGTTTGATTACTATCACCAAAGTGACTAAAAGATGAAAATAGAAGCCACAACAGGAAATAAACAACTGCAAATGAGATATTTTATTCCATATTCCCTGCCAGCAAATGATTAGAATCAAACTCATTCACAATAGTTTGGTGAACTCCTAAACTTTTTTTTCCAAGGATCAGAATAGTTTGAAATGGGGTGCCCGTCAGTCTCATTTGTGCCTGTGGAAAGGAAAGGAACTCCTTTTCTAGGCACGCCAGCCAGCCAGGAGTTCCTCTACTGTCCAGCTTCTTTCTTGGAAAGGAAAGGAATAAGAATATGAATGGGGTGGGACTGGCTCTCAGGAAGGCTTGGGACGTTAACTGATTCAGGGGATGCCAGGGAGCTATAAAGCAGCACCAACTACTGCAGGTACTTGCCCAGCAACCCACCCCTTGTCTACCTAGGGCAGTAAAATGGAGGAGGAAAGCCATTGGAGAGGGCAAGACAGGGGTGACACCTGAAGTAAAAGCACCCACAATTACACTGTATGGTAACATATCTTTGCAAGAATATGCATGCTCCACCCAGACAAGCTGTGACGTCAGATTCCACTCCTGAAACCCCCGCTAAATCTACCTGCCCTGTGCGTGCTCCGGCCTCGCCTGCCATAGCGTTAGCACCATTGGCCAGATTTCCCAGCCTTCAGGTTCTCCATTTAGCCAAGAAGCTTAATTAGAATTGTGCCTTTCGTTTTCACTGCTTATTTAAGTCCTTCCTGTCACTTTGCAGTCTGGCCTAGCCTCGACAGGAAAGCGAACATCTTCTAGCTAGGCCCAGAGCAGAGAGAGGGAATGAGACCCCGGAGAGGGCAGGAAACTTGCCCAGAAAGCTGTTGAAACCCTGCCAAGTGCTCATCTAATATCACCACTAGTGTGTTATTTAACCAGTGAGTGGCAGAGTCTCAGCCAGGAATCAGGTATTCTTTCTAAGCCTTTCTGAGGTGAGTGTATTATACATTTCCCAGATACCTCAAAAATCCCATCTCTGCCTGTTTTGTCTTTCCCTGCCAATGATGATGGGATCACCCAAATCCATTTTCTCCTGGGCTTTCTCTCCTGCTGTCTTTGCAGCTTGCTTGTTCAGAAAATTTCACACACACATACACACACACACAGAGGTTTCAATGCCCTTTTCAATAAGCAATATTTTTATTTGTAACAAAATTATGATCTTAGACAATTGCAGCCTATGTGGCTTACAAGGTTTAGAATGCCAGCTGCTGCCCTGTCCTACACGTTTCTGCACTGCTTGGCATTTCTGGGTCTTCTAGGTCAGTGAGCTTCAGGGTCCCTTGCCTAGAGATGATCATGATTTTCTCTCACTTTTGTATCTCCAAAGGTGCTCTTGGTGGGTTTGGGGGAAATGGTCCAAATGAGTCTATTCAAGTCTGTTGATTCCTAAATATTTATTAAGCACCTATGGCATACAGACACCTTTTAAGTTGCTGGAAGGGAAGGGGCTGAGCTATAAAGCTGAGATTCATCTGTGCTTTTTCCTTTTATTTTATTTTATTACTTTTATTGCCTTTTTGTTTTTCTTTATTATTATTATTTTATTATTATTTTTGTGCCTTTGCCTTTTAAAGGAGCATAACTTAGCTGGGAAAATGAAAATAGTTTCTTTCACCTTTTCTAAAGATTCGTTAAAATCCCCAGTGAGTTTCATAGTCGTTCTGATCTCACAATTCTAAATGGCTTTTTAAAAAAATCTTATTTCACTGAATAAGATGCGAGGTTAGACCACCATGCCAACTAGTGGCCTCCTCAATAATGATGCGTATATATTTAAATCATTGCAAACAGTTTTCACGAAGTAAACGTAATCTGGTCCTTTGCTCCACCAATGCTTTACCCATTTCCATGCAATAGTCTGCCTGCTGGGTCTACGCTTCTCTAAAGCCTCGGGTAAGGGGATAAACTCTCTGACTCTAAGCGCCTTGAAAGCTACGGGGCCGAGGAGGGCGAAGAAACAGGCCCTGCATGCATATGCATGCCCTAGGCAGGTCTGCTCGGAAGGTAACCTTCCTGCGCTGGGAGGCGGGGTGGCGGAGGTCTTCCGGGCTCCGGAGGAAACCTGCACGCGGCGGGGCGGGCGAGCCCCCCCCCCCCCCCCCCGCCAGGATGCTGCCCCTCGCAACTCGTCAGCCAGCCAAATGCATTCCAGAGCTTTGCACAAGACACATTTCTCCAGGCAGTCCTAGAAACCCGAGCCCGGAGCGGGAGAGGGCGGGAGGGAGCGCGCGGCCGCCGCTGAGGTCACATTCGCGCCGCCTCCCCGCCCTCGGCGGCCCGGCTGTTCCCTCCAGCGCACACTTCCTAGGGCCTTGGTCCAGTCCGGTGTAAATGTCTTTTAAACGGAGACAGCGCTCTCCTCCCCCTTCCCTCCCGCGCGGCGGCCAGGGGATCCGTCGCCAGGGCCTTTAAAACAAAACGAATGAATGAAGCGTTAGGGCGAGCGCGCGCGGGACAGCCACTGAGAAGCTCCGCGGTCCGGGTCTAAATCCGCCACCGACCCGCTCGCTTCGCTCCATAACTCGCCGGCGAAGCCTGTTCGGTGCTCTTGGGTCTTTCCATTTCTCCTCTGATTCCGCCAGGTCTCAGTCGATTCTGGGAGCTTCTGTGCTCCCCACATTTATTCGCCCCCCCTTTCGTCCCCCCCCACCCCTGCAGACCCGGGAGGGGGTGGCGGTGGCGGGGGGCGGGGTGGAGAAATAGCTTTTAGAAACCCGATCTGTTGTTTGCGAAACACAATCGCTTTTTTTTTTTTTTTAAAGCGACAGGGTGTCTAGACGGCCACGTGACGAGGCCGGAGCCGGGCGCGCCACTGCGCAGTGGAACCAGCAGAGCAGAGGGCTGGGGGGGGCGGGGGGGGAGGCGGGGAGGAGGCGGCGGCGGCGGCGGCGGCGGCGGCGGCGGCTGGGGGCGGGGGAGGGAAGGGGGAGGAAGGGGGAGGAAGGGGGAGGGAAGGGGGAGGAAGGGGGAGGGAAGGGGGCGGGGGCGGGAGGCCTTGCCGGAGGCTGTGAGCCCTGAGCACACTCGCTCGCCTGCTCGGCGCACGGAGGAACCTGTCCTCGAGCCGCGCCAGCCGAGCCAGCCGGGCGCCGTGCTCGGTCCGCTCGCCGCGCCGGAGAGAGCTGCCCGAGACAGAGCCAGCCCGCCGGCGCCGAGCTGCCGAGCGCACGGCCCAGGAGCCCCTGAGTGCGGCGCGGCGAGCCCCCGGCGGCGGCAGAAGGACCCGAGCGCCAGGAGAGGGCGGACGGGGGACAAGGAGGCTCCCGACCGCGACGAGGAGAGTCTCGGAGGAGAAGGCGGCGTGAGGGACACCGGGGCCTCCAGCGGCCGCAGCCGAGTCGGGGCGAGCAGCCCACACGGGGAGCCCCAGCGGCCGGCCGCGGCCAGGGGAGGGGGCGCCGGCGGTTCCCGCACTAGAGAGCAGAGGGCGAGAGCGCGCGACCCGCCAGCGGCCCGCCGCGCCGCCCTCCCCCGCGCTGTCAGCCCCGCGGGGCGCAGCCGCCGCCGCAGCATCTTCTGCCCCTGCGCCCCCGCCAGCTCCGAGGAAGTCCCCGCTGAGGACTGGGGCCCCCGGGAGCGCAAGAGGAAAGACCAGAGACTACCCTAAATCACCCAGATGCGAAGGATTGAAGCAGCCTAGCCAAAGCTTTCTGTGGATTAAAAAAATACGATTTTTTTTTTGTTGTTGTTGTTGGCAGAAGAAAAGGAGAGGAAGACCAGCGGGGCTCTGCAAGGAAAAAAGGGGGATGTAACTCGTGGATACGTTTTTTCCACCCCTCAAACGTCTAGTTCTACTTTGTAAACATTTTCTTTTTTTAAACCCCAGGTCCAGCCGGACGCCCCCAGGCCTCCGGGGTGCGAGGAGGTGGTGTTTTTCATTTTGGGCTTTGCATGTTTGGTTCTTAGATTTTGAGAGAGCTTCCTTATTTCGCCAGACATCTCATGCGGGGTGAAGTCCACTCAGCCCCCTCCCCCGAGTCTTCGTGTGTACGGAATTCAAGGCGATCCGGTTACTAAGGATATAGAGGAAAAAAATAAATCGCGTGCCTGCTTTTTTTTTTTTAATTGCCAGTTTCTCCCCACCCCCAAATTAAGTTGCTTAGCAAGGGGGAAAGAGGCTTTTTCCTCCCTCCAGCAGCCCAGCCGAACGCCTTTCGTTTTTTGCCCTCGCGGATCTTCCATGTAGGCAGCCGAGGCTGGCGAGCCCGACACTCGGGAGCCGCTGCGGGGGGGCCTCTTTTTGGGGAGGCGCCGACCGGGGTAGGCTTCGCCGCCCCCAGGGAAGCGGCGGCCGCGTTCCTCCGGGGTGCGCCGGGGCCCGAGAGCGGCGCACGGCGCGGGCCGCGAGGGGTGGGGCAGCCGGAGCGCAGGCCCCCGAGCCCCGGCGGGCGCCCCCGGGCCCCCGCGCGCGCCCCGGCCTCCGGGAGACTGGCGCATGCCACGGAGCGCCCCTCGGGCCGCCGCCGCTCCTGCCAGGGCCCCTGCTGCTGCTGCTGTCGCCTGCGCCTGCTGCCCCAACTCGGCACCCGACTTCTTCATGGTGTGCGGAGGTCATGTTCGCTCCTTAGCCGGCAAACGACTTTTCTCCTCGCCTCCTCGCCCCGCATGTTCAGGACCAAACGATCTGCGCTCGTCCGGCGTCTCTGGAGGAGCCGTGCGCCCGGCGGCGAGGACGAGGAGGAGGGCGCGGGGGGAGGCGGAGGAGGAGGCGACCTGCGGGGAGAAGGGGCGACGGACGGCCGGGCGCATGGGGCCGGTGGCGGCGGCGCAGGCAGGGCTGGCTGCTGCCTGGGCAAGGCGGTGCGAGGTGCCAAAGGTCACCACCATCCTCACCCCCCAGCCGCGGGCTCCGGCGCGGCCGGGGGCGCCGAGGCGGATCTGAAGGCGCTCACGCACTCGGTGCTCAAGAAACTGAAGGAACGGCAGCTGGAGCTGCTGCTCCAGGCCGTGGAGTCCCGCGGCGGTACGCGCACCGCGTGCCTCTTGCTGCCTGGCCGCCTGGACTGCAGGCTGGGCCTGGGGGCGCCCTCCGGCTCGCAGCCCGCGCAGCCGCCCTCGTCCTATTCGCTCCCCCTCCTGCTGTGCAAAGTGTTCAGGTGGCCGGATCTCAGGCATTCCTCGGAAGTCAAGAGGCTGTGTTGCTGTGAATCTTACGGGAAGATCAACCCCGAGCTGGTGTGCTGCAACCCCCATCACCTTAGCCGACTCTGCGAACTAGGTAGGAAGTTGTTCTGCGCCCACCCTCCCCTCCTTCTGGCGCTCAGGTGGTGCAAGAAAAGCCCCGTTGGGCAGTGTGTTTGTGCAGCTACCTCGCTGGAGGGGAGTGTACATCTCCTCCTGGGAAGAGACTTGGGGGACAAGGGTCGAGAAGGGATTAGGAGAAACTGGAAAGGTATTCCCTGGGGGTTCCCTTCCAGTTTTTTTCTTCTCTTGCCCCGGGGCGCAGGGGAGGCTTTGGGCATTGCTCACGCACACACTCTACACACAGGGGGTTAAAGATTAGATGCCCTCATTTCCGGATTAGCCAAGGGGTGCAGAGAGAAGTGGGGGTCACGCCTCCCCCGCTCTGGGAAAGGCGTTGAGGTGTGTGGCCGAGTTGGATTCGGTCCAAGGCCGCCAAGGAAGACTGGGAGAAGCAGTTGTAAAGGCTAGAGAGTAAGGCTCTCCTTTAGTAAATAAAGAGGGTCACGTCGGGCACAAGGGGCCGGGAGACTGCCCTGGCCGGCGCAGCTTTGGGTTTTGAGGCAAGGAGAGTTAGGATGGAAGGTCGCGCTGGATATCTGCTCCAAACTGTGCCACCCCAGGGTGAAAGAGAACAAGCAGTCAGGAGAAGTTGGGTGCCCCTGCTTTTTCCATTCTTCCAGCACAGGAAAGCAGTTACTGACTGTAGAATGGTCTGCCCCCAGCGCCTCCGTGAGGATGCTGCCCCTGGGGCCTGGGCTGCTTCTCAGTTGAGACCCCAGTCTCCTCCTCTTTATACTCCCGGCCTCCATTGATTCCCTTTTCAATACGTCTTTGTGCGGGGGCGGGGTGCACATCGGGCGCCCACAAATCCAAGTTCACCAGCGCTCTTGGGGTGCACCTCCCAGGTGGGCTGGCAAAGGGGAAGCCCGTGTTCCCCGCGCGGGTGCGGAGCGGAGCAGCGGTGGCGGAGGTGAATTGCACCCCTGGGGGACGGGGCGGGGGTGGGGTGGGACGGTGGGAGTGGGGTGTGAAGTTCTGGGACGGGGAGGGGGCTTTGTGGCCCTGCTGCCCTGTGAAGTGAGCGGCCTCGGCCGAGCCGCGGCCGAGCCGGTGGTTTCCAGCCCGGCCGGCCGAGCGCGGCGGCGGCGGCGGCGGCGGCGGCGGTGGCCGCAGACGTGGAGGAGCGGAGCGCCGAGGCTGGCGCCAGGCGGCCTCTTTTGTTTATCTGACAGTTAAATATCAAGGCAATCACCGCCCCGCGGCCCTGCCTCCAACCCCCACAGCTAAGACAAACAGTTGGGCTAAAAGAATGCCTCTGTTATCATAAGTTTCTATCTCTTTCTCATGGCTCGGCCTTTATTTTCTCTTTCTTTTTTAATTCCAGAGTCTCCCCCTCCTCCTTACTCCAGATACCCGATGGATTTTCTCAAACCAACTGGTGAGTAGATGCTTTTAAAAATATCCTTCCTATCTTAAGTTAGAAATGGAGTCTCTAGAACGCGGATGTGTATGCCTAGGCAGCGGCGTGGGGAGACGCTGGACTTTCCCCGAGGTTGTTATAGGTTGCCGATGTTGAAAGTTTGGTGGGTTTTTTTCTGTTTTTGTTGTGACTGGAGCTGGCGATAATGTGTGTGTGTGTGTGTGTATACATACATATCTTTTTGCAAAGGTGTTTGTTTCCTAGATATTTCCATTTTGTTCCTTTTTTCATGTATTTGCACTCCATAACCCAAGTCGGCTCAGCTTTTAACACGTGGAATTTGATCCACGCCGAAGCATCTCGGGAGCCAAATAGGACAGGTTGATGGGCAACGTCGGAGACGTTGTGAGTGACAGAAGTATCTCAGTGGGAAGAATGGATAACCCGATGGGGGAGGGAAGACAGTTTTAAAAAGTGCAGAGACGGACCTTGGTTTGGAGCAAGAGATTAGAAAAGTTAAGAAGTAAAGTCCACAGCCCTCTCCTGGTTTTCCCGGAGTTCCTGGTGAGGGCTAGAATAGTTTCTAGCAGAGCTCTGCCTGCCTGGTGCTTTGTCACAGGCTGGCACGGGGCCGGGGCAGAAGCCCCACTTGAGACTGACACCACCTCAGTTGCGCTCGTCTGCATTCAGCTTCTGGCAGGCAGTGCAGAGGTTGACAGTGCCAGGGGAGGAGGGTCTGAAAAACGGGGACTCGAGGGTGACAACTTCGATGGGCCCTTGTTTCCTGGAGCCCCTTCTTACAGCGGGAGGTTCTTTTGCTTGAAAGTAGGGATTGTGACTTTTGTCTACACTGGTGCCTGACAAATGCAGCGCTTTCGACATTTTTATTTTGCCAAGGTTCTGGGAGAAGGAAAAGTGAAGGGTTGGGCCCCATTTCCCTCTTGGAATTCTACAAGTCCTTCCGCCTCATGAGTTTTGGCTGTTGGGCCTTTCCCCCACTAATTAAAAGTCTTGCTGGGGCGTTGTCCAGAATTAAATACTTTAATGAACGGTGTAAGAGAAGCCCGTGCTCTCCAGCCAGCCCTCCCCAACTACACGATCCCTCCAGTCTCCGAAGGCGTTGCTGCTTGCCTGGTGCCTGTCTAGTAAGTGGCCTGCAAAGCATGTGATATTTTGCTTTCGATTTACAAAACACCAGATAAATAGTCATTAATGAGGAGATAAGCAGCTCTGTATTTGTAACAAATGTTAACTGCAATTACCAAGCTCTGTTTTCTCCAAGAATGTAAGTTGACTAGGTTTTTGGCATCAATACTCAAGAATTCTTTTATGAGCTTAGTTCTCCAAGGGGCTCTCTCTGTCCTGTTTTTGTTTTCCCTTCCATAGTCTTCAAATTTGGAGGTTTTCCTTAAAAGTGAGAAAGAGGGAGGCCAGTTACCTTGGCCCCAGGGGTAAAGAAGACGAGGGCGAAGTGTTCTGAGAAATTTCCTAAAGTCATAGGAAAGAAGGACTACATTCTCTTGGGTTTCCTGCAGAGATACCTGGACAGATCTGTTCACCGGATTCAAGCAGTCACCCTCTCAGGCCAGGACCTCATTTTCAGCGAGTGGAGTGATATATTTATTCATTAGCAAGTGTTGACATTAGGTAGCAAAATGTGTGCAAACAGAGAAGCCACAAAGACAGGAATGTGCCATTTCCAAGGGGGAGAAAAGTTCTCCAGATCGGCCAATAGGAAGTGATTAACCTGCCAATCGGAAACTCACAGCTTGGTTACTCACCCAAAACGTTTCTGTAAAACAAAACCAAAAAAAAAAAAAAACAACCCCAAAACACTCCAAAGCAAAAATCTAACCCTCCTCTCCCCCCGCCAAACCAGAAAACCCCAAAACAAAAAAAAAGGAGTGAAAAACATCACCTTTGTGTAAGGATGTGAGGGTGCTAACCGGCGAAGCCCCTGTGGTGGGAATCTCCTGGCGCGCTGGAGGGCTGCCAGGGCTGGGCCTGGTTTTGTTGGCTGCTGTAGCCAGAGATGTTGAGGTCAGACACACAGATGGGATGCTGCCCCAGGTTTTTCTCTCTGCCTTGCACATGGGGGAGAGTATTTGGCTGGGGAACTTAGATAAGCTGCTTACATTCTTAAGTTTCTAAGTCGTAGGTTGCATTTTTAGTCTTGGGTTACTAGGTGAGAACCAGCCGTAAGGTTTACAGTGGACAGCTATTAAAATCCTAACCAGTTGCACAACTAAGGGAATCTCTTCTGTGAAGTCTCCAGCTTGGGCAGAGGCAGTGGGAAGAGGCTGGGGCCTGGTCCCCCTGCAGCCCTGGAGGAATGCTCCGGCTGAAAGTTGGGAGCTCCATTTTGCTATGGTTCAAGCCGTTCCGCTGCAGCCTCTGGCATGACCTGACTAGGGAGGCCTGGGTACTCTGGTTCGGAGTCAGCAGGATCTTCTGGGAAGGAGTGTTAGACATGGCTGGATGTAGGAGTAGGGTGGCTGTGACTTGAGGCTCTCAGAAGTCAGGACACCCGCCCCCCCCCCCCCCCCCCAGCCCCATCACACCAGGGGTAAGAGCAGGCTGTTAGAATGAGATCTCAGTTTATGGAGCGGGGATGCTGGGAGGGATTGCTCTGTAGGCTCTGCTTCCCGTGTCCTCTGTATCTGAAGGTCTGAAAGATTTGAAGAATGGCTTGGCGGGGAGGGGATGTTGCTGGGTACATCTACTTGCTTGGGCTGGGGATCCAGGTGACCATTGGCAGATAGATCGAGCCTCCAAAGCCTAGTTGAGAAGTCTGGGACCTAGTCCTGCATTTACCTTTTAACTCAGGCCACTCTTTTTCAGGCCTGGTTTTAAACCCACGTGATCAAGGAGTTAGGTTAGATGATGCGTTCATTCACTCATTTATTGGCTCACTCATTCAGTCATTCTACATACCTGATGTGCCCGCCTAAAATGCATTGAAGATTCCAATGCACTGGTTAGTGCTTCTGTAACCTGGGTTGTGGATTGGGGCGGAGCTGGGGTATAGTGGTGGTGGTGGAGGCTTCTCTGTCCCAGACGGTAGGTACTTAGGTAGCTCAGAACTAAGTTGACAAGAATATCCTGGCTGTCTGGAAACCATTCTCTGAATGAGAGAAGTGGGGTCCCCAGCTCTGTCGCCTTGTACCCTTTGCAGCAGCTCATTCCTTGGCTGTTCCCAGGCATGCATCTTTGAAAGCTCTCTTACTGCTGGGAGAGGGGAACGAGGCTCCCACAAAACCCAGCGCTCACTGGGTGCTTGGTAGTGTTCAGCGGTGGAGAAGAGCCAGGAGTAGCCTAGCGTTTCTGAGTGTACCAGCCTGGGCTCTGGGGAGCAGACGACAAGGCAGTAGCTGAGAACCCTGCCTTCGGGGAGCTACCTCAGCAGAGCTTTTCTGTGGGTGAGAGACGGAGCTGTGGCCCTTGACCTATACTAACTTGTCAGGAGCTTGAGGCCCGTCTGGGTACTGAAGACTGTCTCAGCCCAGCTACCTTCAGGGAAGAGAGTGAGGACGTGGCCTACCCTGGGACGGAGGGGGCTGAACCCTTGGGTATGGTCCAGCTCACTGGGTGGCCCCTTGGGCTACTCTGTGATACCTCAGTTTACCTGGGTACGTGTCAAACAGGTATACCTTGCTACTTCACAGGGGTGGTAAGGAGACCTAATTAATGTTTGTAAATCCCTTCTGAGATCAAAGGGCAGAGCACCATTTCATAGAAATGCTTGTGGTTGCCAGTGTGGAGCTGGCTTAACCTTTGATCTGAGACAGGCTGACAACCCTGAATGTGGTCCCAGCTCTGTCCCAGATGTGGGCTCTTCCTTTGAAACACACCTTGTCCCTGGGATTCAGCCAGCCAGAGCTGGTGGGGGAGGGAGGGAGTGGCCGCGGATAAGTCACCATGGGGGTGTCTTCCCTTTGCGGGGTAGGTAGAAGCCAATCTCCAACATAGTGAAGGCCATCGAAGTAGTTTAGAAAGTGCAGGCTCTACACTCTTTAACCAGCAACTCCATTTCCTGCCTGCCCCTATTGTTTTCCATTTGATTAAGTGTATCCTGTAAAACTGTATATTCCTGTTAGGAATCAGACTTTACCCTGATGCAGTGAAATTACCCACACAGTCTTTTCTCTCTCCCCTGCCCGCCGCTGCCCCTCCTTTGCTTCCTCCTTCCCAGTTTAGAAGAATTCTTGAAAAGTTGTTCTTCCAGCCTGAGAGAGAATGCAAGAGAGGGATTAGAGAGAGGACCTCAGAGTTGAGTGGCCCAGCCCCTCCCCCCTTTTACCAGGCACTGGAGACAGCTGCTGGGCCCCTAGAGAGCTCTGTGGCTACCTGCCCCTGGACTACTCTTTCACTTGGCTTCCTATTCGCCCTCTCGGCCAAGTGTTTCCAGGGGGAAACTGGTAACGCACCCCCCGGGGACATCCTGCTAGTGGCCTGGGGTGGAGGGACTGGTGTTTTTGCTTTGGAGCTGGGACGCTCCTTTCCTGAACCGGCCTTTCTCTATGGATTTCAGTAAGTTTGGCATGGCCAATGGTGCGTGATACGCTTGTGGGGTCTTGTGTATTTTTGTTTCGAGGGACTAATTCGTTGTGGCTCGTGGCCATTATTTTTTGTTTTAATTGCTTGGAGGGAGGTTGAGAAGTCTGTATATTTCTCATCTGGAATTGGCATTATCCTCATGACCATTTAGGTCATTGTGCTGAGCACCTGAGGGTGACAAAGACCTTGAAGAGAAGGTTCTAGTCTAGTTCAGGCAGACAGGATCTGAAGGGAAAAAATCAATAAAGACAGCAGAAGGAAGTTACAAGTACTGGGTGCCAGAAAGATTTTATAGGAACTGAGGCAGGGAGCCTTGCAGGCCTGGGGTTGCCTGGGAGGGTTTCCAGAGATGGGGAGTTTGGATGAGTTTGGATTAGGGAGCCTTGCTGAAAATGTTCTCTGTTGTCCTGATGTGGCGTGAGGGGTTGTTCACACAGGTGTGTACATGAGTAAAATTCATTTCATCGAGTTGCACTTAAGATTTGTATTTTTTTATACTTACTATACCTCAGTTAAAAAGGAAGAAGTCCCTTCAGCCCAGCACCAGTTCTTCCTAAAGAACTGGGAAGTCTGTCTTTAAAAAGATGAGAGTGGCAGCGAGGCCACTGGATCCAAGCAGAGAGGCCATGCTTTGGGAAAAGATGGGAAAGGTGGTGGAGAGACAAGAACCGGGCGTCCTTTGACCTTGGGAACTACCTGGTTTCCTCAATGGGGGACTTGCCATAAAAGAGAAATTCCAGCCAGTCTGTCTTGACTAATGATTAACTGGCCGCCCGGAGCCCAGACGGGTGACAAGGTGCTGTGGTCTGTCTTATGATGGGGGGCGAAGCCTGAGCAGCCCATTAATAATCAGCATCGCGGCCGGGAGTCACCCGTTTGGAATGTGTGGTTTCTCTTTAATGCTGTTTAGAATGTGCTTAAAAATTAATCTTGGTGTTTTTATTTATTTATTTCTCTCTTCATATCCACAGCAGACTGTCCAGATGCTGTGCCTTCCTCCGCTGAAACAGGGGGAACGAATTATCTGGCCCCTGGGGGGCTTTCAGGTGAGCTGCTTTCTCTTACTTTCTTGGCAATTCGAAGACCTCCTGAAATGACTGGAGACTGGAGGAATGGAGGTGGCCTTCTGCCACCCCAGCTGGTCTGGAATTAATTCTCACTTTTATGTGCATGAAACTGGATGTATCCGTGATGACTCTGTTGCCCTTCAGCTCATCCTTCTGGGCCATAGATCTGGAAGTGTGGGGGCCAGCCGGAGGGCTGGTGTTGGGCCACGTTTCGTGGTTATTGTTAAGCAGCTCCCGACTTGAGGGGCTTCCACTTGGTGACTTTGGTGTCATTAGTTCACGGGTTTAAGCCCTTTTTTGCTCTCACTCTCAGTGCATCGGGTGCCTTGAAGGGAATGGATCCACCTTTGGGGCACTTGTAGAAGACAGACCCCAAGTGTAGGATGGGAGTTTAGAGTAGATGGCCTCGGTGCTTCTTTGCAAATCCTGCTTCCCATCCAGCTTTGTGCAGAAGTCTGCAGTGCATGGTGGGGACCCTGCAGACAGTAGGTGCTAATACTGTTACCCAGCAGGGAAGGTGTCCCTCAGGGCCCACAGGTGTGAGCAGGGGCCTGGACTCCCAGGCTGGAGAGTTATGGAATTGGGTGAGGGGCACTGGAGAGCCTAAACATCATTGTCCCTGAGAGACAGGAGAAGAGAGTGATAAACTTGGAGAAACTCATTAGCAATGTAAGTGGGAGACATTTCCATTCTGTTCTAAATATGTCCTGTTTTCCACCTGTTTTTCCCACCCCAGTATGCCATCACTGGATTTTCTAAGAACTAGCTAAAACAAGAGGGAAAGTGATCCAGGGAAAAAAAAAAGAAAAGAAAAGAAAAGAAAATCCAGCAGAGTTCTGGGCATTGGCCCTTGGGACATTGGTGTAGGAGCATGGCAGCTCCGATGGAAGCTATAAAACTGTCTTTGGGCTTCCCTGGTGGCGCAGTGGTTGAGAGTCCGCCTGCCGATGCAGGGGACACGGGTTCGTGCCCCGGTCCGGGAAGATCCCACATGCCGCGGAGCGGCTGGGCCCGTGAGCCATGGCCGCTGAGCCTGCGCGTCCGGAGCCTGTGCTCCGCAACGGCAGAGGCCCCAACAGTGAGAGGCCCGCGTACCGCAAAACAAAACAAAACAAAACAAAAACAAAAAACTGTCTTTGGGGGGACCATGGTGCACCGTCTTTTGCGACTTTTAACTGGTCAGGTGTCGCTCAGCCTCGGCTCGGTTCATGCTAGCCAGTTCCCTCTGCAGGAATTGAGCTTGCTGAGAATGTCTTCAGGGAGACCCTTGTTTGTTTTGATTTCAGTGCAGTATATACTCTGGCTGTTATCTGAGACAGAGGGTATTGTTTACTCAAAGCTCCTAATGAGAGCTGAACAGGAAAAAAGAGGGACCCAGAAAGGGCAGGGGCTTGGGGTGAGAATGGGAGTGGACCATGGCGGTGGAGGAGGGAAGAACATACCGTGACATGAGAGCTGTGTCTTTTCTGCTTTCTAAGGCTGAGAGAGTTCCGGAAAGAAAGAAAGCCAAGGAGAGGAAAGGGTCTGGGCAAAATAGCACACTCAGGATGTTGTTAGAGGGTTTTATTTTTTAAATTCTGAATGTGCAGGGAGGAGTCCCAGCCCCTCTGAACCACATGAAACAAGCAAGGGAAGTGGTAGCTTTTGAAAGGGGGCTTTTCGGAAGGTTTGTCTTATTGATAACATCTTGTCTGTCTCCTCTGCTGGAGGAAGTAAGGATACCCGCCTGAGCCATCAGCCTCCTTACCTGGCCCCCAGAGCCAAAAGTGTGACAGTGCAGCCCTTTCTGAGACGGGTGGGCTTCCAAGAGTTTTTCTAGTCCTAGAAAGAAACTGGGAGTAAAGCAATGATGAACTCCTTCCCTACCCCCAAAGTAACTGCAGCCATTTCGATGAATGAGGAGCTGCTAGGAAGGAGTGCTTGTCTCTGAAGGGATAGCGTCGTTCAACAAAACTGCCAGAAGAAAAAAACGTGACGGGGGGCTCCACATGAAAGAGCATTTGTTTTGAATTTTAGCTCTTGATTTACTAATTCCCAAGGCTTCAAAGTTTCAACTCTTTCTTCTTTCCGTTCAGAGTTGGAGTAGTTTATTAATAATGTGCCGTGGGGGGAAGTTGAAGAAACTGTTTCTTGGGTTGGTGCCCGTGGTTTGGGGGTGTCTGGAGGGGAGGCAATAGGCCCTGAGAAAACCCAGGGCTCCACCCTCTGCCGCGAGAAGGCCCCCCCAAAAGATGGTGGTAGTGGCTCGAGTCCAGGGCGGAGGGTTTTTGCAAATGGAGAAAGCCCAAACCTCCTTTCCAAGAAGTTGATCTTTCCATGGGGGGGGGTGGAGGTGGCCGAGGCCGGGGTGTGTGGGGTGTGTCTGCCTGGCGGAGGATGAGGCCGGTGGGGGGCTGTGGTGGCTGAAGGGGGCTGGGCCAGGGAGGGGAGGGAGGCTGGAGCGGGGAGCCTGCTGTGGCGAGCGCCAGGCCAAGTGGGCATCA
The DNA here is from genome assembly GCF_963455315.2 of Globicephala melas. NCBI lineage: Eukaryota > Metazoa > Chordata > Mammalia > Artiodactyla > Delphinidae > Globicephala > Globicephala melas. The sequence continues at coordinate 5,591,106 of NC_083326.1, read as the reverse complement.
CGGCGGGGAGCGGGGAAGGTGCCCACAGGGCTCTGCCCCCGCCTCCCCCCTGGAAATCACCTCTCTGAGTGTCTCTTTCACGGGCCCTGTGTGCTGTTTTCCTTCCTGTCCTGGCCGAGATCGGGCTTAATGAATGGGGCTCAGTTTAGGGTGGGAGGAAGGTCGGCAGCGGGAGCCAGGGCTTGATTCTCTTGGCAAGGGAAGAAGGGAAAGAAAAAAACAGCCGAATGTGAAAATGTGGTGCCTCGGGGGTGGGGGTGAGGGTGTGCTTGAAGGCACGCCCCTCGCCCCTCCCGAGATGCCGGGGTGACTCCAAGGCTGGCCCTTCCCTTTCCTGCGAGGAAGGGGAGTGGGTGGGTAGGAGCACTGGGAGCCAGCCCGCTGGCTGCAGGTTGGAATTCCAGCCTTGCAGCGCGGGGCTGGCCGGGGAGACGACAGGCCAGGCCTCTGGGACTCGCAGTGAAACAGACCCCACCCCTGCAAGTTTCCTCAGTCTGGGAAAACGGCACATTTTTAGAAGGCTGGGACTCGGTTCCAGGAGATTGTACTTTCATTTCTGACAGCCGGCTCTCGGAGACAGATGGATTGCTTGCTGCCTGGTTGTGTGTGTGTGTGTGCGCGCGCGCGTGCGCGTGTGTATGCGTGCTACAGACCTACAGATAGACACGTGCACAGACACATGAGCGGGCAGGCGCTGGGATAGGCCTGGGTCCCTCTCACGCGGGGTAGGTGGACCTCGGAGATGGTTTCTCCACAAGGATATGTGCTCTGGGCCCGGGGCGTGTTTGGATTGTGTCTGAATTGGGATCTGGGTATGGTGCTTTTGGAAAGGCGTGTAGGACAAACCCTTGTTGCTGGCACGCATCCTGGCTCAAGAATACCCACCTGGGAGAGGTCTTACGTAGATGGGAAGCTTCTAGGTTCAGCTCGATGGTGGAAGTGGAAAGGATTTGCTCCCAGAGCTTTCACTGTGTCACTGGTAATTAAAAGCATGTGTTCGAAGCTGTCATCTTTGCAGCCTCCATCTGGAGTTTCTAGGGGGGAGCTTTCATTTAGCTTGTCTGCTGTCCTGATTCGGGGTAGTGGGGTGGGGTGGGAGGGGTTTGAAGAAATACCACCTCACTTGTGAATTCCAGGTTATTCAGCTGCAGACCCAGCCTCCTCCTTTGTATATTGGTGTCTAAAGCTGGTTGGGCCTCAGACATATGGGCCTCGCTGATTAAGGCAGGGATTAGAGGCCAGCGTCATTTGTAGTCATTTTTTAAAAATTATTTATTTTTGGCTGTGTTGGGTCTTCGTTGCTGCACGCAGGCTTTCTCTAGTTGTGGTGAGTGGGGGGCTACTCTTTTTTTTTTTTTTTTTGCGGTACGCAGGCCTCTCACTGTTGTGGCCCCTCCCGTTGCGGAGCACAGGCTCAGCGGCCATGGCTCACGGGCCTAGCTGCTTCCATGGCATGTGGGATCTTCCCGGACCGGGGCACGACCCTGTGTCCCCCGCATCGGCAGGTGGACTCTCAACCACTGCGTCACCAGGGAAGCCCGGGGGGCTACTCTTTGTTAGGGTGCGTGGGCTTCTCATTGCAGTGGCTTCTCTTGTTGCAGAGCACGGGCTCTAGGCATGCAGGCTTCAGTAGTTGTGGCACGCGGGCTCAGTAGTTGTGGCTCACGGGCTCTAGAGCACAGGCTCAGTAGTTGTGGCGCACGGGCTTAGTTGCTTCGCGGCATGTGGGATCTTCCCAGACCAGGGATCGAACCTGTGTCCTCTGCATTGGCAGGCAGATTCTTCTCCACTGCACCACCAGGGAAGCCCCCATTTGTAGTCGTTTAAACTTCAAAAGAGGTGCCAGCCTGGATTTCAGGGAGGGAGGTGCGAGGCAGTGGAGGTGTAGTACCGATGTGTCTGGGGGAGGGTGTTGAGGAACCCATCTCTTGGCTGGACAAAATCATGCTTATCGGAGAGACACCGTCCCACCAACCCAAGGGAGGCCAGCTCCTTTGCTAAGGTCTTCAGATCCGTGTCTCGCTTCTAGTTCCTGGGTGATGGGAATGTCCTTAGGTCAGCATCCATTCCAGGAAGGGTTCTTTCCTCTTCTTTAATCTCTGCTGGCGTCTATGAGAGCCTCGGAGGAGAGTCTTCAAAAACACCTACATAATCTGAAAATGTGGTCCTGGCTCAGTCCACAGTCAACTTGGGCTCAAACCAAGTAGCTTAGGAAAGAGTGCCCCATCCTGTTTTTAAGGAAAGTTATTCAGCTGCATTTGTTGTCTGGTTGGGAATGGTGATGGCAAGCTGGGAATCTCCTCGGGTGCCTATTGCTGTGTTTTTATATCTCTCCTTCCCGTGCCTGGGAACAAGCAGATTGTGGTTTCGCTGGAGTCTCTAATGCCATGGGGGGTGGGGTGGGGGTGGATTGAGTTCATCCAAGTGGCCTTGAGCATGGGCTTGGGGGGAGGCAGAAGCGCCAGCACATGTAACCATGATTGAGCTCCTTACCTATCCTCTCCTCTTCCTCTCCCCAGCCATGTAGGTGAGGAGTGACAGTCTGAATCTCTAGGGACCCATATGTCCCTAAATGCCAGGCTGACGACTCAGTCCCCGGCCGGCTCACCTGGTGCACACCCACTCCCCAGTGAAGACCAGTCAGGGACAGCAGCTCAGGCCGTTTGCCTCTTCTGCAAGGCTTGAGGTCATGCACTCAACCCCGGAGAAGGGCTCACTGTGAAAACCCCTTTTATCCTGGAAAGAATGGGGCAGTCAGGCAGGGGTTAAATGCAGGGTGACAGCATTTAAAGTCTCTGGAGCAAATTGGGGCTGCTCTGCCAGCCGGACTACATGGGCCACTGCCTCATGCACCCCGTCCCTGAAGCAGAGCAGGGCTGTCCCGCGAAGGGGCAGGGGCCAGGTGAGGGCCAGGTTCCGGTGCAGCTCTTGGCCGCTGTCTTAGGGCACTAACACCCTCTCCCCAGGGAGGCTTTTTCTTAGCAGAGCCCAGCAGTGGCTGCGTGGACTTCTGAACCTGTGGCCCAGAGCTAGGGGGGCAGTGAAAAGGGAGGGAATGCCAAAGGATTCATGATCAAGTTTGGCTCCCTTTGCTTCTTTATTGCTGCTGTTAACTATCCCGTGATACTGCACCTACAGTGCTGTGATCGCCAGGCCACTTCACAGCAGGTGTCTTAAGCTGGTGGGAGAAAAAAAGGCGCAGGGTGGTGGTCCCCAGACTTGTCTGCACATCGGGACCCCTGGGAGCTTCCAAATCACAGTCTGTTGGCAGGATCCCAGCATCAGTATTTTTTGAGGCTTCCCAGATGATTTCAAGGTGCAGACAAGTTGGGGAGCCCCTGGTGTAAGGGGTAAAAGGGTCTGTGTTCTGTGGGGGAGTATCTTTTTTTTTTTTTTGTGGAGAATATCTTTGGTGGCTGTGCAGGTTCTGTGATTCTGCCTGTGCTCCTATAGGGAAGAATTCGAGTACCTTGCTTGTTGAGCCTCTTCTCAACTAAGACTTTCACTTGATTGTAGAAACTTGACAAGGTGTGTTAACTCTGCCTCTTCCTCCCATTGGCTTTGTTGTAGTGGATGACATGGTAAAAGTGACCCATGGGACAGGGTCTCCTTTCAGGGCGATGAAGATGTTCTGGAACTAGGTAGTGGTGATGGTTGCTCAGCTCTGCGAGTGCTCTCAGTGTCACTAATGGTAAATGTTGTGTTACACCTGTCTTGCCACAGTTTTAAAAAGTAGTGACCTGGGGTAGCTTTTACATGCATGCAGGTATTTAGATATTCAATAAAAAACACTGGCTCTGGAGAATGAAAATGGAGACTTCAGTTAGGTGCCTGAGATCTGTAGATAGACGCTTGTTTCCAGAGCACCTCTGAGGTCTCCAGGGATGGGCCCACAGTCACGGGCCTGTCTGTCTCCGTGATTTTTCAACCTTTTCTTTTCCATCCTGGTTGCAGAAAGGAGAGACAGGAAAGTTCCCTGTGGCTCATTTTCTGAGGCTGACCTTTCTGCAGGGGAAGTGAGTGCCCTTGCTCCTTCTCTGCCCCAGATGCTGTTTTCCTCTGGGCGGCCTGGGGACTGGCAACCAGCCATGTAGGGGCGGGTCTCCCAAAGCCTGGAGTCGTCCTGACCCACCCTGCTGAGTGATCGGCCCCCTCCTCTGGTCCTGCTGCCTAAGACCCTAGTTGCTGTGACAGCTTCACCGAGGTTATAGGGCTGCAGGGTAGAGGAGGCTGGTGACTCGCCCGGGAGCCCTCCCTTTGCAGGAGCCTTGTGAAAGGATACTGTACAGCGTGGCCACTGGGAGGTCACCACTGGCCCTACCATCTCTCTCGCTCAGTACTGAATGGCTAGCCCCGTCTGGCTGTGTGCCTACTGTCACAGACAGGCTTCCTCTCCGGGCTATTTTCAGCGGGAAGATATTATTAACTGCTGAGGCACAGTTCTCAATTTAGTGGCTAACACACCAAGAAAGGAACATTCCCTTGGTGGCGGCAACTCTACCTAAACACAGTGGCTCATTGGGGGTGATGCCCCCAGCCCCCTTTGCTTCTCCCCACGGGGGTCTGTGCCCCTAGCCCACTTTCTGGGGCGGCTGCGACTGAAGATTCAGTGTCTACCATAGAGAGAATGAGGCTTTTTCTTAAAGCCAACTGTAGACCATGATAGCGTTTATATTCTAAAATGGGGAGATTTTGTGATAGGGATGGGGCACTGGATGGAAAAAGGAACTTTCTGTGGAGTTTAGGACAGCTGTTTAAAACAGGGTGATAACTTTCACCTTGTAAGTGAACAGGAAGTATTGGGACAAGACAGGAAATGGCATCATTCCTTTTATGAGAAGAACTCCAGAAAAAAAGTTGTTCGTGAAAGGTAGTGGCTGAGAGGAGACCGGCCCGGTTTCGTTTTGTTTTTTTTCCCCCTTCTTTCCTTCCACTCCCATGAGAATTTCTGGGCCATTTTCTTTAAGAAAGAGGCTGTTTGAGAACTTTATGTTATTTTTATTATTTAAAAAAATATTTTACCAGAAGGGTCACATTCAGTTGAAATGCTAACTGCAGCCTTCTTGCCCAGTATACTAAGAATCTTTCATGAGTGTTGCAGCTTCCTTCCCCAAATGGGGAGGCCGAGCAGCTCTTGGCTGGAAGTGAATTTTGGTTTGGCTGCACAGTCTTCGACACTGAGCCCCACCCAGTGTCATTAGCTCAGTTTTAACCTGCAAAAAAAAAAAAAACAAAAACTCTTTTTTGGGGGGAGGGGTGGGTGGGAATTTACGGATACCCTTAGCCTGTTCACCCCAGTATGACCTTGCCCTCACCAAGGTGCCTGGCATTTGGCAGGCTGGGGCTGCCTTTATTTACTAGCAGTGGGCCTCATTTTGCCCAAGGAGTCCCTCCTTTAGCTTCCTGACTGCCTATCGCTAGGACTCTGGTGAGCGGTAAAGAGGTGACAGAAGACAGCTCCCCTGGTACAGCTGTGCTTAGCCCTGTGGGATGGGGGTAACTCAGTCCTCAGTCACCAAGAAGCTTCCCCCTTTAGAAAGAGGGCTTGTGCAGCCCCACAGTGATGTGCAGAAGGTGGTATTGTGCTGGGTGTGAAAACAGTTTTCATTTATTCATCTCTGGGTTTCTAAGTCCCCTCTTGGACAATGTCATTGTTCTCGTAACATGGGACAGTGCCCCGACCCGGGCTGTCAAGGAGCCATCTTTAGGATGGAGACCAGAAAGAAAGAGATCTGTGTGTGGCTGGCTTGCTCCCCATTTCCCCCCAGCCCCCAGCTTTTTTCCTTAGTGGGCTTTGTTTTGTTCTCATAACACAACAAGAGCCCTGGGGTGTGTAAAAGCATTGTTGAACATTCGGTGAGGCTAACTTGTCCAAACAGAGCAGGACGCCAAGGCAGAATGCTGTGGGCAGGTGGTGAGCCCACAGAGGTTGCCTGGCCGGCGCCTGGCTTGGAAACACCTCCCGGGATCAGCCGCAGCTGGCAGGGAAGTAGCTGAGGACAGGGGCTCTTTTCCCGCCTCCACGGGGAGCCTGGGGCCAGACCTAGGCCTTTCTGGCTGACCCCTGCCTGGAAGGCACGCTCCGCTCCCAGGTGGGTTCTCACGGGCCTCGCTCTGCCAGGTGTAAAGCTGGGGCCTGGGGGGCGGTGGTGGTGCAGCTGCTTTGGGAGAAGCCAGCGTGTCCCTGTGGTCCAATCATTTAGCGATTATTTACTGAGCACCTACTATGTGCCCCGCTTTGCCAGGCATGGAGGATGTAGTTCTTGGACTCTGCAGACGTAGTGGTCTGTCTGAAGGTGCTCTGGGGTCAGTGAGATGGAGGGTCCTTGAACAGGATGTGGCTCTGTCTGCAGTCAGGCACAGGGCAGCTTCTCAGCCATGGGGTGAGGTGTTGTAAGACACGGGGGAGGTGCAGGGATGGTACCCTGGGGAGATTGTTTGAGCACGCAGGGCCAGCACAGCTTCTCTGCTTCGGTTGTGTGGTCTGTTGAGAGTTGAGATAAAGCAAAGCTTGTGGATAAACAGAGGTCTGCCTCCTCCGGTTCTGTTTCTATTCCCGCCCCCCCACTTGTTGATTGTGAGATAAGAGCTGCAACAGCAGGAGGTAGGGTTATAATCCAGACCCTGGTGGTACTTGGGAGCCCAGCAGAGTGGAGGTGACCAGCCAAGGGGCAGGGCGGGGGTGGCATGGGCACCTGGAATGTTAGCATTTATGTCTTTACAGCCACAGGGGAGGTGGGACATTTTCAAAGCCCAGGACTTGGACTTTTTTTTATAATTCCGGTGGGCTTGATTCCCATGAGGACAATCTGGGGATGCAACATTGCCTTTTAATTTAAAATCTGATGGTCAAGTTCATTTCTGAGGTCCCAGCCAGTGTGTGAAGCTCTGGCTGGCCCGCCTGTGGGTGGGTTTACGTGAGGTAATCTAATACCCAGTTACCAAGGGGTTTCATTTTCACTGTGCATCCTGCCCCTGGCCGTTCCCCCGAGGCCTACTGGAGCTCACTGATTTAATTAATCATCCTTGCTCCTCTGTGGAGTCGGGAGAGCTCTTTTGGCCTTTGGTTAGATCCAGGGTAGTAAGGGAAGAACTGAGTTCAACTCCAGTTTTCCTCTTGCAAAATGGGGAGTTTTTGTCATTCAGACGTGAGCACTCAGATCACCAGGCCAGGGACTGTTGGTGTCTCTCGTGTTTGCTCATTTCTGTGTTGCCTTTTTACTTTTTAACTTGGGGTGGACGTTCAACAGGAACAAAAAAAGACAACGCCAAGGGCTTCCCTGGTGGCGCAGTGGTTGGGAGTCCGCCTGCCGATGCAGGGGACCACGAGTTCGTGCCCCGGTCTGGGAGGATCCCACATGCCGCGGAGCGGCTGGGCCCGTGAGCCATGGCCGCTGAGCCTGTGCGTCTGGAGCCTGTGCTCCGCAAAGGGAGAGGCCACAACAGTGAGAGGCCCTTGGACAGCAAAAAAAAAAAAAAAGACAACGCCAAGAAAAGACTGTACTGTCAGTAAACTCACCTTTCTGCATCTGCCACTTGGAGGGTTAAATTACCATCTCCAGTCACCCTTTCACACCTTGCGGTCAACTTCCCCAGTGAGCTTCTGAGGCTAGAGAGGGCCAGGAAGAGCCGCTCAGCTCAGAAAGTGCCTGGGGACCTTGCCAGCCCCAGGGCAGCCTCGCAGCCAGCACGGCCCCTCCCCCTCATTAATCAGTAACCAAGAGGGAAAAGCAGGAGTTGAGTTCTTCCTGTGATCTGGGTGCACAGTATACAGTTCTTAAAAACAGATGGGCCTCAGCTCAGTGGGATCACAGTTAAAGGCCCACTGTGGATGGGGGGAAAAGGCCTGGATTTGGGGGGGGCTTGCAAAGATTCAGAAGCCGACCCCCATTTCAAGTGTTTGTCGGATGCCCCAGGAGGGGGCTTGGAGAGAATTACAATGGGAGGGAAAGCGCCCACCCTCCAAATTTCAGTCCCCTGGGGCTGGCCTGCTTTCCTGGGCTGAGGACGGTGGCACAGTCGTCAGCTGGCTGCATGGCCTTCACTGAGCCATTTTTGTGTCCTGGACCTCAGTTTTTTCATCTACAAAATAAGCAGTTGGACCTGGCCTCCAAGTCCCTTGCAGTACTGAATGAAATCCTGTGATCTTCGGTTCTTGGATTTGAAGGTGTGTGAGAATAAGACCCCTTTCGCGGAGGTGGTGGGTAGCTGATGGCCTCTTCCACCGGCGAAGGAAAAGGCTGTAGTTCTTCACGTTTTGAGGTTTGCAGACTTTTCCAAGAATGAATGAAAGTTGAAGGAACTTTCCCCAGAAGAATGCATGTGCATACATTTCCAGGGGTCCTTTAGCCCCATCCCATGGAATCCCTTGTACTCAAGAAGGCAGGGTGTACACGAGGGCATTAGGAGAGGCAGGGCCTTTTTCTTTTTGTGGTAAAATATACATACCATTTACCATTCTAGCCCTTGTTAAGTGTACAGTTCAATGGCATTAAGTCCATCCCGTGGTTGTGCAAACATCACCGGTATCCACCCCCAGAACTTTTGCACCTTTCGAAACAAACTGTGCCCATTAGACACTAATATGGCAGTCCCCCCTCCTCCCAGCTCCTGACATGAATTTGACTGTTCCAGGTTCCTCATATGAGTGGATTCATACAGTATTTGTCCTTTTGTATTTGTTTTATTTCACTCAGTGTAAGGCCTTCAAGAGTCATCCATGTTGTAGTAGGTGTCAGACTTGCTTTTCTTTTTAAATGCTTATAGATATCCGTTCATCCTTCAGTGGCCACTTGGGTTGCTTCCACCTTTTGGCTATCGTGAATAATGCTGCTGTGAACATGGGTGAACAGGTATCTCTTCAAGACCCTGCTTCAGTTCTCCTGGGCGTATACCCAGAAGTGGAATTGCTGGGTCATGTGGTAATTCTGTGTTGAGTTTTTTGAGGCAGGGCCATCCTGACTTGAGTGTCTGCATAGACGGATCACAGATCCCATGGGGCAACTGGGTGGACTCGAGGGGGAGCCCTGGGGCAGGGGGAGTGAGAGGAGAGTGGCATGGGGTGGGGGGAGGAGGACAGCGGAGGAGGGGTGGCCTGGCTCTCTGCAGGAATACAGGCCAGATTGGAGCCCGCGTTCACGTGAGGCCCAGAGTCCTCCGAAATGTGGAGCACACAGCACTGAGCAGCGGTGGCCTTGTGACGGTGGTCCAGGGTAGGGGGGCTTTCATACCCCTGGCCTCCTCACTGGAGGCTAAGGGGTGGGAGGGCCCGTGAGGGGGGGGGGCTCACGCCTAGGAGGTCCTGGGTGCTTTGGGGGTGAAAGGGCTGGGATGGCTGAGCAGTGAGTGTGTCAAAGCCAGGGAGATCAGATTACGGAGGCAGACAGAAGTAATGATTAACTTTTCCAGTCTGCACACTGTCTACACTCTGTCGTACTTTGTTTTTCCCTGTAAGTACAGTGCGGCCCTGGCCGGGCCCTGGTGTTGGGTTGTAAAGAAAGAAGGAATGAGGGCTGGGAGTGAGCAGGGGGCGGGGAGCCAGGGAGCTGGCCGGAGAGGGAAGGCTTTTCCATCAGATCCAGTGCTGGAATTTATTGGCCGGAATGCAGTAAGTGTTCAAAATGCCATCCCATCCAACAGTTTTCATAATTGTTATGGAACAAGGGGAGCTGGGGGAGGGGAGGGATGAAAAGGACTTTTGTTTCTCACTGGATTTTTCCTCTTCTTCGGAAGGTTTCTCTACCCTCCAGAAAAACGAGAGTTGAGCGGAGCTGTGTGAAGGACGGGGTGGGGCAGGGCCCGCCTCTGGGGCTGGAATACCTTGCAGGGAGCCTGGAGGGTCCGTGCAGCTCGGGGGCTTTATTCAATTGAGACCCACAGCAAAAGCTGCTTCCTCAGAGCCCCCAGACCTGCAGAACCAGGAAAAAACTGTCCTGCACCTCTGGGGGTGGTGTCCTTTCGGAAAGCTGGCTGATTGTGCATCTGTGTTTATTAAGCTTCTTTAACGCGTAGCCAGCGTACTTACAAGTGGTCAGTAAAAAGGAGAAAATGAGGGACTTCCTGGTGGTTTAAGAGTAGTTTCCTTTGTTGGATCTGTGTTTGCGAGGGGAGGCGCATCACCAGTTGGGAATCCACGCGTGGAATTTGGGGGGGTTTCTGGACTCTCCCCGGGTTGGGGGTGGGTGGGTTAGAGATGTGACGTGCATACCCTTCTGTTGTGTGCACGTCCTCCTTGCTTTGTCTTCCGGGGAGTGGCCAGGATCCTCCCCAGGGGGCAGGCAGGTGAGCAGATAATGCCCCCGTGCAGGCAGGTCTGGGGGCTCTGTATGCAAGTGTGTGACCCCTCTTTCTGAAGGGAGCTGCTGAGTTAAGTTGGTGGGGGGGACTACGGTGGGAACTTGGTGATGCACCCTGGGGTGGAAGAGACTTGAAATTCAGACTTGAAAAGGACGAGGCTGGATGCACGCTAACCACCAGCCAGGGAGGCCCATTTACTGTAAATATTATGAATGGAGTTGGCCGGGCTGGGAGTCCCCACCCTTCCTCTGAGGCCTCTCGGAGCTGGGCAGAGCTGGCCTCCTCAGAAGGCAGGCAGCCGGGTACACGCTATAATTTGCATGGCTGAAGGCTGGGGCACAGGAAGCCGCGTCAGCCCGGCTGGCGAGACAGATGGGAGCTTTTGATCTGTGTGGCTTCCCCCCTTCCCCGGCGGCTACCCTTAATTATATTCTCTGATGGCAAAACACTGCTCTCAGGAGGGACCCCTGGGCTGGGGGCCTCCGACTTGGGCCGTTTGAGGGGCTTTAGGAGGTGGGGCTGTGGCCCGTTGGAGGAGTAGGGAAGTACTTTTTAGCTCTAGTAACTGATTACTCATCACAGTTTGTAAGGCACAGTCACGAATCAGTCTTCTAGACGAGTAGGACCTGCCAAATATGTCAGCCCAGGGGAGTTTGCAAGAGGAAGGAGGGTGATGATGGCTGAGAAGCTTCAGGGCGCCGGGCATGGGTGGGCATTGGAAATAAGATGGTGATATAGGAGACCCTTCCCCGGACACTCACCTTTTCCTGGGGGCCATGAATGACGACACAGAAAGAACACGAGTTTGTTAACTCTTTGCAATGAAAAAAAAAGTTGGTTTATAGATGGACACTGCCAAATCTGACTCAAATCTCCTTTCCCTTTTGATTTTGTTTTGTTTTATTGTTGCAAATGAAATGCAAAAACGTGCCCTGCTCCCCGAAGTGATTTTCTTACTCTCCAGAAGGTAGTAGAAATAAATGGAACCTGTGTTGTTGAATACTGAAACCCACAGTGTAGCCAGAGACCATCAGAGCCAGAAGGGGGCCCATGGGGCTGTTTTGCCCCAGCCGCCTTTGCCCCAGCTGTGGGCTGGTCAGACTGAGACTCTGAGGGGCAAAGCCGCTTGGCCAAGGTCACAGAGCAGCAGCTTGCTGGCAAAGAAGCCGTTTCACTCCTGGCTTGCCTGGTGCGAAGGAGCTGGACCCCATCCTCGGGGGCCACGGTAGGCATAGCATTTCCACAGTGGGCTGGGAAGGACACTTGTCTTCCCCTCTAGTGTTTGGAGAGGACTGGTGGCTTTTGGGGCCTGAGGTGGTCGCCCACACACAGCTCACACCAGCCAATGTTCTGGCCTTGAACCCAGCTCTGCTTTGCAGCAGGTGATGTGTGTCTCATTGCCCCTCCTTTAACATAGGAATGGTAATACCGTGCAGCCTCTCAGGGTCCCCTTTCTGTGAGCCCCTTTCAACAGAACTATACATAGTAAATGCTCGTTAGGTGAAGGTATCAGCGCAGAACTGTTGTCCCACCTGGGGGTGGGGGCGGGGCGAAGAGTTGTCAGCATTTTCCGAGCATCTGGAGAACCTAAGAGATAATGTGCCCCTAAGAGCCGAGACCCTCCGCTGTGGCTGCTGGCCAGGCCCTGACCTCTGGCTGCTTTTCATCAAATTGTCACAATGCCAGTGTGGCCAGTACTGGGAGCTCCATTTTAGAGATGAGCTCAAGTCACCACCAAGGTGACATGGGAGGCAGATTGAAGGGGGGAGTGTCTGACTCCATAGCTGGTCAGCTCGTGGCGGGTAGAACTCGCTGAGGAGTGAGGTTGGGCCCAGGGACCTGAAGAAGCACCCTGGCCTTTGAAGGAGAGCTTGTGGCACCCCCTGCCCACCCCCCAGCCCAGCTGCCTCAGCGGAGAACCTTGTTGCAGAGCTCTGAAAAAAAAATCCAACTTTTCCGTCCTGCCTTCTACCAGCCAGAGTTCATTCTCTGATGCATTTGATTGTAGGAGCTTGGGGGTAGCAGTGATGGGTTGGGTCTGAGCATTTTCTGGGTAACTGAGAGTTAACCTGAAACGTTTTGAGTTAGTTTCAACCACCATGGTAGCTTGCTTTCAACCCCAGGGCTGTCTTTGCTGCCCCAAGAATCCAAGGGGGCAGCTCTGGCGTCATCTTTTGTGTCCCGGGTGAGGTTGTAAGCATGGCTGGTTAGAGCTGACCCCAGAACCCAGACTGAGCCCAGACACCGAAGCAAGTTTTTATGTGTTTGCTTCCTCCTGAAAACTAGAGACCAGCGAGAGACTTGGTTAATTGTGTTTGGGATGAGAGTGGATGGGACGGGTTGGCACCAAGTCCCCTTTTATCTCAGTCCTTGTCCCTGAAGTGAGCTGGTTGCTCTCTGAACAGTTTACTGACCAGGGTGGGGAGCCGGGCCGATGAAGCTGTTAACCTTTGGGACGACTGATGTAGGGGGAAGGACAGGATGAGGCAACCCTTGGTGGCGCCGGAGTCCCGAGGAGGGAGGGCCCTGGACCTGAGAGGGCGAGGCGTGGCCACGTTTGCGTTCCAGGGTTGCCGGGTTTACTTCTGGGTCTGCATGTGTGCCCTTCGTTTGCCCTCATCAGTCCGCGTGAGGCAGCCATTTCTGCCCAGGTTCCATCCCCAGCCGGGTGCTCTGCTGGACCACTGGGGAGGGGGCTCGCAGACCCATCCCACCGTGGGATAACCAGAATATTGAATAAGAGAAATAATCCCTTTATAATCCAAGTGCCTTGCGGAGATGAGAGTGGGTTGAGACCCCCCCCACACACACACACCCGCCCGCCTTTTATTCCAGCCCCCTGGTTGCCCTGGCAGTGGGCACATTGGACTCAGCCGGTGCCTGCTTCTGTGGCTTTCTCTGTGCTGCTTCGTTTCCCAAGTATGTCCCTGTCCTGAAAAGTCAGAAACTTGGGGACCCCCCCACCCCTGTCCCATCAGCACCGCCTCTGTGTGTGGACACAGCTAGGGTGAGATGGCCTCACTTCAAGCGTTCTCAGAATCCCACTGGGACTGGGTGTTTTGGAACAGTTCTGCCTCTCTGGCCTCATGGTCAACTTCCTAAATTGGAGACCGGACATGGTACCGTCGAGGCACTGAACTTGGCCTTTCCTCCCTCCCTCTTTTTTTTTTTGCGGTCTCCCTCCTTTTTTTTTTTTTTTTTTTTGCGGTCCGCGGGCCTCTCACTGTTGTGGCCTCTCCCATTGCGGAGCACAGGCTCAGGACGCGCGCAGGCTCAGTGGCCATGGCTCATGGGCCCAGCCGCTCCGTGGCAGGTGGGATCTTCCCAGACCGGGGCACGAACCCATGTCCCCGCCCCGCATCGGCAGGCGGACTCTCAACCACTGCGCCACCAGGGGAGCCCCTCCCTCCAGTTTTTTTCTTTTTCAACTCCTACACCTTCAAATCAAAAATTTTAAAAGGGGGAAGTTCCTCTCTTACCTAGGCCTTGAGGGTCTGGTCACCCTGTGCCATTGCGATCCCAGGCATGAGATTCATTCATGAGCCTCTGGTCTTCTGGGAGGGTCTGGTCTGTTCATTCACGACCAGGGTAATTAAATAACTCTTTGTATGAGGCATGGAGCTCCTTGTTAAGTGGTCTTCCCTAATGCAAGTGCAAACACGAGGCACAATCCTTCTCCTTCTCCACACGGCCTCCCGCTTTGCTTTTAAAGGGTAGATTTTATGCTTTAAGGGAAATTGGGAAGGGGAGGGGGAAAAACAACCTTAAAGGAATTTTAGGCTGATTCAGCACTTTTCTGGGGTTGGTCCACAAATTCCCTGAACTGTAATAAAAAGAAAAACTTGTGAGCAGGCATCTGATTAGGTAGCTTTTGACAACACAGCTTTTCTTTTGGATGCTTTAAAATGCACAAATACAGTTTTAAAACAGGCCCCTGGTACAGTTTTCTGAGGAGGGAGAAGCTGAAAATACCGGAAAAGGTTATAAAAGCTGAGGGAAATTAACAAGGGACTGCGAGTTTTGCCTTCAGAGGTTAAGTATCGGCAACCAGGATACTAAGACCCTTCCTCAGTCCTTGTAACGAGGGGGCCTTTTTTTTTTCTGTGCAGGGTCCTCCCAGCTCCTCCCTCGGAGGCCTGGGAAGCCCCCAAGAGCTAAGCGTCTGCCCTGACCTTTGTGGGGAGATGCTTGTGGGCTGTGGGCCCAATTCCAGGAACTGTGCTTCTGTGAAGATGATGCTGAGCGCTTCCTAGAAATGAGCCCAGACGGCGGGTACTTCAGGGCTAAGGAGCGGAGTCTGAACTGACCATTTGGGGCGTTGTGCTGGGCCCCCAGAAGCGTGCTGTGTAAAAGGGGCCTTCGCTCCAGTGATGGGTTTGTCTGACAGCCTGTTTCTGTGCTCAGAGCTGTGGAGTTCAGGAGCAGCAAGGAAAAGAGGTATCAGGGCACTAGGGGACTGCAGGGTGACATGGTGGGGCGACACGTGGGGGCCCTGCTGCCCCAGATTAGGGCACCTAGTGGGCTTTCAGAGGCCTTGTTCACATCCAGGGACACCTACACGCTGCCGTTTATCTGGGCCGGGCCATTAACCTCAACAGAAAAAGGCCTTTTCTTTTTCCAGGGGATGTCTGGCAGCAAATTGCTGGATGCATTGTCGGGCCGCACAGATGAAAGAGAAACCCGCCAGAACGCCCCCCCACCCCGCCCCATTCCCCCTCCTCTCTACTGGCCAACCTCAGGCCCCAGTCTCCCCACCACCCCCCGCCCAGCTTCCTCTGCCCCCAGGCAGACAAGGCGCCCCCCCCCGCCCCTTGCCGGTGGGCCTGGCACAGGGGCAACTCAATCTTCAGGCTTCCTCCCCCTCCCCCCACTCCCCCAACCCCCATACTCTGGCGGGTGCCAGGTTTCAGGGGAGCCGGGCTCCATGAAACAAAGTATTGTGAGGCTCCGCTGAGGGTCTCCTGAACTTCCCTCCCAGCGACTCCTGAGCCTTCCTTTCCAGGCCGGTTTGTTGTCCTGAGTTGGGATAATAAGTGAGAACTTCTTACATTTGGAAACGCTCTCCCACCTCAAACAAGCAGGCAGGTGGGCGCCCTGTGCCTTCCAGAAGAGGGCTTTCTGCAACCCGGCGAACTTGGACGTCAGAGCATTTCTATTTACGCGGGTGTTGTGGGTCTTTGGTATAGCCTTCAGAGCTGAACTCCATCGGCAAGAGGGTTCAGAAGATTGCTAGCGCTCGCGAGTTCATTAGCAGTTGATGGATACTTTGCAGAAACAAGCTAAGGCCTGATGACTCACCTTCTGCTTGGAGCTCTTGTACCTCTCTTGTTTTTCCATATGTTCCTGTGTATGCGCATGCAAACACACGTTCACATAACACACACTCGAAGTGTGCTCGTATCCATGCACACAGCCTCTTTCACACTTGTGCTTCAGAGATGAATGTCGGGGTCGGGGGTGATGGGCCAGGTTTCTGGTGTTGATTTTCGGTGGGGTGGTGGTTGAGGGGAGGAAGGAGCCCTCAGCGTCCCCGTCTTGTGTAGCTGGCGGGGCAGGCATTTGAGAAGGCCAGGTGGGGGGCATCCAGGCAACTGGTGCTCAGGGTGGGTGTTTGTGGCTGCCTCAGTGGGTCACCGAGCGCCTTTGTACAGATTTATTCACGGGACACCTCCATGTAAAAGTTAATGCAGCTGACTGGTTCCCAGGTCCTTACGTGCCTGTTAACGTTGGAAGGAGTGGGTGTGCTGAGCTGCACTGGTTACCCAGCCTGCTGGGGCAGCAGGACAATGGAGACCCGAGCCCTCCTTTACCCCCCCCCTGCTGTGCAGTATAACCCATCATCGTGCAGGCTCTAAACTCAGTGGTTCCAAAATCAAAAAGGCCAATCAAACTCAAAGACCTCACACACCACCCCCAACTTCATGCCCCAAGCCCCCCACCCCAGTAAGTGAGAAGCAGGGACCTACAGGGAGGGCAGGAGGCCGCCTCTGCTGCCTGCCAGGCCTTCCCCCTGTCTCTCCCCATTTTCGTTAACAAATACAAGACTTCCGGTCTCCGCCCTGCCACCACAAACCACAGTGTTCCTGCAGCCCGGCTGGGCTGGGGAGACTCACGGTTCCCAGTCTGAGTCCTGCCCTGCCGGCTCTAGCTTAAAGGAGGAGTTAGAGGAGTCGGAATGCCAGCCTCCAGGGCCCCCTTTCCTTTCATATGCTCCCCCCTTTAAAGATCTCTGAGCGCCTGTTTGGGAGTCACCTTACCAGAATCACCCCAGTCTCCCCTGCTGCCCGTGGGAAGCAGCATGTCTAGGAAAGCCGGGGTGGGCCCTCCAGGGGAGGAAGGGGGCAGGGCATCGACTTTAGATGCTTCTAGGGAGGGAAGGGGAAGAAAGGAAGATGCAGCAAGCAGGACCCTGCAAGCATGGCGGTACCCACTTTAAACACATCGTCTTCTGTCTGGGCTGCAGGAAGTTAAGGTAGTCTGGGCTGACACCAACTTGCAGGTTGTGATTTGGCATTTTTACCTGAACTCACGTGTACAGAGCTGCCGCTGACAGACACATTGAGAGTTATTTTTCTATTAGGAAGATAGATATTTTTAACCCAAACCACGTCCTTTAAAATTTTTCCTGGATATGGGACTTCCCTGGTGGTCCAGTGGCTAAGACTCCACACTCCCAATGCAGGGGGCCAGGGTTCGATCCCTGCTCAGGGAACTAGATTGCACGTGTCACAACTAAGAGTTCACACACAGCAACAAAGATACTGCATGTGGCAACGACGATCCCACATGCTGCAACTAAGACCCAGCACAGCCAAAGAAATAAATAAGTAAATAAATATTTGTGGCGGGGAATAAACTCTGCAGTGGCTCCTCCTTTAAAAAAAAAAAAAGTTTTTTTTCCTCCCGGATAGCGCCTCCTATGACCAAGGCACTGATCTGAGAACTGGGAGACAACAAGCACAAAGACTGCTTAGCAGGTGGTCCTGGGGTCTAGGTCTGGTTCCATCATCCCTGGGGCCTGAGCAACAAGCTTTCTGAGTCCAGGTTTTCTCGTGAGGATGACAAGGGACTGGAGCAGTTGGCCTTCAAGGTTCCATCCAGTTTAAAGAACTGTAATTCTAGACCATCCAACTGGTAAGGCCTTTTCTAGCCCTAAAACTAGGACCAGCCAAGTTACTAAGTGGTCTTGGCTTCTGAGCTCTGCAGCGATGGGGCTTTCCTTTGGCCGGGTGGGCACACGTGCTGGTATCCTGGGTCTCTGACAGGGTGTGGGGAGTGGAGGGAAGAGGCTCCCCAGCAAGCCCCACGCTTAGAGGCAAGGCTCTTCCGTCACTGGGTCACGATTTCCAGGCCCCAGTAGGAGGACTGTTCGGCCTGCAGCACATCCAGCACCCCATTCCCTCCTTCTGTCTTGCCCTGAGAGACGAGCTGATCATGGGGCTGTGTGTGATCTTGATTTCGGGAGGAAGAGTAAAAAGGAGGGGCTCCATCACCGAACCACGTCCGCCATTTTGTTTTCTAGATTCCCAACTTCTTCTGGAGCCTGGGGATCGGTCACACTGGTGCGTGGTGGCATACTGGGAGGAGAAGACGAGAGTGGGGAGGCTCTACTGTGTCCAGGAGCCCTCCCTGGATATCTTTTATGATCTACCTCAGGGGAATGGCTTTTGCCTCGGACAGCTCAATTCGGACAACAAGAGTCAGCTGGTGCAGAAAGTGCGGAGCAAGATCGGCTGTGGCATCCAGCTCACGCGGGAAGTGGATGGCGTGTGGGTGTATAACCGCAGCAGTTACCCCATCTTCATCAAGTCAGCCACACTGGACAACCCGGACTCCAGGACGCTGTTGGTACACAAAGTGTTCCCCGGTTTCTCCATCAAGGCTTTTGACTACGAGAAAGCGTACAGCCTGCAGCGGCCCAACGACCACGAGTTCATGCAGCAGCCGTGGACTGGCTTCACCGTGCAGATCAGCTTCGTGAAGGGCTGGGGCCAGTGCTACACCCGCCAGTTCATCAGCAGCTGCCCGTGCTGGCTGGAGGTCATCTTCAACAGCCGGTAGCCACGTGGGGAGAGGACAGCGGGAGCCTAGCGGGCCCGGTCCAAACTACTTTGCTGCTAATAGTTTCCTCCTGAGTGCTTGCTTTTCATGCAAACTCTTTGGTCGTTTTTTTTTTCTTTCTTTCTTTTTTCTCCCCTCCTTCCCCTCGTTCTTGTTTATGTTCTGTTTTGTTCTTTGAGAAATAGCTTATGAAAAGAATTGTCGGGGTTTTGGCGGGGGCGGGTGGTATGGTTGGCAGAACACCGAGGCGTGAAAAGGGGAAGCAAAAATCAGTACCACCGAACACAGTGTAAATGGGGGGGCAGGCCTCGACTTCGGGGTCCTCGTTGCCCTCGTCAGGGTGTACGAGAGAGAGAGAGAGAGAGAGAGTGTGCGTGTGTACGCAGATGGGGGAAGCGGTGTGCTCTGTTGTGTTTCCTACGGATGTTGACCGCTGAGAGGTTTGCGCTCCCAAGCTGTGTCCCTCGTGCTCCTTGGACTTGCACAGTGGGGCAGCGGGTGTCCCAGCAGTGGCCAGCAGCAAGGCTCTGTCCCCCAGCCTGGGGAAGCCCCCATCCCACCTCTCCCCTTCTAGGACATTGGCCTGTCCGCAGGCTTCTTAGAAGCCACCCTGCCAGTTTTTCCATGCTGTCTCACTCCCTTCCGGCCACCCTGCTGCCGTTGTCGTGTCTTTCCTTTTTGGCCATCTGCTCCGGGATACCTCTGAGATGGGCTTCCCGAGGGCTGCCGGGGCAGCCCCGTCACAGTATTGCTCACCCAGTGCCCTCTCAGGCCCCTCCGCCTCTCCCCTGCCCTGGTTACATCAGGTTTTTCCTGGACTCAGAAAACCAGCTCAGCACTTTCCTCCCCTCTGCAGCCTGTGTGTTGAGCTCTGCTGTTAGACCAGCGAGGGGAGCCGCCCCACTCCCCACCAAGAAGGATTCGGTCCATCTTAACCCAAGGTACCATCCTGAGCTGACACCTAACTCTTCCGTTTCTTCTACAACTCATACACTCGTATGATACGTTGACACTGCTCTTAGCTCAATGAGCATGTTTAGACTTTAACATAAGCTATTTTTCTAACTACAAAGGTTTAAATGAACAAGAGAAGCATTCTCATTGGAAATTTAGCATTGTAGTGCTTTGAGAGAAAAAGGACTCCTGAAAAAAAAACCCTGAGATTTATTAAAGAAAAAATGTATTTTATGTTATATATAAATATATTATTACTTGTAAATATAAAGACGTTTTATAAGCATCATTATTTATGTATTGTGCAATGTGTATAAACAAAAATAAAGAAAAGATGCACTTTGCTTTAATATAAATGCAAATAACAAATGCCAAATTAAAAAAGATAAACACAAGATTGGTGTTTTTTTCTATGGGTGTTATCACCTAGCTGAATGTTTTTCTAAAGGAGTTTATGTTCCATTAAACAATTTTTAAAATGTATACTTGATTCCATGTTGTCCTCCAGCTCCTTTTTCTTCTGGTGGGTGGGCAGCGGGATGTAGCCATCAGAATCTGGTACAGTTGGGGTCTCCCAGAGCTTGGTTGGGGAGGAAGCTTGGTTGGTGGGACCACAAAAGGGAGAGACGATCCGGAACACCTTGCTCTTCCTTGCATCCTAGAAAGACCTGTACCTACACAGATACCACCTTTCTTGTTAGGCAGGAACCTTAGGGTGCAGCTGGTGGGTGTCCTGAATTTGTAATGGGTCAACCTCGGGGAGTCCTGAGTTACAAAGGCAGCTGATTTTTCAAAGCCTGAAAAGTTGAAATATCATTTTGAATGATTGGGAAGGAGGTTGCACTGGGAGATAGGATGGGAAGGTAAAGTCCCAAGAACTTGGGGTCCATCCAGTTCCTGCTTGCTGACTCCTTTGCTTTACATTAAGTCCTGAGACGACTGCACCTTTCCCAGAGGAAGGTCACTGCCACACTGGGTTCCAGGAGAGATTCCCTGAGGGCTGAAGCCCTGGAGTAGAGATGAGGCTGGGGCTGAGTGTTGATGGTGGGAGGGAGGGATCTGGGTCCCCTAAGTTCTGTACTGGGCACTCCGGGAGGTGGAGTAGGCTGAAAGGAGTCTGGGCAGAGCCTACTCTGCATCTGCTTAACACTCTTCCAGTTCTCTATTCCCTTGGCCCAGCCCAGCTTAGCCCCAGTGGCACTTGCTGGTATTGCCCCTGGGATTTTCACTGATCTGAGCCATGTTTTATTATTTTTCAATTAATTAATTAATTTTGGGCTATGTTGGGTCTTCGTTGCTGCGCACGGGCTTTGCCTAGTTGCTGGCAGCGGGGGCTTCTCTTGTTGCGGAGCATGGGCTCTAGGGCGCACAGGCTTCAGTAGTTGCAGCACGTGGGCTCTAGGCTCAGTACTTGCGGTGCACAGGCTTAGTTGCTCCGCAGCATGTGGGATCTTCCCGGACCAGGGATCGAACCCCTGTCCTCTGCATTGGTAGGCGGATTCTTAACCACTGCGCCACCAGGGAAGTCCCTGAGCCACGTTTTAGATTCGAGACCTCTTGCACAAGAAATAGGTTCAAATCGGGCACCAAATGGGGCTGTTTAGGTGTCTATGTCAGGGGGTCTTAAACCTTAGACCCAGGAAAGGGCTCTTTGAAGTGGGAGTTAAGATTTTAGATATCACAGACTGGTACAATTTCAGAAAAAAATTTTTGGAGGGCCAAAATAGGATTGCCAATTTTTCATTTTGCCAAATGACACAAAGCATTACAGCTTACTGGCACCACTGTTTAATGCGAGGGAATTCTAATACAATTGTATAGCGAGGAATGTTAACTTAGAGCTTTAGTGCCAAATGGTCATCTGGGCCAGCTTGTTCACATGAGGTGACGGGGAGCTCACTACCACTTGAGGCAGCTTTTTATCAGTTGAACTGAAACCTGCCTCCATTTATTCTAGTTCTGCAACCTAGAATAAGTGTAAAATGCACGTCTGGAAGACACCCAAGGAGGGCTATAATTAATTCCCAGGTGGTAGTGGTGGAGGAGGGGTGGGGTGGAAGGTGTTGCATTAGGGAGCTGTCAAAGGCATTTTCGTTTGCTCTAACTTGCATCAGCATGCCAGGAAGCTCTTTAATAATAATAATAGCTACCATTTATTGAATGCTTAGCTAGTTGCCAGGCATGATGTTAAGCGTTTAAGGGAATTATTTAATCCTCCCTAGGACCCCCTGCAAAACTGGAAGCTTTGAGAGGTTAAAAGACTTGCCCAAGGTCACTCGGCGAGGAAGTGCTGGGAGTGGTGGTGTTCATGGGCTGACTCTGGCCTTACTCCTTGGTCCAAACCCTGTAGAGATGTTATTTGGTGGAGTCTGTTGGGACTCCAGTCCCACCACCTCAAATCAGCGGGAAGGCGGGCCCCGAGCTGCTTGCCCGGCGAGCTACGTGGGCAGGGCCTCCGGATCCAGGAGGCAGGGGCTGTGGCAGCAGCACCTTCACACCCTCCTCTGTCACCTGGACTTGACTCTCAGCCCCACAAGGTTGGAACTGGGCTGTGGGCGTGTGGACCCCCGTGGGGTGGCTGACCCTGGGTCAGGGAAAGAAGGACATTTAGGGGAAACCCCATGTTTGCAGTACACGGCACTAAGCTGCCGTCACCGCAGACATCCCTTGGGCACCTCTGATGTGCTAGGACTTCTGCAGGGGACACGTGTCCTCTGTGGTGCTGGAGGACAAGACGCCCGCGCCTGAGGGTGGCCAGCAGCCCAGGCAGAATGTGTTGAGTGAGGAGCGAGGACCTCCAGCCAAGGAGTTTGGATTCGTGGAGAGGAGAAGATGCCCCCTTGGAGGGAAGTTTTCCTGTCACCTGGTTCTCCTTCCTCTCTCAGCTCACCAGTCAGATTTTGCGGTGTGTCACAGGGTTCTGTCCTCCCCTCTCTTCTTGGGCCACACCTTGTCCCCGGGTGGCAACGTCACTCCGGTACCTTCATCTCTCCTCACCTGCAATGCCTCAGCTGCCCCAGCCAGAAACCTGGGTTCTCCCATCTCCCCTGCCCTGTCCTCCGACATGAAATAAACAGCAAGATCCTGTCCTCCCTGCCTCGTTCCATCCATAGGTAAAAAGTGCAAACAGTTCTCACGTATGTTCCCTTGCTCCATCCCCACTAGTACGATTTAGTTTGGGACCTTCTAGAGCCTCCTTCCTCTACTCCAGATGCCTTTCAGCATCTGCCTCCGTCAACCTCATGCCTTAACCCCCCACCCCCTCAACACACACCCCCATCCCCCACCCCTCAACACACACACACACACCCACCACCCACCCCCCACCCCCTCAACACATACACACACACACACACCCCACCCCCCACCCCCTCAACACATACACACACACACACACACCCCACCCCCCACCCCCTCAACACATACACACACACACACACACCCTCAACACATACACACCCACCCCCCACCCCCCACCCCCTCAACACATACACACACACACACACACCCCCCACCCCCCACCCCCTCAACACATACACACACACACACCCCCCACACCCCACCCCATCTTGGTCCCCAGCATTCAGGGTAACTTGCAATTCGTCAAACACGCCTTGCTTATGTGTTTCCAAGCAAGCGCTTTCCAGCTCCTTCTTCAATTGGCTGTCTTCTTCTCATCCTTCAGGATGCAACTCAGACCACACCTCCTCCAGGAAGCCTCTCAAAAATTTCTGCTCTAAAGAGAGAGCAGGGGTATAGGATTCTCTCTTCCCTACTGAACAGTAAGCTTTCGGCACTCTGGGATCCCTCTTAGGATCCACTACCTTAAAAATCTCCGGTACAGTGTTCAGACAGGGCTTGTCCTGATGAGGGAGGGAGAGGCAGAACCGTGCTTGGGATGGAAATAGTAATAATAATAATGGCGAGCACTGATTGCGTTCTGACTCTGCGGTAGCAGTGTTCCAAGCATTTTACACTGGGATTGTGCCGTGTGATCCTTACAACTATCCTAAAAGTAGATGCAGTGTCATGACCCCATTCTACAGATGAAGAAACTGAGGTTAGAGAGTTGCCCAAGGTCCCCCAGCTGGTGAGTGATAGCGTCAGATTTCATCACCTCTGTGCTATCTCACCTCTGTGGGCAGGCCTGGGTCAAGGGTGACTGAGTCGGGCATATGTTCTTTCTAAAACCAGTTCTGGTTTGAAAGGACCAGGCTGATCTGTTGAACAGTAGAAACAGCGCCTGAGGTTTGTACAGATTTGTGTGCACCAAGGGTCTTCCCAGCGCATGTCCTCCACAGGCCCACGCTGTGGCACAACACAGGCAGGCCTTGGCCAGCTCCGGAAGAGGAGACCCTCCCACAGGTGAGTGATTTGCCCAGGACACCCACATACAGCCTGGGGGAGGGAAGGATGGAGTTGCACCCAAGCCCACAGCAAACAGACTTCCTGACGGTGAGGCCTGCACACTCACCCTCCCCAGGAGCTTTCTGTCCGTCCGCGTGTTGTCAACGCAACCACATGGAAGCACAGCTCTAGACACTCGAGAGCCGAGTGCCAGGGCAGGTGGGTGACTCAGGGGATATGACTCAGCGTGCTGGGTTTTGGAGTCAGAGAGACCAAGGTTGGAGTGCTCACTTGGGTAAGTCACTTAACCTCTCTGAACCTCAATTTCTGAAACATCAAATGCGCATTATACCTGCCCCATGGGGCCAAAAGGGGGTTAGTGAGGAAATGCATCGAAGAGCCGGGCATAGCATGGTGAGGCTGAACCACGTGGGGTTGCTACTATCTGACTGTTTAGACCTACAAAAATGGCAATTTCATGCCATTTAATCTACTAGATGTTCAATCCAAGGCGGTGGTGATTAGGGGTCCCCAACCTTCTTTTTCCCCTGGGGCCACAGACGGGGGCTGTGTGGCAACGGGGCTGAGAGAAGGCAGTGGGTGGGTGGTCAATATCGGGGTGATTCCCTGCGGCTCGGAATGCCAGCAAACTGCCGAGTCCAGGCCAGAGCAGAAGCGAAGGCCGGTGGGAGCCAGGGCAGGAGGGCTGGGATGCCCGGCCTCGGGAGGAGGGGGCATGGGCCCCGGACGGTGCCCACCAAGTGGAGCAGCGTGCACAGACCCAGGTTGCCTGGCGCTGAAGCAGCAGGCCCGAGTTGCCAGCTCAGCGGTTTTCCCCAACCAGAAGCGCCCCCCTCTCTTTCTGAAACTAATGATTTTCTAAAAATGGATTCCCTCCCCTCCCCCAGCTGCAATTAATCTAGCGAACACGAAGTGGCCGCTGCAGGAGGCCCTTGGCGAGTTCGGACCAATCTTTGACTCATCAGGAACGATTCATGGCTGGGGGTGAGGGGTGGGCGAGGGTGCCTGGCCTGGTTGCCAGGCTGGGCTCACTCTGGGGTCTGTCTAGTGCCCACTAGAGCCACAGAGACGAGGAGAGCTGGGGCCGTCTTTCTAGGGAGGCTGTATGATGGGACTTCCTTGGGATTTGAGAGCCGCAGGATCTCAGACCCCCGCTCCGAGGTCATTCCATAGACACACATACCCCAGGCCGGACATTTCATTCTCAGACATTTCATCCATAGCTATGTGGCCCCCATTTCCCAGCCTCCCTTGCAGTTTGTTTGGGGCCATGTGACTAGCTCCGGCCGATGGGCTGCAAGTGGAGGGACCTCGTAAAGAACTGGTGAGAGGTGATCCAGCTCTCCCTCTCTCCCTCTGCCGCAGGGAACTGGAAGATGGAGGCATGAGATGAGAACACCTGGATCCCTGAATTGCTGCCCTGGAAAGCCCCTGGGCTTGCAGCAGGCTGTGTGAATGTACAGCTTTATGGTGCCACGGACGGAGCTTGGGTGATTTGCCATCCTGATGAACCCATGACCTGTTCCACCCACCCAGACACTCGACCCAATCTGTCTTGCTTTCTTCTTTTTGTGGAGATTGGTCTTGTATCTCCAGCGGGACTGGAGCTCCTTGAGGTCAGGCACCAGCTCGCCTACTTAACTTTTTTGTTTGTTTTGTTTTGGTGTTTTCGCATACTTACTTGAATCACATCTGTCATCGCACCAAGCCCAGCTCTGGGCTCCTAGCAGGTGCTTAGTAATTACCTGCTGTGGTTGACACGAACTGAGGGGCCTCCCCGTGGTGTCCCTGGAGGGACTGCTGGCTGCCCTCTAAGGGCACAGTCTCCCCATGTGGTCCAAGGCTACATGGAAATACCCCCTTGCTGGAGCTTCACCTCCTAAAAGCCACCGGCAGCCCCTCTCACCTTCTCCTCAAACCCCACCCAACTCCCCAGGCACAAGAGACAGTTTCAGCCCAGGCCAGTGTCAGTGGAGACCCGGCCAAGACCAGTGCCTCCTGGGCTTCCTCACTCAGCCAAGGAGAGAGAAATTTCCAGAGCAGAGCCCTGGCTCAGCTGAACACATCAGGTAGCATTCCCAGCACATAGCTCCTCTTTTTTTTTTTTAAATTATTTTAAAAATTTATTTATTTATTTTATTTCTGGCTGCATTGGGTCTTCGTTGCTGTGTGCGGGTTTTCTCTAGTTGCGGCGAGCGGGGGCCACTCCTTGTGGTGGCGCATGGGCCTCTCATTACAGTGGCTTCTCTTGTTGTGGAGCACAGGCTCTAGGTGCCTTGCGGGCTCAGTAGTTGTGGCTCATGGGCTCTAGAGCGCAGGCTCAGCGGCCATGGCTCACGGGCCCAGCCGCTCCGTGGCATGTGGGATCCTCCCAGACCGGGGCTCGAACCCGTGTCCCCTGCATTGGCAGGCGGATTCTTAACCACTGAGCCACCAGGGGAGCCCCATAGCTCCTCTTATCCTGCTTTGCTTTTCTCCATAGCACTGGTCGGCATTATTTGTACTGTATTATATACATGTTTAGCATTTTATTATAACCTGTTTATTGATTTGGTTATTGTCTGACTCCCCTAGTAGATGGGAAGTGCTGGTTACTGCCATATCCCCAGTATCTAGGACAGTGCCTGGGACATAGTAGGCTCTTGACAAATATTCCTTGGATGAATCAGTGTTGAATGACTACTCAACTTTCCAACTGAAATAAATGCATTCAAGTTTCAGGTGAATTTAGTTTTCCCCCAAGAAAAGTAGGTTTGTACTTGTTTTATAATATTTGTGAAAAGAAAGAGTGCATTCTTATATTTTTTCCCCCAAAAGGTATGTGCAAAACTTTGCCTCTTGGGGTGATGGTAAGAGCTGCCACCGCAATCATAATAATAACAGCAGCCTGTGTTTATTGATGGCAAAGTTTGTGCCAGGCACTCTCAGCAAGGCACTTGGTGTTGTCTCTAAGGTAAGGGTTGTTATTAGCCCATTTTACAGGTGAGGAAATGGAGGCCCAGGCAGGAGTAGAGCAGGAGCCCAGGTCTGCCTAATTCCACAGCTCTTGTTCTGAGTCCTGAGCTCCCATGGGAGGCTGCAGCTGCGAAACAGCAGTTTTTCTGGTCTCTTTCTCCGAGGTTAAGATACATCCTGAGGCCCAGGTTCTGTTGAGGCAGCTCAGGACTCCAAGGGTGTCTCTGCCAGGAGACTTGCCCTGTGGTTGGGCTGTCCTGTCCCATCAGGGTCTGGAATCTGTGCTGCGTCCAGGCCTCATGTCACCAGCACCAGATCTTCTAATGGCACACTGCAGCCTGAGAAATTACAGTGCCCAGGAGACTTGTCCCAGAGACCCTGCCCAGGGTAGTTCCAGAGCAGGAGAGAATGCTGGGAATAACAAGAAAGACAAGGTCAGGCTGCCAGTCTTAGGTAATGGAATGGTGTGTCATGGGCATGGGGCATGGGGGATGGAGAATTTTATTTTATTTATGCAGGTTTTTCCCCAAACTTCAAAAAATACTGAAAAACACAAAAGTAAAAATTATCCTCCATCTCAACGTTTAAAATTATGCCTTCCAATGCCACTCCCCAGAAATGATCATGATCACAGAGGCTTTGATTCATCCCCTTCTGAACCTGGTCTCTGCTTCTGCCTATGCACATACACAATTTTCATGAATGGAATCAAGTTATGCATATTGACCTGCAACCTGCTTCTGTCACTTAACGATACATCACAGACATTTCTGTAGATCATTCATTTTCATGCTGGTCTAGTATTGGAGCTGAACTTAAAGGATGCTCGTATTCATTTAAAAGATATACCACTTGATACTGAACAGGAGCGAAGGTGTGGAGCAACTGGAACTCTCTCGTGAGGATGGTGGGCGTATCAATTAATTTAACCATTTTTGGAAAACTGCTTGTCAGTATCTACTGAAGCTAATCATACTCACATCGGAAATGCAGATGTACATTCACCAAAACGCCTGAGCCTTCTGAATATTAGCATATTCATTGCAGCACTGTTCGAATAGCCACAAACTGGAAACAACTCAAATGTCCATCAAAAGTAGAATGGATTTTTTAAAAATGTGGTTTATTTATATAGTGGATGTCGTACAGCATGGGAAGGAAAGAACTACAACTGCACACGAGAGAGTGAAAGTCACAGGCGCAGTGCTGAACTGAGGAAGCCAGACACACAAAACCCAGACAAGTATGATTCCATTTGTATAAAGTTCCATGTCAGGCAAAATGGGTCTACGGTGTTAGATGTCAGGAAAGGGCATGAGAGGAACTTCTGGGGGCTGACGATGCTGTTTCTTAATCAACTGGCTCTCTACATGGAAATTCATTGAGCTGTACACTTACGATTTGTGCACTTTTCTGTATGTATTATACTTCAGTTAGAGTCTATTTTCTAAAAAGAGGATCAATGGCATGCAATCCCTTCCCCCTGAATCAGTCCTGTTTCCCCTAGGTGTGTCCCTTTCTCTCTCTCTTCCAGGACCTAAGGAGCGCACACAGCAGGTGTGGCATGTCTTCACTGGTCCTGTAGGGCAGGGAGAGAATGAGCCGGACATTCTAGCTGTGGGATCCCTGGGACCTGGTGGCCAGCCTCGGGGGGTGCACTCAGGCTGCACTGCCCCCCAGGCTTGCTCCGGTGGGTGGTGGGCAGCAGGGGGAGGAGAAGGAGGAGGAGGGAGAGTGGTGGGAGGAGGTAAAGGGGTTCCTGTCCTCATGACTGTTTAGTGCTCCGACAAAGAGCCTTGTGGCTGGGCAGCTGCGTGAGGGGTAGAATTTCTGGAGTCCTAGGTACTATCAGAACAATGATAACCACTACTACAACTATTATTACAAATAGTAACTAGTATTTCTTGAGCACTTACAAAGCGCCAGGCGCTATGCTAAGTGTTTTATATACATCCCTCCTCTTAATCCTTTTAGCATGTAGTTATTTGTGTTCCACATACGTATTGGAGGCTCACATATGTACAGTAAGCCCCCTGCCTACAATATCCCACCAGCCCCTGCTTAATTTTGATTGTCTAGCTGTTCGTTTAAGGACCTGCTATGTGCCAGACTCTGTTGAGCCCTGAGGTGTACAAATTGGCATGATACACCCTCTGCAGTGTCTGAGCAGGTTAGTAATTGGGTGCTTAACCAAACCAATGTTCAGTGTTTTATTTCATATTCTAGGGTGCTCCAAATAGGTAAATGGATAAGTAAAATTTCATTTGTTTTGTTGTTCAGCAAAACTTAGCAAGCTAGGTTCACTAAAAATTAGACTAAATTAAGAAAAAGGGAAAATAACTTTAAAAATTATCTTTAGTTCCACAATCACATTGAACCTGCTGACATCTTAGCACATCCCTTTTAGACTTTTTAAAAAATACATTCTTATGTGCCTACCATAGTAGTAGGTGCTCGAAGAAAAGCTGTTAAATTGTTATAAAAATGACACTATAATATTGTTTTGTAAACTGTACCGTCCTCCAGACACTTAATAATCTAATGAGATCATGTTCCAGGTCCGTGAATGCACAGCTACTTCTGATGTTTTTTTTCATCATCAGGGAGTGGAATGGTGTGTGTGGATGTAATTTTTTTCCATGTATTTGGGGGACATTTGCATTTCTTTTGTGAATTTCTTTATATCTTTTGCCTATTTTTTCTCTTGATTTGTTATTCTTTGTGACCATTTATTTTTAAGGAATTAAAAACTTTTTTCAAGTTCATGCACAAAGTCTTAAAAGTCAAAGGTAATTGAAAGCCTTACAATGAAATACAGCAGTCCCCTGCCCTTTCTTTCTTCCCCTGAGTTTCCCAGAAATAACCTTTTCAACTCTTCCAGCTGTTTCTTTTGGTATTTATCACCATATCTCTTTTTTTCTTTAGTATTTAAACATATTTTATTGGTTTAAGATGTGGTAAAAGTAATATATATTCATTATCAAATATTCAAAAGCTACAAAAGTGTGTTAAGAAAAAATGTTAAACCCTTCTCAATTTCTTCAGTGCTACTGTTCAGGGGTAATTTACATTACAGCTGTGATTATATCACCATATTTCTAAATAATATTCTGATATTCCTTAATGCATTAATTTTAAATATTATCAGTTAACTTTCTATTAACTTTCTAGTTAGCGATCACTGTCTTGAATCTTCATACTACTTCCCTTCTCATCAATAGTCAATACTTACACTATTGGAACCATGCCAGTCTTGTTCACTGCGGAGCCATGGAGTGTACTATGATTGCATTTCTTTCCTTACACAACTCTGGTATTCCTGGAGTTAAGACTTGCGTAGGTTCTTTTCATTGCCTTAGAGTTCATTGTAGTTTGCTTTCCATACACTTCAGGCACTTCTCAATATACTTCAAGCACTTCTTGACTTTTCCTTAAGGTCAAACCTATCAGACAATTTGTCAGTTCAATGTTTTTCCTCCTCAAGTATCCATCCTTCTGCTCCTTCTGGACGGGTTGCCTCATGGACCTTATTGATGCACAGCAGTCACCCCGAAGCATCCCTCCACCCCTTTGTTGGCTTGGGTCTCTCTTTCCCTGGATCCCATGAGTTCATCTTCCTTGGTTTAGTCCATCATTTTGGTGCCAATTATCTTTTTTTTTTTTTTTTTTGCGGTACGCGGGCCTCTCACTGTTGTGGCCTCTCCCATTGCGGAGCACAGGCTCTGGATGCGCAGGCTCAGCGGCCATGGCTCACGGGCCCAGCCACTCCGCTGCATGTGGCATCTTCCTGGACCGGGACACGAACCCGTGTCCCCTGCATCGGCAGGCGGACTCTCAACCACTGCGCCACCAGGGAAGCCCTGTTTGTTGGGTTTTTTGTTTGTTTCTGGCCGTACTGCATGGCTTGCGGGATCTTAGTTCCCTGACCAGGGATCGAACCCACGCCCTTGGCAGTGAAAGCGTGGGTTCCTAAACACTGGACCGCCAGGGAATTCCCTGGAAGTTTCTGGATATCAAATCGTTTTCTTTTCCCTGCCAGTACCTCAACTTAGGCATTCCTGGCCTCTGGCCTGAGTAATTCGGAGGCCTCCTAGCCATTCTCCCTGTACCCATGCTTGTCGCCCTGCTGATTGATACTCCTGGTTATGGCAGAGGGCATTCTGTAAAGCCAGATCTGAGTTTTGTTTGTAAAAGCCATGCACTTTCACGTTTCCACACTTTCCCACAGACTCTTGGCTGGGAATGTCTTTCCCCCCTTCTCTAGCTGATGAACTCTATTCTTTCAATGTCCAGCTCAAATATCTCCTCCTCCAAGAAGCCTTCCAGTCTCTTCTGTTGGCATGAGCCAGATTCTGCAGCACTTTATATGACACTTTCTTATAACCCCCATCCTTATCTGCCTTGGGCCAGATCCTAACACCAGCTAGCTAAACCACAGGTCACCTTCCCTCAGCTCCTACATCTGCACACTCCCTGGGGTGAAAAGCCCTACTGTATTCAACACGGACTGTGTGCCACGCCCTCTGCTGAGAATTTTCCATACATGATACAATTACAAACTGAACTCAAAGCCCTTCAGCAACACCCTTCTGTGCCTGTGGGCACTTTTATTTTTTTTATTTATTTATTTTTTGCCGTACGCGGGCCTCTCACTGTTGTGGCCTCTCCCGTTGAGGAGCACAGGCTCTGGATGCGCAGACGGCCATGGCTCACGGGCCCAGCCACTCCGCAGCATGTGGGGTCTTCCCGGACCGGGGCACGAACCCGTGTCCCCTGCATCGGCAGGCAGGCTTTCAACCACTGCGCCACTAGGGAAGCCCGTGTGTGCACCTTTGACAGTCTGGGCGGGAGTGGGATAAGCCAAGGCTGGGAGGTGGGGGAATGCGAGCAAGAGGACGTCTGTTATTGATTTGCCTGTATGCCACCTGGGCTCTCTACCTGGCTTGGGAAATTCTTTGAGAGACTAAAGAGCAAGACACTTGCTTTCCCAGCTTCCCTAGTGGCCAAGTATAGGCACGTGACCTGGGATTGGCCAATCAGATGCCCCTGCTCTGGTGGTGGAGTCAGAGTGAGGGAACAGAGGCGCAGGAGGCAGGAGAGTGATTCTAGGGGTGGGCAGTGGCCACATCCCATTTCTGGGGATCAGCAGCATTCGTGGGGCGAACAGCACAGTCCAGCGTTTGGTGTCCGGTGCAGCTGTCAGTGGGGAGAGGAGAGTGATCTGGAGCTCCGG
The DNA here is from genome assembly GCF_963455315.2 of Globicephala melas. Taxonomy (NCBI): domain Eukaryota; kingdom Metazoa; phylum Chordata; class Mammalia; order Artiodactyla; family Delphinidae; genus Globicephala; species Globicephala melas. The sequence goes on along the minus strand of NC_083326.1, from coordinate 5,559,239 downwards.
CGCTGGGGTGAGGGTGGCCAGTGGGATCTCAAGAGGCAGCTCTGTGGTGGGGTTTTGCCAGCCCTCCCCGCTATGGAGAAGTTCTCTGGCCCACTGTTGATTCTGTGGGACTCCTACCAGGATCCTGTCAGGACTTTTCTTTTGTGCTTAACTCAGCTAGAATGATCTTCTGTAGTTTGCAACTCCAAAGACTGACCATAGATAGAGGCCGGGAGGGGCACAGGACATGGTTGGCTGCAAAGCCATCCCACTGGGACAGGAGAGCTGGGAATCTCTGCCCCTCCTGACACTGATGATGGCCGTGGCATGCTCCCCACCTGGGTGGTCACTAGGGTCCTAAGCCAGCAGAGGCCACTCAGCAGGGGCAGAGTCGTAAGGTTACGGAAGCCCTTAGGAAAGCCCCAGGAGGACCCAGCCTTGAAATAGAAATGTCCTAGGCAGTGTCCTTCCAATCATGACAGCCATGCAGTTTTAAAGCCAGGGCTGCCCTTCAGAGCAGCCAGGGGCTGGGCACCCATGGTCAGGAGGCCTGGGTTCTTATCTTGCTGTAATTAACTCCCTGTGTGGCTTGGGTAAGTCACTCCTGTTCTCTGGGCCTCACCCAGAAGCCTGGGATATGGACAGATAACCGAGGTCTCCCCTAGTACTCGTGCTTCCAGTATGAGCACCCACAGCCTCTGGGGCCTCCTCTCCCCTCCTGCCCCTGCCCCACCCGCTGAACTCCCATGAACTCCCTGACAGCAGGTCCCTGCCATACACACAGTAGGTGCTCTAAAAGTGTGGGTTGACAGCACCAGGGAAGGGCCAGCTCTGCTGGGGTGTGGGTGGGTTGCTGGGGTCCTTGGCGACACTCAAGGATCTTTTCCTGGGAACTCAAGCTCTGCCTCTCTGTGGTCTTTCTGGAGGAGGAAGGGGACGAGGGGGAGGGAGAAGGGGATGTGTCAGGCCCAGCAGTGGCCCTGAGGCAGCCTCAGCAGACACTTTCTGGGAAGCCGCCCCCAGAGCCTAGCCCTGCGCAGGCCGAGGAGGCCCTGTCTCCAGCCCGTTTCCCTTGAACTGGAGCCAGGCAGTCCTCACGCATTACTCATTGGCGGGGCGGCCCTGGCCCAGGGCCAAGGCAAACAGGCCTCCAGCCTGCCTGGGGGCTGGTCAGCTCAGGCTTGGGTGGGGAGGCAGGCGCCCACGCCTGGCCCCTGCTGTGGCCAGCTCGCCTGTGTCCCCCTGCCAGCCCAACCCCGGCTTGGTCCAGGGGTCAGGCTCTGGACCAGCCTCCACCTGCGTTGGGCCTGGCTGTCCCTGTGGAGCTGGTGCTGCTGAGGGCCTTCCTCCCTCCCTCCAGAGGGAGTCCTTGGCAAGTAACTCCCTCTCTACCAAGGGAGAAGCCATGACTCCTACCTGTGTGGCCAATGCAGAGGCTTTACCCAGTGCCTGCCACTGACCAGCCCCTGGGACAGCAGAGGAGGAGGGAGCCAAGGCCTCTCCCCTCCCCGAGTTCCAGGCCTGCATCTCAGGATAGGGACATCTACAGGGAATGACCAGGGATGAGAGGGCATGTCCGTCAAATATTATGCATTAGAAGGAGTGTAGGAAAGGGGCAGGCTAGGAAGACTTCCTGGAGGCTGTAGGGCCTGAAAAGGCCTTGAAAAATGGGGAAGGTTTGGATTACCTTGATGGAGGAAGAGAGGAGAGACTGTGCACTTGGTGGGGGTCTCTGGATGTGATAAGCCTGAAGATTGGGGCAGAGGTAGAGGGTTGGGGTAGGAGGAAAAGGGTAGCTATGTGAGAAGCATAAGGCCAGGAACTAGTGGTCCTGGGCAGGCCCAGTCAGCCTTTGTCCAGAACCCACCTCTCCACCCATCTAGACACCCATCCATCCCCATCCATCCAACCAACCATCCATCCATCCATCCATTCATTTACCCATTTACCCATCCACACACCCATCTACCCATCCAGCCACCCATCCATCCACCCACCCATTTATCCATCCATCTATTCATCCATCCATCCATCCATCCAAACTACAAATATCTATTAAACACCCACAATGAGCCAAGACCTGTACTAAATATTTTCACTGACTGTTACACATACAGGCTTCACTTATAGTAAATAGGCTCCATAAATGTTTGTTTAAACCGATGGAGGGAATTCCCTGGTGGTCCAGTGGTTAGGACTCAGTGCTTCCAATGCCAGGGGCCTGGGTTCAATCCCTAGTCGGGGAACTAAGATCCCACAAGCCGCACGGCACGGCCACAAAAAAAAAAAAAAAAAAAAAAAAATGGAGAAGTGATGAACAGAAGAGACCTGTCTCCAGGGCTTCCCTGGTGGCGCAGTGGTTGAGAGTCTGCCTGCAGATGCAGAGGACACGGGTTCGAGCCCTGGTCCGGGAGGATCCCACATGCTGCGGAGCAACTAAGGCCGTGAGCCACGGCTACTGAGCCTGCGCCTCTGGAGCCTGTGCTCCGCAGCGGGAGAGGCTGTGACAGTGAGAGGCCCACGATGAGGAGTGGCCCCTGCTCGCCACAACTAGAGAAAGCCCTCGCACAGAAACGACCCAATGCAGCCAAAAATAAATAAATAAATTTATTTTTTTTTAAAAAAAAAGAAGAGACCTGTCTCTGCCCTCGGGGAGCTTATTGTCTGGTAGAACAAAAAATATAAAATGACAAATTGTGACAAGTGCTGTAAAGGATAAGATCAGGGTGCCAGGAGAAACAAGGAGAGGGTAAAGACTATGGGTTCTTAAACTGCTGTGTGATCCTTGGCAAGTAGCTTGATGTCTCCATGCCTCAGCTTCTGCATCTGTAAAATGGGAATAATGATAATGCCTACTTTACAGAGTTGTCCATCAATTTGTTTTTCAGTTATCCAAGTCAGAAAGCTTTAATATTGACCAATTTTCTAATCCACGGTCTATATTTAGTTTCAGTTGTCTAAAAAATGTCTTTTTCTTAACAGCTTTTTAAAATAACAACTATATTTTGAAATATAGCTCATATACCACACAATTCACCCATTTAAAGTGTACAGTTCAATGGTTTTTAGAATATTCAAAGATATGTTCAACCACCACTGTCAACTTTAGAACATTTTCATCATCCTAAAGAGAAATCCAGTATGCTTTAGCTATCACCCACTTTCTTCCCCCAACTCCCTCCCTCCAACCAGCCCTAGAGAATCACTAATCTATTTTCTGTCTTTATAGATTTCCTTTGTTCTGGATATTTCATATAAAGGGAATTATGTACTATGGTCTTTCGTGACTGGCTTCTTTCACTTAAAATCATGTTTTTAAGTTTCATCCATGTTGTAGCACATAGCAACACTTTTTTTTTTTATTTTCGAAATAATAGACCATTTTTAGGGCAATTTTAGGTTCACAGCAAAATTGAAAGTACAGAATTCCCACATACCCCTACCCTCAAACCCAGCCTCCCCTACCATCCCACACGTCCCATGTGATACAGTGTGACACCGAATTATTACAATCAATGAACCACCGTTGACACATCATCATCTACCAAAGTCCATAATTTCCATTAAGGTTCACTAATTTTGGCTGAAAAATATTCCAGTGTCTGGATATACCACATTTTGTTTATCCATTCACTTGTTGATGGGCACTTGGGTTGTTTCTACCTTTTCCCTCTTATGAATAATGCTGCTATAAACATGCATGTACAAGTTTCTGTGTGACCATATGTTTTCATTTCTCTTGGGTATAGGCTGATGTTGGAGATATTGAGGGTTTGGTTCCAGTGCATTGCACTAAAGTGAATATCAAAATAAAATGAATCACACAATTTTTTGTTTCCCAGTGCATACAAAAGTTATGTTTATGCTATGCTGTAGTCTATTACTTGTTTAATAGCCTCATGTCTAAAAACAATGTGCATACCTTAAATAAAGAACATTTTATTGCTAAAAAATGCTAACCATCACCTGAGCCTTCAGTGAGTTGTAATCTTTTTGCAGTAGTAAACATCAAAGGTCACTGATCACCATAACAAATATAATAGTAATGAAAAAGTTTGAAATACTTTGAGAATTACCAAAATGTGACACAGAGACACAAAATGAGCAAATGCAGTTGGAAAAACGGCGCTGATAGACTTGCTCGATGTATGGTTGCCACAAAACTTTGACTTCTAAAAAACACAGTATCTGTGAAGCCCAGTGAGGCAAAGTGTGATAAAACAAGGTATGCCTGTATATACTTACTAGTGGAATTGCTGGGTCATCTGGTAACTCTATCTTTGATATTTTGAAGAGCTCCCAGATTAATTTCCAAAGTGGCTGCACCATTTTACATTCCCACCAGCAATGTATGAGGGTTCTGATTTCTCCACATTCTTGCCAATAATTGCTATTATCGGACTTTTTGAGTCTAGATATCCTAGTGGGTATGAAGTGGTTTTGATCTACATTCCTCTGATAACTAATGACATCAAATATCTTATGTGCTTATTGGCCATTTGCGTGTCTTGGAGAAATGTCTATTCATCTCCTTTGCCCATTTTTAAATTGGATTATTTGTCCTTTTTTTTTTTTTTTTTGCAGTACGCGGGCCTCTCACTGTTGTGGCCTCTCCCGTTGAGGAGCACAGGCTCCGGACGCGCAGGCTCAGTGGCCATGGCTCACGGGCCCAGCCGCTCCGCGGCATGTGGGATCTTCCCGGACCAGGGCATGAACCCGTGTCCCCTGCATCGGCAGGCGGACTCTCAACCACTGTGCCACCAGGGAAGCCCATTTGTCCTTTTATTGTTGAGTTGTAAGAGTTTTTATATATTCTGGTTGCAAGTCTCTTATCAGATATATGGTTTGCAAATATTTTCTCTGATACTGAGTTGTCTTTTCACTTTCTTGGTGGTGTCCTTTGATGCACAAAAGTTTTTTATTCTGTTGAAGTCCAACATATCTATTTTTTCTTTTGTTGCTCATGCTTTTGGTGTCATATGTAAGAATTCTTTGCCAGATGCAAGGTCATGAAGGCTTATCCCTATGTTTCTCCTAAGAGTTTCATAGTTTTAACTCTTACATTAGGTCTTTGATCCATTTCGACTTAGTTTTTATATATGGTATGAGGTCAGGGTCCAACTTTATTCTTGTGTGTGTGGAAATCCAGTTGTCCCAGCACTATCTGTTGAAGAAACTATTTCCCCTGCTTGGATGGTCTTGGCGCCCTTGTCGAAAATCAGTTGACTATAGATGCATGGGTTTATTTCTGGACTCTCAATTCTATTCCATTGATTTATAAGTTTATCTTTGTGCCAGTACCACACTGTCTTGATTACAGTTGTTTTGTAGTAAGTTTATAAATCAGGAAGAGTGAGTCCTCCTACTTTATTCTTCTTTTTCAGGATTATCTTGGCTATCGTGGCTCTCTTGCAATTCTATCTGAATTTTAGAATCAGCTTTCCAGTTTCTACAAAGACGTCAGCTGGGGTTGCACCGCATCTGTAGGTCAAGTGGGGGGTAGTGCCGTCTTAACATTGTTAAGTCTCCTGATCCATAAACGTGGAATGTTTTTCCAATTATCTAGATCCTCTTTCACTTCTTTTAAAGTTTTGTAATTTTCAGGGTATAAGTTGTTGTGCTTCTTTTGTTAAATTTATTTCTAAGTATTTCATTCTTTTTGATGCTATTGTAAATGGCACTGTTTCCTTAATTTCACTTTTGGGCGGCCCACTCACTTTCAAACAAATGCTTACTGTGCTTAGCACTGTGAGAGGTGCTGGGGATATAGCAATGAGCATGTTATGAGGATGAATGAGATAATATCTTAAAGTACAATAAGGTACTTTTTATTTTTGCTTTTCCTGTCTCTCCCCTTTTCCTTAAGTGTGTCTTAAGAAGGTCTCCTGCAGAGGCAGGAGGGAGCTGTTGACTGTAGGAAGAGAAGAGCTGATGTATCTGGGAGCAGCTGGAGGACCTGACCATTGACAAGGGGAGCAGACCTGCTCACTCTGGGTGGCTGTGAGGCCAGAGCAAGACTCCAGGGAGGCCAAGAGTGCTGCTCCCAGGAAATGGGCATTCTTGGGAGGTCTGGGAGCAGCCAGGGTGAGGGGCCCAGTGGAGACCCTTGCTGCCTGTAAGGGGTTCCTGCAGGAAGCGACTTACTCCCACCCCTGGGCTGGGCTTCCTCCTCTAGGGGTTTTCATCTTTCATCTTGTGGGCTTCTCCTCATTCTCACATCCCCTTGAGGATCTTTTCCTGGTTTTGGCCTGAGTCTCTTCCGATGTTTCTCTAGCAGGCAGGGGATGGGCCGCCGGATCTGCTGGGAGCACTTGGATTGTGTAATGTCCTGCCCATCAGGTTGGGTGGGGAGAAGGAAGGGTGCCTCCCTCCCTGCCATCCCCCCCAGAAGCAATGGGCCAGCACGTGGGGAGATTTCCCACCGCACCTGCTGGCTCCTTCCTGTGTGCAGCTCCAGCCTGCACCCCTCACCCTGGCCAACTGTCTCACAAGTGGGAGAGTAGCTGCAGGCCTGGCCAAACAGAGGCCTGCATCCTGAGACGGATGGTGTCAGTCCCGGCCTCTCCTTCCCTCTGCACAGGGCCTCTTCCTCCTGCCTGCTGTCTGGAAAGCCCTGGCAGGTTCCTCATTTCAACCGCCGCTTCCTCTCCAGCCCAGGCCCCATGGCGCCTGGAGGTGGTCTGATGGCTGCCCTCACGTCTGTTCACCAGTCATCCCTATCTTCGTCTGTGCTGGAACCTCCATACCCACACCCTCATGTCATATGTCAAACCACAGAGGGCTGAGTAAGGCCCAAGTGTGGGCGCAGGGCCTTGCACCTGGAGGCGTGGGGATGCAGGAGGAGGTGTGGCCTCTGCCCCCAGCATCTTTCTGCCCTCCGTAAGATCCCTGCACATAAGATGGCCAGGCATCATGCATGGGGCTGTGACCCAGTTCAGGGAAGGGAGGTCAGCGTGGGCTGCAGGGCTGGGGCTGGCTTGACACAGGACGTCCCAGGTTCTCAGGGGTCATGGAATGTGGCTAAACACTCTGGGTCCCTCAGCCGGGCCCTGATGGGACCGTTCCTCCCTCTGACTGAGAGGTGAGGTCAGTGGGTAAGCAGATAGGGCTGCCCACAAGGAAGGGGATCCTGGCCACAGGGCAGACGTGAGATGCCACAAAGTGAGGGCAAGACAGTGGCCCCCGACTGCTTGGGTTAAAACAACCTGCTGACTAGCTGAGTGACCTTGGGAAATTTACTTAACTTCTCCGGGCCTCAGTTTTCTCAGTGGGAAAATAAGATGATAATCACAGACAATATCTTAGACTCTAAGGATTAGAGCAAGGTTTCTCAGCCTCGACACTGTTGATATTTGGGGCGGGGTGATTCTTTGCTGTGAGAGGCTGTCCCGTGTGCACCGTTATCCCCCTAAGCACTGGATCCCGGTAGCACCTGCTACCCCCAGTCATGACAACTAAAAATGTCTCCAGACATTGCCACATGTCCCCTGGGGGCAAAATTGACCCTGATTGAGAACTACTGGCTTATACAGGACTTAAGTGAGTTAATATACACGATGCTCTTAGAACAGTGCCTGGCCCAGAGGAATCACTCAGTAATTCTTATCTACTGTTATTATTACAGGCAGGGAACAGAGGCAAAGACAAAATGGAAAACAGAAGTTAAGCCCAGAAGAACATATCTAATGCCCGTAGTGACTGGAGAGTAGTGCCTGTGATGAAGAGGGGAAGAGACCAAAGAGAATTTTAAAAATTCCGCCATTGGCTTGCCCAGCTCCTCCCATTATTGGGTCCATTCACCAGAATGTGGATCCGGAGCGCCCCGTGGGTGTGCAGGGGTGTGCTGGAGCCCCCGATGACGCAGGGAGCGGGAGACTCAGCCCCGCCTGGCTTCCGGGGCTTAACTCCACTCAGAGAAAAGCCCAGATACTTTATTATTATTTTTTATTTATTTACTTATTTTTTTAAACATCTTTATTGGCGTATAATTGCTTTACAATGGTGTGTTAGTTTCTGCTTTATAACAAAGTGAATCAGTTATACATATACATATGTTCCCATATCTCTTCCCTCTTGCGTCTCCCTCCCTCCCACCCTCCCTATTCCACCCCTCCAGGCGGTCACAAAGCACCGAGCTGATCTCCCTGTGCTATGCGGCTGCTTCCCACTAGCTATCTATTTTACGTTTGGTAGTGTATATATGTCCATGCCACTCTCTCACTTCGTCCCAGCTTACCCTTCCCCCTCCCCATATCCTCAAGTCCATTCTCAAGTAGGTCCGCGTCTTTATTCCTGTCTTACCCTTAGGTTCTTCATGACATTTTTTTTTTCTCAGATTCCATATATATGTGCTAGCATACGGTACTTGTCTTTCTCTTTCTGACTTACTTCACTCTGTATGACAGACTCTAGGTCCATCCACCTCACTACAAATAACTCAATTTCGTTTCTTTTTATGGCCGAGTAATATTCCAGATACTTTACGTTTCTCTTCAAGGTTTCAGAGGACAGAGCAACCAGGTAACGCCAGGGCCGACTGGCCAGGCTCTTGTTCTCTGGCTACTCACTCATTGGTTCATTTGGGAAATGCTCATTGAGGCCCCTCCGAGCCAGACACTGTGCTGGTACACTGGAAGGAGTGGGAATTTGAGCAGTGGTCTGCAAGTTGGCCAAGCTATTGACCATGGACGGGGTGACGGTGGTGGTAGGAGCTGATCAAGCAAAGGCCCTGAGAAGGTGAATTTCTGGAAGCATCGTGTAGTAAGAGGGGTGGATGGGGGTCACTTTGTGAGGAGCCCTGAGTACCCGGGTAGCGACACACTAGCCCTTTATTCTGGAGTCCTTGAGGCAGAGGTCTGGGGAACCCCAGGTCTGCTCCTGGGAGAGAAGGGACTTGGTTATGTCCCAGCCCCACGGGCCTCCCCAGGCAGGGGCTCTGGGGTGGGCCCTTCAGGCAGGGCTTGGGCTTGGGTTCCCACTCTTGCCCCAGCCCCAGGGTAGGGCCCTGAACAGAGCCCCGTCCGGCTACCCAGGCTGGGCCCTGGCCTGACTCATTTGCCGCCTCTGACTGATGGTCCACCTGTCTCTCCAGCTGAGAAATGAAAGTGTTCACCTACCTCCCTGGGCCCTCCCTCCACTTGAGCATAACTGAATGTTGCTTCCAAGTGCTTTGAACTCCATGGTAGTCCGACATTTGCTAGTGGAGCAGACACCAGGCCTGACCTTCAGGGGTACACGGGAACTAGGGGCCCCAGGAAGAGCCACAGGCTCCTTGGGGAGTGGGCAGGGCTGGACAGCAGGAAGCCAAGCCTGTGTGAATGCCTCCACTTCGGCCCCTGCATCTTCTGGGGCGCTGTGCTCTCCCTAAGGCACCAGGCAGGCAGCCACCTGGGCGGGGCCACACCCACAGTGTTGTTAAAACCACCTGGGCCCGGCCTGGCCGTGGGGAATGAATGAGCTCACCACGTCGCTGTCCTGTGAGGGGCCAGGTTCATGTGGCACAGCTGGGCTGGCCTGAGACTAAGCCAGGTGCAGAGCCAGGCTCGCAGAGGCTGGTCCGAGGCCGGCCCAGGATTGTTCAGCTCTCGGGAGCCCAGTCTACAGAGTCATCCCCAGGGGCACAGCATCCCTTTGCCTCCAAAGAGAACTTGGCAAATGTGAATCGGGCTTCTGAACCTTGCCTGCCCCTTGGCCCGGGTCGCAAGCTGCCCTGGAGAGGGTGGAGGGCCTGGTGGAGGCCTGTGTGAGGCCCACACAGAGGGCCAGGATTCCAGCCCAGCACCCAGAACTGTCTGCAGCTCTGTCACCCGCCACTGTGTCACCCGGGCAGGCCTTCCTGCTTCTTGAGCCCATTTCTACTGGGGCCAGTGGGAGGCATGAGGTTCGTCCTCCTTCCCTTCAGGGTGGTCGTGAGGATCAAATGAGATCACAGAGATAACAGAAGGGAGAAGAAGAAAGCTGGGAACACACATAAGCGGTTGTTATTGTCACTGTTGTTATTATTAGCTCCTCGCCAACCCCTCTCGGAACAGAGCCATCCAGCAGCTTCTCAGCCCTACCTGGGAGCCCCACGGGCCCTGCCACACCCAAAGCTCTCTCCGGGGGGCACCGTGGGGGTCCAGAGCCTCCTCTGTCCCTCCCAGTCCTCTGCACAGACCCGCTGTGGGTGGACGAGGGAGGCGAGAGGGGCCCCAGCCTGCCTGTGTGGGGACTGGTCTCTCTGGGCACTGCTAAGGTCACATGGACACACACACTCCCAAATATACACACATGCTCACACGGACACATCAACAGACACAAACCAGCACCCATGAGCATTCACCCCCCAGCTCTTCACACACACACGCACGCACACGCACACACACACACACACGCACACAGGCAGATGCCTCTTAAAGCAAATTCCATTATCATCTCCTTCCATTCAGAGGCCAATGGGCAGGCAGGGATATTATTACCTGCGTGGTTGTTGTTATTACGATCGCACTTAGAAAAGTCTCAGCTCGGCAGAAAACATCAAACAGCGGCCAGCAGCCTCAGATAGCAGAGGCGACAGGCCCTATGGGGCCCTTTCCAGTGCAGACCTGCCTCCTCGTTTGCAAAAATGACTTATTATTAATCTGTGATTGAAACTGTAATTATGCCATCACCGTGTCAACAAGCTGGAACATGGTGAGGACTGGCAGTGCCGTCTGGAGATGCGCTCTTACCTCCACCATGACCATCCTGGCGTCTACCCCATCCCATGGATGAGGCCGCGCACACACCTGCCAAGACGAGGGTCCATCTCTCCGCAGGGCGCAGGCCCTGTTTGTGTGTGTCTGCCTCTCAGTCTGAGTGTGGCGAGGTGAGGTCCAGGCGTGCCCCTGAGGGGAAAGCAGCCCGAGAGAGCCCCAGGGAGCTCTGGGGCCTGAGCTTGTGGGTACAGCTGGGGGATCTGACCATCAGCACGTGCTTCAGGGAGTGTGGGCTGACAGGCCGTGTCTTTCCCTGCATACCCCACAGGGTGGGCCTGACTCAGCTCACACCACAGTTGCCAGGGGCCTTCCAGCCCTGTCCCTGCCGCTGGTGGCCCTGAGGCATGGCTGGGCAAAGGCCCGCTCATAAGCTGTGATCACCTACTAATGACCAACTTTTATTGACCCCTTACTATGCACCAAGTCTGGTGCAAAATACTTTATGTTCATTATTTCATTTCACCTTTCGAAACCATTTAAATCTAAAATGAAGTAAATATCATATTAGTATTAGTGTCACAGATGAGGAAACTGTAGCCCAGTGGAATTAGGTGATCTGCCCAGGCCCTGCAAAGCTGGGCTTTAAAGCCTTTTTAAAGAGGTGATCTGGCTACCCGCCCCCCTTCGCTCCGCCCCAACTCCTCTGATGCGGCTCACACTCTCCCCGTGAGCTTTGGGAGACAGAGCCCTGACTGTGCTCCTCTGCCTGCCTTCCTGCAGCCTTGGGTGTAGTAGATGCTCAGGAAATTGTCCACAAAGGAAGGAAGGAGGCAAAGGTTGCCGGTTCAGGATTGGCTGTTCAGGACTGGTTTGAGAGACATGAACTTTCCAGAACCTGTGACAATCTCCGGCCCAGGCCTTGGCCTTCCCTGGGTGCACTCCACCTGCAGGCACACAGGGCTGAGACTTCTGGGTCTGGGAGGGGTCCTTTGTGCCAAAGACCACTTCTTTGCCACATAGTGGATCCCAGTGTGTGCAGCTAAAGAAGTGACAACCCCAGCTTGCCCAGAGGAAGAGTCCTGCATGTGTGTGTATATGTGTGTCTGTATGTGTGTGCTTGTGTGACTGCACCCACAAACCTGGGGGCATTATTTCAAGAGACAGCAGAGATGGAAGGTCACAGAGCTAGCTGGCAGCAAAGATGAGATGAGAATGTAGGGCTCCTAACTTCCACCCAGGGATCTTCTATGCATCAGACGGGGAGGATCCCAGGCCCTGTGGCTGGCCATGGTGCAGGCAGCGTCCACTGTCTAGTCAGAGAACATGGCCCTTTCAGAGCTCATCTGGAGCGTGACCACAGACCCTGAGGCCACACACGACCACCTCACAGTGCCCTCCAGGATCACAGGGAGGAACCACGGGTAGAAGGACTATACTTGAGGCAAAGGGCAGGGAGGTACAGAGGAAAGAGGAAGGGCATCGGAGTAAGATGGGACCTGGGTTCAAATACCGACTCAACCCCACTCTGAGTGCTCTTGGGTAGAGTAAATTTTCTGAGCCTCAGTTTCTTCATCTGTAAATGGGGATAATAAGGCCTACCTTACAGAGTTCTGGTGGGATAAAAGAAAATAACATAATACGAAATAGTGAAATGGATCCTACGCTCACAGTGTCCCCTGTGAGACTAGCTGTACTGCCCTGCATTGTTCCATAGGCTATATTCTAGGCAGAGTCAGAACTTCTGCAGCACAAGCCAGATACTCAACTACAAGGTGGTTTTGGGTCTCGAAACAAGTACCTCTACACTGTGATACCCCCTCCTCCAGAAGGCCTTTGTTCCCCACTCCCTGCCCCGCAATATCTCTGTCACCTGCCAGTCCTGGCCCACCCAGTTGCCTGGTGTTGGATTCCTTTGACTTACTTTGGCTCAACGCAGTACCTTTGTATGAGGGCCTAGGCGATGTGCCCAAACTGTTCAGCTGTAAATGTCCTCATTCATTCATTCATTCATCCATTCATTCAACGGGTAGTGACTGGGCAGACACTAGGGAAACTGAGAGGAGCCCGGATATCTGGGAGCAGGGGCTGATAGCAGGGTAGAGAGTGGGACACCAGGCAGTGGAAGAGGAGAGTGGGAGGGGCTGCGCTGAAACCAGCCTTAATTGGGCTTAATCAATCCTCTGTTGATGCTGCTGGAGCAATTCAGAGCCGGGCAGAAGGAACTAGTTTGGGGTTGTTTTTTTTTTTTTTTTGAGAACCACGGGGGGCCAGGAGTGAGACTTCTGTGGCTGCTTGAGGCTCACCTTTCCCGGCCTGGGCTGGGGTGGGGTGGGCAGGACCCCCGAAGTCTGGGAAAGCGGCAGCGGCGGCCAGCGTCCCGAGGGCACCGCGGGCGCGGGCCTGTGTGGGGCGGGCGGGGTGCGGGCAAAGCTCCGGGCTGCGGCGGCGCGTCTGGGACCCGGGGCAGAAGGGCGCCGAGGCGGGGTGGGTGCGGGGTGCCGGTGCGCCCGCCCCGTCGACGGGTGGACGGAGCGCGGGAGCGGAGGCCGAGGTGATGGATGGCCCGCCGGCTTGCCTGGGAACCGACGCGGCGACGCGTCCGCGCCAGCCCTAGGGAGCCAGTGGGTCAGATGGCGGAGCCCCTCCCTCGGGAGGCCCAGCTCCAGGCAGGGGAGGGAGCGGGCGAGCCGGGCCGTTCTCAGGCCGGGGAGGATACTGGCTTTCCTCCCATTCCCCCTTGCGTCTTCCCAGCAGCAGCGACTCTGCCTCTGGGGCCCTGCGGACCTTAGGGCTTGGATGGCAGCTCGGGATGCCTGCACCTTCAGGGTCGCAGAGAGTGACTCACACCCCCCGCCTCCTTTTACAGGAGGAGGAAACTCCTCCAACCCCCACCAGGCCTCCCAAACCAAGCCCCAGCTTCTCTTTACACGGGCAGGAACTTGGCCTGTGGTACCCAGAGAGGGGAGGTGACTTGCCCAAGGTCACACAGCCAGGGAGAGGCCGAGGGATGACTGCATTAACTTTCTTCCAGGTCCAGCCCACCCTCAGAAACAGAGTTCTGTTTCCATAGGGATGTATGTGACTGTGGCAGGGGCTGGAGGTGGCTAGCCTCCCTCATTTGGGGACCCAGGGTGGGGGAAGAGTGAGCCCTCCCCTCCGGCCTATGATCAGGCATTCCCAGTGTTCGAGAGAGTGGAGCAGAGGCCCTTCTTGAGTGGGCAGCAGGCCAGGGGGTGAAGTGTGAACCTGATTTTCCTCAGAACGTGGCAAATCTTGTGCCACGTCTTCTCAGAGTCCCTGAACAAAGCTCTGTGAGCTGAAATGAGTCCCCTGTGCTCAGCCATGATCCCCAGCCCTGGATTTGGTGTCGGGCTTGCCAGAATGACAGCTCACCTCCCACCCTGCAGCCCGAGGTCAGGCATCCAGCTGGGGCTGGACGGCCTTGGGGAGGACAAAGCACCTCTGACTAATAATGTCCGTCTCCAGAGGTGCCTCCTCTATGACAGCCTCACCACGCTCCCGGGTGCCGCCAACAGCGCTTTACGGGTGAGGACACAGGCCATGGGCAGACAAGTCACAAATAAGAGAGTAGGGATGGAGCGGGAGCCTGTGTCTTGTGACAGGCACCTGCCAGCCATCAGTAGGGCACCAGAAGGACACTTGGATTTAGAATTTTTGGTGCAGATCTGTTTGCGACTTCGTGACTTTGGCTAAAACATTTCCCCTCTCTGGGCCTCAGTGTTTTCATCTGTAGTCTGGGGACAGATGTACTGTTCCTGTCTTCCTCCCCAGAGTGTCCTGGGGCCTATGTGTTGAGGGCTGGCCCAGCAGCCCATGCCTGCTGCTCCTCACAGGGGGAGAGAAGGCACCCCTGGGTCCCTCCTGCGCCAGGAGCCCCTTGCAAGGGCTCTGGCCCTATTCCCACAGGCCGGGGAAGGCAGGGGTGAGGGTTCTCAGCTCCTCTGGTCCCAGGCTTGCCCTCCCATTCAGGTAGGAGCAGACATTCTAGAGAGGTGGGGCCCATCGCCCTCGGATCTCTTGCCCATGGGGTGGGTAGGTTGAGCCCCTGCCTGATGATGCTGGCGGTTGGGCGAAGTGCCCAGGCCTCGGAGAGCTGCCTAGTACCGCTCACCTGCTCCGTGTTAATGTGCATAAACGGAGCAAACTGGAACACTGACGCAGGCGCAGGAGGCAGAGCAGACAGGCGATGAGCTTAATTAATAGAATCAGGACGTATAAATAGTCTCTCCCTGCCTCCACTGCAGCGGCCATGCCAAGGGGTGGCTTGGCATTCTGGGGAATTGCCCATGAGTCCAGGGACTTCCGTGTGCTCCGCCTGTGCTGAGGTGGGCAGAAGGCCAGACAGGCCTCTCAGGAGCTCAGTGCTGAGCAGGGATGAGACGTTCAAAGCATTTAGGTGTCTTCCCGGGCGGTGGGGTTCTAAGAGGCCATGAGATTCCAAGGAGGACGGAGAGGACTGTGTGGCTGAAAGCCAGGAGGGCTTCCCAAAGGCGGTGGCTGCCGGTCTCAGGGATGCTCTGACGGGAAACGGCAAGGTGGGTAGGAAGGGAGGAGGAGAAGAAATGGGAGAGACTGAGAGAGAGGTCTGTGTGTCCCCTGTTAGCAGGGGTGGCCCCCGGGGTACTGGTCTCTTTCCGTAGCTGAGGAACCCCTGTGTCAGTCTCAGTGGGTGAGTCTCAGTGGGTACCCAAGTGCTAACGTGCTAGGCCCAGACTAGCTGCCTCATTAGTTGTAATGGACTCCTCGCTAATTCCCCCTGGGGTGGGGTTTTATTGCCGAGGAAACGGAGGCATGGAGAGGCTGATCCGTTTGCTGTTGGCCCTGCAGGAGTTAGGAGGGTGGTCGGGGTTGATCTGGGCCTCTGACTCTAGTTCTCCAACTACAGGAGCAGAACTGACCCAGGCCTTAGGGGCTGCACACTGGGAACCTCGCCGCCTTATGGTCCGCGGGCCGCCCCCAGCCTGCCTCATCGCTGAGAGGCCTGCGATTCGCAGCGGCTGACTTTGCCTCCAGGACTCCTGACGGCGTGGCTGATCCTTCCTTAGACATCACAATGGTCCAGGATGCTTCCGCCCAAACTTTCCTGCCTGACTCTCACGTGGGCATGACGTGCACCCTGGTCCAAGGGCTCTCCCGTGCTTTCCCAACATCTCTCCCATTTTCTTTCATCATAGTCCCATCTTGGCAGGGGGTGTTCCCTCCTCAGCTGACTCACACGGCTGAGAAGCCAGGGGACTTGGCCCTAGGGGTTTCTCTCCAGTTCTGCCTGGAGACCCTGCGTTAGGTGGCAGCACATTCTACCCATTTTACAGATGAGGCCCGGGGAGGAGCCATGCAGTTGCACAGCTGTTGGGACCTCGTGGAAGGGCCCTCTGCATCTGTCCCCGCTCCCTCACCTCACTCTGCCCTCAGCTCTCAGTGGGAGAATGAGAAGGGGCAAGGGAAGGAGGTGGCAGGTGAGGAAGGGGCCGGGAGGCCTCTTCCCAGGCTCATCCTCAGAGGCTGAGGGTTGCTGTGGAACCCCTGGCCCCCTGACCAAGCCTGGTTGCTTCTCCCCGTAAAAGCTAAATTTACTCTGTTAACAAGTCTGGCACTGCATTAAAACACAATGGAATGCTTTGGAAGGGGGGACATCGTCTAGGGCCAATGAGTCAGGACTGCCAGGCTCAGCCTCCTCAGGGCCAGCAGTGCCTCCTGCAGAGAGAGAGGGAAGGCCCTACATGCCCCGTCTCCTTCTCCTGGGAGGTGGGGGGCCCAGAGTCCTGGGCTCCCTGCTCTGGAGTGAACCTCCCCGGGTCTCCGCAGACTCCAGTTCTTCACCGCTCTGGGTGACCCTAAGGGCTGTGGCTCTCCTCCTTGCTGCTGGGTATTCATCCAAACACCTGGCACGTGTTTGCAGGTTGAGCCTCGAAAAAGCCAACAGTGATGACTTAGGTTCCTCACCCCCACTGGCAGCCAACCCTTATGAGCCCCCTCCCTGCTCTGGACCTTGAACTCGAATTGGACTTTTGAGACACTAATCGGGGTTATTCCATCTGCTTCCCTCACATCCCTCTTTTTCTCCATCCTGAAAGGGGTCCAGCTTTCCACGACTGTCCATTATCACCCGGACTCTCACCCCTTCCCGACATCCCTGACCTGACACAGCTTCCTGCCCCTCCTTGGACTCTGCAACTCAAGATCTGTGATCACAGACGTGCCTGTAGCCTCATCCTCTTCCATGAATGTCCCTTACTCCCCGAGGACTCTGCTTTTCCTGAAGTCCTCCCACTGGAGGCTGCTTTTCTCTCTTGCACACCCATCTCAGAACCAGCAGGTGGGCGGACACCATTTTTACTCACACTGTCACTTCCGACCCTCTCTCCTCCCTCCAGCTGTTTCTGAAGACCATCCCCTGTGTCACACACTCTCTCTGCCTCCTTTTGGCTGTTACCTGCTGATTTCTTGGTCACGGTCACTCCCCTTCATTCCTTGGGATGCTGGCTCTGTCACCAACCTTCTTGGGACTTTCCGTGGGGGTGATCATCGTCCAAGTCTCAGTTCCTCGACTGCCTCACCTCCAGCACACACGTCCTCCCCCGTTAGTGCCGGGGCACAGCCTGACCCGTGTCATGGCCAGGAACTGCACCGCCTCGCCTGGGGAACGTGCTCTCAGGCTTCTTTTTCTCTGACCACCCCTCCCTCCCCCTGCCCTCCAGCTCTCTAACTCTGTCCATTGACCCTGAACGGCAGTCATTCTTCAACCTCACCATTTTTGCTTTAGCCCTGCCATTTTTAGCTTCTCTCTCCCTCTCTTGTGTCTCTTTGGAGAATCCCACCCTTAGCTGAATCCAGCTGTTTCCCCAAGAGTTGAACTTTGACAGAGAAAATCCTGTAGCTGGGCTGATGGGACACATCACAGACCTCCAAGTCGGGGACTCACCACTGCCTGGAAAGTCTTGTGCTTTGGGGGAAATTCGCTGTCCCTCCAGACTTCACATTTCCCTCCGACCTCCCAGCCCCTGCCCACTCTCAGTTGATGACTTTGCCTCATACTTTATTGAGGAAAGAGAAGCAGAACTTCCTTCTGGCCTCCTCAACATCCTCACAACACCCTGTAGTTTCTTTCTCTCCACCCTCTGAGAGGAAGCCTTCGGGTACCTTTCAACCCCTCTACCTGGGTCTTCTTGGCACTTTTCACAGTATGTGAGTGGCGTAGTTGATTTGTTAGCTATGTGTTCGTTACCACTAGGAAGGTTCCATCCCAGTGCCTGGCACAGAGTGGGCACTCAATACACATCCATTCAGTGTATAGATGAGTATGTATTAGGGACAGTTAGGTTGATGTAATAACGTTTTCAAATTGCTAAATTAATATGGAAAGCACTCAATGCAGAAAGCTCAAGGCAATAGAAAAGTAAAAAGAAGAAAAGGTCGAAGTTAACCGTATTCTTTATCACCCGTTAATAACTACTCTCAACATTCTGGTATTTATGCCTTCAAAGGTTTCTACATATATATTTTTTCTTCACAAAGTGGTACTAGATAGAGATTATGACTTAACAAGTGGTTATGAACATTTCTCTACATTTTAAAATATTCTTCTAAATATTTTAATAGCTACACAGTATTCCATTGTATGGATGACCTTAATTTACTTAACTACTTCCCTAACATTGAACATTTATATTATTTCCATACTTTAAAAATTCCTGGGCTTCCCCGGTGGCGCAGTGGTTGAGAGTCCGCCTGCCGATGCAGGGGACGCGGGTTCGTGCCCAGGTCCGGGAGGATCCCACGTGCCGCGGAGCGGCTAGGCCTGTGAGCCATGGCCGCTGAGCCTGCGCATCCGGAGCCTGTGCTCCGCAAGGGGAGAGGCCACGACAGTGAGAGGCCCGTGTACCGCAAAAAAAAAATTCCCTAGTCAGTATCCTTATACATAATCATATGCATACATTATTTTTCTTGCGGCCAAATTCCTAAGTGGACTTAGGGTTCAAAGGGTACGCATATTTTAAGGCTTTTGATTTATATTATTAAATCACAAGAGACAGTTCGCTTTGGAAGCCAAATAAACACCAACACAATCTCCTACTTTGCCGAGCATAACAACCCCTTTCTGAAGCTCTGGAAGCCTCATCCCCCATAGCCTCATGGCCAGCACCATCCTTTCTTTCCAGATTTTGCTTAAATGTCACTTTATCAGAGAGGTCTTGGGGTCTCCCACATGCAAAATTGCATCTCCCCTTCCCTTTCTACATCCTTTTTGCAGTTGTACTTTGCTCAACTGCTCCCAGCACCTCCGACAGGTCTTATGTTTGTTTGTGTCTGTCTCTTCCCAGATCCACAAGGGTATGGACTTTGTCTGTTTTGTTTCTTCTGTGTTCCCAGTGCCTGCCCCATGCCTGGCACAGAGTAAGTGCTTAATAAGCATTTTGTGAATGAATGAATGAGGGTTGACACTTCTAGTTTCAAACGAATAGTGATGATAATACTCAGGGCTCCATAGGGTAGTAGAGGCCATTAATAGACAAGAGATAAGAAAATAGAAAAATAAAGTGACTTGTTAGTGTAGTAAGTATCATGAAGGGGGACATGATTAAGACAGGATCATCAGGGAAGGCTCCTTTGGGATGTGATATTTGAGCTGAGACCTGAAGGGCGAGCAGGAGTAGGTTGTGAGAAGAGCGTGGATAAGCACATCCTAGGCACACGGAACAGCGTGTAAAAAGGCCTGAAAGTGGAAGAAGAGATTGGCAGCTTACAGAGTTGAAAGAAGACTGGTGACTGCTCAGAGTGGCCAGTGGGGTGAGAGCCACAGGTGGGAGTTGGGGAGGTCACCTGTGTGCTGTGAGTCAAGAAACACGAGGAAGAATCCCTTACTCAGAGCTCCTCTCCTAGAGGACCTGCCTGTGCCCGAAGGTCCCACCATCTGAGAGTCATTCCTGTTAGAGTTCGGTGTTGCCCCCTCCCTGCACTTTTCCTTCCAAAACATTTCAGTAATGGCTTACTAGGTATAAATGAATATATCAGAGGCTTCTCTAGGGTGGGGTGGGGAGCTGAAAGTTGTTTTTTTTTTTGCAGTGGGGCGGGGGACCTAAAATCAAGACACTTCCATGGAGGAACAGCTCCTGTGCTGGAGAGAGATCCAGGGGAAGTCAGCATCTGATGACCTAAACAAAGCCATCTGTCCTGTCACTAGGTGCTCACTGGGTACCATGCACATACACTATCTCCTTTAATCCTCACAACAAACCATACCATTTTTATAGATGATGAAACAACTTCAGATAGGTTATGTGATTTGGGCCAAGGTCTACACACAGTAGGAGACAGAGGCAGGATTTGCGTAACAGGCCCCAAAGCCCATTCTCTCCTCCAGTCTGATATACCATGGAGTCCATCAAATTCATATCTAATGCATGAGACTTCCAGCTTCTTAACTTTTATGCAATTAAATGATGTAAGTAAATTTTACATTTGTTGTCTGTATAACATACTGTCCATTATCACATACGTGCACAAACACTTTAGTATGTTGTACATGCAAACAATGTGTACCGTGCTTTAAGGGGGAAAAATTTAGGGATTTTTCAAAAAAGTGACTTTCTTCTTATGCCCTGATTTTATTTCTATCAAGTTTTCTCACTGTGCTTCAATGCTTAATATTTTATACTGCCTGTTTTCCAGTTCACAAACTCTCTACTAGCTACATTTAATGTGCTATTAAGCCCATTCATTGCACTGTTAATTATGATCATTGCATTTTTCATTTCTAGAATTCCATTTCCATTTAATAACTTTAAAAGTTTCCAGTTCTCTGCTTAAATTCTTTACCTTGTCTACTTTTTGAATTCATTAAGCACAATTATTTTAAAGTCTTTATTTTAAATGCCAATATCTGGATCTCCTATGTGTCTGTTGCTATTATCTTTTTTTGTTTTTTTCATCTTGGTTTCAGTCATGTGGTCTTTTCTCTTGGTATGCCTGGTAAACTTTATTGACTGTGTGTATATAAGACACTGTGTATGGAAAAATTGTAGAGATAATCTGAGGCGCTGGCAGATCAAGAGAGCATATAGTCTTGCTTCAGGAAGGGAGTTAGAGTAGAGGCAACTCACCTTAATCCAATCTGGAATTAAGTTTATTTGAAGTTGGGTTTTAATCCTTGTGAAGGCTGATCTATTTCTAATGTGCTCTTCAAAGGTCTCAAATGAAAGCCTTTAAAAAAAATAAGCCCCCCCCTTCTTTGGAGATGCTTGAACTCCCCCGGCCCCCTTTTTCCCTAATCCCATGAGACTGGGAAAACTCAGTCTCCACTTTCTGTTCATATTCTCAATTTCACAGCTACTGCTTAGGGGAAAAATAAGGCCAAATGTTGAAATCATCTCTCTGGATTTCTCTTCTCTCCAACATCATGGCCTCTAGACCCCTTTGATGCCTTCAAACAAATTTTTAAAATATATTGTATCCATTTTTTTCCCAGCTGTTTTGGTGGGAAAGTTGGTGTGAGATAAACTAGTTCACAGTAGCTGGAAGTAGAAGTCTGCACCGGCCATAGACTCCATTCCTGCAGAGATACAATTCTAGTCCACTGCTTCACCTTGACCTTTCAAGGGGCTGGCCTGCTCTGCATGGAAACTTCCCCCTGCCCTGTGCACCTGCTTGCCCTTCACGTGGGGCTTGACTGCTACCTAATGTCATTCATGGCCCGGAGGCTGCCTTGAGGCTGGCTGGTTAGGATGGTGGTGGTCTGGCTTCTGCAGAGCCTCTGCCACCGTGGGGAGCGGGCCTGCTTCTCTCTGCTGACCAGCTCCACCCACAAGCTGCACCTTCGGCAGACTGAGCCCTGTGGTGCCAGGCTCAGGCGTCAGTGCTTAGCGTAGGTTGTCTCACTTCATCCTTTAGAAACACCAGCAAATAACTGGAGTTATCTCCATTTTACAGATGAGGAAGCTGAGGGTTAGTCATAGTCCCTGCCCATCTCATAAAAGTATAGATTTATTTCTGTGTTTACTTGTTAATTTTCTCGTGCCCCACAGACTCTAAGCAATGCAAGGTTGGGGACATGTTTACATGTCTGTCTTATTCCTTACCATGTGCCCATGCTTGGCACAGAGTAGGGTTGGGGGGAGATGACCAACCTGGAATGAATAAACCAAGCCTCAGGTCCCAGCGTCGTTCACGGTGGAGGCCAGATCCAGGTCCTTGGCCCTCAGTGCACCATCCTTGTCACTCACATCACAGCTGGGGAGGGAATGCATTCCTCCATCTCAGAGTTATCCAGCATCTTTTATGTGTTGAGATCTAGCTGAGTCCCCTGCCATCTAAAACCACTTCCTCCTTGATGTCAGGGGGCTGTGGTGCCCTTCCCCAGGGTCTGAGGACCCACATGGAACTGAGGGATGGACTTGAAAGGCTTCTAAATTCGAGTAGAAATCTGCAAGTGTGTGATTGTTTTGCTAGCAAAAAGATCCATGGTGTTCCTCAGATTCTCAGAGAGGTCTGGGACCCCCAGAAGGGGGTTAAAAGAGCCTGGGTATGGGGATTGGTTCCTTGTCTGTCCCCCAACATTGTCTGCTCTTGCCAGGGAGGGGCTTCCTGAAGCCCCCAGATGGCTGGGGGTTGTGGAGAGGTGGCCAGGGTGTGAAGGGGACCCTTCACCCCAGCCAAAGCTGGGTGGATGGGGCAGTGCCCAGAGCGCTCCAGCTTGCTTCTGGAGCAAGGGGGGTGGGTATCACCTGCCAAAAGCCTGTGAATAATGGAGGTCTCTCCTGACAGGAAAGCCGTCCTGCCGGCTGAGCGGCATACTTGTGTAGCTCCTGCTTCTGAGGCAGCAGCCCTGTGAGGCTGGGGCGGGGATGCCCGGGCCCCAGCTCACCACTGCGAAGCCCATAGGAGGAGGAAGAAGTGGGACCCCGAGTCTCTGATGGAGACGGGACGGGAAGGAGTCACAGGCTGCATTCTGGGGCCTGGCTCTCCCCCAGCCTGGGGTCTGGAGGGCCTTCTTGCTTGGTCCTCAGCGTGTGCACCTACGGGAACATTATCTCTTAGAGTAGAGATTTCTACAGGGTTTAAAAACTGTCCCGGGCCAGTGGTTTTCACGCATTTCGAAAGCAGCAGGAATGTTTCATGGTTCCCATCACGCCATGTGTAAGATAGTAAAACCAAATGTGCTGGGGTGATGCAGGCCGGGCCCAGCTCTCCTTCTGCCCTGCCTGCCCCACGTCCCAGACCCCACGGAGAAACCTCGGCTCCGAACAGCCTCCTGGTTTTCATGGAGAACTTGTGGCGAGGGGTGAGGCTGGCTCAAGGTGCCCTGGGCAGGCAGTTCAGGAGGACCAGTCAGACCCGTCTGCCCACCACACTTTCTCAGCCAGCTGCACCTGGGAGGCTGGGAAGGCGAAGGAGGGGGGCCTGGGTCAGAGGGGCCAGCGAGGCTCAGGCGACGGAGGCTGCAGAACTGGAGCTGTGAGGGCTGCCGTGGTCCTTCCTCCTCAGTCCTTGCTGGCCCCGTGGACCGTGTGGGTTCTTGGCTGTGTGTTTATCCGGGGGTCCTGAGGAGGGGGCGGGCCTCTGCCCTCCCCACGGTGCTGAGGAAGGGTCAAGGTGACCAAACATGAGAGCTGATTTAGGGGTGTGAGAGCCACAGAGGGGGATGGGGGGCAGGGGAAGGCCACACACAGGTGGCCCTGCCTGGTGCTGGGAGGAAGGGTGGGCAGGTGGCCTTGTGAGGGAGGAGAGGGCAGGCTGTGTGGGGCAGCAGCCTCTTCCACGTGCAAGAAGACTCCATGCTCTGTAGGCCCTGGGCTCCCTGCTGCTCCACACCCACAGGGAAGCTCTCACTGGGCCTGCGAATGCCTGTGTTCGACCTCCCTTCCTTTCTTCCATTCTTCAAGACCGACTTGCTCTGTGCCACGCTCATTCAGCCCCTTGAAGACAGCAGTGGCTATTTTCTTGACAACGCGGCAGCATCCTACCCAAGCTGGACAGGTGCCCGTGAGAAGACCATGGACCAGGAGGACCCCAGGCCCCAGCCCAGGGTCCTGCCTTCCATTCCTCACCTCCAGCTCTGGCCCAGCCTCTGAAATGGAGTCAAGGTCTAGACCTTCCTTGCCTCCCAGTTCAGTAAAAGTCTCTTGCTCAGAGCTTAGAGCAGTTAACGAAGAGGAAATGTTTAAGAAAAGCCAAGAAAACCAAATTATCACCTTTGTCCGGATGTGACATGACTCAGTGCATGTCCTCCAACCCTCAAACCAGCGCCCCACCCCCTCACCATGTCTCCCCACCTGGCAGGCGTGGAGTGGGGGAAGGTGGCAGAAGAGAGGAAGATTCATGGTCCCTGGAAGGTCTGGTTGGGGGAGTCTCTGATGTTCTCTGTACTCTGAGTGTTCCCTCTGTGGCTGGCCTGGGGGGACAGTGGCATTTCTGGACACCTGGGATCTGGGAGGGTCCCAACATGCCAACGTTACCCCAACAGCACGGCTGGGTCATGGGGTCAAAAAATATTTGGGACTTCCCTGGTGACTCGGTGGTTAAGAATCCGCCTGTCGATGCAGGGGACAGGGGTTAGAGCCCTGGTCCGGGAAGATCCCACATGCCATGGAGCAACTAAGCCCGTGCGCCACAACTACTGAGCCTGCGCTCTAGAGCCCGTGAGCCACAGCTACTGAGCCCGCGTGCCACAACTACCGAAGCCTGCGTTCCTAGAGCCCGTGCAAGCCACCGCCATGAAAAGCCACCGCAATGAGAAGCTCGCACACTGCAAAGAAGGGTAACCCCTGCACTCTGCAACTAGAGAAAGCCCGCACGCAGCAATGAAAACCCAAAGCAGCCAAAAATTAAAATAAAGAAAGAAATAAAATAATAATAAAAAAAAAATCTGACACCCGGTGGCACTGACTGATGAGAAGTGAGCTGGATCAGGGCCTCTGAGTTACTAGATGTGGGCCGCTGTGTGACGGTGGGGACTGGAGGGTGGGGTGGGGTAGGGTGGGTGAGAAGGGTGGGACAGTGGCTATTCAGCAATTGCTCTGGAAGAATTTCAAGTTTAATAACATGTACACACATGGTTAGCCAGACACGGGGTTGGCTGCCTAGAGTCTGTTTGGGCTTTTGGGAACCTGGAAGTGTTCATGATGAAGAGAAAGGGGGGCCCTGGTAGGGGGAGGTTGGTGGCAAGGCCGTGAGAGACCAACACCAGCACTTGCTGTTCACGTGTTCTCACCATGCCTGGTACCGTGCTGAGTGACCGATACACATTAGCTCATGTGATGTTTCTAGAGGTACCTTTATTGAGGTGTAGTCGACATACAAAACCCTGCACATACTTAAAGTGTACAATCTGCTCAGTTTTGACAGCGGTATATACACTTGGCCCTCGGTCTCCATGGGAAATTGGTTCCAGGGCCCTCGCAGACACCAAAATCCGAAAGTGCTCAAGTCCCTTATGCAAAATGGTGTCGTATTTGTATATAACCTACACTCAGCCTCCATATACTTCAAATCATCTCTGGATTACTTATAATACCTAATATATTATAAATGTTATGTAAATAGTTGTAAATACAATGTAAATGCTATGTAAATAGTTGCCCGTGTGTGGCAAATTCAAGTTTTGCTTTTTGGAACTTCCTGGAATTTTTTTTTCTGATTTTTTTTCTTTTTTTTTTTTGCGGTACGCGGGCCTCTCACTGTTGTGGCCTCTCCCGTTGCGGAGCACAGGCTCCGGACGCGCAGGCTCAGCGGCCATGGCTCACGGGCCCAGCCGCTCCGCGGCCTGTGGGATCTTCCCGGACCGGGGCGCGAACCCGTGTCCCCTGCATCGGCAGGCGGACTCTCGACCACTGAGCCACCAGGGAAGCCCTTTTCTGAATATTTTTGATCCGAGCTTGATCGAATTCTCAGATGTGGAACCTGAAGATGCAGAGGGCCAACTTGAAACCATCACTACAATTAAGATAATAAATGAATCCACTACTCCAAAACTTTCCTCAGAACCCTTTGTAATCTTCCCTCCTGACCTTTCCTGGCATCCCCGGGAAACCACCGATCAGCTTGGTTTTCATTGTCTAGAATTTACATAAAGGTAGTTCATTTAATGTTTACAACACCCTCTGAAGTAGCTACTACTAATATTGTCATCATCCCCCTTTTACAGATGAGAAAACAAAGGCACAGAGAAGATAAATGACTTGCACGAAGTCACACCACATGGCTGGGGAGGGGTGGAGCCAGGATTTGGACCCAGGGAGTGTGGCTTCAGAGTGTGGCCGCCTAACCACTACACCACACTGCCCCTCACGCAGCCGCCTCCTCACTGCTGGCAATCAGGCTCACTTCCAGAGCCTAGTCCTGCCCTAGGTAACGGGGAAGCACAGGTGGGGCCCCTTCCTCTGAGCAGCAACTAGGAGGATGAAGGGAACCCTCACTACTTACCTTCTCTGGGCCTCAGTTTCCTCATCTGCAAAATGGGACTGATCATCACCTGTTGAATGGATAACAAATTGTGGTAGATGCATACACTGGAATATTCAGCCATAAAAAGTCATGGCATTCTAATACACGCTTCCATGTGGATGAAGCTCGAAAACTTAACACTAAGAAGCCAGACACAAAAGCCCACATATTGTATGAGTCCATTTATAGGAAATATCCAGAATAGAAAGCAGATTAATGGCTGCCATGGGGGTGGGGGAGGGAAGGGAAGTAGCCGGTTAAAGCATACAGGTGGGTGTGAGGGTCTCATTCATGAAACTGAGTGAAAGGCAGACATGAAGGGGCCCACCGTGGTGCTCGGTGCATGGAAGTGCCCAGGGGAGGTCGGTGGGATGTGCAGGTCTCAGAGTCCTCTTTCGCAGAGCTGGAGGGAAGCGAAGAGGGTTTGGGAGAGGGGTCAGGGACCCCAGGACGGTGAATCTGGTGAGGGGAACGTGGGCCTTGGCTGGAGCCAGCTGGGGGCCAAGGGCATGGCCCGCACCTGGGCCCAAATCAGGGTCTGAGCAAAGGCCGTGGAACCACTTCCTGTCACAAGAAGGGGGTTAGGGAGGGTTTCTGTCTCTGGCAGGCTTCTCTACGTGTCCTCAGAAGCCCCTTTTGTCCGAAGAGGTTTTCTGTCCCTCGTGGAGAAAAGCCCTGGGCTGACTCCCGCACTGCAGCCTGGCCTGGTGGGGCTCAGACCAAGCTGGAGAGGAGGTTGGCAACCTCAAGGGCCCCTCTGGGTTCCCTCTGCCTGGGCTGCGGGAACCTGACCTGCGGACCAAGGGGCCACGGTCATCTGGAGCCTCCAGAGCAGCTGGCTCAGGGCTGGGCACGCAGTGTGGTGTCTTCACGGACCAAGGCCCAAGCTAAAGACCCGAAAACACTTCCCAGGCACCCTTTGCAGAGCAGAGCTTGGACGAAGCAAAAGAGGAGGTAGGTGCGTTTGGATGATTTGGGGGACTCGGGAGCCGGATCTGGAGCCCGGCCGCGAGGAGCCTCCGGCGCCCGACCCTACAGCAGTTGAGGGCTTTGGCCAGGAACCACAAGGAGCTGCCGGCTCGCCAGCCCCTTGCGATGGTCACCAGGGGTAAACAGCAAAACCGGAAACAGTAAATACTGACAAGAGGGCAGCAATAATTACGGTTTTAGTTCCGCTGGCACGCTGCAGGAGGGGCGAGGACGCGCTGGACGGTAAATACCAAGCAGAGACTGGAGCAACGCTCGGAGACCTAATCGATCCAGCGAGAAGCTTGACCCATCTCCCTGCCCCGGGAGGTATAGGGGGTCATCCCAAGGGAGAGGGCTGGAAAAGGGGAAACCATCAGCTGGGAGACCGGAGCCTGGGCTCCAGCCCCAGCTCTGCCAATGGCTTGCTGTGCTGCCCGGGGCTGGCCTCTGTCCCTCTCTGGGCTCTGTTTCCTTCAGCTGTGAAACGGCAAGCTCTAGTACTCTATGATTCCAAGTCCCCTCCACCCCACCCAGTTTCCCAAGATTCCTGAGCTCCCTGGACCCTTTTAGGAAGGGGTTAGCCCCCTTCAGCCCTCTAGGATGGGGAGGGAGTGGGGTGAATGAGGGGTGAATGAGGGTCCTGCCAAGGGCCCTGCCCAGCCAGTGACAGGAAGGCAGCGGATCACGGCACAGGGAGTGATTTTACTGGAAAGACGAAAGGAAATTGCATCTTTAATAATTCACTGGGCCGGTTTGGAGGGAGGCAGGTTGGTGGGGCTGCGGAGATCCCAGCGACTGTTCCTGGAAATCCACTGGCTCCAGAGCCTGCCCGAGAGACCCGGGGCCCTCCAC
Source organism: Globicephala melas (assembly GCF_963455315.2). Lineage (NCBI taxonomy): Eukaryota > Metazoa > Chordata > Mammalia > Artiodactyla > Delphinidae > Globicephala > Globicephala melas. Next base: position 5,531,304 of record NC_083326.1, on the reverse strand, counting down.
CTCCTCCTGGCCGAGGGACAGCGGGAGCCGACGGAGTCTAGACCAGGGTGAGAGGTTAAAAACACAGCCATCCCGGGAACCCGCTAAATTGACATCCCCAGAAAAAAGGGAGCCTAAATAATCGATGAGGCAGCAGCCCAGGAAAGCCGTCAAGCTCAGGCCCCAGACCTGTGGAGTCACTGCAGGAGAAGAGGTCCAGGGCTCTGAAAACTGCATATGGGGCCCCGGTGAGCAGAGCAGACCAGGGGCTTCTGCCAGCACCGGTCCGGGCTGGAAAGGGGTCACATGCAGGGGCCCTGATGCTGGGCAACCCGTCCAGCTGGTGGGTGGGGTCAGGGGACACACCGCCTCTTGCCTTCAGCCATTCACTACTTTGCCTTTCCTCGTGGTCCCGCTCAAGTGGGAGTGCCCTCAACTGAGTTGCAAGCGGCAGGACCCCCCTTCTGCTTCCCTTCAGAGTGACCTTCCTGGGCAGCCTGGGGGCCTTGAGTGCCAGAAAAAGAAAGCGGAGGATTGAAGCCAGAGGACTGGCTCAGGACACAGGCAGAAAGAAGGTGCCGAAGGCCAAAGCAGCTAGAGAATTGTTGGTTTTACAGTCCAAGAGTGCTGATTTTACTCTCAGCCGAACCCCTCCCTGGGCCGCAGTCCCTCCTGTGAATGGGATGATAACCCTGGGGGGCCAGACCCTTTGCTCCTGGAAAGAGTTTTGCATCCGTAGGTTGCCATTATCATCAGGCCTTTCACCCAAGGCCTGTCGACTCTTAGTTGACTAATCTGAAATTTAATAGCTTTCCTGGATGCGTCATAGGTATAAACTTGATCGGGGAAGGGGTACATCATAATGGAGCCAAATCAGGAGACTGAGGGGACCTGGGGGGCCCAGGTGGGGAATCAGGCAGAGCAACTGTTAATATCTCTCCTCTCTCTCTCTCTCCTTCCTGTCCTCCTTCCCTCCCTCCCTCCTTCTCCTGCTAATGAGCAAAGACAGCTCAAGAATTACAGAGAGGATCCTTTACAAACGAATATACTCATCCTTCTTTTTCAGATGGAGAAACTGATGCCCCAGGAAGCAATGGGTCCACGGGCAGCCAGGTGGTGAGTCTGGAACCAGGACTAGAACTCGGATCTGCTGACTCCCAGGGTGGTGCTCTTCCCACCAGTCCAGGGGCATCTGCTTCACTTTCCCCACAGCTCTTATGGAGGGAGGTCTGGTGGCCTTGAGGCAAGGTGACCAGGCCGGTCATGAGATTCATCTTGACTCGCTGTCTGACCTTGGCCCACCCCAGCCCTTAGGCTCAGGTTTCCTCCCTGGAGAATGAGGGTGAGACCCACCCCATCAGCTTGGAGGCTGCCAAGAGGATCACGTGGGCTGATACGACTTTAAGGTTATGTTGGCAAAACCTTACGTATCTGGTGGATCCACTATGTTTGGAAGTCACTGGGGGACAGAAAGTAGGCAACAATGGTTTCTGAGTGGGTGAAATGGTTGTTTGAAACATCCATTCACGCGGTAAACTGCTCTTTGCTCATGAAAATGTCCCTCGGGCCCGCACTCAGAGCCTATTTGCTCTTATTCACGAACAATTCTGACAAGTTTGGCCGTCTAGTTTCTCAGGCCACAACAGGTATACTGATAGGAGTGAGAAGAGCTGTATGATGAGAGAGAAGACAGAGAAACTGTAAAAGGCAGATGCGGCAATTAAAACAGCAAAGCAGACTGGATACACCTTGGTAATCCCTGAGGGTAACCCAGTGTTACGGTCCAGTCTACTAATTAGTGGCGTCAGAATGAGCCTGAGTCAGCAGGAAAGGGTGAGACACATGGGGCCTTCTGGGAGAGGACTCAGGGATGTGTATGAGCCCCTGTAGAAAGATTCTGACCAAAAAAAATTTTATGAAATGTTTTCTGTTTAAAGAGGCAAGTTATGGCAACAGGCAATGAATGTATGTGTAACAACATCTCTGTTCTGGAAAATGCCAGGCGCCTGGGATGGAGAGAGCTGGCCTTGTGTGACAATCAGAACTGGAGAATTCTGGTTTAGCCCCTCTTCCCCATCGGGGTGCCTCCTGCCTGCATAATTAACTGGTTTTTCTTGCTGTTTTTACTGTTTCTCTCCCCCTTTAATCCATTCTGCGTCCAGAAGGAAGATTAATCTCCACTAATTTCATTTCTTCTCTGATAAGGAGCCTCCAATGACTCCCATTTTCCCCTGCAGGGACCCGGCCCCCCTCCTACATTCACTCCTCCAGATCTAGCTTCTAAGTCTCTGGCACATCGGGGGCTTTGCAAGGGGCTTCTCCTACCCACCCACCCAACCCCCTCCCACAGGGTCTGGCTGGTTCATCTCTCCCACAGCATGGCTGCCCCTGACTGTGCCCAGCTTCAACCGTCATCCCCTGACCCACACGGCACTTGGTTATGCACCGTGAACCACCCTGAGGCCAACCTCGTGTGCTGAGTTGGCCCCCCATCAGATCACACCAGGAGACTGGTCCCCAGGCCACCACCTTGCTGGGCTCCCCCTCCCCAGGGATGGACGACTCCATCACCAGAACGTGCGGCTCTGTGTGGTCACCCGCTGTACCTCACTGTCCGTTCCTTACATGCCCGCCTCCTATGCAGGCAGCCTCCACTGACTGCTTGATTCCCCACCATGTCCTCAACCCGGCATGGACCTGGCACACAGTAGATTGTCACATCGGCCTGAACACCTGCTGGTCCTGAGTGTGGGTGGGGGTGTAGGAGTATGGTCTATCTCATGTGTCTCCCAGGGCCCTCAAGGTCAGCTGATGGATGCTTGGGGGAGAATCATGTGTGGGTGACAGGTCAGCTCACCCATCAGTGCCGCTATGGAGGTGGCAAGGCCAACACCTGAAGTCCCAACTTCAGCAGCCATGCCCCGCTCAGAGTGGACACGCTTTTGTGCACACCCTTTACCCAGAAGAAGAGCCACTCGCCAGTGAGGCAGGAGAGCCTGGGGGTCAAGAGGAAAGAGTTGTCATTTGCAAAGGACTCAGAGGACAGCCACTTTTCTCCAAATCTTCCAACAAGACAGAAGGTAAATCTCAGTATCCCTACTTTCAGTAGAGGAAGCTAAGGCTCAGAGACACTGAGTGACTTGCCAGCCTCACTAGACTAATCCCGGCAGACATCACTGAGAGGGACCGTCTGCATTTCTCAGCAGACTTACCTGATTTTATCGCTGTGTGTGGGACACCGTGGTTTGAGGTTCAGGGTCACCTGCAAGGGCTTTGGAAGCAGAGGGGACCCTGTTAGAATGCGGCCCCTCCTCTTTCTAGTGGTGGGACCTGGGGCAAATGACCCTCTGCCAGTCTGGGTAGAATGGAGACAGCTCCCTCAGGAGTTGTAATGAGAAGCCGGGAAGTGCTCAGCTGGGTGCCTGGTTCAACACGCGCCCATGAATGTTGGCACCACCGTGACCTCGGCAAGTCCCTTTTCTGTAAGGGCCTCAGTGTCCTCACCTGTGAAATGGGAGAGTGGGCTCTAAATTTCCCTCCACACCCTGACAGCCTGGAGTATTTGCAGGGAGGAGGGTGGGAGTGAGGAAGTATTAAGTAATTTCCAGGGATTGAGAGCAAAAGCAGTTCCTGGGAGGCATCCCGACAGGCCCTGGTCCCTTTTCAGAACCTCAGGATGGAAGGGATCTGTGGGTTTTTCCTTATCCACATCCTGCCCCAGAAAGGAGAGAATCCTCTGACACCACGGGGTCCTCAGCGGGCCCCAGCTTCTGCTGGAACATGTCCAGTGGGGGGCGGGTGCTCAGGCCCTTGTGTTCCCCTCAGCTATCCCCTGCCACACCGTCTGCTGGTCCCCACAGTGTCCTTGGATCTGGGTGTCCACAGTCCACTCTCAACGTCCAGTCCGCCCCACCCTGTTTGTTTTTTCTTTCCCACGGTGGCATGTCTGGCTTTTGAGGTCAGATGTGTACACCCAGAGTGTCCTCGGGCACAATGTTCTCGGCTCCAGCAGCTTCCCCTTGGTCGTCGAGCGCCAGCCCCCTCTTGGCCTGCTCCCCATGCTTGGCCGTGTGCCTAATAAAACTGAAGTCCCAAAGGAGAATCCAGTATTCCTGGTGCAGCTGGACCAGGGAGAGTGGAGTAAGCCGTCCCCTCTAGATCCTATGCTTCTTTGAGCGTAGTTTTTTCCAGGGGCATTTTCTCCCCAGCAAATGTCAGTTAACGACACCTGCTCAAACAAGCCCCTAGAGCCACAGGGGCCGTCCAGGACTGCGTGAGCCTGGCTCCAGCACAAGGTGAGGGTCAGAAATCTGAAAGCGGAAGCCGCCTGTCCCCCTGCAGTCCAGTCCTCAGCTTCACTGGGACAGATGAAGACACAAGTCCTACATCCTCTCCAAGATCCTGTTTCCAGAGATGTTTCCCTACCAGGGTCTGACAGGATTGCCGCTCCTGAAAGGAAGCCCACTGTCTGGGCAGTTGAGGCTGATTTACAGGGACCACAGAGCGTTCTGGGGAGGAAGCTGGAGTTTTCCTTGGTGGTCCCATCGGAGCCCTCGTCGTCCTGCTGGGTGGGACGCCCCTTCCTCAGACGAATCAGGACTCATCCACGGGCAGCACCTCCTGTGAGCACAGTCAGGGGTCCTCCTGGGTCTCTCCCTCTGACCTCAGTCTTTGTGACCAGGCCCCGTGACCCCCTTGGGAACATTTTCCTCCTTTCTCTCTGTCCACACCTTTCCCCTCACCAACTAAGGAATAAGCCGAGGGAAGGAAGGCAGGCTTGTGGCCTGCCCACCGGGGACCAGCAGCCTGTTCTCGGCACCTCGCGGGATCCGTGTCAACCCCGTTCCCAGGGAACAGGGTGAAAGCCACCGTGACCTCCTCTGAAAGACACCCTGCGTCTCTGGTTCTGGGAAGCAGGACCCTCACACCCCTCATTGTTCAGAGGCCAACCAGCCGAGGAGACTTAGAAACTGCAGTGCAAATTCACACACATCAGAAACACACACACACGCACACCACACACACCACCCTGTGCATACAGCCCAGGCAGCCCCGGAGAAACTCACATGCAGTGCACAGCTTGTGTCCTACCTGAGGGGCCCAGATGAGGGGTCCGGACAGCTCCCAAGGTCCTGGGCAGGGCTGGGCACCCCCGAGGGAGGAAGGGCACCTTCTCTTTTGCACAAAGGCCCGGTCTGTGCTCGCTGTGCCTCTGGCCTCCCCCGCCCCCCCCTTGCAGCACAGCAGTCGCCCCACCTGCAGGCTCTCTGGACTGTTAGACCGCAGGGCCCTAGGACCCCCAGCCCTCCCCACTGGAAGTCCCTGTCCCATGTGGGGTCCCCACCCCTCCGCTGCTCTGGGTGCCCCCCTCCAGGACCCGGCTCAAGGTGCACCTCAGCTCTTCCCTCCCCAAGCCCCTCTGTCACTCATTACCCGGACCTCGCTGTCATGGTTCACCTGTTTAGCGCCCACATGCGTGTTCGGTGCCTGCTTGGGCCAGGCCCTGGGCTCGGTGCTGCAGGTGCAGAGCGGACGAGGTCAAGCTCACAGTCAGTGGGCGTCGGCCACCTGCAGGCCAATGGTCACACACAGCGAGCTGGGCCATGGTAGAGGCCTCCGTGGGAGCTGCGGGAACCCAGAGTGGGCACCTGTAACCCCAACTGGGGGAGCTGTCATGGAGAACTTCTTAGAGGAGATGCACGCCCGTAACTCCAACCATTGTCCGTAGGCTGGAGACTGGACTTGGGTGCCCTGCCATCCAGCCAATGTGATCCAAACCCCAGCCCATCTGCAGACCCTTAAACAAGAGCAGTGAACATTCATGTTGTAAGTCTTGAGATCTCAAGCTTGTTAGTTACACAATTAGCTGCACAGAGCTGCATGGCACAGTTAATGGACGCAGACTCCAAGCACCCTTGCCTTCCCTGGCGTGTGCCTCAGGAGTTCCCGTCCCCGCCTCAGCCCCGGCGCTTCTCCTTCTCCTCAGCTGAGCCACAGCAGAGTCTGCTCCTGGCCCTGGTTAAACGGGAAAAGCGCTGATTACACGCCAGGCCGTGAGCCTCTCTCCCATCCATCTGCGTACCTTTGAGGGCCATGTCACTGATGTTCTGCTGGTCACCAGGGTGTCCAAGAACCCTGACCTGAGCCCCTGCTCGTCCCTGGGAGCCCGTGGGCCAATTAGAGTTGGGGGACACAGTGGGGTGAGGGGACTCAGGTCCCAAGGTGGCCATGGGTGCTGGAGGCCAGGAACCCGGGTCCTCAGCCTATTCCCCATACATGCCCCCCAGGCCCCTCTCAAGGCCTGGCCCTTGTGCCTGGGGGTCACATGACATGGGTTTGCCCCTGCTTCCCTGAGCCTGTTTCATCTATCTTTAGAATGGAGTAAAAAATATCTGTCACCTGCCAGGGCTATTTGTGAGATCAAACAAGACCATATATTTGAAAACTACAGAGCACTGTTCAAGCAAAGGTCTGGTTTTCTAAACATGTTTTCCCAGATGTAAAATGGGTGTAAGAATTGTATTTACTTCCTTCACAGGGTTCTGGTGAGACAAGATAATGTGTGTGAAAGGGCTGCGGAGAGGAGCCAGGGCTGTGTGGTGGGTCAGGCTCTCTGGGCCAGAGTCTTTTTGGCCAGTCAAACCCAGCTGCTTGCCTCACACTCCGGGCTGGCTGGCTGGCGGCCAGTCTGGGGCAGAAGCAGCTACCACATCTGCTTCTAGAGCAGGCCAACTCCTTCCTTGGGAGGCGGCAGCGTGAGCCTCCTTCTGGCCACCCCCGCCCACCCTCCTCTGCCCGGGCTCGTGCTGAGACCAGGTGAGCAGCAGGGGAAGGTGAGATTTCTGGCTCAGATAAGATGTCCACACAGGGTTGATGTACGCACCAGGCACAGTACCCAGGACATAAGACAACTTTAGGGACCTGGAAGATGTTCTCAGCTCTTTCAAAATCAGAATTAAGAAATGGATTTTTAGGTTGAAAGAAAGTGTTTTAATAAGGAATATTCATATATTTGTCTTTATACCAATATAGTCATAAAATACAATTTTTATATTATTTTAAGGAGGAAGGGCCTATGGAGGCATATAAGGGCCCAGGGCCCATGAGAGTCATAACATGGCCCTGAGTCCATGGTATATACTCTGTCCACATGCCAGGACCATCCTGGAGCCCTTTCTCCCACTGCCAATGTGCTGGCCAGCCTGGTCTCAGCTTGGATGAGAGGTCCCAACACTGCAAATTGGGGTGAGGCAGGCAGCAACGTTGCGCACTCTTTCTATGTGTTAATTCTGCATTCCTGGGACAGATCTCTTTTTTTTTTTTTCTTACATCTTTATTGGAGTATAATTGCTTTACAATGGTGTGTTAGTTTCTGCTTTATAACAAAGTGAATCAGTTATACATATACATATGTTCCCATATCTCTTCCCTCTTGCGTCTCCCTCCCTCTCACCGTCACTATCCCACCCCTCCAGGTGGTCACAAAGCACCGAGCTGATCTCCCTGTGCTATGCGGCTGCTTCCCACTAGCTATCTACCTTACGTTTGGCAGTGTATATATGTCCATGTCTCTCTCTCGCTTTGTCACAGCTTACCCTTCCCCCTCCCCATATCCTCAAGTCCATTCTCTAGTAGGTCTGTGTCTTTATTCCCGTCTTACCCCTAGGTTCTTCATGACATTTTTTTTTTCTTAAATTCCATATATATGTGTTAGCATACGGTATTTGTCTTTCTCTTTCTGACTTTTCACTCCGTATGACAGACTCTAGGTATATCCACCTCATTACAAATAGCCCAATTTCGTTTCTTTTTATGGCTGAGTAATATTCCATTGTATATATGTGCCACATCTTCTTTATCCATTCATCCGATGATGGACACTTAGGTTGTTTCCATCTCCAGGCTACTGCAAATAGAGCTGCAGTGAACATTTTGGTACATGACTCTTTTTTTTTTTGCGGTATACGGGCCTCTCACTGTTGTGGCCTCTCCCGTTGCAGAGCACAGGCCCTGGACACGCAGGTCCAGCAGCCATGGCTCACAGGCCCAGCTGCTCCGCGACATGTGGGATCTACCCGGATCGGGGCACGAACCTGTGTCCCCTGCATCGCCAGGCGGACTCTCAACCACTGCGCCACCAGGGAAGCCCCGATGACTCTGTGAATTATGGTTTTCTCAGGGTATATGCCCAGTAGTGGGATTGCTGGGTCATATGGTAGTTCTATTTGTAGTTTATTTATTTATTTATTTTTTTGCGGTACGCAGGCCCCTCACTGCTGTGGCCTCTCCCTCTGCGGAGCACAGGCTCCGGACGCGCAGGCCCAGTGGCCACGGCCCACGGGCCCAGCCGCTCCGCGGCACGGGGGATCCTCCCTGACTGGGACATGAACCCACGCCCCCTGCATCAGCAGGCGGACTCCCAACCACTGTGCCACCAGGGAAGCCTTATTTGTAGTTTTTTAGGGAACCTCCATAGTGGCTGTACCGATTCACGTTCCTGGGACTGATCTCTGTGCTCATCACGTGCTGTGCTCCTGGAGTGGTGGGTGGCGGCCTCAACCGCGTGTGCCCATCAGTAAGAAGAGTGGCTCCCTAACGCCAGAATTCTGAAAACGTTGGTTTATGTGTGTGTCCTTTTTTAACATGTAGTTTGAAAACTTTCCCAGGCAATTTGGATGTTGACCCCACCCCTGGATATGCCCCCCAGGAGGGTCTCCCTCACCTCCCAGCCACCTTGAGGACCCCTGGCCTGGAGGGAATCCAACCAGACAGCTTGTAAGATGTCACAACGAATCCTTTTATAGAATAGCGCCAAACTTTGCCATGTGACTCCTTTTCCTCCCCACCCCTCTGCAATCCTTTGATTTGGGGTATTTCACCATGCTCCTCCTTTCCACGGATATGGAAGGAAGACCATGTAGCCTGCCCATGGCAGTCTCAGTGGGCAGCTGGCTGCTCCTTCTGTCTGGCTGGTGGGACTGGCCGGCTCCCTGGGGTGGTGCTCACAGCAGTCAGAGCAGAGGCTGCTGAGGACACAGTCGCTTTCTGGGCCGGGGGAAGGGGCACCTGGCTCTCACTCTGGCCTCTGGCTCTTCCACTGATCGGCCTTGGGCTCTGGGTCAGTCGTGTCACCTCTCTGGGCCTTTGTTTTCTCATCTGTAAAATGGGAATCAAAAATGCTCATCCGCCTAGATCACTGAACCAACTGAGACAGTGTATGGAGGGCCCTGAAAAGAACCGTGGGGATGAGAGACCTTTAATATTAAAGTATAACCACTTCTTCCCCTTCTACCATCTCAATCCTTGTTTCTTCTGCTGTCTTTGCCTTGGTACTACCTTACAAGTCGTGTGTGTGCGTGTTCTAGTTTATTCATCCAAAACAGTCTTCCCGTCCCTCCCTCCTATAGACCCCAGTGCAAAGGTAACCCACCCTCAGCACGACAGATAACACGTATCAGCAGAGATGGCGGTGAAATGCAGAATTGAAACATTTATTATTTGGAGTATTTGTTTCATAATTTTCAGTAATTTAGAACTTTCTGAAATCAGAACTAAATCACCCAGAAAAATCTCTTCTTTTTGGTGAACAGTGTACGGTAAGATTTCTCCTTCCCTGCCCTCTTCCCCACCTTCTAACACCTTTCATTTTGACCTCACTTTCTGTTCCTACCCCTCTGTATTTTTGTAAAAAACTTCGGGCTGACAAAGGTCAATTGTTTAATTAAAAAGTTATCTCCCTCGGGACTTCCCCAGTGGTCCAGTGGTTAAGACTCCGCACTTCCACTGCAGGGGACACGGGTTCAGTTCCTGGTCAGGGAATTAAGATTCTGCATGCCACGCGGCACGAGACCAAAAATTAAAAAAAAAAAAAAAAGTTATCTCCCTCTACCAACCCGTGTACTTCTGGCTAGCACCACACATTGTCATGTGACTCAGTAATGGGCAGGGACCAGTCTCTGCAGACCCTCCCCAGGCTCCTGGGCTGGCCTGGCCACCATCTTGGCCAGACCAGGGAAGTACGAAGGGTGGGGATGTTCTGGTTGCCACTCTGAGGAACTGAAAGCCTGGCAAGTTCCAGCCAGAAAGAATCCCCAAGGGGGACCTGTTACCGGGAGGCAGTGTCCCCAGTGTCTTGCCATGGAAGGGATTTGGGACCCTTTGATGAAAGACTGATTTGACTCACGGGGACAGGACAGCCACTTGCTGCTGACTTTTAGAGGCTGTTAGGCTAGGCCCAAGTCTCAGTCTTTTTAAAACGGGTCATTGCTAGATGTCACAGTGACTGTTTCGTGGGAGGGGTAGGTTTGGGGAGTGGAGTGGTGAAGCACGCAGCCAACTCAATCTTTAGTGGAAAAGTGATTTTGCGCAGGACTGGCTCAATCGTCCCACCCTGGATAGGCCACGGTTCCCAAGCTTGGGAGGAAGGGGGTATATGTCTCCTTCACCCATGGTATCCTGGACCGCTCCTCCCCAACCCTCCCCAGCCCCCGGGCGCCCCCTCCCCACAGTGGCCCGACTGTGGGGAATCTTCTCACTAGCTCACCTGGGTGGGGGCTCCTCTGAGGCCTCTGCCAGCACCTGCTGAGGCACAAAAGCCTTTGGGAGACATTTCCTTTGCCAAACACACAAAGAACACAGACGCAGGGCATTTTTGTTTTTGGTGTGGTTTATTTTTTAAACCCACTTGTAGTTTGGGTTCAGCTGGAAAGCAGGACATACCGAGGGAGGGAAGGTGGTCGCGTGAGCAGGGTTCTGCTGCAGCTTTGGCGGGAAGCCCCAGGCTCCTGCTCCGGGGAGGTAGGACCCGTCACCAGGCTCCCAGCTGGCTCAGGTGAAGCGGGCAGCCCTTCTGTGCAAGTGTCCCGAGCAGAGGAAAGTTGCCATTTCTCTCATCTGCAGCCTCAAAGGCTCAGCCTGAGGTTTCCCAACAGAGTGCCGGCAGCTGAGGGACAGGACTCCACGGGCAGGCTGGACAGGCTGCTGGACGAGGAACATTGGCCGGCTTCTGATGCCAGATAAGAGACTGGGGCTTGGCGTCTGGGCAGCCCCGTGGGGCTGCTCTTGCGGCGGCCTGGCTGTCTGGGCCCCCGCCCCTGCAGCTGCCCAGGGCGTGATCAGTGGTAAGTTTCCCACACCCCCCTCCCCATCCCTCAGAGAAAACAAAATAAAATAAAAATTAGAATAAATACCGACTCGGCCAACATTTACATTTACATGGATGGACAGGACGATCCCCAAACTTTAAAGGTGTACAGACTGGTTAAGGAAGGACGAGCAGACGATAGTGGGTTTGGGGGGGGTGCAGACTCTTGTGGAGGATGGTGGGGTCCCGCCTCGTGCAGGGGAGGCTGGGGGCCTTCTTGGGGCTGCGGTCCCAGAGCTTAGGCAAAGCCACAAGGCCATGGGAGCAGGAACAGGCCAGCTGCCTGAGAGGAAAACAATGACTACCTCGTCTTGACTGTCGGGGGAGAGACCGAGACAGGACCCGCATCAGACGGCTGGACTTTGCCTCCTCTGTGCCAAGGAAGCCACAGGCGAGGAGGGAGAGCCATGCAAGCATTAGAAACGCAATATCCAGTTTAGCCTCCCATCAAATACATTCAGAGGTCAACTTGGATATGGCCTCCCTCACTCAGCAGGGGAGATCTGGCCTGGGGAGGGGGTGGAGGTCTGGGGGCGCCCGCCTCTGCCCCCCAGTTCCTGTCTGAGTAGTCTCCCGTGGGAAGCTGCCTCAGTGTCTCAGATTTTAGGCTTTACTCTTACTTCCTTAAAAAAAAAATTTTTTTTTTAATGTTTTCCTTCCATGTCTGAAGAAGTAGCAGCAACCCATATTTAGAAAAACAGCTTCACTTGTTATCCGGATCGGCTAGGAAGCGCTTTCAAGCAGTGGGATATACTAGGCAAGCCGCATGTCTGGAGCCATGGTGACGCGACACGTAATTAAAAATATATTTATATATGTTTACATATTTATACCTCGCTTCTTCCCACTCTGGTCCTAACAGTCAAGGAGGGGTTGGCCGTGAGGCAAGACCACCAAGGAAGGCTGTCAGGAGGAAGGGCATTAAGCGCACAGTGCCCGACACGCTACCCCCTGAGCCCGTGGTATCTGGGGCCCCTTCATAAAGCTCGCTCTCTGAGCCCAAGGTAGGGGTGGGAGACCCACTGCCCGGCCTCCTCGACTTTCGACCTCACTCGCAGGCCCTCTCTCTTCTTCCAGGGCCCTGCTTCATTCTCAGTAGATGTGCTCGTGCATGCCCGTACACACACACACACACACACACACACACACACACACACACACACACACACACACACACACACACACACACACACACACACACACACACACACACACACACACACACACACACACACACACACACACACACACACACACACACACACACACACACACACACACACACACACACACACACACTCTGGAGGGAAGCAGGGCCCATTTCAGCCCAGGTGCGGCTCTCTGAGGGCTGCCAGGGCGTGGCTGCTGGCCCGGCCTCGGCTGCCGACTCCTCGGGACCATGATTTCCCTAGTGCCCTCTCTGAGCATCCTAACATCAACCCGGCTCTTCTCTCAAGGCCTCCTGTGGGGCCTCTGGGGTCCCTGGGTCCCAGGCTGAGCCAGAGGTGTAGGCTGAGGAGGAAAGGCAGTGAGGAGAAGCTTGGGAGGAAGGGGCCGGGAGGGCGAAGGCGGAGGCCAGGGCCAGCGCGGGCTCCTTGACAGAGGTGACCGACCCACTCCAGGTAAACCGGGCCCCCATGCCTTGTCCCCAACAGGCTCTTTCTGGGGACTGCAGGCAGGTGGCAGCTGGTGGGGAAAGCCAGGAAGTACGGAGGAAGCTGCTCCCCACGCCACCTGCCTCCTCTCCGAGACTCAACAAAGGGGATTTCCTCCAGCCTGACCGGACCAGGCAACCAGTGGGCCTCCAAGGTGACCCAGAGAAGGACTGGCCTCAACAAGGAGCAAGTGAGGGAGCTGCTGGGCTCGGAGGTTGCTTTGCAGGGGCTCATCAAAGCGTGGGCTCCAGACCAGGAGATGGGCCGTGTGGACACCAGTGACAGCCCGAAGCCAGCCTCCCAGGGCCCAACACGCATCCTCCTTTCCAGCCATCAGAGAAGGAGCTGCTCCCAGGACTTGGCCCCTCCAAGAACCCTCAGACTTGTTCCCAGCCTGGAAAGCTAGCGGCTTGCTGGGTCCCCTGATGGTCCCCACGACTCAATGAATTCATCCCTTCCCGACAGCCCTGGGGCTGCAGTGCCACAGCCCTCCTGGGGCACAGACCGTGGCTATGGGCTAGGGCACTGGCACAGCTCGTTTAGCTAGCCCTGGGGAGCCCTGCGGGGCCCCCCCATTCTCCCTCCAGTGAGAGCTTGGGACAAGACCTGTGTGTGGAGCGGGGAAGTATCACCGGGCGTTTTGGTTTTAATTCGCCAGCCTCGCTCTGAGCCTGGTTCACTACAAGGCCCCGGGGCAGGACGGGTTTAATGCTTTCCCAGCAGCGACAGTATCAGCCCTTTGAGGGAGGAAGCTGGAAAAAGAGAGAACAGAGGTACTGGAAGCCGTGGCCTGAGGGGCACAGGGTTCCAGCGGGTTCCCCTGCCGGGGCAGAAGTTTCCAGTTACCCTAATTGGCTACTGGCAAGCTGTCTGTGGCTAGAATCCGTTCCAGAGGGGGCCGGGTTTGATCTCCCTCTCATCAGGGGGTCCTTGCGGTGCTGACTGTGTGATCACATTGCGGGCCCTTTGCGTTGAGAGAGGAGACTTCAAAGCAGCTGACTTTTGAAAAAATAAAACACAATGAAACAAAAGAGTGCAAGTAGAAGGAAAAACTCCATCTCTCCTCCAGGCCCCAGGCCCGCCCCCGGCCCCCTGGGCCTGCAGCTTGGGGGCTGAAGGGAGGAGGCTGGATGTGGGGAGGGTGGAGCATGAAGGTTAGAGGAGACGCCTCTGTCCCCCGCTCGGCCGTAAGGACAAAGGCCGTCAATTGCGGGCGGCTGGTGGGGACCGTGCCTGCCTTTGTACTCCCGGACATCTGCTACACGTCGCCTGCTGCCAGTTGGCGACTGCGGCTGACAGCATGCGGGAACAATGCAAGCCCGTCTCCGACCCACTTTTTCAGCCTTCTGAGGTCCTTTCTGACCCAAGCTGTACCCTGCGTGCAGGCTGCCAAGGCCTCTGAGGAGTCACAGAGATGAAGCCCTTGCACACAGCCCTGCTGGGGACATGTTGCATGGGAGGGGGTGGGGAGGAGTGGAAGTGAGGGGGGGAGGGCCAGGCCACCGCGAGGAAGAAACATCTCCCCTTACTGGTGTGAGCGGCCGCATGCTCGGGCTGGGGGGCTCGGGTAGGGGGGCGCTCCTCCTAGGGCTTTGGTCCCTTCCCCGTCTGGCTCCATACTGGCCGCCGGCTCTGCTTGCCTTCCTCCCCATTTCTTTCTGCCGGCAGGGCCACCCCTGTCCTCCCGCCTGTCCATCTGGCTCTGTGCACCAGGGCCCCAGCTGCCCTCGGGCCACCCGCCAGGCCCCCTGGCTGTCAGGCTGTCAGTTTCTGGATGGTTCTGTTGTAGTACTGCGTGATGGGGGGCGTCAGAGGGTTCCAGCTGTTGGCGTGGAGCTCGATGACCTCCAGCAGCAGGGACCGGGTCAGCATCGACTCTGAGGGGCACAGCATCTTGTCGCGGGCACTGGCCAGGAGCTCCGCCATCATCTCGGGCAGCTGCTCCTCCAGCAGTCGGCCTGTGCTCTGCAGCTGTGGGCAGAGAAGTGGGGTTAGGACGTGAGCTGGGCCCTGAAAGGGCTCCTGACCCACCTTGGTTAGGGGTGCTGGGGGCAGGAACGGGAAATAGCTGGATTATCCCAGGGAGGTGCAGGCCCAGGCCTCTATGCCACAGGGCAGAAGGATGGAGAGCGTGGAGGGTGGACACGGCCAATGCGAGAGCCCACATTTAATACCCAATCTGCCGGAGGAATAAGAGGGGTCAGAATATTGCCTGCTGCCCAGGGCTGCCAAGAGTCCTCACCAGGAACACGCTGCTTCTCCCTTCATCCACTTGCCTCCCCTCCTACAGGAAGCCTTCTTGGACTATCGCCCACAACCTCAATGGCCGTGTGACCTGCTTCCTTCAAGAGTGACCAGGTGGCACCGTGTCAATTTTCACTTGCTGGGATGTCTCTCTGGAAACGAACTTGGTCATTATTACCTGCATGTGTCCGTGTGGAACCCGAGAGCAGGGATGAGGTCTCTTGTTTCTCTCTTTCCTTCTCTTCTGCCCCCAATCGCACCTACATACCCCCAGAACTGACCCCTGCCCACACTTGTGACACGAAGGGGAGGAGAGAAATATGAACTGGGGCAGAAGGCCAGCCAGAGGGCCTGCCCCCAAGAGAGGCCCCTGGTCATCTCGAACAGCCCCCTTAGGAAGAAGGAGCCCCGATCCTCCGGATCAGCGCACCCTCGGCCGGCAGCCCGTGCAGCTCCTCTCCCTATAATCTAAGTCCCCATCTCTGCCCCACCTCCAGCCTCAGCCCACCCGCTTTTTCAAGGCTCTGCCTTCTTCACGAAACCTTCCCTGACCTTTCTGGCCCACTCTGACCTCTCTCCTAACTCCTCAGGGATGCATGCTCTGTACCCATATTTATTCTCTACACCGTCCCATCCACTCTGTGCATGTGACAGAGGTCTCTATCTCTAGCCAGACCACAAGCTGTCTGGAGGCAGGGACCATGCTTTCTCCTCCCCTCCTATCTCCCCTGCCTGGAGCCCCGGCGTGCCCTGGGTGTGGGCCCTGGAAGCCCCTCTCCTCACCACGCTCCACTCTGAATGTCCCCGGGCTGTTTTCTTTTTTTTTTTTTTTGGCCACGCCGTGCGGCTTGCAGGATCTTAGTTCCTCGACCAGGGATCGAACCCGTGCCCTCAGCAGAGGAAGCGCGGAGTCCTAACCACTGGGCCACCAGGGATTCCCCTTGGACTGTTTTCTGAAGGTACAGCTTTGTCCCTGTAACTGGGCCAAAGCCAAGTGTCTGAAGGAAGATCCCGGAGAGCAGAGGCCACACCTTGGGAACAGGAGTGGGACCTCATGGGGGCTGCTTGGAAGTGGACAGTGCCGACCTGGGGGTTCAAGCCTCAGCACCTCCCCCCAAACCCCACACCACTGAAGCCAAAGGAGATATGTGGGGGCAGGGCATCACCTAAAATCTCCTAAGTCATTTATGTGGTGCACCTGGCCGAGGAGGAGGTGGTCTTGGGGGCAGAGGGAGAGTGGACGATGCTAGCCCTCCATCCTTCCCGCCAGAGAGCCGGCAGTTCCCTCTCCTCCAGCAGAAGTCCACATCCACTCAGGAAGCGGTCCGCCACCAGCCCCGCTCGACACGCCCTTGCCCTGGACCCGTGGATGCCTCCAGTGGTCCTTGAGCCCCCATAACTGTTAAGGCGAGAGGGACGCACAGGGTCTGAGGTGGGAGGTGTCTAAGCCACGCTGCTTACCTCCATCGAGCAGCACAGGACGGCATCTTCCTTCACATCCTGAGATTGCAAGAGCTGGAAGAGAGCGGCAGAGAATTACGCTTAGGCTGGTGCACTGCTCTCAGCCCCCTGCAGCCCAGAACAAGCATCTCCAAGGGGCGGGCCAGAGAGGCAGCCCACAAAGGACGGCGGGCAGCAGGGGCACTGCCCCAGGAAGCAGTGATTTCTCTGACGGGATCTAAGCAGCTAGAGGACCGCCGTAGTCACGGAGCGTGGGCATCCCGGCCAGGTCAGAGGGCTTGACTAGAGGCCACGGCAGAGCAAGGCCGCAGGTGGGTTTGAAGGCAGCGGCAAGCATGCTGGGATCATCAGCTATGAGCAGCTGGTCAGCAAAAATGAAATTCACGTAGATTTCCTGATTAGTGAGAGGGGCTCAACCATGGTCTCAGGTGCTCCTGGGCCCTGGCTATAGGAGGACTTGCAGAAATCACAGCAGTCTTCTCCACGGGCCCAGCAATGTGAGCCTGCAAAGCCATGCAGACTGTTCCAGAGGCTGGAATTGCTTCCTGACCAAGGCCACGGCCGGAAGGCTCAGCACGGGGACTGGCCACCCCCCGTCCGGGCTTTCCTCTATGTGCTGCATTTCATTCATTCAGTCTCTCTCCCTCTCTCTCTAAATTGAGACATAACTCATGTAACATCAAGTTTACCATTTTTAAGCATACAATTCAGTGACTTTTAGATTCACAAGGTTGTGCGACCATCACCACTAACTCTAGAATATTTTCATTTCATGGCTCCCAAAAGAAACCTGTACCCATTAGCGGTCAGTCCCCTTTCCCCCGCCACCCCCGCCCCTGACAACCCCTAACCGCTTAATCTCTATAGATTTACCTATTCTGGACATTTTATACAATGGAATCATATAACACGTGATTTTTTTGTGAATGGCTTCTTCCACTTATAATGTTTTTAAGGTTCATCCATGTTGTAGACTGTGTCAGTTCTTCATTCCTTATTGGGGTTGGAAGATATTCCACTGTGATACACCACGTTTTGTTTATCTACTCATCAGTGGATAGACATTTGGGCTGTCTCCACTTTCTGGCTGTTGTGAACAAGGCAGCTATGAACACTTGTGATCGAGTTTTTGTGTGGACATGGGTTTTCATCTCTCTTGGGTACGCACCTAGGAGTGGAATTGCTGGGTCATGTGGTAACTCCACATTTAGCGGTTTGAGGACCCGATAAACTTTTCTACGGTGGCTGTGCCATTTTTCATTCCCTCCGGCAGTGCCTAGGGTTCTGATTTTTCCACAGCATCACCAATATCTGTTATTTTCTGCCTTTTTCCCCCCATTTTTTCCCAGGTCACTTTCCAGCTTTCCTTGGAGACTTCTGGATCACTCCAGCCCATGGTGCCCGCCCCTGCTTCTCACTCCCGAGCACCCCCTGGCTTTCCCACCGTTCAGCATTCCACACAAGTGGCAAGACATCTTCCAGTGTGAACTGTGGCCTCCTGAAGGCAGGGCAGTGTGACGTTCATCTCTGCTGCCCTTTAACACCTAGCACAGCTCCTGGCAACAGTAGGGATTCGATAAATGTGGGTCGATGTGATTTATGCATTGTTTTTGTTTTTTGTTTTAAAGGAAGGGCGGAGGGTGAGGAGAGAGCACAAGAGGAAGGCATTTTTAGGGTCAGCTTCCTTGTCCACTAACCGAGAACTGGAGTCAAGGTTTCTGATCTGGGCATGACGCGTTCAAGGAGGGTGAAATCACACACAACCCCGGGGACTGTTCTCACTGCAGACTCGAGATCCAAATTCCACACACTCTCCTTAACTTCCCCCTCCTCCTGTCATATTGCCCAGGGTCTCCCCCAGCAGAAGCCGCGAGCGGTCACATCAGGGGGGCTGAAGATGTATGTATTAAATGTCAAATGAGTCCAGGGGCCAGATCAGTGTGGGATGCTGTGCCCAGAGATGCTCTCAGGGGCCAGACCTCCTTCCTCTTCGTATCTCGGCAGGGCTGGGCACTAACTGATCCCACAGTAGACACACCGAAAAAGAAATCATTTGGGGATGAAGGAGCAGAGGTAGGTCTCAGGCTGCTCAAAAGATGAGCTGGTGGAGAGCAAGGGACCACCCGGGGAAGGTAACAGTGTCGGCCATGCAGTGACAGGCGTTGACGGCCATTGGTGCGCACGCTCTGCCCAAGGACACACTTCTGACTCTGGGCCTCTGTGCTCTTGTCAGCCAGGAATTCTCAGCCACCACCTGTCTGAAGACCTTCCTTCCTCAGTTTACTCAGGGCTCTGCCCCGACATCACCTCATCCGCCAGGGATTCCCTGACCGGCCCGCGTGTAAGTGATCCCGCCGTTCACCTCCTGACTTACTTCTCTCCACAGCCTCTCTCACCCCTGACATACGATCTATTTGTTTGTCTGCTGTCTCCCCCAGGGGAAGGCAAGCTCCAGGAGGGCAAGGCCTGTTTGGTCCATTCTCTTCCCGAAACCTGGCACCGTGTCTGGCACGTAGTAAGCACCTGGAAGTGTTTGCTAACAAATATGCCTTGAGTAGCAGGGAGAAAACCCACCCAGCTGGGAGGGTCTGCGAGTGAGGAGGGACTGACCTTGAGCCGCAGCCCCAGGGCAACTCACCCCAGTGCATGCGCCTGAAAAGGCGACAGTGAGCGGGACTTGGATACCTCCACCCCACAGACTTCTCCTGTCAGAGCAGACACGGCACAAAATTATCATCAGTGTGTCTGCAAACGTACAGCGTGTGTGGAAACAGAAGTTGGTGTGACTCTCTAAACTGCAATTTGGTGATAGCTATCAACACTGCAAGTGTACAAACCCTCTGAGCGGCGATACTACTTCCAGGAATTTATTCCACACGCGCCCCCCGCTGCCCACATATGCACCATGACATGCATATA
The DNA here is from genome assembly GCF_963455315.2 of Globicephala melas. Lineage (NCBI taxonomy): Eukaryota > Metazoa > Chordata > Mammalia > Artiodactyla > Delphinidae > Globicephala > Globicephala melas. Next base: position 5,511,903 of record NC_083326.1, on the reverse strand, counting down.
AGGTTTTTGCTGCACTTTTGCAAATAGCTTGAATGGCTACCAACAAGGGGACTGGTTAAATTATGATGATACATTTGCACAGAGGAATACTCTGCAGCACACAGCTGTCCACCCTCCTCCCCATGCCGGTGTCTGCTTCTGGGGTTTTCTTGCCCAGCAGGGCTGCAGCCCCTCAAGGGGAGCCAAGGGAAGCTTCCACTGAGTCAGTGTCTGGGGGAATTCTGGGGGTCACACTAGGAAGGACCTCTCTCATCTAGAAAACCCTGGAAGCAGGTTCTGGAAAAAGCTGGGGGGAGGTGACTCACCTTGCAGCAGGCGTACCGAGTCATGGGTACTGGACCACGGGTTGGTTCCAGCATCCGACCCAGCCTGCTCTGGGAGGGGCTGGTTCCAGGACTTGGAGGGCCCTGACTGTCTCGGGGGGAAGGTGGGCGTAGCCCCACTGACTCTGCACAGAACATGAGGACAAATATTAAGAGAACCCTGTGAGGTTTGTTGGGACTTCTTTCTGATGGTAACTTTGTTCCTGCATAGATTTCCCATAGTGCTTAGCAGGAAGAGAAACCTTAAAATAAAAATTGCTGGTAGAAATCACAAGAAAGGGGGAAAGTGGGGTATCTGGTGGGAAGGGAACTCCCAGAGACAGAGTGGGTGGTGGCAGCCATTTGGGGACGAGGGGGCAGGCAGAACTGGGAGCTTATGGGAAGGAAGGAAGGGGTCCCGCTCTGGGTGCACCCGGCACGTTGGCTGACACACAGTAGGTGCTAGTAGTGACTGTCATGGGAAATTGAGATGAACCTGGGATCATGTTCCGTTCTGAGACCAGCTTCTTAGGGGTCCTGGGGCTTTGAGACATGGGAGGTAACATGATGGGAAATTCTATGAACAGCCGGGGCCGGACAAGTACTAGATGCTCTGAAATGTGACTGTTTCTCCCTCCAAGTGGCCCCTCCGACTTCTGCCCGCACTGCGTGGACAGCCTCGTGGAGCCTCATGCTTCTGCCAGCACTTCGCCCAGATGAGCAGGTGTCTCCTCTTTCCTTCTATGGCCCGAGGCCCGCCTGCCCTCCGTCTGCTCCCCGGTGACGGTTCAGAACTGCAGAGCCGGTCCAGGGCTTCCCGTTCTTCCTTCCTTTTCCACATCTTAGTGACTGGACTACCTCCTCCCTTCTGCACACCCAAACCCCTGCAGGCCTGCTCCCTCCCTGGGGAGCTCTGGGGGGACAGACTCAGGGTGGGGACTCTCAAGCAGGGCTGTGGGCAGGCTCTCACCCCAGAGCCTCTCCTCCCACCTTATCTTTCACTGGTTGTTTGGGAAAGTCTGTGCTAGCCAAGAATCACATCGAGTGATAGGCCCTCTCGCAAACGGCCTGCTGGGTTTTCTCAAGGAAGTGGGGGAGGACTGACAGGCCTTCACTGTACTTTTCCTCTGCCGTTGCTGGGATGCAGAGTTCGGGAGGGGAATGGGTGCTGCAGACCACGTCCTACTCTCCCCCAAACGCTATCTCGGCCTGTCCGTTGCCAGCTTTTGAGGGCGGACCCTTGGAGGCTTAGAGCTGAAGGGCTGCAGAGAGGACGTCCCCTCAGCCCCCATCATCACAGCTGGGAAGTCCCACCCTGCTGCTCTGTGTGGTGGAACGAGAGGCCGGCTGGCCTTACCTCGGGGGAGCACTTGACACACGCTACGGGGCTCCCTCCCCAGGACCCCTGTCAGTGTCACTCTGAGAGGCTCCAGTGCCTCTGGGTGATCAACGGCTTCTCAGGGATCCGTCCTTGTCTCGCTCTTTGTGGGCAGTGTCCAAGGGCAAGACCTTTCCACACTTTTCTGTCTTGGCCAAAACTTAACCTGTTTTGTGTTCCATTTCTTCATGGCTTGCTTTCCTAAAACACAGCTAGTTTCTGGACAAATGAATCCCTGCTGGTACACTGAGGGGGCCAACTCTGTTGTTTATGCGTGTTCTATTTGGGGTCTTCTGGACACAATGCTTCATTTAACTCCAAGCAACTCTCAAAAAGTAGTGGCAACTTGAACAGATTCTTGTCCACCCGTGTTCACAACGGGCAAGGGGTGGGAGCAACCCAAGTGTCCACTGACGGATGAATGGATAAACTAAGTGTGGTCCATCCATACAACGGAATGTTATTCAGCCTTAAAAAGGAGGGAAATCCTATCATGTGCTGCGACATGGACGGACCTTGAAGACCTTATGCTGAGTGAAATAAGCCAGTTGCAAAAGGACAAGTATTGTAGGATTCCACTTATATGAGGGACCTGGAACAAATTCATAGAGACAGAAAGTAGAATGGTGGTTGTCAAGGGCTGAGGAAGAGGGACTAGGGAGTTAGTGTTTAATGGGGACAGAGTTTCAGTTTTGCAAGATGGAAAAGTTCTGGAGACGGATGGTGGTGATGGTCGCACAACGATGTGAATGTGCTTAACGCCACCGAACTGTCCACTTTAAAATGGCTAAAATGGTCAATCTTATGCTTGCTTTTTTTAAAACCACGATTTAAAAATGGTTTAAAAGCAGTGGCAGGGAGCAGGTACTCTTTGGTGGGCAGGTCATTCTCTGCCTGGACAGGACTGTCCCCTTTCTCTGCTATCGCTCGTTGGAAGAAAAGCTGTAGGGATGGAGGAGACAGGGCTGCAGACCTGGGGGCTGAAGGCCCCGGGGGTGGGGGAGGAGCAGCCCACTCATCGAAGTCTCTGGCACAGAAAGGAGTGTGGGCGGGCTGGGGCAGGCACCCTGGAACAGCGAAATGTGTTTCTTGGACGAGAATCCAAGGCAATTGTGCGAGCCCACACAGTGTTTGTTCGGAAGCTAATGCATTCCTGTCCTATTGTCTCTGCCGGAGACTTGTTGTGGGCACACCCTTCATATCCTCCCTCGGGGAGAGGCCAAGGTGCTTCGAGTCAGGCTGTGGGCGGCTGGACAGCAAAGGGAGAAAGGAGCCTGGTGGGAGCACCTCGGAGTCCCCGGGGGAAGGAAGCCAGGGCAGGGCCATGCCGCCCAAGGGGTGCCCTCAGTGCAGCCAGGCTGGTTGCTTAGGATGCCACCCTGTGCGGAGGGAAAGAGGGTGCTGATGGAGGGACCCTGGGGCCGTCTTCCTGTGCGGGAGGGGAGCGAGTGCTGGAGATCACAATTTCTTCTAGCCCCCCTCCGCCCAAGCTCCCCCAACCACCTCAGCTCACCAACAGCTTGGTTCCAACCCTGGAAGAACAAACCCAGACAGCCTAATGCAGCCCCAGTAAAAGCTCAGCCAGTCCCCACCTGCAGGAGCCCCTCTTTTAAAGGTAGTCAAGGGTAGGCTGGGAGCAGCAACAAAGGAGCAAAAGTGAGGAGATCTCAGAGTGTGTGTGATTGGCTGGTTTGCTGGGGAACAAACCCAGAGCTCTGATTGGCTGGCTGGGCCTACAGAAGGGCAGTGGCAGGATATCCTGCAAGCATGGAAGAAGTAGTGGGAAGAGGAGAGAGAAAAAGAAGCAGCAAGAGTGGGAGGTGCAGGTCTCCAGGGGCTGAGGAAGCCACAGTGATGGGCACAAGCCTTGACGGTGGAGAGATGGGAGAGGCAGAAGAATGAGGCAGAGCCAGAGGAGATGGCCCCGATGCGTGGCACGTGCTCTAGAATGGTGGCCGGGGTGAGGAGCTGCACAGGGCCACCTGCATCTCAGGAGGGCCCTCAGGTTTGAGTCAGGGCATCTCCACCCTGTGCCTCTGGTGGACCTGGACCGGCATCTACAGCAGAGTCTAGAGGACAGCTCCTCATAGTGACCTTGAATCTTCAAGAAGAGGGTCAGTTACATCTGGGTCTCTTCAGGGAGGCAGGGAAGTAGATAATCTAGCCACAAGAGGCTGTCATCAAAAACATGCAGAAGGGGGGCTTCCCTGGTGGTGCAGTGGTTAAAAATCCGCCTGCCAATGTAGGGGACATGGGTTCGAGCCCTGGTCCGGGAAGATTCCACATGCTGCGGAGCAACTGCCCGTGGCCTGCGCTCTAGAGCCCGCGAGCACATCTACTGAAGCCTGCGTGCACCTCAACGAAGAGTAGCCCCCGCTCTCCGCAACTAGAGAAAGCCCACACGTGCAGCAATGAAGACCCAACGCAGCCAAAAATAAATAAATAAAATAAAAACAAAACAAAACAAAACAAAAAAAACGTGCAGAAGGTTTGGCTTCTATTCACTAAGAGTAACTCCGGGCATACCACTTAGTCACTCTGCACTTCAGTTTCCTCACTTGAGAATGGGAATAATACTTGCCTAGAATTGTTTTGAGAGTCAGTGGAGATAATGCATGTGAAAGAGTTCTGAAAAGTGCAAAGCTTGATTCAAATGCAAGGTGTTATTATTGTTATTAAATGTATATCTTCATAAACATGTATCTTTCCTGAAGATCTCGACCCACTTTGTAATGTACCATCCCATTTATCCCCGTGACACTCTTGTGGAGACAGGGAAACGACACAGGCATTATTATCTCTGCTTAATAGACAGAGAAACCGAGGCTCAGTAGTTCGTGACTTACTTACACAAGCCAGACAGACAGTAAGTCTGGGAAGAACTAGAAAGTGCTTAGAAGCCCTGGGTCAGCATCCTTTTCCTTGGGGAATTACTTTAATTTCTCCCACATTAGCTAATTCTTACTTTGCTGGTTGGAGCTCATAATTCTTTTTTTTTTTTTTTGGTACGCGGGCCTCTCACTGTTGTGGCCTCTCCCGTTGCCGAGCACAGGCTGCGGACGCGCAGGCTCAGCGGCCATGGCTCACGGGCCCAGCCGCTCCGCGGCATGTGGGATCTTCCCGGACCGGGGCACGAACCCGCGTCCCCTGCATCGGCAGGCGGACTCTCAACCGCTGCGCCACCAGGCAAGCCCCATAATTCTTAATTTTGTTGTTGGTGATGATAATCAATCCGGGCCTTCACAAAACTGAATTGATTTTACCTATTCTTTTTCTGCATTGGCCACCATCTCTCCATCTACGCGTGCATGCATGCCTCCATCCACCAATGCATCCATTCTTTCATCCACCCACACATCACGTATCCAGCCTTCCATCTACCCACTCATCCTTTCACCCATCTTCCTAGCTACCCATCTACCCTCTCACCCACTCACCATCCAGCCATCCACTCAGCCAGCCAGCCGTCCTTCGACAACATTTATGGAACACCTCCTATGTACTAAACACGGTGTAAGTACCCGGATAACAAGGAGAATAAGACTTGTAACTTAGAGTCTAGCAGGGAAAACAGAGAGATTGCGCTAGGTATGTGGGGTTGGAACCTGGGACGCAATGGTGGCGGTGAAGAACACGCCAGGCATGTGCCCCAAGCGGCAGCACATGGCATATGCACAAAAAAAAAAAAAAAAAGGTGAACTAAACTAATGGAGTGCGCTGGTGAATAACAAGCATTTCAAGAGGCTAAAATATACGGTGCTGGGGGAGAGAGAGCATATGATGATACAGAAGGCCAGGGCCACAGCCTAAAGGGCTCTAGATGCCATGCTACTGGGTTTGGATTTTATCCTAAAGGACTGCAGAGCCACCGAAAAGAATTTCAACTGGTGAGTAGGATGATACTGTTTGCAGTGTGGAGAGTAGACTGGAGCTGGTGGGGTGGTGGGAGAATTGGAGGCAAGGAGACCAGTGAGAAATTATGGCGGCTCGAGTGAGGGCAGGGACAATGGGAGGAGATAGCTTAGGAGGCAGAAGTAAAGGTGAGGAAAAGGACAATGAGGAAGACGGATAAGCCCCGGGTTTGGGTCTTGTCCGCGGAATAAACTGGGGTGCCACCAGCGATGTTAGGAAGGCAGGAAGAGTTGGTTCTGGAAAAAAGGAATGAGTTCAGTGTTAGAAATACCAAGCCCACCGTCCTTGCGGGTCATCAGGGACGAAGACTAGTGGGAGACTGGCCACCTGTGACTATCAGTGCCCAGGTGTGAGTCAAGGCCACAGGTGTGACCTGGGGAATGACGTGGAATAAGAGAAGATGGTAAGAGCTCCAAACCCGGAAACAGCAACATCGTAAGGGCGGCAGAGGAGGAGGAACCCCCAAAGGAGGAAGAGGGTGGTCAGGCAAGTAGGCAGAGCAGGAAAAAGTGACGTCATGGAAGCCAAGGGAGTGCTAAGAAGTCAAGGTCACTTCTTGTCGACAAGGTCAACAGTGTCAAAAGCTCAGAGAGGTCAAGTGAGATGAACAATGACCAGGGCCCCCTGGATTTGGTGATTAGGAGAGCACAGGCGACCTTTGCCATGATGACTTCATGCAGGGAGGGGTGGGTGGAAGCCTGGGTAATGTGGAGCTGGAGAGACAGAGCGAGGTCAGGAAGTGGAGAGAGAAAGAGCTGACCATTGCTTTTTCTTTGGGGGTTTCTGTTCTTCCTTCTCTGTCTCTCACTCTCCTTTCCTCCTCCATCTCTCTTTTTTTGGGGGCGGGGCAGGGAACTTGCCTATGGAAGAGAAGAAGGGTAGGATGCTAGGAAAAAGAGACTGGCCCAGGGTCCAGGGGAATGGTCAATACAGCGGGAGAGACTTGAGCAGGGGCAGAGATGAGCACGTAGCGTGAGGGAGAGAGGAGAGGACTGATGCCTGAATTAGCCTTAAATAAGACAAAGGCTATCGCTCCCCTGAAATGGACAGGAAGCACGAGTGCGGCTGTGGATAGGTACCCGTGTAATGCTCACGCTGCCCGGCCTGTCTGGGCAACTAGGAGATTAGTGTTGTTGTACATTCATTACTTATTACCGTCATTCTGTGACTGCCTGCGTTTCAGACATCCCTGGGATAGGGGAATTTGCCCCAACTGTCACTTTTCCACTAGCCTAATAAGAAGCCCCGGGGTGGCAGCTACGGTCAGATGTCAAGGAAATTCATGGTTCTGAACTGGACTTCAGTCCAAGCTTGTGCCCTGTGGTCTGGCTGTCTGCCCTCCTAACTAAGACGGGCAGGCGGGCAGGCACCCTAACTGTGGACCAGGCGCCCTGGAGGGAATAATTAGCCTCCTTCCTGCAGAGCTTGCAAACCGCCCGTACAAAGTGGCCACAGTAAATGTCACATGGGGAATGCTTCATCCCACAGCTGGCCCCAGGGGGTGGAAACGTAATCTGGGGCTCAGAGCAGACACTGAATCCTTCTGCAGACACCAGAGCCAGAGGACGGGGCCACGGCTCCAATGCCTCCTCTTGGGGGCCAAGCCCTGGCTGGTAGCCTGGACAGGAGGCGAGTTCTGTTCACGTAGTCCCTCCCGGGACCCTGCGTCGGGGTTTGAAACATAAATAAGACTAATGGCGAGAGGTCAGCAAAAGGGGTGACCACACACCCCAGTTTGCCTGGGATCTTCTTGTGTTCATCCCAAATAATTAGTAATATTCCTTTCGCTTTCAAAAGTGCCCTGATTAGGAGGGTACCTTATAACAGTCGCCTAGACAAGGGAAGGGGCACTGAGGGGCTGGGAGCCCCCCGTCTCCCATCACCACCCGACCAGTCAGTACACCTCTGGCCTGTTCCACCTCCCCTCCTGGTGTGTAAGTACTCCTGCCCATCTCTGAGCGGCTCAGCAGGTGGGGTGAGGAGAAGGCCTCCGAAGGCGGCAAAGCGGCCCTGCTCCCAGCGAGAGGCGGTGATCACTGCAGATCAGGATACCTGCCGCAGGGCCTCACCTGGCCTCACCTGGGCTTGCCAGCGAGAACCGCTCTCCAAGGATGGGAGCCGGAACAGGACGGAATTATGTTAACAGGCTGCTGGCGGGGCCCTGGGGAGAGCAGTTGAAGGAGAGGCAGATGGGAAAGCAGTTGTTCTCCAAGCTTCCTCTGGTGGAGCCTGGCCAGGAGTGCCTGGCCTGGAGGCAATGGGTGGCACCTGGGACCGTCACTCCCTTGACAGCACCCTCTGGACGCCCCTCTGAAGGAATGACTGCATTTTGCGTCTGACTCAGCATCAAATGGTTCCCTGAGACGAGGGGAGGGGTTTGGGCTGGCTGGGGCCCAGGCCTGAGGCCTGGGACAGTGGGCAGACACCCCTCACGGGGCCAGTCTCTGAACTCAAGTCTCTCCCGGCGCCCACCAGGCTGGGACCCCCGGGGCGGCACAAGGAGAGGGCAGGGAAGGGGAGGGCGGCCCGGGCTGCCCTCTGCTCTTCGTGGGCCCTCCCCTGGCCCCTGGCCCCTTCCCTTGGCTCTCTGCAGCCCCCCAACCTCCGCCCACCTGAGGCCTGGACTTGACCTTGCTGGCTTTGGGGGGAGGGTGTGATAAGCGTCTGGTGGAGGGAAGTAGCTGCCTGCAAAGGCATTTTCCGCTCTCTAAAGTAAACAATCAAACAGGAAATTAATCGAGAAACCCACATCAATGGAAGGTTCAGGTTGTGATTTTCACAGCCCCAGAGCCAGGAAATTCAAAGTTATAGTTCCCATAGCAACTCGCCTGTAGAAGCTGCCGCTGCCGCTAGCTTGGAATGAGAACTTGAGGGGTCAACTAGGCCAGCCCTCTGCCTCCAGGAAGCACAGCCCAGCAGCAAGTCTGAATGTGCTGGGGGTAGACTGCCCTTCCGAGGCGCAACAGCAAGCCTGGGACAGTTAGGAGCTGCACGGCCTGGGCTCTACTTTCAGTTCTCAGAGCGACAATCGTGTAAACTGCAGAATAAGCTGACATCCTGGGGCTTCAGTTTTCTATATTCCCCTATTCCAGTTATTATTCCTGTATCCCCATAGTCTGTGAATGGGGGCGTAATACTCACGCCTGCAAGACGCTAGAGCGAGGGGCTGTGCAGCGCGCGCTTATTCTTCCTCGCGTCTCCCACCCCTTGTTCTACTTAGTCCCATAACGACCCCCCATCTCTATCCCAATTGCCCCTGAACTGTGTAATTGTCCTTTGCCTGCCCCCTTTCCTCTGGGTTGTTTTTCCTCCAAGAAACATCTCAGTTGATTGACAGGCAGCCTCCAAGGTGGCTCCACTTGTCGGATGGCCTCGTCTCTTCAACCTGCCCCTCCACCCCTTCTGGACAAAATATATGGCATGAGCTCAACGTACACTTACTGCTCCCTTGACTGATAAACGGGTAGCCTGAACGGAACCAGACGCAAGCCCTCCTCCTTCAAGCCTGTGCGGGGTTGTGTGTCTTGGGTGGGGTTTTCTTTTGTGTGACTAGTGAGGAGTCCCGCCTGGCAGGAAAGGAGATAAGGGCGTTGGAGCTCAACAGAGAAGGAAACAGTCTGGAATCCTTCCCCGAGAGTCACCCTGCCCTCCCACCCGAGATGGCCACGATAGCCGGCCGGCCTGATCAGCGCAGTTCTGCAGCCCAGGCCCGGGGACCCTTAACACGGGCCGAGGCAGGAGTGGGCACTTCCGGGCACCAGGCCTGTGGCAGAGGGTGCCCAGCCTGCCCGCCCACCCGCCAGCCTGGCCCTGGAGCCGGGCCGTGAATTGAGCAAAGCAGTGGAAAGAGAAGTGACGCCTGCTGGAAAGCAGACAGAGCGGCTCCTGGATTTCCTAACAGGCCCAGCCGCGTGCCAGGGCCGATGGGCCAGCTCAGAGCGCCTGCCCAGCCTCGCTTGCGAAACAGTCCTTCCTCCCCTGGGTGAGCTTTCCCGGGTGGCCGCGCCGCTGTCTAGCCACCCGAGTCCCTGAGCGAGGCCTCCCCTTCACACCCATCGCCTTTCCGTCCTCCCTCTCCCGGGTTTAAACACATCAGAGCACGGTGGGCCCCTCGGGAAGACAGGATGCATCCTGGGGGTGCAAGATGTTTCCTTTCATGAAGGCAAAGAAATTTAATCAGAAAGAAGAGATGGGGAAGTAGGTATGGACAGAGGGCTGACTTCTCTGCAGTCTCAGAGGGGACCAGGAGAGGGGCACTGCCACAGAGGGTGACCCACTGGCTTCCAAGGAAAGGCCTCCCTGTGCACAGAGCCCTAGGCTGCTGCAGCCCCGGAGCCCGGCATTGCTCACTGATGGGCACACGGTCATCTGAAGGGCTTTGCCAATCCACCTTGTCTTGAGCCTGGGAAGAAGCTTCTCAGAAGGTTCTTCTTGGTATGCCAAGCTAACGAGGGGTCCCTCCTACCAATTCCAGACTCTGCAGGGGCTGGGAGTGGGGAGGGTGCAAGTAACCAGCAAGGGGCCTGGAGGAGCTGGGGGAGGGGCACACTGGCCTCGTACTCTGCCCCCAAGCACGGAATGCCGAAGAAGCCTTTGCTTAGATCACGTCCTCTTTAGCCGTGTGAAGAATAAATGCCTGCAGCAGCCTGGTTCCCAGGCAGAGGTGCCAGTCTTCCCGGGGTGGGGCAGGTGGGTGGAGTTTGAAGACACATGGCAGAAGCTGGCCGGGAGGTCTGCCCCTTGGGTAGAGGAGCTTAGCTGGTTCTGTGGTGCGTTTGGGTGCAAGGAGGTTCCCGAGGACCAACTGGGCAGGGACGGCTGGGCCTGGGACGATTAAGCACAGAAAAAATAGGGCTGTGCTCAAGGCATAATTAGCGTCTGTGCTCAGAGCAGCAGCCACCCAAATGGAGGGGCAAACAGGCCTGGGCTGAGAAAAGGGCCTGGGCTGCCTGGGGACAGCAGAGGTACTCGCTAGCAAGTCTAAGGTTGGAGATAAGAGTGTTTAATGGGCACCTGGAAGTCTGTTTGGCTTTAGAGCCTTACCCTTAGCAAGAGTATACATTTTCATAATGGGGTGACTCTTCCTAAACTGAGACAAGCTCTTTGGGTGAATTAGCACGTGCGTCAATATTCTGCAACACAGCGCATCCTTACCAGGTCCAGCTGACTGGGCTGCAGGGGATAGAGTGCTTAGCCTGGCACTCAGGGGCTCGCTGGCCCACTTCCGCCCCAGGGGCCCTCCATCCCCCTCTCTCCCCTTCACAGGCCTCCCGTCCAGCCACATCCATCTATGAACATGGCTTGTCCTTATCTGCCTCTGGCTTTTGCTCCTCATTGACTCAGCCAGGCCTGCCTTCTCTCACCTTGGCTCCATTTACTGGACCCTGCAAGATGGACCGCAAGACCCCCCCCCCCACCTCCTCCGAGAAGCCTTCCCTGACCTCCTCTCCTGATCCCCTGTAGGGAGAAGCCTCCTTACTCACAGCCCGGGAGCAGTTATTTGGTTCTACCCAGTTCTAGGTCGATAGCCTAGAGTTTACCTAGACTAGCTTTTCCTCACACAGGACCTTGTGCCCAGCTGGCCCTCTCAGAAAACCTGTGGATTGGATTTGAAGGAAAATATGTGCTGGCTGGGGCAAAGCCCCTCAGAAGAGCCTCTGTGTTCCCTGAATGCAGCCCCACCAGTGACAGGCAGGCCTGGAGCATGGCTGGTCCTGCACCCTCCTCCAAGGAGTCTGAAAGAATAGAAGAACTTTTTCATTCATTCATTCATTCATTCAATAAGGAGGCATGAATCCTGTCCTCATAGACCTATTAGTTTAGTAGAAAAGACAGAGTTTACACAAGCAGATCTGTGCTGGGAGCCGGGGCTGTAAAGTGAGACTGTCTGGGTTCTAATCCCGACTCGATCACCTGCTAATTATGTTGCACAGGTATCTTCTCTGAGTCTCAGTTTCCTCATCTGGAAAGTGGGGGGAGCATTACATGAGATAATCTATGAGACATATTTAGAGCAGTACCTGGCACACAGTAAGCGAGGCTCTATCAGTGGCAGGTCTCAGTAGTAAGTGGGCTCGTTTTGCATAGAACTAAGGGTGCTGCGGTGGTGGGTGGCAGGAAGGACCATTCTCATCTGTGCGGGGAGAGGAGGCTCGGAAAAGTCTTCCTGGGGGAGAGAGCTTTAAACTGACGCTTTAAGGTGGAGCTAGAGAAAGAGTGGGGTCAGGAGAGGGAAGGAGGGAAGAACATTCCAGGCAGTGACCCCTGAGAGTCCTGTGAGCCTGCAGTCCACAGAGAGAGAGCCGGCCAAGCCTGGTTAGAAGGCTGGTGGGGTAATTCAAGTGAAAGGTGACCTTGGCCTAGACAATGGAGAGGGAGAAAAGTGGTAGTCAGAGCCAGGAACTCTACGAGAGCTGCTACCCACAGACCCTGGGGACTGACGGGGTGAGGGCTGGTCAGGGACGGCCTGGAGTCTTCAGCCACCACAGCCAGGAAGATGGTGGCACTATCCCTGGGGGGAGGGGCAGGTTTGGGGTGCAGGAGATGGGTCGTATTAGGACACTCAGAGTTTGAGGAATCCGTGGGTGGGCCAGGGGGAGGTGTCAGGTGGATGCCCGCAGGCCTGGAGATACGGAGCTAGAGTTTGTGCAGTTCAAGTCTGAGGGCTGCTGCTGCCCTGGGAATTTGCCTGTGACCAACACAACACAAGCTTTGAGGCCTCCGCCTGGGGTCTCGCTCATGGCCCACCACAAGCTACAGTTGCCTGTCCTTTGGTAAATCCCAAAGGACATCAACTTCTCCATGTTTCTGGTTATGGGGCCGTCAAATGAAGTTTTGGAGAAGGACTTAAAGGTGAACATAGGCCCTCGGCGAAGGCTCCTACACTAAACTCGGGGTGATACATGTACTTGGAGCCAGCCTCCAAGTGTGTGTGTATCTACACACTCATGCACAAACATATTATCTGTCTATGTACGTTACATGAAGTATGACGAGAAAGGAAACTAGTTTCAGGGGGACATAAAAAAAAATCAATCTTATTTCTTTGTATTTTCTTCTAGCATCTGTGAGAGTACCTGCTGCCTGTGCAAGGACCCAGGTGAGACATTCTCCAGGTGGAGCTGAGCCCAGAGTCTCGCCCAAGGCCTGGGCAGCCCAGCACACCCAACTCGAGAGCGGTATTGGCTTGGAAACACCTCTGTGAGTCCCTGGTGGCGGCACACCTGCCTTGCAATAGGCGTTTCATCTGGGATGAAGAAAAGTGGGGCAAAGAGGTAGAGGGAAGACCAGCTTGGAGCTATTTTAAGCCCACGTCCAAGGTGATGGTGGCATGACAGAAGAGAGGTGGTGGGGAAAAGGGAGGAATCAAGGGTAACTCCCAAGTTTTTGGCCTGAACTAAAGGGGTGGCCAGTGGTTTCATCTACCAAGATTGAAGTTAGCTGGAGGGAGGAATGGACTTGGCCATTGGGTCTAGAGGTCAGAGGAGTGGTCCTGGCTGGAGACACATTTGAGAGCACTGGGTGCAGAGGGTATTTAAAGTCCTGGGGCCAGATGAGATCATTTAGACCAAGATTTCTCAGCCACAGCACGACTGACATTTGAGCCAGACAGTTCTTTGCTGTGAAGCCTCCCGGGCATGGCAGGGTGCTGAGTAGAACCTGGGCTTCCTCCCACCAAAGGCCAGTAGCACTTCCCAGTTGTGACCACCAAAGATGTCTCCAGACACTACCAAATGCCCCTTGGCATTGGGGGGCAAACTGCCCCTAGTTCAGAATCATACATCTAGATCAGGGGTGGATAACCTCTAGTCCACCAGCCAAATCCCCCCCTCAGCCTGCTTTGGTACAGGCCAGCGAGCTAATAATGCTCTTTACATTTTTATTTTTCCTTTTTATTTTTTTTGGCTGCACCGCACAGCTTGCGGGATCTTAGTTCCCTGACCAGGGATCGAACCCACACCCTCTGCAGTGGAAGCGCGGAGTCCTAACCCCTGGACCACCAGGGAAGTCCCTACATTTTTAAATGGTTGACAGGAAAAATCAGAAGAACACTATTTTGTGACACATTACATGAAATTCAGATTTCAGTGTCCATAAATAACATTTTGTTGGAGCACAGTCACTGTCATTGGTTTACAAATCATCTATGCTGCTTCCTTGCTCTAATGGTGGTGTGGAGGCCTGAGGAGGCTTCTGGATTTGGCGATATGGCAGTCTCGAACGGGGACCATGCTGTTGGCTGGATGGGGCAGAAGTAACCCAGAGACACCATGTAGGGAGACGATTCTTTTGAAAATCCTGGCTCTAAGGGAAGAGAGAAATGGGGTGGCTTCTGGAGGGGAATACGGGGGCAAAGGAAGGTCTTCCCCGCTCAGATGGATTTAGTGGGTTGATAAGAAGAAAACACTAGAGAGAGGGGAACCTGTGAGGTGGGAGAGAGAAGAGAAATCCATTGCAGGAAAGAAGGAGAGAAGGGATAGGACAGGCACACTCTGGAATCAAGGAGCGTGCTGAGGAAAGCCACCACCCTGGCAGACGGGCCACCCAAAATAGGCCAGGTCCACCATGGTTGTGAAGAGGCCCGAGACAGCCTGTGGGCCCTGTGAGATAATTAAAGAAAGCGGAAGTTATGTAAGCAGACTTAGATAGCAGTTTGGGTGAAGAAGAAAGATGCTTAAACCTGGCTTTTGGATTATTTTAAAATCTTACTCTATTATTTGTGTTTATATATAAATTACTCTTTCTTCAAGCTATGTGCTAACTTAACTGCAAAATTATATAGAAAAAGCCCCCAGGGGGTGATTTTATATTGTATTTCTAGTTTTCTCAGTTGAAGGTTTTTTGAGAAGACTTTTTGTTTAAGTATCACACATACAAAAATGTGCAGTGAGACGGGTTTGCACAAATAACAAAGGGCGAACATGTTCTGATGCCCTGACCAAGAGCTACAAACCTGGATCACACCCCACAGTCCTCCTGCGCCTGCCCCGTCATTTCACTGACCCTTCCCGAGGGTCACCACGATCCTCCTTATCACCAGAGTTAAATTTTGCCCACTTTAAAACCCCCAGGGGCTTCCCTGGTGGCGCAGTGGTTGAGAGTCCACCTGCCGATGCAGGGGACGCGGGTTCGTGGCCCGGTCCGGGAGGATCCCACGTGCCGCGGAGCGGCTGGGCCCGTGAGCCATGGCCGCTGGGCCTGCGGGTCCGGAGCCTGTGCTCCGCAGCGGGGGAGGCCACAGCGGTGAGAGGCTCGCGTACTGCAAAAAAAAAAAAAAAAACCCCAGTATTTCAATTCGAAGCAAACACACTGGCTCTGCACGATGGCCCCCTGTGACTCCCCTTGCTCACCTGGGCCCCTGTGAGAGCCCTACCCATTCTTGACTGCCCACTCTGGGTTTTCCCTCATAGGGTATCATCTGATTCTGGACTTGGCAGGGCAGGTATGCTAGTCCCAGCTTTTAGGGCTGAGGAAATGGAAGTTCAGATCTGAATTAGATGACCTCCGATGCATATAGGTCAGTGTCAGGGAGCTGATTTCCAAATCCAGGAATCTGTCTCAAAAGTCTGGTGCTCTCTTCTGCACTGTGTTTATAGATATGCATCCTGTAATTTTCGGGGGGAACATGGAGCCCTTTGAGGATCTGATGGAAACTCTGGCACCTCTCCCAGAAAAATGCACATCTCCACAGGTTCACAGATGTCAGCGTACAATTTCAGTGGGTTCCCAGACCCTGAAGGCCACCCAGGGGCCCAGGTACAAACCCTGGACATGAGCCATACCCCTAAATCACCAATGGAAATGTCACAGAAGCGCAAGCCAGTGACATCAACACAGCCATGGTCTCAGGTGTCGCCTTCTTCCGTGGCTGTCTAGGCTGTGGCTGGGTAGCTCTGTGGTTAAGGCACAATGCCAGGGTGGCCGATAAAGAGACCCTAGGACTTCCCTGGACATCCAGTGGTTAAGACTCCACGCTCCCACTGCAGGAGGCGCGGGTTTGATTCCTGGTCGGGGAACTAAGATCCCACATGTCATGCAGCATGGCAAAAAAAGAAAAAGAAAAAGAAAAAGAAAAAATAAACCATGAAAGTTCTGTACTTTGTGCCAGACACTTGACAGACATTATCATCAATCCTTAAGACAACCCTGCAGAAGTAGAGGCTGTTTCCCCATTTTACTGATGGAAAAATTGAGGTTCAAAGAGATTAAGTAACTTGCCTCAGGTTCCAGTTAGTACAAAAAGCGTGGGATTTGACATCATGTAAATCTGACATCCAGGCCCTTGTTCTTTCCATTTCCTTTCTCACAGAGGGGGCTTTTAGCTTCCCTCTCGTGCCGCTCTGTCTGTGTCGATCCCCGAAGCTGGCAGGGAGTTTCTCTGAAGCGCAGGGCAGGGAGGGAGCTGACTGACAGCGTGAGGATGTCTCAGTGCGCACTATCGCCATTCACGGGAAGTGACTCACTGGAGCCCTGCCACTTTGGGACTCCAGGGGACACATACACATTTCCTGTGTCTCAGCTAGAGCCTCGGGCATCGTGAGCTGCTGGAAGGGTAGATCTCTGAAGGCGGCCAGAGATAGAAAAACCACCCAGCTCTGCATCCTGGGACAGAGAAGCCTCTCCCTGGGTTCAAATGATAGAGCTGTGTCACCTCTGGGCCCGTTTTGTCATCTGTAAAGTGGGGGTGAAGTTCAGACTAGCTCAGTGTTTGCGGCTCGGTGTGTGGTCCTCCTAACCTCAGCATCAGCATTGCCTGAGAAATGGTAAATTCTCCTTTTTCCGACAGTGATTCTTAAATTTTAATGGGCATCAACATTACCTGGAAGGCAATTTCCCAGCTGAGAACAACAGATTTAGGTCAGGGGTCGGTTCAACTACAGCCCAGCCGCCAAATCTAGTCCACAGCCTGCCTGTCTCTTACAGGCTCATGAGCTGAGAATAGTTTTGACATTTTTAAATAGCTAGGACAAAAATCAAAAGAAGAATAATATTCGGTGACACATAAAAATGATATAAGATTCAAATTGCAGTGTCCGTAAATAGGGTTTTGTTGGAACACGGTCACTCTCAGTCATTTACATATCACCTACGGCTGCTTTCCCGTTAAGAAGGCAGAGCTGAGTAGTTTCTACAGAAACCGTTCTCACTGATTCGCACTGCTGTTCAGCACAGGACACATCGCAGGGATGCGGTTAAACTCGATTTTGCCTCTTGGGCTGCAAAGCTGAAATATTTACTATCTGGCCCTTTAGAGAAGTCTTTTGACCTCTGATCTGGGGAGAAGAGAGGAGAGCTCGGGGATGAGCTAGGATCTCTTCCGGGGGGGAAAAAGGAAGCTGTCAGGAGCTTCTGGAATCCGTGGAAGTCCTTATCTCTGCTGGGTCAGCCCTGAGAATCCTTTACCCTGTTGCTTTGAGGGTGGTCTGGAAGGCCCCTCTGATCACTTGCCTGGATGAAAATCCCAATTCCACTTCTGGAGTAGGGGCTCTTAACTGGAAGCCCCCCGGAGGACAGGCTCCAGGGATTCTCTGCAAGCTTTAATGCCTGTGGCTATTTTCTGAGGAGACCCCTGGAGGTGTTAGTCATCTCCCTGACTCCCCCCAAAACCCTGAGCATCTTTTTTTCCTTTGGGGCACACATTTTTTTCCTTCCAACCTCTCCTTTCAAAACGTTAAAAGTCCCTGGAAGGGTAACACCCTACATACACATCCCTCTTACCTAGAAAAGGGGGAGGTAGTCTGATTCCCTGAGGCCTGCCTTAGGAAAGTCCTGGGAGTCTGCGGAGGGGGTAGAGGGAGGGGGGCGGGCAAACCGAGGCGGAGGAGACATTCGGAGAGAGGAAATGTAATCAGAAAAGGGCCTCTTTTCTGGACGCCCCTCACTCTGGAATCCACTTCTCCTCACGGGCAAGAGGCAAGAAAGCCTCGGGCCGGTGGACCAGTGGTAGTCACCCTCACCGGGGGTCACCTCCGCTCCCCAGAGCCCACGACGCTCCCGCCTTGGGCAATGCCCCAGCAAGTCTCAGCCCTGGCCCTGGGATTCCAGGTATTTTCCCAGCCAGCCCCACCTCATCTAATTGCTTTCCAGTCAGCTAATCCTTGGCCCACGCCCTCAGCTCCAGCCAGGCAAGGCACCTCAGTGTGGCCAGCAGCAGCTCCTGAGACTTCCCACGGCCCGCGTCCAAGCCTGGGGCAGCCTCTCGACTCCCCTTGCCCAAACCACATCCTCCTCGCTCTTCCCCACACCTCCAGCTCTCCTCTGACTAACGTGTCCAAAGCAAGCCGGGCTCTGTCCAGTCCAGACCAAAAGCAGCAGACGAATTCGTTCCCTCCTGTCTCCCCCTCCCTCGAAACGCGCCATACCCTGGCCATCTGGGGAGGGCAATTAGCAGAAAGTAGAGTCGTACCTACTGTTCAATTCCCAGAGCTAATTGTTTTAAGCAGGGCTTCAGCCTTAATGAAAGGATAATTAGTTAGTGAATGTGTGTTTGCATTTCCTAAGTCTGGCTTTTAACCCTGGGAAACCAGATTCAGCCACTACTTTTATGTTGCAGTACCTCTGAGTAAGGGACAAGGTCTTAATTACAGAAGTGGCTGTCCCGAGAACAACAGTGTAACCAAAAGGGCAATGGAAGAATGAGCTAATTGTGTCTTGCATGGCCTGGGCCTCGCTTTCTGTTTAGCCATTGTGAGCTGGAGCCGGCAGCTGCCTGCCCTGCCGGGGCTGCCCCTCCTCGGTCTGTGGACTCTGTTCTTAGCTCTGTCACGCAGCCTGCCGTCCTGGCCACCCACGACCTCTTTTTCCCCTTTCTGTGTTTTTCTTCTCTCTTAGCTTTTCCGCCTCCCCCTTTCACTCTCTCCATCGTTTTTTCATTCAAGGGTCACAAGGATTGCCTTCTGCAGACCCCATCAGGGACCTCTGGCCAACCGAGCAGTGTCAGCATGTTGACTATGAGTTTAAAGCCCCAGCTCACACTGCCTTCCTTTGCTTCTGGGTGCTCAGAGAGAGAAGCTATAAAAATACTTTTGAGGCTCTGGGGATCCAGATACTTTTGGGATCCAGACTGTTCCAAAAGCCCGAGGACTTCAGAAGCTAGCCTCCAGACCTACATGGTTCAGTACAGGAGCTACCAGCCGCCCGTGGCCCCCAGCAATTGAAATGCGCCGGGTCCAAATTGAGAGTTGCTTTAAGGGTAAAATACACGTTGGATTTCAGGCTTAGTACAAAAAAGAATAATAGAAAAAAAACTCACTGATGCTTTTTAATATTGATTATACGTTGAAATAATACTTTGGATATATTAGATAACATAAAAGATACTGAAATTAATTTCACTGGTGCCTTTTAAAAAACGCAGCTACTAGATAAGGTACAGTGGCAGAGTGGCTGCCGTGACATTGTACTGGATGTGTTGCTCCATCGCTGGGATTGTGCTGTGACTGTCAAGGGCTAAGAGGTTTCGTTCTCCTCAGCGTTCGTGACTGTGGGTGTCCTCTCTCACCCGCTCCACTCCCCCACCTCTTGTGTCGAGGCCTCACCTTCTTCTGACCCTCACAGCACCCTCCTGTGCCCTGTGCATCCTCCTTACTCCTCCTCAGGGGAGAGGCAGGAGAGGAAGGTTCTGCTCCCTGATTGCATCTCCAGGCCCAGCTGAAGCCGGCATGGAACCCAGCAGTTGCTCACTCAGGGGCCCCTGCACAATCCCTTCCCCAAGGCTCTCGATCTATGAAGCAGGGCCAGAAGCCCACCCTGACTTCTCATGATGGTGGCTCATAGGATTCTGACTTTGGACAGGCTAATTAAATCTCACATGAAGCCTGGCAGACAGAAGTCGAGAAAAGGCCACTTAACTAGAGAGAAATGTGGGGACAGAATACGAGCAGCTTCATCGACTGGCAGAAGTTTCTGCTCACGTTCTGCGCACACTCCTTTGAGTTGGATTTCGGGGGGAGTGTTCCTCTTCCCTCCCTCATTCTGAGCTCATCTCTAGGGACCACGATCAGCCAGCCCCACTCTGCTTGCTCACCTTGCCTCTTCAAGGATTCTGGATTTATCTCCCCTGAGCAATCTTCCTCGATTCACTCTAGAAGGGTGACTGTTGTCCCCTGCTTTGTTCAGTCTAGACATTCTAGTTCATTAATTTATTCAACAGGATTTATTGAGCACCTACTATATGGTAGGCACTCTTCCAGGCACTGGAGGTATAGCTATGAACAGAGTAGACCAGCCCCTGCCTTTAGAGAGTTTCCACGCTAGTTGGGGAGCCAGAAAACAAGCAGATTAACAAAGAAAACTCTTAAAGTGGAGTCAGATACTAGTCAGGGTTATGGAGAAAAAGAAAGCAGGCTGTGAGGATTACCGTACGGGAGGGTCCCTCTGAGGAACTGACACCCAGAAGAGGTCTGGAAGGATACCTGGAAGGGCATTCTCCCATAAGGAACGGCAAGGACAAAGGCCCTGAAACTTCATCTACTGTGTTCCTTCACATTTTTTCTCATTAAGAAGCACTTCATTTTATACGATATGAATATGCTGCTGGCTGATCCCTTTACTCCATGTCTTTTGTTTTTCATGTCTTTGCTTTGTGTGTCCTGCTACATACAACGAAGGGAGGAAGTCAACTTGTAATTAGCAGATCTACTAAATTACGTTTAATCCTCATCCCGACAAGGAACTGAGGGCCAGAGTGGGTAAGCTGCCTGGGTCTGTCTAGCTCTGAAGTCCACCTCTCCCCACACACCCTTCTCTTCTGGCTACAAGAAAGGGCTGATCCTGGCTGGCCCAGGCCTCCGGTTACCTACCGATCGTTGCTGGCAGCACTGACAATGGAGCCATCGATAAGGAACTGGGCTCTGGCTAGGACTCGAGGTGGACAGAAAAGAGAAAAGGTGGTTCCTAACTTGCTGGTTTCCACACCAAGTGCTGCCTAAACGTCATCTCCTCTGAAGGTGGGGCAGCAGCGAGTGGGGCATCATCAGCTCCTGGCTTTCCATTCTTTGGCCCTGCGAGCTGGAGCAGCGTAAAGAAAGATCAGTGTGGGTCCCGGAGAGACCTGCGGGTGATTTACGCACCAGCTCCCAGCACAGGGCACTTCGTGTTTCCACTTCTTCTCCCCAGTAGACAGCAGCTCTGTGAGGGCAGGGGCCACGCACAGCATGCTCGTGCCCAGGCCGCAGCAGCCCGCTCATCCCTTGGCACCCAAACTGCTGGGTGGAGGGGACCCGAGCTGGGGCAGGAAGGGCTGGCAGGGCTGGGGTGGGGGATGGGCAAACCACGGGGAGACGTTTGTTGGGGGGCGCTGAGCCAGGATTCACTGGGGCTGCTTACAACCTCCTTGTGGGTGGGAAATAGGCAAATTTTGTTTTTGACTTCTGTGTCATCTCAAGTTACTGATGGCCTTTTTTTTTTTACCCCACAACTCCTGATTTCTTATCCTCTAAACATATAGGTCACTCCCGCTCCCTCCCAGCCAATCCCCACTCCCCCGCCCGGACCTAAACACTCACAAAGTGTCCCAGCTTGTCTCCCCACATGCTCCCCAGCTGGCTGAGCAGCCTCTGACATCAGCCCACTGGGAAAACGCCACTGGGACGGAGCGAGGGGAAGGATCCTTTTTTTCCAAACCCAAAGGATTCGAAAAAATCTATGGACAGACGCATGCGTATGTGTACACGTATATATGTGTGTATCTTGTACACAAACTCTAGCAAGAAACAATGCATCCTCCACCTTCCACTCGCCAGCTTAGAAAAAGAATCCACACCCCGGCCCCTCCCCGTCCCTGCCCGCCTTCTGCGCGACTCTGCAGAAAGCAGGGGGCCTCTTGAAGTTCAGACATTAATTACTGAGTTAGAATATTTTTCAAAATTACAAGGCATGGCCCCAGGAGATAAGAGGAAGCTGGAGAGCGCGGAGCGCGGTGGGGAGGTGGGGAGAGCCTGTCCGCCCGGGCGGCGGAGGCGGGGCTGGGGGCTGGGCCGGGGGAGGCCCCGTGCCTCCAGGAAGAGCACCCCACCCCCAACCCGCAAGGCCAGGCGACCCCTGCAGGCAGCGCCGGGAGAAGGCGAGAGGCCGTGCCGCAGGGGGCCTCCGTGGGGGAGGGGAGGGACTGGAGGACAGCGATGCAGGACGTTTCTTTCTGGCCCTGAGCAGAGAAGTTTAGCCAGCTGTACCTCTTACCTCTCCACTCGAGGGCTTAAACGTAAATTCCTGCTAGAAAATGTTTATGTTAATTAAAGCTGTCTTCTACGAAGGGGAGATAGATCAAATCAGTCCCCCTCTATAATTAGGAGGATTGATGGCGCTGAAGACTCGCTGGGAGGGAACTTGGAAGGAGTGGCAGCAATTCAATCTAACTTAAAAAAAAAATGTCGAATATTTGCTGTTTAAGAACAGCCGTTCCCACCTATATATCCTTGACACGGCTACCGAATTCTCAGAGAGCCACATCTTTTCTGCGTCTCTAAATTTTAGAGAAAATACTGAAAGCTTGCAACTGCACCACCTTCCAAAACGGAATTGAAGAGATATCCTCCTGAGCCATGTTGAGATGGGTTTGGAAATCTCTTGAGTTTTAAGACTGTTTAAAAACGGTTCTGGCGTGGAGACTGGTTTCCCTTTGGAAACCAGTGTCTGGTGGAAGCTGGTATTTTTATAACTCCAGGCTCTCTATCAGATCCTGTGTTACCATGGTTGCTAAGGAGAACACTGGCTTCAAATTTCACATTTCAGTTTGCAGAGTCTGGCTAAGGAAGTAGGACAGTTAAAGGGGGGGCTGGGGGAGGGTCGGGGGAGTGGGGGTGGGGTGAGACCTGAATTTTATCTTGAGGAGGCCTCGCCTCAGGTGGGGACACATCAGGGTGCTCGTGTGTGTGTGTGTGTGTGTGTGTGTGTGTGTGTGTGTGTGTGTGTGTGTGTGTGTGTGTGTGTGTGTGTGTGTGTGTGTGTGTGTGTTTTGGCGGGGGGTGTCTGAGTAGGTCAGCGGCATCACACCACAGAGTGACTTGGCTGCTGAGTGGAAGAGGGGGACGGCAGCTCTGGAGGGGACAAAAAACTGTGGGGAGTTATTTCTGCAGAGGTTACAGGAATGGTTGCTTAAGCTGGGTATTCATAGCAGCAGCTGCTGGACCTGCAGGAACTCTGCCGCTAAACCAGTGCCCAGGGGCTGTGTACCTGCCCTGGGAAAGCTGCAATCTCAGAGGAACATTCCAAGCGGGGTCTGTGCCTAAGACTAGGGCTGGAATAAACTGTTCATGGAGGAAGGCTCTCCTGAATTTTCAAGCTTTGTTCCAGCCCTTCCCTTCCTGCTTCTTAGCCTGCTTGATTGAAGGTTCTAGTCAGAGGGTTCTCGGCTAAGATGCCCTTGCCAGGCAGATCTTGTCTCATCTGCCTTCTGGGCACCCACACTCCCGCTTCCCACTCTCACCTTATTTTGAGCACTGTACTTTCCACCATGCACTGAGTTATCTGTGGGCCTCTCTGGCCAGGGAGTGCCCCAGATTTATTTGACTTTGTCTCAGCACATTTCTATCAGGAAAAGTGTCTGGGAGACTTTTCAGTTCAGTAAAGAAATAGCATTTTTCTCAGTGTTTGTTGAATGAATAAACAAACTCTCCTTTATGCTTTCCATGGTGTTGCTCTCCAGCTTAAAACACTCTCAGAGAGAGGTTCTTAGTATCACCTTGTGTCCACCAGAATTCCTCTGCTGGGAGCCAGTGCCGGCCCATGACCCACCCATCAGGCCGTCCCTTTACCACACCACACAGATGGGCCGCGCTTCATTCTGGCTACCCGCCCTCCGCTCAGAGTTTTCTTCCTGGGGGCCTTTCTCCTTCCCTGTCAATACCTGTCTGAAGCCCACTTCCCTTTAAGCTGTAGTCCCCCTTCCCCTTTGCCCCCAGCAGCTGCCCACACTCCTAAACTCCCTCCACCTCTATATTGTACAACCCATCATAAATGTTCACAGGTGCTTGATTTCTGGGGATGTGGTAGCCAAGTGGATTGTAAGCCTTTTCGGAGAGGATCACAACTTGTACTCCTTCCTTCTAGTACAATCAGGAAACTTTGCACTTCAGTAAGAAACTAGCTTTGTCTCAAACCAAGTCACTGCTTACTGAATGGACACAGAGTCCTGAACAAAATGCAGTCAGGGTTACATGATAGATGACACACAGCCTATCCTCAGGTACCAATGGAAGGTGGAAATGATTTTAAAGCAATCAAGAAGAAGTCACCAGGCATTCATCCAACCGCTGGTAAAGGCCATGTCCAGAGAGCGGGTGTTGGCAGGCCGGTGTGGATGCGAGTTCTGCAGAATGCTGCAGGAAGAGTAAATTGGCCCGGGGTGGGGACGCGGTGGGAAGTGAACCTGGTCTTGAAGGTGGGCTAGAGTCAGGCAGAAGGAGGAGGAAGATCACGCTCGAGGCAGGAGGAAAGTAAGAGACCTTCTGTGGAAACACGACAGGAACAGGGTGGCTGCAGCTGTAGGACTCAGGAGAGGTTCTCCAGGAACAGGGCTTGCGATCGTGGGGGGCTTTGGTGCCCAGTTAGGAGAATGGATCTTCCTTTCTGGGGCTCCTGTGAGGCGATACTTCTCTCGAGTAGCGCCTGGAATACGGTCTGCTCTCAGCAGCAGCTCCTGTGTCAGCTCACCGAGGGGCTGTCACACACTACTTGCTTCGCGTGAACAGCTCACTTTTTGTTTTTTTTTGCGGTACGCGGGCCTCTCCCTGCTGTGGCCTCTCCCGTCGCGGAGCACAGGCTCCGGACGCACAGGCTCAGCGGCCATGGCTCACGGGCCCAGCCGCTCCGCGGCATGTGGGATCCTCCCGGACCGGGGCACGAACCCGTGTCCCCTGCATCGGCAGGCGGACTCCCAGCCACTGCGCCACCAGGGAAGCCCCATCTCACTTATTTTAAGCCTTAAAACAAACACGCAGAATGAGTTATTCCCATTATTCCCACACAAAGAGAAAATATTGAGGTTCAGAAAGATGAAGAATTAGATTAAAGCCCCACAGCTAGTAAGTGGCAGAGCTGGGATTCAAACTCTGGTCTCTCTGGCTCTTCCAGTGGTACCTTTCCACGTGCCCTCTGCTCATCAGTGGCCTCACAAAACGCACCTAGGATGCGGCTACTCGTGTTTCTGCACATTGGAGTTATATGGGAAGCTTAAATCTCCCCCCACTCCTGTGCCTCCCCAAAACCCTTCCCCAGAAAGTTTGATTTAATTGGTCTGAGAATTTGTGATTTTGTAAACGCTTCCCAAAGATTAGAGGGGGCAGGGAGGGGGCAGGTGCTCCCCACACCTGCCAGGGATGCAACTGAGAGTCCTGGGCTGCATGGAGGATAATTTTGAGTCTCTGCTTCCCGTTAGGGTCCATCACCACCCTGGGCACAGCCGACCTTGGTCTCTTCCAGCCCCAGGGGGCCCTGCCTTGGCCCCAGCTGGGTGGCTAGACACAGCCCCATCTCCTGCTCTTCTTGGGAAGGGAGGAATGGTCCCACTGGAAGTTACCTCTGAGGAATGTTCTGCTTGACTCTCTCAGCCCTGTGAAAGAGTGGAGGATCTCCACCCACACCCACTTCATCTCAGCCTTTTCCGAGGTCAGATTTCCCCCTGGAGCCACACAATGTGAGCAATTGAATGCACGCTCACGCAAAATGTTAGAAAAGCGGCTCTCCCATTGTTGCACGGAGCAATTTCATTTCCGGAGAAGCCTGACTCGTTGCCCTCTGTGTTCTCCTCCGCAGCCAGCGGGCCTGCCAGCCTCCTCCAGGAGCCCCGCCAGTTGCATCCCGGGGGGAATTGTGGCTCAGAGACACCCCTCAGAGGAAGGGCAGGGAGGGGCAGACGGGGTTTCTGGTGCCTGGGGGAAGGAGAGCAAGGGAGCCAACCAGAGGGAGAGGTTGGTGGGGGTCACAGAGGGGTGCAGAGGGAGGAGAGATTCCTGACAGAGGCACCCCCTCCCTTCCTCCCTTCCTCCACTCTGACCTCTGGCTATGGTTGCCGGACTCAGAAGAGGGCAGGAGGATGGGAATGCAGAGAGGAAAGGTGGGATGTTTGGGGGAGGGAGGAAGGATGAGAGGGAGTGGATAGAAACGCCCACGGTGCATGGGGAAAGTCGGCTCAGAGGAAACAAATGTGAGGGGTTAAAATTCACCCCAGTATCCCCTGCAGAGGAAGTTTCAACAAAGCTCTTGAAGTAAGGGGCCCAGAAAGAACCATTCACTGATAGCCTGGAGGAGTCTAGGTACATCACCACTGGGTTACAGAGGTGGCAGAGAGCCTTGTAGGGTCAGGAAAAAGGGGGTGAGGGATGGCACTGGGTGAGCCAGACCCCAAACCTGCCAGGTCAGTTCCAGGTGAGACGGGAGATGATAAAACCCTTAGCTCAGGCCACAGACACTGATTACTGCCCTCCTGTGTGTGGAACCCTTGCAGTCACAGTTTGGCCGAGGACCTCAGCAGGATGAAGGGGTTCTTAGAATGCTATTAAAAACAGCTTGAGGGATGTCTTAGCATTTGTTTGTGTCTTTAATTTCTTGCACCAGTATTTTGTAGTTTTCAACGTACAAGTCTTTCACTTGCTTAGTTAAGTTTATGCCTAAGTATTTCATTCTATCTAATGCTGTTGTAAATGAGATCATTTTCCTAATTTCCTTTTTTGGATAGTTTGTTATTAGCATATAGAAATGCAATTGATTCTTTTGTATGTTGATCTTTATCCTGCAAATTTACTGAATTCATTTTTTAGTCCTGACAGTTTTTTGTGTGTGGAGTCTTTAGTGTTTTCTATATACAAGATAGTGTCATCTGCAAACAGACAATTTCACTTCTTCCTTCCTGATTTGGATATCTTTTTATTTCTTTTTCTTGCCTAATTGCTCTGGCTGCGACTTCCAGTACTATGTTGAATAAGAGTGATGAGACTGGGCATTCTTTGTCTTGTTCCTGATCTTGGATTAGAAGACTAATATATTTAAAATGTCAATACTACTCAAAGTGACCTACAGATTCAGTGCAATCTCTAATCAAAATTCCAGTGTTATTTTTCACAGAAATAGAAAAAAAAAATCTAAAACTCATACGGAACCACGAAAGACTCCAAATAGCCAAAGCAATCTTGAAACAATTTGAAAAAGAACAAATCAGGAGGCATTATACAGCCTGATTTGAAAATATATTACAGGGACTTTCCTAGTGGCACAGTGGTTAAGAATCTGCCTGCCAATGCAGGGGACACGGGTTCAATCCCTGGTCGGGGAAGATCCCACATGCCGCAGAGCAACTAAGCCCGTGTGCCACAACTACTGAGCCTGCGCTCTAGAGCCTGTGAGCCACAATTACTGAAGCCCACATGCCTAGAGCCTGTGCTCCGCAACAAGAGAAGCCACCACACCATGACGAAGAGTAGCCCCCGCTCGTCGCAACTAGAGAAAGCCTGCATGGAGCAATGAAGACCCAATGCAGCCAAAAATAAATAAATTTATATAAAAAAGAAAATATATTACAAAGCTACAGTAATTAAAACAAACATATAGACTAATGGTACAGAGTTGAGAGCCCAGAAATAAATCCATGCATGTATGGTCAACTGAGAGGGAGTGGATAGAAACAAAGGTGCCAGGAAAGCACAATGGGGAAAGCATGGTCTCTTCAACAAATGCTGTTGGGAAAACTGGATATTCACATGCCAAAGAATGAAACTGGATTCTTAGCTTATACCTTACACAAAAATAAACTAAAAAGTGGATTAAAGATTTATAAACATAACTCCTGAAACTATAAATCCTTGAAGAAAACATAGGGGAAAAGTCTCATGACATTGGTCTTGGCAGTGATTTCATGGATATGACACCAAAAGCACAAAAGCAAAAACAGACAAGTGGGACTACCTCAAACTACAAGGCTTCTTACAGCAAAGTTAACGAGAGAGTGAAAAGGCATCCTACAGAATGGGAGAAAATATTTGTAAACCATACATCTGATAAGGGGTTAATTTTCAAAAAAATTTAAGGAACTCTTACAGCCCCAAAGCAAAAGAAACTAGTAACCAGATTTTTTTAAATGGGCTAAGGATTTGAATAGACATTTTTCCAAAGAAGACATACAAATGGCCAACAGGCATATGAAAAGATGCTCAAGGTCACTAATCATCAAGGAAATGCAAATCAAAACCACCCCACACCTGTTAGGAAGGCTATTTTATATCCATATATATATATATATACATATGTAACTACAAAATATTAAAACGTGTTGAGAAATTAGAACTCTTGTACATTGTTGATGGGAATACACAATGGTACAGCTTCAATGGAAAACAGTAGGAAGGTTCCTCAAAAAATTAAAAATAGAACTTCTACAGTATATCATCCAGCAATCCCACTCCTGGGTATTTCTCTAAAAGTACTGAAATCAAGATCTGGAAGAGATATTAGCACTTCCGTGTTCATTGCAACACTATTCACAGCAGCCAAGATGTGGAAATAATCTAAATGTCCACCGAGAGATGAATAGATTTTAAAATGTGATCTATACACAATGGAATACTACTCAGCCTTAAAAAAGAAGGAAATTCGCAAATGGGACAACATGGTTGAATCTGGAAGACATTGTGCCAAGGGAAATAAGCAGTCACAGAAGGACAAATGCTGCATGTTTCCATTTATATG
Source organism: Globicephala melas (assembly GCF_963455315.2). Lineage (NCBI taxonomy): Eukaryota > Metazoa > Chordata > Mammalia > Artiodactyla > Delphinidae > Globicephala > Globicephala melas. The sequence continues at coordinate 5,483,634 of NC_083326.1, read as the reverse complement.
AGGGATCTAAAATAGTCAAATTCATAGAAACAAAGAATAGGATAGGAGTTGCCCGAGGCTGTGGGGAGGAGGAAGTGGGGGGTTGCTAATCACCAGGTATAAAATTTCAGTTACGTCAGATGAATAAATTCTAGAGATCTGCTGTACTATACTGTGCCTACAGATAACGATACTGTACTGTACACTTAAAAAGTTGTTATGAGAGCAGATCTCATGTTATGTGTTCTGACCACAATAAACATTTGAAAACATTAAAAAAAATTCAAAAGAGCTCATGAGGCAAACATGAGCTGTAAACAGTAGGGCGAGGAGACTCACGCGGCTTCTGGTCACCCGTACTACTCCTCACTCACTTGGAAAACCATCTTGGCAGAAACGATTTGCTCTTAAACAGTTAAAGAGCTTGTTGAAGATTATTCTTCTCCATCCCTCGAAGAGGGATCTCTGATTGGCACATGATCTTTATGGCAAAAACAGGATCAATCCCACAAAGATCTATTTGGCTTCCAACACAGAGTAGGCGCTGCGGTATGGACGAGAATAGAATAAGAGCAGCTCCCGCTCTGCTTGTAAGGCAGTGAAGCAGGGTGTTTAGGAGCAGGGACTCGGGCAGTCACGTCTGGATTCCGATGCTGACTCTGCAGCCCGCTAACTGTGTGGCTATGAGCAAGCTGTCTGATCTCTCTGTTCTCTGGAAAATGGGGATGATAATCTTCAGGGTGTTGCCCGAGTTAAAAGACAAGAGAATGCATTAAGTGCTTTGGACAATGCCTTCCACTGTACTGTTATCTATACTAAAAAATCCTCTAAGGTGATGTAAAAAGGATTGGAGCTATAAGGATGGAGTGCACTGCCTCGCTCAGGAGGGAGCTCCTGGTACACTCGGCTGGGGGTGGGGACAGGGGAGGTTCCAGAAGAGGTGGCTTGAGCTGGGCCCGGAAGGAGGTGTTTTAGGGCCAGGAAGAGAGAGACTCCAAGGATGGAGTCCAGGATTTCAAGCTTGAGTGACTGAGAGAGGGTTAATTCAACTAGGTCAGAGTGTGGAAGGAAATGCCCAGGGGCCTCGCTCTAGGGCAGGGCATCTCTCAGAGAGCTGCCTGTCCTCCAGCCTGAAGGGGCTCAGGGGCTAAGCACACGCTCAATCTGGGTAAGCCCCTCATCCACTGAAGGCGGCCTCCATAAGCATGAAGACCCCGAGACTGAGGATTTTGTATCTTTCCCTTAGGTTTGTTGCAAACGAAACTCTTCGCACCAAGATGGCCCGTGGGTTTGTGTTTGACTCGGGGGCATCAAGGAAAGGGGAGCAGGGGAAGCCTTAGGGGGTGGTGCCGAAGCAGAGGGTGGAGTGGGTGTCCCACGACACTGAGAAAGGGCAGCTGGGGAGTCCTGGGGCTGCTGTCTGGCCACAGTGGGGCAGGAAGGCTGGGTCTGGGCCACGTGAAGACACGGAGTGAGCAGGAGGGTTTGGGGCACCGCTGGCACAACCTGTTGGAAGGCTCGAGGCTTGACTTGGGACGTGTCTAGTGGGCAGCCAGAGATGCTGGCCTGGGGATGGTTCAGGAAGCTGGGATGACCTCAGGGCAGGGTGGGCCCTGTACATTTGGGGTCAGCCATCTGCATGGCCCCGGGGGAAGAGCCTAAACTTGTCCAGCACAGAGAAAGGCAGCGGCAGTGATTTTGGCTTCTAGAAACGTCCTAGAGCTGGCTCAACCTGCTTTGGGACGTGGGTCAGGCCTGGGTATGTGTGTATGTGTCATAAGGTACAGGAGGCAGCAGCTGACTCTAAGAGTTCAGGGGTCTCCCCATGTGGCCTCAAGCAGATAGTTTGGAACGCGGGGCGGTGGTTTCCTCTTTTACAAAATGGTGAAAACCACTGATCATTTATTTACCCTTCAAGTTTACGGTGGGCCTGGCGGGGTCTGTGTGAGTTTAATGCAACAAACAAGTGTGCGTCAGGGGAGGCTCCTGATTCCTGGTCTGTGCAGACCTCCCGGCACTTGCCGGACTCACACCAGAAGGTTCGCACTACCTCAGGTGTTGTCAGAAGTGTCCCAGCAGCCAGGGCCAGGGCTCGGCTGTAGCCCTGCTTCCTGCTTGGGGGAGCAGGTGACAGCAACACCAGGAGGTGCCCAGATCACGCAGAGGCAACATGTTGGGGCAATCCAGTTCACCGCCCTAGAACAATGCTGCTCCCTGCCTTCAGGTGGGTGGTCGGGGTGCAGGGCAGCTCAGGCAAGGATGAGAGGACTCCAAGAGGGCTACCTTCAAAGCATCCCAAAGGGGTGCAAAAAGCATAGCCATGGCCCATCTTGGTACTTCTTTCTGAGCTGAGGACACTTTGAGAGTGAACTCAAGTTGGAAGAGGTCATTGTCTGAATCTGAGAAACAAGTCTGAATTCAAGTACATTTGTCAAGAAACATCTCTGGCTACGTGAAGTGGTAGAGGCTGACAGGGCCACCGAGCACCCAGGAGAGGCCTGTGTGCTCTGCTTTCATGCAGATCCACGCAGTCTGGAATGAATGTGCTATTTTCCTATAAATGGATGCTTCAAAAACATTTACAGATGCCCCCTCCTTTCCCTTAAACTGCTCTATTATCTTTCTTTCAGAAACACAAAAGTGTCTCTTGACCGCATACCTCCCCTTTAGCTGACAAGTTGTCTTTCCCTGCGGCCTTTCACAGAAACACTTCTCCAAAAAGGTGTCCACACTCACGCCCCCACCTCCACCGACTCCCCAACGAGGCAAACGTAGCTTCTGTTCTCACTCCACTGACACCGTGGGGCCCCTCCTTGTTGCCAAACCCAGGCCTCTTCTCTGTCCTGGTCCCGCTGATTCCCCAGAGGCTGTTCCTCTTGGGATCGGCATCTTGGGATCAGCTGCTGAGGGTGGGAGGGGACCAACACCTGTGAGGTGTGGGCTGGCCCCACTGGACAAGGGCTGTGATGACTGTGCCCTCCTGGCTTGTTTCCAGCCTCCCGGCCACTCCTTGTCCAGTTCCCCTCCTCCATCTCACCCCACCCCCACCCCCCACCCCTGGGTGACCCCATCCAGTCCCCAGCACCAGATACAGGTCGACACTTCACACAACGCTGAAGCCTGTGTCCCCAGGGATGGCCAACAGGCCACCCAAACTCTTGGTTTTCATCCACACTCTACTTGTTTCTCTTCCAGCTTCCCCGTCCCAGGAAATGGTGCTAGCAGGGTGGTAGATGAGGACCCTACGTCACTTCCTCCCTTCTCTGTATCTCATGTCAGCAAGTCCTGTTGGTTCTAACTCAAAGATATATCTGGAATGCAACTGGTCCTCCCCCTCCTCACTCTCATGACTGGGTTTTGGGCCACCAGCCTCTCACTGGACACACCAATAGCTTCCACATTTGCCCTTCAATTCTACCCCTTGAGAGCCGCCAAGGGTGACCCTCCAAAGTGGGTTATGATACCTGGTAGGGCCATCACCCCACTGACTTCTTGCTTCTTAAAAGTTTCTTTATTATCCTTATTTATTTCTTTATCAGAGGAAATTTAGAAGCAAATAGTTTTTAAAATAAATAATTCAATGGTAAACCAATCCAGTCCAAAGATCTATTCACTCAATATTTTCTGTAGATCTCCCTTCTGTAGGCAGTGTTCTAGAGTATGAATGACTGCAGTCTGAGTTCATAATACTTTCCTTTGGGGGATTATTTCCTTTTACGTAAACTCAATAAATAAAAACCTGGGTAGAGTAAACAAAAGCACCGGGGAGTTCCGTTTCTCTTAACCAAATGATTGATCACTTTAAGTGGTACAAGCCTTGTGGCATTCCTGGCGCATCAGAGATGGAGATGCGCATCGTTAGCAGACAGGGCAGCGCCCACGCTCTCGGGCAGGGCCGGCAGAGACTTACCTCCCTGAGACAGGTGTAGATGGGGCAGACGAGCACGCGGAAGGGCTCGCCCGTGCTGCTGCGCATGGTGCCGAAGACCTCGCACAGGAAGGTGATGAAGCCCAACCAGCGCTCCACATCCTGCTGCTGCAGCTCCTCCCGCACTGTGAAGTCCTTCTGCGGAGGCACAAGAGACCACGTCAGCTGCACAGGAGCTGGGAGGGGCCCGGGCACCGCCCCAGTCTGCCACTCTGCCTACTGGCTAAGGGCTAGGCCTAGGCAACTGGTAAACCCCATGATTTCCATGAGAAGGGCAATGGGTGATCTGTGGCTGGAGCATGAATGCTGAAGACTCACTTGTGGGCAGAAAGACCACCTTGATCTTTAGCCACAGCACCTCTTCTTCAGTGTCCCCAGATTGGGGGGCGCTACAGACTTGCCTCACTGACCCAGATACTGAGGTGGAGGGAATGAGGTAAAGGGGGAGATGACACCTTTCCCAGTCATCACTTCCTCCATTCAACTCCCTGGGGCTAAACTATCTCCTTTGCTAACCTCCAAATCATGTCCCCACAGCAGTGAAGGGTAACCACACACCCAGCAATGGGCATCTGAGGTCCATCTTGGCCCCAGCACTGGGCTAGAGACACAGCTACAACCCGTGCCAGCAAGTGGCCCAGAGCATAGAAGGAAAACTAGAGGCATTCATTCACGCATTCATTCATCCTCCTTAAAAATACCATTGCCCCACTGTGTGCCAGGCACTGCTCTAGGAGGTAAGATAAGACATGTTCATTCATTTTAGTTCATTCAGTTATGAATGAACTAAAAGCCATTGGAGGGTTCCAGGTAAAGGAACTTTGGAGAACTCAGAGGTAGGAGTTATTCCTTTCAACTGGAAATTGGCATCTTGGAAGAGCTAGGATTCTGACCTGAGAACCTGGGGGAATTTCAGGTGGAGCCATGACCACAGGTGAGGCACCAGGAAGGTAACATGGAAGTTTGGGAACCAGGGAGGTCTTAGCCAACCTGTCCCCATTGTAGGTGGGTAGAGGGGAAAATGGGGTCAGGGCTGGGAAAGGAGGTTGGGGCTAGAGTGTGGATAATTGAAACCAGCCAAGGAGTCAGGTTCCATGTGATGGTTGGTAGGGAAGGTTTTGGGGGGTCATTGAAATGCCTTGGTCATACCTGTGCTCTTTTTTTTTGCGGTACGCGGGCCTCTCACTGCTGTGGCCTCTCCCGTTGCGGAGCACAGGCTCCAGACGCGCAGGCTCAGTGGCCATGGCTCACGGGCCCAGCTGCTCCGCGGCATGTGGGATCTTCCCGGACCGGGGCACGAACCTGCGTCCCCTGCATCGGCAGGCGGACTCTCAACCACTGTGCCACCAGGGAAGCCCACCTGTGCTCTTTTGAAGGTTAATATGGCATAGGTGTGGAGACCAGAAAGGAGGCCACTGCAAAGGTCCAGACAGAATGAAATAAAAACCTGAACTCTCTGGCGACTGAAAGATTAGAATCTGTGGTAGATTAGGTTATGTTCAGAAGTTTCTTCCACTTTTCCCCTGGTCTTTGGGTTTGACCTTGTGACTTGCTTTGGCCAGTTCTGATCTTGGTCCTTAAGAGGCCTTAAGTATTTACGCTTACTCTCCTGTGCTGCTTCCATCATTGTGAGAAGGGGTGGCCACCATGGGGTGGCCCAATGGTCCCGGGAGGAGGATGAATTACTTTTCCTGCTGCCCCAGACCCTGCAGAGGGTGCTGTACTGTGGGCCTTGAAGTCATGAAACTTTGGGTAGTTCTATCCTCATTAACTTCTGTTTATCCCACTATATCTTTATGTGGTCAGAGCAGGGGCAGGCATTACCATTCCCATTTTAGAATGGGGGAACTGAGGTACAAGAGCTGAAAAGACTTGACCAAGGTCACCAGTACAAGAACTTGAATGAGAACCTAAGCCCTTCCATTGCTCTCTGCTCTGAGCCAAATGTTCTCAGCCCTGGTTGCTCACTGGAGTCACCTGGAGGAACTCTGAAGCTACTGATGCTTGGACTCCACCCAGAGAGGTTTGTGTCATTGGCCAGGGTGAGGCCAAGACACTGGTATATTTTCAAAGCTCCCCAGGTGACTCCAATGTGCAACCATGGTTGAGAACAACTCTAGACCTTTATAGAGTGCCAGCACGGGTGTTAAAATGGTGCCTCTGGGGCTTCCCTGGTGGCGCAGTGGTTGAGAGTCCGCCTGCCGATGCGGAGGATGCGGGTTCGTGCCCCGGTCTGGGAAGATCCCACATGCCGCGGAGCGGCTGCGCCCGTGAGCCACGGCCGCTGAGCCTGCACGTCCGGAGCCTGTGCTCCGCAACTGAAGAGGCCACACCACTGAGAGGCCCGCGTACCGCAAAAAAAAAAAAAAAAAAAAAAGGTGGCCCTGTATCAGTGCCTGAGACGCCCTTTCTCTGTCTCCCATAAAAATACCCATGAGAGTGGACATAAGCCCCCCAACACCGAGAAGGAAGATTACAGTTCACTGCAGACGCCTTACCATTGACTAAAATGCTGTCGTTGAGAAGTTCTGGGTGTCCAAAGACTCTTGGCCCCTACCCGTAAGACAAGGGTGAGATGGGGAGGGAGCTCGAGCTTGAGCCCTCCCTCTGCCTGCCGCTGGCTCGTGGGCAATGAGCCTGTAACTGTTAACAAGCCCCCGTGCCTGTGCACTACGGCAGCTCCCATCAGTACTGCTCTTATTCTAGTCATTGCAGATTCAGGGCAGAAAGAGGTGAAGTGGTCCCCTGAGTCCTCAGAGGCACAGTGTTCTCAGGCAAAGCCCTCTGGGAAGGAAAAGTCTCAGGGCAATGCAAACCAGGGACTGGAGTTTTTTTAAAAAAATGATTACATCTGATCAAAGAACTACAGCTTGACTCAGTTTCCTCCTGATAATCAGTGGCATTGAGAGAGGATTCTGTTTTGGGCTAGTAGAACTCACTAGAACACTGAAGGTCTGCTGAATATGGGATATTGAATTTGGGATGTGCACACGAAGCCACCAGCTTCAGGTCTGAGGGGAGACTCGACTACTACCTCAGTAGACACTGAGCAACTCTAAGGATGATCTGCACAGCTAACACCAAAACCAAACCCAGCCTTTCTCATTCAAGGGTCAGGGAGGAGCAAAGAACTATGGCATCTGTGGAAAAATCCTGCACCGCAGAACAGGGGAGCATTATCTCGAAGATCTAATGGAAATGCATAACTCTGAACATGTCAACTACAATAAAGCAAAGATAAACAAAAAACCCAACTACAGACATGTGGGATTGTATGTCTGTTAAGAACAACAACATAGATTCTGTGACATGGGATTAGTTAACAAAACCTTAGGTTGAGATGAAGTGTGAGACTGGAAATGGGGATAGGAGAGAACCAAAGGAAGTCAGAAATCCACAGCAAAATGAAATGTGAATTGGAGGCAGTAAAGGATAGAATGGATACTGCAGAAAAAGTGATACATGAGACAGACTTGGAAAATGACTAGCTGAAGACAAAGCCATAGATTAAAAAAAGAAAGAAGAAAAAGGATAGAGAAGACAGAGAGTGGACATGAATTATAGGTTTTCAAAAGGACATCAGAATACACAGAACAAAGGACCCGAGAGAGCAACTTAAAGTTGAAAACAAACAAAACAAAACAACAAAAAAAAGAGCTGACTCTTCAGGCAAAAAGGGTTCACAGTGTTCCAGAGCCCCACTATTTATACTTAGCAGGAGAATTTTCTTTTTTTTAATTTCAAGGAAAAGGAAAAATTCTAAAAACAGCTTTGAAGGAAAAAAAACCCCTAGGTTTCTTACAAAGGAACAAAAATATGGTTGGCCTTATACTTCTATAATTGATGTTAAAATTCAGAGACACTGAAGCAACATCATATGTTTGAGGTGAAAAGGACACACCTAGCTATGAGTGAAAGCAAGACAAAGACATTTTACACAAGCAGATTTTTTAAAAATCCCACCCACATGCTTATCTTTAAAAGAATTGCATGGTGCAGCTGCTATGGAAAATAGTATAGCGATTCCTCAAAAAATTAAAAATTAAATTATCAGTATGATCCAATAGTTCCACTTCTGGGGATATATACAAAAGAACTGAAAGCAGGATCTTGAAGGGATCTTTGCACACCCATGTTCAAAGGAGCACCGTTCATAATAGCCAAGAGGTGAAGTCTACTCAAGTGTCCACTGACAGAGGAATGGATGAACAAAATGTAGTATATGCATGCAATGGAATATTGTTAAATCTTAGAATATTCTGATACATGCTGCAACGTGGGTGAACCCTAAGGACATCATGCTAGGTGAAGTAAACCAGTCGCAAAAAGGACATCAGGATACACAGAACAAAGGGATCGAGAGAATCATCATCGTACTGTATGATTCCACTTATATAGGTATCCAGTGTAGTCAGATTCATAGAAACAGAAAGTAGAATGATGGTCGCCAGAGGCTGAGGAGACAGGGCAATGAGTAGTTGTTTAATGGATTAGAATTTTGGTTTTATAAGATGAAAAAGTTTTGGAGATTGATTACATAACAATGTGACTATACTTAACATGCCTAAACTGTACACTTAGAAAATGGTTGAGATGAGAACTTTATGCTTTTTTAAAACACAATTAAAAATAACTTAAAAATCAAAAACTTTCTTGAATACATGCTCCAGCCAAAAACAATTTACTACTCAACTCTGAGAACATCATGGTGTAGAAGGACCAGAAGTGAAAACTTGAAAGCAGGTAGATTTATGAAGTTAAATCAAAATAAGTAATTATAATTTTGGTTATAAGACTGAGTCAAAATCCAGAAATAATCCTCAAGAGAGAAGATATTTAATAAATAAATGTAATCTGAATAAGAATTTCATAGTAGTAGTAACCTAATAATCCAAGATTAAATTACTTAAGACTGATGAATACTGGTGGGAGAAGGAGAGAAGACTTGTAAGCACACAAAATTTCATAATTTAGACCATAAAGATTCGCAGGTTATTGCTTCTTTCTTAAGTTTGATAAATAGAGAAATAGACATTAAAGTGTGCTTTTAAAAATATTAAAACAAACAAAAAAAATATTAAAACACTAGCAGCCATTAATAGATATAAAAGAGATATGGGAACATATGTATATGTATAACTGATTCACTTTGTTATAAAGCAGAAACTAACACACCATTGTAAAGCAATTATACCCCAATAAAGATGTTAAAAAAAAAAGTAAAACACAAGTAAAATCAAAGTAGTTTTCAAGATAACATTCATTAAGTAAAATAAAAATTATTGATATAGATAAAAATACAATCCATAATAGATAAAAATATACTGTATAGCACAGACTCAAACTACATAAAACAAAAGCTATTAAAACATAAGAAACAAACCTCATTATAAGCTGTGATTCTACTACATATGTCAGAATACAGAAACTGTACAGGTTACATACCTGGACTAAGAATTAAGAACAATTTTAAAAATAGCCAATTACTTGTTTAAAAGGCATTCTCCTAAAGAAAGATGGAAAGAAGATGTAATCAAATATACAATAATAGATTATTTAGGAAATAAAGAGCTGTAAAAACTTGTGTGATGTGGTCAAAGCTATAATGAAAGGTAAATTTATAGTCTTAACTATTTTGGCTATTTAAAAAGGAAGCAAAGGGACTTCCCTGGTGGAACAGTGGTTAAGAATCTGCCTGCCAATGCAGGGGACAGGGGTTCGAGCCCTGGTCTGGGAAGATCCCACATGCCATGGAGCAACTAAGCCCGTGCACCACAACTACTGAGCCTGTGCTCTAGAGCCCGCGAGCCACAACTACTGAGCCCACGCACCACAACTACTGAAGCCTGTGTGCCTAGAGCCCATGCTCCCCAACAAGAGACGCCACCGCAAGGAGAAGCCCGCGCACCGCAACGAACAGTAGCCCCTGCTCGCCGCAACTAGAGAAAGCCCGCACAGCAACGAAGACACAATGCAGCCATAAATAAATAAGTCTATTAAAAAAATAAAAAATAAAAAGGAAGCAAATATAACCTCTAAACTGACTACTGAGTGCTTGAAACATGCCTCTAAAAAACTGAGATGTGCTGTCTGTGTAAAATAGACACTAGTTTTTAAAGACATAGTATGGAAAAAAGAATGTAAAATGTCTAATATTTTAGAAATACTAATTATATGTTGAAATTCTGAATATATCGGGTATAGTGCAATACAATATTAAATTTAAAAGTACATATGTGGGTCATGTTATACTTCTATTGAACAGTGTTAATCTGTATATTCAACTCAAAAAACTTAGAAAACCACCAATAACTAAGGAAATATGTGGAAGGACAAAATACAGAAATTAATTAATTAGAAAATAAAGAAAGGAAATTATATGTAAAAACAAGAAAGCAGAAATAGAAATAAAATTAGAAATATGATGCTCAACATTGCTAATTACTAGAGAAATGCAAATTAAAACTACAATGAGGTATCACCTCACACCAATCAGAATGGCCATCATCAAAAAGTCTACAAATAATACATGCTGGAGAGGGTGTGGAGAAAAAGGAGCCCTCCTACACTGTTGGTGGGAATGTAAATTGGCACATCCACTGTGGAGAACAGTATGGAGGTTCCTTAAAAAACTAAAAATAGAGCTACCATATGATCCAGCATTCCCACTCCTTGGCATATATTTGGAGAAAACTAGATATATGCACCCTAATGTTCATTGCAGCACTATTTACAATAGCCAAGATATGGAAGCAACCTAAATGTCCATCGACAGATGAATGGATAAAGAAGATGTGGTATATTTATACAATGGAATATTACTCAGCCATAAGAAAATGAAATAATGCCATTTGCAGCAACATGGATGGACCTAGAGATTATCATACGAAGTGAAGTAAGCCAGACAGAGAAAGACAAATATCGTATGATATTGCTTATATGTGGAATCTAAAAAAAAAAAAAAATTGATACAAATGAACTTATATACAAAACAGAAATAGACCCACAGACATAAGAAACTTATGGTTACCAAAAAGGAAAGGAGGGGTGGGATAAATTAGGAGTTTGGGATTAACATAAACACACTACTATATACAAAATAGATAACCAACAAGGACCTACTGTGTAACACAGGGAACTATACTCAGTATTTTATAATAACCCATAAGGGACAAGAATCTGAAAAAAAAAATATATGTATAACTGAATCACTTTGTTGTACACCCGAAACTAACACAACATTGTAAATCAACTATACTTCAATAAAAAAAACTGCAATGACTAAAAAAAAAAAAAAAGAAAGAAAAAAATATGAACAATATATGTAAACAGATATGGAGTAGATTAAAAAGCACAATAAAAACTATTTACCATCTGTGATGATGATTTTGGAAAAAATCATGAAATATGTGCTTTTTTAGAAAATAAGTGTCACCGAACTTCACGGAAAAAATAAATTAAAAGCCAGAAAAGATAGAAAATCATAAAATGAAAAGTTCTGAATTACATACTATAAGGAGGTCTCTAAACTTCTGACTCTTCTAGGTAAGTTGATTCACACTTTCCAAAAATTAGATATCTGCTCTGCTATGTAAACTGGTCCAGAACACAGAAAAAATAAGCTTCTCCTGTTCCTTATTACCAAAATCTCATAATGATAGTAAATTACAAATAAGGAAGTCTATGGGCTAATCTTTCTAATGTGAGTAGACATAAAAGTCCCAAATGAAATACTAACAGATACATTATAACCAAGTAGACTTTATCCCAGAAAGGCAAGGAGGATATAGTATCAGTACATCTATAAACATAATATCAATAGGCCTGATTAAAAAACAGCAGCGACATTCATGACCCTTGGAAGGAAAGAGGTACAATGATTGGATAAGATTATATATGTGAAAACCCCAAGAGAACTCTCTAATAAAGGTCAGAATTAACAAGAGAGTTTAGTAACTAATTAATAGTATTTAGGTGTAAACTTAATATACAAAAATCAACAGCTTTTTTATGACAGAATTAACCAGTGAGACATTTTAATGCACAAAAGCTCATTTAATAAGCAATAAAAGTTCTTAAATGACATTATTAAGAAATGTGCGATTTCTATGAAGAAAATTGCAAAACTGAACAGAGAAATTTAAGAGAAAGCCTTAAACAAGCGAAGAAACACATAATATTCCTTAATGGGTAGACAGCACTGAAAAGATGGTAATTTTCCTTGAAATAATTCACAAGTTTAACACCAATTTGTATGCCATATTCCAACGGGAATGTTTTGGAGGGAAAGGGGAAATGGAGACTTGAAAAAAACATCCTAAAAGTAATTTGAAAGAATAATAGGGAAACAGCTAAAAACAAAATAGAACAAAATTGGAAAGAGTTATATTACTTTCACCTATCCGAAAGCTTTAATAATTAAAAGGGTGTGGAACTGACATAAGAATGAATAGCTAGATCAGATAGCCTAGAAACAAATTTGGCATCCATAAGGGTTTATCACATGGCCCCTAGAGAACCACAAATCAGTAGCAAAGGAAGCATTATTCACTCAAGCAATGATGCAGGAACAGCTGTCTACGTCGGGGTGGGTGTGGGGTGGAGTGGATAATTTAGAGTCTCCTTTCACACTGGCCCCTAAAATGAATTCCAGATGAAATAAAGAGGTAAATGTTAAAGAAAGAAAAAAAAAAAAAAGGACAAACCATAAGAACTTGAAGAAAATTAAAGTATTTATCGAATTTCTGGATGGAGAAGGGCCTTCTAAATTAAAACAAGAGGAATGCATCAAAAATCGAAATATTATAAACACACTTAGAAGGCGATGGATACACCAGGAAAAATACCTGCAATCAATGTGACAAAAGGTAACGGTCTTAATATTTAAGTAGCTTGTTCAAATTGATATTAAAAGTACTAAATCCCTCATGGACAAAACGAGAAAGGGCATTAAAAGATAATTCATATGTGAAAACATAAATTACTGACAAATATATAAAAAGAAATTAAATCTCAGTAGCTATCAAAAGAATGAAAATATCATTTTTTTCCACCTTCTATGTTAACAAAGCTTAAAAACCAGTAACTGGGCTTCCCTGGTGGCGCAGTGGTTGAGAGTCCGCCTGCCGATGCAGAGGACACGGGCTCATGCCCTGGTCCGGGAAGATCCCACATGCCGCGGAGCGGCTGGGCCCGTGAGCCATGGCCGCTGAGCCTGCGCATCCGGAGCCTGTGCTCCACGACGGGAGAGGCCACAACAGTGAGAGGCCCGCATACAGCAAAAAAACCCACAAAAAACGCCCCCAGTAACTGTCACTGCTGGTAAAGATGAAGTAAGATAGGCACTCTCATAATATGGGCCATGTAAACTGGTATCACTTTCCTGAAAAAAATCTTAAAATAAGCCTTTGGGGACTTCCCTGGTGGCGCAGTGGTTAAGAATCCATCTGCCAATGCAGGGGACACGGGTTGGAGCCCTGGCCCGGGAAGATCCTACATGCTGCGGAGCAACTAAGCCCGTGTGCCACAACTACTGAGCCTGCGCTCTAGAGCCCGCAAGCCACAACTACTGGGTCCATGTGCCACAACTACTGAAGCCCGTGCGCCTAGAGCCTGTGCTCCGCAACAAGAGAAGCCACCGCAATGAGAAGCCCACTCACCACAACGAAGAGTAGCCCCCGCTCGCCACAACTAGAGAAAGCCCGTGCGCAGCAACGAAGACCCAATGCAGCCAAAAAAAAAGCCTTTCAAGTGTTCTTATTGTTTGATCCAGTAATTGCACTTCTGGATAATTATCATAAGGAAATAATTTAAAATAACAGGAAAAATAAGCTTAATACACACAAAAATTCAAAAACTTAAGCATCCAACAATAGGGGAATGATTAAGTAAATGATGATTCATGGACCCATTAAAAATACGTTTATGAGAAGTTTATAACAGCTTGGGAAAATGGCTGTGTAATGCTAAGTGAGAAAAACAAATGCAGGGACTTCCCTGATGGCGCAGTGGTTAAGAATCTGCCTGCCAATGCAGGGGACACGGGTTTGTGCCCTGGTCCGGGAAGATCCCACATGCCACGGAGCAACTAAGCCTGTGCTCCACAACTACTGAGCCTGCGTTCTAGAGCCCATGAGCCACAACTACCGAGCCCGCGTGCCACAACTACTGAAGCCTGTGCACCTAGAGCCCGTGCTCCGCAACAAGAGAAGCCACCACAATGAGAAGCCCGCGTACCACAACGAAGAGTAGACCCCGCTCACTGCAACTAGAGAAAGCCCGAGCGCAGCAAAGAAGACCCAATACAGCCAAAAATAAATAAATAAATAAATATTTTAAAAAAAGAGAAAAGGAAAAGCAAACTTGCAAATATTATATAATCTCGCCCATGAATAAAAACAATTTTTTTAATATAAGGAAAAAGATGAGAAATATCCAAAGTGTTAACAGTAGTTGTTTCTCAATAGTGGAATTATGGATGACCTTTATTTCTTACACTTTATTATTTTCTGAATTTCCCCACTTTTCTGAGAACGTTTAGTTTTATAGTCAGAAAAACAGTTACTTAAAAAGAAACTGGCAGATCGTGACCCTTTTCCTTGATTTTTTTGATTAGGACATCGAAACTCTTGGAGTGACCTGCCAGCTAGTGGTGATTCTCACTACCAGGGTGGGGAAGTGGGCTGTGAACTTGCCCAGCCCAGAGGCCACCAAAAGCCAGCCTATGTGTCTCTTCTGGGCGCATACGTTGTAGGTTGCCAACTTCTCCCCTGGAACAAGGAGCTCTTTTTTGCCAACTGAAACCAGCCATCCCCTGGGTCTCCAGCTCTGCCTTCAACCTCAGCCTTTCGCGTCCAGAACCAGCAAGGGGCCTCAGATTGGTGGCAGCCATTTCAAAGACTGGTATTTGGCTCGAGGTTCTCATCTGACTGGCAGGCTCCCTCCCAGCAACCCCTAGTGCCTTCCCCCAAACTTTAAGGCTACCATTTAAGCCTCGTTTCCTGCCTAAAACTATTTATTGACGTACTGCTATTTCCTGCACCGGCCACATCAATAAGCCCTGAAAGCCATTCAGTGTCTCAGGTTTCTCAAGGCATTCTGGGAAATTCTTTCCTGCTCTGTATAACCACATGAACTCTGGCATGATAGAGTCCTGTGGTCAAGCCAAAAACAGCTGCATACAGGCAAAGGGGGAACCCCCCCACCGGGCGGCCAGCGGCTGCAGCAGGGAGATGGTGCCCTGAGAGACGGAAGGCATTAGGGCACAAGGATCTTAGTGTATTCTGAAGCTTCCTGAGGTAGATGGCAGCCCCACCAATCCCTGCAAACTCACCATCATTTCCTTCTCCTAAAACAAATGACCAAGGGAAATTTGCCCATCCACATTCTACATCCCTGGTGACTCTGGTTTGTTTCTGTGCAGAGAGGTAGCTGCTGCTGCGATGTCCCCAGTGCGGAGGAGAAAGTGCCCTTTTATTTACTGCTGGCAGGAAGTTTCTTTTTCCTTGAGAAGTCACGAGGAAACATGAGAGGGGTGGGTCCTGGGAGCTGGTGACAGCCCACCAGCAATGAGTTGATCCCAGTCCTTCCCCCAGGCCATTGGTTGGAGGGCTTAAAAAGAGTATTTGCCAGAATTCTTTACACTGGCAAGAGGATGGTTGTTTTCAAATAGAAGGTACTCTGTTTTTTATTCGGCGCAAACTTTCCCTTCCATCAGGTTTTTGCTCCCATGTTGGCTCCTCAGGGGGGCCTCCGCTGACTGCCTCTCTAAGATAGCAGCCCCCAGGGCTTATTGTCTGGCCCTGCTCTATTTTCCTCCTAGCCCTTATCATCTGTATCAGGTCCTGTATTTGTTGATGATCTGACCCTTCACTAGAAAGAAAGTTTCACTAGGTCTGGAGTCTTGTTGTCTTATCCATTGCCACGTCCCCTAGAATGGTACCTGGCTCATAGCAGGCATTTGGTGAACATGTGGGTAAAGATTCCATGCTAAGTGATCAGACAGCTCTTCTTTCAGAGGCCAACCTGTTCAGAGGGAACAGGCTGCCACCATTCTTTTCTTTTCTTTTTTTCTTTCCTGAGTTCTTTTTTTTTTTAATACATCTTTATTGGAGTATAATTGCTTTACAATGTTGTATTAGTTTCTGCCGTACAACAAAGTGAATAAGCTATATGCACACACATATCCCCATATCCCCTCCCTCTTGAGCCTCCCTCCCACCCTCCCTATCCCACCCCTCTAGGTGGTCACGAAGCACCGAGCTGATCTCCCCAGCAGCCTCCCACCAGCCATCCATTTTACATTTGGTAGTGCATGTATGTCAACGCTACTCTCTCACTACGTCCCAGCCTCCCCTTCCCCCGTGTCCTCAAGTCTGTTTTTAACATCTGCATCTTTATTCCTGCCCTGCCACTAGGTTCATCAGTACCATTTTTCTAGATTCTATATATATGTATTAGCATATGGTATTTGTTTTCCTCTTTCTGACTTACTTCACTCTGTATGAACAGACTCTAGGTCCATCCACCTCACTACAAATAACTCAATTTCATTTCTTTTTACGGCTGAGTAATATTCCATTGTGTATATGTGCCACATCTTCTTTATCCATTCGTCTGTCGATGGACACTTAGGTTGTTTCCATGTCCTGGCTATTGTAAATAGTGCTGCAATGAACATTGTGGTACACGTAACTTTTTGAATTATGGTTTTCTCCAAGTATATGCCCAGTAGTGGGATTGCTGGGTCATATGGTAGTTCTATTTTTAGTTTTTTAAGGAATCTTCATACTGTTCTCCATAGTGGCTGTATCAATTTACATTCCCACCAACAGTGCAAAGACGCTCAACATCACTAATCATTAGAGAAATGCAAATCAAAACCACAATGAGGTATCACCTCACACCAGTCAGAATGGCCATCATCAAAAAATCTAGAAACAATAAATGCTGGAGAGGGCGTGGAGAAAAGGAACCCTCCTACCGTTCTTTTCTTAATTCAAGACTTGAGAGGACAGAGCCAGTACGTTTGCCAGGATCCACCTTTTCTTTCATTTGTGGCTGTTATTTCACTCCCCAGACGTATTCTTCCCAACTGCTCTGTGCCAGTCTGGTCCAGTCCATCTCGTAGTATTTGTTTCACTTTTGAGGGTAACATTTTTGTCACAGGGTGAGGTTTCTTTGCTTATTTGGGGCTTTTTTCCCCCCTTTCAAGGTTGCGTCAAGTAAGCCCATGCCATTCTGTAGAGTCGCCCTTTGCGCCGGGGTCACCTGTGGTTTTCACCTGGCTACTCCCCCGCCTTGGGCCTCCCCTTCAGTCACCTGGCCCCTTAGTGCTGCTTGCTACAGCCATCGAAGCCCACCTGCACACTCCCCTCCTCACTTCCCCCTCCCTCCTCTGTCCTCCTCTTTCAGCCCAGGGCCTGCTTGCCTGCCCCCAGTGGGTAGAAATAGGCCCTGGGTAGTTCCTGGGAAGTTCCTGTCCTGTTCAGTCATTATCATTTGGGGGGACCCCAGGGCAGAAGCTTCCACCTCACAGAAGGTGATATGGTCCTTTCTTGGCACCTGGTCACAGGGGCAGAGGCAGGGGCGCTCCCAGGCTGATGACTGGTCTGGACGGGAAACTGCAGACACTACGGCAGATCGATCTGCCCTGGCCTGAGAGAGAACCCCGAATGTGCCATTTCCTGTCCTTTCCTGGGACCTTTGGGCTCCATGAGACACCTCTGTACCCTTATGAAAGAAGGATTCAGGGATGTGAAGCTACCGTAAGTTAGTTTCTGTGACTTAGGACCAAAAAGAACTGATCAGAATGACAGTTGGCCCCTCCTCTGTGAGGGAAGAGTGGCTCCCAGCCAGGGGATGAAATGGGGCCGAGTGGGAGAGGAGGGTGGGCTGAGGCTGGGTGGGCATCCTTCCAGCAGAGCCTGGCATCAGGAGAGGAGGAGCGGGGAGAATGGGCTAGCTGGCCGGCACCTGTGTCTTGGACGGTCCTCCCTGGGTGGCAGCCCACGCCCTGCCTTTCGCACACGCACTTGGGGCAGCATGACGGAAGGATCGCCCAAGTCTTGGCATCACTCTGACTGGGTCAGACAGACCTCCTTGGCTTCAAAGAGTGACGTGTGCAATGGATG
The DNA here is from genome assembly GCF_963455315.2 of Globicephala melas. Lineage (NCBI taxonomy): Eukaryota > Metazoa > Chordata > Mammalia > Artiodactyla > Delphinidae > Globicephala > Globicephala melas. The sequence goes on along the minus strand of NC_083326.1, from coordinate 5,465,595 downwards.
TGGCACACACAGTAGGTGTTTAACAAGTGGCAGAGAGACCTCCTGGTTATCGTAGCCTGAGTCATTCTGTCTACCAAAGCTGGCCCCAGACCTGGCCACCCTCTCCTTCTGGCAGGCTGTGTGTGCGGCCCCAGCCAGGGGGTGTATGGCCAGGCTGCACTCACAGCTGGCCATCACGGCCACATCTGTGTGGCCACAGCTGCCAGTCTTGGCTCAGTCCTGCTGGGCCCTGAGGCCTGGCCCTGGGGATTCAGCTGTACCTCTACTCTGGAACAGTGGGACTCTGACCTGCAGGTCACTTTGGCTTGGGCAATAGTTTGCAGCAGGCCTGCATCTTGTCTGCAGAAAGAAGGCACCCCAGAGGCCGGTGTGAGGATGAGACTACAGCTTCCGCCCTGGGACTGGTTCCTACTTTGGGTTCTGATGTCTACTGGGCCCTGCCTTTGGGCATGTCCTTACCCTTCGCACTCCAGGCTGGACCTTTCCCTGAGTAGCCTTGACCTCCACAGGCCACGGCCCAGACACCCAACCATATGATGCCAAAGCCCTTATCACTCCACTGCTTCCCTCTGTTCTGCCCCCAGACACTGTTAGATGGCATTCTTGGCTGGACAAACCCTCTCCAACTAGTTAGAGCACACAGGGCCTGAACTGGTTTATGTGGCAGGGGTGGAAGGGCGTGGTCCCCAAGAACATAGCTGGTCCACGGGGCTCAAACAATGACAGAGCTGGTCCTCCCTGCTCTTGCTTCTGCCTGTCTTAGCTTCGTGCATGTTGACCACTTTGTCTCCTGCCTGGGTCTCCCTTTGCAATGGCAAAGATGGCCACCAGTAGCTCCCAGTCTCTATCATGACCCCTCTTTCCTGTGTCCAACCCGCAAATCTCAGGGAAGGATTCTGATTGGCCCTGCTCGTCAGATGACCATCACTCAGACCAATCGCTGTGGATGTGGAGACGGGGTTCCCTGATTTGCCAGACCCAAGTCACGTGGCCAACTCTGTGGCTGGGCAAGGTGGGGCCCTGTGACAGATCCCCAGACCACAGACAGACAACAGCCGCCTACTGCAAACATAGACCCTGGCCTGGAACCATGAGCATGGCCGTCACCAGTGCCTGAAACTCTCCTGAGCATCAAGTCAAATTCCCCATGTGCTGGTTGTGACTGCTGCCCTTTGAGTCCCACCCAAAAGTAAAGAGAGAGTAACATTATTGGGATAATCTTGAATCTGTTCTAGTAAACACACATGAACGTCATGCCCCAAATGCTGGCCCTTTATTATCATTAATAAACAAAGCACTGGAGACTTTCTCTGTGACTGACGGACACCGAGGCTGAGAATGCGTTCTCCCTGGCATTTGGCTCCAGGTGAAGGGAATACACTGTGGCTGGGAACTGCCATCAGCCACTTCCAGTTTAATCTAGAATATTCTGGAGACATTTTTCAAGCTTCCCAGGTTGTGAGCAAAATCTGGGTTGGCAAAATCAGGTCAGGTAGGCTCAGCTCTGCTGATCCGTAGGAGGCGCGGGGTAGTGGGGCTGGGGTGCAGTGAAAAGAAGCTGAGAAGCTGGGCTGATTCAGTGGGAATTCTGTCTCGCACTTATGCAGGCATGAAGCCTCATTCTCAGGCGAGGGGGAGCCAGCACCTGCTGTGGCTGTGGCCTTGAAATGCCCTCAAAAGAGGCTGGAAGGAAAACTCTGAGCAGGAAGAGAAGGCCGGACTGCCTGACAGGACTACAGGTGGATGGGCAGGAATGCCTGCAAGCAGGGTGTCACAGGGTTCACCTGGCCTCAGGAAGACACCTCCAGGTACCACTTCCCGGGTACGGGTGAGTCAGAGCGCTTAAGTCCACAGACCTAGGGCAGCCCTCGGTAACCAGACACTCAGCAGACTCTTCAGTGCTGGCGCCCTGGCCTCCCCTGGCCTCGTCCATTTGCGTCCATTGCGGCCTGATGTTGTTCTAATAGTACCACCATACATTTACATAACACTTTTCTTTCCCAAGCACTTCCCACAAACATTGCCACCTCTGCCCTACACAGCATCTTACGCGGGAGGAAGAGATCCTGGGATCTGATCATCCTTCCAAGGCTGGTAGGGCTGGAACCCGGGTCTCTAGTTCTGCTTCTGCTGTTCTTTCCCCCCCAAAGGCATCCTGTGTGAAAAGACCCACTTGTACATAGGACAGCTGCCTGCCTCTGCCCTGCACTTCCCTGCAGGTCCCCCCGGATGACAGGGCCCAGCTGTTGACTCTGCAGAACTGGGATTCCTCCCCGCCCGGCTGCTGTCCTGCCCAGAGAGTGGCCATGGGCTTGGAGGCAGGTATGCACCAGGGTCTGGCCGCGGCCCAGGTAGGTCTCATCCGTTATGCAGAGCTCTGTGTGGAGAGGGTGGGGAGTGGGCTGGGGGCATGCTCACCAAGGCCTCAGCTTGAGGAACTGCAAAATAAAGGGCAACGAGTCTAGTTTGGGCAGGGCACCGTGTGACTATCAGGCCGGTCTGTGAAAAATCTGCCTCAGTGTCCTCATCTGTCAAATGGAAAGAGACTATGTGACCTGCACGGGGTCAATGGGGTGATGGAGTGATGAAACAGATGTGAAAACCCAGGGGAAAAGCCGTGAGTCCCCTAAATAGAACAGGGCAATGCCCACAGCCTGAAATTTGAGAAACTAGGCACACAGGGGACACATGTTTTGTCCAGGGTTTTCTGTGGGAGGAAAGTGGGAGCTGGGGCCAGAGCCCAGCTTATCAGCTTTCTGGAGATTCCTAGAGTCTGCTCCCAGAGTTTCTGCCCAGACCAGGTTCTACCCGAAGAGTCAGGCCACCTCGTCCGGGCAGAAACGCTGTCCGGGATCCCACTGTTCAGTGCCAGGCCCACAGGCCACGCTCTGGAAGCAACTGGAAGCTGAAGACTTGTGAAATCCTGCTTTCAGTGAGAAGCCACATTACTTCTGAAACTGTCTGGAAGGCTAGCGATAAAAACAGATGATCACACAGGCATTATTACACTATTTATAGAATTCGAGAAAACCCCTTGAATTGCTCACGAAAAGATTTGGCCTATAATGGGGATTCCAGAATGACTCAGCCTGAAGCCCAAATCCACCCGCGACTTTGAACTTGGCCACAGATGAAGTCTTCGAAAGTCACATTAACATTTACGGGGCATTATCCCTCAGGGAAGCTGTGATGGTTGGGGGGGCACACATCTTTTATCAATCTGTATCCCAAAATGTTTACCAGACGACAGTTAAGCAACAGCTATAGGTGGGGCACGCAGCGAGAGCTGGGGCAGAGGAGAAGGCCTTGAGGTGCAGTGGGCTCAGGGAAGGCCAAAATTTGCATCTGTGAAAGGGGGATCCTGGCTCCTGCCCTACCTCTGGAGACTGTATGGAGATACGGATGTGGAAGCGATCGTCATGCCTGGTATCTTTTGCAAAGATGTGGATGGAAGCTGTTGGATGGAAGCTGTTTGCATCGGGCTCTGTCTGAACAGGCCCACTGTTGCAACATGCCATTCCCTTTGGTCCTACCCATCTGGACTTGATGTCTGCTCTGTGCTCAGCGCTGCAGGGGTCGGGGTGGCCCCAAAGGAAGCACTCAGGCTCTCTCGATGAGCCGAGAGCTCCAGGCCGCAGACCAGATGGGGCCTCATGTGTTCCAAGGAGCCTCGGGCCAACTCTGGGGGTGGGTGACGGGGGTTGGGTGGGCAGGCTCTGAATGCCTTGGTTTCAGGCAGAGCCCCTCCACTGGATCTGTTTCACATGGTGGAGGATATGCCCGAAATCGAGTTTGGAAAAAATAACTCTGCTGCTAAAAATGTTTGAAAACCACTGGTGTGTCAAGAGTACGCACCATGGCCTCTAAGCCAGACAGGCCTGGATCATCAGACTCCTACCCGGCCCTCAGACCTCGGCAAACCCCAAGACCTCCCACAGTCTCACATTCTCCAAGCGGGAAAGGGTAACAGGGCTAGACACAGCAAGAATGAAAACTGCCTGGCCAGGGAGAGACTCAGTGGGTGACGGGCCCTTCCTCGCTTCCTTGGCCTTCCCCAGTTAGGGCCCAAGGACCTCCATGGCAGGTGTGATCTGTCTGAATTCCCACCCCTTGGCCACCCTAGAAAGGGAAGTTTCCTAGGGAAAATGGTAGATGCTAAGATGGGAAGCTCATCCTGCCCTTATTCATGTTTCCATTCATTTTAAGGTGGATGGAGGGAAGGAATGATTCCTTATCAATACGGGATCCAACATGACCCAAGACAGAAGAGGGACCTCTGAGACCAGAAGGGGTATGTTATCCTTACTAAGAAATCATCTAGTGGGAAGACCAGAAGACTTGCCATTTTGGGGCTATGTGTCTTTGGGCAAGTTATTCACCTCATTGGGCCTCAGTTTGGTCATCCTCAAAATGAAGCCAAGTATACTTGACCATCAGGCCCCTGAGTGGTGGTGAAGATTGAATAAGGCAATGGACATGCAATCACCTGGTGAGCTGAGAGTGCTCTACAAGACTGGGTGGTTGGTCCTCATGGATGGACCAGCAATGGTCCACCAGCCCCTTAAAGTCCATCTTGGTCCTGACCTTGCACAAGGTAGTTGGCTCAACAGACCCTTCCCGAATTGATGCACGTGATCAAGAGCTGCTGGCCACCATGGTCACTTCCCCACCTGTGGTCTTGCTGACCAGGCGCCTCCTGTCAAGCCACACGCTGGATGGTGGAGGAGGCGCCATGTGTTAGAGTGGGCTTTGCCTAATCTCAGCACACTTGACATTCCGGACTGGATTCTTCTTTTTTGCAGGGGGTATCTTGTGCATCGTAGGTCTCTACCCACTCGAGGCCGGTCGCACTCCCCACCCTCGCTCATAGCTGTAGAAACCAAAAATATTTCAACATTTCCAAACGTCTGCTGGGGGCAAAATCACCCCCAGCTGAGAGCCACTGCCTGGAGCGATCCCTTGCACACTCCTGCCCCCACTGGGGCAACTTATTAGGACCCAGCAAGATGCAGAGGTCCTTGAATAACACTGGGAAACAAAGCAGGGAGGGGTTCCATCTAGTGTAAGGCCTGTGAGGGGGCACCCCTGCAGCTGTCTTTAGAAACCTTCTAGGGGCTGCATAGGACACACACCCGCGCGCCAAGCAGCTACTTCACTGGGCTCAGAACGGAGCTGGCGCTAACTCAGCAGACACCGCAGCGGCGTGTATAACCTGCCCCTGCACCCAGTCCGCAGACTGTGGCCATGTCCCCTCTTGCGGATTATAGATACAGAATGATGATTTAAAGAAAAGCATGGGGGGTTCAAAACCCCAAGAGGGTAAAAATAAAGCTTGGGCTCTGGCACTGACAGCTCTGTGCTTGGGTTGTGATGTCAGCTCTGTGAGCAAATTACCTTTCATCAGTCTGACTGTATTTTTAAATGTGAACAGCTTGGCACACTTAACACTACTTATTTGGGGGTGCCTTGGACAACAGATAATTCAACTGCGTTTACCAGATGACACTGACAAATATTTCCCACGCCTGTGTCCCCAGATAAAAATAACGCCAGCTTGCTCACAGGTCTGCAGAAAGAAAGGGCAGGAAGTCGGCGGTACCAGTCGTGTCTGGCACCTCCTCCCCGCCGCGCCGGCCCTTGGTGGCGCTGGCTCTGCTGCAGGCAGAGGCAGGGTTACCCAGGTGACATGTGATGTTCTGACTGTGTGAGAGGAGTGCAGAGGGCCTGGTGTTGTGTCCCTTCTCAGGCCACCGGCTCTGCCCGCCATAGAAGGCTGTGCTTCCTTAGCAAACATCCAAGGAGAGTGCAGAGAGCATTGTGTGAGCTTGGGCAATCACCTGGCCTTGCTGAGCCCCATCTGGAGAATGGGTTCATACAACATGCCCTACTACCTGTCATAGATACTGTGAGATCCAGATGCCTGAATCCTGTCCCATAGGGTAGAGGACGGCTGCAGACCTAGAAGCATGGGCCTCTGTGGAGTGAGCCCTTACAGCATTTCCCCTGCAAACAGCATGCACGGTGCCTGCGGGCGCCCCATCCACACTGCACCTTTAGGATAAGACTTTGTTTCTCCAGCAACGCCCCAGTCAAACCACAGGGTAAAACATTAACTACAAATCACGCTGGCACAGTTCAACTGATCAGAAACGTGCCCTTCTATGAGAAGAACCAGACTTAAGACAGGTGGGATCTGAAGGGAAGAAAACTAGGGATAGTTTAGAAAATCAGGGGTAGTACCATGGGAAATCAGCTATAGGGTGACTGATCACAGGAGGCCCTGGAGTCTATGGGGGGCTTTGACAAGGATGTCGGCGACCCAGGCCAGGAAGTCTGTGGGTGCAGGCCGCTGACATGGCCCTTTTTACTCTGGGCTGGGCACATCTGACTCCAGCTGTCAGAGGAAAGCTTGGACAGTGTAAAGGATGGCCCTTAGGAAGCTGTAGGTCTCTAACTCAGAATTCCCATTGCAAAAGTATCTCGAGAGCACTTACGAATATTCCAGAAGCCACGAGTACGTAAGAGAGGTTAGCCTGTTCTAATTCTAGGTCCTGCTCCCCAGTCAGCCTTGGGGTGGCTGCGGGGTACACATGTCCAGGTGTGCAGGGCAGGATACATGGGCATCACTGCAAGGTCAGATATGGTCGCTTCCTTACGATAATGTTCACGTTGATAAGCTGCTTTCTGTTCTAACCACCTCCAGCAAGTCCCCTCTTCCTGTGCATAAACCCTCACTGATCCAAAGGCTAAAAAAAAAAGGCTGAGTGTGGAAATGTTTGCCATTTTCAAAAGTGGTCCCTCAGTAGGTGTTTCCGTCCTCTGCCCTAAGCCTGCCATTCCAGCACCAGCGCGTGAAAGATGGTGCCAGGCTTAGTTCTGTGGATGGCAAAGAAGTTGTCTTTCCCAAGGCATGGATGGTTAAGGTTCCTTCCTTTTGGGGGTAAAATAATTCCATTTTCCATAAGCATTAAACTCTTACACAAAGAGAGAGGGTCTGAAGTTCTTCCGCACATAGAATTCTGAGTCATCAAGCAAGTGACAAAAAAGAAGGGGTGCATACTCAAGTGCGGAACCCCATTCTGGGGATCCAGAGGAAGGCGATCTGGTCATACCCCCCAGCTTAGTAAGCTCCTGGGGAAAATGCAACCCACATGTTTGAAAGAGTTCAGAGAATACAAGCACCTCTTTATAAGCCATTTTAAGAAACTTAAATAAATAAATAAAACTAAGAAGTGATTTTTTTCCTCCCAACAAACATCTTCATTAAACGGAAGAATTCACTGCAAGCTTCTTTTAATCTGGGGAGTCCTTACAACAATCCTGGCTGAATGAAAAGGTGATATACAGGCTCGCGTCTGTGGTGGCCTATGAGACGGCCCATTTCTCACCAACTGCAAGTTATTATATTATAACCCAAGGGATTTGAAGACCTTGGAGAAATGAGGTTGGGGAAGAAGCAAAGTCCCACAGGGATGCTGGCAGAGAATGGCGATTACCCAGGCACTTAGGGCAGCAGATGGGCCTCCCTCCAGCACCTAAGTCCTGGTTGGATGTGCCATCCTTCAAGGAGAAGGCAACCTTACAGCCTGAGGATCAAAATACCTGGCTTGGAGTAATGCCAATTGCTTCCAAAACATGGCTTCTTCCTAACGTGAAAGTAACATCAGGTAAAGCCAACACAGGAAGTGAAGGCAAAACTAACCACTTGTCAGGCTTCCCTGGTGGCGCAGTGGTTGAGAGTCCGCCTGCCGATGCAGGGGACACGGGTTCGTGCCCTGGTCCGGGAAGATCCCACATGCCGCGGAGCAGCTGGGCCCGTGAGCCATGGCCGCTGGGCCTGCGCGTCCGGAGCCTGTGCTCCTCAATGGGAGAGGCCACAACAGTGAGAGGCCCGCGTACCGCAAAAAAAAAAAACCCAAAACAAAAAACTAACCATTTGTGATTTCTGTGGTCTCTGTCATGGATCCCCACATAGGACTCTTAGAGTCTACAACCATCCATCCCTCCCTCCATCCCTCCCTCCCTCCCTTCTCCCCTCCCTCTCTCCCTCCCTCCACCCCTCCCTCCACAGGTGTTTGCGGGCCTGTTTTCTGGCAGATACTGTCTCTCACGCAGTGTACTCAGGGGGCCTGGGGGAAGGGATGTCTTAAGCTGCGTTCTGAGATCTACTGAACAATCAGGAAAACCTACAGAGTTCTGACAAACTCTGGGTCTGACAGGCATCTCCAGAGGGCATCTGCTTCAATCCCACCTGCTTTCAATCATCCTAGGTGGTTTGTAAAGCTGTCCTATTTTTAAAGCTATTCTGGGAAGAATGTCCCCAAACCTCCCTTTGCTTCCAAGTTTTCTCTCTACCCACTACCCCAAGCAGTTGACTACTGAAAAGTCAGCCCCCTGGCTATGCCAGAGTCCTCATCTCTGGAACCACCCGCCAAAGCTCACCCCTGCTGGTCTAAGGCTCTTCCCCCACTTGCGGAGGCCTGTTTGGGGAGCCTGCATTTGCTGGGTGGGAGTTTAGCTGATGCCTTAGCTCTGGCTCTTCCCGCCTGTTCCGCCTTTCCATCAGTCTGTGCTAGAATGCTGGCTGATTCCTTGCCCGACATGACTTTAGACTGTTTACAATCTCACTCTGGCCTTCAGCTTTGTGCCGGGCTGGGAGGAATGAATCTGTTGAGGGAGCAGCAAAAAATAAGAGCAGGGACTTCCCTGGTGGCGCAGTGGTTAAGAATCCGCCTGCCAATGCAGGGGACACGGGTTTGAGCCCTGGTCAGGGAAGATCCCACATGCCGCGGAGCAACTAAGCCCGTGTGCCACAACTACTGAGCCTGTGCTCTAGAGCCCGCGAGCCACAACTACTGAAGCCCGCACGCCTAGAGCCCATGCTCCGCAACAACAGAAGCCACCACAATGAGAAGCCCTCACACTGCAACCAAGAGTAGCCCCTGCAACTAGAGAAAACCCGTGCACAGCCACAAAGACCAAACGCAGCCCAAACTGAATAAATAAATAAGTAAATTTATAAAAAAAAAATGCAGCATATTTTAAAAAAACAAATGAGAGCAGTACTGTCCGTGTATCTCTATGAGGAAGGAGTGGGGAGCAGAAGCTGAGCTATAGGGGTTAGAGCGGGCACCCCAGTGGTACTTCTGTGGGGGGCTGAAAGTCATCCTTTGGCCCCTAGTCAGTAGGCCCAAAGGATTCGGAGGTGGTACAGATGGTGATGGTGATGAAATCTTCCACAGAGCAGGAGAGAAGGTAATAGGAGCAGAGGGGGACCCCCAACTCAATTGTGCTCCACTTCTGGTGTCCCACTGCCAGTCCTGTGCAGGCATGGGTGGCTGGGAGACCCTCTGAGGCTTCTTATCTGTGAGGCTGGGCTCCGCCCTCACAGTTCCTGCAAGGGGGGCATTGGCTGTCCTGCAATCAGGCTCCTCCTAGAAACCCTTCCCCGTTTTCCTGGGGAAGTGACTGGACCTAATGGCACTCTGATCTAATAAAATTGGGGCAGGCTGACTTTTTTGGCTGGTTTCTGTTTTTTTGTTTCTGTTTTTATTTTTTGGCAGCGCCGTGCTGCACGTGGGATCTTAGTTCCCCGACCAGGGATCAAACGCGTGCCCCTTGCATTGGAAGCACGGAGTCTTAACCACTGGACCTCCAGGGAAGTCCCCAGGCTGACAGTTTGAACTTCTCCATTATTCCTGCTTAGGCATTTACATGGTGACCTCAAAGAAGTATTTGGGAGTGATTTTTAGGGAAAACTAGATCATTGAAGAGGAACTTCAGCCAGGCTAATGGTTAACAAGAAAAAGGGGAGGGAGGGGGTACGTAAGCAGCCCACTGGAGCCTGTGCCACGCAGTATGCCACCCTCCTCCAAGGTATTCTGTTTACTGAGAGATCGTCGAGGAGGCAGGAAACATTTTGTCAGAAATACCACGCACAAAATATAGTGGGCGCTAAATACTTAATCTTATTGGCACCACCTACAGAAGCCGGAGTTGTGGATGGCTGTGGGGAAAAGGTCTGAGTTATATAAAGCCGCAGGGAGCAAAGATAGCCCTAGGCGCCCATCCCAGGCTCTCTGTCAGTTTTCCGGAAGCTGAAATTTAAGCCTCACCAAGGAACGAAATGCTAAAATGACACCGTTTTCCCATGAAATGTCAAGAGGTTCAGAGGTGATGGGGCTGCAGCCTGCCCCTCCCTGTTTCTCCGTCGCAGAAGCCTCCTCATTTACAAGCATAATTAATTGCGTCCTGGTGCCCTGCTAGCCTGGGAGAAGATCCTGGGGAGAGGTGCAGGGGCCCAGCCTGCCACGCTATGGGGGTAGCTAGCCCATTAGTCATCGGCCACCCATTCATGACTCTGGATAATTAAAAACACAGGTTCTGCTCTAAAGCAAGTGGCCTTTTAAACCATTTATCTTCATTATCTTAAGATTTCATCCAGTCTCGTGGTTTCAGATGCCACTGAATGGCTCTCAGAGGCTTATTGCTGTCCAGATCGCTGTACCTAGGACTCCAGCCACCCACTCCACACGACCACTGTCTGTTATGCGTTTCAAACGTGCTGGGCCTAACAGCGCACTCCCGGTCCGTCCTCCACACGCTGCTCCCACGTGATCGTTCCCATCTCAGTGAGTGGCCACCCCCTCTTCCAGTTGCCCAGGCCCCAAACCTTGGATCATCCTTGACGCCAACATTTTCTCTTGCACCCACATTCAGTCCTTCAGTGAATCCCGTTAGCTCTTCTTTCACATTTGCTCCAGATTCTGCCCTGTCTCTTCCTACAGCCTCTTCCTAAAGCCTTCAAGCTGGCCTCCCTGGGTCTACCTCACCCTTTTGGGCTACTTGCAGCCTGGCAGCCTGAGTGGCCCCATTAAAATCTAAGCCAGATCTTGTACTTCCTGTGCAAAACCCTCTGAGGTGTCCCATCCCACTCAGGGTAGATGCGACGTCCTCACGACAGCCTGCAGATCCGGCACAAGGTGGGCCCTGCCATGGCTCTGACCTGATGTCCTCCCACAATCCCTCCCTCCACCCACCCCGCCAGCTCCCCGGCCCCCGCCCCGCCCCTGACCCCTGGGCCCCATGGGGTAGGTACACTCTGGCCTCAGGGCCTTTGCACTGCTGTTTCCCTTTGTCTAGGATGCTCCTCTGGTGCCACATGGGTCACTCCTTCAGGTCTATCCAAAGGTCACCTCGGTGAGCTTTCCCAATCGCCCTATTTAAAATGGTGCCCCAACACGCCTGGCTTCATCTTCTTCCACGGTCTTCTCCTAATTTACTTACTGACTGATCTATTGTCTGGATGCTCTTCATCTCCCTCCTCACCAGAATATGACTCCACGAGAGCAAGCTGTATAGACTGTTTTGTTCACCGCTGAATCCCACCAGAACCCAGGGCCCAGCCCAGTGCCTGGTACACAGTAGGCCCTTAATAAATATTCAGCGAATGTTTTACGAATGAAGTTGCCTAAACTTTTGTTAGAGGGACAGGAGCAGACCCACGAAATGAAGCTAAGAACACCAGGTAGCAAAAGCCAAGTGCCCAGGGAGGGCATAGGTCAGGCTCCAAGGAGAGAGGGTTCCAGGAAATCTGGAAAAATGGATGGAATACAAACAGGGTCAACTGGACCCGGGGAAGACATTCAACAGAGCAGCTCAAGGAAAACAAAGCCCTGACAATAAAAGCTACGGTGAGTTCAGTGACAGGCTCTGGGGAGGATGGGAAGATGCTGGGATTAAAGTGCCTGTCCTCCAGCGATCTGGGTGAGCCACAGCGCATTCCTGTCTGCAACTGTTTGCTTTACAGAAGAGGAGACCCTCGGGGCGGGGCTGGGAGGGGGCAGTTTCCACCTAGCATAGGGGTGGCGTGGGTAGGCAGCCTGTCTCTGGGACCTGGCCACTCTCCTCTTTTCTCTGGGTCTCCAGTGGCCCTGACTGTGGCCCTGACAGTTGTCCAGAACTTGTCTTTCTCCTACAGAAGGAAATGAAACAAAACCGCAAAAATAGCTTGAAAGCACTGGCCTCAGACCTAGATCCTAGACCCAGGTCTGCCTCTCGGTATGTGGCCTTCGGCACCTCCTCACCCCTCGGGCCTCAGCTTCCTTATCGGTCCAGAGCGTGGCTCTCACAGCCTGATCGGCTGGCGACGCAGAAAGCTGCAGAGTTACCGAAAGACGGCTTGGTGTCACCCGCTCCCTCGGCCTGAGCCATTGTAAAGGGTGTGCACGGTTCTCCCCTTCCTCCCCTCGTCTGCTCGTGACCTCAGAGACGTGACATTCCTGGGAGGCCTGTTCCAGTAGCCAAGGCTCTCCTGGGCAGATGGTGTGTGCAGGTAGACAGGTGTGGGGACACAGAGGAACAGAGATCGGGAAGGCTCAGGCCCTGTGGCAGGAGAAGGGACACTGGGGACACCAGCAGGTGGGCTGGCCCACAGAGCCACCGGGAGGACGTGTTCCCCCACACAGATGGGGCCTGTGACGTGCCTCTCTGACTTCCAGGGTGGCGACTGGAGGCGCCCTGGGCTCCCGCTGGGCGGGGTCTGGAGTGAGAACTTCAGAGCCAGAGTTGGCTGCATTCCTCTGAAATCCCTGGCCTTGGAGAAAGAGAGCTGCCGGTCACGTCCTCCCCTGCATGTCTGCCTCTCTGGAGAGAGCTGGCCCCGGCCCCTGGCGGCTGAGCCCGCCCCTCCAGCTCCCGGCGCTTTCTCAGTCTTTCAGGAAACGTCTCCAGGCCTGGTAGGGTGTGTGTATGGGGGTGGGGGTGGGGAGGGGGTGGGCAGGGGGTGGCTGAGCTGAGCCCAGGCCAAAGGGCTCTGCGGGGTGTCCTGTGGGACTTGGCAGCCTGCTCCTTGGTGACCCAAGCCTGTGGGTCGTCCCTTCCCCACAACAACCCCCCTGAGCTCAGGGTTCCAGAAGCAGCCTTCTACTCCTGAGGCCATGAGCGACACCTTCGCAGCTCCCCCTCGCCATGAGATCTTTGTTCACTGTCCCCGTGGGCTTAAAACTTCCTCTACATTTAACTTCTGGCCAAGTGACCCTGGGCAAGCGACTTCCCCAGTCTGGGTCTCGGAAAGGGAGGGGCTGGACTCCCAGGCCCCGGGTCCTTAGCTTCAGCCTTTCATCCTTGGGAAAGGTGGCTCATCCTTCGAGGCTCACCTCTTCAACAGGACCATGAGACCCTTGGGGCAGGAACTGCCTTCATTCCATTTCTGCCCCCTCCCAGACGTCTAGGAGACAGCCCTGGGCACGGAAGGAGTTTCACAGATGCGAACTATACCCGGTTCCGCTTTGTCATTGCTGGTCTGCTGCCAACCCAGCTGAAGACTTTCTTGCCCTCTGAATCCCCTGGAGCATCACTGAGTGTCACAGTCCCAGGGCTCTCACCAGATACAGCCATGTGTATATGTGTCTTATTTTCCCTACCAGATTAGGAGTTCTAACTCAACCCAAGCAACAAGACAGATTCTGGTGTTCTGTCGGTGGAATGTACCTTATCAGTAGATTGCGTTTAACCTTACAACAGCCCCATGGCAGTGGCACTGTCATTATCCGCATTTAACAGAAGAGAAATCCAGGCCACAGGGAGGATAAAAGTATCCTGCCCAAGGTCATGAGCTTGTAGTGGCAAAGCTGACATTGGAAGCCCAGGGGTCAGGCTCTAGCATCTACACTCAAACACTGCCCTACAGTCTAATGGGTCTCTCACTATAATGTCTAGTCTTCCCAACAGAGCTTTAAGCTTCTTGACAGCAAAAATCAGTCCTTGATCTATACTTCCAGTGTTGTTCGTCTTTCTCAACACCTCTTTGGATATTTCAGGTTCTTTGTGATTCCAGGTACATTTTGGAATCAGCTTGTCGGTTTCTACTAAAAAGCCTGCTGGGATTTTGATTGGGACTGTGTTGAATCTATAGATCAATTTGGGAAGAACTGACATTTTAGCAATACTGAGTCTTTCAATCCATGAACATGGTACAACCCTGATTTATATTTGATTGTATCTCCACAGTCCTTCACATGGGGCTAGACCCATGGCATTAGTGCACATGAGATAAATTGAATGGAAACACAAATTCTTTTCACTATTACCCCTGAAACCAAGCAGGACCCTGTGGGACTTCTGGGCATGGAAGCCCTTCTGTGTCCCCCATTTCTTGTTTGTAGGGAACAGACTCCAGCCTCCATGACCTCCCCTGAGTTCCAAAGGGCAGGTTCGAACAGTTGCTAATAAGGGAAGGGAGGGGATGCAGAGACAAGGGAAGAGCAGTTAAGAGACAATAGTGCAGCTTTGGGGCGGGGTCCTGGTTCCACCTCAAGGGATACATATAACAATATCTTTGAGCTCTTCTATAGAACTAAAACCCCCAACAAATGGAAGACACTGATGACCTGATGAAGCATCCTTCATTCCAGAGGGAAGGTCACAGTTTTGATAACCTCAAGAACCAGAAAAGCTCATCAGGAGCCCACCTGATCAGGAGCCCAGATGAAAGGAACGCCAGCCCTGCGCACACCCCTGCCCTTGAACCACTGCTATAAAACTCCTCCCCAAATCCCCCCAGCTTGAGACACACAGTTCTGAGGGCATTAGCCTGCTGTGTCCTCCTTTGCCTGGCAAAGCAATAAAGCTATTCTTTTCTACTCACCCAAAACTCAGAGATTCAACTCGGCACTGGTGCACAGAGGCCGAGTTTTCAGCATCACCCCAAGCAAAACCCAGATGAGTCACTGCCAGCGTTATGAGCAGGTACTGAGGGTCAGTACTATACTAAGCGTTTTACGTGTATCACCTCATTTAATCCCCCAGGGACCCTATGGAGTATTATTACCATCCCCACTTTACCAGCAAGGAAACGGAGGCTTAAAGAGACTCAGAAATTCATCCAAGGTCAGACAACTAGTAAAGGAGAGTCGGGGTTTGAACCCAGGCCTGCTGGACTCCCTACTCCACGCTATCACCTACCACATTATAAGAAAATAAAACCCAGTGAATATATCTCCAAACCCAAAGAAAATGATCTGGGGCTTCTCACTGGTTCAGTACTCCCTGCTAAGGAGGGGGCTGCAGAAGTGATGGAGGGAAGGTCCACGTGACTCTGCTGTGGGAGGACGAGGGTCTGCAGCCCAGAAGCACCCCACCCACCCCCGCATGCACACACCCACTCCCTGCCACCTCTGCCATGCTCAGCACAGCGCATGTCCTCCTGAGTCTGCCCAGGGTCTCCCAGGCTGAGGGGCCTACTGCGAGAGGGTGGGCAGGGGGCTCTCTTGGCATCACTATCTAGGCTCCTTCATGGTCTATCCTGAAGGCATCATGCTTGCATTTATCTCAGCCTTCCTAGCAGCCGTGTCCACTTTGGGCCTGCACCTCCTGGGAAATCATGAGTTCATCCCCATCCTGTGCAACAGAACAAGTGTTTCCTTTTAATTTTCCTATCACTATAGGAAAACCTAGAACTGAGGACCTAGAACTCAGCATCCCGAGTCCTGGCTGAAGCCTTGGTGTCTATCCCTCCTCAGGGGGCAGAAATGTGGTTTATACATGAGGCCCTCAGAGTGAGGCTCTGTCCCCAATGTCAGGGTGCCCTGGTAACTAAGCAGGTTCCAAACCTTCCTGACCTTCCTCCTGGAAAGAGACAAAAGTTAAAACCTCAGGTTTGGGACTTCCCTGGTGGTGCAGTGGTTAAGAATCCACCTGCCAATGTAGGGGACACGGGTTCGAGCCCTGGTCCGGGAAGATCCCACCTGCCGCAGAGCAACTAAGCCCATGTGCCACAACTACTGAGCCCGTGTGCCACAACTACTGAGCCCGTGCGCCTAAAGCCCGTGCTCTGCAACAAGAGAAGCCACTGCAATGAGAAGCCCGCGCACCGCAACGAAGAGCAGCCCTGGCTCACCACAACTAGAGAAAGCCCACGTACAGCAACGAAGACCCAGCACAGCCATAAATAAATAATAAATAAATAAATAAATAAATAAATTTATATTAAAAAAAAACAAAACAACTCAGGTTTCTCCTCCCCAACCTAAAGGTCAGAGGGTCAGGCATCCAGTTGTCCCCTGTGGGTGTTATCACTTGGAGATTTTGCAAAGGGGGAGCTCCTGGCTCAAGGTCCAAGAAGCTGCTTTCCCAGAGCAGCATGTCATGCGCAGGAGCGTCTGGCTCTCCCCTCACCTGCTGAGATCCTCCCCTTCAGGAGAGGCGATCAAGACAAATATCCCAAAGCACGCAAGCTGGCCTCCCAGCCCTCAGCTTCCCCAACCTTTCTGCTTTGCCAAGCCCCTCCAGGGCAGTGTGTGGGGAGTGGGAGACGGTGGAGGGAGCGGGGGTGGGGACAGAGGAAATACCATTTACAGCGGGAGACCTTCATCTAAACTGCAAACCGTTCTTTGGGAGAAAAGCAGACAGCCAGACAGCGTGCAGCCAGACGCATGCTGCCTGGGAGATGGAATGCGTAACGTGGCAACACAGACACACATACAAGCATGAACACACACGTGTGTAAACACTCACACACACACGCATGTGCATGCATATATGCGCACACACACAGACACCCCCCCGCCCCCCGCCCCTTCTTTCTTCCCAGGAGGGACAGAACTCAACCAGGAGAGGAGAGGAGAACCGAGGGGCTTATGGTGACCTCTTGTTGCCACACCTGGTTTGGGGGCAGCTGTGTTTAAGGCCCCTTGAGTGGAGGCATCCAAGGGCTGGAGTTAGGCTGCACAGCCCCAAGTATAAAACCACCCTGTAGATAGATAATGACCTGGGAAAAGCCTCACAGTTTTGCTTTTCTGAGAGATATGGGCCCCTTCTCTCCTTTCCTTCCTTCCTTTTGATACTTAAGATGTGAACCGATGTGGCCACGGTCCATGCCATCTGGGCCCCCCTCCTCTGCCCACCCCTCACAAACAGTAAGGACCGGGATGGGGGCAGATCTCAAGCATCTGTCTCTTGCTGGTACCCCTCACAGCTGCTGCCGGAGAGCCAGTGAAAAGCCCTGCTGTTATCCTGACCCCAGCCCCGCCTCTGCCTCAATGGTCTGGAGGCCCCCAAACAAAGTCCCATCTCCAGGGCCCCTCCCAGGCCACTGGCTAAACCATATGGATGGGCTGTGGTCCCCAGAAGGACACAGACTGACAGGGTACGAGAAGGGAGATTTACTGCAGTGCGGGGAGGAAAGGGACTCCCGGTCATCCAGTCTACCCCCTGCCCCCAGAAGAAGGCTTTTATAGAGTCAGCGGTTGTGGGGTGGAGGTGGCAATGGTCATGGTGGAGAGAGGAGGAAAGGCCCCTTGGGCTGGTTTGGGGTGAGGCCGAGGAGGGAAGACAGCTGGGCTGGGTCCTTCCTCTCCCTTCAGCGTTCCAGGCTTGGACTCTCTGTCCCAGGAATTCTGCTCTTCTAGCTAAGAGTAGGTAAGGTCAAAGGAGAAACACTGACTTAGGAGGGCACCTTGCACTGAATCAGGCCCACGCCCCTCTAGTTCCTGCTCAGCACTGGAAAACTGCATAATGACAGCAGTAATCCTTAGCACATCTGGGATTTATTGAGTGTCTACTATGTGCCGGGGACTGCTTTAAATCCTTCCATGCAGTGTCTCATTTTATTCTCATAACGACTCTACCATCATCCCCATCATGCAGATGAGGAACCAGAGAGAAAACCATCAGGTCCCTTGTCCAAAGTCGCCTGGCCTGTGAGCTCTGGAGCTGGGATTTGAACTGAGGCAGGAACATAGCTCCTGAGTCTAGCTAGGCTCTTACGATGCTCACTGCTGGGCCCGGGAGGCCCTGTAAGTATCTGCTCAAGTATTAGGCCCTGTAAGTATCTGCTCAAGTATTAGGTTCAAGAGCCAGATGGCCCTCCAGTCCCCAGTATCGGGGTCAATTCTGCCCCGTGAGGGGGGCTGGAGAGAGACCTTAGGCCTGCAGCCCCTCCCAAACACCAGAAACTCCCCTTCTCTCCAGCCTACGTCAACCTGCTCACTCACCCCCTCATTTCCTCCCCCCACACCCCCATGCTGTGTGGTGTTTGCACAGGTATATCCAGTCCTGCAAAGGAGGAACAGGCTTTAGAACAAGGGAGAACCTCAAAGATCATGAATAAGCTATTCAAACTCTCTGAGCAGCTTCTTCATTCATAAAAGCTGGCAGGGTTGCTGTGAGAATGATCTTAACCCATAACTTCTAAGTGCGATGCCCGGGGCTATGGTTCTCAAGCTTGACTGCCAGGTGGGCTCACCTGGGGAAAGCTGAACAATGCTGGTGCTCGGGCCCCACCCCCCAGAGATGGTGATTCAATTGGTCAGGGGTGCGGCCTGGGCCCTGGCATGTCCAGAGCTCCCAGGTGTGGCCAAGGTACATGGTAGAAACTTGGTAAAGGGCAGCTGCCCCTGATACGGACACCGAGATCACAGCTAGTTCATGGCAAAGCCAATGAACCACAGCCTGATTCTGAGTCCCAGGCAGTCTCTTCAGAACCCCCCCAGTTCCTCCCCCTGAGTTTGGATTTTGGGGATGCTCGCTTTTGAAAGCCTTTTACTCTCCTTGATGACCTGATGATTGGGCCAGGCTCCTTGTCCATTTCAGAGGAGCGTGAACTATCTGCGGGGGGATGGGTTTCTGCAGGTGGTGGATGTGTGCATGGGGGGAAATCCTCCCCCCTCCCCGCCTGGAGGTGCCTGGAGCCCCCTCAGAGTGCGGGCAGCAGTGGAGGGGCTTCAGGGTGCATCAAGACCACTTCATGAAAGGGCAAGTCAGCTTTTGCTTTTTGCAAGTTATGTTCCTAATTTTGTAGTTATTTAAAGCAACCTTAGCTGAGTTCAGGTTTGGAGCCCTGCAAGAATGAGAATATCAATAATCTATGAGCTCTTTCTGCATTTCTGTGAGGTTTAATCATAAAAGAGAGGGAGGGAGGAAAAGGAGGGAGGAAGGAGGCAGCGAAGAAGGAAGAAGTGAAGGAAAGAAAAGAGAAAAGAGATCCACCCCAAGGTCTGAGGAACTGAAGGCAAAGCCACCCAGTGTGGAAACCTGATGCTCACAAGCGAATGGCTGAGGGCTGAGGGCTGGTCTCTTTGGGGTTTGGTGATCAGGAAGGATGGGAGATACTGGAGGCGAGCACTTCTGAGAGTGAGGACGATGGTGCGGCTTTCCCAGAGCATGTATGTGAGAGTTTGTACACACACACACGCACGCGCACGCTTGCTCTGTCCAAGCACCCTGTGCTCTCTGGGCTGATGCATGTTAAACAAAGGAGGTCCCTGCAGGCTCCTTAGGGAAACATGCCATGTCCCTCTTTCTTGATCCTTATCTTCCAAGCCCCCTTGTCCCCAATGCGCGCTTCCCTCCAGTAACACCACCTCCGTTTTCCTTGCACACGATTCTCTCCTGCTTTTTACTTTACGCATGCTCGTCTGTTTGCCTAGAAAATGTCCCTGTACACACACTTGTTCATCTGGAAGCTTCCACCCAGCCACTGAGTGTCCCTTCCTCTGAGCGCCAGCCTCCAGTGCCCCCCGCCCGTGCATTCGTCCTTCCCCAGCCGCTCAGGCGGTCTGCTCAGGCCTCTAGTACAGCATTCAGCACACCGGTTGGCAGTTCCCCGTTTATGTGTGTGAGTCGCCCGTCAGATTATGAGGAACCCAACGGCGGCAGAGGGTCTCTCCCATTTTTCCACTAGCACGCTGCCTGGCATGTAGCAGATGCTCAGCTAATAAATGAATGACTCTCTGGTGTGGAAAAGGCCACCGATCAGTCCGCACATGAAGTTATGTAAGACGCACAGAGGGTGCGTAAGAGAGAGAGCGTGCAAGCCGGCACACGGGAGCAGTGGGGGTCGGGCGGCTGGGAGTGTGTGCTGCCCTGGTGACTGAGGTCAAAGTTCAAGAGGGCAGGGGTCAACGTGCTGCACTCGGCTGCAGGCGGCCCGCGGCGGGCAGGCAGCTGGGACACTGAATTCCCATCGAGTGGGAGGAAGTATCCCCAGCCAAGAGAACAGAGCGGGGAGGCTGGGCTGGGCTGCAGACCCAAGCTGTGAAGCCACCGGTTAGTGCTGGGCTGAGACCCGCAGTCCCAGGTTCGGGAGTGCCCTGGCCCTGCTCTCCACGCTGCACCGCACTCACTCATCAATTTCTCCCACCCAAGGGGCCTTGTAGGCCGGGGCTGCCCGGGCCTGGGGACAGCCGGGTACCCAGGTGACCTTTGCTGATTTGGATACCAACCAGGGCCCTGGGCCTGGGCGCCAGGATTTCTTGGACCTGTGAAATTTGAGGGTTGCCAGTGTTTTATTTTGTTAAGGATGTTTTTAAAAGAGTTTTCATCCATCATTTCATAAAAGAGAGGACAATTTAATGCCAAGATAGTAGGAAGGATGCAGGCTCAGAATAACGGCCAGTCCTTCCCGGACAGGGCAGTCGGCAGCTGTTCAAGTCACGCCATATGTAACGCACGCTGCTGCGGCCCGTGGTGCAGACCAGCTTACGCTGCTGCGGCCCGTGGTGCGGACCAGCTTACGCTGCTGCGGCCCGTGGTGTGGACCAGCTTACGCTGCTGCGGCCCGTGGTGCAGACCAGCTTTGGCTTGAGGCCTGGCACCCAGGAACCGCTCAGTTAAGGCTCTCCCAGCCGGTACTCGTATCTTAACAGGCCTCCTTCCACTCCCTCTTCCGGGCCAAGGCACGGAGTGGCCTTTTAGACCTGGGAAAGGAGGGCAGCACAGTGAGTGCGTGACTCAATAATGGGTTAGGACACGGGACAGGTGAACGTCAACTGGGGAAAAAGGAGAAAACCCTTTGTAATCTGGGGTGTGCTGGGAAGGCGGGCCCGGGCAGGGGAGAAGCGTGTACCCAGCAAAGCTCCCCACTTCCCAATCCTGCCCCAGCTGGCTCTGGTTCCCCAAATTGGGCAGCATGGTGGCCAGTGGAGGAGGGGTACGGCAGCTGCCCTGGGCCACAGGCGCCGGGCATTCCTCCTCTAAGCTCCCCATGCATCCCCAGCCCCGTTTGCAAGCCACAGGGAGCCAAGGAGTCTGTGTGGCCCCGACAACTCAGTCTGGAGGCCCCAGGAGGGAACCCAAGCCTGAGGTGAGGGGGAGCCGCTCTCCCATGCCAGCCCCAGGAGCTGCCGCCTGCAGCTTCCCAGAGCCCCTGGCATCTGACCTGTGGCCCTCCAGGTGCCCCGAGGGCCTGGGATCCAGCCAAGGAAGGAAAAGCTGAATGCCGAGAGGGCCTTGGGGGTGGGTGGTGTTCATGCCCCCCGGGTGCTTGCTGCGAGCTTTAAATAGCTCAGCTTCTCTCAGCCTAGCAGCCCTGTCAGCCCTGCCAGCTCCTTCTTGCACTTTCCACACCAGAGACGGCTGATTTCCAGGTCAGGATGGGGAGGGGGTAAGGGGACAGAGTGACCTGGCTGTCCTGGGCAGTGGAGGTTAGGAAAGGAAAGCAGAGTTCCCCCTTGTCCCTCTGTGCTCTGTTGGACTTTAGCCTCCAGGCCAGGCAAGTGCCCAGAGCCCCTGATGGGTAAGGGCTTCACACAGCTTTCCTGTCTCCTGGGAGAAGTGGGTGCCCAACCCAGGCCCCCTTCTACTTGGCAAACCTGTGACCAAGCCCCACACCCGCAGACAGCCTCTGCCGCCTCCCTTCCTGCCCCGGGTCCAGCTCCCGCAGGGCCCACTCTTGGCGGGGCTATGACCTACCGCTGTCCCCAAACTCCCCCGTAACTCCCCTCCTCCCGGCTGCTCCCCGCCAGGTTCCTCTAGTCCCGGCCTTTCTTCAGCAGCCCTGACATTCACAAACCAGTCTAATCATCACAACTGCTTTCGTTTATGTGGCACTTTACAGTTTACAAACTATTTTCACGTCCTTATTTCATAAGAGATTTCTGACCACCCTGAGCAATGTGCAAGGCAGATATAAATACTCCCCATTTTACAGCCAACAAGACTGAGAGCCAGAAATATTAGGGGATGTATCCAAGTTCATATGTCAAGTTACTGATACAATCGAGACTGAAATCCAGGCCTTAACCATTTGCACTGCCTGAGGAATGTTCCCTCTTGCCACCCCCTTCCCCCCTTCCTGCTCTTTGGCAAGAGGGAACACGGAGGAACATTGACAGGAACATAAGACAAGGGGGAGGGGAGGGCAGGGCCACATGTCTTCTCTCCCAGGCCCTGAACCCTGCTGCTGGCTCCATAGGTCACTTTCACAACCCAGGACAAAAATCTCCCTAGATATGGCCTCAGACCGCCTGGCTCCAGCCACCCTCGCCGGCAGACGCAGACGCGCACAGACACACAGAGCACGGGCTGTTATCTCTCCTCTCCAGCCCGTTTCCTACACTTCTCACACAGCAGATTTCTTCCAGCCTGGCTGTCTCTCCCAGTCACCACCCATAGCCACTGGCCCCTGGGGCCCGGCCAAGTCCCCTAGACGGTGACGCTGAGTCCCTGCTATCAGACAGTCGCCTCTGCCCTCCCAGCCGCCGCCCCCAGAGTTCCCTGGAAATGTCCCTTCTGCAGGCCCGGCCCCCACTGCGACGCACGGCTTTGTCTGCACACACAGCTGACTTGTGTTTGCAGGGACAGACAGGGGCCGGTGCTGGGGCCGGAGCCAGGAGGCGCTGGGAGGGTACAGCAGACGGGGAAAACACGAAGTCCAGAGAACACACTGTTGCAAGCAAGCCCTTTGGGGTCAGTTGGGAGCCTGACAAAAGCAGGGGGCTCGCAAAGCCAGAGGCTCCTTGAAGGCAGGGATGGGGGTCTCCACAAACGTCGATTGTCTGGTCTGAGTACCTGAAAGTTGTGCTAGCCAGAAAGGGTGTGATGACAGAGGGGGGGCCGGGGACAGAAGGAAGGGACGGAAGGGGCTCGAGCCTACCTGCACTGTTGTCCCTCAAGCCCCACCTCGGCACTCTGCCCCCTAGGTACACGGAGGGGGCTCGACAGTTTCTTGCCCCAGTACAGCTCTCATTCCGACCAGCTCTCAAGAGGGCCGCCTCTTCTGTCGGGGCTGGAGGGAGAGGAAGCATGGGGCAGCTGGTGCAGTGTGCCAACCTACCATGTTTTTGAACTTCCCTTTTATCAGGCAGAGGCGCCACGGTGTGTGTACGGCAGCACCACGTTTGCAGGGAGGGGATGCGTGTGAACCCCAGGCTGCAGAGGCACGCGTGGGAACGCGCTGTATTAAGTGTGGCTCGCCTTCCTGCAGCCCCCCTTCTGACCTTTTCCGTTTTGAACCCTGGGCTACTTAACCCGATTCTGAAATGAAGCCGCAGCTGCTGAAATGCATAGGGGTCATCATAAATCAAGTTGTACGGGTTGGGGCGGGGGAGTTAAAAAAAAAAAAAGACCAGGCATGGCAGCAGCGTCAAAGAAGCCTTTTCACAGCGTGGCTCCTTCTCCGGGGTGACACTCTGGGCTGGGTGCCGGGGAAACCTTAGAAGGGCTCCTTCGGGATTGAGCAACCCGTCTGCCCCGGCTTACACCCCAGGGTCCTCACTTAATAATTTAGAGCTTTAGAAACAAGACAGCATGTAGGCGTGCGCTCTCCCTCCCTTCTTCCTTTTTACTTTGCAAGCCTGATGTCCTGATCTCTTGGGCTTGGTGAGCAGTGAGGAAGGGACCAGTTAAAAGTGTCACCACCCCTTCCTCTGGTCTAGAGGTGATGGAGGTGCGAAGTCTCATGTGAGACACGATCCGCTAACTCGGGCTCCCGTGGCCGGGACCTGTCATAGGGGATTCAAGCTGCCCCGGACTGCGGGGCTGCGAACCAAGGGGCGCTCACAGACGCCCATGTGCCCTACAGGGCACCAGCGGCGCCCACTCACCGGGAGCCATTGTAACCCAGAGCTTGGGCCTCCAGCCCCTGGGGCCGCCAAGTGGAGCAAATCAAACCGAACTGAGTTCTCTCTGCCTTTTTTCGTGAATCATGAGAGTGATGGGCTGGAAACCAGTGGGTGGGATGGCCACAGAGGAGAAGCCAGGGCCAGCTGGGACAGCCTGGTGGAGAAGGACACCCCTGCCCCCTAGCCCCACTGTGACAGGTGGGGAGCAGCAGACCCCAAGCACCCACGGAGCACTGGCCTGGAAACTGTCTCCAGATGCTTTCAGCCATAAGACGACAATGGGGAGATTACCCAGCCACTGTTCCCTCTGCAGGGGAGGAGGCCCTGATCAAGTCATCTAAAAGGCATCTTCTTATCTTGTTTCCCCACCACCTGCCTTCTACCTTCTACCTGGCCCTACCCCACCCCCAGTACAAATACCCTTCTGGCCAACAGAGGCACCAGGCAGCAGCAGGTTCTGAGGAGGGCGCAGGGCACCAGGGGACTGGGGTCCCGTTCCGCTTCTGTCCCTGACTGGCTGTATGACTTCAGGTGTGCTTCTGGCACCTTCTTTACCCATGTGTAGAATGGGACTAATAATGCCCACCTTGCAAAAGTCTAACAGGCACTTAGGGTGCACAGTGTCTGCACACAGCCGGCGCACAGTAAATGCCTGCAAAGTGACTGCCCGGCTGAAACGGAGCTCTCAGCCAGACCCCTGACAGGAGCCTCCAGACACTATGCTGGCCTGTCCTAGAGGTCTGGAAAGGACCCCAAGACAGAGGTTTCTGGTCTCAGGGATGGGGGCCACACGGGCTGGAAACTGCAACACTGGAGGGTGGCTTTGTGGAAGAGTCACCATCAGATGGCTTACATCTTCTCTGTGGGACAAAGCACAGGAGGCCAAGACGCTGGGTTGGACTGGGAGGGGCCTGCAGGCAGGTGAGGCCAGCCTTGCACACTGGCGCCCCCTGCAGGCTGCTCTGCCCGCCAGGCGGCCACAGACTCCAGACACCCAACCAGGAGGGGGGGGCAGGAGTGGCCAGGACTGCAGACCCCTCCAGGCAGGGAGCGTCTGCTCTTCACTGGTCAACCCACCAACAGCAGTGGGCAATTAACAGGCACTGTCTGTACGCCCCACAGGTCTGCTTTAGAATAACAAAGAGCTGAAAGGGACCTATGAAGTCACTTCTTCTACCCCCCTCCCCCCCCTTATTTTATGGGCAAGGAAGCCACCAGAAGGGTGGAAGGACTGGCCTGTGGTCACTCGGCTAGGGAAAGGCAGGGCTGGAGCAGCAGCCTGGAATGCTGCAGCCCAGGCGCCTCCTGTACTGCCCCTTCGAGTCCCCTACTTCTGAGCAGTACCCCGTCTTCTCTTCCTGCCCCTAGTCAGCCCTCAAATGTTTCCCAGGCTCTCTCCATCCTTGACCCACACGCACACAACCTTCATAAGCCCAAGGCACCCGAGGGACTGTGGGAGCAGAACAGGAGGAGCCGTGAGCCTTGCTGCCCGGTGGGGAGACTGACCACGCCCCTGGACCACATGAGGGCACTGAGGCCCAGAGCCAGGCAAGATGCTGGCTTCAGACTTCCTGTCTCCTGCCGTACCCCTTGAGGCAGGCCAGAAAAAATGTGCTGGGGGAGGAGGGATGGGGCTTGTGCAGCGGAGGTTGCTTTGTGAATCTGCCCAGCCCCAGGCATCCCATGTAGCCCTGCTTCTGGTTCCCTGCAGGCTGTACGGCTTCTGCTGGAGGAAGGGGCCCTATGACAGCACCGGCACTGCAGGCTGGGTGTGGATAAGTGTGTGGAGGGCATCCACCTCCACACGGCTCTTGGGGGCAGCTGACCCATAAAGAGGGGCTGAGTGGGTCACTCGAGGTGGGCACCTGGACCTGCCCTCTCCCATGAAGCGCTGAAAGGGTCAGGAAAGGGAGGGTCTCTCGGCCTTGAATGCCAGCCCCCATACTACCCGTCTCAGTGAAACGCTGGTATCTGGAGCCCGCCAGCAGGTTGGACTGGGCCCCAGAGGCGGTGGCCCTCCCTGCCTCCTGCCCAAGACTGACCGAGGCCCAGTGCTGGCAGGGAGCTCCCTAATCTTAAGGTAGAAGTTTTAGTTCTGGCTTAAAACAATCTTGGCCTGCAATGGTGAGAAGCTAGTGCCAGCAAATGAATGGGCCACAGTGGTGACTGTGACCTGGGGTCATGGCCTGGCCGGGCAGCTTTACACCAGGGCTTGCTGACACTTGCAGAGCCCCCTGCTGCTGCCTGGACACCCTCGGCCAGGCTGGCGTGTACACCTATCTCATCACACCACGCTGTCTGCACAATTGTGCCCCCCCGGCCCCCGGCTGCTTCCACCCACGCGCCTTTGCTAAATTGGCTCTTTCCTCCTATTTTCCTCTGTCCACCCAAAGCCTGCCTCTTCTTTCATGCTGCCTCCTCCTGTACTTAAAGGGCGTGCCAGTACTTAAAGGGCGTGCCCCCTCCTCCGACTTGCTTAAACTTAAAGGGCGTACCCCCTCTTCCGACTTGCTTAAACCGCTCTCTGGTTTAGCTGGCCTTGCCCCTCCAGTAGGCCTCTAAGTATCTGGTAGAGGCCAGTGGCCCCTGCTTTACTGGGATTTAACAGTGCTGAGCACAGGGCACCCAGAGGGCCTCAACACCAGTTCCAGAGCCCCTGTGAGAGCTTTCCTTGTGGCCGGATCCCAGGGCTAGCCATAGTGTTGCATCTAAACCCCAAACCCTAGCATGACTCTGGGGCCCCTGGGCTTGTGGAAGAAGGTCTGTGTGGGGCCTCTCCTAGGAACCTTGAATGAATGGGATTCGTCAAAGGTAAAAGGAAAAATTCAGAAATTTTTGAAATTCAGAAACTCCTCTTGGAGGAGGGGCCTTAAGAGGACACAGACCACATGATGTGTATCTCAGTGGGTTTTAACAATTGTTATGTCTGTGGAGTAAGCAGGTGTAGGGGACAGGTATTATTACCCCCATTTAATGGAAGAGTAAGTGAAGGGCAGCCGGACTGCGAGGTCTGCCCGAAGTCGCCAGCTGACGTGCCAGAACCAGGGTTAGGAGGTAGATGTTGGACTCTGTGCTTTGTCAATGATTTCTTATGCAACACAGCAGGACGTCATTAAGAGCAAGTCTCTGGGGCCTGCAGGCTGAATTCCAGGTGACTCTGCGTCCAACCCCCGCGAGATACTATTCTAATCAGACTTTTTTCAACACTCAGAGTAATGCAATGACTGTCATCTAACGGGGTCAATGGCAAGTGTGAGTCCAGTATGTGGAGCTCCGATTGACATGAAGCTGCTCAAGAATGCACTTACTCCAATTATGCATGGATATTCCTAAGCTGGAGCTGGAGCCCAGCCATCCCTGAATACCACCTAGGCTCCTCCCTCCTTTGGTATCGCCCCTGCTCAGCGGAGGAGCTGGGAGGTGGGGGCACTACAGGAGAGCGTGGTGGCCCTCGAGCCCTCTCTGCTTAGCCTTCTGGGTGCGAGGAGTCTGGCCGTGCACATACATAGTGGTACAACGTCTCTGGAATATGCTTGGTCCTAGCTAGGCAATGTCAAGAGTGGGATGATTTGGGGGGCGAGGGGCTTCCTCAAGGGGGAGGGCTGGGGGGCCATCCCGGGGGGAGGGGCGGGCTGCTTTTGGCTGGGCATATCAGTCTCCACGTTTCTTAGTGGTCTGAAGCTTTTCTCCCTCTGTGAACTGGGCTCTGGAAGGTCACCAAAGGGTCAAGTGAAGCCGATTCCCTGCAGGTCACAATCTGCTCCCCTGAAGGGGCCGCCCACCCTCTCCCTGGCACTGCTGGCTTGAACTGGGGTTGAGGTGGGGCCAGGAAGGGGCTGGCGTTCTTCCCTGGAGACTCAGCATGCCAGGCATTAAGCAGTAGGGGATGGAGGGTCTGTGGGTGCGCAGGGAGCCCTGCTTCTGAACTTTGGGTTCCAAGGGCAGATTCCCTGGGTTGATGGTTCTCAGGCTGCAGCAAGAGCTCCTGGGCTGGAAGGTGACCTCAAGGGGCCACACAGTCCAGCCCCGGCTTCCTGGTCGAGGGTCACAACGTCTCCTGGACAGACATGCCCCCAGACATGAAAGGTCTAGAATGAGAAGAAACTAGGAACTGGGCGTAACTGGGTTTGGATTGCTCACATGATGCCAGTGGGCTGAGGAGTAACTGAGGCACAGATGAACTCCCACCTGCACCCTTGCATCACACTCTGCAACCTGAGATGCCTGGTGACCTCTTAGCTGTCATCTGGAGGGGGGAGCTGGGAAGACTTCTGTCCGCTTAAATCGATCTCTTCTTTATCTAGAGGAGACAGAACCCAGCCACCCTGAAAGCAGTGAGTTCAAGACAAGTGTGGCTGGGGACTTCCCTGGTGGTGCAGTGGTTAAGAATCCGCCTGCCAGTGCAGGGGACACGGGTTCGAGCCCTGGTCCGGGAAGATCCCACATGCCGCGGAGCAACTAAGCCCGTGTGCCACAACTACTGAGCCTGTGCTCTAGAGCCCGCGCGCCACAACTACTGAAGCCCACGCGCCTAGAGCCCGTGCTTTGCAACAAGAGAAGCCACGGCAATGAGAAGCCCGCGCACCGCAACCGAGTAGCCCCTGCTCACCGCAACTAGAGAAAGCCCGCGCGCGGCAACGAACACCCGGTGCAGCCAAAAATTAAAAAAAAAAAAAAAGTTTCCATCCCCCAACTCCCTTTGCCTCACCGCTACACTCACTGACTTCTCATAAATCACTGTGATTCATGGCAGGCACCCAGAGCGCAGTATGGGCAAAGAAAGGAGGGGGAGAGGCCCACAGCAGTGTGGAGGGGGCGTCGAGGCAGCGGTGGGAGGGCACACGGTGTGATTCCCGTTCATTCTCCCCCTAGGTGGCCGGCAGGCCATGTGCTCAGTGCCGGCTTTGAAACCTAGGCTGTGTGCCCTCGGCTGGGAAGCCTCAGTTCAGAGATGCCCACTGACTTACTCTTGCAGCTTTTGGAGACTGTTGTGGCCCCTGCAGAAGGAAGGGGAGCAGAGGTGGAGGAGTACATCTCCCACGTCCACCCACTGTCCCTGTGGTAGCGCCCCCAGCTTCCAGCTTCTGGATCGTGGGCCAAATGCTACTGTTCCGCATACCTAGGGCCGGGAGCAGGTCCTGGGAGGAGGTGGGGAATGAGGCCTGCCACCGCAGCTGGATCTTTGAGGGGCTGGCTCTGTTTGTAGAAGAGACAACTGTGGTCACCTAAAACCCCTGGTCCTCTATGTAACAGATTTCCAAGCATGACAGCCTATAACGCAGCACCCACGTCTTCCTAAAGCAGGGCTTTGTTAACCTTCCTGAGCCTCTAATCTCTCACCTACAATATGAATGGGTTCGATGGATAATCTATAGATCATTCAGGTCTATACTATTCTATGATTTTCAATTAACCTTAGGACACCACAGCTCAAGAACCAACAATGGCTCCTTGGTTCTACTTCATGAAGTCCAAATCCTTTTGTTCCATCTTACAGACTTCCAACTCTCCACTTCCACCCTGACCCTGGATTCCAGGTAAGGCAGCATCCTCACTGTCCTGCACTTGGGTCTTGTTTCATTACATTTTCTCATCAAAAACAACCTTCTGGAAAACAGTTGGGCAGTTCCTAAGAAGTTATATGCAGAGTTTTCATATAATCCAGCAATTCTACTTCTAGGTAGACACCCAAAATAATCGAAAGCAGGCGCTAAAACAGGTACTTGTATGTGGTGTGTTCATGGGGGCATCATTCACCATAGCCCAAAGGTGAAACAACCCAAGTGTCCATCCACGATGGAGGAACGCATAAACAAAATATGGTCTCTCCACACAATGGAACATTATCCAGCCATGAAAAGGAAGGAAATTCTGACGTGCTACCACATGAATGAACCTAGAAACCATGATGATAAATGAAATAAGCCAGACACAAAAGGACAACTGTATGATTCCACTTATATGCGGTATATGCACAGAGCACGGTGCGCGCGAGCTCACGGAAAAAGAAGGGAGAGAGGAGGTATAGCGGGGCTGGGGAGTTGTTTGGTGGCTACAGGGCTTCTGTCTGGGAAGATGGGAGGGATCTGGGGTGGATGGTGGGAGTGGTGGTGCAACGCTGTGGTTGCACTTGGTGCCACTGAGTTTTGCACTTAAAAATGGTAAAGCACGTAAATTTTATGTTGCATATATCTTACAACAATTAAAAAAAAAGCCAAATAAAAAAACCAAACCAAACAAGCCAACAATGAAACTGCGCTGCCCTCTCCCCTTAACCTCTCCTGCGAGTCCGTCTCTCCCGGTGAGCCTTTCTCACTCGGCTGGGCTAGCGTCTTGAGCTGGCCTCCGAGCTCAGCGAGCATTTACAGGGAACACCAGTCTCCTTGGGGCGCTGAGGACCTTGGATCCAGAGAAGGACCTTGGGCAATCACTCAAGACTATGTGCATCTCTTTGAAAGAATGACCCTCTGTGTCCCCTCCCTGCCCAGGGGCCACCGCTCTCCCTCTGTGGTGGCTGGGCGCCTCCCTAGGGAGCCAGGGACAGGGCGGTGAGCAGTTACATAACCCGCAGGGAGATTTGTTTCCATCGGCCTGGGCGGTGCCAGCTTTCCAGCGGCAGCCGCAGCAGGTAGAGGCGCCCTGTCTGGGCCGGCCGTGCCCGGGCAGGGCAGCGATGTGGCGATCTGGAGCGGCTTAGCATAGCTCAGATTCCCGGCGGCGGCTGGGGACCGGCCACTCGCTGAGCTGAGGGAAAGGAACTGTTGTCTCCTGCTGGCCTGGCTCTGGGGAGAGGGGAGGAGGAGGTGCTGGGGGTGAGCTGCCAGCCAGCCAGGGGTGACCCTCTGGGGCCCGGGACACCCGAGCTGCCTTCTCCAATAACCCACTTATCTTCAGGGCCTGCCTCGGCATGGCAGCCTCAGACAGGGGAGCGCCCGGCCAAGTCCTATCAGTGGATTTAGCAGGGAAAATGAAGACGGGGTGGGAGGTGAGGGTGTGCAGGGAAGAGGACACGGCCTGGCAAGGCACACGGGTGATGGTGAAATAATTCCTGACCAGGGTAAGTTCCTCGGCCCAGAGATGGGAGAGAGTAGGACACTGCGCGTCCCTCTGCTGTCCCAGCACCTGCCCACCAATGCGCCTTTGTCCCCATGGGCGGAAGCGCCTGGAAGCAGCCGTCTGATGCTTGCTGAATACCTGCCATGGGCAGGCTTGGTGGGGAACACAGAGAGCTCTCGGACGTAGTCTTTGCCCCCCAAGACACCTGGGGACACAGCCTCAGACAAGAAAACCCTGACTGGCAGAGGCCGCTGGCCTGGGCTCCTTCTGGGACTGACATTTTCTTTCCTCTGCTTATTTTCAGATTAAAAAATCAAAATGCTTTCTTTTTTTTTCTTTTCGAGTCACAGGCTGCTTCTGTCTCACGGGGCATTCCAAAGTTCTAGAAGGGGCCTTAGATTTAGGACTTTCGGAAGCCACGGCGCCCCCAGTAAGGCAGAAGAAGCTGATGTGAGGCATTCCAGCTGGGTCCTTGAATAAACCTCTTAACTTGGGCCAGTGCCCCACCGGCACAAACTGGGGGACGACGAGAGGGGAGGGAGGACTGACAGAGGTGACACACGCGTGGGCTGTGCCCTGGCATGTGGAACACAGCAGGTGCTCAGTGTTTGGTGAGGGGAAGACATCAGGATTAGAAGAAAGAAGGTAAAATTCACTCATTCCAAAGCAAGTGTGGGCAACAAGTCTGGCAGGAGGCACAGGCCTCGCCTCTGGTTTGGGTCGGTGGACTAAGGGCGTGGGTACCAGCCGGGCATCGCTGTCCCCGGCGGGGTAGCTCTACCTGCCGCAGACTCTTACGCAGGTCAAGCTCCTGTGACGGGACATGGAGGCAAGCCTGCTGGCGCCCACTGTCGGGGAATGTGTGTGCCAGCTCTGCCCGGCCCTTGCAGGGCACCGACAGCTCACAGGGTGCCACTGGAGCAACATGTTTTAGAAAGAGAGACCTTTTGCGGGCCTCCAGAATCACCTCCCATAATCTGCCCACGGGAGAGTTGCTTGCATTGCCTGCCAGTCCTCCGCTTTCTCCCTCTTGATTCCTAGCAACCCGTGGAGGGGAGCTCGGGGTGGGTACAGCCCAGGGCTTTGCTCAGGCTCTGGAATGCACAGAACAATGTGCTTCTATCCCTGAGTATGCCTGGCTTGGGCCAACAGTAAAATTAGTTTACATGCCTGGAGTGCACATCGGCTCAGTGGTGGGCGTGCAGGGGTGAAGGCAGAGCGCTGGGCCAAGGGAGAGGGTGTGAGGGGAGAGCCAGCCTCAGGAAGAACAGCTGTGTGGTTCATCTGCGTAAAGCTGATGGAGCCGTGGAGGTGTTTCCTCAGACACCTCAGCTCTCTATTGGCCTGGAAAGCCGAGACTCAGACCATTGGAAACCCAGTGGGAGTCTTATAGAAGGACGGACTTTGATATCCCCACTGATAGGTTCATGAGACGGATTCCTGGTTTTCCCAACTTTCTGACCGGTGTATTCTATTTGGGTGGCAAGGGAGCCAAGAGCTTGGGGTGCTGGACTGACCACCCCCATGACTTTGTAGCCTTGCTGAGCCACCGTCCTCATCTGCAAACGTGGGGGATGGATCCTGCCCTGGAACCCACCTCGGGGAGAGAATCTCCACATTCACCGCGTGAAAGTGCTCAGAAGAGCTGAGAAGCCCATCTCACATCAGGGAGCTCTGGTACCTGAGACTGAGGGCTCCATCCCTCCCTGCCTCAGGCACTTGCTGAGCACCTACTGTGTACATGTCATGATGCTAGGAGCTGGGGACTGATGATCACGCAGCCAGGATTCCTGCCCTCAAGGAACTTACAACTCAGAGCTGGTTAGAACACCAAGGATCAATGTTTGTTCCTCTCCTCCCTCCCTCAGTAAAAGATTGGGGTTAGGAACTCCAAATTTTGGGTAAAGAGGAACAACTGTTGATTTTCCTGAACCTTGAGATAACCAGGAAGAACGAGGTTCCTTTTTTAAAAAAATAAATTTATTTTTGGCTGTGTTGGGTCTTCGTTGCTCCACGGGCTTTCTCTATTTGTGGCGAGCGGGGGCTACTCTTCGCTGCGGTGCGTGGGTTTCTCATTGCGGTGGCTTCTCTTGTTGCGGAGCACGGGCTCTAGGTGCACAGGCTTCAGTAGTTGTGGCACGTGGGCTCAGCAGTTGTGGCGCACGGGCTCTAGAGTGCAGACTCAGTAGTTGTGGTGCGAGGGCTTAGTTGCTCCGCGGCATGTGGGATCTTCCCAGACCAGGGCTCTAACCCCTGTCCCCTGCATTGGCAGGCGGATTCTTCACCACTGTGCCACCAGGGAAGACCAAGGTTCCCTTTTATGAGCTGAGTTAGAGAAACAGCCCAGTCCCTTTGCCCAAGCCAGCAAATGTGGAACAAAGACGGGGACAGAGATGGCAGAAACGGGGTAAAAGTGGGGTGATGGGTCACATAAGCCCTGAAGGTGCAGCTTGTATTTTGATTCACTGATGGGGCAGCCAGACCAGGAAATCTTGAGTGCCCCTTGTGGGGCTAAAACCCACAGTTAAAATCACTCCCAGAGACCTCCCAGAGGCCCCATGGAGCCCCTTCACCAAGCAATTGGGTTCCCATGTATCAAAAGCCCCAAACACGATGCTTAATGGGTGACCCAGCTAAAAACTCTGGAGAGTTTATCCATTTTCTCGTTCCAGGTCAGGTTGTCTTCTAGAAGGTGCTGGCAGACAGCAATTTATTCTGAAACCTGGTCACATGCCAGATTCTGAATTGCGTTGTCTTTTCACAACAGCCTTGCTGTGTTTACGACTTGGTGAGGTGAGGGTTTTTTTGTTTTTTCTTTTCATCAAAAAAAGGTATTGCCTCCTTCTGTTAGATGTGTTGTTGACAACGGTTGCTAGGGAGAGCGGGGTTCAGTTACAGACACACTGATGCCTGCTCTAATAATACTTTGCTCTGCATAGCTCAGATGCAGACACCTCTTGGCTAAACAGGGCACACACATTTCAACAGAGGAGGGCTTGAACTTATACTACCCAAGCATATTTCAGCAAAGGAGCATTCCCCGAGCCGGAGTGGAAGGCCCAGGGTGGTGACGGGGCAGTGCTGGGTGGAGGGGGCTCAGGCCTCCAATTCCTGTCATTCCAAAGGTCCCATAAAAAGAGGCACGCTCATTCTTCACCTCGCTGTGAAACCGGAGGCCCCCTCCCCTCATCGTACCACAATTCCTTGGTGAGGATCAAGCCAGAGTTTTGGTGACCTCTGTAACCCAGGGGCCACGGGCAGCCCACATTCTCCTGGAAGTCAGGACCCATCAGCGCTCATAGCCGCGTGAGTGCGGGACCCTGCAATCGTGCAGCTGGGAGCCGGGTGGAAAGAGGTGGGGTGAGGCAGGTCGGGCAGGGAAACAAATCACCTCCTCAGCTTTACTGGTGGCCTAGCCTGGCAACTCGGATTGAGAGCGAGGCCCTCTTCCTGAACCGTGATAGGCGCTTCGACAAATGTCTGAGACCAAGAAAAAGGAAAAGGACCTGGGGAACGGAGCTGAGAGCAGAGAGAAATGGGGCGGGCGGGAGAGGAGAGGCAGCCTCCACCTGGCTGACGCGGTTAGGGCGGAGGCTTCCCGGGAGGAATCTCAGGACAGCGAGGTATGTGAGAAAGGTCCCCTGAGATGGTCCAGCCCAGCTTCTCACTGCACAGAGGGGAAACCGAGGCCGGGCAAGGTGACGGGATTGTCTCGGGGGCTGACGTCTCCTGCTTTGGTGTTCTCCCACCAGCTCAGGCTCTGAATCCTTCACATCACTCAACAAAGAGTCCAGTACCTGGTACACATCTCTTGACTGATCCACAGGCAGGGCTGTTCATAAGTGACAAGGGTGGCACAGTCAGGGCATCTCTGGAGTAACTTTCTAACAGTGGTGTTCAATCTGCGACACCACAGAACCTGCCAGAAAGGTCTTTAAAAAAGGATGCCCAGGCCCATCCCTGGAGAATCTAATTCAGTTGGTCTAGGGGGGAGCCCCTGCACCGGTATGTTTTATTGGGTTGGCCCAAAAGTCCGTTCAGTCTTAAATAAAAATAAGAGACACATTTTTCATTTTCACCAAGAACTTTATTGAACAACAGATTCACTAACCGAACGAACTTTCTGGCCAGCCCAATAAAAGCACCTCCCCATGAGATTCTGACGGACAGCTAGGCCGAGAACCAATGCCCTAAAGAAAACCTGGTGACCGGAACTCAATATTCCCAGGCTGGATCCCCCCTTCTGACATCACATCAGTAAAAGACTGTGCCTCAGTCGGCCTGTCTATGAACTTGACCCACCGCCTACAAACCATCAGCCATCCGACGTCTTAGTGCTCAAAGTGTGGTCCCTGGGCCAGCAGCATGGACATCACCTGGGAGCTTGTTAGAAATGTAGCACCTCAGGTTCTACCCAGACCTCTTGAATCAGAACCTCTATTTAAATAAAATCCCATGTGATTGAAACACACATTCAAGTTTGAGAAGCACTGATCTAATGAAGACCGCACGCTTGGCACATAACAGACATCCGAGAAATATCTGTTTAATAAGTAGAATTTTACCTACAAGAACATTACTAAGAAAATGACCACGTCTAAGGCAAAAAGACTCAGTTTAGATGTAAAAACTGAAGATGATTTTTGAGCTGTGGATTGGTGACTGGGGTCCCCTGGGACCCCAAGGTCTCTGGCATTGTCCGTGCTCATGAGGGTAGTGCTTTTGGACGTCTTGAGATAACAGCGCTGAGTCTGCCTGGGAAGGGTGAAAGGTCGTTTGACTTTCCCCTGGGCCCACTTGCCTCTCCATGGGGGCGGCATCCCAGCTTGGCAGGCAGCGCCACACTGTGCCAAAGAGTGTCCACTACATCAGAGCCTGCCCCTCTCCTGCCGTGCTGCCAGCTCCCACTGCCGAAGCCCAGGCAGTGAAAGCGGTCGGCCAAGGAGGGCAACGTCCAAAGACAGCTGCTGGGAGCCGTGTTCATAGGGCACTTCACACCCTGTCCACTTTGCAGCCAGAATCACTAAGCCGGGTCTCAGAACTGGTACGTGGAGGCAGAGGCGAAACTTGGCCACGTGAGGGGCATCTCAGAGGCCGCCGAACTGAACCAGGGGCTGGCTGGGGATCCAGAGGCAGTGGGCCTTGAGTGCATGCAGCTGAGCGTGAACCTCAGCGGGAGAAAGCAGGGGGAAGGCGCTGGGGGCCAGGCCCAGGACTGCTGGCCAGGGAAGATATACAAATCAGGTTGGCCAGAAGATGAGAGCAGGTGAAAAACGACACCCCTGTGGGTCACAAGGAAAGTGGGGTTTGATGAGCTCTGCCCACTGCTCTCTGTTCTTGAGCCTTGTGGGTCTGGGGTGGTGAGTGGCCATGTATTATGCTGCCTAGAAAGCCTTCTCCAACCCGCCACCTCCTCAGCTGCAGAGGGGGTCCTGACACACACGCGGTGCTGGCTTCCTCCAGGCCTTGTGACCGGGGGTCTGCTAGGAGCTTAGGGGCAGCCTCACGCCAGCACGTTCAGCCCACCTTCCACGGGAGCCAAAGGGCTCTGAACAGTGACCCAGGAGGCCTGAGTGTCCAGCTCCAGCCCTCTCCCTCTTACACTTAAGCTGGGGCTGCAGGAGATGAAGGGGGTGGTAGGGTCTAGGGGACATTTCGATTCCTAAATATCTGACCCACAAAGGCTGCACCCAGGCAAATGGCAGATTGGGAGTGAGGGTTCCCCTCTGCTCCAGAGACAAGTGACGCTAGCAGGACTGGGTCTCTTGGGCTGGCCCCCAAAGCCTGTCACACATGACAGACCTATCACTGAGCCCCGATATGGGGTAAGCAAGTTCCTGAGGATGAGAGGGACCCAGGACTGTTTCATGTCACTAACAGGGCCAGGAGAGACAGAGAAAGGAAGCAGCTCACGTGGGGCCACTCACGCCCTCCCTGAGGCCCCCGACTCATCTTTAGCAGCGCAAAATCATCAGGTCCACTGACCAGTGTGGAGCAGCCAGTCACTTTCCCAGCAGGAGCTGCAGAGGCCAAGCTCCGGGTGACGATGGCTGAATCAGGCCGAGAAGCCCTGTTTCCTGCCTTTCGGTTTGGTGCTCTTTCCCTGCGCCAGTGTTTGCCAAACTGTGTCTCCCAGCACACTGATTCCACAAGAAGTCATTAGCTGGGAATGCAAAGGGGACTTCACTGAGTTGGGTGCAGCCAAACAGGTTCCCTTCCTGCTGGCCTAAGCCAGTCCACTCCGTGGCTGACGGAGAGGCGGGTGTAGGGGCCACGAAGCTCCGTTCGTGGCTGAGCATTTCCCAGGACTGATGCTCTGCTGGACACTGTGGGCAAGGCTGCTCTAACCACGGGTCATTGGAAGAGAAGCCTGACCGGGGCAGGACCCTGGGTGGCCCCTGCTGCCAGCTGCCCTTCCCTCCTGGGTGCGTCTCGTCTCACGCCCTGTGTGTCTGTCCACCACTGGCTCTGGCTGGGTTACGTGGAGCTGGCAACTGTTGTCTAGAAGTCTTGCCCTATCCAGGCCCTTCTCTTGATAAAGCCAAGGCCAAAGGCCAATCTGTCCCTGACTCCCCCGTGCCTGGCTGTACGTGGCAGACAGGCTGCTTCCCACTGTCACCCTCCACACTCTCCCAGGACATTCCGGCGAGCAAGGAACATGCCCGATGTGCAAATCCCTCAGGTAATGAGGGAATTCATCACCGGGGAGCGTGGGCAATCCAGGAATGGGAACCCGATCGGTGCCTGGAGCTGGACAGAAGCAGCCCAGGCTGGCCAGCGAGGCTCGGGTTGCACTGAGCAGTCTCCCTGGGAAGAGGAGAGGACGGCGGGGATGGAGCCCATGGGCAGCCTTCGGAGGGGGCTCCTCCCACCCTGTTCTCAGGGAAGAGAGGGAAGACTGCGAACCAGGGGGCTAAGACCAGGGTGACCGTATGTCCTGGTTAACGCCTGGGGTCTTGGCCTGACTATGACTAGAGCCCCCAGTCTCAAAAGTGTCATGGTTTGGATGACCTATTATATGGTCACCCTCGTTAAGACAGACCTGCAGGTGGTTTCTTCCAGCTCTGTAATCCTACTTTCAGAACTTCTAAGCTATTGCTTTACCCTACCTGGACTGAAACTCATTTCATATCTCAACTAGCCTAAGATACAAAGCATGATTACAGATGATTTTCCACAGCCAAGTCTCCCAGGAATAGTCCCTGGGCCTGGCATGGCCACCATGCTGATGCCACCGGTTTTGGGACCAGTTCACTTGCTATCACCCATGATGAAAGAGCAGGTATACGCCTTCAGCTCTCCACCTATGAGATCAAACAGTGCTGGGCTCAGCCTAAGTACCCATGCCCATGCCCATTACACACCCCAGTAAAATCATCGCTGGACGCCGGCACCCACGAGGAAGGAATAAAGAGGGGCGGGATTCAGTTCTCTGGGGTGGAGGGATTTAGTGGGATAGCACCAAGGAACAAGACGGTCTTTGATCTCCACGCTTCCCCTCGGCCCTAAAAGTGTTTTCAAGAAGCCCAGGCGCATCGGCAGACAGATCAAAGCTTCCCTCCTCAAGGCCCTTATGCCTTTTTCTCAGACCCATCTCAGCACCAACTACAACCAGTGCACCACCTGCAGGGTCTGGAGGGTGGTCCCGGGGAAGAGAAAGAGGAGGAAAAGAGAAGTCCACAGTAAGTGTATGTCTGCTGGGACGTGGAGAGGTCACAGCAGAGCCTATTAAGACAACAGCCAGCCCTCCCATCATGGAAATAGAAAGAGGGAAAGGCTGGTTAAACATGAAGCACCTATAAAATTATATTGGTCCATCGTAACCATGGACCACACGCAAATCCGGTCACTCATCCCTTGCCCCTTGAGTGCCTTTTTATTTTCTGTAATTAATCGGGCAAGGGTGGAACTTGGGAAAAGTCAGAATCTGCAGCCTTCTCTCTAGTAATAACCCACCGGCGGGTGGGGTGGGAGGTGCAGCTGTCGGCGTCCATTACCTGAAGCATGTTGAGAAGCAGGCTCCGGAACTTGGTCCCCTCCACCATGAAGAGCGCCATCTTGTCGCAGAGCTTGGCGGCCGTGAAAGCAAAGCTGCGGTCGGACACGGCCTTTTGGTAGATGGTGCGGACGATCTCCCCCAGCATCTCCTCGGAGTTGGTCGAGTTCTGGGCCTCCTCCATGAAGGTGGTGAGCTTGGCATCCACGTCGCTGC
Organism: Globicephala melas; assembly: GCF_963455315.2. Classification (NCBI taxonomy): domain Eukaryota; kingdom Metazoa; phylum Chordata; class Mammalia; order Artiodactyla; family Delphinidae; genus Globicephala; species Globicephala melas. The sequence continues at coordinate 5,426,487 of NC_083326.1, read as the reverse complement.
TGTTGTTTCTCATGCTGTTCAGGATCTCAATCAACTTGTCCATCTTGTTCTGCTGAGGGTTGGTGGTCTCCACGGCCACTTCATCCTGGGCGTGCGGGAGACAAACCGAGTCGCGCCTGAGTGGAGCCCAGCTTTCTGCGGAGGGGTGGCCAGTGGAGGGAGGGTGCCACCCTCAGAAAGGACCCGCCCCACCTTCTAGAACCTGAGGTCTGATCCCTCCGGGAATGCCAACCTTCACCATGGACCCTGGGGCCCCAGGTTCTCTGCTGACCCTTTTCTTGGCCCCTGTGACACCCTGGTGTCCTTCTTGTGAGCTACAGCTCTTACCCAGGATTCTCATATACACTGGCTTTGCCTCATACACATTAAATATCTCAATCTAGAAATGGTTTAATGGGGCTTATAAAAGATGAAATAAAATAACAGATAAGGAATTGGGCCAAGAGAAAACGAGGGTAGGAACACTAGGTCAGGAAGGAGGCAGCATCCAAAATGCCTGCTCTGCTGGTTAAAGGTGCCCATGGCGTGGCTACCTTGTCCTCCAGACCTCGGCTCCTTCAGCCCGAGGACCATCGTGTTCTCTGGGTGTGGGGGTCCCTGTGACACGGCCTTGGCATTGTGTCCCATGGAGACTGTGCTGGCTTTTTACAACAAGCACTGCACACCGAGGAATCCTTCAACGTGCCACGAAAACAACTCGAGGAGGGAAACTTCAGATAAAACACCCTGCACCCTTGAGTGGTTTCACTACAACTGGGACCAGACCTGCGCTGGGGGAGGAAGCAAATGGCATTTGATGTCTCAGAAGGATAGACTGGCGGCCAGGAAAATGGCTGACTTAACTGCTGGGATGTGAGACCAGGGTTAAAGGGCAGGCTCGGGGACATAAAGGGAAGCCCCATGTTGGCCCTTCCAGCATCAACAGAAGAATCCAGGGCTGGGAGGCTCAGACCCAGGTCCTAGAACCTGCTCTCTATCTCTAGCTGGATGGCTCTGGGAAGTGGTTTCACTCTCTGGGCCTCATTTTCCTCCCTGGTAACATGAGGAGGTTAGGTTAGATGGTCTATAGCTTCCCCTTAGCCCTGCTATTGCTTAAGCACATTCCTCCTGGTCCAGGAGTCCAGGAGGCCTCACCTGAGGGCAGTTCTTGAAGCTGAAATACAGGCACTATCGATCTACCTTACCTGTTCTATCTCCCCCTTCCTTCCCCACCCCAACCCTGTGGGCCCCAAGGCAGGAATAGTGGTCGGTATGTATAGAATAACCCCTCGAGGGTCTTCACACAGCTTATGGCGTTCGATCTGCAGTCTGTCTGCAACGTGGATAGTATTATACCCATTTTACAGATGGGTAAACTGGGCAGGGGGTGTGCCCAGAGAGGTTAGGTGACTTGCCCAAGGCCACCTAACCAGTCAAAGGCAGAGTGAAGACTGAGCTGGTTTGCTGGACTCTAAAACCCATGTTGTTTCCTCTCTGTGGCACTGCGGTTACGTTCAGTAGAGCTGGAGAGAATTAACAATCCTCTCTCCCTGGCTGGACTGCAGCAATCTGTTCCAGAAGCTCTTCAGGCAAAGACCACACACTGGCCATCACTTGGGAAGCTCTCCCAGGCTCTTATCTTTGGGACGTAAGGGAATGAGTGAGGCTTTCCTCCAGGACCTCACAGCCGCCCGTCCCACAGGGAGCAGTGGGTGGGGGCCCGGGGCTGTAAGGATGCCAGCAGCAGCATGTCACCTTCGAGAACTGATCAGGGAAAAGGTCTGACCTGCCTTGTCCTGCCTGAGTGTGGACCTGGCCTCGGAGGTGAAAGGTGGAGGAGAGAAGGCCGTAGAGAGATGCCAGGGAGAAGCCCGGAACTTCGAGCTCTGCAGAAGCCCCAAATGGAGGACTCCGTGGAGGAAAGCTGGGGGCAAGTTGGCCTTTCGTGGGAACAGCTCCTTTCCAAGGTGACCTTACCTGCACCCCTGGCTGAGGACGGGGAGCTAGGGTGCTCAGAGTGGACTTAACGATGCCAGGGACAGAGCTCCAGCCCTTCTCTGGAGGCTTGGGGCATCTCTTCCTGAATTTGTGAACTAGGCTTTAGAGACCAGGGCCAGCAGTAGGGTGAGGAATGTGAGGCTCCTGGGGAGCAAAATTTAAGGAGGCCCTCCTTCTCAGGGCTGTGCCAGTGCAGGATGGGCATCTGCGTGATGCTGAGAGTGAGTGCCTCCTTAAATTTTGTCCCTTAGATCCCTCCCTACTGCTGATTGGTGAAGCGGGGGAGTGGCAAGGCTGAGGCCAGTCTGCTGCACTCTGCCCAACTCACCTTTGCTCTCCCCTGGCAGGGAGCGCAGCCTGGTACTCGCCTTCGGGAGAAGCATTCTTACGTTATAGGCTCTGTGTTTTCCCTAGATGCCCTTTAGCACTAACAGGGCAGTATCTGCCACCAGATAATGCTGGAGGGAAGAACCAGGCCTTCTCTGCCCACCTCCCATCACCTGGAGGCACATGCCTCTTCCTCCCCTCCCTTCTCAGGCTGGGGGCTGGTACCGAGTGTTCACCCGGGACTCTTGGAGGTTGGAATGTGCTGGAGGGGGTTCACATGCAGAGCTGGCCATGGGCCTGCCGTCTGGTGGCCGGGGGTCCCTCAGGCAGCGTTGACCAGGTGTGCTGGGGCCACATGAGCCTCCCTCCACGAGGCTCCCCAGGTCCGCAACCCCGAGCCCACCTACCAAGATGCCTACCTCGCGCTGTCCTCCCTGATGCAAGAGAACAAGGAAAATTCAATTACCGGTACCTTTTCTTTCAGCCTTCGCCGCAGCCTGTCTTTGGAAGACTGGAGCAGGGTAACTTTGGGCCGCTCCCCACTGCGCTCGGGAATAATACTGTCTTTACGCTTTGTCTCAGCCTCTGGACCGCCTGGCTGCAGCAGGGGCAGCCTCTCGGAAGCCACCGGGGCCAGGGCATCAGGGCTGCAGGGAGGCTCGAGGCCGCTGTGCCCGGCATCCCCCAGGGCGTCCTCGAGTTTGGGGCTCTCCATGGTCACGGTCTCTTTGGCACTGCGGTGGGCGCCTGCCTCCCCCTTGTCGCCTGGTGGATGCTTCATGTTGCTGTGATGCCAGCGCCGGTTCTGGCTGTAGCCGTGATGGGTGGACCTCCCTGAGGCGTGGGGCACTGAGCCCCCCTGGTAGGATTTCTGGTGGTCCCTGTTGTGTTTGGCACTGCCCGGTGGGTGGTCACCGTGCTGTTGAGGCTTGTTCCCTCCTGGGGGTCTCTGCTGCCGCCTGCAAACCAAAGGGGAAAGACAAAGAGAGTCACTGGGGCCGCTGGCCAGGGTCCCTGTGTCCAAACATTAGAAGGAATTCATTTATTCATTTTTTCAATACCCTTAACTGAAGGCCTCCTGTGCACCAGGCTTTGTGATGGGGCTTGGGGATACTAGCAGAGAATATGACACACAGGTCCCTGTGATTATATAGGATTTAAGTCAACCCTTGACTTAAAATAAATATTTTATTCCCTTATTAGAATATGCGTTAGTACACGTGTAGGGAAGAAAATTAAAATGACAGAGTATACAGTGAATCCTCCTGACTGTCCCCAGACACCCAGTATGTTTTCTTGAAGCAGCCATTATCATTTTGTGAACATATTCTATGCATGTTTCAGGAAAGATATATACACAGACCTGCATCTGATAACAACTATCCTGTTAATGACTTTTTAACCATCATGACTCATGAAGAGTTATACCATTTGTTACACAGCCTTTCTTTGGGTACACTGACATTTCTGCCCCCAAACCCACTAACAAAATATGCTATAAGAAATTGTTACAGGCAGAATCGTGTTTCTCTCAAATTCATATGTTGAAGCCTCAACCCCTAGGACCTCAGCATGTGACTGCATTTGGAGATAGGACTTTTGAAGAGATGATTAAGTTAAAATGAGGCTGTTAGGGTGGGATACCAGTCAAATCAATCTAATTTGACTGGTATCCTTATTATTATTTTCGGCCGTGCTGCATGCCTTGCGGGAACCAGGGATGGAACCGGGGCCCTGGCAGTGAAAGCACTGAGTCCTGACCACTGGACTGGCAGGGAATTCCCATGACTGGTATCCTTATAATAAGAGGAAATTTGAATGCACAGAGACACCAGGAATGCGGGTACAGAGAAGAAATCCCATGTGAGGACACAGCCAGAAGGTGGTCATCTACAAGCCAAGGAGAGAGGCCTCAGAAGAAACCAAACCCAATACCTTGACCTTGGACTTCCAGCCTCCAGAACTGTGAGAAAGTAAATTTCTGTTGTTTATACCCACCCGGTCTGTGGTATTTTGTTATGGCAGCCCGAGCTGAGCAATACAGAAGTGATATTTAACATGGTAGTTTTAGGCAGACAGGCTCATCGAGTTTTTTTTGACCATTTCAAAGCAGAGATTATCATATGGAACAAATTTGAGGTGTACATCACGGGACAAACCCCAAACGTGCTGATTTGAAGACTAAGGCAGAGCAAGGGGGTGGGGGTATTCTGAGGACCCTTCAGTCCAGCAGCTCAAGGGCTGCTTCCATCACTGAAGCACTCCTGTGTTCCACCTCTGTTTCACCCTCATGGTGTTTTCCATGCCATAACCTTATTTGAAGTGCATTTGGAGAACAGGATAACCATGAGCCTCTAAGTTGTCAAGCCAGTGAAGAAGTGGAGAGAAGACGTTACATTCTAGGGAATGAGGCCCCTGTCCCAGTCTGTGATCCATCTCTTTGGCAGGTACAACAGAACTTCGCTGCACTGCATTTCATGAACAAATTACATTTATTTGCTCTAAAATTATTATTACTTATCTAAACTCGATTTCACTGTTCACTTGATAAATTTTTTTTTATTAATTTTTATTGGAGTATGGTTGCCTTACAATGTTGTGTTAGCCTCCACCACACAACAAAAGGAATCAGCCATACACATACAGATATCCCTTCCCTTTTGGACTTCCCTCCCATTTAGGTTACCACAGTGCACTACGTGAGTTCCCTGTGCTATACAGCATGTTCCCATCAGTTGTGCATTTTATACATAGTATCAATAATGTATATGTGTCAATCCTATCTCCCAGTTCCTCCCACCCCACCCCTTTCCCCCTTGGTAGCCATACATTTGTCCTCTAAGTCTGTGTCTCTATTTCTGCTTTGCAACTAAGATCATCTATACCATTTTTCTAGATTCCACATATACACGTTATTATACGATATTTGCTTTTCTCTTTCTGACTTACTTCACTCTGTATGACACTCTCTAAGTCCATCCACATCTCTACAAATGACCCAATTTCATTCCTTTTTATGGCTGAGTAATATTCCATTGTACATATGTACCACATCTTCTTTATCCATTCCTCAGTCGATGGACATTTAGGTTGCTTCCATGTCCTGGCTATCGTAAATAGTGTTGCTACGAACATTGGGGTGCATGTGTTTTTTTGAATTATGGTTTTCTCTGGGTATAGGTCCAGTAGTGGGACCATATGGTAGCTCTATTTTTAGTTTTTTAAGGAACCTCCATACTGTTCTCCATAGTGGCTGTATCAATTTACATTCCCACCAACAGTGTATGAGGGTTCCCTTTTCTCCACAACCTCTCCAGCATTTACTGTTTGTAGGTTTTTTGATGACAGCCATTCTGACCAGTGTGAGGTGATACCTCATTGTAGTTTTGATTTGCATTTCTCTAATAATTAGTGATGTTGAGCATCTTTTCATGTGTTTGTTGGCCATCTGTATGTCTTCTTTGGAGAAATGTCTTTTTAGGTCTTCTGCCCATTTTTTGATTGGGTTGTTTGCTTTTTTGATATTGAGCTGTATGAGCTGCTTGTATACTTTGGAGATTAATCCTTTGTCATTTGCTTCATTTGCAAATATTTTCTCCCATTCTGAGGGTTGTCTTTTCATCTTCTTTAAGGTCTCCTTTGCTGTGCAAAAGCTTTTAAGTTTCATTAGGTCCCATTTGTTTATTTTTGTTTTAATTTTCATTACTCTAGGAGGTGGCTCAAAAAAGATGTTGCTGTGGTTTATGTCAACGAGTGTTCTGCCTATGTTTTCCTCTAAGAGTTTTATAGTGTCTGGTCTTACATTTAGGTCTTTAATCCATTTTGAGTTTATTTTTGTGTATGGTGTTAGGGAGTGTTCTAATTTCATTCTTTTACATGGAGTGTCCAATTTTCCCAGCACTACTTATTGAAGAGGCTGTCTTTTCTCCATTGTATATTCTTACCTCCTTTGTCATAGACTAGGTGACCATATGTGCGTGGGTTTATCTCTGGGCTTTCTATCCTGTTCCATTGAGCTATATTTCTGTTTTTTGTGCCAGTACCATACTGTCTTGATTACTGTAGCTTTGTAGTATAGTCTGAAGTCAGGGAGCCTGATTTCTCCAGCTCTGTTTTTCTTTCTCAAGATTGCTTTGGCTATCCGGGGTCTTTTGTGTTTCCATACAAATTGTAAAATTTTTTGTTCTAGTTCTGTGAAAAATGCCATTGGTAATTTGATAGGGATTGCATTGAATCTGTAGATTGCTTTGGGTAGTATAGTCATTTTCACAATATTGATTCTTCCAATCCAAGAACATGGTATATCGCTCCATCTATTTATGTCATCTTTGATTTCTTTCATCAGTGTTTTAAAGTTTTCTGAGTACAGGTTTTTGCCTCCTTAGGTAGGTTTATTCCTAGGTATTTTATTCTTTTTGTTGCAATGGTGAATGGGATTATTTCCTTAATTTCTCTTTCTGCCCTTTAGTTGTTAGTATATAAGAATGAAAGAGATTTCTGAGTATTAATTTTGTATCCTGCAACTTTACCAAATTCATTGATTAGCTCTAGTAGTTTTCTGGTGGCATCTTTAGGATTTTCCCTGTATAGTATCATGTCATTTGCAAACAGTGACAGTTTTACTTCTTCTTTTCCAATTTATATTCCTTTTATTTCATTTTCTTCTCTGATTGTCGTGGCTAGGACTTCCAAAACTATGTTGAATAGTAGTGGTGAGAGTGGACACCCTTATCTTGTTCCTGATCTTAGAGGAAATGCTTTCAGTTTTTCACCATTGAGAATAATGTTTGCTGTGGGTTTGTCATATATGGCCTTTATTATGTTGAGGTAGGTTCCCTCTATGCCCACTTTCTGGAGAGTTTTTATCATAAATGGTGTTGAATTTTGTCAGAAGCTTTTTCTGCATCTATTGAGATGATCAAATGGTTTTTATTCTTTAATTTATTAATATGGTGTAACACATTAATTTGCATATATTGAAGAATCCTTGCATCCCTGGAATAAATCCCACTTGATCATGTTATATGATCCTTTTAATGTGTTGTTGGATCCTGTTTGCTAGTATTTTGTTGAGGATTTTTACATCTATGTTCATCAGTGATTCTGGCCTGTAATTTTCTTTTTTTGTGATATCTTTGTCTGGTTTTGCTATCAGGGTGATGGTAGGCTTGTAGAATGAGTTTGTGAGTGTTCCACCCTCTGCAATTTTTTGGAAGAGTTTGAGAAGGATTGGTGTTAGCTCTTCTCTAAATGTTTGATAGAATTCACCTGTGAAGGCATCTTGTTCTGGACTTTTGTTTGTTGGAAGATTTTAAATCACAATTTCAATTTCAGTGCTTGCGATTGGTCTATTCATATTTTCTATTTCTTCTTGGTTCAGTCTTGGAAGGTTGTGCTTTTCTAAGAATTTGTCCATTTCATCCAGGTTGTCCATTTTATTGGCATATAGTTGCTTGTAGTACTCTCTTATGATCCTTTGTATTTCTATGCTGTCAGTCGTAACTTCTCCTGTTTCATTTCTAATTTTACTGATTTGATCCTTTCCCTTTTTTTCTTGATGAGTCTGGCTAAAGGTTTATCAGTTTTGTTTATCTTCTCAAAGAACCAGCTTTTAGTGTTATTGATCTTTGCCATTGCTTTCTTCATTTCTACTTCATTTATTTCTGCTCTGATCTTAATGATTTCTTTCTTTCTACTAACTTTGAGCTTTGTTTGTTCTTCTTTCTCTAGTTGCTTTAGGTGTAAGGATAGGTTGTTTATTTGAGATTTATCTTGTTTCTTGAGGTAGGATTGTATTACTATAAACTTCCCTCTTAGAACTGCTTTTGCTGCATCCCATAGGTTTTGGGTCATCATGTTTTCGTTGTCATTTGTTTCTAGGTATTTTTTGATTTCCTCTTTAATTTCTTCAGTGATCTCTTGGTTGTTTAGTAGCGTATTGTTTAGCCTCCATGTGTTTGTATTTTTTACAGTTTTTTTCCCTGTAATTGATTTCCAATATCATAGTGTTGTGGTCAGAAAAGATGCCTGATATGATTTCAACTTTCTTAAATTGATTTGTGACCCAAGATGTGATCTGTCCCGGTGAATGTTCTGTGAGCACTTGAGAAGAAAGTGTATTCTGCTACTTTCGGGTGGAATGACCTATAAATATCAATTAAATCTATTTGGTCTATTGTGTCATTTAAAGCTTGTGTTTCCTTATTTATTTTCTGTTTGGATGATCTGTCCATTAGTGTAAGTGGGGTGTTAAAGTCCCCCACTAATATTGTGTTACTGTTGATTTCCCCTTTTATGGCTGTTAGCATTTGCCTTATGTATTGAGGTGCTCCTATGTTGGGTGCATAGATATTTACAATTGCTATATCTTCTTCTTGGATTGATCCTTTGATCATTATGTAGTGTCCTTCCTTGTCTCTTGTAACATTCTTTATTTTAAAGTCTATCTTGTCTGATATGAGTATTGCTACTCCAGCTTTCTTCTGATTCTCATTTGCATGGAATATCTTTTTCCATCCCCTCACTTTCAGTCTGTATGTGTTCCTAGGTCTGAAGTGGGTCTCTTGTAGACAGCATATGTACAGGTCTTGTTTTTGTATCCATTCAGCTAGTCTGTGTCTTTTTGTTGGAGCATTTAATCCATTTACATTTAAGGTAATTATAGATATGTATGTTCCTATTACCATTTTCTTAATTGTTTTGGGTTTGTTTTTGTAGGTCTTTTTCTTTTCTTGTGTTTTCCACCTAGAGAAGTTCCTTTAGCATTTGTTGTAATGGTGGTTTGGTGGTGCTGAAGTCTCTTAGCTTTTGCTTGTCCGTAAAGCTTTTGATTTCTCTCTTGAGTCTGAATGAGATCCTTGCCGGATAGAGTAATCTTGGTTGTAGGTTCTTCCCTTTCATCACTTTAAATCTGCCCTGCCATTCTTTTCTGGCCTGTAAAGTTTCTCTGAAAAATCAGCTGATAACCTTATGGGGATTCCCTTGTAAGTTATTTGTTGCTTTTCCCTTGCTGCTTTTAATACTTTTTCTTTGTATTTAATTTTTGTAAGGTTGATTAATATGTGTGTTGGCATGTTTCTCCTTCAGTTTATCCTGTATGGAACTCTCTGTGCTTCCAGAGAACTCTCTAGAACTTCTCTCTGGGAAGTTTTGACTATAATATCTTCAAATATTTTCTCAGGCCCTTTCCCTTTCTCTTCTTCTTCTGGGACCCCTATAATTCGAATGTTGGTGCGTTTGAGAGGTCTCTGAGACTGTCCTCAATTCTTTTCATTCTTTTTTCTTTCTTTCTTTTTTTTTTTGCAGTACGTGGGCCTCTCACTGTTGTGGCCTCTCCCGTTGCGGAGCACAGGCTCTGGACGCGCAGGCCCAGCGGCCACGGCTCACGGGCCTAGCTGCTCTGCAGCATGTGGGATCTTCCTGGACTGGGGCATGAACCCGTGCCCCCTGCATCGGCAGGCGGACTCTCAACCACTGCACCACCAGGGAAGCCCCAGTTTTGGTTTTAACCCCACCTCTGCCTGTGTGCCACCCTCAGGCATCTGATCCTTGCCCAGGTGAGTGGGAGCAAAAGCAGCAGCTGCTTGGAGCCCACTTGGGTACTCCCAGTACCTGCAGTGGTAGGAGCTGGTGTATGGGAGCATTGTTGCCCCTGCCCCCTGTGCGTCTCTCAACAATGATGCCTTGCTTTCCAGGCAGACCCCGCTTCATCTAGGGGCATTCCTGGCCATGCGTCCTCTCAGTCCTGTCCCTTCTATTGTATCTGCATGGCCAACTGCGTTTCTCTCCCCAGGTCTGTTCTTCCAACCCCACGCTTCAGCCCTCTGACCCTGCCAAGAGTCCCCTCGGTGGACTCTTGTCCCAGGCAGGGGTGCCCAGAGCTGATTCCCAAGGAGGTTTTGGGGTGGGCGGTGCAGGCAAAGATGACCCTGGCACGAGGGGCGGGCGGGCCTGCTCTGGTGGGAGCCCCTCCCAATGCCCACAGAGGCAGAAGAAGCGGATGGGGAAGGGGTTTATAATGGCAGCTCCGCCCCTTGCATGCCATGCTACTATGACGCCTTGCTATGGTGTCTCAGGCTTTTTCCACAGACTTTCCCAGTTGTGGTGCCCCTTGCTCCTGTCCCTTCAGGCTGTTTTCTCACAGCCAAGAGCTCTCCTCTCCCTGGCTCTGCACTCCAAACCCCTCTTTCTAGCACCCAGCTCCCCTTCACAACAGGTGACTCACGATTCAGGCTGGAATGCACGGAGCTGCCGTCTAGATCATGCGTGCGGTTCTTACTTTGTCTTGCCTTCCATAGACCATCTGCAGTGCTCTCCTTTGATCCCCCAAAGTTCCTTTTCTGTCTCAGCTCATTTCCCCTCCATGAGGGAGTCTTTCTTAATGTGGGGACCTCTCCCCACATTCAGCTTCTTGCCAGGGTTGCTGGTCTCTTTTTTGATTCTTTTCTTTTTTTTCTTTCATTTTTGTAGGTGTCCAAAGTCTACCACTACTGTTCAGCAGGAGCTCTATGGGAATTATTCCATTTGTAAATGTGTTTTTGACGCACTTGTGAGGAGCGACAAATTCCGCATCCTTCTGTTCTGCCATCTGGACCGAGGGGCAATAATTCTGTATCTGTGAAAATTTGGGGGTGTCTTGGGTTGGGGTTATATGGATCATTTTCCCATTAAAATTAATGAAAAATTGTTCATTGAAAAGCTTTCCTTTCTACCGATATCAAATGTTGGTGAGGATGTGGAGAACAGGGAACCCTCGTGCACTGTTGGTGGGAATGTAAATTGGAGCAGCCTCTGTGGAAAACGGTATGGAGGTTTCTCAAAAAAACAAAAAAATAGAACTACCACGTGACCCAGCAATTTCACTCCTGAGTAAATACCCGAAAAACCCAAAGACACTAATTTGAAAAGATACATGCACCTCAGTGTTCATATCAGCATTATTTACAATTTCCAAGATATGGAAGCAACCTAAGTGTCCATCAACAGATGAATGGATAAAGAAGATGTGGTACACACACACACACACACACACAGAGACACAGACACACACAATGGACTACTACTCAGCCATAAAAAAGAATGAAATCTTGCCATTTGCAACAACATAGATGGACTTGGAGGGCATTATGCTAAGTGAAATAAGTCAGAGAAAGATAAATACTGTATGATATTGCTTGTATGTGGAATCTAAAAAGTACAACAAACTAGTGAATAAAAAGAAGCAGACTCACAGATACAGAAAACAAACTAGCGGTTACCAGTGGGGAGGGCAGAGGGGCAATATAGGGGTGGGGGAGTGGGAGGCACAAACTACTGGGCGTAAGATAGGCTCAAGGATGTGCTGTACAACACTGGGAATATATCTGATATTTTGTAATAACTGTAAATGGAAAGTAACCTTTAAACATTGTATAAAAATAAAAAATTAAAAGAAAAGCTTTCCCTAAGTGGCAGGGTTTTCAGGGGGAATTAAAGTTGTTAAGTGAGAGACAGGTGTATAAGCTTCTTTTTCTTTCCACACAAACAGTAACTTACAACCCACTGTATATTAGAAGTAGAAATTAGTATGTTTCTGGAGGGAAATTTGACAATTGGTTACAAAAGCCTCTAAAACATGTAAACCACTGGACCTTGCAATGTGTCCACGTGTGACAACTTATCCAAAGGAAATAATCAAAGCACAGGGATGTAGGAATAAGGATATTCATCTCAGCAGTGTTTAGAACAGCAGTGAAAAACGGACTGTGGAGAAATTAAGAACATGGTGAAAAATTCACTCTGTAGCATGTGTTGTAATACATGCAGCATGGTGCTGTTTTTTAAGGCAAGTATGCATATGCATAGAAAAACTGGAAGGATACACACCAAAATGCTAACAGTCATTATCTCTAGGGGATGGGATGAGGATTTTTCTCTTCTTTTTTGTGTTTTCTAAATGAACATAAATTTATTTTTCTAAACTTTCTATTGTGGGATAATTATAGATTCAAATGCAGTTGTAAGAAAGAATACAGAGAGATCTTTTGTATCCTTTACCCAGTTTCCTTCCATGGTAACATCTTGCAAAACTATAGTTCAAGATCACAACCAAGATTTTGACACTGATACAATCAAGACAGAACATTTCCATCACCACCAGGATCTTCCATGTTGCCCTTTGATAGCCACATTTACTTTCCTCCCACCACCTCCTCCTTAGCCTCTGGCAATAACTAATCCAGTCTCCATTTCTACAATTTTGTCATCTCAAGAATGTTATATACATACAGTATTTAGCCCAGTGGGACTGGCTTTTCTCACTCAGCATAATTCCCTGGAAATCCATCCAGGTGGCTGCATGTATCCATAGTTGTTCCTTTTTCACTGCTGAGTAGTATTCCACAGTGTGGATGTATCAGTGAGGTTACTCATTTACCCACTGAAGGACATGTGGGTTGTTTCCAGTTGCTGGCTATTGTGCAGACAGTTGCTGGAAACATTTGTTTACGGGTTTTTGTGTGGACATAGTTTTCATTTCTCTGGAATAAATGCCTGCAAGCACCATTGCTGGGTCACAGGGTAGTTGCGTATTTAATTTTTAATGAAACTGTCAAACTGTTTTCCAGAGAGGCTGTACCATTTTACATTCCCAGCAGCAATGTATGAGAAGTTTTCAATCATTATTTCTTTGGGTCATTTTTCAGTCACACCTTTTTTTTCCTCTACCTCCCGGATGACATGTCTGTTAGATTTTCAGTTATGGTCCCTCAGGTCTGTGAAGCTCAGTTCATTCTTTTCAGTCTGTTTTCTCGCTGTTGCTCAGACTAGATCATTTATATTGTTCTATCTTCCAGGACACTGGTCTTCCCTTTGTCTCCTCCATTCTACTGTTGAGTCCATCCATTGAGTTTTTTATATAACTCAAGTTTTCATTTGATTCTTTGTTATATGCTGAGACGTATTTTTTCATTTGTGTCAAGTGTGTTCCAAATTGCTCTTTGAAGCGTTTTTATGCTGATTACTTTAAAATCTTTGTCAGATAATTCTAATATCTCTTGTTATTTTGGTATTGACATGTTTTGTCTTTTTTCATTCAATTGAGATCTTTCAAGGTTTTGGTGTGACAGAATATTTTCAGTTGAAAGCTGGACATCTTGGTTATTATGTTACGAGACTCTGGACTTAACCAAACCTTCTGTTTGGCTGGCTTCCTCTTACCTTGGCCCGATAGTAGAAAGGGCTGTGCTGCCTCAATACTGCGGGGTCGGGGGAGAAGTCAGGTTCCCCACTGGGTCTTCTCTGACAGAGCAAAGGGGGTCCTCTTTAATGCTGGGCACAGTGGGGGGTTCTGGTTCCACACACAGACACCTCCTTGGCTAGGAGGGGCAGGGTGTCGCTCCCCACATGGCCTCCACTGACACAGAGGGAGGGGTGCTCAGTAACCTCCAGGGTTGAGTCTCAACTCCCCACCCAGCTTCACTGACACCAGCCTGGCAAGGTTTGGGTGCCTCGTCACAGCCTGGCAAAGGTGGAATCTCAGCCCCTCGTTTGGCCCTTACTGGCACGCGTGGGGTGGAGCCAGTTGTCTCTAGGGCGTTTGCCTGAAGTAGAGCAGTTATTGTCTAAGAGTTTTCTGTCTTGAGAGTCCGCCCCTTGCCTGGTTCTTCGGCTGCAGAGGGAAGGCTTTTGTTGTGGCCATTTTGGTCTGCCTGAGCCTGTGGGTGTTTCTGGGTTGCCGGCTTCTTTCACTCCAAGTCTGGGATTTATGAGGCTGAGAAGAAAACTCAAGCACATCACTGCTGTGTCATCCCTCAGGTGCCAAGCTCCCCACCCAGTCTGACTTCTTCTCGCTGCCTTTCAGAGTTCTCTTATGTTTGTTTGTATACTTAGATGTCCAGGGTTTCTAGTTGTCTTTATTTTAATAATTTAAGAGGCAACACAGCAGAGTCAAAAGAGGCAGCCCCTCCACCCAATCCCACCACTGCCACCACCGCCACTGGCACTCAGTTTCATTCCCTAATGGTCTCATTCTAAAAACAGGGATCATCACGGGCCTAACACTAATTTCTGGAAGAAGGTCCGTTTGCTTTCAGGGCAGGGCAGGGCACCCGGGGAACGGGGACGAGCTGGGCCCCATCAGCAAAATGACTCACTGAGCTGGATTCCTCCTAGGATCACCAACTGGCCTTCAGAGGTGCCAGATGCCCGAGACACAGGTCAGCTCAGGAGCCTGGATCCCTCATTCTGAGAAGCACTGGGAGAGCGTGGAAGAAATTTCACGGCCCACCAACTCCCTGTGGCACCACGAGCCGTGACGTTTTGTAAATTCTCCCTACTTTTATTTTTTAATTACTTTAAATTAACTGGCCCTTTTTCCTTCCACTCTCTTTGTTCTTTGAGTGTAATTTTTAAGCCCGGAGAAGAACCTTGGAAACTCCCTGGCAGATAACGCCTGCTTCTCACAACTTCTGTCACCCTTGTTTAGAATTTTTGTGGTGCGGGCAGCTATGGCCCAAGGAATGCCCCCAAAGAATGGCTGGCCAAGCCCTTCCCAGCATCTGTCTTGAGACTGGCTTCCCACTTGCCATATCAGGGATTCCCCTCTCTTTGCCCAGCATCTCCCCCAGCTTTCCGCCCCCTCCCGCACCCCCCTTCCCCCACCAAAATCCATTTCTCTTCACGTGGAGGAGGAAAAAGGTAATTTCTACATGGCTGGTCAAGGTCTCAGAAAGAAATCAGCTAGGCCTTGGAGAGCTTCTTCTATTCTTTCCTGGAAATTCTCAGGGGCCTGGAACTCCATGTCCTCCTAGTTCAAAAGGCCTTGGAGCCGGCCGGCCCTGTCAACACAGCAATGACCAAGAATGCCCGAGGTTGCTGAGCATTAGGGGTGCTTTCAGACTCACTCTGCCTGGGTGGCAGTTCCTTTGCACACGTAGAGTGATGTCCACGGCGGGGCGAGGAGACGCTTGGGAGTCTACCCTCAAGGGCGCCCTTTTAACTGGGCAGACAAGACTCATGATTCAAAAGAAGGAGGGCTGATATGGGGCTGGACAGCAAATGAGATTGGCTGCGTGGCCCCTAGGAGGGCAGGGAAGAGCCAGATGCCCTTGGAGGAGGGGCATGGGGCATGGAGCCCCCTTTCTTCCTTCCTGCTTAATTTTCAGGGCCAGTGATCATTGGGACTGGTCTCTCTGTGCAAGCCAGTCAAGAATCTTTATTCCCATTTTACAGATAAGCCAACTGAGGCTCAGTGAGGAGAAGTCCCACACCAGAGGGCCTTGCAGAGGCTCCATGGAGTGTACCCAGCCTGTGAGCCAGTCACGGCTTCCAAGCATCCACCTCCTGTCTTCCACTTGCCCTCAGATCCAGCCCCCTCAGGAGAGAAGGGCTGAGTTACCGCTGAGACCTGCTGTGGTGATGACCACATGGGGCCCATGTCCTTGGCCTGGAAAAGGGCTGAGAGGGCCTTAACTCCTGGAACAGACTTGGGGCTGGGTCTTGGGCTCCAACAATGGAGACCCAGGCTCCCCTGCTGTGGCCATTCACAATATTTGTCAGCGGCTGCTGGCTGAGCTGGCCAAAACCAGCTCCTCTCTTCTGTGTTTGCTGGCCCTGGGTTTCGTCGATACCTTCCTTCAGGGGCCAGCTGGCTGCTCCCCACGAAACCTGTGGGTTTAGGTTTGGCTGATCTGGGGACGAGGCACTGTTGCTCCCAGTGGTGGGTAAGGAAGCCACATTTGGTCTCAGATCCCCAGATATGTGGGTCCAGGTTTCGGAGACATACTAAACATGCAGCCCTGCGAGCCAAAAGGGGCAAAATCCACCTCCCTGTCTGCTTATTATGTTCTAATCTCTCGGGGGAAGTTTCCTCTGGTGGGGGCAGGGCGGGGGGAGGAATGGCTTAGGAGATAAGATTAATATTCCATTTGTGCTACTGGCAACACCTGCTGTTAGGAAAATAATGCTTATTTTTTTTTTGAGGATGGAAATTGTCAGTATGCTTTTTCCATCACTCATTTAGTTTATTCTTTCTTCTTTGGGTTCTGAAATCAGACGTCTTGTTCCACTCTAAGACTGCTCTCTTTTATTAAGAAAAAAAAAAAAAAAGTTCTCCGAAGACCACAGCTGCATTTTGGGAGGTGGGTGTAGGGAGAATAACTTCAGATTTTGTTTTTAAAAATGATTTTAACAGCAGTCCAAATGCAGACAAACGTCTCTCTGTTCATTTTTTATTTCATAATCACTCCCAACTAGATATTCTGAGGGCCACCAACTTATTATGGTTCTCTCAATGTCGGACACTTCACCACATAATTTGTAGGTCTGCTTAAAAATTTCTGAAAGCAAAATTCCTAGGGCGAGTGGTTTGAGAACTATGCATGGGCTCATATTTCTTGCTTTCAGAAAGTGATGACTGCTTATTACTAGCTTAGGCGCCTCCACTCCTGCCCACCTACACATGCCCCGCACAGGTCCCACCTCCCCTGCCACCGCCGCTGCCGTGACAAAGCATGAACTGAAATGTAGGGGCTCAGGCACACGGCTCCGGGGCTGTTTAGCTTAGCTCGGCATGTGGGGCACGGAAACAAGGGTCACCCGCCACACAAGGCTGCTCCAGTTTGCAGAATGGGAAGCTTAGCAAGGAAAAGCATAGCGGAGACTTATCTCCCTCTTCAGGGAGCCAACCAAGGGAAACATGACATTGGCTTTTACCAAAGAGACAAGGATCAGAGTGGCCTGTGTTAACTGAGCACCTACGATACACTCGGGGCTGAATTAGGTGCTGGAAACCCACTGAGTCTGTTCTGTAGGACACTCCTCGTCTGGTCTGTCTGTGCGACTACAGCCAGCTCAGAGCCTGGCTTGGGGGGATTTCACCCCTCTGTGTCTCTTTCCCTAGCTGTGTCGGCCCCCAGCTCCGGGGTGGCTGTGAAGATACACGAGAGACAGCATGAGAAAGCTTGGTCTTACATATGAGAAAGCCAAGGTTCAGGGAGGTTGCTTCGTTCCCCTCAGGTTGCCCAGTTAAGTGGCAAAGCCTGTACTGGAACTTGGATCTGTGTTTCTGCTCTAAGGTACTGCCTGAAACACTTACATGATTGGATTTAACAATGACTTTTCTGAGGTCTTAGGAGGTCGTAGGTCTGGAGAACTGGGGCATTACTAGCCACTTAGATAAATGCCCCGCCTGTAATTGCCCTTATCCACATCATGGCAGGAACACCAGCACCGTCCCCGCCGGCTTTGAGCGCCAGGCGCACTCCTGCACCAGGTTCCCCTGACAACGTGCGAGGAGCAGCACGTGCTCAGGAGCGCTCCTGCTGCCTTGGACGGCCAGCCAAGCTTCAGAGGCTCCCACCCAGCAGACTGCGACTCTCCTTTCGCTCAGAGTTGGGTAGGAAATGATTCAGGACCGAGACCTCTGCCAGCCGAGGCAAGAGTTCACGTTAAGAAGTTCAGTCTTCCACTGAGTGGACATAAAGCCTTAGAGACCAGATGTTTACCTGGCGAAAGGGATGCTCTGGGATGGAAATGAGAGGGTCTGACTCTTCACCCTGAGGCAGAGAAAAGATTTTTCACACCAACTACAGAATGAATGAACAAAGGAATGAGGGAGGAGGGGAAAGGCTAGTTCATTGACTGCTTCATTAATTAAACATGTTTAATTAATGAACCTCTGTCTGGAGGTTCAGCAGAGGTATCGATGGGCTTGCCCAAGGCCACATGGCTCCTGGAACACTCTGAGGGAAGCTGGGAGTTGGGGGAGGGGGTGATAAAGCTGTTCAGCTCTCCCTAAGGAGTCTCTCAATACCTCTCCTAATCCCACCCGGGCTTTGAGGCCCAGACCCGCCCAGCAGCCTTCCCCAGCTCCCAGGGTGCCCCCTCTATCTCTAGACCCCTCACGAAATTAGTCTGGCTTCCCTAGTCTCTGCCACCTACGGCCTTGGGCACTCCTCTTGTGAACACTTCACAGCATCTACTTCCCTCAGATGTGTGAGAACCTTCTCTAAGTCTCCCTCGGAGTCTGCGGTGGGGCCGGGCATTCATTCATGCCTGAAGTGAGCCCCTCAATGAGCCAGATCTTGGGGACACAGCGATGACTCCAACACAGGGCTGTGTCCTTATAGAGCTCAGGGTCCATTTGGAGAGACAGACACTAATCCAGTAATTACACAAACAGGTATCTGGCTACAACCAGGAACAAGAGTCATGAAGGAAGGGAAGCAGAGAGTAGCACAGGGGTCTGTCCTAGTCTGATCCTAGAGGCAGGACTGGCCATATAGTTTGCAGGGCCCTGTGCAAAATAAAAATGTGGGCCTCTTGTCAAAAACTGTCAAGAGAGCCACAGCAGAGCATTAAACCAAGTGCAGCCATTCCGAGCCTGGGTCTCAGCACAAGAGCGCAGACTGCACACCCGAGAAGCCAGCCCTGCCCGAGGAACGGGACTGGAGCTGAAGTCACGAAGCTGCAGAACGACAGTAATGAACACACGGTAACGCGTGTGAAGCGCTAACCACGGGCCCGGGCAGAGCCTTCATTTACTCTAAGCGGGAGGGACCACTGCACTCTGTTTTACAGAGAGGTCAGTGAGGCACAGAAAGGTAAGTACTTGCCTAAGGCCACACAGCTTGCAAGAAGCAGAACTTGGTTTAAACTTAGGTAGTTTGGCCCTAGAATGAGTGCTCTCAACCCCCATGCTCTCGTCTCAAGGGTCTGCGGCCTGTTCCACGGTCCTGAGGGTCCGGGGCAGCCTGCACACCACTGCTGAGCCACTGGAACCCCAATCCAGAGGACCCCAGGCCTTGGCCAAGGCCAGGGTGGGAGGGGTCGTGGCTCTGGCGGCACGTGGTGTGGAAGCTCAGCTAGATATGCAGACGCAAAGGCCAAAGGCTGAGCCGGAGGCCACTGGAAACGGGGAAGCTGAGGCCCGGGAGAGGGGTAGCCTGGGAGGGCTCTGGACGGGCGTTCTGGGTTGAGGTTTGGAAATCCGGCCTTCCAGCCTTGGCTCCACTGCGTCTGGGGAAAACCACAAAAGCCACATGTGGCCCTCGGGTTTCCATCTGTGCTGGGAACAAGCCTTTCCCCACCACCGTCTGCTAGTTCCTGCGGCTGGGGTCTGTGGGGCAGGGCTGGGGGGAGTCTGAGTTTTCAGGTGGCCCGCTGGCTTTACCCTTGCACTTGGGCTGGGCAGGGGGTGGGAAGAGCTGTAGGCTCCTGCACCCTCCTCCATCTTAGTTAGGGCAGCACAGAAGGCCATGAGGAAATAGCTTTCTCTGGGGTATTAGATGCGGCTCTGAGTCTCACTCAACTGCTGGGGCATTTCTGAGGCCCTCCTCTCAAACCCACTGGAAATCCAGGGCTCCCAGCACCAATCTGCTGGGCAGCTTTGGTAAACCACCCACCTCTCCATGTCTCAGTATTCCCACCTGCAGAATGGGAACACCAAATCCTCACTCAAGGCATTTCCTTAGGTGGGGTCCCACCTTCTCTGCATTCCTGCCTAGATCACAAGGCACGTCTGAAGTTACAATACAATCAAGCCTGGGAGAGCCTTTGGGGAACAAAGGCACATTATAAATACGAGGTATTATTTTTGTTCCAGGGTGAATCAGGCATTCCAAGAATCCTTGGCCTCATACGTTCTGAGGCAGCGTGATGTCATGGGAAGAGCACGCGGCTGCCCTAGCGGACCGTTTCCAGGGAAAGGCCCTCGCCCTTCCGCCTAGCCCAGCCAAGTCCTGCAGTCTCCAAGTCTGGCCCATGGACCCTCAGTGCAGCCTACTGGCGAGTCCAGGTATCCCCCGAGCTATATGGCCACCCTGGGCACGCACTCAGAGTCTGGTGGACAGCAGACACGAATACAGGTAAATCTCAGCTGGGATGCTCGATTTTCCAGCTAAATTGAAATTGTGGCTAAACTGACCAAGTCATGTCAATCAACACCAGGAAGCAAAATCTGGCCATGCCACCTTTCTGGAGCCTGTGCGCTCCCATCTACTTTTCCTAAAGAACCGAGGAAGCCTGGCTATGGGTGTGAACTTGCCCCCTGTGTGGCCTTCTTCCATAGCCCCTCACTGCCTGGAATACAGAAAGTGCCCAACACAAACTCCCAGAGTATTTACCAAGAGGTAACATACTGCCATAATTCAAAGTATGGACTTTGGAGTCAGACCCCCAGAGTTCAAATCCAGGCTCTGAACTTCCAGCTGTGCAACACTGGGCAAGTTCCTTAACCTCTCTGGGCCTTAGCTTGTTCATCTGTAAAATGGGGACAAATAGAGGACTCATCTCATAGGGTTCCTGTGAGTTTTAGAAGAGTTGGTGTACGTGTTATATTAGTGTTGTTTCTAATAATATTATATTGTGGGTTTTCCAGGCAATATAGTATGAATCCATCAGATGTTCGGAGGAAGTGCTGAGCATTAGTGCACCCATAGTACAGGTGGGAGAACTGAGGCTGTGGGGAAACAGGCTTTTTCAAGTGTTAGAAATCAAAGAAGAAACCCTAGATGTCCAGCTTCTACTTCTGCTCTAATTCTGGCCTCTAGAGGCTGCATTTTGGACATAATTTCCCACCATGTAAGTTCTCATTACCAGATACTCACCACCATCATTCCAGGGGAAATACTACCTAAGGAGTTCCCATAGGCTTAGGGGCTACCTCCAATGACTTCCTTGATTCCCAGCCTAAAGCCTGGCCATCGTGTCCACCACAGCTGGCCAGCGGGCCTCAGCTGGCCCACATTATCACACTTACTCCACGGGCTGAGTGGCTTCAGAGGCCCACCCGAACTAGCCCTTTTCACCATCTATCTTAATCTCACCATCTCCATGTAGTCTAGTAGCTCTCAAACTGGCTTTCAAAGATAGAACAAAGAGGAAGAGGCATAGGGAGAAAGTCCCCTAAGAGTTGTTTAAATACTAGGTGTCACCAACTGCTGAGTCCTTCAGAACTCTGGGGGAAGGAAGGCCCGAGACACAGCCTGAGCTCACCTAATGGAGTAACTTCCTCAGGACAGCTACCCCACATTGGAGGGGGCTGCCTGGAAATGTGGTGAGCTCCCCGTCACTGGAGGTATCCAAACACGGAGACCTCCTATCCCTAACCTGCCCATTCTGCAATCAGTACCTCCTCCACAAAACTCTACTGGGTTTAGCAGGAGTCCCCACCTGGGGACGCAGCAGGATGCAGCGATAACTTGGAAATCGGACACACCTGGGTCCACACCCTGGTTTTTGCCCCTGTCTAGCTGGGTGGTTTTGGACAAGATGTCTAACCTTTCTGCCCCTCAGTT
This sequence comes from Globicephala melas, assembly GCF_963455315.2. NCBI lineage: Eukaryota > Metazoa > Chordata > Mammalia > Artiodactyla > Delphinidae > Globicephala > Globicephala melas. Next base: position 5,404,909 of record NC_083326.1, on the reverse strand, counting down.
GTTTTATTAATCAAATGGACCTACAACTGGAAAATAGGTGAGGGGCAGGCTTGAAGGACGACCCCAGGGCTCGGTGTTAAACCTTGCCCACTCACCCCTCTGCCTTGGGCCAGCCCTGGGAAGCCAGGTGAAGAAATGATGGCTCCATTGTGGGAAGCAGAGGATCCCAGGGCAGTCCTGAGCTGGTTCGGCTTTGTGGGTAGTGGAGCACCGCTGAGTTTCCAGGCTCTCCAGGGGAACGCTGCCGGCTATTGGCCCCCCTCAGTCCATCAGCCATCACAACCCAGCCACCCTCCTGGGACAGCCTCTCCCTCACAACTTCATTACTGACAGGTTTGCTCTGTCCCTGAAGGACCATTTTTTCCATCTCAGGAAGGAGAGGAGATGTGAAATGGAGTTAGCTGGAGTAGGGCCTCCCTCCGGCCATATTTTTCAGCCGGGGCTGGTGGAACTGACGAGTCCGTGGTGAGACATCATGGCGGAGGGGGAGCCACTCAACAGGTTTATACACCTCACGGACCCCAACACCACCCTCCCCCCAACCCGCCCAGCCTTCTTGGGACACGGCTGTCCAGCAGATGGGTTCTTGGGCTAGAATCTCCCCAAGAGCAAGTACTGTGTTGACAGACTTCTCATTAAACACCCATCAGCCAGGATTCAGTGTATAAATATATTCAGGGATATTCAGACAGGTGACGAGGACTTTCTCTCCCTAGCTCCCAAATGCAGGGTCCTGAAATTTAGAGTAGTGAGTTTAAAATCAACCAGAGACTTTCCCTGACAGTAGAAAGACAACTAATAAACGTAGAAGGAATGATGGAATTAGAAAATCATCTGGCAGGGACTTCCCTGGTGGCGCAGTGGTTAAGAATTCTCCTGCCAGTGAATGCAGGGGACAGGGGTTCGAGCCCTGGTCTGGGAAGATCCCACATGCTGCGGAGCAACTAAGCCCGTGCACCACAACTACTGAGCCTGCACTCTAGAGCTCGTGAGCCACAACTACCGAGCCCACGTGCCACAGCTACTGAAGCCCGTGCGCCTAGAGCCCGTGCTCCGCAACGAGAAGCCACTGCAGTGAGAAGCCCGCGCACCGCAACGAAGAGTAGCCCCCGCTCTCCACAACTAGAGAAAGCCTGCGCACAGCAATGAAGACCCAATGCAGCCATAAATAAATACATTTATAAAAAAGAAAAGAAAAGAAAATCATCTGGCAGCCACCATAATAATAATTCTTAAGCAAGAGTCATCAGTGGAGGCTAGTGGGTGAAAGTTGGAGGAAAACAGAATATTGGCATTGTCTCAGAGGATCTCCCCACAAGCTATTTCTTAATTACAAAGGGAAAACTCATAATTTCACAGTGGAGAAACTTGGCAGACATGGCCATAACCAAGTAATCAAAGTCAGCATCACCAGTCTTGGGGTGAGGGGACAGCATGAGTGTCCTGATATGATGCACTGAGAATCTGATCATGAGGAAATATCAAAGAAACTGGAATGAGAGACCATGACACAAAAACAACTAGTTGTTCTTAAAAAAAGTCAATGTCATGAAATACAAAGATTTGTGAACTGTCCTCAGATTAAAAGGCACTAAAGAGATATGACAATTGAATGTAACCCCTGCTCTAGGATCACTGGAGAAAGATGAGTAAGGACCATGGAGTAGATAACGGTATTGTGCTGATGTTAGTTTCCCAATTTTGATCACTGTACTGTGGTAATGAAAGAAAAAATGTCTTTATAAAGAAACACACTGTGAACTATTTATCAGTAAAAAGGCATCCTTTTGGCAACTCAGTCTCACTCAGGTCAGAAGATAATGTAGGTTAGAGGGAGAAAGATAAAGCAAATGCAGTAAAATGTTAATATCTGAGGAATCCGGGGGAAGAATATATGGGGATTCTTGCAACTTTTCTGTGAGTCCGAGATTTCTGTTGAAATCAGAAGTTTTTAAAAATGAGTAGGATCTGGTTAGAAGGGAAGAAGTCGAACGGGCATTCTAGAAGAAGCAGCCATTCAACGAAGGCTTTGTGGCAATTTTTCTGAAGTCAATTTCTTATGTACCAGGCAAAGCAAATAAAATACAATAAAACTGACCACAGAGGGTCCTGCTTCACCTAGTAGCAGGTAAAACTGCAAAGACCCCTCACCGTAGGGAGGGGTGGCCTCACTGGAGGTGCATACAGAGCTCACCGTGCATTTGTGTCCTTGAGACCTATAGAAAGTTCCTTAATGGAGCCCAAGCATCTGGGCACCATCTGAAGGGCAGTAGCCAAACTTCTACATCCCCAGGGACACAGGCCTGGGTGGACTCCGTGTACCATCATAAGCAAGTAGATTTGCCCTTATGAGTAATAGCTGGAGCTTCTCAAAGCAAGACTCTGTTCCCCAGGGTGGGCCTCTACAGCACCCACCAGGAGACCTAGTCCCTCAATGGGTGAGGAAAAGTACACATTTTTATCCTTATTTTTACACCTGTGGAGACTGAAGCAGTTTAGTGGGCTGGCCGCAGCGTTGCTCCACTGTTTTAGACGTGAGAACTCCCCTCACAGTAATATATCACCTTGCAAACACACTTAGGATTTAAAAATGTTTTTATTATTTTCAATGGTATACGATAAAGAAATTATTTTATATAAAACATAGTTTTTAGATTAATATGTTATTGGGAGTAAATAATAAAGGTTCATATCTAATATGACCTTTAATAACATCTGATTAAAGGCAATATTTAACCTTCCCCCACTTACCAAGTGATGCCTTCTCCTTCATTTATTATAACTGAGTTATGAAGGCAAAAGCATAAATTTCCAGAAAGAAATTTCAAACTGACTTATTACCATTTCATTGTGTCTTTGGCACCACATACATGCTCACACGGAGGCTAACGCTTGACTATATAAGGCAGAAAAAGAAACAAAAAGCAAAAACTGATTTTGTGGCCCACTGTTTGGAATTCTTAAATTGTATGTTTGTTTAATAAAAATCAACTTGGTTTGTTTTTGTAATTTTCCTGCTTTGTTTCTAAATGATGAGACGTGAGAATTTTCAGGAAGTGCTTGCAATCACTTCTGCCCAAATAGCAGGTCGTGAGCAGGGAGGGTCTTGACTCCCATGAATGGAGTGGGACGCCGGCCAGGCTTGGGGTCTCCAGGACTCCGACCAGATGCTTGGGGCTCCTGGACCCGGGTAGCGCACCCGAGGCAAACGTGCAGAGCTATTACCACTGCATGTTCCTCAGGAACCAGCCTTTTAATATCGGTGTTCTTTAATGCTTCCTGCCTTTAACCAACTGTCCATTATGGGTAAAAAATGAAATATTTGACTAAGAATAAAAATCATTTCAAACTGAGTAATGCTCAAAACCACCAAAGTGGCTCTCCAGGCTGCTGAGTGATGAACTGGCCAAGAGGGTGGGTCTTGGGCGTGCCCCTCTCTTCTGCGTTAAGCCGGGGCTCCATCCACACCCACAGGCAGGGTCTCACACTGTGAGCTTCCAAAGGTGAAAACAGACCCCTGGCATGGGGGTAAGAGCCCGTCTCTGGGGCCAACCAGGCCTGGGTTCAAGTCCAGGCCCTGTCACCTCCTTGCTGTGTACCTTGGGCAAGGCTCTTATTGGTCCGTACCTCAGTTTCCCAATTGCAAAACGGGGCAATGATAATGAAAGGGGTATTGCCTACAGTTCTGAGGGTTAAATGAGCTGCAATTGGCCTGTGCCTGACACAGAGCAAGGGCTCGGTAAGGAGCTCCCATGGCCACTGTCGTAGCTTCCCTCAGGACCAGGAGCAGTGACAAGTCAGGGCTCTGGGCACAGTGCTCTCACTACATGTATGAGCCCAGGAAACACTTCCTCTGGCATGCCCAGGCTCCTTGCAAGCCAGGCATCTTCCACATGACCTCACATTTGCAGCTACAGTGTGGGGTGTTCAGAAGGGTTTGGATTCTCCTGGGGGAGACTTGAAACTCTGCTGGAGGTCTGAGCATGGGGCTGTCACCTGCCTGTCCCCCTCCCCCCAAGGGTGTCCATGCCATCTCCCTGCTGGAATTGCCCCTTCACCCGACTTTGCCTCAAAATATTTTCTCTTGGGTCTTGGCACTCAAGCCCACCCGCTTTGGGGAGCTGCCCTGGTCACCTGGCCCATGGTGAGTGCTGTCTGTCCCTGGAATCTTGCCTGGAGTTGATGGTAAGTGTCAGCGCATTTGCAGCCTCTGTCCACGGCTCCTTCCTGGTGGGCAGGCAGGGCCTGCCAGGCTCACTCCAGGCGGTGTCAGGCTCTACTGTTAGACACGGATGTTCAGGTTTTTACTGCGGGGTAGTGGGATGTGGTTTCTGACATGGGGGATGAGGAAGGCGTTTTGGAGGACTCCCTCGGGGACCTTGGTCCCAGCAGCCCTTCACTCGCTCTCTGTTCCCTTCCTGGGCAGAGCACGGCCCTGAGGGCAGGTGAGGGGGAAGTGAGGGCGGCAGACGGACAGGCCAGGGCCCACGCGGGATTCAGACCCTCCTTTGGGTGGTTTAATGGCCTAATTTCTGGGCCGTAGCAGGGAGACCTGTGGTGGGGAGGCAACTCCAGAGAGCCAGCAGGAACGTAACAGAGTTGCTGAAAGAGCCCGAGAGGATACAGTAAGTAACCTGGGTAGGGCTACCTCCTTGGCCATCCACTCATTTACTCAACAAACATCTACAGAGTTCCATTATGTGCAGGTACTGCTCTAGACACTGGGGATACGGTTGGGAGTAATTGACAAAAAGCCCTGCTCTTGTGGACCTTCTCTCTCTAACGGGGAGATACAGATAATAAACAGAGTAAATGCATAATACAGAATGGCAGAGGACATCAAGTTCTATGGAGAATATGAAGCCAGCAAGGAGGATTGGGGGTGCTGGTGTGTGTGGGGGGACACTCATGGGGGAGTCTGCACTTTTATTAATTTAAAATGTTTTTTAAAAATTGAAGTATAATTGACTTACAACATCATGTTAGTTTCAGGCGTACAGCAGAGTGACTTGATATTTTTATGCATTATGAAAGGATCACCACGATAGGCAGTTACCATCTGTCACCATAGAAAGTTATTCCAATATCATTGACTACATGCCCTATGCTTACATTACATCCCTGTGACTTATTTCTTTCATAGCTGGAAGTCTGTACTTCTCACTCTCTCTCACCTATGAGGGTTTGTACTCATAGACAGAATTGTCAGGACAGATCTCACTGAGATGGTGCCACTGAGCAAAGACTTGAGGAAGGAGTCATGTAAATATCTGAGAGCAGAGCAATGCAGGTACAGTGCAAAGGCCCTGTGGTAGGAGCCTACCGATGTGCTCAAGGCCCCTAAGAAGACCAGCGTAGCTGGAGTGCAGAGCGTGAGGGGGGATGGCAGGTGATGAGGTCAGAGGTGATGGGAACCAGATAACCTGGGGCCTCGTAGACCATTGAAAGGACTTTGGTCCTTACTCTATGTGAAATGTTGGGGATTAGTGGAGGAGTCTAAAGACAGAAATCACATTTAAAAAGCCAGAGTCAGGGAGACCATGGAGGTTACAGGAATAACGCAGGTGAGAGCCAATGGGGCCCTGGACCAGAGGGGCAGGAGTAGAGGTGGTAAGAAGTGGGTGGATTCTGGACCTGTTTTGAAGGTGGGACTGACAGGAATTTCAGTCTGGATGTGGGTGGAGAAGAGGGGAGAAATCAAGGATGTCTCTAAGGTATCTGGCCTCAGCAATGGCAAGGACGGAGCCAAGTTACCTGAGCCAGGGAAGACTGGGGGAGAGGGCAGATTTGAGGTGGACAGAAGCTCAGTCTTGGATACGTTGAGATTGATAAGCTCTGAGGCACCCACTGGGGGACACTGAGAGGGCTGAAGGATGCAGGAGCCCGAAGCTCGGGGAGACAGTGGCCTAAGGAGCTGCTTGGAAGCTCAGCAGCGCGCCTGCTCTCTCAGGCTCAGCTAAAGGTCTGCTTTTATTTCAATTACATTTTTATTTCTAATTATGTAAAATAGTTTTTCCTTTAGTTTTTTCTTCTTTTTTAATTTCGTTTTTAAAAATATAATTATGTAAAATATTTACATGGGTTCCAAAGTTAAATCTGCAAAACAAGGTGTTTAGTGATGTCTGCCCTCTACTCCCCCACCCCGCCAACTGCCCTTTTGTGCCATAAATAACCACTGTATTGGTTTTGTGGTTTACCCATCCATTCATTATCTTTAGCATAAGTAAATATGAATACACTTTTTTTTTCCCTTTTAGGGAGAAAAGTAGCATACTACATGTACTTTTTCCACTCTGCTTTTTTCAATTAATATTATTTAAGGTCACTTATTTCATTCTGCTTTTTATTTTTAAGGTGGATTTTTTTTTTTATTTTTTATTTTTTGCGGTACGTGGGCCTCTCACTGCTGTGGCCTCTCCCATTGCGGAGCACAGGCTCCGGACGCGCAGGCTCAGCGGCCGTGGCTCACGGGCCCAGCCGCTCCGCGGCATGTGGGATCTTCCCGGACCGGGGCACGAACCCGTGTCCCCTGCATTGGCAGGCGGACTCTCAACCACTGCGCCACCAGGGAAGCCCTTAAGGATGGATTTTTAAAAAACAATTTTTATTAATTTACTTTTAAAATTGTCTGTACCAAGGTGGTTTAATTCTGCTTTCCAGCAAGCACCACCACTCTGGGTAAGGGGCAAAACAGTCCCTAGAATTCCATGTGCAGTAGCTTATGAGAATGAGTTATTCTGGGGTTTCCTCCAGTTCTGAACTTCTAGACCTCCCTAGCTCTTGGTAACAGGCAGGGTGGGGGCTTGCCCATTGCTAGAAGAAGTATCAGGGTGGGAGCTGGAGACCTAGCTGACAGTTTGACTAGGGGAGCAGTTTGGGGAGCGCCCCTCTTGCTGCAAAATGAGCATCCTGGATAAGATGATCTCTGTGGGTCTTGTGGGTCGATAGAGGACCAGGTATGGAGGCTGACCCAAACCTGTTTCCGGCAAACCATGCAAGCAAACGACCCCTTCTTAGGAGACAGTGATAAAGGTACATTTCACCATGCAAAAGCCTCAGCGCCCATCACCCGCTTCTCCGCACACGGCAAAGGGCTGCTGGGCAATACAGTGCCGCATGGTGGGTCATGGAGACAGGGCTGTGAGCAGGAGGCAGGCGTGCACGGGCAAAGCAGGGGGTCAGCAGGGAGCAAGCCAGCTGAGCAGGTACAGTTCTAGGGAGTCCACAGATGTCAGGAGCGTGGAGCAGCAGGTGACCAGGCAACTGGTCAGGATGGCAGAGGGCTGACTATTCCCTCAGGGATAAGGAAGCTGAGCCCAGAGGCTGGCCTGCCCCGACAGGAGGCTTCTGTACTCTTCCCCACGGAGGCAGAACCGATGTTACCTTCCCCAGGAAGACCTTCTAGAACCCGGGGGCTCAACTGGCCAAGATGGTGCAGCTCCGAAAGTTCCCGGTGCATGACGGCTCCTTTTATTCTCTCTTCCATGGAGAAAATCTCAAATCTGGAGCCACCCATTCTGTATGTTTTTCCTTCTCTCCCAAAACCCTCAAACACAACTCACACAAGTAAAGGCAAGAGGCCAGGAAATAAATATGTCAAAAAGAAAAATCACTGGAAGAACAAGAAAGAGCAAAACTCTGAGCCACCCCAAAGTACAGCCCGGGTGGAGCTTCCCACTAAGCCGCGCATCACGTATTCCAGCCCAAAGTCCTCTCCCAAGCTTCCGTCCGCGGCCCTGACTTCCGTTTGGTGCAGATGGAGGCAGACGGGGCCCCAAACTCCGGGGACGTTGTGGGATCTGCTGAGTAACCCTGAGCATGCCAGGGGCAGGAGGGTGACCAGCTTCACAGCCTGGAGACGCACAGGCATCCATCCTACCCCTTTCACCTTCCTAATCCCAGACATGAAATACATCATCACCCAGCTCGCTGCCCGTGCGGGAAGGAATGTGGGAGAGGAATCCACTTTGTGCGCTGACTGGGTCTCGACTCAGTGTATATTGGGAAAAAGAAGGAGGTCTGAACACTCCCACCCAGGGGCGGCTTGGTAATTGCGGGTTTTCAATAACACTCCGGGAAAGAACAGTGCTGCTATGGAGAAGCTGGGGAAAAGGCTTTGCGGCAACCATTCCCAGGAACGAGGCCATCCCAGCCATCAGACCACCCTGGCGTGCCATTTCCGACTCCTCCACTTCCCCTGACATGCGGGATAAGGGCCAGCCCAGCCCTCGCCAAGAGGCCATTCGTCCTCCCCTCCGCGAGTACGCACGGGGGTTTCCTGTCTCTGCCCCGTTCAAGGGCCAGAGCTCCCAGGGAGGACAGCAAGTGCAAAGGGAGCACCTACATCTTGTTACCGGCGCTAAGGGCCCCTGGGGACGGGGACGTCTTAAATTTTGATCACGACCTCTCTGGATGGGGGGAACTGCATCACCAGCAAGCGTTCTACAGACTCCAGCCTAAAAGGATGAGAACTGGGCTCTGGCACGCAAAACAAAAGTCCGAGGCTGCCTTGGAGATACAGGTTCTGTTGAGGGACACTCCCCTCACATCTCAACCCCACTCCAGCTTCCAAGCTCATCTCCTTCCCTCCGACATGAACTTCCCTTCTTTCGCCAACCTCCACAAGCCACACGCCTTCCCACCATGTGTCTTGGCACCTGCGGCCCCTCCAGTGACGCCTTCTCCTAGCCTGGACGTCTGCATACAATGCATGGAGAGATGTGTCTGTAGCTTGGTGCGCTGGGTCTAAACTCTTGGCTGGCTTTCTATGCCCTCCACAGAGGGCCCTCCCTGACATACCTCTCTCCTCGGCCCCTCAGCGGTGTCCTCTGCAGTCAGGCCAGCCGGTGCACTGTCCCTGACACCACATCAGGCAGGCCCGTCTCGGGACCTTTGCCTCTGCTTCCCCCCCTCCCTCTGCCTGGCCCATTGAAGAGACAGACCATGTTCCACCTCCTCCAGGAAGGCTTCTTTGTTACTCTAAACCCCAGAAATCTTTCTCTTCTCTGAAGTCCCAGGGCCTATGGCCTGGCACTGTACTATCACACATGCAAACCACACACATGCATATACACACATGTGGACATATGTGTATACATGTACAAAACGTATCACACACACACACGCACACACACACATACAACAATGTTATTAAGTGGAAGTGTCCAGTATACCTTTTCTCTCCAACTAGACTATAAGCTCCTGGAATGTCCGGCACAGACTTGGGCCTGCAAGAAGCACTCAAGAGACCCCTCCTTCCTGACCAAAGCCCCCTTGTCCAGCCTCACTTACTAGCTGTACAGGGGCTGGTGACAGGCATTGCTTCTGCCACCCTAGGGACCACGAGGCAGATGAGGCCAACACTACAAAGTGCTTCAGCCTCTAAAGGAAAATGCCCCCCTCTCCCCCAGAGCGCTGCCCCATGATGAACCGGATGCAAAGAAATCCCAGCGAATCCTGGGATTCGAGCAATTCTAATACAGCGAATCTGACATCATCTCTCCGACCACAGCAATGCTTGAGGGGGGCGGCCCTGGCCTATTTTTGGTGGGCAGTCACTGCCAGAGGGGCAGCCTTGAAGGTCTCCCCATTCCTGGCCCCAGAGGGAGGGGGTGGGGCTTCAGCCCGGCGTCTTCCCCCACTGGAGGTTCCCATCTTGGATTGGAGCCACAGCTCACAGAACAGGCTCAGCGGAGTTTGAAGAACCCAACCTCCCCATGGCCTTGCCAAGCATTAAGCCTGCCTCAGGGGGAGATGGCCAGCTCTAGCTGCGAATACCCCCTTTATCAGACCCCAAATTGCTACCATGTCCACCAGAATTAAGACCCCCGGAGGACCCTTAGGATGGGAAGGTGGACCTTTGCCACGGAAAAGCTTCGCTCTGAGACCCAGTCCTGAGAGCCCTGGAGAAGGGATGGGTTAGTTGGGATTTCCGGGGCGGGCTGGGGTGTGGTTTAGGGCGAGCACCCTGAGGTGGGCTGGAGGCCGAGCAGGGCTGGGAGGGTCCCCACAGGCATGGCCTTGAAGGAGGTGGGTGCAAGCTGTCTTCTTTCACAATGCTGCTCTTACAAAAACGAAAGATCTTGGGCAGACAGAGAACCTTCTTCCTTCTCAACACTCCTGGCTGCTCTGCGGTGGGACAGGCCAGAGCAGCCCCCGGCGTCGCGGTCCGAACACTCACCCAGAAGCACTCCGCGGGGGCTGGCTGCCCGGAGACCCCGCCTGGCCATCTGGGTCCCTGCTACTCCTCCCAACTGCGGGATGCTCCCTGGGGCTTGGGCACGGCTGTCAGTCCCCAGAGAGCCCCTCCCCTGACCCGGCACTTGGCGGGCTCCCCCAGGACAGCAGCGGTGGCCCAGAGCCCAGCTAGTCCTGCTTTAACCACTCAGGCTGGGGGTGCGGTCTGAGGGATTTAATGGAAATGGGAGGCTGCCACTCCCCTAGAGGGGAGCAGGGCTGAGGCACAATCATCAGGCAACCCAGCTGGGCTTTCAAGTCCACTTCCGCCTCCCCCGACCCCACGCTGTCCCTGTTTGACCCCCCCTCCCCTGTCTGTAACCCACAAACTTGACAAAGCCAGTCCCAGGAAGGGGTCCCAGAGCTTCAGGATACCACCTCTCCCAAGGTAGCTACACTTTGGAAGGGACCACAGGGAACGTGAATTTTTAAACCCAAAGGAGGCAGATACTAATGGAAGTTTAGGCAACAAGGCCCCAGTGCCTCTCCAAAATGCCGTTCATTCACACTATGAGTATTAACATGATTGATACATAGATTAAACATCTACGGAGAGCACACCATGCCTCTACTGCAGGCATGAAGGTGGATAAAGCCTCCAGACGGTTGCTCACATTAGTGAGTGCCTCCTCTCGTCTACCCCCGACGAGGATCCTGGCCGGGCACTGGGCAGCCCTGCCCCTCTGCAGCACGGCTGGGGTGGGGTGGGGGGCACGTCGGGAACCGAGCTCTGTTGGCTGGGCTGCGTTGTCTGCAGGTGAAGCTGTGATCTGGGCCGTCACGAGAGGGTGAATGGGAAGCCTTGCGTCCAGAGGGGCTGCTCAGACACAGCTCACCAAGAGCAAGAGCCCTCTCTTGGGCTGAAGATGCTCTGGGCTGTAGTGTTAGCTCCAGGTGGTGGCTGCCCCGTGGAGGGCATGGCAGAGCCTCCTGCAGGGCAGGGTCTGGGCTGGCCAGCCCCGTCGCCTGTCTGTGCACTGTCCTGCTGGCCCTTTCCCCCTTCTGACTTCTCAAGTTCTGCCTTAAAAGCTTCAGGGAGGCAGGGCACACTCTTCTTCCTACAGCCTTCCAAGTTCTGTTGCTACTCCTTAGACATCAGTGGCTACTCCCAGGCACCCGAATCCCGAGGTCTCCCACAGCAGCCTTCAGCAAGGCCTTCTGCAGCCTCCACATCAAAATGCATCCCCAGGGACTTCTGTCCAACAGGGCATATGACGCTTAGCAGACCGGAGCTCAAGCACCCGGCCAGCAGCACACCAGCCCTACCTAAGACCTGCTTCTCTGAGAAATGCAGTACCAGAGCATGCTGGGGGGATGGGGTAGAAGAGCCTGGTACCCCACAGGGCCTCTCCTCTGGCTTTCCTGTTACGCCCGTCCCGGGGCGACCCTGGGTAGGCACTCCCTCCCAGGCACAATGGAGGGACAGGGGATGTCAACTCCGGCCGTGCAGCCTGAATCTGCCCCCAGAGGCCCGTGAGAGCAGAGGCAGGGAGGTGACGCCACATGGCTGCACCTCGGTCTCCTCAGTGTAAGGTGCAAACAGACATTTCCTTCCTTTTGGTGTTCTTCGGATAATCTAGATCAGGGCTTTGCAAACTATGGCCTATGGGCCGAATCCAGCCTCCACTTGTTTTTGTGAATAAAGTTTTGTTGAAACACGGCCCCTCTCGTTCGTTTGCACGTGGTCAGTGGCTGCTTTTGCCCTACCATGTGGAATCAGGGTGGAGCAGATGTGACAGAGACCACATGGCTCTTGAGGCCTAAATGCTTTTTTCTCTGGTCCTTTATGAGAGAAGTCTGCAGCCCCCCTGACCCAGACAGGCTGGAGGCACAGGGCACACTCCACACGGAGCAGCTTCAGTAACTACTTTACGCTAGTGGGGACAAAGGGACAGCGGTGGTGAGGACAGGCGGGTTTCTAGACCCAACCTGATCAAAACTAAAGAGGTCTGCTTTGACTGGTTTATATATTTAGTTTCCATATAAGATTTGGTTTGAAATCTACGCAACCCTCACTTCCCAAAGCAAATCAAGCCCTTACCAGGTGCCCTGAGAGAGCCTGGGAAGACGCTGCTGGAGGCGTGGTTTGCGCGTGGAGTTCTCTGGGAATGAGAGGGTTAATGGAGTCACCTGTAGAGGGTGGGGACTGTTGATAAAGGAATCAATGGTGGGGAGGGTGTGTGGGGGGGGACACTGCGCTCTCCTTTCTCCTGGTGTCACTCCCTGTGCCCAAGGGTGTGCCTTGGATCGTCCACAATGAGGGCTCCACTCTCACCTCTCAGTGATGTCCCCAGCAGGGCGGGCACTGGCCCTCATTCCCAGACCCAGCTGAAGGAGGCGCAAACACTTCCTGAGCCCGACGGAGCGGTGGCGGATACGCTGCTCAAGGAACACTTCTCCTTCTCAGCTTCTTCCTTCTGCTCTCAGGCCTTCTTCCCCCTGCCCAGACCCTCAGACTCTTCCCCTCCAGTCTGCTTCCCCCCTCCTCCCCCGACCCTGCCCCATGCCTGGCTCTCTGGGGCCCGGGAATTTCTGTAGGGTAGGGTTACATTCCAGAACTTTCTGTGAGGATAGAGATGTTCTCTGTCTGCACTGTCCAGTGTGGTAACCATCATGTTGTAGCTAACCATCATTGTCGTCGAAGCTACACGGTGCTATCGAGCACTTGAAATGTGACCAGTGCAACTGAAGAACTGAATTCTAGCTTTACTTCACTTCAACTTAAATAGCCACGCTGGGTCCTGTGTTGACCAGCACAACTGCCCACAAAAGGGGCATATTATTACTCCATTCCAATGACTCCATCTGGAGCCAGAGCCTCCTGAAAGTGTTTCTAGTGATGCCTTTACAGCGGAGGGGGAAGAGCCTGTGGGCGGATTGGAAGGAAGAGATGAAAGAGGGTTGGTCCTCTTCTGTCATCACCACTGTGTACTCCCTCACTACTGGTCATCACTCCCGCCACGACATTTTCAGCTCCGAGGGACGTCGCTCCTCTGTCCACTATCCTGAACCCCTACAACACCTGGGCTGCTCTCCCAGGCCGGACAACCCACACCCAGACAGGCAGACAACTCCAGATCATCATTTATTCTGGAATGGGTGGAAAAGAAGCACATGTCCCCCTACTTAGGGCCGATGTTCCACAGTCCCATGGCAAAGGGTCTGAATAGTCTGAGGTCTGGGACCAGCTTCAGTTTTGCAAGGTCTTGAGCAAATCACGTGGCCCGAGTCTCACCTACATTACTCTTATAATGGGGACATTTGTCCTAACTGCTCCCCGGGCCTGCTGCAGGGATGCTATGAGAAAGGCTGTGTAAGACATCTTTATTTGTATTGCTAATATCGGTGTTCTTTTCTCTCCTACCCAAGGAAGCCTTCCCTGTCAGTGTCTGAGAGATTCAATATGCTTCCAATTAAAGCCCAATCTTTTATAATCATTGAGATTATAGAGTTTAAGGGAAAATAAGTATGTGTGACTAAGAGAGAGAAAGAGAGAGAGAGTGTGTGTGACTGTGTATCTTGGAAAGTTCCCTTTGCCTGGAACTACCTACTGGACCCCTGGAGGACAGGGGTCCCAAAGCTCAGAAAAGAGCATCTTCTGGTCTAAAACCTTCCCCAGGGAGAGAAGTTCTCATTCATGCTCCACTGTAGAGAGGAGCCACGGGGAGGTAGGATATGAGTGTAGAGGGGAGGACAGGATAAGGAAGGCATTTTTGGAAAGATACGAAGTTGAACCAGAAAAGGGAAAACAGCAAAAACCTCAATCCATTCAAACCTATTGTTGCATTTTACTAGATCATTTACAATGGGAGGGGAAAAAAAAAGCAATGCCACAGGAAGAAACTAGAATCAGATAAAGGTGGCCCCCAATGGTCCCCACCCGGTGGCATTCACACCCTGTGTAGTCCCTTCTGACACCATACAAGGGTTAGTCTACGGGACGAATAGAAGAGCGCAGAAGGAATGGTATGTCACTTCTGAGATTAGGTTACAAAAGACATGACAGCCTCTTTCTCTCTCTCTCCACTCATTCTATCATAAGCACCCTACAGAGAGGCCCACATTGCAAGGAAATGAAGCCTCCGGCCAACAGCCAGTGAGGAACTAAGGCCTGCCAACAACCACGTCAGTAAGCTTGGAAGTGGATCTTCCAGTCCCATCTGAATCAAGTCTTCAGAGGATTACAATCCCTGCCAACAGGCTTGACCCGCAACCTCAAGACAGACCGTGAGCCAGAAGCACCCAGTGAAACTGTTCCTGGGATCCTGACCCTTGGAAACTGTGTGAGGTAAAAAGTATTTGCTGTTTGAAGCTCTAAGTTTTGGAGTAATTTGTTACACAGCAATAGATAACCAATACAAGCGTGCAGGCCAAGCTCCATTTCCAGCACACTATCACTGGAAGTGATAACTGGCAGAGTCCCTAAAATAGTCACACACACACACAGCTATAAACACAGATGTGTGTATTCCCCACACACAGACAGGCAGTAAGTCTTCATGTTTGGGAGCCCTTGATATTTTACCTGTGTTCAGAGAATCACTGCATTTCAACAGCAAAACAGTATTAAAAGGCAGATGTCCCACTTTGTAGATGAGAAACACGCCTCAGAGAGATGAATTCGTGCCTTGGAGGCTCCACATGAGACCCAAACCAAGTCTAGACAAGTCAGCACACCCAAGGGGCCACCTGTACATTTGGCTGGAACCTGGGCTCTACAGTTCATGCTATGTGACTTCCAGAAAATGAACACAGAGGCAAAAAGAATGTTTGCTTCAAGTGGGATAGTTCTAGGCTTCTAGGAGCTAAAAATCCCACCCTCAAAAATCACAACCCATGTACCCTCCCTCCCTACTCCCTACACCTCCTGGCTTTTCACTGTGCCCCAAGCTCTCAGCACGAGGTCACTCTCTTAACTCTGGCTCATCACTGAAGGCTCTGGGGAAAAGGCAGAGTGACCTGCCCTGGGTTACCCATTAAGGCCGGATTGACACCTGACACCCCAGTTCACAAGATGGGATGCAAGAGTGGTAAATGCGGGTACATGAGGAGCGCAGCTTGAAAGTAGTGGGGGTGGGGTAGATGAGGAGGCACAGACGGTTTCCCCCAGCTGTGGGCAGAGTGAGCACCACAGTGAAAATACAGACCTAGGACTTTGGCCAGGAAAGGATGCCCAAGACAGAAACTGGATGGCTCCTTGGGAGGGCGCTGGCCCTTGCGGGCCCCGCCTCGAGGGGTCCCAGCGATCAGCTTCCCAACCCCACTCCTGACCGACCGTGTGCCAACCTTCTGATCGTCAGAGCAAAGTCAGAAACCTGTCCTCCGCCTGCCCCGCCCTGGTCCCTGCCCAGCCTGTCCAAGCCACGGCTGTGGCTCACGGTTCAGAGGCACCAGGTTTCCTGCTCAGGGTGACCGTCTGTTCTCTGACACACCGAGCCAGTCTGCTGTGGCCACTCGGGATGCTGGGCCAAACGTGTACACAGCCCCATAGAGTATATTTTTCTTCCTAAAAACCTTTCTCATCTTTGGGTCTACACATCTTCCCCAAGTTCAGTGTCAGTCCCCACAAACGGAAAGCCTGAAATTGGATCCTTTGTCCACAGAATTCTCCCCTTAAACTGAAGAGAGGAGTCTGAAGGCAACTGAAGGGCAGCGTATTCCCGAGGGAGGGGTTAGCAGCGGTAACGCTGGCTGGTGATCACGTCACCCGGACGGCTCGCCCTCCCACGCACCGGTGAGTGTCCTGCACGCTCCCGCCCCATCCCCTGCCCCATCCTCGAATCCCTCAGCTGCTGCACGTGTTCCAGGTGAGCCAGGCAGGGAGAGCTCTTCCAGTCCATGCCGGGCCTGATGCATCCCAGCAACCAGGGGCAAGGTCAGGGAAGAGGATCAAGGGAGGACGAAAAAGAGCTTGGATAGTGACAGGGGAGCGCAGTACAAGAGGGGCCAGTCAGGTGCAGACAGGTGAGCTTGGCCTGTTCAGGGAACCGAGAGCAGACCGAGGTCGGGAAGTGCAGTGAGCAAGGACAGTGAATTAGGAGGAGGCGGGACAGGGGCAGCGGGCAGGTCGGGGGGTGAGGCAGGCCTGTCTTGGCGGGAGGGGAGGGCAGGGGGTGGGGGGTGGTCAGGTATGGCTGGTGCCGGTAGGGGGTTCCGAAGGTCTATTTGACCTCTGTTTAGTAATTCCTCCCGAGTAATCCCTCCAAAAACCTTGCAGTGTTAATGGGCTAGTGCCTATTATGTTTTAAGCCCCCCATAAATTGCTGGTGAGTTTGCCTGTCTACCTACCAGCTGGAGCTCCAGAACTTGCCACTGATGTGGGCTTGTCTGTTCCTAGAGCTTGGGCTGTCTGTCCAGGCCAACTTGGAAAGACCCAGCAGCTCCATCCATTCTGCATTTTGAAAGGCCCCGAGACGCCTGCAGGTGCTGGGAGAGCTGGAGACAGTGACGCAAGCTGCCACCTCAGAGGTGCCCACTGGGCCCGCAGGGGACCCCTTGGTCTTAATTTCCTCCAGGGGGCTAAGCAGAGGCATCACCTCCAGGGATCCGCAGGCCTGTCTCCTTGAGTTATTTTAATTCTGTTCGCTGATGTCTTGCCTAATTGAGTCCCTGCATCCCTTCTGGAAACCAGGGCCTCCCCAAAATACTCCAAACCATAATAGAGGCCACCCTGCCTTTCCCCAAAAACACACACGTTGGAATAAATGGCTAAAATTAAATTACTGGGAAGACTCAGAAATAACTCTCGGAGCTCAGGGTAAGTGCTGACCCAGGCAGGAAGGCTCCTCGGTATTTTTAAAAGCTGTGCTCCCGTCCCTGCTGGCGAGCCTCGGGGAGCGAAGGGCACCCTTGTGGCCTGGGCGGTCCTCCTGGGACGTGGGGGATGGCAGCTGGAGGAAGCTCTCCCACTCCAGACTGCCTCCCGAGAGCTGCCCACTGTTCTGGAACTCACAGCACCCTGCCTCCAGCCTCTCACCAAGTGGGGCCCCGACAACCTGGGAAACCTCTGCGCTATTATAGGAACTTCCTAAATATGTCCACGCATGAATCATCCGGACCAGCGAAGGGATGTACGGGTGTGACTAACCTGGTGCAGGGGTGCAGAGGGCAGAGGGTGGGTCTTGTCTGAAATCTCACTATTTGTTCATTCCTTTGAATGAGGCACGAGCCCCTCCCTCAGTCCTTTTGAAAATGGAGGCCCCCGTGCTGCCTTTATCGCCCCAAGCGCAGAGTTAATCAGGGGCTCACTTGGGGGTGTAGGTAGGGATTGGCGAGGGACCCAGAAGAGGGAGGCCGAGCATGCCGAAGGGTGGACAGGGAGTTTCCCAGCAGAGAACTGGTGAGGGGCCCAGGCTCTGAGCCAGGCTGCTTGTGATTGCAGTCTGGCTCAGCTACTTCCCAGCTCTGCGACTTTGGGCGAGTTACCCCCCTTTTCTGTGCAAATTACTTTCCTCATCTGTAAAATGGAAATAAAAACAGCATCTCCTTCCAAGGGTTGTTGGGAAGATTGTACAAGCTGATATTTGCAAAGGGCTCAGTGTGTCCCGAACACGGTAGGCATTCTAAAAGTGCTTGCTAAATCGCTGAGTCATGTACGGGCAGGACTCAGGGTGAGCCAGGCTCGCCCGTGGGCCTAGCAGAAAGGGCCTAGAACCAACAGTACGCACAGCCCACCCTACGGGTAACCAGAATGCTGGGAGTACGGAGGCTCAGCCAGGCGTGGTTGGGTACCCAGCCCACAGTACAGACCGAGACCAGATTGGTCCCAAAAGATGTACACAGGAGCAGCAGACCTGGCCCAGCTTCCTGGAGCTTTCTGGAGAGGGTGAATGGGCTGGGATGAAGGTACAGGGGAGCTAGTTATTTGCACTGAAAGCTCCAACTGGCCTCTGGAGTGTCTCTGTCTGTCTTTCCAGCCCACGGCTAAGGAATGGAATATTTCTGGGGAGGTTTCTCTGTCAACTTTAACCCCGCACTCACCCCAATATATTTGAAAGTATTAGCTCCAAAAGTGTAAGGGACTTGCCTTGGGCCAGACAAGGATGGAAACCCAGACTCCATAACTGCTGGTCCAATCTTCTTTCTTTCCCTGCACACGGCCCAAGATGGAGGGGTCCCAGGAGCAAACGTCAGGAAGGAAGGGACCCATACTTCTGTACTTAGAGCTGGGCTTGGGGCTGGGCCCTCTCGTGTACCTGCCATCACTCCTTACCTACTGGCATTCTTGAAGGGGGCGTGTCAGTGTCGTTGGAGACAATAAGAAGAATGAGCTTGGCAAGGGTCCTTATCGCCTCAAGATCCCCTGGCTGGTGAGGGATGAACTGGTCCAGAACCCAAGTGAGCCTGGCCTAAGCCCTGGTACCCACCATGCTGGTTGCCCCTGGCAAAGGCTGTGAAGACTTGGCACCAGAGGCCCGGTCACTTGGGGCCCTCGGAGTTGCTTGTGTCCATATGCTCTAGCAGGGGAGAGAGGGTTGGGAATAACATTTGTGAGCCAACCTAAATGTCCAGCATTTCAGAAAGAGAGACTAAGACATCTGAGGAAGCGTAATTAAACCAACTCAGGTGGCTGGTTCCCGGCGTCCATTCTACTTCCTGTCCCAGGCACAGACCCGGTGGAGATGGCATTTATCTCTCTACGGCCACTTTCCTAGTTAGCACCCCTCCTGCTCTCCAAGCCACTAGGCATGCACCCTTGCTTCGTCTTCTGTCAGTTCCCTTGCCCCCAGGTCTCCCTCCTTTGCCGTCTAGGGCTTAAGGGGTCTGGATGAACCCCAATAGCTGAAAAGAGGAGCAGGGAGCAAGCACGAAGGAGCAGCTCTCAGCTTCCCAGCAGTGGGCACAGACTGGGAGGGCAGGCTGGTCCGGCACCAGGAGCTCTGCCGAAAGGCACAAGATGGCCATGCACGGATGTGGGCTTTCCCCGGGAGAGGGACCCCAGGGACTGGTTTACTTTCCCATGAAGCATGATGCTGAGAGCACGTTCTGAGCACGGAGCACGTGCCAGGAAAGAGGGGCAGGAGAGGGCAAGTCGTCGGCCAGCCTTCAGGGCGCTCTCGGCACCCATGAGCGCCAGGTGAGGCGGGCATTGTCCAAAGGATGATCTGGCCGTCACGGCTCGTACAAAGGCTAGGGTCTTCTCTAGGCATACCAAGGCCCTTCATGTCAATCAAACACAGACCTGGACATCTGGCTTCAAGAAATGAGCTGCGGGCTTCCCTGGTGGCGCAGTGATTGAGAGTCCGCCTGCTGATGCAGGGGACATGGGTTCGTGCTCCAGTCCGGGAAGATCCCACGTGCTGCGGAGCGGCTGGGCCCGTGAGCCATGGCCGCTGAGCCTGCGCGTCCGGAGCCTGTGCTCCGCAACGGGAGAGGCCGCAACAGTGAGAGGCCCGTGTACCGCAAAGAAAAAAAAAAAAGAAAAAGAAATGAGCTGCTCTTCCTTCCAAGAGAGCTTGGGGGTGGGTGTGGGGGAGGAGGAGAAGGAGCCTAAAAATAATTCATATCTGACTCATTTTGCTTAGAATCTGACAGGGCTGCCTGCCAGGTAGGGGTTTGCCTGTCCCATTTTCTTATCTATCTTTAGCAGGGACTTAATGAGGGCAATTTCCGTGCTGCGATATAAAGACAAACCGCAGGCAATGGGAGTGTAATCTGTCTCACTGTTCCCTGGGCTCCTGATGACAGGATGACAATAATGGTCACTTCGGGGCTGAGCCGTCTGGAGGGCTTGGGGACGGTGTCATCCCAGCATAGGGCACATGAAGCAGCGGTCCCCTCAGTGCGACCCAAGCCGGGCGACGACCGTGGAGGAAGTGTCTCCCGCTCCCTCCTTCTATCCCCCCATCTCTGCTACCGCCACTCGGACAAGACAAACTACTCAGCCTAAAACCCCATCACTCACAACATAGTCCTTTATCTTCAGCACCTCTCCCCCTGTTTTCAAGGGCAAGCACAGCCCAATTTCATTATTCACAGTCGTCATGCTCTATATAACTGTATAACCACACTGCGCACTGAACCACTGCTCCCAGAAGAAAGACAGGGTTAGGTTCCTGCGAGCCTCCGGTCACATTTTCTCCAGTTGATCAAAGATAACCCCACTTTATGTGTGTTTTGGTTTACGGACACCTTATTTAACATATATTGTTGATTGATTAACATTGAGCCCACCGCCAACAGCACTACCAGTCTGGCCAGCATGAAGCTCATCTAACACACGTATTTTCTCCATAAGGTGCTTCACAGCCTCCCTGGACTTTGGAACATAGACAGCACTTCAGTGCTATGCTTAGGGGCCATTTTAAACTGCAAATTCACCCATGAAAAGCACATCAACGCAAAAAGCACGGCACTAAATAGATCACGGAAAGACACTGCTTTACAATATGAGAGCTGGAGCAAGAAGACAGAGGTCTCCTGGTTCAACCTCAGCTGGGAACATGTGTATCAGGTGACTCGAGTGTTTTCACCGCTCTGGGAGTGTCCATGAACGACTGTGAAAGCACCGTATTGACTAAATCACACAAAACAAATCGTTTTAACGAGAGGCAAATTTGCAAATATAGAATCCACGGGTAATGAGGATTGACTGTACTTCCCAAAGGGCTACCTTAACAACTCCTGTGAATGAGCGGATGGATGGATGGATCTAGTTCATCTCTGAACTAGATGAATTTCTGATCAGTTCCTGGTGGGCAAGGTCTGGGGCTCAGTCATCTTCGTCGCTGAAGGAGTCCATGACTGCAGGAGTGGTGTGAGGTTCCAGAAAGCAGCTGTGACTTAGAGGCAAGATTTTAACGTGGCACTGGCATCCTCCAGGGTCCCTGCCCATGAGCGCAGCGTGAGGAGGAGGAGGCGGGTAAGGTGAATTCTAGAAGGGAATGAGGGGTCTCCTGTAGCCAGTGATGGCCATCAAAGGGTGTGGTAGAGCTGTCAAGAGTGTGTCGAGGAGTGCGCTCAACAGGCATTCATGACAATTCTAAAATTAAGCTTTTGTGTTTAGAGTGAGAAGGAAGAGGCAAGCATGAGTCTGCAGATGGGGAGGATGATGTAAATTTAAGAGGGCCGCTGAGACAAAGGTCTGCCTTCTGTCAGAGAACATGTGTTGGACCGGGAAAGGGAGACCCCGCTACAGCATCCTCAGTACGTTGCCGAGGGCCTCGGAGGAAATCCTGGGAGAGAGACAGGCACTCTGAGTGCTCATCTTGCCCAAGGGATGGAACAATATGGTCCAGAAAAAGACAGCTTTGCACGTGAGGTCATAAATAGCCCCTGACCACTTCTGAGGAACAAAGTGCTAGAGACTGCAGCTATGTGTATACAGTTCCAATTTTTTAAAATCAGAAAAATATAGATATCATCTCTCCTAAGGAGACTGCCAAGCCAATGATCTGGAAGAAAAGATGTAACCGCTAATAGCTAGCACACAGTCACACAGACCAAGCCAGGGCCAGACCAAATCTACGTCCTTGAAAGGGTTACTCTCCTGATACACTTGGGGAACCCTGCAAACACCAAGATTAAGGCGTGTTTACAGAGGCTTGCCCCATCACTCCATCCTGGGACCTGCCTTATCCATTAAAAAAAAAAAACTTAAAAAAAAATTTGAGATACAATTCACTCACCACAAAATCTACCCTTTTAAATCAAAAAATCCAGGGTTTTTTAGTATCTTCCCAAAATTGCATACCCATCGCCATTAATTCCAGATGCCCTGTTCATTTCTATCAGTGACCTAGATGATGTCACAGAAAGCTTGCAAAATCAAATCTGATGGCTGACTCTAACGTTGTCCCCAGGGAAAGAGCCTGGCACCCAGGGAGGGTTTGGGCACATGGTGGCAGAGGAGGAGATGGAGAAATGAGACTGTAAATTGGTTCTACGGTTAGAGGACAGCAAGCCACTGTCATGGTCGATCATAGGACAGAGGCAGCAAGAGCTGCTGGGGGCTCTGCTCACCCTGCAGCGTCCAGGCTGTGGCCCGACTGCACCATCTGGGGACCCAGGGAGGGGGTGGCACTCAGATGTGGGGACAGCTTGCTCTCCTGCCTCTCGCCCAGCAGAGCCATCTGATACTAGCTGGCGATGACTGTGCCATTCTTTCCTTCTTTTCAAATCTGCTTTGCACATGGAGTAAATTAACCGTTCTGAGACCTCACTTAATGAAACAAATTAATTTGGAGAATGGCTATCCTCTCTCCCCAGCCGCACGGGCATCGTGCAATGGACCCCTAATGCTTCCATTAGCTGCCCCACTCTCACTGTTAGGAGGCCAGCTCTGGAGCCTGCGGGGTCTACTGGGACTTCTGACGTCTGGGCTGGGCCCCGTCAGGAGCCAGGAGCTCCGGCTTTTCCCTTCTCTTTAGTTCAGTTGCGGGTAGTGGCAGCAGTGAGCTCCACCCATCCGGCTCTGTTTCTAGGGAGTTTTGTGGGAGCGACATCCGGGGCGGTGGGAATCCCTGGTTCCCACATCTGTTTCACTGAGGCTTTCACAGTCTCACCCTAATGTCCTCCCATCTCCCTTCCAAATCCCCCTGGTGACTCATGGCTAACTCGATGCCCATCTCCTTAGGAAGCATTCTGTAACCACGGTCGCTGGTTCCTCTCTTAGAACCTCCTCGCAGGAACACATGGATTCTACACAGTCATGCACCACATTCTGGTGGCTTCTGAGGCCAGCTGTGCAAGCTCTACCTCAGGCCCTTGAGACCAGGGACCACGCCTGGCACTTGTCTGGTTTCTCTGCAGCATGGAATGTAGCACAGAGCACTGCCCCATCGATCCTAGTTGGAGAGTTAAAGAGTGCTTCACTGTGGCGTTCGCCCTGCTCAGAAATGACACACTCGCCCCCGGCTGCTGGCTGCGCTGTGGCAGACAGCCCTCAGCGGTCAGCCCTACAGAAGTTGTCTGGGGCGGAGAGCTGCCGGCTCAAGGTCAAGGCACTCCCCATCTGATGACTAGAGCAGACACAGGGATACAAAGACCTGCCCCTTCTCTCCATCCTGGGACAGCTCTAAAGAGTCATCCCGACTTCAGAACTTCCCGCAGAATCAGAACTCCCCACGCAGACTGCGCTGCAGCTCACCCCCTCCCTCCGCGTGACCCCAAGGGCACTCCTTAGTAAGTGTCCTGCCCAATAATCTCCATCCCAGACTCTGCTTCCCAGGCAACACAGACCATGACCTTCATTCATGGCCTCAGATGTCCATCTCTTCAAATGGAAAAGGGGTGGAGGGAGTAGAGAAAATCGCTGCATCCCCCCAGAGGTGCGACCTCACTCAAGGTCAACACAGGCAGTGGGTCAGCGGCATGGCCGGGACTCTGCCCTCCAGAGTTTGCCCCTCTGCCCTGCATCCTGAGGGTAAGGGGCTCAGGGCAGAAGACGAATCTCTGCGGACCCCCTTCCAGTCGGCAGGTCTCTGGCTTGGGTGGGGACAGAGCACCCGGAGGCATGTTGCTCTTTCAGGAATGCATGAAATACTCACTTAGTACATTCATATCATGAAATGCATAATTTTGTCTGAAATCAGCAAACATCCTCGATTAGTTTCGCAAAATAAACAAGTGGTTACCAGTTGTCCATGTTTTGAGACCATTTTAAAGGAGAAAACTTTTGAACTGTTCACAAGCTTAACCTTTTTTTTTTTTTGCAAAATGAGGAAAAGATGCCACAACTCAATTTTAGAAACAGAGGCCCTCGAAGCAGCGCACAGAATGTGGGAGCAGAGTCTGCAGATGGCTGCCCTAGAGGGGCCCTCCTTCCCTGCCAGCCCCGACAGTGGGAGCAAAGCTTTAAAAGTTGATCCCTGAGAAGGAACAATTGACCCTGGGTGCCCTGGCCCTGGAGGTGATGCGAGGAAAGTTCGCTGGGCTCAAGCAAACCCGGCACTCATGGGGATTTGGGACAATAGCCCCGCCCCTGCACCCTGCCACCGCAGACATCTGCCCTCCACTGTCACCTTACAGTGTTTTCTGAGCACCTCGGATCCCCCTGTGATCTTAGCTGGCGCTAAGGCCATTTCCCGGTGCCTTACAAGGATGAGCTTGGTTAAGCCTCCCAATTAATGAACCCATTTTACAGAAGAGGAAATCAAGTTTTCGAGGTATAGAATAATTTGCCAAAATCATGGAGTTAATGAGTAGGAAAGGTGGCATGCACATCCGGCATCTAATTCCACGGCATATGCCTCAGACATCAGAGAATAAAAGCAGTAAGGGCACACTCAAGACCTCAAGAGGCCACCAGGAACTAGCATATAATCTAGACCTCCGTGAAGACTAGGACTCTAGAGCCCAGTTTAGAAATTCCTGCTGCAGGCTGTGGGGTAGTACAGACCCCCAGGCTCAGCAAACTGCCGAGCTGCTGAGAGTTTGCAGCTATCAACCAGGCCACAGACCCCTGCAGGCCTTCCGGGAGAGCCTCAGAGAAACAGGGGGATGGAGCGGGCCACCTCCCTTCCTGTGACACTGCAGCCACCCTCCTAATTAGGCACCCACCAGCTCCCTGCTCTTGGCTTTTTCTAGGTCAAAGGTCCACCTGAGGCCGTGGAGCTGAAAAGGCTGAGAGCTGCAGTCAGCAGGGGCGAGTTCAGCTCTGCTACTTAGCTGAACAATGTTGGCTAGTGTCCCTGGCCTCAGCTATTCCATCTGTTAAAAGGGGAAACAGCACCTTTTCTCCCTTGCAGCAGAGGGGGATAGATCAGAGGCATGACACAGATAGACGCTGGCTATGCCCTTGGCCACCGCATCTGATCCTGGTCACCTCCCCCTCTGCCACCAGGGAATGCAAGCCTCACTACTGGCAAGGTTAACCTGCTGTCCAGAAGTGTTAACTATCAAGGTCAAATATAAAGGTCTGGGGCTCAGCAAGGCCGTGACTATCTACCGTCAGCTGGAAGGTTAGGGTCGGCTGGATAATATTCCGTAGCCGTTCCTCAAATGCCAGAATCACATGCTCCACCAGGGAGGACTCGGGAGGCCCCTGGTGCTGGCTGCCTGCTTGCAGACAAAGAGGTCCTTAAAGCGTCCGGCCGCCTGCTCTTCTCCTGAAAGTCCCATGGCCTGGGGACTCTGTGACGGCTGAGTGTTGGCCTGCACCATATTCCAGATTGTGAGTAAAGGTGGGGCCCCGGCCGGCACACAGCACAGGCTCAACGTGTGTCTGCCACGCTGAATGGCAGAGTCCGAGCCCCTGATGGTCAAGATGTTTGTTGCTTGAGTCCGTCTTTGGTCCAGAGGAACACTCTCTCCTTTCATTTCAGATGATTTCCTGCAGTTCGGGTCCCGGGGAAGGTGGGCGGCCGCTCCTCAGCGCTCTGTATAAATCTTTCAAGAGTTTACTGGCATGAACGTCCTTTCCCTGCAGCCTCCTCTTCCCTGGCCCTGGCCCGTTAGCCTCTCCTCACAGGACATACTTTCCATCCCTTTAATCATCTTTATTGCCTTGCTTTGGACCCAGTCCCGGGTCCACATCCTTTGCGAGGTGTGCTGACCTAACTGGGCATTTGTTAACACAAGCGAGGCTCAGCGGAAGGCCGGCTTCCCGGTGCCTGCATGTCACGCTCCTTTTCCTACATTCCTGGGTCACGCCGCTGCTTTCCGGAGACCTGCACTGTCCAGGGGCTCCTGCTGAGTGAGGTGACCTGGCCCACAAGCGGAGGCGCGGCTGATCTGGACGCTGAGAGCAGCCTGCCCTTGCCTGGGCCCACAGGGGGACTTCTCCTACGGAAGCTCGGGGACTCCCTGCACCTCCACGCACACTCTGGGGACCACAGGGCAGGGGAGGAGCGACAGCGAGCCTCTGCTCTTCCGGACACCTCCCCAGTCCCCTGTGAACCCCATGCCTCCTTTAGGGGGTGCTCCCTACTTCTCTCTGCGGGGAACCCAGCAATCAGGAATTAGCCTCTGTGAAGCTGCACGACAAGAAGGCGGCGCACACAGCGCAGCAACTGCACTCTGGGCAGGCCAGGAATAGGCTTGGTCCACCTCTCCCTGCTCAGTTTCCCCCTTTGACGCCACCACGTAAAGTGCCTGGTGGTTTCTAAGCCCGGACCGCCTTCCTCCCAGATGGCTGTACACTCACTGTCCTCTCGGGCTATTCTGGTTCCACTAAATCCACCAGCTGATGACGTTCCGGGGGCCTGGTCCTCCATCCACCCTGAGTCACGGGCACCACCCAACACGCCTCGTTCAGGGACCGCATGTGGAGGGAGGCATCAGGGACCCTGGGCAGCCCTAGTCTCCAGGAAGCTGCACGAGAAGAGGCGTTTCCAGTATTCTGAGGAAGCATGTTGACTGGGCTTTTTTTTTTTTGCTCTCTGAGAACACGCTCTGTTCATTAAAGGTGAAACCACAAGCCATCACCTTTAACTAAGAAGAAATTCCCTGTAGAGGAGAACCTCACTTTAATTCTTCAGGCAGAAGCCTTCCTTCCTCCGTCCCTCCGTCCCTTCCTTCCCCGCTTCTCTCTCTTCCTCCCCTCTCTCATTTCCACCCAGAAATCATTTATGCACATGCTAACAAACAAATACTCTAACCCTGCTTTTGCACAAATGGCCACACACTAAAACACTGCTCTGCACCTGGACTCTTCCATTTGGAATACACACCTTGAAGACCTTTAACAACCTTTAAGGAAACAAAGGCTCAGCCTCCCAGACGCCCAACCTCAGTTGTTTGTTCCTATCCAAGGCTACCCCAGGCACTTTTTCTGGCCCCTTGCTGTCACCCAGCCCTCTGCTGGATGCCAGGGGAGATCCTGGTTTCTGCTTTAGTTTAAGTGAGCCCCAACCCCCCAGGCATTCGAGAGAAGCAGCACGTACAGTTGCTGATCTGTGTGTCGCTGTCCCAGCAGAACCCAGCACGGGCCAGGGACGGCTCTCAGGACAGGGCAGAGGAAAGACAGTCCTGGAACTGTGAGCTCCAGAGCCTCCTGGAGGCTGTCTCAAAACACACGTCGGCAGGTCCTGGTCCCCTGAGGACCGCTACTGTTGCTGCATGGTCAGTGGAAAGAGCTTTTCTCTTCCTGAACTGCCAAACCTGCCCTGGACTCCTGAATAGATCCAATCCCAGGGCCAACCAAGAGGTGGGCAGCCGCCACCGCCCCCGGTCACCAGCCCACTGAGTCTACGTCGCCTCTCGCCGCATCGGCTGATGACCAGGAAAAGCCAAACACAGGACAGGACTGTAGCTCCAGAAGGGCCGGCAGAGGCGGAGAAAACCCAAAGCTGGCGACGGAGAGTCTCTTACCTTCGGTCATTTCTTCTCCTCCGGAACAGCTTCTTCGTGTGCGCAATCTCCACCTCATGGGGCATCGGGTGGTAGCCCTGTGTGTTTGGGGGAGGAAGAGAGGATTGTCAGTAAATCTTCTAGAAGAGAGCAAAGAACTTCTGGGTCTGAACTAACTACAACAACACCTATGACAAAATGAAATCGAGAGTTTGGAAAGGCTAGACTCTGACCAGCAAATCCAGGCTGAAAAATGGAGAACACCAGAGTTAATGAGTTTCCCATCAGGTGATAACGCTGGAATTATAGAACCAAAGAACAGTGGGTCCCTAGAATTTGTCATATCCAGTTACTCAAATTACAGATGAGAACACTCAGGTCCAGAAAGGTGGATGAGCCAGTTCAAGGTCCAGCAGAGAATGAGATCCTGGAATCACTGGCGGACGGAGGACAAGTTAGCCCTCTAACATCAAGCTTCCTAACACAATGGCAATGTTAATATCTTCTCTGAGCTGTTGAGACGACCAAGGAGATGCAGCCTCCTTGCAAATCCTGAGCCTCATGCAGAGGGAATGTGCCAGGACCCAGGTCTCGTCATATACTAGTCCAGGATGCCTCATGCAATTTCTACCCAAGATCTTTGTTACTTATACTCCTGGGGTATATTTAGAGGAAACATGCAAATAGCTAAATGCTTTTTTAAACTTTTAACTGGGGAAAATCCTAAAGATGGTCTTTTGCATATTGTCATCATGATGACAACTATGTATATATTTATACCAAGGTCGGAGAGAGACCCTCTATTCATAATGCAGGGTTGATCTTGCAGATGCCGGGCCACAGGCAGAATTATTTGCAGAAGTTGGGCTGATGGCCAGCTCTCTTCTTACCATTTCCCTCCCCCCAGAAAAGTGTGTCCTGGTGGGACATGGGAAAGCACTGCCATTCCATTATGGGCAGGCTGCGGTGGGGTGGGAGGGGTTGAGGGTCTTAGGCCTGGGCCTGGGACATCTGGGTATGGGTCCTGGTGCAGAGTCCACAGCCTGAGCATGGCCCCCATGCCGCCCACAAGGCCCTGGGTGTGCACAGGGTCAGAGGGTGTGACAGGGCCCAGTGTGCTGGAGAGGGTACAGTGAGGGCCCATTTAGCACCCGCCCCCCACGCACTTTACAGACAGGGAGACAGAAGCCCAGGCCCCCTCCACGGCAAGGGCACATGCAGCCCTCTGGATCTGGGCTCCTAGCGGAGCGTCCCGCTGGGCTGCCTTCTCAGGGCTTAGCCCCCAACCACGGGGCTAAGCGGCCCTGGACATGGGCAGCCCGGCCAGTCTTGAGGTGCTTCCTGGGGCGGGCACGGGGAGGACAACAGGCTCAGGAGGACACGGGGACCTTGGCCTTTCAGACGCTTGGCCGACACTCCTATCGAGTCCAGGGAGGGAAGGGCACGTTTCAAATTTAATTTAATTTAATTTATATTATTTATATTGTGAGTCCCTCCCTCACACCCTGGCTCTTGGTTCCAACAATCCGACCAAGAAGGCATGAATGAGTTCTGGCTCGGGCAGGCACAATGGGCCTCTGCTGCCTTAGGATGTGCTTTGTTTAATGGTTTTCTCAAAGGATATTATTTGCTTTCTTTAATACAAAACACAAACAAGGAAAAACAGCAAGTCTTCCCCTCTCATTTCCCCTCTCCCACCCTCACCCAGCTCCCGGCTGGCCCCTTCCCTCCCTCCGGCCTCAGGTCACCACAGGAACACTGGGCGTGCCCCGTGGAGACAATGCAAGGAAGCCGAGCCTGGACCGGGAGCTGAGCTCCGAGGCCGGGCCGAGGGCGCTGTCGGGACACTTGGCCTTCCGCGAGCTCAGAAGGTGCCCGTCTTCCCTGTCTGGGCCCCGGAGTCCTGGGCTCTGACCTGCATCCTGGCCTGCTCACCCCCCCTCCCGGCCACACGGCTGCAGCAGAGGGGAGCTGCCCTGGTGACCCAGCCTCGGCATGGAGTCCTAGCTCTCTGCCAGGGCTCAGTGTGGCCCAGGGGCATGGGCGACCCCTCAGGGCTTCTAATGAAGCCACTGCTCTGACCGCTGTGTCCATCCATCTATCACCTCCAAATTACCACATATGTGTGTACATATATAAAATACCATCGTAGTTAAAAGCCTGGGACCTGGAGCCACACTGTGAACCGTCAGCTCCTGGCTCTTCCTCTTGATGGCTCTGTGACTTTGCACAGGTGACCTAACCTCTATGTGCCTCAGTTTCCACACCTGTAAAGTGGAGATAATTATAGCCTCCTGGGGTCCCTGTGAGGGTTGAATGTGTTGATGAGCATGTAAAGAACGTGGAACAGTGCCGGGTACGCAGCACACCTCAGCAAGTGTCTCTGGTGTTGTCACTGCCATCGTTGGCGTCATCACCACCGTCATCATCATCGGCGGCAGCAGCATTTCTCCCATCATCCTGACACTCTGCTCAGGGCCGAGTGCGCCAGGACAAGCAAGGCTGCTCTGGTCCCTCTCCTCATGGGGCCCCCAGTCTTGGCAGAGAGAGTCCTCCAGTGGAGTTGGTTGGCAGGGGAGGAGGGTATAGGAAGCTTGGGTTAGGGAAGGTGGAGGGAATTAGCAGAGAGCCTGGTGACCAGGTGGTGTGCTGGGGAAGGATGGAGGAGTTCTGCCTGTGTTCTCTTTGGCCTGAGGCTGGCAGACCCCAGTGGGAGGCCAGAAATCAGCTGAACAAAGTGACAAAGGTGACAGAACAAAGCCTTGCACCTCGAAGGTCTTCCGTCCCCAGGAATAACCCAGGCTGGTGCTATAGAGGACTGGTCCCACCCACAAGATCACCTGGGGCCCCAGCCTACTGGCACCATGGTGAATACATGAATGAATGCCACCTTCCCTGGGGCACTTATGTAGAACTTTCAGACGGTCTTGTATAAAATGGGGTGCACTGCATTTATACAAGCTTTACTGGAGGACCCTCTTCAATTAGCCACTTAGTTCTTCAAACTCAAGCTGGTGGTGGTACCATGTGACACACACAACTCAAGATGCTGCCCACACTTCCCCCCAAACAAGGGCATTTGGGGCCAAATATGAGGCCAAAAGAGGAAGACAGAAGGAGAAACTCTGTGCTTAGCTACGATCTGTCATCAGATTAGCTGCTGACCTAGGCTGGCAAAAGTTCTTTAAAGCCATTGGCGGGAGATGAGGCTTGTATATGAATGTTCACAGCAGCAGTATTCATAATAGCCAAGAATGGAAACAACCCAAATGTCCAATAACTGATGCTTGCATAAACATGTGGTAGCTCCTTACAATGGAGTGGTGCGTGGCTATAAAAAGAGAGGACGTTCTGATACATGCTACAGCATGGGTGAATCTATCAAAGACCACATATGGTTCGATTTCATTTTTTTTTTTTTTTTTTGCGATACCCGGGCCTCTCACTGTTGTGGCCTCTTCCGTTGCGGAGCACAGGCTCTGGACGCGCAGGCTCAGCGGCCATGGCTCACGGGCCCAGCCGCTCCGCGGCATGTGGGATCCTCCCGGACCGGGGCACGAACCCGCGTCCCCTGCATCGGCAGGCGGACTCTCAACCACTGCGCCACCAGGGAAGCCCCGATTTCATTTTTATGAAATGTCCAGAAATGGCAAATCTGCAGAGACGGAAAGTAGATGAGAGGTTGCCAGCGCCTGGGGAGTGAAAGAATGGGGAGTGACTGGCAATGGGCTCCAGGCTTCTTCTGGGGATAATGAAAATATTCTGGAATTGGACAGTGGTAATGGTTGCTCAATCTCATAAAGATACTAAAAACCATTTACTCATATATTTTAAAGGGTGAATTTTATGGCATGTAAATTATATCTCAATTTTTAAAAGGTGGGAAAAATATTCCAGGTAGAGGCAATAGCAAGTGTTTTGAAAAAAAAAAAAATCCAGCCACGGTGTACACTGTGCCCCCCTCTCACTGAACTACTCTACAGAAAGCAGCTGCCCTAAAACATGGCTCCTATGAAAGGGCTGGAGAGGGTGGCACGTGTAGGCAAGGGGCATCCAACGATGAGAGTGACTAATAAGGAGTCTGGAGAGGCACATGAGTTGGTATTTCCAGGCCCGGCCAGGGAAGATGGGGTTCTGGCTTTAGACCAGAGACCCCTCTCTGCTTTTTAGATAGGATGTAACTCTTGAGTGGAGAATGGGAAATTTATCAGGCTTGCCAGAATGATCGTTTAAGAGTATACAGTGTAAAAAAACAAAACAAAACAAATATTTTTAAGAGGGTGGATCTCATGTTACATATACTAAATAAAATAAAATGTCACAGAACTAAAAAAAAAAAAAAAAAGAGTATACAGTAGTCTTTGCTCTATTTCTTTACTCAATAAATTCTTCTATTCTATGTTTTGAAAGAGCCCCATCTGGACGTCAGTCCAGGTATGAGCATCCCCCCTCCCCCCGAATAAACAAGAGTCCCACCAGCCTCTGGTTTACCAGCTGGTTTGTGTGTTTCCTCAGCCAGAGTCAGGTGAGCCTCTGTAGCATCACCCTGGACCTCCCAGGCCCTGCCTGCTCTTCCTCTGCCTCTCTGCATGGGAACCCTTCTCCCTTTAGCTCTGAGACCTGGTTGCAGTTCCTCTCTGTCTAACCTCTGACCACTTTCAATAACTAACTGGGCCTGGGAGACAAGTACATTATATAAAACAAGCCTCTCCTGGGAGGGAGGGAAGATAATACTCCTTCTGCGTGCAGCTTGGGCAGAGGACACGTGAAACACACACACACACTCTCTCTCTCTGTGTCTCTCTCTCCCGTCCCGGAGGTCAGCACGGGTCTAAGATGCGGCACCACGGGCAGCGTGTTACTGCCCTGGTTGCTGAAACCCGTCACGTAAAATCTGCCCATTCCAGGGCAGGCTGAAGCTAAGACCTCACCACCTGGGATGGCAGGTATTTCTGGGGGATTAAAGGCGGCTGCGGCAGAGCTGCTGACCGCAGACTGGCAGTGCAGGGGCCTTCCTCTGAGATGACAGCTACCAACAAACATATCTTGGGTCTGGGGAGGGAGGGCAATGTAAGCATGCTGAGCAAGGCGGCGTGTGCGCCGGGTGGCGCTGAGACCTGCTGCCTCTGTGGTAAGAGTGATGCACGTCCACTGAGCCACAGGCTCCCCTCCCCCAATCCCTCCACACTTCCCCACCCGCCCCACCATCCACCCTTCCCCCATCTACCCATCCATCCATCCATCCATCCAACCACCCATCCTATAAATACTGTCGTTTTAGACACTGCAGACACAGCAGTGAAAGAGCAATAGGCAAAATGCTGGTTTTTACAGAGCACACATTCTAGTGAAAGGAGAGAGATGACAAACAAATAGATAATATGATCAATGATGAAAAATGCTATCGAGCAGAGCAGGCAGGACGAAGGGATGAGAGCAGCAGCTGTGGCGGCGGTCAGGGGAGAGCTGTCCACCACTTGCCATCCATCCATCCATCTGTCCATCCTTGGTTCTTTACCCAAGCAGCTCTCAAGGCCTACTATGTGCCACGTGCATCAGATGGGAATACCAGAATGAAGAGACCCAGTCCCAGCCCCAGGAGCTCAGGGGAACACAAATAACAAGCTGACGCACGCCATGCGTCACGGGAGAGGCTGCGTAGATGCCTCTGGCAGCCCTGAGGACCTTTGCCTGGAGCAGGGTCAGGGAGGCCTTCGCCGGGATGGTACCTGACCTGAGTGCTAAAGGGCTGACAGGAGCACAAGGGAGAAGAAGGTATGTTACAACTTCCACCTGCGGGACAACACACGCCAGGGTCATAGGTGGATCGGGTGGAGACACGCTGGCCCTACAGGAGGAGACAGAGGCACCGGGTGCTCCGAGGGCCGGGGTGGGGGCCCCTGACCACAGTGTCGCGTGCGGTGTCTTCACCCTTACGGTGGGTAGAATTGCGTGCCCCCAGAAGATAAGCTGAGTCTTAACCCTGGGTACGGATGAACGCGACCTCATTTGGAAACAGGATCTTGGCAGATATGACGGAGTTAAGACGAGGTCATACAAAATTAGGGTGGTCCTAAACCCAATGACTGGTGTCCTTATAAGAAGAAGGAAATTTGGACAGAGACAGAGGGAAGAAGGCTACGTGAACATGGAGGCTATGTTTGGAGGGAGGCGCTTCAAGCCAAGGAACAGCGAGGATTGCTGGCAGCCACCAGAGCCAGGAGAGGCGAGAAGGGATTCTTCCCTAGAGCCTCCAGAGGGGGCGTGGCCCTGCTGACACCTTGACTTCTGACTTCCAGCCTTTAGAACTGTGAGACTGTAAATTTCTGTTGCTTTAAGCCACCTGGTTGACGGTGGCTCCAGCACCCAAAAGTAGGAGATAATAAATCGCTCTTGTTCTAAGCCAACAGCTTGCTGGCACTTTGTCATGGCAGCACCCTGCCCTTCCCCCCCGCCCCCGCCCCCCTTCCCGGGCCAGGAGACGAGACGAACACAGGTGGAAGAGTAGGCAAAACCATTTGTGCTTTAAAAAAGGGTCATTTTTCTAACTGGATTTCCTTTGCCAAAATGGAGTTGCATTTGTGAAAGTTACGTGCTCACCAGGTAATTTCACCGTGTTGGCAGCCTGTTTTACCAAGGACGAAGGAGGGACTCAATAAGGTCCAGGAAGTTCCTCAGGGCCACCCAACCAGTTGGCAGCAGGCTGTACCTGCCGCCTCCAAGGCTCACGCTCCCAACTGTGATGTCACTCAGCCTGCAGCACCAGGGCAGAGATGTGGAGGCGGAACCACTGGGGGCATGAGAGGGCATCTCCTGCCCCACCTCTGACCCCATGGTGCCGGGCCATGCACTCTGGGTCCCAGCAAGTGAGGAAGTGGCTCAGCGCAAGCTCCGCCCGGTACTGGAGCCACCGTTGGACGGCCCCATTTCTGTCCATGGTGCCGCCCACCAGGCGTGAGGATGGAGAGCTGGTGTCCCCGGGCGCTGGCTCAGATGCTGTCCCATGTCTGCCCTGCAGAGCGCGTGCCCGTGTGTGCTCACCGTGACCTCTGCGATGACCCTGGCCACGGCCCCTTCGGCAGGCCTCCGCTCCCCTCTCTCTACGGGGTGGTGCTCATGACACCAAGCTTAACCCTGCCCTTCACTCCCCAGGTTGGTGGGGTCAGGGCCCCTGGCTACTGCTCTGCCTGGTTCCCCTTCAATCTTGCGGGACGAGGTTTAGAAGTGCCCCACAGAGCTCAGTCCCACGGCCGGCAGCTTCATGGAACCCCAGGCCCGCTTTCCTTTCAAGGGAGATTCTCCTGACATTCCCGTGACCTGTGACCTCTGACCACTGGCCTTGGACCTGGGTCTGATAGAAATCATCCAGGCCTAACTATCTCACAGGTCTATTCTCTCTCTCTCTCACACACCAGCTCTTTGCAAAGGGAGCGTGCGTTACACAAATACAAGAGAGCCTTCCTCCTGTTGTGTGAAGACCCCCAGACTGTGGTAGACCTGGACGGGCCTTCAGTAGGAGGTGATGCGGCTGGGAAATGCTGGCGCTGGAAGGGAAGGCTGCGGATCCCGGCCCAGGTGAGGCAGCAGCGGGAGGTTCCAAGCGGGGCATGGAAAGCTGTGCTCAAGGTGACTCCAACCAGAAATAAATACAGGATCACAAGACTCCACTGCCAGCACACCTGGAGCTTGGTTCTTTTCTACACATTAGCTGCTTTTTCCCACACGCACCAGTCTCCTGACAGGTAAGCCCTGTGGCCCCAGCTGTACCCTCTCCAGCGACCCGCCCGTCTGCCCCCATCTCTCCTGGATACCGACTCCCCACCTGGCTTCTTGGAAACCACAGCCTCTCTCCTCTTCTTCACAAGCTTGCGTATTGGCCCTTCCTGTCACTCCCAAGGATGCTTTGAAACACATGGAAACTAATGGCTTCTTTCTCTCCAGAAAATTCCAGATGGCCCAGAGTGGAGGACCCCAGGAACCGTGACTCAGAAGAACTGGATGTTGGTTCTGCCGTGCTCACTGGGCGATCCCAGGGAGCTGGAGCCCCACAGAGGCAGGACAGACTCAGGCCAAGCCAGCTGGGACTCCCCAGGTCCC
The DNA here is from genome assembly GCF_963455315.2 of Globicephala melas. Taxonomy (NCBI): domain Eukaryota; kingdom Metazoa; phylum Chordata; class Mammalia; order Artiodactyla; family Delphinidae; genus Globicephala; species Globicephala melas. The sequence goes on along the minus strand of NC_083326.1, from coordinate 5,369,347 downwards.
TGTCTCCGGCTCGACACGGGTACACATCCCGAGGGCCGACGGTATGAAGGAAACATAGCACTTGTCAACTTAAGGGGCCATAAAAACACCAAATACAGCTCCTCTGACAATGAGTTTGTCTCAACCGTGGAGCCCTCCTCTTGCTAGGGTCATGTTTTTTCATAGCTTCTAAGAAGTTATCCTACCAAGCTCCACGTGGGCAGGATGTGTGGGTCACGTCCAAGCTGAAACAAAACAGGTAATGTTTCTAAAATTCCTGGAATCTCAAGGCTGCACAGCTATTCAGAGAAGCCGACCTGTTTCAGAAAGAAAGGTGGGAGGCGGGAGGCTAAACCATGTTTAAATCCGTGATTTTCTACCTTTTCTTTTAATTTATTTTTTTTAATCAGCAGAGACCCTTTTAAGAACAATACCTCAGCTGGAGTCCCAATATAAAAACAAACATAAAGGTAGACGGGGCAGAGATGCAGAGGCTGCCTCTGAGCCACCAACATCACCCGCTGCCTCCACCCCGTCCCCCACTCACACCCTGGACTGTGAACCTGGCCGTCACCCATTCTGAAAGGCTGGATGCTGGCTACACAAGAGCTGGACGTTCTTCCAGAAACGGAGCCTAACTGAGGCTCTCTGGCCAGGGTTTCGTGGGGTCTACTGCACATGAATATCTTGCCTGTGGCAGCCTTTGGGGTGCGAGCCCACAGCATTTATCCAGCACGCAGGGGTCTGTGCCTGCACTGTAGTGTGGTTACGGAGACCAGGTCGCTGGCATGTGGCCTTCCTTGGGTGCACTAAACTAGTAAAGCCCATCCCTCCTTTTTCCTTCAAGTTGGGTTTCTCACTGTAACAGCCAAGAATCTTGACTCATAAACCCACACAGCCTTTAGGCAACCTGGGCCCCAGCTCTGTTGCCAAACCTGGATACCCCTGGGCAGTTATCTCACCCAGCCCTCTCCCTCCTTCTTGTGGAAAATGTGGATGAAAACACTTGCTTTTCCTGTCTCCTGTGTCATGACTGTTTGTCTTCCTTTGATTTCATGAGCCAATCAGTTACCCTTTTTATCTTTAAATATATTTTGAGTTGGGGTTCTGTCACTTGCAACCCAAAGAGTCCTAAATAATTCAGCATGATACAACTTTAGGTATTGTTACGGTTGTTCTTAGTATATCCATGAAATCCTGGAAAGCAAACACGACTGTCCCTGCCCTCTCCCGCTGGTAGCCATGTCAGGAAACGATCCACTGAGCAATGTCAAATACTAATGACATTGACTTGATAATGTCTGAGTAAACAGAAAACAAAAAGCGAGAACACTGGTATAAAGGACAGGACTACAAACCAATAGAAAAATGTTAGAAAATTGCTTTTATGTTACACTGTGTAAAATGTAAAGGAAACAATTACTAAAGTGCTGCTTTTTCAACCACTGTCAGATGACACAAACAGATGGAGAGATATACCATGTTCTTGGATTGGAAGAATCAACACTGTGAAAATGACTATACTACCCAAAGCAATCTACAGATTCAATGCAATCCCTATCAAATTACCAATGGCATTTTTTACAGAACTAGAACAAAAAATCTTAAAATTTGTACGGAGACACAAAAGACCCCTAATAGCCAAAGCAGTCTTGAGGGAAAAAAATGGAGCTGGAGGAATCAGACACCCTGACTTCAGACTATACTACAAAGCTACAGTAATCAAGACAATATGGTACTGGAACAAAAACAGAAATATAGATCAATGGAACAAGATAGAAAGCCCAGAGAGAAACCCATGCACCTTTGGTCAACTAATCTATGACAAAGGAGGCAAGGATATACAATGGAGAAAAGACAGTCTCTTCAATAAGTGGTGCTGGGAAAACTGGACAGCTACATGTAAAAGAATAAAATCAGAACACTCCTTAACAGCATACACAAAAATAAACTCAAAATGGATTAGAGACCTAAATGTAAGACTGGGCACTATAAAATTCTTAGAGGAAAACATAGAAAGAACACTCTTTGACATAAATCACAGCAAGATATTTTTTGATCCACCTCCTAGAGAAATGGAAATAAAAACAAAAATAAACAAATGGGACCTAATGAAACTTAAAAGCTTTTGCACAGCAAAGGAATCCATAAACAAGACCAAAAGACAACCCTCAGAATGGGAGAAAATATTTGCAAACTAATCATTGGGCAAAGGATTAATCTCCAAAATATATAAACAGTTCATGTAGTTCAATATTAAAAAACCAAACAACCCAATCCAAAAATGGGCAGAAGACCTAAATAGACATTTCTCCGAAGAAAACATACAGATGGCCAAGAAGCACATGAAAAGCTGCTCAACATCACTAATTATTAGAGAAACGCCAATCAAAACTACAATGAGGTATCACCTCACACCAGTTAGAATGGACATCATCAGAAAATCTACAAACAATAAATGCTGGAGAGGGTGTGGAGAAAAGGGAACCCTCCTGCACTGTTGGTGGGAATGTAAATTGATACAGCCACTATGCAGAACAGTATGGAGGTTCCGTAAAAAACTAAAAATAGAATTACCATATGACCCAGCAATCACACTACTGGGCATATACCCAGAGGAAACCATAATTCAGAAAGACAAATGCACCCCAATGTTCCTTGCAGCACTATTTACAATAGCCAGGTCATGGAAGCAACGTAAATGCCGATCGACAGATGAATGGATAAAGAAGATGTGGCACATATATACAATGGAATATTACTCAGCCATGAAGAGGAACGATATTGGGTCATTTGTAGAGACGTGGATGGATCTAGAGACCGTCATACAGAGTAAAGTAAGTCAGAGACAGAGAAACAAATATCATATATTAACGCATATATGTGGAACCTAGAAAATGGTACAGATGAACCGGTTTGCAGGGCAGAAATAGAGACACAGATGTAGAGAACAGACGTATGGACACCAAGGGGGGAAAGCGGCAGGGGGTGGGGGTGGTGCTGTGATGAATTGGGCGATTGGGATTGACATGTATGCACTGATGTGTATAAAATGGATAACTAATAAGAACCTGCTGTATAAAAAAATAAATAAAATTTTTTAAAAAAGTTTCCCTTTTGCAACCAGTGTAGTCCTGTGATGGGTGTGTGTGTGTGTGTGTGTGTGTGTATAGGGAGGGCTATTGGAGGGTGACTATAACTCTCTCTGTGTCGAACACCATATGAGACCAAGTGGCTCAGGGCCTCAACCAGGTGACAAGCCCAGGACCAAGAGTCCAGAAGGAGCCCTGGAGGCAGGCCCCCTGGGCTCACGATGACACAGGGACAGCCACATGAGAATGGAATGGGGGCAGACAGATGCTCTCCACTTCCTTGATGAACGGCTTTTGCTGGGGGTCCTGGGAAGGCTGCAGACCTGAAAAAGGTAACAGCTTCCTGCTGCTACAGACCAGAGGCAGGAAGATGATCTAGAAAGGCAAGAGGTACAAGTGGCCACAGGAAAGACACAGGGTCTGCTCTGCAGCCTCTGGGAAAGTTGCCTGGGCACGACTGGACACACGTGGCCTGAATTCTAGTCTCTAACTGAATGGTGTATCCATGACAGAGATAAGACCCAGATCCTGGAAAAGCCCATAAAGCAAACTCAAGAGAAGACAAAGTGGGCTTCCCTGGTGGCGCAGTGGTTGAGAGTCCGCCTGCCGATGCAGGGGACGCGGGTTCGTGCCCCGGTCCGGGGGGATCCCACATGCCGCGGAGTGGCTGGGTCCGTGAGCCATGGCCGCTAAGCCTGCGCGTCCGGAGCCTGTGCTCCGCAACGGGAGAGGCCACAACAGTGAGAGGCCCGCGTACCACCAAAAAAAAAAAAAAACCTAGTCTATTCAAATGAAGATCCCCTTCCTTCTTTAAAAAAAAGGGAAGACAAAGTAATATTCGTGCTCTGGTCTCTAAGAGGGAGGCACAGTCTTTGTGAGGTAGGCAATTTGTGAATAGTTTTATGTACTTGGGGAGGTTCAGAGACCATCTTGGGAACAGAAGCAACAATGGATTCTGGAAGAGGAGTGATGACTCTACAACGCTTAGAAGATGCCCACTGCGTTCTGTGACCACACTGCGTGTCACGGACATAGAAAAACCAGACTCTGCCTGTGTCCCAAAGAAGTCCACAGGCTGCTGGAAGAACAGATACACAAGCGATTTTACTACTTCAGGGAAGTCACGCGGACACCCAGGGTGCAAGGAACCCGTGGAGGAAGGGATGCCCGAGGCTGCCCTCTGAGTTACCGGAAGGCTCTGAAGTTAACAGAAGCAGAACCAGAAAGGCAAGGGTCCCAGCAGAAGTTGCTAGAAGACATGTTTTAATGGCTTTGCTCTTGCCTCTCCTGAACATACTCTGGTGTGGCTCAGTATACAAACTGGTAGTAGTCAGGTAACGGTAAGTATAAGGGCCTCTGTGGGCCCTGGGCAGGGACCCCTGTCCCAAACACCTCTACCAGAGAGGCTGAGACCCCAAGCCGAGTTCCACCGTGCGGGGGATGCCTCCAAGGCCTCGTGTGAGTGAACGGGTTCATCATTCTCCTGCCCCTGCACTGGTGGGCCAAGGCTGGCTGGTCCGGGGACACGGGGGGACAGGGAAAGAGGCCTTGACGAAGGAGCACCTACAAGCAGTAGGGCCCCTGTCCCAGTGTTTGCAGAGCCAGCCTCAGGTGCTTTAAGCAATGCAGATTCGGGGCTGCCCAGCAGGGATCGGAGTCAATTGGTTTGGTTTTAAATACCATCACTGCCACCTACTGTGGGAGCCTGGAGAGATAGCTAGCCTACTTATGCTTCTATTTTCCTCTTCCATAAAATGGCAATAATAAAGAATTATACCAATTTCAGCAGACCATCAGGAGGATTAAATGAGATTATGTGACGTATGAGGACAGGTGGCACAGGAGGTTTCCCAACTGCCCATCCTTCCGCCCATCCTCTGCACACGCCCCCATGGCTCTCTTCCTTTTTGGGGCACAGTCTGTGAAATCCCAGGCCCAAGGGCCCCCCATCTGTACCCGGAGCCCCTGCTGCCCCTGAGACTTTCTAACTTTCCATCCACGCCCCTCAAGATGGAAGCCGCAGCCCAAAGCCCCGGTAATGCTGTGCTAGAATGAGGTCACCCTGTGTCCACCAACCAACCACTTCCTGAGCCCCCCAGCTGTGTCCAGAACATTCTCAGGGGACAAAAGTGCAGTTTGCTGCCACCTCAGCCTCCTCCATGCAGTTATTCAACCCCTGCCCGCTCCCAGCCCCGTCTGGACACTGCTTATCCCTCTTTCATCTCATCACGGGAGCCCAGCAGGAGGGGGGCAAGAAGAGAAGGACCTTCCGTAGGTTCTGAAGGGCAAGGGCAGGGCCTATCTCCCAGAGCGGCAGGCCTTCTTGGGAACCTACTCCAGGCAGGACATCACCCCCATACCCTGAATACCCAAGGCAGGGGCTGCATCCTCTGAAAGTGAGCTGCTCCCAACTCGAAGAGAAATGCTGAGTGGAACACTGAGTCAGGGCAGCCTGGCTGGGGCTTCCGGGCACCGGACAGCTCACAGGGTATCACAGAGGCTGAGCCATGATAGACACAAGCAGGGAGAACCCACAGGCGCAGGCACAGCATTAACCCCTAGAGAGACAAGAGGGCAAAACGTGGTCCCCCTGGAGGAACCGACCATGCTTTCATTCATTCACCCGGCTCATCCTCACTGAGGCTTCCAATGTGCCCGGAGCTGATCTACCACGGTGACTAAGCCACAGATATGGGCTTCCACTCCACAAGGGGTACGTGGCAGTCAACAGGATGCAACTAAAAAGCAAGAGACATGTGTGCCGGGAAAAGAAATGAAGAGGGTAATGCTTTCCATTGGAGGATCAGAAATGGCCTGAGAGAGTGACATTTGAGCCAAACTAGAACAACCAGATTGACAGATCGAGAGAGATTCAAGGCTGAAACCAACATTGTGAATATCATAAACTAGTGAAGTTTAAATATCAGAATGGACAGTTGCTACTTTTTACTTTACTTAATGACATCCCACCCACTGCCACCATCATTTCACAAAGGACAAAACTTTAAAATAAAAGCTGGGCCTTTGCGTGGATTAACTTCAGCTCCGTGTAAGTCACTACGCCCTCCTGTAGGACGCCCTTTACACGGAGTCTCAATCGGGTGCTCTGTCTACCTCACTCAAATTCACCGACATGTGCTTAGAAAGAAAATTGAACTACTATACGGGGTTCATGCACTCTTTACAATAGAGCGCACATATACATTTACACGTAGGTAACGCTGCACAGCAACGTTACCTACTCCAAAACCAAGTATTCTGAACTTCATGGGCATTTTAAGGGGTTTTCAGGAGTAATCTTTTTTTTCTTGAATTTTATTTTATTTCAGGAGTAATTTTGTTTATAAGTGATCCCTTTCATTTGAGCCTAATCCCCACGCAAAATATCAACTCACCATTTTCCTCATTTTGCAAAGACCGGTGGGAAAACCTCTGGCTCTCCTGTGTTGGCCTAAGCCATGGACCTCAGCAGCGACCACTGCCATCCTGGTATGAAAGTCGGGTCCTCATGTAATCCAAACCCTTTCCCTTCTTGCTAATGGTATTTATTCAAGCCATAACCAGTTTCTGTTCGGTTTTGTTTTCAAAGAGAACATGGGATTTTGGGGTCATTTGCTCACTGACCCTCCTCATCCTGGGCCACCATCCTACCCTCCTTGGGCCGCTGACACAAATGCAATACAATTAGTTTAGTGCCCACTTATTGACCGATAACCACACAGCCCTCACGTCCTAACGCTGAAGCTGCCAGATATATGGGAGCGAGTCCTTTGCCACCGGCCGGGCCTCCCCTGCTCAGCTTGTGCTAGGCTGCTTCCTGCGACAGGAGGTTTCAGAACGGCAGCCCCTGTCTGCTGGATCGCCCAGCTGCCGCAACAGAAGAGGCCAGGAAAGCCGGTGCACGTGCTGCCCCCTTTATCCCCAAGCTTTTCAGGGGTAAGTTTTGCACCTTTCTTAATTTCTTTCTTTTCTTTTCTTTTTTTTTAGGATGGTGCAGTTTCCCACGATGTTGACCTTCGAGTTGCCCTGCACGGCCACCCAGCTCGGGCTCTGTGCTCACCCCAGCTTGACCAGGAAGGTCAGTGTGCACAGCTAGGCCCAAGGGGCCAGATCTGGGGCTGGGGTCTGGGTGACCAGTATTCATGGCTGCACCACAGCCTTTCCGGTCTCTTACGTGGAGGAAGTGATTCTTCAAGCTCTTACTGCCCCATCCCCGATGTCAGAGCTCAGGGCCCTACGTGGAGGAAAAGTTTTAATTACTACCCTGCCCCTCCCCACCGGCTCAAGAACTGCTTTACACTTCTATTTATGGAAACACAGCAGAAGCAGCACTGGGCTGGGGGCCAGGGGACCCGGGTTCCTGCCCTGGGGGTTGCTCTGGGGCCATCCTCTCCTCCCTGCCCCCATGTGCCTGCCACCCCGCCCCCGAACACACATTCCTCATCCCCGCTTTTCCTTTTGCCTGGAACATCTTCCCCACTTTTGTTCAGCCCTGAAATCCTGTCCAGCCTCTGCTGTTGGCATAAACGCCCCTGCCCTACAACACTGACGCAAATTACCATGTGAATTAACTCATGTGGTCACAGAGCGCGTCGGACAAACTCTTCTTAGCACGCCAGCCTGGTGTCTAAATAGACTAGGTGGCTGCTCGCAAGCTTGCCTCCTCCACCGTCCACCGTGCTGTTCACTTCCAGGGGCTCACGGGCCACGTTTGCTTCACCTCCATAGGTCCCACTGTGCCTTAGATACCACAGTCCCCCATAACTGCTTGTTGGATGAAAAGTTAAGATGACTGACAACCCTGGATGGACCGGAAGTGGCCCATCCCCATTCTACCCACCGCTGACCAACAGCATTCGCGGGAGACCCAAGGGGCCTGGGGCCTACAGACTGTGGCCATCCACCAGGCAAAGTCTCCCCTGTTGCAAGAAGCCATGATGCTCCACCGCCTCATGGGCCCTCGACCTGTAACCACGAGGCCCAGCGCTCAGCGATTGCAACTGTCCTTCAGCTGAATGGAAGAGGTACGAGGATCTGGATCCCCCAGTCCCCAGTTCCACTGCAAAGCTCTCCAGGACCACAGCGGCCATTGCCTGGCCTGTGCTAGAACAAGAGCACGGTGGATGCTTGGGGCCCACCGATCAACTCCACAGGCACCCTAGTGTGACGAGTGTATCACTGCTGCCACGCCATCCCTGTGTGCAAGGCCAGAGGCAGGTCCAGCCAGGCGGGAGGGCTGCTCACTTCCCCTCGCTGAGCCTCAGCCTCCTCTGCTCTGAAAGGGAGAACTCAAACCTGCTTCCGTCATGAGGATTAAACGAGGCTCTGGAAATCAAATGAGATGACATATAGGAACACATCTGGCCAGTCCTGGAATACAAGATCGCTGGACTCAAGGGGAAAGTGCCCGTGCCCAGACCAGCGCACAGAGAGAAGGGTTCAAGTGTACCCTAGGTCCTCAGAGCTGAGGCCAGACAGGCTGAGAGGGGTCAGTCCTACCAGGGGAGGAATGTGGCCTGGAGAGGTCACACGAGTAACAGAGACCAGGGAGCTGAGACCGGGAGTTCCACTCTGCTGGGACAGGGGGTTGACCGGGTCCAAGAAGGTAGGCCCGGTCTCCTGAAGGAGTCGAGACAAAGCTTCTCCTGCACTTGTGAGGTAGGCTGGCCCAAACCACGAGTGGGAGCCAGGCAGTGACAGGGAATGCCACTCAATGGCCACTCCTGGGCGTGGTCACTGCTTTCTGCCCTGCATCTGTGCTCTTTGCCTGGGGTGAAAGCACTGGGGGTGACAGGGAATTCTGAAAGACAGCCGTGACCTCAGCCCAGGCAAACGCCAGGAGACTCCGCGGGAGGCCTCAGGGTCCTACCTTCCTTGCCAGAGCCTTTCGTTTCACCTCCAAAACAGCATCTTACGTGTTGCAGATGCACAGCGAGAATCTCCCACGTGTCCGACGACATCGATGGCCGGGGAGGAGGGGAAGGGGAGAACGCGTGTGGGAGACAGCTTGGACTTGAGGGAAAGCCTGCCTTTACGCTCCTTGGCTGTTCGCAGCAGGTTCTACTGGCTCCCTCCTAGGTCAGCTCAGGGTGGCAAGAAGACAAAGAATGAGGTGGCAAAGGCAAGGTGAGGGCATCCTTGGGCTGAGCCCCGTGCGGATGAGCAGGCCCAACAGTGGGGGGAAGCTAGCCCGCGAAGGCTTTCCTGCCCCTCCGGTCCTGCCTGAGAAATGTGCGTCCTTCCACTGAGTGAGCAATTCCACTTTCCTGGAAGGTGTTCAAAAGTCTTCTTACCATAGAAGGAACTAAAGTGTATCTGCGAGGATCGCGAGCTGTGATCATGATCATAACAGCATCTATCACTTACGGAGGCAGGCAGAGTTCAGAGTTTCACAGGTATTAACTAATTTAAACCTCACCACAACCCTGAGAGGGAGGTACTATTATTATCCATTCTCTACAGGAGAGGAAAAGGAGGATGGAATAGATTAAACAGATTTAATAGCAGACCTAACAAAATACGGCGAGTGTGTGGTGGAGCTGGGACATTAACTCAGAGGCTTGGGGTGGAACCACAACACAATGCCCATGAGAGCTGCAGATCTGAGACCTGGCGCCAACCACAGCCGATGGCTGTCGGGCTGATCCAGAAGTCGGGGGTTGCAGTCTCAGGCAATAGACCCCCAGGTGCCCCCGACTGTGCAGAGAGACATCACAGAGCAGGGACTCAACACGCATTGGCTGATGGAATGAGAAACTGTATGAAAGAACATGAGCACGGTTTTCAACAAGCCGTGGAAGGGATTGGCCTACTCATGGTTTTCCCTGGATTCACTCCGCAGACCATCGCAGCGTCAGAGATATAAATTCACAGGGTTGCCGTCAGTGGGCTCTGCTGGGGTACCTTGCTTCTTCCCTCTCTCTCTTTCTAAATGAAGTCACTAAAAGCAATACCGCCAAGCTAAATATTAATATGATCAGTATCGTGCGAAAATAATGGACCTCCTTGACAAGTGTGTTGTCAAAAATTACAAAGTCTAAGGAACATCGTCTTATGGAAGTTTCCAATTAGGAAAGATGGGAAATCAGTAGATAGAAATGAGTTCCTAAACACCTGCTGGCATGCAAAAAAATTTCTGTATAGAATTGTGTTTTAACTATACTAGGAGAGTATAAGTCCTACGGCAAATATCTTTGGTAAAATAAATAATTGTCTGCAACTTATTAATTTTTTAAGTGAATCCTTTAAGGACATAGGTTATACCTCTCTCTGACTACAGGAAATGGACTATTTCAGAAATTCAATTACTTGTTCCATTCCCAGAAAGCAGGGCTGACCTTTTGCTGGGTGGATGTGGGCCATTAAGGACGCCCTGCCGCATAAAAGAGTCTTTACGGGTTGTCTTAAATTGGGCAGCCATTGGTTTCGGCCGGCTCACCAGGCACCAGCAGCTCTGATGACCTAGTTGGTACCTCTTTCCCTCCGTGCCTCTGTAGCAGACAGTGATTTGACCTACTTTCAGGGGCACAGTGGTGGCTGAAGAAGGAAAGGCGGGGAACGCGAGAGCCTGGACACAGGAGTTTGAAGCGCGGGCTCTGGTCAAGCACAGGGCTAATCCTCTCCCTCTCTCCATCTCCAGAGCTTCTGCCCTCCTGCAGTCCCTCCCCAGCTCAGTCTGTCCAACCTCTTAAATCTATCAAGTTTTGACGTGGGGCTTCCCAGCCCTCTCACCTCACAGCCCATCGGGAGCACAGCGACATCTGTATGGCCCACTGGGGTAACCCAGAGAGGCTGCTTGGGGCCAGAGGGTGGCAGCCTGTAGCACTGGCCACCCAAGGCCCATCACCCCAAGGCTGAGAGCACAGAGCCATATGTTAGCCCAACTAGGACTTATTCTCAACACATCTATCAGGACACTCTGCCCTGCTTTATAAGCAACCACAAAATTACAAAGAGTCTAAGAAGTGGTTTTTCAAATTCCCAGCATTTGTGTTAATGTGTAAACTGAAGCAAGGGAGGACATGCAGGGTCAACTCTCCAGAGCAGGGGTTGGCAAACTTTTTCTGTGAAGAGCCAGGTTGTAACTATTTTAGGCTCTGCAGGCCATATGGTCTCTGTCACAACTATTCAGCTCTGCCATGTACTGTAGAAGCAGCCATCGAAGCGTGGCTGTGTTCCAATAAAACTTTATTGATAAAAATGGGTGGGGGGGCTGGATTTGGCCCACAGGCCATGACTTGGCAACCTTGCTCTAGAGAAATGTTGGGATGCCAGGTGCATTTTGCAGCAGTGTGTCTTCCCTCTCTGGGCCCTTCCCGTGACGTAGTGGTGATTTCTTGTGTTTGATGGGTGCCCATCCTCACATTCTCTCCCCTACTGCTATCAGAACCTGCTTTCGGGGAAGGCTCTGACAAACTCAGTCCCCCAGATGAGGATAACTGGATTGTATCTACATTTCAATCAATAAAAACCCTGGGTCGGTGGCTCTCAGCCCTGGAGTATCATTGACAGCCCTGGGGAGATGTAAAACTCCTGATGCCCACGTGTCACTCCAGAGGCTCTGAGGCACGTGGTCAGGGCACAGCCCAGGCAGCGGGGATTTGAAAGCTCTCTCAGTAATTCTAAAGGATGGTCAGGTTGACAACCACTGCCTTAGACCAAAAGGGAAACAAAAAAAATCAGCGGTAGTGGTTTTAGAATAAGCGAGCCAGGGAGGTAAAGCTTGTGTTTTCCCCTCGGGGATGGGGATTGGGGGTGGGGGGGTGGGGAAGGAGACATGTCCAGGACCCTTGAAATCACACCACCCAGGCAATCGCCCTCCGCCAAGGCTGGCGTTGTGTAGATTTCACCATGCTTTGCAACATCCACGACCTTCCTATTTCTGTTTCCCTCTTGACATCTAGCGCGATTCCCTACTGGCAATACGTGCTCTAGGAACACTGGGTAATCATAAAAAAAAAAGAAACCCCTAATGGCCTAATATTCAATCATCAGTCAATCAATCAACCCTCAAAAAGAAAAAAAAAAAAAAGAGGTCACTGAGTCCTGCCTTAGAAGGACTATAGTCTGTGAAGGGAGACAAGGTAAGCACAGATGAAACTTACAATAGGCTTAGCCATATTCGCGCCATGTAATAAGGCAGTGGTTCCCACACTTCACTACACACAATCACCTGGAGAGATTTAAAAAAATCCCAGTGCCTGGGATGTACCCCATGCCGATAAAATCAGAATATCTGAGGGTAGAAGACTGGGCACGGGTATCTTTTAAAACCCTCTGATGATGCCGCTGTGCAGCAAAATTTGGGAACCATGGTTATAAGGTCCCGCTACTCCAAGTGTGGTCCATGGAAAAACAACATCATCAGCAGCTGGGAGCTGGTTAGGAATGCGGGAACTCGAGCCTCACCCCAGTCCTACTGAATCAGAACCTGCACGTGAACCAGATCCGCATGCTATCTGTTTGCACATGATGTTCAGCTGCTGCAGGGAACCCTGTTCCGAGAAAGAACCAGCTCTAGACCGTCCCCCTACAGTAACCAGGGAACACTTCTTAGAGGAAGGGAGAAACAAGAGATGCCGTAGGATGGGGGAATTAGAGGCAGAGGGATGGTAGGCAGGACCCAGCGCACAGAGGCGAGGAGGAAGCTGGTCTGTACGCATGGTAAGCCAGAAGTAAGGAGAAGCGGTCAAAACGTTTTTGTTTTCTTTTTAATAAAAGTAGAAAATTAAATCACATTTAGTCACATAATTAACAGGCTGAGGGTTTTTAAAGGATAAAATGCCAAGAAAATAAGGCTGTCCTGGAAAATTGGGGGCAACAATTTTCCAGGAAGGTGGTGGATGACTAGAATGGACGAGGTTGTGAGGGAAGATTCCAGAGACTCTGGACGCCCTGCAGAGGGCTTCAGATTTTGTCTCATGGGCCAGTGGAGAGCCGCATGTTGCCTCTGGAGTTGGGGAGGGAGGTGAGAGGAGAGGGGGCTGGGCAGAGAGGCAGGAAGACCAGACAGGGAGCTGGGGAGAGCCGCATGCGTGACCGGGGAAAGGACGGAGCTTGAGAAAGACCTTTCGGAGGAGGCAGGAGATTGGTGGGGGTGAGCAAAAGCCACTGAGCATTCTGAGGTCTCAGGTCCGGGACACTGGGCTATCTAACTGTGGGGAAAGCTACAGCCTCTAGCATTGTTATCATAAACTCTTTAGGTAATGCCCCCCAAAAAGTTACCTATGGGAAAACATGAAAGTCTCTAGCAAACAAGACTCCCCAAGGGAAGCCGAGAGGAAGAGCAACAGTGTACACAGACCCTGGGATTGTCCTCAGCTTCAGTGGGCCACGAAGACCCAGAGAGGCCCTTGGGCACAATCCTTTGTTTCCAGGCCCCTGGAAGTCCAGCTGATTCCCAGTTGAGTTGAAGAGGCCGGGAGGTTGTTCCCATTGCAGTGGACTGAAACAATAACTGCGGAGTGGACGTTACCACAATTGTTTCCACTGAAGTTATTTTGGGGGAGTTTAGGAAGATTGTCTATTCCGAGACATTTCCTTCACCCGATTCCCTTTATAAAAACACCGAGGGAACAGGCTGGTGTCGCCATCTCCACGCTGCTCTGCTCACGAGGAGCACGTGCACAGCGGGCCCCAGGGAGCTGCCATGTGCAACACCTATTTCCTGAGGCTCTCGTGGAAGCCCTTAGATCTGACTGGGGCCTCGCGGTTTTCAAAGTCCCTCCTCAGTGACCACTGTGCTTAATTCCCACGACAGACTTCCGAGATGGTAGTGGCAGGGCATAGATTTTATTATCCCCAGTCTGGATACGAGGAAACAGAGAAGTCAGGGTCTTTGGTCAAGGTCATCCAGCTTGGAGGGGGTGGGGCAGAACCCCATGGTGACTCCTGGAGGATGTCCTGGGCATGGTGTGGTGTGCACCAGGGCTGCAGCGAGAGGTTCACTACCTGTTCGTGGCCTACTTACCACTGCCAATCCCCATGCCAGGCATGGGCTCATGACAGGTCCGCCAGGTGAAGACGGGGCTGGTCCGTCCACATCCGGGACCCCAGAATGCGTCCAGCATGGCTGTTACATAGAGTGCATGGTGGGGACAATGTGGGATCCGAGGCTGAAAGGAGAGCTGGACTGGGGAGGCCTTGCACAGAGGGCGCCTGATTCTCTGTGTGATGGGAAGGCAGGGAAAGGCTTAAGCACGTAGTAAAGCAGCTAGACCTGTGGACTTCAGATCATGCTGAGGTAATGAAGGGGATGGATTTAGGGAGGCTATCACAATTGTCAAGACACGACAGTGGCCAATATAGGAATTAGGGACGTGGCAGAGGGAAGGGAGAGGAGAGTCTACAAACATTTAAGACTAAGATGGACTGGTTTCGGTGAAGGATGGGGTGGGAGTTGGGGATAGAGCATCGTCTGTGAGAAATACAACTGCAAATAAGACACAGTCCCTGCTCTGGAGAATTCCTACATCCTCATAGGACAGATCGAAAATGAACGAGTATTATGCAAGCCTGAGCGATTAATATCAAGAAGACAGAGGTTTTATAAGTTTGGATCCAGTCCTGGCTCACCCCTTGCTTTTCTATGATGCAAACACCTTACAGGATGGGGAAATGGGATCAATCCTCAATACCTAAGGGCACAGACCCTCTAGCTGGTGGCATGTGGGATTTAGCCAGGGAGCTGTAAAAATGACTGACGCCCAGGACCCACCACCCAGAGATTCTGATTTGTCTGTGGTGGGTCCAGGCATGGGTATATTTTAAGAGCTCCCCAACTGATTCTAACATGCAGCAAGGACTGAGAGGGGGGATGCAGCACCTCATTTCAGAGACCTGGAAATAAGGTCTTTTCAGCTCTCCAGAGAGGGAGCTGCAGTTCCACACCACCAATGCTAGGACTGAAGGAAGACGATGTACTTCTTAGTGACTAACTTTTGATTCTCTGCTCCGACGTCTTTGAGTCATCTCTTCTTGCAACACAGAGAGGTGCCCCTGCCCAGTTTCCCCAGTGACCCAGCAAGGTTCCTCCCTGGCCCCCTGTCCACTGGATCGGTTTGCCTGACCCTCTATCTTCCACCGGTCAGGTTTCCTCCTCCAGTGCATGGACATCCTGCCCAACCTGACCGGCCAGCATAAGCCACACAGACAGCCACCGGTGTTGCCGCCCTTTGGGGTGTCCTGAAAAGACCTCTCTGAGGGGGTGTGATGCACTTCCTTGACCACACCACACACCAGCCTGCTGGAACAATGTCCCTTTTCTTGCCGCCAGGAAAGGCCACAGAAAGGAACATCTTCTTTTTTCTTGCCAAGCAAATGTTTCTGTTTTGACCTGAAGGGTGCACTTTGAAGCAAAATAATGACCCAGAGGCCACTGAGCTGCCCTAAAGGTCAAGTACTGGAAAGAATTGTTCCCAACATTTTTAGCATGTTGAGAATACCGTGTGTGTGTGTGTGCGTGCGCACGCATCGGGACAGGTGGGAGACGGACAACCGCCCCTCGTGTGAGCAGTCCCTGACCAGTCACCGTGCCCTGGCCAGGCCGGGTGGGGTGAACGGGCCAGGACTATGACGATTCTGCTGTCAGAATGTCTGCTTCTTATGGCCAACTTTGCTGAGGGGCTTTGCAATGAATTCCTTAAAAGGAATCACATACTATTGACATGATCAAATTTTACTAACATTTCCATGAGCAGAATCTTTGTGCTGAGTGGCTGACCTCTGGCCAGAGCAGGTGAACAAGGTGTTCCACTAGGGCCCTGCTCAGGGTTCAGAAGAATTTGGGGGACCTGGCAGCAGCTTTCCTTCTCTGCAAAATCACCTCTGCAGCCAGTCCCTCCTGGTCTGCAGGACTCTCTCTCCCAGGTACGGGGACCCTTGACTCACAACAGCTTCTAGAATTCAGCTCATCTCCTCTTTTTTTTTTTTTTTTTGTTGCGGTACGCGGGCCTCTCACTGTTGTGGCCTCTCCCGTTGCGGAGCACAGGCTCCGGACACGCAGGCTCAGCGGCCATGGCTCACGTGCCTAGCCGCTCCACGGCATGTGGGATCTTCCCGGACCGGGGCACGAACCCCTGCATCGGCAGAACCTGCATCGGCAGGCTGACGCTCAATCACTGCGCCCCCAGGGAAGCCCTCATCTCCTCTTTACTGTGGCGGAGCACAGCCCTGTGCTCAGAGCAGGGACGTCTGTCTGGGCCTCAATTTTCCCAGCGGCAAAATGAAAGGAGCTGGGCTAGATGACCAGAAGGCTCCTTTCAGGACTAATACTATAACATTCTAGAACATTCGATGGCCACGACTCCTTCCTCCTGAGGAAATAGAAAGGGTCACTTCACCTTCTCCACTGTTAAGATATTTCTCTCCAAGGAAGGTTCCCTTTAGCTGGAAATGTTCTAAACTCAAAGTCTGGCTTTCTATGGAATGAATGAATGGCTTGCGTATTCAACTCAAGCTTCTGGGTCTGAAATTTGCTTAAAACGAGGAACAGCTGTGCTTTACATGAGCTCCGCACACCTCCGGGATGATCTTCTCGGTCTCATCGATTTGAGGCATTTTGGATAATTTCAGGCAGAGGCTTTGGCATGTGTAGAGGAAGGAACACCGCTCTCTAATTTGCACAGAGTGGCTGTGCTGGCTAGTGGCAGGGCTGGTCCATGTACACTTTCTGAAAAGCCATCTTTCAGGGCTAGAAAGGGCCTCACAGGCCTGCCCGATAGCACAGAACAGAGACCAGCAAGAGGACGCAATGCGGCTGCTGGCGTGGGGCGTCCAGAGGACACGACAGAAAACCCTTCTCCACGGTGTTGACCAAGGTCCCCGACATTCAGTGCATTCTTCTAAGTGGCCCTCCGTCTCTCTGCGCCTCGGACCCAGCAGAGCTGAGGCGGGGGCCACAGGGAGCGCCTGGCTTGGGGTCAAGGCTGCCATCGGCAGCTCACACAGCCTTGCCTTTCTGGTTCGTGCTTGGGAGGTGGGGCGAGGGTGGAGAGGCAGCTCTGATTGTGATTTCCTTTCCTTTCTTCTTTTTTCTAATTTCCTTTCGACAGAACGTTTTATGTGCAGACACTTCAGTGATGAAGGCTTTTCAAAGACACCTATTGATGCTGATCCCTAGTGAAATTCTAGAATAAATTATTAAACAGACGTCCTGTGAGCCTTAGGCAAGGACCCGTGGTTAGAATTCATCAGAAAAGAAACTGCAGTGTGTATGGAAAGAGCTGTGACCTACGGATCCTGAGCCCCAGATCTGTGTGCCCCTGGGTGCGGCCCGGCCCCACGGTGGGGCTTAGTTTCCTCGTTGAGCACAATGTGTTTTGAATGCTTGCCTCACGGTTTAGAGTGCTGACCACGTGGTCTCCACGACAGATGTTCAGGGAGAGATTTCAACTCTTGCCCCACAGCCCACCACTGGCTGCTCCTCCTGCCAGCACCAGGGCGAGGTAGCCAGAGGACCTGGGTTCTCTCCAGCTGGTCTAGGTGCCCAATCTCGGGCTCCCCGCCTCCTGACCTTGCCCTTATCTGACCCTCTCTGCCCCTCCAGCCCCAGTTTTATCCTGCACATCGCAGCCTGAGGTGACAACGTGTCAATAGGACAAATCACTGCCAGTGATCGGCTGGAAATGGAACATTTCCAGGTAATAGGATGTACCCAGAGTGCCTGCCCTTCAGGGCTCTGAGCTCCTCAGATTAGGAGCAGCTGACAGAGCTGCACACGGACTAGCCTTCTGCCAGCCCCGGCTGGCTCTTTGGGGCACTGCCCTTTATCAACTGGGTGCAAGGCGTGATGCCGGAAAACCTGCCCTGCCTGCCCTTAAGGGCATCCTTGCTTACTTCAACATTTCCAGAAATGAGCAGGAACTCCCAGGTAAGGAGCTTAAAGCTGCCAAAAGTTCTACACAAATGATTTTCAGGAACTGCAGAATACATGGATTGTTGAAATGCAAATTGGCAAAAGGCAGGGACAGCGTGTACTTTATGTGAGGCCTTCTAGAGCCAGTGTACCATTAGGGGTGGGTGGGGTCCCGTTTCTTAGCCAAAGAGGAGAGGCCCAGGCAGCTCCACAGGAGAGAGGCCAGCAATGACCAGTAGGCTTTCAGGGTGACTGTGAGAGGCCGCATTGCCCTGTCCTTTGCACACAGCTGGTTCCCACATCTGCTCTGGCATCTTAGCAACCATTCTATGGTTTTGTGACTTACTGAGCTCCGACCGCGTGCCCAGCCCTGTCCCAGGTGTGGCACTGGGCAAGAACCCTGCTCCCAGGACCCTGGATGCTTGCTGGGAAAAAGTCTTTCCCACCAGAAGGGGTCAACGGCAAAGCTAGGCAGGGTGAGGCTGGGATCCTAACGAGCTGGGCAATAGAGCTTATCTTTGGGTCCTGGACTGCATTTGCCCTGGTGGCTCTTGGCTTTTGTGTGGGAGTGAGCGTCTCTATAAGGTCTGAATCTAAGCAGATTTTCCCAGGCCCCTCAGACAGCTTGTGTGTGTGTGTGTGTGTGTGTGTGTGTGTGTCCCCTCCTGGAGTTCTTTGAACAATAGGAAAGAAAAGAACCTATTTATTGGCATTCAGGAACATCCTGCTGCCCCCTTTATATTCTAACCCCCGTAACAACATGTCCAGGGCCTGGACTCAGAGGACAGACCACTTCATCCCTCTGCTCCCAGATACAAATGTCTGCTCCCACATCTGCTCCCACTTCTGCTCCTGACAAGCACATTAAGCTCAGTGTCTCCTACAGTGCTCTCCCTCTTTCCCTGATGATTTAAATCTAACCATATTAGACTTCTGACTCGACAGGGTGGATTGCCACATGCACTCCTCCTCTCTCAATAAAAAAAGTTATAAGCCTACAAAAGCACAGAGAACCAAAGAGATTTCAACACACTTTGGGAGGACAGAAATCAAATGGAGTAGCAGACAACCCAGCAGAGAGGGATACTGATAAGAAATGCACTGATGGAGCCTACAGACCTCCAGGGAGCTCAAGGCTTGGAGGTATCAGGGATCACAAAGGACAGGGTTCAGGTGCTGGGAGGAAACAGCAGAACTGCATGAAAGTCTGCATATAGGACCCCCACAAGTCTCCTTCTGCACCCCACACAGCCATGCAACTATCTATCAATCCCTGCCTGCAGGCAAAAGATCTTATTTTCTGGAGAAGCTGAATAAGAGAAACTCTGACCTGGGGGCACAGGCACTCAGGAAATGAGAGAGAAATGGGTCAACAGACAAGGGGATTCAGGGACTTCTCTGGTGGTCTAGTGGTTAAGAATCCGCCTGCCAGTGCAGGGGACATGGGTTCGAGCCCTGGTCCAGGAAGATCCCACATGCTGCAGAGCAACTAAGCCCATGTGCCACAACTACTGAGCCTGTGTTCTACAGCCCATGAGCCACAACTACTGAGCCCACACGCCACAACTACTGAAGCCCGCGTACCTAGAGCCTGTGCTCCGCAACAAGAGAAGCCACCGCAATGAGAAGCCCGCACACTGCAATGAAGAGTAGCCCCCACTCGCCGCAACTAGAGAAAGCCCACACGCAGCAATGAAGACCCAACGCAGCCAAAAATAAATAAATAAATAATAAAAATAAATTAATTATTTTAAAAAATTAAAAAAAAAATACAAGGGGATTCAGTAGCAATGAGCATACCTAGCACCTGGATCTGGGTTTCTAAAAAAACGTCCACTAAAACGTACCAGGCTCCAAGGATAATGACGGATTCCAGAGTTGGGCAGAGAAAGTCCATAATAAGCCTGGAGCAACTTCTTGTGCCCACAAGTAAGGAAGTACTCAAAGAATAATCAGGACATTTCAGAAATACCCAGGCATGATTCTGAAGGGGCTCCCACTTGCCAAACCTGAGACAATTAGAGCATCAAAATAAGTAATAATAGTAGCGGATTATAATCCCAAGAGTAACATAAAAATCTATAAGACAAGACATATAAATAAATAGAGGAGAAAGGAAAGATCTTCCTTACAGTAGAAAATCCACTAAAATATGCAGATGAAATTAGAAAAGTTACCATTTGCCAACCATCCGGATGATATTTCCGGCAAGGATCATCAATAAATGCTAAAACCGGTGGGTCAAAATATTATCAGAAACAGTACAATCGCATGGTCTCAAATATCTCTCTGCAAGATACTTATTAACTGCAAAGGGCAACATAGTAACTCTGTGGTGGTGAGGCCTAGAAACTACCACGTGAACAGGTGCTCAGTGTTGCATCACCAAGGCGACATCTTATGCCTCCTGGTATGAGGCACTGAGGACACAGTGCATGACTGAATCATGAGCAAACATCAGACAAACACAAACTGATGGACATTCTACAAATTAATTGGCCTGTACTCTTCAAAAAATGTCAAGGTCATAAAACACAAAGGAAAGTCAAGGAGGCTAAGGAGACATTACAACTAAAAGCGAACTGTGATCTTGTATTGAGTTCTAAACCAGAAAAATAAATACCAAAAACAATTTCTTTAGCTACAAAGAATATTAGTGGGACAACTGGCAAAATAAGGTCTGAAGATTATATAATAGTATTCCATCAATATTAATTTCCTGGTTTTGATCATGAAATTGTAGTTATATAAGAGAACGACCCTGTTTTTAGGAAAACACACTGAGGTATTTTTAGGAATAAAGTGGCACATGTCCACAATTTATTCTTCAAACCACCAAAAAAAAAGAAAGAAAGAAAGAAAATTATGCAGAGACTGATAAAGCAAGCATGGAAAAATGTTAACATTTGGGGAATCCGGTGAAGGGTATACAGAAATCTTTGTATTTTATTTTTGCAACTTTTCTGTTTTCTGAGTGTTTTTCAAAATAAAAAGAAAAGTAAAATAAGATTTAATAATGAAGTAATAATCTGACTAAAAATGTAAGTAAAATTTGACATAACTAGACTGAGAAGATAGGGGTATAAGAGAGCAAAACTCACATCTACCATAATAGGAAGTCAGCAGATGATGTCTAAATTCGATATAGTTAAGAAGAGCAGTATAAGAATAGTACACCAGACAATAGAAATATTAGATATTTTATATATAATTAGAAATATGGTAGCACACCAGAAGAACAGTGGAAAAAAAAAAGAAAAGTAGTTGCTTTGAGAAATGGAACTGGTAATTACAGAAGAATGAGGCACGGACTTGGCTATTTTCTGCTACCACAGGTCTTTTAGAATTATTTAGTTTTTAGTACTTTTAGTATTATTTAGTATTTTTAAACTATTATTTACTATTATTTAATTTTCAGTATTTTTTTAAAAAGCGTTATTTAATTATTTACTTTGTGTGAACTACAGACATTTACTACTTTTGGAACCACTGGGTAGATGAATCTAATTCTTGGGGGCCCAACTCCCCAGGAAGGCATGAAGTCTCTTCAGCCTACCTTTTTTTTTTCTTTTTTTTTTTTTGCGATACGCGGGCCTCTCATTGTTGTGGCCTCTATTGTTGTGGAGCACAGGCTCCGGACGTGCAGGCTCAGCGGCCATGGCTCACGGGCCCAGCCCCTCTGCGGCACGTGGGATCCTCCCAGACCGGGGCACGAACCCGTGTCCCCTGCATCGGCAGGCGGACTCTCAACCACTGCGCCACCAGGGAAGCCCCGGCCTACCTTTTATGAATCCCACCTGCAGCAATGGCGTCACATTATACCAGCAGGTTTAAGTGAGCTGCTACATCCAAGCTACAGGATGTACGAGGTGGGAACGGCTATCGAGACCTCTGGCTCTGACACACTCACCCTGGAGATGAAGGTGCCGAGCCCCGGAGGCAGAGGGTGAGCCAGCTGAGGCCCTGGAGGCTCTGGCTTACACCCCGCCTGACACTGTAGCACCTCACGTTGGATGGAGGCTATGTCCACGCCAAAGAAGCCACTCAGCATACAACACGTGGGCTGACAGCCCTGGGCCTCGAGGGACAACTGGGGCCCAGAACCCTCAGCCTCCTGTACCTGTCCTGGAGGAGCATGGGGCTCCACTTACCTCTCCCTGGACCCCACCAGGCTGACAGTCGTCTGGGACCCAAACACACTCCAAGCCATAAGAAGCAAAACGCTAAATTAAATTCTCCATCAGTAATGAAAAAACTCAAGGTTTATAAACTCCGGGAGGGAGAGGAGCCTGGGGATGTAGAGGAAGCTACATATGGCCCCGCCACGGGACGGGGGAAGTGGAACTTCTCCCTGAACCCTCCAGGGGGTAGGGTGCAGGCCAAGAGGAAAAGTGAGGGTCTTTGGGGAACACAAGAACATATGTAATGCTTTAATCATCAGACAAGGTCTTTCCTCTAGAGGCACCCCAAGAGTGGGTCAGGGGGTTACAGGGTTGGGTCCAGAAGGATGGCAGAGCCTCCTCTCCTGTTTCACAGGAAGTGGGACCACGAGGCTCAGAGGTAGGACATGATCGCCTGTCCCTGGGCCAGGGCTCTGTCCTCATCAGCCCTCTGCTCCCAAAGTCAGAACACTGAAGCTCAGAGGGAAAGGCCAGAATTGTTTTCTGGACAGATCTCAATGTTTAGCTTTTCCACAGTCTGTGCTGAGCCTGCAACTACGTTGCTGTTATTATTTATAGTCTATTTAACATCAACTTTTGATTATTCCCTTTGTAGACAGAAGTTAGTGTTTGTTGTTTTATCCCCAGGTCAGCTTCCTCTCGCCACTAACTATGCCTCAGGGTCATTGCCGGCTGCCTACAGGCTCTGAGCCCAGGGACAAACTCCCTTCACCATCAGCTACTGCCCAACACACAGTGGGTGACAAATCCGCTACACACACAGCAATGTCATCCAAAGAGAAGGAACAGGTGTAACTAGCCCAGAGCTTCCCCCCATCTCTAAATAAAGGCTGCCTCCACACACACACACACAAAACCAAAGGGGCTTCCCTGGTGGCGCAGTGGTTGGGAGGCCGCCTGCCGATGCAGGGGACGCGGGTTCGTGCCCTGGTCTGGGAAGATCCCACATGCCATGGAGAGGCTGGGCCCGTGAGCCATGGTCGCTGAGCCTGCGCGTCCAGTGGCTCTGATCACCTGCAAAGGCACAGCATCACTGGGGGCTCTGCTGAGGTTTCTACCTTTGACGGTGAGGTAATGACACCACCCCCCCAAAACCAGGAACTCTAATCCCCAGGGGCTCACCCAGAGCTGTTGGCACGGCTAGTGCCAGGATCAGGTGCCAGAGTCCGGGGGACTGGGTCGTTCCTAAATCATTCAACCCTCTGCAAATCCCCATCCTTGGTTGTCAAAGAGGGCAAGATTCTTTGTCCATCATTTGAGCAAAATAATGGTAAAGAACAAATAAACAACCAAAATTTTGTCAGCAAATAGAAGGGGATAGGTGATGTCAATTACCAGAGAAATTATCAAGAAACTATTAAGATAGACAACACAACTGGTATAAACATGAAAATTGCTAAGAGGCTATATCTTACTTGTTCCCAACACTAAAAAAATGCCAATTCTGTGACACAGCAGAGGTGTTAGCTAACACTACAATGGCCAGCATAGTGCAATAGAAAGGGATCAAGTCAATATGCTATATACCTTAAACTTACACAATGCTACAGGTCAAATATATCTCAATTTTAGAAAAAAAGAAAAAAAAAACGAATTTATTAAGAGCCAACTGCCTGCAAGTAGGTCCTCAGGCCTGGCTCTCAAACTTGAGCAGGCACCAGAATCACCCGGAGGACTTCTTCAAACGCAGATCGCTGGGCCCTAACTCCAGAGTTGCTGGTTCAATAGGAGGGAAGGGGAGTCTAAGAATCTGCATTTCTATCAAGTTTCTGGGTGATACTGAGGCTGCTGGTCTGAGGAACACACTTTGAGAACCCAAGGGTTTTCAGACCCCAGGATTTGGAGTGTGTCGTGCCGGGGAGAGGCATGTAAGTGTGGGAGAGACACGTGGGCATCCCAGTGATGTGGAGGGCAGCCCTTCTCTAGGGATATATTAAGTGCTCGAGGAGCCCAGAAAAAGCAAAAAAGGAAGTGGGTTGTTAGAGAGGGCTGCATAGAGAAGGTGACCTTCAAGGAGTCTTTGAAGAACAGGTAAGTGGCAGGTAGGCGAATGTAGCCGGAAGGCCATTTAAGGCAGGGGACTGGTGCTGCTGGATCAGGACCCGCTAACTAGTCATAAGGCTAGAGCACAAGGCGGGAGGTCACAGGAGAGAAGCCTGAGAGGCCGGCAGGCACTGGGGTTAAAGGAAAGTCTGTGATTTTTCCCCATAGGCCTGGGGAATCATTGAAGGAGTTTTAAGCAGGGCAATAGGAAGTCTGGTAAAACCTTTACCTTTCTGGGTCTATTTGTCTGTGTAATGTGGTGATGGGCAGAAGGTCTGGGCAGGCCTTTTCCAGCCCTGACATGCTGTGATTCCATGGGGGCAGGGGACAGGGCATGGTACCATCCAGTCAGTGGCCTCACCCTGTCGGCAGCCCCTTGCAAGCTCAGGGGCCCAATGGTCACTCACACTTGCTTGGTCTATCTGTCCATCTGCCGCCTCCAGAATCCTGGCCAGCCTGGGAAGTGGAGACAGACAGCTGGAGGTGTCACACACATTGCTAATCTCTCCTGGGCCCGTTCCCCCTCCCCCCTGGCTTGCAGAGCCAAGCGGCCTGGGACTGTGCAGCGGCTCACAATGGAAGGAAGAGGGTGTAGGAGGGAGGTCCCCAGGCTGACCCTGGTATTGTTCTTGGGCCAGAAGAAAGCTTCCTCCTGCCTGGCCACTGCAGTGCTAGAAAAGACGCCGGCCGGCCAGCAAGAGTCAGCGCGTCCTGCGGGGGGGCGCCTGCCGTCGGGGCAGCCTGGGAGCCGGGGCCCATTCACAAACGCCTGCAGGAGAGCACGTAGCCCTGTCCGCCCCGCCCCCTCTGCCCTGCCGGCGGCTGCTCCCAGCGAGAGGAGCTGGGGTTAACGAAAATAACCGGGCTTCTCTGCCAGGAAGGAGAACGAGACCAGAAATGGCACCCTGGCTAATAAAGGAATAATGGATGCTTCACACCCTCAGCGATACCTTCCTCCTCCCCCCGCTCAGCTGCTCCTTCCACCGCCCAAGGACAGAGCAGGAAGGTGCTGAACCAGGGTGCAACCTTGTTGAACCGGGACTGGTCCAAGTCACCAGGACCTTCCCGAGACGGCTGGGGTGTTACACCAGCCCTGGAAACTGCTCTAGGAACAGAAGGTGGGGCTGCACGTGGGGTAACCCCGCTCACCCTGGGCTTTGGGGCCCCTCCTGGAAGGACCACTGGGTCACTGGGGTGGGTGTGTGCATGAGGGTGGCCCTGCCTCTGAGCGATGGTAGGCAGGGCCACCCCGCAGGCCAGCATAGGGCCTGCTCTCAGCCTGGGCTCCTGGTACCTCTGCTGGCCTCCCCCTCCCAAGCCCAAGTCATTCCGGGGTTGGGGGTGGGTGGGTAGAGCAGCTTTTGCTGTCTGTGAGATGTCCTGGGCCCAGCAGAGGTCACGAGGGAGGCCATCTTCAGTCTGGCCTTGCTTGGGCCTGCTACTCCCCCACCCTCCCCCATCCAACTGATCAAGCCCTCTGTCCCTCAGCAAAGGATTCTGGGTACGGTCTGGCCCAAAGCAGGGCATGGACCAGATGACGTCTCTACTGGGGGAAGGTCCTCTTTTTAAGGGACCCTGGCCTGTCCCTAACGAAGCAACGAAACGTCCTTCCTCGGCTACTGTGGGAAGATGTGTACAATCTTAGGAATTCCTTAGAGGTCCCAGGAAGAGAGCGCAAGGATTGGTCAGGCCTTAGGATTTGGCCCTTGGCTTCCTAAATCCTCCTTCCATCATACATTTCTCTGCTCAGGAACGTTGAGTCCCTGTTTGGTCAGGTTCCAAGGCCTCGAGCACCCGCACCGACTGCTCTCTCTGCTGTTGGACACGTCCTTTCAGGACTCCGGGACTCCCCCATTCTCCGTGCCCTCCATTTCTTCTGAACCACTGCTCGCTTAGTTCTGCAGCCCTAATGCCATACCTTTGCTTTTCTCTCTGTGAAACAACAGGAGAACCTCAAAACTGGCCGACAATGAAGTCCTCCAAATGCCCACGAAAGCCCTCAGGACTGGGATGGTGGGATGGTGGTCTATTCATCTAGGACAATTTCACCAAGCAGGTGAAACTTGACAGGGCCGTGAAAGAGCAGGGAGATTGGACAAGGGAGAGGTAAGGACGCACGAGGTCTACGGGGCACACAGTCTTCGAGATCTCTGTCTTCATAGGAGCTGGGGAAACACAACCTAATCTCTATCCCTCCACCCGCAACTGCCGCCCCCAAATCACAGGAGGGACGTGTGGATGGTTCCCGTCTTGTCTGTCAAGCTCCCCAGTTCTGCGCTTGCTTCCAGGTGTAACTGAGCTACTTAGTAAGGCCACTTCACACCTGTAGAGTGTTTTTTGGTCATTATACGACCTGGTTTATATTGTGACCCTCAGCAAAGCCTTGCAATGAAAGTCAAACCCGTATATGATCCCATGTTACAGCTGAAGACATGGGAGCTGGAAGAGAATCATTTTGGATGAACTCCAAGATGTTCTGCGTGTAGAACCGAAGGCCTCTCGGATGACAAGTGAATGAACTTGTTTGTCACCTGTTTTAACTCTCAGGGCTTTTTTTCTGTTTATCAGTGTTTATCAATCTTTTCCTGTAAAGGGCCAGATCGGATATACTTAGGCTTCGACGGTGGTAGGGTCCACATTGCAGCTACTCGACTCTGCTTCGTAACACAAACACAACCACGGCCAGTGAACAAATGAATGGGCGTGGCCATGTGCCAATAAAACTTTATTTGCAGAAACAGGCTGGAGGGCGGGACTTGGTCTGCAGACCACAGTTTGCCCACCCCTGTCTAAGACCCTAACTGTGCTACGGATAATTGAGGCTGTCCTATAAAGGAGGCAGATGTTTCCGGGACGCCCTAGAGCCAGAAAGCACTTGCCACCTCCAGTCCCCGCTCCCTGCATTCTGCCCGCACCCCGAGACTGTGAGAACCTGGTCCAGACTCAGCCAGTCGCCCGCTTCCCAGGAACTTTCCTAGCTGTCCCCAACAAAACTCTTCATGCCCCAAATAATAATTTCTTGTAAAAATACTCCCAAACAACAAAAGTAAAAATAGGCTGGCCTCACAGCACACACTGCCTATGCCTTGCTACCTGGTGGTCTCAGACAGGAAACCATGGATCGAAGAAGTCCTGGTCTCCTCCTTTATTGTATGGGCACCTATTTTTATCCTGAGGGAGGAAGCACCGGGTGGGTGGGAGGGTGGCCAGAGAGCAGAGGGGCTCTCCTAGGTGAGCACCCCTGCTCAGAGCCAGGGCAGGATCTGGAGTCGGCAGGGGTTGGGGAGAGGCCCCTGGAAACCTTTCCGATTAAAAAAAAGGAAAAACATCTCTTCCTCTGTCAAAGGTGTCAGTAGGGGCTCCTCTCTCCCTCACCCCACCCCCTCCTCCTCTCTTTCCATTTTTAGTGCCTACAGCAGTAGAGAAAAAAAAAAAAAGAAAGATGTCCATTTTCTTGTTCTTGCTTATTAAGGAAATGACATTCACCCCTAACTTGCTGTACGTGACTACAGTCACCTAGAATTAGAAAATGGTTTTCCATCACCTCTTCCTCCTCCGTCACTCCTTACAAAGGAGCGCCAGGCTGCCTGAATTCCAATCCCACTCCCCCATTTGTAAACCATGTGATTTGGGGCAGGTATTTGATCTCGGTTTTTTTGTCTGCAAGATGACGATAATAGTAGTACCTATACTCTACAGGGCAGTTACGAGAATTCAGAGATGATACGTGCGGACACGTAGCTCAGACGGTACGCGATTTACGTGAGCCCCTGCGAAGGACTGTGGGGTGCTGGGGGTGAGTCCCTCTGGGATAGGAGCAAGTCAGGGCTCATTTAGTCACTCACCTAATATTTAATGAGCACCTATATGAGCCCGCATGGAACGTAACATTCCAGTGGAGGAGGCAGAGCACAAAAATAAAGCATGCGTGTGATGATCACTATGGAGAAAAATTAAGTGGGGGTGGGTGGGAATGGAGAATACGGAGTGGGGGTGACATCTGACCAGAGACAGCATCGTCTGTAAAAGGAGATCAGTAACAGCACACCCTCCACAGGGACGATGTGAGGATAAGTAAGATAAGAAAAAGAAAGCACCGTCACAGTTCCTGCAGCCTGGAAGGCACTTAGCCAGTGTTTGCACTGCGTTGCAGTCATTCATTGCTAGATGCTCATTACAGGGACATTAGGAGAATTGCATGTCCTGGTTCACTGAAAAGGCAGCGGCCCCTGCGTTTAAACTCAGTCCATCATGACTAAGACAATGCCTGGTCCACAGAAAGATGCCCAGCCAATCCTGGTGGGCTCAGTCAATGAAGTCAGACCGGACCCCCCATGGGACCAAGACGGGACATGAAGGAGGATTTGTGGAAGGGGGCAGACCTGGGGTTGTGAAGGGGGACTTAGTTTTTACATGATTTTAATAATCCTCATGCCTGTGAGTTAGCATATCCTGGAAGTTCCAGAAGACTTGGCCACAGGGCTGGTATAGCTCTAGGGAATGATAAAGTCACTCCTTCCCATCTGGAGGGCTTCAATCCAGTGTGTGGGGCAGCCCCTTCCCACCAACCCTGAGTCCACACTGCAACAGCGCCACCTGCTGGAGGAACCAGGCTGCTCCCGCATCTGCCACCGTTTTTATTCCTCCGAGCACTCAAGTGATTTTCATTCTGAAAGCTCACATGTCCCTCAGATTCCTGGCGGGTGGGGTGGGGTGTTTCTCACCCTGTCTTTATTCGGGGCCAAGCGGGTAAATGGGGTGCTTAACCCCAGGCCTCACTGTCACCCTCCTTTAGCTGGTCTCCTGTCCTCACTCTGGGTCCCATGTGAAGAGAGTACTTGGGCACATCCAGGAGGCCAGAAATCCCACTCGACTTAGCCATGTTCTTTGTTCCGTGTGCGCGCCATGCCGACCTCCCATCAGTGGCCTACACACTATGTACTGCACTAAACTAGGTCAGTCACCAGAGGATCAGAGCAACGGGCCTGACCAGGTCAGGGTGAGCTCATAATTAACTGCAGACAGACACAGAATTTAGTTTCAAAATTTCCTAACAGGAAAACAAAATAAGTTGGGTTATGCAGTTCCCACTGTCAGACAAAAGACGGCAGGCGAAACATTTCTGACAGAGAATTCAAAGAAAAATGATCAAAATGTGTCCTTTCAGAAAGCCTTAGGCAAGACATGAGATAACTCAACAACAATGTCTTTCAACTGGCCTTTTGTTTAAAACGCAGAAGCATCCAGGGCCCTGTGTGGAAATAAAGAGGCAGTATTTCTGCAGGGGCCTGAGGAGACGCTGAGGAGAAACTGTTCAAGTCACCACACCTCAGGGGGAAGGAGCCCAGGGTGGTGTCTAGGCTGGAGGTCTTGGGCCAGAGGGGAGGAGAGGGGAGCGCAAGGGGAGAGCAGAACCCATTCAGATTCGGTTCCCTTGTCTTGCACTGAACTCAGTCAAGTTTATGCGGCTCCATCAATCCCCTCAGCACCGCCTGCCAGCCCCTGTCCTTCCAACGGCAGAAGCCAGCACTCTGTAATTCTCTAAGCCCCACGCCGGCGGGTCTCTCCCCTGCAGGCCCAGGTGAAACCGTCTGGTGTGGGGAAGGCCACCAGCACGCCTCACTCCGTGCGTGAGCACCCTCTTGTCTGGGCAGCTGATAGAGGCTTAATGGGTGTGCCCTCCTGGGAGCTGCCATGTGTTCCCAGGGGTGTGAGGATTGGAGGTGGGGGGGTCGGTCCCTGGAGGAATGTCAGGCCTGTGCATGGCAGGGGACACCTGGACCAAACAGGTACTTCCTTCACTTGTGCGGTTGCCTCCTTCACTGCCTCATCTTCTCCCTTGTTCTGGGGAGAAGGCCTGAGCCTGGAGGGCCTGCGTCATTTTGGGGATAATGTTAAGCACCGTATCCGCATGCTGAGCACCAGCAAGGCAAGGACACCTTAGGCTGCTAGGGACAAGGGACCTCCCGTTGCAAATGTGACTGCGGAGTCTCCAGAGCGGCGCGCTGGTGCCCTCTAGTGGGAGCAGATCACGGCGCAGCCATCCGTCCCCCTGCACCTGCCATACCTGACCCTGGGGCCACCCTGGGAGCGGGATTACAAATGATGGGGGCTGGAATGTCCACATCACTGCCAATACGGCAGGCTGGCCAACGGCCTTCCACGGTTCACAACAGAGGTGCCAAAAATGCAGGCGGGACCCCCAGGATTCCATTCTAAGCCCAGTTGTGTAGGTGTCAGCTTCTGCCCTGCCCTGTGGCTTCACCGCCTGAAACCATGATGGATGTCCTCCTGAATCCATGTTACCACGTTCAGGGACTCCAGCTGCCCTTCCCAATCAGAGCTCTTGGGGAACAAAGCTAGCTTCAGCTCACCTGAGGCTGCTGAGTTTGGGGATGCTGAAATCTGGCTTCTGGCTGTCACCCAGCCCAGCTCACTCGCTCTTCCCCCTCAACTATCACTACAGGGAGGCAGACCTTGGGGACAGTCAACATCACCAGCATCAGCCTTTACTGACCAACTAAACGCCTCTTATGGGTGGAGAACTGTGCCTGGCGGATGTGGGTACCTACTGTCTGCCCTGCTGCCTCAGGTTCTTGGGTGGCTCCAGGGGCCTGAGTCCCAGCAGTGGGGTTCCTGGATTTATTGCCCACTGTGCAAATACAACCAGGTGGGACCACCAGGGATCGAGTCCTTGGCTTTGGCTGGAGGGGGCCGTGGACAGGCATCCAGGCATCAGCAGCTGACCTCTGACTGAGGCACTCCCACCGAGGACCACTCACTGTGACATGTGCCCCATGTGTGACTCCCAGTGAGAGACACGCTAGCGCTCCCAGAGATCTACAACAGGCATTAAGTTGGAGGCCCACAGGGGCCCTCGGCTCCTGACGCAGACGTTCTTTCAAGCCCCAGGCTGCAGACACTGCATGGCACTGGAGAGGCAGATGGAGCATTCAGGGAGGGGACCAGACTTCCCTCTACAGGGACGCTGACCTGGGCAAGGCACCAGCGTTCGCGCAGGCGTTGATAGCTGCAGCTCTGCTCTACTGGCATCAGAGCACATGTCTCATTTCTCTTCTAGACTGTGCCCCTCCTGGCAACTGTATCTCATGCAGTTCTCTCTCTCTAAAAGGCTGGTGCAAAGCCCCTGTCCATGAAGAAGAGTTAGGCGGACAAGTGAAGGAAAGAGGAAATCGGGGCAGAAGCACCCTTGCTGACCCGACTGCCTCTTTCTCCGCCAGTCCCTTTGCCCTTGGATGGGGTCGTGGGACTAGTTCTGTCCAATGGGCTAAGTACAAATGATACTTCTGGGTCAAAGCATTTGAGACCCAGATCATGACTCTCCAGCTCTCTCTTTGTCCCTGCCAGGGCCACCTGGGTACTGTGGGTTGAGATGGTAGGGCCACAGAATGGAATCCAACTGGACCTTTGAGCCCCTGCTTTGGAAAGGAGCTGCCCTGGAGGGTAGCTAGACCCGCCGCAGAAATCTCAGTAAGTGACAAATAATATCCTGCGTGTGAGGCCTCTGAGATTTGGGGGTTTGTTTAATATCATGCCATGGCCTATAGTATCTGAACACCACAGATGATTGAAAAATTCTGTCTTGTTTAAAAAAAAAAAAAAAAGACATACGCCCCGGTTATCACACCAACAAGGGCATAATCAGGTTCATGTCAAAGTTCTGCTGGGAAACGATGATAGAAACTCATAGGCAGAAGGATGGACTGAACGTTAAGACAAATATCCGCCTCTCTTCTTCTGGGTAAAAGAAGTGGAGAGCAGGTGGGCAACGAGCTTCAGGCCAACCTTCTCCCTGCGTCCTCCTATTTTTGTTCCTTCCTGCCTCCAGGAGGGGAGGGGAGGCTCTAGGTTTCTTTCTTCTCCTCAAAGCCTGACTTCTGTCTAAGACAGTCCCTAGGAAGCCCACTCATCTCTGCTCAGGCCCTTGACTGCTGTGGATGGGCTGGGGTCCCCACGCTATGGGTGGGGCTTCCCTCCCATTCAGCAGTCTTCAGCTGGGAGCATGCTGTCTCCCAGATGTATTTGGAAATGGGAGGTGTTTTTGGTGGTCACCGTGACTGTCCTCTCCCCACTCTCCTCAGTGGTTGAAACTGGGAACGTTAAATACCTGTACGTATTGGACAGGTCCACACAATTAAGATCTGTCCCACCCCAAATGCCAATAGCTAGGCTAGCTGACCCTGAGGCCCCAAGGCCAAACAACGGAACCAGCCAGCCCTGTCTAGAACACTAGGAAAATTCAGAAAACAAACACCCTGACGTGCTCTCTCCCCTGACCTCAAATTCTACCACCAGAGATATATGTTTTGGGACCAGGAGGCCTGTTGGCCTTGTCCTAATGGTACCATATGAAATGCAAACACCCCAAAGAGACGTCAAGCCCTGAGCATGATCAACTACAACTTTTCAACTCTTGTGGATAATTTGGATAAAACTGCAGATATTCTGTGGTGCTTTAACGAATACAGATTCCTGGGTACAATCAGTGGGTGTGGTCACCCGCCTCCAGGATGGCCCCCAATGACCTGGCCCCCTGTATTCACACCTTTGTATAGTTCCTTCTACATTGTACCAGGGTTGGTCTGTGCAATCAACGTATATAGCTTGTGGCATGGTGAGAGGATGTCACTTCCCAGATTAGGTTAAAAAAGATTGGGACTTCTGTGTTGGAAGCTCTCCACTCTCTCACCCATGATATGTCTATGTCTGTCTATCTGTCTCTCTTCCTTCCTCCCTCCTTTTGGCGGAAGCCAGCTGCCATGATGTGACACTCAAGCGGCTTATGGAGAGGCTCATGTGAATGAAGCCTTCTGCCAGCAGCCAGGGCAGAATCGAGTCCCCTGCCCTCTGTCATGGCAGGGAGCCACCATGGTAGTGGGTCCTCCAGCCCCGGTCCAGCCTTCAGATGACTGCAGCCCCAAATGACACCTTGATCACAGCTTTGTGAGAAACTCTGAGCCAGAACCACCTGGCTAAGATGCTCCCAGATTCCTGACCCTCAAAAACGGGGTGTGATAACAAATGTTTATTGTTTTAGGCTGCTAAATTTTGAGCAACTTATTACACAGCAATAGATAACTAATACAGTGGATCTAGGGTAGGACCCAGAAAGCTGTAGATCTGCTCAGGGACTTGTCTGTTGGTAGTTTTCTGAGGGCAAAGCTGGTTCAAAGTGTTGGTGTGTGTGAGTATCAAAGCCCGTCCCCTGTGTGGATCCTGACTGGGCATGGAGACCAGAGGTGTAGGTTTCCACTCCCGGCACCTCTAAGAGCTGATGTCTCACGCAGTCCCTAGAGACCAAGAATGTTTGCTGATGGATCGTTTCTGAGAGAGAGAAAACCCTAGAATATGCAACCTGAGCGGGACCTTGGTCAGATGATTTTCAAAATCTGTTCAGTAGTGGAACCATATCTTCAAATGAAACCATTTGTAGAAGACTGGTTTAGAGACACGGGCTGAGCTGTTCTGGGCAAGCCTGCGTGGGGGTCCCCTCGAGCCTGCTTCTTCAGCCACCCCACTCCCCACTCCAGGAGCACCCCTGAGATGCCTCTGGAAAATCCCAGAGCTTTACAGGTTGCAAACCTCTAATCTAGTTCAACTGTGCCATTTTACTGATGAGTAAACCAAGGCCCACAGAAGGGAGGTCACTGGCACGTCTGTGGCATACGCCTATCCTTTGACTCTCGTGACCTCTGATGCAATCTTTCTGCACTCCTTGGGTTGCCGCTCAGGACAAATGCACAAGGTGGAGATGAGGTATAGGAAATAGCTCCCTCCCCCACCTCCTAAGAAAGTGGGGAGCCCCAGAGCCCGTCCACCAGCAGAGGGAGCTCCTCCTACGTGCCAGGCAGTGTTTTCAGTGCTTCACGTGAACGCATGTGCTCAATCTTCCAGACAATCCTAGGACGTAGATACCGTTATTATCCTATTTCACACAGGAGGAAGGAGGCAGAGCAAGGTAAGGAACTCGCCCGACCCCTTGGCTACTCAGTGGCACGGCCAGGATGCCATGGTGTCCAGACACCAAGCCCTTAACCCCTGCACTCCGCTGCCTCCCCCAGGTAAGGGCCTGGCTCCCTCTCCCTTCCAGCGGGAGTGAAAGGGCCTCTGTTGTGCTCCCCAAGGAGCTGGGAGGCAGTCACCCAACAGGAGATGTGGTCACACCTGTAACTTTTCCGGCCAGGATGCCCCAGGCTTCTGGCTCAAAGGCCACGGAGGGGTCAACACCTCTCCTAGGGCAGGGGGCTCCTCACCTAGGTCAGTGTCTCTCAAACGTACTTTTTCTATCAATCGCGAATGCTGTAGGCATTTAGGGATGGAGCGATAGAGTAGCGATTGCTGAGTACTTTACCTTTATATTAGCTGTGAGAACTTAGTACAGATCCAGGCCAGAGGGTATTTCATTAGCCGACACTCTGTGCCTTTGACCTACACATCACGGCCTAGACCTTATTGATTATTTTTCTCTCAAGCATACGAAAGTTGCAAGAACAGTGCAAAGAGCCCCTCCCCCCACCCCCATCCCCCTCACTCAGGTTTCTCTCTCCCTCTGTGGACCTACACACTCATTATCATTCATCTTTTTCTAAACCATCTGAGGACACGCTGCAGACATGAGCCCACATATCCCGCAAATATTCCAGTGTGTGTTTCTCAACAACAAGGACACTCACCTAGCTAACCATCATATAGCCCCCTAAATCAGGACACTTCTAGCCAAGAAACACTACTGCCACAGACCCCAATTCACATTCTCCCACTGTCCAACAAGGTCTCTATTTCTTTATGGTCCAGGATCTCAAAAAGGAACATATATTGCATTTAGTTGTCTGCGTCTTCAATCCCCTTCAATCTGGGAGATTCCTCAGTCTTTCAAGTCCAAGCAGTTTTAGAAGATGGCCTTTCCATTTGGTTCCTCAGGACCAGAGGCAGGCTGTGCTTTCTTGGCAGGAAAACCCCAGAAATGATGCTGGGCTTTCTCCGTGCAGCACATCAGGTGTCCACTCACCCCACACTAATGATGTTAACCCTGATCACCTGGTCAGGTTGGAGCCTGACAGGTTTCTCCACCATCAAGTCATCACACTTTCCCTTATAATGAGGTGAGCCCTACATGTGCCCCAGCCTGGTGCCTGGTGAGTTTCCAGTCTGCAAGGCAGGGAGGAGTCCAAAGAGAGCCAGGTGGTCTCAATGAGTTAAGGGGACAGAGTTCAAAATTCAGGGAGTCCAAGGCCACTAGAATTTGGAAGGCAGAGTAGCAGAGAGGAGAGAGCTGCACACAGAGAGAAATCCAGAAATGGCAGCCCCTTGAGTCTTTGGCCAATTTGTGCATGTATGTGAGGAAACTTCCAGGGCTGGTGAAAAGCTACCTGCAACAAACTGATGGAGTAATCCCCTAAGAGCACACACGGCTGGAAATAGTTTGTATTCCCAGCTGACGTGGTGGAAATACCTCCTAGGACATAAAGCACTGAGTGGCAACTTCAGAAGGCTATTGACCCAGTAGCAGAGCAAACTTTGCTCTAAAGGCTTCCCACCTAACAAAGCTTAAAAAGCAAGCCTTGAAAGGATCAAACTCTTGAAGTACCTTAACTGTGTCCTGGAATAAAGTTCCAAATATTTTAATTAATAATAATAATATCCAACACCCTAAAATTCCTAATATCTTGCATCTAATATAAAATTACCAAGCATGCAAGGAAAAACACAACCCATACCCAAGAGAAAAATCAGTTAACAGAAACAGACTGTGAAATGACATGGATGACAGAATTGGTAGAGAAGGACATTACAACAGCTACTATAAAATATTCCATATGCTCAAGAAGGTAGGAGAAAGCATGAGCATGAAGAGGAGAGAAATGGAAGATAACCAAAAAAAAAAAAAAATCCATAACTGAACTTCTAGAGATGAACAATATAATATCTGAAATGAAAAATATACAGGACAGGATTAATAGTAGATTAGACACTGCAAGAAAAGATGAGTGAACTTGAAGACACAGCAATAGAAACTATCCAAAATGAAACACAGAAAAAAAGACTAAAAAAAAAGCAGAGCTTTGGTGAACCATGGGAAAATATGAAGAAGCACAGCGTGCATATAATTGGAATTGCAGAGTGTGGGTTCTGGGGGAGGTGAGGAAGATAATGGCTGAAATTTTTCCAAATTTGATATAAACCTACACTGTAAACCTACAGATGCAAGAAGCTCAATAAACTCCAAGTGGAAGAAACACAAGGAAAACCCAGCCCAAGTCACATCCCAATCAGATTGCTGAGGCCTTGACTGTTCATTCTATTGCCTCCCATGAATAGGCCCAAGGCATAAACACTCAGCCAAAAAGTGGGTAAGTCCTGCAGGGAGCTGGAAGAGAAGAATGGATGCAGCTGACATAGCCAGACAGACCGGGAAGAGAGAGGAGCGCGTGATGTGGTGAGTGCAGTGCGTGGCAGGTCACGCGGGGCAGGATCGGTCATGGAGGAGGGTTTGCTGCTCCCCTCCTCTGCAGGAGGCCTAGCCTCATTCCCGGAAGCAGCTACACTCCTACGGCTTCTGCCCAAAGTCCAGCACCAGAAGCATCTAGGGACCTAGATTTGCTGTCTCTTTGCTGAGTAATCCTCTTGTCCTGGAGCCCGGCCCGATTCAGGGAAAGGAGTCCAATCAATGACAAAACCAGCAAGCACAGCAGACACCTGGAGGCTGGCAGGACAACTCCACTTTTCAAAGGCCTAAAAATAGCCCTGACCACATTTGAAACCATGACAGCCCTGCCAGTCCCACCGGAACACGCTGCAGGTTGCCTCACCTCAGACGTTTCAGGTCAAGGGACAAAAGCTTCCCAGTTTGCTGAGTTGCCAGTGCATGGGCCATTTCATCCACGTCAGGTCTGCCACCAGCACCTGTGGTACAGCTGAGCACAGGCTGCCA
The DNA here is from genome assembly GCF_963455315.2 of Globicephala melas. NCBI lineage: Eukaryota > Metazoa > Chordata > Mammalia > Artiodactyla > Delphinidae > Globicephala > Globicephala melas. The sequence goes on along the minus strand of NC_083326.1, from coordinate 5,332,246 downwards.
CACACACATCACAGTGGGACACTTTGCACCAAGGCAGGTATCCACCCTGGCCCACCTACCACTGCAGTACATCCAGCTATACCCTGCAGGAACAAGGGGCCAGTGGGAGAGTTTAGGCCCTGACCAGGCCGAGGGCAGGGGGAGGGGTGCTGTTGGAGACTCTGCCCCTATACCTACCTGCCAGGCCGGGAGGACCTTCTCGATGTCATTCAGGTTGATTCCATCCCCATCTTCCAGCTTCCCTTTTCCACACCTGGACCAGAAAAAACATAACAACACTGAAAGGACAGCTCATTCATGCATCCTGTCCAGGCCCAGCAAGCAGGAAGAGCAGGGGTGGTCAGGAGACACCAGGTCCTACTCTCCCTCAAGGCCGAAGAATCAGCCTGTCCCCCCTGGGGGAAATGGCCCTGGAGAAGTGCTCTCCTCCCTCAGGCCTGCAACACAGGCCCTTCCTTGAGGACAAAGGACTCTGTGCAGGCAGGAATGTGGGACCTGGGGTGGGGCAGAGGCACTAACAAGGCATCCATCCCCTAGGGAGGTGAAGGATACCAGAGTTCCCCTTGACCTTTCCAGGCAAAGAAGTTAAGCTCCTTGCCAATGAACGCCCCAAAGCATATCACAGATCCTGAAAAACCCATCATTTTGCCCAGTTACACCAAGGGGAAAGCAAATGAACAGAGAGATCGAGCAACTTTCTCAAGGGCACACAGGCCCCCAACAGGGATTCCTCCCTCCCGGGCCTGACTTTGCCAGTCCAGCAAGCCCACTCAGATGCCAATGCTTTGTCTTCATGTCCTCTGTGGGCGGGCACACCTTCAGACCACAGGTGCTGACCCCAATTCACTGGCAAAGGCCCACATCTTCCACATTTTTGAGGGTGCAGACTCTGGAACTGCAGGGCTTGGAACCCCAGTGGCATCACTTACTAACTGGGTGACCCTGCTCAAGTCACTTTCCCTCTCTGTAACTCAGTTTCCTCATTTGTAAAATGGGGATAATTACTAGCGCCTAACATCACGAGGTGGTTGGAGGATTAAATTAGTTAATGTATTGAAGTGCTTAGACCTGTGCCCAGCATACAGTAAACGCTATAATAAAAGTATATGTAGAAAATAGATTATCATGGTAAATACAGGCAATAATTCAGTAAAATTATAACAAAACAAATAATAAGGTAAATATATTAGTGCTACTAGGACAGTTATATTTACTGTCATTGTTGTTATTGTTATTGGGGCAGAGCAGCAGTGCAGTGACTGATTAATAGCATAGATTCTAGAGCCAACACAGCCTCAGTTTTTCTGGGCCTCTAGATTCCTCATCTGTTGAAGGAATAACAGCTCCCACCTCCCTAAGCTGTGGTGAGTTTTAGATAATACAGGCAAGCGGTTAGAACCTGGATTGGTGTATGCACAGTGCACGGTAAGTATCAGTTACTATTACTATTATGTATTGTTATTATTATTGTTATTATTATTATCAGGTATGGTGAGGGCTACCTGATGGGTTGGTGGCAGCATGTTCCAGTTCCAGAGTTAATGCAACTCTCAAATTTCAGAGTAATTAGTTCATTTGATCAAATATCCGCCAAGCCTCTCTTGTGTTTTTGGACCTGTCAAGTCTTCCTGGAGTCGTGGGAAATAAATCCCACGTGGTCCCCGCCCTCAGACAGCTCACAGCTCTTAGCCGAGGAGCCTATGCCCATCTACGGGGCAGTGAACCTGAGCACCAGTAGGGGGCAGCATGAGATAAGTGCTACGAAAGTCCCGTGCACAGAAGGCACCCTGAAACTCCAAGGAAGAGAAACGGGGTGGCTACAAAACCCAGCACAGCTTGGGGGAAGGGGTGGGGGATAGGATCTATGCCCCGTTCAACACACGCTTGTGTCCCTGGGGGCTCCGGCTTGGTCTGGGCCCTCCGTGTCACAGCGCGGTGGTAGTGCTCGGTGGCAAGCGAGGACGCGGAGGCGGGGTGGGGAGGTGGGACGCGGAGCAGCTCCTCCCAGAGGAGCAGCATCTAGAATAACCTGGGGCGGAGCGGGGGGAGGTGGGACGTGCGATGGTCCAGCAGAGAATCTTGCAGAGCGTCCCAGGCAGAGGGCAAAGGCCTGGGGCTAAGCGCAAGGGTGTTGCCAGCAAGGAGGGCAGGGTTCTTGCGGCTGCAGAGGGGTGGGGGGAGGGGGCCAAGGGGCAAGATGGCGCTGGAAGGCCAGGGTTGGGAGCACAGCTTGGGTTCTGGCCGGTGGAGATGGGGTGGGAGGGGTGTAAGGGGACTTCTTGCCTCTTCAGCCTCCAGCCTGGTGGTGGTGTGCAGGGCTGCAGAGGAGGTGGAGAGAGGTCTGGAAACATCCAGCTGCCTTTCAACTAACAAGTCTGCCTGGTAGAGACAGGCTGGCCCGTGAAGACACCACCGGCTCACAGACATCTGTGTTCCCTGCGTGCCGGGGCAGTGGCGGGGAGGGAACTGGGGACTCTGGGGCTGACACCCCTCCCCCAGGTCATGTGAACATGTAACACACCTCTGGCTCCAACCACCCTCGGGCACCAGCCTAATACATCATGGCACAGCCTTTCAGTCTCACCTCATCAGCCCCTGGGGTCGGCAAGGAGGGCTACTGTCCCCCTAGGCCCACCCTGTCGGGGGCTCAGAACTCCCTGGAGGGACGGCAGGCAGGTTCCAAGGGCAGAAGGTTGCTACAGACCAGCTGAGTCACTGCTGCCAACAGGGTTTCCAAGGTAACAACCTCCACTGATTTCTGTCCCTCCGTGGAAACACGGGCTGCGGGAAGCCTTGGCAACCGAGTGGTACCCTACTTCCAAGAGCTGCTGCTGTGGCTGGGCGTGTGGAGTCCATCCCCAGAAAGGCCGGGCTCCAAGGGTGACACACTTCTTGGCTTAGCGACAAAGTGGCTACAGGACGCTGCACCCAAACTCCCCAGGATCCCAGGAGAGATGGGATCTGGTCAGAGAGCCAGGCGTCTATAGGAGACCCCGGGGCACTGTCAGCAAATCTGGCCGGCTCCTCTGAGTGAGTGAGGCTGGTGGTGAGCAGTGTGGCCAGTTCCTCTGGCTCCGGAAGGAGCAAAGGCCCTCAGCACAAGGGGAGCCTTTCCTTCCCTGGATAGTCATTTGTCGCTACTGCCACACTGTGTTCTGTTAGGACGTTAATTTGTGTGAACTGGTGCAGACGCCTTTGGAAAGCCTGACCATCACTCACTCCCCAACGGACACCTTCGGTCCATGAGGCATTGTCATCACTTCTGTCCTTTGGGCCTCAGTTTCCCCACTGGTTTTGCCATCCATGTGCCCCCAGGGGACAAAGGAGAGATAGGCGCTTCCCAGGGAAATGCCACCTCTCTCCAGAAGGCTTCCGCAGACAGTTCATCCCCCCACGGTGCTCACTTCTCTACCCCTGCTCCCCGCGTTCACTTTATGTAACTGCACACCTGGCCCTTATGTTATACCGTGTACTCTCTGAACGTGCATGCATAGTCTCAATCGTGAATGGGTTCATGTCTCTTTTTAACAGTAGAGTGAATAGAAATAATGCTTCTGGGCATTATTCTGGGACCGTATTGTATACAGTGTGTGTGTGTGTGTGTGTGTGTGTGTGTATGTGTGTGTGTGTGTGTGTGTGTGTGTTCCTCACCATTGGGGGACCCAGCAGGACTGGTGACTGGGCTTCCGAAGTGCACCCCTTTCCCATGGCACACAGCAAGCTCCAACTGGCTCCCACCACAGGGCAGATGGGGAGCATCGCTTCTGCAGAAAAGCAGCTCCTGAACTTGACCTGCTGAGCAAAGGTCAGCTTTCCTACACTCAGAAGTGTGGAGGGCACAGCCCTGCGCAGCCAAGCAGCTCAGGGGGAAAATGGCCCCAGAGCTGCTGAGTGAGAGGGTTGAGGGCACGGTGAGCGGGTGGACGGGCGTGAGGCAGGGCCAAGGGAGCCCCGTGACTGCGACTCTGCTTTGCACTATCTCCTCCTAACAGGATGCCTCCATGTTCAAGGGCAACTCCTCTCTCTACTCGAGAAAAACATCCCAAGAGTTTGGACAGAACCCTCACAGGGGCAGGACAGTGGAAAAAGGAGGTATGGGGAGAAGATGGGGTCCCCTGGGAAAGTCTGATGTGAGTGATGGGCCCCTGCCCCCCAAAATATACACGTGCACATAGTTTTACATAAAATTTTAAGGGGATTAAGCCAAGTCAAGGATACTCTTGTATCCTTGAGCCTGAGCGCTGGATGGCGTCAGAAGGGCTCAAATCACAGGTCTGCCCCTTGGGCAGGTACTGTGCCTCTCTGAGCTTCGTTTCTCTCATCTCTGAAATAAGGATGCGAGCATCTCCCTCCCAGGTTGTCACGCTTACACTGCAGTAAAACCACTGCTGACAAGAGGAGGGTGACCACTGGGTGTGAGTGGGGTGGGCAGAGTTAGCAGCGGGACAGGTGAGATGCAGGAATGTAGCCCATAATATCAGCTACATTTTAGCTTGAAGTGACAGGGAGACAAGGGTGGGCAGGGAAGGACTGGAAGGAAAAATAAAAGCCATGAGTATAATTAAAAGAAAAGAATGGAAAATAGCGAGTGCTGGCGAGGATGTGGAAAAATCGGATCCCCTGTGTATTGCTGTTGGGAATGTAAAACATTCAGCTGCTGTGGAAAATAGTTTAGCTGCTCCTCATAAAGTCAACACATAGAATTGCCATGTGTGATGTTGTGATTTATAATAAGATGTATCTGATTCACCTCCAGTCTTGGCAAAGAGCTCCTAAAATCTTTGGAATTACCTAAGCGGGGAGTAATCAAGGTGTCTTTTGTTATGTTAATGAGGTGAAATTTGGAAAGTCCCTAGGTCACCTGAGGATCAGAGCTGGTTGCCCGGGGAACCAACCCTGTGGTAGAAGGGTATGAACTTTTATCCCCAACCTCAGATTTCCAGGGAGGGGAGAGGGGCTGGAGATTGAATCAATCAACAGTAACCAATGATTTCATCAATTCTGCCTGTGTAGTGAGGCGTGTCTAAAAACCCAGAAGGACGGGGTTTGGCGAGCTTCTGGGCTGGTGAACACGTGGAGATTCAGGGCGAATGGTGCACCCAGAGAGAGCATGGAAGTTCTGCACCTCTTTCCCCATACTGTGTCCTATGCACCTCTTCCATCTGGCTGTTCCTGAGTTACATCCTTACATGATAAACTGTAATCAAGTAAGTAAAATATTTTCCTGACCTCTGTGAGCTTTTCAGGCAAATAATCAAACTCCAGGAGAGGTTGTGGGAACCTCTGATTTATAGCCAGTTGATCAGAAGCACAAGTAGCAACCTGGACTTCTACTGGTATCCGGTGCTGTATCCAGGGAGACAGTGTCAGAATTGAATTGAATTACAGGACACCCAGCTAGTGTGGAAGAATTGCTTGTGGATTTGGGGAAAAAAATACACACACATCAGAACTGGTGTCAGAAATTAGCCATGTGACCCAACAACTCCACTCCCAGTCAAAGACCCCGAAAGAATTGAAAACAGAGACTCAAACAAATACTTATACATGAATGTCCATAATAGCATTATTCACGGTAGCCAAAGGATGGGAACAACGCAAATGTCCATCAGCAGACAGATGGATAAACAATGGAATGTTATTGTGAAAAGGGTTGAAGTCCTGATATAAGCTACAGCGTGGATAAGCCTCAAAAATATTATGCCGAGTGAAAGAGGCCCAACACGAAGACCACATATGATTCCATATATATATATATAGTTCCATACATGTATATATACCTCCAGATATCTATACCTATATATCTATATAGAGATAGGTAGATAGGTATAGATAGATATCTCCAGAATAGATAAATTCATAGAAACAGAAAGCAAATTGGTGGTTGCCAGGGGTAGGCGTGTGGGGAGATGGGAATAACTGCTTCATGGGTATGGGTTTTATCCTGGGGCGTTGAAAGTGTTTGGGAACTAGACAGATGTGGTGGTTATGCAACATTATAAATGTACGAAATGGCACAGAGTTGAGCACCTTAAAATGGTTCATTTTACGTTATGTGAATTCTACCTCAGTAAAAATTATCTTAAAAGGAAGGAAGGGAGGGAGGGAGGGAGGAAGAAAGGAAGGAAGGAAGAAAAGAAATCATCTGTCTCACACCCCTGTGTGTGGCTGGAGTCACATTCCTGTCCGGAGGTCAGCCCAGGCCCTGACACCATCTCTAAAAGGGAAAGTAAACACTGATGCACGAACTAAGGAAAGAGTGAGACGACCGAGTAAAAGCAACCACTACCCCAGTGGCTTTTTTTTTTTTTTTGCGGTACGCGGGCCTCTCACTGCTGTGGCCTCTCCCGTTGCGGAGCACAGGCTCCGGACGCGCAGGCTCAGCGGCCATGGCTCACGGGCCCAGCCGCCCCGTGGCATGTGGGATCTTCCCGGACCGGGGCACGAACCCGTGTCCCCTGCATCGGCAGGCGGACGCTCAACCACTGCGCCACCAGGGAAGCCCCCCGGTGGTTCTTAAAGTGGGACCCCTGGACCAGCAGCATCAGCAGTTCCTGAGAACTTGTGAAAAATGCCAATTCTCAGGCCCCACCCCAGACCTCCTGAATCAGAGACTCTGCGGGTGGACCCAGTGATCCCTCTTCTTATCAAGGCGAGACCCACTGCTCTAGACTGTTGGCAAGCAGGGCCACTGTGAGTGGTCAGGAAGGGGAGCAGGCAGTGTGGCTGGAGGGGGCTGGGCAGTGAAGGGTGGAGGGATTCTGGAGAGAGGCCCGTGAACCTGCAGATCTGAGCCACTGAGCCTCTGGACATCAGCCTGCCCAAGGAAAGGCCCCCCTCTGCCCCGGTATAGCCACAGCTGTCCCTCACCTCACCAGCCCCTATGTGGGAGTTCCCCACTGCCCCTTACCCTTCACGGTCGATGTGTGGCAGGGGCTGCTTGGGCGTGTGTCGGAGCTTCCGGTGGAACTGGGTGAAGTCCAGCTTTTCAGGCTGCAGGTCCCAGGTGGCACCACTAGAGGGCGAGGGAGGGTGAGAAATGTGACAAGCCCAGTTACTGATGGGGAAGAGACACCCCGGCACACCCCAGGCAGGGCATCTCAGAAAGAGGTGGGCAGGAAGAAGGAGTGCCTACTGGCCACAGGCAGGGGTCAGGCAGGGACCCTCACTCAGAATGGAGCCTGAAATGTCGGCTCTGCGCTCACAGACAACAGGGCAAGTGCTTGCCTGGTAGCCTTCCCCTCTCTTCAACCCTGCTGTATGACAACAGATGCCTATAAAACACAAGTGTGGGCCTGATGCTCGCTCTACAGTGGTCCGCCTGAAACACTGGAAAGCCTGGGGAGAGTGTGTCAGTCGGGGAAGCAGGAGGCCAGGTCCCCCAAGTACTAGTCTCGGGAGACCCACGGCACTTCCATGCTGGGCAAGCCTGAGCCAGAGCCAGGGTGAGCCTGGAGCACAGCCAGAGTTGGCCAGCTCCAGGGCCGGGGCAGAGCTGAGCTAAAGGGCCACCACCATCCATGGTCTGAGGTCATCACTCTCCAAAGAAGTGGACACCATGACAGGAGAGCCCATCAGCAAACCCTTCAGGGGCACCATCCCCACATCCTGAGAAAGCCTGGCCAATACCCGCCCTTCCAACTTGGCCCGTCAGGAACCTTCTAGAGCCTGAAGCACTGACAGTTCTTCCTTTTCTCTGGACCCCTCTCCGCACCCCCCAGCCCCCGCCTTCCATAACCTCTGGTGGGAGGGGTGGGGTGTGCAGCCACAGCTGTCCATCCTCAGCTCTAACACAGCCACGTGCTGTCCCCCCACCACCATTTTCCTTCCTTCTCTCTCTGACCTCCTTCCTCCGGCCTCATCCTTTCTATTTCACCCTCCTGTCTTTCTCCCCACTTCTTGATCAATGAACTCTCAACAATAACTCAATCCCCAAAGGCCCCTCAGGGCATAAGGACCAGTAAGCTGGGGTCCCAGCCGGAGCCACGCACCACAACAAGAGGAAGAGGAGCTCACCTGAAGGAATCAAAGGTGTTGGCAGCCCAGATATCTGTGCCCAGCATGTCCAGAGAGGTGTCTTTGCTGCCATTCTGGAAGAGATGGAGGATGAAAGGGGTGGCATTATTTGCCTGGCCAGGACATGGAACAAATGGGTGGAAGGCCCAATCCCAGAGAGGGTTGCAGAGGGCCCCCTTCCCTGCCATCCCCCTCGGTTGGTCATCCTGGGCAGCTTGGAGGCTGGAGTGAGCCACTGGAGTGAGTGTCCTGGCTGGTGTACGCAGTACGAGTCAGGGGGACCCCTGGCCTCCCCCAGGCTTGGGCCCTCACTTTGCTGGTGCTTGACAGAGCTGTGTGGTCAGGTACAGGGCAGCCAGGGCTCTGCTGCTCCAGCCCGTGGCTCTCTCCTCAAAACCTCTATACTAGGGAGCTGCCACCACTGCCAGCCTGATGGCAGCAGCTTCTCCAGGCAGGGGCTCTGCAGAGCCAGGCACACTGGAAGGTCTGTGTTGGGAGGTTGACTTCCCTTGGAGTTAAGCCCCACAGCCCCAAATCAGGTAGCACCAAGGAGCCCCCATTGACCAACAACTCCAGCGATGGGATTTCTCTAAGTCAGCTAGCTCCGGTCTTCTTCCTCTGTTGTTTCCTATATGATCCATTCCATAGACAGAAAATGCTCTACTTGACCCAGCTTCTCTGCTCTGGCTTCTTTGCCCTCGGCTGATCTCTGCAACAAGTTCTCCAGATCCCTATCTTCACTCCTGATGCCACCCATCCCTCACTGTAACTGAGCAGGACCCTATGGGGCCTTCCCAGAACAGACCCTACCCCCTCCCCTGTCCTCTACCTGAAGGAAAACTTCAGCCTCCTAGGCCTTCCCCAAGTTCCAAAGAGTAAATGTAACCAGAGAAGTGAGAAAATGCAGAAACAAAGGAAAACAGACAAGCAAGACAAAAATAATAATAGTTTAGCCATTAAACAAAGGCAAGGACATTTAGTTCCTCCTCTAGGGCTATAGATAATATTTTGAGCCAGGTTCTTTGAGCTGTTCTGCAGATACTGAAACCCCCACCAGGTGGAAGAAGTTAACTGCATACTGACCACAAGCACATAGACCCCAGATGGGTTGGAACCAGAGGCTGGTAATGCTGACTCCTAATTACCTCACCACCAACTAATCAGAAGAATGCCCATGAGCTGATCACATATCCCATAACCCTCCTCCCTCACCCTGTCTTTAAAAACCTTTCCCTGAAAGCCTTCGAGGACTTTGGGCCTTTTAGGCACTAAGCTGCCTGGACTCCTTGCTTGGCGCCCTGCAATAGACGCTGCACTTTCCTCACCACAACCTGGAGTCAGTAGATTGGCTTTACTGTGTGTGGGCAAGCGGACCCAAGTCTGGTTCAGTAACATCATGACCCCCACAGTCTGCTTGTCATCACCACAGTCTTTAAAAACAATACTTCCACCTCCACTGAAGCTGACTGTGTGCGTGCCTTATAACTCAGGACTCCACTCCCAAGTACAAACACAGCCAAAATGTGTACAGACGTTCCCCAGTATTACACAGCACAGAAGTACAGAGGAGCACTACTCAGAACAGCTCCAAACTGGAAACCACCCAAATGCCTACCAACATTCGACCAAATCAATCGTGGTGTGTTCACATACTGGAATATTACACAACAGTCAGAATGAACTAAAACAACATGTAATGCCATAAATGAATCCCACAAACATAAAGTGGAACAAAAGAATCTAGATATAAGAGTACCGGCTCTATAATTCAATTTTATATAAAGTTCAAGAACAGGCAAACTAATCTATGGAGAATTCAGACAGTAACCAGAAGCGGGCCCCAGGAGGGTGCTGGGGCTGGTAATGTCTGCTCTTCATCTAGGTGCTGGTTACATAGGTGTATTCAGTTTGTGGAAATCTGTTGAACTGTAGGTGCATGGTATGTACACCTTCTTCTGTGTGTGTTACGACCTTCTGGTTAGATTCCTGGTAGCATCCCCAGTCTTTATTGTTATGATGATCTGTCCCTGGACCTGTCATTCCTCAGATCCACTAGCTCATACACTGGGCAATCTTTCTTTGAGACCTTTCCATAGGCCTGGCCCTGGGCAGACACTGAAGACACAAAAGTGGAGAAGTCACAGGTTATGCCTGCAAAGAATGGTATGGGATGACACACGTAATAAATAATTATAATACAGTGTGAAATGTGCACTGATTCAAGGTGCCACAGTAGGACCAAAGCACAGGCAAATTTCCTGAGAAGTAGGGAAGGACTCCCCCAGAGTAGGGATTCATGGTGATCAGGAGAGCGGAGGGAAAAGGAGGGAAGTGGTCATCTGGGGAAAAGGGCCAGTATGTGGAAAGGGGCCCTGGCAGGATACAATAAGGCATTCTGGGTAACTTTAAGGCCTCCTGGGTTTACACAGGGAGCCCGGCAGCTTGTCAAGGTGCCCCCAGGTGGGCAAGTGAGTGGTTTTCAACTTCACCCACTCTCAGTCCTGGTCAGGGGCCTACTAGGGGCCTCACAAGTGCTCCTCAGTGATGGTCACGGGTTGAACTGTGTCGTCACCACCCCTCCCCGATCCCCGCCACCACCATTATTCATACGCTGAAGTCCTAACCCCCAGCCCCTCAGAATGTATTTGAGGCTCACTGCAGATGTAATCAGTTAAGATGAGAGTGGGCCCTAATCCACTATAACCGGTCTCTTTATAAAAAGAGGAAATTTGGACACAGTGACAGATGCACACAGAGGGAGAACGCCAGGTGAAGAATGGAGTTATGCTGCCACAAGCAAGGAACTTCCAGAAGCTGGGAGAGAGGCCTGGACAGATCCTTTCCCAGCTCCTTCACAGGGAGCATGGCTCTGCTGACACCTTGCTTTCAGTCTTTTGGCCTCCAGAACTATGAGATGACAATCATTTCTGTTGTTCTAAGTCACCTAGTTCGTGGTCAAACGTCCTAAATCAAGCAGCCCTAGCAAACTGGTAACGGTGATCAACCATCCATCACCTCCACAAAGCCCTTGTGAGGGCAGTCCATCACGTCCCCACTTCCCACAGCCAGCAGACAACCCCCCTGTGACCTTCTCATGTCCTTCAGCCACATGAAGCACCGGGGGCCCCGGGGCCCCACCTCCTGCAAACAGACAAGCTCAGACCCAGGCTGGCTCAGCTAGTCTCTGATCTCCCCACACCACCTCCCCAGAGACGGCCCAGGAAGAGTCCCACCTGCTGTCCTCCCTGTGCCCGCCCAGCTGGAGACCACGGCCAACATCACCCCAGAGCCTGCCGAGCAGAGCTCACATGGACACTGGTGAAAAGAGAAAAGGCATGAGGATGTATGTGTGTGTTTAGATTCTGCACTTACTGAGCGCCGCCCACATACAAGGCACTGAGAACCCAGCTAGAAATAACCCCAAACGAGGCTCAGCAACCTGCCTCTCCCTCCCCCAGCGACCAGAGACACCCGGCGCCTTGGCGATGAAGCCCCATGGCTTGGGGGTTTGGTTTTGTTTTTAGTTCTCGTTTTCTTCAGGTCGGCAGAGGCGGCCAGCAAGGTCTTCTTACTCACCGCGTCCTACTCTGCGCATCCCGACTCACCAATCCCTCAAGGTAGAAACCAACCTACTTCCAGAGAGAGAGCGCTTTGAGGGTAGTTTCCGGCTTCTAATCGGTCTGAAGGCAAAGGAACACAAACTGGCCAGTAGAAAGGTTGAGGCCCAGCCTCCCAGCAGAAGGGGCCCAAGTGCTCAGACCCTCACAGACACCAGGCAGGAGATGAGGAGGGGGTGGGGAGAGGAGGGGAGCATTCAGGGGAGGCTGAGGGAACAAAGGGCTAATGGGAGAGAGGGGCACCCAGAGTGTGACCTGGGATGAGTCGCGTAACCTGCCTGGGCTGCATCCATACACTGAGGACTGGGCCCTCCCTCTGGCACCACCAGCCTGAAGCCTTGGGTCACTCAGGCTCTAAGTGGCTGGGAACTTTCTCACGATGCCCTGAGACCTCCCACAATCCTCCTGTGAATCAACCACAGTCACTCGGGGCCAGAAGCTTCTCCATGTGGCGCCACCTGTGTGCACCTGGGTCTTCCCCACACCTGTCCAGTCCCGCTTCCCCATAATCCCTTTCACTATTGACCGTGACGTCTCGTCTTGGCCTTGCTCCTCTCCCGCTCCCTCCAGACGTGCCCCATCCTTCAGCGCTTGGCTCCAGAAAACCCCTCCGACCTCTCAAACTGCAGTCACCTCCCTCTGTCCTGAACTTAGCACCCGCGTGGGTGACCTGTGGCCGCAGAGCCCACTGGCGGCAGTTCTCACTCCGTCTTACCGTCACTCTCTCCTGCTCCAGGGCGTGGACCTGGGATGGCAGGGACCCCTCCAGGTGCCCCAGCGCCCTAAGTTCAGCGCCCAGAAAGTGTCTGCTGAGTTGACAAACACTTCAAGAGACCTTCATTGTCTTCCTTAAACACGTTGCCATAATGAGCCATGTGACCTCAGCGAAGTTACTTCACCAATTTGGACTTCAGATTCTTCATATTTAAATAAAGAGATCTCTGAAAGTGAAGTGTCACATCCTGTAGATGGGTTTCTTCTGACTGGCATGTGTGCTGCCACCGCACCCTCTCTCACCAGGGGCAGACATCACTAATCAATTATGGCACAATTTCCAATCTTCTAGGATCAGCCCCTCCTTCCCTTCCTTCTTTGAGTTGTCTCATCACCCTACCCATCCGAACTCCTGGTGCCCTGCTTGCTTCAAATGCCACTTTGAAATTGCAGGTGGCTAGAGCGACTCACTTTCTATCTAGGAGACAGGCCCCCACCCTCCAGAGATGTTAAGTGGCTTGTTCACAACATCCTTCCCAGGCCTCAAAGATGATTACCAGTAGGTACAGCATTTTAAAATGACTTCTAAAGCAAAGGTCAAAAAAAAAAAATCAAACAAACTAACCTTGCTTCCAAAGCACATGTCTGAGACCTCACCTGGAGTGAAGTTCACTTCCTCCTTCAGGATAGTAACACGAAGTCTCTCCCTAATCCCTGACCCTTTAAATACACAACTCACTCTGGCACTTACAAATTCAGCTTACGTGGAGTGGACCATTGCTTAGTCATCACTCTCTTAGACCCATAAGGATGTTAATCTCCCCAAGTAAGTTTTTTTTTTTTTTCAAAAAATTTTTATTGTGGTAAAATGCACATAACATAGAATTTACCATCTTAACCATTTTAAGCGTACAGTTCAGTGGTACTAAATATATTTACAATATTCTGTAACCATCACCACCATCCATTCCCATAACTCCTTTCATCTTGTAACACTGAAAGCGTATACCCATTGAATACCAACTCCCCATTTCTGCTCCCCCCAGCCCTGGCAACCACTATCCTATCTTCTGTCTCTAGGATTTTGACAACTCTCAGTACTTCATACAAGTGGAATCACACAGTATCTGTCTTTTTGTGACTGGCTTACTTCACTTGGCATAAGGTCCTCAAGGTTCATCCATGACCCCAATTAGACTTTAAGCTCCTGGACCACAGCTGCTTTCTGTTCTTGTGTCCCCAAAGTGGTCAAGCCGGGCACACACTAGGTCCACCTCAGATGCCTGCCAACTGATTAAAGAGACTCTACCCTGAGAGATAGAGGCCCTGCTGCCTCTGTGCCTGAAAGACTGATTCCCAGATTAGGATGTCAAGATGGATTCACCAACCTAGGATTTGAGGCCCCTGAAGAGTGAGGAATGCAGGATGGAGAGAGAGAACCACCATGAAAAAAGGACGGGAAGGTCACAGCTAAACCCAGGACTGCAAGCACCTCACAGGGACGAGCACAGTTCACCTTAAAAACAGCTCAGGAGCAGTGCGAGTGCACATAAGTCTCCCTCCTGGTCCGGGGGCTGGAGTCTTGGCCACCACCCCTCATAGCGGGGGGGGGAGGCCATCTACTCTCTGCCCTGTGCTGTGGGCAGAGGGCCCTGTGCAGAGAGAACCACAGCTGAGGGAGGTGCCTAGGCATCGCAAGCTCAGGCCCCAGCCTCTTCTGAAGCAGCATCCCTGGCAGGGGACCCACCAGCCTCAGGGACTCTGGGGGTCCAGGGACAAGGCCCCACTGGCTGATGAGTGGGAAAGAGTGACAGAGCAGCAGTTGCTGGAGGGGGTGCCCCAGGCATTTGCAGCAGGAGATACTCTGTAAAGGGAGCCCCCCCCCAACCTCCCTGCATGTGCAGATCAACCTCGAGGAGCTGGTACCATCTCCGATCGGAGGTGAGAAGCATTTTTTCAGTACTTCATAGTTTATAGACCCTCTCCACACATTTTTCCTGATTGAAGCCCTACGACTCTCACCCATCCTCACAGGAGCCCAGAGAACTTGTTCCTGAGCCGATGGAGATAACCTGAACCCTATTTTACATGCTGGAAAACTCCAAAACCACTGCAGTTCCCAGCAAGCACCTGGCTACTCAACCCTCCCCCCATCACCCTCCCATCAGCTCAACCTCTGGTTCCGGTGACAGCATCCCTCAGCCGGCGGAAGCCTCTGCTCTCACCCCTCCATCTCCACAGGGTAGGTCTCATTACTCCTCATGAGCACCTACCTCCTGCCTCCACTCCCTCCCCCACACGCCGTGGCTCTGATTCTCGGAGCTTAGGAACAGAAGTGCTAGGATGAGCCCCTCACAGACCGAGGGGCTGCAGCCCACACTCTGCACAGTCCTGGGGAAAGAATAATGTGCACAGCCTCCCTGGAGGAGGCGACAGCACTGGGCAAGAATCAGGACCCTCGGGCCGCTGAACAGGATGTGGCTGAGGGCTGTGGGCAAGCCTGTGTCCTCTCTTGCTGAATACAGTAGGAGGGTGAGCCCCACCAAGGCCAGTGCTGTAACGGGGAGGGGGAAAGCGTCTGCAGAAGTCCACAGTGAAAATCCTGGTCACAGAGATGACTTACTTATCGTTGCTCCATCTGACAAGATGACTGCAGCACGTAACAAGAATCTGGACACCTCCTTAGAGTTTGTGGCAATGGGATGTGACCGGCATATAATCACTGCATGTAACCTTTTACCAACAGGGGCTGGAGAAGGGGCCTAGCTCTTGGAAACAGAATCTGTGTCCTTCAAGTTTCAGCCCAGAGAGGGAAGACCCTCACCTGCAGAGCCTTCCTTTCTGTCCCTTGTTGAAGCCGAGGTGGTGACCCAGGCGATGCCCAGAGGGGCCAGGACTCACCGGCAGGGTGACTGCTGCCACTGAACTGACAGCCAGGAACCTAACAGCTTCTCACGTTCATCCCCAGCGCCCACCGGCCCTGGGCTGACAGCACCCAGGCGACCCTGGGGCCACCTGCCACGTTGACGCACGTCCAGCCAAAGCCCCTGAAGCCATAAAGTGCCTGGATGCTCCCCGCTTCTTGAGTTCTGGACGCCAACCCTCAAACCTTGCAACCCCTAACACACACGCAGGGCAGAGACGATGGCGGCGGGAGCGTGGCTGTTCTGCGCACTGCTACAGGGGCCTCGGCATCCTCCTCGGCACACTGGCAAAGCTGTGTGTTGGTATGCGGCTCAGACACCGTCTGTGAAGGGGCTCTGGGGCCACACCACGCTGCTGAACGTACAAGATTACATTCCTCTTTGGGCCGCTGTGCTCTTCCTGGACTCGGAGAAAACAAATCTCCTTTCCACCCACTCCGAGTCCTTCTCTCTGATGGGATCAGCTCGAGAGCCTTCCTCCCTGTGGCTCTGCTGTTTCCTCATCAGCTGGTGCCCCCCAAGCCCACGGCACATCCAGCACATACCCCAGGGGTTGATTCCCTTCCTGATCTACTGTGTGCTCCAAGTGGTGTTCTAGAAACACGAATCCGCTGGCTCACAAGTGTCCGTGTGCGTCGGAATCATCCAGGGAAGGGACTGAAAATGGTTTAAGTTTAGGGCAGGTGGAGCGGTGCATGGAACATGCTTTTGGAAACAGTGGATATTAAAAAGTTTTGTGGGGGACAAAAAGTTTAAAAAGGCTCCTCGGTCAAATATTTGGGACACACAGAGTTAAAAGAGTTGTTAAATAAATACTTTATTGCAGAACTTCTCAGTGCCTTTCTTGGTCTTAGATGGATGCTGACTCTTCAAGTAGGTGGCAGCACACTACGCAGTTTTTCCCAAACTCCTCTGGCCAGAAACCCACCCCAATCTTCCTTTTCACTCCACACAGCATCCTGCAGGACTATGGTTCCCCCACTGGGAAACAGACATCTTCAACTATCTGTTAACTCTCTTCCCCCATTAGTCTGCCATCCCCTCAATTGCAGTAGCCCTGGCTTCACTTTTCTGTCGTGTCCCCCTGCCTCCTCACCCCCACCACCTTCCTTGTCTTGGGATGCAGCATCATTCATTCTTTTTTTTTTTTTTGTGCAAGGACTCAGTGGCCAGGTACCGAGAGCTCTCCACAAAGCCTCGCTGGCTTCTTCGAGAACATTCTCCAGGTTGCAATTCCACAGTTGGCCCTAGTGAACACGGCTTTCCTCTGAGTCCCACCCCTTCCCTGGCCCTGAGGTCACCCAGCCCCTGCCAACACCCCGCCAGGTTGTTGCAATGCCAAGGTTCTGAGGAGCCTTATCCAAAAAAAATCACCGTTTTCAGTGGATCGTTTTTTAGCACTTAAACGGTGCTGAATCCTTCACAACAGCTTCTTTTACTCACAATTAGGGGGCCCCTTGACAGGGTGAATCGTGCTGCTCTCAGAACAGATCACAAAGGGATAATAAGCACTTTAAACCATGTGGAAAAAGAAATGGAAACGGCCTGCCCACGGGCAGGGAGACTGAAGCTGCCTCTGAAAGGGCCACGTGGGTGCACAGCTACCCCAGGTCAGGGACGACAGATTCCAGAGAACGATAACAGCAAACACTGACGCAGCACTCACTGTACACCAGGCACCACCCGAGCCTTTACATCTGTTACAACCCTAGGAAGCAGCTGTTGCTATCACCATCCCCATTTCACTGATGAGGAAACTGAGGCTCAGAGAACTTGCCCGCATTCACACAGCTAGTTCCCAGGAACGCATATGAGTGTGGACCAGAGTCTGTGCTCTTAACCACTGCACTCTGCAGATATATTACTCAAATAACTTCTGACCCCACTGTCGAGTTTCCCATAATGCAGGAGCATACCCACATCCCTACGAACATTTGGGTTTTCCGAGTTCTTCTCTTGGGAAGGCAGCGCTGGTGCAGGGAGTAAATCACTTGCAGTGAGGAAAAGAAGGAATGTAGGGGTGCAAGATAGAATGTGCAGGGTCGGGGGGCTCCGTGCATGAGTGAATGAAACAAGATGCGAGTGAGTCATTGTACAGTAGAAAAACATGCCAAGTCAGGTGCAATGGGAAAAAATGACCCTCTTCTATACCGTTGTTTTTTCTTTATTAATATACAACTGCAGAGTCATTTCTGCTTGTGTACGTGTGTGTGGACAGGTATGTGTGTGTTGACAACCCCAGGCTGCAAAGGTTTAGAAATAAGGCAGAGTCTGGCTAAACAAGGCAGGGGGCAGCAGGAGGACTCCCCCCATTAATGGGAGGGTCACAGGCAAAGTTCCAACTAGAGGATGTCCGGGCATGTCAGTCTGAGTTTCCCCGGCATGTCTGCTGCTGGGTCAGCCGCACCAGAGCTGGCCAGCCCGAGACTGCGGCTGCAGCACCAGGAGGCTGCAGGGACCAGGGCCTGAACTCCCGGACTGCAGAACCAGGGGCCAGCTGCTGGTCATCAGCTCTACAGGGCCCAGCCTGGGCACCAGAGACATGAGGGCGGTACAGCCCCTGCTCCTGGGAAGGCTCATAATCCCAGTCCATTTCCCCTTCTTGGTGCAAAATGTTCTTCCATAGATTCTGTCCATGACGAGGGCCAAGAGCAAGCAAACCCCACAGACTCAGGGCTCCCGGGGAGCCGATAGGGAGGGCTATCCCTTTAAACAATGGACAAGACCTCTCTCCTTCCTCTCCAAGGATGCCCTCCCAAGTCCCCTGCCCCCAGCCCCAACATATCACCCACATTAGTGGGTTAACACAGTGCTAGGCACTGTGTGGCCACAAGAGGCCCGAGGTGATCGTCCCTGCCCCACAGGTCTTACCACCTAGCTGGAGAGTCACAGAAAAGGAAAAAAACAACTGAAGACAACACGCAGTGAAGCACCATGTGATACGATGCATGCCACCCACGCTGCGGGCTCCAGGGGAGACTGTGGCTCTGGACTCCAGGAAAAACTTCCCGCAAGTAACAACACGGATGGACTGAGAGTGGGGAAAGCAGGAGTCTAGGCCTGTAAGCTGCTTCCTGGGGCCCCATGAGGGTTGCTGCAGCTCCACAGACCTCTTCAGTATCCCTCTTCAGTATCATATTGGACAAGCATGGTGATTACCGAGTTGGGGTGGAGGCGGGAAGTAGAGCCTGAGACACCAGGAGAGTGTGGTGCATTATACAGGATGTTTGGAGACCAAAGAACTCCAAAGGCATCTCCTGGGCCAAAACAGGGGCTTCCTGTAAGGCCAGGTCCAAAACTCCTCTCAGACCCAAACCACCAGACTTTGAGGGTGACCTGGGTTTGCTTGAAGAGACAGGAAGTGAGGACCCAAGCACAGATCAAGGGTGGGGCAGGGCAGGGCCCAAGGGAGAAGCAGTCCTGTCCTGGTGTGTGTGTGTGTGTGTGTGTGTGTGTGTCTGTGTCTGTGTGTGTGTGTGTGTGTGTGTGTGTGTGTGTGTTCAGCATGTTCAGCACCAAGGACAGCACCCCCACGTGCTGGTAGGAAAGATGGTGATGGACCCCCAATATTTTAATCTTCCTACAATAGAAAGGCCTGAGGCAGGAGAACAACAGAGCAGAGACCGGAAGACAGAGCCTCCTGAGTGGTACCAGAGCTGAGTTCAGGAGCAGAAAAGGCCGTTCCTTTCACTCTGGAGCTTTCCTGTCTGTCCAATCTGTCCCTTCTCTCTCTACCCTCACTGTCTTTGAATTAAGACCCAAAGCCCAGGGAGGAGTGGGAGATAGTGACTCCCTGTGGCCAAGTATATTTCTCCAGTCTCTCGGCTAATTAATCATGCCTTAGGATTTAAATGGCAATATTATTAGTACCTACCGTAGACTGGGCCACAGCAGAGCCCACTTCTGGTTGGCTGCCTGTCCAGCATCTGCTAAAGTAATGGGGGCCCATTCAGCTGTCCCTAGCCCCATACCTTGCCCATGCCTCTGTGCAGAGAAAGGATCTCATCCTCCAAGGCTCCTCGCTAGGAGGCCTTCTTGGAACTCTCCAGTTGCTGGAGATATCTCCCTACCTGCCAGCGCCAGACTCAGAACCACACAAGGCCAGGGAGGGAAGGGGCTGAGAGATCATCTGGCCCAGGGCTGACCTAGGAGTCCTGCAGAGATGCTCCCAGAGTGATGAGGTGGATAGAGTGGAAGAGAAAGCGGGTGGGTGCCTTCCCCTGCCTCACCAGACAGTCCTGCCCTTTTGGTTTTCTACATGAGATTTCCTTGAAAGACTGTGATGAAACAAAAGGTTCTGTACTTTAAAACATTTAACTTTTATTTTAGATAATTGTAGATTCACATCTAGTTGTAAAAAAGAATAGAGATCCCATGTGTCCTTTACCCTGTTTCCCCGCCAAGGAAAACCTTATAAAAGCATATAGGTCAGATCACATCCAGGGTACTGAGAGCAATACCCTCTAGAACGCTGAACATCTCCATCGGCACAAGGATCCTTCCTGCTGCGTTTCTGTACCCACCCCCTCCCCTAATCCTGAAGAACTGCTAACCTGCTCTCCATTTCTATAATCCTGTCATTTCAAGAATGGTACAGAAGTGGAATCAGAGTATGTACCTTTGGGGGATTAGCCTTTTTTCACTCCGCATAATTCCCTGGAGATTCATCCAGGTTACTGCATGTGTCAAGAGTTGATTCCTTTTTATTGCTGAGTGCCAGAACTTACTTAACCATTCACCTGTTGAAGGGCATCTGGTTTATTCCCAGCTTTTGGCTATGACGAATAAAGCTGCTATAGACGTTCAAGTCCAGGATTTTGTGTGAACATAAGCTTTCATTTCCCTGGGATAAACACCCGGGATTGCACTTGCTGGATCATATGGTACTTGTAGGTTTAGTTTTATAAGAAACTGCTTTCCAGAATGGCTGCACCACTTAACATCCCCACCAGCCACGTGTGAGTCATCCAATTTCTCTGCGTCTTCACCGACATTCGGTGTTGTCACTGTTTTCTGTTTCTTTTTTCATTTTAGCCATTCTGACAGGTGTATAGAGATACCTTGCTGAGGCTTTAGTTTGCATTTCCCTAACAGCTAACAATGAACATCTTCGTGTGTGCTTAGTTGCCATCTGTATATCCTCTTTAGTGAAAAATGTCTCTTCGTGTATTTTGTACATTTTCTAATTGCAATGTTTTCAATGCTGAGTTTTGAGAGTTCTTTACGTATTCTAGATGCTTGTCCTTTGTCAGATATATGTTTTGCAAAATCTTCTCCCTCTTTGTAACTTGTCTTTTCATGCTCTAAACAGGGTTTTTCCCAGAGCAAGAGTTTTTCATTTTGATGAAGTCCAATTTCACATCTCAGTGTTGACATTTATTGTCTTCATTCATTCACTTTGGAATCTTCCCAATTCTTGGTATGACAAATGATTTTTGATTGTAATCAGGACACTTTCATGTTATGTAATGAGACTGTGAATCTCATTTAAATCTTCTGTTTTAACTGGCTTTTTGTGGTACCACTCTGTCAGGGGAAAGGGGGGGTGGGCACGACCTCAGTACTGTCAGTGGAGCATTTGTCGTGGCTCAGTGGAGGTAAGAGTTCCAGGACTCCACATGGTCCCCACTGACCCTGCTATGGGGGCCTCACAACCACCGGGCAACAGTGCAAGTCCCAGCTCTCTAGTAGAACCTCCTCTGACTCATGCCAGCAGGGAGGGGAGGGGCACCTCTATCCTGCTGAGTGGGGGTGGGAGTCCAGGTTCCCCACATGGCCTCCAACAATACCATGGGGGCAGGGAGCTTCTTACCAGCCAGCAGAGATGAAAGTCACAACTTCCTACTTGACCTTCTCTGACACCACACTGCTGAAGGAGCTAGGGGGCCGCATTACAGCCCGGAGAGTGTGGAAGTCCAGGTTCCCACTGCTTATTTGCTTGTGACGGTGGGGATGGTGCTATAGTTTTTTTCTGTGCTGTTTGGCTGGAGTAGAGCAGCTATTGTCTAAAAGTTTTCTATATTGCTAGACCTAAGCTTCTGTTCTTTTCCTGGATCTAAGCTTAGAGAGAATAGGCTTTTATTGGAACTTTCAAAAAAAAAAAAATCTGTGTCCACTGGCATTTCCTGGTTAGCCACATCTTCAGCTTCAAGTCTGGGATATAGGAGGCAAAAAGAAAACCCACGGAGGTCACTCCTGTGTCAATACTCAGCTTCCAAGGTCTCTAGCTGGTCTGCCTTCTCTCTCTGTTTCAGAATCTTCTTATATTTGTTTTATACAGAATGTTCAGGGTTTCAGTTGTACTTAGCAGAAGGAATATAGAAAAGAACATCTATTCCATCTTCCCAGAAATAGAAATCTGTATTTTTAACAAAACATTTTGATGACCTTAAGTCTAGTTCACCCCCTCATTTTTCAGAGGAGAAACTGAGGCTGCAGCTAGATGACGTATCTCACCAGTGATGGAAGAGTGAGTCAGAGGTACAGAAGCCAGGACTCACGTCTCCTCACTCCAGTCCTCCAGACAGATGCCGTTACCATGACAGCATGGCTCCTCCCCATCCATGCCCGGGGATCTGACCTCCTCTACAGACGCCAGCTGCAGCCAGCTCCCCTCCTCTCGGTATTCACACGCGGCTCTAGAATGTTGCCTGTCCACTCGAGAAAGTCTTCTTTCTCTAAGCAGACTCTGGGTACTCTGAGGGCAGAGACCAGGCCACATGGCTCATACCGTTTACAGCGTGGGCTCAATGAACAGCTGCCGACTGCTCTCCCTACAGAAGTCGATCATCAATATTGTTTGGTAAGCGTTGTATCCTGGTTCCTCCAGGTGAGCTGGAGCCAGAAGTCACTCCGAGGACGGGGACAGATGGTATCTTCTGGAAAAGAGAGGCTCACATGCTGGGAGCAGCAGAAGTACACAGATCATGCCATGTTCAGTTTGGGGAGGCTTATTAAGAGGAAATATAGTCTACGTTTATGGTGCTCCCAGAAAAGTAACCCAGGATGGGACAGGACGTGGGAAGCAGTGTGTCATGTCCCACACTTCTCAGCACTGTGGTTTAAGTGCCCATCTCCCGCGCCCCCCGCCCCGCCCACTCTACCCTCCACATACACAGAGACTGCACCCATTGCCTTCACCATCCCGATTCCTGGTTCCTAGCATGGTGGCTGGCACACGGGCCCTCAACGATGACGTGCTGGTTGGATCAATGGATGAAAGAACAAATAAATAATCAAAGGAAGAAATGAACCACAACAAAAGGAAATAGCTGCAGGAATGAGGATGCTTAGCCTAGAAAGCAGACTTGCCATGGCAGACTGTGGGGGAGGGGCTAAATAGCCATGGACAAAAGGAATCAAACTAAATCCATCAGCTGGAGTTATGAAGAGGTGGTCTGGGCTGAATCAAAGACCGACATTGTTATCAGTGGAGCTGCGTCACATGCTCTGAGATGCCTTGTGAAGCAGTGAGTTCTCCATTTCTGGAAACGTCCAGCAGCCCAATGGCCTCATGAAGCAGGGGATCCTGCACTGCAGGGAGTTGGATCAGGTGACCTCTGAGCTTCTTCTCATCCTGAGAGCCCACATCTTCAGGGTTCACTGGAGACCTGCCTAGCTCTGGATTTAATGTGGTAAAGGAGATAAGGGGGGGAGGAAGTCAGCCACAGCACCTGTTGAGTTTCCACTAGAAGTGGAGCATGTGACAATCATTCTAGCCAGTCACCAACCAGTTCTGGCTTCCCTGGTCCAGGCGTATAGTAGGATTCTCCTATTTAGTGTGTTTATGGTTGGGTGGGGTCATGTGACTAGTTCTGGGCAACAAGCTAAGAGTGGAAGTGCTGTGTGTTACATTTAGGTTGGAGCATTGAATTGCCTCCGGTGCTCTTTTCCCTCTGACATGGCAACTGCTCCACCAAGCTGGGTCCTAAATGGATGGCTTAAAGTTACTAAGATTCAGAGCTGTTTGTTACTGCAGCATTTCCTAGGCTATCCTGACTGATACAGGGGGACAGAATTTACCTGTAAGGAACGACAGAGAAAATACAAGCCATGCAAGGTACACAAATGCATGGGGTTGGACAGCAGCTCCAGCAACTCAGCGGGGTGTACAGACACCCCATCCCCCACCACTCTGGTAAAACCCAGCACTAACCAACGACTCCAGCTGTGCCCGCTCCTCCTGTCTAACATCCCAACATCATGGCCAACTTCAAGTCTCTGCTAACACCGCTTCTTCTCTCTTCAACTTTTTCTCTCTTCCCTTCCATCTGGTCAGACATCCTACCCGTTCCTGAAGGCACAGATCGAGTCTCATGTCCTGCAAGCCATCTCCCTACCCGCAGAGAGCACCAGGGCCATTCCTTGGGATGACTGCAGTGTCTGTGCTCAGGGCATCTCTTTGGGGGTCTTACCGTGTGTGTCTTTAGTCTGTTTCATGTTCACTAGCCTCTGCTCTACAAACAGGTAGTGAGCTCAAAGGCTCCAGCTCAGATGTGAGCCAAGCTCACAGCAGGTGGTCAATAAACGCTGAGTGAACAGAGAGCAGTGCCATGAACATACACACGATATTTCTTAATTATTCAGAGAAGCTGATTAAAAATCTGGGCACTTTGACTCAGATATCATTTGTACTGAGTTTTTAGACTGGCTCTGAACCAGATACTATAATTCCTCAAGGGCAGCAAGATGACTGGCAGAAAATTCCTTCTACCCTTTTGGGCCAGAGGTAAGCAGTGCATTTGAGGCTCACCTCTGCCTACCACCTGTCATCTCTTGGGTCACGGTCAATGCTGACATGTAGGATATACCTAACCTGCAGGTTGACACAGGCATCAGGGTATGTGGGGGGAACAGTAGAGAAATCAGGAAAATCCAGACCTGCTGATTTTAGCAGCCATTTGGACCCACTTCATGGAGACACAGAATATAAACAGTGAAAGATGTTTCCAGAGAGGCTCAGAGGAGTCTCATTTTGTGGAAGAGGCATTGGAGTGCACGCCACACCTGGGTCAACATCTGGTTCTTCTGACCCCTGGAACAAGGCTCTTTTCACTCTCTCCTGATGCTTCGATTTGCTACCGGGCATCACAGGTGGAAGAGGGGAGTGCCCTTCTCTCCTCACTCCAGGGAGTATGGGATCACAGCCTGTCAGCCGGGACTCAGGACACCATTTCTGACACATCCCTACCTTTCCCAGGGCTTTGCATGAACCTGTCTGGTAAGACGTGTGCTCATCAGGTTCCCAGCAAAGATCCCATCACTTGCTCGACAGCCAACACCGTGGTCCAACAAGTCCTTCGGTCAGGAAGTCCTTCTCAAGGTCTAATCAGAGGCACTGCTGCTGTCTGGCATGTCAATTTCCTTTCCTTGGCATTTCTGTGCCGATGGAGAAGACCTGTTTGCACCTGACTCCACACAACCTTGCACACGCCTTCAGCTTCCTTCCCTGAATGCTAAGTCCTGGGCCGGCACCTGGGGATGTCGTCTAAATGCACTGGGCTGCACTCTCTCATTGCAGGTGCCTTCCTCTAAATCATCTCCGGGCACCTCCCCTGTTACAATAAGGTGGAAACTGTAATCCGACCTCCTGAGTAAATGACTAGGTGGCGGACGAACTCTCTTGGAAAGATGCTGCCAGCAGGCCAAACAGTCCCCAGTACAGCCGAGTCCTGACTACCGGCAGTTAACGGGCCTCTTCAGGACTATGTGGAACCCATTTTTTTGTTCTGGACTCTCTGAGCCCCCTCCTTCCATCTCATGGGACTCTACCTACCCTGGCTTACCTCTATGTTGTGCCTCTGAAAGGGTTCAGAGAAGGCAAGGGTTTTTTTGGTTTTATTCATTAATTAAAACAACAAAAATAATCCCAGTGCATGACTAATCCTCAAATGCTGCCTGCACCCAGCTCCTCATTCAGTGCATGGTCTGTGACTCACCACACAGCTTCCTGGGCAGAATGCAGCACCTCAGCATCCTCCTGTGGGCCCCACTGTCCTGGGTCCATGTGCTCGAAGTGGGGCAGTCAGGGAAAGTGCTGGAGCAGTCACCCCAGTCTCAATCTAGCCTCAGTTTCCTCCTGAAATTCTTCCCAGGGGTGAATGTGGGATAGTAGAGCTGCCCCATCATCCCAATGACTTCCAAAAGCTCAGCAAAGTTGGTGTGGCCAGAGGAATAGGACCCACTAGGGAATGACTGCGTAGACCGGGTCTGAGCCATCTCAGGTATCATAATTGAGCACCTACTGTGTGCAAGGCCCTAGGCTGGGGGGTGGGGTGGTCAGGGATGTAAAGGGAGCCCTAGTGGCGCCCAGCTCAAGGCCCACCAGCAGGCCGAGGGGACAGGCAGATGTACATACGGAATATCCTGATCACACCGTGGATTGGTGTGCGGGTGAGGGTGTCTGCCTGGTGGAGAGGGTACAGTGAGGAAGCCGGTGGGTGCTCATATGAGCTGGTCCAGTGTTCCTACATCTGGTGGACCAGGCTGAAGGGGACCTTGAAGGCTGTATGGGCAGCAGCATCCCGTCAGATCTGCCCCCAGCTAAGGCACTCTTCAGCCGGCAGCTCCCTGGTTTCCCCTCCATCAGGGGGCCGCTCCAGGGCAGGGAGGGCAGGGGCAGCTGTCTCTGGTGAATTGTGGGGCTTTCCTTATGTCACTCAAGGGATGCTGACCAGCTTTGATCCCTCCACCGGAGGGCATCAGGAGACGGCTGCTTCACGGACTTCCCTGGCGGTCCAGTGGTTAAGACTCTGCTCTTCCACTGCAGGGGGCGTGGGTTCCATCCCTAGTCGGGGAGCTAAGATCCCACGTACCGCGTGGACAAAAAATTAAAAAAATTTTTAACTTTTAAAAGAAGATGGCTGCTTCTTGAGGGGACACCAGAGGCTCCTGGAGACGAAGCCCAGGGTGGGTGCTCCCACTGGCAGGAATGTGGATGCGGACGTGAGCCAGCACGGGCCATGGGACAAGGGCAACACCCTAGAGAGGGCAGAGCATGAGAAACAAGGAGGCTGTCCCAACACGGTTGAGCTGCCATGCCAGCCCTGAACACCCTCCCAGGAGGGTGGCGAGAGAGAAAGAGACTTCCGTCTTGCTTACATCACTCTATTGTTCGTACTAATTAACTGAGTTATGTCTAGTCAGGCCTTTCATCACCAAACCAAGGTGATGACCTCAGGAGACCTCATTTCAATCCTGTCTCTCCGTGCAGCGCGGGGTACAGCGTCTGGGGCCTTCCAGGAGGGCCAGCCCGATGCCACCACCTCTGCTCTGCCTGCCCGAGTGCCTTAGCTCTGGGCCACCTGAGGTCTGGCCACGCTGTGCACATTGTGTCTCCTGCCCTGCACTGGGCATTCTTTTACACATTATCTTCTTGCCCTTCAGGGGCCATGCTCCAGGCCACTACAAACACTCCCCAGCAGAGGAATCTATGAAAACTCCCTCCGCAAACACCCTGAACTCTTGGGCCCGCTGAGCTTTCCTCGGCTCTAAGCGGCTTCTCACGGCACAGGGTGTGACCTCACCAGGACTCAGGTGGAGCAGCCTTCCCGCTTCCCCCAGCTGGCTCGCCATGTGGGGACACCACGGGCTCTGAATCCAGAACACACAAGGCACGTGGCACGTGGGGCTGAGGCCGTGGGGCTGAGGCCGTGGCTGTCCCTCGGTGCCCCGGCTACTCTTCCGCTTCTTGGAAGCAGATGTCTCCCCCTTCCTCCCTCTGAGACGATCAGACAGACTACACGGGGGAGGTGGGAGTGCCAATGGCCCCATGGCCTGTAGGAAACCCCTACTATGAAGCCCTCGTGTTCCGGGCACATCAGGGAAGTAAAGCGGGTTTACATCCTGAGAGCCCGCCTCACCCTTCCTGGGGCTCGTCCCCTATAATGGACTTATGCTCAGTTCCACCTGCCAAGAAAGGACCTAACAGGAGCCTTTTACAATTTCTTCTTTAAGTTCAGTTGCATTTCGTTTTGCATTTCATTCAGCCCCTGCTTACCCCAAGCCAACTGTTCAGCTGCTTCTAAGACGGGAGTCGGGGTCGGCTGGTCTTCATGGTGCCAGGGTACCCCTTCCCACAAGCCCCCGGCCCTGGCCAACACCCCACCCACCCTCCTCCAGGGGGTGAAACCAGCTGTGAAAGGACAGCTCAGAGTGAGGCAGGCAGATGAGAAGCAAGTGGGAGGATACGCCAATCTCATCCCCCTGGAAACCTGTCCAGAGTGATGGGAAAACGGGACCAGAGAGAAAGGGTGGGGAGAGGGGACCCAGAAAAGAAGATAAAGGAGTGAGAACAAAAAGGAAGACCCTGAACGATTCCAGAACCAGACACCTACTGACTAAATAACAGAGAGCTGTTTTTTCAGTCTCTCATTTACCAGCGTCTTATGTCCCCATCCAAGACTTTCAACCCTTCCCTGAAGCTCTCTCTCTGATTTTTGAGTCCCCAAATCCAAGTCCACCTTTGCTGCTGAAATGTTAAGAGAATCTTCATGTAGGAAACCCCAGATGATTGGCAGACACTAGTGACAGTGCCCCTGACGTGTCAGGCCTTCAGCCAAGGCTGGAGGGGTTTAGGGCGTATAAACGGAGTCCGTGACCAAGCACCAGCAGTCTAGTGGTGAGGACAAAAGACCTGCATAGAAGGCTACCTACTACAGGAAGACAAGGTAAAGGGCCGATGAGGGGACGGGACAGGCAAAGACCTGGGTTCAAGTCCCAGCTTGGTCAGGTCATGACACCTCCATGGACCCCAACTTCCCTGTCTGTAAATGGCATGGAGAAGCTAGAAGGATCCTCAGAGGCCGCCGAGTCTCCTGGTTTTTGTATGAGGAAGCTGAGGACACAGAGAACTGTCACCAGGTTTGTGGCAGAGCACCCCACCCTGGCTTTATCATGGCCACCTACTTAAGAATCAACGAAACACACACACAAGCATCTCGTCATGTGACAGAACTGTCCAGGGCAGCTGCCCCGACACCACCCCCCCATGGTATAGCAAAGCCCTACAGCCTAAGAAAGATCTGGAACTGAGGCCACGGCCCACCTTCCCTCACGAAAGAATAGAGAAGAGTTGGTTTCATCAGCACCATGGACCGAAGTCAGACACAAGCAAGTGGGGCCAGGCGATGTGTCAACACAGGTGCTTTGGAACTGGGAGCAAGTTACTGCGGAAGCCCATAAAGCCTCCCTCATCTCTCTGGACAGGTGCAGGGGGAGGCTGGACTGCGGGTTGGGGATAGACGGAGTTTTCGGTCTCTGATCCCACCATCTCCCACAGGTGGGATGAGGTATCAGCAAGAACAGCTCGACAACCAGAGGGTGTACGGGACCTGGGGGTCACCAGGGACGGCTCTCGAGGAGCAGCTGCCTCCTTCCCTCCGGGCCACACGACCCGCACAGGCGCCCCCTCGGGACCTCACAGGGAAGCAGCAGGAGGAGAAGCAGCGGACTCCAGCCTGGTCCCAGGAAGCTGGTTGGCTTCCCTCACACCCACAGCCTGCCCCTTCCAGTCCTCTGCAGACCTGGAGCAGAAGCGATCTCCAGAGTGCGCCCCCACCCCACCAAAACCCTGGGACCCATCATCATCGCTGATGCGCGAACCTCCAGTTCACTCATTTTACTGCTGTATGATATTCCACTGCAAGGATGTATCACAGATCACTCACTTTATTGCTGTATTACAGTACATTGTAAGGATATATCACGTATCATTTGTCTATTCTCCTCTCAACGGATCAGTAGTTGTTTACAGATGTTTGTTATTATAAATAATGCTGCTACTAAAAATAAATCTTATGAATCTATGTGTTCTG
Organism: Globicephala melas; assembly: GCF_963455315.2. Classification (NCBI taxonomy): domain Eukaryota; kingdom Metazoa; phylum Chordata; class Mammalia; order Artiodactyla; family Delphinidae; genus Globicephala; species Globicephala melas. The sequence goes on along the minus strand of NC_083326.1, from coordinate 5,303,161 downwards.
GGCAGGGAGGGCTTCACTGTGGGCTGCATATCCAGGGAGAACTTTCCAGGGGGCAGACTGCACCCTCCCCTGTCCCATTTCCCACACTCCCACATCACCACCTCTCAGGAGCACCACGGTGAACAGCCCAGGAACCCAGACAGATAAGACCTCGATGACCCCCAGATGGAGCACGGAGCTGGCTCCCTACCTGCTGCAGGGGGGCTCGCCCTCGGGAGAAAGAGTAGCTGCAGTCCAGCTGATCACTGCAGTCCGCCGTCCACTGCAGGGGAGAAAGGAGTGGTCAGTGATGGCTGGACACACAGGCTCATCCTCACTCTGCCCTGGCCCTCCAGGCACGGTCCCGCCCTGCTGCAGTAGAGCCAGTAGGAAATCCTGCTCAGCCATTTTCGAAGCCAAATCTTTCTGTACCAGCAGGTCCCACTTGGCATCTCCCAGTGCCACATGGAGGTGGCCCTTTGGCGTATGTGTGGGGAAGGCAAACTCATTTCCTACCACCTAAGCCCCCCGAAGCGATGAAGAGCAGCTACCTTCCAAAGCCAACCGGACAACACAGAGGGTAAATATGAGTTTTGAGAAACCAGCACCATGTCTGACCACCTAACCACTCTTCAGCCCACTAGCCCCCTACAGTGTCAAGGCTGGAGCTAGAGGAGAGGCATGTATGTGTGGATCACACCGTACACCCAGCCCCAAAGTACGGTGGACCTGTGGACTGACAGGAGAGCATGGCATCGGGAAGAGCCCCAGACTGGCCATCAGAAGCCCAGTCCCACCACCGACCTCAGGGGCCTCATGTGCCCCGAAGTGTGATACGACAACTACCAGTGTAACGGTCCTCAAACCCTGCCACGTAGGGGGTCTCTGGGTCCTAATCTCCACCCACTGAATCACTCGCTGAGGGCAGCAACTGTCTTCTCCATTTTGACAAGCTTTCCAAGGGATGCACCAGAAGTTTGAGAGCCACTGAAATCCATGTAATCTCCCAGGCTTCATTTGTCATCTATAAAATGGGGACAGCAAGGCTGGGTGACTCTGCAAGGTTGAAATGAAGGGACTTTGTAAGCTACACAAAATCTATATATAAAGTAGTAGTAAGAGTACAGCTCTTCCACGGTAATGTGTTATCTATATATATGGTGGTGCTTTTATTATTGTGTTAAATGTTACGTGGCTCTCCAGCTCACGGTGAACATTGATCTGGACCTACACCTGTATGATTCATAAAAAGCAGAGGAGCCCAGTCTCTCTGTTTGACACACTTGGTCAAAACTGTGCGTGAGTGTGGATGGCTCAAAGCCATCACCGTCCTGGATTTGTGAAACCTTGGCTAGACACACCCTCCCCCGACTGTGGGTCAAGGGCATGACCTTTGTATAGGAAAGACATTTTATTACAACGCCGATGATACAGGCTGGTACAAGTGTACTCTACAGCAGTGCTGGCCAACGAATAGGAACCGCAGACATAATTTTAAATGATCTAGTAGCCAGATTTAAAGAAGAAAAAAGAAAAATTAAACTTAATAATGCATTTTATTTATCTCAATATATGTTTATCTCAATAGGTAATTGATATAAAAATGATCAATGAGATATTTTACATACTTCTCTCCATACTAAGGTTTTGAAATCTGCTTAAAGCAGGTCAACTTCAAGTGCTCAAGAGCTACATGTGGCCAGTGGCTGCCCTATTGGACAGCACAGCTCAGTTCGAAGGAATTGGCAAAGGCAAGGTACCAGTCCCGAGAGAGTGTGCCCTCAGAGCCACTTCTTGCCTATCCCGGCTCTGTACTGCAGAGGGGCTGAGCCCTGCAGGCTCAGCTGGGTTCCAGCTGGGCTGGGCCAACGGGAGACAGGAAGAGAGAGAAGCCGCGGTGCTTCTCCCCATCCCCCTATGCTTCAGGCAGCATTACCAGCAATGACTGGGTCTCCTTCAAGGCTCCAGCCTCACCAGATGGGCCCTCTGTGCACGACCCCTAACGCTGGGCTCTGGCAATACCATCTCCTCCCTTTGTGCCTCAGGCCTAGAGGTGCTAATGGCTCCTTGTGGCTGTTTGGTTTCTCAGCTCTTTTATTATCTGGGTAACCAACTCCCTGGGTTAAATTCCCTCTGTCTGGATATTTGTAGTCTCAAAGCATCTCTGCAAAGGTATTTATTAAATTATAGGAGAAGAAAAGGGAAAAATGAGAAATCTATCAGACACCACCTGAAACCAAGTGATCAAGGATAATATTACCTGTAATAAAACATATTACCACCGTGGACTTCCCAGCGTAATGCCCTGAGAAGGGCCATGTCACTCCTGAGGTGTTCTTGCCAAAAATGCACGATCTCAAATATGACCGTGAGAGAATATCGGGCAACCCAAACTGATGAACTTTCCAGAAAATAAATGACCAATACTCTTCAAAAGTGTCAAGGTTGTAGGGATAAGAAAAGACCACGGGAGTGTCACAGGTTGGAGGAGAATAAGAAAGCATGACAATTAGATGCAAATTTGAATCTTGGAACAGAAAAAGGGCATTAGTAGATAAACTGGTGATATTCAAATAAAGTCTCATTGTACCAATGTTAATTTCTTAGTTCTGACCATTGTACTACGGTTATGTAAGATATTCATATTAGGGGACAGGTACATGGGAACACCCTGTACTATTTTTGCACCTCTGCTATGAGTCAAAAGTAACTTCAAAATAAAAAGCAATCCAGGGACTTCCCTGGTGGTCCAGTGGTTAAGACTCCGTGCTTCCACTGAAGGGGGTGCGGGTTGGATCCCTGGTCAGGGAACTAAGATTTTATACACCGCGTGGCACAGCCAAAAAAAAAAAAAGTAATCCACATATGTATATATGTGTTTATATATATATATTTGTAAACTATTTGAACTACTATGAAAACAATCCCTCTGCTTTACTGCTTTCTATACTTGAGTGGCTTCTCCTTTCCTGGTTGGAGGCTGGCTGACAGTGGGGAGGATGGTCAAGGCACGCAGTGACTACCGGCCCGGAGAGAACTAGATCCTGCACTTCTCGTCCCGTCCCAGGACAGCCTTGCAGAGAAGGCTTCCTCCAGTGGGGCATCCCAAACACTTCAACCCCAGCTGCATACCGCTGACTTGACGTCTCGCACAGAGGTGACTCGAGGGTGGGCACACCTCCTCCTGGGGTCAGCGTGGTCCCCGCGTGGTCCCTGGCAGGGCGGGGATGGGGTGCCACGCTGGCTGCTCCTGACAGGCGGGCACAGAGGGGCAGCCGAGGCTTTGTGACAGCCACGTGCCACCTCAGCCCCCTGGCTAGGCTTTCCCAGAGCGATTCCAAGCTCCGATGAGACTGCTCTGCTTTGTCAAAGGTCATCCTTAACTTTACGCTGGCCAACCTTCCTGAGCGCCTTTGGTGTGGGACCTGCTACCGGCGCTCCCTTCACGGGGAGGGGAGGTGAGATGTGCAGTAACAGTAACACGGGGAGGGGGAGGGCGAGGCTGAGAAGGGACAGTGTGCTCTCGGAGGGATTCCCTAGGGAAGGAAAGCAGTGGAGCCCGGATCCCTGGAGAAGAGTGAGCCCGAGTGTGGACACGGCAGGGGAACACTGGCCAGCTCAGGGGCAGAGGGCAGCAAGCAGGACTCTCCCGCTAAGCGGTCAGAGACTCTTCCTGGGTGGAAAGAGTCCGAAGGCTTCTGTTAGGGGAGGGCGTCATCAGAGCTGTGCTAGAACAGGCTGAACTGGCCCGGAGTGTGGGTGTGGGGAACCCACTGGTTGGGAAGCTAGAGTCCAACATCCAGGTTTCCACTGGGAGAGCAGGCAGAGACAGAAATGAAGAAGTGGCTCTGAGAGCATCATACAGTTAAGCAGTGAGCAGAGGGCTGATGTGTTTAGGAAAGCTAGCAAGATAGTAAAGTCCACAGAAACCCACCCCACAGACCCAGCCATGGCCCCCAGGGAAAGCTTTTGGGGGAGGGAGTGTGGTCCAGCTGGGTCCTGCTTTCCTGACCCCCGGGGAGGAATTAAATGTGAGTCATCGCAGTTCTCCCAGGAAGTTGTACCACTGGGCCCGTGTGGCATCCAACCCCCCAGCCACATCCGCTCTCTGCTGCTGCCTGACCCTACAAGCCCCCGGGAGCGCTCCCTTCCCCGTTCAAAGCTCCTCCCCGCTGCTGGGATTCTGCTGCCCACGCTCTTCTTTCTTCTTAGGCTGCAGCCACCACCACCTCCCTCCCCTTTGCCTTTTCTGAGCCACCGCCTAGAAAAGTCTCCAGACACAGACCTTCCGGGAACCGTCCTTATCTGTATGAGATGATTCCAGAACAAGAGAAGTGCCCCCTTGGGGAACACTCTCCTCGGCCCTGCCCCTATGCCTGGTTCAGCCAGGGCATTTCTCCTTTGAGGTGAAGGGTTTACAGCTGGGAGCAAGTTCTCTGGGGGGTAAGGTGGCCCCTCCTGAAAAGGTCGTTGAACACAAAGAGGCAGGAAAAGTGGGAAATCTGCATGTATGGGAACAACGAACATGGATTCACAAGAGTGGTTTTGGGTCTTCACCATAACTGCTATGATTTATTTCTTAATTTAAAAAGATGAAACAAAGATGGCACAGGGTTAAGGTTTAATAAACGGGAGTACAGATGTTTAGTCTGTACTCAAAACAGATGCTTATTCTATTATTCTCTGCTTCTATCGGTACACTTTAAATACTTCATGCTAAAAGAACTAAAATCTTATTATCAGTCATTTGCACCCCAGGATGGACAGTATTTTTGGAGCAGACTTGATGGAGGACAGAGGAAGTCACTGAAAGCTGAGGGAGGATGAGCGAAAAGGGAAAAGCCCCAGGCTGGGGGAGGCTGAACGTGCTAAGGATAAACGTCCCCCTCCGGTGGTGTCTGAAGTCCCCGGGGCTCGTCACTCCAGACATCAAAGTGTATCAAGGCCAGAGCCACACCGTCAGGCTGAATCAGCACAAGAGGAGAGGAAGAGATCAACTGATAAAACCAAACCCATAAACAAACAGATGTGCAAATGGGAACTTAGTATGTGATAAGGACAGTGTTTCACATCAGGGGAAAGGAGAGACCATCAATAAACACAGGGACTGAGACAACTAGCGAGCCAGCAAGGAAAAAATGACCCTAGAATCTGCCTCCCAGTACCATGCACAACACATTCCAAGTTGGTTAAAATCCAAGATACAAGTTTTAAACTCCATCAAAGTCTAAAATTTTGTGTGACAAAAGAAATCACAAACACAATTAAAGACAAGTAAGAAGCCACTTGCAACATGTGTAACAAAGGACTCATCCCCAGAAAATATAAAGATTTCATTTAATCCAGGCACTATTCTAAGCCTGCTACTTACATTAACATTTACTCCACATAGATCCCAAGGCCCATGTATTACCCCCACTTTGCAAATATGGAATTTGAGGCATAGCATGGTTAAGTAACTGAGCCAGGGTCACACAGCCAAAAAGTAGCAGAATGAGTAAAGGGGATAAATAGGTATTAATTCAAAGAGCCAGTCAAAATGTTGGAAACTCAATGTGACGTATAGTCTTGCGTTAGATGTTGAACCAGAAATTTTTTATTGTAGTAAACTATACAAAATTACCATTTTAAATATTTTTAAGTGTACTGTTCAGTGTCATGAAGTACATTCACACTGCTGTACAACCACCGCCACCATCCAGTACTCCAGCTCCATCCGTCCGCAGCACTTTTTCATCCCAGACTGAAACTGTCCCCCTCAAACACTAACTCCCCATTCCCCCTCCTCCAAGTCCCTGATACCAACCATTCTGCTTTCATTCTCTATGAATTTGACTCTTCTACATGCCTCATAGAAGTGAGATCATACAGTACTTGTCCTTTTGTGTCTGGTCTATTTCTCTTGGCATAAAGTCCTCAAGGTTCATCCATGTTGTAGCACGTGCCAGGATTTCCTTTATTTTAAGCCTCAGTAATATTCCTCTATGTATGGACCACATTTTGTCCATCCAATCGTCCACTGATGGACATTGGGGTTGCTTCCACCTTTTGGCTATTGTGAATAATGTTGCTATGAACATGCTGTACAGGTATCAGGTCACGCCCTTGCTTTCAGTTCCTTTGGGTGTATACCCGGCAGTAGAATTGCTGGATCATACAGTAATTCTATGTTTAATTTTTTGAGGAACCTAGAATTTTTTTTTAACTTTTGCTCTAAAGGATATTATTGAGAAAACTGGTGAAATAAAAGGTCTATAGATTAAATAATTGTACTGTATCAATGTTTATTTCCTATACTGTAATTATAAGAGAATGTTCTTTTTATGGGGGAGTAATATTCCGTTGTATATATGTGCCACATCTTCTTTATCCATTCATCTGTCGATAACGGATTCACTTTGTTATAAAGCAGAAACGAACACACCATTGTAAAGCAATTCTATTCCAATAAAGATGTTAAAAATAAATAATAAATAAATAAATAAAATACCATTTAAAAAAAAGAGAGAGAATGTCCTTGTTCTTAGGAAACGCACAGTGAAGTGTTTGGAGATAAAGGGGAAATCTCTCTCTGTACAGAATCTATTGATCAATTGATCTATCTATCTATCTATTGAGAGATGAGAGAAAAAATATAAATGTGGTAAGATATTAACACTGGAGAATCTGGGTGAAGGATATGCAGGAATCCTTTGTCCTATTATTATAATTTTTATGTACATCTGAAATTATTTCAAAGTGAAAAATTATTTAAAAAGCCATCTTATCCACGGCTTCTTAATCAAGAGGGTGCCAGGACCCCCCAGGGGGGCGATTCGAAGGTCTAGTGGGAACCACTGCTCTCACCCAACGTCCTCTTTTCCCGGCGAAGGGCCTGAGAGGAGATGGGGACAGCCTCCAGATGGGAGCTTCTCAAAGTCAGGAGCTTGTTCGACTGCTTCCTCTGGGCTGGCACAAGGGCTTACTGACCAGGAGAGGGGGAACAGAGGAGGTGGGAGCAGAGACGGGCTGGCAGCTCACGCTCTCCTCCACAGTGATACTCCAGGAAAACCTTGTGTGTGACGGGGAGGGGATGCTGCCCAAAGGCTGAGATTTGAGAGAGGGAGAAAGGCTTCTTGCTCCGATCTTAAGACAAACTAACTAACTAACAAGAAACCCACACACCTTCCCTGCTGTGGAGGCAGCTTAACGCAGTGATCAGGAGCCTGAGCTCTCGACGCAGCGAACGTGAGTTCATATTCCTGCTCTGCCTCTTACGCTGTCCCTTGGGAAAGTCTCTTCCTCCCTCAGACTACCTCCCCCAAGCTGTGATAATGACAAAAGCTGCCAGAGCAGAGGTTAAGCGTATGGCACCTGGAGCAAGATCATTTGGTTCAAACCTCACACCGACCACATACGCCCTGTGTGACCTTAGGCAGCACATTCAACCTCTCTGTGCCTCTGTTTCCTCCTATGTATGCTGGCAACAGTAACAGCATCTTCTTCACAGCATTGTGACGTAGAGTAAATGAGTTACACGGACACCCCTCCGTGTCCTTTGGTAGCTCCTCCTCATGGCCCCAACTTCCTTTTTTTTTTTTTTTTTTGCGGTACGCGGGCCTCTCACTGTTGTGGCCTCTCCCGTTGCGGAGCACAGGCTCCAGACGCACAGGCTCAGCGGCCATGGCTCATGGGCCTAGCCGCTCCACGGCATGTGGGATCCTCCCAGACCGGGGCACGAACCCGCGTCCCCTGCATTGGCAGGCAGACTCTCAACCACTGCGCCACCAGGGAAGCCCCGGCCCCAGCTTCTTAGAGCTCAATCTTTGACCCTCTTGTCTAAGCTCCCTCACTCCTTGGGCTTAAAATGCCACCCACATGCTACTATTTACAGGTGTGACTCTCCAGGTCATTCCCCTCTTCTGAATGCCACTTTGTGCATCTAACTGCTTGATCAACCTCTCTGCTAAGACATCCAATACTACCTTAAACCTTTCACATCCAAAACCCGAACTCTTGACCTTTGCTCCCCCAATGCTGCTCTTCCAGGGTCTTCCATCTCATTTCTGGAAAGTCTGTCCTTCCATAGGCTCAGGCTATTGTCAAGGTCATTCATTAGAAAATCATGTTATCTGTGCCTTAAAGTATGAGAATCTGACCACTTCTCACCACCTCCACGGTGCCACACAGCTCCAATTCACCATCACCTCTGACCCTGACCAACCAAGGACTTCCTGGTCCCCCCGCTTCCTTTCCACCCCGCCCCTTGCTATAGCCTATTCTCCACACAGCACCCAGAGTGGTCCAATTTAACCAGTGATACCATGTCCCTCCTCTGCTCAAAACCTCCCGGCGTCTCACCAATGAGGCCCCACAGACCTGGCTCTTTGCTCCCCACCAGACTGGCCCCAAAGCTGTTCATCAAAGTGGGGTACACTCCCACAGCAGAGCTGTGCCCTCAACATCCCCTCTGCTGGGAAGGCTGGTTCCTAAGCGACCTCAACTCTCACCTTCTCCAAATCTTTGCTCAAAAGTCTTAAGTAAACCTTTCAGACAGCCCAGCACCCCGCCCCTTCTTGCCTCCTTCATGTGTATCACCTTCTAACATCTATTTTCTTCTTTGTCTATCACCTGTCTTTCTCCAACTGAAAGTAAGAGCTAGGAGGACAGGGATTACGGTCCATTCTATTCATGACTTTATCCCAGAGCCTAGAATGGGGCCTGAATTAACCATTCTTAGCTATAATTATATTTCACTATTTAGCCAACAGTAACTGGCAGGTTTAAACAATTATACTTTATGCAAAAACCACCAAATAATGTGTAGGAAACCATGCTAAATAAACGAGCAAGCTAAAAGTGACATGTATGCTATAAGTTCAACTCTTGAAAGGTGTATTAAGAAAAAATAATACACAAAAATTACACTAGTTTTTATCATAAAATTATGGTGGGGACTTCCCTGCTGGCACAGCAGTTAAGAATCCGCCTCCCAATGCAGGGGCCATGGGTTTGAGCCCTGATCTGGGAAGATCCCACATGCCGTGGAGCAACTAAGCCCATACATCACAACTGCTGAGCCTGTGCTCTAGAGCCCGCGCGCCACAACTACTGAGCCTGTACACCTAGAGCCTGTGCTCCGCAAGGAGAGAAGCCACCGCAGTGAGAAGCCCACGCTCCACAACGAAGAGTAGCCCCCGCTCGCCGCAACTAGAGAGAAGGCCCGTGCACAGCAACGAAGACCCAACGCAGCCAAAAATAAATAAAATAAATAAATAAAATTTAAAAAATAAATAAAGAGCTAAAAACATTAAAAAAAGAAAAATTCTTCCTTTAAAAAACAAAATTACGGTGGGCTTCTTTCTCTGTTCTCTGATTGTCTCTGTTTTTCCAATTGTTGCTTTAAAAGTAAAATAAAAATTTAACCTATTTAAAAAATGGCTGGTAATCAGATTAAAAAGTGCTCAAGCTCACTAAAAATTGAGGAAATGCAAATTAAAGTGACAAAAGACCATTTGTCCCAATACACTGGTGGTCCTGTGAATAATGCAACAGGTGTTTGGAGAGCAATTTGGCAACAGCTATTAAAACTGATTCTACTTCTCAGCGTCCACCTAAGGAAACAGTTTTATATGTGCAGGATGAGGCATGTTCAGAAGTATTCACTGAAATAGCTTGTATTTCCAGGGGGAAAATCTGGAAATAATCCAAATGCCCGGCAATAGGTAAATGGTTGAACAATGGGACACCCATACTATGGGCAATTGTGCAGCCATTAAACAGAACACAGCAGCTGTACAAGCCTGGAGGAGTCCCCAGGGCATACAGCTATGGGGAAAAGGTGAGTTACTGAACAACATATTCACCAGCCACGATATATGATTGTGAAATAATGTATTTCTGTAAGTCGTATTTTACATACACACACACACACACACACATACACACACAAACACACACGTAAAAGCACTGAAAAGGTGAGGAGGTTAACTCATCATTCCAGTGGGAGGTAGGGTGAGACAGTGGAATGAGGACGTAACTAATCAACATTTGAATTCTTATGTACCATGAGAATATATGCATACAGTACTTGTGTCATTAAAAATAATTTTTTTTAAATAAGGAGAAGAATGAGTCCCCACATTCACACCCCACAGGTCCCCTTAAACTCACTTCTGTTAAGCCTTTCATAGGCGGTCCACCATTGATAGCTTCCTCCTATGAGCAAAGATGACAGGGAAAAAGGATTCAAAGGACAGGAGGAAGTGAGGGAATGGGATAAAAGAGAGATGAGGGAACAGTGAACAAGCAAGGCAGAATGTAAAGAAAAATGTAAAAAGAAAGAGAAGGAAAAACATTGTGAGAAGGCGACATCATGCCAATCTGAATCCATCCTACACATATGCACGGTCGCATCTCTCTTGTAAGGTCTCTGTGCGTGAGACAAAACCCAGGACTTCCAAGTGCCTGAGAGCATCAAAAAGAACTACAGGAAGTTCTCTTCACCCTCACTGCTCTTCATTTGACTTGCAAACAAGCATTCAGTGTAAAACACGCTTTCATTAAATGTATCCACTCTTTACAATGGCCCTACGTTCTATCCTTCCAAGGGAAGGCAGCTGGACATGGAGGGGTAGGAAGGCAGTCAGACAAGTCCACCTGTGGCTGTGGTCGTCAACCTGAGCAGGACATCAGAGTCACGTGGGGGTGGATGAGATGCCAATGCCCAGGCCCCTCCCCCTTCCACTCAACTCTAGGGCGGGATCTGTCCGAGCTCCAGAGCAATTCCAACATGCAGCCAGAGTTGTGAACACTGCATTGATGATCCACAAACCAACCACTAACATCAGAAGTGCCAAACTACCCCACATATAACATCCCAGTCTCTTCCACAAAAGGTTAATGGCCAATGAGATCTGGAATCCTAACTCTCATTCCACAGGGGGAAAAACAGACTAACTTCCCAACAGCCTGTTAGTCACAGCCTGTACCGAGCATGGAACCAAAAGCAGGTGGGGAAGGGGTGGGCACCAGGGCTCAGCTCAGCCACCACCAAGCAGTGGGGTTTGGCCATTTTCCATCTCTGTGTCTCAGTCTTTTCTCCTGCAGAATAGGGCTATAATCCCCCTCCTCCCAAGGACAGAGTGAGGACAGCTCTCATGATGTGCCTCTGGGGACTTGGAATCCACTGGAGGACAGGCACTTTTGAAATGTGTGGGTGTGGGTGAGGGTGTAATTTGAAATTGGTACCCAAACATGTTGGGAAACTTAGAACATACATTCTCTTGGTTACTCTTGTAGGAAAAAAAGGACACTTTTCTGTCTCTCTCTGTTTCTTCTCTCTCTCTCTCCCATCCATCCGTCCATCCATCCATCCGTCCATCCATCCATCCATTTTTCTTTCTAGTTATTGATGGGGGAGGGGTGGGGGAGAACACAACTTCACAAGCATCATGAGGTATTTTCTTCCTGAGTGTCAACTGTCATCCCTCAGATCCTAAAAAATGACCTCACCCACTGAAAAGCAACATTCTTCTCCACTCCCTCAAGTTTTCTCAAGGTTTCCAAGATTCTTAACAATTTTCTCTCCCAGAAACATCAAAACACCACCACAGACAGGCAGCCCAGGACATTCTCTGAGGTTTTTTATTTTTGTTTTTGTCTTTGGCTTCCATTTAAAATACTCATCAGATTAAATAAAAACAAGCAAAAGTGCTTTAGCAGAAAGATTTCCTGTAAAGCTGTGTCAATAGAGATTGTATTTTTTTAAAGAAGTGTGTTATAATAACACATCTAACCCTGGCCTTGCTTAGAGTTGCCACAGCTGCCCCCTCCCCTGGAGTCTGGACCCCAGCTGTATTTGGGTTGGGGAGGGTAGTTGGTGGGAGCAGGACTGAAACATGTCCCCCTCGGCCACCTGCACACAGGCGGGTCCTGGGACCCTGCCAGGTGTTCGCATTCTCCCAGGGAACCTCAGGGAATGCAGAAAGTTTAAGGAATGCATCTAGATGGTACAAATGTTTTCCACACTCTGCCTCAAGCCAACATCTGTTTAACAGCCCACCCAGATGTGGACATCCAAGCGTGGTTAGGTCCAACCAATCCCAGGAGCAGAAGCCGGGAGTGCAGGGCCCAGACTGAGGGCACTGCCCCATCTGCTCTATATCCTGAAAGCTCAGCTGTCCCCACAGGGGGCTCAGAGGCGCTGGGAGGGCCCCTCCTTCAAAAATTCTCCCCGATGGCTGCTCTGGGAACAGAAATCCTATCACTCACAAAGCATTCCTCTGGGGTGAAGCTGCACAGCTTCCTGGGACCCTTGTCCTGCAAGAGCCCATTTCACCTGAAGGAAATTTTGAGGGATGCCCTGCTGGAGGCCACCAGAGTCCACTCAGTGGGGGAGGCAGGCAGCACACATCAGGCTAGGCCCACGCACCCATCCACAGGGCCCAAGCCAAGGCCAAGCCCTCTCACCTATTCAAGGCCATTGCGCCAGGAAGCGGCCCCTCTGCCTTGGACCGCTCCCATCAACGCACAGCTCATTGTTAATGCTCCCGTTGTGACCTCGCTTCCCCCAGAACCACACGCCTCTCCCCTTTACGGCAAAACTCCTGTAATACAGGGAGGACCTGCACTGTATTATCCTCCCATCTCAAACCCATCTCCTTGAACTTCACCCCCACCACTGGACCGTCACCCCTCCCATCAGGGTCACCAACGGCCCCAGTGGCTCCTTTGGGTGATTCTCACTCCTCCTCCCAAATGCCCTGCAGCAGCAGTCAGCCGCCCCCCCCCCCGCCCCGCCTCGAAACACATCCTCCCCAGGGCTTCCAGCACCCAACTCTCACTTGGATTTCCTCCTGCCTCACTGCCAACCCCTCTTGGTCTCTTTTGCTGGTCCCCCTCACATCCCTGCTTTCTAAATGTAGGCAGACCCCAGGACTCAGCCCTTGTACATCTGGTCTACCGACCCCTCTGCCTCGTTGAAGCATCTCCTCTGCTCTCCCTCTTTTTCCCTCTGCTCCAGCCACACCGGCCTCCTTGCTGCCCCTGGAATAACTCTGCCAGCTCTGGCCTTTGCACGTGCTGTCCCCTCTGCCTGGACTGCCCCTTCCCCAGACATCTGCAAGTTCACCTCTCCACCTCCTTCGGTGACATCTTCCTTGACATCCCATTTAAAATTGCAAACCCCTCCTGACCTTCATCACTCCCCACTCCATTTTCCTGATTTATTTTTCCCCACAGCAGTTGCCATCCACCACTGGGATAAGTTCCACGAGGGCTGAGCTGTTCATCTCTTTCACTCACTCCCAGGTACCCAGTCCTAGGACCGTGCTAGACACAGAGCAGGTGCTCAATACACACTTGTAGAATGAATACTGAACGGACTACAGGCTCACACTACCTGTGATTGTAGAACTTCAAGGACGCCAAGGAAAGCATCGATTTCTCTCTCAGGGCAGATCTTGCCTTCCCCACCCTCCAATGGGGATAAGGTGTGGACCAGCAAGGCTTCACAATTTCCCAGGTCCACTCCTGGTCCTGAGTTCCAGGAAAGCCACAGGTTCATTCTGGCTTTCTAAAAAGCAGGAGGGTCTGGATCTTCTGCCCACCCAGAGAGCGAGCCAGCCAGTTGCACTTGGCTTTTCTCCAAAGCAGGGCACCCATGTCAACTTCTCTACTTGACAGAGGAGCCCCAGGCTTGAGGGGGACAAGTACAAGAGGTGGACACTGGGGCCCAGACCCTGAGCAGAAGAGACCCCCCCACCCCCCGAGCCTCTGGGTGCAGACAACACTCTGCCCCTCTGTAGTTTCGGAACCTCTTATCACCTTTGACCTTCCAACATTCCTGAGGCAGCGGGATCATCCCCACTCACCAGATAAGAAAGCCAAGCCTCAGAGAAGTTGAGGGGTTTGCCTGAGGTCACACAGGCAGCTAGTAGTTGGAACCAACTCTTGAACAAACATCTACTGAGAATTTAACATGTTCAGCAAAGATGCATGTGACATGGTCACTTCCCTTAATGGTTCACATTCTACTCAAGACGACTCAAAACTCCCAAATCTCGACCCACAGTCTTTCAGCTGAGTTCACCTTCTACCCAGGATCAGGGCTGCCACAGACTGACCAGGAGCAGGGAGGCCAACCTGAGAGTCTGGTCTGAAGGCTTCACGTGTGTCACGAGGTCTGGCACACAGGGCCCTGGGGGACTGTCTGAGAGACTCGATTCTTTGGCGCCAACAACTGCCTGTATTCGCCATCAGAGGAAATATTCACAAGTGATAGACTTTTGCTTATGTGCCCTCTGGATAAGCGACAGTCGCCACATCTCTTTTAGAACATGAGCTTGTGAAGGACAGGGAGCGGCGCCTGGCACACAGCAGGGGCTCAGTAAACCCATGTGTTCCATGAACTGTGAGTCTGGCTGGGCCTCAGCCACCCAGTGGGGTAGGACCGGGTAGAGGTGGTTCAGAGGGGCTGGGAGCACACAGCCAGGGGCTTCCTGCCCGGATCCCACGCTCTGCTGGGTGCGGCCATCCACACCTTGGCAACCTAGGGCCAGGCGATCAGATGCTGCCTGGAATTAGGGTCCCTTACCCTTATTACCCCACTTTGAGCTTCCGAGGCCCCGTACCTGCCCAGGCCCTGCCCCCTCCCGGGCAGCGCTCACCTGGGAGATGTGGGACTGCGTCTTCTCACTCTCGCCGTCCCCCTCCGTCTTGTCGGCCAGCAGCCCCTGCACCTGGTACTCAAGCACGTAGCTGTCGATGAACCGCTCAAGCTCCTCGATCTCCTGGGAGCGGCTGCTCCCGGCCTCGGAGGAGGCCGACGCTGCTGAGGAGTTCTCCATCCCTCCCGCTCAGGGCCTGGGCTGCGGATACAGAGAACAGATGGGCTCTGTGAGACACAGTTGGAGGCAGAGATGAAGACCCCACTTGAGAAATCCTCCCCTGCCCAGAAGCAGTCCCTCATCCAGCCTGCTGTCTTGGTCTCCCAACATCCTGAGAAGTCAGTGGGGTGCCAGCTCGCCTTTAGTGTGAAGAGGATGCTGTGATCCCTCCTGCGTGGGGAAGGAGACTCGGTCCCAGAGAAGGCAGGTAATTTGCCTAATTGGCCAACACAGTAACTCATGCGATGTTGAGCGTTAGTCCATACCCGGACCTTACCACCCAGGAAAAAGCGGAATATGGACCCAGTCTACAAGTTCAACCCTACTTCCCAACTTGGAGTTAACAAAATCCACCACAAAGCAGAATAAAACAGACCACAGGCTTCTAGGTCTCTGACCCCAGCATTGAGATGTACAGGGGTCCACAGACACAAACCCTCTAAGGGGCCTGGGCCTCTAAGAAATACCTCCTTCTAAAGAGACATTTTCTCTTTGGACGCCAGGCTGTCCCTAAATGAGGTGAAGACTGTAGGCCCTAATGTGATCTTGCAGCCCTGCTAATGCTGCATCTACTGGGACACGCGCTACACTCAGTCTGTAAGGACGCTACACTCAGTCTGTAAGGACGTGACTGGCTTTTAATGCTACGACGTGAAAGGCAAGGTGGGTGGCCTGGGAGGGTGTGGCCCAGCCATGGTCCTCTGTAGGAGAATGACTCCCTCTTCAGCCCTCAGGCCCTCTCCCTGGGGGGCCTGGCATAAGGTGACCATCATTCCAGGGATAGCTGTTAAAGTCCACCAATAGAACTGCTGTCCCTCCCCAACTAGACCGGGTCAACCCAGCCGCTGCAGGGGCCCAGGCCTGCAGGGACACCTCCACTGTCCACGCTTGCTCCCAAAGCTCCCTCCCGATCCACCTGGAAGTTGGGAAGGCTAGAACCATTCTCACCACTAGGTCCCTTCCCACCAGGGACCCTCCCCCTTCCTCTGGACAGGCTCTAGGCCTGATGGGAAAGGGCTTCCAAGCTTGTCTGGTGTCCCTTCCATTGTCTGGAAATCAGTGCTCTCCACAGGGAAGCCTGTTCAGCAGAGGAAGCAGAGGCTGCACATGGCTTCACCACCAGAACTAGCAGAACAGTCTTCTACCCAACCAGCACCATTAGATACACAAAGACCCAAGTAACGTATGCACGGGGCTCTGAGACCACAAAGGGCTGCTGGCACCTAGAACAGTACTGTGGATAATAAAGGCAACATCCCAGTATTTTCAAAGGAACACTTGCATTTCAAAACCTTGGATTACTGAGAGCTTTTTTAGGACACAGTTATTCACCGATAATTAAGGGCTTGTTGCGTGTTTAACGGTAATGAAACCAAAACAGCACAAGGAATGTCCTGCTGGGTTCCGGAAATGCTGCTGAGACTGAATGCTGACTCCCTCCCACCCTCGCCAGGCTCCCGGGAGTCTGTGCGGACCATGGGGAGGAAGAACTCCCTGGGGAGACACACATTCTCCAGCTGGTCTCCCGACTCGGGTTTTGGCTTTCGGCTGCTGCATGAGACCCAGCCTCCCTTGGACCCCAGGCCAGCTGTAGCGGGTGTGCGCTGGGCTCCTGAGCTCAGTGGCCTTAGGGCTCATGGATTTGTCCACCTGCCCCAGAGGGAGGAGTCTGAGGTTTCAGGGTTGGGTGAGGGAACCCAGGTGCGGAGGCCTGGGTGGCAGTGAGTGTGCAGGTAGTTCGCTCAGATTGAAATAAGCATGCCTAGTGGTGCAGGGCCACAGGAGGGGGTGGGGGTGGGGATGTCCAACGCCCCTTCCTGCACCTGCCATTCAAGGCCTACAGTGGCCTTACATCCCTCCCACCACCAACATCCACCTGCTCCGATGGCTGCCTGTGCTTCCCTCCAGCCCCCTGGCCACTCTGCTCCTTGTCCCAGGTACAAGCCGTGTGTGGCAGGTAGACCTCCTAAGAGGGTCCTGAGTGTACGCCTTTCCCCCAGCTACTCAATCAAACATTAATCTAGGAACTCCTGGGAAGGGATTTTGCAAATATAATTAAACTCCAAATCAGCAGACTTGAAGAGAGGAAGAGTATTCAGGGGGGCCTGATCCAATCACACGAGCCCCCTAAATCCGGGGCTGGAGGTAGAGACAGCGTTGCTGGCCTGAAGCAGGAGGGGTGCGGGCAAGGATCCCGGGCGGCCTCTAGAGGCTGAGAGCAATGCCTGGTCAACGACCCACAAGGGAAAGGTGCTTCCGTCCTACAACTGCAGGAAGTAAGTTCTCCAACGACCAATGGGCTCGGGGTCAGGTTTCGCCCCCCAGAGCCTCCAGACCAGAACTCAGCCCAGCCGACACCTCGATTTCAGCCTCCTGCTATACCGAGCAGACTTTCAGAACTGTGAGACGATAAACGGGCATCGTTTAAAGCCACTCCATTTGTAGTTATTTGTTACATGGCAACAAACCACTAACACAGGATGCTTTTACTGCCTCTGTGCTTTTGCTCACACCGTGTCCCTCACCCAGAGTCACTTTCCCCTTGCCTCCACCTGCCAAATCTCGGGGTCCTATTACTCATGGAGTGCTAGAACCTTAGAGCCAACAGGCAATTAGCCCAACGGGCAATTAGCTCTAATAGCGGCCAGTGGGCAAAGGATGCACCCAGCCTCGGCCTAGGGGCATGGCTACGGCAACCCCTAATAGCAGGAAAGGCTAATGTGTACTGAGCCTGCATCATGGGCCAGGCACTCTCCTCCTTCGTCCACTTACCCCTCACCACAACTCTACGTAATCGATATAATTATACTCCTTAGAAGAGAAAACTGAGGTTCAGAGAGGTTAAGTAATTTGCCCAAGTTCTCACAGCAGAGCTCCAGGTCCAGTGACTCCCCATTGCCTCTTCATCCCACCTCCTGGCAGCCTGCTCAGGTCCTCAGGACATCTCGCCCTTCCTCAATGCCCTTTGAAAGCCCAGGGAATCCCTCAAGTGCTGTGTGTGTGTGTGTGTGTGTGTGTGTGTGTGTGTGTGTGTGTGTGTACGCGCACGCGCGCGCATGTCTTAACCCCCACTGGGCTGCAGGCTCTAGAGAGCTGGGCCCTGTGCCTAGCTCAGTGCAGGATCCTGGGCGGACGGACGGCCTCAGGGGGATGGGGTGATAAGGCTGGTGTCCGGAGAGGGCTGAAAAGGAGCCGCCTGCAGAAAAAAGCCAGTACCTAAGGCCACACCTATTATTCCTCGAAGACTTAAGATCTTATCACAGGCTTCTGGCACACATCACAGGTACAGGCAGAGGGCTGGCTTCTGTAGGAACTAGACAGGAGCGTTTCCAGGAGGCGCGGCCTGCAGCAGCAGTCTCTGTCCTGCTCTGCTGGGCGCTCCCAGGCTCTTGCGGGTCTGTCACGGGGCCACACCACCGTCCTGTCAGGGAGCCCAGGGGCAGAAATCACCCCTCACTGGCTCACTGAGGAAAGAGACCGGCATTGAGACACACTGCCACCCTGGAGAATTTTGGTGCCCAGAGAGAGAAGGAGCATGCCCCACACTGGTCACTTGCCTTGGAGGCCCCCTCCTACTCCAGTCACTGCTGCCCAGTCAGATTCAACATGTAGCCTGACAGCACCTCCCCTCAGCTGCCCTGAGCACCTTCAGCCCAGCCTCCTGACACACACCAGCAGTGCCTGCAGGAGCCCACCTGGCACCTGGAACCTGCATCCTAGAAGTGGGAGGAGCTAACAGCCCCTGGGGTAGCCCTGGACGGGGACAAACATTCCCTTATGGTCCTTCAGCTGGTCCCCGTGGATCGGGCCCGGCTGCCCACAGTGGCGACCAGATCCATAGTGCCCCTTTGCCAGCTCTCCCTCCTTCCGTGTTACTCTCCTCAGGGACTCCTGTTCTTGGGGTACTTCTGGGAACTCTGCTTTCTGAGGGGGACCCGGGCTAACATGTCACTTGGGCTCATCTCTACATCCTAGAATGAGCCCCAACCGGGGTTCAGGTCCCTCCTTCAGTAGAAAAGACCCAAGTTTTATCTCTTTAGCAGAGAAGAGGGAGGAGGGCAAGAGAGGGAGTGCAGCTACGTTATCCGTCTCCTTGGCGGTCGGTCAGGCACTCAATCCCCCGTTTCTATAGGGGTGAAATACATATAGCACAAAACGCACCACTGTGACCATTTTCAAGTGTACAACTCAGTAGCATTAAGTCCATTCACAATGTTGTGTGAACATCACCACTATCTATTTCCAGAACGTTTTCATCATTCCAAACAGAAGCCCTGCGCCCACCAAACAACCCCCCATCCCCCATCTCAGCCCCTGGCAACCACTCTGCTTTCTATCTCTTCTGAATTCGGCTCTTCAACGTACCTCATTTTGGTGGCATCATACAATATCTACACTTTTGTGATTGGCTGATTTCACTCATAATGTTTTCAAGATTCATGCATGGTGTAGAGCGCGTCACAATTTCACACCGTTTTATGGCTGAATAATACACTGTGTTACAATAATACACTGTATGTATGAACTACATCTTGTTTATCCATTCATCCATCAGTGGACATTCGGGTCGTTCCCACCTTTGGCTATTGTATTAATGCTGCTGTGAACATGGGTGTACAAGTATTTGTCTGAGTCCCTGTTTGCAATTCTTTGGGGTATAAGCTTAGAAGTTTCACCGCATTCTTAAGGTAAAAAGAGTGAGGAGGCACAGAGTAAACTTTCAGGCTGATGGAGACACAGGGAAATAAAGGGATGCTTTCCTCCAGGACTTGTTCTGCTCCCTTCCTGCCTGTGCTTTGGGGTCTCCTCCTGGCTCCGTTTCTCATTCACAGGAAGATCAGGATGGGAAACCCCCAAACAGCTGGGCTGCTGGCTAAGCTGAGAGCCAGCAAGAGGAGCTTATGTTTTAATGATCAGTGAAAGTGATAAGGGGGACGGGACCAGAGGAGGAAGAAAGAGAGGAGAAGGTGGAAGAGGAGAAGAGACACCTCCCCTGGCTGCAGCCATCCAGGATGCAGCATGCAGAGCTGAGTCCAGATCCCAGGAACACGCCCTGCAGCCTTCCTGGCCCCCCTCCTCGCCCCGCCCTGCCCCCATTCCCTGCCAGGTGACGGATGCCGAGGAACAAAAGGGCAGACAGCAGGAGTGGGAGAAGCGCTGAGGCCGCACTTTGCTGTAAAGGGCAGGCAGCCCAGAGCCTGCAGGAGGGAGGGCGGGGCCTGGGTGGGCACAGCTGAAGGACGGGCACGGAGGGGCTGGGGCTGCAGAGCGGTGTGGCTTCCTTGGGAAACCAGCACTCGGCAAAGGTGCTTCAGCTGACACCGCGGGCTCTGCCTGAGGTCAGGAATCTCGCTCCCCCCATCCTCTGGGCCTGCCCGCCTTGCATCCTTCGTGGGGCTCACAGCGCTACACCAGGGGCCAGAGGTCTGGAGGAAAAGGTAGGGCCCAGAGACAAGAAGCTGGAACTGTCCCAGCCCTCTCAGCATCCTTTCCCACCCGCCCAGTGACAAAAGGCATTAGCAGCGGCAAATGTAGCCAATCCCTTTAAGAACAGCCAGGCGTTAGAGGCGGCACCTCCTCCCCCAATCCGCAGGACCAATTCCATGACCTGCCAACCAGATGAGACTCCTCTGTTTCGCTGCCTGCTAGCTCTTTCCTGGGGAATCCATCATTCCGGGCCCTGAAAGGGCAGCCCCACGCCCCTCACCCTTCCTCGGACCCTTTCCCCTCAGGCCCTCAGCACACAGCTCAGCTGGGACCTCAGAGAGGAAGCCCAGGGCTCATTTTTCGGCTTTCCGTAAGGGGCCCGGCCACCTGGCCCACAGGCCGGCTGCGGGGAGCTGTGCAGTGCAATAGGGGGCTCGCTCTGGGCTCCTGAGCTCAGTGGCCTGGGAACTCATGGGTCTGTCCATCCAGCCCAGCAGAACAGCAACTCCGCAGATGGATACAGGCACATCTGAGCTGTAGGTGGGCGGCAGGGCCCCGCCAGTCAGCGGCGCTCCCCTGGTGCTGAATCGCATCCACCCACCACATCTCCACCAGCACGGCCTCGCTCCCCCAGCCCGGACCCCCTCCAGCAGTCGCTCCTGGTCACACACAAGGCCCGCCCTTCTCCCCTTCCCTTCCCAACACAGTGCTGGCAACTGCCACCTACACCCAGAGCCTGCAGGAGGGCTCTCTCCTTTGTGTCAGGCAGCCCCCAGGGCAGGACAGGGCTGGGCCAGGCCTCCCGCTTGAGTGTGGGAGGAGAGAGGCCAGCTGCCACGGGAGGAGGACACCGACAGCCCTCCCTGAGGAAGCCACGGGAACCCCCTTCACAAGGTCCTGCAGCCAACCTTCCCCTCTGAGTTTGGCCCATGCCTCACCTCCTGCATCAACAGGACTCAGGCAGAATGCCTTTCCCCCAAGCCTGCAGCCCTCAGGCTCGGCCACTCGTGTCCGTGCTGGCCTGGGCACTCTGGGCCACGATGGTGTTCGCCAAAGAAAGCAGGGGGATTCAGGGGAAGGCTCTGTGTACAGGAGCCTCAGGCCCCCAACCACCAGAAGTAGAAAAGTTTAGAAACACTCCGAGCTGGAGGCGACCTCACAAATCAGCATCATTTACCATCTCAGGAGTCAGGACACCAGGTGTCCTCTACATGTCTGACACTGGTGTAACCCTTGTTACTCAAACATCAGAAGGGGGCTTCCCTGGTGGCGCAGTGGTTGAGAGTCCACCTGCCGATGCAGGGGACACGGGTTCGTGCCCCGGTCCGGGAGGATCCCACATGCCGCGGAGCAGCTGGGCCCGTGAGCCATGGCCGCTGAGCTTGCGCGTCCGGAGCCTGTGCTCCGCAACGGGAGAGGCCACAACAGTGAGAGGCCCACGTACCGCAAAAAAAAAAAAACATGAGACGGGGGTTAGCTAGGGCGGCGCTTTTCAAACTGCAGGTCTCGGCGGTTTAGCGGCTGCAAAATAAACTTAGTGTAAGGCAAACTCATGATCTCAGCATTAAAATTATACAACTAAGTTGAAAATTCCAGTGAGTAACACACATTGTAAGTGGAACTATTGTTTCATGGAACTTTTGTCTCATCTAAATACACCATGGAAATGTATTTCTTTCTGTGAGGCGTGGTCAAAAGAGTTTATGAAAAGGGGGCCAGAGCAGTGCTTCCCAAACTTTCCTGTGTGCAGCGATCACACACAATCTTGTTAAAATGCAGATTCGGATTCAGTGGATCCCGGGTGGGGCCTGAGAGGCTGCATTTCTAACAAGCTCTCAGCTGGTGATGTTGCTGCTGGTCAGGGGACCTGGCTTGGAATAGCCAAGATCTAGAAAACCTGTCACATCCCTTCTATCCATTATTCAGCTCTTCCACCCTGGCTGGAATATGGCTGGATTCTCCATCCTGATCCCCTGGCCTGCTGGCCAGCTCCCTGGGAGAGGGGCAGTTTCTCTCATGGCCCACTTAGGGCCAGGCAGGACCTCAACAGGCTGAATTAGTATTTATTTGTGGACCCTGGGATCACCCACCTCCACCCTGGGCTCTCGGCACCAGGAACACATAACAGCACCTGCTTAGAGTCCCACAGGGCCAAGCTGTGGGTCCAGACATACCCAAATGCTCTCAACAAGCTGGAGGGGCTTCTGAGATCTAAGCCTCTTGACCTCAGTGGATCTTAGAGAATCCAGCCCCTTTACTGAGCAGATGAGGACACTGGAGCCCAGAGAAGGGCGGGCCTGCTGGGAGCCACTCAGATGCCTATGGATACAGCCCACCTGTAATGCAGGTCCCCAAGCCCCAGAGAGTCTGCCATCCCCAGAGACCCCCTGCTCAGCTGAGTCACCTCTCCCCTCCCCCAGCGACTGCCAACGTCTTTGGACCCCAAGTGCAGTTCCGCGTTACAGTCATTAACATCAGACAGTTATTCCTAAATAACAGACAACCCCCAAATCATTGCATCATTTTCACACCCTATTGAACCCTCACTCCATGCAGGGCCCTGGGCCAAGCCCTGTGGACCTTGCAGAGTTTCCATGGAGAGACCAATGGGCCCGGGCCTTGCCGCTCTCTCCCCAGAGCAGCCTCTAGGAGTAACTGAGGAGCTGGACTGGTTTTCACAGTGAGGGCTCAGGCCACTGGGACCCAAGAAGACAGGAGAGATGCTGTGAACCCTTCTCTCCTCAGCATGCCCACCGCGGTAGCACCTGGAGAGGCACCTGAGAAGGGGGGCACGGGGAGAGGGACCCATAGCAGTCCATGCACAGGACACACTCCATCAGATTCCAGGCTCCCGACTGGGACTTCCTCTGGAGAAAACACCCTGAAACAGTCACTCCCCCGACCCTGCAGAGGCCTCCGCGCCAGCAGACGAGCCTGGACCAATGGGCAGAAGGGCATCGAGGGTGGGCTCTTGAGGTCCAGCCCTTGCATTATCCCTGGACCTTCCTGCCGTCCATATCTGCCCTCCCCTCCAGCCCCGGGGTCACCAGGAGCCTCCACCGGGCTCCAGGGCCAGACTCCCCAGCCGCTCCCCTGGCTGAGCACAGACTGCTTCCTGACACCTTCACGCCCCCCCTTGCGCTGTCACCCAACTCTTATCCTGCTCTTGAATTTTTTATGGGTTTTTATCTTGTCTTGACAAGACTTCATGGTCTTTCGGGGCCCCACTTCATCCGATACCTCTCACCGTCCCAAGCCCTGACAGCAGACGGGCCTCCGGCTCCCCAGACCCCTCCCTCCCAGTCCAGCATACTCCTTCCCTGGGAGTGGGCCTCCCAGCTCCCCTGCGCACTGCTGCAGGGCCCAGGCTCCCCGCCAGTCCCCTCCCAGCTCTTAGAACATTACAGCCAAGGGTGCTGGGGGTGGACCTGTCCCATCCCCCGCTCCACCAGCCTCCAGGGTCACCTGGTCCCAGAACCAAGACTCCAACTTCTTCCCACCACATTCTAGAGCTTCTTCCTTAAGGTAATTTACCTCAACAGGTACTGAGCATCTGCTGTATGTCGTGCCCCACAGGCTCGAGGGGGCAAGGAAGTCACAGGCCTCAGGGTCACTGGCTGGCCAGCCCCATCCTTGGCTGGGGTCAGGCCGCTTCCTCCCAGCCTCCTACTCCTAAGATAGGGAAATGTGATGATTCTGGGTACCAATGCTGGCTAAACCAAGCTCTGTAACCTTGGGCAGGCCATTTCCTCATCTTTAAAGTAGTCTGATGATAAAAGTACCATCTCATAAAATGTTGGGAGGATTAAGTGAAAACGCGTGAGAAGTGGAGCGTGTGGGCCCCGCCACCGGCCTTGAAAAGCTTCTGAGTTGACGGACAGAGTGGAAACTCACTCGGAGAACGCCGGAAACAGAGCCCAGGGGTGTCCTGCTCTGAACCCGGCGATGCACCTGGGAGAGCACCTCAGGTGAAGGCCACAGAGCTCCTCCAAGCCCGGTGGCCCAGCACCCAGGCCTTCCTTCTCAGGTGACACTCTCCCTCCAGTGTCTCCCTCGGGGTAACCAGGGTCCCCAGTCATCTTGCTCCCTCCTGGCAACAGCTTCCTGAGCCAACCCAGCTGGAGCGGTGACAGTACCAAGTGGTTTCAGAGACACTGGCGGGGGTCTCGGAAGCCTGTCCCTTGGGGAGCTGTGACCCTGCGGGCCTGTCTCACAGCTGGGAAGGCAGAGCAGGCTCTGAGAACTGCATCCCTTCCCTCTCCCCTCCCATTCTCCAGGACCCCTCGATCAAGCCCACCTCTGGGCCACCCTGCCTACCCCAGCTCACCGTGACCTTGTCCCTCAGAACACCCACAGGAGCTGCTCACTGGGCCCTTCAGCCTCTGTCCCCTGCCACCTTGGATGACCAACTCTTCCCGCACAGGAGCATAAACACAAAGCAGAGACTGCAAATGCTCATTAGGGGCCATGTCAGGACCACAGTGTATTTCGTTTGGTCTGTCCTGTATTTTTTAAATATTCAAGCCAATTTTATAAACCAAAAGATATCACGTAAAAATCCACATTTCTGATTTTCTTGAAAGACTGTGAGATTCAGCAATATTGGCCTGCCTCCCAACATTACAAGCGACAGCTAGAGCTAAGCAGGGCTGAGCCCTTCAGACAGGGCACGTGATCACCAGTTCTCCACAGACCCCAATGCTCCCTAATGTCTCCCCACGGCCTACAGCCATCACTCTCACGCGGCTGCACTCACTCACATGTTACCTGCCTGGCCCTCACAGACATCCGCGTTTGAGACCCCCCCACTACAAGAAAGAAACTGTAGGTGGTCTTATGACCACAAAAATGAAGAGAGTCCCTAAGAACTTGGAAATCAAGAACAAGGACTGTCCCCTGGGAGTTACAATGTGAAATCAGTACATGACAGTCCAAAATAGAAATATGCAAGGTCACTGCAAAGAGGGAGGTTTCCGGACCAGCAGGACACTACCCTAACCTGGTTGAAGACAGGCCACAGAGCTATTATAGGGAGATTGTGTCACCCTGCAGGGATTGCAATGACAGAAGGCAGTGTACCCCCAAACTCTGTCCAGGGAAAGGGGTGCGCCTCCTGGGTGTCTTGAGGGAGGTCCGGGCAAAAGGACAGGGCTGTCCCACTGCTCCCTATGATGCCTCCACCACACTCCAGCTCAGCCCTGAAGTGGTCTGAGGGGCTGCCTCCTTCCTCAGCTGAACTACAGGCTCTTAGAGGCCGAGGACGTGTCTGCTCATCCCCCTGTGCCCTGGGAGCCAGACCTGAACCCACTGTAGACTTTCAGTTCATCATTGAGTATTTGATGCTGGATTTCCAGAAATGAGAAAATGGACAGCAGGTAACTGCTGCTCTGTCCCTTTGGTATTAACACACAGGCAGCTGCTGGCTGCTGGCAGGAGAGACGGGTGGCGCGTTAGCAGTGGAATCAGCTGGTACAGTAGCTGGGGGTGGACCCCTGTTGGGCTGAGTAGCCTGCATGCATCACACACAATGCTTGAGGCCCACTGGACAGCAACCACAGGAACCTCGAACTCGATCCGGTGCCCAGGCTCTTATCACTCTCCCTGCATTCCTCCAGGAACCACAGGCAGAACTGAACAGCAAGAGCCCAGGAGTGTAAAAACCACAGAGAATGGAAGACCAGACCCCTGGTTCCTGGAGTGGCCTCCAGGTCCGGAGCCAGCACACCCATGCTGCCCCTGACTTTGTTTGGAGGACGCCCAAGAGGGCTGCTCAGGGCCAGCTGCCTTTGACCTTTACTGAAGCAAGGAGGCAAACCATCAATACTGTATTCCCCACAGATCGCTGGTTTCCAAACTACTTTCCTCTAATACCATACTTATCTTTCAAATTAAATTATACACGGCTGAGGGGCTTCCCTGGTGGCACAGTGGTTGAGCGTCCGCCTGCCGATGCAGGGGACACCGGTTCGTGCCCCGGTCCGGGAGGATCCCACATGCCGCGGAACGGCTGGGCCCGTGAGCCATGGCCGCTGGGCCTGCGCGCCCGGAGCCTGTGCTCCACAACGGGAGACGCCACAACAGTGAGAGGCCCGCGTACCACAAAGATAAATTAATTAATTAATTAAAAAAAAAATTAAATTATACACGGCTGCCCAGCTGCCCCGATATAGAAAAGATAACAGCCAGCATTTATTGAGCATTTACTATGTGCCAAACCCTGTGTTAAATGCTTGTCACATATTACTTTAATCCTCAAGACAATCCTATAATGTAGGCACCTTTTTGTCCCCACTGTACAAATTAGGAAACCGCGGCAGACAGGAATTGCCCAAGGTCATCTGGTAAGAGGCTGACTGAGTCAGGACTTGAACCCAAACAGAGGGGCTCCAAGATACGGTTACTCTGATTAAACAAAAGCCAGGAGCCCAGAACTCCACCCACTCAACGTGCCCATCCTTGCACAACATCCCCCGTGAGATGCTGTTCCCCATGGTCACTTCTGAAGTGGGCCCTGAACTGTTCCAGGTCAAGGCTTTGTGCCTTTCACAGGATAAGAGAGTAAGCTACCATCAGATATGAACCATTGAATCAGATCTGAAATTATCTGTCCAGGCTTGGGAGGGGGCTCTGGGCCTCCTGCCCTTGGGTCTGCGCAGCCCAGCACCATCCTGCCAGTCGCCTCTCAATCACCCTGTGCATGACAGAGACAAGTGTGCGTCACCACTTCCCTCTTACACATGGGGACCCTGGAGCAATGTGCCTGTGCCTTAGCGACAGGAAGGACTGCAACCCAGGTGTCCTGACTCCAGCCCTGGGTGTCTCCCCAGGACCAGTAGCAGCTCAGAGTCCCACTGCTTTGTGGCACGAGCCAATAAATCACTGACTGTTCCCACCAGCTTGTGCTGTGATGGGGCAGAAGCTGAGGGATGAAGAGGAAAGGGACTGGATGGAAGGGATGAAAGTCCTACGTGATACAGGGACTTCTTCTGGAGAGAGGGGGTGGGAAAGCCAAGCTCTGCAGACCACAGACATCTGCTGGCTACGGCTGTTACCTTGTAGAACATGGAGCCCAACTACTGAGATCTCGGCAACGACAGCCACACCAGAGGTGAGGGCTGCTGGCCACGGCCATGTTGAAGGCTCAGGTACAGGAGTTTTCCTGGGGTTGGTTTCCCCCAAGTATTTTCTCTCTGGGACACGTTGAGGTCACATAATTAGGGAAATAGGCAGCCAGGAAATCTGACCTCCAGATCACTCCCATTGGAACCCACTAGAGTGTGTGTTCTCGTGGACGTGATCATTTTGTCTCTCCCATCAATATACTTCCAGGGCCCCGCACAAAGTAGGATTCCACAAAAGATGGATGGAAGGACTGTGGGCTCCCGGTGAGAGGGCCACTGTGACCTAGGAGCTCTCCCTGGGGGCTAGAGTGGGGCAGCTGCAGCAAGGACTCCCGGACACAGCCAGATGCCTTGCAAAGAGGAGAGAACCCACCTGGCGGCAGGTCCCAGATGGCTGCTCTTATTAGGCCATCACAGTCATTGGGCTCTATTTCCCATTAGCCCTGCAGTTAATTTCCCTCACTAGAGTGTGGTAGCAGCAGATCACCTCTTTACGGGCACACAGCAGGAGCAGTCTGTAGCCAGTTACAGCCACAGGGAACAGGCTGAGTGGTTAACTGGTAGATAATTAACCGAGAAATTCCCCACAGCCCTCTGCAAACTCTGCTGAGATGGGAGAAGGGGATCTGCAAAGCCAGAAAAGGGCCTCCACTGGCTCAACAGTCAACGGATTTCACTCCAGAATCCTGGGAGCTTAGAAGTAGAAAGGCCCTTACAAATCACTGAGTCAACTGTGGGTGAGGATGTGGAGAAACTAGAACCCTCATATGCTGATGGTGGGAATGAAAAATGATGCAGCTGCTTTGGACAACAGTCTGGTAGCTCCTCATATGATTACACATAGGGTTAATATAAGATCCAACAATCCTATTCCTAGATATATATATATATATACACACACACACACACACACACACACACACATATAACCAAGAGAAGTGAAAATACGTCTCCGTACAAAAACTTGTATGTAAATGTTTTTATTATTATTTTATTTATTTATTTATTTTTAACTTTTGGTTGCATTGGGTCTTCATTGCTGCATGCAGGCTTTCTCTAGTTGCGGCGAGCGGGGTCTACTCTTTGTTATGGTGTATGGGCTTCTCATTGCGGTGGCTTCTCTTGTTGCAAAGCATAGGCTCTAGGCACATGGGCTTCAGTAGTTGTGGCACGTGGGCTCAGTAGTTGTGGCTGGCGGGCTCTAGAGTGCAGGCTCAGTAGTTGTGGAGCATGGGCCTAGTTGCTCCGTGGCATGTGGGATATTCCTGGACCAGGGCTCGAACCCATGTCACCTGCTTTGTCAGGCGGATTCTTAACCACTGTGCCACCAGGGAAGTCTAGTACTATTACTAATAATAGCAAAAACATGGAAACAACCCAAATGTCTGACAACTGATGAACAGATAAACAAAATGTGGTATATTCAGGCAATGGAATATTATTCGGTCATAAAAAAGAATGCAGTCCTGATACATGCTACAGTGTGGATGAACCTTAAAAACATTGTGCTAAGTGAAAGGCACAAAAGACCGTAGATTACACAATTCCATTCTTATGAAATGTCCAGAATATGGAAATCTATAGGGACAGAAAGTAGATCAGTGGGTGATTAGGGTACCCTCTAATGTGCGGGTGAGGGGATGGAATAGGTGGGCAGGAGGGCAATAGTTAAAGGCTATGGGGTTTCTTACTGAGGTGATGAAAGTGTTCTAAAATTGACTGTGGTTGTCCATATCTGTGATTATACAGAGAAGCATTTAATTGTAGACTTTAAATAGGTGAACTGTATGGTATGTGAATTATATCTCAATAAAGTCTCTTAAAAAACTAGTGTATTTACACAAGTTGGTCCCAAGATAATTGCCTTGGGTTCGAATCTCTGGCTGAGTAGCTTAGAGACCTACCCAGAGAAAACTATAGCTGTGAGAATCAACTAAGACTATAAGTGAATAAAAGAATTTCAACAAAAAGCCTAAAAAACTGAGTCCAGATTCCCCCTAAATCTGACAGAAATGTTTGCAGCTTCCCTAGAAGGGATTCTGCTGCTTCACCAAAGATAGAATGCATCTCCTGGTGCAGCTCCATTCATCTATCCATTCATCCATCCATCCACCCATCCATCCACTCCATCCACCCACCCACCTATCCATCCATTCACCCATCCCTTCATCCATTTATCCATCCACTCATTCATCTATCTGTCCCTCCATCCATCCCTCCATCCATTTATTCATCCATTCATCCATTTAACCATCCATCTATCCATCCATCCATCCAACCATCCAACCATCCATCCATCCATCCCTCCATCCATTTATCTGTCCATCCATCCTTCCATCCATCCATTCATTTAATAAGTACCTACTCAAGTTTGATTTTAGGTGTTAGGATCAAACAGGAAAGTAACCAGGCAATTGATATCATGAGTTAAGTGTTGTGGGCCGCAGAGGTGCAGCACCAACACATGGGATGAATGCTATTTTTATTAGTTTGTTCTAACTGACCAAAAAATGCAAATAAAACTACTAGACATTAAAACCAGGAGAAACCTTAGAAAGCCAAGTCGTCAATTCTAAGAGCCACCATTATTTTATAAGCCACAAAGAAAAAAATGCTGCCAATTCAACTATGACATAATGCCTTAATGACAAGCCTGCACGCAGACAAATTGGTCACATGAGCCTCACATAGCTTTGCAGTGGTTTCATCTCTTCTGAGGGATTTGGAAATTCCTCCTGCCTTTGGTGGCATGAGACTGATAATTCCTGCTGTTTTACAAGAAAGTATGAAATTGCAGTTCTTCCCCCAACAACAAATATTTGTTTTTCTAATATCAAATCAATGCCCCACTACTGCTTGCATGTCCCTCTCTGTACACAGTAACATTTGGTATCAGTAATAAATTATAGTGAGATCTTTTGGAAGACATTTTGAGTGCCAATCCACTTAACAGGTGGATGACCAACGACACACCCAATTCAACTGAGGTCATGACAGTCTGAACAGCAGGACCACGTTCACGCCTGCTCAGGCAATGACAGCTATGCCACGTGACACACCTGCCATGTGGCTAGCAGCCATCAATAGTAAGATGTACCCTGATTTCAGAGATATTAACATGTGGGGGGGAAATCATGTCTCCTAGAAGCAATGAAATGGTCAAGTCATTCCCTCATATTACAGATCAGGAAACACGAGCACTGTGACATGACACATCCCGAATCATGGAGCCAGGACTAAAACCCTTATTAGTTGAGATTTGTGCCAGTGTGTTTCCTTTTTACTCCCTCAGGCCCCCTCCAGGAGACTGTCATCTCTAAGCTTCTCTTACATTTTCTTGCTTAAAAAAACCCAAAACATGCAACTAGAGATTATCATACTAAGGGAAGTCAGAAAGAGAAAGACAAATACCATATGATATCACTTATATGTGGAATCTAAAATATGGCACAAGTGAACCTACCTACAAAACAGAAACAGACACATAGACATAGAGAACAGACTTGTGGTTGCCAAGGGGGAGGGGGGAGGGAGAGGGATGGACTGGGACTTCGCGGTGGTAGATGCAAACTATTACATTTAGAATGGATAAATGACAAGGTCCTAATGTATAGTACAGGGAACTATATTCAATATCCTGTGATAAACCATAATGGAAAGGAATGTAAATATATATATATGTGTGTGTTCAACTGAGTCACTTTCCTGTACAGCAGAGACTGGCACAACATTGTAAATCAACTCTACTTCAATAAAAAACAACAACAACAACGAAAAAAAAAAGCAAACAGTCTTTTAGAGCATACCCAACAATAAGATGAACATATCTGTACAAACAGTCATAGTCCTACAAGCCCATGAAGATGGGCTCATTCCAATGCCATCTAAGGGACCATGTTAAACGTGCATGTAGGCAAAGAAGGACCATTAATTTACAGCTGCCAGGAGACTGCATTTCCACTCCCCACAGGCTGGTCCCCAGGCTGCCATCCAACAATATTGTGCCATGTTTATAAATGAAGGTGGCCAGGTGTTTTTCTCAGAGTTACACGCTCTCCCTATAAGTGGGGGGCCCCGGAAGACAGCTTCTCCATCAGATCGCCTATAAGAGTCCAGAAACGGCCTTGCTGAGCCTGATGTGAGAAATCACTGTGTCT
The DNA here is from genome assembly GCF_963455315.2 of Globicephala melas. Taxonomy (NCBI): domain Eukaryota; kingdom Metazoa; phylum Chordata; class Mammalia; order Artiodactyla; family Delphinidae; genus Globicephala; species Globicephala melas. Next base: position 5,271,610 of record NC_083326.1, on the reverse strand, counting down.
ATTGCATGCAGACAGAATATGCGAGCTCAGGAAACTGCTAAATTGATTCTCAATATCTAACCATGCTGCTCGCAGCCTGGCAGTATATGTGGCTTACAGGGTACTGGATCAAGACGGGGAAAAACACATTTTTCTTTTGTGAGCCTGGGATTGCAGAGCTGGCCCCTTGACATGAGCACAGATTAACGCGATCAAGTCCTCTGTGCTTCAACAAAAAAGTCCTTTTTCTTTTCCTATAGCTGGATTAAAGAACAGGCCTAAAGCCTTCAAGGTGAGGATAGATCCAGTTAAAGAGAGCTGAGATATACTTCCCCGAGTGGAAGACCGAAGCCTGAAAACTGAACCAGATATGGGCCTGCCCAACAAGGATGAGGACAGCGGCCAGTGGAAACAGCCAGTCTACGCGGCTGACAGCAAGGAGGGCACTGCTCGGATTTCAGCAAGAGTCACAGCCTCACCGGGGACACCAGTGTAAAATGGAACTAACATGAGATAAGCTGCCTTGGGACTGATGTAACAGGAGGCCACTCAGGGCTGGAATACTGGGGAAAAAGGAAAGAACTAGTTACGGTGCAAAAGGTAAGGAAGAATTTGTGCATCATCCAGTACTGTCCAAGGGAGAAAAAAGCATCCAACGTTCCAGTCTATTTGCGGTGCCAAGCCAGGAACACAGCTGCAGACATCGAGCTGTCAGAGCTCAGAGGGAATATCCACAGGGCACCCCTGTGCCCTTGATTCTGGCTCTACCCTCGACTCAAAGCACAACAAACACCTGCCATTTCCCCAGCGCGTGCCAGGCGCTGTGCTAGAATCCGGGTAGCAGGTGAGACGTGGCTTCTGCCCTGAGGATCTGCCAGGGTGGCAGGCAGAAGATGGCACAGAGTAGGAATTCCTGTCAGGAGCCACAGAGACGCCGGTACAAAGGCACACACGGGAGTCAGCACAGAGTAACTGGAGGGCAAACATACTGCACGACCTCCAGGAAGGTACTGAACCCTGGGAGCCTCAGTCTCCCCAGCAGATTAAAAACCCCAACTTGACAGGGCAGTTGAGAGGATTATATAAAAATATATAAAATTAGCACAGTCCCAGGCAAACAGTTAGCAATCAATATATGATGCGTATACTTGATGTGCTCATTTCAGAATCAAACATGCACTAGAGGCTCAATAAACAAGGGCGATTAATAATTTGCGTGATCGTTTCACAATATATACAAGTATTGAATCGTTATGTTGTACACCTGAAACTAACATAATGTTATCTGTCAATTATTCCTCAATAAAAACAAACAAACAAACAAAAAACCCAACAAAACAAAACAAAAATAATGATAATTTGTCCGGGAGAGAAGGTCAGGGAGCACCTACCTTGAGTGACCCTGGAGGAGGATGGGAGGTCCGCTGGGTGGGGGAGGGGAGAGGCCCCAAGTGCAGGGACCGCATCACCGAGGCACCACCAAGCCTGTGTGCTATCCCGTGAGGTCTTGACCCCCTCTAGGGCCGGGGCCACGCTGCTGCCTCCTCTCACGATGACCACAGCAGCCAGCCCAGGCAGCTGGGCACAGCACAACTTGCTGCATAAAACAGCTCCCAAGGGCTTCCCTGGTGGCGCAGTGGTTGAGAGTCCGCCTGCTAATGCAATGGACACGGGTTCGAGCCGTGGTCTGGGAGGATCCCACATGCCGTGGAGCAACTGGGCCCGTGAGCCACAACTACTGAGCCTGCGCATCTGGAGCCTGTGCTCCGCAACAAGAGAGGCCGCGATAGTGAGAGGCCCGCGCACCGCGATGAAGAGTGGCCCCCACTTGCATAACTAGAGAAAGCCCTCGCACAGAAACGAAGACCCAACACAGCAAAAATAAATTAATTAATTAATAAACTCCTACCCCCAACATCTTCTTTTAAAAAAAAAAAAAAAACAGCTCCCAAATCCTCATTCCAACCCACCGGGCAGAAGGGGCTGAGGAGTAGGGGCTGGCCTTTGCCCCCATGTACAGTCATGGAGGCAGGGACAGGAAACCAGTTCTTCCCAGGCCTTCAGGCCATATGACCACCATGCTGGGCCCAAATGGGCGTATCAACTCAGCTAAGGTGACCCTCACAGTAGGGACTTCCGAGAAGCTGTCCCAGCCTGGGAGCACCTGCTGGGTCCCATCGCCTCTAGCCGGCATCCCTTCCCTCCCCTGCTCTGCCTGGCAGTGGGAACCCCCGTGTGTGGCCCCAGAGGGAAGATGTGGGTCGGGACCTATGACCCCAAGAGCAGCCTGGGTCACCACTGGCTGAAAGAGTGCAAGACCCCACTTTCCCAATTCATCCTCTTCAGTGGTACTGAGCCACTAGGACGAAGAGCGTGAGCAGTCAGTGAGATTATCCGTGCAAAGTGCCAGACCTCACAGCTGTCACAGGTGAGACAGTAACTAGTGAACCCAGGTGTGTGTAGCCGCACAGCCGCTCGCTCAGCCCAGGCATCACACACTCATCTACAGCATCCCTGCTGCTTCCCTGCTGGTCCCAGCTCCCCGCCACCCACGCGCTCCCAAGTAGCAGCTACTAGTGACAGCGCACACCTGTTGTGTGCCAGACACCCTTCTAAGTGCACTTCATGTTTTACTGCATTTAGTGCTCACTCCCACAGATGCTGTTACTGTGTCCATTTGACAGTGAGGGAAATTGAGGTCCAGGGTATTATTGGATGCATTGGTTGTCAACGTGGTGAGCGGCCCTCTTCTGGCCTCACATACGCAAAGTGGACTGGCCACTTTGTGCGTATCACAGGCTGGAAAGCTTTGGGGAACACTATACTGGCTCACGAATCACCCCCGCAATGAAAGGCTGTGAGGAGGGGCCAGGGCACCCACTTTTCAGAGCCATCACCACGCTGAGGGTCTCATCCGTCTGCCCAGGACACAGGTGCTGCCCTGCCTCCCGATAATGGGTGTACCTGGCACTGCCCAGACTCTAGAAGGAGGAGGGTCTCCAAATTCCCTTAGGAACTAGCCAGGTGCCCTGTTGACCTGGGCAGTGCAGAGGCCTGGCTGAGCAGGAAAGGAGCTGGCGTGGAGGGGAAGAGACTGCTGGGCGCTGAGAGGCCGTCATACCCAACAACAGAGACGGTTCCACTGGGGCTGCCGCCCCATGGATTTCTTGCCCCCAGGAATTTATGAAGGACTGTAGCGACATAGGAGTGTTCATGTTGCCATGTTATGGGGGGCGGGAAACACATTTTTAGGTATGCTAGGATCCCAATCACATGAAAATGCACAGAAAAATGACTGCAAAAAAGAAATATCCTAAAACATCTCTCAGAGGCAGAATTAGGACTACCTTTTCTGTATTTTCCTCTTTTTTTCCCAAAATAAGCTTTTGGTCTTTTTCTAAGTAAGAAGAAACAAACTTTGGTTTAAGAGAAAAACAAAGTTGGCTGCAGGGCCCCTCGGCCTGTTGGTCACCAGGTTAGAACGCTGGCTGGGTGGAGCCTCCGCCATCCCAGACTCAGGCGGCTGGTCACGCGGAGGGCAGCCCCCTGCTGCGAGGCACCTGCCACGCGCCAGGCCAGCAGAGCTTTCTGCTGACACCCTTCCGGCAGGGACGCTGCCTTATTTGCAAGGCCTTCCCCCAGCCATGAGCTGTCTGGCACAGAGGTCATTTTCTTCTCTGGCAATGCACGAGGGCCCCTGCTGGGTGGACAGCATGCTGTCCATCTGTCGCCCTGTGCGTCACCGCTTAATCTAGAAATCTGCTGACCTCGTGCAGAGCCAGAGGTGGGGGAAATGGGAGCACCACTGGGGTTGTTCCCCACCACGCGCCCCCGTCCCTGGGAAGAAGGCTGGGGGTTGGAGGTGGGGACCAAGACATAATCCCCATAAAGCCCTTGTAACTCATGTTGAATGCTTTGGTACAGTCAGTAAACGCCACTGTTTTCATCATTGGCGCTACTATCCTCGCTCATGCTCTGGGTTCCCTCATTACACAAACCTCCCGGCAGTAGATTCTTCTGCGGGCAAAATACCAAAGGGAAATATGTTCTCAAGTTCTGATTTTACCATTTTAAATGCACTGAGATGGCACATGCCTTGATCTCGTTCCCAGCTCCCCTGCTGCCCGATGGGTTCCCTTGTCTACTTCTGCGCAGGGTGTGGAGGGCGGGCAGGCGTCAGGCATTTCTGAGCATCATCAGATGGTGCCACATCAGCCTCGGCGCTGACAGGTGCCCAGCACACCTTCCCCCACCTTGCTAATGACATCACACTTCTAACTTCCCTCACACCAAGGCCTCTGAAGCCTTCTTAAACCATGAATGAGCAGAATTTCACAGACTAAACTGTATGGTCTTCATTTGTTCTCTTGTGACTTATTAAGACAACCAACGTATGAAAAATACTTGTGGTTGCCAAGCAGGAGAAATCTGGAAACGTGGTAAGACCCCAGAACCACCTGCCGATTCCCCAGTCACTTCAGCCGGGGTTTCCCTGCCCCCCATGCTACTTGCCTACCATTTAAGAGCCTGGAGCTTGGTGCATGCCCAGTGGAGGTCTAAGGAATTCGGCTGCAGGGTCCAGGGCCAGACGGTGGGCTACAGAAGCTGAAGCAATGGAATAGGGGGTACAGAGACCCCATCATGGGCCCAGGTGGAGGTAGAGGTCTGTCCGTTGCATTGGTCATTGGGTCTCCTCATCAGAAACTGCCCAAGTTCACAGGCTCAAGAAGAGAGAGGCCAGCAAGGCCCTCCTCTAGACCAGGGGGCTGAAGCTACATGCCAGGACGTAGGCTGCATCCTTGACTTACTCCTGTCCAGACAATACCTATGCACCCCTCAAGACCCTTCTCCCCAGGACTGGTTTTCTGGGGAGTTATCTGTTGACTGGTCAATTATCCACGCACATGTCTGTTTCCTCTTGGATGTTGTGGGTCCCTCACATCTTTTTCTTCCTCCTTTCCTATTGCCTTGTAGAGAGTAAGTGAGCAGCAAATGCATGTTCAGTGAATGAGGGAGGGAATGAATGAATAAAACCGGCCAGTCGACATATACATTAAACTGCTTCATTCAGTGCTTCATCCCACATTGAACTTGCACTTCATCCTTCAACGCTTGACCTTGTTCCACCCACACCGCCCCCTCAGAAGATCAGGAACTGGAAACAGGGCCCACACGACACAGGGAAACCCGAAAACCGGGCTTTACCACCTTCAGGTTGTGGAGCTATGAGAGTGGCAGACACTTCTAGTTGAACCTGTAATATCTAGTCTCTCCTTCCTTACTAACAAAACCCTTATAATATTGAGGGAGACAATGTGCCCAGATAAAAACATTTCCCAGCCTCCCTCACAGATAGTAGCAGCCAATGAGATGTAAAACAAAGTTAATGGGTGGGAAACCCTTTAAAGGGACTGACTGAGCCAGCACATGACTTTTGTCCTTTCCACTTTCTCCTCCTTGTGTAGAATGTGGGCATGATGTCTGGAGCTCCTGCAGCTCTCTTAGACTATGAGGCAACTTTGGGGCTAGTAAGTAGCCACCCATTAAGCATGGCAAAGCAGAAAGACAGAAAGACCTTAGGCCCCTGATGGCTACAGAGCGCCCACACCAGACCTGGGTTCCTGCCTCCAGAGTCCTTTTACATGGGAGAAAAAAAAAAATCTCTGTGTTGTTTAAACCACTGTTACTTAGGTTTCCTGTTAGAGGCTGCTGTGGTAAGGAACTCTTTAAGATGGGCTTCAGTGACCCCTGCCTCCTGCTTTCCATGCCCTGTGCAATCCCCTCTCGAGTGTAGGCTGGATCTAGAGACCAGCTTTGAACAAATAGAATATGGTAAAATGATAAGATGTCACTTCTGTAATCAGGTTACAAAAGACTGACTTCTGTCTTGCTGACTCTCCACTGCCTTCTCAGCTCGCACACTCTGATGAAGCAAGCTGCCATGTTGGAGAGGCCCACGTGGCCAGGAACTGTGGGCAACCTCTGGCCAACAGCCAGTGAGGAGCTGAGGCCTCAGCCCAATAGCCCCAAGGAACTGAACCTCATCAACAACTGTACCAGTGAGCTAGGAAGCAGATACTCCCGCAATCGACCACAGCCCCAGTCAACACCTCTTCTGCAGCCTTGGGAGGAGACCCTGGAAACAGAGTGTCCAGCCGGGCTAAGCCCAGACTCTAGCCAGCACAAAGCAGGAGATAAACGTGTGCTGTTTGGGGGATAATTTGTTATGCAGCAGTAGAGAACTGACACAGCTGCCAGTCCTGATTCTAACTAAAATCCTGGGCAGGACCCTCCCCTCCTTTGTCTTTCATCCCCTTGTCAGTAAAATGAGAGCATTGGACTGGGGGACCTCGAAGGCAGGCGCCTGCCATTTTAAAATCCCAGAATCCTGGGCTTCCCTGGTGGTGCAGTGGTTAAGAATCCTCCTGCCAATGCAGAGGACACGGGTTCAAGCCCTGATCTGGGAAGATCCCACATGCCGAGGAGCAACTAAGCCCGTGTGCCACAACTACTGAGCCTGCGCTCTAGAGCCTGCGAGCCACAACTACTGAAGCCCGCGCGCCTAGAGTCCATGCTCTGCGACAAGAGAAGCCACCACAATGAGAAGCCCATGCACCGCAATGAAGAGTAGCCCCAACTCGCCGCAACTAGAGAAAGCCTGCGTGCAGCAACGGGAGACCCAACGCAGCCAAAAATAAATTATTTTTTTTAAAAATAAAAATAAATAAAAGTACCAATGTAACAAGCAAACAAACAAAATCCCAGAATCCTACAACTTACCCAAGGTCATGCCAAAGAGACCCAGGTCAGTCCATTCCCACATGACTGCTTAGTGCTACTTCTTTTGCTCATTGTGACATGATGCTTCAAGGCAGGGAAGAGAAGCAGGACATCCGGTTTCTTCCCATGCCAAGCACGCAGGGCCCTGCACCTCTCACCAGAGGCCTTTCTCCTCTTGGCTGAAGGGAGGCCTCGGGCCCAGCAAACCCTGGCAGTAACTCTTGATAATCGTCAAGACGGCTCCCGACCAGGGCCTCCTGATGAGAGATGGAGGTGGCTGGGCTAACATACAATCAAGGTTAGCTGAGCACAGAGAGCAAATGGCTTGGCTAGGCCACTGGTTTTCCAGCCTGTTTCCAGCCATGAGCTATGGGTTGATGTGTGTCCCCCAAAGTTCAGACTAACTCCCAGTACCTCAGAACGTCACCTTATTTTAAAACAGGGCCTTGCACTTCCCTGGTGGCACAGTGGTTAAGAATCCGCCTGCCAGTGCAGGGGACATGGGTTCGAGCCCTGGTCCAGGAAGATCCCACATGCAGCAGAGCAACTAAGCCCGTGTGCCACAACTACTGAGCCTGTGCTCTAGAGCCTGCGAGCCACAGCTACTGAGCCCATGTGCCACAACTACTGAAGCCCGCGCACCTAGAGCCCGTGCTCCGCAACAAAGAGAAGCCACTGCAATGAGAAGCCTGCACAACGCAACGAAGAGGAGCCCCCGCTCGCCACAGCTAGAGAAAGCCTGCACAGCAACGAAGACCCAACGCAGCCAAAATTAAATAAATAAATAAATTTATAAAAAAACAAACAAACAGGGTCTTTGCAGATGTAGTTAGTTAAGAGGTTATACTGGTCTCCTTATAAAAAGGGGGAATTTGCACACATAGACACACACACAGGGAGAATGCCAAGTGGAGATGAAGGTAGAGACATCTACAAGCCAGGAAATGCCAGAGGTTGCCAGGAAACCAGCACAAGCTAGAGGAGAGACACGGGACAGAACCTCCCTCACAGCCCTCAACAGGATTCAACCCTGCTGACACCCTGATCTTGGACTTCCAGCCTCTGGAACTGTGAAAGGATACATTTCTGCTGTTTAAACCACTTAGTCTGTGGTACTTTGTTAAAGCAGTCTTAGCAGACTAATACATAGTCTGTACATACGCGTGCACGCGCACACGCGCACACACACACACACACACTCACCCTGGCAATACATTTTGTGCATTGCAAAAACATAACCCAAATAGAAATTAAAAGGTAAAAAAATAAATACACAAATGAGTTCTAATACTTTCTGCAGGTGGGTGCTTACGCACCCCACCTTGGAGCCCATTAGTTTCAGGTGGCAACACTGGCACTAACCACCGATGTCCCCCCAGTCCTTGCAATCTGGAATCCATGATTCTGACCTCGCGCCTCAGCTCCCTAATTGTTTTCTTGCTGAACTTGATGCGTTGGTAAGGACTGTGCTGGGCAGGGTCTGGGTGAGGGCCCGCCCGCTGACTTCCCATGCGTGCTGGGGTCTGCTGCGGGCTGCTGAGGGCACCAGGTGAGGAGGGGCCTCAGGAGTGCATTCCTTGGATGTTCTCCTCTTCCCCCTCCATCAAAAATAAACCCTGAGGGGACGCGGAGGGAGCCAACTTCAGGGCAGGGCGGGGATGTCTGTCTGTTGCACGTGTCAGGATTTCTGGCTCGTTGCCCTTTGCAGCAAGGTCACGGGAGTGCACGTGGTGTCTCCAGGTGTGGAGGGCAGGGGCAGCCTGGGATGGAGGGAGGCGGGGAGGCAGGGGTGGAGAGAGGCAGCCCGGGAATGTGTGCACGCCCGTTCCAGAAGCCCTGCCTGACCTTGCTCAGCCGCCCCGTGGCATCCACGCGCAGCTGCCGTAAATGCCGGTCCCCACACAGGGGGAGCTGTGGCCTCTGCCAGCCTCACCCCAGCAGGTTGGCCAGCTGACAGACCCCAAGGACCCCTCCTCACGCCCCCAACAGCTGTGGAACCCAAGCAAGGGGGCCTGGCTGCGTAATTCATGGGGCGCCCGGGGAAAAGCAGAATGCAAGCGGAGCCTCTTGTCCAACGTAAGGATTTCAGAACAGCGACAGCCCAGGGATCAGCGAGCATTAACCCTTCTGAGTGTAGGGCCCTGTGTCAGAGCACAGGACACCCACGAAGCCGGCCCACCTGCTGATGAAAGAGGCCAGTCTGCAGCCTCGATGCTCCACACACCAGAGCTGCCAAATTAACTCTCCCCTTCCCTGCCACACATCCCAGGAGTCGGGGAGGTGGGACGGGGTGGGAGAAGGGGGAAGGTCCTGTTCCAGGAGGCCCCTGTGTGCAGAAGAGGTACTCACCTCTTTCGTCTGTGGCATCCGGTTGATGGAAAAGAGTCCCCTAAATAAGGTTTTATAGTAGATAATTGAATGTAGTTACTCAGAAGAAACAATGTGAATGACAATCTAGCGTCCCTCGGCCTGGCCCCAGCCGCAGGGGAGGCAAAGGCATGTTCTCCCCTTGGCCTATCGCCTGTGTCGGTCACCTGCCTGTTTTAGGCCCCTTTGCTACACCTTCAGAACAGAACAATATCTTTCCCCACCTTTATTTTTTTCTAACCTCCCAGGGTTGTCAAGAACAAAAATACCAGGTCTAAAATCCAGGAGAACTCTAGACACATATTACTGATACCAATAATGATGACAGTAAAGATAATTTCGCTGTGATTGAGCCCTTTCACACGCATGACAAACTTGCCCTTTTCTGCGAAGTCTCCTCCGGAGAAACCCCTGCTGAAATCCCTGCTCCCCGCGAGCACCCTATCGCAGGGCTTCCCTGTGCACCCTGGCCAAGTGCATACTGACCTGAGGGAAGCCCTCCTGCAGCCTCCTGAACACTGAGAGGTGCCGCGCTCCCGCCGGACACACAGTACCCCAGTCTTTCTGGCCGCTGAGGATTCCCAGGGGGACAAAGACAGAAGAAAACTTTATCGGGCTCATGACAAAAATGTTCTGGCTCATCTGCAGGCAGGATATGGGCTCCAGGCAGAGTGGGGTCGGCCAGCCTGGATGGGCCCCACCTGCTTCCGGGCCTCCCAGCTCCCAGCTGCCCGCCATTCCCTGCTCGCATGGCAGCCAGCCCCTCCAGGATGAGATGACGCCCCCAAAGTTTTGCAATGACTCCCTTTGTTCCTCTACCCCTGGGGCCCCAGGAGCCAAAAGCAGCCTGTGAATGTCAGGCTTGGCTGCTCAGCTGATCAGAGCGATTAGTGCCAGCCACTCCCTGCTAATTGCTGTCCTCAGCAGTGCCAGGCCCTCCCGTCCACTCCTCCGGAGCCCTCTGCCGGCACACAGCCTCCGACTGTTAACAGTGACAGGAGTTGCGTGTCATGGGAACTACAGTGTCGGCGCTGTGAGGCCAACTCGTGCCAGTTATGAGTCCATTCACCCAGCTGTAGAGGCCCGTGGCTTCTCCGCTGAGCCCGAACCGTTCGGGCAATGCCAGGGAGAGCTACTTCCAAACTACGCCTCACAGGTGGAGAGCTTCACACTAGCGTATCCAGGAGAACTGGGGCGAAGGAGAAAACCTTACTCCTGAAACCCACAGATACTACCAGTGTGTTTCAGTGGGAAGAACATAGCGCGATCCAAAGGGCTGCTGGGTCCCTCTCATGCTCTACTATCAACTTCTGCATCTGTAAAGTGGGGTTAATAGCCCTGCCTACTTTCCCACGATTGCTGCGAGGATCAACTGAGACAAGGAACATCGTAATAACTATGTGAGTGGCTACTGAGAGCTAAGCCTTTAAACGTACTCTGTCCAATCCTCTCTCTAGTCTGTAAGATGGTTCCCATCTTAGAGATGAGGAAACTGAGGCCCAGAAAGGTCCAGACATGATGGCCACAAGTGGGTAAGGGCACATAGACTGGGGCTATGGGACTGCCGTCATGGGGTGCTGAGCCCTTCCTGATGCTGAAATGATCCCCTTCCATGTGTCCTGCTCAGAGATTCAGGCCAGGCTATTTGGTGCCTGCAGGCAGCCGTTGCCTGGAGCAGCGGGCACCGCACCCGAGGGTGGTCTACCTACAGACAGTTGGGACGCATTGGGAGGACCCTGCCCTGGAAGGGCGAGGGTAATTAGCGAGGCCACCGGACAGGCTCCTGAGCAGGTCTGGACTGTACAGCACAGGATGGGTGGCCAGTCCGTGGACAAGGGAGAGAGGGCAGGCACAAGACAGGAGCTGAGATGTTCTGAGAGCTGGTCCCAGAACTTCCTCCATGTCTTGAGGTCTGCCTATTCCCACCCACGTGTACCTTATAACGTGCAGAATGCTGTGTCTGTCTGACTCCAAGTCTCACTCTGTGACCACTGTTTAAGTTCCCTGGGAGAGGACTGACATTCACAGTACGGTATAAATGACTAACACAAGCAGGTTTCAGTGGGGGGCTGGGGGTGGGTGGTAAGCAGTGGCAGAAGCCAAATGGAACTGGAGAGTCTGAAACGGATGTCTCTCTTTTCCCTGGTGCCGCCAGGGGTGCTGGTCATTCTTTTCCCAGTCTCTGGGAAAGCTGGCACCTGGAGGCACCCCCATCCTGATGACAGCATGGTCTCCTGGGCAGCATGGTTCCAGGGAAGGGCAAAGGACTTGGATTCCAGAAAGGGCCACCCAAATCTAGTGGCTCTCCATTAACTAACTATGTGAGGTCAGGCAAGTCACCTCTCCAGGCCAGCAGGGTTTCCCGGTCAATATACAGGCAGGAGAAGGGGCAGGCCCGGCACAGATGGACTGACACTTTTGTCTCCCAGCAGTGCTGCACAGTAGGCCTTGGCTGCCCTGGCTTGGGGCTGGTGCTCCGCCCTTTCTGGCATTCACTGTGGCCTCAGAGCAGCAGCTGGGACTGGATTCCAGACTAAATATGGAGCCCCAGCCCAGGCTTCTCCCCACCTGCAAGCCCAGGGCCCAAACCTCTGCGGCCACAGATCATCACGCTGCCTGCCCTCCAGCCCACCCAAAACGCTGACTCGCAAACTCTGCACATGGGCAAAGGCCAGACAAAGGTCAGAGGGCCAGAGCAACAATGAACTTCCCGAGCAATCAAAAACCCAGCAGTATAAGGCTCTGGCCTGGAAAGGAACAGAAGCCAGCCTGCTAGTTTAAACAACAGACAAGAATATGAAGCAGTTCACCCCAGAGCGCGTTCATTTCCCAGAGCTGAACAATGACAAAAGTTACAAATAAAAACGCTGCCTCTGTGAGGCGTCTCTCCCCTCCCCAGGCTGAAATGTATAGTCGTATCTTAAAAGAAGGCTGATAAGACTTCAGTCCTTCACCCCTCTCTCTCTCTCTCTCTCTCTCTCTCACACACACACACACACACACACACACACGCACGCACACGCACACACGCGTGCAAAGACAAACCCACTACTGGCAAACTGTTTATTAAAGGGACGGCTCCAACAAGTAGAGTACTGAGTACCGAGTTTCCAACCTAAAATACCCCAGAATGACCCGGTGTGAACCACATCTCATACCCCTCTCCAGCACCGGAGATGGGGGACGCCTGGCACACTGCTGTGGGGTGACAGGTCCCTTGTAAGAAGACCTGCTGGCGTCTTAACACTCCCCACCCCATCGTCACTGTGACTGTATTTGGAAGTAGAGTCTTTGCAGATGTAATCAAATTTGAGGTCATCCTGGCATAGGATGGGCCCTAAAGCCAATGACTCCTGTCCTTGTAAAAAGAGGGAAATTCAGACACAGGGACACTCACAGGGAGAAGGCCACGTGAAGACAGAGGCAGAGAGATTGGAGCGACGCATCTACAGCCCAAGGGAGGCCAAGGACTGCCAGTCACCCACCAGAAGCTTGGAAGGGGCCAGGAAGGATCCCTCCCAGAGACTTCAGAGGAGGCATGGCCTGGCTGGCACCTTGATATCAGACTTCCAGCTTCCAGAGCTGTGAGAGAATAAACGTCTACTGTTCTAAGCCACCCTGGTTGTGGCGATTTGTTCCAGCACCTGCAGGAAAGGCATCCACACACCTATGAGAGGACCCGCCACAAACCCCCAGCTGTGAGACCTGAACATGCCCCTTCCCCGGGCCTTGATTTTCTTTTCTGTAAAATGTAGAAAGTTGTGCCAGCCAGTCCCTTCCAGCTCTGACCTCCTACCGCAGGTTCCTTGATCTACTAAGCCTCCGGAGGATGATGGGAGGTGGTGGTGGGGAGGGCAGAGGATAGACACAGGGGAGGATGGGGAAAAGCACAGGGTACTCTCCCACTGCCCACGCTGTGCTGAGGATGCAGAAACAGTCAGAGGGGAGAGGCCCACCTTGATAAAGGATACGTCAAGTTCACCTTTGCAAGCCTGCATCCTGCCCTATGCAAGACGGTGGTGCAGTAGAGAGAGCAAAGATTCTGGAGCAAGTCATTCATAGGACAAAGGTTTTCCTTGTCTTAGATTTGCATAAAAGTAATAACGCAAGATCAGGAGGGGGAGAGACTGAAACAGAAGGAACAGTGGAGAGAGTCCTGCAGGAGGCTAGAACGGGGAAGACGAGGGCTTGAGTCAAGATGGAGGCAGAAGAACGAAGACAAGAAGATGCAGGGAGAGTTGTGTGGGCAGCAGCCGGACAGGTCAGTGAGCGTGTTTGTGGGGAAGGGCGCGGAGAGGCAGAATGTGCGTCCCGGGTTGTGGGCTTGGGGGACTAGTTCGGTGATAAGAAGGCAAACCAGAGCAGGGGGCGTGGACAAGGACCACGAGCCAGATGTGGGAGGTGCCTGAGGTCAAAGTGTCCAGGAGGCAGTCTGGTGGGCACTGCACTGGGATCAGAGGACAGGCCTGGTGTGGAGAACAGCTGTGATAGTCAATGGCACTCAGGCAACAGCCAGGGTGACCCAAGGGGGCAAGAGGGCCCGGGAGGAGGGCAAGTGGGGAAGGGGCTGGAACGGGGCCCCAGGAACCCCCGTCTGATAGGCCACAGAGAACAGGTCCCTGTGGGAAAATGTGGAAGACGAAAAAGGCGTGAGGGGCAGAGGCAAGCGGTCGTGGGAACCAAAGGCAGCAGGAGTTGGGGGGAGGGTCCCCGTAAGTTCAGGCTCCTGTCACTGCTCCCCAGAAGGCAATGAGGTCCTTGATGCCTTGCCCATTTCCAGGTCTCACCAAGGAGACACATAAATGGTTACTGAGGAAGGAGAGAAGGAAGAGATGCAATGAGCCATGATACTGACTTAACCACAGTTTCCCACTGTCAAATGCACACATGCTTTCTCATCATAGACCCTGAGGACGTCCTTCAGTAAAACACAGAAGGGGGATTGGGGGACTTCCCTGGTGGCGCAGTGGTTAAGAATCCGCCTGCCAGTGCAGGGGACACGGGTTCGAGCCCTGGTCCGGGAAGATCCCACATGCCACTGAGCAAGTAAGCTCGTGTGCCACAACTACTGAGCCTGCGCTCTAGAGCCCGTGAGCCACAACTACTGAGCCCACGTGCCACAACTACTGAAGCCCATGTGCCCCAACTACTGAAGCCCGCACACCTAGAGCCCATGCTCCGCCACAAGAGAAGCCACCACAACGAGAAGCCCGCAATCGCAACAAAGAGTAGTCCCCGCTCGCTGCAACTAGAGAAAGCCCATGTGCGGCAACGAGGAACCAACGCAGCCAAAAATTTTTTTAAAAAAAAGGAGAGAGAGAAGGGGGATTGGTTCCATTGAAGTATTTCTTCTTTTGGGCAGTCAGATCATAACTAAGGTAGACATTTGGTGAAATGGAAAAACATATGTATAGAACTCTCAATTGTTTTTGTTTTTACATAATCCAGACACTAAAGAAAAAATAAAGCTGAACTGTCTTAAATATGTCATAATCTTTTTGTGAAAAAGAAGAAGAATATGGCTAGAACTGGACTCATAGACATTTGGAGTTGAGAACAACCTATAAGTTTATCTAGTCACAGACTCTCATTTGACTGGTGAGAAAAGTGAGGCCCGTCAAGTGAGCTGGCTTGCCCCGAGTCACAGGTCACGTCAGTAATTAGTAACTGAGTCAGGACTAGTCCCCTTCCTCCTCCCTGGCTTCCGTTGCTGCAACACAAACCAAAGCAAGGCTAATAACCTAATTCTAACTCCATTCAAAACACTGCGATGCCCACGTCTGAAGTTTGGGAAGTTCCATTATATTGATAGTCAAAAGTGTACCATTCAATGGCTTGGAGGTTTTTTTTTTGTTATTTTCAAAACTGCCTCAATTCAGTTGCCTAACACTCAGAGTGGCCACACAGAGTGGTGTAGGCTGTGTGGACTGTGTAAGTTGTGCAGCTGTGCTCTGGACAGGGGTGCCTGCCTGAGGAAGCCAGAACGGGCTGAAACCCGCTACGTGCCCCTCACCAAGCCCTACGCTGAGGAACTGAGCTGTGCCTGCAGGCGAGGGGCACTTTTCCTAACTCTCCCAAAGAGCACTTTGGGGATGGGCCAGTGAGGACCTGGTGCCACTCTGGAGCTAATTGAATCTGTTCCAAGCCTCCGAGTCTAGGTAGAGATGAGTACCTTTTAAAATCTAGAAATCAAGGCCTTAACCTATAAATTAAGACCTCTAACTAAAATTAAAGAAAAATACATCAGTAGGAAAACTGAGCGAAGAGCATGAAAAGTAAATTTACAAAGGAAGAAATATAAATGGCCTATAAAAAAATGGCCTGAAAAATCTTCAAGTTCACTAGTAATCAAAGAAATGCGAAGGCAAATGGGATATAATTTCATACCCACCAAATCTGGAGGAGTGGGAAGGGACACCGACACCCAGTGTTGGGGAAACTGGTATTCTCACACTCAGCTAATGGGGATGAAGATGGGTACAACCTGTCTTCTCTAGGGCCATTTGCCCAGATATTAAAAACCCTTTAATGTGTGCATACCTAGGAATAAAAAATAAATCAGTCAAGAAAATAACCAAAGATGTCTTTGACATTCACCTACAAGTATGTCTCTAAGGAAGATAAGAACAGAGGCCACACCCACAGGTCAGGCATCTTCCTTCAAGCCATTAGCTCTTGGAGTCAGCATAGGTACCACCACCACAACACTCACAAATGAGAGTCCACCCAAAGGGAGAAATACCTGCAGGCTGTTATTGTCTTTTTCTAACTCAGCTATAAAGAGTCACGCAGTTGAGACAGGAAAAGGAAGCGTGAAGGAAAGAGCGTATGAAACAGAAAGAGAGCATCACTGAGAAGCAGGAGTTCTCAGCAGCTGGGTCATCTGCTCTGAGGCGATTCTGTCCCTGGGAAGTGGAAACAATGCTCAGTGTCCCTTAGCAAAGTGCCAGGGAGCCTCTCAAGGCTGGAGAAGATTGCATCTCTTAGATGCTCCAGCCCTGCCAAGGGATGGGATGAAAATCCCACAGGTCCTTGTCCACAGCTTTGTGCCCTAAAAGTATGGCTTTGAAGAGATGGACTCTTCAAAGCAAGCCTTTGAGGATGGGCCGTCCGCCAAGTCTGCAAGGGAGCCAGTGCTGGCATCTTGCCCAGCAGGTCACCCCCCGGGGGTGTGGGTGGTGTATGTGTCCAGGCTGTGTTTCCAGGTTCCACCCAACCTCACAGAAAGCCGTGGGGTCCCCTGCTGGGCCCCAGCAATGCCACACACGGGCACTCTGTGAACTCCCCCAAGGCTGGCACTGGCTGGGAGCGAGTCTGCATTACCCCAGGGTCCCAGGAGGGGATGAGAGAAGCCCAGGCCAAGTGGGAGCTTTCTTTAAAGGTAACTTTTTATCTTCAGCAGTCAAATGATATTTGTTCTGCTCTCTATGCCTTTGTTTATTTCAACAGCAAGACAGACTTTTTTTTTGGTACAATCTTCAAATGCTGTTGAAGATTGTACTCCAAACAGATGTACCACTTTGATCCTGCAGCTCAGTCTGGCCCTGGTACGGGAAGCTGTTTTAGGTCTGAGAAATCTGACAAGTCATTCCTGCTGCTCCCTGAGCCCTGCTCCCCACACAGGCCCCACCTCTCCGAGGGAAACTGCAGAGAATACAAGACACATGGGGACCAAACGGGAGAGGTGGTCTCTGTCCCCTGAACAGGTGCCTTCCATCCTCACTAGCCTCACTACTATGATTTTAAAACCCCCGATGATCTTCCGGCATGATCTTTATTTGGATCTTGGCAATGGTTACACGAATATAAACATTTGTCAAGATCCCTCAGGCTATGCACTTAAGATTCATGCATTATCCTGCATATAAATTATACTCCAGTAAAGTACTGTTACTATTAAGAGTGGGAAAACATAATTGATGGCTACAGGAAGCATGATCTGCAAACCAAGTGGTACAGAGCCAGGTTCTTGGCCTTGGAGATTGTCAGAGATGGAGGATCTGGGAAAGAGCTGGTGGGGGGCTGGGAGCAGGTGGGCCTGCACTGAGCATCCCCAGAGTGGGATCAGGTCTCAACCCCACCCCAGACGCGCCTGGGTAAGGCACCATCCCTCTCTTGGTTTCTGTTTCCTTATCTATAGATTGAAGAAATGGGCTAGTTCCATAAAAAAATACAGATTCTTGGGCTTTGTCTTGCGATGTGAGTCCGGGGAACAGGAATCTGCATTTTGATAAGCTCCTTGGGTGAGACTAATGCTCTTCGGGGTCCAGGACCAATATCTGGGAATTGTGGACAATGTGCTTATAAAGGTTCTGACCTCCAGTGGTAACAATCCCTGCTTCTTTGTGGAAAGAACAGCGACATAGGGACAAGAGAAAGGTGTAAATAAATAGGATGGTCAGAGTTGAGTGACACAGGCTTCTCACCTTACAGTCTCCATTCAGGAGCCTAAACCCAGACTTCAAATCTCAAAAGGGTGACCGTATACAGTTGTGCAGTTTGTGTACTGCTCAAACACATCTACGCAAGACAATGAGTGAAGGCTGAGAGTCGGTACATATTCCATTTGTCAGACCATGTGCCCTGAAGCAAGGCTGCAGCCACCTGGGGGAGGGGCGAGAGGGAGGGGCTGCTTTCTTCAAAATTCATCCAAGATAAGGGATGCCTTTTCCTAATTCTGACAAAGGCGCTGCATAAGTTAGTAGTGTCTACAGAAAGACCAGCATCAGAAAACATTCATGTTCTTTCGACATGTGTTTTCAGCCCTAATTCCCTAAAGACAAGATAAGTGACTTGATATTCAGGACCTGTCCTGCCTTTTTCCAGCAGTCCACAACTTTGTCCTAATGTCACCTGCCCTTCCGCAGACATTCCTCGCCTCTGTCCTCCATGCTTTGGTCAAGCTGTTGCCACCACCTACCAAACTCCTCACTGGTCAGCGATCCAGTCATTGGCGCCTTCTGCAACCCCTCCAGGTGAATTAATCCTCCCACCAAGATCCTGTGCCCAGCACAGGGGATGGGGCAGCTAATGAGACAGGCGTGTTCCAGGCCCTCACAGACCTTATGATCCTGTTGGAAGACGATTAAGACACTAATTACAATAATGTGTGAGTAAGGAGAGTGTGTAGCAGTGGGCACGCTGTCTGTTCATTACAGAACTAGTATGACGTCATCTAAAAATAGTCCAACCCCCTCCCCTGCCGATCTGCAAGTCTAGAGACAATGCAACCTGAACTCAAAGCTCTCCTGGGGCTTCCCTGGTGGCGCAGTGGTTGGGAGTCCGCCTGCCGATGCAGGGGACACAGGTTCGTGCCCCGGTCCGGGAAGATCCCACATGCCACGGAGCGGCTGGGCCCGTGAGCCATGGCCGCTGAGCCTGCGCGTCCGGAGCCTGTGCTCCGCAACGGGAGAGGCCACAACAGTGAGAGGCCCTCGTACTGCAAAAAAAAAGCTCCCTTGGATCTGGTATCACTCTCATCCCTATGATGCCTAAATACTTCACACTCTTAAGAAGATTAAGGTAACAGAGCATTCATTAGAATTTTCTGCAGCATCTAATTCTACAGACTATCAGTTGGACATAAATTCTTTTCCCTGGTCCACCTCTCTGTCCTTCCTCGTCTAAGAACCTCTCTGGCTGGGGCTCCAAGCATGGCTGGCCCCAACAGCTAGTGAGGGAGACTCTCCCTAGGGCCGGGTGGGAGGCGGGGGGCCAGCCACACCCGTTGTTGGGCTGTGCGCAGGCCCCACCCAGTCCTGCTGGCCAGCTGCCCCGAAGGTGGGCATTTCCTCTCCAGCACTTTCCTCTCTCCTCTCTCACCCACCGTCACAGACAAGGCTGGAGAGGGAGCGAGGGGCAGGTCCTCGGCCTACTGGAGGTGCTGACACACATTCCCCCAGCTCTAAATGGGCACAGTCACAATCAGTGAGATTCAGCAGGGACAGAGCCTGCTCTTCTGAGACAGGGTGGAGCCGAGTGGGCAGGAGTGTAGGGGCTGAAGCCACGGGACTGGGATCTGAGTCCAGGCTCTGCCCTGTACTAGATGTGCCACTTCAGGAAAATCACTTAATTCTCCGTTGCTTCCGTTTCCTTACCGGTAAGATGGGGCCAACCCATGGGGTTCCTGCAAGGACTAAATCAACTAGCGTCGGTAAAATGCGTAGCACGCAGTAACCGCTCAGATGGTGATATTATCTCCACTAGTCCCAATACTCCAAGTGACCACGTTATTACCTGCAAGAGTACTGGTCCTCCTAACCCCCCCATCCTTACCACAGCTACTGTTCGATAACATGCTGCCTGGGAGGCCATAAGGTAACCAGACTGTCCCTGTGCCAGGAAGCACACAGCGCGCGGCAGGCAGGTGCACCTGACCCAGCACGCCTCAGAAGCCCATCCAAGGCACAGAGGGGTCCCTGACGCAGGAGGCACAGCAGGGAGGCCTTGAGGACCACACAGAATCAACACCGCTCCCAGGCGCCTCCTTCGCCAAAGCCATGAGCCCTGAGGTGTCTTCCGCCAAAGGTCTTTCAATCTCGCCCCTTCCTCTTTGCTCCTACCAATGCCTTTATGTCATCCACGCTGCCATCAACTCTCTGCGCCACCAAGGCCAGCACCTGATGATAGCCTTGGTGGCGCCGGCAGCTGGGGCAGAGAGCTGCCCCGGGTCCCAGGACTCTGGGACCCAAACCTCTACCTTGGGTCCCAGGACTCATCCCCAAACAGCCCCATAAGCTGTCAGTGGGTCTTTGTACAGTCTTATCGTGGCTCCCCGTTGGGCAGAGGGTACAGGCTCTACCTCCCACTCGGAGCCCTGCCCCCGCATGCCCTGGCCCCGCCTCCTGCCTCTGGGAAGCTTCATTCTGGGGCCTTTCTCCTCCTGGCCTCTCAGATGCCAAGTCACACCAGACATCTCTGGGAGAAGAACAATGATACCCTTTCCCTCCAAAATGGGTCCCCCTCCTCCCATCTCTAAATCCCACCCCCATCCCGCAGGGCCACTGCACCCACCTCAGACACAAGGCCTGCCCTGCCCTGCTCCACCCTGACCTGCCACTTCCCTAAAAGTCTCCAGCACTTATTTCCCAAGCACACCCTCTGCCATGTAATCATACCTCTTCCTGTGTGGAGCCTTACCTCCTTCCCGTCTGCCATTTTTTCTCCCAGCGACAGGTAATAACACCTTGTTGGGTACCAGGTACTTAACCTAAAGCTCAATAAGCACTTGCAGGAGGGACACACCTTCTAGCTTTCCAGCCCCACATGAGCAATAAAAAGAAAGAAATGAGGTAAGGGGCCGCTGGCTGCCTGACCCCAGGAAGCAAACTGGATGGGAGCCCCGTCCTCCCAGACACTTGCTTCACTCCATTTTTGCCAACAGAGAAAGCATTCCCTCCCCTCGCGGGCTGCTCTTTATTCCTGGTCTGCTTGCCTCAGAGGAAATGCCAGTGGTGACAGAAATGCCAGAAAGAAAGTCTGCAGGAACCCAGCAAGGAGAGAGGAGCCTCCGGATTCAACCCAGGCGCAGGCAGCTGAAAACAACAGAAATGGGAAGAAAAGCTCTTGGAACGTGGAGATGAGGGGGGCAGGGCTAAACTAAAGCCCCCAAGCCTAAGGGGGTGGCAAGAATTATTTTTGCAAATACAAGGAGCAAAGTGTAATTTCGGATGCAGGGCTAGTAAGCTATGCAATTGTACTGGATCTCAGGATTTTTCCAAAAGATCGAAATATTTTTACAAAAAAATCAGCTGCAGTATTTGTGAAAACGGAGTATTGCTGTCTCACCTTCTCTCACTGTGAAATGGGAAATTTATGAAAATAAACGAGAGAGCTGGTGCTGGCACGATGCTGAAGAAGGAATGTGTGATAGCATGGCAAACTCATGGCATTTATACGAAACGTGCAGAATAGGCGAATCTATAGAGAAAGAAAGTTGATTAGAGGTTGCTTGGAGCTGAGGGAGTTGGGGAGAAATGGGAGTGATTGCACATGGGTACAGGAGGGGATGAAAATGTTCTGGGTGATGAGGTTCTAGAAAATGATGTCTCTAGAAAATGTTCTAGATAGTAAGTGATGGTTGCACAACATTGTGAATATATTCAAAGTCACCTACTTTTTTTTTTTTGGCCGCATCACACAGGATCTTAGTTCCCTGACCAGGGATCGAACCCACGCCCCCTGCAGTGGAAGCGTGGAGTCCTGGCATTGGCAGGCGGACTCTCAACCACTGCACCACCAGGGAAGCCCGGGACTGGGTTTTATTTGGTACTGGAGACAGTGTCAGCGATTAAACAGTTATGCCTCCGCTGGCACCGTGAATCTGGAACCGAGAAGAGTCTCTGTCCAGAGGTGGCTTTTCGCCTACTCATTCTGGCGTTCGTGCTGGCAGAGGTACCGAGCTGCACAGAAAGAGGACTCGGAAAAAGAGGCTCGGGGGGAGGGTGCCAGTGAGATGTGGGGAGGCAGGCAAAGGTCCGAAGATGAAAGGCAAGGCCCATCTCAGGAAAGGCCATAAGGTACCAGTAGGCCCAGCACCACCTCAGTTACCGTAAGATGCTTATGCCTTTTGGCTTCCCAAGTAGAAATGGTCAGGCCAGACAGAGGAGAAGGGGAAAACACCACGCTGTATTAAGTGCTTCTCTCCTGGGCTGGCGGCTGACCCGGAAAAGCCCCAAAGGCCACTTGTTCGCCCTTCCAAAGGTCAGCACTGCCCTGGGCAGCCTCGGCGCGAGTGACCGCACACTCACAGCTCTCAGAAGGCAGCCCCACCCCTCAGCACCCGCTCGTGCCAGGGCAGGCGGGCAACACCTGGGTGTCCTGAGTGCCGGCACTGCCGTCCAAGGTCAAGGAGGGACAATCCGCAAACTGGAATTATTCTTCAGTGAGTTCAGCACATACATTTCTCTAGCTCGGGCCCACCTGGCACATGCCCCGGGCCCTCCACAAATGTTTATTTTTGGCTCCCTGTGGTGACAAAAGCAAGACTGGCACTGGAAAAGCACTCTCATTTGCTAAGGCCTTAATCCAGGCAAAAGCCCTTACTTCCACAGCTTACCTTGGAGAGAGGAGACTCCATAAGCAGTTGCTTTAACTACTTGCGCTTGGGGCCAGGGCCACAACCCAGCGCAAACGTGTGCTCAGAGCAGCGTTTCTAGAAATGCATGCCGGGCAGGGACCACTTGTGATAGTCATGGCCTGGCGGGCGGTGGGCAGGGAACATCCCAGGGGAGTGGAGCCAGACCAAGAGGCTGGGCCTCTATCAACCATCACTGCCCTGTCGTGGGTGCGGAGGGCTCCTCAGCAGGGCACTTGGGTAAATTAAACGTGAAGCTGACTGCTTCTCGGGCTCGGAGGATCTCACACCAGCACTCACAGCTCTACTCACAGTGCAGTGCTGTAATCCCACTGTATCATCAACCCCTCAGAGGCAAAAGAAAAGTGAAAATTAATCTAATTAGAGTCAACAGTGTTCACAGTAAGGAAAATTCTGGTATTTTGCCAAGAGTCTCTCTTTCCAGCCAGCTTTGTGGGCAAAGGGCACGGGGTTTGGAGCCTGGAGGGCCTAAACTGGAATTCTGGTTGTCACTCAGCTGTATCACCATGGCATAACTGTCCAAGGGGCGAAAGTGTCACTGCCTTACAGAACCGCTATGTGGGTCCATGAGAAAAGATATAAAAGCCATGAAGCCCCTGATGGATATTAAACACTCAGCACGTTTTCCTCTTGTCCCTCACGGACTCAAGTCCTACCCACCTACCCACCTGGTGGCCTACTTGGACATCTCAGGATGAGGACCCAGGACCTGTCTCCTGCACCCCCAGATCCTGCCCCCAGCAGCAGAGGCAGGACTCTTGTCTGGGGGTGGGAGTTCCAGGGAGGGAGGTTCCAAAAACCCTGCCACACCTAACTGCCAACACCTCTCACAGCTATTGTTGTCTTATCTCATTTGGAGCTGGGCCTGGCAGCAGTATTTCTATTATCCCCATTTTAGAGATCCAGAGAAGGAGTAGGTCTTGGGCTAAGTCACAAAGGAAGTTATCCCAAGAGCGGGGTGTCACAGTCCAGTGCTCTAATAAAACGACTAGTATTTATTGAGTATCCAGACATTCTACTACATTCCCTATAGGGATGGAAGTATCCACACTTCGCGGTGTGCAACTGGACGCTCAGCAATGCAGAAGTGACATGGTGCTCTTTCCAGGCCTAAGACTGAAGAAGACCTGGAAGCTTTCACATTTGTGTTCTGAGGGAGGACAGCGACCTTGAAATAAGGCCACATCCACTGAGACCACCATGTTGGAGGGAAACCCAAGCTAACCCCAGGAGGATTCTCTCTCCCTCTCTCTCTAATGATTCTGCTTGTCTGAAGAATCTGCCTAACACAGGTTTCTCAACACCATGAGCCAAATGTGATTTGCCTTTGACCGCTTAGTCTGCATAGCGTCCTGCTCAGACTCTCCAAAGGAAAAGACTGGGGACTTCCCTGGTGGCGCAGTGGTTAGGAATCCGCCTGCCAGTGCAGGGGACGCGGGTTCGAGCCCTGGTCCGGGAGGATTCCACATGCCGTGGAGCAGCTAAGTCCGTGCACCACAGCTGCTGAGTCTGCACTCTAGAGCCCGCGAGTCACAACTACTGAGCCCACATGCCACAACTACTGAAGCCCGCACGCCTAGAGCCCGTGCTCCGCAACAAGAGGGGCCACCATAGCGAGAAGCCCGCACACCGCAAGGAAGAGTAGCCCCCGCTCACCGCAACTAGGGAAAGCCCGTGCACAGCAACGAAAACCCAACAGAGCCAAAAATAAATAAATTAAAAAAAAAAGGAAAAGACTGAAAACCACCAGAAACGGGGGATGGGTGAATAAACTAGTATATAGCCATATGATAGAATATTATACACTTAGATAAAAACAAGGAGGATCGCTGTGTACTGATAGAGAAAACATCTACAGAATGTTCTGTAAGGTGAAAGGGAACAGGTACAGAATCACATTTTCAGTATGGTCCCTTTGATGTAAGAAAGGGGAAAAATCAGAATGTATTCCTTATAGTGCATGAAAAAATACTGAAACGAAAAACAAAATATTATTGAAAGTGGTACATATTATAGTTGTGTTTTTTAAAAGACAGTTCTTTTACTGATATATATTGATTTATTATTTATGAGTGAAATAATATAGTGTCTGGGATTTGCTTCAAATAATCCAGGGATAGGAGAATGGACACCGCAAAGGAATCAAGCTTGGTGGTGAGATGATAACTGAGGAAGCTGGGTGGTGGGTACACAGTAATTCGTTAAACCATTCTGTCTACCTTTACATCTTTTGGAATTTTTAACAATAAAAAGTTTTTTCAAAAATTGTTACCTCCAGGGAGGGAGTAGGGCAAGAAGGAAGGGACAAATGGGTAGGGACGAAGTGAAAACAATATTTCCATACTTCACAGATCGTATCACCTTTTTTTTTCTTTTAATTATTGAGGTGAAATTCACATAACATGAAATTAACCATTTTACGTATTTTTTTATTATTATTATTATTTTTTGCGGTACGCGGGCCTCTCACTGCTGTGGCCTCTCCCGTTGCGGAGCTCAGGCTCCAGACGCGCAGGCTCAGCGGCCATGGCTCACGGGCCCAGCCGCTCCACGGCATGTGGGATCCTCCCGGACCGGGGCACGAACCCGTGTCCCCTGCATCGGCAGGCGGACTCTCAACCACTGCGCCACCAGGGAAGCCCCCGTTTTACGTATTTTAAATTGTACAATTCAATGGCACTTAGTACAGTCACACTGCTGTGTAACCACCACCTCTAACTAGTTCTAAAACATTTTCATCACACCAAAAGAAAGCCCAGTGCCGATTAAGCAGTTCCTCCCTATTCCTGCAACCTCCCCACCCCTGGTAACCACCAACCTTCATTCTATCTCTATGAATTTACCTACTCTGGATATTTCATATAAATGGAATCATACAATATGTTACTTTTGTGCCTGGCTTCTTTCACTTGGCATAATGTTTTCAAGGTTCATCCAAACTGTAGCATGTATCAGTGCTTCATTCCTTTTTACAGCTGAATAATATTCTACTGCACGGATACACAACATTTGGTTTATCCATTGATTGGTTGGTGGACATTTGGGTTGTTGCCAAAGCATACCTTTTCATTTTGTCTTTATTTTTTAACTGTGTAAGTGTATTACTTCTTCAAATTTTTAAAATTACATTTCTATTAGATAATCAATGTGGACCATAGAGAAGGCAGGATGAGAACACAGGGTAGATTCATTAAAAAGTTAGGAAGCTTGGCAAGAACATAGTAAGCAAGCATTCAAAACTGTAAAAGGAAAAGTGGATAATACGTTATAATTACTTATATTTGGGGTATGTGGTTTTATCACATGATTTATAATTCTTTCGAGCATGAAAGAACTCCTTGAGAACCTATTTAGGGTAAAGCACTGGGAGAGTGGGCGATGAGTCGGGGCTGGGTTGGGAGATGGGGACGGACTATGAAGGTCTCCACCCCAGGCTGGAACCAAGCCAAGGTGTGATGACATCTACTCACTGTCACCCGATGACCAAGTTGCACATCTCACCAGCTAAGGGGAGGGCTTGGGCTTCTACTTCCTGCATCCACCCAGAGCACTCAAAACCCACGAAGCACTGGGCAGTTAGGGGAGTGGAAGCTTCCTGAAGGACCAAGGACAGCCCACCTTGGGGCCCTGGGGAGAGTTAGGGGCACTTTCCAGGGAGGTGGCTTGTGGGGCAGGGCAGCCAGTGGCATTCTGTTTCCTGTTTTGTGCACTGGGCCCCTGATGAAGGATTATTTTAAAGAGCTCCATCTGTTGCTTTAAAACAAAAGGTCTGTAAATACTATTTCGGGAGAAAGAGCTCTGGGTTTGGAGTCAGAAGACCCAGTTTTAGTTACAGCTCTGACCCTGAGTGGGTTACCTGTCCATTTTCCAGATAGAAATAATAATTCTTGCCCGTCCCTGTATCTTGGAATATTAGGTGGTCCAGAGATAATTAAGGCTTTGAGCTCTTCAAGATGTCTGGACACACAAGGGGATATTATGATTCCTGCGGCTTGGGTGGGTGGGGTGGAGTCTATGAGAGAAGTCAGTACATATAATTAAGCTCAGAAAAGTCATTTAATCTTCTAGACTTTACCTAGAGGGAGAGGAAGAGTCTGAGGAGCTAAACAAACTGCAAATCAGGGACTTCCCTGATGGTGCAGTGGTTAAGAATCCGCCTGCCAATGCAGGGGACATGGGTTCGAGCCCTGGTCCGGGAAGATCCCACATGCCACGGAGCAACTAAGCCCGTGTGCCACAACTACTGAGCCTGCGCTCTAGAGCCCGTGAGCCACACCTACTGAGCCCGTGCACCACAACTACTGAGCCCACGTGCCACAACTACTGAAGCCTGCGCGCCTAGAGCCCGTGCTCCGCAACCAGATAAGGCACCACAATGAGAAGCCCACACACCGCAACAAAGAGTAGTCCCTGCTCACCGCAACTAGAGAAAGCCCGCGCGCAGCAACAAAGACACAATGCAGCCACAAATAAAAATAAATAAAATAGGGCTTCCCTGGTGGCACAGTGTTTGAGAGTCCGTCTGCCGATGCAGGGGACGCGGGTTCGTGCCCCGGTCCGGAAGGATCCCACATGCCGCGGAGCGGCTGGGCCTGTGAGCCATGGCCGCTGAGGCTGCGCATCTGGAGCCTGTGCTCCGCAACAGGAAAGGCCACAACAGTGAGAGGCCCGCGTACCGCAAAATAAATAAATAAATATAAAATAAATTTATTTTAAAAAAACCCCTGCAAATCACCACCACAAACCTCCATTTATATAGTTATGTATAGTCTATTGACTCATTTGATCCTTGTCACAAATCTTTTGGAGAACGATTATTCCCTTTCTGAAGATGGAGAAACTGAGGCTCAAAGAAATAAACGGCTTGTCTAAGTATGAAGTGGGGCCAGGCCCCCAGCCCATGCACAGTCCTGCTATTCTCTGAGTCCTCTGGGCTTATTGATGACTAATCAGAAGTAGAGTTTCCCCTGCGTCTTGTCACATTCATCTGCCCAGTCAGCAGCATCTCCTATGTGCCACAGGGCTGAGTGCCACAGATAGAAATGGAACACAGAGCCACACCCTCAGGGAGCTGCTCGTCCTCCTTGGCTCCCTGCTACAACATGCCACGGCAGAGGCTGCTAGTTGCTTAATCAATATATATTCTCCCATTCCTCTTTACTAACAGAACCTTGGGTAAGTGCTCAGCTGAAAAACATTTCCCAGCCTCCCTTGCAGATAGGGGTAATCAATGAAAACTGATTCCAGTTCCTCCTCCTTCTTCCCAGAATGACCCTGTGTGATGGCTGGTACTCCAGCAACACTGTTGGACCTTGAGTGACCTTGAATAAAAGGGCCACATGCAGAGGATGGTGGTACAAAAAGATGGAAGTAGCCTAAGGCCCATGGAACCAGCATACCAACTTTGGCCAGCCTACCTCCAGACCTCTTTTATGCAAGAGAGAAACAATCTCTATCTTATTTAAGCCCTGGTTATTTCTGATGTCTCTTACTAACCAATACTCATGGTTTGGTTCCTCTGAGTTTATATACCCTAAACAACAAAGGCTGCCAGGCTCTGAAGAGTTCTGCATTGGCATGAAGGGACACACAGGCATCACAGCCCAGAAAAGAGCCAGGCGACTCAGTGTGAAGGGCAAGGAGGCCATCCAAACCTCACAGCAGAATCAAAGAACAAATCCTCCAACCTGGATGCCAACGAGGGGACTGAATGAGCCCTCAGAGCACCAGGTATAGGGGGGAGGTGTTGGGGCTAAGGGCAGGCTGTGTCCAGACTGCCCAGCACTGTGGTCCCTCGAGCCGAAGGCATCTGTCACAGGATCTCTTGCCCCAAAGTGCAAGAAAAAAGCTGGGGCAAGGTCTGGCTTACTCACCTCCACCTGTGTGTCCTTCACACTCTGGCCTCTGCTCAACACTCCAGCCCCATTCCTCCTCTCCCTCCACTCTTCTCCAAGTTTGTGTCCCCAGATGACCCCGAATGATGCCCACACAGGCACATTCTCACTGCCAGACCTTTGCATATAATGTCCCTCCTGCCTTAAACACTCCTGTCCCCACCTGCTGGCCAAACTAATTCCCCTCCCTGTGTCCTTTCATTTAGTTCTCAACTTATTCACCACTCTCATAAGGCAACTTCCCTGACTCCCCAGGCTTGGACAGGCTCCTCTCCGGGGACTCACACGGTGCCCTGGGCGTCTCCCTCCACCCTGTGTGTGAACATCTGCCTCTTCCACTCGTCTGTGCAAGCCTTCAGGGCAGGGACGAAGCACTCAACTTCGAAAATTGGTTTTTAAGGCTCTCTGGCCAGGTGAGACTACCGCATGGCCCTCTGTACACAGCACAGTTCCAGCATGCAGTAGGTTCTTAATAAATATTTATGATGGAAGGACAGAATCTGATACCCAACAAGCAACTGACTTTATTGAACCAGTTTCCTCTGCCCTGGGTGACAAGTGTTCTTTCTCCCGGTAATGTTCAGCTTTTACGCTCTAAGAATCATGACATGCTTCCCTGCAAATGGATCCTGGTTACACATGCTCTCCCCTCTAAGGGGCGGGGAAGGGCCTCGTTCTGATCTTGGCTTCCTCTCCCAGTCCCGGGCAATGTGCTCCATTTACACGGAGGACTAAGAATCAGTCAACTTGGCCACGTCTGCAGCTGTGGTTAAGAGTGAATGTTTGCAGGTTGAAATCGCTAACATCAGGTTTGGACAACACTCAATATGGCCTATGTCCCCTTGCCCTCTACACTAACCAGGGTCTGCTATCACTGCCCTCAAGAGAGGGAGGTCAAGAAGGACGAGGTTGGATTGCTGCCAGCACAGACTCAGCGCTGGCTCATAGGACAGCAGGACAGATGCCCCGGCCCCAGGCAGGAGCGGGGTGGTCAGTGCTGCCTTCCCCCAAGCCTGGTCAGATCTCTGCACATGCTCACTTAGAGCGGAAGGCACAGGAGACTCACCAGCGCCTCAGCTGCTCTAATTGTCAACTGTCCTAAACTGAACTGGTCTTTGCAAGAGGAAGGTTCAGCAGACTTTTAATTACAGGTTGTCTCTCCTGCCTTTAATGGCTAGGCTCTGAAAATGTACTACTTTAATCACATGGTATTAAATCACTTTTTAAGTATACCAGTGAGGGTGGGTATTTAAAGGAAACCTGGGCTTCTCTGGTGGCACAGTGGTTAAGAAACCACCTGCCAATGCAGGGGACATGGGTTCGAGCCCTGGTCCGCGAAGATCCCACATGCTGTGGAGCAGCTAAGTCCATGCGCCACAACTACTGAGCCTGCGCTCTAGAGCCCATGAGCCACAACTACTGAGCCCATGAGCCACAACTACTGAGCCCATGAGCCACAACTACTGAAGCCCATGTGCCTAGAGCCCGTGCTCCACAACAAGAGAAGCCACTGCAATGAGAAGCCCACGCAACGAAGAGTAGCCCCTGCTCGCTGCAACCAGAGAAAGCCCGCGAGCAGCAATGAAGACCCAACGCAGCCAAAAAAAAATCAACTCCTGGTGCAGCTTGGAAAAAAAAAAAAAAAGAAGTAAACCTGTTATGAAATCTTTTATAAAGGCAGTTAATTGAACTTTTTTGAAATTCAGGGGGGCGGGTTGTTATGAAGTTTACTTAAGTGAATCTAATTCAAGTTTGCCAGGAGCACTAAATCGTTCACTCATCTATGTTTGCCTTGTCACAATTCCCAGCGGTGCCCACATCCCACAAATCAGGTCTCTAACAGCTCCCAGGGATTTTCAATTCTCAGTCCCCTTTCCCTCCACGAGTGTGCCTTTCCACTCAAAACTGTGCACACTCTGGAAATTCTGAAAAAAAAACGTGTTCCGGGCTGACTTGTGCCCACCCCCCGCAAATTCATTTGCTGAAGTCCGAACACCCAGTACCTCAGAATGTGGCTGTATTTGGAGATGGTGCCTTTAAAGAGGTGATTAAAATGCGGTCATTAGGGAGGGCCCTCATCCAATACAACCGGTGTCCTCATAAGAAGAGATTAGGACAGACACACACAGCGAACACCATGTGAGGACACAGTGAGAAGTGGCCACCTCTACGCCAAGGAGAGAGGCCTCAGGAGAAACCAACCTCTGGTGTCTCATGACCTCTAGCCTCCAGAGTCATGAGAAAATGAACCTCTGGTGTTTAAGCCCCCCTCTGGCACTTTGTTATGGCAGCCGGAGCGGACTCACACAGAAGGAGAGTCCCTGTTCCACTGCTGATGAGCTGTGGGACCCTGGGCAGGGCTGCCGCTCTGGCTCAGGGGCCCCTCAGTTCCCCTATCTCATGGGGGCAGGAGGGGGGATTAAATGCTGATGCTGTGAGCTCACTTCCCCTTCCCTGGTTCTCTGATGCGTGGACAACGTCCTTCACCCACAAGAGAACGAGATTTCTCTCTCGCTTCATGCTGTCTCCTAGGTCAGGAAGCCAAAGGGAGAAGGAGAACCTGACACTAATAGCCTGGAGTTTTTTCTTGATGTAACACTTTATTCTTTTTTTTGTTTGTTTAAAGCATTGTCATACCTATTCGTAAAATTAAGACTCACAACCAATCTGTGAAATAGCCAGAATTAGAAATCTCACTTTCATTTTACAGATGAGGTAAACTGAGGTGTCTCTAGGGAGTGATTTATCCATGGCCCTCATGACTCGTTGGGGAAGGACCCCCATTCTCTGGACTCACATCTGTCTGCTCCCAGCTCCCTCCCACCATCAGACACCCTAAACACTTGCCATTACTGGTCTACTCATCTGCTGCAAAACCTTCAGTGGAGCCCACGTGCAGGCCACATGAAGCCCCCACTGGCCTGCACTGCCCCCCACCTTCTGACCTCTTACCCGCCCCATTGCCAAGTCCATTGTAACAGACCAGCCGTGCTGCCCGAAGGACACAAGCCATGCTCACGTGTTACCACATCTCTGAGAACACCTTCCCCACTTCTTTCGGACTAGCTAGGAGCCACCTCATCCAGGAAGCCTTCCCAGACTACTCTCAATGAGTTCTTTCCACGGTGCTCTCAAGCCCAGCCATATGAAGTGACTCTGAACAGACTTGCCCTTGTTTTGTTTGTATTAATTGCTTAACCATGTCAGTCTCCAGGGAAAGGAACACATCTTCCCACAAGCCCCATGTACCTGGGCACAAAGAAAACACTCAGTAACACTTGTCGGTCTATCAGAAGACCAGTCATGGATAAGTTACCTCCACAGTATAAACATGTCCGGAAATAGTTATGTACAAGCTCAACTTCATAAACAGAATCCCATTCTTCCCTGACTTCTGCCACGTTGGAAGAGTGCTGGATGCCTCCTCTGCCCAACTGGCCTTTAGTGACACGGTTTCTCCTTCCCTCTGTCCCTGGACATCCTAACTACCCCACTGTCCCCGCCCCTCTGGCACAAAGCCAATGATCCTTAAACCAATGCGTGTGTAACTCCACGAGTTACTATTTAAAGATTTGAGAGGTCTTTCTTTAAAGATGACCTCCTATTATAAGACTAGACCTCAAGGGCAAGAATTTTCTGTTTTCTTCACTTGCTATATTCCCAGCACCTAGAAAAAAGCCTGGTACATAGATGCTGCTCAAAAATAGCTGTTGAGGGACTTCCCTGGAGGTCCAGTGGTTAAGGCTTCGTGCTCCCAATACAGGGGACATGGGTTCGATACCTGGTTGGGGAACTAAGATCCCACATGCCACATGGTGTGGCCAAAAAAAAAAAAAAAAAAAAAATCAAAAATATCTGTTGAGTAAATTTCTTGAATAAATAAGACTATTAACTCTTTGACTATCTGTTTCACAGACTTTTAAAACATTTAATGATCGAATGAGAATCAAAATCTACAGTGTCTCAGCTAGGCCCGAGTGAGGTAGGCTGCTGGCTGTGGGGTTTTGTAAGCCAAATAGGAGTGTCGCGCAAGCACTGTCCTTTAGACACAACTCCAGCAGTATTAATCCCTTCTACAAAGCCCCTCTCTTGTCATCTACCCAGAGCTGTCCTTAAGGGGGTTTGTGCAGCCTTTCCAAAGCTTTCATTTTTTGCTGGGTGAGGAAAAGACTCCCACCCCAAAGGGAAATGCCTCTCAAAGAGGCATTTGAGAGGAAGAGGCTGGCCTCAGAGGCAGCAGCTGCTGTCCCAGCTGTCGCCTCCAACAGTGAGCAGTGGAATGAGGTGGCTGCCCCCATGGAAGGATGTCCCCACTGTGCTGTGGCTGGACCAACCCCCCACCTAGCCCCCAGCCCTTGTGAAGACAATCCCGACACACAACAGCTCATCTTGGCCATGAAAATCGCAAGTCTTTGCCCTCAGAGTGCCTCCCCCAAGGTGCTGGCCAGGCTCAGGACCTAATCTTGGGTTTTACGTCCTCTCTCTTCCCTACCAGCTTTGGGGAGGCCTATGGTGTGCCGCTCACTGAAAGGGGCACAAAGAGGAACCCCAGATGAGTCCCAGAGGCTCAAAAGCAGGAGAGGAATTCTGCCAAAGCACACACCAGGCAGCCCCAGCTGCTGGGACCGAGACTCTGCATTCCAGCACAGGGGGTGGAGCGGGTACATCAGCCCTAGGAGATCACTGGAATGTCATGCGCGGGGGGCAGCATACCTACAGGGTATGATGCAAGAGGCACCTGCACAGGCCACAACCGCAGGAGATGCTGGAGGTTCCGAAACCCCAGCCCTGTGCCAGGGTCGGATGTGAGAGCTTCTCCTCCGCCTGGCTAATAGTGCGAGCCCTGCAGCCTCACAGCATGCCCTCCAACGCCTCCAAAGGCTTCCTGTGAGTCCAAGTCCAAGTCCACCAAGATCCGGCCCCATGATATTGCTACCGGATGGCTTGGTGCTCTCCCCGTGTTCGCTCCCCTCCAGCCCCGTGGCTTCCTGCTGCTCCTCCAACAGACCAGGAGCCTCACCCCTCCACGTACTCTCCTTCTTCAGGACTCTGTCCTTCCCACTCAAGTCACCACCCGCCTCCCAGCCCCTCCAGCCCCTGGCCCTGCCTTATTCCCCTTCATAGCACACACTTGTGTCCTTGTCTGTGGTCAGAAAGCTCCATGAGGCTCTGACCCACTCACGGCTGCACCCCCAGCAGCTAGAATGGGGCCTGGCATACTGTAGTACATACTGGTTGAATGAATGAATGAATGAACTAATGAATGAATGAATGAACTCCTTCCTTGACACATCACACACTCCCACTGTTGATGGCTTTATCCCTTTGGGTACGTATGTGTACACACGGTGACACTGCAAGCGTAGTAGTGAGGCAATGTTGGGAGCCAGAATGCCCAGTGCCGCAGCCTCGGTCTGTAAAATGGACAGACCGCCAAGCACGCCAAGATCCCCAACTGAAGGGTCAGCCCTACAGGTGGCCTCCTGGTCAACCGCCCTGGCAAAGGAAAGGGCACTACTTCAGGAGGCTGGACCCCGAGACGTGTGGTGTGAGACAGCCACGCAGCCACGGGCCCAGTCTTCTCATCCTGTATGATGCTTATCTGGGCACGGGTTTTACCTGCATTTCTGGATGGTGTGCCTGAGCCATGGAATCAGCCTGTTCCCCACAATGTCCGGCACATAAGCGGGGGTTACCACCACCCCTCCTAAGAGCTCACACGTATTGTCACCAGGTACCATCCTAAGCACATGTGACAGCTCACTCCAGCCTCACAGTGGCCTCATGAAATAGGCGCTGTTATGACCCCACTTTACAGAAGAAGGAACTAAAGCGTAGAGGCCTCGTCCCTGGTGTCTATGGCTGGTTCCATGGTGTGGTGGAAAGAACACTAGGTTGAGAGTGAGAGGATGTAGCCTCTGGTCCTGACGTCAGCTGCCAAGTGCTATGTGAGACTTTGAATCTCTCAGAGCATCTGTGTAAAGTGGCCGTAATTATAACACCAGCCTGCCCCACATACGGCGCATGAGAGCACTTGGTAAATTCATGAAATACGACACAAATGAGTGGCAACTGATGTTATTTAAGGGTACAACGATCCTGGCGATTTCTCAGGTGTTTCCTTTAGGAGGAGGGAAGGGAAAGCCCAGACAGAGGGAGGCACAACTAAAACTGGATACAGTTGTCCCTTACTATCCACAGAAGGGTTGGCACCAGGACGCCCCAGGGAAACCAAAATCTGCACACGTTCCAAGTCCCTTAGAACCAGCCCCGGGAATACACGGATTCAACCAACGTTGGATCCCGTAGAATTCTGGATCTAAGGTTGGTTGAATCCGAGTATACAGAAGCTGTGGATACAGAGGACCAACTGTACTCTCTGCAGAGAAGGTCCCGCTGATGAGGGCGGTGATAAGACAGAGCTGCGGGGATCGGGGTCTGTGGAAAACAGCGGTGACATCGGTAATAAACAGGACTCGAAACAAAATTTAAAACCAAGCTAGTTAAGTATACAAAATTATTTAGCACAGCTGCCAATCAACCAATTGCTATTAAAGGGGAAAAGGGATACAATGTGCAAAACTTAACACAGTATTTAAGGGATGAGGTGGAGAGGATTCTTCACTTCAAACGTACTTCAACGCAGTGGTGGCCCCATGTTTTCATTAACATTTTGTAAGTTGTTGAAAACACAACCACACACACTAGTAAGGTATCTTCAATGAGAACCAAATTTCTGTTTTCCAAAACGTTCCCTAAAAGAAACAGTTTCACTTATTCAAGTACGTGCTGCTTTCCATCGACGGTTAATTGTGAGATGGATGAGGTCAAATATTCTTTAGGCCAAGTTAGAACCAGGCTTTGGGGACCTTCACAGAGGCCTGGGAAGGGGGCCGTCCACAGCACATGGAGCCGCCCCAAGACTGTACCCCACCCAAGCCCACCCCTGCAGGGCCTCCACCACCACACGTGCAGTCCCAACCCCCAGGCCCACAAGGCCCCCACTACCAACCAGGCGGCAGGCAAAGCATATGGGAAGAGAAGGGGTACCACCCACTCCCACAAAAGCCCCTTTTGCTTTAGGACCTTCTAGCCTTTGGGATACCCAGCGATCAAGTCCGGTCACGCCTGAAACAGGCAGGAACGCGGGGAGAGAGGGAGGGAACACTTCCTAAAAGCTGGCTCTGAGAAGAAGGAAAACCCCGATCTGAAAAAACTGAGGGACAGCAAAGCGTGGCCTGAAAGTGGCCAGAAAGAAACTGGAAGCCTTTTTAAAAAGGCTTTCCTCCAAAGAGAGTATCTCTGGAAAGGAACTGGGATTCCTGGTTGTCAGGAAGATCATTTTATCATTTGCGGGGTGGAGGGGGGCAGGAAGAGAGGTGTGCGGGCGGGAGGAAGCACCCACAAAGAGCCCGCCCTACGTCCCCTCGTGGGTCCCAAGCCCACTGGACACAGACCTAGGAGCAAAAGCAGGGGCAGCAAAACCCTCACAATAGGAGAGACCCTTCTGTACAGGGCAGAGGAGCTACAGGCCCAGGGCGCTGTCCCTAGGAATCAGGAATCCTCTTAAATCGCAAAATTGAAGAGATACCATTATTGAAACCAGCCACACCACCACAGAATAAACTCTCCTCCGAGATCCCAGTCACCTTCAAACTAACCACCAAGATCAAGGTCAGCTTCCCACTGGCAATAAAAGTGAGTCACCCTCACCTCTGCTGCCCCAAAGGACAGAGAAGGCTTTATTTCCTCCCTGAAAACTGCCCTTTATGGGGAAGGTGGGCTCAGTCAAGGCAGCTAATCTGCACAGAGGAAGACCCCCAAGGGCCCCTCAGCAGCCCCAGGCTCCCACCTCTCCGAGAAACGCTGCCACTAATCTTTTAACTCCCCTGGGCTGATTTATTGGTTATTGGTAGGAGGGAGCTGGGAAGGTGACATTCACTGTGGAAAGCTGGCCCTCGCTGAATTTTATGGCTCAATTCTGAGGTAAGTCACTCTGGCCCAGAGAACTGACTCCACGTAGATTTACTAGTTTTAATACTTGTTTGGGGCATTGCAATGAATTGAAAGATGGCTTCTTCCAGTTATTGTTCTGAAATGTGGACCTTGGTCTCCGAGCACTCATTTTTATTGGGCATAATTATGATCATTTGTCTGGAGTCCTCTCTCCCAGGGAACAGAGCTCTCTACAGTTCCAGGCTCGCTTGAGATCCCAACAACCAGGATCACTTCCTCTTGGGGAAACCCGAACAAGCTAAAGTCCCCCCTACATGTGAGCTTAGGACCCTATAATTTGCTAACCTTGCAGAGGTTATCAGATACGGCCCTGGGGGTTCTGGGGGCTACAGGGAGAGAAGCCAAAGGATGAGTGGAAGATGCTAAGCGTCCCCACACCAGTTCTAGTCATCCGGCCTCCCTCTTTTCACATCAGGCCACCAGTGAACAGCACTGAGCAGTGGGTAAGAACATGAACTCTGGAGCCAGACTGCTAAATTCGAAGCTTGCCTTTGCCACTTATTAGCTGTGTGACCTTAGGCAAGTTACTTAACCTCTCTGTTAACTCTGTCTCAATTTTCTCTAAAATGGGGATGATAATAATACCCATCTCACAGGGTTTTTATAAGGATTAAAATAGGTTGACAATTTAAAAGTACTTGGTACAGTGCGTGGCACAAGTACTAGAAGAACTGATTTATTGGTAAAAGAATTGATTTATTGGTAAATTTATTTGATTTATTGGTAAAGTTATTTGAAGAAAGAACCATGTGTTCTTTGAAATGCGAAGTTTGAAAACCATGTGAAGTTTGAAAACCATTATTCTACACCAGGAGTCTACAAACTTTCTGTAAAGTGCCAGAGGTTTTGTGGGCCATATGGTCCCCGCTGCAACCAGCAAAAGGCAACCACGGCTGTACATAAAGCAACAGGCGTGACTGTGCTCCAGTAAAATGTCACTTAGGAAAACAGGCATTGGGCTGGTTTGGTCAGCAGGCTGTAGTTTGCTGACCCCTGGACTGGACTGAACTCCCTGTTTCACAGATGAGGAAAACAGAGTGAGGAGCTCCAGGCCAAGGCACACGTTAAAATCAAGAGCCCCAAAAGGGAAAGAGAAGTCATCCCCACTGCATTCAGAGCAGACATGCTCACTCTGTGTTTCACCAGTGGAAAAGGACACCCTGAGAAAAAGTGACACTGAGGCCATTGCTGTCCATCTACCGTACAACCCTGGGCTCCCTGAAGGTGGGCACAGCGCGGGGTGTCTCCCTAGTCATCTCTGCAGCCCGCTAGCAGCCAGCGCAGGCTCTTGCCACAGAGAGTTGCTCCATGAAGGCCAGTAACTGTGGACAGCCCTGCCTGGGGACCACTCCCGCCGCCAAGGCCAAGTGCCTGCACGCCTCTATTTCAGCGAATTCTGGGAGTGACTGATTAAATGAAGATGCCCACATACCTGTGACAAGGGGAAGCCACTTTTTAAAGGACTAGAATATAAAACGGACATTTACTAACTATAACAGTGTTTAAATGATACAAACGGGGTTTTACAGGCATTTCTTTTTTCATCCCCCCCCATAAAAGACTGCAAGAAGATGAACTCTAAACCTCCGTGAAGGTCTGCAAGAAGGAAGGACACTCCTCTCCTGTGAGACCAGTTCCTGTGGTTTAGAACATGGCCCCCACAGGCTTCCCTGGTGGCGCAGCGGTTGCGAGTCCGCCTGCCGATGCAGGGGACACGGGTTCGTGCCCCGGTCCGGGAAGATCCCACATGCCGTGGAGCGGCTGGGCCTGTGAGCCATGGCCGCTGAGCCTGCGCGTCCGGAGCCTGTGCTCCACAACGGGAGAGGCCACAGCAGTGAGAGGCCCGCATACCGCAAAAAACAAACAAAAAAAACCATGGCCCCCAAATCTCTGGCACCCCACCCATCAGGAAATAGGACCTATGTCCCTTCGTCTTGAATCTGGCCTGGGTGACTGCTCCACGGATGGTATATGGAAGAGACACCGAGGATCCCAGGCCAAGCCTTTGGGAAAGCGCAGCTTCGCCTTCCTGTTTCCTGGGACGTTCACTTTTGGAACCCAGCCACATGCCTTGAGAAAGCCCAAGCCGCCCCGTGGAGAAGCCCACATGGAGAAGAACCAACAGCCAGGACAACTCGCCAGCCTCAGGAATGAGCCATCCTGGAAGTGGATCTTCCAGCCCTGGTTGAGCCATCTCAGCCGATACCACGTGGAGCGGACAGACGTGAGCTGTACCTATTGAGCCCTACCCAAATGGCAGGCTCCGGAGCAGAACAAAGGATTATCACTGTTTAAGCCACTAGGTTTTAGGATGGTTTGTTACACAGCAATAGTAAGGAGAATAGGCTCCTCTTAATTTCAATCATTTGCTCAGGCTACAAAGCCACCTGCTCCCACAGATAACACAGCAAAACATTCTTTTGTTCGTTAGGATTTTGGGGGATGGGGTAGGAATGCAGACCCCAGATTTAATTTTCTGTTATATTAATAAAGGAATGTGATATTGTGATATATAAAATAACAACTATATTTTTGGTCTTCAACCATCCCGGACATATAGCACCTAAAACCCTTGGAATTTGTAAGAGCTTTAAAGGTGTCTTGATATTCATAATAAACCCCTTCCACCACAACTAGGTTTATGTTAATGAGGCGACCTTTGGAAACATAAGGATGGGGGCTGGCTGCCAGGGGAGCCAACCATGTGATTGGAGGGTAGAAAATTTCAGTCCCACACCTGACGAGAGAGGGGCTGGAGATTGAATCGATATACAATGGTCAATGATATAATCAAGCATGTCTATGTAACGAAGCCTTCCTAAAATCCCCAAAAGATGGGGTTCAGAGAGCTTCCAGGTTGGTGGACATCTGGAGATTTGGGGAGAGTGGTGTATTCCAGGAGGGCATGGAAACTCTGGGTCCTTTCTCCATACCTTGCCCTACGCAGCTCTTCCATCTGACTGTTCCTGAAATTGGTAATCTAACAAGTAAAATGCTTCTCTGAGTTCTGTGAGCTGCTCGAACAAATTAATAGGACCCAAGGAGCAGGGTCATTGAAAGCCAGTCAGAAGCATAGCATCTGAAGTTTGGGGGGTGCGGGGGGGGGGGTCTAGACAT
Source organism: Globicephala melas (assembly GCF_963455315.2). Taxonomy (NCBI): domain Eukaryota; kingdom Metazoa; phylum Chordata; class Mammalia; order Artiodactyla; family Delphinidae; genus Globicephala; species Globicephala melas. The sequence goes on along the minus strand of NC_083326.1, from coordinate 5,232,361 downwards.
AGGACTGAGGCCTTAACCTGTGGGATCTGATGCTAGGTAGGTAGTGTTAGAAGAATTGAGTTGAATTGTAGGACACCCAACTGGTGTCAGAGAATTGCTTGGTGGTGTAGAAAAGCCCCAGGTGGTGTAGAAAACCCCCATACACATTGTACTGGGAGCAGGACTGTGAGGGGCTAAGATATTTGGGGGGAAAGTAGAAAGACAAAGTAGGTCTCAGGAGGATCTGAAGAAAGGACAAATATTTTTATTAAAAAAGAGAATTTTGAAATTGCATGAGCGCATCAACAAATTTGAGAATGAGACCTCAGAGTCCCGATGTAGATGTAAGATGACAGGTGGGAGAAGTCCTGATTTCAAATATTCAAATGCATATCCTGATTTTGGGTTCAGAAAATAGGGTCACCATTGCTCACAGTATGGAAGAGAATATGCTGGCCTAAAGATGTTGAGTCCGGTGTTACAAGTGACTGCCTCAGCTTCAACATAACTCTTCTAGATAATCGGAATTTACTCAAATGCAGATAGTAAAACTTTGTCGGGTTCATAGGATGGGCTAGCTCTAAAATGCACCCCTTAGTTAACCCTAGACAAGAGTATTTATCACCGGTTGGAGAAAGGATGTCAGACAGAACATTCTTTATTGCAGCACATTTGATGCTAAGATGATCTTTCTGACAATGAAATATATTAACCTTCATTGTGCTGAAGTTATTCAGGTGCCAATTAAGAAGTTTCTGGTCAGCAAAATCCTGGATAATATAAGTTACTATTTAAAAGTCTAAATTTGCTTTTGAAAGAAACCAGACACTATATAAAAGGATTCTTTGCTTTACAACAGTATTTACTTAGGTTGTCTTTAGGTAATGGCCACCTTTCATGAATCCAAATTACAATCACATGTATAGAAGTTTTGTTTCTAAGTTTCAATACTTAGAAACCCGCATTTGTTACATGAAAAGACGTAGCCTTGGGCTGAAGTCGGTCATGTATTATTCAGAACTCACCCAGTGCCGAGTGACAGAAGCCCAACCCAAACTTGATTTTGGCAGCATTTCCCAAAATTCACCACCTTGGAGTTTTCTGTCATGGCTGGGTACCAGGTGTAATGCTATTATTGACTTTGTCTTGACTTTTTATTAAACTAAGCTTCCTGCTACGCAATAATGAAATCACAAGTTCCATGTACTAGTTATGTTTTCTTTCTTTAATGCACATTTAAATGAAGACGCGGCTTTAACTTGTTAACTTGTTCCTAGATATTCGACTGAAAATCAGCCTATACTCCCCATCAGTGTCTGAACACAGTACTTAAAGGCAGAGGAAGGAGGTTTACGGAATGGAGAACCAGCCCTTAAGTTGTTTTCTCACTGATGAGTGTGGTATGTGACCTTGGCCAAGTCACCTAGTTCTTCTTGCTTCAATGCCCCCATTAGAAGAAGCGCATTAGCCCTGCCCTCTCCCACTCCTCATAAGAGCACCGGTGGGCGGGGGGTGGGGGGGGCGGTAATAACCCCTGGTTTTGCTGACAACTGCCCATCCATAGCGGTCAGGGCACTCAAGGTGTCCTCAGCCACTGGGATCTGAAGGCCTCTTCCCGGCCATCTGAATGCTGGAGCCAGAGAGCTTCGGCTTCCCAGATCTATGGAGGTCATGAGCAGGCAGCTGAGTAACTGGGAACTTTGAAAGACACTCACCTGCTTTTCTGGTTTTAAAATCTATTACAGGTACCTTAAGTAAACTTAGCTCTAATGAGGTAACTAAAATCATTAACACCCTGTGGGGATAAACCAGGGGCTGGGCTGCCAGAGGATTAAAAACCAGGGCCCTGAGATTGTCCACAAGCACCTGGCCAACCTCATCCTTGCTCTTACTGCGCTGTTTTCAGGCTGCAGAATCCGAGAACCAGGCCACCACCCTCTCCTCACCCTCACCATCACCTGCCGTCTACCTGGGTCTCATGGGAAATGGAAACAAGGCTAAAGATGCAGAGGTCTTTGGCTCAACATGGGATCTTTTAAGGTGTGCTGCCCCCGTGGTTGGTTTCTCTCTGGCATGAACGAGACTGCAGTCAAGCTAGAGGGAGAAAGCACATCGTATCACTTACCATCAACCCTTTCCCCACACCCTCTGGCTGATATAACTCAAAGCCCACATCCTTAAAAGACCTAGAAGGGTGTCTGGCACAGGGTGGGGATAATTTCTACCTTACTGGAAAAAATTAATTTTATAGGGAAGGAGCAAACTGTCAAACCATAGGTCCAAATGGCCAGACCAGGCAGATCTAGAGCTGCTACCTCAGGTGCGGGCAAATGCAGAAGACGACATCACGGGATTCCTCCTCCCCTACACCAGTCCATGCTGAGGATGTACTCCCTGCCTCAGAGGCCTGGCACTAGGAACCTCAGAAGGAGACAATCAGGGACGTTAGATAGTATCTCATCCAGTCCCTGAGGTCGCCGAGGAGAAAACATCCAGATGCAAAGTGACTTGCCCAAGTCATTCATGGCAGACGTAAGACCAGTGACTTTCCCAGAATGCCACAAGAGGACCTCAGCATAACCTGTCAGTCCCCGTGTGTGATGGTTAAGGTACAACACTCAAAATAGCAAAACAGTCTATGCTGCTTATTAGCTGTGTGACCTAGGGTAAATTACTTAAACTCTCTGTGCCCTCATTGTCTCATCTATAAAATAGAAGGCTAATTAAGATAACACATGGAAAGTGCTCATGAAGCACTTTAACACAGTAATACGTAACAAATGTTAGGTTTTTAAAGTTATTATTGGATTGCCCCAGGGTTTCAGCAGAAATACCACCTGTTCAATCCCTGAGTTGACAGACATCCACCCCCACCCCACCCCCAAACACAGCAGCTCACAGTGCAGAGTCCAGGTTCTGCAGTCACATAGGCCTGGATTTGGAGCCTGGCTTTTATAACAAAATAGCACAAACTGGGTGGCCTAGACAAGAGAAATTTATTTTCTCATAGTTCTGGACACTAGAAGTCTGAGATTAAGGTGTCAGCAGGGTTGGTTTCTTCTGAGCCCTCTCTCCTTGGCCTCATAGATGGCCACCTTCTCCCTGTGTCCTCACATGGTTGTCTCAGGTGTCCTAGTCTTAATGTCCTCTTCTTTTAAGGATACCAGTCATATTGCATTAGGGCCACCCAAAGGACCTCATTTTACCTTAGTTACCTCTTTAAGGGCCCCATCTCCAAATACAGTCACATTCCAAGGTCCTGGGGCTTAGGACTACAACATACTTTTAGGGGGGATACAATTCAACCCATAACAGCATGGTGGATTACCTTTCTTCCTCTTTAGGAAAGGAATATGTAGAGACTCACAAATCCTTATCCAGGGCACTGTGCTGTGCCACACTGAACTGGTTTGGAATCTGGAGAGATGCCCAAAGTGAACAAGTACCTCCCCTCATTCTACAAATACTCATTTTGCTTTAAAAAAGATCTGTGTTCCTGGAGCAGGGACCCTGTGGCAAGCACTGCCCTAGCCCTATGGGAAATCCACAAGTGACTCAGACCAGGATATGATCTTCAAGGTGCTTATGATCTCAGGGAGCAGATCAGGCAAGAGCCCAAGGAAGGATGGGAGTGACGCCAAGGGCTAAGTGTGCTAAAGATGTACAGACCGAAGGCTGGGATGGAAGAGGAGGACAAAACTGACCATACAAGCAGAGTATAGAAGAGCCCAGAGGGCACTTATTCGCTCCAGGGGACTGCGTGGTCTTCCCTTGGCCTGAGCTCTTTGTTTGTATCAACAGAAGGGGATGATGGTTTGGGGAGGGGAAGATGGTGTCCCCCATAATCTTCCCGTGGCCTACATTCCCCACGGCCAGAGTTCTCAATTAGCAGGGGCAGGAGAACTGACTCTGCAGGATCCAAGGTGTCCAAGCCACACTAAGAAGCAATTTCCTCCCTCAAACCCCACAGCTGCCAGCACAAGTGACTGCTGTCTGTCATGGACCAGCCAGAACCTCGGCCCCTTAGGTATCTCCGGTCCTGCTGTCAGGGCCACCACCAACATAAGTTCCCTCCCTCTCCCTCCCTCTGGACAACTCTGTCTGCTCGGCTTCTCCACCTGGCCCCGGGGACCAGAATGCAGAGGGGCCACTGGGGGAAGAGGACATAGGACCTACCTGAGACCACACAAAAGACCTCCACAAGACACCTAGGGTCCTACACTCCCATATTACCTAGAGGTTAAGAAATAATAATTACTAGAAAAGGCAGGATTATAGTGAAAGAAAGAAGAGTAGTTGCCAGAGCCCAGGGGGTAGGTTTGTTTTCCTTATACCTCAATTATATTATAAGAAATTGTTTTATAAAAAAATATATCTCAATAAAGCTGATATATCCCCAAATGAATAAGTAAAATCACAATGAAACTCGGTGAGGTAAACAAACATTGCTTACCTACCCATGACCCCCCTCTCCACCTCCTCGCAGGCACTTCTCCCTCTTGCTATAGATGAGGCAGAAAACTCCAAAACTTGCTTTCTCAGCCTCCATGGTGAGGTATCGACCCATTTCTCTTCAATGGAACTTGATAGTAAATTCTAGCAGGGGGATTCTGGGCAAGGTTTTCATGCCTGATACATTAAGACACAAGGATGGTACAGCCTCTGTGGAAAATGGTATGGAGGTTTCACAAAAAAACCTAAAAATAGAACCACCACGTGACCCGGCAGTTCCACTCCTGGCTATATATCTGAAAAAAACAAAAACACTAATTTGAAAAGATACATGCACCCCAATGTTCATAGCGATATTATTTACAATTGCCAAGATGTGGAAGCAACCTAAGTGTCCATCAACAGATAAATGGATAAAGAAGATGTGGCATACACACACACACACACACACATACATATACACACTGGAATACTACTCAGCCATAAAAAAGAATGAAATTTTGCCACTTGCAGCAACATGGATGGACTTGGAAAGACAAATACTGCATGATATCACTTATATTGGAATCTAAAAAATACAGCAAACCAGTGAATATAACAAAAAAGAAGCAGACTCACAGATACAGAGAACAACTAGTGGTTACTGTGGGGAGAGGGAAGTGGGGAAGGGCACTATAGGGACAGGGGATTAAAAGGTACAAACTATTATGTATAAAACAAATTAAAGGATATATTGTACAACATGGGGAATATAGCCAATATTTTTAATAACTATAAATGGAATATAACCTTTAAAAATTGTAAATCACTATATTGTATACCTGTAACATATAATATTATATATCAACTATACTTCAAGTAGAAAAAAAAATTTTTTTTAAGACACAAGGAGAAACTCACCTTCCTGCCTGCCTTCCAATACAGTTACGTGAGAATGTGATGTGTGGAGCACTGGGAGCCATGCTGTGACCATGAGGGGTCAAGCCTGAGCCAGAGGCCAATGTGCTGTAAATGGTTGCCTGGAAGGTTAGAATGAGTCCTTAAAATTATCACTGACCCACTGAATTAATCAACTTTAGAACCCCTACATTCAGACTTCTGGCTAGATAAGTCTATAAACATCTTGTTTTTTAAGCCACTGTTAGTCTAGTGCTTTTACCTGCAGCCAATAACATCCTACAAACCAGGTGGTTTTCATCTCCCCAAACTTCCATCTCCAACCCCAACACTGAGATCACAGTGAGATATATAAGATAGAATCTTGTGGCTGTAAACTGAGACCCATCAGAGTTCTCAGTCCACAGTCCCCACAGATAAAGCTTTCCTCTCTAGCCCCAGAAAAACAGGAAACAGATGCCAGTTTCTCTTGCAGCCAAGCCCCTCCCCTCCATTAGGTCTACGTGTGTCCTGTAGCACAAAGGACTGATGACACATGCACTCGCCCTCCCTGGCTCATGTGGCCATAAGCCCCCATTTGCCCAGGACAGTCCCAGTTTATATCTGTGTCCTGGCATGATTACTAACGGCACTCCCTGTCACTCTCAAAAGTGCCTCCATTTGGACAAAAAATTATAGTCATCCTACTTCTGGCTGCCTCAGCACACTTTTTTTTGCTCTTTACCCAGTACTTCTCACACCACACAAACGTGGCCATTCTGTCTTCCCCACCAAGATGAAGACAGGAAGTAGGGACCCTGCCAGGTTCGTCTGAATTCCTCCGACCCACTTCAGGCATCTGACGCATGTCCGCTAAACCAAACCAAATGTTAACGGAGGTAACAGGCTTAGGGTAAAAGGTTTGAGGCAGGGCTTCCCTGGTGGCGCAGTGGTTGAGAGTCCCCCTGCCGATGTAGGGGACACGGGTTCGTGCCCCGGTCCGGGAAGATCCCACATGCCGCGGGCCCGTGAGCCATGGCCGCTAAGCCTGCGCGTCCGGAGCCTGTGCTCCACAACGGGAGAGGACACGGCAATGAGAGGCCCGCGTACCGCAAAAAAGAAAAAGGTTTGAGGCAAACCAGTAGAATGTGAGCATAAAGAACAATTTTTGGAGGGAGAAGAGGAGAACTGGGTACTTTCCCAGAATCCCTGCCCTTCACCACCAGGCCCTGTCAGGAGCACACATCCGGGTATCCAGCTGGCTGATGCAACCTCGCGACAAAGGCAACTCATGCTCCTCATAACACAACACGGCACCTGTCAAATATATGAACGTCACAGATGCCAGCCAACCTGTGAATGCAAAGGATTCCTCAAAGAGCCCGGGGCCCTGCAGACAGACACCAGTGGGACTCCTGGACCACACATGTAGTGGCCATCCAAAGCCACAACAGGTCTGAGGTTTCAAGTTTCCAGGGGAGATTCTTCCCCACCCCAAATCCAGGCCAAGACAGACAAGCTCCCCCCTTGCATGCTGGGAAAAACACTGTCATTGTCAACACCATCCTGTTTGGTGACACAAGATGCGGATTGTCCAGCAGGCCACCTTCTTGATCTCATGGTTCAAACTTGTAAGCATCTCAGCAAATGACCCATGAATACGGCAAAGGCCTGTGGGTTCTCAGCTCGTGGTGAGATCATGACATTGCCTACCCCAGAGGAAGGCCCTATAAGGGAATAGCACAGGAATGCCTGCCCCACCCACTCCCGGATGGAACCACACACATTCTTTCTGAATAACTTTAGGGCTCAATTGTCACAACTACAGTAAGGCATTTCCCCGGCTCTGCTGCCCTTTCTCTCTCCCTCACAGAATTTACTTTTTTTTTTTTTGAAACCCCACATTTGTTTATTTATTTTTGGCTGTGTTGCGTCTTCGTTTCTGTGCGAGGGCTCTCTCTAGTTGCGGCGAGCGGGGGCCGCTCTTCATCGCGGTGCGTGGGCCTCTCACTATCGCAGCCTCTCTTGCTGCGGAGCACAGGCTCCAGACACGCAGGCTCAGTAGTTGTGGCTCACGGGCCTAGTTGCTCCACGGCATGTGGGATCTTCCCAGACCAGGGCTCGAACCCGTGTCCCCTGCATTAGCAGGCAGATTCTCAACCACTGCGCCACCAGGGAAGCCCCAGAAGTTACTTTTATTTAGTAACACATACCGACAACACCTAGCACTGTACCCAGTAAGTACCTAACAGACACTCAATAAACGTCAGCTCCCTGCATCAGATTCCTGAGTCACTCACTTACAAACTGAAATGTATTCTGGGTGCTGGAGGAAGGAACTTGCTTCTCTAGTCTGGAATCTGAAAAGCACTGAGCCAAAGCTTCTCAGAACTTCTGCATCACAGCCAGCTCAGCAAACCTTACATCTCATCTTCAAAATCTCCCTCTTTGCTAAGGAAGTTAGGATGGAAGTTGGCTGGATTCTCACAGAATCTTAGCTCGACAAATTAAGGCCCTTCCAGCAAAAGCGAGCAAGATGGTGAAAGGCCTCCAACGCATCTCTCACCATAGCCCATGGCCGAAGGGGCGATGGGTGGAAATAGCCGGGCAGTGCCTGAGGCTCACAGGAGGCCTTCCAGCTGCAAAAGCCTTCTAATGAGGGAAGGCACTGCCTCGTGAAGCCACGTACTCCCGGCCACGGGAAGCCTCTGAGCGAGTGCTGGTGGAGACAGGATTCCCACACCTGGTAGGAGACCCACTTGGTGACCTCTAAGGTGTCTCCCAAGTTTGAAATTCGAGGTACTCAAGCCTCTGGGCTTAGGGCAGATGATGTGGCACACAGTCTGGAGGGACCCGGAGCTGCTGGAATCTGCACAGCCACCCTGAGGAGGAACCTGGACAGACGCCTTGTCTGTAAAGACCTGGCCTGAGTCAACAGCGGGGGGAGAAGGTCTGACCTTCCCGGACAGGTCCGTCTGCAGGCTTCTGCTGAGAGATGAAGCCCTCGGGCAGATGCAGCCCTTCTCCACAGCCATGCACACGCCCTCAGCAGTGTATAAGTGTCATGAAGGCCCTTTTCAAAGGTTCCTGCCAAGGTCTCTTTCTCCTTCTCCTCACTCAGCCCCCCCCCATCCCCCGGGTCCTGCAGCATCTCTCCAAGGTGGAGACCCAAGTCAGTGAAGGGTGAAGAACCCCAGAATCTTCCAGCACTCATGAGATCCTGGAGCCCACAGGCAGGAAGACCCCGGCCCCCAAAGGCTTTAATGTGCTAATTCCCTGGGGACTCCTGGACCACACGTGTAGTGGTCATCCAAGGCCACAACAGGCCTGAGGTTTCAAGTTTCCAGGGAAGATTCTTCCCCACCCCAGATCCAGGCCAAGACGGACAAGCTCCCCCTCTCCCGCTTCCATGCCACTGGGTGGACGTCTATTCCATCCTCTCTCCAAGCCTGCACACCTTTGCAGGGGCCCGTTTCAGGCAGGGCCCTCCATGCCAACTCCCAGTCTCACCTTGGACCCTGGAGGAGGCAATGCCAAGGGCTCAGCTGCCTTTGGGTCTGAGACCCCTCAACACGCCCACAGCCAAACCCACCCCCAGGCCTGGCCTAGCGTCAGTGCAAGCTTACACTTTGGAGTTCCCTGGGGATTTCTCTTACACTCGAGGAGCTCAGCTCTTCTTTGAAAGGATGCTAGTTATATTTCATACAGCATTTCTAGGTGCTTGGTAGTTGGAAGGTTTTCGAGATTTTTACTCCGCTATGATACTAAAAATATTCCAAATCAGTGTTGGAATCCCCTCTTTGGACTTGTTCACGGGAACCTTCTCTGGCTGACCTCACCCCACACCCCAAACAACAAACTCTGGCCACATCCCTGCAGATCCAAATACGCAGGATGAACACCTACTGTGTAGGTCCGAGCATTCAAAAATGAAAAGACTGGCACTCTGCCCAAAACACAGCAGCCCTGTAAAAATGCGGCATGGCAGGAAGAGAAGTACCAGCAGGCCTCTTGCATTTAATCTGCAGCCCACTCTTTGTCCAGGTTATTCCAGACTTTTAGTGGTTTCATATTTCCACATCTTGTCTCCCAACTAGACTGCCTTCTCCTGGGCAGAGGTCCAGGTCTCCCCTGCCCTTTACTTACGCCCTGAGGGCCTGGGAAGGGCTCTGCTAACCAGGGATGTTAAAAATGACAAGGCCTCTCCCCTAACTCACTTGAAGGCTTCCAGCTGAAGCGCGCTCCTGGCTGTTGCTGGATTCTGCCAGCCGGGCCTCCAGCATGACACAGCATCCCCGCCTGGCTTCCCTGATGACAGCGGCCCGGCGTGACAAAGGATTCTCTGACAATGGGAGGAAGAGGTCTTCTTATTGTCTACAGCAGTCCCCACGGCAGTCACGTTCAGCAGCAGACCATTCCCCACTCCCAGAACTGTAGCTCCTGCCCACATCTCCTCCTCAGGCTTCTCCCACGAGCACTGTATTGTCTGCAAGACAGCTCCACTGGATTATCCTACCAGCCATTCAAACTCACCAAGGCTAACATTAAACTCACCACAATCCTCCTCACCCCCACCAGAGCAGACCTGCTCCAGCCACCAGAAGGGCACTGCCCGGTAAAGGCCGCCATCCACTGAGTCCACAAGGCCAGAAGCCTGGGAGTCACTGGGACTCCCCCCTTATCCCCCAAAGCTAAGCAATCGCGGCCGACTTTACTCCCCAAACGTTTTTAATACGTGGCCTTCCCTCCTCCCCATATGTCTCGTCCCCTGGGACCTGAACGCTGCATGGAGCTGCCTGTTGCCTCATCAGCCCAGAGGCCGCCTCTGGCTCCCAGTCATGCTCCCTTCTGGCCCATGGCCGAGTGCCTCGACTCTGCTTAACGTCCTGTCCTCCATGCTGAAACGTGACATCCTCAGCCAGGCTCACAAGCTCCTCAGAGCGGGGCTCTGTGTGCCTCTCGGCCTTGTGCTTGACTGCCCTGGGGCAGCCCCTTCCTCCACCAGGCAGCCTCGGGCCTCCACGCCGTTCTGCCCACATCCCTTCCCCCTGAAGGTCCTTCTCCGGTCTCTTCTCCTGGCTAATTCCTTTTCATACATTCAGATTCAGCTCCTGCATCATCTCCCTTAGGAAGGCCTCTCTGATCTCTGAGGCTACAGCAGGTGGCCCTTGTCTGGAAGGCAACTTTCTCCAGCACTGCGCTCACCACACATGCTGAATTTAACTGTTTAAGTGCCTGCCTCTCCCGCGAGACAGTGGGTTCTTTGAAGGCAGGAGGGCTGTCCCTGTTCACGGTTGCAGCCCCAGGGTGTAGCACAGAGCTGGCCAGAGAAAGAGCCCAGTCACTACGAGAAGCCCCGTCTGACTGCAGGATCCACCCAACCTCCTTGGTTAGCTCCACCCCGGACCAAGCACACACAATTTCCCCTTCACCCTTTTTGGGCCATGGTCCCAACTGAAAACCTCTGCCAGGTCTGCCACAGCCCCAGACCTACCCTCAAATTCACCTCTTTCATGAAATCATCCCAAACTGGCCCCAGTCCACATATCACTGTTATGATAACTGCCTCCCATACTTTATCCATCCCGCCCACGGGTAAGTTAGCACTTAGGTCTGGCGCCATGGTTGGACATAAGCCAGCAGTGGATATCATGGAGAAGGAGCTCCAAAAAGAAAAGAAAAGAGAAGAAAGAAGCAGCCCCAAAAAGTTCGAGGTCCTCCACTCACACAAGTGCAATGATGATGTGCCGTGGTGGACCACGTCAACTAAGGACACCAGATTTGATCCCTGCTCTACTACTTACTTGTGACTGCGGCATGGCAGTAACCATGGAGGCTCAGTTTCCCCATCTGCAAAATGGGAATAACAACAACAGCCTCACAGGGTATTATAAAAAGCAGATGAAATAATCTGTGTGAAATAGTTCATAAACTGCAAAGCCAACTCAGGTGTAGGGTATTATGCTAGTCTCCAGTGCCAGCCAACCCCCTATCCAACTCCACTACCCCCACCCCCAGTAGTTCTTCTCCTTACTTGAGTCAGGTAAGAATCAAATGAAATATGTGGATCCTCCTCCTAGAAAAATGCAGGTACGTAACAGCTTTGCAAACCCTTTCAGGAGGTTCCTGAGGACCCTGCCATGGAAAGGGGAAGCCACAGACCAAACTTAAGAGCATTGGAAGACCCCAAGCATAGACCTCTCTCCCAAATGTATGCTCTCATCCAGATTCCTGGCGGCCAAAGATGAAAGATAGGGCAAGGAAGGCCAGGTTTGAAGGAAAGCAAACTCAAGACTAAAAGACGAATTCCGGGGCCTTTCCTGGAACCAAAGGGAAAAAAAAAAAAAAGATGCAGAGTTTTCACTCTTTGGGAAGTAAGAATCCCACTTTTTTTCAGGAAGCATCACAGTACAGAGAAAGAAGATTAAATAGGGCATCAAATTTTAGAAGTTCATGTTCCACTCTGCCAAGGGCTCCCTGTGACTCTGGGCAAGTCATTTCACCTCTCTGGGCCTTGGGGTCTTCAGCTCATCAACAAGGCCCTTCCGAGCTCTGGGTGCCTAGATCTGAGGATGTGTCTGTTCTCACTCTGTTCTGAACCACAGCTCTGGCCGGGGATTAATTCAGAAACAACAGGCAGCTGTCAATAGTCAGCTTGGGGGTAATTCTGAGAGAAGACCACCATCACAGCAGTGCCCTAAGTTAAACTGCACGCACGGGAGGCAGGAGGGCACAAGAGCAAAGCCTGAATGTTAGCAGCTGAGCTCAAGTGACCAGCGAGTCAGCAGCGAGGCCCAGAGGTAGAGGATCCCCCTCAAAGAGAACACCAAAAGGGGCTGCCACTTTATTGGGTAAGCTATGCAGAAATGCCATCAGGTTTGGAGAATTGCCCAAAACTGCAACTTGCCCGTCTGTTTTGTACCTCCTGTTCTTTCTCTGGGCTCAGGATTCTCTCCCCATCCTAACCACCACCTCCTGCTTCCTCCTTCATCATGTGAACTGCAAACAACAGAACCTTAAAACAAGGGCAGTGAATGCAGGGGACACGGGTTCGAGCCCTGGGCCGGGAAGATCCCACATGCTGCGGAGCAACTGAGCCCATGCGCCACAACTACTGAAGCCCATGCACCTAGAGCCCGTGCTCCACAACAAGAGAAGCCACTGCAACAAGAAGTCCGTGCACTGCAACAAAGAGTAGCCCCCACTCGCCACAACCAGAGAAAGCCCACATGCAGCAACGAAGACCCAACACAGCCAAAAGTAAATAAATAAATGAAATTTATTAAAAAAAAAAAAAAAAACAACGAAACAAGGGCAGTGGACCCCAAAACTGAGATGAAATTGGAAAACAGTGTCAAGGACCCGGGAAGTGAGTTGGAGAATGAATAGATTGAAAAGCAGACTCATATTAGAACATATCCGTAGACCTGTGAGACAGAAACTACTAAACTCAGGCCAGGCCTGAGTGAGACCTTGACCAAAGCCACTGAAGACAGCCTATCACAGCCCATCACTGTCCAGCAGAGCTGGGGCAGGAGCACAGAGAACAACTTGTCAGTTCTTCATTGCTCAGCAGACTAAACTGTTGGTTGGCTTCAGGGTCATCTCTCATGAGCTGCCTAACCTCTATAGAAGGACAGACCTCTAGGGCTCACCTGGGAGGTTCCAAATAGTTTGAAGTTCAGAGCAACAAGGCTCTTCTTCCTCTGTTGCTTCCTTCTGCATTTGCTGTAGCACAGGAACTCGCATTATGAGTCCCTTGCAACCAACATATGTGAAATTGACTAAGTCCCAGGGCGAGTGCTTTAAAATATTTATGATTTGTTCTCTCCTGCAGGCTCTGAATCATCCGTTTTCTGCACTGCAAATTAGCTGTTTCTGCGATCCTATCTTTGTGTGCCCCAAACACAGCAGAGTATCTAGACTACAGAAGGTGCTCAACAAACATCTGCTGGACTTAAAATCTTACATTTATCTCCACAGCTAGAAGATGTTTTTGCCAGGCAGGGCCACTATGTTAAATTTTCTTTGTAAGCACTTCAAGATACACAAACATGTTGGTGTTCAATACATATTTGTGAATGAATAGCTGATTATCTGACCAAACCTAATAACCCTCCAGGCTCTGTCTGAGAACCTTCATGTGCGAGAACTCGGAGAAATACATACAGTTATGGAGGAGCTCTTTGTTCGTTTCAAGGCTTCCCCATCCCTGGAGATGGCGGGGGCAGGTTCCTGGGTGGTTTCTCAGGAGTTATACTTTAAACCCATGGTTTTGGAACCAGTAAGTAAAGAATAAACCTTAGATTCAATAAAGACCCCACGAACACACCCATATGAACACAGGCATGTGTTGCAGAAACATATATCCATATGTATTTATTACATGCAGGTATACATACTGCATGTATCAAAGCTGACCATCATTCACCAACAGTAAATTATCAGATGAGTGATAACAACAGCAATGCAGACTTCTGTTTTTTAATACTTATTCTCATTAGGACTGGTAGCAAACCAAGTGTTTTCTGACAAAGAATAAATACCATAATTTACTCCCTTTCTTGGGTTCAGTATTTCCTGAGGTGCCAAGACCTACACTTTAAGGTGGTCACTGTTTAATTAAAAGCCATAGTCTGAGAAGTGAAATCACAGAAACGCCTCAGGCAAGTCACGTCAGTTTTTGAGCCTCAATGTGCTATTCTGTAAAATGGGGTTAATATCCCCCTACCTCATGGGACCCTCTTAATAAATGCAATGATGCGGTGGGGGACTGCCCAGTAAAGTCATACAAACATATTGCTATTCTAGCCATCTCTTAATCACTGATGACACTGTATCCCAGAATGCGTTACAAAATTACTGCTCCAAGCGCACATTATCCAGGACAGACACTTGACACAGCAGATGAGTTGATCTGTGTGTAAATCGAATCCTGTTTCAAATACTCTAAGGGAGTGTATCCTGTGAGGGACTGGACATCTTCTAACGTCTGCTCGGTGCGTTCTGTTCCACTATGATTGGGTTTTCTCGCACGCCAGGCAATTTTCTCGCGCGGTCCCAGCATGCTCATACCGGGATCCCTGAGGTTTACGGCCCAGACCCGGAGCTGGACAGGAGGAAACAGGCCGGACAGACTGCGGCCCCTCCCCGCCCTCTGGGCGGCTCCTTCCTCTCTCCTCCAGCTCGGGCGGTCAGCGGCGCTCGTGCTGTGTCACTTTCGCCATCGGGAGCCTCCAGCCGCCGCGGAGCCCGCAGCTCCAGCGGCTTCCTCCCTTTGCGCGCGGGCCCCTAGCCTGGGAGATAATCTCCGGCCGCAGAGACCCAGCGCCGAGCGGACAGAGCCGGCAAAGGCATGCGGCCGGCTGGGCACCCGGCCCCGGCGCAGGAGGCAGCGCGGGGCTGGGCCCGGGGCCGGTCAGGCCGGACAGCCTTTGGCCCCCACTGTCTCCAGGTCGAAAAATTGGGAGGGGGTGCGCAGAGCGCGCTGATTCTCTCCAGGATCTGCGAAGGCGGCAGCAGGCGCGGGCACGAGCACCCACAGAACGCCCCCGGCCAAGGGTCAACCGAGGGGCGTGGGGGGGGGGGAAACGCGCGAGCGCCCGCGGCTCCTCCAGGCCCAGCCAGACCAGCCCCCGGCGCCACCGAGTAGGTGGACAGTCTGCCGGATCAGGGGGGCGTCGGGACGCGAAGGGAGGGTTACGCAACCCCAGGGTCTCCCCGGGCCCCCAGCCGCACGACTCCCCTCTCCAAGTAACCCAGGCGCGAGCGCGGACACACACACCACTACGAGCCCTGGCGGGACCGATACCCCGAGCGATCTGGGCCCAAGCGCGTCCCCACGACGCCGCGGTCTGCGGTCCCCGCCCCCCCACACACGCCAGAGCGGTGTGTACACACACAAACAGCTGGGCGCGGGAGGCGACGCCTCACCCCCCGGGTGGGAATGCACACCGCGCCGCCAGCCACCCCTCCCCTTTACACGCCGCAACCCCCTCTCTGCTCACACCTGCCCCCAAACCCCAACCCTGAAAACTCCACGAAACCAAACAGCCAACGCCACCCACAGGAGGGCCTCAGACTCCCGACTGTCATTTAACGTCAATGGAGAGACGTACCCAACTCAGATGCGCGGTCCCCGGGACGCCTCCCTCAGATGCACCCAGGCTCCAGCATCCGGCCCTCAGGGGCAGCACAGCTCCGCCGCGGACAAGCCACCGCTCCCCCTGCCCGCCGCCCACCCCCACACCCCCACCACGGCAGGCGTCCGGGACAGTCACCTGCTCGCTGAAGGACCCGAGCCGGAACCCGGGTCACCAGCCACCGCGAGCTGGCTTTTCAGAGCCTGTCAACTTAACCCCGGCTCCGCCGGACGGATCTGTTCCCCAGGCCCAATTACACCGCGGCGACAGGAATGAACAATAATAATATATTTTTTTAAAGCCAACAGAATCACCGCCGTGGGGCATGTCCAAAGCCGCGACCTCAGTGGATCTACTGATTCGGGTTCCTCCTCTGCTCCCGTCCCCCGCGCCCCCCGCGGCCCGCAGGCTCACCGTGGACGGAGGGAGGGTGCAGCCTGTCTAGACGACAGACATCCCCGCGCCCGCGGGGACGGGCGCGCACACACACACGCGGCCGCCACAGACACAATCAGTCACCAGAGGAGGGAGGGGCGGCGTGGAGATACTCTCTCGGGGTCCCTCCGGGAGCCGCCACCCTACCTCAGTGGAGCACGGTCAGAACAGCTGCAAGTTTGGCCGGTACTAAACCAACTGCTTGATGCAGCAAATGCGGGCTTCAAAACAAAAGAGAGGAATAAAGCTCGCTCTCTTCCTCCCCCCGGGTCGGAATCTGGCACATGACAGCGGCTACACCAAGCGGCTCCAACGCGAGCCGGGCTCCAGCCGTGCGCCCCCCAAGAACCCCCCCTCCTCACTGGAGCTCCAGAGATACGGCTCCCCTACTGGCGGGGAACCCAGCAGGGAAGGGGCAAACCTCGGGAGGGGGAGAGATCGTGGAGTGCGGTCCTCGACAGAGGCGGGGAAGGTGGATGCGCGCCGACTCCTGGCTGCCCCGGGCGCAGGGAGGGGGGAAGGGGGCTAATTGTTTGGGTCGGTTTTCCCGGATTTATCTATAAGCACGCGCACGTCACGCAGCCCTCCTCGCGGGTCCCCGAATCGATAGGCAATCAGAGATGACTAAAAGAGGGGGGCGGACGGGGGGATGCTCACCTCGGGGTTCCTCTGGCCGCCGCTCCGAGCCCTAGTCGGGGGGTGGGGGAAGGGGGCAGGAAAGGAGAAGGGAGGGAGAAGGCTCGGGAGAGCCGACTCCAGCCTCGAGTTCCGCGCGTCCCGGCTGCGGAGGGGCTCCGGCGCCCCAGCGCACAAACCCAGGCGACAGGGGAGGGAGGGAGGGGAGGGAAAGAGGGAGGGAGGGGCGGGTGGGGGAGAGGGAGTAGAGGAACGAAAAAAAAAAAAAAAAGATCCCTGCTCTGACACAGGGAAAGAGAATGTAGGAGAGTGAAGTCCAGGCCCCGCCCTCCCCTCCGGCCACGTGCAACGACTTGAAAGGAAAGAGGGCGGCGGGAGGCCTGATGGGTAATGTAGTTCGCCTTTCTTTACCGGGATGGCGGGCCCTGGAGAACGGGGCGCCGCCGGGACGCCGGGGATGTGCCTGAGCAGCAGAGACAGCCTGTCTGGCCACGCCGAAACCCAACGCCCAACGCCCGTTCCCCTCCCCGCCACGTGCTGGCGCAGCCCTGGGTGGGGACCTCCGCGTGGGGAGAATTGGGGGCTTAGACGAGATCCAGGCTTGGAGGGAAACATTTGATTTTAGGGACAGGACGGCTTTAAGGATGAGGACTTCCTTGCTTTAAGTGCTAAGTCCGTCCTAATGGCAGATAAAAGGGAGCTTTGTGTACGCACTGGGCGGCCCAAGTCCAGTTATTAACGCTGTATTAAATGCTAACGTCTGTTATTGAGATGCATATGTTATAATTAACATTTGAACATCTCTGTGGCAGGGGCGGGATGTTGTAATTAGATATGCACTTTGCAACCAATTAATTTTCCATTGGCCATGCTAAGGGCTAAGGCTGGGGACTTGGTGACGGGGAGAATTCAATGCAATGTATAATTCAGTAATCACTTAACCAAATCACCAGCGTTTTCCAAGTGCCTACTAGGTGCTAGGCACTGAGCTTAGCACAGAGAAGCCTTCTGGAGAAATATATGATGCTGTACACCCTCCAAGCAAGGGGTTTATAAACTCATGGAAGGAACTGTGTGACTCGGTATAACTGCGAAGAAAATCGTTTATTAATTCATATAACTTTTGGTGAGCATTTTCCACAGATGGGACATGTCTGGGAATGCCAAGACAGGTGAGACCCTCAAGAAGGTCAAAGTCTAGTGTAAGGACCACAGTCAGTGAAAGTATAGGGGATAAGTCCACACTTAACATAGACATAGGCACAAAGTGCTACGGAACCCTCAGGAGGAGCAGCCAACCAGGATGGAGGGTGGATGGGGGTAGGAGAGGATGAGGGAAGGCTTCTTGGAGGAGGTAGTACTTTAGGTAAGAATTATTAACATTTTTAACAAAGGCAAAGGGAGGGGTAGTCCTCTGACTAAGGCTACAGGGTACAAAGGCTGGAGATGAGAGATAAGAGAGCAAATTCTGAAAGTCCCAGCAATTTGACAGGGCAGAAGGGAGGACCCAAAATGCGGGTGGGTCAGGGATGAAGTGTGTGTCTAGAGGGCGGAAGGAGCCTGGGACGGCTTTTCAGCAGAGATGAGCCTTCCAGTGGGCCTTGAAAGAGGGAGGTGAGATTTCTTTCAGAGCGGAGAGCATGTCTTCCTGACTTGAAGCTCAGCGTGTGCCAAGCCAGGGTGGAAGGAAAGCCGAGCAGCATCCGCGGTCACATCCAGTAGAGCAGCTCTCTTGACTCTTGTACCAAAGGACGTGGAGGCGTGTCATCCCCTCCCTTCTAGAGGGAGGCAGCAGGCCCATGGTTGTGCATTCATAAGAGGCAGAGTGGCTACCAGCAGCCAGTTGTCTGGGTGCCAGGCCCAGTCCCCCCGGGCAAAGGAACGTGTTTAAGCACACCTGACTCTTCCTACTGGTTTGTCCCTCTTCGCATTTACGCCTCACTGGCTCAGCAGTTATTTTTGCGCTTTAACATCTGGATGATTTCCTGGATTTACGAAATATGGACTAATAGTCCCAGAGTCTATCCACTCAGCAGATTCCCATTTACCTACCTTTTGTTGTCAATGCTGTTTTGCACATGGTGTGATATGCACACTATTTGCAAAGGAACAAGAATGGAATTGTCTGGGTCTTGGTTTTGCCTTTGCTTTAAATCACACCCCCAGAGGTGAGAACAGGATCCAGCCCCGGAGGTGAGGAAAGGCTGAGCAACCTGCAGAGTGCAAAACATCTGTGGAGAGTAGGTGCCTCTGTTTGGGGGCTGTGCCTGCAGTGACAGCGCCAGTGGTGACAGCACAGACTCAAGACTCAGCCTGAACCCTCAGCCTGAATCCCAGGCATGACACTTCCTGGATCTGCGACCTTGGGCTCTTTACTTACCCTCCAAATGAGTGACTTGGGCGGCTCATTCAACAACCTTTCTTGGCCTTGTGAGAACCGACGGTGAAAATGCATTTAAACTGGCTCCGCGTCACACAGCAACTCTTGGTGATGGTCATTCCTTTCCCTGTCCCAGGGTCTTTCTGGGCCAGAAGAGTGATCCCTGAATTTTTTTTTTTTCTGCAGGTAGGCCAGCAGAGCTGGTGCTGCAGGGAGGATTCCTAAGGGTGACTCATCTTCATGTGTGAAGTAGGTTAGGGTTGTCTTCAGGGAACCTTCACCCGATTTCAGTCCTCACCTCCCGCGGGCTCAGCGCTCCTAACCCTCCCCAGCTGACAAGTGGTTACGCTCTCCCCTTCCCCACCCTGCTGCCCCAGGACCCCCTTGTGTGTGCACCCAAAGCCCCTTCTCTGGACGGTGTCCCCAGGCTCCCTCATTCCTTCTTCCCACCTAGCAACACTTACCTCCTGCTTTCCACATCCCAGAGCCTGGCTCTCTGCTTTACCTTCAGCCTAATCACCCTTCATGAATGGATGATAAGATAATCTTTTCATTCTCTCCTCCAGCTATGACATGTTTGTCCTCTTATCTAGAGCTTTCTGAAATGGCCTTTGCTGATGGGGATTTCAGGCTGGAATGGGGATCTTTGAGAGGAAGACTCTGTGGGTCACTCAGACTGGAAACCGTGGCTTTCCCAGTGTGGGAGACCTGGGGCTTCATTGGTCCCTCACGTGGTGGCCTTCCTTCCCTGCAGTTGATCTTATGCCCCACTTGCAAGCTTGGGTCAGGGGAGCTGCTGGATGCAGAGTCAATAAACCGGCACTGGAATTGGTTAATTAGGGAGATTTGAGTTGTTAAAAGTTGCCTTTACCTAACTTGTTACCACATAGCCTAGAAATGAAAAGCCAGACTGTTTCTCTCTGTCTTAAGCAGTTGCTTTTCCTAATCAATACTTTCCTAAGATACTAGCAAAAGGAGAGAATTCCCTGGCGGTCCAGTGGTTAGGGCTTGGTGCTTTCACTGCCGTGGCCTGGGTTCGATCCCTCGTCAGGGAACTAAGATCCCGCAAGCTGCACAGTACAGCCAAAAAAAAAAAAAAAGAAAAAGGAAAAAAAAGGACACTAGCAAAAGGAAATATTTCTCTTTTCTTCCCATATCGTCTTCTGACTCCTGACCGTCTTTCCTCCATCAATCAGTGCATTTATTGAAGGCCTGGTGGGAGCCCACCAGAGTGCAGGGGCAGAGAAATGGCCTGCTTCAGGAGCTGGCACCCATGAGATAACAGAAGAACTGATGGGGCGCTATTCTGCGTGAGGGGGATGTTAAATGAACAAAGCGTTCCTAGCAGGCTGGGATGGTCAGAGAAGACTTCCGGCAGGAAAGTGAGACTAGATCCACTTATAACTTCCATCGGGAGGAGGTCAGCAGTGACCTAAATCCCAGTTTTGTAGCATTGGCCTGGGAGGCGTCGCGCAAGTCATGTCTTTATGTGGAAGCTAGAGAGTGGGTTCATCGTGCATCAGTTTGGTGGCCAGTGACCCCAGAGAGGGAAGGAAGTTATCAGTCTAGTGTTTTCGCTCTGCTGCTGTGGTGTTGGCCTGGAGAGATAACGGCTTGATAGAATCAGGTTAAATTTCACCCCTGTCTCATCTCAGCTTCCACTACACAACCCCAAAGACCAACACCTGAAAGGCAGATGAAAAGTGGTCTTCTAGGGTTGAAGTTGGTGGTGGAAGAAGGGACACCAATAGAGAATGATGAGCTTGAGAAAAGCAAAAGCTAAATAAGAAATAAACCAACAAATGTTTATTGGGTGCAGGCTACACCTAAGACGTTGCATGGCACCTTGGGGAACTCAGTGTGTGAAACTAGGTTCTAGGCCCCACCTGCCCCTATCCTGCTGTGTCTCCTCTTTCTGGGCCTCAGTTTCCACACCTGTAAAATCGGAGGGTCTATGATCTCTCAGATTATTTCCAAACCTGAAGTTCTCCCTTTGAGAAGTTTATAGTCCAGCTGGCAAAAGAAACTGAAAGTTAAGTAGCCAAAAGCATGAATTTTAAGCTGTTTAATTCCAGCAGATCAGGAAGGGTTTGCAATATTCATTTAACAAAGCCCTGAAATCCATGAGGGAACAGAACGCAAGCAGACCTTGTCTCACAAGATTCAAGGACAGTAAGTGAAGCCCATGAATAGTCAAGCATTCCTCAATTTCTTTAGAGTTCAAGGTCAGACCTCACAGGTCAGTGGCATGAGCACCACATCCATGGATGGCTTTGTCCATGATGAGGACTTGGGCAGAGATACGCCTCCACATATCTGCAAGAGACAGATTTCATTATTTCTCAGGCTACACTCTGGAAAAACTGTGCCACCCTCATCCTGGGAGGGGTGGCCCAGCTTACTGGACCAGGGGTATACACTTGATCCAAGGGACTCCAGACTATTGGCTATGCCTGGACTTAATGGCCCTGGCTCCAGCAGATGAACTGAGCCAATCAGATTCCCTTTTGCAAGAATCTTCAGGAAGAGGCTGAGAGACCTGTGCTCACCGGTGACTCTGCTCAGTCAGGTGGGGGAGGAGGGGCTTGTGGCCTTAGTGGGCCAGGTGCAAGAAGAGTAGGCAGAGGAGGGGGGTGAACGGGAAAAGGGAGGGAGAGAGATGTGTGGAGTAGCCTCAGTTCCAGACTTTCTGATTCTCAGTCACAGGGTGCTCTACTATACCTCTCTTTGATTCCTGATACTTCTGTATCCTCATAGTAATTCCCTTTACTTTGTGCAGGGCTGAGTGGGTTTCTGATTTTTGTAATCCAAAGACCCATATCTCAAACAGCCTGAAAGAGAAGAAGTGCAGAGAAAGTTACAACCATTATGATCCCTGTAGCTGGGAATTTCCCCTGCTGAAGATGCTCTTCCCTTTTCTATCCTAGATGTCTCCCTCTTCAACTAGTTGGTAATCCTTGTCTCCTAAATCTTATTCTGAAATGTCTGCAAAATAACTTGACCTTGAACCTCCCCTATCCAAGAAAAATAGGTAATATATTAATCAAACGATTCCTATTCGCCGGGCAACAAGCGAAACACTTTCTGTGCTTTGTTTCATATAATCGACATTGCAACTTTTGCAGTGGAAGGAACTGAGGCTAGGAGGGGTGACAGAACTTGCCCAGGGGCACACAGCCAGCAAGCAGGTGGTAGTCCTGTGGGCCTCAGAACCAGCAAGTTTTAACCACGCCCCCTCATCTCCAAACATCAGCGTCCACCTTCTCAAGTCCCCAGCGAGCACCTTTCCTCTAGGTGCAGGAAACATCCTTCTTCCTCACTGGTGCATTTACAATGAGGTGCTTTTTTCTTTTAAACTGAGACTTCCAAGATGTGTGTGCACTTGTTTGTATATAACTGAAGCTCCAAATGCTTCTATGCTGTAGAAGAAGGATCGTTGTTCATATACCTCATCAGTCAAAAAAATTTTTTTGATCTGCCTCTATATTTCTCATTTATTTGTTATTTATTTTTTATCTATTATATATTCCCAAATAGATATTTTATTTTTCCTTTCAGTTTGATTGAGATATAATTGACATAAAATAGGCATTTTAAATGATGATCTAAAGATGAAACAAACATTTTTAAATAATTTTAAAATTTTTACGCATTTATGATTCCAAAGTCCTTTTGCTCTTAGGGAAGCTTATTTTTTGCATAAATTTAACATGAAGGTGACCGTCAGTAAATATCATAATATTTTTTTCTGGCACCCCAGTGGCTTGTTTTGGGATACACATACCTGGGGCCCGCATACCATACCCTGGATGTGGAATGTTTGTCATGTTCCCCAATTTGTTAATAATACAGTGATTTCAGGAAATAATGAAGAGGCAGTCAGCTAAAACTTTTAGTGAGTTTTCATTGCTTTCCTGACTTATCTATTACCCTAGTAATTTTTATTTTTTGTGTTTTAAACCAGTGATTTATTACACATAATTATAATAGTTGGGATAGCATTACTTATGCATTATTCACCCAGCTAAGTCACTTAATAAAATTAAAAACACACATTTCTATGTCGTTGAAAAGTCTTTAGAGACACCATTTGAAAAATCACTTAAATGACCCCTTTTTTTACCCTAGTGTTTACTGAGTACATACAGTGCGTTTGCTCTAAGTTAGATATCGTGAGTGATAAGTACACACAAAAATGGGCATTCATCTATGCTTACAGGACCTCACAGTTTAGGTCAGAAGAAAAGACAGACACATTTCAAGCAGACATGGCGGTATAAGACTAAAATCCAAAACATGCCCGATGTACAACACAGAGGGAGTGATTGTTCAGAGGAAGGGGAGTCTTGAGACCTGAGTGGCAGGGAAAGTTTTACAGGAAAAGTGGGGTCCAAGCCAGGCTTTGAGGCCTGAATGTGATTTGCATG
Source organism: Globicephala melas (assembly GCF_963455315.2). Taxonomy (NCBI): domain Eukaryota; kingdom Metazoa; phylum Chordata; class Mammalia; order Artiodactyla; family Delphinidae; genus Globicephala; species Globicephala melas. The sequence continues at coordinate 5,209,034 of NC_083326.1, read as the reverse complement.
GAAAGGGGATAGGAAGGTGGCTGTCCCGTGGGTGGACAGCAGGAGCTTGTAAGTGGGAATTAGCAAGTGGAAGGGTGATGGTGAGCAAAGGGTAGAAGAAGGCAGTAAGTCCAGACAGGCAGTACTGTGGAGCTGGTTTGAGCCTGGACTTACGATGCACACAGACCAGAATATGAATCTTCCCATCACCTTTTATAATCAGGTGTCAGCCTTGGGCAACTTAAGCGCTCTGAGCTCCTGTGTCCTCTATAAATCAGAAAAACAATAGAGCTTTCCTTGGTAAGTTGTCACGAGGATTAAAGGAGATCACGTCTGTGAAGCACTGAGCACATTGTAAGGCTCAATGAAGGCTAGATTTTTTGGGGGGTGTTATTCTTGTTTTTTGTTGTTGTTTTACTGGGGATAGGCTGCGTGGGACCTTGAACGAAAACCTGAGCAATCGGGACTTTTTTCTATGGCCCAGGAGAGTGAGGTTAGATTTTGTTTGAGTGGTAATTCAGACACAGTGGAACATGCCGCAGTCCCAGGCCCAGTGAGTCCAGTCCGACCTGAGCTGAGGTCCCAGTAACCTTCATTGGCACCTTCAGCATGACCTCTGCTGGTTCAGCAGAACCTGGGGGCTAAGGAACAGACCTTCGGGTGCTCTAGGGGCTGACACCCTGTCCCTCCCTCACCCACATGCAGACACAAATATGCACACTCCACCTCTTTTTCCATTTTGACAATATTGATGATCAAATTTGTTTATACTCCACTCTTTCCAAAACGGACTTGAGACAGCTTTTTAAATTCTAAAATGCACCTTGTATATGAAGATAGTAGTTTACACAAAAGGTATTTTATGAGATGATTATCCTTTTTACAAAAGGAGTAACCATAATTTCTTTAAATAGTAGCTCATCTTGTATATTGACAAAATTTTGCTTTGCCAGCAACTTTTCTGGAATGTGTCAATGGTATTAGTGTGATTCACAGCATTGACTGGTTTTGATCAAGTTTGGTACTTGAATAAAGGGTGTAAGAAGCCCTTGAATTTATTTTGTGCCATCTTAAACCAAAAGGGCTCCGCTGTATTTTTTTTTTTTTTTTTTTTTTTGCGGTAGGCGGGCCTCTCACTGTTGTGGCCTCTTCAGTTGCGGAGCACAGGCTCCGGACATGCAGGCTCAGCGGCCATGGCTCATGGGCCCAGCCGCTCCGCAGCATGTGGGATCTTCCTGGACCGGGGCACGAAACCGTGTTCCCTGCATCGGCAGGCGGACTCTCAACCACTGCACCACCAGGGAAGCCCTCTGCTGTATTTTTTGATGAATTTCTTTACAAACCGAGATGTACAGAGCTAAGCAATTGAATTGAATCTGGTCTAGAGACCACTGAGCTGCCAGTTGGTCATGGAAGCCTGACTGGAGAAGGCGGCAGGGGAGAATTTTCAGGTAAACGAGGAAAGATGCCGGTTGGTTGATGTTGAATGGGAGACCATCCCAGGAGAAGGGAGAAGTGTGGAGAGATGCTCGGGCTACGCTTCTCCCTAAAGGGCAGCAGCAGGGGTGGCCCACCAGCCTGGAACCTCAGATAAGCCGCAGAAGAGACAGGAACAGCCTAGTGACAGTTCTCCTGGCCCCCATCCCAGAAAGCAGTTTTGGTCTGATGCAGAGATAAGATGCGCAACACTCCCTTCCTGCTATACCTAATTTCAGGCCTTATCAGACATACCCTTTCGGTGGGCATGTTGCCATAACAACCTTATAGTCACTGGAGGGCATCTATAATTGGGAGAAAATGGCATTAATTTAGTTACAGTTTTTGTGTTTTTTTTCCCTGGGAGGAGTTTTAGTCCGCAGCTACTTTAAGTACTCGGATTCAGATGTAATCTTTTTGCCTGAGCAGACTAATAATCACCTTGTAATTTAATTACTAAGCCAGCACCAGTGAACTCTTCTGCTGTCGACTGACTTATAATTTTTGAATACCAGCTTCATGGGCAGGGCCTGGCTCTGAAAGCTGTAGTTATCCAGATGCAGGTCTTAACCGATGCTGTGCTTCATGAAGCTACTCGGCCACAGAATTATCTCCAGGGATGCTTGTGAGACTTGAGCACGTCCTGAGTGGTCCACCTGTCAGCTATGGCAGGCATTCATTTCCACCAGAGAACAGGTTGTCCCTACTGTCACTTCTCCTTTCCCTACAGTCTCCTGCCACCTGGTATGATCCCATTTCCTAGACCTAGAAAGCCTCCAATCTTGGAATAATAGGGTTTTTTCTCAAATTTTTACATCTTAAAAAATCGTGAAATACATATAATATAAATTTAATAATATAAATTTACTGTCTTAACTATGTTTATGTGTACAATTCAGTGGCACTAAATACATTCACATTGTTGTGCTACCATCACCACCATCCATCCACAGAACTCTTCCTTTTGCAAAACCGAAATTGTGTACCCCTTAAGCAAGAACTCTCCATTCTCTCCTCCTCCTAGCCCCTGGCAACCACCATTCTCCTTTTTGTCTCCATGAGTTTAACTTCTCTAGGGGCCTCATATAAGTGAAATGATACAGTATTTGTTCTTTTGTGGCCAGCTTTTTTCACTTGGCATGATGTCCTCAAGGTTCATGTATGTTATAGCATGTGTCAGAATTTCCTTGTTTTTTAAGGCTGAGTAATATTCCCTTCTACGTGTATACCACATTTTCTTTATTCATTCATCTGTCAATGGACATTTGGGCTGCTTCCACCTCTTGGCTGTTGTGAGTAATGCTTCAATGAACCTGTGTGTGCAAATATCTCAAGACCTTGCTTTCAGTTCTTTAGGGCATATACCCAGGAGTGGAATTGCTGGATCAAATGGTAGTTCTCTTTTTAGTTTCTTGAGAAACTGTTTTCCATAGTAGCTGTACCATTTTACTTTTCCACCAACAATGCAGGGGGGTTCCAATTTCTCCACATCCTTGCTGACCTTTATTTGTTTTATTTTTTTATAGTGACCATTGTAATGGGTGGAGGTGGTAATAATAATTTTTTATTAAAGAGAGGACCTGTCTAACCTCACTATTTAATAACGCTTCTACTAATAGCAGTTATAATAGCTGACACTGAGTACATAGCACATGGTAGCCACTTGTATTAGGGTTTTCCAGAGAAACAGAACCAATATCCCTCAACACAGAACAAGGGCTGCTTAAGGATTAACAGGACAACCTCTAGTAATGTAGTTCTTTTATTTTGTTTCTAAAATGTAATGCCTTTCCTGATGATGATGACAAAAAATAATGAAGGCAATAATGATATTAAAGAAGTAAAGAGAGATTGAATATAACCAAATGTTCAGTTATAATCTCCATATGTGAAAAAAACTCAATATTTGAACATTTCATATTCATAGAGAACGAAATGAGAGGGCGATTACTCATCTAATGGAATTATTTGCTTTATAGAAGGATTCACGGAGTTATCCTCTTCTGTGATGAGCTTTCCCCGTTCACTTAAAACAGGAATTAATTTATAACAATGTGACGTGTGTATAGCTCCCCCAGAACCCATCTATTGCACAGCATGAAGCCAAAACAAGTTCCTAAAATGATTTTGACAACTGGATAATGATAGTGGGGAATATTTGTTCACTTCAGCACTTGAGGATTCCAACTGCAAAAGGATTCGCAGGTATCAAACCACTATCCTTGGTCTTGGTGAGATTATGAAGGACCAGAGAGATGCCAAAAGATGGGTGGAACAGATTATTAAACAAGTGATTGCGAGCACCCACCGGAAGAAGGAATCACTTGAAGACTCCTTAACAAGACAGAAATAAAAAGCTGGGCCAAACTGAGATCTTTCCTTGTATGGCTGATGCTAGTAGAGAACTAGAAGGTGAGAGAGCCGTGGCTTTGCTATGCACTTGGCAGTCTCTCCTGACCTTCTCTGAAAAAGAAGAAACGTCGATGGAAGAGAACGCATGACTAGGTGAGCAGTTACTTCTGGCTTTTTGGTTAAGATGACCCGTTGTGTGTTGATAGATACTCAGCAGGCACAATCTCACCATATCAATTAGGAATTGCATTCAGCTGCAGAGATCCACGTTATAGTGGCTTAAAAAACAATAGGGATTTTTCTCTCACATTAAAAAAGTTGGTACAGTCACTTTGGGAGACAGCGTGGCAGTTTCTTACAGAACTAAACGTACTCTTACCATGTGATCCAGCAATCACATTCTTTGGTTACTTGCCCAAAAGAATCAGAAACTTATGTCCACACAAAAACCTGCACATGGATATTTATGGCAGCTTTATTCATAATTTCCAAAACTTGGAAGCCACCAAGATGCCCTTCAGTAGGTGAATGGGTAAACAAACTGGTACATCCAGGCAATAGATTATTGTTCAGTGCTAAAAAGAAATGAGCTGTCAAACCATGAGAATTCATGGAGGAACCTTAAATGTATATTGCTAAGTGAAAGAAACCAATCTGAAAAGGCTGTATGGTTTCAACTATGGGACATTCTGGAAAACACAAAACTGTGGCAAGACATTCAAAAGATTAGTGGTTGCTAAGAGTTCCAGGGAAGGAGGGATGAGCAGGTGTAGCACAGGGGATTTTTAAGGCAGTGAAACTACTCTGTATGATACTGTAACAGTGGATACAAGTTGTTATATGTTTGTTAAAACCCATAAAATATACAACACCAAGAGTGGACCTTAATGTAAAGTGTGGACTTTAGTTAATAATAATAATGAATCAATATCGGCTCATCAATTGCAACAAATAGACCACACTAATGCAAGATGTTAATAATAAAGGAAAGAGTGGGGGTGGGGAGGGGGGCTCTGGGAACCCTCTGTACTTTCTGCTCAATTTTTCTGTAAACCCAAAGTGCTCGAAAAGCAAAATCTATTAATTTAAAAAAGGAAAAAAGCCAGACTGAGAAACAGAAAGAGTCCAGAATTAGACACCTCACGGTGGAGCGATGGCTCTGTGCTCATCAGAGCCCCATCTCCTTCCGTCTTCCCAGTCTATCTTCCCCAGTGCATGGCTTCCATCCTCAAAGTTGGCTCATGGTCACAGATGGTGACTTGAACTCCCGTCACCTGAATGCCACATAACAGTAGAGGGATGGGAGGAGAGACAAAGGTACACTTGGGTCCCTATCAAATCAGACCCCTTAAAAAGAGTTCCCAATGAAGAACAGACTGCATGTTAGATGATATTGATATTAAGGAAGCGTTGTTAGTTTTGTCAGGTATGATACTGGTATCATGGTTATGTTAAAAAAGAAAGTATTAAATCTCTTAGAGAGACGCACTGAAGTATTCATGGGTAGAAATAATATAACATCTGGCCTTTGCTTTTTTTTTTTTTTTTTTTTGCGGTATGTGGACCTCTCACTGTTGGGGCCTCTCGCATTGCGGAGCACAGGCTCCGGACGCGTAGGCTCAGCGGCCATGGCTCACGGGTCCAGCCGCTCCGCGGCATGTGGGATCTTCCCAGACCGGGGCACGAACCCGTGTCCCCTGCATCGGCAGGCGGACTCTCAACCACTGCGCCACCAGGGAAGCCATGGCCTTTGCTTTTAAATATTCTAGAAAATAAAAGACAAGTGGAAGAGTAGATGAAACAAGAATGGTAAAATGTTGACAGCTATGCAACTATAAGAAGGGTACATGGCAGTTCTTATACCATTTTCTCTACTTTTGTATATGTCTGGATTTTTTGTTATAAGAAGTAAAAAGAAAAAAAATTCTGCAAACATTGCATTGGAACCCCTGTTGGCAGGAGAGGTGGGAAATGGATTTCTTTTTTATTAACACAAGAACCTTTTTTTAAGTTGACATATAGTTGATTTATAATGTTGTGTTACCTTCTGCTGTACAGCAAAGTGATTCAGTTTTATATACGTGTACATTCTTTTTTATATTCTTTTCCATTACGGTTTATCACAGGATATTGAATATAGTTCCCCATGTTGTACAGTAGAACTTTGTTGTTTCTGGGTAATGGATTTTTACCTGGGCCTTTTCACAATCAACAATACGGAGCTTGTTGGTGCAAAAGAGGGGAAGATGGATATTTGACAGACAACCAGCATGCTCTGTTACATCCACTAATGATCCATCTCAAACTGCTCTTCTGGTGAAACCTTCAAATCCGATGGCCCCCTGCTCACCAAACCACATTGTCCTCCTATTACTGTCAGGATAGCCTGCGGGCTAGACTCACCAGTAGAGGTAATCGTGCCTCATCCTTACTGCCTGGAATGTTTTTCCCTGAGCCATTGTTCATTTTTTCCCTCTCCTCCACCCCTTCACGGGGTTTATACTCCCCACCCTTTAGACTCAACTCACAAACTACATCCTCCAAGAAGCCCTTAGCAGCCTGCCTGCTCGCCACCCCACAGGGGGTTAAATGCCCTTCTGGGTTCTCACCTCTCCTCTGCTTACCTCTGCTATAGTACCTATACTCTGAATGTGTGACAGAAAATTTTCTTTATCTCCCTCCACCACTAAAGTGTAAACTAAACATAGGACACATGCTATGTCTTTTTTGTCTTAGAATCTCCAACATCTATCAAAGTACCTGGTACATTGTGCAGAATGAAACTCATAAAGTAGATTACACACTTATCCTTGTAATGGCAATAATATTGACAATAATAGCAACTAACCTTCCTTGAATACTTAATACGCGCCAAACTTATTTCATGCCTGACTTCATTGAATCTTCACAAGACCCCTATGAGGTGGGTGCACTTATTCCCATTTTATAAAGGAGAAAACCAAGGCTTGGAGAGTCTTCTATTGTGAGGTTTCTAAGAGTTGGAGCCTGGGTTCAAGCTCCGGACCGTCTGATGCCAGATGTGAGCCCATAACCTCCTCCCTGTCCCACCTCTGTGTATCCTCACTCCTGCCAGCAGTGGCAGGTCCCATGATGCAGTGCGTTAATAGAACCAGGAAGTATGTGATCCTAGAGTATTTCCTCATATGGCAATGGGGGCGGATCCTGGCATGTGGTTGTGTTCTCACCACCAGCCTGAGGGTATAAAAAGGCAATCCTGCACCAGGTGATCCTCCTACTTGGTGAATTCCTCACTCAGCATTGTTTGTGCTTGCCCAGGACTGCCTTGCCCAGGACTGGTGAGCACTGAACTCCAGGAGCAGACCTGTGAGGAGGTAGGAGGCACCCCTGAGGCTTGATCCTCTGTCAGTCATTTGCCCACCTTACTCCTGGTTGGACGTGATGATCCCAGGCAACTGGCTCAGTGAGGCAGAGGTCGTGCAGTTCACTTCTCTACATTGGTGCAAGGTGTCAGGTGGGGAAATTTCCCCCTCTACCTCTCTTGAGTTCTTGTGGCTGGACTAATAATAAAATTGACCCAAGACAGATTAACAGGAGAAAAAGTAACAAATTTTAATATGTGTGCACTGAGGTCTCATAAATGGGACCTAAGAAGTGGCCAAAGCGGGCAGCTTTTCTACTTTTTAGACAAAGAAATGGTAAATTTGTGAGGAATTGACAGGACAAAGAAACTTGGGTTTTGGGTGCTCAATTAATGAAGAATCTAAACAGAGTTTGGGCTTGGGGGTAGGAAATTAAAGGAGTAACACGTTTTATTTATATAAGCTTCTCAGCCTGAATTCCCTATTGTGCCTTTCACAAGAGAGATTTATTTCCTGCTTTCAGGGAGACAGAGAGGAGGGTCAGCGTATCCCTCTTGTGTTTCTCAAGTAACTTTAATTCAAAATAATCAAGATGCCATTGTGACATATTTGGGGGCGGACCACCCTGAGGTCCAACAAGGGCCTTCTGGGAAACAACGCTGCTAAGGACAGATATCGGGTCTGAAGTAGATTAAATCTGATAGTTCCTCGTCATCCGTCAGGCACATGCTTCCTAAAAAAAGTGGGTGACACCATACAATAGTCCTTGCCTCAAGGAACCTGGGCAGTCACTTTGCTGGGAACCTTGCACACCTGTTCTGGATAGGCAGGTTCAGCTGAGCTTTATCTCTTACAACTTGTCCCGAGGTCATTCCCACAAGTCAAGGATCTGGAAGCCCAGAAAGTTAGGACATCAGGCCTATCCTGTGCCTCTGACTTCCCTGGCATCGGAGGCATCAAACTTTGGATATTGGTACTTGCTTATCCACTCCCGTACTTAAGTAAAATATATTAGTTCGTGGCAAGTTATTTCATAATTCTAAACATTCATATTATGAGACAAAAAAATCAATAGTGACAATTTGATAATTTTTGTCATGCAATGTAGTAATGTGTATCCATTTAAGAATGATAATGTTTAATGATGTCTTATTATACTTGGTAGAATAACAAATAGGAAAAAACAAGAAAAAAGTTTCTCAAGCAAAAAAAAAAAAAGCGGGTGACAGAAACTAAGGAGGTGTCCGTCCCATGCATCTTTCAATCTGAGGCACCTCTGTTGAAGCACAACAGCGATGGGAAAAAAGGCAAAAGTAGCCAGCCACACTCACCTTGTCTTGCTCTTTCCTGTCTTCTGTTTAATTACCCAACAATATCAGTCAATTCCCCCGTCCTCGCCCACCCCTCCGCCCATTTAATAGACTGTCTCTCGCCCCTGGCTTTTGTACCCTGGCTCACGCAGTTTCTTTTGCCTGGAAGCCCACCCCACCCACTTCCAGCCCTTCTGTTCATCTTTCCCACAACTGTCACCCTCCAGGAAACCTGGTTGGGTTCCTTGCTCTGGGCTTCCTAAAATACCCTGTCCATATCTCTGTGCTGCAGTTACAACACCGCTTTATAAGGATCCTCTATGTGTCTGCCTCCCCCACTAGATTACAAGTCTTTAGACCATATATCTGCTTTATTTTCCTTCGTATGCCCAGCACCTTATACCGCATTGGCCGAAATATATGTAGGTGCTCAATAAATAATGATACTTCACTTTGACCCAGCATTTACCTTGTGCTGGGCAGCACGCGAAGATCATCGTTTGCATTGTGTCATTTCATCTTCACAACAACTTAAGGACCTAGGCCCGAATATTAATTCCATTTTATAGATGAGGAACCTGAGGCTTGGAAAGGTTACATTATTTGCCCAAAGTAACCCAGGTCGTAAGTGCCGGAACTCAGACTCAAAATCAAAACACTGGGACTCAATACTCTTAAACACTACAGAATACTCCCTCCTTCAAATATGTGTGGAATTTAAGAAGACATGCTTTTCATGAGCTATGTGTGCATTGTCAAAACTTAAATGTTTCTGGTGGTGAAAAGGAAAGGGGGTGAAATCAAGCCCAGAGATTCAAATCTGTAGACAAGGAAATGCCTTCTCTCTCAATCTCTGTTAACCAATTTACAAATATTTATTGCATTGTATTTATGTGAACTCAGAGCTGCATTAACAGCTATAGGGAAGAAAAGCTAGAAGAGTAGATGGTGTGTTTCTGGCCCTTGTGGACTTGCTAATGTGGCCAGAGAGACAATGACGCCACAGAGAGAAGAGCCTGAAGCAGAGTCTGATGGGCGGGGCTGGCAGTCAAGGATGCCGGGAGGAGCGTGGGACAAGATCAGGGAGGTGGTTAGAAAGAGCATCACAGAGCAGACTTGGATGAGAGGAGGACCTTCTTGCTTGGACTTTCCTGTGACTTTTCTGTGGGTTCTGTCCAAAGCCACCACAGGGTTGGCCTGGAAGAGGCCTCCTATGTGATGCTGAATTTCTGCATCAAGGCCCTTTATCTTCATTTCTATAGCTAAGAGTAGAAGTTGGGGGTTCTCTGGTTGGGCCAGGACAGGGAGAGAGGCTGTTCTCCAATGCTCAAAGAGCTGCTTCTGTTGCCCCGTGTCCCCGTGACCTTCTGTGGTGTTTGCAGAAAGGCAGCTATGTGAGTGTCCCCGTAATAGAGCCTTGAGGGCTGCCGGCTTTTGAAAACCCTCACCTCTCCATTCTCTCCCTGGGGAAGCCAGGGGATAATTGGGTATTATGTGCAGCCTCTAAGACACAGGGTCCTTTCAGCATGACTGTCCCCCGGGAGTGGCTGCATTTGTGTCGACTGCAATTTTCCCTGGGCAGGTGAAAGGAGCAGGTGAGCACTGGGGCTGCCTTTTCAGAGCTGGGAATCGTACCTGGGTTTGGGGACTGTGGTAACATTCACAGTGATACAAAGCTGGTTACAGTGGAGGCTGTGACTATGACCACAGACTGTAATCTTAGGACTCAGCTACTTTCTTCTTCCTCTGGAGGAGGCTGTGCAAAGAGCTAACCTGGCTGCCCACCGGCGCGGCCTTCTCCTCGCGTGAAGCGGGGTGAATTTTACTGTGGCTTCTGCCCTACCTCTCCCTGGCCACCTCATTCCTCCGCTCCCTCCTCCAGGCATCTGGTACCCTTAGTCTTTCTCCCGTCCCTCCTCTCTCAGAAGCCGCACTCAGGAAGAGCAGCGTTTATAGCTGTGCACAGAAGAAGGAGTTCTGGACGAGAATCTAGGGGCTGAGGTTTTGGTGCTGGCTTGACTACTTCCTGGCTTTGTGACTTGGGGCAAATCATGTCCCCATTCTCTGGTTCTGTCTCCTCGTGAATAAGATTATGGGGCCAGGGCAGGGAGGGACAAAAGCAGAGGGTCTCAACCCTGGTTATACACTGGAACCGTCTGGGGTTGCTTTTTACATATATCAATGTCCGGGATCCAACGCAGACCATGTAAATCAGAATATTTGGAGGCAGACCCAAGGCATCCGTGTGTTTAAAAAATTCTGTCAACTAAAAATAATGCACAACCTAAAAGTTGAGAATTATGTTTTATTTGGTGGACTTTCTGAGGACTTAAGCCCAGAAGACAGCCTCTCAGATAGCTCGGAGGGACTGCTCCAAAGAGATAAGGGAGGAGCCAGGATATATAGGAGTTTTTGCAACAAAAACCAGGCAGTCAGAGCATCAAAAGATTACTGTTAATTAAAGAAAACCAGACATCTTAAGTTAATGAATTTAGCGCTTTACTATGTATGGGAAGATGCCGGAGTCTGGGTTCATTGAAATTATTCCTTTGATAGGCACCTTAACTATCTAGGGCCAGTATCGTGCTCTTCTCCATCCTGAATCCCCTTAGAGTGCAGGGCTGCAGGTGGCTTCAGTGGCTGCTGTCTTGATGGCTGCAACATCCTTTCTTTCCTGATACGACAGGCAATATTTTTCATCCACATTCCCTAACGGGTTCTAATATAAGGCCAGGCTGGAGAACCTCAGATCTGATGACTTCTAAGATCATGATTTTAGATGATTCTTAAAGATCCCTGGGTTAGCCTAATCAGTCATATTGGCATTTTATATCTTAATAGTGGAGTTAAAAGAAATGGTGATTTCTTTTGAAAGCATGGAGAAAGATAGTAACCTTTTTGTAGTGGCACTTTCCAGACATCCAAGAAGTATGACGTTCAGAGTAGCCCTTTCAGAGTGGCTCTGACTACCATCAGCCTCACCCAGTCTCAAAATTCCCAGCTGGCATTAGGGGAGAGAAGAAAGGCATTCAGCTTGTTCCCCAGGAGCCCGGGTTCTCCAGGCATAGAAAGATGAAGCCTCACCCAGGTGTCCTCAGTCATCTGGTGTTGATTAGCGGGTGATTCTCGCACTATTAGAAGCAGGGAGGTTTTGATGGTGAGTATGGGGTGGTGGGAAACAGGTTCAGGGTGTGATTCTTTGCCCAAGGTGAGCTGGCCACAGGGTGCACTGGTGTAGCAGTTCTGAGAAGCTGGAAGAAGGCTCCTAGGACCTTGGAACAGTAGAATACAGAAGGTTCTGGAAGGGTTATTCGGCTGGCACCAAAGAGAAAGAGACATTCTATTTATTTGTTTCTCTAAGGTCTGGCTCTGACCATAAGCTCCCATAGGTAACTTCTGATTTTTTTTTTCTTCTTTTTTGACTTTTCATTGAATAAACACTTAGGCAACTGGTAGAGCAGCCTGTGTGATGAGCTATGTGGGCATAGATGATACCCAGGGGCCTAAACCACCTGGTTTTACCTTTAGAACCATAATACCATATCTGGCTCTTTTATTGTTTTCTGTGGATTCCTCTTTTTCCCCAATGGGATTATCAGCCCTGGGAGGGCATGAATCTTACCTGTTGCTTTGCAGGTACTAATCTGTGTCTAGCCCAGAACTGGACACACAGTGATACTTGATACATGCTTATTTAGTTAACTTCATTGTGGCCCTCAGTGGGAGTCCGTATTCTGGGCAGGATCGTCTGAAGCTCCTAATGTGAACATTCACTCATTCAGCAAATATTTATTGAGTCCCTAATATGTATTGGGCCCTTGTTATGGGCTGAATGTTTGTGTCTCCCCACCACATTCATATGTTGAAGCCCTAACCTCCAATGGAATGGTATTTGGAGATGGTCCTTTGGGAGGTAATTAAGGTTAGATGAGGTCATGTGGGTGGGACCCTCATGATGGGATTAGTGCCTTTTTAGAAAAGACACCAGAGAGCTTGCTCTCTATCCCCCCTCTCTGTAAAATCACAGAGAAGCACACCCACAAGCACACAGTGAGACCGGCAGCCTCCTGCAAGCCAAGAGAAGAGGCCTCAGAGTGAAATCTACCTTGCTGGCACCTTGACCATGGATTTCCCAGCCTCCAGAAGAGAAAGAAAATAAATTTCTGTGGTTTAAGCCATTCAGCCTATGATATTTTGCTTTGATGACCTGAGCAGACTAAGAGAGCACTAGCCAACCCTTAGGGAAGGGGATGGACCCTTCTGCTAATTTCAGGTTTGTCACCCCATTCCTTCAGCTGAGCAATCAAGTTACCCCCATTGCTTCATAGGCAGGGATTATACTGCATATTTCCTTTCATTCTTCATGAAGCCTAGTGTTTCTCAGCACATATGAGGCAGGCCCTCAATAAAAATTTTTGAATAACTGGTGAAATAAACTTAAGTGTTTATTGAGCATTTATTACTAAATCTTCACAGGCTTATGTTGTATGCTGTGAGTCATCTAAGAACAAGAAAAAACATAGTCCTTATCCTTAGGGAGTTTAAAATCTCATGAGGGAGGATGTCAGACCTTCTTATGTACCAGGACAAATCAGGTAAGCCTTTCGCCTTGTATTCTAGCCATTACTGTAGTGACCAGTTCTAAGGGCTCTGACTAGCTTCCTATGGGACCAGCCTAGCAGTGTGTCACCTCAGACCAAATCCATCACTCAGTACCACCCTTAGATTCAGGCAAGTGGGACTCATGCCTCTGATGGGAGCCTCAGGCTTGCTGATCCTTTCCCACTCTTTCTGTGAAATTTTCTAAGTTCTCCTAAACCTGCATTGCAACCTGCATGGGCCTGGGGCCTGATCTCTCCCATGGTACACACACACACACACACACACACACACACACACACACACACACATACACACACACCCCCCATGCAAGGGGTCACCTAGATATCCCAACCATCTCCAAGACTCAAGCCTGTGTGGCTACCTCAGGGCCCATTTCTGGTTGGTTCCAAAGGGCAGTCCTCCGGGGACAGCCCTTCCTTCTCCACCATAGATTTTCCAGACCCTTGCTCTCAATGCCAACAGTCCCTTCTGATTGAGGTCGTGATGTCATGCTCTCCCCAGCCAGTCTGAAGGCTCGCTGAATGAGGGATGGACGCTCCTTGTGGAAGTTGTCCCACTCTTCTTACTCTGCCCCACAGGCCTCTCACCGGTCCTCCCTTTGATGGCTGTGTATGGAAGGCAAGGGTGAAATCAACATTGAGAGAGATTGCATTCAGGATGCAGAGACTAGGGCCAAAGAGTTCAAGGGAAGACGTGGTTGGAAGATGTGCTGTTCTATTTACATTATAAAACTTAGAAGAGCAACTTTAACGTGCGTGTCCAGAAAACGAATTATCACTCATCTTTTCCTGCATACTCTGAGTGAGACTTGAATCTGTGGTCAGCTCCATGAAGCACTTCAACTTTTAAGAGAGTCATTGGAAGCTGGTATTCACAGGCGGCTCCACAGATGGGGCAGCCTTATGAGTAATGATGTAGCCAGCATTAAATACATTGTAAAAGGAACTGCAGAGGCAATAAGATTTGTATCGTTTCAGTACAAACAGGTTTCAAAGAGTCATGACATTGTAATAACAGCATTCCTACCTTTTTCTCAGGATTATGATTAGTCAGGTCCCCTGACAGCAATGAACAGGAAGAGATACTTCCTGCCCTGAACAGGAAGAGGTGGTGCCTGGACACTCCAAAAAAGTCTTCACATGTATTGATAGGACAATAAACAAACATGTAAATACCTATTCTCGGCCCACTATCTAAATTTTCATTGACAAATCACTATATCTCATGTAGGCCTGTGAAACTTGTAATAGATTTTTAAATCAAATTGTTTATATAGATGGAGCCCTACATGTCAAGGCCATGTATACCCTAAGGACAGCCCTGCTTATTCGACTCACGTCCCGTTCTAAGGTGGCTCTGACGCTGCCACATGGGACTCATGGGAACCCACCTGGTTCCCTGCATACACAGCTGGGAAGTGCAGGAGAGGCAGCACCCAACGCATGGAACAAAAATGACCAGTGGTGGCTGGGAGTCAGTGAATAAAGGCTTTTCTGCTCTCTTTCTTTACCCATGTTTCCTGTGGCTGTCCAAATGGACTCATGCAGCCATAAAAAGTGAGCAAATCCAGAATGAAGCCTTATGCTGGCTCTCCCTCTTGCTCTGCTTTTCTTTCTGTCCCTCATATTTACTCCCTGGGTTCACATTCTCCATGAGACACTTGAACATAAGCCTCTCAGGTTCTGCTTTCTGGGAACCCAGGCTAAAACAGGGAGACAAGATTTATACAACTTAGGGACTTCCTTCTGGTCCAGTGGTAAAGAATCTGCCTTCCAATGCAGGGGACGCAGTTTCGATCCCTGGTTGGGGAACTAAGATCCCACATGCTGCAGGGCAACTAAGCCCGCACACCACCACTAGAGAGGAGAAAAACCCGCAGGCCACAATGAAAGATCCCGCCCACCTCCACAAAGATCCCCTGTGCCGCAACTAAGACCAGATGCAGCCAAAAAAAAAAAAAAATTATACAACTTAACAAAGAGAAGGGAAGATAATGAAGTATTAAACTGTATGGCAATGATTTTCAACTTGGAGGTAGTGCATCAGACTCATTTAGGAAGCTTTGTCAAAACACACTTGCCCTCCCCCCTACACCTGATACCTGCCTTGTAGTTGGAATCACGGCGACAGGGAGCTGCTTTTTGTGGGGGAATGTGTGGGACACAGCTTTCTGGGGTGGGTTTTCAGTAGGATGGGGTCATTTTCCAATGTGAGGAAGATGTTTGTGTGGGAGTGTGCTAGGAAGAAGTTTAGGGACCACTCTATGTTATACGGGCTTTTAGAAAACATAGAGATCTGTCATAGTAACAACCAAATTCATTGGGATGTTAAAAAAAAGTTTTCATAGAAGAGACAGGGTTTGTATTAGTTTGCTAGGGCTGCCACAGCAAAGCACCACAGACTAAATGGCTTAAACAATAGCAATCCATTTCCTCACAGTTCTGGAGGTTGGAAATCCAAGATCAAGGTGCCAGCAGGGTTAGTTTGTTCAGAGGCTTCCCTCCTTTGCTTGTAGACGGTCATCTTCTTTCTGTGTCTTCTCTCTATGGGCGTCTGTGTCCTAATCTTCTCTTCTTATAAGGACACAAGTCAGATTGGATGAGGGCCCACCCTAATGACCTCATTTTACCTTAATTACCTCTGTAAAGGTCCTTTCTCCAAATACAGCCACATTCGGAGGTACTGGGGGTTAAGACTTCAGCGTGTGAATTTGGGGGAGGGACACGATTCAGCCCATAACAGAGTTTGAGGGGACCTGGAAGGTGAGCTACATTTGAGTATGGCAAAGGACAGAGCCCCCTCACTGTGATGAATTCAAAAACCCTCATGGAGACTAAACTTCATTTTCTCTCTTCCTTGATAAGAAAAGTGCAGAGAATCACCTTGGTTGACATTAGGAGGGCGAATCACCTCTGAGGCAGGAAGTGGCCCTGTTTCCCCAGTTAGATCTCTGTGTTGTGCTGGTCTGGATCCCCTTCGAGGCATTTACCTGCTACTCCTCAAGGTGGGATAAGCCATAATTTTATGCCTTAGAATCCAAAGGAGAAACTTCCAGTTGAATATCACGGCCCCCTGAAGACAATCCAGCTAGTGCATTTTGGGAGATGCCTCCAGGGGAAGTCATCCCAGACTGACTTTACAAAGCTGAACTGAGTTGTGGTCGTAGAGTGTGTAAAAGGAGGAAGGAATGATGGGGGCGCGGGGGCGGTGCTGTTAGGACCAGGCCAGGTGACGTACCTGGAATAGAAGATTTAATCCTCCACCCTGGCTCATAGGTTGAGCTGCCTCTCACCATCATCAGAGAGTTGGAGGCTAGGGCTTGAGGTCTGCGCTCTGAGGATCTGCAGACATGTGCTGATATACCGGGAGCTGAAGGGGGGCAGCACACTGGTTACAGTGCCATCGTTCTCACATGTCCCCACTTCCCCAACTTAATGTTAATGATGGCATCCCCATTGTGCTGTATCCCCTCTACCCCTCCTGTCCCCCCCCCCCCCCGTCCCAGTCAACTTCCTGGTTTTAGCAAAGCCTGACACGTGATGGCAGGACAAACTTTCTGCAGTGGCTTCCAGGAGGAATGGGGTCATTTTCCTACGTGCCGGAGACGCTGTGCTTCTGCTGTAAAGCAGCACTGCCTTCCCATCGGACCCCACTCTGACAACCTTTTGTTTGCTGCTTACGTCTCTGCCAAGCTTTTGCCGTGTCCTGCTGGGCCTGATGAACAAATCTGGACCCACTTTTCTGTTTCTGACCAATAGAAAATGAGCTGACTGCCAGCGAGGAGGGTGATGGTTCCTTGCCAATGGTGGGGGTGGCAGAGGCAGAGAATCCTCCAGCTGGGCAGTTGGGACTGGCACACAGCATCCTGCTGGGCCAGCTGCAGGTGTTCCAGATGGCCAGCCCCGGGTCTGTTTGTCTCCACTGCCAGCTTTTGTTTATGTCCCAGCGTCATCACTCTCCCCATCAAACACACGGTGAGTGTCCTGGCACACCCAGAACTGCAGCAGGAGGCTTCTTGATGGAGGTGGCGTTTTAAGCCGTGTTTCTCTTTAAAAGGAGGAGAGATGAGATAATTTTATTGTGGAAAACAGTACAAGCCAAAGGGAATTGGGCTACATAATGTCTGTTGACAGCACCTGGGTATGTCAATTAGGACTCCAATCTTCTAGAAAGTAAGAATGCTTTTTATAACAGCCTATTTGAAATGAAGACTAATCTGGAAAATGTAGATTGGATGGTTACAGTTCCTAGAAATCCTTAGTTGGTTAAAATGTCAAGTGCTATGTGATTTCATTGATAGGAAGTTCAAGAACGGGAAAGCTAACTGAGGTGAGAAAAGTCAGAATAGTGCTTACCTATGGGAGGAGCTGTCGAGGAAGGGACAGGAAGGAAACTTTTGGAGCAGGGGAAATTGTTTACATCTTGACCTGGGTGGTGGGTGGTTACACAGGTGTATTCGAATGTGAAAATTCGTTGAGATAGATGTACACTTAAGGTTAGTGCACTCACATGTGTGTGATAAACCTCAATACAGAAGTTAAAATGTTTTCCATTTCCTACTGTACGCCGGGCACTGCACTAACCACTCAGAGCACACATTTGCGTAACAGACAGACAACCAGGCAGTTAAAATGCGGCATGTTAAGTGCATTTGGCAGGAACTACCCGTTGCCTATCCATATCTATTTTCTCCCACAGTCGTAACAGAATCCTGACTCTTAGCTGGGAACGTTGCTACTCAGGATAAAGATTACATCTTCTAGGCTTCTTCACTTAGGATTAGTAGCCTTGGACTAGCTTCTGGCTACTGTGATATAAGGGGAAGTGCCAGGTGGGACATCTGGGGAGACTCTGCTTCAAGGGAGGGCCGCCTGTGGTACCTCAGCCCCTGCTGGTGTCTACAGTGTGGACCAGAAGCCTGCATTTCCAGCTGCCATATTGGATCATGTGGTGACCTTGAGGATGTAAACCTTTCATTGAGGATGCTGTAGCAGGAAGCGTGGATGACTTTAACGGAGCTGCCACGCTGGCCTCAGACTGCCTACCTCCACACAGCTTTTTAAATGAGTGAGTAAACTCGCGTGTGTTTCTCACTATGTCTCAGGCCTCTGTTACTCACAGCCTAACTAATCACAGGTTAAGGTAAATGTGAGCACAGGGCACCACGAGAGGCATAGGATGGCACTAGCTTAGCGTGGATGGCCAGTTGTCATTGGAAACGATTTCTTAGACAATGTGCCACTTGAGCTGAGTCTTGAAGGATGAGTAAAATTTGGCTAAGAGATGTGATGTCTTTTAGAATGCTTTTATGAGAGAGTCCCATATGGGTAGGAAAATCTGTTAAGGGTTGTTCAATTCCAGTCAAACAGACACTCTCTAACCTTCAAGGAGCTAATAATCTGAACTGCCTCTTAGATAAGTAGCAACTAGAAGTGCCTCACTAGTAGTAGTTATTTGAACAAATGTTGATAAAATGACTAAGTGAAGCTTTATTTCTTCATTTTACTTGGAATATACCCCTAATAAAATTAAAGCTCTATTTTATGCTCAGAGGTCATTTCTTCTTTTTGTAAATTCAAAACCTTATGGTGGGGCTTCCCTGGTGACAGAGTGGTTGAGAATCTGCCTGCCAGTGCAGGGGACACGGGTTCGAGCCCTGGTCTGGGAGGATCCCACATGCCGCGGAGTAACTAGGCCCGTGAGCCACAACTACCGAGCCTACGCGTCTGGAGCTTGTGCTCCGCAACAAGAGAGGCCGCGACAGTGAGAGGCCCGCGCACCGCGATGAAGAGTGGCCCCTGCTCGCCGCAACTAGAGAGAGCCCTCGCACAGAAATGAAGACCCAACACAGCCAAAATAAATAAATTAATTAATTAATTAATTTTTAAAAAAACCTTATGGTGAAAAACATGTAAGACCTCTGGTCTAAAAATTACAAAGCATTGCTGAGATATATTAAAGAAGACCTAAATAAATGTTTTGACATGCTCATTATTGTTTATATATCCATTTCCCTCAAGTTGAGATCTTTCTTCATCTTCTAAAATTATCATTTGATGCTATAATTTTCATCTAAGTGCTGCTTCAACTGCATTCCACAAATTGTTATGTTTTGTTTTCATTTTCAATATTTTCTAATTCCCATGTGACTTCTTTGACTCATGCGTTACCTGCAACATGATTTGTGTTATTATGTACCACATATATACAATAATTATGCGGTACATAATTTACAGATATATGGGGATTGATCAGATATCTTTCTGTTATCTATATCTAGTATAATTCCATTATGGTCTGAGATCATACATTCCATGATTTCAATTATTTTAAATCAGTTGGAGTTTGTTGTGTGGAATGTCTTGGTGAATGTTCGTTGTGCACTTGCAAAGAATGTGTATTCTGATGTCATTGTTTGGCATGTTCTATAAATTCAATTAGGTCAAGATGGTTGGAAGTGCTGTGCAGATCTGCTAAGTTTCTATTGATTTTCTTTCTACTTGTTCTATTGATTAGCATCACCACGTGCTAAGGGACGGCTGGGGTCGGCAGAAGGATTTTTCTCCATTTTTCATCTCTACTGTCATCTTTTCTGTGTGTCTGCACCACAGAGGCAGTCTCTTCTTATCCCCCTGCCACTTCCCCGGGGCAGACTGCCATTGCCTCTTACTTGACGCTTGCTGGCCAGGTGGTGGTTGTAGAGGGTGGAAATGGAGTCTCTGTTGTTCTGATTCAGCCCCAGCCTGGAGCAGGCACTGGTCTCTGTGTCTTGGAAGTTGGGTTTGCTCAGTGATCCTGACCTACCTCCCAAGAACCAGAGGTGTGGGCACAGCCCCTCGTCTGGGAGTAGAGACTTTCTTCTCTTCCTTTTCTCCAGCTGCAGTGTCTTCACCTGTGCCCTAGGGACCATAGGGTTGCTGCTCTTTCTGCAGTGGCTTAATGCCTTCCACAGGGGAGAAAGATAGGGGTGTGGTCTCATGGCTTTCCCACAGCTATGGCCACTCCCCTCTTCCAGCCCTGAACCAAGGGGGAAGGTTTTCTCTGGTCTCCCTCTCTGCCCCCAATCTTTTTCATGACTGCCTGGTGTGGTCCGTGGAGAAGAACTGTTGAGGGGTGGGAGCTCCTTTTTTGTCTGCAGCTCCTGGAGGTTCTACGGTCTCACGCTAGCCCACACACTCGGTCTTTGTGATTCTTCCAACATTTGGGCTGGGTGCTTCCTGCTGACTCGTCTGGTAGCCCTGTCTTCCTTCTTTGCTCTGTTGTAGGTAAGCCAGTGCTCACGTCCTGTCCATCCTTAGAGGAGCCTGTCCTTAGATTTCACACTAGTTGTGTTGCCCTGTGACATCAGTTTTTGGATGGGCTCTGGAAAATTTATGAGTTTGTAGATTTTCTGGCTTTTTCCTGTGCTTAAGGCAAGAGTGACACTCTTTTCAGCTTTCTACATCCTAGGTGGAAGCCAGAAGTCAAAATATATCTTTAGATGATTCACTTTTATTCTGAATCACTTTAGTCCTTTCAAAAATCATATTTATTCTCTATGGATGAATACTTATTACCATAAAAATGATTCTCAAGAATTGGTGCCTGGAGTGGGGTGCAAAATGGGTGAAGGGAGGGCTTCCCTGGTGGCGCAGTGGTTAAGAATCCGCCTGCCAATGCGGGGGACACGGGTTCGAGCCCTGGTCCGGGAAGATCCCACATGCTGCGGGGCAACTGGGCCCATGAGCCACAACTACTGAGCCTGTGCGTCTGGAGCCTGTGCTCCGCAACGAGAGGCCGCGACAGTGAGAGGCCCGCGCACCGCGATGAAGAGTGGGCCCTGCTCGCTGCAACTAGAGAAAGCCCTCACACAGAAACGAAGACCCAACACAGCCAAAAATAAATAAATATAAATTTATTTTTTTAAAAAAAGAATCCACCTGCCATTGCAGGGGACACGGGTTCGAGCCCTGGTCCGGGAGGATCCCACATGCCGCGGAGCAACTGGGCCCATGCGCCACAACTTCTGAGCCTGCGCTCTAGAGCCCGTGAGCCACAACTACTGAAGCCCACACGCCTAGAGCCCGTGCTCCGCAGCAAGAGAAGCCACCGCAATGAGAAGCCCTGGCTCAGCAACGAAGAGTAGCCCCCGCTCGCCTCAACTAGAGAAAGCCCGCACACAGCAACAAAGACCCAACTCAGCCAAAAATAAATTAAAAAAGAAAAATGGGTGAAGGGGGTCAAAAGGTACAAACTTCCAGTTGTAAGATAAATAAGTCCTGGGGATGTAATGTACGACATGGTGACTATAGTTAGTAATACTGTGTTGTATACTGGAAAGTTGCTAAGAGAGTAGATCTTAAGTTTTCATCACAAGAAAAAAATTGTAGCTATGGTTAGTGATGAAGTTAACTAGACCTATTGTGGTGATCATTTCACAATGTATACAAACATCAAACCGTTACGTTGTACATCGGAAAGTAATATGTCAATTACGTCTCAATAAAAATAAATAAAAAATTAAAAAATATATGTGCCTCAGGATCTGTGGAATGTTCCAAAAGCACAATTCCAAATGCATTTAGTAATGAGCAGCATTGATAGCTGAATAGTTTCTCAATAATAAGTGCTCCCAGCAAGGAGACCCATTTAGATGCTCAAGTTCTAATGGTTCCTTACAGTCTCATTACTGTATAGTTATAGGAAAACTGAAACATATCGTCCCCTAGGTCTTGGTAAAGTTAATTAACTTCTTCAATCCTCAGTTTTCTCATCTGTAAAGATGGGGATAATAATAGTTCGCACACCATAGGATTGCAGAGAGTAACAATAAGTGCTGAACAGATATTATATCAATTACTACATGCCACTAGAAACATAAATATTTATCATTTTGCTTAAGAGAGGAAAGTCCATACATTATATTGCCGCTATGAAATCATTAATAACATCCCCTTTCGCTTTCTAAAAGTCCTGGTTTGGACAATTAATGATATGTCCCCCTATGAAGATCACACAGCTAGTAAGCTGGGGTAGCCGGGATTTGAACACAGGTCAGTCTGAGTTAGGACCATGGGAATCACAAGATTAAAAGTGAGGAGAGGGCTTCCCTGGTGGCGCAGTTGTTGGGAGTCCGCCTGCCGATGCAGGGGACACGGGTTTGTGCCCCGGTCTGGGAAGATCCCACATGCCGCAGAGTGGCTGGGCCCGTGAGCCGTGGCCTCTGAGCCTGCGCATCCGGAGCCTGTGCTCCGCAACGGGAGAGGCCACAGCAGTGAGAAGCCCGCGTACCACGCCACCCCCCCCAAAAAAAGTGAGGAGAATTTCTGGTGCAGAAGCCAGGAACTCTCCTTTCTCTCTAACCTTTGCACTAGCTTCATTCCAGGATATTCCATAGACCAGGAATAAAGCATCCAGTATATTCTATATGCAGAAGGCCTCCTGCTCTTCCTCTCGACTTCCTGTCCTGTCCTGTCTTGTTTCGTTTTGCTTTTTATTCCTGCACTTTCTAATCTGAATTGTTCTCATTTTGATCCTTCCACAATATTCTCATTTAGGATTTCATGATTAGCATTTAAAGGCAATTTTGCTTTAGCTCAGACAAGTTCCCTTGAACTTTATGTCATATGACAAATACATGGTGGGGTGTATAGGGATAAATTAGGAGCTTGGGATTAGCAGATACAAACTACTATATATAAAATAGATGAACAACAAAGTCCTACTGTACAGCACAGGGAACTATATTCAATATCCTGTGATAAACCACAATGGAAATGAAAAAAAATATTATCCTTAAAGGAAAAAAAACAAATACTCAAGATCCAGTTGGTGCATTGTAACCTAGAAGCGCAGAGCAATGTAGGGGCTCCAGGGAACGAGGGAGGGCTTCCTCTGGGGGCGTGAGAAAGGGCAAGGGGTTGATGTCTACGGAGGGGGGTTCTCCTGGAGCCCTCTCTCCATCTCCTGGGAAGAGCACTGTCATCTTCCTCTTGGAGGGCACCTCCCTGCTCTGTCAGGAATGGAGCTGAGACTCAGACCTCGTCAATCAGTGAGCACAAGGACCTATGGGGTGGGCCTGGGACACCACCTGAGCCAGTGGGAGTCATTCCAGGGCTCTTGTTGGGGCACTGGGATAGAGGCGGTCTCTTTCAGGCAGTGGGGTAGATGAGGGAGAGTGGGAGGTGGTCGCCTCTGCCAGCTCATGGGGATGTGGGACAAGGATGCTATCCCAGAGGAAGCCAGATGCAAAGGTGGAGGAAGATCCCTGAAGACTGTTTCTGCCTCCTTGTAGCTGAAAGAGTCCAGACGACTACAAGGAATTCTCTAGGGCACTTAATGCCTGTAAAGCAATTACCTGAGTTTGTCTGTTGGATACTGTCCAAAAATATCTGAGAGTAACACTACCTGCTCTTTAGTGAACACCTATCGTGATCGATTGATCGCTCTGTTAATAACCTCCCCGTATCTCACCCTCTGAATGTGTCTTTGTAGCACCTCTTAGCAATAGCTGGAGCCTCTTTCCTCAATTCTTGAATCCGGGCCGCCTCGTGACTTACTTTGAACAGATGAGTGGTACAGAAGTGACAGTGTAGCAGCTCCAAGCCCAGGTCCCAGCCAAGGGAGAAGCCCAGGCTGGCCAGCTGGAGGACAAGAGCTGGAGGAGAGCCCCAGAGCTCCAGACCACAGCCTGTCAACACACATAAGCAGAGCCACCTTGCCATCTGCCCTTGACCACAGAGGCGTGAGGGAGCCCAGCAAAGACCAGAAGAACCACCCAAGGGAGCAGAGCCTAAGTTACTGGCCCGCAGAATTGTGGCCTAAAATAAACGCTGGTTGTCTCGATGCGATAAGTTTCGGCGTGATCTGTTTCCTAGCAGTTGGGGACTCTTATTATGACTGAGGTACTTTGTAAATAATCAAGCACTCTGGCTTTGGAGACAGATCTGATTGCAGTCCTGGCTCTGTAACTTACCAGCTGTGTGACCTTGGGTAAGCTTTTACAAACTGTTCAGATTTCTCATCTGTAAAACAAGGATAATAATAGTAGTTATGACGTTTTGGTAATATAAATGAGAATAATGCATGGAAGTACTTAGCACGGTGCCTGTGACGTACAATAAATCCTTATACAGATGACCCGTCTTGCAAAGTAGCAGCCGCTAAACCTGTTTGACAGATGAGGAGACTGGAGCTCAGAAGGCTAACTTGAGGATAATAGCTACCAGATGTGGAGGGTCCACTATATCCTGAAAGTTTCTTAAGCTACATCTTCTAGAATGGGAGCGATAGAGTCTGGAGGTGCAGCACAACACAGGTGAGCCCAGGTGAGGCCTGGTTAGGGCCAGGGGAGGGAGAAGAGTCCACCCCCATCACCTCCTGGAGACAGCGTGACGCCTGGACCTGCAGAGTGCCAGGTCTCTCAGGGAGGAGACGAACCTGCGAACAGGAGATGGAGGGAGGTCTAGAAGATTCCAGGGAGGGGCTACCCCACCCTCGTTTCAGCTCTTACCGAGTGCTGAGGGGCAGGGGTCCTGACAGGTGCAATTCCTTGATCACTCTC
Source organism: Globicephala melas (assembly GCF_963455315.2). Taxonomy (NCBI): domain Eukaryota; kingdom Metazoa; phylum Chordata; class Mammalia; order Artiodactyla; family Delphinidae; genus Globicephala; species Globicephala melas. The sequence continues at coordinate 5,184,411 of NC_083326.1, read as the reverse complement.
TCATTCTGCTTCCCACAACTGGGTCATCTGCCACTGAGCCCCACAGGGCACCTTGTCTAGACTGTCTCCCTGCCCCAGTCCAGACAAAGCCAGAACCATGAATCATAGAATGAATAGGCCTTGGACTCTATGTTCCTCTCAAAACCAGAACAATTCTACCCCAATTAGTGGAAAGCTGAGGCTAGTTCCCATGTCCTCCTGACGTGCCAGAGAATCTAGATGGAAAGGGAAGGTGAAAACAAAAGCGGTTGACAAATGAACTACAGTTTTGATTTTATTTATCTTTTTTGTCCTGATCGCTCTCTTCTTACAGGCAAACCCCAAACCTCAGACTACCTTGCTCACACACCAAAGGTAGGCCCTGTGTCCTAAACAGCTTTTTTGGCACAAAACTGAGGAAGAGATTGTCTGCAGTCCGTTCTGCCTGCCGATAAACTCTTAGGATAATGACAGCACGAGATTACTATTTCATTTTCAAATTTGAACAACTTTGAATGAGGTGTCTTGACTGGAGCTCTTTTTAGAAACAGTAAGAGAAATGTTCTTTTCTCCTTTCCCCCTTTGCTGTTCGACCGGCCTTCCTCTCTCCTCTTCCAGGAAAGTGTTTGTTTCAGTCTGCAGCCAAATATTGTAGGAGCTTCAGCAGCGGGTGGAGTTCTGCACACATGGAACCACAGCCTTCCACGGACTCCAGCTTCTGCAAACTGGACGTGAGCCTGAGAACTTGCAGAAAGAACACACAGAATGAGTGACAGTGTTTCTGGTGGTCGACAAGACGCTGGCACTTGTGGTAGTTCAGGAACTGGGATGTGGGAGATTTTCCTGTTGCCTTTAGTGACATATCGTCTCTATCTCTACAATCCAAGTCTTAATCGTCTGCCTGGAGAGCTGTGGGATTTATCACAATTCTCGTATTATTTCAATTCAATTCAATTCCTGTTTATTGAGCAAAATGTAAAGGAAAACTCTAAATTGGCCAAGGAGCAAGTTAATTAGAACAGTTAGATAACACAGCGATATAGTATATACCCCTCTCGTCCTCAGTAAGAATTCCCAACGCTTAAAATACTGCCTGACTCGTGTTAGGGGCTTGATAAATACTTCTTGAATGAATAAATGAATATGCTAAATGCCAGAAGGGATAATGCCTCCATTCAGGCCTTCTTAACGGCTCCCTGGATTACCACAATATTTTCCAAAGGTCTCCCAACCTCCAGTTCTCTCCCACCCTAATCCATTCTCCGTCTGACTGCCGCAGGCATCTTTACAAACTGAGTTTGTGCCTGTGTCATGCCCGAGTCTAAAACAGCCTTGTTACGAGTGAAAAGTACTTTAACATTCCTTCATGGCTCTCTAGTGCCTTTGGGATAAAGTTTACTACATCATTCATTCATTTACTGAGCTGAAGACCTCATGAGGCTGTTTTCTGAACTGTGCTTGAATACTTCTAGCGACAGGGATCTTACTATGCACTTATCACATATACAGGCAACTCTAGTATTAAAAGTGAATAAAAGAGCCAGGACTGGACCCTAGGATTCCTGTGTATTAGGGCTCTCCAGAGAAATAATCAATAGAGTTGATTGGCCTATCTATCTATCCATCCATCCATCCATCATCTATCTATCTATCTATCTATCAAAAGCCTGAGGACCAGGGGGCTGATGGCGTAAGTCCTGATCTGAGTCCATAGGCCCCAGAACCAGGACCACCAATGTCCAAGGGCAGGAGAAGGTGGATGTCTCAGCTCAAGCAGAGAGAACGAACCCACCCTTCCTCCACCTTCTTGTTCAATTCGAGCCCTCAGTGGACGATGCCCACTCATGCTGACGAGGGTCTTCTATTCAGCTGGGTCGCTCTTTCTTTGACCATTAACCTTCAAAGGGATTACTGATACAGTTGGATTAATAGTTTCCGTACTTGTCATTGCTTCTGTTGTTCTTTATTTCTATTTTTCTCTTCCATTCTTTTTCTGCCTTTTATGGTTTTAATTGAACATTTTCTATGATTCCATCTTTCTCCTTTCTTAGCATGTCAAGTATACTTCTTTTTAAAAACTTTTCTTTTACCTTTTTTTTAGTGGTTGCCCTAGAGTTTGAAATATACCTTTACAACTAATCCAACTCCCCTTGCAAATAACACTATACCATTTCATGGGTAGTGTGAGTACCTTATATAGCAAAATCATCCTAATTCTTCTCATAATCCTAATAAAAATGTGAATACTAAGCATCCCATTGTTGAGATACTGCCATCAGGAAGCCCACCCCCATGCTGTGGGAAGTCCAAGTCACATACAGAGGGGACAGGTCGGTGCTCCAGTCAGCAGCGCCAGCCAGCAGCATCGACTGACAGCCATGTAAGTGACATACCTTGGATGGCAGCTCATTCAAGCCTTCAGACGATGCCAGGCCCACCTGTCATTTGACTGCAAATTCCTAAGAGTCTCTAAGTAAGAGGATTTTTAAGGCAGTGAAAATACTCTGTATGATACTATAATGGTGGGTGCACGTAATACTTTCACCAAAACCTATAGAATGTACACCACCAAGAGTGGACCTTAATATGCACTGTAGGCTTTGGGTGATAATGATGCGTCAATGTAGGTTCATCGTTGTAAAAATGTACCCCTCTGGTGGGAGATGTTGATAACGGGGTGGGCTATGCGTGCGTAGGGGCAGGGGGTGTATGGGAACTCTCTGTACCTTCCTCTCAATTTTGCTGAGAACCTCAAACTGCTGTAAAAAAGTTGTCAAAGCGGGGACTTAAACAAAGAAAAAAAAAAGAAACGGTTTCTTTTTAGTTCATTTTTCTCTCTCTGTGGGTACCTTGTCAAAAGCAGCTAGTAGAAACACATTGGCACTTAGAAACCTCAGCTCGGAAATCTCCTTAGTCGAATACATCAGTTCATTAGGTATATTTTCTAGGTACTGTCACTGAAGTTCCCAGTGTTGCAACTTCCCACCACTGCATGAAGGTGGAAGAGCCTTATTCTCTATGTTTGCTTCCCTGTCCATCAAGCTTTCACCAAACATCTCCTCTGAGCCTTTCCAGCTTCTGTCTGTTCTCTGCTCTCAAAGCCAATGGCACCAATCTTAGATTAAACACACACACAAATAGCACCCTGCTTCCAGGAACCGGTATCTGTTTATCTATTGCAGCATAACAGCCACACCCCCAGCCCCCTCCCACCGAATCATAGTGGCTGAAACAACACTGTTATTACCTCACTTGACTTCCTTTGTCGACCGGCTCAGCTGGGCAGTTCTCACTTGGGATTTCTCATGTGCTTGTATTCAGATGGTGCCTGGGACTGAAGGATTCACAGGACTGGATGTTCAAGATGACTTGCTCACATGACTGCCAGTTGGCTTGGAGCTCAGCGGGGGCTGTGGATAGGGTGCCCACACACGGCCTCTTATTGTTTGGGCTTTTCCAGCGTGACAACTGCTGAGAGGGAATGTCTCAAGAGTGAATGTTCCAAGGGGTCCAGACTTCTTAGGACCTAGCCTTGGCCATCCCAGAATATCATTTCCAACTCACTCTGTTGGCCAAGCAAGTTACTAAAATCAGCCCAGATTCAAGGTCAGGAAAATTAGACTTTCCCTTTTGATTTGAGGAACCACATGTCTGTACCAGAGGAGTGGAATTGTTTGGGACCATCTTTGGGGATTAACTATTACAGATTCCCCACCTCCACCCCTCGCCTCCCCGGTAAAGCTCCAGTTTTTCCAAAGTCCTGGCTGTGTGCAAATTCACACTAAGTTGTTTAGAGCAGACTCTGGATGGATGTGCCCTGCTGGTGTATCAGTCAGGGTAGACTAGGTTATACTATCGTTACACATCAGAGCTCTTTTGCATCCATACTACACGTCCACAGAGGTTGACATCTGTACCCTGGGATCCAGGCTGCTAGACCTGACACTGCCTGGAGCGTTGTTGGTCACTGTGGCAGAGGGAAAGACAGTGTGAAGAATCGTGCATGGGATGGGCAAGCTTCCAGCTGGAAGTGGCTCACACCATGCCCACTCACGGTTCCTTGTCCACAGCCAGTCACATGACCATTCCCAAGTCCACAGCGACAGGATGTGCCACCCCACCATGGGCCTGGATAGATAACTAGAAATGTTTGGTAAGTGATGCTAAGGCCACCACGGGTGATATGTGTATTTTAACAGAGGTCAGTGCATTAAGCCGAATAAATACATCTCTAAAGGCTGGGCTGAGGGTGTTCTGGGCAGCAGTTAAAAGTTGGGTTAAGGAGGAATTTTTTGAGGCTTTCAGTAGATCCTCTCAGATCCCACCTTACAGTAACCTCTGCTGGCTCTGACCAAGAACTCGCCCCTCCCCCAAGGCAATGCCCCTCATCCTCCTGAATTGGGGCAGGCACGTGCTCCTTTCTGTACATACCCTGCCGGGGGGTGGGGGGGGGACGGGGGGGCGTCTGGAGGGATGGCGATTTGCACGCAAGATGACAGACCTTGTCAATCCTCTGTTTCCTTTGAAGCAATCCTTGAACTAGTTTAGAGCAGCTCTGCCCTGTCCACAGTGAAGGGTGGGCTGCCCAATCCTTTATGGTGTCCATAAGCCTGTATATGTGACCCACGTGGGGCTAAGGACACAAGACCCTCCTTGTGAAATGGTCTTTTTTCCCTCTCAAAGGTGAAGTCAAGTCTTATATTTTGTCCTAAGCCAAATAGACCTATGGTTGAATTCTGCTTCTGCCACTGTCTAACCTTGGCCTCTTAATTTTTCTGAGCCTGGGTTCCTCTTCTGCAAAATAGGGATGGCAAAACCTACCTTCCAGAGTTGTCATGAGGATAAAATGACTCAAATGACCATACTACTTACTAGCTGTGTGATCTAAGGCAAGTTACTTAACCTCTCTGTACTTCTCTACTTATCTCCTGGGTTGTCTTAAGGCTTAAGTGAATTAATATTTATAAAGAGCATACAACGGTGCCTTGCACATGCCAAGTATTACTTAAGTGTTTGCTTCTTGACTTTAAGGTATGTGAACTGGCCGCCGTGCAGAAGGCCTCCAAGAAATGTGAGTGCTCTTCTCTTCACCCTCTCATGCCCCCAGCTTTGGCTGCAGGAGTCTGGTTTCTCCGAAGACCACAGAATTCCAGGTTGAATAGATTTAAGGTAGCTTTAGTTTGCCTTCAGTCACCAGAAAAATAAAGTAACAGAGACCCCTAGTGGGCCCTGGTAGCTAATGCTCAGGCTAGTTAGAGTGCCTGCGACTGATGACCGATGGGGACCGGGTGGGCAGTACAGCTGTGGCGCAAGCCCGCACACTGGGGGCCACAGGGCTCAGGGGCCACGTCAGTGCAGCCTTCACCCTGCAGCTGGCCTTGTCACTAGGACCCTGTGCCATCGAAACAACACTCCCGGACAGAGTCTGTCATTGCATCAGCCCACACGAGTCCAAGAGGACCCAGCCACAGGTAGCCCTGGGAGACAGAGGAGAGAGGCTGGGAAGAGCTGGCAGAAAATGGGCGGGCTTAGGACGTTTCTGCTGCGTGATCTCGAATGAGTCATTTAGCATCTCTGAGCTCCGGTTTCCTGGTCTGCAAAATGGAGTTAGTAACACACTCAGGGTTACTGTAAGCATGGTTTAAATGAATGGGTGTAGAAGGTTAAGTACCACACTGGCACACAGAGAGCACCCAAAAAATGGTAGATATTATTACTGTTGTTGTTTTATGGTAGATGAGTATACTTGCGATGATTAGGGTATAGATCTACACAGTACTGGGCCGGGAGAAGCCACCATAGTTTATAGAAGCTGAGACAGGAGCTGATCCAAGAGCCGTGGTGGTTAGGCAAGGCCTCGCGGAGGAGACCTAATCCCTTAGGAAATTTTGGTGACAGTAACGAAAAGCTCATACTCCAGCTGGCTGAGATGATTATGAGGCTGTATTGGCTCATAGAACTCAGAAAAGTTGATCCAGCAGCTTGATTTCACCAAGGACACAGTCTCTTTTTTTAAAAAAAAATTATGATGTATCTAAAACATACAAAAAAAAATTTAGAAAACAGCATAACATTCATCTTGGGAAATAAAATAAATATGGTTGAAGCTTCCTGGCTCTTCTTCAATCTCATTTCTCCTTACACTCTACCCCACAAAGGGATAGTAGGGATACCCTATTATCCTAAATTTGGTGTTTGTCTTTTCCATGTATGCATTGACACTATTACTTTAGGCATATGTATTCCTAAACTCTAGCTGGTAGAACTGCATATTTTAAAATTTTATCTAAGTATATCAAACAGTGTGTATCCTCCTGAAACCTGTTCTTTTTTCCACTTAATGTTAGCTTTTGGAGATGTCCTTGTTGATTTGTGTAGACCTAGTTTATTTTCACTGCTGTATAATATTCTGTTGTATGAGTATAACACAATTTTCCATTCTCCTCTTTTGAATTTCTTATTATTTCAAACAAAATATGCATGAATATATTTGAGAGCTAGACATAGCTACATGGTTTGTCTTTTTGTTTTATTTTGGTGTCTTTTTATACACAGGCGTGTAAAATACGTTTTTAGGTGGTAGGAGGGACAAGTATTTTTGTTCATGGTTTATGCTTTTAATCTTTTGGTTTCCCAACCCCAAGTACATAAAGATATTTTTTTTCAGAAAGTTAAAATATGTAGGTGTTTAATGCACCTGGAATAGATTTTATGTGTGATGTGAGGTTTGAGTTGCCTTTTTTTTTTAATACCATTAAGTAATAAACCCAGCACCATATATAGAATGGGTCATCCTTTCCCTGCTAATTTACAAAGCCACCTGGGTTGAAAAACAATTCCTGTTCACGTAGGGATTTTTTCTGGGGCCTCTCTTCTTTTCCACTGGTTGATTTTTCTGTTATTGCATTAATAATGCAGCATTTTAATTCCTTAACTTTATACTATATTTTGATAGCTTCTAGATCAAGTCCTTATACCTTGTTTATCTTCAAAATTGTCTTTGTTACTATAGGCTTTTTGCTTTTTAAAATTTATTCCTTAATAATTTCAGTTTGTCAAGTTCCATGACAAAATTTATTGAAATTTGAATGAATTATATTAAATTTATATAATTGACATCTATATGACATTCTAGATATGAAAATGGTATTCTAGCAATGAAAATAGTATTTTTAATGTCCTCTTTAAAAATATTAAAACATTTTTATAGTTTACTCCATAAAATTCTTTCATGTGCTTTGCTAGATTTGTTCCCAGTTTCTTTTTTTCTTTTTTTTTGGCCGTGAGGTGTGGCACGTGGGATCTTAGGTCCCCGACCAGGGATCAAACCTGTGCCCCCTGCACTGGAAGCGCAGAGTCTTAACCACTGGACCGCCAGGGAAGTCCCCAGTTATCTTTATTTTTTTTATAATAATATCTTTACCTTATACTACATTTTAATTTTTTTTTTTTCTTTTTGCGCTATGCGGGCCTCCCACTGCTGCGGCCCCTCCCGCCGCGGAGCACAGGCTCCAGACACGTAGGCCCAGCGGCCACGGCCCACGGGCCCAGCCGCTCCACGGCATGCGGAATCCTCCCGGACCGGGGCCCGAACCCGCGCCCCCTCATCGGCAGGTGGACCCTCAACCAGTGCGCCACCAGGGAAGCCCTCTTATACTACATTTTAAAAACTGTTATTAGTGTGTAAGAAAGCAATTGTTTTTGTATATTGGTCTCATATCTGTAACATTTATGAACTCTCATTAATCCAATAATTAATCTGTATATTCTATTGGGTTTTCTATATCAGCTGCAAGTAATTATAGTTTTGTTTCTTCTCTTCTAATACTTATACCTGTAATTTCTTTTTCTGTCTGGTACTAGTATGATCTTTGCTTTGATCCTGACTCTAAGGGAACACTTCTAATCTTTCACAATTATAAATCTTTGATGAAGGTTTTTGCTGGATACTTTGAAAAACTCGAGTTAAGGAGGTTTCCCTGTCTGCTTTTTCTAAAAAAATTAATTAATTAATTAATTTATTTATTGGCTGTATTGGGTCTTTGTTGCTGCACGCGGGCTTTCTCTAGTTGCGTGAGTGAGGGCTACTCCTTGTTGCAGTGCACGGGCTTCTCATTGCGGTGGCTTCTTTTGTTGCGGGGCACAGGCTCTAGGGCACGCAGGCTTTAGTGGTTGCAGCATGTGGGCTCAGTAGTTGTGGCACACGTGCTCCGCGGCCTGTGGGATCTTCCCGCACCAGAGCTTGAACCCGTGTCCCCTGCATTGGCAGGCGGATTCTTAACCATTGCACCATCAGAGAAGCCCTCCTTTTATGCTTAGCATGCTATGAGGGCTTTAAAAACATTTCTTCATCAAAAGTCTGGATATAGCTTAAGTGGGTCCTCTGCTTAGGGTTTCCTAGGCTGCAATTAAGGTGCAGAGGACCTAGGTCCTCAACTGGAGGCTTAACTAGGGAAGCCTCCACGTCCCCATTTGTGTGGTTGCTTGCAGTATTCAGTTCCTTGCAGCTATAGCTTGCTTCTTCGTGGCAGCTGGATTCTTCAAAGTGAGCAAGGAGAGTCTGCTAGCAAGATAGAGTCTTATGTAATGTAAGTAATCGCAGGAGTGACATCCTATCACCCTTGCTATCTTTAATTGGTTAGAATCAAAGTACAGATACCTCCACACTCAAAGGCAGGGAACTACATAAAGCCAAAAACACCAGGATTGCTTCAAGAGTATGTCAGTTATAGTCTGCTCTCTGGTCTCCAGTAATTAATGTTCTTCTCACATGCAAAATATATTCACTCCCTATCAAGATCTCCCAAAATCTTGCCCAATTATAGCATAAGCTCAGAGTCCAAGCTCTCAGCCAAGACAAGGCTCCTGGGGAGTAGTTTGTAAGTACAGCTTCTGTGGACCTGTGGAAATAAAGAGATGAGTCATCTGCCCCCAACACACTATACACTAGTGGGATAGGTGTAAGGTAGCAGCTATAGACATTCCTATTCAAAAAGGGCAAAAATGGAAGGTGTAGAGGAATCACTGGTCCACAACAGTTCAATTCAGGTATTTCATAATATGTGATGATGTTATTACTCTGACAGATAATGGAATGTGTGCTTATGTATTCTTGTGCGTTCTAGAATTTTCTGTGTTAGTAGGATTAAGATATAAATATTGCATTTTCAAAGATTAACTAAATTTGTTCTCAGGACTTCTACTACCTTTCTTTGGTTATACTTGATATAATCTCTGTGACTTTATTATTGTATAATAAATTATTGTTTTGAAATCCCCAATTTTTTTTTTGCACATACACAGAAACAGAAGTATGTACTCTGTTGTTTTGTTTTGCAATAGTATTTTTAACCTTTTGAAAAACTTTTCTAAATTTATTATTTTATAATTTAATATATTTTATTCTAAAATAAAAGAAAATGTACTTACAACTTATTTTCTTACTCTTCAGGATGGATTATTGGCTTAAAAACAGAGATTGGAAGACTCTCCTTTTCAACCCACAGCTGCACAGACTACATTTAAAGAAGCTGAAAAAGATGAAACTCTTGTATCAGAGAGTTCTCTGACTCATGGAAGAGAGGAATATACTCCAAAGAAACTAGGTGAAGTTGTGAAAAAAATGAAAATAGGAAAACTGTCTTTCCTTTGACATATATAATTTACTTCATCGTGTCTTTCACAACAGAACATTTTTGAATAGTATTATGACATAAGGTAATTTGTGGCACTATGTCAAGACCCATTATTCATCATTTAGTGAAAAAGGAATTGAATACTTCAAATGTAGACATGATGGAGTCTGGAAAGACCAAAACTTGTTTGCTATAGTTTTCCAAGTAGAATTGAAAAAGCCAAGGAAACATCTTACAGAGTGTTATCATGTGGCATCGGATGAAGAAACACACACAATAGCTGAAGGTTAATGGTGCCCTGTATAGTTGACATTCCTGAATACCTACTGTATGAAAAATCAGTGAAAGAAATCATGGTCATGTTATTTTTCCAGTGATTTAGAGTAACCTGTCAAATCAAAGATTTGGTTGTAAACAGAAAGTCTGAGTTAATACCTCATTTGCAGTTTCAAGTGGGAACCAGAGCAAGGCAAGTTTCTTCAGAAAGTCCAGGCCGTGGTAAAGCTGCTCACTACTTTGGCCTTATGAGCCAGCAGATCCTCTCAAAGTGTCTGTGGCAAATAGGGATGCTGTCTGTAGCCGCTGGAAACTACCGGTAGGAGAATCACAGCCCAGACATCTAGGATTTCTGAGCAAGTCTATGGACTGCTGCGGCGTCTCATTTTTAATTAATTAATTAATATTTATTTTGGCTGCGCCGGGTCTTAGCTGCGGCACATGGGATCTTCCTTGCGGAATGTGGGATCTTTTTTTTTTTTTTTAGTTGCAGCATGCAGGATCTTTTAGTTGCAGCATGTACACTTCTTAGTTGTGGCATGCAGACTCTTAGTTATGGCATGCATGTGGGATCTAGTTCCCCAACCAGAGATCGAACCCAGGCTCCCTGCATTGGGAGCACGGAGTCTTACCCACTGGGCCACCAGGGAGGTCCCCAGAGTCTCATTTTGAGAAAGAGCTTCTGGTTTGCTACTTGGCTGTGGTAAAGACTGAAGTGTATGCGTGAGACTTTAGAGGACCCATAAGGCCTGAGCTTTCCATCATGTACTAGGGGTTATCTGACTCACCAACCCAGAAAATTGGATGTGAACAGCAACAATCTATTATCAAATGGTGTATAAGCTCTCAGGCTCACGCAGGTCCGGAAGATACCGGCAAGTAGCATGAGCAGATAGCTCAGCCTTCTTTAATCCTAGGGCATTGCTTCCTCTCCGTCAACATACACTGTGGTCTCATGGGGAGTTCCTTATGGTAACTTGAAGAGGAAGAAAAAACTTGAGCCCAGTTTACAGATGGGTCTGTGTGCATTCTAGCTCCACTTATGGGTGACCCTGAAGGACGGCAATTTTCCTGTACTTTTGGGCTGTTCTGATATGTGAGTTGAGAGGGCTCCTGAGGCATTGGAGAAAGCCCCGGGACAGAAGGCACTGGAGACAGAGCGCCTGGTTGAGGATCGGGGCACTGCAGGTGGGCTGGGTCTGAGCTAACGTGGATCTGTCCTTTGCAGCTGACACTGAAATCAGAGGTGGCCAAAGGCCAATGATGTGGGGCACTAAAGACATCTGCTGTGGCTCCAATTTTGTTTGTTTCATTTTAAGGTTTGGAAAGGGAACTGTGTGGAGCCAGGCTGTATTTCCCTTCTCCCTCATGTTTAAAGCAGGTGGCTTTTCTAGGCTTTTAGGACGAGATTCTGCCTGAGAGTAGGGAGGGGAGGTTGGGAGGAGATGGACTAGGGCAGTTTTCCCAGCTCAAAGCTCAAAGTTACCTCGTCTGTTGGTATATGAATGACTCCAAATAAGCCCTGTCTCTGTAGCCATGTCTTTGCTTCTGAGCTATATGTCTAGTTCTGGGGATTTCCTGTTCCAGCCCCAGTCCCCAGCCCTAGAACTCTACAGGCCTAGCCTTCCAGCACATGTCATGTTTCACGTGTCATACTGTGGTATATTCCGAGACCTCTTTCCACTGGGCCCCTCCTCCCCACCATGTAATTATTCTCTTTCACTCACTCACAGTGTTTCTGCTCTGCTCAGTCTGGTTTCTGTTTCCAGTAATTTTCCTTCAAAGTGAGGCTTTTGCCTTCTGGAATGAACTGATGGCTCCACGCATCTGAGATCCCCAAGGATGTAAACTGCCCCCCACTTTGCTCCACCCGTGTCCACGTCTCCCACACCTTCGCGCCTGTGGGACTTTTCTTCCCTGCACAGGGTGCTCTCAGATGTGTTGGCCCAGGTTTCTGTTCATGGTGTCATCTTCTCCCTTTTTTAGGGGGGAGCTTTTGGAGGAGACTTTCTCATTTTTGTGACCAAGTCTTGTTGTGGCTGGTTTGATGCACTGTCCGTATCCCAGGGTTTGATAGATTTCCTCTTACCTAGCCTAGTTTGGTTGAAGAGGTTATAAGTGGATTTTTCATTTATTTTGGTTTTTTATTTTTTTGATGGGTAGTGTCCTGTCTGGTCTGCTTGTTTGCCAAGAGGGGTTATAGGGAGATTAAAAAACTAAACTGCCCCTGTGACCACATTGCCCTTGAGTTATATTCTTAGTTAATTGATTTTCCCCTAATTTTTCTAATCTACAGGTTTAAAGTTATGAATTTTCTTCCAAATTCTGTTGCTGCTGAAGCCCACAGATATTCTGTGTAAGGCTCTTATGTCATTTATTGTTAAGGATGGGGTAATTTCAGTTTTGGTTTCTTTTTTTAACACATGGTGCCTATTTTCTTCTCTGCTGGATAACTGTAGATTGCACCTGCCTGGTATGCCGCTAAGAACCAGGCATGGAATTTCTGCAAAGGTTCCAACACGTTCTTGTAGGTTCATGGGCAACTGGGTAGTAAGAAAGGGGCTATTTGATGCAGATTATTTGATAACACAGTGGACTGAGCAGGAGGGGGGAGCTGGGAGACAGGAAAGGAAGAGGCTGCTGTAGTGACCCAGGGAGCAGCGCCTTCAGCCACAGGGCCCCCCTACCTGGATCCAGTTCCCCTACTGATTTAGAAGAGGCCCTGCTTCCGCCAAAGTGTGTCCCTTAACAGTGTTCAGTGTAGTCGTATCCATTCCCTCTCTCATTATTCCCAATAGCCGAATGATCTGGGTCTAAAAATGTCCCCTGAAGTCTCATGCCTTGGTCATACCGCAAAGCCAGCAACCACCCACACTGGTAAATCTTGTAATTCCAGTCTGCTCTCCTTGACTCCTAGCTCATACACCTGTACAACTATATATGCGTGGAACTGTCCTTAGAGATCAAATATTCTGGAGATTTTCAACTGGTTTTAGCAAATAAACTCTTAGTCAAATGAAATCTTTGGTAAATCTTCAATATAAAACAGGTAAAGAGAGTGTAATGGATTCCCTCGGGAGTTCACATTTTCTTAATTTATGGGAATTTTATGATTGTTGTGGAACAGATGAAGTACCTCCATGAAACCCCAAGTTTTCCTGAAACAGTTTGGAAACCAGACATCTCTCCAAACTCTTCACTTTACAGATGAGCAGGTGGAACCCAAAGAAATGAAGGGAACTAACCAAAAGCACACACGGAGTGGAAGATCTGAGGGAGAACTCTGGTATCTTGGCACCTGGAATAGTACTCTTTCTATCACAAGGACCTGCCCTCTGGCAGCCAGGACCTTAATAGGAATGAGTTTTCTAGTTGTTAAATGTTCTCAAGTGGGTTCCAGAGAGCATCTTTCAAGATACCCTTTGAAAAGTAGGTTACGGTGCTCAGATAAATTTTGGAAATGCCGTCCTACAATCCCCTGCAGCTGACTCCCAGAGCACATTAGTGTGCTTAAGACTCTGAGAAGTCCTGCAGTATAGAAAGCTGTTTATCTTTGCTTCATCCAGCTTTTCCAAGAACAATTTATTTTTTTTACAAAAAGTGTTCCCTTTTTCTAGATCTACTTGCATTCTGCTTTGAAGCCCAGAAAAAATCTTCTTTTGAGGAATAAATCTCTATGGGATGGTGGGAGTGCAGTGGGGTGGAGAGAAGGCTCAGGCATCATACCAGCAGGTACAAGATTTCAGATGTCGTCACCTGTACCATTTCCTTTGCCTGGGAGTTAGTTGGCCAGCCTCTTTGGTTGGTGCAGGGATGAGGCATAAAGGAGACAGAAGAGGGGAGGGCAGCATGGGAGAAGTGGATGGTGCTGACTTCAGATTGCCCAGTGGAGTACTGTACTTTTTGTACCTTCTCGGGGAGAAATAGGTTGTAGGAGCCTGGATGTGGCCAGTGGTCTGGAACTAGGAGCGATTCCCTAGTCTATACTTTCATAGTTTGGCCTCCTTTCCTCTCGTTTGAGTCACCTCCAAATCCTATGCGCTCTCCATTGAATTGCTTGCCCCTCTCCATTCCTGCTGTCCCATCTTATTGTCTCCCTCATCTGTCTCCAGGCAGAGTCCCCTGACATCAGTCTCTGCCATCAGGCTGTTCATGCATCAGCCTGGTCTCCCTTAGACTTTGTACATGAGCATGAGTACCCAGATCTTGAACAAGGGTGAGGTTCCTATGCTCCAGCCTCAGCATTTCCCTCTTTCCTTTAAAATCAAGAAGAGACAGACCCGATTAAATTCATAACCACCAGAGGGCGCAGCAATTAAGGATGTTGAAAGGAGGCCCAAAAAACTTTGTCGGGAAGTTCAGCCAGCTCACACAGTCTTGGAAATAGGCAAAGTTTGAACCTGAGAAGTGCAGAAGGGAAGACTGTAGCTTTGGTCACCACTTGTGAGCTCTTCATCACCTTCATTTCAAATACAATAGAATTCTATTACAACAAAACACACGGTCGCACCATTTCGGTTATGCCTGGGCCTAATCCCAACCCTTCATATATATGTGCAGGCAAAGAGCATTGAGAATTGGTTTCAGTCTATTTCCGGAAATGTGAATTCCAATGGGGGTTCCTTTATAATAAAAAGGTGGCTGCTTAGTTGCAGTACAAAGCAAGGCTGGGGAAAACAGGGTATGCTGTAAGACTGTTCTGGGCTAGCCTTCAGAAAATGGGGTGCTGTGATGTTATTTACCATGTGACTTAATAATAACAAGAATGGATGTTCATTGAGCACCTACTTTATGCCAGCGAGTGTGCCTGGCATATTATAAATAGTATTTCTCATTCTCATGATAAACTTGCAAGATAGATATTTTCATTTAAGAAATATAAAAATTGAGGCTCAGAGATGTTAAATGCTATGCCCAAAGTTACACAGCCAGCAAGTTGCTGGACCATGAATCAATCTCTAGGTGTGGTTGACTACAAGCCAGGTGAATTCCCATTATCTGCAATTTTCTCACCTTTTGACGTTTTGATCTCTGTACATTTTTCATAATAAAATCCACACCTATCTTCCTGTTTTATTTAGGCTAGGTTAACTGTTGTAACAAATAATCCCAAACTCTCAGTGGTTTAACTAGATAAAAACCTTTCATGTCCATTGCAAGTCAGACAGGAGCCTCTGCTCCACACGGTCCTTCAGAGACCCAGGCTCCTCCCATGTGATGGAGCTGCCATCTTCAGGATATGGCCTCCAAGGTCTCCATAGGCCAGATAAAGAATGGAAGGCTACACATAAGAAATTTGGATGTGCCAGGCCTGGAAGTGACACACACCATTTTCCATTTGTCTGAATTAGATCACTTGGTCCTAACCTAACAGAAGAGGGGCTGGGAAAGGTAATTTAGCCCCATGCCCAGGAAGAGAGGACAAGATGGATATTGATGAGTGCTGTTTCTCTCACACCTCCGTATCTCAATGAGATTGTGGTGGGAATGAAATGAAATAATATCTTTTTTTTTTTTTTTTTTGCCGTACGCGGGCCTCTCACTGTTGTAGCCTCTCCCGTTGCGGAGCACAGGCTCCGGACGCGCAGACTCAGTGGCCATGGCTCACGGGCCTAGCCGCTCTGTGGCATGTGGGATCTTCCCGGACTGGAGCACGAACCCGTGTCCCCTGCATCGGCAGGCGGACTCTCAACCACCGTGCCACCAGGGAAGCCCTGAAATAATATCTTTCAGGGCACTTTACCCAGATGAGAGATTATGGTGGCTTAAACCGGGAAAAAAGGGGCTAGAAGGGAGAAATTGCAGATGGGACACGTCTGAATAGGAACTGTGACACCCCAGTTAAGAGCATGGTCTTGTCCCAGAATCTGAGGGCTCTGTTCTGTGAGTCTTCTACTGAGGACTGCCACATCCTTATCTACCACAGATACCTCTAGCTCCGTTGTGTCTGTTGGTCACACGCCCATGAAGCGGAGGACCTGGAACCACAACTTGGACTTGCTGCCCACTCAAAACTGATGCTTTTTGAGTCATCAGAGAAATGGAATAGAAATTTAGACGATGGTGCCTTCAAAATCCAAGGAAACTCCAATCATTATGCCTCTTTCTTAGTATTATGAGGTGCAAGGTGCCCTTCACCTAAGAGGGATGTCCCAACATATCCCAGACAAATGGAACTTTAAAAATTCACCAGTGTGGCATGGTTCTGAATCTTTGTGTAGTTTATCTCCCCCTTCCTGGCATGTGTGTGTCTTACTAGTGCTTTTAAGATACTGGCCAACTCCTGCTCACCAGTTCCAATTAGCACAGAACCATCAGTATAGTGGATCGGCATGATGTTCCGCTGTATCATGACGGCGCAAGAAAGTTAACATGCTCCTGGGACAAGACAGTGAATAGGTACTGCTGTCCCTGCTAAGTAAATGTAAACTTTTTTGACTCTGTCCACTAAGGATTGCCAGGCACGGTGTTGATCTGTCCCAATAAAGACCATATTCAGACTGAATATGGGTCTAATCTTGCAGGAGTCCACCGTCAGGGGTGAATTTAATCAGAATACAATAGGGACCGTGCCCTTCATCTTTCTAATCTTTGATGGTGGTGCTAACTTTGAAATTCCTCCAGAAATGTGACATTGCTTCTGATTAATCTGCAGGTTGGTATTAGGGGTGGGGAAATTTCAAGGACTTCCAATCATAATGACCCTTACTCCACAAATCAGGCCAACACTGTGAGGGATCCGTCAGCTGCTAGGTATATGCTAAGTATGTCTATCCTAACTATATATTTGGGAACTGGGAGAATAGCCACAGGGTGGGTTCACAGATACACTGGATACTCTGGACAATGACTTAGAGTCTTGGAATTCCCTTCACCATGGGCTCTGAGTCCGTGAACTGGCTTAGAGGTAAGGGCCACAGTTTTCCTCTGCACTGGCTAATGTCGGCCTACTGTTTTCCAGATCTAGATTTTTTTGTGTGTATATAATTATGATAGCATTCTGTTTGGTCACCCATTTACCTTAACACCCTGGACACCAAAAGCTATTAACAGCTGCCATGCATCCTTATGGCTCAAGGAATCTCCACTGCCACTCCAATTTGCTTCCTATTAAGTAATTATGTTCGTTGTGCCTCTGAAAGCCAACACTGAGCTTCTTTAAGATGCCGACATCTTCTTTACCAATGTATTTCTTACTACCTTCGCGAAGAGTTTATCCCTTCAGTGGTGGGTTTTTGGACCATACCTGGAATAAATCTCTGTTGAATATTCCCACTTCCCCAAGCCTTCCGGCATCCTCCGCTTGTTTACTGTAGTCCCTTGTGGAGTCCAGGCTCCAAGTAACCATCCCAGCAAACTACCCAGGTGTTCTTGACACAAATGAAATTATGAGTCATACATGAGTTACCACATGTCAATGAATTCCCCACTCTCAAGTCCTGTATTCTGCCACCCGCTGGGCTAACACCCTCATTATTCATTTCCATTTATGTTCCTCAGTTCCTGCTAGGTTTTGTAATTTCTTTCGCATCTAGACGATCTTCTCTAGAAACAGATTTTGCGTCGCTATCTGTGCTTGCTGAGACCTGACTTTGACTATCAGTCTGGAGACAAGGAGTGTTGCTGGAGCAAAGCTAACATTTCTTGAGGACGGCAAAGCATCATCCTGTGAAGAAACTTCTTCAGGTGAGATCACTGAACATTCTTCAGGCAAGTAAAGTCTAGTCTCCTCTGGCAAAGATGAAGGTGCTGCTTCTTTGAGAAGGAGGCTTAAGGGAATTTAGAGTTTCAAGATGCTCTGTTCCTTCTTAAATGTGTCCATCCCAGAACTCAGAGTCCCATGTGTTCTCTGTCATGGTTCTGACTGGACAGAGAATATTTGCCAAGCTTCTGCATTTTACTTTAATGGCAGAGCTGGAACCCTTAGCATCATATCTTTGCCCTGGTTTTCAGCCCAGTCTTCCCTGAGGCTGCAGGAAATAAAGACTTCTTTTAATATTGCCATAGGGGTCATTTGGATTTTAGATCATGCCTTAAACTGAGTACCCTGAGCCTGTTATTTATTCAAATGTGTTTAATGCTGTCATCAGTATCCACCCGAATCCACAATCCTTGTCATTAACACTGTTCCTATATTAGTTGGCTGCCATGACCCCTTGAACTCCACTGGGCATTGCCTCGACCTCCCTCCACCTGCACTTTATCCCAATTAACTGAAGTGAAAGTTGACGAAATCATGGATCTATCAAATGCAGAGGGATTACTACCATTCCATGTACCACCAGCAATGAAGTACCTGTTACTCTCAGACAGGTGGACCATTCACCTCCCTAATTCCATCCTGAGGATTGTTTATTAGAATCACTCTTGGACAATTGTTTTAGCCCGTGTTCTCTAGGCTAGGACAGAGCTTTAAGCAAAGCTCAAAATGCTAATGTTATATTTGTGAAATGCAAGACCAGCGGGCTGAGGGTGAAGAAAAATGGGAAGTGAGTCAAAGAAATAAGAAACATTGCAACATGTTACTGTACTGGCCACTGTGTTACAACAAGTGTTGAAAAGACATCCAACTCAATTGGCTTGCATGTTCAGGCTGCACATTGGATTTTCTCCAAAATACTTTCCGGCAGAAACTAGTCCTCAGAGTAATCTACACTAGGGAGAAGTGGGGACAAAGTTACTATGCAGCTCCCTTCCATCCTCCATTTCTTAGTGGATAACACCACTATGTTACATTACCCGGCTCCACGGCCATATCAGGCTCAGAGAGCCACGTGCCGTGCTCTGAGTGTGACGTTTTCGCCAAGTCTAGAAATGGAGGGCACTTCAGCATGGTACACATTGGCCCGTGTGGCCTGGGGCCTACCCTGGATTTCTGCCAGTTTAGGGAGGTCATTTCAAGTAGTGACAGCAGCATGAATCAGGAGAGAGGCAGAACCTTAGGACGGAAGCCAGGGATTATAAATCAAGGAGGCACAAAGTCTGGTGTCAGGTATGCTACAGGGTAACAGGAGCAAATTAGGTTCATGTTACCCTTTCCTTGGAGACTATCTAGCCAGATACAATTTTGTTACTTTCAAGGGCTCAACATGTTATAAATTAAGGCTTAAGTGTGTGAACATTGTCCATAAAAGCATCCTAGCTTTTTTTTTTTTAAAGTATGATCTCTATTTTTATTTATTTAATTTTTATACAGCAGGTTCTTATTAGTTATCTATTTTATACATATTAGTGTATACATGTCAATCCCAATCTCCCAATTCATCCCACCACTGCCCCCCCACCTCCCTGCAAAAGGTTTTTTTTTTTTTTAACATCTTTATTGGAGTATAATTGCTTTACAATGGTGTGTTAGTTTCTGCTTTATAACAAAGTGAATCAGCTATACATATACATATGTCCCCATATCTCTTCCCTCTTGTGTCTCCCTCCCACCCTCCCTGTCCCACCCTTCTAGGTGGTCACAAAGCACGGAGCTGATCTCCCTGTGCTATGCGGCTGCTTCCCACTAGCTATCTACCTTACGTTTGGTAGTGTATATATGTCCATGCCACTCTCTCACTTTGTCCCAGCTTACCCTTCCCCCTCCCCACATCCTCAAGTCCATTCTCTAGTAGGTCTGTGTCTTTATTCCCATCTTGCCCCAGGTTCTTCATGAACTTTTTTTTTTTTCACAGATTCCATATATATATGTTAGCATATAGTATTTGTTTTTCTCTTTCTGACTCTGCTCCTGAAAAGTATGGGAGAGCTCCATGTTTCAAGGAGCCAAGTAGATAACTCTTTGTGTAAAGTGTGGATTCCTTTTTTGATGTGAACGATCATGCTTTAATTTAGCAGTGGAAAGAGTTCAGTTTCAGCATAATGGTTTTCTGAAATCCAATGTTGTATCCTGATCTCAAAGATCTAATTTATTGTTTTCCCAGGCCAGACTGAATTTTTATTTACTGGGGATAAAGCCAATGGCTCCCAGATATTGTACATTCTCAAGTGAACGTGAAGGGCATGAATTTTTCTCATGAGGTGGTTCCTGGCTTGCAATTCTGGACTGGGTTTTGTGGAGCTCCCTCGGCTGGGACAGCCACAGGTACTAGTGAAGGAAAACCGAAGAGAAGCCCTCACTAGCTTTTGATGGCAGGACATGCCAATGACAAGATAAGAATGAATTAAGCTAATTGAGCTCAACAGTGTTGACCTTTTAGGGTTCGATGGAGGAGATAATCATTGTAGTGACAAGTTCACATTTCCACAGTAGAAAAACAATACTTTTTCACTGTGCAAACGCTGAGATGATTTCTCTTTCTTCCATAGACTTATTTTTTCATAGAGGGATATTTGTTTGAGAACCATGGGTGAACAGTACGATGTTAGCGTTAAATACTTTCAGAGCCTTGTTACTTTAATAAGGGTCATGTACACCTCTCTTAGTACCCACCACCAAATTGATGTCTATTTTCAACTCAAGGCCCAATTCTGCAAGAAAATCTGTTTTTGTTTTGTTTTGGTTTTCCTCTGGATGAGCCCTTGTAAAACAAGTTTCCTCTCTTCCTTGTGCTCTTGTCTGGATCTATGTGGCTTCCTGATCTTGGGAATCTGTCCCAATGGCTCTGAAACTCGATTGTGCACCAGAACAACCCTAGAAGCTTTAAAACACACAGATACCTCGTATTATACCCTCACTGACTCAGAATCTCCAGAGACGGAGCCTGAGGATCACCTGTAATTGTGAAAACGCCTTATGTAATTCTGATGCTGCAGTTTCACAATTCTTGGATATTCTAGTCTTTTTTTTTTAAATTAGGGAATGGTTAGCAATAGCCTATTTTTATCTGTGCCGATACATTTTGGGGGCTACTTTCTGGATTCAATTTTTGAGGCCACCTCCAGATGCCTCTTTGGTAAATAGGGGATCCTTCTGGGTTTAATAGAGAGAGGACCATTTATGCATATGTTCAAGTATGCATGTATGTATGTATCCATCCTTCCATCTAGTGAACAAATATCTGTTTATTTTTCTTCCAGTTTCATTGCAATATAATGGACACAAATATTTATATTTTGATGCTCACTACAGGGGTAAGTGCAAGTTGAAACCCATAGGCTTACTTTATCCTTAACTGGCTCTGTGTCAGTTACTGAGTCTGTGCTAGTCTGTGATTTCTTTGGAGGTAGAGACCACATCTCTCTACATGGTTGTGTCTTCAGTAACTCTTTAGTGTCATAACTGTGGGAAATGTTAGACATTTTTTCTCATTGAAATGGAGGGAAGAGTCACAAATCCTTCTCTGTTCCAGCATGCAAACAACACAGGAGTGTTGGGGATTTTCCAAAGGCCCATTGCTTATGGGTCTGAGCACTCAATAAGCCTTAATCTGTAGACTTGAAGTCTGAAAGTCAGGACAGGTCACAAGGGATTCTTGGGAGGCATTAGAATGGTAGATGTGGACAGGAGGAACAACTGGGAGTGAAAACCTTAACTGAGGTAAACTAAGATATATTTTATCCTAGAAGGATGGCCTTTCCCCCTATTACAGCAGGTGTGCTGTCTTAATGCTGCAGAATTTTGAAATGATGAATATCTGAGCAGCCCTGTGTGCACTTGGTCTGGCATTCTCATTGAGGATGGAAGACAGGGTGCAGCCTGATTTGAAGGATGTAGAAGGGGGCCCTGCAGAAATGGGAGGTGATCTGCATCTGTGTACTTTATCCATTAGAGCCCCTAGCATAATAATCATAGTTGTCTTAAATTCCTGGTCTGATAATTCCAACATCCCTGCCATATCTGAGTGTGGCCAACGTGAGAAGAAAGATGGAAATTCTAAGAAAGAAGAAAAAATAAATGCTAGAGATTGAAAACACTGTAATAGAAATGAAGAATGCATTCGATGGGCTCATTAGTAGATTGGACACGGCTGATGAAAGAATTTCTGAGCTTGAGGGTATGTCAATTGAAACTCCTAAAACAGAACAGCAAAGAGAAAAAAAGCATGAAAACAAAAAACCATAATAGCATATCTAAGAACTGTGGGACAACTACAAAAGTTATAACACACTTGTATTAGGATTGCCAGAAAGAGAAGAAAGAGAGAGAGGGACAGAGGCAATGTTTGAAGAAATAATGTCTTGAGAATTTCCCCAAATTAAAAAACGCAGATCCAGGAAGCTCAGAGAACACCAGCAGGATAAATGCCAAACAAAACAAAACAAACAACAACAACAAAACCCCGATACCTAAGCATGGCTTATTCAGACTATCAAAAAGCAAAGATAAGGAAAAATCCTGAAAGAAAGAAACCAAAGCCAAAAAAATCACTTTACCAGACAGTGGAACAAAGAAAAGAATTACATCCAATTTTTCCTCAGAAACCATTCAAGCAAGAAGAGAGTTAAATGGAATATTTAATGTGTTGAGAGAAAACCCCCCACCAATCTAGAATTCTCTACTCTGCAAAATTATCCTTCAAAAGGGAAGGAGAAATAAGGACTACAGACAAAAATTGAGGGAATTTGTTGCTAGTAGACCTGCTTTGCAAGAAATGTTAAAAGGAATTCTTCAAAGAGAGGGAAAATGATATAGGTCAGAAACTCAGGTCTACATTAAGGAAGGAAGAGGATTGGAGAAGGAGTAAGTAAGGCAAAGTAAAATTTTTTACTTTTCTTATTCTTTTTAAAAAATTAATTAATTAATTTTTGGCTGTGTTGGGTCTTCATTGCTGCACACGGGCTTTCTCTAGTTGTGGGGAACAGGGGCTATTCTTTGTGGCGGTGCACGGGCTTCTTACTGCGGTGGCTTCTCTTGTTGTGGAGCATGGGCTCTAGGAGTGCAGGCTTCAGTAGTTGCAGTGCATGGGCTCAGTAGTTGTGGCACACGGGCTTAGTTGCTCTGTGGCATGTAGGATCTTCCTGGACCAGGCTCGAACCCATGTCTCCTGCATTGGCAGGCGGATTCTTAACCACTGTGCCACCAAGGAAGTCCCTATTTTTCTTATTCTTAATTGATCTAAGAGATCAACCATAATAGTAACAATGTATTCAATTATATATATATAATATACATATGTACAACTATATATACATATATACATATATATCATAATATAAGTGAAATTATTGACAGCAACAATACAAGGGTAGAGAGGAAGGAATTAGAATTATTTTGTTCTTACCTGTGAAGCAGTGTAGTGTTATTTGAAAGTGAACTTCGATTGGTTGTGTATTGCAAACTCTAGGGCAACCGCTGAAAACAGTTACAGAGAGATGACAACTGGTATATTAAGAAAGGAGAGAAGATGGAATCAAATAAAATGTTCAACTAAAATCATAAAGGTAGAGTGGAAGATGAAAGTAGGAACAAAGAAAAGGACAACAAATACAAAACAGTAAAAATATGGCAGATATTATTAATCCAACTATATCAATAATCACTTTAAACATCGATGTTTTATTTTTTTATTTTTAAATTTTTAATATATTTATTTATTTATTTTTGGCTGCATTGGGTCTTTGTTGCTGCGCACAGGCTTTCTCTAGTTGTAGTGAGCGGGGACTACTCTTTGTTGCGGTGTGCGGGCTTCTCATTGCAGTAGCTTCTCTTGTTGTGGAGCACAGGGTCTAGGCGCGGGCTTCAGCAGTTGTGGCGTGCTGGCTCAGTGGTTGTGGCTTGTGGGCTTAGTTGCTCTGCAGCATGTGGGATCTTCCCAGAGCAGGGCTTGAACTGTGTCCCCTGCATTGGCAGGAGGATTCTTAACCACTGTGCCACCAGGGAAGTCCCACATCAATGTTTTCAATGCACAGTTAAAAGACAGAGATTTTCAGAGTGGATTAAAAAACAAGATCCAACTATAAATTTTGCACAAGAAACTCACTTTGAATATAAATACATATATAACAGTGGCCAAGATGGCAGAGTAGGAAGACTCTGAGCTCACCTCCTGTCATGGGCACACAAAAATTACAACCACTTACAGAGCAACGATTGATGAGAAACAGTGGAAGACTAGCAGAAAAGATCTTCTACAACTAAGATATAAAGAAGAAACCACAATAAGATCAGTAGGAGGAGCAGAGACACAGTATAGTCAAGACCCATACCTCCAGGTGGGTGACACACAAATGAGAGAATAATTACAATTCTAGACGTTCTCCCCAAAGAGAGAATGGTCCAAGCCCACAATGGGCTCCCCAGCCCAGGTGTCCTACACTGGGAAGATGAGACCCCAGGACATTTGGCTTTGATGGCCAGTGGGGTTTACTTTCAGGAGAGCCAGAGGGCTGTGGGAAATAGAGACTCCACTCTTGAAGGGTGCACACAAAATCTCACATGTGCTGAGACACAGGGAGAAGCAGTAATTCAAAAGGAACCTGGGCCAGACCCACCTGCTGATCTTGGAGAGCCTCCTGGAGAGGCAGGACACAGGTGGAGTTCACCCTGGGGACACAGACACTGTTGACAGCCATTTTGGGGTGCTTGTTGTACCACAAGGACACTGGTACTGGCAAGCTCCATTTTGGAATCCTCCCTCTAGCTTATTAGTGCTGGAACCCAGCCTCATCCACCAGTGGGTGGACACCAGCTCCAGAACCACCACAGCCCCTCAGCCAACCATGTCAGGACTCAGACCACCCATCAGCAGGCCAACACTAGATCCAGGGCCCCTAGCCCCACAGCCACCGACCCCAGAAACTGGCTCTGCCCACCAGTGGGCCAGCACTAGCCCCAGGACCCCCTAGGGCTCTGCAGCCAGATGTCTTGTGACCCAGTCCTACACGTCAGTGGCCAGCAGACTCTGCACAAGGCAGGACCTGGCAACCAACTGGACCAGCGGCCAGTGATGCCTACCAGACTGCTCACAGTAGTCAGCCCATCAGAACACAAGGACCCATACAACCCATATAAGGGACATTCCTAGAACATATAGCTCTGGTAACCTTAGGGGAATGTGCTGCTGGGACTCATAGGACATCTCCTACAAAAGGCTACGTCTCCAAAGTTGGGAAGCATAACCAATCTATGAAATACATAGAAATAAAAATGGCGAATTAGGCAAAATGAAGTGACAGAGGAATATGTTCCAAATGAAGGAATAAGATAAAACTTCAGAAGAAGAACTGAGTGAAGTGGAGATAAGTAAACTCCCTGATAAAAGAGTTCAAAGTAATGATCTTGAAGATTCTCAAAGAACCCAGGAGAAGAGTGGATGAATAGAGTGAGAAGTTAGAATTTTTCAACAAAGAGTTGGAAAATATAAAGAAGAACCAAACAGAGATGAATAATATAATAACTGAAATAAATAATACACTATATGGAATCAACAGTATATTAGATGATAAGAGGAATAGATCAGTGAGCTGGAAGACAGAGTAGTGGAAGTCACCCAAGCTGAAAAGAAAAAAGAATAAAAAGAAATGAGGACAGTTTAAGAAACCACTGGGACCACATAAAGTGCACTAATATTCGCATTACAGGTACTCCAGAAGGAGAAGAGAGAGAGAAAGGTGTTGAGAACATATTTGAAGACACGTTAGCTGAAAACTTCCCTAACCTGGGAAAGGAAACAGACATCCAGGTCCAGGAAGCACAGAGAGTCCCAAATAGGATCAACCCAAAGAGGACCACACCAAGACAAATTATTATCAAACTGGCAAAAATTAAAGATTAGAAGAGAAGAGTAAAAGCAGAAAGGGAAAAGAAACAAGTTACGTATAAGAGAACTCCCATAAAGCTATCAGCTGACTTTTCAGCAGAAATTTTGCAGGCCAGAAGGGAGTGGCACAATATATTTAAAGTGATGAAAGGGAAAAACTACAACCAAGAATGCTCTACCCAGCAAAGTTTTCATTCAGATTTGATGGAGTGATCAAAATTTTACAGACAAGCAAAAGCTAAAAAAGTTCAGCACCACCAAACCAGTTTCACAAGAAACGTTAAAGGGACTTCTCTAAGTGGAAAAGGAAAGGGCACAACTAGAAATATGAAAATTACAAAAGGACAAATCTCATTTGCATAGGCAAATATACAATAAAGGTAGTAAGTCAACCATGTATAAAGCTAGTAGGAAGGTTAAAAGACAAAAGTCGTAAAATCATCTGTATCTACAATAATAAGTAGTTAAGGAATACACAAACAGAAAGATGCAAAATCCCAAAACATGTGAAGATAAAACAACACACTTCTAAATGACACATGGATCAAAGAAGAAATCTCATGAGTAATTTTAAAATATTTTGAATTAAATGAAAATGAAAATACAACTTACCAAAATTTGTGGGATGCAGTAAAAGCAGTGCTTAGAGGAAAATCTATAGCATTGGATGCATATATTAGTAAAGAAGAAAGATCCAAAATCAGTAATCTAAGCTTCCACCTTAGGAAAGTAGAAAAAGAAGACTAAATCCAAATTAAGCAGAATAAAAGAAATAATAAGAATTTGAGCAGACATCAATGAAATTGAAAACAGGAAATCAATAGAAAAAAATCAATGGAACCAGAATCTGATTCTTTGAAAAGATCAATAAAATTGATAAGCCTCTAGCCAGGCTAGGTGAGATAAAAAGAGAAAAGGCACAAAAATTAATATCAGAAATGAAAGATGGGAAATCACTACAGATCCCACAGACAATGAAAAGATAATAAAGGAATACTGTGAACAACCTTATGTTCACAAATTTGATAACCTAGATGAAATGGACTAATTCCTTGAAAGACACAATCTGCTAAAACTTACAAGAAGGAACAGACAATTTGAACAGGCTTATATCTATTAAATTAATTGAACCAATACTTAATAAGCTTCCAAAACAGAAAACACAAGGCCCAGATGGATTCACTGGTGAATTCTACCAAAGACTTAAGGAAGAAATTATACCAATTTTCTATCATCTCTTCCAGAAGATAGAAGCAGAAGGAATACTTCCCAACTCATTCTATGAGGTCAACATTGCCATAATATCAAAACCAGACAAAGACTTTATAAGAGAAGAAAACTACAGACCAATGTCCCTCATGAACAAAGATGCAAAAATCCTAAAAATATATTAGCAAATCAAATCCAACAATGTATAAAAAGAATTATGTGCTATTGCCAAGTGGGATTTATCCAGGTATGTTTCACAAAAGACATAATGATAAGCTGGACTTCATTAATATTAAAAACTTCTGTCTATGAAAGACACTGCCAAGAGAATGAGAAGAAAAGCCTCAGACTGGAAGGAAATATTTGCAAAAGACATGTCATATCTGATATAGGACTGCTATCCAAAATATACCAAGGAACTTAAAGCTCAACAATAAGAAACCCAAACCCAATTAAGAACTAGGCCACACACCTCACCAAAGAAGATATACAGATGGCAAATAAGCATATGAAAAGATGCTCCACATCTTTAAGTCAATAGGGGAATGGAAATCAAAACCACGAGATACCACTGCACACCTTTTAGAGTGGCCAAAATCCAGAACAACACCAAATGCTGGTCAGCACGTGTAGTAGCAGGAGCTCTCATTCTTTGCTGGTGGGAATGCAAAGTGGTACAGCCACTTGAGAAGACAGTTTGGTGGTTTCTCACCAAACTAAACGTGCTCTTACTATATAATCCAGCAATCACATTCTTGGTGTTTACCCAAAGGAGCTGAAAACTTATGTCCACACAAAGACCTGAGTATGAATTTTTATAGCAGCTTTATTCCTAGTTGCCAAAACTTGGAAGCAACCAAGATGTCTTTCAGTAGGTGAATAGATAAATAAACTGTGGAGTATTATTCAGCGCTGTAAAGAAATGAGCTGTCAAGCTATGAAAAGACAAGGAGGAAACTTAAATGCATATTACTAAGTGAAAGAAGCTAATCTGAAATGGCTACACACTGTATGATTCCAATTATATGACATTTTAGAAAATGTAAAACTATGGAAACAGTAAAAAGATCAGTGGTTGCCAGAGGTTGGGGGGGAGAGAGGGATGAAGAGGCAGAGCGCCAGGGATTCTTAGGGCAATGAAACTATCATGGTGGACACATCATTATACATTTGTCAAAACTCGTGGAAGTTACAACAACCAAGAGTGAACCCTAAGGTAAGCTGTGGATTCCAGGTGATAAGGGTGTGTTAATGGAGGTTCATGTAACAAATGTACCACTGTTGTGTGGAGGGGGGAGCAGGTATATGGGAACTCTTTGTACTCCTGCTCAGTTTTACTGTGAACCTAAAACTGCTCTAAAACATAAAGTTTTTAAGAGGAAAAGAAAATGATCTGGAATTTCCACAGAAAGTCATAGCAGTTCCACCCACGCTTCAGCAACTGTTAAAAAAAAAAGCCTCATGATTCATGCTTGGCCTCCTAAGTGCCAGGTCTTGGTGAACCCCAATTGAATGGTGTTTTAATTACATGGTAATTGCCATTTTATTGCATTGATTGGTATAAAGTTTAAAATCCTTTTCAAAGGACCAACACCCACCCCCAAAAACAAACAAAGAAAAAACAGCTTTAAAGGCCTCGGAGCAGATTGTATCTGGGATTGGGAAGATACTTCTCTGAAAGTTCTGGCCCTGAGGCATCAAAGTATAAAGCTTCTTTCATTTTCTACCTTCCTTCAATTTTCTTACTGCTCTTTACTTATTAAACTTAACACACGTAGAAGGAGAAAGAGAGTTAAAGAAAAAAAAAGAAAGAAGGAAAGCAAGCAGGCAAGCAAATTGCATCAACCACAGAGCAAGGCATTAAGGGATGGTATAGAGCCTTCTCTGGTTAAGATTTACCTCCTGAAAGCCTCTCTGACCAGCCCTTCTTCTCACTTGTGCTTCTCTTAAATCATAATTGTCATTGGTACTTTTCACTGGACAGTTTACAAAACACACTTATATATACACAGTATCTGTTAAACTTCAAAGGTATGAAAGATAAGCAATATTATCATCCCAATATCCTAAAGGAGAAATGGATGCAGACAGGTTAATTCATTTCCAAGGGACCCTCCAAGGGGCAGTGTAGGGAGCCCTCCAAGCCAGTGTCTCCTGTTCTCCATCCCATCCTCTACTTCACCTCGTCCTCTCCAATGCCAGCACTTTCCACTCTGATCGCGCTCAGCATTAAACATTCTCCCCACATTTTTACCTTGAATAAACACAAATTTACAGAAATGTGTAATGAATACTTGCAAACTCCTCTCCTAGATTATTCATTGATTAACATGGTACTCCATTTTCTCTTCATAATTCTGTGTCTCTGTGTCTCTCTTCCTCTGTCTCTCTCTTCCTCTTCCTTTGTGTTTCTATTTATATTTATGTTATATTTATATTCCCCTCCTGAACTGTTAGAGAGTTAGTTGCAGACATCATGACTCTTCAGCATTAAGTAAGTTTTAAGAACAAAGACCTTTTCTAACATACCCACAATTCAGTTCTCACGCTCAGGAAATTTACTGGATATTACAACACTATTATGTATTATCCAGTCAATATTCTAATTTCCCAAGTTGTCTCAATATCAGTAAGGTTCTTAGTATCTGTTTTTTGTGTGTTTGTTTGCTTTTTTAAACCCAGGATTCATTCAAGGATGACAGCTGTCATGTCTCTTCAGCCTGTCCTGCGTTTTTTGTCTTTTATGACCTTGACGTGGTAGAGTCCCCTTCTTCTTGCTTGCTTTACTTCCTGAGTTCTGTCTAACATTTCACAGGAGAGGGCTAGGCAGGTGCCATCAGAACACCCCCGCCTCCCCCCGCCAGACCTCAGGCATCGGGAATGCCCTGTACCTAAGAGCCTAAAACGTTTCTAGGTGGGGGCCCAGATTTACGCAAGTCAGAGAGAGACACTTGGGGTTGGAGAATTCCATGAGCAAGGTTCCTGTGCCCAGGACCTTGTGGAGAGAAAGAGGGGCAACAGATAGTGGGGTAGTACAGCCCTGGGATCCACTCCCCTGCCCACTAATGTCTGGCTCTGCTGAACCCTCACTCGCACCCTCCCCACTCCTACACCTCATGGACACCACTACATATCTTCCAGGCATTGCTTCTTCCTCCCTCAAATCCAGGGCTCAGTCTTGTCCTGTCTTCTTTCACACAGAACTTCCTTACTTCTCCACTGGATGATAAGAACAAGACTGGCGCCTCTTTCCTTGTGTCTCCAGAGTGGCCAGCATACTGGAGGGTGCTTAATGTCTCGTCACAAGATACTGGGTTTGAGTGAGCGTTGCATTATGGATTTCTCTCTGCTCTACAAACACGCTTTGGTCCTCTCAGAAACAGACCCTTTGCCAGTGAAGCTCCTTTGACCCACGTTAGTACCAGGAAATACAGTACAGATTTCCTTGGTGGTGGCAGGGCTGTGGGTGATTTGGCAATGATGCTATTTCAATAAGATTTTGTGGGTATTTCTGCACTCAGACTTTCCTCATTTTTTTTTTTTTTTTCCGATACGCGGGCCTCTCACTGTTGTGGCCTCTTCCGCTGCGGAGCACAGTCTCCGGACGCGCAGGCTCAGCGGCCATGGCTCACGGGCCCAGCCGCTCCGCGGCATGTGGGATCTTCCCAGACCGGGGCACGAACCCGTGTCCCCTGCATCGGCAGGCGGACTCCCAACCACTGCGCCACCAGGGAAGCCCCTAACTCATGTTTTTCATTCATTTTCTCATTGATTCATCATAATTTTTAGGTCACTGGTGCCAGACAGGCACAAATGGTCTCTGGACCCCTCCATTCTTTTCCAGTGTGTGAATCTGAGCTTGGCCACTCACTAGCCTGAGTAACCTCGAGAAAGTTCCTTAACCACGATGAGTCTCAGATGACCCTTTGTCTTACTTCATGGAATAAAGAAGGAAACATATGTAAAGTACTAATCAAAACGCCAGGTGCACGTTATCCTCAGTTTCTCTATCAGGTGCAGGTCTAGGTGGTAATATCCACCATACTGAGCATCTACCCTGCACCAGGCACTGTGCTCCGTGCTCTATGAGCAGAGCCCCTTTTCATCTTCACAGTAACCACTGAGGCGAGTATTTTTATTGGTATTTCAGAGAGCCTAGTGATGGGCTCCAAATCACTGGCCTCTGGGACTCCAAAGGGCTCTTTCCACCAACTGCGCTGCTTTGTGGGATCTTAGATGGTCTCCAAGGTTCCGGTTGGCTTTAACAGGCTCTGTGATCTGCTGAGAGGGAAGGCGTGAGGCTGCTGGGGTGGGGGTGAGGGGCCGGGAGCAGGGAGTGCAACTTGTTCTTACAGCACCTGGTCTGGCTGAAAGGAAATCCAGTATGTGTGTTGGTGTGCAGACCTTCGGCCTCCATTCTGGATCTGTTGGGGAGCTACCCTGACTGGGCTGATGGTAGCACTGGGATTCTTCTTCTTTTTTTTTGGCCGTGCTGCATGGCTTGTGGTATCTTAGTTCCCCAACCAGGGATTGAACCTGTGCCCTCAGCAGTGAAAATGCAGAGTCCTAACCACTGAACCGCTGGGGAATTCCCTGGGATTATTCTTTTTTTTTTTTTTTTTTAATAATTAGCCATGCCTGTACCAAAGCATTTATTTTTTTCAACCAATTTTTTTTTTTTTTAGATGTTGGCGGTAGGAGTTTATTAATTAATTAATTTATTTTTGCTGTGTTGCGTCTTTGTTTCTGTGCGAGGGCTTTCTCTAGTGTGGCAAGCGGGGGCCACTCCTCATCACTGTGCGCGGGCCTCTCACTATCGCGGCCTCTCTTGTTGCGGAGCACAGGCTCCAGATGCACAGGCTCAGTAGTTGTGGCTCACGGGCCCAGTTGCTCCGCGGCATGTGGGGTCCTCCCAGACCAGGGCTCGAACCCGTGTCCCCTGCATTAGCAGGCAGATTCTCAACCACTGAGCCACCAGGGAAGCCCCTGGGATTATTCTTATATAACCATTTAAAAGAGGTTTCCAGTTACAATAGTGATAGCCAATGGGGTTTCCAATGTCTAGAATATACAATGTGCCCCAAGAATCCAAATCCAGGGCACTGTAATCATAGGAGGTTTGGTTCAAAGGCTGTTTGCACGGTAGGGGTCTGATGGTCAAGATCTTCACCCTTGCCAGAGCCTAGTCCTTACCTCTCAGACGGAAGAGGGACCACTTGCCTTCCTCCAGGCCTCCTAGACTCCCTAGGGAGTGAACATCGTCTTCTGCATTTGTGTGTGTGCTGTGGGAGGGGGTTGGGGGCTGAAGGAAGGGAATGGGCTGCAGGGGTCTGAGCCTTGGGAATTTTGTTTTTGGCCTAGTCCTGGGCATTCTCACCTTCCCACAATGAACCAGTACATCATTAGTAACACACATGCCAGAGATCACTGCCTGGACTCACAATCCAGCAAGTCGCTCAATCTCTCTGTGCCTCAGTTTCCTCATGTGTAAAATGGTAATAGTCATGGGGCCCATTTCATAGACTTGTGAAGATTAATGAGTTAACAGAGAGCATTTGGAAGAGCGGCTGGCAAGTTTAAGTGTTACATAAACTTGATGTTGCTGGGCTCAAGAAGTAGGAAGAAAGCCCACACCCCTAAAAAGGGGTCTAGAATCTGAGAATGTTGGAACTGTAAGTGGCCTGGTTCAAGCTCTGAGTCAGTGTCAGTGACTATACAGAATTCAAACCTTTGTATTCATCTCAGGGCTTTCTCCGTAGGGACTTTATTTTCTGAACCCCAAGCCCAATCTCACAGGGAATCACAGTCTCTCTGAAACTTCCCTGGTACAGCATTGCATCTGGCAGTTGCTGTCTCAGAGGAAGAAGCGCTCATGTGTGTCAGGCTGTGACGGCTTTGTGGGTAGACCAGAAGCCTGTGCCGGGGCAGGCTCCCCAGGTGAGTGGAGATGCACACTTTCCCTCCCTCCCTCCCTCCCACTGCCTGCCTCTCCCCGGGTGGGGCTCCCTCAATAGACTCTTTGTTCTCAGGACTCTCCCTAGCCCCACCTAGTCTTTAACTCTCCCACAATCTGGGCTCTGATCTTTAACTTAAACCACCAAGCCCTTGCATCAAACCACAAGAAGAAAACCACATGTCTTTTGAATTAGGCTGTTTTCTCTTGTTCTGTTTTTTCCTTCCTCTCTTCTTCTCTCCCTCTTTCCTGGCTTCCCCACCCCAGCGTGCACACGTGTGCGCACACACACACACACACACCCTTTTTCTCCACAGCAGTTTTCCCATCAGGAGGCTGCCTCCTGGTTTCATGAAACAAGGCTGCCCAGGACTTAGTCCTGGAACAGGTAAACAAAGGGCCACCCACAGCCCTTAGGACACCTGGAGGACCAGCTAGCCCCTCTCTTGGACCCAGAGGCCTCACCTCAGCTGCCGTCTCAGAACATGGCAGATCTGGGTTGGGAGCTGCCTTGGGTCTGCAGAAACTCGGGCAGTGACCCAGCCTTGCGCCCAGAGGCCTCGGTCAATGCCAGGCTTGTGCATTATTGGGTCCGGTGAAGACTGTGGGGTTACTGCTGACAGCCTGGCTCCCATCTGAGGGGCCCACACTCAGTGGACTTCTGGCCTGGGGAACACAGGCTGCCTGTCTAGGACTGTCGAGTCCTTTGCAGGGCAGGCAGGGAGAGACAAGGTGGGTGGAGTAGGGGAAGGGTTAGACTCTCATCAGCTTGGCTGGCTCCATGGTCCGAATTCTCACTGCAGGTGAGACAGCCCCAGAGTCCTTCCTGCAGGAAAGGCCAAGTGCCTTCAAAACAAAAGGGTCAAAGGCGGAGCCCCGAAGTCACAGCGGAGGGTGAGATGGGCTCTACCAGGCGTCATAGATTCAGATGCTTTCTGGGCTCATGCAGGTAATTAAACATACAAAGGGTCAGATGTAATAAAATACATGGCAGGATAGACATCTAATTTAAATTTTAAAATTATATTTTTGAAACATTCTTTTAGCCAAATAAAACATATTTCCTGTCCAGATACACCCTCTCCTGTCCCCAGGCTGTGAGTTTCCAGCCCTCTTGTATACAGTCCACAGTTTTGCTATTCTGACATAGAAGGGGTCGTAAAGAAACGTAACAGAGTCTCTAAAACATGGCACTGGGTTGGGTGTTGGTAGAGCTGTGGTTAAAAACACAGGCTTTGGTGTCCAGCTGTGATGGACATTCCTCATATGCTTCATTTTAGCTGTATGATCATTGGATAGGTTACTCAATCTTGCTAAGTCTCTGTTTTCTCATCTGCAAGATGGGGATGATGAAAGAATCTATTTCAGAGCATGATGAGCCCCCTCACATAGCTCAATAAAAGATTACTAGGATATTCCGCACCCCCTTCCAACAAACACACACAAGGCTGAATGCCTTTTGCCAAAGAGCGATAGTTTGGTGAACTGAGTGTTAATGTTTTCTGTGGTTCTGGTCTGTGGCGAGAGGGGTGAGAGTCAGAGCCAGGGTCAGATCTGCACAGACCATTTCC
Source organism: Globicephala melas (assembly GCF_963455315.2). Lineage (NCBI taxonomy): Eukaryota > Metazoa > Chordata > Mammalia > Artiodactyla > Delphinidae > Globicephala > Globicephala melas. The sequence continues at coordinate 5,150,144 of NC_083326.1, read as the reverse complement.
CTGTGAACACAGAACAAAAACTCTTTGCAGTTGGGCTGTTAATTTTAAATTCAGGAAAGGAAGGCTGGCTGGGGAAGTTTTGCCCTCAGGTCTTGGAATTTCTCAGCAGACCTCCAATGCTCATCTCCAGCTGGGGGTGGTTGGCCCACCTGGGTCAGCAATGGCCCATTTGCCCTTGATCTCAGCAGAAGAAGCTGGTCTGCTCAACACCAAGGAGCCTGGGGGGTAGGGGAACCCATCCAGTTCCCTGGGGGTATTTGAAAGACAGCTGGACTAGGCTTCCTGAAATCTACTTTCCACCCCAACAGGACCTGTGCACTGAACTTGTTACTTGCAAACTCCCTGAGGGTGGAGATCACTGATCTCTCTGGCTTGCCACAATCCCTACCTAGCACAACATCCTCAATAAAGGACCTGCTTAATACACACTGAAATAACTATATGAAACTCATACTTGAAAGTAGGAAATGGGGAGAGATTCTTCACACTTTTAAAAGGAATTTTCATTTTATACAACATTTCCCCAGTAGAGTGCTTTAAATGGAAACTTCCTTGGTTATTTAAAATGAGATTGTAATTTGACTAGTTGAAACCTAAACTGATGGGCTAAGTTGATCTATACCGTCCTCCCATGCTTTCCCTTTCCCTGCAGTCTCTGTAAATTCAAATCCCACCCGTCCTTGATAACAGTGAACAGTGACTGGGACTATTTTGCAGCAGACCGGCTGGCTGCTCAGTGCTATGTACGTGACCGCATTCTTCCATCATAGCCGCTTCACGGCCAGGAATATTCTTTTCCTCATTTTACAGATGAGACAATGTATGCTTGGAGAGTTCGGAACTATTTGTAGGAGTGGCCGAGTTAAAACCTACACCCAGCCCGAGCAGTGAATCACTGTTCTTAAGAAATGCCGCCTTCAAACCGGTTCATCTGTACCATTTTTCTAGGTTCGGATGAACCGGTTTGCAGGACAGAAATAGGGACACAGATGTAGAGAACAAACGTATGGACACCAAGCGGAGAAAGTGGCGGGGGGGTGGGGTGTGATGAATTGGGAGATTGGGATTGACATACATACACTAATATGTATAAAATGGATAAGTAATAAGAACCTGCTGTATAAAAAAAAAATTCAAAAATTAAAAAATAAAAAAGAGGCTTCTTGTTATCAAGCTCACAGATAAGCAATTAAAAAAAAAAAAAAAAGAAATGCCACCCTCTCCACAAAGGCCCTCCTGACCCTAAACAGACGGGACTGTCTCATTCCTCTGGTGCCTAGCCTTCTCTTGGTCTTCTTGACCTTGCATTCTGTCCTGGGCGTCGGCCACTTAGGTGTTTGCCGCCTCCCCGCTGCCCTGTCACCCCCTCCCCCAGCGCTCACGCGGGACTGGCGGGACCTAGAGCGTGGGAGGCGCCTCCCACTCGTCTTTGCGTTCCCAGCAGTGCCAGGCTCCATGCCAGACCCGGGGCCCTCGCTGAGAATTTCGGCTCAGTTTGACGTTATCTCCTTTCCCTCAAGAGGGCGCTGACGCGCTCCAGGAAGGAGTCAAATAGAAGTGAAGAGGCGATAGGTCTCTAAAAATTGGGGGTGGGGGTCTCTGGGGGCACTCATGCTGCTCTGGTTTAGCCTGGGAAGCACTCTGAGGCGCCCTCTAGGGCTCTTCCATCCCAGTGAGATCTGGGAACGAGCCACGAGGCTCCAAGTGGCCTTGTGGTCCCACAACCTCCTGCTTGAACCACCTGCCTGGGCCCCTGAAAGGCCGCAGCCAGCCCTGTGGCCGGGTCCTGAGTGCAGGCCTGTTGTAGCCAATTGCACCAACTCTCTGTGCTTCCTGCGGCCCTGCTTGCAGACCTGCTGGGAGAGGACAAGCAGATCCCAGCTGGGCCTCACCCTGATCACCAATGGTTGATCTGAGCATGTGATGCCCTTCCCCTGTTCCTTTGTTGGTGGAGCGGAGGTAATAATAAGAATTAACCTGGAGCCCTGGGGGTTCATCCTGGACCTCACACCCAGTGTCTCCCTGGATTGGGCTGGCAGCCCCCAGGTAGTGAGGGGAGGTCATTAATATTGCTCCCATTATATACCTGAAGGACCTGAGGCTCAAACTTGTTAAGGAAAGAGGCAGGGATGCAGCCTGCGGCCACCCGTCCAAGAGAGGGAGGGGCCTTGTGGGCTGGGGAGAGCTCCCCTGAGCTGAGAGCCGGCAGTGTCTTGTCCCGGGGCCTGCAGGGGTGGAGCTTCACGGCAAATCCTGGCAGCCCCTGGAGCACTCCTGGAAGGCACAGTCATAGGACCGGGAGGAAGGTGGCCCCGCCTGATTGCCCACCCCGGGTCCCATCCAGGGACCCCACAATTCCGTGGGGGCGCAGGAGGTAAATGGCTCACCTAGCTCTGCCCCAGGCCAGCTCACAGCTGCTCGCCAGGTCCGATGCATTTGGCAACCAGCTCTCAGAAGGGCTGTCTTGCCAGCAGTACCTGCATCATGCGATGAACCAAAGGAATTTTCCTGCAGTGCAGACCCGAGGACGGAGACGCAAAAATCGAACTGTCTTTTCTCTCTTCCCTCTTCCTTCCCCTCCGTTTCCCTCTCTTCCCCTCTCTGCCCTCCTCTCCCCTCCCCTCCCATCCTCTTCTCTCTCTCTGTCTTCTCAGTTTACCGGGGGAAGAGGTATAGTCAGGAGGAAAAGGTAACATTATGTCTTCCTTTGCACTCACCACCCTGCATTTGGAATATTCCAGCTCAAACTATCCGTGGATCAGACTCTCTGGGAGAAATGAGATTTTACAATTCTGGGAACCAGGGTGACCCCCTGCTGCCAAGATGGACAAGGCTTCTGAGGCCTCCGGACACCTCCTCCCATGCTCTGAATTACGTGCTTCCCTTCCTTAAGACCCTGTCTTCCACCAGATGCCACTCTACCCATCCATCCTCACATGTGTCACGTGTCAGCCCTAGGTCTGGTGTATGACAGACCTCAGAACAAATGTTACAGCGTGCACTGGACAAGGCTTGGTGCCTATCTCAGTCTTAATCCTTTTATTCTGCAGAAATTTAGGCTGCAGAATCTAGCCTGGCAGATTAGGGGCATTTTGCTTGGGTCTCCACTTCTGCATGCATTTCCCTTAAATCCAGAGACCTGTGGGCTCCAGGAGACTTAATAATGGGCCGGATATATTTGATTTCAGTCAACACATATTTATGAGGAGCCTACCATGTGCCAGGCACCGTGCTGGACTAGGAGGATATAAAGATGACCCCTGGGGCTTCCCTGGTGGCGCAGTGGTTGAGAGTCCGCCTGCCGATGCAGGGGACACGGGTTCGTGCCCCGGTCCGGGAAGATCCCACATGCCGTGGAGCGGCTGGGCTCGTGAGCCATGGCCGCTGAGCCTGCACGTCCAGAGCCTGTGCTCCGCGGCAGGAGAGGCCACAACGGTGAGAGGCCCGCGTACTGCAAAAAAAAAAAGATGACCCCTGGGTGTGTATGTGGCTGGTGCCACACCCAGAACTGAGGCAACTGGCATACTTTCTCTATTATGCCTCTGGGTAGATTCTCCCATTGTTAGCCAGGTCTAATATGAGAGACCCCATCAGGGAGTTGGACCACAGTAATAAGCTGATGGAGTCTTAACCATTTCACTCTTTCTGGGACTTTCTGGATTGCCCCATCCTTGAAGGCCCAGTTCAAGTCCCATCTCTGCTGTGAAATCTTCCTTTCATTCATTCATTCAGCTAGAAAATCTTTAGGGTGCCAACACTGTGATAAGTATAGATAAGGATACAAAGAGTATAAAGCATGCCCCCAGTTGCATTCTGGTAGGGGAGATTCCTTCATTCAACAAATATTGGTTGAGGGCCCATCATGGTCTAGGCACTGCACAAGGCTTGGGGCACATGGCAATGAACTAGGCCCACATGGGTCCTCCCTTCCCAGGGTATTAAGTCTGGTGAGGGACACAGATGTGGGAGCAGCCAGTCCCACTACACTGTACTCAGTGGCACAGTGGAGGGAAGTTTGGGGAGCAATGAAGCTCATAGACAGGCTTCTGCTCACAGGGCCAGGGCAGGTTTCCCTGGGGGTGATTCACCTTGGACTTAAATAATCACAAGAGAAGGTGGTGACTGCTCAGTACCACCTGCGAGGTGTACATGAGGATTAGTGCAACAGCACCTGCAGAGGGGAGGGCTCCTCCAGCCATGGAGAAGTCTTCCTGGAAGGAGTGAGCTTTGAGTTGGGTCTTAAAACTTCCAGAGTGACTCCAGCCCACCCTGGTCTTTCTCTCTCCAGAAGCACTCCCAGGCTGTTTCACAAAGTTAACTCAATTGTTTTGACATGTTTACATAATTTTTCTCCATCTTGCTTTGTTTTGTTTTGTGTGTGTCCCCTGCCCACCCCTTATGTCATAAACCCTTGGAAGACTCCGGGGACCAATGGCATCTCTTGGGTCCCACCAGACTAGCTTGGCGCTGGAACTGGACAAAGGGCACAAGTCTGGGAGCCCAGGTGTGTGGGCAGGTACTCCTCATTGCCCCTTTCTGCCCTCCCCAGCACACATAATGCTCGAGGGAAATCAGTGCAGTGTCATGAGGGTGGGGACTTCTGAGTAGGTTCAGGGAAAGCCGGGCCTAGGCTCTGCCCAGGAAAGGTCTTTAAATAGAGCAGAGGGTGCTCGCCTCGGCAGCACATATACTAAAATTGGAACGATACAGAGAAGAGTAGCATGGCCCCTGAGCAAGGATGACAAGCACATTTGCCAAGTGTTCCACATTTTTCAAAGAAATTATTGAAAGGAAAAATTGTTATTTAAAAAGAGCAGAAGCAAAGTGTCAATATCTCTGTAACTTAGGTAATGAGAATATAACATGTATCATAATTATTGTTTGTATCATTATTATTTATGAAACATAAAAATGTTTCATAATTTAAAATAAAAAATTAAAAGACTGTGTATGAGTTCTAACTAAGTTTAGCTGCCTATTTAGAAAACCCAAAGTAAAAGTGGCTTTAAAAAAAAGAATAGCGCAGAGGAACACTGTCAGCGTAGCCTGCGAGAGAATTTGCTTACACTTTAGATTATTCATTTATATTGGGAACATTAACTGAACTAAGCTTTGAATAAAAAGGATTCTATTTTCAGAAGAGTCATGAGGACAATTAAAGGTTGGCATTTTCCTGCAGAGATCTGCCATCAAACCATGTGGCTTAATTTCGGAAGCCACCGAGTGCTCAGGTAATGCAGTACAGAAGTAAGACACAGAAAGGCGTGTTCTGCACACAGCGGGACAGCCCAGGCAGCCACCAGCCTCTGGTGGCTTCCCAGGTGCCCAGAGGTATCATGGTGGGCAGGGCCGATGTGGTGAGCTTGGAGTGCTGTCTCCTTTCTTGAGGACTTTTAGACAGAACAAACCATCAGCCTAAACTCAGGGTTTAGTCTTTAGATGGGGCTGAGCTAAATGGCTTTCCAAGGTTTCCTGTTCTGCGTGCTCATAGGTGGTAGGTATTGCCCCAGTGTTCTGGTCTGAGGACCTTGGCAAGGAATCTTCCCACTGCTCCTAATATATCCTCCCCATCCATCTGTCTCCATGCCCGACATCACGTGTAAAAGAGGTTAATTCTTTCTGGTTGAGATATGTCCTTCCTGGGAGTTCCTTGCAGTAACACAACCTCCTCTAGTAAGCAAGCCAGCATCCTTCATCTTTCAACACAGTTTCTGGACACCTAGTATGTGCCCGGCATGGTCCACAGAGCTGGGGACACAGCAAGGAGACGAACAAAGTCCTTGCTCTCTTGGAGCTTACGTTGTGGAAGGGGAAATGATAGACCGTAAACAAATATATAGTCCATTAGGGATGGTGGGGCTGCTGGGACACATAAGACAGGATGACGGGGCAGCATCCTATTGTGTGCGGGGTGGTCAAGGAAGGCTATTCTCATGGTTCAGAGCTTCCAGAAGGGCTGCAGTCCACTCTGATCTTTCTCTCTCCAGAGCTGTAGAAGAACTCCCAGGCTGTCTCATCAAGTTAACTCAACTGTTTTTGCTGTGATACATACTTATTCTCCATCTTGCTTTGTTCTGTTTCGTGGTTGTGTCCCTTGCCCAGCCCTTGTAGCGGAAGCCCCTTGACTTTATTATGTATTATTTATTGGTGTCTTGGGAAGTTTGAACCGAGGCCTCAAGATCGTGAGCCTGAGCCAGGAGGCTCTGAGGGAAGCTTCCAGGCAGAGGAAATAGCAAGTGTAGAGACCCCAAGGCAGGAGAGGCTGGTGTCTTGGGAACAGCCAGGAAACCGGAGAACTGGGTACCGGGGTGGAGAGGGACAGTGGTGGGAGCTGAGGTCAGATTGTGGGGCAAGACAGGCTGTGCAAAGGGCCTTGGGTCGTACTCTATGCTGCACGAGAAGCCATGGGGAGCCTCTGAACAGAGGAGGGCCATGGTATGATGATGCTTTACATGACTACTCACCAGCCATGACCACCTTGGTGTTCTGTGAATTGAGGCTAGAGGGAAGGGCAGGGGCTGGAGACACCAAGGGCACTAAAGGCCAAGAGAGGGACCTGGGACTTTATCATGAGGTCAGTGGGGATCCATGGAGGATTTTAGACTAAAGGAGTTAGTTCTACCCCTCAGTTTGGAACAGAGGGCACTAGCACAGAGAAGTGAGGTCACCTACCCCAGAACACACAGCTGGATAAAGATGGAGCTGGGAGGGAAAGCCAGGTCTTCAGACCCCCATTCCAGTATGAGGTTTCTTCTGAATAAGAGGAAATATTTATTGAGCACATTCTAAGTGCCACGCTTAGCTCAGGTACCAACCCATCTAATTTTCAGAACAGCCCTAAGAGGTAGACATTATTATTATTCTCATCTTACATAGAAGGAAGCAAAGTACAGAGGGGCTGAACAATGCATCTGAGGTTACAAGGCTAGGAAGTAGTAGAGCTGGGATTTCAACCCAGGCAGACTGGATCAGGAGTTCATGCAGTTAACCAATGTGCTACCGGGCTTTGCTAAGTCTTCTGGACATGTAGGCATGTGGGTGGGGCACTGGGCCCCAGGACCAGTTAACATGGTGTTTCCGGGGCCAAGCCAGCTCCAGACTTGTCTGGACTCAGGCCCCTGAACTTTTCCTGTAACCCCGTCATTAGTTATAGGATGGACCGACTGCTAAACATGAGGTTGGCTGCCGCTCAGTCACTCCAGATCTGATGCAGCCACACCTCCGTTCCGGAGACCGGAAAGGGCTCTGCTTGGAGTTTTTATAAAAAGACTGTGTTCCTTAATTACTTCAGCCCTTGCTGCCCTGTGCTTTTCTCTTAGCTCAAGATGGCCTTCCACATGTACTTCCTGAATTCAGGGCTGGCTTCATATGTAGGCAAATAGTAGGGGGCAATGCTAGGGCTCTCAGAGACTTCCCCTTCCTCACCCACCTAAACTTCTGACCCTCGTGCTAGTTGGAAATTGCTTGAACAGCTCCACTTGACTACACGGGAGAACTATCGAGAGAGTGTATAAAAAGTCCTGATGCCTGGGTCCTGCCGCACACCAAATGAATCTGACTTTCTGGGGTTGGCCCCAGGCAACAAAAAGTACTTTTAAAAAGCTTCCTGGGGCTTCCCTGGTGGCGAAGTGGTTAAGAATCCGCCTGCCAGTGCAGGGGACATGGGTTCAAGCCCTGGTCCGGGAAGATCTCACATGCCGCGGAGCAACTAAGCCCGTGCGCCACAACTACTGAGCCTGCGCTCTAGAGCCCGCGAGCCACAACTACTGAAACCCTTGTGCCTAGAGCCTACGTTCCGCAACAAGAGAAGCCACCGCGATGAGAAGCCTGCACACTGCAACGAAGAGTAGCCCCTGCTCACCGCAACTAGAGAAAGCCCACGCGCAGCAACGAAGACCCAACACAGCCAAAAATAAATAAATTAATTAAAAAAGAAAAAAAAGAAAAGCTTCCTGGGTGATTCTAATGTGCAGCCAAGTTGAGAATCACTGTCCTGGACCTTATTATAGAGAGAAAGTGGTTTGTCCAGGGTCACATGGAAGGGTTGGAATGAAAATCTAGGTCTTCTATTTCCCAGGACAATGTCCTTTTCCAAAAGAAATATAGGTTGGAAAAGGCAAGGCTCCTTGGGGAGGGGCACTTGAATATCAGTGTACATAGATTTTTGGAGGATGGAGGATGCTTTATGAAAGTGGAAGAGCGGGCCCAGGGCAGGGGGACTGAAAGGAATGGGCCTGGAACAAAAGCTGAGTTCTACCAACGTTACTGCTCAGCAAAGGACGGGCACTGCCAGGGTCGCAGCCATCAGCAGCATAGCTTGAAGGTACGGGCCACAGACCCTGCCCCTGGCTGAGAAAGAAAACATGTGGACGGCCTCCACTGAGGGTGAGTAGCATGCGAGCTTCAGCCAGAGCAACTGTTCTCTCGAAAGGATCACATTCACCAGAAATGCTCTCCTTAGAGGATTCAACACCTAGGAGGAGAGTATGCTTCTCCACTGAGGCCTCAGCTGTGGGAGACATTGAAGGAACAGGATTGCGGGGAGGGTAGCGACTCAGCGCTGGGGGTAGATGCAAAGGAGAAATGGTCCCCCAACAGGAAATTCACAGCTGCCTTTTTATCCATTAGCCCTCAGTGCCTTTGAAGATTTGGGTGACCTCTCTGCCATAAACAGTCCGGAATGCCGAGTGTCCGGGGTGGTTTGATGGTATGAATCACCCAGATTGAAAGACGAAAGGTATCGGGGAAGGAATGAAAACGATTCCTTCTGCAAGCTCTGGATACATCCCAGAATCTCTAGGGGGAGACGGGAGCTGGGGTCGGGGAGGAGGAGCCTGGGGGAAATCTCTGCGACTGATTCTCAGCCTTTCTCCTTGCCTGTCTGCCTGTTTCCTTAAGAGGCACTAAGGCTTTCCAGCCTGCAAGCCACCAGAGGGCACCCACAGACAGGGCTTGCAAGGGCAGCTGGGTGGCACAGCAAAGGGAAAAGCACACACACAAGCTGCAATATACTGAGTAGGCCCAGGAAACTGCAAGGGGGCGTCCGAGGCCACACCCAGCCCCTGGCCTTTCCCATACAATGGCCACGACCACCCTCCCTTCCTGGTGGCTTGTGCACCAAAACAATCCCTGCAGGATCTGGCTCGGTGACAGGCTGGGATTTTCTTTGTCCTTGTTTCCAAGATGAATTTGAAAAAGTCGAGTTCTCTGTAGAGTACAAAGACTGGGATGGGCTAAAGACGCCACTTCATCAGCCCACCTTGAGGGCCAACTGACCCAGTCCCCAAACTAATGATCTGGTGACAACAGCCAGTGATGGTTTTAGCCCAAACCTATGTATATGTACCCACATTTCTTCTGCACTTATCACACAGAATGAGAATTATCTGCTTATTTACATGTCTCCAGAACTTGACTGGGTTCCTTGAGAGCAGAAACCATATTCTACCAGTCTCTGTTCCCAGTTAAACTGAAATCTATGTCACATATATAGACCATTTGGTCCCATTTCCCCAGGGAGACCTGGAAGACACCAAAGGCACAGAGCCTGATTGGATCTCAAATAGAGAAAACCCTTCTGTTTCACGGCCGGGAATTACTTCCAAGTAGGCTAGTCCATGACTCTAGGACGGAGGTCAGCAAACTATAGTCCCCAGGCCAAATCTGAACCATTGCCTGTTTTGTAAATAAAGTTTTATTTGAACACTGCCAGGGCCATTCATTTATGTGGTGTCTGTGGCTGCTTTTGTGCTACTGCGGCAGGGTTAAGTAGTTGCCAGAGAGATCAGGTTGCCCACAAAGCCTAAAATATTTGCTATGGGGGGCCCTTTACAGGAGAAGTCTGCGGACCCCAGTTTCAGGAGAACAAAATGACGCATCGGGATCTGGCTGGTAGCAGGGCCCCTCCCTCTGGACTCGGGGACACAGTGAGGAAGGCGTTGTCACTGAGCCTCCCAGGGCTGAAAACCAGGCCCTGGGCATGCCCAATCTGCTCTGTGGGGACAGACAGCCTGGCTGAGGGGCCACGGGTCTCACGCGGGTCCTTTTAGTTCCTGGTTTAGGACTGCAGTGCTGGCGTCTCCTAGCAGAGATTGGGAGGGACTGGCCGTCTTACAGCAACTCTGTTGTCTCTCTCTAAAAAAAAAATTGTAAGCAGTTTTCCTGAGATGTAATTCACATACCACCCATTTAAAGTGTACAACTCAATCCATTGTCTTTTATCCGCCTTGTCCTGTGACTTTTTTTCTCCCCATTTCCTGAAGCTACACCTGTATGAACTTGTTCTCTGTAAAGATTTCAGTGAATTCATTCTCACTCAGGTGTAAGTGAGTGATGACAGTGTGATCACCTAGAATCTCTGGGTGCCCAGTCCCATGCAGTATTCTTCTGTCTCAGGTAGGTTTTCTAGAAGTAGAGGCTGAGATGGAGTGTGAGGGCAGAGGAAGATGCCCAGTGATGCAGTTCCAACAAAGCCTTGGCCAACCTAGCTGCGAAGTGATTACTGTCCATCGGGGTGTCCTGCAGCGGGCCTGGAGGTCCAGCCTTTGTACCCTTGCTTCTCCCCATCACCACACGTGAACCCCAGCGGAGGAGGCTCCCTGCAGCCGAGGCCAAACCTGAAGAGCCGATGCTGGAGGCTGACCACTGACCATTGACCACATTCCCCACAGCTGGGCAGCAATCCTTCCTCAAAGGGGCTCTAGGGGCCACATCTCCACATGCACCCCACTCTTTCACAGAATCCCATCACCCAGTGGCCAGCTAGCTCCTGCCTCTACTCTCCCAGGACCAGGATGCTCCCTTCCTGCTGAGGCGGCCCACCTGCCTTTCACAGGGCTCTAGGCTTCCCTCTGCTGAGCCCAAACCGAAAACAGGTGAGTGCTGGTCTGGGTTCTAACCTCTGAAGCCACATGAATCAATGTCCGTGACAGCAGGGAGCCTCCCCCAACCCTGCCCCCACTCTGATCTCTCCATCCATTCTGCATGAGACGCATATCCATCATCTCTGTCCAGACTAATCTGGCCAATTAGTCCAAGTCCCTTGGAGGGATGGTTCCAGCTCTAAATGCAGCGCTTCCGGAGGACCTGCCAGGGTGCTCGGACCCGCAGCAGCATGTCCTTCGTGTTCTGGAGGACAGAGTCAAATCAGAGTGTTGGCTTGATGGAAGTTTATCAAAATCCTGAGCTGTTCTCACCAGCTACTGCTAATCCGCACAGCCCCAGACTGTCCTGCTGGAACTGGCTTCCCAGATCCAAGAAGAGAATCTCAGCCTTGTCTCAGTTTGGTTCAACTTTTAGACCATTCCCAAGGGAATATGCGTTTTTACAGAAAAGGACAAATATCTGATGAGGGATTTCTAGTTGATGAATTTCTAAAAATTCATCAAAATATGAATTTTTAGCCCTGGAAGTTCTGGTGTCGCTGAAAACACCTATAGATTGGTGCTTCAGCTCAAACAACTTTAGCATGAAACCCCTTCCTGGACGGTCTCTTTATTTTAAGATATAGGGAAGGTAGTTTCTATCCCAACTCAGTAATAATACGGAAACGAATGTAAAATTTACATGAATTTGTAAGGGAAATTAGAGCATTCAGTCATTTCACACCTCCTTTGGGCAGCTTTAGGTCCTATCCAGGCCTCTCTGGAGTAGGGCACATAGTCACTCTCTAGGTAGGGGTATTTGATGTAGATAATTGTGTTGTTCAGCCCGGTAAAGATGGCCACACATGGCCAAGACGCAGACGAGAAAACCAATCAAAAATAACCAAATCGACACCCTATCTGCTATTCTAGCCCACTGGATTTTCAGAGCATGAGTGTCCTTCAGAGATGAGCTAGCTGATTCCTTTGTTTTATAGGTACAAACACTGAGACTCAGGAAGGGAAATCACTTGCTCAAGGGCACATATGGAACCAGATTTCTGGTGCCCTGATTCTGAGTCTCACTCATGGCATTTAATACGGGTGGTGCCAGGGAGGTGCCACTTGGAGGCAGGGGGCTGTGAGGTTGGAACGTGAGGGTGTGGAGGAGCTTCTCAGATTCTGTTCCTGGTGATCAGAGTTATAGATGCAATCCTGCAGCCGACTGGCAGGAACTACCGAGGGCCATACACGTAATCTCTCCACCTGTGAGATGGTCCTTTTCATTTAGCCAGCTTGGGTTACAGGCTCTTCTTTTGGTTGAATGCTCATGTTTATTAGACAGTGTTAACAGTGTCAGTTGTGTCTAATACTGTGTTACGATGTCCAAAAGAATTTTAAAGTATCCCTGCATATAAGGAGCTTGCAGTCTAGCGGACCATGTCATACACACATGACACACACGTGAACACTAATGGTGTGATGCAGAAAAAAATCTCCCTGTGGGTAGCCTCAGCCTGGGTGGCTGATCAGGGGTTCATCCCAGATCCATTCTCTGTGTGTGAAGCTAACATCAGAGCCACCTTCCATGACCTGAAGAGGAAGCTACGTTTCTTTGCCAACAGTCATTTCAGATGGTTGATCCCCTCCCCCCATCAATTCTTATGGAAAACAAGACAGATTTTCCCCCAAGTCCCAAAAGACTGCCTTCTTTGATCCTGCCCCTGGGGCTGTGCTCATGACCCTGTCATTCGGCAAAGAGTGGGAAACAAGTGGGACTGGGGTTTCCAAAATGTAAGGCATAGTCCTTGCCCTTGAGAAGCAGCTAGTAATCCAGTTGAGGGAAGACTAACTTGAATTTGAGAACAGTAAAGAATGAGGGTGTGGTTCTGACTGTGACTGGGGGAACAGTTCTTAGATGGGAAGGATTATGGGGACTGAGTAATTAGAAAAACCTTCTAGAGTGGGGTCACTTGTGCTAGGTCCTAGGGCACCAGTACGAGAATACCATGCTTGGAGCTTGGGGTACAGGTTTAAATTGGGGGCCACCCAAATTAATTTTGCAAAGGGACCCAGTTCCTTTGCCTTAGAATTCCCCACCCACGGTGTCCGCAGTGCCTAACAATTGTGTGACACCCTAAAGTCAGGAAAAGTCTATCTACCCCATCAGTGTGCATTTTCTCAGATTGGCTCTGCTTTTTTTTTTTTTTTTTTTTGCGGTACGCGGGCCTCTCACTGTCGTGGCCTCTCCCGTTGCGGAGCACAGGCTCCGGACGCGCAGGCTCAGCGGCCATGGCTCACGGGCCCAGCCGCTCTGCGGCATGTGGGACCTTCCCGGACCGGGGCACGAACCCGTGTCCCCTGCATCAGCAGGCGGACTCTCAACCACTGCGCCACCAGGGAAGCCCTGGCCCTGCTTTTGCTGCCTTTCCTGGCTCTGTCCCCCCAGTTGTGAGTCTCTGTAGTTTCCTTCGGCCTCAGTTTCCCCACACACAGAATAGACAAGAGGTCTATTCCCCTGCTCCTTTCTAAGAAGGTTGGGAAGATACATGGCATAATAAGCTAGACCAATGTGGTACAAGCCCAGTGAAATATTACGCAGGAATACTTCATTTAAACTATTCTCACTCAGTCTGTGAAGCATTGCCACAAAGACTGCTGGAAGAGGAATTCCAGACAAGGATGGCAGCCTTTTTTTCCATTCATTCAACAAAAACAAACATTCTTGAGTTCAAAGAATGGAGGAAGGACAGCCACCCAGCAACTATGCAAGTGGGCTTCCTGGTCACCTTTCTTAAGTGTCCTCGGGCTGGAGCAGCCGGCATTGGACGTGGCGCTTGGAGATGTGGCACTGGGAGCCAGCTTGGCTGCTAGCGCAGACCACAACCAAACCAGTAACTGCTTTTCCAGACGCTGCAAACCAGCCTTTCTGGGCTGGAGAGTGAGAGGCGAGCTGGATGAGGGCCTGCAGCCTCCAGGGCTCCAACCCGCCCCACGTCAGGAATCAGCTGAAGACTGATGTCCCCTTTTCCAAAGAGGAGGCCAGGACACTTCCAGGACGAGAGCCTGGGAGGAACCCAGCTTTGGAGACCTTGGCAGGAGATCTGCCTTCTGCCCCTGGAGCGTGGTCCCAGAGTCTTGGCAGGAGGCCATGTTATGATTGGCATCCTCAATGGTGGAGGAGGAAGCCGACCATGGCTGGACATCCTGTGCCAGTTTGGACGACGGGCTGGGAGCGCCTTTCAGAGGAGTCCCGAACCCCGAACACATACAATCCCACTGCTTTCATTCGGCACAAAAGTCTTGGTTCTAAGTTCAGCGCCAGATGTGACTTTCAAAATGCACAAAAGGAACACAGGATTTCAACAAACAGAATCTTGCACGGCATTTGACTGTAATGGAGCAGTCATCGCCGGCCATCCTCCGTGGGTTTGAATTCGTTTAAGCCACCTTCCTGGTGGAGGGGTCCTGCTACAGAGAAACAAGCCACTGGGTGTGAGCGTTTCTCCCTAGAGTTGGATTTGGAGAACTGCTGGGGCGGAGTACTCAGCACGATTATGCAGTGATTGGCATGTGTTTCTCTGAGGCTAGAGATGGGGGAGAAGGGTACATCGGTGGCAAGATCCCCGGGAGTCGGCACTTCTGGAATGGAGTCCTTTCTAGGCCACTAAACAGCATATGTCTTCAGGCAATCAACTCCCTCCTGGCTGGCAGATTCTCAGCTTCCTTCTAGCTCCAAAATTCTAAACAGGAGCGTTCCAAGTGCAAGTGAAGACTATATTTTTAATACGAGTATAGGGTTGTCGGCAATCTCCAGTAAAGGTAAAAATTTTCGTGAGTCCGTGGACATTTGCTATCCTTTAAAAGCATTATCTATATAATAGATATATCGTTTATATAGATCTCTATAGATATAATCATTTAAAGACAGTTCTAGTTGGATCTGGATAGGTAGAAAGGACAGAAGTCCGCTCAAACTAGCTCAGGATAAAAGGAGGTTTATTGGACCCCATAAAACCTAGGGTCAGGGCAGGTCTTGCGGAGGCTGGAGCTGGGCACTGGAAAGTTACTAGGAATGGAGACTGTGTTCATTCATTCTCTTTCTTCCTCTACTATTAGCTTCCTCTGCTTACCCAGAGGCCTTGCTCCCTCATAAATACCACATGGCTTCAGCTTGTATGGTGCTGACCTCGCCCTCACTCTACTTTCCCTTGAAACCTCACCACTGATGGACGGGTCAAGTGTCCATCTTTGTTCTAACCAGCCTTGCGAGGAAGGAGAGTGACGTGGTGCCTGGATGGTGGACAGGAAAGGTTCTCTAGGAAGAGCTGGAATGGGGCAGGTGGGAAACCTATGCAGGACAGGAGCATCTTGACTGCTTGGCTCCCTCCACTGCAGCATCCTCTCTCTCTTTGGCTCCGGGGAATGCTCATCCTGTGGTTCTTCTCTCATTCTGGTGGTTGCTTTGACTGCTCCTTTGATGGTTTTCTCTTGCTGCCTGTCCCGTAGGTTTTGGTGTTCCCCAAGCTTCTGCCCTTCCTCATCTTCCCTTTGCTAGGTCCTCAGTGAAGGACCTAGTATGTGCCAGACACCGAGGATACTGAAGAGAACAAGACACAGTCCCCATCTTCCCAGGATTTACAGCTTAGTGAGGAGACAAACAAAAGCTACAGTCGGTTATGATAAGCTCTGTGATGGGATGGGAGAAGGGGTAATGGTAACGTATAACAAGGACTTAATTATATGTTAAGCATATAAGCATCCAGCAAGGGTGCTCCGAATCTGTTTTCAGCTCCAATTCTATCCTGAACTGCAGACCTTGTATTTGCCACTGCTTACTAGACATCTCCACCCACAATTCTGTAGCAGCCTTAGAGTTAAACATATCTACAATGGAAATGATTATATCCTACCTAGAGCTGTTGTAAATCCAGGATGACTTATTAGCTAGGTACCCAGGAGTCCATTGACTCTTCCTTTCTCTGATTACCAGAATCCAATCACTTTTTAGGCCTTAACAAGTCTCCCTTAGGGATGTCTGCCGGATGAGCCAAAGCCATGTGACATGGGATAGATGTCTCTATCCCCACCGCCACCATTTTTTATTCAAATACGTATCATCTCTTCTCCTCGCTCTCACAATGGCCTCCAATTTTTCCTTGGCTGGTTTCTCCCTCCCCTTGCTGCCTCTCCTTGCCCCGTATCTATCAACAAACCACACAGCACCCAGAGTGAAGTTTTGTTTGTGTTTATGTTTTCACCTAGCTCTCATTCAGCTTAAAAAAATCTTTTTTCCCCATTTTTCAAATATAATTTGAGACCATTGAACCTTTTAAAATATCTTATTAATTGTGCATGCAACAATACAGATATATTTAAAATGTTTTAAAGATCATTTTTTTACACTGAAGTGTAGTTGATTTACAATGTTGTGCTAGTTTCAGGTGTACAGCAAAGTGATTCAGTTACACATGTATATGTATTCTTTTTTTTCAGATTATTTTCCATTATAGGTTATTACAAGATACTGAGTTTAGTTCCTTGTGCTATACAGTAGGAAAAAGCTTGAATCTTAGTGTTTTGTTATTTGTCTCAGCTTCCTTGCCAAAAAATTACATTTTGTGTTAGTTTTTCCATTTATATAATCAAATATCCAACCCCATTTTTTTACAGTGTGTGTTTTCCCCAGTGTTTGTCACATTTTAGGGTCCCATCTGTGTATCAGTGTATCTCTGGACCCTCTATTTGGTTCTACTGGCGTATTCTTTCTTCTGTGCCAATACTACTCTTAATTTTTACGGTTTTCTGCAAAATCTTAACATCTGGTAAAGTAAGTCCCCTGCCAGTTTGTTATTCAATTGCCTCGGCTATTCTTAGATCTTCCTGTGTGTGTGTGTGTGTGTGTGTGTGTGTGTGTGCGCGCGCATGTGTGTGTGTGTGTGTGTGTGTATATAGCATGAATGTTTCCTGGATTTTGACACAAGTTATGCTAAATAAGCATAAACAGTTTGGAAGACTGAGCATATATGACAGAGCTGTGACATTTCAAAATATCAACCAGATTATAAATACTGACCTGCACAATTGTTCCTGTGCCTCATTAGCTATGAAATACCTTTTCCTTGTATGGCATTTTGCAATTTTTTGAACGTAATGGGGTGGTAAGAGCCAGTATTATTTCCACCATTTTACTTTAAAAAATTTTATTTTTAAAGTTTATATTTTTATCAAAGTTATACATAGGCACAGTAAATTATTTTACAAGCTTTACTATGAAAAGTAGCTGTCCCTTATGCTTTCCCCCGACATCTCCCTCCCTGGGAGCTGTCATTCTCAACTCTGATGATTTTGGTACTTATTTCCATGGCTTTAAATAATATTTCTAAACTTGTATTGCTACCTCATAATTTTTTTCAGTTTTAATCATTAAGTTTTAAATATCAGTCCACTGAGGATTTCTCTGCTCCATCCACTTATATGCTCCCTGCCGCATCCCCTCAGTATGTCGGGTCATAATTTTGGTTAGATGGATGTTTGGGCTTCACATTAATCTGACTGTGTAAAACCATGTAGTGAACCACGACGACTTTCTTTCTCTACACAACTTTTTGTTTCTCTTATCTTGCTTCTTCGTTTGCTTGGCTTTCTATTTACGCGTATCTAATTCAATCACAAAATTCAATCAACAATTGTCTCATTCTCCCCTTCACTATCGTCAGAGGTTTAGTCAGCTTAATCTTCTGAGGAGTCTTTCCTGGAGATTTCTGATGTGCTCCAATGTGGGCTGGAAGACTCTACGTCTCGTGAACATCTGTCATTCTGGGCCTTTCCTTCGTCACCAATCTCTCTTTCACCTTGGATCTCCTGGGTCCCATTTCTTCCTTGTTATTAGTTTATTTCTTGGTTCTGGGGGCATGTTCCTCCAGTAGCTTCCTGGGAAGGAGTGGATGTGAGGTAAGTATTGTGAGATGTCTGGAAATATCTTTATTCCTCCTTCCCAATTGATTGGCCACTAGGATGGTTATGAAATTCTAGATAGGAAGTACTTTGGCTTCAGAATTTGGAAGGTATTCATCATTATCTTCAAGCTTCCTGTAGTTCTGTCAAAAAGTGCAAAGCCTTACTGATCTTTATAAACTTGTAGATTTTTTTTTCTTGGTAGACAATATTCTAAAATTTCATAATGATGTTTCATCCATTGTGCTGGGTGCTTGGTAGGTCCTTTAAATCTGTGAACTCATGTCCTTCAACTCTGGGAGGTTTCCTTTTTTATTCTCTTCTCTGATTTTCCTCCCTTCCTTCCTCCCTCCCTTTCTTCCTTCCTTCCTCCCTCCCTCCCTATGACTCTTCTCCTCCATGTTTTCTGTTGTTTTTACTGGAGCTCCTATTGCTTATGTATCAAAGCTCCTGGACTAGTCCTCTAATTTCCTTCTCTTTCCCATTTTCCATCCCTTTTTCTTTGTCCTCTTTCCTGAACTTTGCTTTCTATTCTTCTATTGATTTCTTCATTTCTACTATGATGTTTTTAATTCTCAGCAGCACTGATTTTTGTTCTCTGACTGTTCTTTTTCCTAATAAGCTCTCCTTGTTCTTTGGTTGCAATATCTTCTCACATCACTAAGGATATTAATTGTAACTTATTTTGAGTTTTCTTCCCCTTGAATCAACTTTGCTTCTTCTAAATTGTTTTTCCCCACTTGTTCATCTGGGCCTCTGTCTTTCATGCTGGTGGCTTTCCTCACATGTCTGGAGATCTTTGTTTGTGTTCTTATGCTGACAAAAAGCTGATCGGAAGCTCTGGGTATGTGAAGTTAGATTATCCTGAGATGATCAGCCTAGATCATCTCTTATAGATTTTCAATATCAGTAAGTTTCTTCTTCTTGGGCTGATTAAGTTTTTTCCTGTCACAGGGGCGAATGGCTGGCCTCCAGGGTTCTTGGAGGTGAGGCTCAGAAGAGAGCTGTGAAGCTCAGTGGACACATACTCACTAATATTCCAGCTTTTACTAGGAAACTCTGCCCTCAGCTCTGCACAATCAGGGGAACCGCCTCCTGTTTGATCTTCTCTAGAGAATAAACTTCGAGTCTCCTTCCATGATAGGTAGGCAGTGTCTTGCTGTGCAGAGTTGGGAGGGAGTCTGGGAACCTGGGTCTTAACACAGACTTTCAACTATTTCTTTTAGCTCCATTTTCACCTTTATTTCCAGAGATAACTGGTTCCACTCTTCCCTGGACTTCCGGAGAGTTCTATCATCCTGTCATATTGCTTCTTGTTTTTCTGCACTGTTGGCCTAGAGCTCAGTTTTCTTGGATCGACTGAATGGCTAAGTTACTTACCACTCTTTCATCTGCTTCTTAGCTTCCATAATTTTTTTTCTGTTCTGTTCTCTCATTCTTTGTTTTCACCTTACTGTCATTTGAGATAGAGTGGGATTTTGTGTGAAACATTTGTTCAGTCCACTCTCTTTACCTTTAATCCTCTTTCACCCACCCTGATTTTTCTTTCATACGGTTCCCATCTTACATGCTATACTATTCGGTGCCTTCTTAATCATCTTCTATCTTATTCTTTCACTCTTTGCTATACATTTTAGGATCACGTCATCAAGCTACACACAACAACAACAACAAAATGAAAAATAACCTTGAAAAAAAATAGAAAAAAGAAAAATAACCTTGGAATTTTTATGGCAATTAAAAATTTATAGATTACTTTGGGCAGAATTGAAATTTTTCTACAATTCTAAATCTTCCCATTTATATGAATAAGGTACACTGTCCCATTTATTCAACTCATCTTTTATGTTGGGTAGCAATTTGTGTGGCTAGTTGCTTGTAAGAGGAGTCACTGTACCTGCTCCCATCTTAGGATCCACAACCCTTTGCGGGGTGATTTTGCCAGTCCTTTATGCCTTGAATCTGGGCTGGCCTTAAGTCCTGCTTTTATCAGAGAAATATGGTAGAAAAGCTGTTTTATGTCCTCAGTGCCTGGACCTCACTCAAGATGCCTTGCAGTTTCTGCTGTTGCCCTCTTGGAACTCTTCCACTGCCATGTGGCTGCAGAAAGGTGGCCTAGACAACACTGGTTCCAACCACCAGACACTTGAGTGAGGCCATCTTATATCATGTAGCCGCTGAGACACCAGCTGACAGCAGCTGCATGAGTGACCCCAGGTGAGACCAGCAAAGAAACTGCCCCAGCTAAGCCTAGACCAGATTGCAGACCTCTAGAATCAAGAGCAAATAAAATGTTGCTGTTTTAGGCTTCTGAGTTTTAGGGTGGCTTGTTCCACAGTGATAGGTAACTGCTGAGATTTGTAAATTTCTTTGTGAAGAACTTACACGTTTTTCTTCTGTCAAATTTAGTCTCATGTTCCTCCTAAATTTTATTGCTCTAATGAATGAGCTGTTTTTTTCACTACATTTTCTAATTGTCTATTACTGATTTATAGAAATGCATTAATTTTTATGTTGTTCTTGTGTGAAAGTTTCCTGAACTTCCTTATTCTAATAATAAGAACGTCTACGTGTCCTGTTAATAAAGTTCTCTACAGTATCTAGTGTGCCGAGATTTCAGTTTCTTTATCACGAATGACTGTTGAAGTATATTTAATGTTTATTGAATGGTTTTTTGGCATTGACATGATCATGTCAATTTTCTCCTGTAATTAATTAATATGGTATAATACATTAAAAGATTTTCTGATCTTTTAAACCATCCTTACATTCCTGAGTTAAATCCTACTTGATTATGATATATATATTTTTATACACTGATATATTCAATTTGTTAATTAATTAATTTAGGACAATTGTATCCAAGTTCATATGTGAATCTGATCTTTAGTTTTCATGACCTGTACTATCTTTGCTTTTGCAATACGGGTCATATTCACCTCATATGATGGGTTAGTTGGTTTTCTTTTTCTATGCTCTGAGTTTGTATTCAGAAGGAATTATCTATTCCTCCAAGTTTTGATAAAATATATGTAGAATTATCTGGGCTTATCATTGCCTCTTCTTCCTCTCCTTCTCCTTTTTAATTTGGAAATAATTTTAGACTAATGGAAAAAATTGTAAAATAAGACAGAGAGTTCTGATATATTTTTCACCCAAGCTGAACCAGACTTTTTTTTTTTTCATGGAACACTAGAGTCCCATGTCACTGCCTACAGGAGGAAGGGTCCAGCCAGTTCCTTTAAGGACCTTATTCTCTCCATCCTCAGTGTCTTTAGATCCTCCTGACCCCACTCAACTCTTGCGGAGACTTTCACTCCATGGCTTCCTATAAACAAGGTGCAGGTAACTGGTAAAAAGCCCAGCACATTCCTGAGTGTTCATGGAGCACCTTGTACGGTCCCGACATGGTGGGGCTCTGAGTGGATTGCAAAGAGGGTCAGACACAGTCTCCAGCTTCGTGGAAACTGCCTTCTCATTGGGAGGCAGATCTGGGCTCAGATCATGATAATACAAGGTGGAGTTCAAACTGAGTTACCTGGGAGGAGATAATTAGTGTTAATTTGAGAAGGGGTGACAGTTAGAACAGCAAGTGTGGGACAGATGGATCTTGGAGCAGAGGGATGTTGGTGGGAGATGGGGAGCCATGGGGCAAGGGAGTAGGGGAAGGCTCAGGTCACGGCTTCACTGCAGGGCAGGCAGGTGGGCTCCCAGATGGAGAATGGGACACATCAGAGGACAGATGCCAGGGTGGGATGTACGTGCATGCGTGTGGTGTGTGTGTGTGTGTGTGTGTGTGTGCATGTGTGTGTGTGTATTTGGGGGCGGGGGGGAGGTATGGAGAATATGATGAAATGGAGGGAGTGACAACAGAGAAAACAAACTTTCCTCCTGCACAGTTTTGCCCAGGGCCAGCCCCAGGCCTTTGAGCCATCTAGCAGGACCCACAATTTCACTCACATGAAATTGTCAACTTTCCTTTCCCCTCCTCTGCTCCCTCACTGCCACCCATGGGTGTGTGCATGATGGCACAGTGCAACTGACAAAATTAGTACATTCCCACTGACCCCACCCTGCACTGCCTTCCTGGTGGCCCTGTGATTTCACGGATGATGTGTTTGGCAGGCTCCTAGTGGCCCACACACTGCTGAGAGATGTCAGGCCTGAGGGCTGGAAACCCACAAGGGGTGTTGGTACCTCCCTCTCTCTCCCCAACTCAAGTCATCCCAACAGGCATTTTACTGAGCACCGAGTGTCTGAGAGGTCCCAGCCAGGTGCTGGCAGGCGACACTGGAGAAGAGGGTTTGGATAGAAGGATGACCAAGATCTGATCCCCATCCTCAGTGTTTTCCTGACTTTTCTTCTCCTCCAGGAGTCATGTGTGTTGTCTGTGTAGGGCGCTTTCCAGTTTGCAAAGCACTTCTCTTTTGAACTTCACAGTGCCTCCTTTAAGGAGTCAGGGAAGGTTTTATAGATTCCTTGATGAGGAAACCAAGCAGTACACTCGAGATTATGTTGCTGGTAAGCAAGAGGCTCGGGAAAGAACTCTGGATCTTCTAGTTCAAAAAGAAGGGTAACTATGTCTCAGAAAAGAGGAAATGTTCAGATCCCAGCCCGAAAGGCGGTCCATGACCCAGCATACCAATCCTTTAGAAAACTGCGTGTACTTCTCTCATCTCATACTTGGCTTTGGGTATTTCTTAAAGAAAGGAATTGAAAAGGCTGATAAACGAGAGACAATAAATAAGGGGCTGTGAGCACTAGGAAAATAGCCATGTGCCTGCCTCTCTCTCCCTCTGACTTTGTATCTCTCAGCGTACTTCCACACCGACTATTTCATGTGAGTCCTACATGCGATGTAACAGCTATCATTTGTTGAGCTCTTACTCTATGGCAGTCACTGTTCTGCACACCTCACCCATATTAATTCAGTTCATCCTCAACCTATGAAGTAGGCATTTTATTATCCCTGTTCTACAGTTGAGGGAACAGAGATGTTGAGCCATGTGCTCAAGGTCACACAGCTTGCAAGTCAGGGAGTCAGAATTTGAAACCCAGGTGGTCTGCCTGCAGGGCTCATTCCTGCAACTTGGGAGTAATTGGCAAGAGAGGGAGTGTGGAGGTGAAGGGACTTGCTCAAGGCCCCACAGTTATTTGTCTTTGCCTGGTCTTTGTGTGCAAGCTCCTTCTTTGTCCTTCCCACCATGCCATGGCCAGAAAGAGAGAGTTTAATGTATCTACAGCAGACAAGTTCTGTTCCACCTTCACTCAGTGGGGCAGAGGCCTGGCAGGGAAGCATCATGGGGGCCAATGCAGAGGTGAGTGTAGGAAGAGAGAGGGAAAGCAAATGGGGCAGGTGGGATAAGACTGCTGCTGCTATAGAGGATTCTTGACCCTGCTAACACTGCTGGGCATGAATGGAAACTTCCAGGGGGCCATCAGACTCAGAAAACTAGCATTCCACCTGTTCTTACTGCTGGTTATTGTGTTATTGCTGGTGAGTAGCTCTGTCTGGAGAACTTATGCTGCAGCTTCACGCAAACCCCAGAATCGAGCAAATTAACCAACATACTTGTGCAAGAGGAATAGGATTTCTTCCTGAATAAATTCTAAATTTATAGAAAATCCTTCCAAAAAAGACCTTCTACTACTTTTAAATTAGTTAATTCTATTCAAAAGATGGAGAAACAGGAGGAAGAGAGGAAGTGAGATGTCCAGGGCTGTGCAGTGATTAGACTACAGGCCTCCTGATCCAGGAGCTGTGAGACAGGATGTGGCTTGTTTCATGTAGGGAACCTTCTGCTCTTTTCCTGATGAGGATAAGCATGAGATCAGCTTATTCAATAGAGTTGATTTAAACTACTCATGAGACCAGGGCAAAAAGGAAGTGAACTATGAGAGCATTTTCATTGGTATAAGAAAACCTGGCATTTTCATTGGTATAAGAAAACCTGGCTTTCTTATACCATTTTCATTGGTATAAGAAAAGCTGTGAACAAACCCAATCTTGAAAAAGGAAATGCTATTTTCAATGTATGAAGGGCTCTCTTTCTAAAGGGAGCTTCATAGAATGGTTTAGAGGGGGTTTCTTTAAAAAGAATCCTTTGTAAAGCAAAATTCTTTCTCCCATTCATGGTGCATGTGTGTGTGTATTACCTCAACTGGGGCACCTGTACTCACAATGAGTCCTCAGAATAATTGAAGGGTAGACAAATATCTTCAGGGTTTCTTCTCTCATTTAGTGTCCTGACTCTCTTTCTATGCCTGGATATCCTCCCTTCCATCACCTCCCCTTCTTTGGGAGGACTGGTTGGAACAGATGGAGTTGGGGGGGTGACTAAGTCATTAGATGATAACAACCTAAGCATGACCCTGGCCAGAAGCACTTTGATTTTTAGGGTGCCTTTTTACAAAATGGAAAAAATGATGTATATCCTAATGAAGGGATCACTGTGGAGGACTTTGATTAATTTCTGCCAGACACCGCTTGTCCTGCTTTGATATGGGAGATGTCCTGCCCATTGCCCAAGGTGATTCCTTGGAGAACTTAGCTCCTTGATTGTGTACTGATTTCAGTTCAACTCTTAGGGAGTAACTGTCTCCAACTTCTTGGGTCCTATAGTAGGTTGAATGGTGGCTCCCCAAAGATGAGTCAACTCATAAGCTGTGAATGTGACTCTATCTGGGAAAGGGTCTTTGTAGGTGTAATTAAGACCATCCTGGATTAGTGTAGGCTCTAAATCCAATGACAAGTGTCCTTATAAGAGGAGAGAAGGGGAGGAGACACACAAGGGAGCAGGCAATGTGACGACAGAGTCAGAGATTGGAGTGATGCCTCTATAAGCTAAAGATTGCCAAAGATTGCCAGGGGTCACCAGAATAGAGGAGGAACGGAAAGATTCTCAGTCAGAGCCTCCAGATGAAACCAACACTGCTGACACCTTGGTTTATCACTTCTGGTCTCAGAACTGTGAAAGGATAAATTACCACTGCTTGTGGTAATTTGCAACAGCAACACGAGGAAACTAGTACAAGTCCCCTTATTGTAGCCTTATTATTATATCGGAACAGTAAGAACTCAGTTGCCCGCGTGGTATCATATTATGGGCACCCAGAGGGGCTTCTCTGCTTAAAAAAGTCTTTTCTCCCACTTATTATCACAAGTGCCCCGAATCCACAGTGAATCCATCCTGATGTATAGAGTCAACAGAACTGCACACACATGTGCATCTCCATCAATGTTCATGGCAGCGTTTTTTGGGTAATAGCCCCACATGACTATCAACAGATAACAGATAAGTGCATCGTGGTCTAGCCACACAAAAGAATGTGATGCAGCACCAGTGAACGAACCATGGCCCTGTACAGCCGCACAGATGAATCTCACATACATGATGCTGAGTGGAAGAAGTGGGACTCCGAAGAATGTATATTGAATCAGTGCATTTATATAAATTTCAAGAGACGTCACCTACGGTGTTAAAAGCCAGGATAGTGGCTAGGGAAGGAGGATGTGTGGGGAGGGGAGTCAGCAAGAGAGGGGCTTCTGGGACACTGGCAACGTTCTGGATGGTGGATACCTAGGTACTCCCTCTGTGATAATTTATTGACCCGTATATGCAATATCTGTGCATTTTATACATATTATAACCCACAATATAAAAGGCTTTTTTTTTAATCCACTATGAGCAATTTCAGAAAATCAGTATGTAAAAGAAAGCAATAATATCATTGTCTTAGTCTGGGTTTTGCCAGAAGCAGTGCTGAGACGAGATTTCAGTACAGCAGTCTGATGGGGAGATGTTCCCAGGAAGCCCTGCTTAGGGGAGTGGGGCAGTGAGATGGGGAAAGAAGGATGCAATAAAGGTGGGTTATGGGATACTGAATAGGGTTCACTCACTTTAGAAACGCGGCAGACAGAATCAGCATGCCTGGGTCCCCCAGAGGCATGAATAAGCCAGAGCGCTTATCCTCCCACTCCCGTTCTCCGGGGCTCGCGCTGCTCCTGGGTGGTACCTCCTTGGCACCTGGGCTAAGAAGGTGAAAAACCTGAGGTGCTTGTAGGCGGCTTCACGGGTGGAATGTGGGATTCTGAGTGTCTGGGGCATATGGGCAGCCCACCAACTGCTTCTGCTGTGAGACTCTGTAACGTGAACATCTCAGAAGAAAATTAGGCATCAGAAGTAGGTCTGCGTGGAATTTAGAAAAAGAGGAGACCGAGAGGCCACCTCTTCGGTTTATCACCAAAATTTCTAGGGGAATGGGTGCCGGTGGACTGACATGGTTAGTCAGATTTTGAACACCTACCTTTAGAATGACTAAGAACTAAGTGAAAGGAAAAATTAACTCTCACAAAGCAAGCCCAGTCCTCAGAGTTCAAGGCATCCAAGCTTTAAAGATGCCACACACTGTCCTACGCTCAAACTTTACATGTCCAACATTCATTGCGGCCTGGAATGTGGCAGGCCCGGTGATAAGTGTGTGGGATTCAGAGGAGAATAAAGCAGTGTCCACCCTAATGCAGTTTATGTCTGGATGGGGAGGCAGAAAAAGAGGTCTTCCCGATTCCCCAAGTCATTCTTTCGTTCCCCAGGTGTCTGTCAGGCTTACTGTGCATCACACACTGTTCAGGGCACCTGACTGACATCACTGAACAGAACAGATGAAAAAACCTGGGCCACGGCCTTTACTCTAGGTGGGGAGACAGACCATAAAAGTAAACGTCATAGGGCTTCCCTGGTGGCGCAGTGGTTGAGAGTCTGCCTGCCGATGCAGGGGACAGGGGTTCGTGCCCCGGTCAGGGAAGATCTCACATGCCGTGGAGTCGCTGGGCCCGTGAGCCATGGCCTCTGAGCCTGCACGTCCGGAGCCTGTGCTCCGCAATGGGAGAGGCCACAACGGTGAGAGGCCCGCTCACCGCCAAAAAAATAAAAGTAAATGTCATAAATGAGTACTTTATAGAGTATGCTAGAAGCTGATAAGCTTTCTTGGAGTGGGGTCTTTGCGCAGACAAGGAAGGAGCTGCACTGCAGATCAGGTCTCCGTGAGATGTCACCTCCCAGTTCAACTGCTTGCAGTGAATCCTTGAATGAAGGTATGATTCTGCAGGAAACTACGGTGAAAGTGTCTAATACAGAAAATGAACCCAGATGGAGGTTTTGGAGGACCACGAGCTGGCTTTTGGATGCATTGTGTTTGAGCTGCTTGTGGGCCTCCCAGTATAACACCTGGGAGGCGGCTAGACATCCGGGTCCTTAGCATCAGAAAGCAGCTGAGGCTGGCTAGGCAGGCTTGGGTGTGTCAGGGCACGTCTCTCCGGTCAAGTTACCCAGGGAGAGCGTACCGTGTGAGAAGGCCGGGGAGGAGGGCAGAGCACTGAGAAACATCCAGCTGAGGCCGATGGAGGTGGGGGCTGCGAACAGCCTGAGAGGGAGGGGCCAGAGAGAAGGGAGGGGCCGGAGAGGTGGGAGGGGCCAGAGAGGTGGGAGGAGGACGTGGAGTCCTGCAAGTGCACGGATAGAGGTTCAAAGAGGAGGGAGAGGTCAACGTACCGAATCCACCACGGACGAGCAGGATGGGGGTCCTGGCTTCCCAGGTGGGACTTAGAGGTCCTTGATGTCATCAGTGGGAACCGCCTCCATGGAGCTCCATGGAGATGCGAGGCTCAGGTGACCATGAGCTGAAGTGATTGGGAGATTGGGACGGAGTCGGCAAGTGGAGAGAAGCCCTTTGGGAAGCTTGGCTGTGACCTTGGCGGGTGCGGGCAGAGGGAGGATTGGAGGCTGAGATTCCTCTATGTTCACATCCTGAATGGAAAAAGCCACCACGGGTGGCGAGAGTGCAGAATGGTAAAAAATGAGAGTGAATGATGACAGGGAAACATTTTTAAGGAAGAAGGTGCAGAAAGCAGGTGGATGGGGAGGTGGGAAGGCAGGAGGAGACACGCCAGTAGGCTTTTGACTTTTCAGAGCTCTTCACAACCAGTTGGGACCATCACTGGCCATGAGGTAGACGAGATTGGGCTCTCCATTTTCCAGATGGGGAACTAGAGCACAGAGAAGTTCATGCCTGGCCCAAGGTCACACGAGGGACACCAGAATTCCCCATTCCTCATCCTGGGCACCGGCCCCTGGATCCTTCACCTTCTGAGTTCACTCATGCACTTTCCAAACGCACCTGGGAGCAAGCAGATGCCAACTGGCCTCCAAATTGCTTTGAAAATGAACACTCAAGGCAGCGAGTGACTTGAGGCAGGATGTGCATTTATCCAGGTTGACAAAAGACTGAGAACCTGAGGGATAAGCTGGTGAGAGGAGGAAACCTGATTTCTACAGTTTGCGATGGCAAGAAGGCTTCCCGAGAGCCGGCACACCTCGCCAGGGGTCATTCGACAAGCGTGTATTGTGTTTCCTGAGTGCCTGGCACTGCGCCTGCACACCCTGGAGGTCGCAGGGGACTTGCGGTTGCCGGTGAGCATGGAGGCCTATGAACGGTGTGCAGCGGGAGGCTGGGGGTGGTAGTGTTGGATGCTGATTTAGAGACAAGCAAGCCTGAAGCAGGTGAGACGTCCTTGCCAGCCAGGAAGGGTGGAATCAGTGAGCCCAGGGTATCTGGAGTGTCCAGGAACCTGGGCTCCAGTCCTGGCACTGCTTGGACAAGTCCACAGGCCTCAGCCAGGTTAAGATGTCTCTGAAGCCCTCCACCGTCATCACATGGTCCTGTGTGAGCCACAGACTGTGTTGGCCCTAATACTCTGCAGGGGACGGGGTGGGTACCCGTATAGCGCTCTAGGGAGGCAGGGAGGGAAGGGTGGCTGCAGTAACAGACAGAAGGAAAGTGCCGCTTGCCCAAAACTTCCATCTCAAACGGGTGGCAACGCCCACATGCAATTTTCAAAGCCCCCTTGATGAGCGCTCCAGGGCTACAGGTGGCTCTGGGTTCCTCACACCTCCAGGGGGCTCTTATCTCCAGGCAGGCATTTCTATGGACAGATCTGAGCCAGGTTTAATAAATATTTTATTTTGTTACTTTAGATATTCATATGTTTATAGGCATCTGATTAATTTTTTAAAACATAGGGCTTGCTTTTTAGAAGCATATTAAAAAATCAAGAAAAAAATTAAACCAACATAAGTTTTATTGTAAACTCTTTTAGAATAAACTCGTTTATAAGTGCCCCTTGGGGATCTGCATGAACTTGGCTCGAACCTGATTCTGTGGTCTCCCCATGATGTCTAAGTGGTCAACATTGTACCTTCTCTGCTCCCCACAGAAACCCCACTGACACTGGGCATTCTGTGGTTTTCATGGATGTTTCCTGAAGATCTGGAGGGTTAAGGGGATGTCTGTCCCAGCACATCGTCCAGCCACACCCACCCCCCTCTCTCATCCCTGTCCCCACCCTCTGCTTCTCTCCCCATGGCTCCCTCGCCTGCACACCCAGGATATACTGTCGCCTTCAGCAGGGCAGTCATGTTACCCGTGAACCAACACACCACCTCAATTTCTACCCCAAGGGAAATTCTTACCAAATACAATGTTCTACCTAAAGAAGTCTGGAGAATACAATTTTCTCCACCAGCTTTCCCACAAAAGCATCTCGTTGGAGAGTTTCAGTTCTCAGTGTAGCTCACAGCGGCAGCTGGGCAAACCAGTGCATCCAGGCATGGCGGTGAGGAACCTGTACTCCAAACTGACCCCTCTCATCCTCATGTCCCCCCACTTTCCAGCCCACTGCAGCCTTGCTTCTGCTCGTGCCACTCCCCAGAATAGTGCTGTCCAGCAGAGTATTCTGTGAGCGTGGTCATGTTCTATTCTGAGTGGTCCAGTATGATAGCCACTAGCCATGTGTGCCTGCGGAGAACATGCAATGTGGCTCGTGGAACTGAATTTTAAACTTTATTTAAGTTTGACTTAATTTTAATTGCTACATGTGGCTAGTGGCAATTGTATTGGGCAGTGCAGCTCTAAGTTACTTGTTGACTTTCTAGTGAGCAAATTCAATGCCCATGTTTCTGTCTGAATCTCACTTTCAGTCCCTGCAGCATCCTTGCCCCTCTTCCAGCCACCACATCTTGTCCTGGCCCTTCTCTTTTGTTCCCTTAACTTCAAATACCTTCCATACACCTACAACTCACCAATCTATTTCTTTCAATTAGACTTCTTTCCTGGGCTCCTGACCTAATTTCCAAATGTTCTGTGGATTTCTCCACAACAATCTCAAAATAAATATGTCCCAAAGTAAACTTATTATTTCTCCCCACATTTCCATACCGCCTTCAAACAAACTGATCTTTCTCTATTTCTGGGCTAAAAATGGGGAAGCTGTCTTCTTAAAATCCTCCCTCTCCCTCCATATATAAATCAGTCACTAAAACCTATGGAGTCCACGTCAAACCATTTCCTGAAAGCATCCCCTTCTCTCTGTGTCCACTGCCGACACTATTATACACGCAGAGCTGGCTCTGTAACTTGTAGGTCCAGTGCAAAATGCAGGGCCCCTGCTGGGGGTGGGGAATCAGTCTCCCTTCCTGTGTGCCTCCACCCAACCCACAGGTGGAAGGGCAAATGCTAAGGGATTGCAACCAAAGAGAAGCTGGGTGCCTGCACTGGGCAAGGGGCCCCTGCTGAGTCACTCCACAATGTGCCGTGGCACTGCCAGCCCAGGGCAGTGGTGGCCACTGCCTTGTCCTGTCCAGAGACGCCGAGGAGGCTGCACTCAACCTTGGCCCTCTCTGAGTTTGACTTGGCCTCCGCTGGGGCTGGAGGGTGATACAGAACCTGACTCCCGTCCCCCACCAATGTAATGGGGTCAAGTGATAGGAGTGGCGGGGGGGGGGGAAACTGGGTGGAACCTGAGGTGCCAGGGGCATGGAGTGGGGAGGCAGCGGGAGGTGGGACTGCACAGGAACAGAGGCTGCAAGCCTTCAGCACATTCTTCATTGGCCACAAACTCTACTCACAAAACACAAATTCAAAGAAAAAAGGATCAGGAATTTCCAGATGGTACCCTCAGAGCCTTAAACCCCTCATGCAGGGCCCTTCTGAATGAGGGACCCTGGGTGACTGCTGTGGTCGGTCGCCTATGAAGGCCCCCTGCACGTGTCCTAAAACTAGACCCACCAGAAGTTAGCTAGGGGTGGTACCTACCCCCTGGTGGCATTTGGAAATGTGTCAGGTGCATGAGGTTGTCACAGTGAATGGGGGGTGTTTATGGAATTTAGTGAGCAGGGATGGGAGACACTAAACGTCCTGCTAAGCCTGGAACAGTCCTGAGTCAAACGATTAATGGTGCCCCCGCGGAAACGCTGCCCAGGATGCTGCTGTGTCCTATGGTGCATGCTGTTACTTCCACCCAGGATGCCTGTCCCGGGCTCCTTGCCTTATATTATAAACTCCTTAGCTATTCACCCCGAAGTCTCCTCCGGTCCAGCCCTGGGAAGCAGAGCCCGCTGTGTCTACTTTCCTTAGAGTCCCTATCGAGTTTCGCTGTAGTTGCTGACTCACGTGCCATCTCCTTCATGACTGCAATCACATGGAAAGCTTCAGTCAAGAGGAAAGAGCCCTGGATTGGGAGCCAGCCTGCCTCTGGCTCCATCACTGTCCTTGCCATCCATGAGCTGGGAGGACCTGGTAAGTCATTTCTCCTCCCTGAACATCCAGCTCTATTCTGCCATCATCAGAAAGCCCTCAAGTGCATCTCTGAAAACAACCCTTCAACTGGCACCATAGCCTTGATGAATGACACCACCTCCTCACCTTCATTTCCTCTGTCTTTTTTCCTGTCCAGGCTTGAACTGATGGCGTAAATCATCTTTGCATTTTTCCAGGACGCGCACACCTCTAGGTGGAGAAGGGAGATGGTAAAGAGATAGGGGCATTTCATTAATTTCTCTTTCTCATTATATTTCAATAAAGATCTATTTTTTAAAAAAAGAGATACGGGCACAGATTAGCATTCCCACCTGTTATTTTTTTTTAAATTGTGGTAAAATATATGTAACATAAATCTTATTATTCTAACCACTTTAAAGTGTACAATTC
Source organism: Globicephala melas (assembly GCF_963455315.2). Lineage (NCBI taxonomy): Eukaryota > Metazoa > Chordata > Mammalia > Artiodactyla > Delphinidae > Globicephala > Globicephala melas. Next base: position 5,118,282 of record NC_083326.1, on the reverse strand, counting down.
AGTGGCAGTAAGTACATTCACAATGTTGTACAACTATCGCCACTATCCGTGTCCAGAACCAAACAATAACTCCTCATTTCTCCCTCCCCAAATTCCCCGGCAACCACCATTCTACTTTCTGTTGGTATGAATTTGTCTACTCTAGGAATCTTACATAAGTGGAATCATACAGTATTTGTTCTTTTGTATCTGATCTATTCCACTTTGCATAAAGTCTTCAAGGTTCATTCATACTGGAGCACAGGTCAGAGTTTCCTTCTACTTAAAGGCTGAATAATATTCCACTGTATGTATAGACCACATTTTATTTATCCATTCATCCATTGGTGGACATTTGAGTTGCCCACCTCTTCTTTTTTCCTTTTTTTTTTCAATTTTATTTTATCTTTGGCTGCGTTGGGTCTTCATTGCTGTGCGTGGGCTTTCTGTAGTTGCAGTGAGCAGGAGCTACTCTTCTTTGGGGTGTGTGGGCTTCTCATGGTGGTGGCTTCTCTTGTTGCAGAGCACGGGCTCTAGATGTGTGGGCTTCAGTAGTTGCGGCACATGGGCTCAGTAGCTGTGTCGCACGGGCTCTAGAGCGCAGGCTCAGTAGTTGTGGCACAGGGACTTTGTTGCTCCGCAGCATGTGGGATCTTCCCGGACCAGGGATCAAACCCATGTCCCCTTCATTGGCAGGCAGATTCTTAACCACTGTGCCACCAGGGAAGTCCCTGTTCTTTCTACTCAGCATATTCAGCATATCTCCTCTCTCATGCCCAGCCTCCATCATCCCATCGGATGTTACTTATAACACATAAATTCAAAGACAAAGTTACTAAGAGTGTCAAGACAGCTACAGCAGAACATTGAACCAAGGGTGGGCCCTTCTGAGTGTGGTGTCTCGTGTGACTGCACACGTCCAATGCCCATGATGCCAGTTCTGGGGAGGATCCAGTAAATGACCTGGGCTAAAGGAAAAGAGGCAGAGAAAAGCAGAAGGAAACAGTGGCCAAGGGTTTACGCAGAGTGGCTCTCTTGAAGAGCCCCAAATAGAAACAACAAAAAGCAGGAAGATCAGCAAAATGAAATGACAGCCATCAGTTTGCAGTAAAAATGGAGGCAGAAGTACTTCCAAAATTATATGGAAGTACTCAGAATCTATGGCTTCCTAAGGCCATTCAGCATGGTCAAGCCCCGCACAACTCAGTAAACCCTGGGTCTATCAGGGCTTTGTTCCTGAGCCCAGGAATGTTCAGGAAGAAGCCTCAGCATCCTGAAGAGGGGGTGGGGTACATTGAGTATTTTCTGTTTAAAAATGTGTATGTAGGTTTTCTTTCTAACATATAGAATAATATATTATATTATAATAACATATTATAATAAAATATGTTTTAACTTCAGATGGCTGGAGGGTTAAGCTTTAAATTTTAAGAAAATCTGCTTGTGTAGCATACCACATAATTGAGATGCTATTGTAGCTTTGACAACCTATAGCAAATGTTTAAAGCTCTAGGTAATTGCAGAAAAAAGTACTTGGAGGGCATGGGTTGTGTTTTCTATTTCTTTTGCATAACAGGTGATACTTGGTTAATACACATATTAGGTTGTTGGTAAATTCTTGTTGAAGGGCTGTATGGTTTGGGGAGGAATTTGAAGTGAACCTGGTGAGTGGTCCTGCTAATGTTACCTACATTTAAAGTTGGTTTTATTTAGAGAAGAGCTAACACCCATCCTTCTCAAACTCTTCCAAAAAATTGCAGAGGGAGGAACACTCCCAATCTCATTCTATGAGGCCACCAACACCCTGGTACCAAAACCAGACAAAGATACTACAAAAAAAGAAAATTACAGGCCAATATCACTGATGAATATAGATGCAAAAATCCTCAACAAAATACTAGCAAACAGAATCCAAAAACACATTAAAAGGATCATACACCATGATCAAGTGGGATTTATCCCAGGGATGCAAGGATTCTTCAATATATGCACATCAATCAATGTTATAAACTGTATTAACAAATTGAAGGAGAAAAACCATATGATCATCTCAATAGATGCAGAAAAAGCTTCTGACAAAATTCAACACCCATTTATGATAAAAACTCTCCAGAAAGCGGGCATAGATGGAACCTACCTCAACATAATAAAGGCCATATACGACAAACCCACAGCAAACATCATTCTCAATGGTGAAAACCTGAAAGCATTTCCTCTAACATCAGGAACAAGACAAGGATGTCCACTCTCATCGCTATTATTCAACATAGCTTTGGAAGTCCTAGCCTTGGCAATCAGAGAAGAAAAAGAAATAAAAAGAGTATAAATTGGAAAAGAAGAAGTAAAACTGTCACTGTTTGCAGATGACATGATATTATACATAGAGAATCCTAAAGATGCTACCAGAAAACTACTAGAGCTAATCAATGAATTTGGTAAAGTAGCAGGATACAAAATTAATGCACAGAAATCTCTCATTCCTATACACTAATGATGAAAAATCTGAAAGAGAAATTAAGGAAACACTCCCATTTACCATTGCAACAAAAAGGATAAAATACCTAGGAATAAACCTACCTAAGGAGACAAAAGACCTGTATGCAGAAAACTATAAGACACTGATGAAAGAAATTAAAGATGACACCAACAGATGGAGAGATATACCATGTTCTTGGATTGGAAGAATTAAGATTTTGAAAATGACTGTATTACTCAAAGCAATCTACAGATTCAATGCAATCCCTATCAAATTACCAATGGCATTTTTTATGGAACTAGAACAAAAAAATCTTAAAATTTGTATGGAGACACAAAAGACCCCGAATAGCCAAAGCAGCCTTGAGGGAAAAAAAGGAAGCTGGAGGAATCAGACTCCCTGACTTCAGACTATACTACAAAGCTACAGTAATCAAGACAATATGGTACTGCCACAAAAACAGAAACATAGGTCAATGGAACAAGATAGAAAGCCCAGTGATAAACCCATGCACCTATGGTCAACTAATCTATGACAAAGGAGGTAAGGATATACAATGGAGAAAAGACAGCCTCTTCAGTAAGTGGTGCTGGGAAAACTGGACAGCTATGTATAAAAGAATGAAATTAGAGCACTCCCTAACACCATACACAAAATAAACTCAAAATGGATTAGAGACCTAAATGTAAGACCAGACACTATAAAACTCTTAGAGGAAAACATAGGAAGGACACTCTTTTTTTTGCGGTACGCGGGCCTCTCACTGTTGTGGTCTCTCCTGTTGTGGAGCACAGGCTCCGGACGCACAGGCTCAGCGGCCATGGCTCACGGGCCCAGCCGCTCCGCGGCATGTGGGATCTTCCCGGACCGGGGCACGAACCCGTGTCCCCTGCATCGGCAGGCGGACTCTCAACCACTGCGCCACCAGGGAAGCCCAGAAGGACACTCTTTGACATAAATCACAGTGAGATCTTTTTTGATGCACCTCCTAGAGTGACGGAAATAAAAACAAAAGTAAACAAATGGGACCTAATGAAACTTAAAAGCTTCTGCACGGCAAAGGAAACCATAAACAAGATGAAAAGACAACCCTCAGAATGGGAGAAAATATTTGCAAACGAATCAACAGACAAAGGATTAATCTCCAAAATATATAAACAGCTCATGCAGCTTGATATTATAAAAGCAAACAACCCAATCCAAAAATGGGCAGAAGACCTAAATAGACATTTCTCCAAAGAAGACATACAGATGGCCAAGAAGCACATGAAAAGCTGCTCAAAATCACTAATTATTAGAGAAATGCAAATCAAAACTGCAGTGAGGTATCTCCTCACACCAGTTAGAATGGGCTTCATCAGAAAATCTACAAACAACAAATGCTGGAGAGGGTGTGGAGAAAAGGGAACCCTCTTGCATTGTTGGTGGGAATGTAAACTGATACAGCCACTATGGAGAACAGTATGGAGGTTCCTTAAAAAACTAAAAATAGAATTACTATATGATCCAGCAATCCCACTATTGGGCATATACCCAGAGAAAACCACAATTCAAAAAGACACATGCACCCCAATGTTCATTGCAGCACTATTTACAATAGCCAGGTCATGGAAGCAACCTAAATGCCCAATGACAGATGAATGGATAAAAAAGATGTGGTACATATATACCTTGGCATATTAGCCATAAAAAGGAACGAAATTGGGTCATTTGTTGAGACGTGGATGGATCTAGAGACTGTCATACAGAGTGAAGGAAGTCAGAAAGAGAAAAACAAATATCGTATATTAACGCATATATGTGGAACCTAGAAAAATGGTACCGATGAACCCGTTTGCAGGGCAGAAGTTGAGACTAAACGTATGGACACCAAGAGGGGAAAACTGCGGTGGGGAGGGGATGGTGGTGTGCTGAATTGGGCGATTGGGATTGACATGTATACACGGATGTGTATAAAACTGATGACTAATAAGAACCTACAGTATAAACAAACAAACAAAAACAACTAATACTAAACTTTCTTTGAGTTATTTGCATGGAAATATGTTAACATAAATGTTTCAGACATTACATGAAATTTCTAAAAATCTTATATGTTCTGGTATAATGTTATGTTATAATTCTAGTTATTACTTTAAAATGTATATCTCAGAAATAACTAAATTTCCTTGTCAATTGCATTATTATGAACTTTCATCAAATCTTTAACCGTGGTCATTTTTAAGTCTTTTGTCCATTACAGACAGTTCTGGGTGTACTCTGATGCTTTTGCAAAAATGTTCCTATAAAAGGGTTTCATCTTCAAGGAATTCATGGAAAAGACTCTGACAAGTACAGGTTTCTGGTAACTGACTATACTGCTGAACTGAATGAATAAGCATTTTCAGAACTCTAATGGAAAACTGATGAATTCATAAAAGTGCTAACAAAAGATCAAGATGACAAAAAAATTAATTACATGGGACTGAGTGAACTGATGAGGACGATTATAATTTTTGTGACTTTCTGTTTGAATAAAAAAAAAGTCCCACAAGGACTCAGAGGCAAAAAATATACAAATCAATTATCACTGCAAATTAAAGGAGCTCTTACAGTGGAAAAAAAAATTGGAAATGTAGTTTTTTAATTTTTGGTTTTTCCTCTTTTTAAATATAAATATGTAAGGCTATAAATTATCCTTGGGAATTCCCTGGCGGTCCAGTTATTAGGACTTGGCGCTTCCACTGCCAAGCGCCCAGGTTTGATCCCTGGTCAGAGAATTAACAATCCGTAAGCCACAGCGTGGTAAAAACAAAAACAAAAAACTTATCCTTGAAGAACTATTTTCACTGCATTTCATATGTTTTCATTATCATTCAATTCTGAGTATTTTTAAGTTTCTATTGAGATTTCTTCTTTGACCTATGAGTTATTTGGAAGTGTGTTAATCATTTCCAAATAGCAGTATTTAGTGTACATTTTTGTTATTATCTTCTAACCTAATTGCATTGTGATCAAAGAATCTTGCCTGTATGATAGTTATTGTTTGAAATTTGCTCTGTGACTAGTATATAATCAATGTTTGTAAATGTTACATGTGTGCTTGTGGTAGTTAGTCTCCAAGGTGGCCCCCAATTATTCTCATCTCAAGGTGTTTATTCTTTGGGGTAGTCCCCTCCCACACTGAATAATAGGGCTGTTATGTACAACCAATATGACGTTGCAGAAATGACAGTATGGGACTTCTGAGGCTACATCGTGAAACACATTGCAGTGTCCATCTTTTGGACTGAGGTTGCTCACACTGAGGGAAGCGAGCTGCAATGTCATGAAGACACTCAAGCAGCCCTGTGAAAAGTCCTACATGGGAAGGAACTGAGGCTTCCTTCCAACTACTAGCACCAGTTTACTTGTTATGTGGGTGAACCTGTTTGAAAGCAGATCCTCCAGCTCCAGTCAAGAAGACTGTAGCCACTGACAGCATGTCTCTGAATCTCATGAGACATATTGAGGCAAAACTGCCCAGCCAAGCTGCTCCTGAATTCCTGACCCACAGACACTTAGAGATTTAAAAAATGCTTATTTTTGTTTTACACTGTTGAGTTTGTGCAGCAGTGGATAACTAAGACAGTTTTGAAGAAGATTTTGTACTCTCTATCGTAGAAAGGAGAATTATGTACAGTCAAACTTCTGTTCGTTCAATTTTATTGTTTATATATTCAACATATTTAGTGAATTTTTATCTGCTTGACTTGTTAGCAATTTAACAAAATGTATTGAAATCTCCCATTGTAATGGTGGATTTGTGGATTTCATATTGTAGCCCTATCAAATTTTCTTTAAATACCGTAAGGCTACTTTGTTAGGTGCATGCATGGTACAATTAAAGAGGAAAAATAAAACTAAAATAAATAAATAAATAAAGTTGGTTTTGTCTACGTGACTACTGTTCTTGCACCTACGAAATTAACACTAATTCCTTCATATGGGCAAATATACATTTTGTGTTCAAATTTCTCCTATTGTCTCATGTCCTCTGATTTTTATGATTTTTCTCGTTTATTGAGATGTAACTTACAGATGGTAAAATGCACAAATTCCAAGTGTACACCTTGACAGATTTTTACATGGATGTACATTGGCATAGCTAAAGTATATCCCAAAGTGGTAGCATCAAATTTACACTTCTGCCAGCAATGTGTGAGAGTTCAAGTTGCTTTGCATTCTCGCTAACACTTAGTATTATCGGTACTTTTAATTTTAGTCCTTATGATTGGGAGGGGCAAAGGGCAGATGTATCTCTGATGCATAACGATGTTGAGAGTAGCTTTCTGTATGTCTATTCTTGTTCATTATTTTAAAATAATGTTCATTATTAAAAAAATTGGCTTGTCAATCTTTTTCATATCGATAATAGGAGTCCTTTATATGTTCTAGATATTAGTCAGAATATACACATATCTTCTCCCAATCTGGCTGGCTCTTTCACTCTACTTTTGTCTTGTCTTTTGATTAAAAGATATTCTTAGCTTTAATGAAGTCTAATTTATCAATCTATCCTTCCTTTTGGTTAGTGTTTTTTTGTACCCTATTTAAGAAAAATTTGTCTCTCTGTAATGAATAAATCTTCTGTATTTTTCTGTAGAATTAATGTTTGTGTATGATGTGAGGTATTTTGTGTATAATGTGAGGTAGGTAGGGGTCAAGGTTCATTTTTACATATGGATATCCACTTGGGCTAGCATTATCTTTTCACCACTGAGTAGTAGTAATGCCTCTGTCATAAAGCAAGTTAACGCATGTGTAGAACTGTTTCTTGGCTCTCTATTTGACTCATCTGTTTATCTGTAGTGTGACCTATAACATAATGTTTAGTTACTATAGCATTATGTTAATTATTGCTCTCTAGTACCCCAAACTGTAGGTAATCACTGATCTGCTTCCTTTCACTATAGTTTGCTTTTTCTAGAATTGTATATAAAGGGAATTATACAGTATGCACCCCTTTGTTTCCTGCCTCTTTCACTCAACAGAATGTTTTTGAGATTCATCACTTTTGTTGCATGATTCAGTAGTATGTTCCTTTTAATTGCAGAGTAGTATTTCATTGCATGGATATATGGACATCTGTTTATTCATTCACCTGTTGATGGACATTTGGGTTGTTTCTAGTTTTTTGCTATTATGAATAATGATGTTATAAACATTTATGTACAAAAAAAGAAATAAAGTTGGTTTTGTCTAAAAGCTCACAGAAACACAAATGAGATATCAAAATATTAAGAAGTACAGTTTGCTCTGTGTTCTTCCAAAAACTACCTATAATAAATGGCTTTTGTTAAATGTTCACTCTAAAAAATTATTGAGTGAATGAATGAAAAAGGCAGGGTGGTGAGAGGAGATAGCAACTCTGTCAGTAATTAGGGTCTCAGTTTCCTCAGTTGTAAAATAAGCTTTCAACTGTATGGTGCATTCCAACTTAAAATTCTATGATTCAGTAAATATTTATAAACTCAGTTAAGATGGTCACTGCTTGATAAGAGGGAAGAAGTACAATTATGTAACATGGCGATTCATTTACTACCGGATATTAAACCAAACAGTGGGTGGCGCACTTTTCTACAAACACGAGAGTAACTGGCAGGTAGAGAGTCAGAAGAAGACACATTAATTCATTCAATCAGGAATTACTAAATGCGTACAAAAGCCAACCTACTAGGCATGCTGTGGGTTAAAGTAACTTCAAGCTACTAATGTGGAGACAAGTTGCTGACAAACGAATAAAGCTATAACAAGGCCTTGTTAGGCATGATGACATCAAGATTCCTGTAAGATTACAGGGGAGACTCGAGTGTCCAGAGAAGGAGTGGCCTCCCCATGGGCCAGAAGGGGTGTCGAGTTTGTCTAATTCCCACTTGTCTATAGCTAGGGTGGGTCCATTTGCTCCACTCTATGGTAAGGATTATGGAAACTTTTAACCAACTATTCACTCAGCAAAATATTTCTTGAGCACCTACTAAGTGCCAGGCACTGTACAAGGCACTGGAGATACAAAGGTGAGCAAATGCAGTCCTGTCCCCAAACTGCTCACATGGTGATTGGGGACCATCGTGGTGACGGGGGGCAGTGCAGTGTGGCAGTCTGGGTTGGCAGACACAGTTGCATGGTACCTGGCCACCACCCACTACTGTTGCCTTTCCTAAAGAATGATGGCAAGTTTCCTGTTGTGTTTGCATATGGCCTCAGCATCCTTCTAGACACAGCAACCAGGTAATCACTATGCATCAATCAGACCTGCCACAAAAGACAGAACCTATTTGCTTTCAGGCAACAAGGGCTATAAATAACACTGCACACACTTGCTATGGGAGCACAGAGAAGCAGGTGGTCAGTGCTTTTGGGTGGAATTTGGGTAAGAAGTCACAGAGCAGAAGACAAATCAACTGAACTTCAAAGGATAGATTTCTGCAGGTTAGAAACTGCCAGGCCTCCTTTCACTCCATGCACTGTTCCTGGCTTATCTGCAACTTGGAGAGAAGGTAATAGTCCCTGGGAAACATGACTTCCTTTTTGGTAAGGGTGGATCCTATTCAGGGTCCCTCAGATCAGGGCCCTGATGGGAGTAGCAGACCCCTGGGAGGGATGGAGCCTTGAGGTGTAGTGTGGCTGAACCAGCCTGTTGGAGAAAGTCCAGGTTGCTGGCCCAGCCACGCGGTTTTCTTTGGCAGAAGCATGTCCAGCCTCTTCATGTAGCTGGTGCCAAGCAGGCCAGGCACAGTGAGCTCATGGCGTTTCATGAGTCCTGGAGCTGGAGACTGAGGGTGGAGGAAAGCAGAGGGCTGGAGATAGCTCTACTGGCTCCAGGTTTGCAGCAGTCAGAGTTGTGGGCCAATGGAGATGGGAAATCTTCTGGGCTTTCAGACGTTGTGTCATATGATTGTTTATTGGGGAAGAAGAAGCCATCCAGGGAGCACTGGTGCCCATCACCAGCTTCTGAGAGAGAAACCCATCTGGAGCATGTATTACCCTCCTCACCCACATGCCCGTGGAGCACATAGACACACAGGCGCACATCCCCTCATCACCTGCCCCACTGCTCCCACCCCGTGCATACAGGTGAGGTGAGTTCGCCACGTTCAGCAAGAAATAACAGAGATCCAGAGCCCTGCTGCCTACATTTCTACCCAAATTGTGCCACAGGGACCCAGTTCTCCTGTCTCTCTGGGGCAAGTCATATCTTGCCAAACCTTGGTTTTCCTGTCTGTAAAATGAAGAAAGGAAAATTCTTCATCCTACCACCTGAGAAAACAGAGAGAGAAGAGCTGTGTAGAACAGAACAGCTCCAATTATACGATGAGCAATCTTTGTCCTCGTGACAACCACCCAGGCTTGAGAGTCATGGAGTCACAGCAGACTCCCTTGTTCCTTCCATATTCAATCACTCATCAAGTCCTGTTGACTCTTCCAGGTATCTAACAATCATCACCTCCTCCCTATCCCCACTGCCTCTGTCCTAATTTAGACCCTAGTTACATGCACCTGAGCCACTGAAATAGCCTTCTCATCATCTCCCTGGCTCTGTGCACCTACCCCCATCTGTCCTCACATTGCCCTAGGGAATGGCTCTGGTTGGATACTTCCTGTCCCCAAGCCTTTCAGACCTCCTCCTTGCCTCTAACTTCAAATTCCTCCCTGATCTTCACTCACCTACTCTTCCAGTGGTATCTTCTATTTTTCCCGTATTGATCTGCTATGCCACAGCCATACTAGGCTTCTATTTCTTGAGCTAATTTTGCAAATTCTTAACTTTGTACATTTCCCTTTATTCTGGGATGTGCTTTTTTTTCTTTAAGTACTCATCATATCTATCCATGTGGAAAATATCAAAGTAAGTTCCAGATTAATTAAAGATATGTATGTGAAAAAAATGAAATCATAAACACATTGGGAGAAAATATATATACACACTTTGGAGTCAGAAAGATGTTTCTAATATGACACCAGTCATAGAGTGGGTAACATCTCAATCAAGCTTCAGGAAATAAACAACTAAGTAATGTTTAAAACTTCTATACATCAAAAGAAATCTTAACAGAAATGCATGGCAAAAGTTTGGAAAGTCATCAACAAATTGTTAAAGGTGGTTATATCTGGGGAGAAGAGTAAAATTCTTGTGTTTTGTGGATGTTATGGTAAATTTTATTTTTTTAACCTAATATACTTATATTATTAGAAATGTATAGAGATGATATATTCCTTTGTAACCTAGAATATTAAAGATATCAATACAAACAAAATTGAAAAGCTAATGGCAAAGTGGTAAAAATATTTGCAATATATGTGACAGTCAAGGGATTAATAACCTCACAATGTGAAGAGCTCTTACAAAAGTAAGAAAAAAAAAAAAAAAAAAGAACAACCCATTAGGAAATGGGCCAAGGGCACAAATAAGCAATTAACAAAAGAAAAATATTTATGGCCAAAAAAACATATGGAGAAATATCAGCCTCATTAATAATTTCAAAATGTACATTAAAACAAGAAGTTTGGCAAAGATAGGTAGACTGACAGATAGATTAAAATGTAGATAATCTATCCTTGCCAAACTTCCTGTTTTAATCTACATTTTGAAATTATTAATGAGGCTGATATTTTTCCATCTGTTTACTCTCTATATAGTGAACTCTTAGACACTCTTGGATACTGCCAGCAGCAATGCACATTGGTACGTTATTTTGTCAGGCAATTTGACAAGAGCTAACTAACTTACAAATGTGTATATATTTTGACCCAGAAATTTCATTTCCCACATTTATTCTCAAGAAATATTAGAGCAACCCAAAGAGGACCACACCAACACATTGTCATTAAAATGGCAAAAATTAGAGATAAAGAGAGAATATTAAAAGCAGCAAGGGAAAAGCAACAAGTTACATACAAGGTTATCAGTTGATTTTTCAGCAAAAACTCTGCAGGCCAGAAGAGAGTGGCATAATATATTTAAGGTGATTTAAGAGGAAAATTCTACAACCAAGAATACTTTACCCGGCAAAGCTCTCATTCGGGTTTGTTGATGAGATGATAAGTTCTACAGACAAGCAAAAGCTAAAGGGGTTCAGCACCACCAAGCTAGCTTTACAAGGAATGTTAAAAGAATTTCCCTGAGCAAAAAAGAAAAGGCCACAACTAGAAACATGAAAACTATGAAAGGAAAAAGCTCATCAATAAAGGCAAATATACAGTAAAGATAGTAAATCAACTATGTACAAAGCTAGTAGCAAAGTTAAAAGACAAAAGTAAAATCATCTATATCCACAATGAGCAGTTGAGGGATACACAAAACAAGTAGATGTAAAATATGATGTCAAAAACAGTAATCATGAAGGGAGAAGAGTAAAAATGAAGTGTTGTTAAAATGCATTTGAAATTAAGAGATCAGCAACTTAAAACAATCTCATGTATATATAGATTGCTATATATAAACTTCATGGTAACCACAAACCAAAAATCTATAATAGATACACACACCAAAAAGAAAAAGGAATCCAAACATAACACAAAAGATAGTCATCAAATCAAAAGGGAAGAAAGCAAAAAAGAAGAAAGGAACAAAAAAGACTACAAAAACCCCAAAATAATTTATAAAATGTCAATAAGCACATACATATCAATAGCTACTTTAAATGTAAATGGATTAAATACCCCAATCAAAAGACGTAGAGTGGCTGAATGGATACAAAAGCAAAACCCATACATATGCTGCCTACAAGAGACTCATTTCAGATCTAGAGACACAAACAGACTGAAACTGAGGCAATGGAAAAAGGTATTCCACATAAATCGAAATCAAAAGAAAGCTGGAGTAGCAATACTTATATCAGACAGAATAGAACTTAAAATAAGACTATAAAAAGAGAAAAAGAAGGATACTACATAGTGATCAAGGGATCAATTCAAGAAGAAGACATAACAATCATAAATTTATACATGTACCCAACTTTACCTAAATATATAAGGCAAATATTAATGGACATAAAAGGAGAAATCAACAGTAACACAATAATAGTAGGGGACTTTAACACCACACTTACATCAATGGACAGGTCATCCAGATAGAAAGAACAATAAGGAAACAGTGGCCTTAAATGACACATTATACCAGATGGACTTAATGATACATATAAAATATTTCATCCAAAAGCAGCAGAGTACATATTCTTTTCAAGTGCATATGGAACATTCTCAAGGATAGATCACATGCTAGGCCACAAAACAAGCCTCGATAAATTTATGAAACTTGAAATCATATCATGCATCTTTTCCAACCACAACACTGTGAGACTAGAAATCAAGTATAAGAAAAAACCTGCAAAAAACACAAACACGTGGAGGCTAACAATATGTTACTAAACAACCAATTATTCACTGAAGAAGTCAAAGAAGAAATAAAAAAATACCTGGAGACAAATGAAAATACAACAATCCAAAACCTATGGGACACAGCAAAAGCAGTCCTAAGAGGTAAGTTTATAGTGATACAAGCTTACCTCAGGAAACAAGAGAAATCTCAAATAAACAACCTAACTTTACACCTAAAGAAAGTAGAAAAAGCAGAACAAACAAAACCCAAAGTTAGTAGAAGGAAATAAATCACAAAGATCAGAACAGAAATAAATGAAATAGAGACTAAAAAAAATAGAAATGATCAATGAAACTAAGAGCTGGTTCTGAGAAAAGATAAATAAAATGATAAACCTTTAGCCAGACTCATCAAGAAAAAAAAGAGAGAGGGCCCAAATTAATAAGGTTAGAAATGAAAAAAAGAGAAATTACAACCAAAATCACAGCACTGCAGAAGATCATATGAGACTGCTACAAAAAACCATATGCCAATAAAATGGACAACCTAGAAGAAATGGACAAATTTCTAGAAATGTACAATCACCCAAGACTGAATCAAAAAGAAACAGAAAATATGAACAGATCAATTACCAGTAATGAAATTGAATCAGCAATTTAAAAACTCCCAACAAACTGAAGTTCAGGACCTGATGGCTTTGCAAGTGAATTCAACCAAACATTTAGAGAACAGTTAACACCTATCTTTCTCAAACTATTTCAAAAAAATTGCAGAGGAAGGAACACTTCCAAACTCATTCTATGAGCCCAGCATCACCCTAATACCAAAACCAAACAAAGATATCATGCAAAAACACATGCAAAAAAGAAAACTACAGGCTAATATCACTGATGAACAGAGATGCAAAAATTCTCAAAATAATATATTAGGAAACCAAATCCAACAATACATTAAAAGGATCATACAACATGATCAAATGGGGTTTAACTCAGGAATGCAAGGATGGTTCAATATCTTCCAATCAACAACGTGATACACTAAATTAACAAACTGAAGAATGAAAACCATATGATTATTTCAATAGATGCAGAAAAAGCCTTTGACAAAATTCAACATTCATTTATGATAATACCTCTCCAGAAAGTGGGCATAGAGGGAACGTACCTCAACATAATAAAGGCCATATATGATGAGCCCACAGTTGACATCATAGTCAACAGTGAAAAGCTGAAATTATTTCCTCTAAGATCAAGACAACGATGCCCACTCTCACCACTTTTATTCAACATATTATTGCAAGTCCTAGCCACAGCAATTAGATAAGGAAAAGAAATAAAAGGAAGCCAAATTGGAAAGGGAAAATTAAAACTGTCACTGTTTGCAGATGACATGATACCATACATAGAGAATCCTAAAGACTCCACCAAAAAACTACTAGAACTCATCAATGATGTTGGTAAAGTTGCAGGATACAAAATAATAGAAAGAAATCTGTTGCATATCTATACACTAACAATGAATTATCAGAAAGAGAAATTAAGGAAACAATCCCACTTATATTCACATCAAAAAGAATAAAATACCTAGGAGTAAACTTACCTGAGGAGATAAAAGATCTATGCTTGGAAAACCATGACACTGATGACAGAAATTTAAGATGACACAAACAGATGGAAAGATATACCAAGTTCATGGATTGGAAGAATTAATATTGTTAAAATCACCATACTACCCAAGGCAATCTAAGATTCAATGAAATCCCTATTAAAATACCAATGGTGTTTTAATTATTCACAAAATTAGAACAAATAATTTAAAATTTGCATGGGAACACAAAAGACCCCAAATAGCCAAAAGAGTCTTGAGAAAGAACAGAGCTGCAGGAATCATGTGCCCTGGCTTCAGACTATACCACAAAGCTACAGTAATCAAAACAGTATACTACTTGTACATAAACAGACACATAGATTAATGGAACAGGATAGAGAGCCCAGAAATAAACCCATGCACTTATGGTCAATTAATCCACAATAAAGGAGGCAAGAGTATACAATGGAGAAAAGACAGTCTCTTCAATAAGTGGTGCTGGAAAACTGGACATATACATGTAAAAGAATGAATTTAGAACATTATCTAAAACTATATACAAAAATAAACTCAAAATGGATTAAAGACCTAAATGGTAAGTCTGGATACTATAAAACTCACAGAAGAAAACATAGGTAGAACACTGTTTGACAGAAATCACAGCAATATTTTTTTGGATCTGTCTCCTGAAGCAAAGGACATAAAAGCAAAAATAAACAAATGGGACCTAATTAAACTTAAAAGCTTTTGCATAGCAGAGGAAACCATTGACAAAATGAAAAAGACAACCTACAGAATGGAAGAAAAATTTGCAAATGATATGACCACTAAGGGGTTAATATCCAAAATATATAAACAGCTCATACAACTCAATCTCAAAAAAAAAACAAACAACCTGAGGGCCTCTCACTGTTGTGGCCTCTCCCGTTGCGGAGCTCCGGACACGCAGGCTCAGCGGCCATGGCTCACGGGCCTAGCCGCACCGCGGAATATGGGACCTTCCCGGACCGGGGCACGAACCTGTGTCCCCTGCATCGGCAGGCGGACTCTCAACCACTTCGCCACCAGGGAAGCCCAGACCATTGTTTTCTTGAAATTCTCTTTAGCCTCTTTTCCTTAAAGGCTCTTACCTCTTTCCTCTTCTAAAGGCAGCATTGCAGGATGGGCCGCTGATGGATTCCTGAACTCACAAACCTGGGTCCCAAAGGTGCCTCTGCCATTTCCCAGCTTCAGGACCTTGGTCATTACCATTGCTATTGATTTCAGACTTCTCATCTATAAATGGTCATAACAAAATGCATTGCACACAGTTGTCCTGAGGAACATATAACAATGCATGCCATGATTCTGATTCTAGAAATGGCTCTGTAAATGTTAATTCTCCCGTTTTCTTTTCTCTTGAATCAGCCTCTCACCACCCTTGGGGCATAGATAAATATTTGAACCCCATTCTCAGATAATTTCTGAAAAATTTATTCCAATAACTAATATTGACAATTTACAATGCACAGTGCTTGATCCACAGTAGCCCCTTAATGAATGCTGTTCACGAGGTAATACTTGCCCACGCTTTTTCTCATCTGGTCATCCCAGCATCCCTAAGGTGTAGCAAAGTCCCCATTCTTATCTCCTTTTGATAGATTTGGAAA
This sequence comes from Globicephala melas, assembly GCF_963455315.2. Classification (NCBI taxonomy): domain Eukaryota; kingdom Metazoa; phylum Chordata; class Mammalia; order Artiodactyla; family Delphinidae; genus Globicephala; species Globicephala melas. The sequence continues at coordinate 5,102,252 of NC_083326.1, read as the reverse complement.
TGGAGGCACTGAGGAGTTGAATAACATGCTTTTCTAGGTTACATGGCTGTTAAAGAGGGAAGTCTGGCACGAGCCAATAAATCCTATTGTTTACGGCAAAGTTTACAGTTGCACTTCCATATAAACAAGTAAATTGCAAGTGAGTCTTACAAAGTGCACTGGATTTCTCTCTGTATGTGTTGCCCTGCTTACTCCACCATTCTAAAATAACTTTGCATTCATTTGGTTTATCAATCTTTAATGAGCACCTAACAGGTGCCAAGTGTGTTAGGCACTGAGGATACCAAGATGGGTAAGGAGCTCAAAGTCTTGTTGGAAAAAAGACAACTGAATAAAAATCGTGAACGTGGTGTAATAGCTGCTCTCTTTAAGAATATTCCATAATATCACTAATGCAGACCATTCTCATCCTGATTGCTCTTAAATTTATAAAACTTTTGCCTGTGGTGATTAGGTTCAGAAGACCTGTGGCTCACTGTCTAGAACATGGAACCTTCCTCCACAGCTCGTGACATGGAAAGCCATTCAGTGATCCCCAGCTATGGAACACCTGCTCTGAGCCAGCTGTACCCAGAGAAGGGAGGACAACCTTTCCTATTCAGAGGCATTTCTAATTTAGTACCCACATCCCTCTTTTCTTAAACAAAACACCCTTTTCATGGCCATGGCTGCCCTCACTCCCTGCACTGCATTCCTTTCATCTGCAGGTGTCTTGCAGGGCTCACATCCCCCAGGTACTCCCATGCTTCTGGCTTAGAAGCTTGACCACATCAGCCGGGTCAGTAGTCCTCCAAATGGCTGAAGACCCTTTAATGAAAGGAAGTGAGGCAGACAACCTAATTTAGCAGGGAGACAGACAACCTAATTTGGGAGGGGCAAAGGCTCCCAGGGCTGCTTAAAGCAAGGATGTTATTTCGCTTTAGCTACTTGGAAGTCTGACATCCTGAATCTGAAAAATCTTAGTTTCCACAACAGACTTCCCTAGACTTCTTCAAACTGCTTTTGAACAGTTTGGATAAGCTGGCTGTTCAAACTGTCAAATAAATGCTGTTTTCTTATTAGGAAAAGCCAGGCCTCTCTGTCCAGTGAAACATGATGTACACAACCGTACGTTTCAGCTCACCCTTTCATGTTTGTGCCTAGATTTCCGCTGTCACATCCTATTCCAGAGCCTTTTCCCTTGTTTTCATTACACCCAAGTGGTGCCATGCAATGTGCATTTATTACACGAACGAATGAAACGACGAAAATTTCTAGTGAGCGACACTGGTACGAAGCGCCAAGCAAAAGGTCCACAAATTAATTTTCGTGAATCCTGTAAAGGATGTCATCGAGTATCTTCAATAGTCAGAGACACTACGCAGACAGCAGCAGTCCCACTGTCCGTTCATTAGTCGGTGGCCAGAATGGAAACAGGAGGGAGAGATTCGCTTTCTCGCCTGTCCTGGGAGCCTCGCACGGCTCAGGTAAGCGCAGTCCCTGTAAGACTTTGAGGACCGAAAACTTCGGCGCCTTTGAAGAAAGAGTCCCGGAGAGGATCCGCTGACATCAGAGGGTACAGTCGCAGAGGTCGGGCAAGCCACGGCGGGCAAGGGTTTCTATGTCTGCAGGGAATGCGGAAGGCGGGAGTTGTAAAAAGGTTGAGCGCCAGTGTGCCCCGGCCTGCTGGTGGCCGGAACATCTGCCCAGGAGTCGCCTAGCCAGCGACAGTTCACGCCTTCGCTCCTGGACCGAGACCCCCTCCTCTTCCCTCGGATGGGCCCTTTGCGCTGTCCATCACCGCTCGGCGCTTGCTGCGCTTCCCACCGAGACTCTCCAGCGGGTACAGTATCCGCGGAGGCGGGGCTTGGAGGGACCGGGTGGAGTCAAGTCCTTCTAGTGCCCGCCCTTTGGCTGCGTAGCTGGGTGATTGGATGCTTCCGAAGGACGCCTTCCAGGCAGTCCAGGCAAGTGACGGGTGGCCCGAGGCCGGTCCCTGGCAAGCGCTGTGCAGCTTGAGGGGTACCCTGGCCGGCGAGCGGTTGGGGGCCCTGCGCCTGAGCGGCCTCCAGGGCGGGGAGGCCCGCAGGGATTTGGGAGCCCTGGAGTGCTGCGCGCCTGCGGTTTCTCGTGTCGGAGAGGTGTCTTTCTGAGCTCTCTGGAATTCCGAGAGCATTTGGGAAACTTCTCGCCCCGACTCCTTGCTCCCTACTTTCGGTTGGAAAAGCAGTTGCTGAGTTGTTTTATTTCCTCCCCCAATCGGAGTCTGTAAAAATAGCCGTGCGCCGGGGCGACCGAGCCAAGCTCTGCCGCCCCGGTGTCCTGGGCCGGGTGTGGACCTAAAAATACCCGGCGGTCTGGAGCCTGTGCTCCGGGTGCCGGCGGGTCCGGCCGGGCCGCAGAGGGCGTCTGGAGACCGGAGAAACGGCGGCCGCCTGGCCCCTCGCCTCGGCCGGGGCTGTCCCTTTAAATCCTGGAGGAGGCAAAGAGAAAAAAGAAAGAAAAAAGACGCGGAGCCCCGAGCGGAGGGTGGCTCTGCCCGGCCCCCCACTCCGCCCCCGCGCCGCGGTCTGACTGCAGCCCGCCGCCTCCGCGGGTCCTGGGCACCCCCAGCAGCGCCGCCTCCAGCCACAGTTACTGTCAAAATAGAAATTAATTGGAGCCGAGGAGGAGGTTGAGACGCAGCAAGTGCATGTGTGGCAGGGCGGGGAGGGGGTGCAGGGGAGGGGCGGGCGCGCGAGAGAGGCGACCTCAGACATCCGGGCCCTTTAGCCCAGTGCGCACCCCGAGCCGCCGGCGCGGGCAGCGCGAGCGCCGGGCGCGGGGCGCAGGGCTGACAGCCGCGGCGCGGGAGGCGGGGCACTAGGAGGGCGGAGGCGCGGAGCGGGGAGGGAGGAGCTGCCGCGCGCCCGCCACTGCCGCTCGGCTCCACACAGCCGGCGCAGCCCAGCCACGAGACTCTGACAGCCGAGCGGCCCGCGCAGCTCCGGCGCACAGGGACGGACGGACCGCGGCGGCGGCGAAGGCGGACGCGAGGACAGCGGCCCGGCACCAAGTGCAGGAGGCGCGCGGGTCCGGCGGCGCGCAGAGGTGAGTGGCTTCGCGTGCCGGGCTGGGGCATCGACTGCGAGGGTCGCGGTCTCTACCGCATCTCGGCTGCTGAGGCGGGTCGGGGGTCGCGGGGCTCCCGGAGGGTGCCTCCACATCGCAGGCGCCGGGGAGCGATCTCCCGGGGCTGTTGCTAGGAGGCCGGCGGTCCGCGCACCCTGGGGCGCAGGCTGGGACAGGGGCGCCCCCGGCGCGGCGGGCAGGAGGCGGGGGGCTGTGGTGGCTATTCAGGGGCTCCGTGCGGCAGCCATGCAACGGGAGGAGGCGGGAGGAGGGAGGGAGGAGGGGAGAGCCAGCGAAGAGCGAGCCAGCGAGCGGGCGCCGCGCCTCCTGGCTGGCACCGCGGCCCGGAGCGAAGTGGCGCGCGGGGCTGGAAGGGAACTTCTACGGGCGCGTGCGGCCCCGGGCTCGGCGGCGCCTTTGGGCCCGGGCGGGGCGGGTCTGTCGGCAGCCACAGGTGGTTTCTGCCAAAACTTTTACCGCACTTCTGCCGGGAAGGCGCGGGAACATTTTGGAGAGTGGCGGTTTCTTGAGACGTTGGCACCCGCACTGAGGTCTTATCTTGAAGATTAGGAAAGGGACTGGAAAGTCTGGGACCCGGCATCTCGCGATGCGCCTCAAGGGCTTCGTAGCGGTCCCTGCTCGAGGTGGTGTCTTTGCAGGATCCTGAGACCCATGCTGCTGTCCACTTGGGAAGTTGCGGGAAATGGGAGCACTCAACGGTTCCTCTGTGCCTCGGGAAAGTTAAGCGAAGGCCGGCCCGCTACCTGTCGCCCACAAGGGTCAGCACAAAATCTCTTCCTAGCGACGCGCACGGGAACCGGGCGCGCCTTCGCTCATGGTGTGCGCATCTCCTGCTCCTTTGAAAGCGAATCGTCTCCAGCCACTGTGTTGCTTTGTTATTAGGGCTGCTTCTTTGATTTCATTAGGAAGAAGGCCAGGAGGAGCCAAAGAAAAGAGAAGCGGCAACAACTCCCGTTTCCTTTGAATCCAGCCGCGGGGGCTGGTACCCAAGCCGAGGTGTGGAGGGTCCAGGACCGAGGGGAGCCAGGAGTCTGTGGCTTGTGCTGCCTGCCCAGGGAGCCTCGCTGGACCATTCTCCAGGCGAGGGCTGGGGTTTCTGGGGCCTCCGGGACGGAAAGAGCGATGACGGTGGGAAGGGAAGACCCTCACAAGAGGGAGATGTGCCTTGGTCAGCTCTGGGAGGGAGGCTCTGAGAAATCCAGTGGTTTGGCCCCGTTCCTCATTGGCCAGGTTGACAAATCCAGGGCAGCGGAGGTTAGCACCACCCGGGTAGCTCCATCCCGGGCTGAAAGAAATCATTATTCCCAGAGTGGGTCTGATACCCAGGTGTTGCAAGTCGGTACAGAACTGCATGGGAGCTGGAAACACTCAGTCCTTCATTCTGGCTGGTGCTGTTCCCACTCCTTATTCCCCAGCCCCAGCAAGGACCTGAGCCGAAAGCATGTCCTTTGCTTTAAAGGAAGTCACAGAATTTTGGAGCTGAAAGAGACCCTAGAAATATTAAAGAGTGCTCGTTTTACAGAGGAGCAGCTTCAGGCCCGAGGAAGGAGAGTGACCTGCCACAGTGGTTAGAGGCGCAGGGAGACTAGAAATGACATCAGCCTCCCAGACCGGGGTGGAGAGAGTTCCCTCAACAAGGCCTTGTAGGGCTTGAGATCAGAAATGCCACTCCCACACCCCAAGCCCATCATGGGCTCATTATCTGGTACTTTCTACATCCATGCTTGCCAGCCCATTTCCTGTCCTCTGCCCTTGGCTTAAGAAGATCAGAGCTGTCACTGCAGATTTCCAGTCCGACACTATCCCAACTTTTCCTGCTCCCTCCTCACCCCAAGTTCCTCAAACTCCTTTTGTAACGTAATGTGGTTTGATTAGCCAAGATGAGTGTGCAGCTCGTCTCACTGTGAGGCACCCACTCTCCGTAGGATGCCAGAACTCTTTTTTCCTGGTAATTAGGTTTTACAGATATTTTTGAAAGGGAGCCCAATTCTGGATCAATCACACTTGGGCACAAATGCTGTGCTGTTGTGGATACTAAATGAGAAAGATGAGCAATTATCTGGGGGTGTTGGGATAAATGTTGTTATGGGTATTTGACACAGCTATTAGACATCAATGAGTGGGTTTTCAGTAAATGTTTTTTACGTTGTATTTTATTGAGCACACAAAGTGTCTTAATTAAAAAGAACTGCGAGTTGGCCACTTAAATTTTAGCCACTTGTTTCTTACCAGTGTGTATGGGCAGGAAGCGTCTGAGTGATAAACAGAATGATTGTTAAGAGAACTTTTTTCTCCCGAACCTAAATATTCTAGGGCAATGCTTATTCTTCAGTCTAAAATGTCATGTACGGTCCAGCAGAACCGTATTAAATCAAAATAATTCTGGATGTGGTGTGTGTCAATCCGTATTAGTCAGAAACGACTTATAAGAGAGAACATTTTGTAAGTTTTATGCTTTCAAGGGCACGCAGTATCAAGAATTCAAGGCAAATGCAGTGTCACCGAGCATAATTCTTCTCTCATGAACAGATAAGAATCGATGTCCCCATAGCTGCGCTTGGGGCTCCTGGAGAAGAAACCAAGATCCGGTATCTTCATGACAATACGATGTTATAGTTTGACACTGCCTTTTCACTTTCGTTGCATGCTAATCTCATAGGTAACTCATAGTTCATAGTTCAGCTCTTAACAGATAGGGAAACCAAGGCAGAGAGAGGGGAGAATGTTATTGCTGTAACTCCATTCACTGCAGGAACATACTCCGAGCATGCAGCTTGGGGTTTCTGGGCCGACCAGGGTGAAAGAGTCCCCCTAATAATACCGTGACCCCCCAGCCCTCTCCAGCACTGCAGTTACAAAGGGGTTTAGAGGTGTGGCAGGGTTACAGTTAGAGTTCATGGGCGGCCACTCGCTCCCATGGGGGCCTGAAGGGCTGTGTTCTCCACTCCGACTGTGGGTGAGCCATTTCCCTCCCTCTTCCAGAAGGCTGTGGGAACTTGGGCGAGGAGGGACCAGCTGGCTGAGGCTGGGGCGGGGGTGTGGGATCTGTGCCTGTGGAGGGCTGAAGGAGTCCAGGCTATTTATAACCCCTCCTCCCCTCCTGGGAGGAAGAGACTCAAGGGTCTGGAACCAGGCTTGGCGCTGACTTCTCCCCAGGATGGCTGTGCCCACTGGAAGAAAACCTGCCACCCACTGCGTGGCGGGGGGCTGGAGTGAACCCTGACCCGTGTGGAGGGGCCCCGCGGGGCTTGTGGCAACTTCAGCTGCCCTGGGGGATCTGGGACTCAAGCATGTCCTAGAGCCAGTGTGGGTGCTTTTCCTCAGGCACTGACCCCCCCATTTGCACAGAATGAGGCGCACCCAGAAACCTCACAGGCTAGAGCGTAAGAACCTGCTCAAGTGGGGGTATTTGCTTCTCTGCATAATGGCAACTATGATTTTTATGCAGGAGGCGCTTCTGAAAGCCACAAATCAGACGTGGCTCCCTCTGACCACGAGCTGTGGCATCTGTTCGGTGCTGGTTGCGGAGGTCTGAGACGTGCAGCCAGAGCTCTTTCCCTCTTCCCCACCCCTTCCCCAGACTAGTCCCCGTTGGTCCCCCTCACCTCCCACTCTTCAAGCCAACACCAAAACCCTCCTTTGTCTTCAAATACATCGTACCTGCCATCCCACCGACTACAGCTTCATTCCTGAGACTGGGCGTATTTTCTTCCTGGGTCAGTGGAGGGAGGAATGGGGGTGGGGGTGGGCCGGAAGCAGGCGGGGCACTGAGCTTGTCTCTCTGTTTAACCCCTTGGAGTGAATTAATCCACCCTTCAGAACCGTGTCAGGCGCTCACAGCTGGTGTTACCAGGAGGCCTACCTGGAGAGGTGGGTGCTGGGCAGCTCCTGGCCAACGGTGCTGCCCTGAGAGCCTGGGGCAGCTTTTGGGGGCGGGGCTTGTGTTGCTCATCGTCACACCCTCAGCGCCCACCGCAAGGCCTGGGCGCGGAAGGTGTCTGCTGAACGCACACCGAGGGCTGGGCAGGGGTGGATGGGCGGACGGCAGTCAGGCTTGCTCCTTCGTTGCCATCAGCTGTGTTCCTTGGCGCTGTGAAGGGGGTGTTGGCAGGGCAAGGATCTAGAAGTGGAGTGTGGATGAGAAGAGTTGGGGTTCCATGGGCATTTTGAGAGCCCCAAGTCAAGCTGATTGCCTGTCTGGGATGATGGGAATCCTGTCATTAATTCGACTGATAGCGATGCATTCCTGCTCTGAGGGCTGTCACAGCACAACCCAGCCTCGCAAAGCCACGGTGGGACTCTCCTCTAGTGAGGCAGGTGGGCCGCTCCTGTGCTACCCTCCTGTGGGATCTCTGGGGTCTGGCCCCTGCCTGCCTCTCTGACCCTCCTCCACTCCCTGTACTCCAGCCACCTGGCTCCTTTTTGGTCCTTGAACACGGAGCTCACGTGTTTCTCCACGTCTGTTCTCCTGTCTGCAAGGCCCTTCCCGCAAATCTTCCCACAGCTGGCTTTACCTTGTCATTAGATCTCAACTGAAACAGCCTGGTAATACGTTCGTCATGGCGTCCCAAGCTATCTGGGATAGAAACTTGATTCTCCTCCTGTCTATTGTCTGCCTCCCGCACTAGAATGTAAGCTCCAAGAAGGCAGGGAGCTTGTCTGGTTTGCTCCCCACTGTATCCCTAACCCCAGAACAGCGCCTGGCATGTGGCAGTGGCTGAGGAAATAGTTGATGAGCTGGGGGTTGTATGAAGATGAATCAGCCAGGGGCCCTGCCCTCGGGATCTCTTTAGCTTAGAGGCGGATATAAAGCTTGTTCATACTCCCTCTGACGTGTGGCAGGAAGGGAAGCTAGCATTTGAGGGCTGTGGTCTAGCAGTGTTGGCCCTGACTCGACAAGGCTGGTTGGCTTCGGCGGAGGGGTCTTCTTTCAGGTGTTTTGTTGTGAGTTGGGGACCTTGGGAAGCTGAGCCACTTCCAGCACTGAAGTTCCTGCAGCTTGCTTGGCTGCCACCTCTCTCCCTCTCTCGTCTGTTTATTTACTTCTTTGCAGAGCAAGAGTTCCAAGCATAATGCCATCCTTGGAGAGTTAGGAATGTTGTGTTTTTCCACCAGCTCCATTCATTTGCAGCCTCCTCAGAACAGCTGTGGACAGCTGGCTGCCAGCGTGGCTGTGGGGAGAGCTTCTCTTCAGGGCCAAGGGGTACACTCAGCCCTGCAGGAATGGGGAATTTCATTTGTGTTTCACACCCTGCTGATTTCCAAACCCCACTGAAATGGTGCCTGTGAAAACAGATTCATGAGGAAATTAAAAAACTATTAGCGTTCAGTTTGCTGCTTATTTTCTGATTATAAAAGCAATAAGGGTCATGATGGAAAATTTGGAAAATATGGAAAGGTGTAAAATTAAAACAGAAAACTGCTTACAACACCCTGATTTTGGAATATTTCCTTCCAGTCTTTTTTCTGTATCTACTAACACACGCATGTGTGTGTGTGCGTGCGTGTGTGTGTGCGTGCGCATGTGCACACGCACAGAGACCTACTCACATATAAATGTATTAAGATTAAATGTTGTTTTCTACAACTTTTAAAACCCATATCATCCTTTAATAGACAGAAGGTTTCTTTTTCTTGGGAGTCTGGGAAATTCCCACTGTGAATCACTGATATTTAGAAGAAAATGTGTTTTCCAAGTCTCCTCACTGGTTGAGAATACTTCAGTAAGCTTTACCATCCACAGTTTGAGTTAGGAAATCAGCTCTCCCTCCTGCCCACCCCCAACACTGGATGTGGTTAGAAAGGTACTTCTCACTAAGTACCTCCCTCCATGACCTGTGAAGAGCCACTGGTATATGGTGTTGCAAGCTGTCCCTCCATGAGAGTTCTATCACGTTTACCAATGCCATCATGCTCTTTAGAAACGTATTTCAATGGATGTGTTGCTTTCCTTCACGTAATGTATCATACTTTATTTACCATTACAAAACACAAAACAAAACCCAGTGCCCATTAGCTAATCATTCCTTGACCTACAAATAACAGCTGGAGAATCTTGAGAAATATGAACCAGTATCACTGGACTAGCGCGTTGAGGGCATCACCATTTGGGGAAAACCCTGGTTCTTGCAGAAGCCCAGGGGCTTTGTCTCTGTCACTGCTATGCCCATGGCGTGCAGTGGATGCTTGGGATATATTTTGCTGAATGAGTGAAATACAGAATACTTCCTGTGGGAGGTGAGACCCTGATTAAGCCCTCTGGTGTCAAGGCTTCTTTTGAGTGTGAGTTTGCTGGAGGAGGAGTGCAGGGCCCTGGGGAGTGGTGGGGAAGAGCATCACCTCCTGGGAAGCAGAGTAGGAAAGGGCAGCATGGGAAGCGGCTTTCTGACTTAATAGTTTTGATTGGTTTCTGGAGGAGGTGAAGTTTAGGTGGAGTCTTGATGTAAGGAGCTAGTGGCTCTTAATTCCATGACACAGGGACTAGAGGGCACCCAGGGAGGAGCAACCTCAAGGTCAAGAGAACCTCAAGGTCAAGAGCACGGGGACAGGTTTGCCAGCCTAGGATGTGGGGTGTAGCCCAACCAGGGAGTGGCTAGAGACAGAGATCCTTCGAACCAGAAGCTCCTCAGGAGCACAGAACCTACTCCCAGGGGAGGATGGGTCCCCAGGGACCACGGGGTCTCCAACCCTGCCTCAGGTATTGTCCCCATCCTGCAGATGAGGAAACTGAGACACGTGCAGGGGTGGTGAAGAGCATGGGTCTGGAGCTGATCAGACCTGAACCCTATGTCTTGGCCACTTTCTGATGGTCACCTTGGGCACATTACTTAACCTCCCTAAGCTTTAGTTTCCTTGTTTAGAAAACAGTGATAACCAACTTCATAGGGTGGTTGAGAAAATGGGATGAGATAATACACACAAAGTACTCTGCACAGCTCCTGACAAAAATGAGGGGTCCCCACATGGAAGCCACAATTATTCACGTGTTTTGTCATTTCTATTTCTAACCTGAAGGGAGAGGAGAGAGAAGACCAAGGATTCGTGTTGAAGAACGTTCAAGACTTTGTTTTCTTCCCCCCTCTTCCTCCCCAAGCTACCACTATACTTCAAGGGATAAAAATCCTATAAGACAGATGACTGCTGGGAAGCCAGTGCTCACATGTAGGTAGAATTAATGTCACTTGAGGGGTGACAGGACCCCTCTGCTTCCCTACCTCCTACAGAAGGGGAGACACACTCCTTACAGCCATCCTGAGGCTTCAGTGGCTCCGTCTCGATATTGTCGTCAGGGGCACACTGCTCAGGAATGCCTGGCGAGGTTGGTCTTTAGAATAGAGAATGGCCACACAGAGTCTGGGACACGGGACAGGTCGGTTTTGCCGACTGGGAGCTGAATGGATAAACGGCTTATGACCTGGAGCGGCACAGCCTAGTGAAGATATAATGTGAGCCACGCAGGTAATTTAAAATTTTCTAGTAGTCACATTTAAAAAAAGTAAAAAGAGATGGGTAAAATGAATTTTAGTAAGGTTTTTTGTTTAACCCAATATATCCGAAGTATTATCGTTTCAACACGTGACACCAGCCACATTTCAAGAGCTCTGTAGTCTGGAGACAGGGCAGGGAGCCTGGGGCACAGGTCAGGAGGGTCAGTCTTGGGGGAGGCTGGTACTACTTGGGGGACTCTGCATGGCCAGGGGAGGAAACGTGTCAAAAGCAAGCAATTTAGGGAAGAAGTGAAGGGTTGTGAGACCTGACTTTTATCCTGGCATGTGGAGGGCGAATTGTGTATTCCTGGGCGCCATTCCACTATGGGCCTCAGTTTCCTCAACCACAAAAATGAGATTGTATTATCTCAGAGCCATTCCGGCTCTGGTGTTCTCTAATTCCTGCGAGAAAGGCATGGAAACTTAGCCACTTCCTAAGTTTGAAGTGGGTGGAGATGGGGCTGGAGAGAGAGTCTGGGCAACAGAGAAACCTGCTGGGCACCACGTTTTAAAGCATCTCATTGGAAAGTTCTGCCTGGACAGTTTAGAGAGACATACACGCCTCCCTAAGCCTCTCCAAGAATGGACAATATCCAGTCACTGCCATTAAGTTACATTTATTTAAAAGTATGTTTTGGGGATGCAGCGGGGCCTCCGTTAACTTTTATTTTTAAAAAGTGACATGTTTTCATTGTCTTTAAATCCTGAAGCTGCCTGTTGTTCCTGGTCATCCCAGATGGCTGTGAATGGCAGCCATAAAAGAGGGGAGGGGCCCTGCAGGAAATATTAGAACAAAAAAGGAAATATTTCAGCTCTGTCATAAATGGGCACTTGGCCTGTCCAGAGAGGATGTGGGAAGAGAGAGGAAAAAAGCAGCAGGTGTGTTTGGAGGGAAGGGTGTGTCTGCAAATGTATTTTAAGCTCCTGAAGTCAGAGGCGCTGGTTTCATTGCACTCTGGTGAGGAGGATTTGAGGTTTTTATCTCCCTGCCACAGACTTCTATGGGGGGAAGGAAACTCTCTCTCCTTTCTAAGGAGTGTTTCTTCTTTTTAAATTAGGTTGTCACTAAGTAACTAGCTGTGTCTACCTGGGGATCCCCTGTTCCCACACAGGAAAGGGCCTATGTGCTCTAAGAGCTGGTCCAAACACGCCATTCACGGAGGAGGAAACTGAGGGTCAGAGAGGCCCCGCCACTCTCTGAGGTCCCCCAGGAAGGCAGGGAGGAGCCCAGGCCGGTGCCAGTGGCTGCCACATGTCCTTTCAGCCACACAAGGGTGCCTCCTGGGTTTTTGCTTTCTGCGCAGTTAACAGATGACTCAACCAGGCTGCCCTGAATCATTTTTAAATGAGGATTTCTCTTTTATGTTTTCCTAAACTAGATTTTTTATTACTTTTCCACGCATTGTTTGCTTTGAATTTCTAATTTAATTTTTTCGAATAGGTCAATACTTACATGGTTTAAAATTCAAAAGGTACAAAAGGGTATTAAGTAAACTGGCTTTCTCTCACCTCATCGCTTAGTTCCCTTATCCCTAGGCAACCACTGCTACTGGTCTCTTCAGTTTAAAGATACTGAATGCACAAACTGGAAAATATGTATATGTGTGTGTATGTATACATACATGTGCATGGGTATTTAAAGATTTTTTTACCCAAATGGAAGCATACCATACACATTACATTTCACTTTACATTTTCCACTGAACAGTAAGTCTTGACTATAAAGAACTTCTTTGTTCTTTTTTGCTTGTTTGTTTTGACTGCGTAAATTCCATTGTATGGCTGTACCTTGGCTTATTTAACCAGGCCCTTATAGATGGATATTTTGCTTGTTTCCAGTCTTTTGCTTATCCAATACTCTTGGTTTTTACCCAATGATTTTTTAAAAGTGAACGCTATTTATTTATTTATTTATTTTGGCTGTGTTGGGTCTTCGTTTCTGTGCGTGGGCTTTCTCTAGTTGTGGCGAGCGGGGGCCACTCTTCATCGCGGTGCGCGGGCCTCTCACTATCGCGGCCTCTCTTGTTGCGGAGCACAAGCTCCAGACACGCAGGCTCAGTAGTTGTGGCTCACGGGCCTAGTTGCTCCGCGGCATGTGGGATCCTCCCAGACCAGGGCTCGAACCCGTGTCCCCTGCATTAGCAGGCAGATTCTCAACCACTACGCCACCAGGGAAGCCATACCCAATGATTTTTTTTTTAATGAAAGCAAACCTTGAATTTTCTGAATACAAAATGATAGCCTTCTAAGCTTGCTGATTTATTGTTCACAAGGTGCTTCAAAGAATAAAATTGCTTAATTGTTTAAAGATTAAGAGCAGAATAAACAATTTTTTGTATTGAACTTCCTGGAAAACAAATCCTATGGTCGACATTATTAAACCAATGTTTCTTGAGTTCCTACTGTGTGCTGTGCCAGGCAATGGGTGCAGGTGGGGAAGCAAAGACGAAGGCGGCTTGTAGGACAGCACTTCTGTTCTCGGCCTGGAGTCGGGGGCAGGGGTGATTTTGATGGAGGAAGAGAACAGTTAAAGCAGCACTGGGGGCGGCCTAGATGAAGGGAAATAAAAGCCACAGAGGGGATGCTAGGGCCTTTGACTGGGGGTGGGGTGCAGGGTGTCAGGGAGGGGCTCTGGGCTGACTGGCTGGATGTGAGCAGTGAGGTTTCCTGCCCGCAGCTCACAGCACCATGTCCTTGGTCCCCCTCATCTGCCTCTCTTGGTCACTGTCCATCTGCAGAGTCCTCCATAGGGCTGGGTCTGGGGCCCCGGCTCAGCCAGGTAGACTCTGTGCCCTTGCTGTGCTCCTTCTGAGCCTGAGGGGCTTTGAAACCGCTCTTTATCCCAGGAAGACAGAGCTGTCTTCAGTCTGGAGAGCAAGACTGTCCCTCAGGCCAATACCTTCTCAGCAAATGGGCAGTGATGGCAGCGCAGCCCCATGGACAGACAGGATTGGGGTCAGTGGAGAGAAATCAATCCTACTATGTTGAAGGAGGCACCCTCAACCCGCTTGAACTGGAGTCGCCTGGGCCATCCCTGTGTGTATGCAGCTCCATGTTCCCCTCCCGGATTGAGGGGCATCTCCTTTCAGGACCACTGGCCCCAGTCCTTGCAGCCTGCCCTCTTGGAGGCCCAGAAAGCTTTCCAGAAGCAGCCCACAGCCTGAGTGTAGGCCTCTATCGGTGGGGTCGAAGGCAACCAACTAGAGTAGCTGAAGAGTTCCAGACTGGCCCTAGAAACTGCCCATCACAAAGAATTTTTGCTTGTGTGTGTGGGGTGGGGGAGGGAAGCTGGGATCCCACCGAGAACACAAGGTGCATTGGAGCTCCCCCTGTGTCTCCAGCCTGGGCTAAGTTCTGCAGAGCATCAGAAGAAGCCCAAGACATGGTCTTGGCCTCAAGATCCGAAAACCTGGCTGGGAAAATGGTGATGTATATAAGATATACATATACATAAGGATAAGATATACTTATACATATAAGATATACAAGCCTAATGCTGAAGAGCTAAATGATGCAGTATATCTTGTAAGAACTGTAAGACTTTAAGGAAAAGAGAGGTTGTATGCCTGGGGTCGACAGGGTGTGAGACTTCAGACGGACCTCAGAAAGGGAGTGTGGTAGGAGGATGGGCACTGACATCAATTTAGCGACGGCTACATGTCAGGCACTGCCCGGGTGTGATACGCCCATTCAATCCCACAGCAGCTTTTAGTTAGACGTTATCATTCCCATTTAACAGAGCTCAGGTTTCAGAGCCCCACTGCACCTAAATTGACACTGAGGTTCCTAGAGATTATTCAGGGAGAGAGGAACAGCTTGTGCAAAGGAATGGCGGGATGAGTGTGCCCTGTGTCACGCTCCACCAAGAAGTCACCTCTTAGTAGAAAAGCATGTGTAGGAAGTAGGAGGAAGTACATTTGATTAAGTGGGTCAGGCTTGGAGGATTAATTGCAGTAAATCATTTATTTATTTTTGAATTTTACTTTATTTTTTTATACAGCAGGTTCTTATTAGTTATCCATTTTATACATATTAGTGTATATATGTCAATCCCAATCTCCCAATTCATCACATTCCACCCCCCCCACGCCCCGTCACTTTCCCCCCTTGATGTCCATACGTTTGTTCTCTACATGTGTGTCTCTATTTCTGCCCTGCAAACCAGTTCATCTATACCATTTTTCTAGGTTCCACATATGTGTGTTAATATATTTGTTTTTCTCTTTCTGACTTACTTCACTCTGTATGACAGTCTCTAGATCCATCCACATCTCTACAAATGACCCAATTTCGTTCCTTTTTATGGCTGAGTAATATTCCATTGTATATATGTACCACATCTTCTTTATCCATTCATCTGTCAATGGGCATTTAGGTTGCTTCCATGACCTGGCTATTGTAAATACTGCTGTAATGAACATTGGGGTGCATGTGTCTTTTTGAATTGTGGTTTTCTCTGGGTATATGCCCAGTAGTGGGATTGCTGGGTCATACATGGTAATTCTGTTTATAGCTTTTTAAAGAACCTCCATACTGTTCTCCATAGCGGCTGTATCAATTTACATTCCTACCAACAGTGCAAAAGGATTCCCTTTTCTTCAAACCCTCTCTAGCATTTGTTTTTTGTAGATTTTCTGATGATGCCCATTCTAACTGGTGTGAGGTGATACCTCATTGTAGTTTTGATTTGCATTTCTCTAATAATTAGTGATGTTGAGCATCCTTTCATGTGTTTGTTGGCAATCTCTATATCTTTTTTGGAGAAATATCTATTTAGGTCTTCTGCCCATTTTTGGATTGGGTTGTTTGTTTTTTTTGATATTGAGCTGCATGAGCTGCTTGTAAATTTTGAAGATTAGTTCTTTGTCAGTTGCTTCATTTGCAAATATTTTCGCCCATTCTTAGGGTTGTCTTTTCATCTTGTTTGTAGTTTCCTTTGCTTTGCAAAAGGTAGGTCCCATTTGTTTGTTTTTGTTTTTAATTTCCATTACTCTAGGAGGTGGATCAAAAAAGATCTTGCTGTGATTTATGTCAAAGAGTGTCCTTCCTATGTTTTCCTCTAAGAGTTTTATAGTGTCTGGTCTTACATTTAGGTCTCTAATCCATTTTGAGTTTATTTTTGTGTATGGTGTTAGGGAGTGTTCTAATTTCATTCTTTTCCATGTAGCTGTCCAGTTTTCCCATCACCACTCATTGAAGAGACTGTCTTTTCTCCATTCTATATCCTTGCCTCCTTTGTCATAGATTAGTTGACCATAGGTGTGTGGGTTTATCTCTGGGCTTTCTATCCTGTTCCATTGATCTATATTTCTGTTTTTGTGCCAGTACCATATTGTCTTGATTACTGTAGCCTTGTAATATAGTCTGAAGTCAGGGAGTCTGAGTCCTCCAGCTCCATTTTTTTCGCCCTCCAGACTACTTTGGCTATTTGGGGTCTTTTGTGTCTCCATACAAATTTTAAGATTTTTTGCTCTGGTTCTGTAAAAAATGCCATTGGTAATTTGATAGGGATTGCACTGAATCTGTAGATTGCTTTGGGTAGTGTAGTATTTTCACAATGTTGATTCTTCCAATCCAAGAACATGGTATATCTCTCCATCTGTTTCTATCATCATTCATCAGTGTCTTATAGTTTTCTGCATAGAGGTCTTTTGTCTCCCTAGGTAGGTTTATTCCTAGTTATTTTATTCTTTTTGTTGCAATGGTAAATGGGAGTGTTTCCGTAATTCCTCTTTCACATTTTCCTCATTAGTGTATAGGAATGCAAGAGATTTCTGTGCATTAATTTTGTATCCTGCAACTTTACCAAATTCATTGATTAGCTCTAGTAGTTTTCTGGTGGTATCTTTAGGATTCTCTATGTGTAGTATTATGTCATCTGAAAACAGTGACAGTTTTACTTCTTCTTTTCCAATTTATACTCTTTTTATTTTTTCTTCTCTGATTGCCGAGGCTAGGACTTCCAAAGCTATGTTGAATAATAGCGATGAGAGTGGACATCCTTGTCTTGTTCCTGATGTTAGAGGAAATGCTTTCTGTTTTTCACCATTGAGAATGATGTTTGCTGTGGGTTTGTTGTATATGGCCTTTATTATGTTGAGGTAGGTTCCTTCTGTGCCCACTTTCTGGAAAGTTTTTATCATAAATGGGTGTTGAATTTTGTCAGAAGCTTCTTCTGCATCTATTGAGATGATCATATGGTTTTTCTTCTTCAATTTGTTAATATGGTGTATCACGTTGATTGATTTGCATATATTGAAGAATCCTTGCATCCCTGGGATAAACCCCACTTGATCATGGTGTATTATCCTTTTAATGTGTTGTTGGATTCTGTTTGCTAGTATTTTGTTGAGGATTTTTGCATCTGTATTCATCAGTGATATTGGTTTGTAGTTTTCTTTTTTTGTAGTATCTTTGTCTGGTTTTGGTATCAGGGTGATGGTGGCCTCATAGAATGAGTTTGGTAGTGTTCCTTCCTCAAATTGCTGTAAGTGTTAACTCCCAGGCTGTTTACCCCTCTGTCCAGTTCACTTCTGAGTTTTACCTGGTTTAGCTCAATTCTTGTATGCTTCAGGGAATGCCATAATGTCAATTTTTGCATTACACCGTAAGAATTTAGGAAGATATAATCCACTTGACACCAAGTATTAAAACCATGCATTTCAGTCCAAAACCAAACTGGGGTAATTTTTATCCATTAACCAGTATCTCTTATGACATTTTGGAAAATTGTTTTTGGAGCTACTTAAGGCGCTGTTGTAAAAATTCAACTACCAGCACAAAGGAATATCAGGTCATTGGACTCAGGTGTTAAGACATCCCAGAGGTGTGTGTTTATCAGTGTTTTCTAATCTTGTAGATGGATGGTTCTATATTTCAACATCTATGAGAGCCACGTGACTTGTTAATGACCTTGTGGCTCACAGTCAAGGATGAGAATTCCTCATTCATTACACTCTCTCTGTGTGCTGTGGGCCAAGTAGTATGTGTTGTTAAGGGTGGTGAATGGACAGGAGCAGGGGAAAGTATGGGAAGGCTAGTAAATCTGGGTAATGGTTAGGTTGTGAGATGTGCTGGAGAGATTCAACGATCCCATTCCAAATCCCAAGTTTGCATAAGTGTCTTCCAGTAGGTTTCTATCCATCTTTGTAATCTCAGGGTTCCTCCTACCTGGTACTAACTTACAAATAAATATAAACCACTTGAATGAAAAAAGCCTGCCTGCTGTTTTTCTGACTGCCTTTTTTTTACATCTTTATTGGAGTATAATTGCTTTACAATGGTGTGTTAGTTTCTGCTTTATAACAAAGTGAATCAGTTATACATATACATATGTTCCCATATCTCTTCCCTCTTGCGTCTCCCTCCCTCCCACCGTCCCTATCCCACCCCTCTAGGTGGTCACAAAACACCGAGTTGATCTCCCTGTGCTATGCGGCTGCTTCTCACTAGCTATCTATTTTACGTTTGGTAGTGTATATATGTCCAGGCCACTCTCTCACTTTGTCACAGCTTACCCTTCCCCCTCCCCATATCCTCAAGTCCCTTTTCTAGTAGGTCTGTGTCTTTATTCCTGTCTTAGCCCTAGGTTCTTCATGACATTTTTTTTCTCAGATTCCATATATATGTGTTAGCATACGGTATTTGTCTTTCTCTTTCTGACTTACTTCACTCTGTATGACAGACTCTAGATCCATCCACCTCACTACAAATAACTCAATTTCGTTTCTTTTTATGGCTGAGTAATATTCCATTGTATGTATGTGCCACATCTTCTTTATCCATTCATCTAATGATGGGCGCTTAAGTTGCTTCCATGTCCTGGCTATTGTAAATAGAGCTGCAATGAACATTTTGGTACATGACTCTTTTTTTTTTTTTTTTTGCGGTACGCGGGCCTCTCACCGTTGCGGCCTTTCCCGTTGCGGAGCACAAGCTCCGGACGCGCAGGCTCAGCGGCTATGGCTCACGGGCCCAGCCGCTCTGCGGCATGTGGGATCTTCCCGGACCGGGGCACGACCCCGTGTCCCCTGCATCGGCAGGTGGACTCTCAACCACTGCACCACCAGGGAAGCCCCCATGACTCTTTTTGAATTATGGTTTTCTCAGGGTATATGCCCAGTAGTGGGATTGCTGGGTCATATGGTAGTTCTATTTTCAGTTTTTTAAGGAACCTCCATACTGTTCTCCATAGTGGCTGTACCAATTCACATTCCCACCAGCAGTGCAAGAGGGTTCCCTTTTCTCCACACTCTCTCCAGCATTTATTGTTTCTAGATTTTTTGATGATGGCCATTCTGACTGGTGTGAGATGATATCGTATTGTAGTTTTGATTCGCATTTCTCTAATGATAAATGATGTTGAGCATTCTTTCATGTGTTTGTTGGCAATCTGTATATCTTCTTTGGAGAAATGTCTGTTTAGGTCTTCTGCCCATTTTTGGATTGGGTTGTTTGTTTTTTTTTGTTATTGAGCTGCATGAGCTGCTTGTAAATTTTGGAGATTAATCCTTTGTCAGTTGCTTCATTTGCAAATATTTTCTCCCATTCTGAGGGCTGTCTTTTCATCTTGTTTATGGTTTCCTTTGCTGTGCAAAAGCTTTTAAGTTTCATTAGGTCCCATTTGTTTATTTTTGTTTTTATTTCCATTTCTCTAGGAGGTGGGTCAAAAAAGATCTTGCTGTGATTTATGTCATAGAGTGTTCTGCCTATGTTTTCCTCTAAGAGTTTGATAGTGTCTGGCCTTACATTTAGGTCTTTAATCCATTTTGAGCTTATTTTTGTGTATGGTGTTAGGAAGTGTTCTAATCTCATACTTTTACATGTAGCTGTCCAGTTTTCCCAGCACCACTTATTGAAGAGGCTGTCCTTTTTCCATTGTACATTCCTGCCTCCTTTATCAAAGATAAGGTGACCATATGTGCATGGGTTTATCTCTGAGCTTTCTCTCCTGTTCCATTGATCTATATTTCTGTTTTTGTACCAGTACCATACTGTCTTGATTACTGTACCTTTGTAGTATAGTCTGAAGTCAGGGAGCCTGATTCCTCTGCCTCCGTTTTTCATTCTCAAGATTGCTTTGGCTATTCGGGGTCTTCTGTGTTTCCATACAAATTGTGAAATTTTTTGTTTTAGTTCTGTGAAAAATGCCAGTGGTAGTTTGATAGGGATTGCATTGAATCTGTATATTGCTTTGGGTAGTAGAGTCATTTTCACAATGTTGATTCTTCCAATCCAAGAACATGGTATATCTCTCTATCTATTTGTATCATTTTTAATTTCTTTCATCAGTGTCTTATAATTTTCTGCATACAGGTCTTTTGTCTCCTTAGGTAGGTTTATTCCTAGATATTTTATTCTTTGTGTTGCAATGGTAAATGGGAGTGTTTTCTTGATTTCACTTTCAGATTTTTCATCATTAGTGTGTAGGAATGCCAGAGATTTCTGTGCATTAATTTTGTATCCTGCTACTTTACCAAATTCATAGATTAGCTCTAGTAGTTTCCTGGTAGCATCTTTAGGATTCTCTATGTATAGTATCATGTCATCTAAAAACAATGACAGCTTTACTTCTTCTTTTCCGATTTGGATTTCTTTTATTTCCTTTTCTTCTCTGATTGCTGCAGATAAAACTTCCAAAACTATGTTGAATAAGAGTAGTGAGAGTGAGCAACCTTGTCTTGTTCCTGATCTTAGTGGAAATGCTTTCAGTTTTTCACCATTGAGAACGATGTTGGCTGTGGGTTTGTCATATATGGCCTTTATTATGTTGAGGAAAGTTCCCTCTATGCCTACTTTCTGGAGGGTTTTTATCATAAATGGGTGTTGAATTTTGTCAAAAACTTTCTATGCATCTATTGAAATGACCATATGGTTTTTCTCCTTCAATTTGTTAATATGGTGTATCACATTGATTGACTTGTGTATATTGAAGAATCCTTGCATTCCTGGAATAAACCCCACTTGATCATGGTGTATGATCCTCTTAATGTGCTGTTGGATTCTGTTTGCTAGTATTTTGTTGAGGATTTTTGCATCTATGTTCATCAGTGATATTAGCCTGTAGTTTTCTTTCTTTGTGACATCTTTGTCTGGTTTTGGTATCAGGGTCATGGTGGCCTCGTAGAATGAGCCTGGGCATGTTCCTCCCTCTGCTATGTTTTGGAAGAGTTTGAGAAGGATAGGTGTTAGCTCTTCTCTAAATGTTTGATAGAATTTGCCTGTGAAGCCATCTGGTCCTGGGCTTTTGTTTGTTGGAAGATTTTTAATCACAGTTTCAATTTCAGTGCTTGTGATTAGTCTGTTCATATTTTCTATTTCTTCCTGATTCAGTCTTGGCAGGTTGTGCATTTCTAAGAATCTGTCCACTTCTTCCAGGTTGTCCATTTTATTGGCATAGAGTTGTAGTAATCTCTCATGACTTTTGTATATCTGCAGTGTCAGTTGTTACTTCTCCTTTTTCATTTCTAATTCTATTGATTTGAGTCTTCTCCCTTTTTTTCTTGATGAGTCTGGCTAATGGTTTATCAATTTTGTTTATCTTCTCAAAGAACTAGCTTTTAGTTTTATTGATCTTTGCTATCGTTTCCTTCATTTCTCTTTCATTTATTTCTGATCTGATCTTTATGATTTCTTTCCCTCTGCTAACTTTGGGGTATTTTTGTTCTTCTTTCTCTAATTGCTTTAGGTACAAGGTTAGGTTGTTTATTCGAGATGTTTCCTGTTTCTTAAGGTACGATTGTGTTGCTATAAACTCCCCTCTTAGAACTGCTTTTGCTGCATCCCATAGGTTTTGGGTCGTCGTGTCTCCATTGTTATATATTTCTAGGTATTTTTTGATTTCCTCTTTGATTTCTTCAGTGATCACTTCGTTATTAAGTAGTATATTGTTTAGCCTCCATGTGTTTGTATTTTTTACAGATCTTTTCCTGTAATTGACATCTAGTCTCATAGCGTTGTGGTCGGAAAAGATACTTGATACAATTTCAATTTTCTTAATTTACCAAGGCTTGATTTATGACCCAAGATATGATCTATCCTGGAGAATGTTTCATGAGCACTTGAGAAAAATGTGTATTCTGTTGTTTTTGGATGGAATGTCCTATAAATATCAATTAAGTCCATCTTGTTTAATGTATCATTTAAAGCTTGTGTTTCCTTATTTATTTTCATTTTGGATGATCTGTCCATTGGTGAAAGTGGGGTGTTAAAGTCCCCTACTATGAATGTGTTACTGTCGATTTCCCCTTTTATGGCTGTTAGTATTTGCCTTATGTATTGAGGTGCTCCTATGTTGGGTGCATAAATATTTACAATTGTTATATCTTCTTGGATCGATCCCTTGATCATTATGTAGTGTCCTTCTTTGTCTCTTCTAATAGTCTTTATTTTAAAGTCTATTTTATCTGATATGAGAATTGCTACTGCAGCTTTCTTTTGGTTTCCATTTGCATGGAATATCTTTTTCGATCCCATCACTTTCAGTCTGTATGTGTCTCTAGGTCTGAAGTGGGTCTCTTGTAGACAGCATATATATGGGTCTTGTTTTTGTATCCATTCAGCCAATCTGTGTCTTTTGGTGGGAGCATTTAATCCATTTACATTTAAGGTAATTATCGATATGTATGTTCCTATTCCCATTTTCTTAATTGTTTTGGGTTTGTTATTGTAGGTCTTTTCCTTCTCTTGTGTTTCTTGCCTAGAGAAGTTCCTTTAGCATTTGTTGTAAAGCTGGTTTGATGGTGCTGAACTCTCTCAGCTTTTGCTTGTCTGTAAAGGTTTTAATTTCTCCATCAAATCTGAATGAGATCCTTGCTGGGTAGAGTAATCTTGGTTGTAGGTTTTTCTCCTTCCTCACTTTAAATATGTCCTGCCAGTCCCTTCTGGCTTGCAGAGTTTCTGCTGAAAGATCAGCTGTTAACCTTATGGGGATTCCCTTGTGTGTTATTTGTCGTTTTTCCCTTACTGCTTTTAATATGTTTTCTTTGTATTTAACTTTTGACAATTTGATTAATATGTGTCTTGGTGTGTTTCTCCTTGGATTTATCCTGTATGGGACTCTGTGCTTCCTGGACTTGATTAACTATTTCCTTTCCCATATTAGGGAAGTTTTCAACTATAATCTCTTCAAATATTTTCTCAGTCCCTTTCTTTTTTTCTTCTTCTTCTGGAACCCTTATAATTTGAATGTTGGTGTGTTTAATGTTGTCCCAGAGGTCTCTGAGACTTTCCTCAGTTCTTTTCATTTCTTTTTCTTTATTCTGCTCTGCAGTAGTTATTTCCACTATTTTATCTTCCAGGTCACTTATCCGTTCTTCTGCCTCAGTTATTCTGCTATTGATCCCATCTAGAGTATTTTTCATTTCATTTATTGTGTTGTTCATCGTTGCTTGTTTCATCTTTAGTTCTTCTAGGTCCTGTTAAATGTTTCTTGCATTGTCTCTATTCTATTTCCAAGATTTTGGATCATCTTAACTATCATTATTCTGAATTCTTTTTCAGGTAGACTGCCTATTTCCTCTTCATTGGTTAGGTCTGTTGGGTTTTTACCTTGCTCCTTCATCTGCTGTGTGTTTCTCTGTCTTCTCATTTTGCTTATCTTACTGTGTTTGGGGTCTCCTTTTTGCAGGCTGCAGGTTCGTAGTTCACATTGTTTTTGGTGTCTGTCCCCAGTGGCTAAAGTTCGTTCAGTGGGTGTGTAGGCTTCCTGGTGGAAGGGACTGGTGCCTGTGTTCTGGTGGATGAGGCTGGATCTTGTCTTTCTGGTGGGCAGGTCCACGTCTGGTGGTGTGTTTTGGGGTGTCTGTGGCCTTATTATGATTTTAGGCAGCCTCTCTGCTAATGGGTGGGGTTGTGTTCCTGTCTTGCTAGTTGTTTGGCATAGGGTGTCCAGCACTGTAGCTTGCTGGTCATTGAGTGAAGCTGGGTCTTGGTGTTGAGATGGCGATCTCTGGGAGATATTCACCATTTGATATTATGTGGAGCTGGGAGGTCTCTTGTGGACCAGTGTCCTGAAGTTGGCTCTTCCACCTCACAGGCACAGCACTGACTCCTGGCTGCAGCACCAAGAGCCTTTCATCCACACGGCTCAGAATAAAAGGGAGAAAAAGGAGAAAGAAAGAAAGAGGATAGAAGAAAATAAAATAAGATAAAATAAAAAGTTATTAAAATAAAATATAATTACTAAGAAAAAAAATTTTTAAAGTAAAACACAACAACAAAAAAAACGGATGGATAGAACCCTTGGACAAATGGTGGAAGCAAAGCTATACAGACAAAATATCACACAGAAGCATACACATACACACTCACAAAAAGAGGAAAAGGGGAAAAAATAATAAGTCTTGCTCTCAAAGTCCACCTCCTCAATTTGGGATGATTCGTTGTCTATTCAGGTATTCCACAGATGCAGGGCACATCAAGTTGATTGTGGAGATTTAATCCGCTGCTTCTGAGGCTGCTGAGAGAGATTTCCCTTTCTCTTCTTTGTTCTCACAGCTCCTGGGGCTCAGTTTTGGATTTGGCCCCGCCTCTGCATGTAGGTCGCCGGAGGGCGTCTGTTCTTCGCACAGACAAGACGGGGTTAAAGCAGCAGCTGATTCGGGGGCTCTGGCTCACTCAGGCCGGGGGGAGGGAGGGGTATGGAGTGCGGGGCGAGCCTACGGCGGCGGAGGCCAGCGTGACGTTGCACCAGCCTGAGGCGCGCCGTGCGTTCTCCCGGGGCAGTTGTCCCTGAATCCCGGGACCCTGGCAGTGGCGGGCTGCACAGGCTCTCCAGAAGGGAGGTGTGGAGAGTGACCTGTGCTCGCACACAGGCTTCTTGGTGGCGGCAGCAGCGGACTTAGTGTCTCATGCCCGTCTCTGGGGTCCGCACTGTTAGCCGCGGCTCACGCCCGTCTCTGGAGCTCCTTTAGGCAGCGCGCTTAATCCCCTCTCCTCGCGCACCAGGAAACAAAGAGGGAAGAAAAAGTCTCTTGCCTCTTCGGCAGGTCCAGACTTTTCCCGGACTCCCTCCGGCTAGCTGTGGTGCACTAACCCTCTGCAGGCTGTGTTCACGCCGCCATCCCCAGTCCTCTCCCTGCGCTCTGACAGAAGCCCGAGCCTCAGCTCCCAGCCCCGCCCGCCCCGGCGGGTGAGCAGACGAGGCTCTCGGGCTGGTGAGTGCTGGTCGGCCCCGATCCTCTGTGTGGGAGTCTCTCCGCTTTGCCCTCCGCACCCCTGTGGCTGCGCTCTCCTCACAGCTCCAAAGCTTCCCCCCCTCCGCCACCCGCAGTCTCCGCCCGTGAAGGGCCTTCCTAGTGTGTGGAAACCTTTCCCCCTTTACAGCTCCCTCCCACTGGTGCAGGTCCCGTCCCTATTCTTTTGTCTCTGTTTATTCTTTTTTCTTTTGCCCCACCCAGGTACGTGGGGAGTTTCTTGCCTTTTGGGAGGTCTGAGGTCTTCTGCCAGCGTACAGTAGGTGTTCTGTAGGAGTTGTTCCACGCGTAGATGTATTTCTGATATATCTGTGGGGAGGAAGGTGATCTCCGCGTCTTACTCTTCCGCCATCTTCCCCCTCTCTCTCCTGACTGCCTTTAGCATTGGGAATTAATGAAGTCTTAGTAGATCTGAACCTCACCTGAAGAGGTTATGGCCATCTTATTAGGCTTCTTGCCTTGATTCTTATAGAATGTAGAAAACTCCCCGAGGGTAGGAAAATGTTTACTGTCTCTGGTTTAGCTCTGATGTTAGATGTGCTTGTGCAAATCACCTCCTAACTCAGATTTCAGCTAGTTTCTGAGGACCTGGAAATTGGGCTCCCAAGCTGGGCAGTACTGATGAGAAAGCGGAGGGCAAGATCCCAGTCATTCTCCCTGCCAGCCATGGGAAAGCTGATGAGTGTGCGCTTGCCTTTGTCTACCTGGAGCCCTGGGATGTTTTCCTAAGATGCTTTGGAGAGGAGAGTGGGGCTGGCGGGAAAGGTTGTAACAGTGAATTATTTGATAAACTAATATCTCTGCTTACTTTCTGGAAAACTACATCACGCTATGTTTTATCTCCATTGCTCTGCCAGAAATTCCTCATGACAGATTCTGATGCACCAGACTGAGCCATCTCGCTGAGCCGCACCTATTTGCAGAAGTCATTAGAAGCCATTGTTTAACCAGAGGCTTTTCTGTTCCTTCCTTGCAATTTTCAAGACCCTGCATTTGTACAGACCTGACTCGGCAACATTCTATTTTGGGAATTTGTTATCTCTTCTCAGATTCTGGACTGTGGTTCCCTAGTTCTCTGCTCTTTGTTCAGGAATGGCTATTGCATAGCTCTTGAGTCCAGGTCTGAAGTAGTCTTGCCACATCTTTGTACCAGGTTTCTGCCCAGCTCCTGGGTACGGGAGTGACTCCTCCTGCCTGCCTCATGGACAAACTAACGTTTTCACCACTGTAAATTGTTACATTCCCCGGGAAAGTAGCCATTTGCCACAGTGGTAAAGCATTTCAATAGAGCATACATGCCCCCATCTCTCTCGCTCTCTCTCCCTGCCCCCCACCTCCCTCTCTCCTCCCCTCCTTCCCTCTCCCTTTCTCCTTCCCTTCTTAAATGGGATCCTAGATGGAAAGCGCCCAGCATAGTGGCTGTCACAGAGCCCAGAACTCAATAAATATTATTGATTACTACTAATATTATAATTATCATGTTCAAAAGGAAACCGTAGCCCCCAGTCCCTTTGTGGTCATGCTCGAGAGTCAGAAAGCTCTCATAGCCTGGTGACCCATTCTGTTGTTTTTTTATACTCCATCCTTCATACACACACAGCATATTAAGAGTCTGTTCATTCTTGGGATGTGTGCGAAATTCCAATTCCTGTCAGGAGAATTTATGTGTGGTTTTAGAGGGGATAATCGACCAGTTAGTACGTGCACACTGATTTTATACACATACGCGTCGGCGTTTACAGCACACATTATAACATCTTCAGTCTCTGCCAAGAATGTGTATTTCTTAGCCCCGTGCATTTGCATATTATGGGTTCATAATTTCAAATAGCTGTAAAGATCTCTACAGGAAAATGTAGTCACTGTAGTCCGATGTTCTAAATCTCAATGCAGTAGTAGAACCGGGCTAATTTTTGCCCCTGCTAATGTACCAGCCCTGAAATTTTCACACACACACACACACACACACACACACCCCTCTGACTTTACTTCTAAGCAAGGATTTAATAGCTGGGAGCTGAGTTATGCTGCCTATTCCCTAGACTTCATTACCTTTCCAAAATATATCGTACACTTGGCACAATGTACTGTGGTCTTATTACAGATGATTAAAAAGAAAAGATTTGTCAAAATAAATGAACCCACTGTATCTGATCTTCCCCTGGTTTGGGTCCCTCGCTTTCCACCCCTCACCCCACAATGCAGCCTTAGTCATCTGCCGTGCTTCTCGCTTAGCTGTGCTCCCTGACACGGCAGAGAGCTCTTCACAAATTGCCCTTTCAAGCTAACATCACCAGATAATCCAGCCACCCACACCTCACCCTCTAATCAGTCATTAGAGAACCTGCCATCGGCAGCACTTGATTTGACCAAACAAAACAGAGCAGCGGGTACAAAAGAAACTTAGACGTTTCTAAGGTCTTGCAGGTACCAGACACCTGAATTTTAAAAACAGTCACGTGGAGATTTTCTTTTTGGAGTTCAGAAGAAAAAGGATGCCAAGTTGAAGTCTATTCTATCCCATTTCAGTGTAGGGAGAATTAAATAGCTGAGCCATAGGGGTCTTCCAATGTAGTGGTTGCAATGGAAATGCTGTAGAAGTTCACCGTCCCGGGGCTGACCTGGGCCACGGAATCGGCCAGGGCTGGGAAGGGGGTGCAGTGGCTTTCTTCACTGACTGGTCTGCTTTGCTCTTCTGTTGTTGAGTCAGAAAGTAAATGCTGCCCTGAAGATTGGGAACTGCATGCCCTTTGGAATATCTGGGAGGGTTCCGGCTTCCTTGAGGCAGTGGGACATCATTTTCCGGCTGCTGAAGTGGCAGCTGTCTGTGACTCAGATGCCGAGGTTGCTGACCTCAGGGTGCTTATGATTACCTTGCTGCCTCTTGCGTTGTGCCCCTTGTGGCTTATTTTTACTTAGGAACATTTGCTTTATTCCTGTGTGTGTGTGTGTGTGTGTGTGTGTGTGTGTACGTACGTGTGTTCATCTTGAAATGTCCTGATTGAAACTTCCTTTAGTTTTCATTCGGAGCTTAATTGCAGAAGAATCAAATGAAAACTTTACATTATAAAAATTCTCTTTTTAAAATATTTTAAACAGCTTTATTGAGGTATAATTTATATGTCATAGAATTCACTTTGTTTTAGATTTACCATGCAATGATTAATTTTTAATGACATAACATACATATATATCTATATGTATAGATATATATGTATGTCAGAGACTGCGGAAGGGGGAGTAAAAGAAGAAATCTTTTGTCCTCCACTTGCATTCTCTCCCTTCACCTTCCCTGCAGAAGGAGCCACGTGAGCAGGAAGTGTGGAGGGCAGAGGAGGCCCGCAGGGAGGGGAATACACTCTGGGCAGGTGCCTCCTGCTTCTGCTTGGTCCCACCCTGGCAGTTGGGGCTCTTCAGTGCTTGGACAACAACTGTTCCTCCCTGGTCATTACCAGTTTGCAAATGCCAAGGTATTGTCACGTCAGATGCATATTCGTTAGCACATTTGGCTAAAACCGTTTTCTGTTCTCACAGACCGTGTTGCAGTGGATTTCAGAGGTCATCCAGGCCAGTTCCCCTGTATACACACAGCCCGGTATTGTCTCTGGGGCTCAAGTAAGTGGTCCAGGGACGCTCACTGGTCAGCAGTAGAGCTGGGGCCAGATCCTGGTCTCCAAACTGTCCAGGACAGTGGCATGCCCTTCTCACTGCACTGCCCTGTCGGAATGGCCTAACGTGGGCATGGGAAGGTGGGCAGGAAGGCAATGTGGAAGTTACCAAAGACCCATTTATCTCCTTACAGGCATCTTGTGTCCCAGCTCCCTAGCCCTGCTCCAGAGCTATCTTTTGCTGCTTTAGAGCAGCTCAGTAAGGACTCTGCGCTGTCCCAGTCTGATTTTTCAGCACTTCACATCATCTAACAACCCTGAAAGGAGCAGAGGTCAAGTGGAGAACCCTCTCCCTCAGACCTTTATTCCAGAAGCAGCAATCCTTTGATTATACCTGAGAAGTCCAAGCAAGAAATTAGGCAAAACAGAGAAACAGCAATAGCTTGTACTTGGACTTCTGTGTAGAAACCGCTGTTTTAAATCCTGGTTGCATTTTGTTGGCGTGTGTGTATTTGTGTGTGTGTGTGTGTGTGCGTGTGTGTTTTAAAAGAAAGTTCTGAGAAAATGTTGTTTTGGGGGTAAAAAGTCATTTCATCTTGAAGAATTCAAAGCTGTGAACAAAAAGTGAGTGAAGAAACCAATTGTATGTAGATGCAAGTAGTTATTAGATAACCAACGTGTGGTGGAAAGGGAAGATCTTATGCTTTGGAAGGCGAACAGTCCTTCCCTCTGATTCAAGGCACCATCACAGGGAATTTGCCCTGCTGGGATGCTTACTTAGAAGGCTTTTCTCTTTCAGCTTTTGCCAGCTGGTGTGGAGCCGAAAGCCAACTAGTGGGGCAGAAAGCCAAGCTTTCTCTTGTGCTGAGAGCCAGAGGGGGAGAAGTAGGTAGACAGCAAACCCAAATAGAGGAGCAAAGTCATGACAGTTACACAGTGGCAGTTATAGCCGGACAGTTCAATGCTTGAGCCTGTAGCAACTAGTTGAGCCAAGAAGACAGGAGTATCCTAGAGCAGTGATTCTCTAAAGGGGGTCCCCGGACCAGCAACAGCAGCATCTCCTGGGAGCTTGTGAGAAATGCAGATTATCAGTCCCCACCCCACTGAGACCAACTGAATCAAAAATTCTACACGTGAGCCCAGTGTTCTGTAGTTTAACCAGCTTTCCTGGAGGTTCTGATGACCTCTGCACTTTGAGAACCACAGCTGTAGAAAGAGTGAGCCAGGTTAAGCCATGATCGATCGATAGCAGCTGAGGGTCAGAGTACTGATTCTGCATTGTTTAGTGAAGGTCACAATTTGTTGTCATGTCTGGTTCATTTATCAATAATAAAGAGTTTTATGACCCTATAGAATATACAGTTGACTGAATTGCATGTCAAGAGTCCAGTGAATTGGACATTATACTTTGCCTTATAACATGTTAAGCCTAAAATATTTCCAATGAAACTTTATTACAGGTGCTTCAAAAACAACCCCCAAATCCAATGAACTTCACTCAGAAAGAGCATAAAAGAGATCTTGAGAATGAGATCGACTGGCTTTAACTCCTGGTTCTGCCACTTACCGGTGATGCGAAGTAGAATGTTACTTACGATTTCTGAGCCTCTTTTATCTTGTTGAGTCAAATCAGGGTGAAAATTACCTACTTTATGGAGTTCTTGAGAGTAAAGGAGGCTGAGAGACACCAAGTAGGCAGAGTCTAGCTCAGCGCCTCTGCCACACAGAGGACTTCATTTCCTGGGCAGGTGCATTTTGAAGGCATTGCCATCACTTGGTGGCAGTCACCCAGATGACCGTGGCTTTGCTTCTTAGGAATTGAGCACTAGTATTGGAAGGGATTTGGGTGATACAGTCCACTCACTTCTTTTTATAGATGAGGAAATGGAAGCTTGGAGACTTTAAGCCACAAAGCTAGTTATTAGCAGAAGGAAGCCCGAAGCCCCTGTCTGCTGCAGCCCAGCTCAGTGGCGTTCTTGCCCAGGCCATTTGTCCTCACACGCTGACCCTGTATCACATGAAGGTGAGTGCAAGGGCCAGAGAAAGTGTCCTTGGTCAACTGCAAGGGCCTCCGGGCTGAGGAGAAGGAGTCTGAGGGCTGCCAGCTCGCAGTTGGGTTGCTCCTCTTACTTGCCTCTCAATGCTTCGGTTTTCCTGGCGTGGAGAGCACAGTATGGATGCAGAGCCATGGCCGGTGAGGGCCTCCATGCCTTGGAGATGGTGGACTGTGGGTCTCGTTCTATCCCTGGAGAAGTGGAGGCCCAGAAAGGGCAGGTCTCGGGGTGGGCTTGGAACTGACTCTGACTATGAAGCTGTTGGAAGGTTTTAAGCAGGTGGGTGATATGCTGTGATTATAATTTTTAAACAAGCACCAGCAGTTATTGAAAATTGGCCTCTAAGTATTACTCTTGGACTGTGACTGGGCATGATAGTGGGAGGGCTTTTACTTTGCATTTTATTTATTACTCTGGATTTTTTTGACCATGTCTTACTTTTATAATATGTGTATGCATTCAAAAAACTAACTTAAAAAATGAAGCTCTTTTCTAGACCAAGGGAAAATAAATTCTGTGGCAAATATGTAGTGCTTTGGAAAAAATGACTGAAATAAATTGCTTAGCCAAAAAAAAAGACACTATTTTTTGGTATGATTTCACTTTGACAAGAAAAATGTATTTATGTGTAGAAAAAGTCTGGAATAATGAATATTAAAATATTATTAAGATTAAAAATGTTTTTGTTTTAGCCTATCTGTGTTTTCTAATTTTTCTAGTATGAACATATATTACTTTTGTAGTTAGAAAAAATGATTGATTTTAATGAAAACACCAAAGAGTGCTGGTGTCTTTGGTCAACCCAGTGGACTTTCCTTTAGTAAGCATTCCCAGGGCAGCCCTGCCCTTCCTGTGGATGTCCATAGTTTCATGTGACGTCAGTGATGGGTCTTTAAATACACCAGCAATGCTTTTCTGTTGGAAATCTTCTGACTCGAGCTCAGTAAGCGTAGGGCATCTTCCAATGTGGAGACGGGATTCTAGAGAAACCTACATATAGAGAATTCAGAGAGCTTTCGCTCATTCATTTAGCAATTCATTCAGAAATGCGTGTCAAGTGCCTTCTGTGCATCAGGCCCTGTGCTGGGCTCTGCAGATTCAGTAGCGCATGAAGGAACATGCTTTCCCCCCAGCTCTCTCTTTCTCTGTATTGATCCAGTGCTTTGTTTTTTATCAGGAGAGCGTCTCCCTGCACATGAATGCAGCTCCGACAGGCCTCTTCAGGCTGGGGTTTTGCCCTGGGTGGTCTGGACGACAGGCTGTGAGGCCAGCTGGGGGAATACCTGGTGGGGGGGGCAGTCCTGGCATCACTACCATTTATTAATGTTTTCTCTGTGCTAAATGCTCACACATATTTTCAATCTTTACAACAACCCTTTAAATGCAAGAAAACCAAGGGTCAGGGAAGTGAAGGGCCTGGAACTGCCTAATCAGGATTTGAATCCACACCTTTCCATCTGTCTCTTAGTCCCACTGTCTCCACCCTGCTCTTTTATGACCTAATCTATAGAGGTGGTGCAGGCCCCCAGGCATTCACAAGGTCAACAGGCAGGCCCACACACACACACACACACACACACACACACACACACACACACACACACACACACACACACACACACACACACACACCACACACACACATACACACACCACACACAAACACACACACACAGCACTGAACATCACTCTGTGAATACGTAAACGACAAAATGCAGTTTTGCTACATGCTAAGTTAACCTGCTACTTCTAGCCTTAAGCCTCCACATTAATTCAGACGGCAGGACAATCATTTAGAAAGTGTGATGATTCAGACAGGGTTGGGCTGCAGTGTAACTTGGTCCAAATAAAGACTGGAGGCAGGGGAAGGCCAAATGAATCCTGTAAACAAGATGAGAGGGGACAGCATGTGAACTCTGGGAGAACATCATTTGTGAATACTGATGTGCTCTTCTAACAGTCCTTTTGTCCCTACTGGTTCTAGATCAGTTATACCAATTGCTTCCATGTGAGATGGGCCAAGTTGCCCAAATGTTTCTCTCTTCCAGCTCTGACTTCTACGATATTAGCATTTGTCAGTCTAAATGAAATAAGATATTTAAAAATCAGTTTGCTAAAGCCAGCTTCTCGCAAGGATTTCCCAGTATAGAAGAAGGTAATACAAGCACTGCTGTATTTTACAGACACTTAAAAAAAAACAGTTACTCAGCAACAGTTTGTTTTTTCTGTATCCTGACACCCTGCTAGGTGGTGTGGGGAAGTCTGTGTGACAACATAAGACACAATACCTGATCTTAAGGAACACATTCCCTCAGCAGGGAGAAAACATGATTATCCATTGAAAGAAGATGAAAAAATACAGGACAACATCAGAATTTGGTGGCAGACTGTTTGGTACTGTAGACGGTCAGAGTGACAGCAGGGAGGGTGGGATAATGAGGGCAGCTTTGTGGTTGAGGTGAGTTTTGAAGTGTGGCTGGGATTTTGATTGGAAGGAGGAAAACAGTCTTATAAAACAAACATGCATAACTAATTAGACCGGTATTTACGGTGAAAACCAGGCTTTCTTTCTCTCTTCGTCAGTTGGTACTTGTGATATTACACTATCAGCTGGTTTGCCACTTCTGACAAGTTCCCTGCTTGTTTGTATCAAGGATATCGGGGCCCAGGTCCATATCCTCTTCTTGGCCCTCCCCCTCCGGCCCATCTCACTGTTTGTTTCTCTGCTTGAGGCAGAGACATGAAGGTCAGAACCATGTGTTTTGCAACCTTCTGAAATTCAGGGAAGAGATTTGCTGGAGGAGGCAGCTGGCCATAAAGTGATGCTACAGTCGACCTGAGAGTTTTCTGTGGATTTCAGGAGACCAAGTTTTCTGTAGTCTTCGCTACAACTGCCTATTAGAAATAAAAACCCATTCATTTTGAGCATCCATTAAAATGGAGGCTGGCTTGGTGGGTGGATGAGATACGTTTCATATTGGTCTCCTTCTCTCTAGCCCAGCCAATGGGTATTCCCAGAATGCTGTTTGGTACACCTTATCTTTCTACCTGAAGACCTCCAGTGAATCCAGATTTCTGACTTCCAGATCCACTCTTGACTAGGCTCCCAGTCTCATTGTCTCTACGTCTTTGCGTACACTGACCCCAGCTACTCTACTGTCCCTGACATGGCAGGGCGTTTCATGCCACCTCCTAGTTTTGCTCATTAGAGCCCCTCAACCTGGAATGTTCTTCACTTCTCCTCTATTAAAATCCAGCTCATCTTTTAAAATTTACCATACATGCCTCCCACTCCAAGAAGTCTTCCTGGATCATCCCATGGGAACTAATTGCTCCCACAGCACTGTGGGCTGAGAAAGGAGAAAGAGAATGGAGAAGCTGTGTGCTGGGCACCCAGGAGGGTTTGGAAGATTTGACAAGGAGATGCTCCAGAGAGGTGTGGGGGGTTTGGGGAGGAGAGAAAGGGCACCTTGAGAAATGAGTCTGTGGGTTATCACTTGGTGTCCGATGTCATTCTTTGAGCTGAAGCAAGACAAGACTGGAATCTCCATTCAGTTTCTCTAGGTTGCTGGACTTTGTGTCTTTGACTAGAGACTGGGTGAGGTGGGGCGCCTGGATTTATTCAGGTTACCAGTTGCATTCTCCCAGCACATCTATATACAAGCTGTATCTCACCATCCTACACTCGAGGTTCTTTTGTGTATTTCCTGCTGTTCTATGACCTGGGTTTTCCAGAAGAGCCCTGATTTGTGGTTTGGAAAATATGATGACTGTGGGTACACTCAGCCTCTTCAACTTAGATTGCATTCCCCTCTTTGCCAGGCATCCATGCCCCTCTGTTTGCAGCACTGCACTGGCCAAGGTAAATACTTGTTGAACGGATGGGAGGAATAGGCTTTGAATCCAAGTTCACCTGGATGTTGTGTTGGTACATTTTCTTCCCCTGTGGACTCTCAGCATTTGCCCTCGGCCCTTCCCTCCATCTCTTCTTTCCACCTTTCAGTATCTAGCCTAGAAGATGCTTGCTATTGGTGGTGCTGGGGGCAGAGTTTCTTGATCAAGCACACCAGCCGTGATTGTCCTTGGGGTGAATGGAGAAGCCCTTCCGTCAGAGGTCAGCCTGCAATGTGTTCACCAGAGAGCGCAACCTCTGCTTAGGGGACACCCCTACCTGATTTCATTAGACAGGGGCTGGGATGGCAGGAAAAATGGGTGGAGAGTCAGAAAAAAGTGGGGGTTAAGAGCCCGGTCTTCTAGTTCAAGCATTCTATGGTTCTGTGACTCAACCATAAGGGGTTAAAGAGAATGTACTTGTGGGAGCTGGGGGTGGGGGGAGGGGAGAACCTCCTTCTCATGGAATCAGGGCAGCTGAAAGGCCACTCTGAGGGAGCTTTGTAGAGACACATGTGGCCGTGTGTCTGCCGCACTGGCTGCCTGCAGCATAACCGTGTGGGCTGGAGAGGAGCGAGGAGCAAGCAGTGCTGTGCATGTTTGAAACCACAAATCACGACTCTGCAAATATCAAGGGTTTCCTGTGTATTTCTGAACTGCTAGCTGGAAGAGGTTAAAGGGACTTTTTGTATGCTTCAGTTGCTTCTAGAGGTACATCCGTCTCTGCCCTTCTACCTTCCACTCCCAATGGTGAGTGCTTTGTGGGCAGGGCTGCCTTTGTGTAGGGCGTATTTTACCCCCTTTACAATAAATAGCACATGCATTTAGAATTGGAATGAGGATGATTTTGTCTGGGGCCTTCCACCCCCTCTGGCTGTACCCCCAAGGTAGGCTCTGTTATTGCTGAGCTGTGCAAACCCAGTCAGCCAGGATAGGAACTGAAACCCTGACTTTAGCCCCTCATCATGATGTTCTAATCCAGTGACCCCCCATCGGCCTCAGAAGAGGTTATCAACTGCTTCCTAACTGCTGCACACGGCATTGTGAGAACTAGTAGGATCTACAAATGTCACAAAGACCTACAGAAATACTTGAGACCTGAAAAGAAAATGTTGATTGCAAGTTGAAAAGAGATCTGCCAACCCAAAAATAGTAAACATGGAATAAAACGTCTTCTAAATGTATATGAGGTCTGCTGCCACTCACCTCAACTGTGCGGTCATTGTAGCAACCCCATTCAGCCAGGGACGTGCATGCATTTGATACGGTGGCTGGGGTGAGGTTGTATCCGACACTGTGACTTATCATCCAATACTGCCTTCTGCCACGTCTTCTCCAATTCCTTTCCCAGCTTCCTGACCACACCCTCTGGTTTCCAGCAGCTTCTCTTCTGGGGATGTGGTGACAGGATGCAGGGACGGTGCTCCTTTTCCTACTTTGTTAAAGACTCACCCAGTGGGTTTTCAACCCCCTGTTCCCAGTGTGTGGGGGCTCCAGGGGCAGTCTGGCTGGTTCCAGTGCAGGTGATGTGTCTTTATTTTTTTTTAATAATTAAATGTATTTATTTATTTTTGGCTGCGTTGTGTCTTCGTTGCTGTGCGCGGGCTTTCTCTAGTGCGGCGAGTGGGGGCTGCTCTTGGTTGTGGTGCCTGGGCTTCTCATTGCAGTGGCTTCTCTTGTTGCGGAGCACGGGCTCTAGGCACGTGGGCTCAGTAGTTGTGGCTCGTGGGCTCTAGAGCGCAGGCTCAGTAGCTGTGGCGCACGGGCTTAGTTGCTCCATGGCATGTGGGATCTTCCCGGACCAGGGCTTGAACCCGTGTCCCCTGCATTGGCAGGTGGATTCTTAACCACTGTGCCACCAGGGGAGCCCTCTCCTAAATTATCATACTTATGTCCATATTTCTAAATAACATGCATAAATGGCCACTTCTTGATTTTTCAGTTTTAGGCATTCTCTATTGGCTTCCTACTACTAGAAGGTGAAAATTTACCTCTTTTGCCACAGTTATCCTCCACCTGGTGCTACAATACGTAAATACATTCATCAATTGTGTTATTGTTCCCAACTGAATTACTGCCTCCCTGTAAATGGATAATATGTCTATTCACATTGTCATGTGACGATCATACCTGTGGAAGGAATAATACAATTGACGTTGAGTTTGGCCGTATGATTAGCTTGGTCAATGGAATGTGAGTGGAAGGGATGTATTCCACTTCTGATCAGAAGTTTAAGAGACACTTCATGGTCTCCATGAGTTACTTATTTCCCTCTGCCAAGAAAATGGACATGTCCCCTTAAGGGGCTAATCCTTTAGCTTAGATCCTAGAATGAAGGAGACATATGGTGTAGTAATAGCTGACCCACAGCTATGCTACAATGTTACATGAGTGAGAACTTTTGTAAGCCATTGAGATTTATTTTATTACTGCAATATAACCTAGTAAAATCTGACACATCACCTCCCTATCTTACCAACATATTTATGTAGAAATATTGTGTTTACATTGTTATGATTGTGTACATGCTCTTTCCAGGTGAACCATCTAGTATCTCTGTGATGCTGTTCCTTTCTTGAATGACTCTTTGTTTTCCCTAAAGTTGATCATTGTATTATTTTTCATTTTCTTATGATTTCATGTTCTTATTACTAATTCAATCCCCTAATCCCTACCAATTGTTTAAATCTCTTCCCAAAATATTCAGATTTTATTTCATTCAGAAATCCCTCTTTGTATCTCTGAAGTGCTCCAATCTGGACTGATTGATCTCTATGCCTGGTTCATAGCTGTCATCTTCGGATCACCTTGAGATTCCCTTTGACTTTCTCTTGTGTTGGATTTTCTCTTTCCCATATTCCATGGCTTCCTGTTTCTTGGTTTACACCCCCGTATTGGCAGATCACATCTTCTAGTAGCTCCCTAAGAAGAGGTATGTGGGATATAAATTATTTGAAACTTTGTATGGCTGCAAGTGTATTTATTCTATCATCATGCTTAATTACAGTTTGGCTGGGTATAGAATTCTAGTTTGGAAACCATTTTCCTTCAGAATATTGAAGGCATTTTCCAATTTTCTTTTAGATTTCACTGTTATTATTGAGAAGTCTGAAACTACTCTGATACCTGATCCTCTACATGCCCTGTTTTTTCTTTCTGGAAGGTTGTAGGGTTTTTTAAAAACAAACTTTTAATTTTAGAACAGTTTTAGATTTACAGAATGACTGTGAAGATAGTACAGCGAATTCCTATATACTCCATACTTAGTTGTCCTTATTTTGAACACCTTATATTAGTATGGTACATTTTTCCCTATAAATTAACCAATATGGTTATATTGTCAGTTACTAAATTCCATTCTTCATTCAGCTTTCCTTAGTTTTCTCCTAAAGTCCCTTCCTGTTCCAGGATCCCATACCTGATACCACACTGCATTTAGTTGTTGTATCTACTTAGTTGCATTTCTGACAGTTTCTCAGACTTTCCTTGTTTTTGCTGACCTGGAGAGTTTTGAGGAGCACTGGTCATATATTTTTGTAGAATGTCCCTTAACTGGGATACACCTGAAGTTTTTCTCATCATTAGACTGGGGTAATATGTCTTGGGGAAGAAGATCACAGAGGTAAGTGCCACTGTCATCACATTAAATTAACGCTACATACTATCAACATGACTTATTGTTGATATTAACTTTGGTCATCTGACTTGAGACAGTGTTTGTCAGGTTTCTACACTTTAAAGTAACTCTCGTTTTTTTCTTCCTTTCCATAATTTTCTCTTTGAAAGAAAGTCACTATGTACCTCCCACACTTAAGAAATGGGGAGTTACATTCATAAATTATTTGGAATTCTTCCACATAGGAGATTCGTCTGTTCTTTCCCATTGATTTACTTAACCAATTATTTATTTATATTACTATGGACTCATTTTATACTTTGGGTTATGATCCAGTACTACTTTATTTATTTTGTTGCTTAAATTGTTCCAATTTTTGCCATTAGGAACTCTTTCTGTTGGCTTCTGTATTCTTCTGACATACCCCCATCACTCTGTATGTGTGTGTGTGTGTGTGTGTGTGTGTGTGTTAGCACTTTTTTTACTCTCTGGCACTACAAGATGCTCCAGGCTCATTTTGTGTATTTTCTGCCCCAGTCGTAGAACCAGCCACTTCTCCAAGAAGACCTAACTCCTTTTATTGAAAAATAGTATTGGAAACCAAGATCTGGGCACTGGTGTGCTCATTGCTCCTGGGGTGTCATTGCTTCTAGTCCTTCTCAGATGACAGAGCAAGGATATATATATATATGTATGTATATATATATATATATATATATATATATACTAAACTGAGTATATATACGTATCTGTAAATATTTCTATATTAGGTAAACATGAGTTCATACTCATGTCTCCAATACTAATCTATTATCACATGGATTATTCTAGCTTTTGCTTATTTGTGATTATCTATTCCAATAGTGAGAAACCTGGCTCCTGGGACTTCCTTGGTGGCCCAGTGGTTGGGACTTCACCTTCCAATGCAGGGGATGTGGGTTTGCTCCCTGGTTGGGAAGCTAGGATCCCACATGCCTCGTGGCCAAAAACCCAAAACATAAAGCAGAAGCAATATTGTAACAAATTCAATAAAGACTTTAAGAAATGGTCCACTAAAAAATGGTCCATATCAAAAAAAACCTTAAAAAAACCCAGAAACCTGGCTCCCATCATATGTCATTCATTTAATATTTAGTTCCTTAATACATGTGTAATAATTTCAGAGTTGTCAATCTATATTCTTGTGGGAAATGACTTTATCAACTAGAGTATAGTTCTTATGTATAGTTCCTTTTTCTTTTAGTCTTAGGTACTCTAAGGTTCTTTGGTCAGCACCTTATTCCCACTCCCTTCAGTGAACTTGTATATATAATACTTTTAGATTTTAGTGTCATATTCTGAATTCCATCCTGGGCTATCTCCACCTCCTAAATGATTAAAACATTTTCTCATGTGTTAAGTTTTCCTCTTTGTGCTGTAAAGTTCTATGAGTTTTGACAAATGCTTGATGCCTTGTATTCACCATTACAGTATCGTACAGAAAAGTTTCACCATCCTAAATATCTCCTGTGTGTCATCTGTTTCCCTCACTCTCCCCTGACCCCTTGGTAACCACTGATCTTTTACTGTGTCTATAGTTTTGTCTTTTCCAGAATGTCCTATAATTGGAATCATACAATATGTAGCTTTTTCAAATTGGCTTCTTTCATTTAGCAATATACATTTAAGATTCATCCATATCTTCTTGCGGCTTGGTAGCTCATTTCTTATTGGTGCTGAATAATACCTCATTCTATGGATGTACTACAGCTTGTTTATCTGTTCACTTATTGAAAGACATCTTGGTTGTTTCCAGTTTTTGGCAGTTTGAATAACGCTGCCATAAACATTCACATACAGGTTTTTTATGTGGGCAAAAGTTTTCAGATCAGTTGGGTATATACCTAGGAGCACTATGGTTTGATTGTATGGTAAGACTATGTTTAATTTTGTTAAAAATTTGCCAAAATGTCTTCCAAAGTGGCTATACTATCTTGTATTTTCTCCAGCAATGAATAAGAGTTCTTGTTGCTCCACACTCTTGACAGCAGTCGGTATTGTCAGTTTTGGGGTTTTAGCCATTCTGTATTATGTAGTGATATTTCATTGTTGTTTCAATTTGCAACTTCCTAATCACAAATGCTGTTGAGCATCTTTTCATAAACTTATTTGCCCTCTGTATATCTTCTTTGGTGAGGTATCTGTTCAGATCTTTTGTCCATTTTTTAACTGGCTTGTTTGTTTCCTTATTGTTCAGTTTTCAGAGTTTTTTGTATATTTTGGATACAAGTCCTTTCTCAGATATATGTTTTGCAAATATTTTCTCCCTTGTCTGAGGAGACAGTGGGGGAAAGACAAGCAATCTGGGGCTTTTCTTTCATAGATCAGAAGTTTCTAAATGGAATAAAGCCCAACTTAACAATTTTTCCTTTCAACTATCTGTGTTTTTCAAAACTTTTGCTATTGGTGTCATATTTTAAAACTCAACAGCAAACCCAAGTTCATGGAGATTTTTTACTATGTTTTCAACAAGAAGTTTTATAGTTTCACACTTTAAATTTAAGTCTATGATCAATTTTGATTTTTTATGTGAGGTGTAAATTCTATGTGTAACGAATATATATATACATATATATATAATATATGTATACATATATACTTATATATATGTATACATATATATGTGTGTATATATATGTGTGTATATATATATATATATACACGTGTGTGTGTGTATATATATATATATATATATATATATATGGTTGTAATCCAATTGTTATGGCATCATTTGTTGACAAGACTGCCCATTCTCGATTCAGTTGCCTTTGACATTCACAGAAAGAGAGACAAAATGAAAAGGCAGAGGACTATGTACCAGATGAAGGAACAAGATAAAACACCAGGAAAACAACTAAATGAAGTGGAGATGGGACACCTTCCAGA
Organism: Globicephala melas; assembly: GCF_963455315.2. Lineage (NCBI taxonomy): Eukaryota > Metazoa > Chordata > Mammalia > Artiodactyla > Delphinidae > Globicephala > Globicephala melas. The sequence goes on along the minus strand of NC_083326.1, from coordinate 5,061,365 downwards.
AAAAGAATTCAGAATAATGATAGTGAAGGTGATCCAGGACCTCGGAAAAAGAATGGAGGCGAAGATTGAGAAAATGCAAGAAATGTTTAACAAAGACCTAGAAGAATTAAAGAACAAACAAACAGAGATGAACAATACAATAACTGAAATGAAAAATACACTAGAGGGAATCAATATTAGAATACCTGAGGCAGAAGAATGGATAAGTGACCTGGAAGACAGGATGGTGGAAATCACTGCCATGGAACAGAATAAAGAAAAAAGAATGAAAAGAAATGAAGACAGCCTAAGAGACATCTGGGATAACATTAAACACACCAACATTCACATTATAGTGGTCCCAGAAGGAGAAGAGAGAGAGAAAGGACCCGAGAAAATATTTGAAGAGATTATAGTCAAAAACTTCCCTAACATGGGAAAGGACATAGCCACCCAAGTCCAGGAAGCACAGAGTCCTAGGCAGGATAAACCCAAGGGAAACATGCCGAGACACATAGTAATCAAATTGACAGAAATTAAAGACAAAGAAAAATTATTAAAAGCAACAAGGGAAAAATGACAAATAACACACAAGGGAACTCCCATAAGGTTAACAGCTAATTTCTCAGCAGAAACTCTATAAGCCAGAAGGGAGTGGCATGATATATTTAAAGTGATGAAAGGGAAGAACCTACAACCAAGATTACTCTACCTGGCAAAGATCTCATTCAGATTTGATGGAGAAATCAAAACCTTTACAGACAAGCAAAAGCTAAGAGAATTCAGAACCACCAGATCAGCTCTACAACAAATGCTAAAGGAACTTCTCTAAGTGGGAAACACAAGAGAAGAAAAGGACCTACAAAAATAAACCCAAAACAATTAAGAAAATGGTAATAGGAACATACATATCAATAATTTACCTTAAATATAAATGGATTAAATGCTCCAACCAAAAGACATAGACTGGCTGAATGGATACAAAAACAAGACCCATATATATGCTGTCTACAAGAGACCCACTTCAGACCTAGGGACACATTCAGACTGAAGTGAGGGGATGGAAAAAGATATTCCATGCAAATGGAAATCAAAAGTAAGCTGGAGTAGCAATACTCATATCAGATAAAATAGACTTTAAAATAAAGACTATTACAAGGGACAAGGAAGGACACTACATAATGATCAAGGGATCAATCCCAGAAGAAGATATAACAATTATAAATATATATGCACCCAACATAGGAGCACCTCGATACATAAGGCAAATGTTAACATCCATAAAAGAGGAAATCGACAGTAACACAATCATAGTGGGGCACTTTAACACTTCACTGACACCAGTGGACATATCATCCAGACAGAAAATTAATAAGGAAACACAAGCTTTAAATGACACAATAGATTTAATTGATGTTTTTAAGACATTCCATCTGAAAACAGCAGATTACACTTTCTTCTAAAGTGCACATGGAACATTCTCCAGGGTAGATCACATCTTGGGTTACAAATCAAGCCTCAGTAAATTTAAGAAAATTGAAATCATAGCAAGCATCTTTTCTGACCACAACGCTATGAGATTAGAAAGCAATTACAGGGAAAAAAACGTAAAAAACACAAACACATGGAGGCTAAACAGTATGTTGCTAAATAACCAAGAGATCACTGAAGAAATCAAAGAGGAAATAAAAAAATACCTAGAGACAAAAGACAGTGAAAACACGATGATCCAAAACTTATGGGATGCAGCAAAAGCAGTTCTAAGAGGGAAGTTTATAGCAATACATTCCTACCTCAAGAAACAAGAAAAATCTCAAATAAACAATCTAGCCTTACACCTAAAGGAACTAGAGAAAGAAGAACAAACAAAACCCAAAGTTAGTAGAAGGAAAGAAATCATAAAGATCAGAACAGAAATAAATGAAATAGAAACAAAGGAAACAATAGCAAAGATCAATAAAACTAAAACCTCATTCTTTGGGAAGATAAATAAAATTGATAAACCTTTAATAAGTTGCCTTTTTTCCTTTGTCAAAGATCAGTTAACTACATTTGTGTGGACCTTTTTCTGGGCTGTCTATTCTGTTTTATTCACCTATGTGTCTATTCTTTCACTTTCTTTTCACATCCTGTCTTGATTACTGTAGCCTTATAGTAAATTTGGAAATCAGGTATTGTGAGTTTTTCAATTTTGTTCTTCTTCTGTATTGTGTTGGTTACACTAGGTCTTTTGCTTTTCTGTATAAACTTTAGAATCAGTTCGTCAAGATCTCCAAAATAGCTTTCTGGAATTTTTATTGAGATTGTGTTGAGTCTATAGTTGGGAAGGACTAACATTTTAACATTGAATCTTCTGACCCAGGAACATGTTTTGTTCTTGTTTTTGTTTTTTGCCTCAGTATTCTGAGATGTCATAACGATGTGTTTTGCCTTACAGTGGATCTATTTTTATCATTGTGCTCATATTTTTATCTAAGGGCCCACTTGGCTGGCCTTTTCAATCTATAACCTCTGGGGCCTTTAGTTCCAGGACATTTTCTTGATTTTGTAGATGATTTACTTTTCTTTTTTATGCCCTCCCCCCACACCCAGTTCCCTCTTTCTAAACCTCTCATTTGGAGAGTAGATCTTCTGGACTGGATCTGTAGTTCTCTTAACTTTTCTCTTCTCTTTTCTATCTCTTTGTCTTTTTGCTTTACTTTCTGGGAGGTTTTCTTAAGTTTACCTTCCAGCCCTCTATTGATATTTCATTTGTTATATTTTTAATTTATAAGAATTTTTTTGTTGTTATTCCCTTTTTATAGCATCTTGTTCTATGATTGCAATATTGTCTCTCCCTGAAGAAATTATGATCTATTTTTTTCAAGTTTTTTTCTTCCTGCACAGTCTCCGTTTCTTCCAAGTTGTTTGTTTTGGTGTCTGTTATTCAGTTTTGGATCTTTCTTCAGTTATCTGGTTATTTTTGTTTATCTGCACCTATTTAAGAGTACCAGTGCAAGTGGGATTTGATGACCGTGGGCTTCACTGGAAGATAATCTGTCTGGGCCTTCTCTTGTGCAGTCTTAAATGTTATGAAGTCTTTATTTTTATTTTTTTAATTGCAGTATAGTTGACATAAAATGTCATATTAATTTCAGTCTACCACATAGTGATTCATATGATACCTTATGAATACATTAGGAATCGATCACTACGGTTAGTCTAGTAACTGTCTGTCACCACACAAAATTATTGCAATATTATTGACTATATTCCCTATGTGGTACATTACATTCCCGTGACTTATTATTTTATAACTGGAAGTCTGTACCTCTTAATCATCTTCACCTATTTCACCCAACCCTCACCCCCCTCTCTTCTGGTGACCAGCAGTTTGTTCTCTGTATCTATGGGTCTATTTCTATTTTGTTCGTTTGTTTTGCTTTTTTAGATTCCACATAAGTGAGATCATATGTTATTTTTCTCTGTTTGACTTATTTCACTTAGCATGATACCCTTTGTGTCCATCCATTTTGTCACAAATGGGAACATTTCATTCTATTTTATGGATGCATCATATTCCATTGTGTGTGTGTGTGTGTGTGTGTGTGTGTGTGTGTGTAATCATATCTTCTTTATCTATTCATCTATTGATGGACTCTTAGGTTGTTCCCTATCTTGGCTGTTGTAAATAATGCTGCAGTGAGCATTGGGGTGCATGTATCTTTTTGAATTCGTGTTTTCATTTTCCTCAGATAAATACCCAGATGTGAAATTGCAGGATCATACAGTGGTTCTGTTTTTAATTTTTTGAGGAACCTCCATGCTGTTTTGTATAGTGGCTGTACCAATTGGTATTCCCACCAACATTACACAAGGGTTCTCTTTTCTCCACATCCTTGGCAGCACTTATTGTCTTTTTAATGCTAGCCATTCTGACAGGTGTGAGGTGATATCTCATTGTGGTTTTGTTTTGCCTTTCCCTGATGATTAGTGATGCTGAGCATCTTTTCATGTGTCTGTTGGCCATCTCTATGTCTTTGGAGAAATGTCTATTGAAATCCTCTGCCCATTTCTTAATCAGATTGTTTGTTTTTTTGATATTGAGTTGTGTGAGATGAAGTCTTTCTTAAATCATGAAGTCTTTCTTCACAGTCAAGTTGGGGTCCTCAGAGAAGGCTCATCTTGTCTCTTGCCTGGAGAGTAACATCCTGAGGTTGGTGCTCTGAGTACCCAGTGGAAGAGGAGTCTCGCCTCAGTAACCAGAATTCAGCTAGATGATCTTTAATCCCCCTGTTTTCAGCAAGGTAGGTCTCTCCTCAATTCCTCCTGGTGTCTCCCAGTCCAGAAAGCCTCTATTTATTTAACAATAAACCTCCCTCTTCTGCTGTGCTGGGCAAGGGGCCATTACTAGTCAGGGAAAGAACCTGGGACTCTAACTGCTTCCTAAACAGGTTGCCAACCAACCTTCCTTGTTTTATCCCTCCCTTCTCTCTTGCTTTCAAGAGGGATTGGTACCACCAATTTCTGAGCTGTTAAGGGGTTTTGCAGTATAAATCGGGTTGGTTCTCAACTTCCCCCGCTGCTGGCTTAGAATTCAGCTTTTAGGGGTTCCTGGGCCATTCACCACTTGTCCATCTGATTTCCAGCTTCAAAAATTCTGTTACTTTTATCTCCTCTCTGGTTCTTCCCATTTTTGTCTATTTATACTTACTTTTTAAAAAGCTGTCATTCCAGTAGGGTTTGGGGAGGAAGCAGAAGTAGATGTGTATGTCTAACGAGCCATATTTACCTGGTAAGGCTGACATTCAAGCCCAGCATCTGTTCTGATTTGGCTGGGATTGGACCTTGGCATTTGTTAAAGATTTTGAATATTACCCCTGTTCAGACATGATTTCTCCTATTCATCCTTTAGGATGAGTTCAGGTGTTACCCTTGTGCACTGCTTTATTGTGTTCTTCCCTCCCCCCATCTCCCTCCCCCAACAAGAAGACTTGGCCATCTCTCCCCTTGAGATCACATAGACTTTGCATTCACCACTCTCACTGCATATACTGATGATAATTTGTACAGTTGCCTCGCCCTCTTAGACCAGAAGCTTTGGCGGTGGGTGGCGGGCACCTCTTGTTTGTCTTTAGATCTCCACCACCGACCCAATGCTCAGACATTAGTAGACTTACTAAATGTTTGCTGCATGAATAAAAGCAAAACCAGGTGCTTTGTGGGATGATGCTTTGGGGGTAGCCTCGCCTGGAGGCATTCCCCCATCCCCTGTGACCTGCATGCTGGGCTGGAGTGGGAACCCAGGTTGGGTCCCTGAGGGCTTGATCTCAGCCTTCTCTCAGCCCCTGGATTCTTTCTAGGAGCTTTTTTCTTGGCACTGACCTTTTTCCTGAAGACTTTGTCTATGTGCCTAAGTTTGCGATTAGAAGTATTGAGAACGCAGTGGGGATGGGAGGTGTCGGTACGTAACGATCTCTACCCTCTTCGGTGTTCCTGTGCACCAAAGACAGGGCCGTGCTGGGTGGGGGACTGGTGCAAAGCCACGGGGGAGGTGTCATCATTCTGTAATTGACACGCAGGGCAGCTCTCTTCCCTGAGGCAGGCCCAGAGCATTAGCAGAATGACAGCAGCATTTACAGAGCCCAGCCACCTTGCTGGACAGGTCTCACAGTGACACAAAGGCAGGGAGTGAAGCTGAGAGGGGTCTACACCCCAAACTGCAGATGTACTGAGTGACAGCCTCTGGGGCTGCAGGCCCTTGGCTCTATCCTCCTCCCCAGGCACCAGGCTGTTCTTCTGGCCCTAACAGGGCTGGGGGGATCCAGAATGTCACAGCTGACTGACAGCCCTGCTTCTAGCGATGGGGCCTGGCCTTGGGCTGATTTCAGGCAACCAGGGGCCTTTCCTCGGCCTCAGACATCGTGCCCCCAAATGGCAATTAACCAAGTGCAGCTGACTCACTTGGGATGCCAGAGTTTTGCAAATGAAATGACTTTTCAGTCACACCTGTGTCGTGTGACTGGCGAGGCCTGGGAAGCCCTTCCCTCCAAATCATCATCTGGTCATGTACTCTGGGGGTCTTTTGATGCCTAACTTAGAAGTGGGGAACCAAAAGATGATTTCTTTGGGTCAAGACATTATCCTCTTTAAAATACAAGTAGCCTTAAGAAGAGCACATTGAACCAGTATTCATCACTGGAAACTTAATATGGATTCATTTAATGTACTCATTAAACTGCTAGAAGTACAAAGAGTCCTTATACTGCCTCTACTTCAGGGCTTCTCAAAGTGTGCTTCTTGGACCAGCAACATCAACACCACCAGAGAACTCGTTAGAAATGCAGACTGTCCAGTCCCACCCCAGAACTGCAGAATCAGAAACTCTGGGGATAGGGCCCAGTCATCTGTGTTTTACAAACCCTCCAAGTGATTCTGGTGCACACCTCAGTCAGAGAAACACTGCTCTTCAAGATTAGGAAACTTTAAGAAAAGTCCGAGAAGGTGAGGGACTTGCCTGGGGTCACAAAGCTAATTGATGGCAGAGCTGTCATTTTGAAATGACAACTGGTTGCCGGGATCTGGGGAGGAATTATTAACATTTATGGAAGCCTCTCTCCGTGCAAGTCTCATAGCAGGAGTGTTATCTCACTAAATCCTCACCAGGGTCCTGAAAACCGTCCCCAGTTTGTAGGGAAAGAAGTCACGGCTCAGTGTAGTTGAATAACATGCCCGGATAGGGACACGATTTCCATCCTGATGTCTCTCTCTGTTATTCTTTTGTCTTCTTTGGCAACTACATGTGTTGTGTGTGTGCATGTGCTCCCGAGTAGACCGTGGAGAGTTGCTATTCAGACCCTGCTGGTAGGGGTGGGGCACTCTAAGGGGTCCTGTTGGCATTCTGAGGGCACTCCTCTCTTGGGGGGTGCTTTCCCACTTACTTTCTTCCCAGCTTTGTTTCTGGTTGGGTCCTGACTCCAGTCTGGAGGGACAGAATGAGAGACACCCCCACTGCCCCTGGCCTTTCTGACCACCGTATTTCCAGCTTGGCCTGGGAATTGGATTTCCTAGTTGATCTCATGCTTCTAAGTGTCCTTGCTGTTCAAGGAAAGCCAGAGCCTTACTGACTGTGGCCAGCACACCAGTCAGGAGCGACTTGGGGTGGGGGAAGGAGTTCCCTCACATCTGGGATGGGAAGCAGGGCTCCTTGGGAGCCCGAGGGCACAAAAGACTCTGAGTCGGGGGGTGGGAGGGGGAGCACAGGCAAAGCCAAACAGAAGAGGAAATTAAAGAGGCTCGAGTCTCCCGCCAGCTTCCTTTGCTGCATTTTTGGCAGGGATCGGCAAAGCTGGCCCGTCTGTAACTTTCCAGTCTGTCTGCTCATTGTCTCACTCAGAAATGCCAGATAAAAGAGACCATGGAATGAGGAGTGAGGAGCTCGGGTCCCACCCTCAGGATATTCCACCAACATTAACTCTCTTTCAGGCCAGCACCGTCTGTGCCATCTGCCGGGGTCTAGCCGTTTTCACATCTCTCGCCTCTGCGATGTGATGGGTGGGTTGGGAGGGGGTGCAGGGAAGACGTGTCTCCAGAGAACTCCTCACCACTGGCCGGATATCTGTCGCGCTGCCTGTCTCGTGCCTGATGCCCTCCGTGAGCACCATTCCATTGAGTTTCCTGTGGTCTCATATTAAAGTAGAATGCCAGAGGAAGGATAACACCTAATACTTTGCTGGTGAATGACTCACCAGGTTCTAGTTAAATGGGTAGGGGGTTCAGGGGAAATGGGCCCGTTGCTCTGAGTGGAGGCTTCTGGGAAAGAGCGGGACTACAGCAAGAGCAGATAGGATGGCAGAGACATCGTAAGCTTGTGCTGGAAGGGACCCCACAGATGCCAGAGAAGGGACTGCCTTGCCCAGGGACACTGAGCCAGTGGGGGACAGAGCCAGACAGACCTGGCCTGTTAGAACTCTTTCAAGAGCCCAGTGTAATTATGGGTCATCTTATCCCTCATCTCAAGCCTCCTCTTTTCGTGAAGAGGTCCTACAACTTGGTTGAATCTCTCCTTCAAGAAGAGGTGACTTTCTGCAGAAAGTTTAAAGGGGGCTCTATTTATGTGGTCCTTAAACATCTTCTGAAGGTCTCCTGGGCACAGATGCTAAGGCAGGCTCTGGGAAGACAAGGATGGGGAGAACACTCTCCTTTTTCTTGTGGAGCTCACAGTCGAGGAGGCAACGCACAAGGTAAAGCACAAGAGCTAAGATACAGTGTGAGCAAGGGCTCTCTGGGGGCTGGAGAGGGGGATGCCACTGGTCAGGAAGAAGCTGCCCCCAGCTCTTCTATGGAAAGTCAGGGTTGGGGATGCTTGAGCTGGAAACTGAAGAATGAGTTTGCTAAGCATATCGAGGAGGTGGGAGTGGGGGGAGGTATGGGCATTCCACATAGAGGAGACGTCCCAGGTGGGAGAGGGCGTAGCCCTTCCAGAACCTGTAAATATGGTTGAATCACGATTATTGAAAGAGTGTGTTTAGGGGAGGGCCAAGAGACAATCCAGAATGGGGGGGCTGGGCCAGGCCATAAGAGCCATTGAGTATGGCTACACTAAAGGGTTTGGACTTACCTCCTGAGGGCAGTGGGGAGCCACTGAAAAGTTTTATTAGTCAATCAATGCTAACTGTCCAATAAGCAACCCCTAACATGTTAATGGCTTAACCTCAAAGGTTCAATTCTGCTCCAGTGAAGTCTGCTGAGACCTCCAGAGTCTGCAGCGGGAGGGGAGAGAAAGACAGAGAAAGCATACCAGCTCTTAGCGCCCTCAGCCTGGAAGTGGCACATATAGTTCTATTCGTAGTCTGTCGGCCAGAAACAGCCACATGGCCCCAGCCTACTCACAAAGGAGACTGGGAAGTGTCGGGAGGCACAGGCGTGCCTGGAGGGCACGAACAGCTGCCACAGGAGACTTTAGTCGGGAGAGTGCTGTGGTCTGATGTGTGATTTGGGATGTTCACTCTGGCAGCGGACTGAGGAGGGGGTTAAAGGGCTGCAAGCGTGGAGACAGAGGCCGGACAGGAGGCTCTTCCAATTGTCTGGTGACAGAGCTCTCCCTGCTCCCCAGCTCTCTGCAGACTGCAGCGGGGTGAGCCTTCAGGGAAGGAAGGTGGGTGGAGACTGCCGTGAGGGAGGCAGACGGCTCAGGGGCGATGGGAGGTCAGTGACGGGCCTGTTGACGGGTGTACTGGGCAGCCACACGTAGGGCTGCAGGGCTCGCAGTGGGCCTGACTGAGCTGGGGGTGTTATTGGCCTCTTCAGAGTTCAGGGCCTCCCTGAGCATGAGCTGTGCTGAGGCGGGCCTCCTGCCTTTTACCCCGTGTTCTCGGTGCTCCGGAGGTCCTCACTTACCATTTGGAGCGAGTGAGCACACGGTAAATGAAATCATGGGTGGAGTGAAGGGGCTTGGAGGAAGGCGGGAGCTGGATGGAAGCATCCCTGGGAAAGAGGAGCCTTGAATGGCCGGTCTTCCAAGGTAATAGCACTTCTCTAGTGTTCCTAAGCTTCATTGCCACCTGTTTGTAGCTCTGCGGAGTAATGCAGGCTGCCACTTCAGAAGGACTGTCAGGTACTTTCAGAGGAAGCATTTGCTCATGAACTTCTGCATAGCTGTGCTCATTTTAACCCAGTGACTGGCTGTGTCCCCACTGCCATCTTCCACTGGTAATACCATGGGGACGGCAGGCCTCCTGCCCAGCCTTCGCTCTTCTGGTTGCCCTGTCTGATGTCAGGCTCTCATGCCAACCTAAGGAACAGATGTCCCAAAGCTGGCAGCGGGGGGCAAGAGACCTGAGTTCTGGTTTAAACTAGGCTGCTAACTTTCTGGATGATCTTACAAAGTCATCCTGTATTTCTGGGCTTGAGTCTCTTCTGTTGGGTGGGCGTGGGGATTTTAAATGAGAGGTCTTCAAGCTCTGACATTTCTAGCTCCACAGGATGGACACTGAATATCCTAAGGGCCCAGCAGTTTTCAGAACACTGCTTTTTCAGCTAGAGGCAGGAACACCGGGAGGCATATTGGGAGTTTCCAGAGGTGGTCTGGGCGTGGCAGAGCTCACCGGTTTTTCCTGGGGCTGCAGAAAATGGGGGGTGTGGGTCTCAAGTGTGGGCCTCTTCCTTCTCTTGCCTTTGGGAAATGAACCCCTTTGAGAAATGGGTGACAGCCACAGACCATCTCTCCGGAAAAGCATGAGGCATGCACAGAACCATGTACCAGATGCACACCCTGTTTTACGTTTAATTTCAGGGGCCCATGGCCTCCCTAAAATGCAGCTGGGCTATCTGCCTGCTTTTCTCTCCCTAGTGGGTTCTGGGTTCCTCTTACAAATCCAGTTCTTGCTCCTGAGCCAAGTTGTGGAAGAGCTTCAGGAGCCAAAGGAAAGTCCTCAGAGGGGTTTGCTTTGACCTCACAAGGGATTGGATGAGACCTCTCTAAAGAGAGGCAGAAAATCAGTGCAAATTTATATGGTGACAGCTGAAGGCACTTGGTAGGTGGGGTTTGTGTGTGCTTGTCTGAGAGAGAAAGTTGGGGGGCAATGTGGGTGTATTGGCACTCTTACCTTGATAACATGTCTTCTGGGAGGGATTCTCTACTTCTTTGTAAGTAAGCTTTTTATTTTGAGATAATTAGAGATTCTCATGCAGTTATAAAAAATAATACAGAGGAATCGCTTGTACCCTTAACCTAGTTTTCCCCTTTGGCAATATCTTGCAAAATTATAATACAGTATCACAGTTAGGATATTGATACTGGTATAGTCAAGATGCAGAATATTTCCAACACTGCGTGGATCTCTCCTGTAGCCCTTCTACAGCCATGGCCACTTCCCTTCTCTGCTCTCATTCTCTACTTAACCTCTGAAAACTAATAATCTGTTCTTCATTTCCATAATTTTATCATTTCAAGACTGTTATATAATGCAATAATACAGTATATGTGTAACTTTCTGGGATTGGCTTTTTTCACTCAGTGTAATTCCCTGGAGATTCATCCAGGTTGATACATTTACCAGTAGTTTGTTCCCTTTTATTGCTGAGTAGTGTTCCACAGTATGGATGGACCACAGTTAGTTGAACCATTTATGCATTCAAGGGCATCTGGATTCCTCTTTGACTCATTGATTATTTAGAAGTATGTTGATTTGTTTCCGAGTGTGTAGAGGTTTTCCTGTTATCTTGCTGTTATTGATTTCTAGTTTGATTCCTTTGAGGTCAGAGAACACACTCTGTATGAAATAGAGAATGAATTCCGTATGAAAATTCAAGTCTTTTGAATTCACTGAGATTTGTTTTTATGGCCCAGTCTATCTTGGCATATGTTCTGTGGGCACTTGAGAAGAATGTACATTCTGCTGTTGTTGGGTGGAGTGTTTTGTAAATGTTGGTTAGATTCTGTTGGCTGATGGTGTTGTTGAGTTATTCTGTATCCTTGCTGATTGCCTAGTTATTTTATTAATTTTGAGAGAGGAGTGTTGAAGTCTGCAAATATAATTGTGAATTTATGTATTTTTCTTTTCAATTCTATCAGGTTTCGCTTCACATATTTTGTATCTCTGTTGTTTGGTGCATGTGAATTTAGGATTTCTTGGTGGATTAATCCTTCATCATTATATAATATTCCTCTCTGTGCTCACTTCAGCGGCACATATACTAAAATTGGAACAATACAGAGAAGATTAGCATGGCCCCTGTGCAAGGACGACACACAAATTCATGAAGCGTTCCGTATTTTTGTTAAAATGGTTGTGGTCATTGTATCTATCTTGAATAGTGTCAACAATAAAAATAAAACTAAAAAAATATTCCTCTCTGACTGGTAATTTTTTCCCCCTGAAGTCTAATTTATCTCATATTGATATAACCATTTTTGCTTTCTTGTGATTAATGTTTACATGATATATATTTTTTCATCTTTTACATTCAACCTGCCTATATCATTTTACTTGAAATGAATTTCTTATTAACAGAATAGTGGGTCATGTTTCTAAATGATATTTTTATTTATTTATAGATAAATAACAAGGATTTACTGTATAGTACAGAGAACTATATTCAATATCCGGTAATAATCTATAATGGAAAAGAATCTGAAAAAAAATATATGTTTATATTGCTGTACACCTGAAACTAAGACAATATTGTAAATCAACTATACTTCAATTTAAAAAAAATAAAGAAAGAGAAAATCATCACCAAAAACCAGAAAGTCAGTCTTAATCATGTGCATTTCTAACTTATGTGGACTGACCAGATCAAAGATAATTTAGAATATCAATGGCCATTACAGGGAACATTTGAAATCCCCAAACTTAATTTCCTTAAAACTGAATTGGGCTACAATAGCTCAAAAACTTCCAGAAAAGAGTTCAATACTTATTTCTATTGGTAGTTTGAGGCTTCCCTATGTTACCAGGAGTCTAAAATTGCCTCACTGAAAAATAAGATTTTAAGATTAATGGGGCAAACAAATTATTAAAGAAAGATAAAATGGCTCCCAAAGCCTTAGGCTCTTCTTCTTGGCTTCTTTGTCTCAGATTCCTCTTTGGCACCATCTTGTCTCTCTCTTTGGCTCCTCATGTCCAGACTCCACCTCCACCACCATCATCCTTATTCCCTTCTACACTTCCTATGCCTCTTCTATACCCTCAATTCTCCCATATTAACTTTCTCGCCGAACTTTCCCTTTTCTCTAAAACCCTCCCCACTCTTTTCCTCTGAACTTGTCAGAAGCTTTCCTTTCAAAATTGAGCCTTCTGAGGGTCCAGAGGATAAATTTTAATTCCTTGGACCAAAGGTGAACAGTGAGCCATTGTTAAAGATTTTTTCAAAGTAACTAAAGTTTCTCACAAATTTGCTGAGGAATTCAAACTTATCAACCTGGTTTCTCTGACTTATATCAGCTAGTTCATATGCTTGTCAGGGAATGCCAGGCCCAGCATTGGGTGAAAAACACAAATTGGGAAAATACTGAAAGGTCTCTAGCATTGTAAAGGGGAGACCAACCTGCTAATTTATCATATGATCAGGCTTGGGCAATAGCCAAGTGACTTCATCAAGCATAAATTGATATTTTTAGATTATTCACATTTAATGTAATTATCGATTTTAAGGGCCTCAGTATGCAATTTTATTTTTATATTTTCTGTTTGTTGTCTCTTTCATTTCTGTTTTCTTTTTCCTGCTTTCTTGTGTGCCACCTAAACATTTTAAAGAATTCCACTTTGACTTATCTATGGTATTTTTCAGTTTATATTTTTCATACTTTTTTTAGTGATGTGTACATGACTTAACACAGTCTACTGGTGTCATCATTTTACCAATTCAGGTGAAATATAGAAACCTTACCTCCTTTTATGTCTTTTTACCCTTTATAATTTACATTATAATGTAATTGTCTTAAATATTTCCTCTACTTTTAAAACCACATCAGACAGTGTTATAATTTTTGCTTCAACTGTCAAATATCATTTAGAAATTTAAGAGGAGAAATAAGTCAGTTGTATTTACCTACACTTTTGCTTAAGTGTAGTTCTTCCTTCCTGATGTTCCAAGGTTTCTTCAGTTGTTTCTTTTCTTTTCTTTTTTTTCCTAAAGAACTTCTTTTAGCCACTCTTGGGGGTAGGTCTGTCGGCAACAAATTCTCTTAGTTTTCCTTCATCTGAGAATGACTTGATTTCCCCTTCATCCCTGAAGGATATTTTCACTGGATACAGTATAAGATTCTCGGTTGATAGTTCTTTTCACACGTGAAAAATGTTGTGCTACATCTTTTTGGTCTCCATGGTTTCTGATGAGAAATCTGCTGTCGTTCTAATTGTTTTTCCCATATCGGTAGGTGTCGTTTCTCTAGAACTGTTTTCAAGATTTTTTTCTATGTCTTTAGTTCTCAGAAGTTTGACTATGATGTGTCTTGTGGATTTCTTTCAGTTTATTTTAAGATTCTCTCATCTTGAATCTGTAGGTTTGTGTCTTTTTCCAAATTTGAGAGGTTTTCAACTATTGAGCACTTTTTCAGTCCACCCTTTTTCTCCTCTCCTTTGAGACTCCAGTGACAAGAATGTGAGACTTTTTGTTGTATTACTATAGGTCCCTGAGGCTTTGTTTGCTTCAGTCTATTTTCTCTCTTTCTCAGTTTGGATAATTTTTATTGCTCTGTATTGCAGTTGATTGATTCTTTCCTCTGTTCTCTCTATTCTGCTGTTGAACCCATCCATTGAATTTGGTATTTCAGTTAATATATTTTTCATTTCTAAAGTTTCCATTTGTTCTTCTTTATATCTTATATTTCCGTTTTAGACTTTGCATTGGTTTCAAACATGTTCATAGTTGCTTGTTGAAACATTTTTATGATGGCTACTTTAATATCTCTGTCAGATAATTCTAACATCTCTGTCATCTTGGAGTTGGCATTTACTGACTATTTTTTTTCATTCAGTTTAAGGTTTTCCTGGTTCTTTAAGATAAGTGATTTTTTATTGAAACGTGGACATTTTGGGTAATATGTTTTGAGACTCTAGATCTTACTTAAAACTTCCACTTTGCCTGGCTTTTTTTTTTCAACATGCTCCAGAGGGGAGTCTGGGGGCACTGCTTTATTACTGCCAGGTGGGGTTGAAGTCCAGTTGTCCCACTCGGCCTCTACAAATTCCTTTCTGGTTAGGAGGGGTTGGAATGCCTAGTTACTGGTCCCCTTGTGACCTCCACTGACACCACAGGGGTTGAGGGTGGCCTCTTTACTGCTGAGCAGTAGTAAAAACCCTGAATCTCCACTAGGCCTCCTCTAACACCACTCTAGTGGGGAGGGGTTAGGGTGACTCATTACTGCTGCGTGGGAATGGGAGTCAAGGCTGCACTGGGCCTTTGCTAGCATGGATGGGAGTGGGACCACAGTTTTTTTTTTGTTTTTTTTTTGGCAGTGTTTGACTGGATTAGAGCAGTCATTGTATAGAAGTTTGTCTTTCTAGGCTTCCCCTCTCCTAGTCTTTTGGCTAGAAAGAACAGGCTTTTGTTGGGGAATTTTTTGTCTGTGCCTATTGATATTTTCAGGTTGCCATCTTCTTCAGCTCCAAATCTGGGATATATGAGGCCAAAAGAAAACCCACCATCCAGAAACTTCACCATCCTATCTTCCTCAGGTCCCAAGGTCCCTAGCTAGTTGCTTTTCTTTACCTTTCAGATTCACATGATGTTTGTTTTATGTATAATATCCAGGGTTTTTAGTTGTACTTAGGGGGAGGCATAGGGCAAAGTGTGTCTATTCCATCTTCCCAGAAGTGGAAATCCTCTCTACTTCCTTTTCTTTACTACTTTTTAGCAATATTGAGAATGTAGTACATGTATTTGGGAAAGTTTTAAACAGTACAAAAGAGATACATGAAAATTTCCCTTTCAAGTCCTGTGTTCTGCAGTGGCCACGTGGTTCTTCTACCAGTGGCAGTCACTGTTACCAGTGCTTGTGCGTCCTTTCAAGAGAGTCTGTGTGTGTGTGTGTGTGTGTGTGAGAGAGAGAGAGAGAGAGAGAGAGAGAGAGAGAGACTTTCTATACTAGGTAGTGGCACCAACTTAAACTCCATTAACCATGGTTGAGAGCAGTTATACACACTCTGGTTCAGCGGCATTGTGTATATTTAAGCATATTTGCCAACCTAATATATGAAAAACTGGATTGTGTTATAGTTTTAATTTGCATTTCCTGCCATGTGTGAGGATGAGCATCATTTCTGATGTATAAAATACATTTGTGTTTCCTGCTTTGTGGTCTGACAATTTAATTTCTTCTCTATTGTACATTCCTCTATTGGGTTGTTGGCATTTCTTATAGACTTGCACAGGTATGCACATGCACATTATTTATGTAGCAAGGAAATGTGCCCTATGCCTGTCATATATGTTGCCAATATTTTGTTCCTATTTTTTCCATTTTCTTTTGACTATTGTATTTTATGGTAATCGATATTTAAAAAATTTTGAACTCAGATGTAGCCTTTTTAAAAATGACATCTGAATTTGGGTCATGTTTTGAAAGTTCTTCCTAGTTCAAGATTATTACAAATATTCTCCCACATTTTTCTTCTAGATCTTTTCATAGTTGCATCTTTTGTTTAGGTCTTTGGTACATGTGATCCAAAATTTTTTTAGATCATTCCTGAATTGTCTCAGCACAATTACTTGAAAGGTCTATCTTGTCCCCAGTGGTTTGAAATGCCACCTTGACTTATTGTGGGTCTTCTCTGCGTAGGTGCTTATCTGCTTTGTCAGCAAATTACCAATGGCAGCTGGTGGCCTGGGGAGGCTGTGCTGAGGTGATCTCGGAGCCATCTACAAGGAAAGAAGCACTTTTGGAGAGGGATAAGGAGCAAGGGTGGCTGATTCTCCCCACCTTGGACTGCTCTGTGTTGGTCTCATGAAAATGGGCTGAGCCTGTTTCAGGGACGTTTTCCAACCATCTTGCCCCTTGATGGTAAGAGGCCCCTCTGTCTGCTCCTCTTGTAAATCACAGGTCCTGCTCTTTTCTTAAATAGCTCCTACATCCACCTCTCATCCCTATTCCCCTCTTCTGTCCTTGACACCTCTTCACTTCAGGCCTTTACTATTATGGCCTAGTTTTTGAGTACCCTCCTAAATGTTTGTTTTAGCTATCTCTTGCTACCAAGCAAATCAACACAAATTTAGTTGCTTGAAACAACACACCTTTATTATCTCATAGACTTATTATTCCTGTGGACCACGCGTCCTGGCACATCTTAGCTAAGTCCTGGCCTTCAGAGCTCTCATGAAGCTACAGTCAAGCTGTCATCCAGGGCTGGGTTCTCATCAGGAGGCTCAATTGGGGGAGGATCCATTTCCTTTTTCATGTGGTTGTTGTGGCTGTGGGATTCATGGAAGCTTGCTTCATCAAAGCAGAAAGGGAGAAAGAGTGTCTCTAGTGCCCAGCTACTAGCAAAATAGAGCAAAATAATGTAACGTGATTGCAAGAATGACATCCCATCATCTTTGCCATATTGTACTGGTTAGAAGTCATACCACATTCAAAGGTATGATCACCTGGAGGCAGGTCTCGTGGGATGCCCTTGGAATCTGTCCTCCACATGGGTTGTTTTCTACTCTAGTCCACACTTCACTGTGGAGCCAGATTAATTTTCTTAAAGCACATCCCTGACCTTACTAGTCTTCTACTCAAAAGTCTGCATTAGTTAAATTTCATATAAAATGTTCTTATATTAGCATTTACGGCTTTCTCCAGGAGCTGCCTGGCCGTTATCTGTCAAAATTGCCAGTGCACAAAGCCTTTGACCCAGACTATATCCCAGATCTTGACTCCCACATGAGTGAAATAATGAATGCACAAATGTAAGCACTGCAGAATCGTTTGAAATAACCGAAGATTGGAAACAACCCAAGTGGGAGGGGCTGGTTGAATACATTACTGTACATCCAATCAGTGGAATACTACACAGCCACAAGATGGACGAGGCAGCTCTTTATAAATTCATGTAGAGTGATCTACACCAGTGATTCTCAGAGTGTGGTTCCTTGACCAGCAGTATCACCTGAGAACTTGTTGGAAAGAAACAAAGAAGAACTACAAAAACAACCCCCAAATAATTTACAAAATGTCAATAAGCATACACATGTCAACAGTTACTTTAAATGTAAATTGAGTAAATGCCCCAATCAAAAAACAGAGTGGCTGAATGGATGCAAAAACAAGACCCCGGGCTTCCCTGGTAGCACAGTGGTTGAGAGGTCGCCTGCCGATGCAGGGGACACGGGTTCGTGCCCCGGTCCGGGAAGATCCCACATGCCACGGAGCGGCTGGGCCCTTGAACCATGGCTGCTGAGCCTGTGCGTCTGGAACCAGTGCTCCGCAATGGGAGAGGTCACAACGGTGAGAGGCCCGCGTACCGCAAAAAAAAAAAAAAAAAAAAAAACAAGACCCCTAGATATGCTGGGAAAGTGACTTTTCACTGTATATCCTTTTGTACCTTTTGAATTTGAACCATTTAATGTATTACTTATGTAAAATATTAAAATACAAAAGCCCCATCCGTCAGACATCATTAGCTTTCTCTCTCATCTCTCACATGGCCTGTTCACACCAGTCAGACTTGCCTCTTCACTATCCCTTGGGTTAGGGTCGCATTTCCTGGCCATGGGCCATCGCTTACATCCATGCCCCCACCTGGAATTCCCTTTACTCTTCTCTGTATAATTAAAGCCAACTCAAAGGTCAGGCCAAGATGCCGCCTTCTTTGGGGATTTGCCTGACCCCCGCCCTGCAGGCAGGATTAACTGGAACTTCTCCTCAGCTTCTCCAGCCTGTGCCTTTCTTCTGCCCACTGCCTGGCTGTCTTCTTTAATAGATTGGCGGCTCTCTGCAGACAGGGACTCAGCCTCACACATAATTGTGACCTCAGCGCCCAGCATAGCCTGCAGGTTGATACCTAAGAATCTTTTAGTGAATAACTGAGTGAGCAAGTGAATGATGGACACAGAGATGGGGACATAGGGACACAGGGTGGGCTGGACACGAACAGACCTAAGAGTGGGAATTGCCAGAGAGGAGAAGAATGAATCTGGGCAGGAAAGTTGGGGAGAGGTTGCGGGGAGAATCTGCTGGTGGCTGGGCTTTCTACCGGCTTAGGTTGGGGGCTGAGCCATCATCAGTGCCCTGGGGGGTGGGGTGGGGAGGGCACCTTGACCTGGGGGCCCATGGGATTCATTTCATTTCATTGGAGGGGGGAGTTCTTTTAAAAATGTAGATGAGCTTTGGAGGGGCAGTGATTGAGGGGTAGAACGTGTGCCTTAAAAAGACCTCACACAGACTGGCAGAAGGGCAGGCTGCCCTCCCAAGGGGATTATTTTGATTACAGCCAAGTCGAGGTGAAGTTATTTTTTAATATTAAAAAGAATATGCCCCCCCATGGCCACTCTGTCCCTAACCTCCCTCCATCTCGAGAAAGCATCTGACATTTCCTGCACATTTTAACTTTCTAACCAAATAATGAAATAATCATATTGGCTCCTCAGTCACAGGATTCATTTTCTCTCATTCCTGGGCTTCAAAATTCATCTCATATTTTAATCTGTTTTGAGCTCTTTTCAATTGCCTTGGAGATAGAGCCAAAGGTTCCCTGAACTCCTATTGCCTGCCGTTGTTTGGTTTTGCTTCCTGTGGGGTATTCTCTTTAATAACACGGTCTGTCCTGCAGCAGTGGCAGGAATTCTAGGGGGGTCGGGGCTGGGCCTCACACTTTGTGGCTCCCTGACAGTATATTAATGCCCACATTCCGGCTCTGGGCATTCTCATTTGCTGCCTTCCTCTTGAATGGTACCCTCCCTTCTCAATTGTATTAATGTTTAAAAGCCCAGCCTCCCGTAGAAATTCTCTCTCAACTACTCTAGGCCACATGATCCTTCCCTCCTCTGAGCATCAAGTAAACACACAAAACACAACGGCAATAATGACCAGCATTTCGGAGCCTAAATATCTTTCAGGCACGTTCTGAGCACTGTTATGGATTAATTCATTTGATTCCAGACTCTCCTCTAAGGTAGTATTAGTTTTAGTGTCCCCATTATTTTGATGAGTAGACTGAGGTAAAGAGAGAGTCCATAACTTGTCCAAGCGCTGCAACACACCTAAGGTCAGTTTCATCCAGTTGAACTTTTGGTTTTCCTGTTTCATGTGTGCACGTCATAGCTTCCCAACCAGACAGCAGGCCCTCAGGGTGGGCGCTGCACCCTTCTAGGTGCTGTGCGAGGTGGTGTCATTGTAAATACTTGTTGGTTGTTTGAGCTCCTTGTCTCATGAAAGACCAGAGACGGCGCTGGTTTGGAGCAGGAGGCAGGGGGCCGTCTGTCCATTTCTTAGAGCCATTTGGGGTGGTGGGTGGAGTTGCTTGAGAACTTACCCACGCTTCTTGTTTGGGGTAGGGAGTGGCAAAAGGACATGGTGTGGTGCAGGTGACAAGGCTTCTCCTTGGGGGCATGAAACCATGTGTGCTGTAGGATTGTTGGAGAGAGTGGGGTGCCCATCAAGGAGCACCCTGTGACTCTGGGGAGAGATGAGCTCACTGCCAAGGGTCCCCCTTATGAAAATGAGAAGGGCCCCTATGTGGAAAGTCCTTGACAGTGGGGAGGGACCAGAGTCAGCTCTCTGTCCCAGGGGTTCCTCTCTGGCACTGGGGTCTGGTCCTTCAGTTGGGTTGTCTTTGTTCCATAAAGATGACAACCCAGGCAGGCATTTCACCTCTTCGAGTCTCAATGATCTCATCTGTAAAAGGGGGAGAAATACCCAAACCTGCCTTCCTTGTGGCAGAGCATTGGGAAGGGCAATTGAGAGTGTACACATCAGGAACAAAAGCTTCATGGCAGGTAGGACTGGAATTACATCACTGGAGACAATTTCTCTCTGGGTCTCTCTTCCTGACATACTGTCTGATGGACCTGTATGTTTGTCCAGACTTGTTAAATCTGTGTAGCTCCGGCTTCTCCCTTTCTGTCCCTGGCACCTCTCATGAGCCCTTCTGGGGCTGTCTCTTCCTCCACATCAGGGTTCTGAGTCCTCGCTGTGCAGTTGAATCCCCTGGATGCTTCTGATGCCCGAGCCTTACCCCCGGAGGTTCTGACCCCATGGTCTTGGGTGCGTCCTGGGCTTGGTATTTCTTAAAGGCTTCCCAAAGGTTCCAGTGTGCCCCTGCATTGAGACCTGTGCTCCACTGCGTGCTGAGACACAGGGCATGAATGGAGAGAAGAGAAAGGAGAGAGAGTCCATCAGAATCTCAATGTTCCTAGTAAAAATTTTTGAAAATCATGTTTGTTAGATGCTATGTTTTAGGCCTGATACTGAATGTATTTTGCAAGGTCAACTAAAATTGAGTACATTAAATTTTTATATTTAGCAAAAGGCTGTACAGGTGAGTTAGCATGAATCCCCTCTGGGATCTGAGGGTTGAGACGCTGGAGGAGCTGGGAAGTAGGGGGCAGCAGCAGACCTGGAGCCGGGAAGCCTGGTTACCAAGGCTGACTCCATCACTCACTTGCGAATATTCACACCTATCTCACAGAGTCATTGTGAGGGGCAATGAGATCATTCATGAAAACTTTCTGAGAAACCAAGATTTCTGTAGAAATAAAAGTATTGCATAAAAGCAGCTGTGTTCTGTATTCTGTCGACTGTGACTCTCTGGACATCATTCCTTAGGAGTTCTGCCTGACACGGGGAGACCAGATGTCCCAAATTCCTGGTCTCCCGCGCAGGTTTACTCCACCATGTGCATTCCAGACCTCATCCACTCCTGGCACCACTGGCCAGCCCTTCCCCTCCCCAGCTCCCGTCTTCAAATTCCATCGCCCTCCACTGGCTTCTTCCCCTCAGGACAGAAACATACCCCTCTCCCCCACAGTAAAAAGAAAATACACCTGTGACCCTTGGGCCCCCTCTTCCTTCCACCTTTGCCTTACAACTAGGTTTCTGGGACATGTAACTCATGTGGAGACTCCCCTTTCCTCACTCCCTTCTCCTTCTGTTCTGGCATTTCCCATGGCTGCCAGCTGCTCCATCCTTGTCTACCTGAGGTCTCTGCCGTAGGTGCCCTGTGGACCACTCCCTTCATGACACACTCCCCTTCCTCTGGCTCCCTCACATCCTCCCTCCCCCTCTCACCCTCACTCTCAACTTTGCCTGATCACCTAATCTTAGGGATTCCATTTCCTAAATATTTCTCATACCTGTAGACTCCCTTCAGTGCCCACCACCACTACCTTGGTTCAGCCCCTCTCTCACCTGGACTACCTCTCACCTGGCCTATTGGTCCAGCCTCTTAAGGTGTCCTGACCTCCCTCCCCGGCTGCCTCTGCCCTCCAGGGTCAAGTTAAATACAAAGCCCTTTGTGCTGTGGACCTTGCCTACATCTCCAGATGCATCTCTTCCAACTCTTCCTTTCACATTTGCATTCATTCCCCAGATCTGTCCTGGTGCGTCATGGCTCTGGGGTTTTACATGTTTTGTAACATCCCCATAAAACTTTCCCTGCCCCCCACTACCCGAACCTCATTCTGGAAAAATGTTCGTCTTATAAATCCCAGCTCAACTGTCAGATCCCTCAAGGAGCCTCCCCTGGTTCCTCTCTTCCATTCCCCAGTGGGCTTAGTCTCACCTTGCCTTGCTCTGGCCCCCCTGCTGCTCAGTCATGCTGCTTTCAGAGCTCTCCTCACGCTGCATTATGCTGCATTATGCACGTAGCAAGTGCTTCCCCAGACCTGGAAGCTCCTTGAGAGAAGGGTTCATGGCTGGCGCTCTCTCTTTCAAGTTCTCGCTCTCAGATATGCAGAGCCCGGTGCAGAGTTAGCACTCAACAAATGTTTGTAGGATTGAATTGAGTTGATTGATCTGCAAAGAGCAACTCGGAGCATCTCGACAGGTCATAATGACTTCTGAACACCCAAGAAATGCCACTGTCGCTGTATCCCAGTGCTTGGAAAAGTAGTTATCCTCACATGGGATCGATTGCTGATTCAGCTAGCGAGGATCTTGGCTTTTCGACCCTCCGCCATGTTCTGATCTCTTCAGACAGCAGGGAGCTTCCTCCATGAAGGCCCTGTTCACAAACAATTCTAGGTACATGCACGTCGTAGGATGCTGTGACTGGGCCTGTGGAAGCAGACAGAGCACTCGAGCTCTGAGCCAGGGAGAAACGTCCTGTATGTTTTTCTGGATTCTTTTTCCTACAACTACATCCCCCTGATGATAAGCCCCTCCAGAAGGGCAGTGGTCACTCCCTCTGCCCCACTCCCACCATCCGCCTCAACACAGATGTTTTCTTGCTTCTGTTTTGTACCACCCATGGCTTCCTTTCCAAGGTCTCTCCCACCCTTCCCTCTTGGGGAGAAAGGGAAAGGATGGTTTGTTAAAGTCACAAAGCATCCTTGCAGAACTGATGTCACCAGCTTTTGATGGGTTTCAAGGGGCTGTACTTGCAGGGCAGGCCTTCTCTGGCCTCCTTTTATATCCTTGAACTGTTGTTAAACTCATTCTTGAAATTTTCCTTTGTACATTCTGCCTCCCTCACTCTCACAATGGTATCTAGTGTCCCATCATGTTGCCATCACTATAAAACTTTTAACTGCCTGTTATACCTAAAAATGTGTTATGTTATATAGTGGAATGTTGTTATATATATTGTAAGATTGTAACATTATATGTTGTAATAATGTCTGTCCCCTGTCATTTTCTTTGAAATTCACGTTTTGATCGTCTTCATAGTTTCCTCTTTCTAAACCCGCTCTGAAAGCTTTCCTTTATCCTGGAGTGAAAATGACAGATCCCAGGAGAAAGCTTGGCTTCTCACAGGGGAGGGAAAGGGATGAAGCTTGGGTGCAGGAATATCAGGCACCAGCCCTGGGGAGCTGTGGGTGTGCGTCTGCAGGTGGGTTGGTCATCAGCTTTCTGTCTTCTGACCCTGAGCAGCATTGTCCTTCCCGTACCCTTAGTTGTGGGTCAGGGTCACGAGACGAGGTCTGGCCAGCAGGGTGTGGATGGCGTGTGATGGGTTTCGCCTCCAGGTTGGAGCATTTAGTTACCTGCGCAAGGCCTCCAGAGCTGGCAGGACAGTCGGCCACTTTCGAGACCATGGCTCCTGCGGCAGCCTGGAGCCCCGAGTGACTGCAGCAAGCCCAGTCTGCGGTGGCTGGTTGTAACCACAGCATGACCTGGCCTGGCCGGGAAATTGGTTCTATGCCTAGAACAGTTGTGCTTTGTGACAACAGTGTAAACTGTGTGCCATTTGCTTGGGGCACATATGAAAGTGAAAAGAGCGGAGTGTAGATGCTCGTGAACCATGAGCCTGAGATACACATCCACTGTCCCAGGCCACAGAGAGGTCGTCTGTACTGCTGGCGTCTCTGACTGATGCGGGCAGGTGGGGAGGGCCAGAGCAGGATTGGGTGGGGCAACATGTGAGTACCAGTGAGACCTGCCTGGAGGCCCACCAGCTCTGATCTTGGCAGGCAGTCACCTCTGTGCCATGGGGGAAGGCCAGTCCTGTGTCCCGCACCCCCGGGGGCACCCATGGGGATTCCCTGGACCCTGTGACCCAGAGACCGAGCAGGCTTGTTTTCTCCTTGGAGCTCTTCTTTGTCTCTGTTTCATTGTCACCTTTTCTCTGTGACAGCGTCAGGGCTCTGGAGAGGCAGAGGTGAGAATGTGTGAGCTCTGTGTCCCGTTTCCCAGCTGCGGGGTGTTGGCTCTGAGCAGAATCCACAAGACAGTGAAGTTTGTCCCTCTGACCCCACTGCCCCAGCCTCTACCCCTCGTCGCTCTGACCTGCTCTCCGGGCAGCTCTCTACCTGTTCTGCAGGTGGCTGTTTGCTTCCCCCAAGAATGTGTACGTTCTCTAGCCCTCCTGGGACAGGTCTGCCAGTGTGTTTCAAGGTGACATTCTGGTGATCTGGTAGATTAATCTCAGTGCCTCTGCTACGGAGGAGTGCAGGCTGCCTGGGGGGTCGTTCACTCCTCAAATGGTTATTGAAGCTCCCCTGTGCCCAGCTCTGAGCACAGTCCTAAGGGGTGGGGGGGCAGGGAAAGCAGGGAGAGGGAGACTCATGACTGCGGCTGGGCCCTGCCTCTAGACCCTTGCAGTTCAACGGGGGAGGACAGGGCTAAGCCGGTGGAGGGTTTAGAAGTGTGGTGCAGGGTAATGTGTGTTAGGAGCTCCAGGTGGGATCCAGGCCATGAGAAGGGGCCAAGGGGATGGCGAGAGTGCTCTGTGGTCTGGGATAGTCAGGGAATGCCAAGTCACTGTCCTGGGGCCTCAGTTTCCCCATCTGTCAAGTAAGGAGGGTGGGTGTGTGCATTGCTGTTCAGATTGCCTGATGATAAGAATTTCCAGGGAAGCCTGTTCAGCTGCAGGGCTCCCAGGCCCCTCCTAGAGATTCAGAGTCTGTGGGTCTGGAGTCGGGCTGGGAACGTGGCTCTTTATTTCTTGTCTGACCTCCCCTCCCAGCCCCAGTTCCTCCCCAGGAGCTGGGATGTTGGGGGCTTAGGGGGCAGGCGGTGAATGGTGCGGGGGACTTTGAGGGGGCCTTCGAGATGCCTAGCTCCATGTTGGAAAAGCACTTACCACAGCTGGGGCAGGTCACTCGGTAGGGAGATGAGGACACTGTTGAACTCTAGTTGGTTGCTGAATAATTAGTGGCACCGGGGAGGGTTTGTTGACCAGGATGCCTTTTGGAGGAGAGCTGGAGGCAGCCTGAGTGTTCGGCTGTTTGCGTTTGGCCTTGACGTGGTAATGCTTCGGGCTGCTGGGAAGGCTTTCTGAGCGAGTTGACTCTGTGATCCTTGAGGCCAAACGTGGGAGTTGGGTCCCCACAGGAGACCAATGAAATGGGCGGCCCTGATTGGGCAGCTCCTGTCCTAGGTGGAAAATGCTGCTAAAATTCAGCAAACCCAGCAGGGTGCACTGAGGACCCTGTACCTCGGTGGTTCTCAAACTTCCTGTGCCTCAGAATTGCCTGGCGGGCTTGTTAAATAGGGTGCTGAGCCCCACCTCCAGTGTCTGATTGCGGGGAGGGGAGGGCAGAGAATTTGCATTTCTAACATGTTGCCAGGTGCTGGCTGCTGCTCCCGGGACCACCTTTTGAAAGCCAATGCCAAGTTCTCAACCCACTAGCGTAGGGGTGGGGGTGATATCTACAGACTCAGGACCCAGTCACTCCCCCCAGGCCACTTATACTCCAACGGGGGACCTATTTGCAGCCACCAGATCAAGGGAATACGAGGTAGTGAGTGTCAGAGTACTGGAGTGATCCCAAGATGATGGGCACCAAGGAGGCTGCAGAGGGGTGTGCAGTCGGGGGAGAGGCCTCCTGCAGCTGAGAGGCCCTGAGGGTGGGCAGACCTGGAGCGCCGTGCTGTGCACCGCACACATGCGACCTAGGAAGGGAGTGGCGGCCTCTGGAGCTGTGCAGTGCGGTTGCTCTAGCAGGTGAGAAGGTCCTTGCAGCTGGGCCAGTGTGTAGGAGCACAGACTGGGAAGGCCGGAGTAGGCCTGTGGCCCAGTATAGAAGCCAGGGGCCGAGTGGATTCCTACCAGGGGCAGGAAGAAGAGAAGGCTTTATAGGAGCCGGCCCGTGGAAGGTCTGAAATGCTCGGGTGAGGAGTTCAGACTTTATTCCATGGTGAACTGGGAACAGATCAACAGTAGTTTGGCTCCCCAAAGCAGACATCTGGAAATTGACTCTTACATTTTGAAAAACAGATTTTCAGTAGTAGCTCATGGCCGATCCGTGTGACATGATTTCAAGGCTAAATCTCAGAGCTTTCTCTGTCATCTCCTCCCCCCCACCAACCCCTCACACTGTTTCTTCCTCACAGTCCTTGAAATTTCACCGTTAGAGATTATATCCCTTTGTTCAAAATATTACCCTCTCCAAGAGGCTCGTGTCATAAACCAGGAATGCCCAAGAAGGAAAGTAGCTAACATTAGCATGCTATGCTAGGTCACCTTAGAGGAAGATGACATGGCAGTCTTCTCCTCCAGGAGCCAATGGCAGGGGACATAGGACAGATGAGCTTTGACAAATGTGGAAGCAGAGGTAGAGTACAAAGGCCAGGTGCAGTCGGAGAGGAGGCATGAGACACAGCGGGTTTAGGGAAAGCGTTCCGAGGCTTTCCCTAGAGAATGTCAACAAGAATGATCTCTGGGTGCTGTGAGGTGGGGGGGCCTGGATGCTGTTAGCATAGGAAGGTATCAGTGTGCTTGGTAGGCCCACAGTAGCTCAGTCCAATTTCTTTGGTCTCCCATCTCCACTCCTTTATGTGGAACATTGAGGGGAGTGTACAGCTATCAGTACATTTCAGACCCAACCCTGACACAGCAGCCTTCTCCTCTCCTGTTTAACCAGACAGAATGGCTGACATTGGTTCTCGATTTGCAGTCAGGAAGCAGGAAATAGCTGTGTTTCTCAAGGCATGTTCCTAAGTCCATTAGATACCTATGCTCTGAAAACCGGGTGGGAAGAGAAACTTTCCTAATTGTATTTGGAGATGATGAGCTGATGAGGAGATCTCAGGTGAGTCCTTTTGCCAGGTGATTAATTACCTCCTTATGTTCCTGTTCTAAAGTCAAGTTTTTCCGTATAAGATGGTCTGTAAGTGGGAAGTGTATACAGTGCATATAAAGCTCTAACAAGAACCTGTCATGAACAGTCATTCATTGTGTTCATGTTGAGATTGATTACGGCAGCCTAACACGACTGTTTGTAGAAAGTTAACATTTTTGCCAACAGGTGTGAATTACGCAGGTGTATTCCTAGGCAAGCCCACCCTCAGACACTGCTTTTATAGAATGCCTGTATCTGAGAAACTGAGTCTGATTTCTGTTACCATTATTGAGTTGTTCCACACAGTCAACTGAAGGAAGGAAATTGGAAGGCCCAGGAGGTGGCTTGGAGTGCAGATGAAGCCTTTTTTGGGGGGAGGGAGGGGAGCACAAGAGCCTAGCACTGTGCCCTCATCTCTATCTCTCCCACCAATGCTGTGATGGAAAGTGCAGGGATGGCCTTTGGGCCTGACCACTTCCAGGCTGCGTGATGACTGTGGGCAGGTCATGCAACCGTTCTGCTTCTCGTTGATGCTAATATTGACCTGAAGTCATCATGAGATAACTGAGAAGTTGTACACGGCATGCCCAGGACCTGGTAGGTGCCCTCTCTGTGCAGCCAGCTCTGTCCTGCTCCCTGTGTTGTCATAAAGGCCCATGGCCCAGCCCTTCGAGAAAGGCCCTGAGTGCATTTCCTGGAAGCGCCTAGATTAGAGTCGTTAAGTGATTTTAACATCAAAGATACACGGAATTGGAGGAAATTGGGGGACAGGGACTCTTCTACAGCCCTGCTGAGGCTCAGAGGCTGAGCCCAGCCTGCAGCCTGCCTACCTCCCCAACACTGCTGGTTACAACGAGCCTGGGGAAGCACATTTATCAGTCACCAAAGCTGGGGAAAGCGACAGGATTAAAGAAGGAGGAGGGTTTCTGCACAGCTAGAGGCTGTGGTTTTAGGTAATGCTGGGTGCATCTGTGGTAAACAGAACACTATTTGGAGTTAGAACACCTGGACACCACTGTCAGCTCAGCTCCTTGCAGTCTGTGTGGTTGTGGGCTTGAGCTCTCTGCACCTCAGTTTTCACATCTGTATACTGGGTATGACTGTCCTTTCCTATGTCCCAGGGTTGCTTTGAGGATCAGGAGGCACTGGGTAGGAAGCTCCGTGTAGACTGCAAGACACAGCAAAAGCAAAGGATTATTGTTATAACAGTTTCTATTTCTGTATTGCTTATAGACTTCCAGAGAACTTTCTCATCGTTCCTTACTTAATGTACAACAGCTGTGCGAGGTAGGCAGGGCCGATGGTAGTACTCTCACATACAGGTGTCTAAGGCTGGTTGATGGCTTGTCCGAGACCATCCCTGAGAGCTGGGGGTGAGGAAAGCCTGGACCCCAGTCCTCTCAACACAGAGATCACAGCTTTCTAGCTCACCTTTCATCTTTTTGTTTTTTAAACAATTCTTTTAAAAAATTTATTTATTTATTTATTTATTTTGGCTGCGCTGGGTCTTAGTTTCAGCACGTGGGATCTTCGTTGCGGCATATGGACTTCTTAGTTGTGACATGCATGTGGGATCTAGTTCCCTGACCAGGGATGGAACCCAGGCCTCCTGCATTGGGTGCGTGGAGTCTTACCCACTGGACCACCAGGGATGTCCCTCACCTTTGATCTTTTTCTTTTTTAACGACTTTATTGGAGTATAATTGCTTTACAATGGTGTGTTAGTTTCTGCTTTATAACAAAGTGAATCAGTTATACATACGTTCCCATATCTCTTACCCCTTGTGTCTCCCTCCCTCCCACCCTCCCTATCCCACCCCTCTGGGTGGTCACAGAGCACCGAGCTGATCTCCCTGTGCTATGCAGCTGCTTCCCACTAGCTATCTGTTTTACTTTTGGTAGTGTATATATGTCCATTGCCACTCTCTCACTTTGTCCCAGCTTACCCTTCCCCCTCCCCATATCCTCAAGTCCATTCTCTAGTAGGTCTGTGTCTTTATTCCCGTCTTACCCCTAGGTTCTTCATGACCATTTCTTTCCCCTTAGATTCCACTTATATGTGTCAGTATACGGTATTTGTTTTTCTCTTTCTGACTTACTTCACTCTGTATGACAGACTCTAGGTCCATCCACCTCACTACAAATAACTCAATTTCGTTTCTTTTTATGGCTGAGTAATATTCCATTGTATATATGTGCCACATCTTCTTTATCCATTCATCTGTTGATGGACACTTAAGTTGCTTCTATGTCCTGGCTATTGTAAATAGAGCTGCAATGAACATTTTGGTACATGACTCTTTTTGAATTATGGTTTTCTCAGGGTATATGCCCAGTAGTGGGATTGCTGGGTTGTATGATAGTTCTATTTTCAGTTTTTTAAGGAACCTCCACACTGTTCTCCATAGTGACTGTATCCGTTTACATTCCCACCAACAGTGCAAGAGAGTTCCCTTTTCTCCACACCCTCTCCAGCATTTATTGTTTGTAGATTTTTTGATGATGGCCATTCTGACTGGTGTGAGATGATATCTCACTGTAGTTTTGATTTGCATTTCTCTAATGATTAATGATGTTGAGCATTCTTTCATGTGTCTGTTGGCAATCTGTATATCTTCTTTGGAGAAATGTCTATTTAGGACTTCTGCCCACTTTTGGATTGGGTTGTTTGTTTTTTTTATATTGAGCTGCATGAGCTGCTTGTAAATTTTGGAGATTAATCCTTTGTCAGTTGCTTCATTTGCAAATATTTTCTCCCATTCTGAGGGTTGTCTTTTCATCTTGTTTGTGGTTTCCTTTGCCATGCAAAAACTTTTAAGTTTCATTAGGTCCCATTTGTTTATTTTTGTTTTTATTTCCATTACTCTAGGAGATGGATCAAAAAGGGTCTTTCTGTGATTTATGTCATAGAGTGTTCTGCCTATGTTTTCCTCTAAGAGTTTGATAGTGTCTGGCCTTACGTTTAGGTCTTTAATCCATTTTGAGTTTATTTTTGTGTATGGTGTTAGGGAGTGTTCTAATTTCATACTTTTACATGTACCTGTCCAGTTTTCCCAGCACCACTTATTGAAGAGGCTGTCTTTTCTCCATTGTATATTCTTGCCTCCTTTATCAAAGATATGGTGACCATATGTGCATGGGTTTTTCTCTGGGCTGTCTATCCTGTTCCATTGATCTATATTTCTGTTTTTGTGCCAGTACCATAATGTCTTGATTACTGTAGCCTTGTAGTATAGTCTGAAGTCAGGAAGCCTGATTCCTCCAGCTCTGTTTTTCTTTCACAAGATTGGTTTGTCAATTCGGGGTCTTCTGTGTTTCCATACAAATTGTGAAATTTTTTGTTTTAGTTCTGTGAAAAATTCCAGTGGTAGTTTGATAGGGATTGCATTGAATCTGTAGATTGCTTTGGGTAGTAGAGTCATTTTCACAATGTTGATTCTTCCAATCCAAGAACATGATATATCTCTCCATCTATTTGTATCATCTTTAATTTCTTTCATCAGTGTCTTATAATTTTCTGCATACAGGTCTTTTGTCTCCTTAGGTAGGTTTATTCCTAGATATTTTATTCTTTTTGTTGCAGTGGTAAATGGGAGTGTTTTCTTGATTTCACTTTCAGATTTCTCATCATTAGTGTATAGGAATGCAAGAGATTTCTGTGCATTAATTTAGTATCCTGCTACTTACCAAATTCATTGATTAGCTCTAGTAGTTTTCTGGTAGCATCTTTAGGATTCTCTATGTATAGTATCATGTCATCTGCAAGCAGTGACAGCTTTACTTCTTCTTTTCCGATTTGGATTCCTTTTATTTCTTTTTCTTCTCTGATTGCTGTGGCTAAAACCCCCAAAACTATGTTGAATAATAGTGGTGAGAGTGGACAACCTTGTCTTGTTCCTGATCTTAGTGGAAATGGTTTCAGTTTTTCACCATTGAGGATGATGTTGGCTGTGGGTTTGTCATATATGGCCTTTATTATGTTGAGGAAAGTTCCCTCTATGCCTACTTTCTGGAGGGTTTTTATCATAAATGGGTGTTGAATTTTGTTGAAAGCTTTTTCTGCATCTATTGAGATGATCATATGGTTTTTCTCCTTCAATTTGTTAATATGGTGTATCACATTGATTGATTTGCTTATATTGAAGAATCCTTGTATTCCTGGGATAAACCCCACTTGATCATGGTGTATGATCCTTTTAATGTGCTGTTGGATTCTGTTTGCTAGTATTTTTGCATCTATATTCATAGTGATATTGGCCTGTAGTTTTCTTTCTTTGTGACGTCTTTGTCTGGTTTGGGTATCACAGTGATGGTGGCCTCGTACAATGAGTTTGGGAGTGATCCCCCCTCTGCTATGTTTTGGAAGAGTTTGAGAAGGATAGGTGTTAGCTCTTCTCTAAATGTTTGGTAGAATTCGCCTGTGAAGCCATCTAGTCCTGGGCTTTTGTTTGTTGGAAGATTTTTAATCACAGTTTCAATTTCAGTGCTTGAGATTGGTCTGTTCATATTTTCTATTTCTTCCTGGTTCAGTCTCAGAAGGTTGTGCATTTCTAAGAATTCACCTTTGATCTTGACATCACTTTGCTCACTCGCTTACACATCACTTCTTAACTTTGGTCACTTCCTCTCTTCTCTGAAGTTCAGCTCTTAGCATTACACCCTCTGAGGCATATTTTTACCTCCCGGCATGCTGCAGAGATGCCTACCAAGTCCTGGCCTGTCACTTCCTAGTGGAGGGACCCTTAAGCTGAACCTAGCAGGCCAAGTCGAGGTCAAATAGAAGTTAGGGAGGGGGCTAGGCAGAGGGCGGGCACCTCTAGCCCCTGACCTTCTGGCCTGCCAGGGCCCCTCAGGCTTACTGCAGGGGCTCAGTTCTCTGTTCTCTCCCTTGCAGCCTCGTCTGTGCTCTGCCAGACAGAAACCTGCCAGCGGGTAGGATCCTGGCTCCTGTGTCCCAGCCTGAGCTTGTCCTGGTACAGAGGTGAGGCCATGCTGGGCTGGTGGGAGGAATAGGAACATTTGGGGCTCCCCAGGCCCAGCACTTACTGCTGTGAAATCTTAATTGCGCCAATCAAAGTTTCCATTTAACCTATCTTCTTTTAGATCAAAATTGACTTAGCACATGATGGGCCATTTTGTTTAAAGCAACATCTCCACCAGGAATGGATGAAGAGCAGGAAAATAACGCCTTTCAGGGTGCAGCTGGGACTTTGGAAACCCCAGAACGCTTGTAATGTCCCCTTAGAGCACATCCCTGCCGAGAGTCCCTCCTTAAGCCGTGGTGAGATGCTCCCCACACTAGGGAAGCCCACTGGCTCCCAACCTGGTGGGATGTCCGTGCGGGAGGAGCAGTTTGGTTGGTGGAGATGCACAAAGCCACTTCTTTAAATCCAAGTTGCTGCGTCCCTCCTGTGCTGGCTGCTGGCTTCATCCTCCTCTCTAGTCTCCGCCTGCGTCACCAGCAAGAGTCTAAGGGCTTGTGAGCAGTAGTCACCCCCAAGGGCTTCCTGAGTCCATACCCGGAGTGAGCACCGTGGGGGACATGAAGGAAATGTGACCCATGGCTTCTGTGCCAAATGAGCTTACATCTCATGCCCGTATATAACTGGAGGTGGGCCATGTATATGTACATGTAAATTGGTTCAACTCTATGGAGGCAATATTAACAGGGAGAAGAACTGGATCATGAATGATAGGGATGGGAGGAAAACTCTTCATTCTATAGCCTTTTGTGTCATTTGAATTGTGAACAATATGAAGGTATTTCTATTTGTGTTCGGTGGAATACTGGTCCCCTGTAGATGTCCACGCCCCAATCCCCGGAACCTGTACATATGTCGCTTTACGTGGCACAAGGGTCTTTGCAGATGCGATTAAAGTTATGACCTTGAAATGGAGAGAGGATGCTGGATTATCCAGGTGGGCCCAATCAAGTCACATGAATCCCTAAACAGCAAGGAACCTTGCTTGGCTGTGGTCAGAGAGGGAGATGTGACTACAGAAGAACAGTCAGAGAGATGCCACACTGCTGGCTTCGAAGATGGAGGGAGGGACCCATGTGCCAAGGAATGCGGGCAGCCTCACAGAGCTTGCAAAGGCAAGGGAATGGATTTTCCCTTATAGCCTCCAGGAAGGAACACAGCACAGCCAGCACCTTGGTTTTAGGCCCATGAGACCCATGACAAGTTTCTGACCTTCAAACTGTAAGATAATACATTTGTGTTGTTTAAGTCACAGAGTTTGTGATCATTTGTTACACTGTTCATAGAAAGTTAATCTACTACTAAAACCAATTAATAAAATAGTTTTGGAAAGAAGCTCACAGTCTAATAGTTAGAGCGGACATGCACGGAGGAAACAGACACCAACTTTCAGTGGTGTGCTGGGTGGTGCAGACTAAATGTTGTGGAACCCAGCTCACTTCTTGGAGGACTGTGGGGCAGGCACTGTGCTACGTGCAGGGACCACAAAATGAAAAAGACATGGTTGCTGCCCTGGGCGTGCTTCATGGCGTGTTTTGCAATATTCCTGCTCTCCACCCCCTTAAAACTGGCCTCCAGGATGAGTGCACTGTGTGTCCACCCCAACCCCACGGCCTGCCAGGCAGGGCATTTCTAGGTGCTTTGTCATCTTGGGCCCCGATGGCCTGGACTGTCCCTCCTTCCCCTGCTTGCAGCCAGTCGTCCTGCCTTGAATACCTCCAGGGTGGGAGAACCCACCACCTCGAGACTTGGCTCTGCTGTGGGCTTTCCCCCTAAAGCACTCAGCGTAGGCACCGTTTATTTCAGCATGACTCAAGGACCGGGTGACTGGGGTTTCTGCTTTGGGAGGTGGGTATCTCGCCTTCCCTCACGAGACCACGCACGTCCTCGTGCGTCTGTAGTAGTGTTAATTTGTTGCCCACCCATCATCTTGACGGGACCAAATACATAATAGTGACTCACTACAAACCTGTTGTATGAAGCAGCTGTGCAGCTCCTATCGTGTGTATCGGGTGGTTGGGAAGGATGCAAGAAACAAAAAAGGATGAAGGCTTGGTCTTTGAGCAGAGCTATAAAGAGAAAATGTATCATTGTTCTCTTCTGCTGGTTCCTTTGTTCATGCCCATTTTATATAGGAAATGAAGGGAAAACTGATTTCCTCCTTTAGTCCTCCCTCCCCTGTCATGTATTGCCAGAACGCTGTTCATCCTTGATTCGAAGAAGCCGCCAAGCTGCTTTGAGGTGCTTTGCAAGTCCTGCCAGCCACCACACTCAGGGCTGCCTCCAAAACCCCCCAGACCCAGCTGCCCTCTCCTTGCTTACTTCTGCTTCCTCCCCTCCCCACCCCCAGCGTCCTGTGTCCTAGGATCCGTTTCCCTCTTTGCCTTTCAAGGCTTCCTCTCCCGGCCAAGGCCAACGTCTATGAGTGTCTGAGCAGAGGTGGCGATGTGCACAGCTAGGTGACGCGCGGTAACTCTTGGAAACCGGCCCTCCCTGAGGGAGCAATCCTGCCGCACCATCTCAGCCTCTGCAGGAGACTCAGAGCAGTGTGTTCATGCTGGGAATGCATGAAATGCAGTGGTTTCACGTGGGGAGACAGCAGGGTCCCCTAGAGCAAAGCCCACCGGGAGCCACTGTTCTTGCACCCCTGAGGAGCCGTGGGTCAGCAGGGAAGTGTGGCGCTTGAGGGGAACAGGTTTGGGAATCAGGCAGGTGGGATTTGAATCCAGGCTCCTTGGTTGCCTACGCTCTCTAAGCCTCAGTTTACTCCTCTGTGGAAGTGGGAGCTGGACTCAGACGTGGGATGACACAGGTATGTCCAGAGTTGGGATTCAGTTCTGAACCTGAGCTTGCCTTCTGATGTGGTCCCGGTGGTAATGTCGGCTCCGACAGTGTACAGACCCCCTCTGGGAAGACCAGACACCAAAGCAGAACTAGGTGCCAGCTCAGGGGTGCGGGTCGCTGATGAGAACGGACTTGACTTTCCATGGGAAACGCCTGGCTCTCGGGGGTGGTGGTTATTTTGTAAGGTTCATGCTGTTTTACTGTCTTGGCTCGTTTCCTTGCTGCCGTGCTGCTCCCCGGGCCAGACCCAGCAGGAATGCGGGTCTGCAGAGGCCCCTTCCCAGCACCCCCGGGCGGCATCTTGGTTTATTAGTCAAGCAGGGTTGGAATATCCGCCACGGCACTAACACGCCCTCTCAGCCTCTTCAACTCCTCCATCTCTTCCTGGGTTATCTATCACCTCACCTTTTTTCCTAGTACCCTTCCGCCCCCACCTCCAGGCCCCTTCCGCCCCCATTTCCTGCCCTTTTTCTTACCGACCTCAGCGTTTTGCAAACCATC
The DNA here is from genome assembly GCF_963455315.2 of Globicephala melas. NCBI lineage: Eukaryota > Metazoa > Chordata > Mammalia > Artiodactyla > Delphinidae > Globicephala > Globicephala melas. Next base: position 5,025,930 of record NC_083326.1, on the reverse strand, counting down.
TCCCGCCTTGGTCTCAAAGTGGCTTTAGTGGTTTTTCTTCTAGAAGCTTCCCCCTCCTGCAGCCTGGCTTTTCCATAAAGGCACCCTTTCAGAACTGCCCACTTCCAGGCTTGAAAACTCTGAAATTCCCTTTCCTAACCACAACCTGCAGGCTCTCTACGTTGTCCTCCCGAGAATGAGTGATGTGGTGGCCCGTCACACGCAGAACAGGAAGTGCACGTGTGCCAGGGGGCGTGGTAGGTTGGTGATAAATGTGGAGTTGACTGGCTCAGGTAGGAAGCTGGGTGTGCACAGGGGACAATAAGAGCTTGTTGGTGCAGCTGCTCCAACCTGGGCTGGAGGGGCAAAGGCAGAGGGCGTCGAGGTTTCGCTCTGCCTTGCCAGGGAGTGGAGGCGGGGGACAGGGATTGCTCTGCTAGATGCTTCTGGTCTAGGAATGAGCCTGCATCTGGCCTAGTGCCTCTGGTGGCCTCCTCTGAAAAAAAAGCCTAATTTGGGGACTTGTAGCGTCGCTTATGGGAAGAAGCAAGGCAAGGGCATATTGAAACTTGGGGATCAGTTTGGAAAAAAGAGTGACACCGGGGATGTATAGAGTTGGGGTTAAATTCTAAACCTGAGCTTGCCTTCTAGTCTGACCTGTGTGGAAATGATAGCAACTCTGATGGTCTCTAAACGCCCCCTCTGGGAAAACCAGCCAGCAAAGCAGAAATAAGTATTGGTTCAGGTGAGGGGGTCAAGACACAGATACTTCACTTATCCAGAGCTCAGCCTGCTCTCACCTGTCCTGTCAGAACATGGATCTCAGAGCGAGGGACGCGTGCCTGTGATCAGCGAAATGGCTGAAGCCATGGCTCCTTATCCTAAGACCACCACTCCGCCTGACCCTTGCTCAGAGCCCCACGGTCGCCCAGCCCAGGGGGCTGCACATTAGAAGTGGAGAAGCTTCTTTAGGCAGGCGTTCCTAACAGCTAGCATGACCTCTGGGAGCCTTACTGTGGGAAGGGGCAGATAGAAAAAGAGAGAAAATTGCAGCAGTCGGGACAAATCTCCTGACACAGGAGAGCATCTCATAGACATGCCAGAGGGCCCTGAAGACAAGGTTACATTATTTTCAGCACCTTGGCCACTGCAAATGCTTTGTGGAACAGAACTGGGGAGAGGTGTACACAAACAAATGTTAGGTTTTATTCTTTGCCACAAAAGGAAGAGAAGCATATAAATGTTAAAACAAAACAAAACAAAACTTCGTGCAGTAGGGCTAAAATGAAACACATTTTGTTGCTTGAAGGGGCAATGTTTAGTTGTCTAGAAAAGCCTTGTATGTGAAATATCTTGTCTGTGTTGCTAGATAAACAGTAAACCGTTATTCCTGTTGGCGTGATGGAGTGTTAGGACTGAAAGAGACCATGAGATTCTATAAATCCATTTTATAAAACCCATTTTATAACCCATTCTATAAACCCATTTTAAAATGTTTATAGGTTCAGAGAAGTGAAGTGGTTTGCCCAAGGTCCCACAGCCAGATGGTGGCAGAACGGGGTCTTGAACTTGGTCCACTAGAGTGCATACCTCTGGCAGGAGCAGGCCAGGCTGGGGCTGGGACCTCCTCCCTACCTCCAACCTCCCAGAGGTCAGAGTCAAGGCCTAGATGGGAGGCTGGGGGGCCTGAAACACCTGCCTAAGGACTAATTGAGGAAACACTGCACGGAATGGGTCGGGGGTCTGGGGGAATGGGTGGGAGTGCTGGTAAGCCAGGAGAGCTGGACAGAAGTCCACAGGGCAGGCTGGGGGCAGGGCATTGGAGTGGTGTAAACACGCCCAAAACATAAGTGAGCCTCTGGCGTCCCCCGGCTGGACAGTTTGCCTCCTATTCTAGAACAGCCTGACTCCAGGCACATCAAGAACTGGTTTGAAAGGCAGCTTACAGCCCGGAGATGGGAAACAAAGAAGAAAATGCCAAGCGCTCCTTTTAATCTTGCGGGAAACACAGCTCCTAGAGTCTGATTTTTGCTTTCGATTTCCAGTAAGAGAGGCCGAGAGGGCTCAGAACCCGGCCTGTCCAATGCAAACCCGCAGAAGCGTCTTGCTGAACATCTATCCATGGACTTCCTATTTTTACTCTTAATAACCGTAAGCTCGAGGTTACCAGGGTCTCCTTGTTGCTATAGTGAGAGGTGATAGCGCCAGCCTTCCAAAGCGCCGGACCCTTGGCTTAGAGGAAGAACAGAATCTGGGTTGCTTTATTTTTGGGCTTGACTGAGAAGGTTTAATGCACCATTTGCCAGCCCTCCCAGCAATAGCGTTTTGTGCTCAAAATACATGAAACCTCAATAACAGAAAAACTGACGATTTCAGGAAGTGGGTATCTGAGAGTAATACGGAAGGAAAACTTTAAATTACAAAAATGATAAAACTTCATTAAGAACATCTAGAAAATGACAACGAAATGAAAATACATGTGATTCTAATACCATAACACAGCTTTCATGGCCCTGAGCTGTCATCCGACTACAGTCTATCAGTTTTCTTAAATGTGCATTTGGCAGAGTTGAAGATTTAGTTGCGTATGTAGTGTGTGAATAATGGGTAGTCTGCTTTTTCAGTTATTATGTCATAAGCATCTTTCTGTGCTGCTGCATTATCTCAATGAACATTATTTTTATTGGTTGGGTAATGTCACGTCATTTCATATAATGGTCTCCTACTTTTCATCTTTGGTGTCTCTTGAATTCATGCTTGGTCTCCATCATACCATCTCTTTCAAAATTCTACTCCTTCTCTAATTTGGATAACTGGCCTGCCTTGTCTCTGTCCCCATCCCCCTACACACACACACACACACACACACACACACACACACACACACACACACACACACACACACACTAGGATTTCCTCCACTCTACAGTCTTGCTAATCAAAGGGTGGTCCCATACCAGTGGCCTGGACACCCCCTGGGAGCTTGTTAGAAATGCAGAATTTCAGACTCCAGCTGGGACCTACCGAATCTGAATCTGCATCTGTATTTTGACAAGATCCCCAGGTGATTCCTAAGCACATTGAAGCTTGAGAAGCACTGATCTGAAACACACATTCCCCACGCTCCAGGAGAGCATCCCGGCCAGGTGCGCAGCCTGCAGAGTGCAGACCCAATGGAGAGGGGGTTGGGAGTGAGTAGGTGAGGGCCAGCCAGACAGCCACAGGTGGTGGGCAGCTGTGGGCCAGGAACCTTACAGAGGTTGCAGGAAGGAAGGAGGCCTGTGAAGGAAAATCTATAGAAGATACAAGATTGAAAACTGAGGGCTCAGTTGGCTAGGAGGGGCAGGAGCAAAACAACCAGCCCTGGCTCACTCCCACTTCGTAGGTGAAGAAGCTGAGGCACAGAGAAATGAAACTGCTTGCCCAAGGTCACCAGCGAATAGGTGGTGGAGCTGGGAGACCAGTCTGCTTCCAGAGCCCACACTCTTAACCACCCTGCAATGCAGTGGAGGGTAAACGACAGGAGGAAGAAAAGAATAAAAGGACGTTAGACTCCTACAATGAGCTGGGTAATTTTTCACTTCCTTACATATAATAACCACGACAGCCTTTGGATGTGGATATTCCTACCCCATGTTACAAACGAGAAGGTCCATTTGCACCAGTGATGAGCAGTTCCTGAGTTCACGTAGTTACTAACAGCTGAAGTCAGGATTTGAACCCAGGACATTTTGAGTCCCAAAGTGATGCTCTTTCCAAATTGCACACTTCATCCACAAGGCGTGGAGCTGCTCTCTGCTCTCAGAACAGCTTCTTTCCTTCTCCCCTGTCTCCTGATTTTATTTTATTTTTTTAGATTTGATGAAAGCTTAACCTTTAAAAGCATTTTTATTGGAGTACAGTTGATTTACAATGTTGTGTCAGTTTCTGCTGTACAGCAAAGGGAATCAGTTATACATATATCCACTCTTTTTTTTAAAATTTAATTTAATTTAATAAAATTTAATTAATTTATTTATTTTGCGATACACGGGCCTCTTACTGTTGTGGCCTCTCCCATTGCAGAGTACAGGCTCCGAACGCGCAGGCTCAGCGGCCATGGCTCACGGGCCCAGCCGCTCCGCAGCATGTGGGATCTTCCCGGACCGGGGCACGAACCCGTGTCCCCTGCATCGGCAGGCGGACTCTCCACCACTGCGCCACCAGGGAAGCCCTATCCACTCTTTTTTAGATTCATTTCCCATACAGGTTATTACAGAGTATTGAGTAGAGTTCCCTGTGCTATACAGTAGGTCCTTATTAGTTATCTATTTTATATGTGGTAGTTTGTGTCAATCCCAGTCTCCCAAATTATCCCCCACCCTTTCCCCCCGGTAACCATAAGTTTGTTTTCTACATCTGTGTCTCTATTTCTGTTTTGTAAATAAGTTCATTTGTATCATTTTTTTAGAGTCCCCATATAAGCAATATCATATTTGTCTTTGTCTGGCTTACTTCACTCAGTATGAGAATCTCTAAGTCCATCCATGTCGCTGCAAATGGTATTATTTCATTCTTTTTTATGGTGAGTAATATTCCATTGCATATATGCACCACATCTTTATCCTTTCATCCGTCGATGGATATTTATGTTGCTTCCATGTCCTGGCTATTGTAAATAGTGCTGCAATGAACATTGGGGTGCAAGTATCTTTTCGAAGTATGGTTTTCTCTGGATATATGCCCAGGAGTGGGATTGCTGGATCATATGGTAGCTCTAGTTTTAGTCTTTTTAAGAAACCTCCATACTGTTCTCCATAGTGGCTGTACCAATTTACATTCCCACCAACAGTGTAGGAGGGTTCCCTTTTCTCCACACTCTCTCCAGCATTTATTGTTTGTAGATTTTTTGATGATGGCCATTCTGACTGGTGTGAGGTGATACCTCATTGCAGTTTTCTTTTTAATTAATTAATTTTGTTTATTTATTTTTGGCTGCATTGGGTCTTTGTTGCTGCGCACGGGCTTTCTCTAGTTGCAGCGAGCGGGGGCTACTCTTTGTTGCAGTGCATGGACTTCTCATTGTGGTGGCTTTTGTTGTGGAGCGGGGGCTCTAGACACATGGGCTTCAGTAGTTGTGGCACATGGGCTCAGTAGTTGTGGCTTGTGGGCTCTAGAGCGCAGGCTCAGTAGTTGTGGCGCATGGGCTTAGTTGCTCCATGGCATGTGGGATCTTCCCGGACCAGGGCTCATACCTGTGTCCCCTGCATTGGCAGGCGGATTCTTAACCATTGCGCCACCAAGGAAGCCCCCCTTGTTGCAGTTTTGATTTGCATTTCTCTAATAATTTGTGATGTTGAGCATCTTTTTATGTGCGTTTTGGCTATCTGTATGTCTTCTTTAAAGAAATGTCTATTTAGATCTTCTGCCCATTTTTTCATTGGGTGGTTTATTTTTTTGATATTGAGCTGCATGAGCTGTTTGTATATTTTGGAGATTAATGCCTTATTGGTTGCTTCATTTGCAAATATCTTCTCCCATTCTGTGGGTTGTCTTTTCATTTTGTTTATGGTTTCCTTTGCTGTGCAAAAGCTTTTAAGTTTAGTTAGGTCCCATTTGTTTATTTTTGTTTTTATTTTCGTTACTCTAGGAGGTGGATCAAAAAAGATCTCGCTTTGATTTATGTCAGAGAGTGTTCTGCCTGTTTTCCTCTAAGAGTTTTATAGTATCAGGCTTTACATTGAGGTCTTTCATCCATTTTGAGTTTATTTTTGTGTATGGTGTTAGGTAGGGCTCATTCTTTTACATGTAGCTGTCCAGTTTTCCCACCACCACTGATTTAAGAGACTGTCTTTCCTCCATTGTATATACTTGCCTCCTCTGTCATAGATTAGGTCACCATAGGTGCCTGGGTTTAACTCTGGACTTTCTATCCTGTTCCATTGATCTATATTTCTGCTTTTGTGCCAGTACCGTACTGTTTTGATTACTCTAGCTTTGTAGTATAGTCTGAAGTCAGCGAGCCTGCTTCTTCCACGTCCGTTTTTCTTTCTAAAGATTGCTTTGGCTATTCAGGGTCTTTTGTGTTTCCATACAAACTGTAAAATTTTTTGTTCTAATTTTGTGAAAAATGCCATTGGTAATTTGATAGGGATTGCATTGAATCTTTGGATTGCTTTGGGTAGTATAGTCATTTTGACAATATTGATTATTCCAATCCAAGAACATGGTATGTCTCTCCCTTTCTTTGTTTCACCTTTGATTTCTATCATCAGTATCTTATAGTTTTCTGAGTACAGGTTTTTTGCCTCCTTAGGTAGGTTAGGTATTTTATTCTTTTTGATATGATGGTAAATGGGATTGTTTCCTTAATTTCTTCTTCTGATCTTTCATTGTTAGTGTATAGGAATGCAAGAGATTTCTGTGTATTAATTCTGTATCCTGCAACTTCATTGATGAGCTCTAGTAGTTTTCTGGTAGCATCTTTAGGATTTTCTATGTATAGTATCATGTCATCTGCAAACAGTGACAGTTTTACTTCTTTTCCAATTTGGATTCCTTTCGTCTCCTGATTTTAAAACCCCATCTCTGCCCAGGGACACATTCCCCTTGCCCGTTCATGGTAGGGACAAACACAGGGCAAGTTTCAGATATTTTCCTCAATCCTTAAAATTGTGAAATGCTTATGACTAGAAGGTACCTGTTGTGAATTTAATCCAACTGCCTCATTTTACAGTTAAGGAAACTGAAGCCCAGAGCGTTCAAATGGCTTGTCTGAGGTCACACAGCCATAGATCTGAGACTCTGACCCTGGATTCAGTGCTCCTTTCATGACTCTGGGCTGTATTTGTACCTGGTGTCCTGGGTGCCAAGGGTCTGTGCACCACCAGGGCAGCCAGCACTGGGCTGTCGGGTTGCTAGGTCAGTGCAAGTTGAGCCTTAAGCTTAAGGTGGAGGATGCAATGGATGAATCTCCATTTAAAAAAACAAACTGGGGCTTCCCTGATGGCGCAGTGGCTTAGAATCTGCCTGCCAATGCAGGGGACACAGGTTCGAGCCCTGGTCTGGGAAGATCCCACATGCCATGGAGCAACTAAGCCTGTGTGCCACAACTGCTGAGCCTGCACTCTAGAGCCCGTCAGCCACGACTACTGAGCCCACGTGCCACAACTGCTGAAGCCCGTGCACCTAGAGCCCATGCTCCACAACAAGAGAAGCCACTGCAATGAGAAGCCCACGCACCACAAGGAAGAGTAGCCCCCACTCGCCACAGCTAGAGAAAGCCTGTGTGCAGCAACGAAGACCCAATGCAGCCAAAAAATATATTAAAAAAAAAAAATGAAGAGGAACTAAAGAGTAAAAAAAAAAGAGAACAGAGGCTTGAAAAAAAAAAAACCCTAATAAAAATAATGTCTGCTTGTTAAAAATCCAAGCAGTGTAGAAGTGTGTCTGCAAACACTTGAAAGCACCCCCTCCCAGCCCTCCCCAGCCCACTCCCCAGGGGTAACCACTTAGTGCCGCCTCCAATGGCTTCTTAATTTTCATGCCAGCCATTGGGTTTTGTAGGATCCATGCCACAGCGAGGCTATTTTTAACAAGCATCCCAGGCTTCAGGAGGTTGAGGAGAGGGGAAGAAAAAATATTCCATTTGTGTATTTTTAATCCATGTGCATTTGAGCAAGCAGTGGCTTTCCTGTCCCTGCTACCAAGGGTTTCAGGCAGTTGATTAGACTTTCTGGGTGCAGGGTAATCCTTTCTCTTGCCCTAACGAGGCTGGAAGGCCAGGGAGAGGTTCAGGTGATGTTTCTGGGGCTGATGGCTGTCTCAGCTGGCTGCCTCCTGATCCTGCCTGCCCCCAGCCCTCTCCTTCCGGGCAGCCTTGACAATCCTGGCTGGGTCTTCCAGAGCAGAGGAGGCCTGGGAACCTGACTCTTTGTGCCACGCTCATATTTAGAAATGTCTCCAGCCAGAGGTTGGCGTCTGTCCCGCTTGGGCTCTGGGCAGGGGGTGCAGTCACATGTGCTGCCTTTGAGTGGGCAGATTCTGAGTGGGCAACGGCCCGCTTTGAATATAAACACACTCCTTTTATGCCGAGGAGCTTTTATGCCGAGGCATCCGAGCCTGTGCTCTTGGTCACTGGGTGAAGGCAAGTGCTGGTAGCCGGATGGGCGACAGGGAGACGGAAGAAAGACGTCACAAGGCTTGAACTGGGCAAAATGGTGGTCGAGGAGGGGTCTCAGCTCCCAGCCCTCCACCGCCCCCCCCCAGCCCCGTCCCTATCTTTTTTTCTGCGCTCCTTCACCAGGTGCGCAGAGCACTGCCACTGCCTGAGTAGGAGGCCTGCTGCCCCATGGGGTTGCGGAGGGGTGTGGGCCAGACGGTGCCCCCACCTGGGCCTTCCTTTCTGCCCTGTGAGTTCCCCAGTGTACTGAGGGGTGGTCCTGAGAGGCTGTGTGGACTGGGACCGGAGTGCGGCCTGGATGTGAAGCCAGCTGCGGCAGAGTATTGCTCTGCCCGCCCTGTCTGTGAGCAGCCAGGCCCTCAACCTCTCCAGGTGGCACCTGCAAAACGTGTCCAGGATGATGTCATCCCTGAAGGCTCTTTCAGCGCCGACAGTGATCATTCTACAATTTCTTGCTCACTCTCCTTTTTTTCCCATGACAGTGCCTGACAACAGACAAAATGGACCAACCAGCCCAGCCTTAAATCATAGCCCCCTGGGTAACAAACATCATGCCTTAGCCCTATAAAAACTCTCCTTTCTTGTAAACAGTTCCTTGAAGGAGGGGCATTCTTGTTCATTCACTCATGCCTCAGGTCTCTAATGAACCCCTGCGAAGTGCTCTCTCCAGCTGCACAGCAGCTGATGGGGGCTTTCGGATCTCCTTACATAGCACCTCTCCACCCCTCTGCACGCCTGCCCTGGGGACCAAGGTGGCTTCCTTACTACATTCAGCTCTCTGGAGAGGACTCTGCCTTCCTGCAGCGGAATCCTCAGAGAGAACACAAATGCAATGGGATTCCCCTCCTACAGCTGATGCCAAGCCAGTGCCCAGGATGAAGCCCCTTGCACCTCCACTTCACCCTGCTCCATCCTTCCCTCCTCCCTCCACATCCCAGGGGAAGAGAGCTCCATGCAGTGGTCCAGAAGGCTGAAGAGATAGTCTCTTCGTATCTCCTATATAACTGACTGAATGCATGAGTGAATGAATGAATGAACAGATAAGCAGATAAGCAAGTGAGCAAATGAATGGAGGAACAAATGGAAACTCAATCTCTACTCCCAAGGAACTTAAAGTTCAAAGGAAAAGAGCCATGCTTGTAGCATGCTAGCACTGTGGGACTGAAGGGGACCCTAGGGATTGGACTCACCCCCTCTTTTTATGGTAAAGGAAATGCAGGCTCAGAGGTGGGAGGGGCGGCCATGCGATGCATGCAGCAGACCACGGAGGTCAGAGGATGGTGAAATCGCCCAGGGAGAGTGAGATCCCGAATCGAACACAAGGCTGCCCTACTTTCCCTCTGCTGCTGCCCTAAGTGTCCCGTCCTTGGGAAAAATTGTCTTTTCATATGGTTGAGAGTGGATGGCGCAGTTTTTCTTGGAGGGTTAATTGTTTTGCTGACAGCACAGATAATTAGGAATGAGAATCCCGAGTGAGGGCGACAGCACCATCTGCTGTGAATATGTTTCAACCCCACCTTGCAGGAGGTCTCAGAAGGACTCCGATCCCCACTTTCCCACCCCCAGCAAAAACTGACGTGCTCTAGCTGTTTGCTTCCGGAGCTACAGCTGCCAGGTGATCCTGCAGCCCATGGGACAGGCTGGTAACCAGCTTCTGAAGGGTGCAGTTTCTCCTCCTTTCCCCACGGCATCTGGTGCACGTGTAGTAGGGCTCATGTCTTACTAGGTAGAACAAGGACCCCCTCCCCTTCCCCGGGGTGCCTGGGACACAGAGCGATGATAATAACACCAGGGGATGACTTTCCATTCTTCCCGTAGCCTGATGTTTTGAGGTGTGGTCCGTTGGGCATGTGGGCCTGCACCGAGCTCCTGGCTGCCTTTGGTGTTTGCGTCCTTTTTCCGCTGAACTCCATACATTGCCACCTATCCTGGGTTTCCTGGCCTTTGGCCTGTGCTGCCTATTCTAGAAGGATCTTGGCCTGCCTTCCTGCCGGATAGGAGTTTTCTAGGTTGTGACTTCTTCCTGGAGAGCAGAAGTAGAGCAGCGTTTGGAATCAAGCAGAGAATCCCATTGTCCAGGAGCAGCTGAGATCTTTCTTCGTAGGGCTGGAACTTCGCGGTGGCGTTTTTTCATTTTCATTATTCAGGAATATATCCCATATACAAAAGAGCACTGATGTGTGTATATGCTTTTAGAAGGTAATACCAATAACTGCTTTGTTCTTTCAGAGGGGCTTCTAATCCCCAGGGCTGCCTTGCCCAGCAATGCCTCGGAGGCCAGAGCTGTAAAGCCAGGTTGCCCTGGAGGCTCAGTGTCGGCACCCTGCCCCCCTCCCCACTCCCAAGCTGTGGCTGTTTATCACAGCAGCACCCTCTTTGCCTGAGCTGCTCCTGTCAGCTAGGGGCCTCCACATTCCTGCCTTCCCTGTTTATCACTCTCTTCTCTGTGTCTTCTTCGCCTAGACCCTCCCAGCAGGGGAGAAACCACAGGCTCCATCCTCCTCCTGTTCTCTCTTCTCCCCATCCCCCCACAGCAGGCCAAGCATGCCTCTGTTCCCGTCATCCTCCCCGCTCCTACCGACCCACCATTCCCCTGACGTGGTAGGAAATTAACCCAGGGCCAAGGGGCTTGCTGAAAAGAATGATAACTGGGAGTCAGAAATGCCAGTCTTGACTCTTTCACTACCTTCCTGTGGGATCTTGAGTGAGATTCTCAACCTTTCTGTGCTTTTGTTTCCTCATCTCTAAAACAACCTTAAAAAAAAATACCCCTTTATGTCACTACTGTGAAACCACATGGGTTCAGTGGATGCCAAAGCAGCTTGAAGGGTATAAATCAGGGTATGTGTGTAAGACATTGTCATTGTTAGGCTTACAAAATCCATGGGACTCCAGGTCCCTGCCTCCCTTTGCTACCCTCATCCCTGTCCATGGTGATCCCCCTTTCCTGCAGCGCTGGATGCCCTGGTGGACACTCTCCACCTGCCACAGCCCCTTCTCAGCCGTGGGCCCACTGAGGCCCAGAGGACCCCGAGGTTGGGGTGGTGCTCAGGGTCACAGCTGTCTGGGCAGTGGCCCCGGGAGCTGGAGGCCATGCCTGGTCAGAGATGCAGGGCTACGGCCAGTGTGGCCCCGGTCTCCAGAACCCAGGAGATCTGCGTGCTGAGGCGCGGCTTCTTCTCGTTGGGGCCCCTTCCTACCTGCCCCCTGCCACCCCCGAGTGTGAGCTGTGGTCTTGGCTCTGAAATGTGGTCACTCAGCAGAGCAGTGTCTGTGTCCCTCACCCAGCGAGGTTTGCATCTGTACCCTTGTCTCTCACTCTGAGCGAAGGGCTGTGAAAGGAGGCCACAGGTGGGTGGCCTTCCTGGAGCCCCCAAACCACAGCACACCGGAAGCCTTGACCCAGGGCCTGGGCTGTAAGAGTGGAGGCGTGTCCCTGGTAGACATGGCCTTGTTCCTTGTGGGTCTCATTGGTGGAGGGAGGACACCCAGGTCCTTCCTCTTTCCTGGGGCAATGAGGTTCTGTTGGTGGGTATGAGCTAAACTCTGAATGGTGGGTAGGATGAGTGACTGAAGGTGGGTCTTTCAGGCAGATGAAACGACATATGCCAAGGTAAGGAGATAAGAATGAGGGGATGTGTGTGTTTGGCACACGCATGCTGAGGCTTGGGGGGTAGGGTTGGTGGGTGGCACATTGGCAGTGAAGTCCCTAGCTGAGGTAGACTCTGTATAGTCACCTGGAGTTACAAGATCTAATAATAAAGAGAGAGAGAGGAAAAAGATGGCTGGAAAGTTCTAGAACAGCTAAAACTTGGACATGTGTCTCTGGCCCTGGTAGGTCACAGGGACCTTTGTTCTTCCTACAGGTCTCCTCTGAAGCAGCTGGGAACTCAGAAGGCCTTACTACCCATGAGGAGTAGGCCAGCCAGGAGAGCAGTAAGGGATGGCATGAAGGCCACCAGGGCCTGAGGAGTGAGCGCAGCCTGCAGCTCGTGGGACCTGGAGCCTCCAAGTCGGGAGACTGTATCACCGGGGAGACTCACGAAGAATTGATACTTCGGCCCCAAGTGACATGTCCACGGTGTGATGACAGGTAATGAACCTGAGGTTCATCAGTCCTTTCTGAATGATGTGTGGCAGGTAGGAGAATCTATCAGCCTGCAGTAGACGTAAAATGTCAACTCTTGGGAGGATAGCCATGCAGACAAAGCAGAGTAAGGCCTGGTAAGATAATAGATGGATGCTTTATAGTTATTAGTTCCTGCCCCAAGCTCTTGCTGGAGCTAGGCACCAGCAGGTTTAGCATCAGGTGGGTTCACTTACTATACCTTATAGGAAGGCCTGATGCCATATGGATGTAGCCGCTCTTGTTTGAAGGCCTTAGAGTAACAAATCAAGAAGTCATTATTTCCCATCAGCTCCCTTGGGAAGCAGGGCATGGATGCCAGTGGGGAAACACAGGCAGCGAGGGGTGCAGGAGCTCTTTCATGGATCAGTGGTACCTAAGGGATAGACCTGGAGGCCTTATTGTCTGAGAAGGCTTCTGGGTTGGGTCAGATCTCTTGAATGACGGGTGAGGTGAGGGGTTGGTATTTCTTGTAAAAAAGGAAATAGGGACTTTGTGGCTGCCTTCGTCCCTCCAAGGATGCCAGGGCAAGTAACAGATGACCAAGGCTGACTTGGGGAGGTCATGGGTGGTGGTCTGGAGAGCACAGGTGGGGGCTGGCAGACACCCTGGGTCTAGCAGGTAATCTGAGGAGGTCAGCCAAGGCAGAAAGCATTGAGAAGGTCCCCAGAGCCTGGAGGGCAGGACCCTGAGGCTGGAAGGACCAGGGTCCAGTGGGACTGGAGACCCCGAAGATGAGCTCTGACGTAGTGGAGGGCCTGTTCCATTGGCCATCTGGTCGTCACTGTGTGTGTCATCCTGGGTACCACTCTGGCGATTTCCGCCATGGGGAAAACGGCAGGCTGGGGCGGGAGCAAAAATAGCTTGGGGCCTTGGGAAACTGACCAGGGCAGGGGGAGAGGGCCAATGACCTGGGGCAGGAGGCCCAAGAGGGTGTGGCAAATTCCATTCCAGTGCAGGCCAGTGTCAGGGTCCACAAAGCCAAGCCAAGGAGTGGGGAGGGGCAGAGCATTAGGACTTCTGGGTGGCCTTGTTCTAAGTCAGGAAGAGAGAATAAGATGAAGAAGGAATCCAGAAAGCTGAGCCCAGCTCTAGGAAATGTCTCAGCCACAGGTACCAGGTGGGCCCAGGACTTGGCTCCTGTCTATATGAACAAATGGCAGGGGAATCGAGCTTTGGGGACCCTGGTGAGGATAGTTAGGAGTCTGGCTAGGCCTGGAGGGAGCTGGTATCTTCACAGTCTCCTGGGGCTAGCTGTGTCCCCGGGCACCCTAGACCCTAGTGTACCAGCTCTGGGCTATTCTCAGACCCCCACCTCTCAGTGGAGCAGGCAGTCTGTGCATTTTAGGCTTGACTGGGGACCTGGGCAGGGCTGACCCTGTGGGCCCTCGTGATGGGAGGTGATGTGGGGGCAGGAGGAGGTAGAAGAGGCCCAGCCCTACAGGTGGGTGAGTGAGGACTTAGCCTAAGGAAGGTAAGGGGCAAAATACTTTCTGATTAAGTCAAGAAAGAACAAAGGGTTGAATCTAGAAGTTTCTTAACCTAGTTTCCCAATATTTACCGAGTACCTATTTTGTACTACGTGCAAACGTGCCAGACATACAAAGATGTATGAGGTATGTCTGCTCCCAGGGGAGGGAACATGGGGCAGAGGAAAAAACATGGGAGTGGAGACAGATCTGGGATTCTGGGAGCCTCAGGCTCCTGTCTTCAAAATGGAGACAAGACTTTCTCACTCACAGGCTGGTTGGGAGAATTAAATAAAATGAAACATGAAAAACATTTAGCACAGCAGCTGGCACCATAGTAAGTGATCAATCATTTAGTTTTCTTCCATTGTTCTGCTCTTGGAGGAGCTTATGGTCTGAGAGGGGAGGGAGCAAAGAAGGCTGGGAGAAACGCATCCCAATTCCCAGGGCTTCTGATTGTGACCAGGGTTTGAGGCCTGGGCTTTGAAAACCTGGTTCTCGGCATTCCTCTGGCCGTGGAAAATGTAGTTTAAGGTGGATCCGAACACTCAGAAATGCTGATTGCCTGTGAGTGCTGCGGCAGTTGCTGGGCCTGGGGAAGCTTTCTGGGCACTGCGTAGGATGGAGGGAGGGAGGGGTGGGTCCAGGAATTTACAGACGTGTTGAGAAGAGAGGACATTCAGGCAGCTTGTGCCCCTGTGTCGGCTCTGCCGTAGAGAAGGCGGGGGCCCCCGGGCTTTCATCTCTAGAGGATGGACACCACCGTGGCACTGTGTTTCAGTGGGCCGAGGGGGTGCCGGCCACCCGAGGACCCATCACCTAAGCCATCCCAAGTGTCTTGGGACCCGACCCAGGCACCATACTCGAAAAGCTGCTTGTCCTTCATCCCCTTTCTCTCCTGTCTCCCAGCCTCAGCCTTTGAAACAAAGGCCCATCCCTACCTTACCTGCCTCCTTTCTTTACCAGCCATAAAAGTACAGATTACTCCCTGTGAGGGCCAGAGAGCCTGCTGTCATAGACATGGCTGCTCCTTCTGGGCTTGGGAGAGGGTACTTTTTATTACTCTGTGAATGACATCTGCCCCAGTCACGGGCTCCCAACAGCAGCAGAAAATAGTAATTGCTACGTATGTGTCCTGACACATGTCACTGGCATAAGGTTGGCACTCCACAAAATCCAGTTCCCCTAAGCCCAGCCCCACCTGAGGAATGGGTTAAATAATTTCTGCCTTTGGCGTTTTTCTGAGACTCAAATGAGATAGTGAATGTGAAAGACCTGCATGCAATTATAAAATGTTATTAAGACTCTTAATTCCCTACCTGGCGTGGTTTCTTGGTTGGGAGCTGGGTTGATTCTAAACGTGCCCTTCCACTTGGCATCACGTGGCAGGTTGGGCCATCATCACGCACTGTCCTCCCATCCGTGGGCCCCGCTCAGTGCTCCCCTGGGGGTTCCTCCCTGCCGGGCGAGCACCTCTCAACTAATAATCCTTTGTCTCCTGTGTGTCAGTGGCAGGTTTCCCTGACATCCTGTTTTCTTCAGCCTGTTGTGTGGGGTCTCTAACTCATCCCCCTGAGTTTGGAATCTGCCCTAGATTATCAAGGTTATCAAGAATGTTCCCAATCCATCTTTTCTGGGCCTGAGGGGAGAGAGGCCTGGAGCTAAGGAAGGGTTCTCTTCACCTGCCTGGCTTGGATTTGGTGAGAATTCTGCGATGGGAAAGGAGGTTTGAATAGAGTGTCTGCAGGTAGATCCCCTGTCCTTAGGGCTGGGGTGGAGGGAGCAGGGTAGGGAGGTACAGGTCGGTGATGCAAAGAGTAACCGGGTGTCAGCCATGCTGGAATCAGTGCAAAGTCTATAGACGAATGGGAATTCTCCAGCCCTGGGGACTGAAATGACATTTTCAAGGTTGAGTCAACATCTAATTGTGTGAGGTTGCGTCAGTAGTCCTTGGATGCTCACCGCAACCGTCTGTGGGTCCCTGTGTTGTTCCTCCCCCCGGGGGCAGCTGGCTTCTGCTTCCTGTCCCTCTCCTGGGCCCTGAGCTCTCAAGGCTGTCACGAATCCTAAGAGTCCTCCAAAGCAGTGTCATTGTGACTTAGCATCTATTTTAAAAGGTAATCTATGGCGCATGTGGGGGACGATGAGGAGGGAGTGTCATAAAATCAAGCATATTTAGGTAGCGATATAGTCTAGATTCTTTCTAAGTTTGCTTTGTGACCCTGTACACATCTCTCAACTTCCCCGGGCCTTAACGTTCTCATCTGTTAAATGAGCATGAGAAAGTGCCCTGCAATGATTTAATGCTGTTGCCAGGCACACATGCATTCAAAAAGCAAGAGGTGCTATGAATTTTAATCACCAAAGAGTTGAGAGTATTATGGCAACCCCCTTTTCCTCGTCAAGTCTAGCAGTGTGTAATTCTGCTCTTCAAAATTAGTCTCTTTATTGCTTCCTGGGGGCCCACAGGGAACAGCTTCTGATATATCACCTTAAAATTTTGCAGCAGGGAGAGGTGGAAAGCCACATTGCCCTTGACTGACAACCTTCATGTTGGTACTTGACAATTTTAATTTTTCATGATTCCTCTGATAAAAATAGTGCCTGACTAAAAACAAATACGTTTGTATTTTCCATCTCCTTAATTAGTTTCTAATTTGGGGGTTCTTATTAGCTTAAAATCATCTCGCTGAAATGGTCCTTGGATGATAAAAAATGTGAAAACCACAATCAATTCTAGAGACACCCTGCTATTTAATTATGCTGATTGGAGCACTAGGGACCCCTGGCAAAACGAACCTCTCAGAATAAGCATGATTTGTGTAATTTGGTTTTTAAAAATTTTGGATGCATATTTATCATGTTCAGCTATGTGTTCTTGTTCTCCTTGAGATTCTGACTCATCTTCTAAGAGATGGGTGGAGGAATCCATGGGCTGTGGAGACCTTGGGACTCCCGCTAAGCCCATGGAGTTGCTGGTAGCACCTGGCCAGAAGGGAAGACAGGGTCCCTGGCTTGTCTGGTCATTTAAAAGTGTCTTTTCTTTATTAAAAAAAAAAAAAAAAAAGGTAAAAGGTCACCCAGAGATAGCCTAGGAAAGGATAGGCTGATAGAATTTTGGAGCTGACGGTAGTAGAGGGTCCTCCATGAAATCCCAGGCTAGAGATGTATCTAGAACCAAATTCGAGAATGTGATACGACTTTGGAGATACTGGGAAGACCTAGTTGCTCAAAAAGATATATCCCCCCAGCATCCAAAGCCATGGATCAATGTTAGCTTTGCTAAAAGTGGACCACCAGATGTGATGTGACGGGAAGGACACAGCACCACCCAGGACACTTTCCCACCATAAAGCTGAACATAAAACTGCTCCTGCCTAGGGCTTCCCTGGTGGCGCAGTGGTTGAGAGTCCGCCTGCCGATGCAGGGGACATGAGTTCGTGACCCGGTCTGGGAAGATCCCACATGCCGCGGAGCGGCTGGGCCCGTGAGCCATGGCCGCTGAGCCTGTGCGTCCGGAGCCTGTGCTCCGCAACGGGAGAGGCCACAACAGTGAGAGGCCCGCGTACCGCAAAACAAACAAACAAACAAACAAAACAAAACAAAAAAAACTGCTCCTGCCTGTAAATCTAACGACCACCTTGTGCAGAAGCTGGAGGAACATGGGAAAGCCCAGCACAGAGAGGCCGCCACCAGATCCAAAACGAGAGGGCTCCTCAGGACAAATGCCCTGTCTTCCCAACAGGAGGTCCAGGGGAAATAATGGCGAGATGTGAGGGAATTGTTACAGATTTAGAGTCTTAAGAGATATGCCAACCGAATGGCCTCTGTGGGTCCAGTTTGACTCATGACTCAAGTCTACTTTGACTCTATTTGAGAGAATCAAGGAGGTTAGGGACAGGCTGTGCGTTAGATACCTGGGAATTATTACTATTATTTTTTTTTATTTTTATATTTAAAAAATCTTTTTACCATCTTTATTGGAGTATAGTTGCTTTACAATGGTGTGTTAGTTTCTGCTGTATAACAAAGTGAATCAGTTATACATATACATATGTCCCCATATCTCTTCCCTCTTGCGTCTCCCTCCCACCCTCCCTATCCCACCCCCTAGGTGGTCACAAAGCACCGAGCTGATCTCCCTGTGCTATGCGGCTGCTTCCCACTAGCTATCTGTTTTACGTTTGGTAGTGTATATATGTCCATGCCATTCTCTCACTTTGTCCCAGCTTACCCTTCCCCCTTCCCATATCCTCAAGTCCATTCTCTAGTAGGTCTGCGTCTTTATTCCCGTCTTGCCCCTGTTATACCCAGGAATTACTGTTAATTTTTTTAGGGTGTGTAATACTGTAGCAGTGTTACATACTGAAGTATTTACAGATGATGTCTGGGATTTTCTCTAAAATATTTTAGATAAAAAAAGATGAAGCAAGAACAGATTGCTGAATATTGTTGAAGCTGGTTTGGTAATTGGTGATGGGTATGTGGGGACTTATTATGCTCTTCTGTTTTGTGTGTATTTGAAATGTTCAATAATAAAAAGTAAAATAATAATAAATGTCCTTGCTGGTTGGCTGAGCCCTGAAATTTCACAATTAGAGCTTTCTTCATCTAGCTTAAGCCTTTCTTCGTCCATAATATACAGCTTCTCCTGGGAACATGATTTACCCTTTAGGAAAGTAGCAGTGAGACAGTAGAACATTTCCCCAGTTCAGGAGACTGTAGGTGTCCCATGCAAAAGGGTTCCAGGTGAGGTAAGTTTGGAGAAGGTTGCATTGAACTAAGCCAAACAGGTTTCTTCAGAACGTCGGCTATACTGTGAATGGATGTTAACATGTACTGTGCGTCTCGCGGAGGGGGGGAGTGGTGGTGCATAGCAGTGCCATGTTCCCCCAAATAATTTGTCATGTGCTTCAGAGGAGACAGAAACTTTCAGCTCCCCTAAGGATAATCAGGAAGGTCAGAAACCTGGGTTCCAGAGCTGTTTCTATTTACTAACTTGTCATTGGTCAATCACTGAAACTTTCTAAGTCTCAGTTTTCCTACGTGTAAAATGACCTTCATATCACCTGCCACTCACCTTCCAAGATTATGAAAGGGTCTCGTGCAGTATAAAGCCCAAGACCAAAGGTTAAATTGTGTGATTATTATTTAGTGCCATTTTCTGAAACTCGGTCCACAAATGTTTGCTTGGAGACTCCTGGCTCTGTGTATAGGTGTGGTCTAACATCACCCAAGGGATAGACTATCCTGGGTGTCACAAACTTAAAAGGTACAGAGGAGGTAAAAACAAGTTCTCTGCCCTTTGGGAGCTCACGACGGAACTGGAGAAGCAGTACAAATAAACAGTGACGGGGCAAAGCCATCTAACCCTAGTGATAAACGAAAGGTTCAGATTCAGAGGAAAAGGGAATTGCTCTTGGCTGGAGTGATCCTTGAAGGCCACCTGGAGGAGGTGGCACTTGACCTGGGCCTTGAAGCCTGGGGAAGATTTGGACAGACCATCCCTTTGTTGGTTATGGATCACTCAGCTAGAATACTTCCCTGTCTCCCGCTTCCACACGCCCACAGGCTGCAGCTGAGCACATAAACCCTGTTTGGATTACAGTATTATCTGACTTGGGGACCCAAGTCTTCCCTGTCCGGAACTGGGGTCGTGCTCCCCCTGCCCGGCCCTGCCAGCCACTCCCATCCTCTCCTCTCCGGCTCCACCCCTCGTTTCCGTCTTCCCACCAGAGTTTAGAGAAGCTGGGATTACTCATCCCGTCCAGGCTCATTCACTCCTGCCCTGTCTTCTAAGCAAAAAGAAAAAAAAAAGTATCAACCACAGAAACAAAGCAATAAATTATGACTCAGAGACACCCAAGCCTTCATGTGGAAATGTTTATTATCATCAGCAAATCATTGCTAGGGCAGAGAGAGAAGATGGCCTGAGTGGAAATCTTGCAAAAGGTGGGCTGCAGTTGCTCCAGTAAAGGTGAAGGGATTTGAGGCAGCCTTGGGAGCCAGTTCAGTTTCTTGGGTGTGGAGAGCTGGATGGGGGGCTCTCACTCCTCCCAGGGGGTGTGCATGGCGTTATTTGGCATGAATGGCCATCAAAGGCATTTGTTAGTGGGGCTTCCCTGGTGGCTCAGTGGTTAAGAATCTGCCTGCCAATGCAGGGGACACGGGTTCGAGCCCTGGTCCGGGAAGATCCCACATGCCACGGAGCAGCTAAGCCCGTGTGCTAAAACTACTGAGCCTGCGCTCTGCAGCCCGCAGACCACAACTACTGAAGCGTGCGCGCCTAGAGCCTGTGATCCGCAACAAGAGAAGCCACTGCAATGAGAAGCCCGTGCACTGCAATGGAGAGTAGCTCCCGCTCACCACAACTAGAGAAAGCCCGTGTGCAGCAACGAAGACCCAACGCAGCCAAAAATAAATAAATAAATATATTTTTTAAAAAGGCACTTGTTAGGTAAGAGCCCACACTGTCCTTTAATTTGCACAGCAGAAATGGAAGAAAAGGTCCTAGAAAAGGACAGGGTTGTGGTGGGTGCTTCAGGTCAACAAGGGGGCTCAGCTCTGTGCCATTCAAGGATTCAGAGACAACTGGGCCACATGCCTTGTCCTCAAGAGTCCTGTGTGGACAGAGCTCAGCCCACTCCTGGCACATTTGAAAGCTCAGAAAGCTATTGTTAGTATTGGTATTTGGGGAAGGACCTACTCAACGCCTGCCCCACTGTGGACCTTCCCTGCAATTGCACACCTCACACCCAGCTGTGGGCCCAGGGTGCTGGGTTCTGGCTCTGCCACTTGGGGCAGGTGGCCTAGTCTCCCTGGGCCTCTGTGTCCACAGGTGTAAGATGGGGCAACCACGCCTCTCTCCCAGGATGAAATGAAATGAATGAATTGGGAGCATGAAATGAAATGATCCAGAGAGAGCCCTTGGCTTCCCCCTCTGCCACTGAGAAGTAATAAGACATGGGACAAGTTGCCCCGAGCCTTGGTTTCCTTATCTGTTAACTGGAAATAATTAGATTACCTGTCCTGCTGACATCGTTTACCTACAGAAAGAGAGTTTAATGGGCAGTGTATGCAGAAACACTTCAAGAAGTATAAAGAGTTAGTCAAGCATTTAAAAAATGTGTTCGTGTGTATTTCATATGCAAACCCACACATGCAAACTGTCCTCAAAAGACAAAAATCTCAGAGTGGCAAAAGGTGTCCACTGGTGGTCCAGTGGGGAGAGACGTAGCCCCGACTCTAGACTGCTTTGTATTGTGTGTTTTGGCCATTCCACTTTCCCAGAGGCCGCTCGTCTACTTTTCCGGACGCTGGTGCCCCCAGCAGGGCGGGGTGTGAGAGAAGCACACGGGACCAAGTCTGGCAGATCTGGTGTCCAGCTCTGCCTTGGAAACTGCCCTGTGGGACCCTGAGCAAGTCATGGAACTGCTTCCTCAGACACAAAACAAAGGTTGAGAACTGCTGGCCACGTGACATCAAGAGGCTCCAGCGGGATGAGTGAAAGCCTTTCCGAGCTGTAAAGCAGTGACCGTATGGAAGAGGCCACCGTCTTTATGCCTGTGAGCCAGGCCTTCCGAGCCCCGTACAACACAAGATTTAATGACACTTGTTCATTGATTAATGTGCATCCTGCCATTTCAGGTGCTTTTGGGGAGGCAGTGGCAATTATTTTTATGTTAGAGAGATACTCCTTAAAGGAGCCTCACCTGACCCTGACCTTCAGTTGTTTTTCTGAGTCAGAGGGTAGACCTTCTCCCAGCTCTGGTGGGTAACAGTCAGGTGGCCATTGGGGCTGAGACCGGCCATCGATTTACCCAATTATTCTAATTCACTTTGTAACTTAGCACTCACTCCAGGTGTTGATTTACAGTTAATGTTTCATCTTTAAGTGAATACTTGTCTGGAATATTTCATGAGTCAATGGAGGTGGTATTGACCTGGCAGCCAGGTAATGACTCCTGGAGTGCCAAGTTTTTTTTTGTTTTGTTTTGTTTTTTGCCAATATTCCCCCTATTTTCCCCTACCAACCACATAAAGAACCCTCCACAAATACACACTGATTTTATTTTCAGGCTACAAGGTGTAGTGGAAAGAGTGCAGGGCTGAGTCAGGAGATAGGAGCTCTCCGCCCAGCTTTGCTGTTAACTCACTGTGTGATGCCAAGAAAGTCACTTGACCTCTCTGGGCTTCAGTTTCCCACCTGCTGGATGGTGCAGGGTCGGGAGGGGAGTTCTTCCACTGAATCTCCGACTAGACCCACCAGACCAGCAACGTATGCAATGCATGAGAGAGATCTATGTTCAGATTACAAAAATAATAATTGCTTTGTATAAGAAAACAAAATAATATACGCGTGTTGGAGAAAGTGAAGGCAATTGTGAGACACCCCCACCCCCACCCCAGAGATCATCACTGTCAAGAATTCAGGGAACTGTTACATTCATATCACTATCTGTATTTATACTGTTACCATGGATCTGGAAAAATAGATCAATATTACACAAAAATGGGATCAAGCTATGTATTGTATTATGTTCTGCAGCTCGTGTTTTTACTTAATATAATCTTTTAAAAACTCCTCGTACGCATCACTCTAGTTTTTTATAACATGGTTTTCTATAATATGGATATACTTTATTAATAGGCTAGAGTTAATTCCGCCTCCTCAGTGGATGTCAGGGTGGTAGCAGTACATTTTAATGGATGTGATGGTTGGCTGCCACCTCCTACTCTGGGAGGGAATCAGAGAGGAGCCTGGGAGGGGAAGAGCTCGCTTACACGGCCGAAGTCACCGTCCTTAGCTGAGGGTGCTGCCCTCTCACCTCTCCAGAATTCTTCTCCAACAAGTACTGTGGCTGAGGAACGCGAGGGCCCAGGGCACTGCCCCCCAGAGCTGGGGGAACCAGGGCCATGCTGGCGATACAGAGGGGAAGGCCCGGAGTGGGGTGGGCTTGGCAGGCAGAGCCTAAGAATGTGAACATGGTACTTAATGCAGTTTGGTTGCTTACGGAACCACTTGATGTCAGGAGCCGTGGTAGCCGTGAGTCGGGATTGAGTCAGGGAGCAGACCTGGGGCATAGCCCTCCAGAGGTGGGTAGGCCTTGAGTGATGTTGGCCTGGGGCAGGTCCCAGCCCTTCGCTTCTTGCTGCCTCCGGTGATGAGTCAGGAAGGGCAGGCCCCTGCAGCCAACCCCAGCAGGCTGCCCATTTTCACTCCACGCCCGGCCTCCACTTGTGACGCGCCCTCCACTTCTGGGTCCATGTGACCGTGGGATTCCAGGCACGGCACTTTTAGCATCCATTTTTGGAGGGGGCAGAAGGGAGAAATTTTGGGCTCTTGCATCTAGAATTATTTCCCATTTCCCCTTTCCTCTGTGTTTAATTGAATTAGAATTTTTGAGTAGGTGAAGCACTTTATACAGTTCAAAAATCAAAATGACATACAAAGGTATATACTGAGATTTCACTCTCCCCCCGTTGCCCCCTATAGGCCACCATTTATATAACTTCTAGGTTTATTCTTTCAGTGTTTTCTTTATGCTAAAATGGAGAAATTTGAATATATATTCTTAACCACTTTGCCATACAAAAGATAGCCTACTGTATATTCTGCACCTTGCTTTTTTATTTCCTTAAATATATGTCCGTGAAATCTCTTCATATTAGTACGCAGAGCAAATTCCTCATTTTTAAAAATAGCTGTGTAGTATTCCACTGGATACATGGACAGTTTTTTTAAACCAGCCCCCTATAGAGGGACACCTGGGTCATTTCCAACTTTTTTTGTTGTTAAAAACAGTTCTGCAATCTGATGTCAGTCTGAGCTATTTTATTGCATGTATGTGTTTTAAATTGCAAACCACCCCAAATCTTTTCTAGAAGTAGGCAGAATATACATTATTTATAAACAGATAAGCCAATAGGGCTTTGTTCCCAGATTCCTATGCCATTTCCCTGTCTTCCAAGCAACTTTCCCCCAGTCCCCTAGCATCCCATAGTCACCAAAACATCTGCCAGGATGCAGTGTCCTTTGTCTGCCAACTTGGGCTGGTAGAAATAGTCTTTACTCTCATTTCCTCTGGGGGTTTCAATGAAGACTCCCGCCAGGGCCTGAGAGACTGGGAATCTCTATAAAGGTTTCCTGGCGTCCTGAGTGCAGCGGAAGAAGCACCATGGCCTGAACCAGTGAGAGGGTGTGGATTCCTGTCCCAGATCTGCAACTGATGAACCGGGCAATTCTGTACAAGTCCCTTCCCTCATGCATCGCACAGGTGAGCTGAGGGCCTGAGGTCCATTCCTATCCTCACGTGTTGTGGTTCTCGGAGCAACCTAATGGTGTTAAGTACAGTTTTAAAATCCTCAGGCCCTGGATAGCAGTTCCGTGTCCCTTTCTCCATGAGGGGCTCCGTGCTGGTGTCTCCTCACCTCCCTGTGTGGCTGGAGTGCTTTCTATAACGTGACATCAAAGGTTTGATGACGCTGGCTTGTGCATGGTCATAAAATAATGCCCACGTGCAGATTCCCATTATTCAGAAGTACATTCATTTGGCTATAGGTCTGCGAAGACCTTTCATTGCTAGTGCATGTAAAAGGGGTATTTCACACATGGTTCACATTAGCACCATGATTTAGCTCCTGCGTGAATAAGAATCGACGCAACAGCCAACTGCCACCTGAGAGTCCATTTGTATCACACTACACGCTGCGGGGCGGGCCCACCTTTGACTGCGCTCTCGTCAGATCTGATAAGGTAATAGTAATAATAACTTACATTTTCATCGTATGGGCTCTTTCCCCAGGGCTTGGCCGCCTGCAGGTGTCTTTTCTGTGGTTTGGCTGTGTTTCTGACCAGGGTGAGTCCTAAGTCGGTGGCGGCCTCACACTGAGCGCCATCCCAGGAAAGAGGTTTGGGCATCATTTATCCATGAATCAGTTGGTAGATCAGTCAGTCGTTCAGTCCGTTGTTGTCGTGCATAGCACCCCTCAAGGGCAGGGCACCCACACGGACCTCCTGACCTGGACCCCACACTCTGGGTCCCCCCCTCTTATAAAGAGCACCATGGTTCTCCAGGCCTCCTGCTTCAGCCCTACCTGCGTCCCTACGACCTGCACGTTCAGTGTCTCTGGAGTTTGCCAGTCCCTCCATGCCCCCTGTCACCCTCTGCTGGACCCGCCCAGCAGCCCAACAGATCCTTCTGCATTTTCTCTTGCCAACCCCGTCCCCACCCTGGTCTTCACATAGCACACAGTAGCTGCTCTGGTGAGTATGCTCATCTGACCCCACCTCTCCCTATTTAGACCCCCTAAGGGTTTCTTGCTGCTTCTCCGATAAAGGTAGAAATTCTTACCAGGGCCCACAGGTCCCGCCCACGTCATCTGCTTCCTCCCTCTCCCTCTTCCCTTGGTTTCTAGGACAAGCAGCGCTCTTTTCCACCTCAGGATATACACACCTGCTCTCTCTGGGCACTGGCCTCCCTCACCTTCATGGCTTTAACCCCTGCACACCCATCAGAGAGCAGCTAGGCTGTCCCTTTCCTGACCCTCTGGCCTGGGTCAGGCCCTCTCTTAGCCCTTACCATGGTTGTAAATAAATGTCCAGCAGGCTTTTAAAATCTTCCTCCTCTCTAGAGGTAAACACCATGACTCATTGACAGCTGGATCTTGGCACAGAATGTAGTAGGAGCGGATTGATTGACATGAGCAAGCTGTATTGTGGATGGCGGGGCATCCTGTATTTAAAGAATACAGGATGGGGCTTCCCTGGTGGCGCAGTGGTTGAGAGTCCGCCTGCCGATGCAGGGGACACGGGTTCGTGCCCCGGTCCGGGAAGATCCCACGTGCCGCGGAGCGGCTGGGCCCATGAGCCATGGCCACTGAGCCTGCGCATCTGGAGCCTGTGCTCCGCAGCGGGAGAGGCCACAGCAGTGAGAGGCCTGCGTACCGCAAAAAAAAAAAAAAAAAAAAGAATACAGGATGCCCAGTGGACGTTATCTTTGTAGCGACAACATCAAGAGTGGCACATTTGTGGGACCGCAGAGGACTTCAGAAGTGGTCTCAGGCCCAAGGCCCTCTTTGAGGGAGGGGGTACAGACTGTGGCTCGGGAGTCAAACCGTCTTCCTTCTTGCTGTCTGCTCTTGAGTAAGTTACCTGACTACTCTGGGCCTTAACTTCCTCACCTGTAAAATACCTTTTCCAGAAAAACATTGTGAGGGTTAAGTGAGAATTAAATGAAAAAATCCATGCAAAGTGCTTAGCACAGTGCCAGCCCCGAGCACATTGGCCATTATTATCAGTACAGAGGATGACACTGAAGCCCGGAGAGGTTAGGGTAGAGGTGTCCTGACCAAGATCACACCGTCTGGTTTTCTGTACTGGCCACTGGACTGAGCTATCAGAAGTGCCGGCATAGTCCTTGCCCTCCAGTGGTTCCCAGTCAAATTGCTACAGCACACTGGTTCTCAACGGGGCGATTTTGCCCCCCTCTCCACTCCAGGGGGGTATTTGGTGATGTCTGTAGACATTTTTATTGTCACAGATGTGGGGAGGGTGGGTGCTGCTGGCATTTAGTGGGTAGAGACCAGGAATGCTGCTACACATCCCACAATGCACAAGACTTCCCTCCCCAACAAAGAAGCCCCAAATGTCAGTAGTGCTGAGGTTGGGAAATCCTGCTATAGCATTTACAGGAGGGCCCCAGGGGAACTAAGTCCACCAGAAACTGACCTGATGAAAGGCACCCTCTCTAAAATGGGCAGGAGGTGCCTCCTAACCCTATATCCAGGGAAGACGACCTCTCTTGTTTGGGGCAGAGCAGGGATGAAAGGCTGGACCTGGAACTTAGAGGCAGATGGGAGTCAAAAGAGCTGCTTGGAGCAAAGAGAAAATATAACAGGGGCAGCCTGATCTGATGTGTATGGGGTTTGGGGAATGTGGTCTATTTCTCTGAGTGGAGTCTTTGCCAGAACCTTACAGATCCCAGCATCCAACTTCCCCTGTTGTTTTCCAAAGGGTCTTTGGCCGTTTTGAGATTTTGGGGTGCTTGTGCAGAGACGTGGCTCCCGGCTGGGGCAGATGTGAGTGCAGCCTGGGCAGAGCTCCCCATCTGCCAGTGGCTCTGAGCAGGCTGCCGAATGTGGCTGCCCTTGGGAGGTGTGAGGACTCAGGGCAATTGTAAATCACACTCCATCCAGTTTCCCCACCCCCAGCCCGTCACCATTTTCACCTAGGAAAAGTCTAATAAAAATGCATTCCAAGTCCTAAAGGAGGAAGAATGGGTAGGGGCAGGGTAGGGGAGCCGGCACAGTCTTGATTAAATGCATCTGAGCCGCAGGGCTTTTCTGGCCTCAGAAGCAGCCCCAGGGCCCGCGGAAGCCGGTGGTCCTGGGTATCTGCTCCACTCTCCAGGCCTGGGGGGCAGCCTGGGTCCCAGCCTACCCTGTGACTTAGGTGAGTGCTCTCCGCTCATCTCAGGGCTGATTAGGCCCTGCAGAGAGGCCTCACCTCAGTGGAGGATGCACCAGCCGGGGATTTGCCTTGGAGAGCGGGGTGGGGCAGGAAAGAGGCTTGTGGGCATGGAGCACCTGTAAGGGATGGGGGCAGGGAAGCCAGACCAGCCCCCTTAGAGTAGTGGCTGTCAACCCTGGCTGCACATTAGAAGCACCTGGAAGCTTTGGCGATACCTCAGACCTATTACAGCGGTCGCTGGGGGTGGGACGCAGGTGCCAGTAAGTTTTCAACTTCTCCAGGTGATTTCAATGGGTACCACGGATTTAAAGCTTCCTTGGGCTCTGATAGTCTGGTCACAGTGAGGCCTGTAATGAGGGCACAGGGAAACCCCTGTTGGGGTGCAGGGGAGGGCCCAAACATGAGGAGGAAACTGTGCAGCTGACAGACCCTGGGTGGAGGTGGAATGTCACCCATCCGGCCACACGGATGACCAGGATTTCCAGCTGCGAGAAGTGACAGCCCAGAGGAGGTAGCTGTCCACGGCCAGGGTCTGAGGAGCAGGACCGCTGCAGGCCAGACAGGGCAGCAGGACTCTACGTAAACTGCTGTAGAGTCGATGGTAGATGTTGTGTTGTGGTTACTTGGACGCACGTGTGGTCTTTGCGGCTGGCCTTGGAGCCCCCAGGAGAGCAGTGGCCGGGTCATAATTGTATCAGGGCTTGGTCACTTCTCACCTGCCTGCTCTTATCTTTCAGGCACCAGCCGCCTCATCTCTCACCTGGATGATCACAACTGCTTCCTGATTAGGGCCCCAGCCTCTGTCCCCAGCAGTCTAGCCAGATGGACCCTTTGAAACGTGTCAGATGGTTTCCTCCTTTTCTCGGAACCTTCCAGTGACTCCCCATGTCGCTCAGAGTAAAAGTCCAAGCCCTCAGAGTGGCCTGCAGGGCCCCCGTTCTCCCTCCTGACCCCCCACTCCAGCCACACCGGCCTCCTCCCTGTACTGGGCATTCTTGCCTCAAGGCTTTGCCCGGGTTGTTGGCCCCCAGAGATCTACAAGCCCCCTTCTTCCCCTTCTTCAGGACTTTGCCCGAATGTCCCTTTCTCAGGGAGGCCTTCCTGGATCCCCTGCTTCCTGTCTCCCAGATCTTCATTTCTCTCCATACCTCTTATATGCTGACACTATATATTTTGTTTAATGTCCATCTCCCTACACTACAGTGTGAGCTCCAAGATGGTGGGGATTTTATTATGATGATGATTATTACATTTGCTGGTGTAAACCCAGAACCTGGGACAGTATCTAGCCTGCAATGGATGCCCAGAATATTTGTTTGTTTTCCCCCTTGTGGACCGCTCATGTTTAAAATTGGTTGAATCACAATCTTTGGCTAATAACATTCCCTCTATTGGCCCATGCATGGTTTGATTTTATTTAATTATGTGTTTAGCTGTTTTTGTTGTTTTTTCTTTTTTTCTTTTAATTAATGTAGCAAGCAGCCAAGAGCTCATCACTCAAAACAAAGCAAGAATTTGACAAAACCTATATCCAGACCTAAGATCTTGCCTCAGGCCTTCCCACCCGAGGTCATCACCTTCCTTAATCTTATCTTTATCATTCTGCTTTTCCTTTTACTCGCTCCACTGCATCTAATCTATGTGTATTCCTAAAAGGTATATTTTATTGTAGTTATTTTTAGCCTTATTCAAAACCTATTATCCTGTATATAATCTTTGAAGTCATTCCCATTTAATATAGTTTTTTAACATCTTTAATGGAGTATAATTGCCTTACAATGGTGTGTTAGTTTCTGTTTATAACAGGGTGAATCAGCTGTACATGTATCCCCATATCCCCTCCCTGTTGTGTCTCCCTCCCTCCCACCCCTCTAGGTGGTCACAAACCACTGAGCTCATCTCCTGTGCTATGTGGCTGCTTCCCACTAGCTATCTATTTTACATTTGGTAGTGTATATATGTCCATTGCCACTCTCTCACTTTGTCCCAGCTTACCCTTCCCCCTCCCCGTATCCTCAAGTCCATTCTCTACGTCTGCATCTTTATTCCTGTCCTGCCCCTAGGTTCTTCAGAACCTTTTTTTTTTTTTTTAGATTCCATATATATGTGTTAGCATACGGTATTTGTTTTCCTCTTTCTGACTTACTTCACTCTGTATGACAGACTCTAGGTCCATCCACCTCACTACAAATAACTCAACTTCGTTTCTTTTTATGGTTGAGTAATATTCCATTGTATATATGTGCCACATCTTCTTTATCCATTCATCTGTCGATGGACACTTAGCTTGCTTCCATGTCCTGGCTATTGTAAATAGAGCTGCAATGAATATTGTGGTACATGACTTTTTTTGAATTATGGTTTTCTCAGGGTATATGCCCAGTAGTGGGATTGCTGGGTCATATGGTAGTTCTATTTTCAGTTTTTTAAGGAACCTCCATACTGTTCTCCATAGTGGCTGCATCAATTTACATTCCCACCAACAGTGCAAGAATGTTCCCTTTTCTCCACACCCTCTCCAGCATTTCTTATTTGTAGATTTTTTAATGATGGCCATTCTGACTGGTGTGAGGTGATACCTCATTGTAGTTTTTTTTTTTACATCTTTATCGGAGTATAATTGCTTTACAATCGTGTGTTAGTTTCTGCTGTATAACAAAGTGAATCAGTTATACATATACATATGTCCCCATATCTCTTCCCTCTTGCGTCTCCCTCCCACCCTCCCTATCCCACCCCTCTAGGTGGTCATAAAACACCAAGTTGATCTCCCTGTGCTATGCGGCTACTTCCCACTAGCTATCTATTTTACGTTTGGTAGTGTATATATGTCCATGCCACTCTCTCACTTTGTCACAGCTTACCCTTCCCCCTCCCCATATCCTCAAGTCCATTCTCTAGTAGGTCTGTGTCTTTATTCCTGTCTTACCCCTAGGTTCTTCATGACATTTTTTTTTTCTTAAATTCCATATATATGTGTTAGCATACGGTATTTGTCTTTCTCTTTCTGACTTACTTCACTCTGTATGACAGACTCTAGGTCCATCCACCTTATTACAAATAGCTCAATTTCGTTTCTTTTTATGGCTGAGAAATATTCCATTGTATGTATGTGCCACATCTTCTTTATCCATTCATCTAATGATGGGCGCTTAAGTTGCTTCCATGTCCTGGCTATTGTAAATAGAGCTGCAATGAACATTTTGGTACATGACTCTTTTTGAATTATGGTGTTTTCAGGGTATATGCCCAGTAGTGGGATTGCTGAGTCATATGGTAGTTCTATTTTCAGTTTTTTAAGGAACCTCCATACTGTTCTCCATAGTGGCTGTACCAATTCACATTCCCACCAGCAGTGCAAGAGGGTTCCCTTTTCTCCATACCCTCTCCAGCATTTCTTGTTTCTAGATTTTTTGATGATGGCCATTTTGACTGGTGTGAGATGATATCATATTATAGTTTTGATTTGCATTTGTCTAATGATTAATGATGTTGAGCATTCTTTCATGAGTTTGTTGGAAGTCTGTATATCTTCTTTGGAGAAATGTCTATTTAGGTCTTCTGCCCACTTTTGGATAGGGTTGTTTGTTTTTTTGATATTGAGCTGCATGAGCTGCTTGTAAATTTTGGAGATTAATCCTTTGTCAGTTGCTTCATTTGCAAATATTTTCTTCCATTCTGAGGGTTGTCTTTTCGTCTTGTTTATAGTTTCCTTTGCTGTGCAAAAGCTTTTAAGTTTCATTAGGTATCATTTATTTATTTTTGTTTTTATTTCCATTTCTCTAGAAGGTGGGTCAAAAAGGATCTTGCTGTGATTTATGTCATAGAGTGTTCTTCCTATGTTTTCCTCTAAGAGTTTGATAGTGTCTGGCCTTACGTTTAGGTCTTTAATCCATTTTGAGTTCATTTTTGTGTATGGTGTTAGGGAGTGTTCTAATTTCATTCTTTTCCATGTAGCTGTCCAGTTTTCCCAGCACCACTTATTGGAGAGACTGTCTTTTCTCCACTGTATATTCTTGCCTCCTTAATCAAAAATAAGTGCATGGGTTTATCTCTGGGCTTTCTGTCCTGTTCCGCTGATCTATATTTCTGTTTTTGTGCCAGTAACATATTGTCTTGATTACTGTAGCTTTGTAGTATAGTCTGAAGTCCAGGAGACTGATTCCTCCAGCTCTGTTTTTCTTTCTCAAGATTGCTTTGGCTATTCGGGGTCTTTTGTGTTTCCATACAAATTCTGAAAGTTTTTGTTCTAGTTCTGCAAAAAATGCCATTGGTAGTTTGATAGGGATTGCATTGAATCTGTAGATTGCTTTGGGTAGTAGAGTCATTTTCACAACGTTGATTCTTCCAATCCAAGAACATGGTATATCTCTCCATCTGTTTGTATCATCTTTAATTACTTTCATCAGTGTCTTATAGTTTTCTACATACAGGTCTTTTGTCTCCTTAGGTAGGTTTATTCCTATGTATTTTATTCTTTTTGTTGCAGTGGTAAATGGGAGTGTTTCCTTAATTTCTCTTTCAGCGTTTTCATCATCCGTGTATAGGAATGCAAGAGATTTCTGTGCATTAATTTTGTATCCTGCTACTTTACCAAATTCATTGATTAGCTCTAGTAGTTTTCTGGTAGCATCTTTAGGATTCTGTATGTATAGTATCATGTCATCTGCAAACAGTGACAGCTTTACTTCTTCTTTTCCAATTTGGATTCCTTTTATTTCTTTTTCTTCTCTGATTATGTGGCTAAAACTTCCAAAGCTATGTTGAATAATAGTGGTGAGAGTGGACAACCTTGTCTTGTTCCTGATCTTAGAGGAAATGCTTTCAGTTTTTCACCATTGAGAACAATGTTGGTTGTGGGTTTGTCATATATAGCCTTTATTATGTTGAGGTAAGTTCCCTCTGTTCCTACTTTCTGGAGAGTTCTTATGATAACTGGGTGTTGAATTTTGTCAAAAGCTTTTTCTGCATCTATTGAGATTATCATTTGATTTTTATCGTTCAGGTTGTTAATATGGTGTATCACATTGATTGAATTTTGTATATTGAAGAATCCTTGCATTCCTGGGATAAACCCCACTTGATCATGGTGTATGACCCTTTTAATGTGCTTTTGGATTCTGTTTGCTAGTATTTTGTTGAGGATTTTTGCATCTATGTTCATCAGTGATATTGGCCTGTAGTTTTCTTTCTTTGTGACATCCTTGTCTGGTTTTGGTATCAGGGTGATGGTGGCCTCGTAGAAGGAGTTTAGGAGTGTTCCTCCCTCTGCTATATTTTGGAAGAGTTTGAGAAGGATAGGTGTTAGCTCTTCTCTAAGTGTTTGATAGAATTCACCTGTGTAGCCATCTGGTCCTGGGCTTTTGTCTGTTGGAAGATTTTTAATCACAGTCTCAATTTCAGTGCTTGTGATTGGTCTGTTTATATTTTCTATGTCTTCCTGGTTCAGTCTCAGAATGTTGTGCTTTTCTAAGAATTTGTCCATTTCTTCCAGGTTGTCCATTTTATTGGCATATAGTTGCTTGTAGTAATCTCTCATGATCTTTTGTATTTCTGCAGTGTCAGTTGTTACTTCTCCTTTTTCGTTTCTAATTCTACTGATCTGAGTCTTCTCCCTTTTTTTCTTGATAGGTCTAGTTAATGGTTTGTCAATTTTGTTTATCTTCTTAAAGAACCAACTTTTAGTTTTATTGATCTTTGCTATTGTTTCCTTCAATTCTTTTTCATTTATTTCTGATCTGATCTTTATGATTTCTTTCCTTCTGCCAACTTTGGGGTTTTTTTGTTCTTCTTTCTCTAATTGCTTTAGGTGTAAGGTTAGGTTGTTTATTTGAGGTGTTTCTTGTTTCTTGAGGTAGGCTGTATTGCTATAAACTTTCCTCTTAGAACTGCTTTTGCTGTATCCCATAGGTTTTGGGTCGTCATGTGTTCCTTGTCATTTGTTTCTAGGTATTTTTTGATTTCCTCTGTGATTTCTTCAGTCATCTCTTGGTTATTTAGTAGTGTAGGGTTTAGCCTCCATGTGTTTGTAGTTTTTACATATTTTTTCCTGTAAT
Source organism: Globicephala melas (assembly GCF_963455315.2). NCBI lineage: Eukaryota > Metazoa > Chordata > Mammalia > Artiodactyla > Delphinidae > Globicephala > Globicephala melas. The sequence goes on along the minus strand of NC_083326.1, from coordinate 4,992,668 downwards.
TGATATCTAGTCTCATAGTGTTGTGGTTGGAAAAGATACTTGATATGATTTCAATTTTCTTAAATTTACCAAGGCTTGGTTTGTGACCCAAGATATGATCTATCCTGGAAAATGTTCCATGAGCACTTGAGAAGAAAGTGTATTCTGTTGTTTTTGGATGGAATGTCCTATAAATATCAATTAAGTCCATCTTGTTTAGTATATCATTTAAAGCTTGTGTGTCCTTATTTATTTTAATTTTGCATGATCAGTCCATTGGTGAAAGTGGGGCCTTAATGTCCCCTACTATGATTGTGTTACTCTCGATTTCCCCTTTTATGGCTGTTAGGATTTGCCTTATGTATTGAGGTGCTCCTATGTTGGGTGCATAAATATTTACAATTGTTATATCTTCTTCTTGGATTGATCCCTTGATCATTATGTAGTGTCCTTCTTTGTCTCATATAATAGTCTTTATTTTAAACTCTATTTTGTCTGTTATGAGAATTGCTACTCCAGCTTTCTTTTGATTTCCATTTTCATGGAATATCTTTTTCCATCCCCTCACTTGCAGTCCCCTGTGTGTCCCTAGGTCTGACGTGGGTCTCTTGTATACAACATATATACAGGTCTTGTTTTTATATCCATTTAGCCAGTCTGTGTCTTTTGGTGGGAGCATTTAATCCATTTACATTTAAGGTAATTATCGATATGTATGTTCCTATTACCATTTTCTAAATTCTTTTGGGTTTGTTATTGTAGGTCTTTTCCTTCTGTTGTGTTTCCTGCCTAGAGAAGTTCCTTTAGCATTTGTTGTAAAGCTGGTTTGGTGGTGCTGAATTCTCTTAGCTTTTGCTTGCCTGTAAAGGTTTTGATTTCACCATCGAATCTGAATGAGATCCGTGCTGGGTAGAGTAATCTTGGTTGTAGGTTTTTCCCTTTCATCAATTTAAATATGTCCTGCCACTGCCTCTGGCTTGCAGAGTTTCTGCTGAAAGATCAGCTGTTAACCTTATGGGGATTCCCTTATATGTTATTTGTTGTTTTTCCCTTGCTGCTTTTAATATTTGTTCTTTGATTTTTGATAGTTTGATTAATATGTGTCTTGGTGTGTTTCTCCTTGGATTTATCCTGTACGGGACTCTCTGTGCTTCCTGGACTTGATTGACTCTTTCCTTTCCCATATTAGGGAAGTTTTCAACTATAATCTCTTCAAATATTTTCTCAGTCCCTTTCTTTTTCTCTTCTTCTTCTGGAACGCCTGTCATTCGAATGTTGGTGTGTTTAAGGTTGTCCCAGAGGTCTCTGAGACTGTCCTCAATTCTTTTCATTCTTTTTTCTTTATTCTGCTCTGCAGTAGTTATTTCCATTATTTTATCTTCCTGGTCACTTATCTGTTCTTCTGCCTCAGTTATTCTGCTACTGATTTCTTCTAGAGAATTTTTAATTCCATTTATTGTGTTGTTCATCATGGTTTGTTTGCTCTTTAGTTCTTCTAGGTCCTTTTTAAACATTTCTTGTATTTTCTCCATTCTATTTCCAAGATTTTGGATCATCTTTACTGTCATTACTCTGAATTCTTTTCCAGGTAGATTGTCTATTTCCTCTTCATTTGTTTGGTCTGGTGGGTTTTTACCTTGCTTGTTTATCTGCTGTGTGTTTCTCTGTCTTCTCATTTTGCTTAACTTAATGTGTCTGTGGTCTCCTTTTTATAGGCTGCAGGTTCATAGTTCCCGTTGTTTTTGGTGTCTGCCCCCAGTGGCTACGGTTGGTTCAGTGGGTTGTGTAGGCTTCATTGTGTAGGGGGCTGGTGCCTGTGTTCTGGTGGATGAGGCTGGATCTTGTCTTTCTGGTGGGCAGGACCGCATCCGGTGGTATGTTTTGGGGTGTCTGTGGACTTATTATGATTTTAGGTAGCCTCTCTGCTAATGGGTGGCGTTGTGTTCCTGTCTTGCTAGTTGTTTGGCATAGGGTGTCCAGCACTGTAGTTTGCTGTTCATTGAGTGGAGATGGGTCTTAGTGTTGAGATGGAGATCTCTGGGGAGCTTTTGTCATTTGATATTACGTGGAGCTGGGAGGTCTCTGGTAGACCAATGTCCTGAACTTGCCTCTCCCACCTCAGAGGCACAGGCCTGACACCTGGCCAGAGCACCAAGACCCTGTCAGCCAGATGGTTCAGAAGAAAAGGGAGAAAGAAAAAAAGAGAGAAAGAAAAAATAAAATAAAATAGTTATTAAAATAAAAAATTAAAAAATTGAAAAGTAATAAAAAAAGAAAGAAAAGAGCAACCGAACCAAAAAACAAATCCACTAATGATAACAAGCACTAAAAATCTATACTAAAAACGAAACAAAACAAAACAAAAAAAACAGGCAGACAGAACCCTAGGACAAATGCTAAAAGCAAAGCTCTACAGACAAAATCACACAATGTCCACCGCCTCAATTTTGGGATGATTCGTTGTCTGTTCAGGTATTGCACAGATGCAGCTACATCAAGTTGTTTGTGGAGATTTACTCTGCTGCTCCTGAGGCTGGTGGGAGAGATTTCCCTTTCTCTTCTTTGTTTGCACAGCTCCTGGGGTTCAGCTTTGGATTTGGCCCCACCTCTGCATGTAGGTTGCCTGAGGGCATCTGTTCTTCACTCAGACAGGATGGGGCTAAAGTAGCAGCTGATTCGGGGGCTCTGGCTCACTCAGGCTGGGAGGAGGGAGGGATACGGATGCGGGGCGAGCGTGCGGCGGCAGAATGGGGCACGCCATGTGTTCTCCGGGGGGGGTTGTCCCTGGATCACAGGACCCCGGCTGTGGTGGGCTGCACAGGCTCCCGGGAGGGGAGGTGTGGATAGTGATCTGTGCTCGCACACAGGCTTCTTGGTGGCTGCAGCAGCAGCCTTAGCGTTTCATGCCCGTCTCTGGTGTCTGCGCTGAAAACTGCGGCTCGTGCCCATCTCTGTAGCTCATTTAGGCAGTGCTCTGAATCCCCTCTCCTCATGCACCCAGAAACAATGGTCTCTTGTCTCTTAGGCAGTTCCAGACTTTTTCCTGGACTCCCTCCCGGCTAGCTGTGGTGCACTAGCCCCCTTCAGGCTGTGTTCACACAGCCAACCCCAGTCCTCTCCCTGGGATATGACCTCCAAAGCCCAAGCCTCAGCTCCCAGCCCCCACCCACCCTGGCGAGTGAGCAGACGAGCCTCTCAGGCTGCTGAGTGCTGGTCGGCACCAACCCTCTGTGTGGGCATCTCTCCACTTTGCCCTCTGCACCCCTGTTGCTGCGCTCTCCTGCATGGCTCCGAAGCTTCCCCCCTCCCGTCTCTGCCAGTGAAAGGGCTTCCTAGTGTGTGGAAGCTTTTTCCCCTTCACAGCTCCCTCCCTAAGGTGCAGATCTCGTCCCTATTCTTTTGTCTCTGTTTTTCCTTTTTTCTTTTGACCTACCCAGGTACGTGGGGAGTTTCTTGCCTTTTGGGAAGTCTGAGGTCTTCTGCCAGCATTCAGTAGGTGTTCTGTAGGAGTTGTTCCACACGTAGATGTATTTCTGATGTATTTCTGGGGAGGAAGGTGATCTCCATGTGTTACTCCTCTGCCATCTTGAAGGTCTCTCCCCATTTAATATTATATTGTTAAGATCCACCTACATTGTTGCACGTGTTCATTCCTTTTGACAACAAAAAGTATTGGAATGAATATTTAACTTTATGTCTCCCCATGGTGTCAGGTTCCTAATAACAGCTAACATCTATGAAGTGTGTGCAAGGCACTCTGCTAAGTCTTTTATTAACCCCCCTTAACAGATGGGAAAACTGACACACAAGAGGTGAGCAATTGGCCTGAGGTCACATCCAGATGGCTCAAGGGTCAGAGGCAGGACTTGAACTTGTATCATGTGCCTCTAGAGGCCTTGCTTCTGCCTCTGTACCACATCATCTCTGAGTAAACAAGGGAGTGAGCTCACACTTACACGAGTGCCAGCCCTTTGGGAACCCCACTGAATGACTCTTGGTTACAAATAGAGGTGAACACACACACGCACACGCGCGCGCGCGCACACACACACACACACACTAGCATTCTGGAATTGCTCACAAATACTTGTTAACTGGCAGACAATTTATAAGAGGGGAAATGGACTTACCTTCTGATGCTTACCAAGATCTGTCTGTTTGTCTCTCTCTCTCCGTCTCCTCTCTATTAAAAGAAAACGCCAGCTGGGCTTTGTGCTTACAGGAGCTGGGGGTCAGAATCTATCAACAGGCTGTGCCCTGGTCTTGGATCCCAGGAGAGGGGGGCAGGGTGGGGACCGTGCCCTTGGCCTGTGGGAGGAAGGAGCCTGCTCAGGGAAGAATTTATCTCCCTCCACTCCAGGACCCTTGGTGACTGCAGGCGCCTCACTCAGCAAAGCTGGTCATGCAGTGACCAGAGTGGGTAAGCGCTGACCCTGTCAGGGGTCCCCAGCCGTCTGTTCCCCTTCTTGGCAATAGGATCTCATGCTCAGGGGTGAGATCTTTTTACATTAGGAACCAACGGAAGCAATGGGGAACTGGAGGACTGGGTACAGGATTGAGCAAACAATAGAGGCTATCCCGAGAACCATTGCCCCTGCCCTGGGGTACACATAGCAGGGCCAAGGTCAGGCGAATAAATGAACATTGTGCCGGCTTTGGTCCTGAGCCCAGTGTTGGGCTCATGTGAGCCAGATTTGGCCGCACGGAGGACAGGCCCACAGATCTTACCCTTCCGGGTGAAGAATGGCCTGTCCACCATGGCAGCATTTGTGCAGGCCTGGAGCAGAGCTGGTCTGGAAGGGGCTGCCTGGGACTTGTCTCACAGACCAGCCTGGGGAAGGCAGAGGGGCCTCTCCAGGAACCAAGCAGGTGGAGGAGGGTGGAAGCCTCACCTGGAGCGGATGTGTGCAGCAGGTGGTTCCAGACCCGACTGGCGGGAGGAGGAAAGGAAGGAAAGTGAAGGCTGTGACATGCTCACTGGTGTCAACAGGGGGCGGCAGAGAGCAGAAGACAAACAAGTGGGCCTCCCCTGATAATAAGGTCACCCAGCCTCAGTTTCCTCTAAGCACCTGTGGGCTCAGAAGCCTAGAAGTTGAGTGCAGGTGTGTGGCACTGCGGGTGGGGTGGGGCCTATTGCTAGTGCCCGTGCACATCAGTGAGGCCACCTGGGGTGGGTGGCAAGGAGGGAGGCAGCCTTCCAGAAGAGGGGGAAGGGACCCACTGAGCTCAGGGTGAGCTTTCTCAACCCAGGCTGCACACTCGAATCGCCCCAGGAGTTTCTCAGATACGGAGGCCCTGGCCCACCCAGACCAGTGGAATCAGAATGTCTGGGGTAGGGACCCAGGGATCCGTCTGTTTTAAAGCCTTTCTAGATGATTCTTCTCTTCAGCCAGGATTGAGAGCCACTGGGTCAGACGCTCTGCTCTTTGAGTCTAGGCTTCCCCCTCAGTAGCTGTAGGAGCTGGAATGTTGACTCACTTTGTCTGTACATTGGTGATGTTAACAGAATGCGGTGACATCACAGCTGCTGTGAGGGTGAACGGAAATACTGTGTATTAAGCTTGGCATGTGACTTCCACCTAGGAGGAAACTATATGGTCAGCAGTGCTTCGCAAACGGGCTCTGGACCTGGCATCTTCAGAGCTGGACCTGGCATCTTCATCTGGGGTCCTTGGGGAAACAGAACACTTGGGGAGATGTTTTGTTTCTGGAATCTGAGGCCTGTGTGGAGCTGGCCTAAAGGCCTGGGTCAAAATGGTAGACACTGTCTTGTATCAGTGCCTGAGGTCAGAGATGAAGGTGATGCCTTCTCCCTAAAGGCCTTAGCCTTGGTCATGATGTCCAGCTAGGGACAGTGCTTTAGCCAAAGGTTTTAGATGGGGCAGCATTTGTGGGGCATCTTCTATGTGCTAGACATGTTCACATTTATCACTTTACACAATCCTCAGAGCAACCATACATGATGCATACACAGATCTCCATTTTACAGGGGGAGAAACTGAGGCCCAGAGAGGCCTGGCAGCTTGCTCAAGGTCACACAGGAGAACCAGGTCTCTTGACTTTTCACCACACCACAGCCCTCTCCTAGCAGTTATAACCGGTGGCTTCCTCCCTAGGCAGATACCCAGGCCCGAATTTAGGCAACTCCTATTCCTAAACCCATACACGGAAGGGTCATTCTTTGGACAATTCCAATTCTACTTCATCCATAAGGAGGGGAAGAAATGAGGGTGGAAGTGTTGTGTGGAGGCCTAGTGCCGGTGCTGCGTATCCCAGGTGGTTGGTGGTGGCAACTAGGGTCTGGGTGGGAGGGACGGGGGTCCGTTGCTAGGTCTTTAGGGCTGGACAGTTGGTGATGTGAACTTCCAGGGGCAAGAGGAGTGGGGGCAGCGGGAGCTGCTGGGCCTCCCTGAGGGGGGCTGGGCTGGGGGGCTTTAGGCGCTTAGGTTGTCGTTAAAGCCTATCCCTCCGTCCACGGGGTCTGTCTCCAAGGCTTTGTTCATCGACTTCTTTCCATTCTGTGTTACACTCTGGCGGGGGAGGGCAATTAAGCTAATTGAGACCCCCTCAGTGTCAGAGCTGGACACGAGTTCACCCAGCCTGGATTCTCTGGACAGTTGGATGGGGTGGAGTGGGGGTCAAACTCTGCAGCCCGCCCCCCGAGAGGCTGACCCATCATGCCGACGAGGAGCTGCCATTCCACTGGGAGTGTGGAACTTGGGGCTGGTTCCAGTCCACCTCCTTACTGCCCACTTTGCCTAAAGCAGGAGGTGGCTTCTTAGGGGTCCAAGGCTAGTAAATGGCAAAGCATGGGGCTCCTGCGCTAAGTCAGCACTCTTTGCACTAAGCAGGGCAGGGATGGGGGGTAGCGGAAGGGGAGACAATGGCATGACCTTGGACGCCATTGGCCCTGGTGGGGATAACCTTCACTCCATTGTAAATCTAAGCACACGATCCTCACCAGATTATAGAGAACCCTGCATCCTCGTAGGATTTCGAATTTTCAAAACTCCCTGAGTCCTGTGAGCCTAACTGAGTATCGGTGTGCCAATTTCCGCCCAGCAAATTTCCAGCTGTGGACAAGTGGAGGGTGCTTTTCTCAAGGTCAGCTCCCCAGTACCTGTCTATGCAGAAGTCTCTGTGTTCCGAGTGTCTCCACTCAGCTGGCTTCTGAGTCACACACATCTTGTCCCAGCTCTAATTGGCGCTCTTGAAGGCATTCCCTGGGCAGACGATAGAGTAGGCTTTGACAGCCCCAAAAGAGGACAGGAGAGGATTCCATGCCCACGGTCACCATGCCCTCCACAGAGGGCTCCTCCCATGCCAAGTGGCTGTGCAGACCCCAGGTGATGAGAGGCGGCTGAGGGAACCGTACCATTATCAGCCCTGTCAGGACTCTACTGTTGGCTGCATATAGCACCTGCTCGCCTGTGTGTGAAGTCCCAGGAGAATGGCTCGTTAAAAAGGAGGGCCAGCACCTTGGGTGACCTGCAGCCTGAGCCCTTCTTCTAGCCATCAGGGGTCTCTGGAGGGGTGGGCTGGCCTGGAGAGAGGGGAGCAGCCGTGCGTCCTTCCTCCTCTGGTCTCCAAGAAAGCTCAGCCGGGGACACCTTTATGAGGGGGCTCTCTGGAAGGAGTAGGCCTTACACCTGTCTGGGACCCAGTGCTGCCTCTATCTGCCACCACCCATCATCCCTGAGCTAGTTCCAGCAACTGTAAGCAAACTTGGCCATTATTTGCAGTGACCCTACCCACATGTCTCCTCTCTCCCCCTTTGCTGGGCTCCACCAGTAGGGTTGCCAGATAAAACACAGGATGACCGGGCTTCCCTGGTGGCGCAGTGGTTGAGAGTCCACCTGCCGATGCAGGGGACACGGGTTCGTGCCCCGGTCCGGGAAGATCCCACATGCCGCAGAGCGACTAGGCCCGTGAGCCATGGCCGCTGAGCCTGCGTGTCCGGAGCCTGTGCTCCGCAACGGGAGAGGCCACAACAGTGAGAGGCCCGTGTACCGGAAAAAAAAAACAAAACCAAAAACAGATGGACAAAACACAGGATGACCAGTTAAATTTGAATTTCAGGTATGCAAGGAAAAAAAATATCGCACAGCACATACTTACACTAGAAAATCATTTATCATTTATCTAAAATCCAAATTTAAGTGAAATTCAAATTTAATCTTGAATTTTTGTTTGCTAAATCTGGCAACTTCATCCACAAAGAAATCTCCCGACACAGGGGCTGGGCCCAAGAGGGGTGATACCTGTGTTCTGTGGCTTCTGTCCTCTGTAGGACCAGCTCTACTTACTGGTGCCCTGGAGATTGTAATAAGATGCAGGTTACGATTCAATAGGTCTGGAAGAGGGCTGAGGCTCTGCATTTCTAACAAACTTCCAGGCCAGTGCTGTTGGTACAAGGACCATACTTTGAGTAGCAAGGAAATAGAGCAGTGATTGCAGGCTAACCACAGGTTAACGGGGAAGTGGGGTGGGGAGGTTGCGGGTGGGGAGATGAGGGTTTGAAAACACTGCTGCTTGGAGTTTACTCCACAAATCTGAGTTAATTTATCAGGGGCAGGACCCAAGCAAGGGACTTTAATTTTTTGTGTGTGTGGTAAAAAGCATAACAAAATTTACCATCTTAACCATTTTTAAGTGCACAGTTCATAGTGTTAAGTATATTCACATTATTGTGAAACAACTCTCTAGAACTTTTTCATCTTGCAACTCTGACACTCTATACCCATTAAATAGCAACTCTCCATTCCCCCTTCCCTCCAGCCCTTGGTAAGCACTTTCTGTTTTTATGAATTCGACTACTTTTAGATGTCTCATATATAGTCATACAGTATTTGTCTTTTCGTGACTGGTTTATTTCAGTGATCATAATGTCCTCAAGGTTCATCCATGTTGTAGCATGTGATAGGATTTCCTTCCTTTTTAAAGCTGAATAATTTTCCATTGTATATATAGACCACATTTTACTTATCCACTCATCTGTTGATGGACATTTGAATTGCTTCCACCTCTTGGCTATCGTGAATAATGCTACTATGAACATGGACGTGCAAGTGTCTCTTTGAGACCCTGCTTTCAATTCTTTTGGATATATACTCAGAAATGAGATTGCTGAATCATATGGTAGTTCTATTTTAAGTTTTTGTAAATTAAAAAATTTGAGGAACCTCCACACTCTTTTTCATAGTGATTGCACCATTTTACAATCCCAATCAACAATGCAAGTGTTCCAGTTTGTCCCCATCCTCTCCCCAGGTGATTCTAATTCTCAGGCAGCCTTGAGAGCCACTTCCCTGGGCTCTTTCTTGGCAAATTCTCTCTGTTCTTGCTGGCCTGAGGCCTCTGGGTTTTGCTGGGTACATCCTGGGTACAGGATGAATTCATTCCACAACTCTAGGGGGTCCTGTTCCTGTGAATGGTGCCACAACTGGCCTGGGAAATAGAAACCCTATCTTTGAATTTGCAGATTGAGTACTGTGTGACCTTTGGCAAGTCATTTAACCTCTCTGAGCCTCAGGTCTACACCTATAAAGGGACAGGGGAGTATTAGCTCTAACAAAAGGAGGATCAGGTAAACCATGTGTGCAAGAGCTTTTCGGATTCATAAACAGCCATGGGAATGTCAGATGAGATGACAGTAGGAATTGAGTGAAGAAACTCAGGCATCTGTGGTCAGGAAGGCTCAAACGGAATCAGTTGACACTTACTGAGGCACCCCTGCCCCATGGCATCATGGAAGAGCTTGTCTGTTCACCATCACCCCAGCATCTCACCCAGTATTGGCATTGTGTCTAACACACAGCTGACCAACGTTTGTCCGAGACACTGTCCTGGAAGCCTGTGGCAGATGAGCTCCTGTGGACAGGGTGTGTGACACGACCAGAGCTGACCTCTACGGAACACTTACTATGTACCAGGTGCTCAGCTAAGCTCTTTATTTTTTAATTCCCTTAACATTGCTGTGAGGTGGGTGCTGTTATTACCTCCGCTCTTTGTATGAGGCACAGAGAATTGAAGTAGCCTGCCTAAAGTTCTGCGTCCAGAAAATAGACTTGTAAACGTTGCCCTTTATAAATAAAGAGCCACATGGGTGTTAAACCATGATGTAAAGGAGTCGTCACGTGGCTACCTGCTGGAGGAGCAGAATAGAGTCATGACACAGTGGGTAACGTGACTAATTGTGGGGTGGGGTGACCAGGCAAGGCCAGGAGGGCAGACGTTCTCGGGCAGGGCCAGTGCTGGGAAGGGTGGGATGGACAAGTGTGTCTGCTGCCTGGATGGCCTCAAGGAGGTCCCTTCTGGGATCTGGGAAGAGCCTGAGGGTCAGGCAAGGAAGTGGGCCAGCTGGTAGCAAGACCCAGGAGGGACTGGGGCTCCGGGATGTGGCCAAACCCCAGATACATGAGCTGGATGCTGCCTGAGAGCTCCTTTGATGCCCCCTGATGAAGGTCACGTCAGGGGTCAGACCTGGCTCTGTAGAGCAGGAAGCCCTGATGCCATCCTTGAGAGATGGGTAGAAACTGGATAAGCAGATGGGAGGTCACTGATGTCCTAAGCAGGTGGGAGAACCTCAGCAGAAGTACAGAGATTCTTGCCTTAACCTGGAAGAGTAACTCATTGGGGAAATTCAGGAATCAAAGCAAGCTTGTTGGGCAGACATATTTTGTCCAAGGTGGCTGCTTTTTCTACTTGTCTTATCAATGAAGAAAAATCAGAATAAAGGCAAATTTTAATGAATAATTTTTACATTTCTATCATCAGCCTTGTATGCCTGTCTGATCCCTGTTGCTCCCTGGCTTTTCCTGTGAGGTATGGGGTAAGACCACAGATTTGGTGTCAGTGATAGTTTAGCTTGAGTCCCATCCCGACTACTCAATAGCTGTGTGTTCGTGGAGAACTCACTTTACCTCTCTGAGCCTCAATTTTCTCATCTGTTGTGCAGGGATTGTCCTGACATTGTAGGATATTTAACAGCATCCCTGGCCTCTATCCAGTAGATGCCAGTAGCACCCTCCCAACTCCTGAGTTGGTAACAACCAAAAATGTCTTCAGAGATTGCCAGATGTCCCCTGGAAGCAAAATTGCCTATAACTGAGAACTGCCGTAGTAGTCCCTGGCTCCCTTCTAGGCAGAAAAGGCTAAAATTCCATTCACTCTTTTTTGATTCATTCATTCAATAGCTATTTACCGTCCACCTGCTATGTGCTGAGTACGGGCAGATTCAGTGATGAGCACGACAGGTCACGTGCCCTCCGCAGCGCCCCCTGTGGGGAGGCCATGGCATGCGAAAGAGAAGGCATCCACCCTACCTTGGGATGCGCTATGTTGGGGAAGCACAGGCTGCTGTGGGAACACACAGAAGAGATGCTTAATCCTGGATGTTTCATCGGAGGAGCAGCAGGGCACGGAGGGTGGTCAAAGATATCACAGGGCATTGACCTGCAGGTGCCAGAAATTCTTCCATTCCTGTTGTTGATTGAATGAATCTGGGAACCGTTATTAAAGGCTGCCCATGACGTAATTGACTGCCCAAATTGGCTGAAAAGATGTGCACTAATTTATCATACAGAGGGGCAGTTACTTTGTGTTGACATTTGGAGCGGGGCAGCCAGGGACCTGCCTGTCTCCTAGGAACACCAGTAATGTAGAGAACAGGTGGGCTTATTAGGTCACCCCACAGAAGAACGCCGCCGCTACCAGCCCGAGTTGCCAAGTGTGATGTGCCCTACCTCAGACTCGCCAGAGACCTGGGCTGGGCGGAGAGCAGGGGAGGAGAAACCCATGGGCTTTGAGGTAGATGTGCCCAAAAAGGTGTTTTGAAAGAAAACTCAGGAAAGCACTTTGCTGGCCCAGGTCTGTGGGCTTGGGTGACAGCGCCCTCCCTGGGTGTTCTGAAATAAGCTTGCTCCCCATCCTTTGGAGAAAAAAGAAGAAAAAGAAAAAAAAAGTCTTTCTCCTCCCTTGCTTTTGTAAGCACGAGGAAAGAAAGAAAGGCTGTGTGTCCCAACAGTAGCCTTTCTTTGGGAGTCTTGGACATAACTCTTTTTTCAACTTGAATCTACTTCTTACATTTCTGGTTTTAAAATCCAGACCTTCATGAACAGTCTGGAAAACAGAAAGTGGCAGGAATGATTTTCATTTGTTAAGAGGGTATGGCAAGAAATGGAAAGTCCTAAGAAACCTCGTAGTAATAACGACAACAGCTGTGATTAAAGGAAGACAGTGGTAATGGAAACTAGGAACCGAGGTTTGAGTGCCTGCTGTGTGCCAGGTGCCTTGCTTTGCAGCTCTTACCAGATCCCTGCAAGACAGGTCTCACTGTCCCAGCTCAGAGCTGAAGTCTGAGTTTGCCCAGCTAGCATGTGGTGATGCCAGGATGCAGATCTTGGTCTAGGAAGAAAAGAGAAAAATAAGCATAATGTAGTGAATTTTTCATAAGGTTAAATTACTCTCTCTTAAAAGTGTTGTCCCCTATTCTGAGATTTATATCCTTCCAGTATTTTTGGTAATAAGATGCACTATCTTTTATGATAACTATGGAGACAATAGATGTTGGCAACATGAAAATTTGGTACCCTCCCCTTATAAATTTTATTTTCCAGGTTTGTGAAATTCCTAAGTCTGGTCAATTCCTTCTTGAAGGTGGTACTCTGCCAGGAACGATCCCTGCTACCATTTTCTAGGAGAAGCAGCCACTGTCCCCACTTCTGTGCATCTCTGCCTTCTTTACACTTTTGCTTAGGGTTGTGGATTTGTCAGAGAGGGAGAGTGAGGAGGAGGAGAAAGCAGGAAAAATGATAAGTGACAACCCTTAGGGCAACAGTGGTTTTCTAAGAAAAGATAGTAATTCTGTTGAAAATTGCTGGAGAAGAGAGTGCGGTCCAAGTAGGCATATGCAAATTATATGCAAATCATACATGGCCCTCCTGTTTTAAAACCTGGATGTCCCCCTTGGGAAAATGCTAATGGAGACTAGTGGTCTCTGGCAAGCCTCCCATGGTGATCTCCAGGAGTCCGGCCCTGATTAACGCATATTTTCCTGGCAGTGTGGGGCTCCAATGATCTTAATTTTCACCCTCTTTCCCCCTCCCTCATCTCCATAGCCTGTGGCTGAGCCTCAGAGGGCTCTCCACAGGCCTGTGGAGTAGGGAACATGGGCAGAGGAGTCCTGATCTGGAAAGTTCTAGAATCCTCAGGTAGACCTCACCTTCTATAGGGCTCCTGGGGTCCCAGCCCAGCTCTGAGGGAAGGGACTGCTTAAAGCATTGGTTCTCAAGCTTCAGCATGCATCAGAATCACACAGAGTGCTTGTTTAAAACACACATTGCTGGGCTCCACCTCAGAGTTACAGATTCACAAGGTCTTAGATGGCCTGGAGAACTGGCATTTATGTCAGGTTCCCAGGTGATGCGGATGCAGACCACAGCCTAAAGACCACCACGAAATAATGCCATTTGCAGCAACATGGATGCAACTAGAGATTATCATACTCAGTGAAGTAAGTCAGAAAGAGAAAGACAAATACCATATGATATCACTTATATGTAGAATCTAAAATATGACACAAATGAACCTATCTATGAAACAGAAACAGGATCACAGACATAGAGAACAGACTGGTGGTTGCCAACAGGGAGGGGGTTGGGGGAGGGATGGAGTGCGAGATTGGGGTTAGCAGATGTAAGCCTTTGTATATAGAATGGATAAACAACAAGGACCTACTGTGTAGCACAGAGAACTATATTCAATATCCTATGATAAACCATAATGGAAAAGAATATAAAAAAGAATGTATATATAGGTATAACTGAATCACTTTGCCGTACAGCAGAAATTAACACAACATTGTTAATCAACTGTACTTTAATGAAAAAACAAAAACAAAAAACCACTGCCCTAGGGTGAAGAGTACTACTCAAAATGTGGGCCCTGGTAACAGGTTGTTACCAGACTGTGATAGAAATTAAGTGTAGAAATTAACAATAAACATTTAGAAACTTTTATTGAAGTGTGATATTGCCACAACATCCAAGCACGTGATTATTCTTCTATTAATTCATTTTTATTTTACTTCCCCAAAGTATTGGTCTATGATGGTTTAAGAGTTAAAAAAACAGCAAGTCGTTTGCCACAGATAGCAATTGGGGAACTCTGGCCGAGAGGGGCCAGGAACTCTAGTTCAGGGCAGCCCCAGGCTGGCAGGAGAACTGAAGTGCCCATCCAGAAACTGAGGCTCTGGGCAGGCTGGGCACGCAGTGGATTGGCTCCAGAAGGCGTTTGGCAACATGTGGGGAGTGGGAGGCCGGGGGAAGGGCAGGGTGTTGGTTGTCACAGTGACTGGTGGTATGGGGGAGAAAACTGGCATTGAATGGCTGAGTGTTGGGCACGGGCACTGCAGAGACTTGTCCTGCCCTAAATGCTGGTTGAACCCTTCTTGAAAAACAATGGGGAGGGTGGAGTTAAGAAGCTGGCCCCACTCCAGACCCCCTGCCTTCTCTTGGGGGTGGGTGGACAGGGGGCCAGGGAGTGGAGAGAGGGCTGCACCAGTCAGAACTGGCTCAACCAGAGTGCCCTTGTTTGTACATAGTAACCGTGTGTGTGTGCGTGCGTGCGTGTGTGTGTGTGTGTGTGTGCGTGTGTGTGTATGGCCTTGTGTGGATGGCAATGGTGTATTGTTAGTACCTTGCAGATACCTCTTGCTTTAGGCAAAACCAGTATACAAAAGCTCCAATATAGAAACGGGGTAGGTTGGCAGAGGGTGGTGAGGATAACTGCTTTTAAAAAAGATTAATTGTAGGAGTCCCCGCTTCATAAAAAGTTGTGCCAAGAATGTAGTCTATGTGTGGTGTCCAGGACAGTCATTTGCATAAAGTAAGGGGTACCTGTTCTTTCAGAGGAAGGTGGCAGAATCTAAAGGTGGTGCGGTTTCGGATGGCCTTGTGAATTGCTTGGAAGGCTCTAACGGCAATAAATGCCACAATAATAAGTGGTTGTAGTTGGAAAGGATCCAGCCTGTTTTGTCATTGCCCCCTCACCAGCCCCTGGCCTGGGCAAGTCCTGCTCAGCTAGGAAAGAAAGTTTTGTGATTCCGGCCTGCTATCTTTGTAGATAGTGTTTGACATTTTGTGGTGATGGTGTGAGAAGTAATTAGTTGTCTTATGCCTTTGGGTGTATGAGGAGGCCACTGGCTCTTCAAGCTCAGAGTCGTAGAGTGTGGAGCCTGGAAGGGAACGTAGCATTCATCAACCCCACATTTTATAGGGCAGAAACTGAGGCCCTGGATGCCCCAAATGTGCCCCAAGTTGAGCTTGTGTTAAGGCAGGCAGCGGGCCTATTGTTGGAGGCTTACCATGTAATTAATGGGATTTGGAGCAATTACAGGGACAGTAAAGCCCCTCGTTTGTTTCTTGTGCCAGGCCTGAGATTCCTTAGGAGGGGGGAGCGGGAGGGCAGAGGGAAGGTGGTAAGAAGGTGGCAGATAGTTGGCAAATCATCTCTTGCCAGGCCTGCTCCGTGGAACGCTGGCTTACAGTTTTATACTGTGCGCCTCAAAGGATTCCGGTACACGGTGCATATCTGCCCAAGGTTCCCCACCTAGTTTTTCTCTGGGGCTAATTCTTGTTGGCTTTTAATGATGGGCTGTAAGGAGCCTGCTTTTCTTTTTTCTTTTTTTTTAAAGTGAACACCAACTAGGAAATTATAAAAGTTGGCATCATTCCGGGGAGGGGGTTCCTGCGCCTTCCTAGGCCTGGGGACAGTAGCTGAGCCAGAGCTGATAGTCACTGACCGGGGAGAGGAGCGGGGATCTGGTGTGATGAGAAGATCACCACATCTAAGCTTTTGCAGCTGTATGGGATTCCGTATCAGGCCCCTGAATTCATGCATTCATTCGACAGATACTAATTGAGCGTCTGTTACTTCCCAGCCATCGTGCTAACTGGTGAGACGAAAAGTGCTGGCGATGGATGGTGGCGATGGCCGCACAACAGTGTGAATGTACTTCATGCCACTAAATTGTACACTTAAATGTGGTTAAATGGTACATATTATGTTGTGTAGATTTTACCATGAT
Source organism: Globicephala melas (assembly GCF_963455315.2). Taxonomy (NCBI): domain Eukaryota; kingdom Metazoa; phylum Chordata; class Mammalia; order Artiodactyla; family Delphinidae; genus Globicephala; species Globicephala melas. The sequence continues at coordinate 4,976,602 of NC_083326.1, read as the reverse complement.
AAGAAAGAGAGAGAAAGAGCAACATAGAACAAGGCCCCTGATTCCAGGAGGTTGCTGGTCCTCTGAAGACTCCCCTTAACGTGGCCTGGAGCCCGAACAGTGGGTGTTAATGGCCACCCATGGAGGGGGTCTCCGGGAGACTGTGGGAGGCTGGGAGTGCCCAGGGCAGGCTGAGGAGGGGGCTCTGGCAGGGATCGCCCATCTGCATGCCCACGAAAGGAGGTGCTGTGCAACGGAGGGTGCTGTCTTTAAATACATTTCTTGCTAAAATGTGTTTTTGAGATGTTTCCCCCATAGGGACAGTGCTCAGACTTGAATTTCTGTTGGAACTAATGTTTGTTCACAGAAAGTTTAAGTGGTAAAAAGCTTGGTGTTGCAACCATGGTGACACCCGGAGCTCAGGCTCTAGTTTTCTTCTTTCTAGAATGTGTTTCTGAGAGTTTCTTTTTCAAACACACGGGTGAAACTGAGGCTACATAGCATCATGGTTTTCTTAATGCCTTCCTGTGGATTGGTCATTCATACCGGTGCCACCGTGGGGCTGAGGGGAGCCGGGACCAGTGACTTCAGCTCTCTCTACCTCAGTTTCTCTGTCTCAGGAGGTGGTGAGCACATGTGATGGAGGGTGTGGAAAGCATTTAGCCGCCAACCTGGCCTGCAGTGACTCTTGTAACTGTCACTTTGCATGTCACCAGTCATTTGGGTATTAGCATGTCCTGGCTTGCAATGAAACATGCATTATTATTTAACGTTTCCCTCGTGTTAATCTCCCCACTCACATTACAAGGAGAGGATTTCACCTCTTCCTATGCCTCCCATGTCTCTCTCTGTAGGGCGCATGGCAGGTGCCCTACAGACACTCAGTTGATTGAATAGTCTCTTTGTAAAGGTCTGGGTGGTATTTCCCAGGGTAGCCTTTCAATCTGCCGGCAGATCAGCCCCACTCCCATCCTCTGGGCCGGGAACATTTGGGGTGGGTCCGTCCTGCGTGACTCCAAGATCCCCAGCAGCTCTTTCACGGTTTCGTTTTGGAACCATAGCTCTGGCCTCTTCAGATGGTCTCAGGCAGTGACGGCCAGGTCACCCAGCAACAGCCATTCAGATAATTACATGGGTTTCAAATTGTTCACCACTTTACATCCTCAAAGCAATTTCAGAATCAATTTGAGGTTTGACAGGGAGCCGGTGGAAGTCTCGCAGCCCTGGGATGGTGCATGGGGCCTGCTTAGCGCTCGTTATAATTCCAGCGGCAGGATCCGTGCACCTGGGGAGCAGGGGCGCCGTCCTCTCTTGCAACTCAGGGAAGAGAACCAGTCAGTCAATCAATGAGAGCACACCTAATTAAAGGTAACAAAGGCTCTGGGTGCTTCATCCCTCCCCACGCTCTTGGGGCTATAGAGCACCAAAAGGAAAACCAGCCTTGTCTCCAAGAGGATTAAAATGAAGTCTCGGTGTCAGAAATCAAATCTAGCAAGACTGTCTTTTTTTAACAACAGGTACCTACCCCTCACTGGAGTGGACAACCTCTTCCCAGGAGCAGCCTTAAACTGGGCCTAGACCGTTCCTCTGCTCTCAGTAGAATAAGGGCTCCAGGCTGCCCCTGTTCTCGCGCACGGGAGTAGAACAGTAGGAAAGGCAGCCTGGCTTATGCTCTGTGCTCACAGGCCCTGCGCACAGAGGCTGCAAAGTGCGGTGGTCAAGGTGTAGGTTCCAGAGACAGGTGGCCAGGGTTCCTTCCCCTCACCCCCGGCTGGGGGACCCAAGGCTGGCTGCCCCAAGATCTTCATCTGCAGAATGGGAGTGGTCATAGCTCCCACCTCTGGAATTGTGGAAAGATTGCACAAGTTAACGTGTGAAAACAGTACCTGGCATGGAGTAAAGTCTTGCTGCTCTTTTAAAGAACCATTTCCCTAACCAGGCAACGGGTAAAGCCACTCTGCACTTTGCAAGGAGCAAGATAAGTTTATTTTTGGTTCTGCTTTGCAAAAGGGGCGAGTTAACCCAGGTCACAGAGCAAAGTGGAGCGAGCCTGAAATGGAGGGCTCATTGCCCACTCCTCCCAGCCTCTCTGGGCTCTGGTCTTCAACCTTCTAACGAGCCTTGCTAAGGTCTTTCACCCCAACCTCTAGTCTCATGGCCAAGATAAACTCAAAGCATCAGCCCTGTGGCATATTTTGAACTTTAACAGGGTCAACTTCTTATGCTGCAGGAATGAACTCGTAGAGTGTCAGGACCCTCTCGTGGGTTGGCCAGGTATTTGGGGAGGGCCCTGCTGTCACACCACATGGCACTTATCTGCTCAATCTTTACTTCCCAGCAACCCTGCCTTGTAGATCCTTGGGATTAAAAGGATCATTGGAGCACCTGAGACCTCGTCAAAGGCGGGGCGGGGAATCTTTGGTGATTACCTTTTGTTTTGGAAACCTTAGAGCAGACTGTTAGGGCTGGCTTATCTTCTCCCCTCCTCCAGTCTAATGAGAGAGTGGGCCAAGAGCCAGATGGAAACACAATAACACTGGGTACATGGAAGTCAGGAAATTCAAAGACATGTTCTCCACAGTGGTTGCAAATTGGTCCTTTTTGCACAGGTGCAGGTTGAAGGCCTCCCAGTGATAGAAAAGGTGAAGGAGAGGGAAGATGGAAGCTTTGGTGCCCTGAGTCATATGCTGCCTTCACTCTCCCGTTTCTTGCATCACTCCCTGCACCAGTGAACATTAACGGGACACTAAGCTTTAAAAACCAGACCCTGAGCTTGGCTTGTGGGCTCCGGGCTTGCAAAGGGGGGTGGATCCTGATGGGCCCAGGCCGGAGGAAGCAGCAGCAGATCGAATCTGAAGAACAGAACCGCAAATAATTAATAGTTCACAGACACCTGCCAGGGCCAGAGCTTTACTGGGACTTGTTGTAGCAGCCAGCAAACTGGAAGTCATTTTTGGAGAGTGATTTTTGGGAAAGGCCTTTGTGGAGGGATGTTGAGAGGTTCAAGTTCGGATCCGAACATGCACATCCAGCCAAGCCATTGCTAGTTCACCAGCTGTAGAGCAGACATCGATCTGGGTGGACTTAGCCTGCTCTCTGTTACTGAACATGCAGCGAAGAGAAAATTTATTATTTTACCTGTTGGCATTAGTACTCTCCTAGGGAAGAAACTGTTTACATTTAAGAAATACCTTGATAGGTCATTTGGGTGAGAGAGGAGGCCTTGAGGCCATGAGTAGAAAGAGAAAAAATAGAGAGAGAACTCCTCTATATAAATACAAGCAGAAATTGTGGAAAAGGAGGGAGAGGGGGAGGATACTGGTTGGAGGCTGGGACTGAGTCGGAGGAAGTGGCCACGTCTGCTCTTTAGTTTAAGACCCCTGGTGGCCCTCCCCCAGCCCGTCAACTTTGTCTCCAGCAATGTCTACTCCTCGCCAACCTGTGTGTAGGTGTTGAGGGCTGGGCCTCCCGGGCCTCGGATGACAGGACAGAGCATCCTCAGCTCATGGAGGAAGGAGGAGGAATTCTGCGCCAGCCGGAAATCAATGTGGAGCTGACGGCGGATGGAGCTGGATGTCGGCTTCCCCGCAGGTCAGGAGATGGCACTTGGAGCCCATCTTTGCTAGATGGGATAAGAGCTGCTTTTCAAATGTTTTCTGAAAAATTGGGTCTTTATTCTTTTAAGGCCTGTGGGTCAGGGCTCTGGCTGGTCTCCAGGAGGGTTGCTGGGGCCTTCCTCGCAGCAGGGAGCCACGGTGAGCAACTCTTGCCGCTGCCCCTGCCCCAGTTCTCCTAAGCCAGCAGACAGAGAAATCAAAATAGAGTCTCGCCATGCAAAGTCAGTGTAAGCTAAGATCCGGTGGAAGACGTCCAAGGCTTCTCATCCAGCATTATCCCGGTCAGTCACTTTTCCCACAGTCTCCAGGAGAACTGGCCATCCAGCCTCTGCTCAGATGTTCCCAGGACCAGGGGTGCACTGTGCTGAGAGTCCCACTCTCACACAGCTCTCATGGTCAGGGTGTTCCTCGTGAGATCCAGTCACATTCTGTACTCAGTCCCCACACCCACCTCCCCAGACACTCATCACAGCTCTGCCCTCAGGCCCCCTTCTGCACAGACAGCCCTCCTGGTGCCTGTGGCCAGCTGTCCTGTCCTTTGCGTTCTTTCCTGGCTCAGTCTCTTCTGTCCCTCCCCCTTCCTCGTCTGTCATGGGTGCCTGGGTGCCCGACAACAGGCCTCGCTCATGACAAGTAACGTTTGGGGCTCCTCAAAGGGCATTTGCAGTGGCTGGTCAAGAATGTGATTTTTTTTTGTTTTTCTTTTGCGGTACGCGGACCTCTCACTGTTGTGGCCTCTCCCGTGGCGGAGCACAGGCTCCAGACGCGCAGGCTTAGCGGCCATGGCTCACGGGCCCAGCCGCTCCGCGCATGTGGGATCTTCCCGAACCGGGGCACGAACCCGTGTCCCCTGCATCGGCAGGCGGACTCTCAACTGCTGCGCCACCAGGGAAGCCCAAGAATGTGATGGGTTTTTTTATCTTCTGAAAACTTCCTAAAAGCTAGGCCAGACTGTGCCCAGCCCATGCCCTCCCTGAGGTACGTCCTCAGCTCAGGAAAGTCCTTGCTTTGTAGCAAAGCTGTCCTGTGGGCTCCTGACCTCTCCCTGGCCTGGCAGTGTCTCTCTCGTCCCCCCACCCTGTGCTGCTTCTGGCCTACCTCTGCCTGTCTGCTACTTCACAACAACCTTCCAGGCCTGTCTGTTGCATGGGGAGAGCAACCACTGCTTAAATCTTGTGGTTTGAAGGGAACTGGGGTGACTTTCTCTATCTCTGCCCCTGCCCTCAACATTCTCCCCACCTATTTCCTTTCTAGATGTCACTCATTCCTTGGAACTCCTCCTCATCTCCCCCCCACCCCCCATCCCTGCATCTAGCCCTGCATCTTTCAGGGAGACTTCCTGATGAATATCCGCCTGGGGAGTGGGAAGAGCACTGCCCTGGGACTGGGAGACCAGGGTTCTCGTCCTGGCCCCGCTCAGGTGTGTGAGCTCAGGGCCTCAGTAGCGTCAGCTGGAAAATGAGATTGAGTTAGATGTCCAGCTCTGACGGCGTATGGTTTCTGCTTGGGACAGAAACATCTGTTTTCCGCTTCTGGAGCCTGCGTACTCCCTGCCAGTAAAATTCTGTTTCATGAGGTAGACGGAGTTCACAACTCATTTGCCAGGCGGAGAGGATGGATATAACGTGAAGCTCATGAAAGGTCTCGCCAGGTGTCCACAGCTCGGGCTGCATATTTAGTATCATCTGGGGAGCTTTTAAAATATACTGATGCTCAGGCCCCACCCCCAGAGAGTCCGATTCCATTGGACTGGGTGGGGCTCAGGCATCTTTTTTTTTTTTTTTTTTTTTATTTTTTTTTTTAAACATCTTTATTGGAGCATAATTGCTTTACAATGGTATGTTAGTTTCAGCTTCACAACAAAATGAATCAGTTATATATATACATATGTTCCCATATCTCTTCCCGCTTGCGTCACCCTCCCTCCCACCCTCCCTATCCCACCCCTCCAGGCGGTCACACAGCACCGAGCTGATCTCCCTGTGCTATGCGGCTGCTTCCCACTAGCTATCTACCTTACGTTTGGTAGTGTATACATGTCCATGCCTCTTTATTGCTTTGTCACCATTTACCCTTCCCCCTCCCCATAGCCTCAAGTCCATTCTCTAGTAAGTCTGTGTCCTTATTCCTGTTTCACCCCTAGGTTTTTCATGACATTTTTTTTTTCTTAAATTCCATATATATGTGTTAGCATACGGGTCTCTTGTAGACAGCAAATATATGGGTCTTGTTTTTGTATCCATTCAGCCAATCTGTGTCTTTTGGTGGGAGCATTTAGTCCATTTACATTTAAGGTAATTATCGATATGTGTGTTCCCATTCCCATTTTCTTAATTGTTTTGGGTTTGTTATTGTAGGTCTTTTCCTTCTTTTGTGTTTCTTGCCTAGAGAAGTTCCTTTAGCAGTTGTTGTAGAGCTGGTTTGGTGGTGCTGAACTCTCTCAGCTTTTGCTTGTCTCTAAAGGTTTTAATTTCTCCATCAAATCTGAATGAGATCCTTGCTGGGTAGAGTAATCTTGGTTGCAGGTTTTTCTCCTTCAACACTTTCAATATGTCCTGCCACTCCCTTCTGGCTTGCAGAGTTTCTGCTGAAAGATCAGCTGTTAACCTTATGGGGATTCCCTTGTGTGTTATTTGTTGTTTTTCCCTTGCTGCTTTTAATATGTTTTCTTTGTATTTAATTTTTGACAGTTTGATTAATATGTGTCTTGGCGTATTTCTCCTTGGATTTATCCTGTATGGGACTCTCTGTGCTTCCTGGACTTGATTAACTATTTCCTTTCCCATATTAGGGAAGTTTTCAACTATAATCTCTTCAAATATTTTCTCAGTCCCTTTCTTTTTCTCTTCTTCTTCTGGAACCCCTATAATTCGAATGTTGGTACGTTTAATGTTGTCCCAGAGGTCTCTGAGACTGTCCTCAGTTCTTTTCATTCTTTTTTCTTTATTCTGCTCTGCAGTAGTTATTTCCACTATTTTATCTTCCAGGTCACTTATCCGTTCTTCTGCCTCAGTTATTCTCTTATTGATCCCATCTAGAGTACTTTTAATTTCATTTATTGTGTTGTTCATCGTTGCTTGTTTCATCTTTAGTTCTTCTAGGTCCTTGTTAACTGATTCTTGCATTTTGTCCATTCTATTGTCCATTCTATCTCCAAGATTTCGGATCAACCTTACTATCATTATTTTGAATTCTTTTTCAGGTAGACTGCCTATTTCCTCTTCATTTGTTAGGTCTGATGGGTTTTTATCTTGCTCCTTCATCTGCGGTGTGTTTTTCTGTCTTTTCATTTTGCTTATCTTACTGTGTTTGGGGTCTCCTTTTTTGCAGGCTGAAGGTTCGTAGTTCCTGTTGTTTTTTGTGTCTGTCCCCAGTGGCTAAGGTTGGTTCAGTGGGTTGTGTAGGCTTCCTGGTGGAGGGTACTAGTGCCTGTGTTCTGGTGGATGAGGCTAGATCTTGTCTTTCTGGTGGGCAGGTCCACGTCTGGTGGTGTGTTTTGGGGTGTCTGTAGACTTATTATGATTTTGGGCCGCCTCTCTGCTAATGGGTGGGGTTGTGTTCCTGTCTTGCTAGTTGTTTGGCATAGGATGTCCAGCACTGTAGCTTGCTGGTCGTTGAGTGAAGCTGGGTGCTGGCGTTGAGATGGAGATCTCTCGGAAATTTTTGCTGTTTGATATTATGTGCAGCTGGGAGGTCTCTTGTGGATCAGTGTCCTGAAGTTGGCTCTCCCACCTCAGAGGCACAGCACTGACTCCTGGCTGCAGCACCAAGAGCCTTTCATCCACAGGGCTCCTTAATTTGGGATGATTGGTTGTCTATTCAGGTATTCCACAGATGCAGGGTACATCAAGTTGATTGTGGAGCTTTAATCCGCTGCTTCTGATGCTGCTGGGAGAGATTTCCCTTTCTCTTCTTTGTTCTCACAGCTCCCAGGGGCTCAGCTTTGGATTTAGCCCCGCCTGTGCGTGTAGGTCGCCGGAGGGCGTCTGTTCTTTGCTCAGACAGGACGGGGTTAAAGGAGCCGCTGATTCGGAGGCTCTGGGTCACTCAGGCCCGGGGGTAGGGAGGGGCACGGAGTGTGGGGCGGGCCTGCGGCGGCAGAGGCCGGCGAGAAGTTGCAGCCTGAGGCGCGCCTGTGCGTTCTCCTGGGGGAGTTGTCCCTGGATCCCGGGACCCTGGCAGTGGCGGGCTGCACAGGCTCCCCGGAAGGGCGTGTGGCTAGTGACCTGTGTTCGCACACAGGCCTCCCGGTGGCGGCAGCAGCGGCCCTAGCGTCTCATGTCTGTCTCTGGGCTCCGCACTTTTAGCCGCGGCTCGCGCCCGTCCCTGGAGCTCTCTCAAGCAGCGTTCTTAATCCCCTCTCCTCGTGCACCAGGAAACAAAGAGGGACGTAAAAGTCTCTTGCCTCTTCGGCAGTTCCAGACTTCTCCCCGGACTCTCTCCCGGCCAGCCGCGGTGCACTAACGCCCTGCAAGCTGTGTTCACGCCGCCAACCTCAGTCCTCTCCCGGCGCTCCGACAAAAGCCGGAGCCTCAGCTCCCAGTCCCGCCCGCCCCGGCGGGCGAGCAGACAAGCCTCTCGGCTGGCGAGTTCCGGTCGGCCCGATCCTCTGCGCTGGAATCTGTCCGCTTTGCCCTCCGCACCCCTGTTGCTGTGCTCTCCTCCGCGGCTCCCAAGCTCCCCCACTCCGCCTCCCAAAGCCTCCACCCGCGAAGGGGCTTCCTAGTGTGTGGACACTTTTCCTCCTTCACAGCTCTCTCCCGCTGGTGCAGGACCCGTCCCTATCCTTTTGTCTCTGTTTAGTTTTTTCTTTTGCCCTACCCAGGTACGTGGGGGGTTTCTTGCCTTTTGGGAGGTCTGAGGTCTTCTGCCAGCGTTCAGTAGATGCTCTGTAGGAGTTGTTCCATGCGTAGATGTATTTCTGGTGTATCTGTGGGGAGGAACGTGATCTCCACGTCTTACTCTTCCGCCATCTTCCCGCGGGGCTCAGGCATCTTTACGTTTATTATTTCTTTTTCTTTTAAAAAAATTTTTCTTGAAGTATAGGTGATTTACAATGTTGTGTTTCTGCTGTACAGCAAAGTGATTCAGTTATACGTATACATATTCTTTTGTGTGTGTGTTTTAATGGTCTTTATTTTTTAATTTATTTTTTAACATCTTTATTGGAGTATAATTGCTTTACAATGGTGTGTTAGTTTCTGCTTTATAACAAAGTGAATCAGTACGTATGTTCCCATATCTCTTCCCTCTTGCGTCTCCCTTCCTCCCACCCTCCCTATCCCACCCCTCTAGGTGGTCACAAAGCACCGAGCTGATCTCCCTGTGCTATGTGGCTGCTTCCCACTAGCTATCTATTTTATATTTGGTAGTGTATATATGTCCATACCACTCTCTCACTTTGTCCCAGCTTACCCTTCCCCCTCCCCCATCTTTATGTTTTAAAAGCTCCCCAGGTGGCCCTAAATTGTAGCAAAGTGAGAGCCACTGTGCTAGTACCCGCTGCTAGCTTTGCTGCTTGAAGTGCGGTTCTCAACACAGAAGCGTAGGGTCCACTGGAGCTTGTTAGAAATGCAGATTCTCAGGCTCCGCCCCAGACTCCCAACCAAAATGTGCATAATAACAATGTTCCAGGGGATTTCATGCCATTTTAGATTTGAGGAGCATGGCTTTCACCCCACAAGTGGCCTTTCAGGATTTCCTTTGCTTATAATATCTTGTATTTTTTCATAAGCAACCACAAATCCATTTTGGGTGTAGGTGTGGCATAAAAAAAATTGTACCCAATGTCAGTTAATATTAATGTGTTATATCTATAGATATAACATCTATGCTCTCACTATTTTCACTTTTCAAAGTAGCTGAGCTCTCGTTCCCGTCCCATAGGGGCTTTGCACATACTGTGTCCTGCCTGGGATTCCCCATCCTCCTTCTAGACTCTGCCATCCTCCTGTTCACCTGGCTGACTCCTACTCACCCACAGCTGGACCTAGTGGGACCTTGTTGTCTGAGGCACATCCTTTTGCATCCTGATCTCCCACCTCATCCATCTCTCTTCCTGTCTCTCCCATTTGTTGACATCATAGCCCAGCAACGACACCTCCCAAGGTGGTCCAGGTGGTGATGTTGGCTGGGGCGGGGGGAACAGGGAGAACCAAGTCCGGTGGTGAGGAGATCCAACTTCAGAATCCACCTTATGTCTTTTTAAAAAATATTTATTTATGTGTTTAACTTTTGGCTGCGTCGGGTCTTAGTTGTGGCATGTGGGATCTTCTGTTGTGGCACATGGGCTCCTCGCTGCGCCGGGAAGGCTTCTCTCTAGTTGTGGCATGTGGGCTCCGGAGTGTGCAGGCTCCAGAGCACGTGGGCTCTGTAGTTGCGGCACTCAGGCTCTCTAGTTGTGGCCTGAGTGCTCAGTAGTTATGGCACGTGGGTTTAGTTGCCCTGTGGCATGTGGGATCTTAGTTCCTCCACCAGGGATCGAACCCGCGTTCCCTGCATTGGAAGGTGAGAATCCACCTTATGTCTTAACCTCCTTTGTCACTTTCCTCATTTTCTTCATGTTTATTCAAGTGTCCACCTCACTGGAGCTTTGTGGGGATCAAATGGAGTCATGGATGCTAAGATGCTTTCTAAAGTACGAAGAATCTACAAATGCAAATCCTAATCATTCTCATTAGTGCCGGTGGCAGGGAATGGATGCTCCAGGGAGCCGTGAGAATGGGATGAGTGTGAGGAAGACACAAACCTTTTGCCCCGTGATAGTGGAGACGCATGTCCGTTCCCCATGAGTGCTGAGCATTAAATGTTTACAAAGGTCACACTGCACAGGCCCAGGAGAGCCTTCCCCTCTCCTTTGAGTCGACGCCCTCCCATGGCCCCATTTTCTGCCCCCGCCTCCACCCCATGGCCTGCCTGCCCATCCCTGGGTCGGGGCCTCTGGGGGATATAGGAATAGGGCTGAAACACTCCTGTCTGTGCCTTTAGAGGAGAATGGATGGTGAGGCTGACCGGGGAGCCGGGAAGGCCTCTGTGTCCCTCAGAAACCATGCAGCCAACCACCTGCTAATTCTGAACTACTTGGACCTAGTTGCTGTGCAGCAGTGCACATGCATACAGAATGATCGCTTTTGTTCTTCTGCTCTTCTTTCCTGAGGGCAGCTTCTGATAAGGGTCCACGCACTAGAGGACAGATCTCCAGAGCTAAGGCAGGATCCGGGGACCTGGGAGCAAGCAGGGTAAAGGGACCCAGACAGGACCAGAGACTGAGAATTCTTTACTCCCACCCTGGCCCACACGCTGTGGCCTGGCCCTGCTAAGGGGCACTGGCCTCTCTGAGGGCTGCGATGGGGCCAGCCTGCTGGGCACCCTGGGCCATTGGCTCCCTGTCTCTGGGTCTCAGTGGCATTGAAAGTGATGGATGTAGGGCTAGGATTGTCTTCAAAGTGCCCCAGCCCTGAGTGGTAATGATGTGACATTGGTCTGGGCCATCAGCGGAATGCACACCGTGGAGGGTCCCTGTGGGTGGGATTCCCGGTCTGGAGGTGGCTCTCAAGGTGGGAGGGCCTTAAACAGTCAGGTATACAGCACTGGGCTGCCCTGCAAGCCCCAGCCATCTCCCCCACGGAGGAAAGGCCGGTGTCCTCAGGGGGACAAACAATGGCAGGTCTGTCCCCAGCTCCAGTTCACAGCAAGGCAAATAGGGCAGCCTCATCTCACAGCTCTTTCCTTGATAGTGGAGCACTTAGTGACTATGAAGAAAAGAGAGAGACTTTGCATTTCATGGCTACCATAGGCATTTAACGTGCGACACAGGCCATACCAAAATTAAAGCATATGTTTTCATTTGGGACCACCTCTGAAGCAGCAAAAAGCCCAGCCCAACCCAAGTAACATTTTCTCCTCCTAACGAGCGTGTAGACAGAAGGAGGATTCGTGAAGTTAATGTTTCTGCCTTCCTTCAGGCACATTAGTAGGCATTGATTTTCAGCTGTGCTGTATGCCACTTGCAATGGCTTCTGACTGAAGGGGACAATGCTATTTGGGAGTCTGTGAGGTTTAAAACCTCCACAATTGCCTGGTGCCGCAGCAACGCCAAGTGCCGCTCTAATAGCCCCTCATTTGTTAGGGTAACAGGGAAGTAACTGTGAATGCCTGTCGTACTCCAGGCGACTGTGGGCTGCCTGTAAAACCATGGGCACATCCCTAGCCCAGAGGGGATTTCCTTAGGTGGGAAGGGGAGTCAGGGAGAGGGACAAGCGGGAAAGTAGGAGACTATAAACAGCACATGCCTGTTAGAGCTTCTCTCTGGGGAGGGGGGGAGGGGGAATGGGACCAGGGACGTGGCTGCAGGACCCCAACCACATGTGCAACATTTTATTTCTAAAAACAAAATCCAAAGGCAAGTACGGCATAAGAGTAAGATACGATGATGCTAGTGGTGGGTTCAAGGATGTTTGTTACATGACGCACTAGTTGTCAATACATTTGGACTATGTTATAATTAAATAAAAATGTAAAAGAAGAAAGAAAAGTATAGGGTGGTTTGTGTAGTAAGCCACCATCTGGGTAGGAAAGGTTTCACTTGGGACTAGGCTGGCAGACACATAGCGGGTCCCTAGAAGGACTCAGAGGACGTGGGCACCGAAGGTCCCCTCCGCACACATTATAGGAGAGAAACTTCTTTTCACTGTGTTCTTTCATGCTTTCTGGAGGTCGTACTGTGCCTTATCTTACCTAATTTTTTAAAAATAACATGATTATATCTGAAAGTTAAGAAAAGATGAATAGAGAGGGGAGAGGGGAAAAAAAAGAGAAAGTTTAAAGAGGGGGAAAAAAAAAAAAGACAGGAGAGAAGCAACTTATGAAATGCTGGAACTCAGCCTGGGCACTCGGTGGTGAGAGTTTAGCAAAGACCCTTTGAGGCTCCCCCAGTGAGGAGCCTTCCCTGGAGCAGCTTTCTGGGGGCACAGAAAGGCCACCTAGACCAGGAGGCTGCCTGCCGGGCTGCACAGTGTACATGGGAAGCCCTTTCCTGCTCCTGCCCTGGAGCAGCCCCGGGCTCCCCAGCAATCCAAGAGGCCTCTGCTGGGGCTGGCGGTCTGAACAGAGAGGCGGGGTAGGAATGGAGGGTGGTTGGTAAGCTCCAGGTGACAGGTTCTCTTGGGAAGGAGTCAGAGTCCCAGCAGGGCCGTTGGTTGGAGGAAGCCCACTGTCCTGGACACAGCTTCCTTTCTGGGCACTGCCTGCTGGGTGCCAGTGGAGGAAGATTTATGCAGCTGAGCAGATGTAACTAACACTTGATCCCCAGGCTGTGACCCTAATTGGCCCAGGGCAACACGCCTCTGTAGGATTTTCAGATATTCGGAAATGGACCCCTTCCCCACCCGCCTTTCCCCACCCACCCCCTCAGCCCATGACTTTCTCCTGCACCTGCTGCAGAGCTGGGGAAGAGAAGCCAAGTCCCACGGTGTGGGGCTGTTTCTTGTGAGCAGTCTCAGGCCTGCCGTCTAGAATTTAACTTCTTTGTGGAGTCCAGGCTGCTTTAAGCCTCTTGAACCATCTCAGCCTCAAACTGGGCCAGGTGCCTAGAAGGAATTCCAGAAAGGTTTGCTGAATTGAATTTGACCACTGGGAGCAGCTGACTCCCTCGGGCTAAAAACACTGTAGCCTGAAGCTTCCTGGGCTTGGGTCCCAGTTGGCGAGCCAGGGAAGGGAGAAGCTTCCAGCTCCCTGCTATCCCTGAATCCCACCCTCCTCACTTACATGGAGGAATCACCCTAGAAGGAGCTCTGGACTGGAGGTCACCTGGGACCAGGAGTTTGGTCCTACCTTTGCTCACACAAAATACTGAAAGTTGTTCCCCATCCAGGGGAATGGTGATAGCCATCACAAAGGGCAACTGCTTTAAAAGTATGGACCCTGGGCCTGCAGCATCAGTGTCGCCTGAGAGCCTGCTGGGATGCAAATACTCAGGCCCCACCCTGGACCTGCAGACGCTTGGGTAGGGCCCGGTGCTCTGTGTTTGCCAAGCCCGCAGGTGATCCTGACACACCATGGTGTTTGAGACCTGGGCTTCTCCCCTGTGGAAGAGGACGGGAGAACCAAGTTAGGTTTAGAGAGCTTCCTGAGTGATGCTGACTTTCACGCTTAATCCTGGAACACCTTTTCATCTCCTGTTTCACCATGAGGAGCAGAACACCTGAGCAGGGAGGTATCCCATTCACTATCCTGCAGCAAGCTTGCAGCGGGTGGAGACCAGGCCTCTGATCTAAATTCCTATTCAGTTGCTTAAGTTGTATAAAGGAAAAGAATGATGGTCGATGGCAGGGTGGTGAGTGCAGGGAACATTATGGATTCTGAAGGGAAGCATCCAGGTTGAAAATTTGGAAACCAATAGCTCATCAACTGACCTGTGGAGCACTAACCTTTCCTGCCACACCCATGGAGCTGCTCTGAGATCAGCTGGAATAACTGCCTTGCAGGTGCTGAAGTGGGTGAAGGCCTCTGCGTGGGGACAGACAATGACCAGGAAAGGGCCAGCTTTGGCCCCGTGGAAGCTGGAGCCCAGGCAGGTCAGCAGAACACTTGCCCTGATGTGAGGGCCCTGCCTCGTTCAAGGGTGGAAGGGAGCCGAGTGCCGGGTCCATCTTAGCAGGTGGAGAGCCATCTGCCTGGCATAGCCTCGCAGCAAATGGCCTTGCTCCGGGCTGCACCCAGCTCTGCAAGAGTAGCAAGGACAGCTGGGAACGGTGCTTCCTTCCCTGCACCAGCACCAGAGGAGCTGGCCTGGGGCACCTGTCAAGGGGATCAATGTTGGAAGGCCCATGTTATAATGTGAGCCAAGCTAGGAACAGAAAAACCCACTCTGGGAACAGGGCCTGGGGGGTGGAGGTGGGTGTGCAGGATTAATTTAATTAAGTCCTGCTTTGGGGACCAGGCTAAATTTAGCAGTTGCCTAGGCTGCTGGTTTGACTCCTTCCCTGCAACTCCCTCCCATCTGCCCACTGTACATCCTGCAGGTGATTAATTCAGAATTCCAGGCCAGAATGTGCAGGTGCACCTGCTGATTGCTTAGTCCCCTCTCCAGCCTCTGCTAAAGTTTTCTCCCTGGGTCCCGGGGGTGGGGAGGTACATTCTGAAGCACCAGAGCAACGCCTGTCCTTCTCCAGGGAAGTAAACACTTCATCCCTCCTAATGATTCCTGCAGCGGCCGCAGCACCTTGCCAAGAAAGCACAGCCACCGTGGGCCTGGATCTCTAGCTTGTTTCATTTCATTGTTTCTCAGGGCCGCTAAAAAATGTGGATAAATGGTAGCAGTGTTCTGGACCGAATGACTGATAACTGCTAGATGTGTGTGCCTGCCCCGCACAGCGAGTAGGTCAGAGGTTCTTTTGCTACAATTTTTCTTCCGGTTCTACACTCTTCCCCTTTGGTGATTCCTACCTGGTCTCTTCAATCTTTGGACTGTTTTTTCTCCTGATTACATTCCTCCTTATTTGGAGCCATTCTGAAATTTGTTAGTATCTCCACCAGATTGAAATGGTGTCAAAAAGAGGAGATGAGATGGGAGGTGATGTGAATACTAATAAATACCAAATGATGATTTACAGCATAGAACATTCTTTTGTTCATTTGCCAAATCTTTATTGAGGGTCTACAGGCCTTGTGGTAACAGAAACTGCAGGACTGAGCCAGACACAGTTCCTACCTGCAGGGAGTTGGCCATCTAGCGGGGTTAGACACAAGGAAAGTCAATTACAGATGGGTAGTGTGTCAGCACAGTGCCGGCCTCTGGGTGAGGGATCAATAATTAGCAGCAGGCATGGTAGTAGCAGTTGATTTCAGGGCTTCATGCCATGAGCCAGGCTCAGTGGGTAAAGTCATGAAAGAACTTTCTTTTACTGTTTTTCATACCACTTCTTGGGTTCTTCTCTCCAGTCTCTATATCAAATCTCGGTCGGGTCCCCTTGATGTTCTGGTCACACCCAGATATTAATAAAGAGCTTCACTTTCAAATATTGAAAGTCCAGCCCAGCTTAACACCCAAACCTCCATCTTTTATCCCATGTTTAGTTCCAGCCTTTTTGCTCACCCCTGCCTCACCCCAGGTCCCTGCCCAGGTTTGGAATCTGCAGAAGAACACAGATGGCATCTTTTCTCTCTATTGCCCCTCTCCTCCCCTCCTGCCAGCTGCTGTTTCTGGCCTCTCCAAAGTCGGTGCAGGAGAATGGGGTTGGAAGAATAAAGCAGAGTCCTCTGTAGCTGATCCTGGTATAAAACCGGTCCCCTCTGGGAGGCAGGTGCCTCAATACAGGCTGTTTCTTTTCCAGGTGCTTTCGTGGGTCTGGGCAGCTTGGAGATGAAGTGGCTCATAGTGAAAAGCTTTGGAGTCAGGCCTAGTCCCAAACCTCATTCTGTCCTCACAAATGACTTAAAACTCTCTCATCCTCAGTGTTCCCACCATAGAACGGGATGATACACCTGCTTCCCAGAGGAATTATGGACATTTGTGGTAACATATGTATGGGAATGGAGACATCGTGAGTGCGTACATAACGGATGGTGGCCAGTTTTAAGAGGTTGAGTCCTCTTTTAGAGTTTTCGATAGCAGAGGCCTAGCATCCTCTATGGTCCGAGCTGGCCCTGCCTCCAGACTCCAGAAGCCTTGACCAATCCCGCTGACTGCTGTTTCCCCTTTCCAGTCCCCTCTTCACCCCCACAGACACATCACTCCTTAGTCAAGAGCACTGGAAAATAACTTTGACTGCAGTGATCAGAATGGCTGTGGTGATGGAAAGTTACAATATTTTGATTAGCTATAGGTCTATGAATATAAATGATTGTACAGCACTTTCCACATCTGCAGTGCCACCTAGACATTAGGATGATTTTTGCAATAAGCAAGTCCAGATGCCGCCCATCCCAGTAAATGAGGGGGCCGTGGGTTTCAGGAGCGTGGGCTGCATCCAGCTTTCCTTTGGCACTTTCCTTGGGGCTGTTGCCAACTTACCACTTATGAGTTTCCCTTGGATTTTAATCTCCCAGGGGAAGAAGCCTCTTTATGGGAATAGATTTTGTGGTTCACTGAATCCACGCCAACCAGACAGAGGGAGATTCAACTGTCTTTCCTTTTCCATTCCTGGAGGCCTGGCTCCCCAGCTCCCCTCGCTCCCCTCCCTGAGTTTGCGGGGCCACCTAGAAGGGAAGGCGACAGCAGCTGGGGCAGGATGTGGCCATCTCTATACAAGTGTGGCTAATTCCCGGCCTAAGGCTGCTAAAATGCCCTGTGGACGAGCAAGATACTCTTCAGCCAAACCCCCTAAGTTTAGTGGAGGTGTGTTCTTACTGACGCTGGCCGGGCCACTGGTCTGAGCGCTCCTTTCTATTTTGTCCCCAAAGCAGGAAGTTCTCTAGTGACTACTGTGGAGTTCAGGCTCGGGAGATGATATCAAGCAGCCAGTGTTTTTGACTTTCCGAAAGGATAAATATATTACTTGAGGAACCTCACATTTTAGAGGGTCTGGAGAATGTTCTTTTCTCAATTACTAGGAAGTGATAAGCACCTGATATGTTGGCTTGGGCCTGGAATTTTGACCTTCAGCTACTCTTTCCAGGCGCCTGTGTGGGGGTGGAGGAGGGTACCCCCGCAAGGGAGGTGGCAGAGGAAGGGTGTGAGAGCCCAGTGGCACCCCTGCATGGTTTTGCCCAGGCCATCCTGGCTGCAGAACCCTGGAGCATGGGGGAGGGAGTGTCTGATCACCCAACACTCCCTGCAATGAGAAGATGGGGCCTTGCTTTCCCTCAGCGGAGAAGAGCTTGCAGGCCCTGGAGATGCTAGCTAATGATTCAGCTCAGGGCACGTTCTTTTTCTTTTTCCCACACCAGCCCTGTTGCCTGCCCAGGGAAGGAAGTGCAGGCTGCCCCCCCCCCTCCCTTTATTCCTAATGACCCTCAGAAACACCTCAGGGGAGCAGTTCTGCTCAGCAACCCAAGATAATTAGGGTCTGCCCTGCAGCAAGTGAACCAGAGAGCAGGACATACTTTCCACGGGCATGCCACTGCCTGGCTTGGAGCTTGCAAACCCGTTCCACCCACGGGACTCATCGTCCACCTTCTCCCCCACATAGAGTCTTGCTACTCATAGGAGCTTGGGCAGCCCAAAGGGAGCAAGGTTGGACAGATTTCCTGAGGGCCCTGGTACCATACACTTTGGACCTTGGAACACACAGCGCCAGCCAGAACCCACAGGGGTGACATGGAGCCATCCACGGTCCTATGGATGGTTTAGGCCTCTTTCCTCCCCCTTGTGAAAATATTAATAGCTATCATTTATTGAGCACCCACTACCTGCTAAATTCTCTAAATGAATGATCTCTTTGAAAGCACACAACACCCCCATAAGGAGGTAGTAGCATAACTATTATAACCCTTATTTTCACAAGTGTGGAAACAGCCTTAGCAAGATTGTGACCAAAGCACATAAAACACCTCTCTGTATTGCTGTGTAGACAGCAAGTTCATTCATTTTAACTGCTCTATAGTATTTCATTGTATGAATATCCACATTGTATCTATCTTGGGTGGTAATTACTATTATGGTTAGTGTACATCCTTCTAGGACCTTTTCTATACCCAAACATACACATAGGTCCATAAGATCCATATCTATGTAAGGGCCATAGGTCCATATCTGTGTGTGTATGTATGTGCCCTAAAATGTAAGCTCCATGTAGGTAGGAATTTTTTGTGTTTTTTGATCATTGTGGTATCTTCAGCACTTAAAAGCATGCCTGGCACATAGTAGTTAAATGAATGCATATGTAAATACATAACTGTCTTTTGTGGCATTTAAAAAATTGTACTCTTATCTTCTGTAGTTTTTTGCCTGGTTTTCTTTGCTTAAATCAGTACCTTTCTGTGACAGTACATATAGATCTGCCTCATTCTTTTCCATTGTTGCATAATACTTTGTAGATCATCAAACCATTCTCTTGTTGAAGGACATTTAGTCGCATCTAGTTATTTTGCTGTTCCGATGCTGTGATTAATATCCTTGAACTTGTCTCCTGGCACACAAGTGTGAGAGACTAGAAATGCAGGACATACCTGGAAGTGAATTTGCTGGGTCTTAGGAGACACATGTCTTTATTTTTATATCACTCATTTGCTCTCCAATGCTTTCTTTTTTTATGGATATGGGGTAAAATTTATTTCTTGAAACAGTTTATAAAAATAATGTGTCAGGGCTTGCACAAAATTGAAGGAAGGAATAGAGTAAAACAAACAAAACAAAAAAATTAAAAATCCTGATGAAATAAACTGAAAAAAGAAACAGAAAAGAATTAGTTGATCACTGGAGAAATTACTACTCTTGGGGAAAAGTATTTCCCTATAATTCTGTGTGAAATAGAAAGGTAGTCACATTACATATGACAATTAATAGTTAATAGGAACCTTCAACACAGGGGGCAAGAACTGGTCCACACATTCTGCAGAAGCAAGAAGTACTACAATTCTGCACCCTGTGGAAGGAAAACCACATTCACAGAAAGACAAACAAAATGAAAAGGCAGAGGACGTTGTACCAGATGAAGGAACAAGATAAAACCCCAGAAAAAGAACTAAATGAAGTGGAGATAGGCAACCTTCCAGAAAAAGAATTCAGAATAATGATAGTGAAGATGATCCAGGAACTCTGAAAAAGAATGGAGGCAAGATTGAGAAGATGCAAGAAGTGTTTAACAAAGACCTAGAAGAATTAAAGAACAAACAAACAGAGATGAACAATACAATAACCAAAATGAAAAATACACTAGAAGGAATCAATAGCAGAATAACTGAGGCAGAAGAATGGATAAGTGACTTGGAAGACAGAATGGTGGAATTCACTGCCACAGAACAGAATAAAGAATGAAAAGAAATGAAGACAGCCTAAGAGACCTCTGGGACAACATTAAACCCAACAATATTCGCATTATAGAGGTCCCAGAAGGAGAAGAGAGAGAGAAAGGACCCGAGAAAATATTTGAAGAGATTATAGTCGAAAACTTCCATAACATGGGAAAGGAAATAGCTACCCAAGACCAGGACGCGCAGAGAGTCCTAGGCAGGATAAACCCAAGGAGAAACATACTGAGACACATAGTAATCAAATTGACAAAAATTAAAGACAAAGAAAAATTATTGAAAGCAGCAAGGGAAAAACGACAAATAACATACAAGGGAACTCCCGTACGGTTAACAGCTGATTTCTCAGCAGAAACTCTACAAGCCAGAAGGGAGTGGCATGATAGGGAAGAACCTACAACCAAGATTACTCTACCTGGCAAGGATCTTATTCACATTTGACAGAGAAATCAAAAGCTTTACAGACAAGCAAAAGCTAAGAGAATTCAGCACCACCAAACCAGCTCTACAGCAAATGCTAAAGGAAACTTCTCTAAGTGGGAAACACAAGAGAAAAAAAGGACTTACAAAAACAAACCCATACCAATTGAGAAAATGGTAATAGGAACATACATGTTGATAATTACCTTAAAAATGAGTGGATTAAATGCTCCAACCAAAAGACACAGGCTTGCTGAATGGATACAAAAACAAGACCCATATATATGCTGTCTACAAGAGACCCACTTCAGACCTAGGGACACATACGGACTGAAAGTGAGGGGATGGAAAAAGATATTGCATGCAAATGGAAATCAAAAGAAAGCTGGAGGGCTTCCCTGGTAGCGCAGTGGTTGAGAGTCCGCCTGCCGATGCAGGGGACATGGGTTCGTGCCCCAGTCCGGGAAGATCCCACATGCCGCGGAGCGGCTGGGCCCGTGAACCATGGCCGCTGAGCCTGCGTGTCCGGAACCTGTGCTCCGCAATGGGAGAGGCCACAACAGTGAGAGGCCCTGTAAGAAAGCTGGAGTAGCAATACTCGTATCAGACAAAATAGACCTTAAAATAAAGAATGTTACAAGAGACAGGAAGGACACTACATTATGATCAAGGAATCAATCCAAGAAGAATATATAGCAATTATAAATATATATGCACATAATATAGGAGCACCTCAATACATAAGGCAACTGCTAACAGCTATAAAAGAGGAAATCGATAGTAACACAATAATAGTGGAGGATTTTAACACCTCACTTACACCAATGGACAGATCATCCAGACAGAAAATTAATAAGGAAACACAAGCTTTAAGTGACACAACAGACCAGATAGATTTAATTGATATTTATAGGACATTCCATCCCAAAACAGCAGATTACACTTTCTTCTCAAGTGCACACGGAACATTCTCCAGGATAGATCACATCTTGGGTCACAAATCAAGCCTCGGTAAATTTATGAAAATTGAAATCATATCCAACATCTTTTCCAACCACAACGCTATGAGATTAGAAATGAATTACAGGGGAAAAACATAAAAAACACAAACACATGGAGGGTAAACAATACGTTACTAATTAACCAAGAGATCACTGAAGAAATCAAAGAGGAAATCAACAAATACCTAGAGAAATATTACAACGAAAACACGATCCAAAACCTACGGAATGCAGCAAAAGCAGTTCTAAGAGGGAAGTTTATAGCAATACAAGCCTACCTCAAGAAACAAGAAAAATCTCAAACAAACAATCTAAACTTACACCTAAAGGAACTAGAGAAAGAAGAACAAAACCCAAAGTTAGTAGAAGGAAAGAAATCATAAAGATCAGAGCAGAAATAAATAGAAACAAAACAATAGCAAAGATCAATAAAACTAAAAGCTGGTTCTTTAAGAAGATAAACAAAACTGGTAAAACTTTAGCCAGACTCATCAAGAAAAAGAGGGAGAGGACTCAAATCAATAAAATTAGAAATGAAAAAGAAGTTACAACAGACACTGCAGAAGTACAAAGCATCATAAGAGACTACTGTAAGCAACTCTATGCCAATAACATGGACAACCTGGAAGAAATGGACAAATTCTTAGAAAGGTATAACCTTCCAAGACCAAACCAGGAAGAAATAGAAAATATGAACAGACCAATCCAAGTAATGAAATTGAAACCGTGATTAAAAATCTTCCAACAAACAAAAGTCCAGCACCAGATGGCTTCACAGGTGAATACTATCAAAGATTTAGAGAAGAGCTAACACCCATCATTCTCAAACTCTTGCAAAAAGTTGCAGAGGAAGGAACACTCCCAAACTCATTCTATGAGGCCACCATCACCCTGATACCAAAACCAGGCAAAGACACTACAAAAAAAAGAAAGTTACAGAACAATATCACTGATGAATATGGATGCAAAAATCCTCAACAAAATACTGGCAAACAGAATCCAACAGCACATTAAAAGGATCATACACCATGATCAAGTGGGATTTATCCCGGGGATGCAAACATTCTTCAATATACACAAATCAATCAATGTGATACCCCATATTCACAAACTGAAGAATAAAAACCATATGATCATCTCAATAGATGCAGAAAAAGCTTTTGACAAAATTCAACACCAATTTATGATAAAACTCTCCAGAAAGTAGGCATAGAGGGAACCTACTTCAACATAATAAAGGCCATATATGACAAACCCACAGCAAACGTCATTCTCAATGATGAAAAACTGAAAGCATTTCCTCTAAGATCAGGAACAAGACAAGGATGTCTACTCTCACCACAATTATTCAACATAGTTTTGAAGTCCTAGCCACGGCAATCAGAAGAAAAAGAAATAAAAGGAATCCAAATTGGAAAAGAAGAAGTAAAACTGTCAGTGTTTGCAGATGACATGATACATAGAGAATCCTAAAGATGCCACCAGAAAACTACTAGAGCCAATCAATGAATTTGGTAAAGTTGCAGGATACAAAATTAATGTACAGAAATCTCTTGCATTCCTATACACTAAAGATGAAAGATCAGAAAGAGAAATTAAGGAAACAATCCCATTCACCATTGCAACAAAAAGAATAAAATACCTAGGAATAAACCTACCTAAACTATAAGACAGTGATGAAAGAAATTAAAGATGATACAAACAGATGGAGAGATATACCATGTTCTTGGATTGGAAAAATCAATACTGTGAAAATGTCTATACTACCCAAAGCAATCTACAGATTCAATGCAATCCCTATCAAATTACCAGTGGCAGTTTTTACAGAACTAGAACAAAAAATCTTAAAATTTATATGGAGACACAAAAGACCCCAAATAGCCAAAACAGTCTTTAGTGAAAAAAATGGAGCTGGAGGAATCAGACTCCCTGACTTCAGGCTATACTACAAAGCTACAGTAATCAAGATAATATGGTACTGGCACAAAAACAGAATATAGATCAATGGAACAGGATAGAAAACCCAGAGATAAACCCATGTACCTATGGTCAACTAATCTATGACCAAGGAGGCAAGGATATACAATGGAGAAAATATGGTCTCTTCAATAAGTGGTGGTGGGAAAACTGGACAGCTCCATGTAAAAGAATGAAATTAGAACACTCCCTAACAGCATACACAAAAATAAACTCAAAATGGATTCGAGACCTAAATGTAAGACCGGACACTATAAAACTCTTACAGGAAAACATAGGAAGAACACTCTTTGACATAAATTACAGGAAGATCTTTTTTGATCCACTTCCTAGAGTAATGGAAATAAAAACAAAAATAAACAAATGGGACCTAATGAAACTTAAAAGCTTTTGCAAAGCAAAGGAGACTACAAACAAGACTAAAAGGCAACCCTCAGAATGGGAGAAAATATCTGCAAACGAATCAACGGACAAAGGATTAATCTCCAAAATATATAAACAGCTCAGGCAGCTCAGTATTAAAAAAACAAACAACCCAATCCAAAAATGGGCAGAAAACCTAAATAGACATTTCTCCAAAGAAGACATACAGATGGCCAAGAGGCACTTGAAAAGCTGCTCAACATCACTAATTATTAGAGAAATGCAAATCAAAACTGCAGTGAGGTATCACCTCACACCAGTTAGAATGGGCATCATCAGAAAATCTACAAACAACAAATGCTGGAGAGGGTGTGGAGAAAAGGGAACCCTCCTGCAGTGTTGGTGGGAATGTAAATTGATACAGCCACTATGGAGAACAGTATGGAGGTTCCTTAAAAACTAAAAATAAAATTACCATATGACCCAGCAATCCCACTACTGGGCATATACCCAGAGAAAATCATAATTCAAAAAGACACGTGCACCCCAATGTTCATTGCAGCACTATTTACAATAGCCAGGTCATGGAAGCAACCTAAATGCCCATTGACAGACAAATGGATAGAGGAGATGTGGTACAGATATACAATGGAATATTACTCAGCCATAAAAAGGAACGAAATTGGGTCATTTGTAGCGCCGTGGATGGATCTAGAGACTGTCATACAGAGTGAAGTAAGTCAGAAAGAGAAAAACAAATATTGTATATTAATGCATGTATGTGGAACCTAGAAAAATGGTACAGATGAACTCGTTTGCAGGGCAAAAATAGAGACACAGATGTAGAGGACAAACATATGGACACCAAGGGGGAAAGTGGTGGTGGTGGTGATGGGGGGTGGTGTGATGAATTGGGAGATTGGGATTGACGTATATACACTAATATGTGTAAAGTGGATAACTAATAAGAACCTGCTGTATAAAGAAAATAAATAAAATAAAATTCAAAAAAAAAAAGCATTTCCGAAATTGTTACAAGGTTTAGGCAAAGAAACTCTCTGTGTCTCAGTAGAACACTTGGATTCATCATTTAGAGAATATCCAGCAACCCAGTTCCAATGCTTTAAAACAAAACAAATACCTAATTACACTCCTAGTAACAGTGTGTGAGCATTCCCACTTATCCACATCACTGCCTGGTACTATGAAATGGATGCGAAATGGCATCGCATTGCCTTGATTAGCCAGTGAAGTTCAATCAACAGTTTCCACTTTTTGATTTTAACAGTTATTAATTCTTTCTAGTACTAAATGATACCTATCTTCTAGACATTTCTTTTTTCAGATATATTGTAACACAGTTGATGTATATATTGATCTTATAACTTGATTGATCTAATAACTTCCTATTCTTATAGGAAGAATAAGAATATTCTTCCTATTCTTATTAATTCTAACACACTGCTATAAGTTCTTTTCGCTCTCTGTAGAAGATTATGTAAAATTCAAATAATGATAGTTTTGTTTCTTATTTTCCAGTTTATATACCCTTTATATCTTTTTCTTGCCTTAATGTATTAGCTAGGGATGTCCAGTACAGAATCAAATAGAGGCAGAAGTGATGGACAGCCTTGTATTGTTCCTGATATTAAAGGGAATGCTTCCTTCCAGGTTGTCACTATTAAGTATCATGGTTGCAGTATTCGATGACCTTTATCAGGGTAGGGAAGCTCCATTCAGTTCTTGGCTGCTAAGAGTTTAATCAGGAATAACTTAACATTTTATCACATGATTTTTCCCCCTCTTCTGAGATGATCATATGATTAGTATCTTTTTTGTGTGTGTGTGTGGTACACGGGCCTCTCACTGTTGTGGCCTCTCCCGTTGTGGAGCACAGGCTCCAGACGCGCAGGCTCAGTGGCCATGGCTCACGGGCCTAGCCGCTCTGCGGCATGTGGGATCTTCCCGGACTGGGGTGCGAACCTGTGTCCCTTGCATCGGCAGGCGGACTCTCAACCACTGCGCCACCAGGGAAGCCCTGATTAGTGTCTTTTAATCCATTCCTCTGGCAGATTACACTAGCAGATTCTCTAATGTTAAGCTACTTTTTCAAATTCCTTGCAAAATTTTAACTTGATATATATTTTAAATATATATTTCTATATTTGGTTTATTATTATTTTTCAGCTTTTTTGCATCTTTATTCACGAGTGAGATTGGCCTGTAACTTTCCTTTTTCAGACGCTCCTGGTCTGAAGTTTTTATTAGCCTTACAAAATGGGTTACAAAATAAGCTTTCTTTTCCTAGGCTTAAGAAGATTATGTAGGAGATGAAATGGTTTGCTCATTGCATGTCAGATAGGACTTGCCAATAAAAGCGTCTGGGTCTCTTATTTTCTTTGTGGGAAGATTTAAAGTTACTTATTCAATATATTTACTGATTGTAAGACTCGTCAGGTTTTCTATATGTTTTAGAATTCATTTTTGTAATTATATTCTTCTAGGAATTTGTCTGTTTTACTTAAATTTTCAAATCTATTGGCTTAAAGTTCTTCATATTATTTTCTTTTGATCTTTTAAAATCATTATAATATCTGAAGTTAGCTGCCCTGCACTTTCTTTCCTGATGTTAATTGATTTTATTCTTCTCCTCGCTACGCTTTAATCAATTTCACCAGAGGCTAGTCTCTTAAGCAGACATCTATTTGCTTTGTTAATTTTCTCTATTGTATCTTTGTTTTCTGTTTTGTTGATTTCCTCTTTTTCTGTTCCTCTCTCTATATTCTTTGGTTTTATTCTGTTGATTTTTTCCAATCTAGTTCATTGTTAATTAACTTCTTTTTATAATATGAGACCTTAAGGCTGTACACCTCTCTACGTATTGCTTCATCTGCATCTCGCGAGTTTGATAAATAGTATTTTCATTACCATCCAGTTCTAAGTATTTAAAAACTACTATTATGATTTTTGTCTTCAATCAGTATTTTTAAATTTACAAATATATTTTTTAATATTTGTTTTTTAGTTTTTTAGTTATCTTTTGTTATTGATTTCTAACATAATGACATGAAGATCAAAGAACATGGACTGTGTTATTCTTTAGAATCATTTGAAATTGCTTTATATCTGGTCGGTTTTAAAAATTATTCTATGTGAAGCCAAGGTGTTCTCTAATTTGAAGGCTTGCATTAAATCAAACTCATTAATTATTCAAAGTTAAAAGTTCAAAACTTCTGTATTCTTGCTTATTGTATCTGTTTATCTATCAGAGTTTTAAAATTTCCCACTCTAAAGCTGTGTTTTGCTCATTTCTATTTGTACTTTTATATACTTTTTTACACATATTTTGAGGATATTTTATTAAGTGTGAATTTAGAATTACTATTGTATTTTCCTGATGAGTTGAAGATTTTATCATTAAGTAGTTACCTGCCTGTCTTTTAGAAATACCTTCATTGACATATTTGTTGGTGGTGATCTCTCTCACTTTCAGTTTTTCTGATAATGTCTTCATTTCACCCTCATTATTAAAAGATACTTTTTCTGGGTACACAATTCTAGGGTTCAGTTATTTCAGCACTTTGAGGATGATTTCTACTATTTTTATTCCATTGTTTTATTTCTGGTTACCATGGTGGATCCAGTTGACAAAAAAGTAACGCACAACCCTCCCCTCCCCCTGACATATGCACACACACACCTGATCTTAATGTCCTACACCAAGATGGCCAGAATAACAACGACCACAACTGAACAAAATAATATTTTGAGGCTGGGCTTCAAACCAAGAGAGGGATATTTGTCAGGAGAGGGACTAAAAGTCTGAGCGTAGTGGTAGCTGAAGCCAAAGGTATGGAGACCTGGTATGTGGTAAAATGAACACAGACTGATGTTCTAAATCTCTCAGGAAAAGGGTTGCTGAGGTCTGGGTCCTAGTATTTTGGAAACTAATGACTTAAATGCAGGAGTCATGAAGGGCAGCCTCTTCTGTAGAATAACCATTATACTCACTCATCAGCTCAGGGAATCCACAAAGACTCGTACATCTTCCAAGTGCCAGGAGTGAGGAAACAAACAAAAACAAAATATTTACCCATGAGAAAATGGAACCCCAAGCTGATATCATACCCAAAACAATTAAAACTCTCATTAGAGACAGAAACTCTTTCATTGAAAAAAGAATTTGTTTTTTTTTTCCAAAAGGCAAAATTCAGGTATCTACAATTTATAAGACACACATACAATTTAATGACACACAAAAATTGACAGCCAAGAGTTGGAAGAGAGTAAACCATGCAGATAACAAAAGAAAGCTGGTGTTGCAATGGTGTAACAATGTAGAAAGTAAGGAGAAAGGCATAAATAGAGAAAGAAGATCATTGCTTAATGATAAAAGGGACAGTCCACTAGGACATATAATAATCATGAATCCTTATGTGCCAAACAACATAGCCTCAAAATAAGGGAAGCAGAAATTGAGAGAATGGGAGGGAGAAAAAGACAAATTCACAATTACTGTAGGAGATTTTTAGCATAATCTTTAGGAATAGAAGATACAAATTCGTAAGGTTATAAAAGGTTCAAACAAGACAAGTAACAAGCATCAGTCAATGAATCTATATATAACCCTGTATCCTACAAATGGAAACTATGCCTTCTTTTCAGGCACACATTTATAGAAACTGAGCATGGAGCAAGGCCACTAAAGAAATCAACATCACACAGACCACATTCTTTACCACCATGCAATGCAATAAGAATTCAGTGATAAAAAGAACTTCCCTCTACCTTTAACTTTGTCAGTCACTTTGTCATGGATGCTGGTCCCATGAGCCAGGCTCAGAGGAGGTCAGGGTAACCTACAGGCAAGAGGAAGGCTGGGGGGCATGATGTTTCCTAACAGAACTGGATAGCATGAGTGTGCCCCTTTTGTTCATAACATGAAGGATTACCTGATCATGATATTTATAGACTACATCTTCAGGGCATGCTCAACTGAGTCTCCTTCGCAGCTGACTATATTAGGGTGAGGTAGCCAGGAGAGCTCTTATTATACTCATCTCACACATGAAGGGACAGATAAGTAGAGACAGAAGTTCACCTACCAAGACACTAAAAAATGTTTTAAAGAGAAAATTGTGGGACTGAGACCGAACTCATGTGTTTTGATTTCAGATTGGTTGCTCTCCCCAACCCACAGCATGAGCTGTGAATGGTTCACATTCAACTTTAAATCTGACTGGACTAAGGTTCTTGAGAGCAGGCCCTAAACCATATTCAGTACTCTCCCCAGTGCCTGGCAATGGAAGATTTTAGTACATACTTGTTGAATGAATGCTGGATTAAGTTATTAATTTCTGCATGAATGCATATTTGCATTTATTTATTTCTAAATAACTCTTCCCATGTGGTAAATGTCCATTGTAGGGAATTTGGGGAAAAAGAGGAGAAAGAAGAAATTAAAATCTCCCATAATCCTTTCATTAAGCATTTTATAAAACCTATTTTGGTGGCTGCACAGTAGGTATACACATGCTCCACATTTAGGCTATTTCCAAATTTTCCCTATTATAAATAATTCTGTGATAAGTACCACTGCACACTCTCATTATTTCCTGAAGATAAATTCCTAGAGTTGGAATTACTAAAGTCAAAGGATATGAAGTTTTTAAAGATTTTGATAAATATTTTCAGATTCCCTTCCTTAAAGCTAAACTAATTTGCATTCTCCGGTGTAAGAAAGTATCAATTTCTGTGCACCCTCATCAGTATTATTTTTTTCGTTTTCCTCTTTTTAAGGTAAACTTTCTATTGAAGTATTACATGCATAGAAAAAATGCAGACACCATAGTTGTGTGGCTCAATGAATTTTCACACAACGAATATCTTCATGAACGTAGCATCTTGATTATGACATAGAATGTTATCAGGATCCCAGAAGCCACCTTCCAGTCATTTTCATGCTCCCAAGGGTAACCACTGTCCTTTTAACATCATAGCTTAGTCTTGAAATGTACATAAATGGAATCGTGTCGTATTACTTTTTTGTGTTTGCCTAATTTCACTCAACATTATGTTTGGGAATTTATCCATATTGCTATGTGTAGTTGTAGTTTGTGCTTTCTCATTTCTGTATTTCATTTCCTTATGTGAATGTACCATAATTCATCCATCTTCCTGTAGATGGGCATTTGGATGGTTTCTAGGTTGAGATTATTGCAACCAGCATTGCCGTGGTTATTCTCATACATGTCTTCTGGTGAATGACCATAAGCATTTAATTAGGTGTATTCCTAGGACTGGAATTACTGGGTCGCAACACTATGTATTTTTAACTTTAAAAATTGCCTAGTAAAGCTAATGCTTAAATCAACAAACAAGAACTAATGGAGAATCTCAGACCAACAGGGTGTTGAGTATGAGCTGGTCCTGGGGTCTTTTCCTAGATTTCTCCTATCATGCCTTGTTGGGACTGCTGGCCCAAGGATGCATAACTCTGAATAAATAGACCCTTGGGTTGAAGGTTCATATATAGAAATGGAGACATTTGTGGTCAGAGTTGGGGGTGGAGCTTGTCACGTGGCTGTACAGGTGACTGTGAGCAGAGATTGGGGACCTTCGGGGGGACCTTTTGTTCCAGGTGTATTCTGATGGATTGGAACAGATTGTGTAAGGCATGAGAAGCCGAGCCGAAGTGTTAGGGAGTTTATTCAATAGGTAGGGGGTTGTCATAGAAGGCTCTTGAGGAGGTGAGTGCCTTCACGGAAGCAACATTTTAGAAACACATGGGAAGATAGCCAGAATCCAATTAATGCCAGATGGAATGGCACTGGGAGAGGAACATAGGACTCCAGGGAGGGGAGTAAAGAGTGGCCTCACCTATGAGTAAAGCCACAGGAGCCTGGGAACCTCACGGGGCCACACTGCAGTGTGCTGCCATCTCCTCCGGCTTCTGCTGTGCCTTTCCTGCCTAAACCTCCTTTCTGACCCTGGCTTGCCCCAGTACCCTCCAGTAAGATGCTCCCTCTCTATCCTCCTGCACAACAGCAGGATGTGAGCTCCTTGGGGCAAGGACCACGTGTGTCCTGATCACCCCTCTATTCCTGGCACTTAGTATAGTACCTGGCACATAGTAGATGCTCAATAAACATTTGTGGAGTGAGGAATGTTCTTTTGTGTCATATCTGATTTCCCCTCTCTGCCAACCCCTTTCCAATGACTCCCGTCTGCTTGTCTTTCAGTCCTGGCTTTGCCCCTAGCCACAGTCTTGTGATTTTCCTTGTCCTTTTCTTTCCTCAAGGCTCTTGAACTCTGTGCACAGGTGAGGGTGTCAAGGCAAACTCAGTGCAAAGCCCAGGGCTTCCCTTCCAAGAGTTATTTCTCCTTTCCTTTCTACCTCTGTGAACATGGCCTGGGTTGACAGCCCAACACTCAAGATGTCTGTGTTTTGTGCCACTCCCACCCATGAAGCTGAATTGGGGAGCTACCTGAGGCCCAGGACAGGGGCTGCCTTCATTTTAGCAACAGCAGGCCATTTGAGGGGGTTCGTCCCCTGTCTTCCCGCACCCCGCCACACAAAGTCCAGGCAGCACTGCTATTGGAAGACAGAACGTGCCAGGCCCCGTGTGGTTCTTTGTCTTCGTTTTGTTTAGGTGCTTTAATCTCCAGTGGAGTTTGGACATGATTCGCTGGCGATAAAAGCTACCACGTCTTGCTGGATCCGCCTGCATCCAAATGTGAGGGATGCTGTCCCCACCGGAAGCTTTGTGTGCAATCCGTATGGCCTCTTTTTTCTTTCCTTTTTTTGCCATATTGACCATGAAATGACTGCAGGGAGTCAGGGAGCCTAAAGCATCCAGGCAGGCAGATCTGCCAGCCCTTCACTTCAGACTGGAGAGGGACCAAGGCCTGTGAGTACTGGATGTACCGGATTTCCTTCTAAGGCATTCTTTTTTTTTTTTTTTTCGGTACGCGGGCCTCTCACTGTTGTGGCCTCTCCCGTTGCGGAGCACAGGCTCCGGACGTG
Source organism: Globicephala melas (assembly GCF_963455315.2). NCBI lineage: Eukaryota > Metazoa > Chordata > Mammalia > Artiodactyla > Delphinidae > Globicephala > Globicephala melas. The sequence continues at coordinate 4,945,310 of NC_083326.1, read as the reverse complement.
CAGGCTCAGCGGCCGTGGCTCACGGACCCAGCCGCTCCGCGGCATGCGGGATCCTCCCGGACCAGGGCATGAACCCGTGTCCCCTGCATCGGCAGGCGGACTCTCAACCAGCCCCAGGGCATTCTTTTTTAACGATGGAACAGGAGCAGCTCACTCAGAAAATAGTTATCGGTCTGTGTTGTGAGGAGAGGGGGTGGGCGGGGGACACCAGCTCTGTAGGGCTGCCTTCCAGCCCTGGGATGGGTCACACCATGGACTTCTTCCCTTTGAACACGTGTGAAGTACACATGATGATGTGCTGGCCACCAGACCCCCTTCCAGGCAGTTTTAAGGGCTCTGTCAGTCTCAAATCAATTTCCACTGTCCCCTGCAAGATTCTCCAGTTGAAAAATTAAAAACCAAAAAACAAACAAAAAGAACACCATAAAGCATAAACAAATTCAAAACCAAAACCCATTACAATCCCTCAGGGGACAGCCAGTGAGGAACTAGTTGACAGCAGAGAGCAGTTGATTGGTGTTTCAGGTACCTATTGCTCCATGGCAAACCAACCCCAGATATAGTGGCTTAAAGTACCATTTGCTGACAATCATATGGGTCAGGAATTTGGGCAGGACTCTATGGGGACAGCTTTTCTCTCTTCTGTTGGGTAACTCAACTGGGGCTGGAGGATCCAAATGGCGCTACTCCCTGGCCTGGGGCCCTGAAGCTGATTCTTGGCTGGAGCCTTGAGTCTTCTCCACATGGCCTGTTTCTCTTCTCACGGCTCCCATTCTCCAGGACCTCTCTCTGTAGCAGAACAGCCTAACTTCATTACACAGCGACTGGAACCTGCCTCCGTGAAAGTGGAAGCTGCAAGGCCACTTCAAGCCCAGAAGGTCACTTCTACTACATTCTATCTGTCTGTCAAAACAAATCAAATGGCCAGTCCAGATTAGGGGGAAGGGAGATATCACCCACCTCTCGATAGGAGATTGTCGTGGCTATCTTTGGAAATAATCCATCACGGGGAGACACCTAAAGTGCTTGTTTCCTGTAGCCATCGTCACGTCTGAGCCCACGTTCCTTTCCCTGCCTCATTTCTGCTCCACCTGACCCCCGGTGTCCTGAAGGAGAGGAAGCTGTCACCTGGCAGAAAGGAGGTTGATTAAAAAAAAAAAAGCTCGTGTGCTATGTTCATGATTATAAATTATGAGTTCTAGAACTCCTCTGTTCGTTATAAACCTGATTTGTCTGTCTACAAATCTAGCACTTGACGGAATGCTTTCTGATTTCTGATGACGGAACCTCCAAAGTTGCCGGGAAGCAGGGCTGAGCCCAAGCGTCGCTTTCACACGTCCAGATGTGTCCTCACCAGCTACTGTTGTTCTTAGTTTTGCAGCCATAAAACTTGCACCTCACATATTTGTTAAACAGCTTATTAGGAATTCTAGCCTTTCTCAGAGTAGCTGTGAGTTTTAAATTCTCAAAATGTAAGTAGAATAGCTATTTATTTTGCACTTTTATTTGGGACAGAAAATCTTGAGCTTAGGAACACACCTGAGCCCTGTTAGGGCCATTTACAAAGCTGGGGGAAAAAAAAAAAGAATAGGAATGAGAAGCGTTGTTTTTCATGAGGCACAGGAAGAATTTTTACAATATGAGAATTCTGGAAGTCACCTCGGGTTATAAAAATCCAAGGTTTTTTATTGTCCTGGTGATCGTGTGCCTCATCGTGGTTGTTGCTGTTTTTGTCATCCTCTCTGTCCTCCTCCAGCTCCTCCAGTCTCGTCGGTCCTTCTCTCCTCCTTCCTCCGTATCCTGAGTCCAGTTCCAGGATCCCATACCTACGATGTTTCCAGAAGCAAATTTCCAAAATTGAATTGGCCTCTGTGGAGAGAAAACAGATCTGTTGGTCTGTCCCTGTTGCTTAATGTTCTCACCATACGGCTGCTTACAGATGATTGGAATTTGAAGGGCTTCTGTTTTTCATTGATTTTAAACATAGTATTGTTAAGAGCTGAGGGCAGAAATCCAGGGCTCATAAGGGGCGCTGATGCTCTGTGTGGTTTACCTGCTTCTTGGAAGATGCTGAGCACCCTTTCAGGTCACTTAAAGCTAGAAAAACACATCAAATGCAGGGGAAAGAAAGTATTAAATACACTTCTTTCCCCCTTTGGGTACATAATATAGTGTGGATTGAGGGTCAGGAGACCCAAGTGTGGTGACCCCAGCTCCATCAGAAAGGAACCCTGTAATCTTGGGCAAGTCACGTGACTTCTCTGGGCTTCAACTTTTGAGCTTTAAGTCAGGGATCTGGAGTTGATTCATTTTAATAAACTCTGGGTCAGGCGTTGTTCTGGGCATTGAACTTAGAGACTGAGCTAGGCTGTATCCTGCCTGCAGGGAACTCAGCATAATGATCTCTGAGGCTCTGAGATACTCAAAATTTCCCAAATACTTGCACGCCCTGATGCTACACTTAGTAACGCAGATAACACTGGTCCTACGGTGGGAAAACTACACTGATGAACAGTCTGCTGTCTTCTAGTAAAGCATAGGTGTAGGTATTGTTCCTTAGCATTCATCTTTGTTTTTGCAAGATTTGTTTATGAAAGCACTCTACCAGTTCAGCTAGGGCTGGTTTGCTATCTATTAATTAGTTAGTTGGTTAATTTTCCATTGCTAGAGATCGGACCTTTCTTTTAATTAAGTTATTGTTCTGCTCATTTGTGACTCTTTTCCAGTAATAAGTACTCCTTATAATTAGGAAAGATAACTTGGGTTCCAAGTTGGAGATGACAAGGCCCCCAGGGCAAGTCTCTGTGAAAGGAAAAGTTAGTGAATAGACAGCATGTGATGAGAGCCAGGGGTGTGTGGCACGGTGAGGGGCAGTGAGGTGGGGGGGTAGTGAGGACACTTTTGCAAACAGCTCCTCAGCCAGGACAAGGGCAGATGCCCACTGACTTAAACACCTGAACACGAGAGCCAGGGCCCTCACCTGCCAACTCTTACTCTTTGCCTTCTTGCCAAGGGTCCAATAACTGTGACATAGATTTTGAGGGAGAGGAGATCGTGGCCTGGACCACATCAGTGACAGGAGAATGGAGACAAGTGGATGGAACTGAGATTTACTTCAGAGGCACACTCAACAGAATTTGGTGAGGGGTTGGGTGTCACCAGTGGTGAGGGTGGGTAGATGGGGGCTGGGGAGGAAGAGGGGCGAGTCGGGGATAATACCCCAAAGTTTTTGGATTGAGCTACTGTGTGGACTAAGGTGGCACTTACAAAAAGACTGGTAAAGGTTTGCGTGAAATATCGACAGCTTAGCCTTGGAAATGCGGGGTTTGGGATGCCCAGTGAATCACACTGGTGGAGGTGGGAGAAAGCAGCAGCTGGTTGCAACTCTTACAAAAGAGGTCAGGGTGGAGATGGTGATTTCTGTGAACCTTTGCCCTAACTTGCTATCATAATGCTGTTTCTGTGATAAAATAGGATTCAAGTTCAAAATATCCGATTTAGGGACTTCCCTGGTGGTCCAGTGGTTAAGACTTTGCCTTCCAATGCAGGGGGTGTGGGTTTGATCCCTGGTCGGGGAGCTAAGATCCCACATGCCTCACGGCCAAAAAATCAAAAACATTTAAAAAAAGAAGCAATACTGTAACAAATTGAATAAAGACTTTAAAAAATGGTCTACATCAAAAAAAAATCTTTAAAAACAAAACAAAATATCTGATTTAACAAATACATCTTAGAGAATAACTGGAAGGAATCTGGAGAGCAGCTGTATACCTTTTTACCAAGGGGCTGTCTGGGGTTGTTAAGAGGTAGTTTGGTGTAGTAGAAAAAACATGGGATTTTAGTGTTTCAGTGTTTAGTGTTTAGTCCTAAAACACTAGTTCTTGATCCAGCTCCATCACTAATAACCACCCGTAACTAAGAACAGTTTACTGTGATACTTTGCCCATCTGCTTCACACACTGATCATGAGACAGTGGGTGAAGTGTTAACGAAACACATGGGTGGAAGTGTTACGAAAAGGACAACATGCCATGGAATTGACAGAAATGATCATTTTATTCAGGTTACAATGTGAGTTTCTTCAGGGGATAGTAGTGACGAAGTGGATTGTTTCCTTTTTTGATAGTTTTAATGTTCTCCTTTCTTTGCAATAACACCTGCTTATCATTAAAAAGAAGGATGATATAGGAAAATAGAAAGAAAGAGAAAATTACCCATGTTTTCACAACTCTGAGAAAGCCACTCAATATTTGGGCATATTTCCTATAGGTAATATTTTTATGGAATTTAAAAAATTAGACATTATTTCAAACATGTAGAAATGTGCAGAGAAATTATATAACTGTTATCCATACACCATACACCGTAATTAATGAATCTCAACGTTTCTGCCATATTTGATTTGGATCCTTTCCTTTTTTAGAAATAATATGTTGTGAATACCATTGACACTCCACCTTTACCCTTCCCTTTTGATTCTTTTCCCTTTCTCCTAAAATATAACAACAATTGTATACTTTTTACTAATCTGAATGTGAAATGGAATTTCATTGTTGTTTTAAACTTCACTGGTAACAATCTAATTTTTTTCCACTTACAGGTAAACTGTTTGAAAGTTCTTTATCCTTCCCCTACTGATTCCTCATTCCAAGTTTGCCATATACCAAGTTTGCATCTATCTATGAATTTCGTGCTGGGGTTGCTATTTCTTTTTGGTTTAATTGTCCATCCCTGTAATAATAACATTTAAGTCTGCTACTAAGTTTTCTAATAAGTCTTGATATATAATAGAGCAAGTCTTTCCAGTATTTTTTTCAAAATTCTCTTGGCAATTCTTGGCCCCTTATATTTCCTTATGAGTTTTATGATCTCTGTCGCATACCACAAAAAACCCTGATGGCAGTTTTGAAAAACTGAGATACGAACCATCATATTTCACTCTTTTAAAGTGTACAATTCAGTGTTTTTTTTTTTTTTTTTTTTTTTTTGCGATACGCGGGCCTCTCACTGCTGTGGCCTCTCCCGCTGTGGAGCACAGGCTCTGGACGCACAGGCTCAGCGGCCATGGCTCATGGGCCCAGCCGCTCCGCAGCATGTGGGATCTTCCCGGACCGGGGCACGAACCCGTGTCCCCTGCATCGGCAGGCGGACTCTCAACCACTGCGCCAGGGAAGCCCTCAGTGTTTTTTTAAAATATATATTCACAAAGTTGTGAAACCATCACTACTCTCTAATTCCAGAACATTTTCATCATCCCCAAGAGAAACCCCACACCCATTAGCAGTCACTTCCCTCCATCCCCCACCTTGCTCCTGGAAACCACTAATCTCCTTTTGTCTCTGTGGATTTATCTGTTCTCCACATTTCATATAAATGGAATCATACAACATTTCTTTTTGTGTCTCACTTAGCATAATGTTTTCAAGGCTCATCCGTGTTGTAGTATGAATCAATACTTCATTTCTTTTTTATGGCCGGATAACATTTCGTGGTGTGGATATACCATATTTTGCTTATCCGTTCATCAGTTGATAGACATTTAGGTTGTTTTCACTTTTTGCTTATTATGGATAACTATGAACATTTGTGTGCAAGTTTTTGTGTTGACATATGTGTTTATTTCTCTTGGCTATATACCAAGCAGTGAAATGACTGGGTCGTATGGCAATTCTATGTTTAACCTTTTGAGAAGCTGCCAGATTCCTTCCCAAAGTAACTGCACCATTTTGCATTCTATTTGGTGTGAAGTGGTAACTTTCATGGAATTTTGATTGAAACTGCATTGGTTGCCAGATTGATTTGGGGGAGAATTAGCACCACAGTAGTGAATCTTCTCAGTGATGAGCCTGGCATGTATTTCTCCATTTGATCAGATCTTCTTTCATACCTTTCCTGTCATCTTGCTGAATTACTTTATTTGGCTTTAGGAACAATGATCATCAGGAACAATGATAGCTTCTTAAGTAATGAGAGTTTTGTCTCTTTCTTTCCAATTATTAGGCTTTGTTTTTCTTGCCTTATTTCACTGGATAGGACTTCAAATTAGCGATGAATAATAATACAGGTGATAGTGGCATCCTTGTTAGGTTCCTTTGATGAATGAATATGAATGACTTTAATGAATATACATGTAAATTTTCACTATTACATATGATGTTTACCATTAGTTTTTTTTTAACCTTTAATTTTTAATAAATACCTTCATCAAATTAAAGAAGTTCTTTTCTATTCCTTTTTGCTTAGTTATCATGAATAGGTATGGAATTTTATCAAAAGCGTTCGCTTCAGCATTTACTAAGCTGATCTTAAATTTTTTTCTTCTTAATCTGATAATGTGGCGTATTATATTAATAAATTATCTGATGATGAACATTCTTATATTTATAGGGTGAACTGTAGTTGACCCTGATATAATTTTTATACACTGCTAAATTAGATTTGAAACTCTGTTAAATAGGATTTTTGCATCTATTCTCATAAGGGATACAGGTCTGTAATTTCCTTTTATTGTACTGTTCTGCAGTTTATTAAGGTTATACCAGCCTTATAAAATAATTTTGCTAGTTTCTCTCTCATTTTATTCTTTGAAACAGTTTGCTTTAGATGGAGATTAGCTATTTCATAGAGATTTGGCAAAACTTGCCTATGATACCTTCTAGTCCTGTGACTTCGGGGAGGGAGGCAAATCTCTGACTCTCAGTTTCTGACTCTCAGTTCAGTTCTTCTGTGGTTATGAGTGTTTGCAGGTTTTCTTCTTCTTGAATCAATTATGATCATTTATCATTTTTTGAAAAGAAAATTGCTTGTGCTTTTCTAACTTAATCATTTCTCTTTTGATTTTAGAAATATCTACTGCTTTTCATAAGAAATCCTCATTTAAATTGTATTACTAAATTTTTTTTTGTCTTATCACTTTTCCATTTGTTCATTCTTGCTAAAGATTTGTCTTCCAAAGAACTAGCTTTAGGTTTTGGTAATTTGTTTCCTATTTCATTAATATACACTCATACTTATTATTTCAACTGTTATTTTGTGTTTAACCTGTTGTTGCTTTACTAACTTCTTGAAGTGAGCCTTTAACTCATTTATATTTATTCCTTCTCTATCACCCTTTTGTCTGAATTAATAGTATTATATCAGTTATCTTGTCATTACTATTTGCCTGGAATGTCTTCTTCCATCACTTTATTGTCGATCTCTTTATATTGCTTTATTTTAGGTATCTTTATAACAATATTTGGCAGAATTTTTTTCTCTTTCTACCCAATACGAGAAAGTCACTTAATAGGTGAATTTAACCCAGTTTTATTTTTTTGATGACTGATACGGACTTATTTTTAGTTGCTTCAAATGTAGGAAACTCTTCGCCATTATCTTTGTGACTGCTGCTTTCCAACCATTCCTTCTATTTGCCTCTTCAGAATACCTATAAGATATGTTAGCCTCTCATTAGTCTTCATATTTTTAAAAATTTTAATCACTCTCTATGTTTAATTCTGGATAAATTCCCTAATGCTCTCTTCTAATTTACTAATTTTCATTGTAATTATGTCAGGTATAGATTTTATAATTTCGTTTATAATTTCCACTTCATTTCTATGCCTTTAGTTTTAATTATCAGGACTTACTGGCTCTTTTTCATATAGAGCTATTTTTAGTTTATTTTTATCTGCTATTGTTTGGTAATTTTTTTTTCTTTTTATGGCTGTTATTCTCTATTTGAGGATACTAAAGCATGCTGCTTTAAGGGTTTTTTTCAGATTTTTCTATTATTTTTATTTCGTCTTGAGTCAGTTCATCTCCCAATTGTGGATTTTGTCAGTTGTCTCGCTCAGCATTTTTTTTTGTTTGTTTTGTTTTGTTTGTTTGTTTGTTTGTTTGTTTGCAGTATGTGGGCCTCTCACTGTTGTGACCTCTCCTGCTGCGGAGCACAGGCTCCAGACGCACAGGCTCAGCGGCCATGGCTCACGGGCGCAGCCGCTCCACGGCATGTGGGATCTTCCCAGACCAGGGCACGAACCCGTGTCCCCTGCATTGGCAGGCAGACGCTCAACCACTGCGCCACCAGGGAAGCCCAGCATTTGTTTTTTTCTCTTTGTTTTGATTAACAGACTATTTTTCTTCCTCTTCCAGTGCTCACTCTTCTCTGTCTGGTAACTTTGTCTTTTTTCTGTCTGGTAACTTTTGCCTCTACTCAGTTACAGGCCTTCAGTACAGTGTCAGGCCCTATACTGATATCTCATGGCCCCTACTTTGCTTTTATCTTGGGGATATTGCAGATCATTTGCTGAGCCTGCCTCACATCCTGGTGTAAGACTGTGTCTGAGTCTCAGAGTTTCCCAAGGTACTTAGCTTCACGTGAAGTGAGGCTTTGAGAGTGATCAGAACCAACTCTATGAGCATGGGATGAGCACGTGCCCCTGGTTTTGAGCAATGGCTCTTGCCCCTTGCTTTGTGTGAGGGCTTTATGCCATAGAGGCTGAATTTCTGGTAGCCTCTTCTTGCTGCCAGACCCCATGTCAAACGAGCCACAGCATCAGCCCTACTCACCACGTGCTTTCCTGTTTCACTTCTAAATCCTGCTTTGGAGTATGGCTATGTTCTCTTAATTTTTGCTATAAAATATATTTGGAGGTGCTGACAGGGTGGCTTACACAAAGCATGAACTTACAGCATCCTCTTGAGAAGAATCATTGCCAGACATTTTCCAATGTCTTTTCTATACATAGGAGGTAATACTGTAGATAAAGTTATGTACCCTGTTTTGGTTTGATTTGTTTGTTTGTTTTTGCTTATACTATATCATGGACATAACCTCAGGTTATTACAAACGCTTTGAAATACTTTTCATTGTTCTCTGCTTGTATAAGATAGTTTTTCTTCACAGATCATTTTAAAGCTTCTAGGTAGGCTTCTTTGAAATATATTTATGTGTAGGGCGAAGTCAAGGAGTTTGGTCCAGCTTGGCCCCTTCTCCATGAGAACCAAGGTGATCCTCTGGCCAGTGTGGAGGAAGGAGCCAGGGCTGTAGGGATCACTGAGCACTCTCTCTAAGAATCTCCCCTGAGCTGTCTAACTAATGGAGGGAGGGTGCAGATCTGGGCCCTGGAAGCTGACTTTGGAGACCATTATGGCATCTTAAGGACAACAGATCTTTCCTCATCAGCTTTGGACCAATCTAATGAGTCTTCACTGCAGACTAGAGACCTCCAGGACAGAGGCTCAGAAGGAAATCACCCTAGGAATAAAACATTGCCAGAACGATCTGCCCTTCAAAGTGACTTCTACCTTTGAGCTGTGGACTTCCTTCCCTCAGCTCCCAGAATTCTCCTGAAAGTCTTTGGATGTGGTCCTGGCTCATGTGTGCCCATGATCTCAGCTATCCCTATAATTTGAGAGTTGAACATCTTTATTGTGGATTCCATGCTTCGATCATGGTGCCTTTGGTCTGCTCTCACTATCTTAGTGCACAACCTGGGGAAGGTCCCGGTGCTGAGCTGTTTCTAAACAGGGACCTTTTCTTATCCACCCCTTTATCCCCAGCTTCCAGTATCATGCCTGATTATATTTATATGTATAATTTTATATATTAATATCCATGTGTACTTCTATATTCATACGTCTATCTACACCCATACCTACATCTATATCTATGTCTTGACAAAGACTCCCTCCTTGACCAAACTTTAGTCAGTCTTCTCTGAGCCCTCTTCTTGACGAGGCCTTGACCTTGGGTTGCCCAAACCAGTTTTAGCAACGAATTCTTCTAAGCCAGTATATCCGCCCACTCTTGATATTTGATCACTCTTAATAGCTGATCAAGTTCTTCATCTCCCACTGTTGATATCTAAGTCCTTGGCCTGCCTTTAACAAAAGTTCCCCTACCCTTGATATACAATCAAGTTTCTCTTAGTAATTTCCATCCACTGACCCCTTCACTCTACTTCTTGTCTATGAATCCCCAGATCTCTTTGCTCATTTCAGAGTTGAGTTCAGCTCTATACTGAAGTCTCTCTCCCTCACTACAGTAGCTCAAATAAAATCTGTCTTGCCATTTTTAACAAGTGTCCAGTGCAAATTTTTCCTTTCAGTCTTCTACAGCCATATCATGAATAAATTACTACGTGAATGAAGTGGACTTGGAGCAGTGCTTGTAGTTGTGAAAAGTGTCCTATTGGACTTTGAAACTCAATGCCTGAAACAAGTGTGTGGCTTGCTATTCCCACATATTTCACCTCAAACTTGCCCTTGTCCACCTATGGGAAATGTCTTTTACAAACACTGTACCCAGTTGCTGAAATGGCTGACATCTTTTGAATGCAGGCCCATGGAGAGTGTTTGCATTTCATATATGTAAGACTGAGACATTTAGAAGCTGGAAATCTAAAAGACCTTTCCACCTGCAAACCACAGAATGATGTGCTCAGAGGAGCTTTTGGAGAGAAGCCAATGTGAGTGGGAGTGTGAAGGAGAATTTGGTTTTCTTTCATGCCTCTGGGCTTGGTTACCGTATTGATAAGAACGAAGACCCAATTGCAAGAAGACTTTGCTGTCAGAACAAGATGCGTTTCAAGTTGTGTAAACTCCAGCTGAGAGTGTTGTGCCAATACACACTTTACCCTTGCCCATCAGTTTTGGTTGAATAGATCTGTTGAGGGGGCCTGTTGTCAAGCAGTGAATGTGTGGTTTATCTAACGCCAGATGAAATGTTGTCAGGGATCAGTCAGTTGTTGACAGTGAAAAAGCAGGGACAAGAAAAGGAAAAGAGAAGTGTTCCCGTCCTGTAGTGTCCATGGTGCAGAAGGGAGTATCTGATGGTCAGTGGAGGGGGCTTGGCCAGGAGGAAAGGACCTTGTGCATTGATCTAATTTGACCTCCTTTAGAAATTAATCATGTACCATAGAAGCAGGTACCAGGATATTCACTGCAACCTTATTTGCAGCAGAGAAAAATGGAAAATAACCTCAAATAATCTAAATGTCTCTCAGTAAAGGAATGGTTAAGCTGTGGGCTACTATGAAGCCCTTTAAAAGAATGAGGTGGAGCTCATTAGACAGAACAGTAGATCTCAACCATTAGTCAATCCAATGCCTTTTTGTTTTATACCAAACATCTTGTAGCCTAAATGAAACTCATGAATACATATAAATACATATGCCTACACACAAGATTTCAAAATATCCATTCTACAAACCTAACTATAACATAAGAGAAATGAAAGGAAAGTAACTTGTAATAAAATCATGCATATTTCACTGTCAAAGTTCAGGCAGGACTAGACTAGGAGACATAGTGAAATGGTCAGAAGTTTGCCCCAGGTGTAGAGCCATGGAGAGCAGTCCCGATGCAGGTGTGAGCAGCTCAGGTACCCAGAACAGCATTTGCTATTTGGATGAATGGTGAATAACTCCTACTAAAATCATGAACAAAACAAAGTACTTCCTCTACAGTGCTAGGATGCAGGGCGACCCTCAGCTGTGTTAGGATTGTGGATGCATTATACCCATACTTCCAAACATCTAGAGTGCGGTAGTGCTCTTGTTAAAGACCTTGGGCTCCTGACACCTGTTCATTCTATGAAGACACCAGTGGGCAGAGAGGGGAAGGGACTTACTTGTCTGTGGTTAAAAGCAGAGTGGGGACTAGAGACTAAGGCCCTTTAAATTGTACTTATTTAGTAAGCACCTCCTGAGTGCCTGTCACCCTGCCAAGGCTTACTGGGAAGAACACTGGTCCCGACATCAGAAGGCCTGGCTTTTAGTGAGTCCTGGTCCCGCCAGACCACTTAAACCTCTCTGAGCATTATTTCATTTTTCGTTATTTTTGAATAATTTATTTACTTTGAAGGAATCTCAAACTTATAGAAGATTTGTTACAAATACAGAACAAAGAACCTCCTCTACTCCAGACCATTTGAGAATGAGCTGCCACCTGATGGCCCGTCACCCCAGAATATGTTAGTGCACATTTCCTGCGAACAAGGACATTCTCCTACAGAACTACAAGCCAGCCACAAAATCAGGAAATTAACATGGATATGCCGCTACTCTGTTATCTTCAGACCCCCATCAAACTTTGCTAAGTGTCTCCATAATGGCCTTTTAGCAAAAGGCCCAGTTCGTAATCACACGTGGCATCTCTAGCAGTCTGGCACTGTTTCTCAGTCCTTCCCATACTTCCATGGTCTGGATGCTTTTGGTAAAAACAGGCCAGTTATTGTGAAAATGCCCTGCATGGAGGGTTTGTCTGATGTTGGCACGATTAGATTTAAGAGGTGCATCTTTGACAGGACCACTGCAAAAGTAATGCAGTGTCTTTCCATTGTCCACTTTGTTTCAAGTGAGATCATAGTGAACGCTGTATTCATATATTGCAGCCTCACCATGGGCAGCACTCAGCTAACTGCTTTACCTGCATGATCTCATTTAGTTCTCATATGGGGTACGTCCCATTACATTCACTGTTCTAGAGGCGAGCAAACAGTGGCCCCAAGAGGATCAGTAAATTGATCAGTGATAATCAGAGATGAACCAAGACTTGAACTCAAATGTTCTAGTTTTAAGTTTCCAGGAATATATTGACTAATGTCAGAGAGGTCCAGAGCCAGGCACTAAAGTGGTTAAGACAGATTGTATTCAGAAGCTATTACAGTAGGGGAAAAGAAACTTCGTTATAGAACGGAGCTTAGCCCCAAATTCAACAAGGACAAGGGGGGATGTGTAGCCAAGGAGCAGGGGGAGGGGGTCAGTGGGTGTGAAGTTACTGAGATAAGACGCCAAGGGTAGGGAGATTCTTGCTACGGGCTCATGCCGGCTCATCCAGGGCAGGGCGAGGGTTGAGGCCTCATCGAGAAAAGGGCTGAGAGGAGCCTGACTGCAGTCTGGTAAGGAGAATCTTTGTCACTATTCACGGGCCTTATCAAATAACTTGCATTGTGTTGTATATTTATATTTTCAAGTTACGTACATACTCATTGTCTTACTTGCTCAAGCCAGGTAATGATCAACATGCCCTTTTGACAGATGGAGACTCTGAGGCTCAGAGAAGCTGTAAGTGACTTGTCCGGGCCACATACTGCATCAGCGGCAGGGCTTGAACTGGGCCCAGACCTCCTCATTCCCAGTGCAGGGACCATCCCTCCACTGGGCTTGGCAATGAAGCTGGGCAAGAATAAACTAGGCAGATTTTAGCCGGATGCGATTGAGATTCTGAGCACAGCAGAGCACAGCAGATCAGATCAGCCAAAGACAAGGATGAGTTGAGAATGAAAATGTGGGCTCCGAGCCTGGGGCCGCCACGCTCAGCCCAGCATGGTTGTGGATGGGCTGAATAGCTGGGCGGGAGAGGGGGTCCCTTCCTCCTTCCCAAGTGCCCCTAGCCAGCCTTGCAGCGCTGCAGGAGGACAGGGCTCACACCAGGATTCCTCTTAGTGCTTATGGGGCCCAGTAGTAAATTAGACCTCCCCTTGGTGAATGGGGATTACAGGCACCCTGCAGAGAAATTCTGTAGCCTCAGGAACTTGTCCAGCTTCCTGCAGACTTCCGCATTTACACTGGCATCCTCCCTGCTTGCTGCACCCCCTTCTCTAGGTCCCAGTGCCCTGCCCTGTCCTGTCCTTGCTCCATCTCGGGATCCCAGATGCTTTGTCACAGGTTGGGGAGCTCCCGGGAAGGATGCGCTAGAAGCTGCGGTTCTCAAAACGTGGTTCCAGACTAGCAGCAACAGCACCAACTGGGAGGTTGTTGGAAATGCAAGGTCTTGGGCCCCACCCTGGTCCCAGTGAATCAGAACTTCTGCGGTGGGACCTAGGAGTCTGTGTTTTAATAGGCACTGCAGGTTATGCCAATGCTGGCTCAAGTTCGAGCCCCAGTACATTAGACAGAAGGGGCCAGAGACCACCTGCCTCAAACAGGAGCCCAGAGATGTGCTTCCATTCTCTCAGTCGCCCCATCGGAAGAGCTGCCTTGGCTTTACCATTTCCAGGGATCCGTACCATTCTGTCCTTCTCAAAGGGCACTTGCTCAAGGCAGGGCCTCATGGCCATGTGGGGTGCAATGGGGATGGGGGCTGCACTTCGGGCCAGGAACCTTTCCGCACACTTAGACTGGCCGGCAGGAATTCCTCTGCTTAGAAAAGAGGTTAACCTGGGGAATCTGCTAAGAAAGGATGAAGTAGAGGTTTTCTGTCTGTGCAGGGAAAACATTGTTCCTGCTTTGGAAAAACATAAAACAAAAGAAAACAAAAAACTGATACCATTTTGCATTGCTGGGTCAGACAGGGAGTTCCACAGTCTCAGGGAGATGGAGGTCCTGGTGCCAACGGACAGCTCACCCTGAATTCAAGTCCATTTCTGGGATGGTGATGTGCACTGTGCTACTTTCCCCAGAGTCGCTGACCCTTCAGGGGTCCACAAACACCGCCCTCAGGTTCCTACGAGTTATCACTCAAGTCTTCACCAGTCTGAAGTGAAGTGAGAGAAATAAAGACACTTTTATAATGCTCAATATATCCAATTAAAGGATTACTTTTTATTTTGAGATTTTGGCCTTCTTACTTTGGGGGAGTTAAAGTGTCCTCTCTTTTAGGAAGCAGTAGTGATACTGGGTGGTTTATAGGGGACAGAGCTGATAATAGGTGGTTTTTAATGTTGTAACTATGGCAAACCTGGCACCTCTGTGTCAGGCCTCCCATTTTTATTTTTATGCTCATCTGGCTCTTTCCAGGCCTTCCGTTTCGCCCTCAACCAGAGAGATTAAGTGGGATGCTCAGGTCACACAGCCATGTCTAGAAGGCAGGTGTCTCCCCCCGTCCCTCCCCCAGAGAGGAGGCTCTCACCCACCTGTGTGCTCTCCGAGGGGTTTACCTTTTCTGTCTGTCACCTTCTCATCTGCCCCCCCCCGTCCTTCCACCCCCTTCGTGATTGTGGGGGTGAGTTGAGATAATGGGTGGGAAAACGCTTTTCGAAGTCCTGTGTGAAGGTACAGGGTTATGGGCCGCCCCTTCTGCTCCCTCACAGGCACAAGCCTGCGGGAAGTGTCTGCCACACGAAGCAGTTAGTCACAGTTCCCGCGTGAGCAGACCAGTTGGTGGGGGCTGGCCGGCTTAGGGGAGGGTGATGCCAGGGAGACTGTTGCCATGGTGACTTGCTGGTAGCCCTCCCCAGCATCCCTAATCCCAACCCCTGCAGCCAGCTTTGCGAAGCTGCTTTCCAGCACATGGAAAAGCAGTTTCTCCACCTCTGTGAAGCCAGGGTTGTGTCTGACAGCTGGAACCCAGCCGCTCAGAAGGTCCTGCGTCCAGCCAGGCTGGGGGAGTGGGGCAAGCCTCGCTGGCTCTGTGAGGATGTGCTGCGACACAGAGCCAGCTGTGTGAAGTGACAGGTGCCGAGTGCTCCTTGCTTTGTTTCTCTCTGATTTATCCGTTTTTTTCATAAAGGTGATCTGATTCTGTGGTCATTTTAAACAATGAGCAGCTCAGTCTTATTCGCCCCACGATTACAGCTCAGCCTTTGACTGTAATTGATGTTAGCCAGGCTGGCTAATGCTGTATCTTACAAAGATTGGCTCATTAATTGACTGCAGAGATGTCACCCACACACTGGAGGTATTAACAGTCATCAGCCTAAAGTAGTGCTGATTCAGCAACGGCAGGGCTGCAGTTTCTGTTCATTTCTTTAGGCTGAAATCCCAGCAGTGGGATTCCTAGGCTATAGGGCATGAATATCTATATAGGTCTTGACATGTTTTGCTAAATACTTCCCCCCAAATATTGTATCAGATCTTAATGCCATTAGCCATTTATGAATGTTCTCACTTCTCCACAGTCCTACCAGTATTTGATTTATTAATTCCATTTTTTTGTGCTAATTTATAGGTGTAAAGTGATACGCTGTTGCCTTACTTTGCATTTGAGGGGACTTGAGTGGATTTATTTGCATATCTTTGATTAGTAATTTATTCTCTATGTTTATTATTTGTATTTCCTCCAGTGTACTGTCTGTTTATGTCCTTTGCTCTGCGTGGTTGAGTTTTTTAAGCAGCTTTATTGTCACCCAGGAGCCTCATGGACGGAACAGGCACAGTGCCCCGGTGTCTAGAGCACAGATAGCCCAGCAGAACCACCATGCTGCTCGACCCCCAGGACTCCGCTGTGGAAGGCAGAGGGCTTCGGGGAGGACAGGGAGGTCATTTTAAGAGTGTCATGGAGCTTAGCTGCATACATTCATTAAGTCCTTTTTTTTTTTTTAAAGGAAACACACTCTCCTTATGACTTTTGAGTGGTTTGTTCTCCTTTTTTTAAAAAAATTAATTAATTAATTAATTTATGGCTGTGTTGCGTCTTCGTTTCTGTGCCAGGGCTTTCTCTAGTTGTGGCAAGCGGGGGCCACTCTTCATCGCGGTGCGCGGGCCTCTCACTATCGCAGCCTCTCTTGTTGTGGAGCACAGGCTCCAGACGCGCAGGCTCAGCAATTGTGGCTCATGGGCCTACTTGCTCCGCGGCATGTGGGATCTTCCCAGGTCAGGGCTCGAACCCGTGTGCCCTGCGTTGGCAGGCAGATTCTCAACCACTGCGCCACCAGGGAAGCCCCATTAAGTCCATTTTTGAAGGTCCTTTATTTCTTCACCTGAAAAAAGGAAGGGGCGACTAGGTTACCTCTGAGTCTGTTCCAGTCCCCTAATCCTTAACTCTGATGACCCAGTGGGCGGGTGCAGAGACGAACACAGCATGACGCTGCCCTCAGGGTGCTGGTGATCGTGGGAGGATGCACGAACATATCACTGCCCACAAGCTGCCTGTGTGGGCAGCATGTGAGTGGTGCTGCTTGCCCGGTACTGGGGACCCAGAGGGTAGAGAGGGCCATGTGAGCTGCAGCCGTCCAGCAATGGAGGATAGCCCCGAAGACCAGATAAGATTTGGCCAGCTGAGAGACAAAAAGGACTTGCTAGGTTGGGCGAAAGCTTCTCCAAGCACTGGTGTTTGTGGGATGATAAGGAATGATAAGGAATGAAGTCAGGCCAGAGCACAGGGTTCCCGTGGGCGCTGGGCAGTTCTAGGCCAGGAAGGAGGAGTGGGTCAGGCCACATGGAGGCACAGGAGGCTTCGTGGTGGTGGGAGCATGAGGTGACCACGATGTTGCAGGAGGATTGGGAAGGCACCGCCACGGTGGATACTGTACAAGGTGTTCAGCTCCCCAGGGAGACCAGCAAAGGCTCTGGGCTAATAGGTTCTACGTCAGCAGATACTGGCTGCTGGGGTACTGTCAGGCTTTGTGAGTGGTCCAGGATGTGCTCTGTGGTCTTGGTCTTGATGGAGCCTGAATCACCCTCCCTCCCCACCCAGTCCAGCCCCATATCCCTAGATATAAAAGCTAGTGATGTCCAGTGAGAGGAACCTGTGTCTCGTAGTGTGTGCTCGTTCTGGGTTGGTGGTTATGCGTTAATGGGTCCTTATCTGTTGGGAATGTCCAAGGGAAGAGGAAGGCTGAGTGATGTCTTTGTGTGTGCTGGTAATTTGGGGTACCAATGTATGAAGTGGTCTGTAGGGTTCACCCTAAAATAAAACTCTAATGGTGCCACTTTCTTAGCATTTTCACGTGATCTACATGATCCTTGACTTTATGTACTGCCTGATGTTTCTGTTGGAGGGTTTCATGTGGGCAGGCCTGGTCTCCTCAGTGAGAGGATGAGGGCAGGTCCATCATAGTCGTTTCCCCAGAATCCCCACAGGGCCCGCCTGTAGGGTGGAGACTTGGTAAGTGTGCAAGACACACCTATTGCTTGATTGTGGGCTACCTCTCAAGGCCTCTCAGCCTTCAACTTCACACTTCTGAGGGACCGGAAGCATGATGTGAGTTTGGACCGTGAGACGGGCACCAGGGCCCCGTCTAGCTCTGCCTTCCTCTAGCTGCATAACCTGGAGCTGGTCCTGAGCTTCAGTTTCCTCAACTGTAAACTGAGAGTCACAGTCAAAAATGGGAGGAAGGCTGTCTCACGTTCCTTTCCATGTTCATGTTCTTTCATATGCTTGTGTGACTTTCCGGGGATAGGAATCCCAGCCCCGTGACCAGACACACCCAGAATGTGCCAAAGGACAGAGAAAATGACCTTTGTTCCCTCTGTACCTCCCTTCTGTCCCTCCAGCTTTGCCCCCTCCCCCCACCAAACCTAAGATGGCATTGGTCCAAGGCATTCTGTCCAGACCACCTGCTCCCACTTGGTGCAGGGATAGACCTTGATGATGACTTGGAAGACACAGTATGGACATATCCCCTAAATGCCTTTTCCTGACCACCACATTCTGCTTAAGGGAGTGGTTGAGGAGGCCTGTGGAGCTCTGACACACCTGACACTCATTTTCCAAGGAGAAGTGGCAGTGAGAGCTTGGGGTCCATTTATGAGCCTGGTGTCCAGGACATGAAGATGCTCTGTGATGCAAGGAGTGGATCTAAGGAGAGGACACCGGGCAGAACTCTTGGGTGGGAGTTCAGGGTGGAAAAAGAAGGCATCCTTCAGATGAACTCTTACTTTGCAAGACACTATCCTATGAGAAAACAGCTCTCTGAAGCCTTTGACTTAGTGAGGTCTTTCCCACATAGTCTGACCGCTCTGGGCCATTATTATACTCTATGGCAATAATCATCACCATGATAACAGCAACACTACATTGGTTCAGTCTCTTAACTTGGAAATAAATAAGACAGCTGATCTAGTGTGAGCTCCAACTCCAGTCTCTCTACCGCATCATCACTTAATAACGATTATGGAGGCCCCCTGGGCAAACAGCGCCCTGCCCAGCACTTGAGATATTAAATCCACCTAGAAGCAGGGTATAATAATGCTGACCCCACAGGGATGTTCCAAGAATTAATTCCTGTGGGCTCTCCATTCCACTCTTCTCCGACACATTCAATCTTAGGAACCCAAGAGTTGGTGACGTTTATACCATGAATTAAGACATTCTGCTGTTGCCCCTGGAACTCTTCGTTACAACCCTGAGTGGATCAGTGGCAGAGAGGAATACTATTTATTAGTTAAGTGGATGCTATTGGATTTTTAATTTAAGTGGCTTTTAATTCAGTGTTTTACTTGCTGTCCTTCATTTTGCCCTTGCTCATATGAATTTGCCCATTAAAGCCTGGTGTGAGGCCACACTGCTGCTTTTATCATGATTTTGTTTTCCTGGAGAACAGTTTTCAGCTGGGAAGAAGGCAAGATTCTCAGAGTGGGCAGAGAGGTCAGACCTCCAGGCCTAGAACAGACTTCTCTGCTATCTGCTGGGAGCAAGTGGGCAATCAGGGAGGGGGTGAGCGAGTCAAAACTGCCTTCCAGATAAGGGCCTACGGTTAACTTGGCCTTCACTGGTGTTTCTTACTTTGGTTTTACCAGCTTGAAAACTTTACTGCTGTTCTTCCACTCAGAGATGAGTCACAGAGGTAGTAAGTGGGAGACATGGAGCATCTCTCAGACCAGGAGGAGAGGCTCAGGGTCTGGCTTGACCGTCTTGCACTGCTGGATATGCAGTGGTAGCTCATGATGGCCACTCCTTGTTGCAGTGCACATTGTTTTTAACAGTTTTATTGAGATATAATTGAAACAAAAGAAATTGCACATGTCTAAGTGTACAGTTTGATAAGTCTTGACATATACACCTGTGACATCAGCATCATAGCAAAGTTTCCTCATGCCCCTTTGTAATCAGACCCTCCACTCCTTCCCATCCCCAGGGAGCAGGGGATGCTCTGTGATAGATTCGCTTTCTGTCACTACACATTATTTGCATTTTCTAGAATTTTTATATAAATAGAATCATAGCGTATATACTCTTTTTTTCTGGTTTCTTTCAGTCAATGCAATTATTTTGAGATTAATCCATGTTGTGGCATGTACCAATAGCTTATTCCGTTTTATTGCTGAATAGTATTGCATTGTATGAACATATTACAGTTGTTTATTTATCTGATGCACATTTGGGTTGTTTCCAGTTCTTGGCTATTATAAATAAAGTTGTTATGAACATTCACGTATGAATCTTTGTATAAGCAGATGCTTTCATTTCTCTTGGAGAGAGAGAATAGAATGACTGGATTACAGAGGTAGGTATATGTGGTATATCTTTAACTTTTAAAGAAACTGTCCAAGCGGTTTTCCAAAGTGGTTGTACCATTTTCCACTACTTTCAGGAATGTCTGAGAGTTCTAGTCATCCCACATCCTCCAAAACACTTGGCATGCTCAGTTTTGTAAATTTTAGTCATTCTAATTGTTGTATTGTGGCATCCCATTGTGGTTTTAATTTGTATTTCCCTTTTAAGTGGTGATGTTGATCATCTTTTCATCTGCTTCTTTGACATTCGTACATCTTCTTTGATGCAATGTCTGTTCAAATTTTTTGCCTATTTTGGAGGAGCTAGTTTATTTTCTTATTACTGAGTTTTGGGAGGTTTTTATTCCAGATACAAAATCTTTATCACATACACAATTTGAAAATATTTCTCCCAGTCTGCAGCTTGTCTCTTCATTCTCTTAACAAGGCCTTACAGAGATCAGACATTTCAAATTTTGGTAAAGTCCAAGTTTTCAATATTTTCTTTTCTGCATAATGCCTTTGGTGTCATATCTAAGACATCTTTGCCTGACTCAAGGTTACAAAGATTTTCTCTTATGTTTTTGTCTAGAAATTTTACAGTCTTACATTTAGGACAGTGAAACATTTTGAGTTAATTTTTGAATTAAATTTTGTGTATGGTGTAAGGTGTATATCAAAGTTCATATTTTTTGCATATGAATATCTAATTGTTCCAGCATAATTTGTTGACAGGACTATCCTTTCCCTACTTAATTACCTTTGCACTTTTGTCAAAACTCAGTCGTTCACATATGAATAGGCTATTTTTAGACTCTCTATTTTATTCCATTGATCAACTTATCTGTCTTTCTACCAATATCAAACTGTCTTGATTACTGTATCTATCTAAGTCTTGAAATCAGGTAGTGTCAGTTCTCCAACTTTGTTCCTTTTCAAAATTATTTTGGCCATTCTAGGTCTTTTGCATTTTCATATAAACTTTAGAATTAGTGTGTTAATCACCTGCTGTCATTTTGATTGGGATTGCTTTGAATCTATACATCAATTTGGTGAGAATTGACATATTAATAGTCTTCCAACCCATGAACATGGTATATTTCTCCATTTATTTAGAGTTTTAATTTCTGTAAGCAATGTTTTGTAGTTCTTAGTATATGGATTTTACACATCTATTGTCATATTTATTCTGAAGCATGTCATATGTTTTGATGCTATTATAAGTAGTGTTGGTTTTAATTTCACTTCCAATTATTTGAAATACAATTTTATAGACGGAGAATATAGAAATACAATTATATTAGTATATAGAAATACCATAGATATTTATATGTCAATCTCACATTTTATAAACTTGTTTAACTTTCTAACTAGTTCTAGTAGCTTTTTTGTAGATTCCATTGGATTTTCTACATAGACAGTCATGTTGTCTGTGAATAAAGACAGTTTTTCTTCTTCCATTCCAATCTGGATGTTTTAAATTTCTTTTTCTTATTGAACTTGCTAGAAGAAGAGTGTTGAATAGGAATGGTGAAAGTAGACACCTTTGACTGGTTTCTGATCCTAGGGGGAAAACGTTCGGTTGCTCACCACTAAGTATAATGTTAGCGGTAGGTTTGTTTATTTTGTAGATGTTCTTTAGTAGGTTGAGGAAATTCCCTTCTAGTCCAAGTTTGCTGATAGTTTTTATTGTTTTTTAATCAGAAACAAGTGGTGGGGTTTTGTCCAGTGCCTTTTCTGTTTCTATTCAGATGATCGTATGGTTTTTCTTTTCTAGTTTGTTAATATGATGACTTACATTGATTTTTTAATGTTAAACCAACCTTGTGATCATGCGATAAATACCACTTGGTCATGAAGTATTATCTTTTTAATATATTTTTGAATTCTATTTGCTGAAATTTTGTTATTTTTGTTAACAGTTTCTGTATCTTGTTGATGTGGGGTATTGGTCTGTACTTTTAGTGTCTTTGTCTGGTTTTGGTATCAGGATCATGCTGCCTCCTACAATGAGTTGGGAAATATTCCCTTCTCTTCAGTTTTCTGGAAGAGTTTGTGTAGAATTAGTATAATTTCTTTTTTAAATGTTTTGTAAAATTCACCAGTGAAGCCATCTGGGACTAGAACTTTCTTTATGGAAAGGTTTTTAACTTTAAATTTATTTACCTTAATAGATATATTGGCTATCAAGTTTATCTCTTTCTTCTTTAGATTTTGCATCAAGTACTTTTTTTTTTAATTGAAGTATAGTTGATTTACAATGTTGTGTTAGTTTCAGGTGTATAGCTGCTTCAAGTTTTTTGAAGCTCTGTTATTAAGTGCACAATCATCCAGGATTGTTGTGTCTCCTCCTGATAAACTGACTTCTTTATCATGATGAAATAACCTTGTTTAGTAATATTTTGGTTTTGAAATGTACTTTGTCTGACATTAATATAGCTACTCTAGCTTTCTTCTGATTAGTATTAGCATGGTATATCTTTTTTGATCTTTTTATTTTCATCTATTTATTTATTTATATTTAAAGTGGGTTTGTATAAGCAGCATATAGTTGAATCTTTTTTAGCAACTCTAGTAATCTCTGCCTTTTAATTATAGTGTTTAGACCAGTTATGTTTAATGCGATTATTAATGATTAGGTTTAAATCTGTCATTATATTTGTTTTCTACTCATCCCATCTCTTCTTTATTTAATTTCTCCTGCTTTCCTTTTTATGATTTTCTTTTATCTCCTTTGGTAACTTATTATATGTAACTCTTTGCTTTGTTACTTTAATGGTTGCTATCAAGTTGATAAAATAAATCTTTAACATCATAGTCTACCTTCAAATGTTATTTTACCACTTCACATATAGTACACAAACCTTACAACAATACATTTCCACTTCTCTCCTCCTAGCCTTTATGCTAATGTTGTCATACATTTTACTTACATATATGTTTTATAACATACTACATTGCTATTTTTTGTATAAATACTCAATTATCTTTTAAAATACAGCTATAAATTCAGTGACCTTTTCCAAAACTATCATTTCTTTGTGTGAGTTCATATTTCCATCTGGTATCATTTTTGTTCTGCTTGAAGAATGTCCCTAAACATTTCTTAAAGTGTAGGTCTGCTGATTATGACTTTTTTCAGCTTTTGTATGTCTGAATTAGTCTTTATTTCACCTGTGCTTTTGAAAAATATTTTCACTGTGTAGAAAATTCTAGGTTGACACTTTTTCTTTCAGTATTTAAACACATTGCCCCACCGTCCTTTTGCCTGCATTATTTCTTATGAGAAATTTGCTATAAACCTTATATGTGTTGCTCTGAATATAATGTGTCTTTCCTCTGTGGCTGCTTTTAAGATTTCCTCTTCATATTGGTCCTGAACAATTTGAATATGATGTGTCTCAGCATACTTCATATTTCTTGTCTTTCAGGTTTGTTGAGCTTCTTGGACCTGTGAATTTGTAGTTTTGTTTTGTTTTGTTTTTTTAAACCCAAGTTTAGTGATTTTCTGGCTATTTTTTTTTTTCAAATACTTCACCTTCCCTTTGGAGACTCCAGTTATACATATATTAGTCTATTTGAAGTTATCCCCATAGAGCACTGATGCTCTTTTCATTTTTTTTTTCTTTTTTCCTCTATGTGTTTCTTTTTAGATAACTTCTATTGCTATCTATTCAAGTTCCCTTGGGTTTTTTTGTTTGTTTGTTTTCTGTTTAGCAAGGTCTAATCTGCTATCCTAACTAGTATATTTTTAATCCTGGATACTGTAGTTTTCATCTCCAGAAGTTTGATTTTAGTCTTTTTTTATATCTTAACTTTTTGAACATGTGGAATACAGTTATAATAACTGTTTTGTTATTTCCTTTGCTATTTCCACTGTCCTTTGCTATTTCTAACTTCTGTATTAGTTTTGGTCAGTTTTGATTGATTTATTTATTTTTCCTCCACATTATGGGTCATATTTTCTTGCTTCTTTTCATACCTGGTAATTTTTGATTAGATATTATGACTCATTATGATTATGAGGTTTATCTTGTTGTGCACTGGATATTTTTGTATTCCTTCAAATATTCTTGAGCTTTGTCCTGGGAATTAATTAAGTTATTGGGAATAGTTTGATCCTATCGGACCTTACTTTAAGATTTGTTAGGTGGGACCAGATCTGTATATAGTCTAGGGCTAATTATCTCCCCTTATAATGTTAAAACCTTTCTGAGTACTCTAACCAGTGCCCTATAAATCATGAAGCTTTCCAATCTGGCCAATGGGAATAACACTATTCTTGCTCCAGTGAGTGTCAGATACTGTAACCTCTAATCCTTCTGGGTGGTTCTTCCCCTGGCTTTGGATATTTTCCTCACATGTGAGCACTGATCAGCACTCTGATGACTACTTGAGGGGAACTCTCTGTAGATCTCTGGGTGTTTTTTTTTTTTCTCTCTGTGTAACTCTCTTCCTCTGGTACTCAAGCCTATAAGCTTTAACTGCCTTGGTCTCCCTGGACTCTCAGCTCTGTCTCCTCAGCTCAGGGAGAACACCAAGCTCTGCCTCAGTCCCACCCTCCTGCTCTGTGGCCTGGACACTCTCTCAAGGTTGTAACTAGGGCAATTGTATGATTCACATTATTTTTTTCTAATCTCTCAGGTATCATTGCCCTTCGTTGTTTGGTGCCCCGTGTCTTAAAGCTATTGTTTCATGTATTTTGTCCAGTATTTTGGTTGTTTCAGGCAGGAGGGCAAATCTGGTCCCTGCTTCTCCATCTTGGCTGGAAGCAGAAGGCTTCCCTGGTCTTTGATTACTTTTGAAAACATTTTTACATTTAGCTTATTTTGTCCTGACTCTACCCTTGTCATGTGCGGGATTTTTTAATTCTCGCTTTATGGAAGAGGAAACTGAAGACTGGAGAGAAGAACTGACTTTCCCAACATTACATAGAGAGTCAGTGGCAAGAGAGGGAAATAAAATGTTTTGAGGTCCAAATGTACCTGACATTGTATTACACTTTCATACAAGTTGTCCCAATTCATGACACCTCTACCATGCATTGTTAGCACATAGTCTGATGAGGAAATGGAAGCTCAGGAAGGTGAAGAGACTTTCCCCAAGCCACACAGCTTAAAATAAGTTTTGCATCTATTATTGAATCCAGAGTTGGTAGTGCTTTATAATACAGTGGCCCCATTCATCTATATGATAAGTGCTTGTTTCATTTGTTTTAAAGGTTTATTTGTTCTTTTCATTAGTTTATTATCTTAACAAACATTTATTGGCTATCTTATGTATCAGTCGCAAAGTTAAATTCTGGATAAAAATATAGGTAAAAACAAGCATGGTCGTCCCTGCCTCCCAGGGTCCTAACTATAGTATGAAAATTAGAAAAGGATACAAATAAATGCTATAAATTATTTTATTTAATAGGTTTGTTACTTTTTTTTCAGACACTTTGCTTTGGAGTATGTATCAAGGTTTTAGTTCAAGCAGGTCACAAGGAAAGAGGCTTAAGCAAGCCAATTCTAGATTGTCCCACAGAAAACTTTTATAGGAAAGCAGAATGATTAGGTTATCACTGTTAGACTGGATACAAGAAAAAAGGATTGTTTCCAGATCATTAGGTTCTGACTGACAACTGAGTGGGTGGGTAACTGGCTTCCCAGAAGAGGTCTTAATCTCATTAAAGTTTATCAGAAAATTGCTTAAGCATTTTATCAAAGTTAATTTTTTCCCAGAAGGGGAAAATTACATCATGTAAAAAAAGTCTGTCCCATACCAGGTTTGGGACCGTGTTTCTTTATTAAGAATGTGTACAGAATAGAGTGGAGGAGAGGAGGGATGGGTGAATTCCATTTAGGGGCAACAACACATCGTGTGAGTGTTTATTATACGGCAGGACTGTTATTTTGCTTGGCAGATATTAACTCTTAATTCTTACTGTTTAATTCTTATTGTTCCCAGCTTACAGAGGAGGAAAGTGAGGCACAGAGTTTAAGTAACTTGATCAACTTCTCACAACTGGGATGTGGTAAAAAAAAAAAAAAGTCAGGAAGGTATCACAGAGAAGGTTGGGGAATCAATCTGTTCTCCAGTTGGGTAATAGGGAGGAAAGCATTCCAGGCAGACTGGACCTCCACCCTGTTCTGTGCCATCAGGCCACGCTTGTTGTCAGAGGTGCAGAGGGTCTGAGCTCATGGGTTTACTTGCCCCCCATGCATGATGGAAATCCACTTGGGCTTGTGCCTTCTGTTTAGAAGGTGGCTGACTCGAGTCCCAGCTGTGTTTTCAGACCACATGTGCTGGTTTGGGTGGAGTGGAGACCTCCCTCCACTTAGAAGCTCTCAGAGGTATAAGCAAAGCTTCCGGACAAGGCAAAAACACCTTAGCCCATCCAGCCATCAACAGGCAGCATGAGTGGTTATGAGGGCCATTTTCGATCTAGGCTGAGTGTTCTGTTTTGTTTATTTGTTTGACATATTTCTGCATCTTTGCCGTTAAGTGCCACGACAGAGGGAGTGTTGAAAGTTGTGGTAAGAGAGATCCTACTATTGTAGTGTAAATACAAGTAAAGATAATAAAGTTTTACACGAACATAGACAAATTGCTAGTTTGTGCAGGGTTGTTCCCGGCATAGCAAGAGGCTTTCAGAATTTAACTTGTTAGAGATTACAGGAACTTCTGGGTGGAAATTTAAAGAGACCATTTAAAAAATAGTATTTCTTATAACTCACTATAAAATTCCACTAACCTCAATCCAACTACTATATTATTTTTACATAGTATTTTCTGAATGTACATACATGCTGGGCATTTTGTCCATGGTACCTACCTACTATTTTGTATTCTGCTTGTTTTCAGTGACCAGTGGATCATAAACATTTTTCATGTTTCTGCAGAATTATCATTTTAATGGTCACTTAATATTCCATTGTGCTGAGGTTCTGTAATTTATTAAACCATTCTCCTTAACGTTGTGGCCATTTATGTTTTCAGTCTGTGGCTTTTATAGATAACACTGCATGAGCATCTTCTTGCAAATAGCTTTTAGCAGCTGTTGAATTTCCGTAGGAATAATTCCTAATAGAGGAATTCCTGGTAGAGGATGCAGACATCTATATGGGTCTTTATATTGCTGAATTGCTTTCCAAAAATATTGTTTAACACAGTCTCATCACTCTGGAATGCACCTACGAGTTTCATCGCAACTTCAATAGCAGTTAGCAAAAGCATGTTTTGTGTGTGTGGCTAATTTGACGGATAAACTGGTATCCCAATTTGCTTTAATTTACATTCTTTGTTTCCTAATGAAGATTACTATTTCTCCATGTGTTTGTGTATTGAACTATCTGTGAATTATGTGTTCATTTATCTATTATGGTTTTGGTGTTTTTCTTATAATGGGCTTTTTATAGATTAGAAATATTAATTATTTTTGCCTTGTCAATTCAAATATTTACCCCAGTTTGTTGTCTTCTTTTTAACTTTAGTTTTCATTTTAGAGAAGCTTTAATATTATTAGGTATGGGAATTGTCAGTCTCCTCATCTGTGAGTACTTTTTATTTTTCCAAAGGAAAGATAGTAATTCCTCTTTGGATCTTTTGAGTATTTTATATGCCTTTCATTTAATAATTTATTCAGTACAGAATTATCTAGTGCCTTTCATGGGCCAGATATTTTTCTAGGCTCCAAGATTACAATGAATTATAATATAATTCATTATATTCTAGTGAAAAGAGAAACAATAAGCAATATATAACTAATATGTCAGGTAGCAATAAATCTTATAAAGAAAGTGAAGAATAACAAGGGAAAGATTTAGTGCTCAGGAAAGGCCACTCACAGTGATATTTGAGATGGGAAGGACGACTATCAATAGGTATCATTTGAGCAGAGACCTGAATAAGTGACAGTGGGAACAGCAAGTGCAAAGGCCCTGAGATGAGGGACATACATAGCATATTGAGGAAACAGGGAAACCCTGTGTTTGGAGTGGAGCAAACACGGGAGAAAATGAGGGAAAGTGGAAAATGAGGTTGTCACCAGATGATATGGGACTTTTGTAGGGGCACTGGATTCAATCTGAGTGAGATAGGAAGCCACTCAAGTTGAGAGAGCATGATAGAGACATAATCTGACTTACAGCTTAATAGGATCACTAGGTTTGTTTTTTTGCGGTACGCGGGCCTCTCACCACTGCGGCCTCTCCCGCTGCGGAGCACAGGCTCCGGACGCGCAGGCTCAGCGACCACGGCTCACGGGCCCAGCCGCTCTGCGGCACGTGGGATCCTCCCGGACCGGGGCACTAACCCGCGTCCCCCACATCGGCAGGCGGACCCCCAACCACTGCGCCACCAGGGAAGCCCGGTATTTTTATATTTGAATCAATTTGGCTGATTTAATTTTCTAGGTATATAATCACATCATATACAAGCAATATTTTTCTCTCTTCCTTTTCAGTAGTTATTTCCCTTACTCTGTCTTTATCGCTTATATTTTTGACAAGAACTTTCAAGACAATGTTAAAAAATTATATTTTTTACTAATGATTTCGGTAACAGTAATATAGCAGGCATCTTTATATGTTCTGGAATTTGGAGGAATTAATTATAATTTAGTTTAAATATAGATGCTGTGTGTTATTAACAGAAATTCTTTTTATTCTTGTCCTGAAAGTTTTATGAGAAACAATGGTTGAATTCTATAAAATATCTTTTAACTAGGCATGAAAATTACAGGATGCATTTCCTGTTTAGCATCTTGATAGGATGTAACATATTGATAGAGCCCTTCATATGAAGCAATTCTTGCCTGCAGCTCTAGGGTAACCCTACTCATCATGGTGTAATTTTGGTGTATTGAGTGTATGGCTATTCTTTTAAGACTGTCCTATCTGTGCTCATAGTCAGTTCACCCTGTCATCCTTCATCTCAGACTGAGTCCTGGCCTTGACCATGGTTGAGGGTGGTCCTGAGGCAGAGATGGAAAGGCAGAGTCCGGGGAAGTAGAGGCACCTGATGATGATACTTTTGACACACACTCTCAAGCGAGACATGGTGTCCCGTCCTTCCTTTTTTAATTATTATTATTATTTTCTTTTACACAGCAGGTTCTTATTAGTCATCAATTTTATACACATCAGTGAATACATGTCAATCCCAATCGCCCAATTCAGCACACCACCATCCCCAGCCCCCCGGGGTTTTCCCCTCTTGGTGTCCATATGTTTGTTCTCTACATCTGTGTCTCAACTTCTGCCCTGCAAACCAGTTCATCCATACCATTTTTCTAGGTTCCACATACATGCGTTAATATACGATATTTGTTTTTCTCTTTCTGACTTCCTTCACTCTGTATGACAGTCTCTAGATCCATCCACATCTCAACAAATGACTCAATTTCGTTCCTTTTATGGCTGAGTAATATTCCATTGTATATATGTACCACATCTTCTGTATCCATTCGTCTGTCGATGGGCATTTAGGTTGCTTCCATGACCTGGCTATTGTAAATAGTGCTGCAATGAACATTGGGGTGCATGTGTCTTTTTGAATTGTGGTTTTCTCTGGGTATATGCCCAGTAGTGGGATTGCTGGATCATATGGTAATTCTATTTTTAGTTTTTTAAGGAACCTCCATACTGTTCTCCATAGTGGCTGTGTCAATTTACATTCCCACCAACAGTGCAAGAGGGTTCCCTTTTCTCCATACCCTCTCCAGCATTTGTTGTTTGTAGATTTTCTGATGATGCCCATTCTAACTGGTGTGAGGTGATACCTCATTGTAGTTTTGATTTGCATTTCTCTACTAATTAGTGATGTTGAGCAGCTTTTCATATACTTCTTGGCCATCTGTATGTCTTCTTTGGAGAAATGCCTATTTAGGTCTTCTGCCCATTTTTGCATTGGGTTGTTTGTTTCTTTAATATTGAGCTGCATGAGCTGTTTATATATTTTGCAGATTAATCTTTTGTCCGTTGATTTGTTTGCAAATATTTTCTCCCATTCTGAGGGTTGTCTTTTCATCTTGTTTATGGTTTCCTTTGCTGTGCAAAAGCTTTGAGTTTCATTAGGTCCCATTTGTTTATTTTTGTTTTTATTTCCAGTACTCTAGGAAGTGGATCAAAAAAGATCTTGCTGTGATTTATGTCAAAGAGTATTCTTCCTATGTTTTCCTCTAAGAGTTTTATAGTGTCCAGTCTTACATTTAGGTCTCGAATCCATTTTGAGTTTATTTTTGTGTGTGGTGTTAGGGAGTGTTCTAATTTCATTCTTTTACATGTAGCTGTCCAGTTTTCCCAGCACCACTTATTGAAGAGGCTGTCTTTTCTCCATTGTATATCCTTACCTCCTTTGTCATAGATTAGTTGACCATAGGTGTGTGGGTTTATCTCTGAGCTTTCTATCTTGTTGCATTGATCTTTGTTTGTGTTTTTGTGCCAGTACCATATTGTCTTGCTTACTGTGGCTTTGTAGTATAGTCTGAAGTCAGGGAGTCTGATTCCTCCAGCTCCGTTTTTTTCCCTCAAGAGTGCTTTGGCTATTTGGGGTCCTTTGTGTCTCCATACACATTTTAAGATTATTTTTTCTAGTTCTGTAAAAAATGCCATTGGTAATTTTATAGGGATTGCATTGAATCTGTAGATTGCTTTGGGTAGTATACACATTTTCACAATATTGATTCTTCTAATCCAAGAGCATGGTATATCTCTCCATCTGTTTGTATCATCTTTAATTTCTTTCATCAGTGTCTTACAGTTTTCTGCATACAGGTCTTTTGTCTCCCTAGGTAGGTTTATTCCTAGGTATTTTGTTCTTTTTGTTGCAATGGTAAATGCGAGTGTTTCCTTAATTTCTCTTCCAGATTTTTCATCATTAGTGTATAGGAATGCAAGAGATTTCTGTGCATTAATTTTGTATCCTGCCACTTTACCAAATTCATTGATTAGCTCTAGTAGTTTTCTGGTGGCATTTTTAAGATTCTCCATGTATAGTATCATGTCATCTGCAAACAGTGACAGTTTTACTTCTTCTTTTCCAATTTGTATTCCTTTTATTTCTTTTTCTTCTCTGATTGCCATGACTAGGGCTTCCAAAACTATGTTGAATAATAGTGGTGTGAGTGGACATCCTTGTCGTGTTCCTGATCTTAGAGGAAATGCTTTCAGCTTTTCACCATTGAGAATGATGTTTGCTGTGGGTTTGTCATATATGGCCTTTATTATGTTGAGGTAGGTTCCCTCTTTGCCCACTTTCTGGAGAGTTTTTATCATAAATGGGTGTTGAATTTTGTCAAAAGCTTTTTCTGCATCTATTGAGATGATCATATGGTTTTTCTTCTTCAATTTGTTAATACGGTGTATCACATTGATTGATTTGCGTATATTGAAGAATCCTTGCATCCCTGGGATAAATCCCACTTGATCATGGTGTATGGTCCTTTTAATGTTCTGTTGGATTCTGTTTGCTATTATTTTGTTGAGGATGTTTGAATCTATATTCATCAGTGATATTAGTCTGTAATTTTCTTTTTCTGTAGTATCTTTGCCTGGTTTTGGTATCAGGGTGATGGTGATCTCATAGAATGAGTTTGGGAGTGTTCCTTCCTCTGAAATTTTTTGGAAGAGTTTGAGAAGGATGGGTGTTAGCTCTTCTCTAAATGTTTGATAGAATTCACCTGTGAAGCCATCTAGTCCTGGACTTTTGTTTGTTGGAAGATTTTTAATCACAGTTTCAATTTCAGTGCTTGTGATTGGTCTGTTCATATTTTCTATTTCTTCCTGGTTCAGTCTTGGAAGGTTATACCTTTCTAAGAATTTGTCCATTTCTTCCAGGTTGTCCATTTTGTCCGAGTTGCTTGTAGTAATCTCTCAGGATGCTTTGTATTTCTGTGGTGTCTGTTGTAACTTCTCCTTCTTCATTTCTAATTTTATTGATTTGAGTCCTCTCCCTCTTTTTCTTGATGAGTCTGGCTAATGGTTTGTCAATTTTGTTTATCTTCTCAAAGAACCAGCTTTTAGTTTTATTGATCTTTGCTATTGT
Source organism: Globicephala melas (assembly GCF_963455315.2). Classification (NCBI taxonomy): domain Eukaryota; kingdom Metazoa; phylum Chordata; class Mammalia; order Artiodactyla; family Delphinidae; genus Globicephala; species Globicephala melas. The sequence continues at coordinate 4,913,199 of NC_083326.1, read as the reverse complement.
TTTCTTGTTTCTATTTCATTTATTTCTGCTCTGATCTTTATGATTTCTTTCCTTCTGCTAACTTTGGTTTTGTTTGTTCTTCGTTCTCTAGTTCCTTTAGTTGTGAGGTTCGGTTGTTTATTTGAGATATTTCATGTTTCTTGAGGTAAGCTTATATAGCCATAAACTTCCCTGTTGAACTGTTTTTGCTGCATCCCATAGGTTTTGGATCGTCGTGTTTTTATTGTCATTTGTCTCTAGGTATTTTTTGATTTCCTCTTTGATTTCTTCACTGATCTCTTGGTTATTTAGAACGTATTGTTTAGCCTCCATGTGTTTGTGTTTTTTAGTTTTTTTCCCAGTAGTTCATTTCTAATCTCATAGCATTGTGGTCAGAAAAGATGCTTGATATGATTTCAATTTTCTTAAATTTACTGAGGCTTGATTTGTGACCCAAGATGTGATCTACCCTGGAGAATGTTCCGTGTGCACTTGAGAAGAAAGTGTAATCTGCTGTTTTTGGATGGAATGTCCTATAAATATCAATTAAATCTATCTGGTCTACTGTGTCATTCAAAGCTTCTGACTCCTTACTTATTTTCATTTTGGATGATCTGTCCTTTGGTGTAAGTGAGGTGTTAAATTTCCCCACTATTATTGTGTTACTGTCGATTTCCTCTTTTTAGCTGTTAGCAGTTGCCTTATGTATTGAGGTGCTCCTATGTTGGGTGCATATATATTTATAATTGTTATATCTTCTTCTGGGATTGATCCCTTGATCATTATGTAGTGTCCTTCCTTGTCTCTTGTAACATTCTTTATTTTAAAGTCTATATTATCTGATATGAGTATAGCTACTCCAGCTTACTTTTGACTTCCATTTGCATGGAATATCATTTTCCATCTCCTCACTTTCAATCTGTATGTGTCCCTAGGTCTGAAGTGGGTCCTTGTAGACAGCATATATATGGGTCTTGTTTTTGTATCCATTCAGCAAGCCTGTGTCTTTTGGTTGGAGCATTTAATCCATTCATGTTTAAGGTAATTATCGTTATGTATGTTCCTATGACCATTTTCTTAATTGTTTTGAGTTTGTTTTTGTAGGTCCTTTTCTTCTCTTGTGTTTCCCACTTAGAGAAGTTCCTTTAGCATTTGTTGTAGAGTTGGTTTGCTGGTGCTGAATTCTCTTAGCTTCTGCTTGTCTGTAAAGCTTTTGATTTCTCCATCGAATCTGGATGAGATCCTTGCTGGGTAGAGTAATCCTGGTTGTAGGTTTTTCCCTTTCATCACTTTAAGTATATCATACCACTCCCTTCTGGCTTGTAGAGTTTCTGCTGAGAAATCTGCTGTTAACCTTATGGGAATTCCCTTGTATGCTATTTGTCGTTTTTCCCTTGCTGCTTTCAATAATTTTTCTTTGTCTTCAGTTTTTGCCAATTTGATTAATATGTGTCTCGGTGTGTTTCTCCTTGGGTTTATCCTGTATGGGACTCACTGCACTTCCTGGAGTTGGGTGGCTATTTCCTTTCCCACGTTAGGGAAGTTTTCAACTGTAATCTCTTCAAATATTTTCTCTGGTTCTTTTTCTCTCTCTTCTCCTTCTGGGACCCCTATAATGCAAATGCAGTTGTGTTTAATGTTGTCCCAGAGGTCTCTTAGGCTGTCTTCATTTCTTTTCATTCTTTTTTCTTTATTCTGTTCCGCAATAGTGAATTCCACCATTCTGTCTTCCAGGTCACTTATCCGTTCTTCTGCCTGAGTTATTCTGCTGTTGATTCCTTCTAGTGTAGTTTTTATTTCAGTTATTGTATTATTCATCTCTGTTTGTTTGTTCTTTAATTCTTCTAGGTCTTTGTTAAACATTTCTTGCATCTTCTTGATCTTTGCCTCCCTTCTTTTTCCGAGGTCCTGGATCATCTTCACTATCATTATTCTGAATTCTTTTTCTGGAAGGTTTCCTATCTCCACTTCATTTAGTTGTTTTTCTGGGGTTTTATCTTGTTCCTTCATCTGGTACATAGCCCCTCTGCCTTTTCATCTTGTCTATCTTTCTGTGAATGTGGTTTTTGTTCCACAGGCTGCAAGATTGTAGTTCTTCTTGCTTCTGCTGTCTACCGTCTGGTGGATGAGGCTATCTAAGAGGCTTCCCCATCCTTCCTTTTAATTTTAATTTTAGATTTTATCAAATTATGTATGTCCATAAGTTAAAAGAATCAACTAGTTCAATAAGACTTATTACAAAAAAAAGCAGTCCTCTCTCCAGACTACCCCATTTTCCAGAGACTACCACTTTTTCCTTTTCTGCTGTATTTGTTTTTAAATTTTAATTTACCTATCTCTAAGTAATATGCCTATACCACTACTTTTTCATTTTTTAATTTTAAACATTATTATTTATTGACTTTCTACCATGGAAGATGACGATGCAGTTCCCTCTACCCTAGACCAACACCAGAAACACATATTTACCCTACCCCCATCTTTAACTCATAATTGTGGTTAGATATACTGTTTACATTATTGTGATGATGTATGCTGGTTACATCTGAGCTAAGTAATATATTACATAATTCCTTTCTGGCACAACTTTTTGTTTTCTCTGGAGATAATATTGTCTTTAGTTTTGTTTATATGTTTGTTTGGTTCGTTTCCTGTGTATTTATCATTAATTCAGCCCCAAATTTTCCCTTAGTTGGATAAATACCTTTTCAGTACTTAAAAAAAAAAAAGCAATCTGTCAATTTCATCTCTTGTAGAAATCTCTGTGCAAACTTTTGACCTGTTCCATTCATGTCTGGTTGCTCTCCAGTGCAGAGCTATCAGTCTGGGATCCTCATTCACCATCATTTTAAGGAGTCCCTTACCCTCTACTCTTTGAAATCCTGTTTCCTGGATCTAATATCTTCTCCTTTCTCAGTTTGCTCCCTTGTTTTGGTGGAACACATCCTCTAGTAGCTTCATGAGAAAAGGTGTTTTAGATACTTCCTTCCTGTGTTCTTCAATCCTTTTTTACTTAAAATTTTCTTAGTTTTAAACATAATAAATCACATGGAATAATTCATAAAATTTGTAGATACAGTTTAACACATAGTTATAATGCAAACACCCAAGTAACCACCATCTGTGTCAAGAACCTCTAGGAACTGCTTTCCTTCCCTGAAAGGTAACTATTAGCCTTATTTTCATAGTAAGAATTTTCTTGGTTTTCTTTGGCCAACTATGTTTTCATCCTAATCATTTAGATTTGCCTGGTTTTGAATTAAATAAAATGGAATCATTATATGAATATAGATGCAGAAATTCTTAACAAAATATTAGCAAACCGAATCCAACAACACATAAAAAATAGCATATGCTGCTAGCAAGTTGGATTCATCCCAGGGTCACAAGGGTGGTTCAACATACACAAATCAATCAATGTGATACAACACATCAACAAAAGAAAAGACAAAAAACACATGATTATCTCAATAGATGCAAAAAAAGCATTGATAAAATTCAACATCCATTCATGATAAGAACACTTACCAAAGTGGGTACAGAAGGAACTTATCTCAACATAATAAAAGCTATTTATAACAAACCCTCAGCCAATGTAATACTCAATGCTAAAAAGCTGAAAGCCTTCCCACTAAAATCTGGAGCAAGACAAGGATGCCCACTCTCACCACTTCTATTCAATATAGTATTGGAAGTCCTAGCCACAGCAATCAGACAAGAAAAAGTAATAAAAGGTATCCAAATTGGAAGAAAAGAGGTAAAGTTGTCATTATGTACAGATGATATGATACTATATATAGAAAACCCTGAAGAGTCCACACAAAAACTACTGGAACTGATAAACTAATTCAGCAAGGTGGCAGGATACAACATTAACATACAGAAATCTGTTTCTTTTCTTTATACTAACAATGAAATATCAGAAAGCGAAAGTAAAAAAATAAGATCTCTTTTAAAATTGCATCTCAAAAAAAAAACCCCACAAAAGTACAAGGAAAAATGAATAAATTCACCCTTACAAGTGGGAGATTTAAACATACTTCTCTCAATAGTTGATAAATAAAATAGAACAAAAACTTAATAACCTAATAGAAGACCTGAAAAAGTTAATCAAGATGGCCATATTGCAAAACCCTGTGCCCAACATTTGAGAATACATATCCTTCTCAAGCACACATGAGTAATTCTCCAAACCAAACTTGTATGAGGTCACAAAGCAAGGCTCAGTCCATCATAAAAAGCAAACTCTGGAAAGAGTACATGAAGTACTACTAGTATCTCTATTTTAGCAGGTAAATAAACATACATACACATCTATATGCTTATGTAGGCTTAACATATTTCTGGAAGACTAAACAAAAAACTTAACAGGCGTTTTTTTGTTTCTTTGTTTTTGTTTTTGTCTTTTTTTTTTTTTTTTTTCCCTGAGTAAGCGGACTGGGGATTAGGATTAGATGGAGACCTAATTTTTATCATATATATGTGTATTTTTCAATTTTTCTAACTTCAGTGTGTCTTTGTTATTAGAATCATAAATTGAAAATATATTTAGGCAGCTGTAAAAGATAGTTTTAAGACAATGAGTTATTACAAAACAATTTGCTGCCATATACAGTAAAATGGTGTAAGCTCAAGAAAAGACCATTCTGCTGTAGCCTAGTGGAGTTGCAGGAGGCTCCAGGAAGAAGGGGTTTTTACTGGATCTTGAGATTTATGTAACATTCAAATTGCGAGAGGGAGGTAGGACACTCTAAGTTCTTAAACCTCTGGAAGCAATTCCACTGAGGCTCATGTATTGTGATCAATGACCCTGTAAATTGACACATAGGAGGGACCCTCACTGGCACAGATCACTATTAGAAGCAGTAGAGTGGAGATAATGGCCAAGGCGGATGGAGCTAACCCAACGATCCACAAAGGAGAGGCCAACCCCAGGTGGGAGTTCCAAGGTGGCAAGGTTGGGATCTCATAAATGGACTTCTGTACCTTCTCGACCCACAAGCAGCCTCCCTCCTCCCTGCAGTTGTTGAGATAATTGAGCTAACAATTCCTTTTATCAAAGAAGCACAGATGAACATCAACTTCTCCCAGAAACCATGAAGACTCTTTTGAAAACAACACCCAGACCTTGATTTTCTTTTTCTTTTTTTTTTTAACATCTTTATTGGAGTATAATTGCTTTACAATAGTGTGTTAGTTTCTGCTTTATAACAAAGTGAATCTGCTATACATATACACATATCCCCATATCTCCTCCCTCTTGCATCTCCCTCCCATCCTCACTATCCCACCCCTCTAGGTGGACACAAGGCACCGAGCTGATCTCCCTGTGCTACCTGGCTGCTTTCCACTAGCTATCTATTTTACATTTGGTAGTGTACATATGTCCATGCCACTCTCTCACTTCGTCCCAGCTTACCCTTCCCACTCCCCATGTCCCCAAGTCCATTCTCTATGTCTGCGTCTTTATTCCTGTCCTGCCCCCTTTTTTTTTTTTTTTTTTAGATTCCATGTATATGTGTTAGCATACGGGATTTGCTTTTCTCTTTCTGACATAGTTCACTCTGTATGACAGACTCTAGGTCCATCCACCTCAGTACAGGTAACTCAATATCATTCCTTTTTATAGCTGAGTAATATTCCATTGTATATATGTGCCATATCTTCTTTGTCCATTCTTCTGTCGATGGACACTTAGGTTGCTTCCATGTCCTGGCTATTGTAAATAGAGCTGCAATGAACATTGTGGTACATGACGCTTTTGAATTATGATTTTCTCAGGGTATATGCCCAGTAGTGGGATTTCTGGGTTGTATGGTAGTTCTATTATTAGTTTTTTAAGGAACCTCCATATTGTTCTCCATAGTGCCTGTATCAATTTACATTCCCACCAACAGTGCAAGAGGGTTCCCTTTTCTCCACACCCTCTCCAGCATTTATTGTTTGTAGATTTTTTGATGATGGCCATTCTGACTGGTATGAGGTGATAGCTCATTGTAGTTTTGATTTGCATTTCTCTAATGATTAGTGATGTTGAGCATCCTTTCAAGTGTTTGTTGGCAATCTGTATATCTTCTTTGGAGAAATGTCTATTTAGGTCTTCTGCCCATTTTTGGATTGGATTACTTGTTTTTTTGATATTGAGCTCCATGAGCTGCGTGTAGATTTTGGACATTAATCCTTTGTCAGTTGCTTCATTTGCAAATATTTTCTCCCATTCTGAGGGTTATCTTTTCATATTGTTTATGTTTTCCTTTGCTGTGCAAAACCTTTTAAGTTTCATTAGGTCCCATTTGTTTATTTTTGGTTTTATTTCCATTTCTCTAGAAGGTGGGTCAAAAAAGATCTTGCTGTGATTTATGTCATAGAGTGTTCGGCCTATGTTTTTCTCTAAGAGCTTTATAGTGTCTGGCCTTACGTTTAGGTCTTTGATCCATTTTGAGTTTATTTTTGTGTATGGTGTTAGGACATGTTCTAATTTCTTTCTTTTTCATGTAGCTGTCCAGTTTTCCCAGCACCACTTATTGAAGAGGCTGTCTTTTCTCCATTGTATATTCTTGCCTCCTTTATCAAAAATAAGATGACCAGGGCTTCCCTGGTGGCGCAGTGGTTGAGAATCTGCCTGCTAATGCGGGGGACACGGGTTCGAGCCCTGGTCTGGGAGGATCCCACATGCCGCAGAGCAACTAAGCCCGTGAGCCACAACTACTGAGCCTGCGCGTCTGGAGCCTGTGCTCCGCAACAAGAGAGGCCGCAATAGTGAGAGGCCCACACACTGCGATGAAGAGTGGCCCCCGCTTGCCACAACTAGAGATAGCCCTCGCACAGAAACGAAGACCCAACACAGCAAAAATAAATAAATAAACTCCTATTCCCAACATCTTCTTTAAAAAAAAAAAAGAAAAAAAAAAAGAATCACTTTCTAATCATCATATGTTATTATCTTCATGAAAGAGGGAGGATAACAACAACAACAAAAAAAAATTAAGATGACCATATATGCATGGGTTTATCTCTGGGCTTTCTATCCTGTTCCATTGATCTATATTTCTGTTTTTGTGCCAGTACTGTCTTGATTACTGTAGCTTTGTAGTATAGTCTGAAGTCAGGGAGCCTGATTCCTCCAGCTCCGTTTTTCTTTCTCAAGATTGCTTTGACTATTCAGGGTCTTTTGTGTTTCCATACAAATTGTGAAATTTTTTGTCCTAGTTCTGTGAAAAATGCCATTGGTAGTTTGATAGGGATTGCATTGAATCTGTAGATTGCTTTGGGTAGTATAGTCATTTTCACAATGTTGATTCTTCCAATCCAAGAATATGGAATATCTCTCCATCTGTTTGTATCATCTTTAGTTTCTTTCATCAGTGTCTTATAGTTTTCTACATACAGGTCTTTGTCTCCTTAGGTAGGTTTATTCCTAGGTATTTTATTCTTTTTGTTGCATTGGTAAATGGGCATGTTTCCTTAATTTCTCTTTCAGATTTTTCATCATTAGTGTGTAGGAATGCAAGAGATTTCTGTGCATTAATTTAGTATCCTGCTACTTTACCAAATTCATTGATTAGCTCTAGTAGTTTTCTGGTGACATTTTTAGGATTCTCTATGTATAGTATCATGTCATCTGCAAACAGTGACAGCTTTACTTTTTCTTTTCGAATTTGGATTCCTTTTATTTCTTTTTCTTCTCTGATTATGTGGCTAAAACTTCCAAAACTATGTTGAATAATAGTGATGAGAGTGGGCAACCTTGTCTTGTTCCTGATCTTAGAGGAAATGGTTTCAGTTTTTCACCATTGAGAACGATGTTGACTGTGGGTTTGTCATATATGCCCTTTATTATGTTGAGGTAAGTTCCCTCTATGCCTACTTTCTGGGGGATTTTTATCATAAATCGGTGTTGAATTTTGTCAAAAGCTTTTTCTGCATTTATTGAGATTATCATATGATTTTTATCCTTCAGTTTGTTAATATGGTGTATCACATTGATTGATTTGCGTATATTGAAGAATCCTTGAATTCCTGGGATGAACCCCACTTGATCATGGTGTATGATCCTTTTAATGTGCTGTTGGATTCTGTTTGCTAGTATTTTGTTGAGGATTTTTGCATCTATGTTCATCAGTGATATTGGCCTGTAGTTTTCTTTCTTTGTGACATCTTTGTCTGGTTTTTGTATCAGTGTGATGGTGGCCTTGTAGAATGAGTTTGGGAGTGTTCCTCCCTCTGCTATATTTTGGAAGAGTTTGAGAAAGATGGTGTTATCTCTTCTCTAAATGTTTGATAGAATTCACTGTGAAGCCATCTTGTCCTGGGCTTTTGTTTTTTGGAAGATTTTTAATCACAGTTTCAATTTCAGTGTTTGTGATTGCTCTGTTTATGTTTTCTATTTCTTCCTGGTTCAGTCCTGAAAGGTTATACCTTTCTAAGAATTTGTACATTTCTTCCAGGTTGTCCATTTTATTGGCATATAGTTGCTTGTAGTAATCTCTCATGATGCTTTGTATTTCTGTAGTGTCAGCTGTTACTTCTCCTCTTTCATTTCTAATTCTGTTGATTTGAGCCAGACCTTGATTTTCAAAGCTGCTATCCATTTGCTTGTGTTGTGCCTAGGCTTCTGAGTACAGATAAGTGTTTCACAGGTGTCCGTAACTACTAGGAAGTAAGGCGAAAACAGGTGGCATCCAGCCCAGCTAGGACAGGGCTGGTAATACAGGTGGTGAAATTGCGCTGGCTGTTTCCAGCCCACTGGGCTTCCCGTTAGAATATCCACGGGGATCGGAGAAGGGCTGTCTTGTCTTTGTTATTGGAGCTTCCAGCCTGGCATTCAGAGCCCCTCACAATCTGTTTTCCTTTCCCATTCAACATCCCACTCCCCCCACCTCAAGACCTATACTCTTCTCTCACCTTTTTGCCCACATGCCTTGTTGTGTTCATTATTGTGCCATTGTTTATACTCCCCATTCCCAACACACTCAGCTAGGGTGGGGAGTGGTGGAAGTGTACAAATATGATACAGCATTTACCTGTTCTCAATTAATTTTACATCTTTACTGGGGTACTGGGATAAGACTTGAGAGATACATGCACGTGAAACTGATAAGAATCATAACTGGTTTATGATTGGGAGAAAGCACGGTAGAATGGAAAGTCCCACTGAATTAAGTAGGAGACAGGAAACCTGAATTTTAGTTTCAGTTCAGTCACTGACTTACTGTGTGTTTCTAATGAGGGCTGCAAAACTAATTGCCCCCAAATTTCATGGCTTAAAACAACATTTTATTTTATCTCATGATTTTGTGGTTCAGGAGCTTGGGTGGAACTCAGTTGGATGATGTTTCTGCTCCACGTGACATTGACTGAGGTCATGTGTTGGTACTTGGCTGGCAGATGGGCTGGTCTATATAGCACCCAAGATGGTTTCACTCATATGTATGGCATCTAGAAGTTTAAAATCAAGGTGTCAGCAAGTGTATGCTCCCTCTGAAGGCCCAAAGGAAGGATCCTTCTTTTTATTTTTTTATTTTTTAGGCCACGCCATGTGGCATGCAGGATCTTAGTTCCCTGGCCAGGGATCAAACCCGTGCCCCCTGCATTGCGATCACAGAGTCTTAACCACTGAACCGCCACGGAAGTCCCAGGAAGGATCCTTCTTTGCTTCTAGCTTCTTGTGGTTCCCAGCAATCTTTGGCGTTCCTTGGTTTGTGGATCACTTTAGTCTCTGCCTCCGTGTTTACATGGCCCTCTCCCCGGGGTACCTGTGTCTCTGTGTCCAGATTGCCCTTTTCTTATAAGGATGCTGGTCATACTGGGTTTAGGGCCCGCCCTGATCCAGTATGACCTCCACTTAACTTGATTACGACTGTTTTGACCCTATTTCCAAATAAGGTCACAGTCACGGGTTTCAGGTAGACATGAATTTTGGGGGGACATTCTTCAATAGTGGCTGGAAGGTTGGGCTCTGCGCCTGCATGTGATCTCTCTTGTGGGGCATCTCGGGGGACCCGAGCTCCCTAGGTACTGGCTCTGAGCTCAGGAGGCTGTCCCAAGAGACCCACAAGGAAGCCTCAAGGCTTCTTATGATCCATCCTTGGTAGTCACAGAATGCCGTTTGATCACATTCCATCGGCCAAGCGAGTCACAAGCCCAGCTTATATTCAAGGGAAGGGGATTCGACCCCACCTCTTGACCAAAGAGTTTTAAGCCACACCATGTGATCTTTATGGAAGCCACTGTTCCTTGTACCATGGTAGGCATTTTTACACTTGTTACCTCACTTCATTCTCCTGACCAGCCTGAGTCAGGTTTTGCTCCTTCTCCGTATGGGAAAACCAAAGCTTGAGAGATTATCTCTCTGTAACTTGTTCAGAGCCACACAGCTAGTGAACTGTGGAGCTGGGATCTGAACCCATGGCTGTCTCGTTCTAAAGCATCCTCCAGGACACCACCATGGAAAGAGAAGACAGCCAGCTCCTTGTTGGTACTAGAAACCTTGGGATGGCACGAACATGATGCTTCTGAGCCCATGTCATCATGGGCATTGTGTCAGGGATCGTGGTTACTGCAGCAGCAATAAGCTTTCCGTGGGCCCAACTCCCCCACCCCCAGGGGCATGGCTTGACTGCTACTGAGACAGGAAGTGGGCAGGGCACAACCTTTAAAAGAATGACATAGCTGTTGAGGACACAACATAAACTGGTTAGAATCAACTAGGTCCCAGATGGCCGAACGAGTCAACTTCCACTAGACCTTGAGCCTCAATATACGATCATTGTAATACATCAGCAAGCTAAGTGATACACACACCAGCGCCATGACAGTTCCAAAGCTGACCATAAAAGGTCAAAAAGTGGGCGGTGGCCCAATTCCTGGAAATCCCCGCCCCTCTCCAAGATAGTTGGAATAATCCTCCCACTCATCAGCCTATGAAATTACCCAGCCCATTAAAAACTAACCACGCCATATTTCAGGGCCGCTCTCACTTTCTGAGATGGACCGCATTCTGTCTATGGAATGTGTATCTCTCTAAATAAACCTGCTTTCACTTTACTATGTCTCGTTCTTGAATTCTTTCCTGTGCGAAGCCAAGAAACCCACACTTGGCAGCGCATCCCAGGGACTTGCCTGAGACCTGGGACGTGACCATCCTTTCACACCCCACTTTTCCCTGCAACACTACGACCTTTTTCCCCCATTCTAGGGGCCCTAGGGATTCATTGATGAGGCTGTTGGCATCACTAGCTGTGCCCACCTGTGCAGGGAAACTGGCTGCTATCTCCAGGGGAGAAGTTTGGACCATGAGTCTCCTCCAGTTGGGCCTCCTGCATGTCAGGGCCCTCTGGCTACACTTCCTGTAGCAGCCTTCCTTAACTCTTTGTCTTTGCCCTGAGTTCAGATGAGGTCACTCCATGGGCGGGACCTGTAAGGACGGCACACCCTAGTGTGGCCGGGGTGAGGGCTCCATGCTACTGGCCTTGGGCTGGCCTCTGGCAGGGACCCACTGGCGGCTTGCATCTCGGTGCTGGATGTGTGATATCCCCACCTCCCCCCACGCCCATCCGCTCACTGGTCTGGCAGGTTCACTTCAATTCCCTTCAACAAACATGTGGTGAATACCAATCGTGGCCAAAATTCTGTCCCTACCCACAGAAGCAGCACATCTGCCATGGCTCTGGGGAACTAGAAAGAGCCTTCAAGTATCATTTCAGTTCATTGGCTTAATTTTAAGGGGACACTGAGGACCAGAGAGGGGAAGGAACACACAGATTTAATTGGGGAACTGGAGAGCCATGGTTTAAGTTCAACCATCTTTCTATTCAGTCCAGGGTTGCTTCCCAAACGTTTTGGTTCCCACTTGATGCGGCTTCTGGCTGGGTTGGGGCAGACATCGCAGGAGCACTTGTACCATGAGTCAGCTGAGGGTCCCTGTGTGGTGAGGGGGGTGGGGAGGAAGCTTCCAAGCCTTCTTCAGGGGAGAGTTGTTTGATGAGCCTGTAAGAAGGAATGTTGATTCCTCCACTGAGTTTCTCTTTATTGCTAATCTGCACAAAGAAACGTTAATGATTTTAATTATGGGGTTGGGTTAATACATCATGTAAAGGATTTTATTTAGAAAATGCAAACTAATTCCCTTTGCAGAAAGACCCTATCTGTGGACCCTCCCACCTGCTCGCCTGGCTGGGGGGAGGGGAGGAGGAGGGTGGGCCCCAGCTAGGCAGCTCCCTACTTCTCGGAGGCAGAGCCAGACAGGCAACCCGTAGGACACATGCCCCACCACGTGGAGGCCCAGAGGGAAGGCTGGCTCGACTGGGCCAGCCCTCAGCGCCCGCACCAGTTCTCTTCCCCAGACTGAAGGCCTGTGAGGGAGACGGACAGTCTCCGGGGGCAGAGCGCCACCGCCCACCACCCCCAGTCTTCCCCCATTCCTTCCTGTGGACTTTTAGACACTTCCCACCAACAGAGCTGATTATTCCTCAGTTTGTTCCAACCTGAAAATAAAGACAGATAAAGTGAAAATATTCCGGGAACAATGACAAGCCCAAGGCATTAAATTATTAAGCGATCTCTACTTGAGTAATGGGTTGATGCCCTTTAACAACTTTTAAAGAAATATCATGTTTTTCAATACCCTCTTTTAGGGAACTTCTTATAAATGAACTGTCCATTTTATTAGAATTAAAGGAAATGCGGATTGAATCAGAGCTTCTAGAGCCGGCGATTATCTGCAGACTTCTCCTTAGAGATGGGGAAATTAACAACACGGACTAATCCACACTTTTTTTTTTTTCTAAAGGGCACTTTACACGACACTGTACAGTAAATTGGAAAATGTATAACTATCCATCAAAGTAAATCTTGGGAATAAAATAATTAGAAACCACACAAGCATAGCCAGGGAAGATTGGAGCTAAAATTAGACTTCGTGTGGCTGTTTCTGGATGTCACCAGAGTGGGTGCTGGTGTCAATGGGGTAGGAGGGGTGGGCGAGCAGGAAGAAAGTCGGAGTCGGGGCGAGCTGCCCAGGTGGACAACAGAGGCTCGGGGGCATTTTTTTTGGGGGGGGCAGGTTGGAGGGGGTTGAACAGAGTTTTGACTATCACCTGGCAGCTGCCTCATCCTCTGCCCCCTTCCCCTGACCCTGGCTGTCTTCACCTCCAGCCTGGCACAGCTCTTCTGTGCTGCTGTTTCCAGATGGTCTGAAGCTCTGTGGCTGCCACTGCAGAGCCAGATGGATTCCTTTTGAGGGAGGTGGGGGATAAAGGAAGGGGGAGAAATATCCTTGTTGTTAAGTCTAGAGTGTGTGCGTGTGAGTGTGTGAGCACGTGAGAGTGTGTGGGTGTGTAGCTGTGTGTGTGTGCATGTGTGGGTGTGCATGTCTGTGTGTGTGCCGAATGCCTTCTGAGCTGGAACCTCCGTCTTTGGTTTTACTCCTGCTCAGAGCCTCCTGAGTCCTGGCCTCTGCGGCAGGCTGTGGGTGGGCGGTGGAGGGGGCGCACCACAACGCAGCCAGGGCTGCTTCTGCCCTCCCTGCTGCAGCCTCTGCCCTTGGGAGCCACTGTCAGGCCAGAGGGTGGGGTGGGGCCGTGAGGAGGAGTCCTGCCAGGGAGGAGGAGGTGGGGGTGAGGGAAGGACGGAAGAGGCCCTGCTCCACCCATTAGCAGAAAGGCCAGGAGTCCCACACCCTCAACCGGGCAAGGATCCGGTGTCTTCTGTGCCAGGCAGAGGGCACACAAAACCCTCCCCTCCTGAGGCAGGCTTGCGGAGGGATTACCTCTCAGGCTCACCCAGAACAAAGTCACCCATGGCGAGAACCAGCAAGCGGCCTTGGAAATCTTCTGGTTCACTCCTCCCATGGTGCAGATGGGGAAACTGAGGCTCACACAGGGGAAATATGATGGATACGTTGGTTATTATGATTGTTGCTGCTACCTATTGCCCGAGGTCCTTCTTTTCTGGCCGGTCCTTCTCCCTGGCCGAGGAGCCGCACTTTGAGAACACTCCCCACCCATCTACCCCTGCATCATGGCAACCTCTTCATTCATGGGGAGACTGGAAGCATCTTCTGGTTCCCCGAGAGCCTCTCCATCACCTTCTCAGCCCTCTCACCTGTCTCCGTGGTGCCTGTTCCTCTGTTCCCATTGCTACATCACAGCACCTCACAGAGCTCGCCCCTCCCTCACTGAGCCAACTGTCTGAATCGGGCTTTACCTAGGGAATAAGAAGTTGTGCCCATAAATATCCCCCTTCTCACGACGTTTCATTCCGACTCCTGCTATCTCATTTTGAGAGGGAGGGAGAGAAGGAGAGGGAATGGAGACTCTTTCCCCTGCCGTGCCTGAAAATATTATAATACCTTCCAGGCAGCATTATTCTTTGTGTTTTTTGTACTTTCTTCTTTTCCTAATGTTCCTATTTCCCCCTTTAGTTACTGGAGGGCAAAGACTGGGCCAATGAAAATCTGTGGCAAAGCAGGATTTAATAAAATAGAGTGCCTGTTTAACTAGGGTCTGAAAGAATCAGCAAAGAATTTGGTTTCAGGCAATAATAATAAACAATGTAAACAATCATTGGGATCATATGAAATACCTGTGGCAAGGGGGAAACTAGGAGCAAACAGATCGATGGAATCTGAAAATAATTCATGGAGTTTGGAGGAGGCCATTACAAGACCAGGATAGGTGCCTCTCCTCCTTTGTGACTAGAGAACTGGCCAAAGGGAAGAGGATGGGTCAAGCTAGTTCACCCACAATCTCTCAGAAACGTAAAGGCGCCTGCCTGAAAGGGTGGAGCTTGCATCGCTCTCTTCTCTGATTGTACACAGAATACTGTGGCCTCTTAATTCCCAAATGCCTGTCCAACCTCATGGCCCAGACAGCCTTGTCAGGGCTCTTCTGAGGGTGGCTCTCCTCAGAGCTGGAGACAGGGTGGGGGGACGCTGTCCCTGTGCTTTCGGGGTGCAGAGAGCAGTGCTAGTGAGCTGGATGAGGACAGTCACTCTCTCAGGGAACACAGACTGGCCACCACTGTGGGTGGAGCCCCATGTGGCACCTGGAGGATGTGAAGGTGTATGACATACATACTTTGCCCACAGGTACTTCCAGTGCAGGTGGAGAGAGAAGAGTTATGCTCATACAATTTAAAATCCCTGGCCCTGGGCTTCCCTCGTGGCGCAGTGGTTGAGAGTCCACCTGCCAATGCAGGGGACGCGTGTTCGTGCCCCGTTCCGGGAGGATCCCACATGCCGCAGAGCAGCTGGGACCGTGAGCCATGGCCGCTGAGCCTGCGTGTCCAGAGCCTGTGCTCTGCAACGGGAGAGGCCACAACAGTGAGAGGCCCACGTACCGCAAAAAAAAAAAAAAAAAAAAAGATCCCTGGCCCTCAGTATTCTCAGTTTTAAAAAGAGAGAGTTGGCCTGAGATGCCTCCATAGTCCACCCCTTCCTGCCCTACCGTTGTTTAAAAGCCTTGGACTGAGATGTGCATCCCCTTAACAGAGCATCTTGATTAGTGTGTTTGTGTTAAGGACCAAGACTTTGGGAGAAAGTGAGAACCAAGATGGGAGGAGAGGGTATCCATTTGGGATTGTCATTACAGGATAGCCCAGGATGGAGAAGCTTAGGCGATGCCTTGGAGATGTTTCCTGGATTGACCTGTATCAGTTATCTACTGCTGCATAACAAACAGTCCCCAAACTTAGTGACTTAAAACAATGATCATTTATGTTTTTACTATTCTGTGGTCAGCAATTTGGGCTGGGCTCTGTGTGGTGTTGGTTGGGGTCACTCACATGTCTAGGCTCAGTTGAGATAGTCCACAATGGCTGGGTTCTCTCTTCATGTGTCTCTCATCCTTAAAGAGCCAAACTTTTGTGTCTTCATGTGACAGTGACAACATTCTAAGGGAGAGAGCAGAAGCTGTAAGACCTCTTGAAGTCCAAGGCTCAGAAGTTACACAGGTCACTTTCACTGCATTCTGTTGGTCAAAGCAAATCACAAGGCCAGCCTATATTCTATTGGAAATGTTTCCGCTATATATATGAAAGTAACTGCCTCAGTTAATAGAGTATACGGAATCCACTTCTACGATTTCATTACAAGTGCCATCTACTGTGTAGAATATGTATTACTCTGCTTAGCTATTACTTATTGAGCATTTAGTATGTGCCAAGCATTGTGCAAAATATGTAGTTTTATATACATTATCTGTAATTCACAACAACTCTGAACAGTTACTGTGATTATCCTCAATTTATGGATGAAGAGAAAGGCCTAGAGAGGTTAGTTGACTTGCCCTCAGCTGGTCAGCAATGGTACTGGCCTTGGTACCCAGCTCTGTCAGACTGACTGTGATTTAAGAATTGACTTATTTGACAGGGCCCCTCATATTACCACTCGAATGTTCTGGAAAACTGTTCTTACCACGGTTGCCTTTGGTGAAGTACAGTGGTGCCCTGGGAATCTGAGACTGTGTGTGGGCCACTTGCTCCAGAGCTGAGACCTGCAGGGTGTTTGCTGTCCTCGTTTGCTTTCTTTCCCTCCGTGTGAGGCCTTCCCTGACCTCTGCAGTCCCTGCACCTACTTATTGCTTCTGTCTGTGCTCTTCTTGTGCTGATATCAGCTCTTTTCTCCCATGCATTCAGTTCTCCTCAATTTTATTTAATCAGATCTCGTGTTTGAGGTTTCTTCACTGGTTCTAGGTTTGTGACTTTCATGGACTTTTTTGGAGTTGATGATAAGATGCTGGATGAATAGGTTATTAGTGTAAATGCATTCAGGCCCTGTATCACTTAGAAAACTAAATTAGCAATAGAGATCATAAACAAGAGCAGCTTAAATAATTAAAAAAAATTTTTTTTTCCAGTAAAGGAAGCCTAGAGGTAGGCATTTGGGGCCAGTGTGAAATAGTCACAGTTATCTGGGACTTTTATCACAACATTCCACCATCCTTACTTTAGCGTCTTCACGGTCCAAGATGGCTGCTGGAGCTCCAGCTAATGTGACTTTTTAAGAGCTTTTATGTGAACCCCCCCAGAAACTGCTATGTATATCCTATTAGCCACCTCTGTCTGCAAGGTTGTCTTGGAAATGTAATTTTCCAGGTAGGTAAGTCACCGAGGTTTCTAAGTCATAAGGAGAGAATGATTATTAGGTCAGAAAACAAGTCTCTAAATCAGATCCTCTTCATGAAACCCAGCTGTTTGCAGGGACTGGAGGAGAGAACAGGCAATTCTCCCATTTTGTAGGTGCAAAACTTGAGGCTAAAGAAGGTCATAGTAGCAGAACTGGGACTAAGTCCTGGGACTCCTGGTCACTTCTCTGGCTAGCCCAATGAAGAGCTAAGATGGGATACCATTCCCACCCCTCCTATACACACATATCACATGTGTGTACATGTATGACAAGGGTCTGTCAGGGAAATAACTCATTGCAATGTGCTCAAGTGGAAAAAATATTCTAGATGCAGTACGTTTCCCCTCTTCCCCTGCCCCCTCTCCTGAAAAAGCTGGTTAATTGGATATCTCTGTTAAACATGTACCGCCTGTTAGTTTGCTGGCTGGCAGTGTGGGAGAGCCAGGGAGCCTGGGGCCGAAGCCCTTGGGTTTCTAGAATAGCTTAATGAGGGTGATTAGAAGGGATGCAGGTGGGGAAATTCCTTCCCTCATATCCTAATACTGCTGCCTTTGTTGGGGACCTCTGCTGGGGCAAACCCATGACTGCTCGGTCTCAAGGCTGACCCCTGAGACACTGCTTGGTCTCAAGGCTGATCTGACCCTGCATCCCTTCTGCAAGCCCCAGTGTAAAGCCATCCTCCAGCTCTTCCCTCAGGAAGCTGAGAAGCTCTTTTGTCCGGGAGCCCAGTGTGTAATCACATGCAGTTACCGGGCTGGGATCTTCCTGTCAATTTAGTCTTCAGGATTTTTTTTTTACATGTTGCTGGCACAGAGCCTCGGCTTGGGGCTTGCTATCTCAGAATGCAGCTCAGGGCTGCCCAGCCGCAGAGTCAGGGACCCTCTGGACCGAGATGTTCTAGCTCCACCTCTGCCTCCTGCCCTCCCCTTTTCACATTTCTAGCTGCTTCCCTTGGAGTTCTTTTGGGTGCAGAGCACAGGGTGCAAGGTTTTCAGAGCTGGTTGCTTGCTAGGTCCAATGGAGAGATGAGAAAGCTGAAGGAGAGTCTTTCTCATGCCCTCTGAAGTAGGGGGGCTGCTTGTCAATTCTGGTAATTGTTCCATGTCAGTCACATTTATACATATGAAAACAGAAACAGTTCCTTGTGCCCTGTGTCTGTGTGGGAAGCCTCTCACCTTCCTTCCGGAAACCTGGTGTGCGGGGAATTGCCCTGGGGCAGGCATCCGGGACCCGCTTTGGATGAAGCCCCAACTTGCCCCACCCTGGTTTTTCTCACCTGAGAAATGGGGGTGATACTACAACTGCCTGCCTTAGTTACACCCCAGGGTGGGTAAGAAGGAATAGACATGAAAATGCCTTTTAACTCTTGTACAAAGATGGTCCTGCTCTCAGCACACTCCTTCGTCCTCTCTTTGGCCGGAGTCCCTTACTGGGCAAGCATCTCACACATCTCACAGGTGTGTCATTCTCCAGGTCGTCCAGGTTGGGAGCTGGCAGAGCGTAGGGAGCAGACCCTAGAGCCAGGCCTGTTTCATACGCAGACTTAACTGCATCCTGGGCTCACAGCTTGCTTGCTAGCGGCAGGGTAGAGGGAAGAATAGAGAAAACATATAGTAGGGACACTAGGGGCGGAATAGCGGGGGAGGCAAGAGGCGGTGGTGAGAGATAAGAGGCACAGACCCAGTTCTGCCACTTACTGATGTGCAAGGCAAGTTGCTTTACCCTTCTGTGCCTCCATTTTCTCCACTGGAAAATGGGCTCAATAGTAATATTTACATCACTGGGTTATTCCAAGGATTAAATGAGTTAACAAAGCACTTAGAAAAGTCCATGACACTTAATAACTTTTCACTGTCACTGTTGCTACCTGTTTGTGGGTTTATTGATTTTCCCACACCATGGGGTAGAGACCCTCTGAACCTGGATTTAAGACTGGACTGTGGGGAAAAATCTGAAGGTTGGGATCCTGGCTACCTGGGATGTAAGGACGGCACGCAGGTGAAAACTTGAGCTCCGTGGGTTGGCCCTTGACCGTTTGGGTTCCGAGCTCTATCCCCCTCCCCCAGTGTGGTGCCTGGCCCTCGGGTGCCCAATAAATACTTGTTCCCTAGAGTCTGCCTGGCTCTCCCCGCATCTGTAGGGAGGAAGTAAGGCACTGCCACTGTCTGAGCCGTAGCCCAGCATCGCTGAGCAAATTCAAGGCTCCCACCCCAGGTGTGGGTGCTGGGATTCCAGCCTCAGCAAAGTGGCACTTGGCTGACGTGCATTAGTTCATCTCTTCTCCGCCCTGGCCTGTGCCTGATTTGAATGCGATCCCAACAGCACTTGCTACAGACCACACCGGACTGTGAGTGAACCTAGCTGTGCTGACTTCAGAGGGAGCTGGGCTGGCGGCTGAGCGCAGGTGCTGGGCTGGCAGCTTTCCGAGCGGGTCTCCCACGCGTGAACTGGCTGAAGCAGGGCCTCGGCTTCCTGGCCCAAGAGCAGATGTTGTCGGGTCCACCAGGCCCCTCAGCAGCAGGCGATGGGCCCGGTGAGCAGGCCTGAAGGCTCCGCACCACATCTGTGGACCATAGAAGCTCATGGGACAGATGTTGTCCGGCACCCCCAGTTGCCAGACCGTCTTCCGGGCCCCGATGGGCATTTTGGGGGCCTCCTCTGTACTCCCTGTGCCTCAGTTTCAGTCTGGCTCCATCTCCCTCCATCTCTCTCACTCATCCCACCCTCTGCCCTGACACCAGTTACCCAGAGCAGGGCCTGATCAATTCACTGGCTGCTCCGACGCTCTGACCCACTGTGGTGGAGGGAAGGGGGCAGCAGTGTGCTGGACCCTCGCTCAAAGTTCTCTCTTCCCCAATCCTGCCACCGGGCCCACCTTTTCACCATGTGAGGTGCTCCTCCTACAGATTAAGGCATCGCCACGTGTTTAAATGCCAGCAGCCAGCCACCCATATCTCTTTCTCCCTCCATTCCTGTTGACAGCGTAGCTGTTGCTACTCATTTTGCCTCCTAAACCTAAATGATTCAGTGGATTCTGTAACTTCAGTTACATCAGCCGTCATTCTCTCCACTACGAGACTGTGAGCCTTGGAGAGCAAGACAGCATTTTCTACCCCCTCAGCCTTCACCCGTGCCAAGCAGATCCACAGAAGAGCTCTTCCTTTTTAGTGGCTGACTGGAGAAAACAAACTTCTGTTCAGCACAAGAAATAACTTGAAAACAATCAAAATGGCCTGCAGTGCGGTCAGTTGCCTGCTGAGGTAGTGAGCTCACTGTCACTGGGATTGCTCCCACCCAGTGTGGACGACAGTGAGCTGGGGTGTCCTGTGGAGGGATCTTGCACTGAGTAGACAGTTGCCTTGGATGTCCCCTCAGGGTCTGGTGATATCAAGATGGAATAAGGAAGGTGAGCAGAATTATGGACACTGGTCTTTTTAACCCCGATCTCAGGGGCGATATACTTATTAATCAACTTACTTATTATTTTATACTGTGCTCACTTTAAAAACAAAACCAAAAAAAATTGGTGGCATTCTGAGCTTTTAAAGCACATACGTATGATAGAGTAACTAACATTAAAGTGGAGACCATACGATCCAGCAATTCCCCTTTGGGTGAACATCCAAAAGAAGGCAGAGACTTGAACAGATACTTGTGCGTTCATGCTCACAGCAGCATTATTCACCGTAGGCAAAACATGGAAGCAACCGAAATGTTTGTTGATGGTTGAATGGATAAGCAAAATGTGGTCTGTATAGACTGTAAATACAATGGAATGTTATTCAGCCTTAAAAAGGAAGGAAATCCTGACACACGCTACAATACGGATGAACCTTGAACACATCATGCTAAGTGAAATTAGCCAATCACAAAAGTACAAATACTGTATGATTCCACTTATATAGATATCTGGAGTAGTCAAATTCATAGAGACCGAAGGTAGAGTGGTGGTAGCCAGGGGCTGGGGGAGGAGGGACTGGGCAGTTGGTACTTAATGAGGTCAGAGTTTCGTTCGGGAAGATGAAAAAGTTTTGGGATGGTGGTGATGGTTGCGCAACAGTGTGAATGCGCTTAATGCCACTGAACTGTACCCTCGAAAATGGTAAATTTTACGTTATCTATATTTTAACCACAATTTTAAAAAATGGACTTGGAGGGAAAGAAGCCACCAGCCCTTGCGGGCGGGCACTCTGTGGCAGGCAGCACAGCACCTTGGGCACTGACACCCAGTCCCTGCCTGCACGTGATGCCTGCTCTCACATCGGGACAGGCTGGTGCAAGTCCAGGTAGCTTTGACTTACCTCGTCCTGCATTTGCCTCACAGGTCGTCAGAGCTGTGCGTTTCGGAGGCCGTTTTTCATACCAGCCCTGCATTTTGACAGCTCCATGGAGCCACCCACACTCGGAAGCTCAGTGCATTCCTACCCTCAGTGTGGTCCATTAGCCAGTGCCCTTTTTGCTTTAGCACCAGTTCTCATCCTGGTCCAAGTTCTCGGGCAAGTTCTTTAACCACATGGGATGCACTGCTTTTAGTTCAGAACAACCAGAACCAGTGCCCCAAGGAGAGGTTAATAAATTTGGATAAAGCACATGCTTTTTCTTCCTTCTTCTTCCTATTGTCTAAAATTTAGCGGTTTTCTTTTCAGATCTGGTAGAGTTAAGGTGTTTGCTTCACTGATGTCAAGAGTAATGAGGTGCTGGTGGACGTGGAGCGTTCTCACGTGAGTGCCATCAGCAGGGTTTGCATTCGGGCCATTGTGTCTCCCAGTGTGCGTGGGAGAGGCCAGTGAAGATGGTGACACCCAGGGCAAGAGTGGGTCTGCTCCACACAAGCACAGGATGCGCTGGTACAGTTGTTAGGACCCTCACTGAAGGCTCTTCTGCAGCACGCTCTCCTGGCTGGGTTAATTTCCTGACACTGGGTGGCTTGGGAAAAGGAAAACCAAAGTAAAGGCACCGTGTCATTGAAAACAAGGTCCTGGAGATTGAGAAGGTTAAGGGACACTGGGATTTAGGATCACACCCAGGGCATAAAGCCACCTAGGCCGGGTCCAGTTCCTCTGACGTAACAGCCTCATTCCTTCCAAAGGCCTTTGTGCAGCAGATCCTGCAGGTAGAACACTGACCACCAACCCTGAGTCACCACCATCAGCCCAACACCATTGGCTTTGGTCCTACCCAGAGCCCGTCACCCCTCTGCTGTGTCCATTTTGCCTGTCACCCCTGCCTCACAAGCTCCAAGGCCTCTTGTCCCTCTCTTTCATGCTGTGTTTACACCACTTTGAAGAGTGTTTGACACATCTAAGTTCCATCACAGTTCCAGATGTAGTTGGTACAGTTAGGATATCTTCAGCTAGTTCTGAGGGTATTAACCAGGGGATATGAAACTGTGGAGCAAGTGCTCACTTTACAATATGAATATGAAAAAGTATATATATATGAGAATATACATATATTAATACACACACACACACACACATATATATATATATATAAAACCAAATCACTTTGCTGTACACCAGAAACCAACACAACTTTGTAAATCAACTATACTTCAATTAAAAAAAAAAGAGTGCTTGCCAAATGAGTGAGTCAAAGTCAGGCCAGCTCCTCACGGAGGTTACCTCATCTGAGAAGGGGGCCTTTTCTCTGGGTGAAGGGAGGTCTGCACCCTCCTGCAGCAAGGAGCCAGGCAAGTAGGCAAGCCGGCTGGGGGGGGGGGGGCGGGGGGCGGGCAGCAGAGCAAGGCTTCTCTCATTGGCTGGAGGGGAGGCCCTCCCTCGGGTGTCTGGGCCAGACTGTGTGCCTGGCTGGGGTTGGTTCTGAGGAACTTTGTAGCTCCCACACGTGGCAGCTCACCCAGTGACGTGGAGAGGAAGACTTGTGGGATCCCCTGAACTCAGCCGACATTCCCCTGCGCACACCTGGGTTAACTCACCTCTCCAAACTCCACCTTGTCTGGCATTACCCACCACATCAGCCATTCAGCAATGAATCAGAAACTAACTTGTCCCATCTCTTCTCTTGGCTTGGATTTTTTTTTTTAATTAATAAACTTGATTTTTAAGAGCAGTTTTAAGTTCACAGCAAGACTAAGCAGAAAGTACAGTGATTTCTCATATGCCCCCTGTCTCCACACATGAATTATCAATATCCCCATTATTAGAGTGGTTCACTTGTTACAACTGATAAACCTACATTAACACAGTATAATCACCCAAAGTCCACTGTCTACATTTGGGTTCACTCTTGGTGTTGTACATTCTGTGGGTTGTGACAATGTATAATGACGTGTATCCACCATTGTAGTATCTTACAGAATAGTTTCACGGCCCTAAGAATCCTCTGTGTTTTGCTTACTCGGCCCTCCCTCCCCCAGACCCTTGGCATCTATAGATCTTTTAGTCTCCATAGTTTTGCCTTTTCCAGAATGTAGTATAGTTGGAATCATACAGCATGTCGTCTTTCCAGATTGGCTTCTTTCACTCGTAGTATGCATTTAAGTTTCCTCCATGTATTTTCATGACTTGATAGCTCATTCCTTTTTAGTGCTGAATAATATTCCATTGTCTGAATGTATCAAAGTTTATTTATCCATTCACCTATTAAAGGACAGCTTGGTTGCTTTCAAGTTTTGGTAATTATGAATAAAAGTGCAATAAACATCAGTGTGCACAATTTTGTATGGATATAAGTTTTCAACTCATTTGGGTAGATACCAAGGAGCATGATTGCTGGATTGTATGATAAGAGTTTATTTAGTTTTGTAAGAAACTGTCTCCCAAAGTGAATATACCATATTCTGCTTTCCCACCAGCAATAAATGCAGTTCTTATTGCCCCAAATCCTCTCCAGCATTTGGCGTGGTCAGTGTTTTGGATTTTGTGGTATCACATTTTTGTTTTAATTTGCAATTCTCTAATGACATATTATGTTGAACATTTTTTCATATGCTTACTTGCCTTCTTTGGTGAGGTGTTTGTTCAGGTCTGTTGCCTATTTTTTAATCAGCTTGTTCATTTTCTTATTGTTGAGTTTCAAGGGCTGTGTATTTTGCATAATAGTCCTTTATTGTATGTGACTTTTGCAAATATTTTCTCACATATTCTTTTGAAAATGCCTTTCACAGAGAAGAAATTTTTAATTTTAACAAAGTCCAGCTTATCAGTTATTTCTTTCATGGATTGTGCCTTTGCTCTTCTTATTTAAAAAGTCATCACCATGCTCAATGTCATCTAGGCTTTTCTCTGTTATCTTCTAGGGGTTTTATAGTTTTGCATTTCATGTTTAGGTCAATGATCCACTCTGAATTAATTTTTGTGAAAGGTGTAAGATCTGTGTCTAGATTCATTTTTTTGCACGTAGATGTACAGTTGCTTCAGCTCCACTGGTTGAAGAGAATTTTTTCTTTGTATTGTCTTTGTTCCTTTGTCAAAGGTCAGTTGACTGTATTTACGTGGGTCTATTTACGGGTTCTCTATTCTGTTCCATTGATCTATTTGTCTATTATTTCATCAGTACCACACTGTCTTGATTATTATAGCTTTATTGTACTTCTTGAAGTCAGGTAGTGTCAGTCCTCGAACTTTGTTCTTTTCCTTCAGTATTGAGTTGGCTATTCTGGGTCTTTTACCTCTCCCTATAAAATTTATGGATTTTAAAAAACAACTTAATTGAGATATAGTTCATATATCATGCAATTCACCTATTTAAAGTATATAATTCAAAGATTTTTAGGGAATTCCCTGGTGGTCCCGTGGTTGGGACTCTGTGCTTCCGCTGCCGGGGGCCCGGGTTTGATCCCTGGTCGGAGAACTAAGATCCCATAAGCTGCCTGGTGAGGCCAAGAAAAAAAAGGGGAGGGGACTTAATAAATTCACAGAGTTTGCAACCATCACCACTGTCTAATTTCAGAACATTTTCATCACCCCAGAAAGATACCCTATACCCATTAGGAGTCACTCCCCATTCTCCCCTCCTCCAACCCCCGGCAGCCACTTAATCTATTTTCTATCTCTATGGATTTGCCTCTTCTGGCCATTGCATGTAAATGAAATCATGTAATATGTGGTCTTTTGTGACTGGCTTCTTTCACTTTGCATAATGTTTTCAAGGCTCATACATCCAAGGTCCGCATGTATTAGAACTTCATTCTTTTCTACGGCTGGAAAATATTCCACCATTTGGCTATACCACATTTGATTTATCTACTCAATTGATGGGCACTTGTTTCCGTAGTTGACTATTTTGAGTAATGGTGGTGTGAATATTCATGTACAAGCGTATGTGTGGACGTATATTTTCATTTCTTTGGGGTATATACCTAAAAGTGGAATTGCTGGATCCTATGGAAGCTCTGTGTTTAAGCTCTTGAGGAACTGCCAGAATGCTTTCCAAAGTGGCTGCCCCATTTTACACGCTCGCCAGCAGTGCCCGAGGGCTCCAGTTTTTCCACATCCTTGCCAATACTCGTTATTAGCTAACTTCTTGATTCTAGTCATCCTAACAGGTGTGATGTGGTATCTCAGTATGATTTTGATTTGCATTTCCCTGATGTTGAGCCAAGATGCTTACTGGCCATTTGTATAGATCCCTGGACCATTTTTTAAACATTGGGTTGTCTTTTTATTTTTGAGCTCTAAGATGTCTTTATACATTATAGACAAAAGTCCTTTATCGGTATATGATTTACAAAACTTTTTTTTCCCATTCTGTGGGTTGTCTTTCCACTTTTTTTTTTTTTTTTTTTTTTTTTGCGGTACGCGGGCCTCTCACTGCTGTGGCCTCTCCCGTTGCGGACCACAGGCTCCGGAAGCGCAGGCTCAGCGGCCATGGCTCACGGGCCCAGCCGCTCCGCGGCACGTGGGATCTTCCCGGACCGGGGCACGAACCCGTGTCCCCTGCATCGGCAGGCGGACTCTCAACCACTGCACCACCAGGGAAGCCCATGTCTTTTCACTTTCTTGATGACGTCCATTGAAGGAAAAACGTTGTAAACTTTGAAGAAGTCTGATTTATTTTTTCTTTTGTCACTTGTGCTTTTGGTGTCATAGGACAGAATTTTTAAATGAATTTTCTT
Source organism: Globicephala melas (assembly GCF_963455315.2). Lineage (NCBI taxonomy): Eukaryota > Metazoa > Chordata > Mammalia > Artiodactyla > Delphinidae > Globicephala > Globicephala melas. The sequence continues at coordinate 4,887,016 of NC_083326.1, read as the reverse complement.
GTGAACTTTTGGTAACTTCGTGTCATGCCAACTCAACTAAAATTTAAGCTTGTCAAGGGCAGAATTCATGTGAAATTCATTGTTGTATCTGTTCCAGTGTCTGGACTTGTTGATTTGATCCGGATCTTACTTATACCTGGGGTCAGAATGCAAACACTCATCTCACAGAGGTTTCCAGACACCAGTTGCCTCTTCAGCCTCTTTAGACGCTGTGCGTCACATTTTGAACCTGAGGACTGGATAACAGGTGCCAGCATGGACCATCCATCAGCTCCTCAGCATCAGAGAGGGTTGGACGATATTGCACTGGTCGAAGCCTCTTTCTTCTTTTTCTCACTCTGTAATATCCATCTTTGTATAAACACATCCAGGGGAATATTTTCTATTTTGCCTTATGGGCAACAGCTGCTGTTTTTGCCAGGCTGTCATCTATTTAGTTGTTACTTTTTCGACTTTATTTTTAAACAGTATAACATGGAGAACAGCAACACTGAATGCAGGACAGATGGAGAGCATATCCAAATAACAGACTTCCAGAGCCACCCTAATACAAGTGACAGGCGTGGGGTGGGGGGATAAAACCAGACTGCTGGATCGCTAAAAGCAAATAAATATCAATAAATCACAAACTGTATGAGGAAAGGAGGAGCAGATAAGGAAGTGGCACCCCTGAGCCATCCTTCTGCTACCAAGAGTCTGAGATGGTGGGAAGGGGGTGGATGAGGCCAAGTTGCCAGAGCTTCCAGGTCAGTCTGAGGTGAGAAGAGCTGACAGAGCCCTCCTGGGGCCGGCGACAAATTCCACATTTGGTGGCTGGAGACGGTAAAGAGCCAGCAGGAGGAGGTAAAGCGACATCCCTCTTACCTGGGTAAGGCTCCAGGCGCAGTGCTAGCTATTTCCCCCTCTTTCTCTCCCAGAGAATAAGCAGAAGTTAGAGAGAAGCGAGTTTGCAGATTGGGGTTTTGAAAAAAGGAAAAAGAGAAAACTCATTTTATTAATTACCTCCAGAGCAGCCAGCGCTTGAAACAAACCAGGGCCTGAGATACAGGCCTCTGTTGTCCCCAGTGGCCACATCTGTGTACAGTCTCCACAGTGGCCGCTGCACTTGACAACCCCTCTCCAAAAGCCACTCTCGTTTACTTGTCTTTTCAAAGTGGACTAGGTGCCGGTACAGGTGCCTTCTCACCCTTGGGGCTGACCTCTGATGCATTAACTTCTTTACTGGAACGCTGCTTGGTTCCGAAGCCTCCTGGGCACGTGTTCCGCCATCCAAGGCCAGCTCTAGCCTTCACTTCTACCCTGACTGGTCCTGCTTTATTCTCCTCCTGTCTTCCCACTGAAGTCCTGTCCTCCCCACGCCTGCCCCCCACCCCCTCTACCTTCTTGGTAAAGTGCCTAAATCTGAAGTGTGTAGCTTGAAGAATTTTTACAGGGTAAACACTCTTTTAATCAAACCATGATCATGTTATAGAACATTCCAGCCCTCCAGACGGCTCCCTCCTGCCTCCTTCCAGTTGGTATCCTCTCAAGAATAACCACTACCCTGACTTCTGTCATCATACAACAAGTTGATGTTTTGAACTCATATAAATGAGTTCACATTCACTGCTTTTATATTTCACTTGGCATTATACCCATGAGATGTATCCATTTTGGAGAATATGCCAGAGGTTCATTCTTACTTGTTGCTGTGTAGCTTTCATGGTGTGGCTATACTACGATGTATTTTCCCATTCTACTGCTGATGGACATTTGGGTCACTTCTAGTTTGAGAATATTTTGAAAAAAAGCTTCTAAGAACATTCTTACTGATGTCTTTTGGTGTACATAAATATCATTTCTGTTGGGTACATACCTAAGAGTAGAATTGCTGGGTTATATGGGTTATATGGTATATGTCTCTCTATATAGACATATATATATGTCTTAAACAACACCTGACACAACCACTCACCAGATATTAGCTTTCATAGGTATTGTCAAACACTCTTTTGAAGTACATAGTCTTTAGAGTTCATTTCTACCAGTAATTTAAGAGTTAAGTTCTCCACATCCTCACCAACACTTGGTATTTTATTTTAGCCATTCCGGTTGATGTAGTGATAATGTCGCTGTGCTCTTATTTTTGCATTTGCATGATTTTACTTGTTTACTGGCCCTTTTGATATCCTTTTTTGTGAAGTGCCAGTTCAAATATTTTCCCATTTTATAATTGGTATGTCTGCACTTTTCTCATTTGCAGGCTTTCTTATATTCGAGATATTAGTTCTCTGTCACGTATTTTTTCTCTGTGGTTTGCCATTTTACTCTCTTAACGATTTTTTGATTAACAGATGTTCTTCATTTTAATACAGTCTAATTTATCAGTCTTTTTGGTTTTTGTTAGTGGTTTTCCCATCCTGTTTACATACCTTCTTTGTCAACCCAAGGTCATGAAGATATATTCTCCTGTGTCTTTGTTTAGCAGCTTGTTTTTTTTTTGTTTTTTTTTTTGTGGTACGCGGGCCTCTCACTGTTGTGGCCTCTCCCGCTGCGGAGCACAGGCTCCAGACGCGCAGGCTCAGCGTCCATAGTTCACGGGCCCAGCCGCTCAGCGGCATGTGGGATCCTCCGGGACCGGGGCACGAACCCGTGTCCCCTGCATCGGCAGGCGGACTCTCAACCACTGCGCCACCAGGGAAGCCTGCAGCTTATTGTTTTACCTTTCATGTTTAGGTCTGTGATCCATCTCAAATTAATTTTTGTTTAGATATCCAGTTGACTCAGCACCATTTACTGTATACATCATTCTTCTTTCACTGAATTGCAATGGAGACTTTGTCATTAGTGATCCTATATGAATATGTCTCTTTCTGGACTCTGTTCATTGGCCTACTGTCTGTCCTTGCACCCATACCACCCTATCTAATTACTGAAACTTTAGAGTAGTAGTCGTCCTGGTATCTCGTAGTGGAACTTCTCCAACTTTGTTCTTTAGGACTGCCTTGGCTATTCTAGGTCCTTTGAATTTCCATGTAATTTTAAAATCACTTGTCAGTTCTCACACACACGTACACAAACACATGTGGACCAGTCTGCTGGGATTTTGGTTGGACTTGCATTGAATCTATAGATCAAATTGAAGAAAACAGACATCTTAACACTACTGATCCTTTCACTTGATGGATGTGGTACCTCCATTTGTTTGTCTTTGCTTTCTCTCACATTGTTTTATACTTCTCAGTATAGATATTGTGCCCATATTTCACTGGATTTATTTCTTAGGTATTTAATTTTTTTGGATGCTATTGTAAGTGCTAAACTTTTTTTTTAATCTTGCATTTGTTTATTACTAGTCTATAGAAAATACGATTGATTTATGATTATGGACCTTGTATTCGGCGACCTTGCTAAAACTTCATTTACTAGTTGTAGTCTTGTCTTAACCAAACTATAAACTAACTGGGAAAGGACATCCGCTAACCCCTCTGCGAATGCTATACCTCAATAAATACTCACTGACTGTCCTGAAAATCTTCCCACAGCAGGAAGAGGAGAAAGAGGGATGTTCTCCATGCCCCGGGGACCCCATGATCATTAGTCCCTAGGCAGGTATAAACCCTCTCAAGCTTGCTCCCCACCCAACCCTCAAGATGAGCTCCTTTTTTATCGTTTACCATCCCTTGCCACCATTAAAATGAGTCCTTACCTCTTTGCTTAGTGGCTAAGAGAGGTCATGCAGAGGCCAAATGGAAATCACTGGGGGGACCGATGGAAATGAAAGTTACATGACCCCTCCCTACCCTGCAGGGATCACAGCTGGGCTTCTGTGGGAGGCTCTGGCCTGGGCTGGGCTATGTGGGCAAAGAAGGGTGCCCTGACACCGAGAAGTGGGTGTGTGCTCATTTGGGGCCTTGGAACACCTTACACAACACTTACCAAATATTCACCAGGGTCCTAATTTGGGCAACCCTTTGCTTGGTCCTCAGTTTGGGACACAGCAATGCATGCAGCACGGACCTTATCTTCCAGGATTGTGCTGTAGATGATAAGGAGGCAAAGCCCATGCTACCTGAAGAGGAGGAGTCCCTGAACTGGGGCAGGAGACCTGGGTTTGACTTCTTACTCATCACCAGCAAGCTCGAGACCTTCCAACACATGCCTTCCTGCTCTGCATGGGCCTTGCCTCCCAGCAAAGGTATAAGGGGGAATTAGTCATTCTCTACAGTGGCATCCAGCGCTGAGGCTTTACCTTAGAAACAGTCTGGAAGGGAACACTCAAAATCAGTGGTCAAGCAAGCATGGAGCTAGTGAGAGCAGTGGTGTGTATTTAGCTGGAACGATCAGTGCAGGTCAGGGGTTAAGAAGGTTTACAGGGGAGATGGGTCTTGAGTGAGAGGTTTGGGATGGGAAAAGTTGGAGGGGTGGAGAGGAGGGGTCTAGCCCCGCTGTGTGTCAATTCTGGGGGGACCCTAATCTGGGTATCCTCTCCCCACCAGAGATGGCCTCATGGAGTGGCCTGGGTATAAATCAGGGATGGAAAGAATGCAAAAGGTGGTGGCCACCTTGGAGAAAATGGGTGAGCACCACGAGGTGAGGGCCCCCGACTACAGGTGTGCAAGGGAGGCCTCACACTGTGGCTGACAGGTTGGGACACCTGGTTCAGGCTCAGAGACCCAAGTAAAATCGTCAAGGAGGGCCTACAGCTGTCACTGAAAAATCACCAGAGAAATCGTTTTTCTTTCTTTTTTTTTTTTTTTTGCGGTACGTGGGCCTCTTACTGTTGTGGCCTCTCCCGTTGCGGAGCACAGGCTCCGGATGCACAGGCTCAGCGGCCATGGCTCACGGGCCCAGCTGCTCCGCGGCATGTGGGATCTTCCCGGACCGGGGCACGAACCTGTGTCCCCTGCATCGGCAGGCGGACTCTCAACCACTGTACCACCAGGGAAGCCCTCTTTTTTTTTTTAATGTATTTATTTTTGGCTGCATTGGGTCTTCGCTGCTGCGCGGGCTTTCTCTCGTTGCAGCAAGCGGGGGCTACTCTTTGTTGCGGTGCGCGGGCTTCTCCTTGCAGTGGCTTCTCTTGTTGCGGAGCACGGGCTCTAGGCACGCGGGCTTTGGTAGTTGTGGCAGGTGGGCTTAGTAGTTGTGGCGCGCGGGCTCTAGAGCGCAGGCTCAGTAGTTGTGGCTCATGGGCTTAGTTGCTCCACGGCATGTGGGATCTTCCCGGGCCAGGGCTTGAACCTGTGTCCCCTGCATTGGCAGCCGGATTCTTAACCACTGCACCACCAGGGAAGTCCGTCACCAGAGAAATCTTGGGTAGAAGATACCCCTCCTCAGAGGCTCTCCTTCTCTCACCCCTGTAGTGCAACCACTTGGGGGGGTGGTCCTTCCTTCATTTAACATTTATGGAGCACCTCTCCTGTGACCGGATGCTGTGGATAGAAAGATGAGTAAGACACAACTCCTGCCTCCGGGAATGGTTTATAAGATGGTGGCGTGGGTGCCGTGGTGGAGCTGAGCCCGGACCCCAGGGACACCCAGCCCAGATGGTGGGGCAGAGGAGGGGAGCCAATGCTGCTACTTCTCAGGGGAAGCAGAAGCCAAAGGTTCAACCCTGAGAGGGTCACAGAGAAACAAGGCCGCTGAAGGCAGGGGAAATGTGGTGGGAGGGGGAGGGGTAAGTTAGGAGTTTGGGACTGGCATATACACACTACTACATATAAAATAGGTAACCAACGAGGACCTACTGTGTAGCACAGGGAACTATACTCAGTATCGTGTAATAACCTATAATGAAAGAGAATGTAAAAAAAAGAATGTATATATATTCGTGTAACTGAATCACTTTGCTGTACATCTGAAACTAACACAACACTGTAAATCTTCAATAAAAATTAATTTAAAAAAGCATCTGTAGGCAGCTCCACAGAGCTGCTGCCCCTACCGTTGGCATCTCCAGAGCACACTTCTGGAATCAGGAGATGACAGAGTCCATTCTTCCACATCTCAGAGCATTCTTGAAATGGACTCAAACTGTTATGTGCCTCTGGCAGCTGTCGGGTTTCCCCAAGTAGGGTGGGTTAAGCCCAGCACTCCCAGAGGAGCCGCCGCCTTCAGCGTCGGGGAGGTGCATGGTCCCCAGCCATGGCGGTTTCAGGGCTGCCACCTCCCCACCTCTTCTGCCTGAACCTTGAGCTATGACTTTCCTGAATTACAGCCACCTTAGGGGACACCCTTTGTGTTGTTTTCAGCCACTTTGGCAGCGGCAAATTGAATATGGACTTTGCTAGAAGGTGGGGACAGAGGGAGGCGGCAGTGAGAGCTCTGGAAAAGAAAAGAGGTGAAAACTGACATGGTGGAGGCAGAGGGCACCAAAGCCAGACACCTGTGCCCTAACGCGCCTGCTCGACAAAGGGCCTGAGTCGGTGCTGGGGCCACGGGTGGGTGTGAGCGAGGGGTGGAGGCAGGCAGCCGAGGGGCCCAGGGGAGAACAAGGCCAGGAGCATGGCCGGGAGCGGGCAGGAGTCGGTGCCAAACTCCAGGCCGGAGATTCCTGGGGAGGTGGGGAGGGCTCCCCTCGCGCCTGAATCTTGCCCCCTGCCCAGGGCCATGGGTGCCAGGCACCGCGGAGCCTCCTGACTCTGTGGGCGCCTTTGTTTCCTGGGCGGGCTGCAGGTGAGAGGGTATCTGGCGAGTCATCCTTCGCCTCCGCCCGGGCCGTGCCAGTGTCAACAGTGCAGTCCGTGGTCCAGCTGCCCTTCCGTGTCCTCCCACAGGCTGGGTGTGGTGGGAAAGCAGTGACAAAGGGCTTCCTGACACACGCATACCCTCCCCTGACCAGGATCTGAGAACCCAGGCGGGCCTGGCAGAGGGGGGCTCCCCAGCTTTCTCAGCATTGACACCCACCCCCTCAGCCCAGTGCCGCCCACCCAACACCCTGCCCAGCAGGCTCAACTTGCCTACCTCGTCTCCATCCTCTTCAGCCAGGCTGGGCCAGCTTCTCCGCCCCCACTTTCCCTACTGACTCACCTGCTCTCACCTGGAAGGTCCCACCTTGTCCCTCTGTGTCTCTCTCAATCCCACCCAACCCCCGGAGCTCAGGCTCAGTCCTTCTCAGCAGCCCCCATTCTCGCTGTGCAGATGGATCCCCCAGATCCCGGCCTGCCCACTTGGCTTTGGGCTGCCTCTGTGCGCACGTCTGTTGCCCCCCAGGGACTGCAAGGCATGGAAGGCAGAGTGTTCCCCCTCCAGCCCAGCACCTGATGTACAAAGAGGTCATGTATGTCCCTAAGCACCCTGGTGTGGGAAGGAAGGACGTGGTCCTGCCCGGTGGTATCACCCGCTGAAAATCCTGGGCCCACTAACCCACCTATGTGACTTCCAATGAGACGGGGACCTTGGTGAGCCGGTCCCCTCTAGGATACGGAAGCAGTCAAATCACAGAGGGAGATGGTAGGCTGGGGGCTGGGGGAGCCGCACGTCACCACGAAGAGTAGAGGGAGAATTAATACAGAGAGTCCAGGTGACAGCTGGGCATGCCAGGGATGTATGCAGCAACCTGGGCTTTTCCCAAGGAAGAATGGAACAAAGGCTGCTGGGAGGTGTGCTGGGAGGTGTCCCCAGAGAGGGACGTGGGCCCGGGATTAGAAAGAGCTGCCTTTTATTTTTGCAGCCGGGTGGTGGGGACACAGGTGTTTGTGATGTTATTTTTATGCCTCTTTGTATGTCTGGAATATTTCATCAAGAATTTTTAAGAGAAAGAGGGGCCTGAGGCCAAGACAAAGGAGGTGGCTCTGGAAAAGACAGAGGGAAGAGTCTTGAGGAAAGGCAGGACACCTGCAGTGCAGGTGGGGGAGGAGCAGAGCTCCAGAAACGGGGAGGAAGCTGCGTGGAAAATCCAAGTCGTGAGTCACTGGGGCTCTGTCCAGAACTCGCTAGAGCGCGGGCAGGATCGAGCCAGGGGTGATGTCATCATGCGAATGGACCACAGATGAGATCCGATAAAGTTTACTAGGATACGGAAGCATCCCCTTCTGTGGTCTGCCAGTCCCCTGGATTTTCATCTGTGGCTTATAACTGCTTCCAGGCACTCAGGCATGGCTGTCAGGGGAGGGTGGGAATTTCCAGTATTGTTGTTGTTGTTTTCAAGAAATCATTTAGAAGTAGCTGAATCTCCTTTTCAGCATGCCTGGTGTTCAGAATCTGAATCTCTGAAGAAGAGCTAAATTATGTATCACGGGGAGGAGGGGGCACTGTGGAGGGGAAATGATTCACTTTACAAAAATGACTTAAGTAACAATGCCTTTAGTGGACTTAAATGAGATTTGAGGTGTTAGGCTGTTTAGACCCAATCTTGTATGGAAAGCAGAGCTCACCTGCCCGGGCGTCTTGGCCTGTTCTGCTGCGTCTCCATCTGTTTCGGGCCCAGTGGGCAGTGCCGAGGGTGGCAGCCCACCCTGCAAGGGGTTCTGAGGAGCCTCTCACCACTGGCCTCTCCCCCAGGGAATGAGACTGTGTCTGTTGCTTTTCAAGTCTGCCTCATAGGGCTCTACAGGGAGCCCACCTACTTTTTGCCCACCCACAAGGCTGCTTGGACCACAGGGCCTAGAGTCTGAGCCGAGAGGAGGGCAGATGGCTGATGGCAGGTCTGGGCCACAGGCTGTGGGAGCACGGTGCTTCTGGAAGCCTCGATCCTAATGACTCAGTGGATTTTAATATTATTTAGAAGAAAACCGTAGTAACACGCTAGCCACTGGCCTCTGGTCTAGGTTTTACACCTAGTGCCTGTGGTATTAGATATTTCATGCCAGCCTGCTCGTGGTTGGCATGGTGGTGTATCAATGAGTCTGGTGTGAATAAAGAATCTGTCTCTTTAGGCAGGGGTTAGATTTGCCATCCTTGTCTTGCCCAGGTTCGGCCACACTGGGCCATTTGCCAGGACTAGAGTGGATCGCAGAATATTTCCGGGTGGGATTTTCTGACCTGTGGACCTGAAGGATGTTCGCAAAAGAGACCAGGTGGAAGGTGTGGATGGTTTTGTGTAGCCTGTGCCTGTGATGGGTTCTTTGCTGCTTCTTCATGATCAGTCTGCTCTCTAGAGTCTCTGGGAACATCCCTGTGTCTGCAGTGTGGAGGCGTTGCTTGCTGTGGACATCCGAGTACTGTCCTCAAGTTGAGCAGGTGGGGAAGCACCTTAAATGGGAGTGGGAGCTGAGGGGTGTTCACAAGAGTGGGTAGAACTTACTAGAAGCTCCTGGCACTGCCATCAGAGGCAGGGTGAGCAGGGGAAAGGGGCCTGTGGACCCTGAAATGGGCAGTGTGCTACGCTGCCCAGGCAGGGGTGGGCAGTGCTGCCGTGTGTGCCAGGGGCTATGGAAGGGTGCGTGCGCTGCTGTGTATGAGGCAGGATGCAGTCTGCTTCACGGGACTGGAAACTCCACCTAGAGCAGCCCGAAGATCAAGGAGAGACTTCTGGTTAAACATGATGACTTGCCCACATCCATTTATCTCTGTCCCCTTTCTAATCATCCCCCCACCCATGGCACTAAAGAAACTGACAGAGCTCAAAAACACAAGGGCAGTGAGAACAGGAGAGGAGCTGCCAGCAGGTGAAGGATGTCGGCAAAGCTGTGGAAGCCGGAAAGTCTATGGATGCATGGTTACTCATTTAGCAGAGAGATGAAACCCAAGTGTGGGTAGTGGGAAGAAGCCTCTAGAAGATTCATCCCACCCCCGCCAACCCTCAAACAGATCAGAAATGGGAGTTTCACATACTTCTGAAGGTGAGGTGAGGAACGGGTCTGAAAACTGGGCAATTGGTTGAAAATCTGCATAAAGAATCTTTAGACCCCAGATCCCCTCCTGTTAACTTCCCCCTACACCTTGGTCAAAGACTAGAAGTTTCTTTTCAAAAGGAGATGATTCAGAGAAGTTCTGGACTCTAAGACACTGTGTGCAGCTGAGAGCGAGTTTGCACACTGTACTCAAAATGAGAGAATTTATTTAAAGTTTACATCCCAAATCATGAGACTTGCAGCTCCTCTCTACTCTGCTCCAAAAATACTGGCAGCCCAGTGTCTGTCCCCCAAGCGGGGTGATTAGAAGTTTCCTTTACAAGTAAACTGATCGGCCCAAGAGGAAAAAAGTTCGACACATACAATATGTGCGAATGTGTATGTATATGTATGTGTTTACCTGTATATGTGAATACACATGAGTGCATGTGTATGTGCAGGTATGTGTACATATGTTTGTGTGTATATACATACTTACATATACATATATATGTTTGTGTGTGTATACATTCCCTCAAAGAAATGACCAGATTTCTACCTAATCCCTCATAGAGAAATCACTGACTTTTTAGTGTCTTGCTGTTAAATGTAAATGCTGGTCAAGGGTCACCTGGCATTTGTGAAAAGAAAACCTCCAACATGTGGGATCAAGAGAGGGAGAAAACACATAAACTGGGGAGAAAAAGGAGCTGAAAGGATTAGAGCCAAGTCTAGGAGCAGAAAAAAACTTCAAAATAACTATAATTAATGTCCTCAGAGAGATAAGAGGAGATAATGCAACCCTAAAATGAGAATGGAGGCTATCGGAAAGGAACATTCAAAGAATAAGGCAGAACTCTAAGAAGTTAAACATATAATCGCAGAAATTTAAAAATCAGTGGAAGATTTGAAAAGTGAGTTGAAGGACTTTTTTAGATAGTAGGAAAAGAAGACAACAATGTAGGAACTAGGATAGAAAAAAAATGAGGAAATTTAGACGCTCAGTCCAGGAGGGTCAGCAGTAAGGGTCCCAGAAATAGAGAGCACAGACACTTGAGGAGAAGAGATTATCAGAGAAGTTATAGGAGAAAGTTCTCAGGACTGAAGGACACATGCTTCCAGACTCTGTGGAGGAACACAGTGGAGGGAACAGACCTACCACAAGGCCCATCCTTGTGGAGTCTCAGAATGTTAAGGACAAAGAGAAGATACATACCACTTTCAGAGAGGAAGAAAGGAGATTGAATACAAAAGTTGGAGCACAGAACAGAATTGGGCTTTCCAGCAGAGTCCCTGGAAACTAGAAGACACTGGGATAATGCCCCCAGCCTTCCAAGGGAGGGTGGTTTCCACCTTAGCTTTCTATTCACAGCCAAACAGACTACCAAGAGGGAGAGGGAATAAAGTCTGTTCGTATAGGCATGGTCTCAAAGGAGGTACCTCCTACACACCTTGTACCAATGAAGCAGGAGAGTGGCGTGTATAGTAGACAAAGTAATGGGCCACCAAAGATATCTGCAACCTAATGCCCAGAACCTGTGAAAATGTGAGGTTATGTAGCAAAAGGGAGTTAAGGTTGCAGATGGAATGAAAGTTGCTAATCAGCTGACCCTGAGATGGGGAGATGATCCCGGATTATCCCTTTAGGCCCAGTGTAATCACAAGGGTTCTTAGAAGTGAAGGAAAAAGACAGAGGAGCCGGTGAGAGTGATGCTGTACGGGAGGTCGCTTGTTCTGGAGATGAAGGAAGGGGCCATGCCAAGCAATGTGATCACCCTCTGGAAGCTGAACATGGAGACAGCCTCTAGAAGCTCTTCTCCCCTAGAGCCTTCGGAAGGAATGTGACCTTGCCAACACCTAGATTTTAGCCCGGTGAGACCCATTTCAGAACTGCAAGGTAAATATATTTGTGTTGTTTTAAGCCATTTAGTTTGCGGTAATGTGTTACAGCAGCAACGGAAACTAATACAGTGTGGGATCCAGGAAACAAGGGGGGGAAGTCTTAGGTGCCAACTGTGCAGAAGGCTCAGGTCCAGACTGGAGTTCGAACACGGGGAAGTCTGGATGCGATCCCTCCTGGAAAAAACCAAAAAGGAACTGACAGATTCCTAATGCACTGAACTGTTTGGGGAGGGATTTTAACAGTTCCGGTAGTCAGTTTGTGTGTAAATAAGTGTTAGGCACATACGGAGCCACTTTGAACACTAGAGAAAATAAATTATGCAAGAAAGGATATCACGTGGCTCATCTGTGAGCAGTAGCCGTCCAGTGACAATAGTGTGAACACGGACAATTGATTTAACCAAAATGGTGGCATCACTCTGTTGGGAGAATATAGAGAACAGAAATGTGGGCTTAGAGGAAGTGGGGTTGGGGGCATGGGAAACCTCATCTTCCATTATGGGGCTCTAATAGATAATACCTAAAAGCGGAAGCTCTAGAAATGGTAATATAATGCGTGTGCTATGACCTGAATTGTGTCCCCCCGGCCCCTCAGAGTTCAGATGTTATATCCCTAACCCAGGGTGTCTGTATTTGGAGTAAGGATGTAGCTAAGGTTAAATGAAGTCATAAGGCTGGAGCCCCGATTAGCATCCTTATAAGAAGAGACACCAGAGTACTCACTCTTGACTGTGTGGGGACACAGCGAGAAGGTGGTTGTCTGCAAGCCAGGAAGCAGGCTCTCACCAGAAAGCGAATTGGCTGGTACCTAGACCTTGGACTTCCTAGCCTCCAGGACTGTGGGAAATAAATTTGTGTTGTGTAGGCCACCCGGTCTATTGGTATTTTGTTATGACAGCCCTATGTGACTAATATAGTGTGTTATTTAGAAATATGTCACTAAAGAACATAAGAAATAGCTAAAATAGTTGGGAGTGGTTATCTTTGGGAATTGGGACTCTGTGGGGAGGTCTGGAGCAGGGACTGCTGGTTTTCATTGTTGGGTTTTTATTACTTTTGCTTTTTTCAAGCCATGTATATGTGTTAATTTTTTTAAGTAAATCAATTAAAAAACACTAAATGGAATGTACTGGCCTAGGTAAATGTAAAGTTCAGAAACAGGGTGATCTTCAGGAATAGTTTGATGAGGTCTCCAGCTCCATTTTTCTGCAGCTCAGTGCTGTCCTCGGAACTCTTTTATAGTAACAAAATGGCTGCAGCAACCCCAGGCCTTGCATGTGCCTTTGACATCTCTGGTAATGGAGCTTCTCCCTAAGAGGTCCCCAGCAAACATCTTATGTGATAGAATTTGTTCCAGTCACCATGGCCAGGGAGCTGAGCTGAGCTGATTGGCTTAAGCCAACCATAACCCGCCCCTGAAACACACTGGCTATGGGGGGTGAGTGGTAATCTGGGAGGAAATTGGTGTTCTCTTGCCGAGAGGAGGGGTGAAAGAATCGTGAGTGGCTCAAAAGGAGCAAGTGTCCACCACAAATATGTTCCTCTGGAGCGTATTTTCCTTCTTCTCCTTGTGAGATGTACGTCCCTGCTAATGCTTTTGATTGGTTGGTTGGTTGGTTGGTTTGATGGCATTTAAGTTAAATGTTAACTTTTGCTCACGAAATAGGGAAGGCTGGACATAGAGAAAATGACTTGATAAGGGAGGTTAAATGGGGGAGGGCATCCCACGCCATATAAGGGATGTGGGAACATGAAAAATGAGAGACAGGTGAGTGCAAAGCCCTCTTCTTAGGAGAAGTGTGCACAACTGTGATTCAGTGGGACAAGATCAAAGATTTCAGGGTAGTGTGATTGAGGGACGACTCCTAGACAGTCCCCTGACTCCACATATCTCCCAGCCAACCTACCACAGATCCTGGAAATTACATCATTAGAAACTCTCCTCTGTGTAAGAAATTCCCATGACCACTGGGAGGGGGTACTTTCGGCCATTGCCTGTCACTAAAGCAGAAGCTTTAGTTTGCCAGATCCTTCCTGGACAGCTGCAATGGGAGGAGATTTGGGGTGTGGGAGGGGAAGAGGGGAGAAGCATCTGGAGGGGTGGGGCCCACTCAGCACAGGCGTGGAGGTGGGAGGAAGGGAACCAGGTGAGGACCAAGGTGGGGTGGGGCAGCACCAGGTCCTTAGTCCCTGGAGAATTGTCCTTAACCTGAGTCCTGATAAGGGGAGCACTAGACGCTCTCTATGCCTCAGTTAACCAGCTTGCCAAACTCACCAGCCCTCTCCATCCCCTCTGACGGATGCCCACAGCTGGAGGAACACGTGGGGCAGGAAGGTGGCTGTCCAACACGTCCACCATGTCTTCTCCCACCAGCTGAGCCGAATGCTTTCTTAGAGGCAGCTGGCTCACTTCCCAAACCTGTTTATGCCAGTGGAACTTGCTGTTGTAATTATGAAATTTAATTATTGTGCAAACCAATTAAATCCTATTGCCAAAAAAAGAGAAAGAAGAAGAAAAAATTGTTTCAGTGAAAACTCAGGTGAAGCTTTGGAAAGACTCAAAAAAAACTAGTCCATTTAAAAACATGCTGTTGAGTTAGATGTGGGTGAAACAACTGGGAAAGTTTGGGGAAATATTCACAAAATCAAGGGAGACTTTTGCACTCAGATTATTTTGCCAGTGTATTTAATTTCTCATTCCATTTTAAAAAACCATAACTAGAAATTGTAGTGTCATATGAGTGTGATTTATGCCCGAAAGACAGTAGGGACAATTACATCCAGGAGATGTGAAGGTAAAGAAAGGTCTTGGCTTTACATCCAAAGTTTGGTGAATGAATGTACCAACATACAGTAGGTGTTAAAATGTCTCAATTCACTGACTAATCATCTCAGCTAAGAGGGCTTCTACCATAGCTCGTTTGCGGTGGGCTTCAGCTCCTGGACACTCCCTCTGCCCCCACCCCACCCTCGCTCTGAATCACAGGCTGGTATGCAGAGCGAGATTACACTTTGGGGCCACAGATGCTTAATTGGCTAGGTTTCCCAGAGCTGCAGAATTGGGAGAAGCCAAGGAGAAGCAGGGAAGAAGTTGGGGATGGCTTCAGCCTGGGCCAGTCCCTCTGCTCCCTCCCAGATGTTACCCGGCGACTGGAGCAATAAGTTCTAGTCCAGCCTGCACTGCTCCCCATTCTTCCCCAGACAACAGGGAGCAGGGTGATTCCACACCTGAGTCTCAAGCCCAGAGGCAGCTGGCATTTGGGTTCTTTATCTGCCCTCACGGCTGCATCTCCTGCTTCTCTGCACATGTCTACTGCTCCAGCCACTCCTGCTCACTCACCGCCCTGATTAGGCTAGACCACTCCCACCTCTGCATCTCTGCTAAGAGTGTCCCTTTCTAGATGGTCCTTTGTCCCTACTCTCCATATCCTCCCCATCCTTCGTCTCTACTTACTGTCTGCTGCCTCCAGGAAGCCCTCCCTGATTACCCCCTGAGTTTACTGCATGTACCACCCTCCTGCACTTAGTCTTGACTGCCTTCTCATCTTTCCAAGATATGGGATAATTTTAGGTGCTGAAGGGAGGTTCTCACCAAGGTTCACTGACCAAACCACACGTTCCCCAAGCTATAAAAATGGAGTTCTTCTGGAGACCCTTTCTGGATTTTATTTCAGACACTCCCACCTAACAATCACCACCCTGCATGATTGCACAAATTTCACCAGTAAAGCTCCTGCAATGGGCGTAGAGATTCGGGAGTATTTGTCCTAAAAATCTGATGCGGGAGAATCAATGGACTTCCGAAGGGCTATATAGCACACTGGATTCTGTCCCTGAGTCCCCAGTGCTAGAGGGAAAATTGCAGGAGTTCAGTTCAACTCAGTTATTTCCAACAAGTTTAGATCAGAGACTTCCTGTAAGCAAGGCACTGGGGTGGGGGCAGGGGGCAGGGAGGAGTAGGGATGGGTGGGTCCAAAGATGAATGACACACCATGGCACCTCCCTCCAGAGTTGATGAGCTGGTGGGGGAGATGGCGACGTGCGTGAGGGACTAGGATGCGTGATACACAAAATGCAGAGGGAGGCGGAGCAGCCAGGCAAACTTCTTACAAGAGGTGACAGCCGGGGGGAGCTGGCGGGAAATGAGAGGGTGAGCCCTGAAGGTGCGCAGGGCAGCCAGGACGGGTTCTATACTTCACACGGATGCAAGTAGTGCTTCCGGTGGGCCCTGGTATGCCTGGTGGCCTCTCTCAGGATCATTTCTGGAGGGGAAGCTGGGTGATTGAGGCAGACAGCTCTTTCCTAACTCACATGATGGAAGTTCCAGGGAAGAGCTCCGACTGGATTCTCCCAGGCGCCAAAGATTGGGTGACACTGCTGGAGGGACACATCCTGGTTGGCCTGGGGCAGCCACGTTATGACTGAGGTCCCCAGGTAACTATCATCAGTTCCCCTTTCACTCTCAAAAGTGGCCTTGTTTGGACAATGAAAGGTAGTATCCACATTGAGGGGAGTGATACAGTCCCAGGGAGAGAAGGGGCAGGGGCCACAGGGGACAGCTTCGGAGGCAGCCTTGGCCGGGCGCTCCCCTTCTGCTGTGGGGTCGCCCGTCCCCTTTCCAAACACCCTTTACACCATCCACACTGCCCGGGTCTTACTTACTTGTATGTCACTCGCAGATTTGTCTTCCACATCATTGGGTTGCTGAGTAAACAGTGGAGTTTAAAAATAAAAAGCAAAATAAATCCCTTTCCCAGGGGACCAGTTTTTTTTCCTTCCACCTGAGAGGGGGCTGGAAACACTTATCTCTGAGAGAAAGAAAGCCTAGCACTAATGATTCCCGTCACACTGGACACCAGGTGAGCTAGAACTTTCTGGAAAGCAGGTTTAGATAAAGGGAGGAGTGGGAGTGATAGGACTCAGGGCACCAGGAATAGGACAAGGGCAAGACCCACACAGGCAGGAAAAGCCGCCAAGGGGAGCCCTGTCATCACTGAAGGCAGAGCAGGCCTGCCTCCTGTTTTCACCGTCTGGAGCTCCGAATGCCACCATTGCCAGCCTCCCTCCCAGCGCCCTCTGGTTTCCCCTCCCAACACGTGCCCACACCAGCCTGAAAATCCCAGCCCCACTGGGCAGCAGAGCCAAGCCGGCAACGTCGGCAGCGCCCGTCTCCCCAAACACCATCAGCCAATGAAATCAGGCACAGAGAACCTTCTTGTTAAACCCATGAGACCCCCTTCCTCCCCTTGCCCTTGCAGGGGACGAACGCCGCTGCCACTGAGATGCTTCCTCCATGAGCCCTGGAGACATGAAGGCTTTATGTTATGGAAAGAAACCTTTCTTCCCCCAGATTTGAACTGTTATTCAATATTACAACCCCGAATATTCTTTGTCACCCCCCTGTGCCCATCCATGTTCTAGTGAGCATTAACCATCCCGTCTCACCAGCCAGAGAGCAGTGGGAAGGACCCCCGCAGTGGGCGCCCTCCCCCTTCCTACCCTGGTGGTTCGGCCAGGGGGCAGCTGGGGGGGGCGGGGGTCTGGGCAGCCATTACCCTCCCCCTCAGCTCCTCCAGGCCAATATCTGCTGGAGCCCGTGCTCAGATTTGCTCAGCCCAGGAATACTTCCCTGAGGCCAGAGAAAATAAAACGTGTGTGACTGAGCACTTGGGCCTGTGCTGGGCAGCCTGAGCAGAGAGATTAGGCCTTTGTTCCTTGGACGGGCTCTTCTGCTCCCCACTCCCAGGCCCAGGCCCCAGCTTTGGCTTTGGCTTTGGGCTCAGCCCTTTCTCCTTCTCAGGCTATTTTAAGATTCTAGGCCAAGGTGACAGAAATTCAGACCTCCAAGGGGCCATCACCCCCAAAGCAATGAAGAAGATTTGGTTGCCTTGGAAGACACTGTTCTCCAGTGACAAACACTCTTGCTCTCTCTCTCTCTCTCTGTCTCTCTCTCTCTCTCTCTCTCCTTCTCTCTCTCTCTCCTTCTCTCTCAGTCAAAGCAGACCAAACTGGAAACTGGCCTGGTGCCCTGCCGGGCTAGGTGTGATGACCTGGACGTCAGTTCATGGATTTCCCGAAGATGCCCCTGGGGCTGAGGGCCACCCTACTGCTCTTCAGTCTGCTTGGCAATGACTACACACACACACACACACACACACACAGACACACACACACACACACACACACACACACACACACGTCTCTCAGCCTTCCAGCGGGGTGGGGTAGAATGTCCATTCTGCTGGGTGGGGTCTCAGGGCCGAGCAGCACATCGTGTATGGGTGTGTCTGAGGGCTGGGAGCCCTCTGACATGTGCTCGCATGGCTGGGAAAGTGGCCTCAGGACCAAACACAAGTTCTCCCCCAAGGCTTGGCGGTGCTGCTGTTCGTTCTGTTTAGCAAATACTTTGCTGGGGGTTAGGGAGGCTTACAAGCAGATTCTTTCCTTTAGTGGGTAAATAAAGAGGCATACAATTAATCACTAATTCAATAAATGTTTATTGAGCACCTGCTATATCTGGTGTTGGGGGTGGAAGGAACAGAAAAAGGCTGGGTGGAGTCTGGCTTGCGGGCATGGGCTGGGTCTCTTTCTGACCCCCCTCCGGAAGGCAGTGGCGGTGAGCCTGGCACAGGCCATGTGCTGGGGAAGGATGAGTTATGGCTGAGTCACTGCCCGGTAGCCAGAGGTGTTCCGGTTGCTGGGGTGCACGGCTGTTTGCCTCACCAGCTGGGGGTCGTGCTGGCCTCCCCACTTGGCTTTCCCACACGGTCTCTAACATTTTGGTCGGATGCAGTTGTGCTTCAAGTTGGAAGGATCATGCTGGTCTCTGGACCTTCCTCCAAGTCCCCCGCATGGGACGTGGCCGCCCAGCGGGGCTCAGTGATGGCCCGGGTACTAACTGGCCCTGAGTGCTGTGTTTTGGGGTCAGTTGTTGTTTTTAATTAATAGACTATTTTTAAGAGCACTTTCAGGTTTATAGAGAAATTGAGCAGAAAGTACCGAGAGTTCCCATATATCTCCTCTCCTTCCCCTCCCTCCGAGTGTCTCCTATTATTAATATCTTGCATTAGTGTGGTGCATTTGTTATAATCGATGAACTGATACATTATTTTTTTATTGAAATCTAGTAGATTTACAACATTGTGTTAGTTTCAGGTATACAGAAAAGTGATTCGGTTATACATACATATATGTATATATCTATATACTTTTTTTTCAATTCTGTTCCATTATAGTTCATTACGAGGTATTGAATATAGTTCCCTGTGCTGTACAGTAAATCCTTGTTGTTTATCTGTTTTATATATGGTAGTGTGCATCTGTTAATCTATTGATATATCAGTATTAACTAAAGTCCATAGTTTACGTTAGAGTTCATTCTTTGTGTTGTACAGTTTTATGGGTTTTGACAAATGTGTAAAGCCATGTATCTACCATTACAGTATCATACAGAATAGTTTCCCTGCCCCCAAAATCCTCTGTGCTCTGCCTGTTCATCCCTCCCTCTCCATTGACCCTTGGCAACCACTGATCTTCTTTCTATCTCCATAGTTTGGCCTCTTCCAGAAGATCATACAGTTGGAATCATACAGTATGTAGCCTTCCCAGATTGGCTTCTTTCACTTAGTGATACACGTATAAGATTGCTCCATGTCTTCATGACTTGACAGCTCATTTCTTTTCAGCACTGAATAATATTCCATCGTGTGCATATTTAGTTATTTGTTTATTTGTCCATTCACCTACTGAAGGACGTCTTGGTGGCTCCCATGCTTGGCAGTTATGAATAAAGTTGCCATCGACATCTGTGTGCGGATTTTTGTGCAGACATAGTTTTCAGCTCCCTTCGGTAAATACCTAAGTGCGCTTGCTGGACCCTATGGTAAGAGCATGTCTAGTCCCGTAAAGACTAGACAAACTGTCTTCCAAAGTGTCTGTGCCATTTTTTGACCTCGGGTTGGTTGATTTTAATATCAGCGGAAAAACCAAACTGCAACCTATGCAACGCAGCCTCTGAAGGATCCTGGGAAGAGAAGCCACTGCCTCCCTGTCACCACAGACCCTCAGCTGACCCACCCTCAGTAACGGCTCATCACTGCAGGCCTCTCCTCACTAGGTGCTGGGCAGCACTTTTCACGGGAGCGCAGTCAACTCTCATTCCTGAGCCGCTCTTGCGAGCGCTAGGCGCTGGGGACTTAGCAGTGAGCACAGCTGTCAGCATCCCCCCATGGAGCTGACCTCCCAGGGAGACTGGTCTTGCCGCCCTCACCTGAGAACATACAGGTGCTGGGCCCTGTGCCAGGTGTCTCTCTCCATGTTCTCATTTCATCCCTGCTTCAACCCTGGGAGATAGGAGGTCAATGCCGTTATTCTGCCCGTTTTGCTGGTGAAAATCTAAAGCAGAGAGAAGTTAAGTCATTTGTCCAAGGTCACACGGCTGGTCAATGGCAGGGGCAGTCTGGATCTAACCCACAAGGCATTATGGCCTCCTGGGAGCTGCAAGACCCTGCAGCAGAGACCATGACCTCACTGTCCCCTGAGGGCACCTCTCATGGCCTCTGCCCCTCCCTCTGAGGCACAGCCGGTCCCTTCAGTATCATTCCTGGGGGCGCAGGGGTGGGTGTGCGGTGGGGGGAGGCTGTAATCTGCCTGCCACCATCCAGCATCAGACAGCCTTCCTTCTAGCCACTCATGCTTGCTGACAGCTTCTGTGGGGGCCAAGGTAAGCAGGGCACAGCCTGAACCTCCCCTCCCACCACTGTAGGGTGAGTGTGTTCAGGCCCCGGGCTGGGAGTCTGGGACCCACGTTCCGGTTCTGCTTGTCTTTGGTACGACTTGAGGCGAGTCCTCGCTGGACTTGGGTGCCCTGGCTGTAAAGTGAGGGATTTGTCGGGTTCCTCCAGCATGGGCATTTAATTTTTTTCAAAAAGCCGTTAGAGACCCTGAAAAGAACAATACCAATTTTGTATAACATGTTGATTGTAACTGCTGTGGCAGTTCCTAGAAGAGAGAGGTTAGTGCAGATTAAAAAAATAAAGAAAAAGATTTCATGAATTTGCGTCAGTTCTCAAGGCAGCGTCTCTACAAAGGTGGCTGATGAGAAGAGGGGTCTTTATCGATGAGCAGAAAGACCACAAGGGGCCAAGGTCACGTGTGCAGCAGGCTCTGACCTGCTCCCAGCCCAGGACCTGTCCCTCTGGGGTTTCCAGGACCAAACATGGCCTAATCCGCAGGCACTGTTTCATTCTGGGCATAGACTTTCACAGTCCCCAAACCATGCTACCCTCTGGCTGGGCCCTTCTGGTTGACGTCATACAGGCTAAATTTTCTACGAAACTCACAGACCTCACAGGAACAGCTGGAAAAGGTTCTGAGTCTGAGGACTTGGTTTGAGCAGGGATGCTTGAAAGTTGGATGCTTCTGAGAACATCACTCAGCTTCTCTATGCCGCCATCTTCCTGACTATAAACCGGCCTGGAGGGAGTTTGCAGGCAGGAACCACACCTTTCCATGTGTGCATCCCCAGCAGGTAGCAAAGACCCTGGGATACTGCAGATGCTCACTAAATGGGTTAAATCTATCCCACCTGCCTGACAGGTTGTGGGAACATATTTTTTTAAATTATAAAGCGTCACGCAGGGCTTCCCTGGTGGCGCAGTGGTTGAGAGTCCGCCTGCCGATGCGGGGGACACGGGTTCGTGCCCGGGTCCGGGAAGATCCCACATGCCGCGGAGCGGCTGGGCCCGTGAGCCATGGCCGCTGAGCCTGCGCGTCCGGAGCCTGTGCTCCGCAGCGGAAGAGGCCACAACAGTTGAGAGGCCCGCGTACCAAAAAAAAAAAAAAGCGTCACGCAAATGTTAGCTAATATTAACTAATATTAATGCTAATATTAGTTAATATGAGTGTTAGGCTGTTGGTCATACAGTTCCGATTCAGTTAGTCTTCCTATTGCTACTGAAAGCTAAGAGCAATCAGAGCAAAGGGCATGGGTGTTTGTGGCCACACATTTGCAGACAGATGTGGGCCTCCCACATTCCCGGTGTCTGTACACTCAGGGAGGAGAGAAGAGGGCATGAGGATGGAGAAAGGGAGGGATGTCGGATTGCACAGCCTGGTCAAGGGCCAACTGTTTCTCCCTGTGTCATCAGGCTGGAGCCAGAACCCTCTGCTCCTTGACCGCTGCTTCCTTCTCTCCTTGGGGAGAACCACGAGCGTGTGCCGTGCAGAGGCCTGGCCCTTGACAGATAGCACCGGCTGGTCCTGGAGCCAAGGGCTGTGGAGACGGAGTCGGGGTGATGCCCTTTGGCCCATTTCCAGCCATTCCTGGAGATTCAAGAAAACAAGTCATTAGTCTGGAGTGTTCCTTAATGAGAGCAAGGCAGCCAGATTGTTGGGTTTGAGACCCCCCAGGTCAGGGTCTGGGAAGGCACCTGAAATCATTAAGGACCTTTTCCTGGCTGAGGGGCCATGAACTGGAAACTTATCTCTCCAGAGGTGAAGTGGTACCCAACACCTGGGAGGATGATGGGGTGTGGGGTGGGTAACTATTAGCTTGTAAATTTGCTAACTTCACATTCTCACCTAGAATCATAATTTTATTTACTTACTTTTTTTTTTTTTTCGGTAGGCGGGCCTCTCACTGTTGTGGCCTCTCCCGTTGCGGAGCACAGGCTCCGGACGCGCAGGCTCAACGGCCACGGCTCACGGGCTCAGCCGCTCCGCGGCATGTGGGATCTTCCCAGACCGGGGCACGAACCCGTGTCCCCCGCATCGGCAGGCGCACTCTCAACCACTGCGCCACCAGGGAAGCCCTATTTACTTACTTTTTAAGTTTAAAGTGACCTTAGCAATCACTCCCTCAACTTGCAGATGAGAAGACTAAGGCTCAGAGAGGGAAAGAGGCTTGTCCAAGAGCTCCTGTCAACTCCCTTTGTCTCTCAAGCCTGGATTTTTTCCCCCCCTTTTTTCCCTTATACCATTATTTTTTGAGGCTTAGAGCACGTTCCAAGAAAAAAATCAGGACACTGAAAAAACTTATCTGTGCTATTCATTCACTCTCAACTTGGGGAAGCTGTTGGCTCTAATGACCTTTCCAAATTAATAAAGTCTGTACATGCTCAATTGTTTGTTGCACACATCGAGTTACACCTCTAAGTGGCTGGAGGGACTTGCACGCCCGCCTGGAATATTTAGCTCGAGGGCTGTGCAGCCAGCAGACGTGCTATGTAGCCTAGGCAGGGGAGCTGTGGCCGGATTTCCTGACAAAGGAGGCAAGGCCTGTTGTCCTTCCCAGAGCCTCCAGGGAACAGCCCACCGTGTGCTCAGAGCCCGTGGCAGACAAAAAATGTTCGTGACAATCTCTGTCCAAGGCTCCTTTCGGAGATTTGGGGGGAGAGACAAACCTTCCTGACAGGATAGGATAGTTCCCAAGCAAGTACTTGATTCTGCTGTGTGACGTTCGGAGAAAGCAGAGGTGGGAGGTTCTGGAAGGCTGGTTGGAGGAGGTGGAATTTGACGTAGATCCACTAGAAAGAGTAGGATTAGGTCAGGTGGAGGCCCCAGGAAAGGGCTTTCTAGTCAGGGAGCAAGGATAAGAATGAGTCCACGTGCCTCGGGGAGGAAGCAGGCACGGGGCATAGGGGTTGGGACTCCTGGGTGGAAGGAGGCCCCACTCTGGGAGGTGATGGTATTTGGACTCCAGGAAGTGGTCACAAGAAGACCCTGTTCCTTATGCTCAGACACCTCCATCTGTGACTACGTTGCAGGAACACCATGCTTACAAGCCATGGGTTCCCTGGCCCAGAGTCACACTGCCTAGTTTGCCCTTGAGTCCTGGTGACAGTCTCCCTGTCTGAGCTTGTGAACAACACAGGCTATTTTGACTTCCAAGATGAAGTGGACAAAAGTCTTGTAGAGAAATGCTGTGTATGTTGTACTGTTACTGCAGGAGGATTTTTTAAAAATTGTGGTAAAGTATACATAACATAACATTTACCATGTTAACCATTTTTAAGTGTACAGGTTAGTGGCATTAAGTGTATTCACGTTGTTGCACAACCATTGCCACCATCCATCTCTAGAACTTTTTCATCTTCCCAAAATTAAACATGAACTCCCCATTCCCGCCCCTCTCCCCAGCTCCCAGTAACCTCTCTATTCTACTTTCTGTCTCCATGAATCTGACTACCCTAGATACCCATATAAGTGGAATCATACAGCATTTGTCCTTTTCTGGCTGGCTTATTTCACTTAGCGTAATGTCCTCAGGTTCATCCATGTTGCAGGATATGTCAGAATCTCCTTCCTTTTTAAGGCTGAATAACATTCCATCACATGCATAGACCACATTTTGTTTACCTATTCATCCCGTGGACACTTGGGTTGCTCCCATCTCCTGCCTACTGTGAGGAATGCTGCTATGAACATGGGTGTGTGAATATCTGTTCAAGTCCCTTGCAGGACGATTTTGAGCTTTTAAAAAAAGGTGCTTCAGCCTTTCAAATTATCAGGGGTGATCAGCTGGCCCTCGCTGCTATCACTCCACGAGGAGCAGATTGCCAGCTTGCCGCTCCCCGCATGTGAGGACTCCTGCCTTGAGCAGAGCTCTTCATTACCCTCTGCCAGGGACACAGATTGAAGGCTAGACTCTGTGTGCACGTGGCCTAAGCTGCTTCAGTCTGCGTGCTAGCCAGTGGCAAGGCCTCTTCGCCTTCACTTCTTATCCTGAAACACATCAGTCATGTTGAATTTGTCTCTCGCTGAGGTAGCAAGTGCTTTGCACTCTTGCTTGGTAGGTTCTTTCTCTTACCTCCTAAAATGTATTTAGCCACGATTGTAAAAGCCAAGGGAAATCACTCAGGCACGGTTCTCCCTTCTCGTCCTGTATCCTCACCACCCCCACCCCCTCCAGAAATCTCAATACGCTGCTGCCGAGCTAAGGGGCGTCCTGTCTTGAAGCATCACTACCTGTGGACATTAATTGGCTCTACAGATCCCAGACTCACCTAAAACACATTAAAGTGATGGCATGCTCAGGCAGAAAGGCAGGAGAACTCACAGTTCAGGTTGGCATTGTCATTAACTCAAGTCTTTGGTGTCAACTCCCTCCCTCACCGAATGTCCTGCCTGGCCTTACAGTCGACCTCTGAAATGCATTTTCTGGCCTCTGTTGGTTTGTGTCAGCTCTTGAACATTATTTAAATGTAGTTTGGGGCCCATGCATGCAATTACCATTGTGTTATTATTCAGAACCAGATTGTTAAGATTCAAGCAGCTGTACAAGGAGATGCCCTGTGCTGTGAGGTCCAATTTAGGAGGGCCTTCTGAGCTGGCGAGCGGGGTTGCTAGGCAACCCCATGCTACAGAAGAGGAGGCCTCACTCCGGAGTGGGAAGAAGCCCAGCGCCTTCAGGGAATTGGAGGCAGTGGTCAATCTGAGACTGGCATGGCGCCGGGGAGGGGGAGGGAGGCGACGTGGGCTGAACCCGTGGCCGCAGGAGGGGGGATCTTGCCAGGGACGCCCCCGCAGCAAGCACACGTTGTTCTCGGGAGGGGAGAGTGCTGCTGGGAGTGAGAATGCAGAGAAGGTGCAGAAGCCAGAGGTCGGCCACGAAACAGCTGAAGGATACCCAGAGCAGATGCTAATATGTTTCTCCATCCCTTTCTTCTCTTTGCAGGAAATGAGCAGGTTTGCAGAAAAACTGCTGGCCTGAAATTTAAGAAGAAGGCGTCGTTGCTTGTGAGTCTGAATTTTGCTTTCTTAGGTCTGTGGTTTGACAATGTTCCTGGGAGTGGGTGGGTTTCCCTGTTTGGGGCAGGGAGCATGACCTTGATGGAGTCGGGCTTTTGGTTCTTCTGGAAGGTGCCTCTGGCTGGGTGGGGCTGGACCCAGAGGTGTAAGGCTGTGAAGGTGCATGGTTTGAACCCTGGCTCTGCCCTCTGAGTGGAGGATGTACCCACTGGCTCACTAAAGAGAGTCGCTCCCTTGTGGTTGACTGGTGTGTGAGGAAAGCAGGACTCCTCTGGTATGAGGAGGATGTGCACTTTTTTTTTAACACTGGGGCCACAGACAGTTTGTACAGTTCCAGGTTTGCTGCTAGGGTGACCTTATTTAGAACAGTAGATTCTCATATAGGCCATTTAACAGTGTGTTAAACTAAGAGCAATCCTATGACCCAATCCATGACTCAATCGGAGAATATTATGAATTCACCAGGCACCTGGCACTACAAAAGAAGCATCAGGTCCAGGCTCTGTTTTGGAGGAGCTGTCAGTCCAGTGTGGGAAGAGAAGACATCTGCACATGAGACCATGAGAGAACTTTATGAGAGGGCATACGTCCTGCTCTGGCCCGGATTGCACAGGCAGAAATGCTGGTGGTGAGAGTGGTTAGGGAAGGCTTCCTGGGGAAAGAGACGCGAGCTGGGCTGATGGAGGAGGGAGGCTGTTCCAGGGGGAAGAGAACAAGGCACAGGTGCCAGGATGGGAACACCCAATGGCTCACATGGAGGATGTCATAGACATGGGTCTAATGAGGGAAGGGAGGAAACACTGGTGACACTGGGCAGGGCCAGATGGTACAGGGCTTGAAATGGCTTCATGAATTCCACAAAGAATCACGATGGAGTAAAGTGTCCCTCATCTATGTAAGTAAAATTAAGTTTCTGCCAGTTTATGACTCATTATGTGAAAATGGCCATATGGATTTTTCAACAAGTTTGAGGTTGTATTTGAGATTAATATATACACTGGATAGATAACAGGAAATTCACATTGGGCGTACTCCTTGTATCTCAGTGAGAGAAAGAGAGAGAGAGAGACAGGGAGAGATACAGCCTTCTCCAGATAGCTGCAACCAAGGATCTTGAGATCAGCGGTGGAGACATACCCTAAGCTCCAGGTGGACAGCCACCAGGACAGTGCTCCCCACGTCCACTTGCTTTTCCCTGGAGCTGCTTTTCACACAGGGAGCTCGAGGTACTATGCCCAGTATGAGGAGCAGCTGGGGTTTATTTATTTAACAAAGGTTAATTAATTATTCGTTCCAAGCAAGCAGGAGAAGCTTGCTTGTTCTAAATGTCAAGAACAACATCCAGTATTTATGTAGCCTTGCTGTTTGCAGCACGCTTGACTGTATTGCCTCATCTGAGCCTCACCAAGCCTCCGTCAGGTAGTGCCGTTTTGCAGATGAGGAAACCGAAGCTCGCAGTAGTTAAATATTTTGTTCGAGTTTGCTCAGCTGGTAGAGCTGATGTTCACACTGACTTGCCACTGCACGTCACTAGATGTCTGATTAGGGAGCAGGCCTTCTGGGTCTGCCCCTGCCCCCTTCTCGTTCGTCCTGGGGAAGGAGAGTGCTGTGCGGCCCCACCGGGTCTGGCTGTGGGAACTCTGTTTTGGATGGTCACCGTTTTGCTGTGCAGCCTTTCATGGGATGTATGATATCAGACTGGTGGTTTTGACTGGGCAGGAAAATGGTTATGGTTCTGCCCTCAAAGACAAAGGCTCATGTGTGCTTCTATCACCAGGGATAATCCTCTGGAAAGATGCAGGAGGGCTGCACTTGGAGCCATTGGTGACTGATTTAGGTTGGGTTCCCTAGAAGCAGAGCCTGAGACAAGGATTCAGGTGCACATGATGTAGCAGAAGAGAGCACTAGGGAAAGCTTGTAAGGGAGAGGGAAGCAGGGTCAGGAAGGAGGAGCTGAGCAAAGATGTGTCAAGGCAGGTCTCTCCTTGGCTGGGTGCCCAGCAGGAAAAAGGGTCCGAGTGGGGCATTGGTCACATTCACTACCCTGCCATGAGCATCACTGCTGTGAAGACAGCCAAATGTAGTTTTCACCTAACCTGGCAGTAATTTTCATTGCATTTTAAGAGTATAGACATTAAAACAGAAATCAATGGTGTCAAAGTCTGTCTTCACTGAAATAACTATGTGCTTTTCAAAAGTATAATTTTATTCTTAATAGGTAATACGGTTCCATGGCCCTACATGCAACAGTACCAAAAAGTGTACTGTGAAAAATCTCCTTCCCACCTCTGTCTGCAAGCAGTCCAGCTCCTCCCCTGGTGACAACCAATATTACCCAGATTTGGGGTTACTTGCCGATGATAGTCTACACATATTGACAATGGTGTGGTTTAGATTTCAAAGTTTTGGTGAGTCTGATTGCAGTACAGTAAGGCACCACCTACTTGGTCCTCAAGAATCAATCAGTAAGACTGAGTCTTTTCCAGAACAGGTTGAGCTGAAATGTACCTTTTATTTGGAGAGAGAGCAGTTCACCAAGTCAGCTCTCAGTGGAATGTTCAAAAGGCATAAAACCTTTATAAACATTTCCAAACTCCTTAGAGTGACTATATAAACAATTGATATAAGAATTGCAAATTCTTATTATTTCGTCATTAAAGCAAATCACCTATAAAAGAGCTTGAGATGCTGTGCTACAGTCCTTGAAATTTCCAAATATTTTAAATAATTTAAAATTTCACGAAATTCACTGATTCAAACCATTGCCGTCTCACTGCATTTATCATCTAATGTCATTTGCGTATCGTTTGATAGCTCACTGAAAGGTGTATTGTTTCCAAAGTGTGTTTAGATCCACTGCATTGTCAGCACCTTGTGAATTCTCACTGCGGTTTCCTTTTATGAAATGACTTCACTGTGTAATTTGGAGATACTTTCTCAACATAGGAGCTGGTCAGCGACGGCGTGGGCTCCTTTGCTGGTGAGCTCCCTGTCCTGGGAGGTGTTGAAAGAGCAGTCTGTCAGCAAAGTTACGAAGGAAGTCTACTCTACGTGACGGGCAGGTTTAGGAGACTTTTAAGCTGCTGTCGTAGCTGCGTCTGGTTTATGCTTCGTTATCATTATTACCTTTATAGGCCATTTACCTCGCTTGAAATGCAGCCTATCGGGCTCACACTGCGCACTTATCTTCCGAATTTTGGTTCCACTGGTTTTGTCTAATGCCTATAAATGTCCAAGTAGAACTTACTTTGTCATCTCATAGGCCTGGCGTGTATGTTTTCCTCTTTTCCGCTCTCCATTGTGTTTACATTCTCTCTCGGGTCGCAAGAAAACCCTCTAACTTGTGCGTGACCTGTTCAAGCCCCAAGACGGATCTTGGTGTCACACCCACGAGGCAATAAAAAAAAACCTCATTTCCGTCCAAGAAATAGAATCATTATCTTGATTGAAATAATATCTTTCCTCAACCTGCAGCCAGATAAAGGATCAAATTGGTGGAGTTTCCTTATCACAGCACAGAGTTTGCAGGGCCCCGAATAATGGCCTGTGAGCTGCTGCTGGGGGCGAGTTCTATAAGGCAGAGCCCGCATCTCCTGGGCTGATTTGTCTTATATGATGTCTGGCGCAATGTAAAATAATTCCATTGACGACACATATTATTATATTAAACGGAGAAGGTAGTGTAGAGCCTAGAACAGTGAGAGCGATGTATGCAACTACTGGTATGATTATGGTGGTAGTTTTTCATTAGGCAACATCTGACATGTATGGGCAATTACAGGAGTGACTGAGAGCTGTAGATGTTTTAGGATGTAGACTTTTAGGATGTGACTGTTCCAGCATCCTATGTTCACTAGGCCTTAGCTTCCCAGGACTGCAGTCAGAGTAAGGGGATGACTGGGTCCTAGTTTGGGGGTGAACAGCCAGAGGCCAGAAAAGCAACATCTTTGGGAAGGAAAATGAAAGAGCTGTGGGCAAGGAGGCAGGGGTCCTGGGCTCCAGCCCAGATCCACCACTGTCACCACGCAGATGGGGCTTTGGGGTTCCAGCCTGTCTACTGTTCAGAGAGGGTTACACGGGGGTGTCAGGAGAAGGAGGTGAGGCGATGTTTGTGCAAAGTCCAGGATACTAGCTGCAGTCTCAGTCTTCCCTGTCCCCTGTCCGCTGAGAGGGGAGGCTCTGCGATATCCCAGGCGTTTTTGAGCGCTTACTCTAAGACAGGCGTATTATAACGATGCTACGTGTATGAACTCAACCCTCACAACAATCTTATGCATGAGAAACTTGGATTATCTGCCTTTTACAGGTGAGAAGGAGCAAAGAGTTTCAGTAACTTGCCCAGGGTCACACAGCCAGCCAGTGGTGGAGCTGGGATTTAAAGCCCAGCAGTCTGGTTGGAGGTCTTGAAAATTTAAAATAGACCACATCAGGACTAAATAATACAGTTCAAACATCTGGGGCTTTCTACCAAGCCGTAAGCTATGATCCTGTGATAGGGAGAAATAATCATAATAATAGTGATGATGACGGTATCTTTGCAATGTTCCAGGAGACCTAAAGGTGGTTCCTGTGGCAGAGGTGGGACACTGAATGAAATTCTAGCCAAGGTTCCTGATCTTGGGCACCTGGTAGCTCAGATCCTCTCCTGGCTTGGGATCCTGCAAAGCTGTCCCCAGCTGCACACACACTGTAGAGCACCAAGGGATGCAGGACTTGCCCCCAGGGACTTGGCCTCTGTCTGGTCCATTCCCCCATCTTCCTGGAGAGCCCTCCCAGGCCCTGGGGGCCATGCTGTCTGCCAAGACTCCTGCAGAGAAGGAGACCATCCCCCTACACCCTGCCCCACTCCTGCTTCACTCCCTCTCTCCCCAAGCACATCGTAAGTGAAATGAAAGCCTGTATCTGCAGAATCTTGTTTTCAGAGGAGTGCTGGCCTGTCGGTGGGCGTTCCTGATTACCATGGTAATCACCAGCAGAATGGAGTGATTTTATAATACATTTCCATCAGAAATATGAACAGGTGTGCAGGGGAAATCAACATTTATCAACAAGATAGGTCTTGGGAGATTAATAGTGAATTTTGGATTGCTCAAGGAAACAAAAGGAAGAAAGAAAGAATTCATACTTTTGCTTGAAGGCAAGGTCCTTCCAGCCTTACCTCTGACCATTTCCCACCCCATCTCACTCCCACCCCCACCTCTGAGCTTTTCACTCACAGTTCTCCTTGCCCTTTCCTCTCCTCTCTCCTTTCCACTGCTTAACCATCTGTCAAAGCCCAGCTCCTCCAGGAAGCCCTCCTTGGTTCACTGAGTGTACAGGAATCTCTGCCTTCTCTGACACTTTGCAGCCCCTGCACTGGGCCTGTGCAGTCTCCCTCACTCCCAGCCGGCTAGGAGAACCCCTGAGGGACCTGTATTCATCTACTTTGCAACCCAGGCCACCAGGCACAGACCCTGCTTAGCCAACTCTTATCAGCTGGGGGCTCTGGTCCCACCCACAGTCCTCAAGGACGATGAGCCTCCACTGAGCTAAGAACCTCACGGTATTCCTCCGGGCCTGATTATAAACACCACCATGTTACCTCTCAGTGACTCTAGAGCTCAGAGTGCCGAAATCCAGATTTGTTTGTTCCTGGAAGATTAAATGAATTCCTTTGCATTGTGGTGCTCCTTCCAGAGATGAAGGCTACAGTGGGGAATCCAAGGAAACATGCAAAGCAGTTCGAATGCTAAGCCTCAGGGCCCCCGAGTCATCACTCCCCTCACCTCCTTCAACATCAGTTCTGGCCCTGGATATGGGAAACCACACGCTTGGGACCAGGAGGGGCCTTTCTGGTCTGCTCGAGGCCACCCTGGGCTCCAAGGGGATGGGGGGCTCTAGTGCTGGGTAGGGCCGAGGAAGGGGCAGCCTTGCGCACCCAGCCCTGGGCCTTTGTCCTGGGCCCTCAAGTGTCTCCAACACAGCACATCAGGGTTTGTCACGGTGTGAGCAGGAGACCAGAGGGACTTGACAGAGGCCTCGGCATGAAAGGCCTTCTTCACTTTCAGGCAGGACAATGCATCAGCGGAGTCGCCCGCTCTGACGGCGCAAGAGGCATTAGCTAATATTTGGATTTTAAGAGAATGAATGATAAAGAGCCTGCGTGTCTCTCGGAACTAATTTTGAAGAACGGCTTCTGCCGCACGTTCCTGTAGTTGAATCAGGCTCCTAAAGAATTAATAACAAAAGGTTTAACCAAACAGACAAACAAAAAAGGCATTCCTCCACCAACTTTTCTCTCTTTTAATTCCCTTCTTATACTGCTTCTCAGTTAGCAGTAACTTATGAAAAAATGAAATAGAGTTGGAACGGGAAGCCGTGAGCCTCAGAAGAAGGCTGAAGTGGCAGCCCTTGCTTTTGTTCTGCAACGTGAATGGCTTCGTGGTGGGTCCCCTCACTGAGCGTGGTAATGGGGCCTCAAGGGCAGACACACACCTGACATGTCTATGGGGGAGGGCCTGACCTCCCTCCACAGGTGTCTGCACGAGGCAGGGACTGGCGGGAAGCAGGTGGCAGACTCAAAGTGAGCAATTTGAAGAGAGTTGAGACCAAAGGACAGCACAGGACGTAGAGAACCCACATGACACGGGGAGTGCAGCGGTTACACCTCTGGGGCTGAAGGGGCAAGGGGAGGGAGGCTGCTGAAAGCAGAGGGAGCGGGGGTGCTGTGCTGGGGACCACCTTGCCTGGGCTGTGACCTGAGGTGCCCCGGAAGACAGAGGGACAAGGCATTAACACCCAACCTCTCTCTCTCCCTCCCTGCAGGCTCCTCCGGGGCCTCCATTGGCTGAGCCAACAGGACGGAGGGCAGAGGGCAAGGGGCCATTGCTCTGGTCTGTGTGGTCAGCCTCCGGGGACAGAGACAAGTGAGAGGTGCAGAGTGAGCCTGGAGGGGCAACTGGGGACAGCAGCACAGCGCCTCTGCCCACGTGGCAGGCCGGGGGCAAAGGAGGAGGCCCAGCATCCTTGTCAGGGCAGACCTGGTCTTAGGGCCCATTTCAGGGCCTCCAAGAAAGTCCTCAGCCTATTCTCCAGGGACCACCATTCTTTTCACCAGAACTATACTGTCACAGCGGGTTCCTCTGGGAGAGGAAATCTGGGGCCATGCTGAATGCACACTGAAATGCCATCTGATCCCTCACCAGAAGGGGCTCCAGCAAGGTGCCAAGAGAGCCACCAGGAGCGGGCCCCAGAGGAGATGCCAGCCGAAGAAAAGTGAGGGTCAGGGTCGGAGCAAGAATACAGAGGCTCAGTCCGCCAGAGGCTAGCCCGGGACAGTGCCTGTCCAGCGTCGCAGTCCTGCGGGAGGGCACTATGGCTCTCAGAGCTGCAGGCAGCTCTCAGCTCTGCTCCTGGCAGAGCTCACGGTGATCCTGCCTTTTGCATGGCCCGCCAGCATAACCTGTTTCAACTGTCTAACAACCCAGGAGGTGGGTATGGCCCTGCAGAGGAGGAGCGCAGATAGAGAGGAAAAGCACTGGCTCAAGGCCACACTGAACCCAGATGGCTTGATTTCTGAACTGCCCCTTGGCCTGGCCGCCTGCCCGGGGTCTCCTGGCAGAGGAGGGTCTGCACCTGCAGAGAAGGGAACGTCATTCAAATGGAACATACATTTAAAATTGTTTTATTTGGAAATAATTGCAGATTAAAGAAAAACTGCAAAAAATAAAAACAATACAAAGAAGACCCTTACATTTTTATATTCTAGAATCATCTATTGTTAAAATTTTACCCCATTTCCTTTATCATCTGTGCCGTCTCTTTCTACCTATCATTCTCTCTCTCTCTCTCTCTCTCTCTCTCTCTCTCTCTCTCTCTCACACACACACACACACACACACACACACATTTTGTCTGAACCACTTGAGGGTGTTACCCCTAAATACTTCAGTATGTGTTTCCTAAGAATAGGCATATTCCCCGGTATAAGCATAGTATTAGTTGATCAACGCATGTAGCGTTAATGCATACTTTTATCTAATTACCACTCTACGTGGTGTGTTCCAATTTCATCAGTTAACCTTTGGATGTTCTTTATGGCATATCCGTCTCCACTGAGGATCCCGTCTAGGGCCGGGTGTTGAATGTAGTTGTTACGTCTCTTTGGCCTTCTTTAATCTGAGACATTTTCACAGCCTTTCTTTGTCTTTTAGGACTTTGAGATTTGGAAAGAATACAAATGCCCCCTTATTTTTCATTAAATGTTCCTCATTGGGGGTTTGTCTGATGTTTCCTTGTCATTAGATTCAGGTTATACATTCTTGGCAGAATCCTGCCTGGACAACCTTGGGTTCTTCTCAGGCAGTCACATCAGGAGGCACTCGCTGGTCCTCACTGGTGATTTAATCTTGATCTCTCAGTCAAGGTATTGCCAATTTCTCCACTATATGAGGATTGTGTTTTTTCTCCCTTATAACTAGTATGCAGCCTATGGGGAGACACTTTTAAGTACACTGCTCTTCATTGATTTCCCCCGAGGTGTAGTACCCGTCGATGACTCTTGCCTGATCCAATTGTTAACAGGACGGTTGCTGCAAATCGATGCTTTTCCAGCTCCAGCATTACCTCCCTATTTACCAATTGGCCCTTGGCATTCTACTGTAGCAGCAGAATTTATCTGTATTGTAAGCAGTATACATTTACTATTGTAAGCAATAAAATGTATTTATTTGTCCATCTCATGAATTTCTGTTTTTCCAAGAGTTTATTATTTCTCAATGTACTCAATTATTTTGGCGATTAAATTGCCCCAGAGTTGACCCATAGCAGCCCCTCTAAGGTAACTCCCGTGATATTTTGATACGCCACCATCCCTGTTATGGAGCACTTTCTTACTTCCTGGCATAACAAGAGGTTCCAGGCTCGTCTTGTACTTGCCTGGTGCTAGGCTGGAAATCAGTCATTTCTCTGAGAGACCCCGCTTCCTTTTAGTGGGGAATGGTATTAGAGCCCAAGATCTGGGCTCTGGGTATGCTCAGTGCTGCTGAGTGTCTTTGCTTCTTGGCCCCTTCAAGGGCCAGAACTAGGAACTACATGTATGTATAAACACATATACATAACTTTCATAATACATATATATGTATACACACGTGCACATAAACATGCATATACGTTTACATATTCATACGTGAGAGATTATGAGTCCACACCGGTACTTCCAAATCCAATCCACCTCCACAGGGTTGCTTCTTGTCCTCCCCCATACCATATTTATGCCTTTCTTTCACAGTGAAAACCCAGGTTCCCCAAACCAACGCATTCACTCATTTGCTTAATCCTATATTACATCTAAAATAGTGTCGGAATTGCTTCACCCACACCGCTACAATCAGCAAACCTTCTTCCCTCACTTTAACCCGCCTTTGCTGTGTTCATAAGTAACTTGGATTAGTCCTTCTTTCCTTTTTTCTTTTCCTGCTCTTCAATGTGGTTATAATATTTATTTGAAATACAGTTAGGTTCATTTTTTTATCAGTTTTCTTTCAATTTTAGGGATTTTTCCTTCCCATTCTTATTGATTTAATTTTATTTTTTAATGGGTTGAGGTTTTTTTTTTCTTTTTTTTGAGGCTGTGCTGTGCAGCATGCAGTATCTTCACTCCCTGATCAGGGATTGAACCTGTGCGCCCGGCAGTGGAAGCATGGAGTGCTAACCACTGGACCACCAGGGAATTCCCTAGGTTAAATAGTAACATACTTTCAAAAGTCAGAACTATACAAAAAGGTATACTAAGAGAACACTCTCTCCTGTGTTCCTTCTATCCCGTCCCCCTCTTGTAGTAACCAACTTAATCGTTTGATGCTTACACTTCTATTGCTTTTTGTAAAAACTAGCACATTTTTATATATGTTTTAAATTTTTCCCCTCTTTTTTTACATAAAATATAGCATATTATATATGCTTTTTAAATACTTTGCTTTATGCATTCAGTCTCCTGGAAAACATACCATTCATAGAGGTCTTCCTCATTGTTTTTTATAGCTGCATAGTACTCTGTGTATGCATACCATAGTTTATCCAACCACTCTCCTATGCATGACCAGAAAATGATTATAAATAATGCTGCAAAGCTTATGCGTGTGTCTTATATGCGTGGAAGTGTATCTTCAGGGTAAATTTCTAGGAATGGGATTACTGGATTAAAGAGCAAATGTGCATGGAGTTTTGTAAGATATTTCCAGATACCCCTCCATGGCATTGTACCAGTTTGCATTCCTGCCTGTTTCTTCATAACCTTGCCAAAGAAGGTATTGTCAAGTTTTGAAACTTTTGCCAATCTCATGAGTATGAAATGGTATCTCAGTGTAGTTTTAATTTGCATTTATCTTATTGTGGTGAGGTTGAATATTTTTTCACATATTTAAGGCTAATTTTTATATTCCTTTTGAAGTAATCCATCCTTTTGCCCATTTTTCTATTGCCCACTTTTCTATTGGGGTTTTGGTTATTTGTCCCTCAATTCTTAACAGTTTTTTAAATATACTAGTGATATTAAACCTTTATCTATGATCTATATGGCAAATATTTTCTCCTAGTTTATCATTTACCTTTGATTTTACGTATGGTGTTTGCCATATAATTTAAAATTTTTTATATAGTAAAATTCATCTGTCTCTTGTAGCCTCTGGATTTTCAGTCATAGCTGGAAAGTCTTTCCCTACACCCATGTGGAAACGTCGTTTTTGGTGGCTATGTAATATTTCACTGCAAAGATAAACCATCCTTTTTGTATAGATTATAAGATGAATTGGAGTCCCTAGGCAGATGGGGCAGAGGGTAGAAGAGTGCAGAGGGGGAGCGGCTTGAAGGTTGGAGGTGTGAAAGCCTTGCACTCTGTTGGTTTCGGGATGGGGACAGAGGAAAAGTGGTCCCTGTCCTGCAGCGATGGGCACTCATGCAAGGAATCAAATCTCGCCCTCATGGCACAATCCAGTGTCAGGACCCACAAGGGAGTGCTGTGGGAGCATCAGAGGACTGGCAGGTCCTTTGGGCTGGGCTCAGGGACATTGGGGCAGGGCTGGGACCAGGGTGGGGCAAGTGAGGCACACTGGGCAAATTTAAGGAGGCCTCACTCTCAGGGTGGTGCAAGTGCAGGACTGGCACCTGGGAGAGAGGACCTCCTTAAATTCTGTTCCCTGGGCACCCCACTTGCCTCCCCTGGTCCTTGCCCTTCTTTGGGGGAGAAGCAGGACTTGATCTGGGCCTGAGGAAAAGTGGAAGTAAATGAATGGGGCTGCGGAAGTACTGTCGGCCGTGGCTGAGCCAGTAGGAGTAGCATGTTCTGTCCATCAGAGGACTGGCTACATCGGAAGGTGGCATGAGCTGGAAAGGTGGGATGGGAGGAGTCTGGATTTCATCCAAGTTCTGGGAAGCCACTGCAGGACTTTAAGAAATTTAAGAAATTCTGCCAAATTGGGGGAAACAGGGCTGATAATAGTCTCTTCCAAGAGCTGATGTGAAAATTATATAAGACAATCAACACAGGGCCTGACGTGGAGTAGAAGCTCAATAAGCACGAGTTTCCTGTGCTTCGAGGGCATCTACTGACTTTCTTAATCAAGTTTCTAGTCTAATGCCCGTGACACACTGGGACTGTTCAAATCACAATGTAGGAGCAGAAAATTATAATAAACAAATCTTGAAGAACACTAACTGTTCACACACCTTGGGAAGAGGAAGATGGCATCGTTCAAGGGCTGCCATGGAGGCAGCTTCAAGGCATCCATTTTACGGAAATGGAAACTAAGTTCCAGCAAGGGTCTCACAGTGTGTTAATGGCTCACGGTGGGTTGACGTTTGTGATCCCAGAAGTTGCCTCGAGAGAGACACGGACACTCACTCCCACCCTGCCCCAGCCCTAGAAAGCACGGGGGCTTATGTGCCAGAGGCTTTCCCAACAGCTTTGCCAAGTGTTTCCTCCCTGAACCGTGCTGACCCTGAAGGGAGAAAAAGCAAAAGGCTACAAGGAGGCAAAAGAGAGGGCTGGGAGAGAGCAGCCTCCCCCGCTGCCCTCTCCACCCCCAGGCCACAGCCCTGGGGGAGGGGCTGTCAAAGGACCCCAGGTCTGTCATTTCCCTCCTCTTCCCGGAATCAGAAGAGGCCCAGTGAAGCCCATTCCCCGTGGCCCCATGTGTCCTGTCAATCAAGTGTGTGGGAAAAATAATAAGTCTGCAGCCCCGTGGCCGGAGTTCAGCCTTCAGACCTCGCTTATCTGCTCTCCCCCGGGCTCCTGCTGATTGAGGCCAGGAGGTTGGCTGAATCTCCCAGACCACATTTGAGGAGGGAGGGCATGCAGATGCTGGTCCCCACTCCCACCTCTCACACCAGCAGGGCCTTCCCCTCCCACGCCTGTCAGTGCTAAAGCTCTCCCTGAGAGATCTAAACCATCCTGGAGTGGAGGCCCACCAGCCCTTCTTCCTGCTCTGCCAGGCTCGTGGAAGTGGCCACCCAATGACCTGCATCGTGGTACTTAAGGAAAGCCCCCACTTCAGCCGCATCTTCCCACCAGGGGGCTGCTTCAAGTCCATCCCGAAAGCTTCTTCAGCCTCCGTCCCTGGCCCGAAGCCTGTCTGTCCTTAGTGGCCCAACCCAGCACCACATCTTCCCAGATGCCTTTCTCTGCTCCAGTCAGAATGCGCGTCCCCCTCTGCCTGCAGCCTGCGCACGTAGGTTTAGCGTCTTGGGCAGGCCTTGCCGTGTCTGTCTTTCATCACAGGTGGTTGTGAAGGGACTGTCTGCCCCTTTCAGTATGAACTGCCTGAGAGTCAGGGATATTTCTCAATCAGCTTTGAATCCGCCCCCTGCCAAATGCTGAACACAGAGCATCGGTGTTGACTGAGTCGCTGAAATGCGAGTGGAAAGACCACAGTCTTTAAAGACAGGAAGGATTAAGGCTGAACTCTGGCCGGACATTTGCTGAGTGGCCTTGGAGAAGCCACTTAGCCTGTCTGAGCCTCTGCTTGCTCATCCATTCAATGGGACGATCACATGTGCCTCGCAGGGCCCTTGCACCGACAGAGTGAGCAGTGTGCCCAGCACAGAACCTGACCCCCAGTAGGCACGTGTCCCTTCACTCACAGGCATTTACCACATGCCTTCTGTGTGCCAGGCTGCAGGGCAGCCAGAGGGCGACAGTGAAGACGTGAGTGCACGTCCGCAAAGTGATGTTGAGAGCCCACTCTGTCCAGGTTGTGCTGGGGCTGGTATACCAGCAGGCACCCCCATTGTGGGGACAGTGGGTTTTCTAGGCCTTTCCAACCAAACAGTTGCTGAGACCAGCTCCCAGAAGGATGATTTCTGGGGTATTCCTGACAGAGTAGAGCGCCTGGCCTAGGTGAGGAAGTGAGGGCTGAGAGGGAGAGGGGAATTCAGAAGAAACAGAGGGTCAGGTTCCTGATCTCAAAGAGCTCGTGACGTGTCACACCCAGGGCTCTCCAGGAGGGAGTGAGATGGCCAAAGCAGTCCTGGGTTCCTCCTTTGGGGAAACCAGGTGTCGGCCAGCCTGGGGTAGAAGCCAGGAGACCGGCTTTGTCCTGCTCTAAGAGCCAGGCCTGGGAGCTCTGCAGGCCGGGGGTCCACAGGCGCAGGCAGGGCTGGGGGAGAGCAAGTGAGACCCCAGGCCGTCTTCATCTGCGGCCAAGGGAGCCTCAGGGCCCAGGCCCAGCAG
This sequence comes from Globicephala melas, assembly GCF_963455315.2. Classification (NCBI taxonomy): domain Eukaryota; kingdom Metazoa; phylum Chordata; class Mammalia; order Artiodactyla; family Delphinidae; genus Globicephala; species Globicephala melas. The sequence goes on along the minus strand of NC_083326.1, from coordinate 4,847,906 downwards.
GGTCGGACCTGCTAACCCTGGGTTCTAAGATCCCACTCCCAGCTGTGTGGTTGGCAAGTACCAGTTGAGTATGGCTGTGTGCAGAGCCCAGGGCCCACTCCCTGTGGGACCAGGAAGCGAAGCGTTCCTGCCCTGATGGAAGGTGGGTGCTCTTCCAGTGGGAAAGCACCCCACCCCACGTGATGCTTTGGGAGCAACCACAGCAGGCCTCAGGAGCTGCACACAAGCGAGTCTTCTGTCATCTGCCTGTGCAGAGAGGATGGGCACAGAGGGTTCGGGTGAGCCCAGGAAAGGCTGTGGGAGAGGCACCTGTGGAGCCAGGCCTTGAAGGATCCCATAGACGTGTGTACTTGCTTACTTTGCTGAGGTGTTAATGGTCTTTTTCTCCTCCTGGCCGTCTGTGAACATCTGAGGACCAGCGGGAGGACCAAGCCTATCCCTCAACCCAACAGTCAAACTACATGAACCTGAACACATCTGAAAATGCTCGTCTCTGAGGCTGCCCGCTGGTCTGGTGTGCTTGCCTGCGGGGAGAATGTTTCTCTTTTTTCCTGAGCCTCTCTGCCTCAGTCCGACATTTCTCTAGGTGGATGGACCGCAGAACCCCAGCTCTCGTCTCGCCTGCCTGTCCTTCTCTGGAGAGGCTGCCGGGCCCACCAGGAGCTGTGGTGAATGTGTCCCTCTCCCTCCATTGACGGGCCTAGGTGCCCCTGCGGCACAGGAAGGCTAGATGCTAGTCAGCCGGGGTGGAGGGCAGCTGCTCCGGCCCAGAGCTGGCAAAGGCAGTGCCCTCGGCCCCTCCTCGCTGGTGATAGCAGTGGAGGCAGGTAGGCAGCGGGGAACCACATCACTCCTTATGCAGGCGGCGAGAGCACCCGTGATGGCCGACCTCAGCTTTCACGGGTTTTGCTGGGGGAAGGTTGCCTTTGGGATGAGGAGAGTTTAAGTGAGGCTTTCAGTGAATAGAGAATGGAATGACATTTTAATTGCCTATCTGACAAGTTAAGAGAAATGAGGGGTGGGGAAGTAGACGGAGTCAGGGAAACACAGAGCCCTTCCCTCCACTGTCCCTCATAACAGGGAGAATAGACAGTCTGAAAGTGAAAGTGGGCATTATTATAATTATAAGGGGAAACAGATATAAGATGGGACTTTCCTAGCGAATATGAGACTTCAGGGGCCTGTATGATTGGCTATATGTTCTCCCCTCCATGTTCCCCATGATAGAAAAGAAAGAAGGCTTCATGACCCTCTCCGGGTAATTAATGAGTTGTATAGCCCTGAGGATATCGCTTCACCTTTTTGCCCCTTGGCTTCCTCATCCATACATTTTCTGCATTCATTCCGCAGATGTTATCTTGTGCCTTCCACATGCAAGGCAAAATGCCGGGCGCTGGAAGTTCAAAAGTGACCACGACAGGGCCCTGGCATGAGTCCAGCACTCTCAGATCTCTGGACTCCCTGCCCCCTCCAGAGACACCACTCCAGCCCGTGGTGTTATACAGTCTGGTTTAGGGAGCTGAAGGAGTTAAGTAGCAGCAGACTAAGGCTGTCTCTGAAATATGCCCAGTTGAGTGGTCCAGGTAATGGCAAGGAAAGGAGCCTGGGAGGTGAGAGCATTGTGCCCATTTTGTGAAAGAGGAACCTGAGACTCCAAGAGATGGAATCGTGCTCAGCAGCATACGGGCAGGAGGTTGTAGAGTTGAGATTTGAACCCAAAGCTGCCTGACCATTAAGTCTGTCCTCTTTCTTTACACTTGCCCTTTCTATTGTCTAACCCTTGCTTGTCTCCCTGTCCCATCCCCCATGCAGCCATTTGGCCAGCAGATCCTGTGCCATAGACAGGCCCCCACGGAGACAGGGCAAGAGCCCTGGACCAGTTGTAACACACACCAAGGGCTGCTGAGGGGCCTTAGCTCAGCCACTTCCTTTCCATCCTCTCAAATTCCACAGCTGGGAAGGGGACCCAGAAAAACTCCTGTTTCTGATCTTCTAGAGTGGAGAGGGTGGTGAAGAAGGGCGCGATAAGTATTCTGGAGCTGCTCAGAGAAGGAGGAAGGTATAAGAAGCTGTTTTTATGCCTGATGTAAAAGACGCAAGACCAATAAATACAATTCCTTATGCAACTTCCACTAAAATATTAACTAGAAAACTGTCCCAGGTGGAGAAATGATTTGCCTGAGGTCTCATAGGACAGATGACTGGACCTCAGGTCTTCTCTCTCATTAATCTAGTTGCCTTCCTCTAAAATATCTGCCCCTCATTTCTTCATAAGCACCCAACAGCTGGTTTTTATATTTAAAAAATCATTAGTGAGATTGGACAGTTTAAATGATTTAGTGGACATTTATGCTTCATGGTTTTCCTTATTGATTCATAGGAACTCTTTGTATGTTATAGGTGCGTATACTTTTAACTTGGATTGTTGACTTTTAACTTGGATTGTGGTATCTTTATCATATAAAAGTTCAAACTTTTATTTAATCAGATCTATCCATTTTTCCCCATTATGGTTTGTGGGGTTTGTGTCCTGTTTAGGAAAATCTGTACATTGACCATGTATTTGTCAAAAACAAATTTGCCAGAACTTCTGGATCAGAAACCTTTGGTGCAGAAATCCAGGAAGGTTGTCTTGCAGCATGCAAACATTTTCTGAGGGCCTCTTTGTAGGAAGCCTTTGACCAGGAGACCCCAGACTAGCGCAGCCCTCATCCTGGATACCTCACCCAGCACCCAGGTTCTGTGCAAGGCTCTGTGCTGTTCCCCACAGGTTGAGGTCTGGCCAATAAGCTCAGTGAATCAAATATTGACGGAGGCAACCCTGAGAGTGTGTTTTCCTGGTCACCAAGGCCAAAGCAAGACATGGGGCCTTGTTTTTCCTTTTGGTAGCCCTGTCCTCCTTCCCTCTCTCTTCCCCACACTCTGAAGGGGATCTGAAAATCTACAAAAACTGTTTTATGTGGGTGGGCACCTTTATCTGACTGTTGCTGCTTTTGTGGGAAACTTTTCACAGAACCGAATACAGAAAATTATCTTTTCAAACATACTATTCAGTGTAATTTTATAAGATCTGCAGTAATTGCTGTAGCATCTTCTCAAAGAAACCTTGAGATCCAGCGGTTGCTGTGTCATAAAAGAAGCAAGAAGCTTGGGCAACTAGAAAAGGACTATTAATCCTGTTGGGGCTCAAGGGGGAGAAAGATTGCTTTGAAAAGCATCTTGGAAGGACCCAGAGTCTATTGGTACGTGTACACACACACACACACACACACACGCACACATGCACGCGTGCACACACACACACAGCGATGCAGTGGCCTGTATTTAACATTTCCAAACAGGTAACTCAAGCATTTAGGTCTGCACTGAGTCTTGCTGCCTTTGGTGTTACTGTATCGTAGTACCACATGCTCTTGGGTGCATTTTGTTGGCAGGGCTGGGTAACGGTCCACTCCAAAAAGAAGAGGCAAGAAATGGAGGCCCTGGTAAGGGAGCAGCTGGCAGGGGCAAGGAGCCAGCCAAACGCTCAGAATAGCTGGTCCTGGCGCCAAAGGTTGAAAAGGGCAGAGGAAATGGGTGGGCTGGGGCCCGTGGGAGGGGCGGCCTGGGCTGGGAGGGGAAGCGAGGGTGGTCTGCCGCTGTGGCCTGCAGGTCACTCGTCCAGGGGAAGTTTTCAAAGGAGAGATTCAGGCGTGGGCAGGAGGGCTGGACGGGTGGAGGAGGATCTGGATTTTGCCTCCGGCCAAGGAGGGACCGGACACGGGGCTACCTCCAGTTGGTCACTGTGCAGGGAGCCGGCACAGACAGCTCTGGTGGAAAGGTGGAATGGGGCTCAGCAGGGCCAGAAGGGCAGAGCTGAGCCAGGATTGGGATTCTCTTGCAAGGGGCGGGGCTGTCTGGGGTCGGGGGCTGGGCGGTGGGGACACAGCATCGAGAGTTTCTTCCCATTCAGTGAGGACAGCACTGCTGAGCCCCCTCCCTGCTTGGTATACAGAGGGTGCCCAGTAAGTGTCAGTGACCTCCCTGCCTGAGCCCCAAGGGTTTGTTGCAGTGTGGACAGTGGATTCCAGGGACACTTCAGCAAAACCATCACCAAGTATTTTTTAAGCACCTGCCGGGCACTGTGTTCTGGACAAACCTCTTCAGAAAAGAAGCAATAAGCGAAATGCAATAAACAAGTGTAGTAAATATAAAACCGGAGCCTTTGCAGCCCCTCCCAATCTGGTAGCCAGTTAGAATCCCAGCATCTCGGGAATGCAAGGAGAGTTTTCAACGACCAGGCGATCAGCTCATCACCAGGCTTGGATTCCACGCTTCCACCCTTGCCGACCTCTGACTGAACGTCGGAGGTGACAGGGAGCTTGTTGCCTACTAAGGCGCCGCCTTTCACCCCTGGCCAGCGCTGAGTATTAGAAGGAGGTTGGGCATCCACTGGGAGTCAGAGATGGGCTCTAGCTCCACTTAGTGCCTCGGGCTCCTTGGTCCTCATCTCCGGATTGGTCAGCGCAGCCCCTGCCCTGTCTGCCTTGCAGGGCTGTGATAACAACACCTCACACTCAGGGCTCCGGGCGCTGCTGGCAAAGTGCTTGACTTGCCCAACTCCCTTCCCGAGTTGCAGCGGGGAGCAGGGAAGGTAAACAAGCATGTGGTTGATTCTTCAGCCTTGGCTCTGTTTCCTCCAGCATGCTCTGACGTCATCAGCACAGAGCCCTGCAAGGAAGCCATTGTTAGGGCATTTGTTTTCTTTCTTGTTTTTAATTTTAATTTTTAAATGAAGTATAATTGACCTACAATATTGTATTAATTTCAGTTGTACAACATAGTGATTCAATATTTTTAGACACTATGAAATAATCACAAGTCTTGCCGTCTGTCACCGTACAAAGTTATTACAGCATTATTGACTATAGTCCCCGTGCTGTACACTACATCCCCACGCCTTACGCATCTTATAACTGGAGGTTTATGCCTCTAAATTTCCCTCACCTATTTCACTCATCCCCCCACCCCGCTCCCCTCTGGAAACCACCCGTCTTCTCTCTGTATCTATAAGTCTGTTTCTGTTTGTTTGTTTTTAGATTCCACATATAAGTGAAATCATATGGTATTTGTCTTTTTCTGTCCCTTAGCATAATACCCTCCAGGTCCATCGATGTTGCCGCAAATGGCAAGATTTTTTTGCTTTTATGGTTGAGTAACATTCCATGGTATACATGTACCACATCTTTATCCATTCATCTACCGATGGACTCTTAGTTTGCTTCCATATCTTGGCTTTTGTAAGTAATGCTGCAGTGAACATTAGGGTGCGTATATCTTTTTGAATTAGTGTTTTCGTTTTCTTCAGATAAATACCCAGAAGTGGGATTGCTGGATCATACAGTAGTTCCTTTTTTAATTTTTTAAAACATTTATTTATTTATTTATTTTTAAATTTTTGGCTGCGTTGGGTCTTCGTTGCTGTGCGCGGGCTTTCTCTAGTTGCAGTGAGCGGGGGCTACTCTTCTTTGTGGTGCACAGGCTTCTCGTTGCAGTGGCTTCTCTTGTTGGGGAGCACGGGCTTTAGGCGTGCAGGCTTCAGTAGTTGTGGCACGTGGGCTCAGTAGTCGTGGCTCACGGGCTCTAGAGCACAGGCTTAGTAGTTGTGGCGCATGGGCTTAGGTGCTCCGTGGCATGTGGGATCTTCCAGGGCCAGGGCTCAAACCTGTGTCCCTTGCATTGGCAGGCAGATTCTTAACCACTGCGCCACCAGGGAAGCCCCCTTTTAAAAAATTTTGAATGAACCTCCATACTATTTTCCAGAGTGGCTGCACCAATTTACGTTCCCACCAACAGTGCACGAGGGTTCCCTTTCTCCACATTCTCACCAACGTGATGATGTTATTCCTCGTCTTTTTGGTGACAGCCATTCTGACAGGTGTGAGATGCTATCTCACTGTGGTTTTAGTTGCATTTCCCTGATGACTAGGGATGTCGCGCATCTTTTCATGAGCCTGTTGGCCATCTGGATGTCTTCTTTGGAAAACTGTCTCTTCGGGTCTTCTGCTCATTTTTAAATTGGATTGTTTGTCTTTTTGATATTAAGTTGTAATATTTGTTTCACTTTGTGGGGGAGTAAACTCAGGCTCAAGAGAGGTTAAGTGATATGTCCAAGGATATACACCCAGCCTGTGATGGTGAAGCAGAGACAAAAAAGTCTCCTGGTACTGCAGCCCCACAAGCTTCCCACCCAACGTTTGCCTCTCCTAAGGGAGATCAAGAGACAATACCAATCAGAGGGTTTGCAATGCCGTTTCTTTAAACTCTTCCCCCCATGACAAGTGGGGGAAACACCACAGCTACCCTTTCCTGAGTGCCTGCCACGTGCCAGGCCCTCGACCTACCCATGACTTCACCGGCACATCCCAGAAGCAACCTCCAGACAAAGTGGGCAGTGCACACTGTGATTCCCAGAGAATCGCTAATGTGGCTCCCAGGAAGCTAGAAACGCCCTGAAGTTGCCCGTTTTGTCTTTTAAAAGCAATGCAAGTTTCTCATTCTTCTCCATAATCATCCCTCCTTTTTTTTAAAGTATAAAAGGAATGCATTTTCCCCAAAAGTTGAGCAGAGTTGAGTATCAGGAAGATCTCCCACGTCGTGTGCTTTGTCTTCGCGTAGCTCTGCCACATGCCCAGGTTACAAGTCACAGACACACACTTCCTCTGGTCCTGAGGACAGCCCCCAGGTAGTGGGCATTTTCATGTCCATTTTACAGATGAAGCACTGAGGCTCAGAGTGGTTGAGCCGCATGTCCTAGATCAGCTAGAAAATGGCAGCACCAGGACTCTCCATTGTGTGTGCGCCCTGAAAGACAGTGTCCCCCAAGTGTAGTAGATCACATGATGTAGATTGAAAAGGACCTAGTGGAGCTGGAGAGGAGCCACCACGGGCAGGAAGGCTTTTGCGGGGAGCTGGGCGCTGGCTGCATGAGTAATGCCTCAGGTAGGAAGGCGATTGCCCAGCTGGTACCACAGGGAGGGGCAGACAGCAGGGAGGAGAGAAGGAGAGGAGATGAAGAGTCTGTGGGCCCCGAATTGGTGGGAGGGGGCTGGTGAGCCCTGGCTGGGCCACCCCTTTTCTCCCCTGGGGTGCAGTACTCCCTATGGTCCATCCAAGGCCCACCCTTTGCCCCCTGTGACAACACAGCACTGTCCAGGCCCTCAGGGGCATTGGGGTCCCCCTCTTGGCACATTTCCCTTCTAGAGACTCCACTTTCTTCCCCCAGCCAAATACATTGCTTCTTTGGTCCTCATAGTAACGCTCAGGACCAAACAAGGCCTTTCCTGAACTTCAGTAGCTGGGGGTGCTGAGCCTCCAAGGACTCCCCGTGTTGACATCCCTGTCCCCGAGCCAGAGTTCAGTTCACGCATAGTTCACACTTCCACAGCATCCTGGTGGAGGAGTCAGGCCAAGGGTCATTGTGTCCTTTGGCAGGTGAGAAGCTGAGGGCCTAAAAAGTTGAGGAGTCTGGCTTACTATTTAAGAGAACTGGTTTTGCAGGCAAAGGACAAATGTTGTATGATTCCACTTACATGAAATATCTAGAACAGGCAAATTCACAGAGACAGAAAGTAGACTGGAGGTCAGCAGGGATTAGCGAGGTGGTGGGGGGAGGGTTGGAGCGGGTGGGATTGGGAAGTTATTGCTTAATAGTTACAGGGCTGTTGTTTGGGCTAATGGAAAACTTTTTGAAATAGTGGTGACGGTGGCACAACATATAGATATTTTTACCACAGTTTAAAAAAAGGTATTCTCATAGGAAGAGGCAAATAAAGAGCATTAGTCCACAAATATGGGGAAGATGTGTTTTGCAGGTGTGCCAGTCAGGGATGCCATAGACCTGGCTTTGAATCCAGTCCCCACCTGGTACTAGCTTTGTGTCCTTGGGCAAGCTACTCACCTCCCTTTACCTAAGTTTCCTCACCTGTAAAATGCGGTTGTTGTGAGGATTAGACGGAACGGTGTATGAGCGCCTGGCACAGACCAATAAAATCTCCATGAAGAGTAGCTGTCATGGTTATGATGATTGCGTTCATCATTATTATTAAGCAGCTCAGGCTCACAGTCAGGGAGGGGATTTGCGCTGGCCAGCGTCCAGGGCTCTATTTTGAGGGTAATCTTGAGGGTAGTGAGAGGAGTGTGGAAGAGGAGAGAGGGCTGGGGTGAGGGCGAGGGCTTGGAAAGCTTGTTGTGAGACAGGAGTTAGGGCAGCAGGCTTTGTCTCCTAAGGTGTCCTGGCAGGTTACAGCAAGGCTAAAGCAGGTCCTGATGAGGTTGCCGTGTAAGGGTTTGATCCCCGAAGAGCCAGTTCCCCACTCTGCCCTGGTTTGCTCCCTGAATATGCACAAGGCCACAGAACATGGGCAGCTCCATCCCTGGACACTCAGAGTCTTCTCTGAAGGACAGCCTAATTTGGCATCTTAGCCCACAGTACGGGAGTAACTGGAATCATCGGTGACTTTTTGCCCTGGACAGAGCTGTTCAGAGCTGGGAGCCAACCGTATACCGGGTGCTCTGTCCTTTGAATTGCTGTGTGACCTTGCACAAGAACCTTCCCCCTGCAGGTCTGCAAATGTCCTCTGTGAGATGAAGGGTTGGTGAGGAGTGTCCCTTCTGCCGGGGACACCGGGATTTTATGACCTTACTTATTTGTAAGAAAATCTTCAAATAGAAAGGGTGATGCCATCACTTGGTCAGCAGCAGGGTTTATGGAATAGTTTTGGTTTAAGATGTACTGGGAAGCAACAGACCTCCGTTCATTTTGCCAGCTGGGTGACCTTGGTGACCAGTTACCTGACTTTTCTGTGCCTCAGTTTCTTTACCTATAAAATAAGGACAGCAATAATCCCAATTCAGAATGGGGGCAGGGGGTCATGGTGAGGGTGAAATGAGTTAAGACTTATAAAGTTTTTTTTTTTTTTTTTTTTTTTGCGGTACGCGGGCCTCTCACTGTTGTGGCCTCTCCCGTTGCGGAGCACAGGCTCTGGACACGCAGGCTCAGCGGCCATGGCTCATGGGCCCAGCCGCTCCGCGGCATGTGGGATCTTCCCGGACCGGGGCACGAACCTGTGTTCCCTGCATCGGCAGGCGGACTCCCAACCACTGCGCCACCAGGGAAGCCCAAGACTTGTGAAGTTTTTGATTAGTCCCTAGCACACAGTAGGTGCTTAATAACGCTCTGGAGTTCCTTCCCTGTGCAGAGCTTGGCTCAGCTTCCTGAAAGGTCCAGAGAAGGCCGAGGCCCGTTCTCTGCATCCAAGGGGGTTATTGTCTTTTGCTTAGTGACACAAGGTAGCCCCTCATATGAAAGAACAGGCAACCTGAAAGTGTATCATCCAAGGACATGGGTGTAAGTGCTGGAGGGGTCCTGGGTGGGTCAGGAAAGGGCGGGGTGAGGAGGGAGGGGAAGAAGAGGAAGATGGGAAGGAGGGGGAGGGGGAGGAGGGGGGAGGAGGGGGAGGAGGACTGGGAGAGCACTTGGCCTGGACCGTAAGTAGGCAGAGAGAAAGAGAGGGCAATTCTACCTGGTGAGCATATGTGTATGTGCCCGTGTGCATCTGTGTTTGCCTGAAAAGCACAAAGACAACTCACCACAGAATGGGAAGTGTGGGCCTTCGGCTCCCCTAGCAGCGCCTCAGTTTGCGGTCAGTCGTGTCGCCCACGGCAGTGAGCAGGTGTGCGCCTGCCTTGAGCACGGGAGCAAGCCCTTGGGCATATCCCGGGGTGTGATTAATTTAATTATTTCAAAAGCCCCTTTGATATTTCACGAGGGTCATGCTCCTGACTGTGGGCTTGAATACAACTGCAGCAGGTTTCAATAAAATCAATTAATTTAATTTGATTTGGTTTTATGTACTTGGAGCCGGTGCCTCTTGAACTCAGTATGAAAATTATTGCAGAATAAAAATGCATATTAGTACTTCAAGCCCAGTGTCCTTGGACTTTCTTCAGGGAGGCTGCAGTGCTGATCACAAAAGCAAAATCCCCCACTTGGCAGGAGCCCCTGCCCACTGCCCCACTGGTCTCCCCTCCAGCCTCGGACAGGGTTGACGGGGGCTGTGTGGGCTGTTTATATGACTCGCTCACTTCGGGAAACACTTGCTTACCTGTTAGTGAAGTGAATGCATTCCCATTTTGCTTTCATGAAAGGAAGTCAGAGAGGTTTTGACTGATCTTGGTCACCAGCTTACTGGGATCTTTTGTTCTTGTTGTTCTTATGAACTAAATTAATTGGAGGCAATATACTGCAGTGGGTTGAACCTCGACTCTGCCCTCAAAGAGACACATGAACTTGGACAAGTCCCTGTACTTCTCTGGGCTTTTGTTTCCTGGTCTATAAGTGAGAGTGCTGGATGCCTGCTTGCAAGGCTCCTTCCAGCTCAGAGTCATATTCCATGGACTGTTGATCTTCCTGCCTCAGGGAGCGTGTCCCAGTGTGGAGCCCAGCCTCATTCCTGCTCCACTAACGAGGGCTCCGAGCCAGCTCACCGAATGGTTGATGGGCCTGAGCCCTGCACCTCCAAGGAGGAATGGCTTCTCCCCCACATTCCTACAGGTCAGAGCAAGTACTGCTTTCAAGAAGGTTGGAGGGTTGCAGCTGAGGAGGTCTAGAAGCATCTGGCCGACCCTGTTATTTTACAGATGAGGGAACGCAGTTCCAGGGTCACACAGCCATAGCTGCAGGTAGCAACGATGTTCTGCCACATTGACAGTCATTTAAAAGGGTGGAGACTGTGCTCAGGCCTCATCTTCCAACTGTCCTTTTAATTCCTCGTTCTCCTGTCAGGGCCTCCCTAGTAAAGCAGATGCTGGCACCCATCATTCTGGAGCAACTGCATCCCTTCTTAAGCCCAGTGGTTTCTCCCTTGATCCTAGTGGGAGAGTCCTGGGGGGCCCTGTTCAGGAGCATCCCCCACCAATGCCTGGGATTCCACCCTTAGCAGTTTATGCGTTCTCACGCTAAGGGCATGTCCCCTCCCACAGCTCTTCCTCCTGACCTTGGATTTGGCACCGAGCTTTGATCCCCTTGAGTTAGTGGTAGTTTTTTTTCCACACAAGTCTTATCTCCCCAGAGCTCCCACGTAACAGAAACTGAGTCTGCCCTTTCCATCCCCATCCTCTTGACTTTCTCCATGCCTCTCATTGACTGAGAGGCACCTATTTTGCGCTAAGAACTGCCCGAGACACTCTCCTGACATTACCTCATTTATTTCCTGCACTGACTCTGCAAAGTGGGCATTACTGTCACTGTTTTACTGTTGGGAGACTGTGGTTCAGAAAGGAGAGAGATCTTTCTCAATATCACACAGCTACTAAGTGACAGGGCTGGGATTCAAACCCACGGTTCACTCCCAAGACTCTTGCACTACACCAAGTGGCCTTCCTTGCCTATAACAGGTGCTTAATAGATGTTTAATGACAGATTCTATTACACTTCATTTTGCTTAACAGCAAATGCCCCCCGGGGACATAATAATAATTTTCAAATTATTACTTTATGTTAATATTGATATTATTATTTATGAAGGAACTATTATGCCCCAGGCACCAAAAGTCACAACACCCATGAGGTGGGTATTATTATTACCTCCACTTTACAAATGCAACAGCTGAGGCATAGAGAGGTGACTTGCCTAAGGTCATCCAGAAAATAAGTGAGCTGGGCTTCAGTCTAACCCTAACTTTGAGGCTCAGCCCCTAGCCTCCCCGTTGTAACAAGATCTCAAAGTGAATTGGGGTCTTATGCCTTTGGCTCTCCCTGGCTCCAGTTTCAGGTAGAAGGTGCTGCTGGAGGGAAGGTAGGGCTAGTGGGGGTGGCAGAGACGCCTGCAGCTGGCACTGCCCTCCACCCAGCTGATAGCTGCAGCCTGGCTGGCTGCCTGCTTGGCCCAGATTGGGCCCTGGCACCAAACCTTGCAAGGGGGTGGGCGGGATGGGGCGACGGGAGCGGGGCTCCGGCTCTGCGTACTACCCTCACGGCCCTCTGGCCCCCTCCCCACCCCGCAGCCCCTCTCTTGGGTCAGTGCAGTTCCCGCCAGGGCGGGCGCCGGCCTCTCCAGCGTTAACCGCGGGCAGGAGAGGCGCCGCGGCCTCCAGGGGAGGAGGGCGGGTGCTGAGGTCGGGCTGGGGCAGGGTGAGAATGCGGAGGAGAGGCCAGGAGAAAGAGGCGGGGGCCGAGGAGAGCGGCGCGGGGAAGACAGGGTAGAGGCGGGGAGGGGTTCCGGGGAGGGGAGGGGCCGAAGGAGCCAGGATGCCCCAGAGGAGCGCGAGGACTCGGGCGGGGGCGAGCAGAGGGTGCTGGATTGCGGAGGGGAGGCAGGGGGCGGGCGTCGGGGAGGGACGGGGGCGGGGACAAGGCAGGACCTGGGAGGGGGCGCTGGGGGGCGCGGAGAGGGGAGCGCTGGCGGCCTGGGTGGAGCGGCTGTGGTTGCATCACGTTCCTGATTGTTATTTCTCAGGGTTCAGACCAGAGGGGCTGGCGGGGAGGGAGAGGTGGGCGAACCAGTTTGAACCGGCCGGGTAACTCGAGGGGCGTGGGCCCAGGGAACCGGGGTGCTGCCCAGCACCCTCTACCGTAACCATACCGGGGAATTTTTCTGTGAATCCGCACCCCGCATCCCGGCCCCACCCTCTCGCCTGACTCGCCCTCCCTTCCCTCTGCATTCCGTGTTGGCTCCTCCCAGGAATCGGTAAGCCAAAGGGAGGCACCGAGCTCTTGCCCTCAACTCTCCCACTCCGACCCCCCCTGGAGAATTCAAATCCCGTGCGTGCCTTCTTTGTCTCTTTCCCTGCACCCGCCCCCTACCCCGCCAAACCCCCTTAGGATCCCTTCAGGGTCCCCTTTCTTCTCTGACCTCAGGGCCCCACTGCCCACAGGCTGCCAGGCCCCTGCTAGCAGGGGGGGAAGACCCAGGCCACCTTAGCAGGTTAAAAACCTCACCCGTCTCTGGTGTCTGCATTTTGCACAGAGATTCCTGCAGTGGAACACCACCCCTCCACCCCCAAATAGTTACTCGCAAATGGAGAAATTACAAAGACAGGACACCAGATTGGGGGGAAGGGGATATTTGGGGCACAGGAAGCGTTTCAGGGATCCCTCAGATCACATCAAGAATGGCACCACAGTAGTCGCCCTTAGACCCTCCCCTGCCCTGCCCCAGTGTGTCCCTGTGCCCAGTTCTACTTCAAATTCATCCCCAAGGCTACTAGTTTTTATATTTCCAGGTAGCAAACCAGGAATCCTCCCTGTGGCTATGGAGAACTTCGTGGGTTGCTGAGCTTGGGTTTTTTACAAGCTTGGAGCTCTTTGACCAAGACTGCCACTATCTGTACATCAGGGATGTTATCTAATAGGTTAAATAACAAGGATCTTTAACAGAACTGGACCACAGGCATTCTCAGCCCAGTCCTGGGCTTTTCTAGATTGAGACCCTTGAGATCCAGAGAAGGAAGTGACCTTACCTCCTAGCTCCAGCCCAGTGTGCTTTCATTTTAGGGTAGATCTGTGTTGGGGACCTAGCTTAGCATCTTCGTGGCACAGAGTAGATGATCAATAAGTATTGGTGAGCTGAATGAGGGACCCCTCCATGAGGAAGCTGGCGAAACACACTTTTGGGAGAAACGAGAAGACTCCCAGACTCCCATGGGCTTGGGGTTCCAGCTCCTTCTCCCTGAGTATGCTAGTGACATGTTTCTTCAGGGTAGTTGGCCAGTGGTGACCACCATTAGAAGCCTGGCATCAGCTTTGGTCACTTCAAGCTCAGTCATGGTGCTCAAGGGTCTAAGCATGAACCAAACTGGCAACTCCAGATCAGAGCAATTAATGCTGTAACTCTTTTCCATTTGCTGCCCTCAGCCAATATCTGAACAGGTTGCAAAAGACCAAGGCATGTCTGTTCCTGCAGGGGCTCTTGTAATCCGGGGGCCCTGCCAGGCATTGTGTTAGGAGGCCACAGCCCACAGATCCAGAACCTCGGGACTGGAGGTCCCTGTTCCCAGCTCTGGAGGCCCCTGTTTCCAGCTTTGGGCTGCCCAGGGCTCTGTGGCATCTGTGCTTCTCCAGGCCTCTGGGGTCCTGCCTGCTGGGCATAGGCTGTGAGTCCTGCCCTGGCACATGGGGCCGGGAAGAAAAAAGCTGGAGGAATTCAAGTCAGTTAGACTACTATTATCAGTTTCAATAAAGTATTTGGAGAGGAAATGGGATGAAATGAATGGTGACTAGTTTTGGTTATAGTAGAAGCTCATGAACTTGGACCTTACTGATTTGGAACTTAGGATAGTTAAGCTTAGCTGTGGTGAAGTTCACCTAGGTACTGTCTGTAAACATAGAGCCCAATGAATAACTTAACAGTGCACACATCATTTAGAGTAGGAGAGAGGGTGCGTGTGTGTAACTTTCTCGTGATGACAAGTTTAGACCAGAAGCAGGTCAGCTCTGTTCACCTTGGTATTTTATTGACAAACATTTACTGGCCACCTTCTACATGCCAGGCCCTATGATAAGTGTTCTAAAAGCGTTAATTTTTTGAATCCTCATAAGAACCCTATGAGGTAGGAAGTATTATTCTTCCCATTTTACAGACAAGGCCACTGAGTCTGGTAATTGGAACACCACCAGGATTCACACCAGGGCTGTCCGGCTCTAAGGTTTGTGCCCTTAACCACCACGTGCAGGTATTTTACGTGTTAAGACATGGGGGATAGGATAGAAAAGAACAACGACAACAAAAGGATAGGCCATGATCCCTATCCCTTCCAGATGCTTCTGGCACATAGTAGATACTCAGTAAGTGAATCATAGTAAATACTCAATAAGTGAATCAATTCATTAAGCAATGGTGAGGACATGGGTTGAACTCCTTGAGGGCAAAAGGGGCCCTGAATCTCTCTGTCCACCCCGCCCCACTCCAGTGCTTGTGCAGAACAGTCATGGAATAACCAGTGAAACGCAGGAACGGAGGGTGGGAGAGGTTGGCTAGTTCTGGTCTGGGCGTTTTCAGATGAGGGGACTGGCCCATGAGAGGGGAAGGGATGTGCCCAAGGCTGCAGGGGTTCCTGGTCTGCTGCTTCCTCCCCACAGTATTCTGATAGCAGGTGAGACGAAGGGGCCTGTGCCTGGCGCTCTTCCCCTTGGCCTCTCCTTGCCATCCTCTGCCTTTGGCGTCTATCCCCTTTTCTTCCCACCGGGGCAGGGAGAGGGACATGGGGACCCTCACTCCATGTGTTTGCTGCATGAATAGACACCCCTCCATGCTGCCGAGTCAATAATAACAACCCGGGGTCTTGCAGAAAGGGGTCCAGGATCCACGAGAAGGCAGAGCCACCAGCAGCTGTGCGGAATTCTGCACTTCTGGTCCCAGAGCGCTTCCTGCAGACTCACATATGGGAGGGCTGAAAAGGGTCTTCAAGTTCATCATCCCCCTCTGCTTCCCAAGACCCTCATTTTACAAATGAGAGCAGTGAGGACCTGGAAGGAAGAAGTACTTGGCCAAGGACACAGAGCCCCGTCGAGGCAGAGCCAGGGCTAGAAGCAGGACATCTGCTGCCCAGTTCAGACCTGCCCCTCAGTATATGGACCCGTGGCTTTTGGGAAGCACCGTTCAATCCCATGGTGATCCCGTGGCCTGTTAGGGCCACAGTTATGAGAAAGCTCGCCAGGACTTGTTTGCCTAACACTTTCGCAGCCCTCGCCAAAGGCAAACCTCCCGTCATTTCTGATGGGTGCCCTTGGCAGCAACTAAAACAAATCCACCAAAGCAAAGAGAAGGGGAAGAAGGGCCAGAGTGGGGAGCTGGTGTTTGCCCCTGGTGGGAACCTGGGTGTACTGAACTTGTCAGCCTGTCAGGCCCAGATACCATCTCGTTCCTGCTTGGCACAGGTTTATCGAGCCTGTGTGTTCCTCCATGGCAAAGTCCTCGAAGGGAGGGGAAGCAGGACTGTCCCCAGGGCGCGGGAGAAGCGTGCCGGGTGCCTGATCTCCACCTCCTCTCCACTCTAGCCCCTCTCTCCACCCCATGACGCTTGAGTGGGGTTAGAATTTCTCCCGCAGGGTGGGGCACACACACTTAGAGCCTGCTGTGGGTCTGTTTTGGTTTGGGGGCTACAGAGGTGGGCTCTGAGCTGGGGGTTGATGTGTTTAACATCCTAATGTGGCACTTTATATGTGTCAAGTTCTGTTCTGACTCAGGTAATCCACCCAACCACCTTTACAGATGAGGAAACTGAGGCAGAGAGAGGCTCAAGAACTCACGTGAGGTCACAGAGCGAGAGGTGGCAGAGCCAGGACGCAGAGTCTGGATCCAGAGTTCATGCTCTCAGCCAGGATTCCAAGCTGCCTTCCTGCTGGGACAACCAGATTCTTGCCACTTGGACAAGTAATTCAACCAATCCGGCTTTTCGTTTCCTCATCTATAAAATGGGGATGATGATATTAACCCAAAGTTAACCCTTCAAATAGTAACTGTGAGAAATGTGAAGGGCTCTACAGACAGGAGGGCAGGTTCTCGTGTGACCACGTCCCAGCTGAGGCTGGTTCATCCCACTGCTCGCTTGTCCCCCCACAGATCAGTGGGCTCTGGTAGCAATGACCTTGTGAGACCAATGGCTTCCCAAGGAGAATGCTGGACCACTTTTGCCCATAGTGACCTTCCCACGTTCAATCCCAAACCAGACATATTGTCTATATGTTGTTATGGTATTTACATGATTCTTTTGCTATGACTCCCCTTGTTTATTGGAAAGCTCTTCTCAATGAGTACCTCCAGTGTATTATCTCAGGCAAG
Organism: Globicephala melas; assembly: GCF_963455315.2. Taxonomy (NCBI): domain Eukaryota; kingdom Metazoa; phylum Chordata; class Mammalia; order Artiodactyla; family Delphinidae; genus Globicephala; species Globicephala melas. The sequence goes on along the minus strand of NC_083326.1, from coordinate 4,831,086 downwards.
AGCCATATAGGGGAAGCCGACTTGGGCCCCCAAAGCTCTGCTCGCTCAGACTCGGTGGCTTTTTTGTCCCCTCCCACTTCTTGGAATTCCAGCATGCTCACTCCCGACCACTAGTTAAGTTTTAGCTAAAATTTCTGTGTTCAAAAGATACCTTATTCCATCCACCCCAACACATAAGTCTGGGGAAACACTGAATGACAGGTCTGGTCAGTGCCTGCCAAACTGCAGCTGGAGAGGCCCCTGAAGGGGCCCACCCTCCCCTGCCCCAACCCTGTTCTCTCCTCTCCATTATCCGTCAACACTCCTGCACCAGGAAACAGGAATTTTCTAGGGGGTACTTAAACTTCACGTTAGAATTTTACATTCCCTGCTGCTTCTAGGTGTCTTAATTTTTCCCAGTCAAAGCAAGGAAAGGGGAAAAGGTATGATGTTGGAAATAGGCTTAATTGGAGCTCAAAAAATGTTATAAGGCTTCTCATGCGGTGTTTGGACAATGCTTGATGTTCTTAAGAATGCATACAGAATTAACTTTGACCAACCAGAGCCGCTTAAATCTGGGGGCAGCATCAGCCAGTGGACAATGAATAGTGTTTAACTCATTACAAGGAGACACAGCAAGAAGATAAAATGATAAGCCCTTTCGTACACTGTACATTTCAAGTGCTTTCTTTTATGTACAAGATTAAACTTGATTTTCACAAATATCCTACAAGTCAGGATTTGTCCATTTGACAGACTGGAAAACTGAGGCCTGGAGAGGGAAATAGCAAGTCCTAGGGAACAAGAAAGCAGAGCCTCATAGGGCTGGCATATTTCCCCCTACTCTTGACTGCTGGGCATCTTGGTACCAAATCTTGGGCCATGCCGGGTTAAGCACACAGGTCTTGCCAGTGTTCATCTCAAGCCTGGCTCCATCTTTGCTCTTACTTGCCCTGTGCCTTGTTTCTCTTTCTTACTTTTTATGTGTGTTTACCTTGCATTGTAGGCATACTTGTAAGCTGGCTCAAATCCTTCGGAACAAGATGGGTTGTAAATGCACACATTCCTACACAGGATGTTGTTGTTAATTATTTCATAAAGTCTCCCATGGAGGAGGTATTTGCCGATTAGCCAATAGCTTCTTTTGTAACCTTGGACACACCTTATTTCCTTAAGGGTGAAGTGAGGGTGTGGGTCTGTAGGGGCCCCGAGGAGCCTTGCAGCTCTGACAGTCTGAGTATGCTTCTATTTCCAGTCTTGTTAGAGTCACACAGCTCAATTCAAGATAAAGGAAGATCTAGGGCTTCCCTGGTGGCGCAGTGGTTGAGAGTCCGCCTGCCGATGTAGGGGACACGGGTTCGTGCCCCGGTCCCGGAGGATCCCACATGCCGCAGAGCGGCTGGGCCTGTGAGCCATGGCCGCTGAGCCTGCGCGTCCGGAGCCTGTGCTCCGCAGTGGGAGGGGCCGCAACAGTGAGAGGCCCGCGTACCGCAGGGGGAAAAAAAAAAAAAGATAAAGGAAGATCTAAAAATCTGGTTTTTCTAGTATAGCCCTGTTTGCACTAAACCAGTGGTTCTCAGCCTGGGCAGAGGAGCGAAACCTGGAACCTAGGAGCATCCCCCTCCCCGCACTGAGATGACCACACCATACAAATGTTCCAGCATCACAAGAAGGAAATAATTTAACATTTCCAAGAAATGAAGCCCATGTAACATAGTAAAGAATGTTAGAGGTACAGGGAAACCTCATTTATTTGCCTTCCTCCTCCGTCTGGGACACAACCAAGAATCTGAACGGAAGGTAAGACAATGTTGAACCACCAAAAGAAGTCACCGAATACAGGCTCTAATATGCATTCCCGGAGCCCCATGTCACGCAGGGGCCTATTTGCTCTTGTTTTAGGCAGAATTCTAACATATTTGATTTTCTGGTTTCAAACCTACCTGGAACCAGATAGAGCAAATGAGGACATCGGGTAGAGTCTCGTATGGGCTCTTTCCAGAAGGCAGCACTGGCTGATGAGTGGCAACGCCAGGGGGAGGGTTTCTCCCGCTTCTGTTATGAAAACTTCTTCCGATTGTTTAAGCAATTCCCATGAAGAGACTAGGACTTGAGCACTTAGCAGTGACAACGTGGCTTGCTTAAGCTAAGTACCTACACAGATGCCAGCCAGAGGCCCCTGCAGGTAAGACTTGAGATGAAGCAGCGAAAAGTGGGGGGATAGGGGGTGGGGCAAGTGCACCAGGAAGAATGCTCAGTGTAAAATGGCTAGTGAGGGAATCAGGGTGAAAAATCTGCCTTGGTCATAGGATCCTCAACACAGGGAGGCTTCCTCAGTGCGTGTATGTTACTTTCAAGATCAAGAAACACAAAGTTTGTGCTTCCCTGGTGGCGCAGTGGTTGAGAGTCCGCCTGCCGATGCAGGGGACACGGGTTCGTGCCCCAGTCCGGGAAGATCCCACATGCCGCGGAGCGGCTGGGCCCATGAGCCATGGCACGGAGCGTCCGGAGCCTGTGCTCTGCAACGGGAGAGGCCACAACAGTGAGAGGCCCGCGTACTGCAAAAAAAAAAAAAAAAGAAACACAAAGTTTTATTCTCTGAAATGAAAGAAAATACCAGGCCCAAGAGGACTGTAGGGGAAGGGGAGTGAAGGCTCTGAGAAGTGGATGGGGTAGATTTTGGAGGCCACCGTGGAAGGCGAGCCTGGCTTCTGGGACACGGTCACCAGCCGCGGCCTCCTGGAGGCCCGCTCTCCCTGGTCAAGCTCAGCTCAAGCCCAGAGAAGAGCCCCAGGACGCTGAATGCGGAGCCCTGCCCCACCCGGAAGGGAGCGGCCATCTTGCCTGGGGATCCCCAGGCTCGCTGGGTCGTTTTTGAGGGGGTCCTCTCCCCCCACCAGGGCCTGTGATCCAGCCCAGACTGTTTCCTCCTGACTGTTCAGATGGACTCCTAACCCCTGGTCATGGCCGCTTGTGTCAGCAGCACGCCTGCCCTGACCCCTGCCTGCTTACTTGGAACACGGGCTACAAGCTCTGCCCCGAAGGCTTCTCAGACTCTGGGTCCAGCTTTGGCCTCTGGGCTTGACTTGCACTGTTCTCCCTTCAGGTTTTCCCAGCCATGACCCTGAGCCACAGCTATGACCCTGTCCAGCTCCATCCTTCTAGTTCCATCCTAGGGCCTGGCTGTCCCTCTTGCCTCCTGCATTGCATGCCTCCCAGGCCCTAGGGCTTCCAGAATCAAGATGAAAACCCAAGAGAGGGGAGGAGCTAAAAGAGCCACTTGTTTTAATCAAAAAGGCATACTCCCACCTTCACCTGCACCTCACAAGAACATTTTATGGGGTAGTGAGTTTTGGCCTCAAAGACTATAGCCAAATTTCAAAAAGACATGGGCCATACCTCTGATTGTATCCTGGAGTGAGTGACTCAGCGGGGACTGCTTCACTTACTGTGGCCAGTGGCCACTGCCCCCTTCTGGTGGGGCTTTTGAAATCCCAACTCTCAATTTGGGTCATTCATCAATATCTTGGTGCTGCCTGACACATGTCCTGTGCTACCATCCACGTTCCCTTCCTCCCTTCTTTCCTTCTGTCTTCCTTCCTCCCTCTGTCCCTCCATCCCTCCAATCTTCCCTTCTTCCTTTCCTTCTCTCCTTCCTTCCTTTCTTTCCTTTTGACCTGGGCCTTTTCCATGCCCCAACCATCAGGTGGGCCCCAACCAGAAAGCCGGCCCCTGCACCTCTGTGACCTGCATTACCAGCAAGAGACAGAGAATAAGAGCAGGGGTGCAGTCCAGGCCTCCTCCACTCACTAGCTGACCTCAGGCAGGTAATCTAAACCTCCTGGGACCTCAGTACCCCTATCTGTAAAAGGGACCCCCTGATACTCATCTTGGAGGCTTGTTGTAAGGATGGAATTAAGAAAATGACTATACAGCCTTTTGTATATTGTCTGAGTCAGATGCTCAATAAATGGGAGGTATTACTATAACTACTACTACTATCAATGTTTTTTTTTTTTGCAAGTATTGACAATTCAAGTATATTCACTAAATTATCCCTTTAAAGGCAAAGAGAATAGTAGGGCCAAGCTTTTCAGGGTCCAGCCCTTTTGCAGAAGATAGAAATGGGGTGGATTACTGGCCATGCAACACAGCTGCTCTCAAAGGCTGTATCAAGCCCCAGCTCCGTGACCCAGCCCACCTGGCTTCCGGTACCCACTCTTCCACTTGCCACTGTTTGCTTTGGGGCCGGTGACTACACATCCCTGGGCCTCCATTTCCTCTCTTGTAAAATAGGATGTATAGTGCTGCCCAAACCACCAGGGCTGCTGAGAAGTAAACAAGGTAATACTTGTAAAGCACTTAGCACAGTGCCTGACATGCACTAAGTGCTCGAGAAGGGCTCACTGTGTTTGCTTTCAAGTGCGTCCCATCTCATGCGCGAGACGGCTCTGGAAAAGTTGTGAAACCAAGTCCCATTTTCCCACTAACTGACTTTGTCACTTCACGAAGGCTTTATCTTTGCCTCTGATCATCCTTGGAGGGCAGTGATCTGAGCACCTCGGCACCAGGTTTTCCAGCACCTCCCAGCTCCTCCAGCGCCCTGTCATGCAGGGAAAAGAAGAAAACTTAGCTGGCACAAATAAGAACTCTTTACTGTAACTATGTGTGAAACGTAGATCTGTTCTATCTACCAGTTATCTGTCAATCATCTATCATTAGCAATCATCTGTCAATTATCTATCTATCTCTCACCTACCTATATATCTATCTATCTACCATCTACCTATCTGAGAAGGACCATCTGTAATTATTTCCTCTCTTTTTACCATGGGTAAAAAATATATATAACTCATACAACGAAGTTAATATTTCTAGTTGACTTTTAACTTAAATTTTAAATTTAATTAAACCTTTTGTTTTAATTTTGTTTTGAACTGTGGAAGTGGGGTGCAGTCAGAAACCTTTTTGAAAAGCTGATGAACACACTGGGCTATCACTCTAGAAAAATGAACATGCTCACATACTCAATGCAGTTTTACATATGGTCTAGCTGGGGGTTCAAGGACCTTCTGAAGCCCACTGAGACACCCTGTTAAGGGCCCTGTCAGAGCCCAGCTTTCCTATGGAAACAACCCCTGTCCCCATAGCAGCAGATGGCTGGCTAGACATGTGCTCAAGGCCCCCCACACTTGAACTCGCTAGTCTGGCACGCCAGGCCCCGACTGCCCTCCCACTGTGTCTTTCTTCTTGTGGCACCCACCGCTCTGGTCAGTCTGGCTGGTCTTTGTCACCTTTGCGTGTCACCTCGCCTTTGTCCCACTGCTTCCCCACCCACTTATCTACATCTAACCCACAGTTCAGGTATGTAATGACCTCCTGTGAGTGACCAGAAGAGGGTTCACGGAGGGCAGGGAGCTTGAGCAGAGGTGAGGCCCCGCTTTTAGAGGCAGAAGAACAATGAAAAGCACTGAACCATGAGCTCCTCGTGCAGCTGAAGTGAGAGCTGGTGGGAGTGGGGCAGAGAGGGAGTGACGTGCCAGCCCTGATGTTTCCGTCCTGCCTGGCTGGAGACTGAGAAAGTCAGCAGCAGCAGCAGAACACCCTGGTGTGTGAACAAGGCATCCTCGGGTTCTTGTCCCAGCTCTGGCATTTACTAAGTGTGACTTCGGACAGGCCACAGGTCCCTTTGACAGTCCAGCTTCAGTGCCTTATCTTTAAAGTGAAATGGTGGAAATGCTGGCAGCCCTGTGGTGAAAGTGACACTCTTGACCATTGCAGGGTCAGCCTAAATGTGCAAGTTTTCAGAAAATGCAATGTAGCGTTATATGTTAGGATCCATGCAATTGTTCATATGCTTTTCACCCTTTTTCTGAGAATCTAATCCAAAATACGGGGGAAAGGTTCATAACGATGTTCATCCTAATAGTATCTGTAATATGGAAAAGCCTCAAGTGTCCAAGAGTAGGGAGTGGTTACATGTTTAATGGTGTGTCTGCTCGCTGGCGCTCTGTGCAGGTATTAAAAATGGTCAATGTAGGGCTTCCCCGGTGGCGCAGTGGCTGAGTCCGCCTGCCGATGCAGGGGACACGGGTTCGTGTCCCGGTCCGGGAGGATCCCACGTGCCGCGGAGCGGCTGGGCCCGTGGGCCATGGCCGCTGAGCCTGCGCGTCCGGAGCCTGTGCTCTGCGGCGGGAGAGGCCAAAGCGGTGAGAGGCCTGCGTACCGCAAAAAAAAAAGGTCAATGTAGAGAACATGCCTAAAGTGCTATCCCTGTCCCCACCCTCCACCCCCAACACACCTGAAGGACCTAGGTCGGTGACAGTGGCTTTGCACAGCACTGACTCTTAACCGGGGGCCACTCATCAGCAAGGCCAAACCAACCAGTTACCAGTCACCACTGCTTCTGCCACGTCAACATGCATCCCCTAGGGTCTGTGAAAATGGAGACTTGGGGTTCAGATTCTGATTCGGTGGGCCTGAAGATGGGCCCAGGAATATGCATTGCAGCTACTGTCGAGGGAGTCTAGCGGAGGATTAGGATCCGTATTCTGAGCGATATCACCACGTTCCAGCCACTGCAGCCCACACTCCCGTACAGCACACAGTGCGGGCTGATATACCTTCTTCTTCAAGGAAACGTAAAGTCTTTACCAAGGACTTTATTTGTCCTAGAGCTCACTGCTGATGGGCAGATGGCCTTGAGATGCCCCAAAAGCATGGACAGCCTCAGATAAGGGCTTTCCCCCTGTTTTGATCAACAGGTCCTACCTTCTGTCTCACTCTGGTTTCTCCCACTCCATTCAAAGTCCAAAAATACTCTGAACTACCTTATGCCGTTTTTCAGGATTAAAAGTGACTTTTAAAGGTGGTCATTGTGACCTCGGTTCAAATCCTGGCTCTGAGCTGCCATTATGTAAAAGGGGAATAATAATGTATAGACTTCATAGGATTGTTGTGGAGGATTAAAAGGAATACTGCGGGCAAAACTCTTAGCGCAATGCTTGAGGCTATTATGATTATGATTATTCTCCTGTCCTTGGGGGTTAACAGTGAGTCTTTTCTTTGATGTGGTCCTTGTAGGAGGCCAAGGCCCTTGTTTTGATCTCCATCATGACCATTCAGTTCTGCCTTGTTCCCCCGTTCATCTTAGCCTACCCTTGACCTTAATGAAAACACCAGCTTTAATGAGTGAAGGTCACTGGGCTGACTTTCCAGCTTGGCTGGCTTGTCTGGCCCTCCGGAAGGGTTGTGGGCTGTCCTAGCCATTCTCAGCGCCCCCTGCCCCCCACCCTGGCAGGCAATGGCACGCTGACCAGCACGAAGGGAGGGGTGAGGCCAACTTCTGCCTGAGCACCCTGGGACCAGTTAGGGCAGACACTTTCCTAGAGGGTGTTGGAGCCCTGTTCACTGCTTCATCCAACAGAGAAGGGGCTGGTGTGTCCCTCTTCCCCAGCAAGTAGTCAGCCACCCAGCTCAGCTGCCACTCCCTCTACTCACCGACCTCCTCACACAGTATACCCACACGAGCACACCTGCACACACACAGCCCTGCCTTACCTTCCCCGTTCCTGTCACCACCCTTCCTCCTCCTGGGCAAACACCAGCTAAGGGATAAGTGGGCACCCAGGTTATGCCCAAGGGTTGGGTAAGGGGGCCTCACACATTTGCAGGGACCCAGGATGGACAGGCCAACTTTCACCATATTTACCAAAGGGAACTTGGGTCGAGGCCAGAGTTTGCAGCTGGTGCAGCCTGGACCTCAGCTCCCCAGGCTGCCTAGACCCACAGGGTCCTGTCTTGCAAATGTCATTTAATATTAGGTAAATTAGTTGTTTGTCTAGGTTGAGGTTCTTAGTTCTTTTTTTTTTTCTTTCTTCTCATTCTTCCTTCTCTTTCTCTTTTTAGGTTTTTTTTTTTTTTTTTAGTGCATAAACATCCCCTTTAAAAAAAAAAGGTATCTCTAGAAACGCGGAGTTAAGTCCTCTCCTTGCTTTGCTGGTAAGCTTAGGTGACTGTGCTGGGGAAGACAGACGGCGCTGGGGGCACTGGGCAAGGAGACAGGCGGCTGGGGCTCCAGGCAGGGGCTTCACACTGCACCCAGTGTGACCTTGGGCATGTCACCTCCCCACCCTTGAGCCCATTTCCTCGCTCTCTGGGAGCTATAAATCCTGCTCTCCCAGTCCCTCAGAGTGGGGATCAAATGAGGTGAAAGACTGCGGGAGACCACAAAGCGGTGGTTTCCCCTAGGAAAAGAGCAAAGGACAAAGACTTGGCCTCACCCAGCTGACTTCGGGGTAGACGGTTCCTTGTCTTTCCCTACTGGGAGGTCAGCTCCATGAGGACAGAGACATGACATGTCCGCGTGTTCACTTTATAGCCGAAGCCTAAGTAGAAAGGCAGTCAGTATATAGCTGTGGGAGGAAGGAAGGGAGGGAGGGGGAGGGAGGGAGGAAGAGGGGAGGGAGGCCGCCTCCCTGGCTGGTAGTGTGGCCCCCTTTCCCTCCACTGCCCCCATTGGCCACATTTTGGCCAAGCCCTCCTCCCCTAGATGCCCAGCTTGCTCTGGTGGTGACAGGCCAAGTCACCCAGAGCTTCAGCCGCTCTGCGGAAGCTCGTGGCCCCCTCCCCTCCTCCCGAGGGTGCCACCGATACGATCTGGGAGGAGGGCGAGGCCCTGGCAGCCCTGGGACTCTCAGGCTGTGAGCTCACTCGCCCCGTCTGTTGTGTGCCCAGCCAGGCAGGGTACTTCCCCCTCACTTCCCCAGAGGGAACAATTCCGGCACCCTGGCACCCTGTCCTCAGCCTGCACCTCCTCTCAGAGGCTCCCACCCGAGGTCAGGACAAGCTCTGGCTGGTCTCCCAGCGCACCTGAGAGGTGGAGGGAGGGCTCCGAGTGTCTGGGCCTCCCCCCTGGGCCTCGCCTTCTTCTCCAGCTCCCACTGGACTGGGAAGCCACAGGCCAGCCAGCCACAGGACTCGGCTCCCCTGGGTCACCTCTGTGCACCTGAAGAAGTCGGGGACTTAGGTCAAGGAGTCTGGCCAGTGGGGTCTGGAGGATGGGTCTGCCGCCCTGCGACCCAGGGGCAGAAATGCAGCGCGGGCACCCAGCAGGTTTGGGCACACTTTAGGGCTGTGTAAGCTTAGCTTAGATTCTGTCGTCACTCCTTCTCTGTTCTTGATGCGAAACCGTGATGAACTGTTATCTCACATTGGTATTTTAATACATTTCAATAAAATCTGATCTTAGGACCAAAGTGATAGAATCGCGTGATTACAGGTACATCCATGCGATAATAGTACAAACCAGGGACTTCAGAATAGTGAGGACTCGGTCTGTCATCAGACAGGAAGCTGGGCCGTGATGCAAGAGGCCAGGTGCCCCTGAAGTGCCGCCTTGTGCTCCAGCCACAGCTGAGTTTTTCTCAAATTTTAATTAAATGTTTTTTGAGCACCTAAGAAGTGCAAAGTGGGATGTCAGGTGAAGCTTGCATTTAGTGGGGGGTGGACTGTACGCTCCAGTGAGACACAGAGATGTCGGCTGGGGGGAGGGGGGAGCACTGAGGCAAGACTAGTGGCCCTGCATGGCCGTCATGTTGCCTAATGTGGTGGGATTACGGGTCTCCATCTCGCCTCGGTCTCACAAATTTTCTCTATTATGGAAGAATTTCAAATGTTTTTTCAGATAGATCAATACTCTCTTTAAAATTATATATTCGTATACATAAGTTTTTAAAAGACTATTAATCTCATGAGAGTTTTGCATCACTGATTTCAGACATCTCCATTCTGCCACTCACTCGCTTTTTAATCTAAGCCTCAGTTTCCTCATCTGCAAAGTGGGACTCAGGGTTATGGTGGGACTGAGCGTGATGGGTTTAGAAGCCACTGAAAACTCAAAGCACCGCATGCACAGACCTCATCAGAGGTCGGGCCCTCAGACCTGTGGTGTCGGGGGAGCATGGCTGTTGGGTGGAAATCCCCAGATAAAATCAGCCCTGGCTGGGTCTCCTGCTGGTTCTCTCGGAGGTCATAATGGCTGCTCTGGACCAACCTGTTTCCATGCTTGCGTGGCAGCATGTGCAGGGGGTGGATGGGTCACAGCTGTGGGAATGCCCTCAGTCCTCACAAGCCGATTCACATAAAGAATCATCAGGGCTGACGACAGGAGCAAAACCTTCCCGAAGCCCTTTCAAGCGCATTACGGCCGGGACTGTCTTCTTGTTTGTTTCTCGGCACTAGCCTGGCTGCAGAGCATCCTCCTGGTCATCATCTCATCCATGGTCCCCCTTTCCTGAGGATGGGAATGTGGGAGGGCGTGTGACATCCCCAGGGGCACACAGTCTGCCAGTGGCCAAGCCAGGACTAAATCCAGTCCTTCTGGATCTAGGGTTTTCTCTACAAACGTTTTCCCCCACATATTTGCCAGGAGGCTACCGAGTACCAGGTACACACAGTGAAAAAGACACACAGGGTCCCCGGCCCACAAGCAGCCTCTGTTCTGGTGGGAGGGACAGTCGAAACATAATTAATTGTAAACATGCTGTTAAATAAAAGTAAGCGAGCTGCATGAGTGCTTCGATCAAGGGTCAGAAATAGATAATGGGGGGCAGATTTTCTATCCGTGGTGGTCAAGGAAGCCTTCTCTGAGGAGGTGACGCTTCTTCAAGACCTTAGGTAAGGGGAGGGCATGTCAGTCCAAGGAAGGTCCCACAACAGGAAGGCAAAGGAACTCGGTGTATCTGCTGGTGACTGGAGGATGGGGGCGGGAGGCAGGGGTGAGTCTGGGGAGAGAAGCAGGGATTCTCCGTGCCTCGTGGGCCACAGTGAACAGTTTGGACTGCATTTTAAGTGCCCTGCGACGTGGCCAGATGCATGTCTGAGGATTACCGGGGCAGCTGTGTGGCACTGGGTGGAAGCAGGACAGGAGTGGGAACAGGGGGGCCAGTAGGGGGTCCCGCCCAAGTCAAGAGGAGAGGGATGGTGGCTAGGGCAGTGGTGGAGGATGCAGGTAGAGGGCAGACTGGGGATCTACCTTGGAGATTGGAGCCTTGCAAGTGGTGATTTGGCTGGGGCAGGGGGAGGGGCGGGAAGGAGAGGGAGGCAGCAAGGGCGACTCTGAGTTTCCAGCCTGAGTAACACTCAACCTCAGTGCCATGTGTGTCCTCTAGGGAAGACTTGCTCTAGCGCTTTATCACAGTCTAACCTCCATCTCAGCCTCCTCCTGCCTAATAACAGCCTCTCAGTTCAGTAAGAGTCATTATTCTGCCTGCTCAGCAGGTGGGGAAACTGAGGCACACACTAGCAAAGCAAACTGCTTCTTAGGGAACCAGTTGTAGGAACTAGATAGAGTGCCAGAGCCCAACCCTGGGCTCAGCCTCTGGGCAGCAGTGTCCAAAGACCCAGGCATCGTGTCCAGTGGTTGTGATTTATCAAGCTGTGTGACCCTGAACAAGCGATATGACCTCTCTGGGCCCCAGTTTCCTCATCAGTAAAATGGAGAAAATAAAAGGACCTAACCTCATGGTGTGCTTGAAGGATTAAATGAGGGGTAGATTCTCAATAGATGTGAGTGATTACTACTTTCGGATTGCACGGGCCATCTGTGTGTCCACCTCTCTATACACATTGTGTATGTGTGCCTGCTTGTACAGAAGCTGTCTTCGTGCCTGTGTCACAGCTGATGACCAGGCAACCGCTAACGTTTCAAGTTGGCGGTAGCGGATCTGCTCCCTGCGCTTCTGTTTAGCCTTCCGAGCCACCGCTTGGTGGTTGGAGCAGATGCTTTCATGCTCCCTGGAACAAGGGCGTGTGGTGGTTTGGAGGCAGATGTGGAAGGCCAGGCGTCTGTAAGCCAGCCTGTTTCCAAGCGCTCTGACCGACCTGACCCAGGAAGGGGGTGGGGCGGGAAGGAGGGAGAGTAAGGGGGAGGGGGCCAGAGAGGGCCTAGGAGGGAACCACCCCTCCAAAGGAAATGCACAGTAACAGATCTGGAGTCTGGCCCGCCCTGAGCCCCTTCTGTGTGGCTCTGGGAGCCTCTCCCACCCCCCTCTCCCCACCCCACCCTCCAAGACTCCTTTATGTTCCTGTTCCCAGAAGGCAGCTGGCATGGGCGCTGAGAACAGGGAGGCGAGGCTGGAGGGGCAGAGGGGCAGAGGGGCAGGGCTCCCCACATGTTGCCCAGAGCCCTTCCGAAGGGTGTGTCCCAACAGGGCATGCACACACAGTGATTAAGGGGGAGGGAGGAATGACATCCACTGTCCACTGCGGTACCCAGCCGGTGGGCTGGACCGTGGCCAACTTTCCCCTGAGGCTCTTGGCTGCAGTATCCTCAGCCCTGGCACCACCCACTGGCCTACTCAGACGCTCCTTAGGTCCAGGGGCGGGAGCCCTGCTAGGAGGAACCGCCTGGGGGTAGGCTGGGCTGGGCGCACAGCTCTCCCCCACCCCTCCCTAAGCCTCCCTCCTCCACTCCCTCTGCCCACATCGAGCTCCAGCTGGGTTTGAAAGAGGTGCTCTAATCCTCCCTCCCTCCAAAGCAGGCCCTGCCCTGTATTCTCTCCTTTTTTTTTTTTTTTTTTTTGCGGTACGCAGCCTCCCACTGCTGTGGCCTCTCCCGTTGTGGAGCACAGGCTCCGGACGCGCAGGCTCAGCGGCCATGGCTCACGGTGCCCAGCCGCTCTGCGGCATGTGGGATCTTCCCGGACCGGGGCACGAACGCGTGTCCCCTGCATCAACAGGCGGACTCTCAACCACTGCGCCACCAGGGAAGCCCTGTATTCTCTCCTTTTAGCTGGAAGCTGTATCCATAAACTGATTCTCTTGTAGACCCCAACCTGATGCTTTATCCACTGGGAGAACCCTCTAAACCAGGCCAGCTGCCCCCTCCCCCAGCCTTCACTCCACCCACCTGACATGCCCTCCTGCTCACAGCAGCACAGACTTCCAGGTCCGCCTGGACCAGTTCCTGGAGCGCTCTCCAGATGAGTCCTATCCTCATGACTGCCCTGGGTTCCTTGTCTGCTCTGCAGAATCAGCGCCCTGTTCCTAATGGACCCCGGATAGTGCTCTAGGTACCCCGCCCCACGCTGACTGGTCCCCTGTGCTTTATCTCCCCACAGATGTGAGGCTTCGAGGGGAGGGCGACACCCCACTGCACCCACCCCACCCCACCTCCACCCAGGCCGCTGTGGCAAACCTCAACTTCTGGGTGCACAACAAACACTTCTGGATTGATACTGATTCCATCCAGGTCATGCGCTGGCACCTTTACCTACTGGTTCTAGGAGTGGAGTGTGGAGTTATGCCTGAGTGGATATTTAATTAGTGCCTTTGTGGACACAGGGATTTAACTTTTCATTCTTTGGCTTGGGCGTTCCGGGAGTACATGGTTTTTGATAAAAAGCTATATGGAGTCATCCAATCTTGGAAACTGTCCACCAACCCTGATTAAGCACCTTCCCTTCTGACCTTCAGTGCCTGATTCCCTGATTTAGCACCCCCTCCCCTCCCTTCTTCTCCCCTCCCCTCCCCACCCCTCCCCACCCTCCCCTCCCCTCCCCACCCCTCCCCACCCCTCCCCTCCCTCTCCTCCCCTCCCCTCCCTAGCTCTGAGCCTCTCCACCCCCACGCGCTGCCATCAGTGACCCTCCCACCATTACAAGAAGGTCTGACAAACTCCTTCCAGCCCCTTGTGGAGACTCTTGCCCCTGACCCATGGGTATTTTTCAGTTTTAGAACTACAGAAGGAGACCCTTCCTGCCTTCCTGAAGCAAATCTGCCTGCCTGGCGCAGGCTCTGTGCAGGGCGTGCCCCACAAAGGAATGAATCACTAACACTGGGATTTCAGGCAGGGGGCACCTGCTGGAAGAGATGAATTGAAGTCTGAACCATCTTCCTGGGGTTCTGCCAACCTCAGCCCCATCCTGGGCCTTCATAGACTGATGGGCCTCTGGGATTTACCCCTGGCCCTGGGATGCTTTAATGTTTGTGGCCTGCCGGTGAAGAGTGGCAGAGGCCATGGAGGGCCAGGTCTCTCATTGGTCTCATTTGTTTTGAGCTGAGTCTCCGTCACACACCAGGCAGCTGGTCTCCGGGGAAGAAGGACCCTCCCTCCCTGGCTCCTCCCCCCTTTCTGAGAAGCACCAGCCTAGGTACCCAGGAGTTAGTGAAGGTTCCCGCCAGGTGAAGGGCAGTTCTGGGTAAAAGGTCTGACAGCAGCAGGAGCCTCCGAGCTCCTGTGGGCGTGGTGTGTGGTCTCAGGGAACAGCTTGGGCAAGGGCGCTCTGCCACACCTCTCTGGGATGGGTGGCTGGCCCACCCCAAATGTGGACTGTTGGGTCTCCGGTTGGCATTTCTGAGTCAGTCTTAGAATGGCGACAAAGCCAGGGACAGCCTGGTGATACTGTGTTTGTCGTTGGGGAGAATAGGGCAGTAGGTGCTCCCACTTCAGGCTTCAGGACTCCCTCTAGGCCAAGTTCCCTGGGCAACCCCGTGGAGGGAGCCACGGTTCTGTGCTTACTTCCTGCACTTCCCTCCTTTTCGTTTGCCACTTGAATGCTTGCTGTGCAGTGTTTTATTTGATAAGTTACACTCACGACCCTTTAAAGAGAAAACATATAATTCTAGTAATTTTATTGGGCTCAGGTTTCAGGCAAATGGAAATAAAATTGCCTCTAAAAATAAAAGACATGCAGAATTGGAGAAAAAAACAATAACAATGAAAAGCCATCCCTGATTTGACATAAATGGTAAGGCATTTTGTGAAATGTTAGAGAAAAAATAAACAAACGAGAGATCCAGGAGAAAAGTGGGGGAAAAGCTCCTCCACTACCCTTGCTTTCATTTCTGCTTTACCTTTACGAAGGGGCTTACTTTTCGTATTAGAAAGTGAGGCGTAAAGCGCGGCTAGTGAAATTGGTCCTTGTCCCGCGCTGAACAGTACAGGTGGACAAAAAGGGGCTGCCTGCCAAATACTTCTGGTTGGAGGGAGGGGTGGGAGTGCTCTCTCAAAACCACTCCTGGAATGGCTTAACTCGCCCAGCACGAATCAATGACAACCTCCCGCCGGCTGCGGCAGGCTCCCCTGAGCTGCGCTGCCGCGTGGATTCCCAGCCCGGGACCCTGGCGGCGCTCAGGACACGACCCAGGCACGAGCGGCGTCCCCGGGGCGGCCAGGTGGGTCTGCGGCGGCCTCGGCCGGAGCGGGCTGGGATGGGCTCGGGGCTCCGGGCAGGCGGCCGTGGAGGCGGGGGTGGGGAGGAGGCGCCCAGCGGTTGCATCCCCTTTCCGGGCACTGCGGGGACGCCTGGCCCGGGTGGCGGCTCGGACTGGCCCTCGCCGGGCGTGAGTGGCGGCGTCCGCGAGGAATTTAAAAGCCGCGCCTGGGCTGGAAATGAGCGTGCTGGGGAAAGCGGGGCTAGGGCCCCCGCGGTAATGCAGGGGCGCGCGGCCGCCTACCTCCCAGCGCAGCGCAGGAAAGAATCGGGGACTCGGAATACAGCAACTTTGCTCGCGTTCTCAGCGCCCGCGGCCCTCGCGTCAGGTTTTGGAGTGGCAGAAAGGGGACAGCGGAGAGTGCGAGGGGCACTCTGGAAGGTAGTGGTCGATAGACATTGTTAGTTTCAAGACCCTCCCCCCAAAAAAGCTTGGCCCCCCCCCCATGTCAGATGCAAAACTTGGGGGCGGGGGCAGGGAGAAAGCCAAGGTAACTCCTGGCAGAAGTCAGGACAGGGGCAGGAATGAAAGGGGGATTGGCACAAGTCGCTGGGCGAGCCGGAGGGAATCCCGTCGCCGTCCCGGGCAGAATCGCCAGCAGAACCGGGTGGGTGGGGACCCTTCCCTGTGCCCTGACCTGGGCGTGGGTGGGCGGTGGAGCCAAGCCCGGGTCCCGGAGCTCCAGAGGCGGCCGGGTCCGGGTGGGACGGGCCAGCTCCGCGCGCCCCAACCCGCGTCGCCCTCGCGACCGCCGGGTTCCCTGCAGCAGGGTACCCGCAGCGGCCGCGGGCTGGCCTGGGAGGGACTCAGGAAAGAGCCTGCACACACACATCCCCCCCCCCCCACACACACACACGCCGGCGCTGAGGGTCGAGCGGGTGCAGTTTTCTTCCTGTCTGTGGTCAGGGCTCCGTGGGTCGTCGGGTTTGGTCGTGCTGGTTTCTGGCTTCTGTTGTCCCGGCTGTGGACGGTGGGCCGGGGACGGCTGCCCTTTTTCTTTTAACCTCTGGTACTGGGCTCTGCACAGGAGGCAGCCTCATTCCCGCGATTCATTGGGCGACGGGTGGCGTACCCCTTACAATCCCTCCAAATGCAGGAATATGAACAAGTAAAGGAAGTGGTTGAAACAATCAGGCAGTTTTCTCCAGTCATAGAAGTTTTTGTGGAAGGGGAGGGATAGGAAGGGCAAAGGTCCTGCCAGGTTCAAGTTTCAGCTCCACTCCATCACCCAGTTAAATCCTAGGAATTAGAAGGGTTCAGGGACCTCCTCTGGATAGATCTCCAGATCTCTTCTAACAAGTCAAAAGAGTCACAAGCTACACGCTGGGCCCTTCCCTGAATCAACTTTTCCTTGAGAGACAACTGGGAGAGCCATTTTGGGATCTGAGAAGAGGCACTTTAGCAGCCAAAGGTCTACAAAGGCTTAAAATAAGAGGAGGCTTTGGGGCAGGACCCTGAGGGAGGAAGACCAAAAGAGCAAAGGCCTGAAGGTCATAGAACTCGAGGCTTATCCTGCCATGTCAGCTGTGGGAGATAAGCCAAAGAGGGTACGGGCAGGGAAGAGAGGGATGGGACATTCAGAGACCATCTACCATGTGCCAGGTAGTGTGCTTGGCATACTTTATCTCCTCTAACCCACACAACCCATCGGATATGAATCATTAGCTCCACTTTGCAGATGAGGAAACTGAAGCTCAAAGGGGTTAAGTAAGCTGCCCAGCTACTTAGCGACAGAACCAGGAATCCAAGCTACCCATTATACCACCCATCTTTTAGAATGTTTCATTTTAGTTGAGGAGACAGGACTCCATCACTCTGGTATAATTATTGTACAAAATAGTATGTGTTACATCCAATGTTAACCTTCTTGAACCTGAGTTTCTTTCCATTCAATCAGTCAATCATTTATTCGACAACTGTCATATTGTCTAATGTGTGATTCCAAGCACCGTGCCAAGTGTTGGCATACATTAGTAAGTGAACTCTGACCTGGTCCCTGGCCTCTGTCAATGGGAATAGTAATTGTAACAGTACATCCTTCAGTGACTATCGAGTGAATGAAATGAGACAGTGTGTGGGAAGGTGCTACAGAAGCATGGCCGTGAAGGAGGAGAGGCAGCAGGGGGGCTGGGAGAAGATGAGGGGTGGGCAGTTGGAATGGTGAGTGTCCCCATGCTGCAGTCATGAGGACTGGTCCCTGGAGTGCACATAGTGCCTAGGAAGCTGTTTGAGCCCCTGCTGTTCAGATTACTGGCTTACAGCCATGGGTTCTAAGATGAACCTTTAGTTTGGGGCATCGAAACTGGAGAGGACAAGACCCCATGCAGCCTCTAGGAGGACTGGTGCCTCTCTGTAGCAGTGCCAGCCAGGCTGAGAGCTGCCCCAAGAGCATCACTCCCGGCCCCCACCCTCGTTCCTCAGCGGCTGCAATGGCACCTTCCATACTCTCAGGGCCGGAGCTGCAGCTCCAAGCCCCTCATCCTACCGTTGGGGAAGCTGGTCCGTGTTTACAGGACTTGGTAGTGAAGCCAGCACTAGAACCCAGGTCTCCTGACTGTCCATAGCTCTCAGAGCAGCTCACCCCCGCCTGCCAGGGTGTTTCAGGACTCAACTGAAAAGATGGTGTGCCATCCGCTATATCTCCACTCACAATGCCATTCCCCGATGCTCCTGTCCATCTCTGCTTTAGCTGAACAGACATATCTGTCCTAATAAAACGGTGTCAGATGAATCTTTGACACAGAGCGGCCATAAATATTTCAGGACATTTGGCCTGTTAACTCTCCTTCCATCTTGAATGGTATAATAGGTGTAAGATAACTGCCTCTAAAATTAACTCTCACTTTTGTGAGGAAGGTGAACTGATAAATCTTGCCTTGAAGCTAAGCCCATCTGAGGGATGTTCTGCGGGCTTACTTCTTCAGAACTGACACCAACTCTTCTGGGGAGGACGATTTTCCTCTTCCTTTCTTCTTTGTTTCTTTTTTTTTCTTTTCTTTCTTTTCTTTTTTTTTTTTAAATCTCTTGGCTTTGAGGTCACAAGATCACGTTGTATTCCATTTTGATGTCGTGGTGACAGAATAAAGGCATTTTTCTCCTAATGTTGAGATGATCGGCCTGATGAGAGCGGTGAGCCCCCGCCTGGCTGCCCCGTGTATACAGCGATTGCACAGGTGGATAATTGCGTGGGGATGTCTGTTTGCTCAGCACTTGCTCAGCCGTGCAGCCCTACAGGTTGGGCCAGGGAGAGAGCTGTTCAGTTTATTTTCCTTTGGCTGGGAACTGTGGAGATGAATAGAGGGAGGGGAATCTGGGGTTGAGAGATTGTTGCCAAGAGCAATTTGGAGTCTCCTTCATATTAGTCAGAGATTGTGTTTTTTCCTTTCTGAAGCTGCCTGCCTCCTAGTAACTTCCACAGAGGACTTTTTTCCATCTTTGTGCGCGCTTGTTAGTTTTTGTTTTGGTTTTTAAGTTGCTGGACTTCTCATGACTTAGCCAAAAACAGATAACTTGAGGAATGGGGTGATGAAATGGGCCCTTTGTACTATATATTCTGCATGTCGTTGCTTCATAAATTTGAATACTGATAGACCCCGAGGTACCACGATGGAGTAAGATGAGCAATTCCTTTGAAGGGAGAGTTTATCTTCAGTGGATGACTTTCAAAATTGCAGCATAATTTAACTTTCCCTTTGTCCATCTCGAGCCTGTGTTTAGAAAAAGAAGAACGTGTGCTCTCCTGTCTCACTCCCTTTTGTTCCCTTTGGGAGGCCCCCTCCATCGGGGCCTTGCTTGGAAGGGGACCAGCCAGAGTGGGCCTCCTTCCCTTTCCTCATCACCCCCGCATCTCCTCCACCTGCAGGAGGCCAGCAGTCGAGAAGGAAGCTTCCCCCGGGGGTAAGAACTCTTCCCCAGTAGTGGCCTGGCTCGGGTCACATGAGGTGCAGAAGGGGAAAAGCTGGCACGACCGAAGCCTGCCCCTCCTGGGCCAGAACCCCGGGGCGGGATGTTCTTCATCTGTCAAGAAGTGAGTTCATCCTCTGAACAAATTGAGTAGAGCAGCACCGAGACACAGAACTGAAAAAACTGCCTAATAATAGAGTACACAGTCAGTGTCGGCTTTTTCAAATTAGATACAAACCAGAAGCAGATGTACACGTGACCTCCCCAAATAATATCACAGAGCTGAACTTGGCCTTCAGAAGAATTCTGCCTTGCCTACACACACGTGTGCACACGTACACTCAGGGCTGTTGCTTTTTTGGCTGTGGCTTCTGGCTGGTAATTTTGCTCTTTCTGGAGCTAACGGGTTGATCCATTGTTTTTTGTGAGGCTACTGGTAAAAGTAAGAGGTGACAGTGACCCTTATTCCTGTTGATACGTGCCTTCTTTTAAGCCCTGGGGAAGTCTACCAGAGAACGCCTCTATTTAGCAGAACCTAAATAACAGGAACTTTTCTAAGGTTTGTTGTTGTTTTTTTTTAATACCAGCTTTATTGAGATATAAGTCACATACCGTGCGAGTCACCCACTTAAAGTGTACAAGTCGGTGGTTTTTAGTATATTTACAAAGTTGTGCTACCCTCACCACCATCAATTTTAGAATATTTTCATCACACCAAAAAGAACCCCGTAACCATTAGCACTCACTCCCCATTTCACCCCAACTCCCCAGTTCTAGGTCACCAAAAATCTACTTTCTATCTCTAAATACATTTGCCTGTTCTGGACATTTCATATCAATGGAATCAGAGAATATGCGGCCTTTTGCGACTGCTTTCACTTCACATGTTTTTAAGGTTCATCCACACTGTAGCATGTATCGATATTTCATTTCTTTTATTGCTGGATAATGTTCCTTGTATGGATATATCACATTTTATTTATCCAATCATCACCTGATGGATAGCTGGGTTGTTTCCATGTTTGGCTCTTGTCAATAATACTATGAACATTCACGCACAAGATGTTGTTTGGCCATAGGTTAGTCTTTCTCTTGGCTATATCCCTAGGAGTGGAATCGCTGGGTCACATGGTAACTCTATGTGTTACCTTTCGGGAAACTGCCGACTGCTTTTCACAGTGGCTGCACCATTTTACGTTCCCGTCAGCAGTGTGTAAGGATTCCAGTTTCTCAACATCTTTGGCAACATTTATTGATGATATCTGCCTTTTTAATTGTAGCCATCCTATTTTCTAAGGGTTTATATGCTCAAGGAAGCAGCACCCAGGAAATATTCTGGAATCAGCTAAGTCACATTTGCTTGCCGTACCTACAGGGAGATCCATGTGTTTCAACTTCTTGATCATCCTACCTAGCCTGGTGTTTCCTCTGCATGTCCCAGACCTCTCACCAGGTTTTCCCTATACGTTTCTATGGGACAATGCAGGGGTCGGTGCTCTCATTCTGTTTTCCCAAGGAATGCTCCAGAGAGCCGGCAGTGGGGCCCGCTCCCTCAGCCCCACTTCATCCAGATGCAGCTGCTGATGGAAAACCAGGCCCTGGGAAAGGAAGAAATTGACCTGAAGGGAAATAAATGTGACATTCATTGGACAAGCTGTTCAATGTTTGGGACTTCGATGGAGACGACTAAGATCCTGACCTTTTTATTGTGTTAAATGACACTTTTGGGACCACGAATAAAACTGTTGGAGAGCTAACATCATAACCAGGTGGCAGCCGGGCAGCACAAGGCCACCTCGTCCCGTTCCTGTTCGGGCCTTGAGCTGGTGGCAAGATCCATTGATTCAGGCAAAACTGCTAGGTGTGGCTGGGTGCTCTATTTCACACTGGTGTTTCAGCTCCATGATGAAATAATTTCATCCCCTTGTCATACCTATGGGACTGACTGGAGTCACACTCTTAACAGAGGTAGCTAGGAGCCGAGTGGTTCAGGGGGGACTCACCTAGTTTGAAAGACTGCCAAAGATTGTGAAAAATTATCCTTTCACCCAGAACATGCTAAAATCTCAGTCAGTGGCATCAAGTTCAGTATAAGCAGACCTCAGTACCGGAAATGAATTCCAATAGCTTCTTGGATATCGTTGTCAAGCAGCTGGGATCAGGCCCAGCTACCAATTTACTCTTCACTTTCAAGCAGTGCTTAATCCAGCAGTTCCTAAACCTGACTCCAGGTCGTCATCACCTATGAAACATTTTAAAGATTCCATGTGCCGGGCCCCACCCACGAGGTACTGAAGCAGATGCTCAGCGGAGGGGACCAGGCGCCTGAAGGCGGTTGTGATGGAGAGTGAGAACACAGACTGACCTCTCTGGGCTTCAGTTTCCTTTCTCAAAACGAGGCGTTGGATTAGACTGGCGTCTCCAAAGGGATTCATGGAGCTGATTCAAGCAGAACAGTTCAGGGTGAGTCTGTTTTTGCATGAAGTTTTAGTTCTACAAGGGAGCTTCTGCTGCTGAAATAAAATTCAGAGAGCCCTTGAGTGGATGGTTTCTGAAGTTCAGCTATGACAGTTCTGAGTGTCACATTCTAAGAGGACAATTGTCCCAACTTCTTGGAGGAGGATTTAGCAGGAGTCATGCAAATGGAAGTTACTTGATAAGGGAGTCACGCTCTGTGAGGGTCCGAGCTGCCTGGCGGGCTGTGTGCACCACGGTGACGGGGTAGAATATGATTCGGTAGCCCTTTCTTCTCCCACTCCCCTCAGTAGCATCCCTACCCACCTCCCTTGAAGTCCCCATAGCTTTCCTCCCCTTCCTCTACTGCTGTTTCTAAGAGTAGCCCAGAGTGTCAGACATTCATTCGTTCGTTCCTCCATTTAGCCGCTTCCCACACACCTCCTATAGGTGACGAATTGACTAACACTCCATTTCTGTCCTCCGATAACGTGCCACACATTCGAACC
Organism: Globicephala melas; assembly: GCF_963455315.2. Classification (NCBI taxonomy): domain Eukaryota; kingdom Metazoa; phylum Chordata; class Mammalia; order Artiodactyla; family Delphinidae; genus Globicephala; species Globicephala melas. The sequence continues at coordinate 4,809,025 of NC_083326.1, read as the reverse complement.
AGAGAGGCAACCTGAGGCCCCCGGAAGTGCCGTCTCAGGGCCCCTTGGTTTGGATGGAGGGTTGTGGAGAGGCCTGAGTTCATGGCATGTCTGGAGGGCGGCCTCACCTCTAACCCTGTCTGCAAGCTCTACTCCTCCCCCCTCCCCCACTGGGGCTGTGGCCTCAGCAGGCGGCTCAGGAAACGCTTCTGTCATCCCTGGTCTCAGCCAGAGACCATGCCCTCCTCCTCAACACGCACCTGCTGGGGAGAGGCGGGCAGAGGCGGGAAAGGGAGGACTGGTTTATTTGGAGATCCAGCCCTTGGCTCCCACCCCATACCCCTGACTGGACAGCTCGCAGGACAGCTGTGCTTGAAGGACTGAAATCATCAGTGTTTATTAAAGCTGTTGGAGGGAGGGGAAGCAGGGCGGGGTGGGGGGCAGTCACGTATCTGCCTCCCAACAAGCACGAGGCCAGGTGAGGCCCAGAGCCATTCCCTCCCTCCCTTCCTGGTGAACATACACTCGGTGACATTAGAGCCGCTGCTTGGGGGTGTTTTGAGAGGTGTTTTTTCTAATGAAGGAAGAACCTTGAAGATTCATTTGAATGGGGATTAATGTCTCTGTGGCCTGGACCTGCGGAGAAGAAGTTCTAGAAGGGGAGAAGTTTCAATAAAAGGAAACGGGCTTGATCTGCCTCCTACTGATCTGTGGGGCCTCCTCCGCTGGCAGCTTGGAAGGAAATATGTTTGAGGCAGTTTTCCGGGCATTGCTGTATCTTCTTTTGGATTCTGTGTTGGAGAGGGTGTGTGGGGTGTCTGTGTGTGTGTTTTCGGTGAACATTCCACTCTGAGTATGGACTGCCTAAACTCTGGGGTTCTAACCAGGTTATGAAGACCCCCTGAGTGTATGTTCAACCCTTAGGTTTTTTTCGGGGTTTTTTTGCGGTACGCGAGCCTCTCACTGTTGTGGCCTCTCCCGTTGCGGAGCACAGGCTCCAGACGCGCAGGCTCAGCGGCCATGGCTCACGGGCCCAGCCGCTCCGTGGCATGTGGGATCTTCCCAGACCGGGGCACGAACCCGTGTCCCCTGCATTGGCAGGCGGACTCTCAACCACTGCGCCACCAGGGAAGCCCCAACCCTTAGTTTTGCATCACTCCCTTTTAGCAATACTTGTGCAGGGCAGCAAAACTTTTTTTCCTGGTCCTTTCATGCTATTCTTTCACTGTTCAAATTCCTCCACCTGCATGGAGCCTGCCGATCCAGGAATCATTCTGTGTTCCAGAATCACCGCACCCACCCAGCCTCTTAGCACCCCTTCAGGACTCCCGCTCCATCCTCTGTTTCTGATGATCTGACCCAGTTATTAGGAGAAAGCGAATCCATTACACTAACCCACACGAAGCTACCAAAGCCTCTGGCAACCACATTACCCCCTTCAGGGGTGTCTGTCTTTGAAAGAGGAGACTTAAGTTTCCAATGGGGGGACTTCAGGTGTGAGGATTAAAGCACAGTAACTCGGGGCGGAGTGCGGAGGCGGTTTCTGTGGGAATGGGGACCTCCTAGAACCACTTTCATCAAGTGACATCTGTACCTGCTTGTGCGGCCTGGGCACAGACTTGGCCCCAGGGTGGTGGGGGCAGTGAGGTGAGAGGAGGGTGAGTGACCAGAATGAGGGCACCTTGGGGAGGACTGTCAGTTGGGGTGCATGGCAGGGAGAACCAGGGGCTTTTGAAAGGACAAGCTGCACTAAACAGACCGCAGGTTAATGTTTGGGCAGGTGGGGATGAGTTCCTTCCGGCCGGTGGGTTTCTTCAAGGTGACACTGGACCCCAGGAAGGTTGGGGAACAAACGGAGTGAACACAAAGATGGAGAGGAAGGCGTGCTCCGGAGGATGGGACCCTGCGCGGTGGGCCCCTGGCTGGCCTGGTGCACACCCAGCCGTGGGGTCTCTACTCCACTGCCCGCTCCTCCCTGCCTTCTCTTGTTGGGCTCCCCGCTGTGGGACGCTTCCCTACACCCTCCCTCCCTACCCTCCTCCCTTCCTCCCATGGTGCACCCTCTGAGTGAACCTGGCTTCCAGCTCTTGGAAGCCTTTCCAATAACATGGCGGTGAGCTCTTTGCAGACCCAGGCAGAGGAGAGGGGCTGAGCGTCAGCCAACCCCGGGCCCACGCTGGGATGAACTGGCCAGACCAAGTGAGCCTCCACTGGGGGCAGCCAGGAGAGGATGGGTGGGGCCTTCCCCGCAGCCAGTGGGGCCATTGCGAGTGACGCCTAGTCAGCAAGGACAGAAGCAGCGCCTAATGTGTGCCAGGCCCTGTGCTGGCCCCAGAAGGCCTGCAGATGCAGCTCCCCGGCCCCTGCTCTCCCAAGATTGTCATCCGTTTACCCAGTTAAGACAGAACTTGAAAATGCAGCAAGAGTCTATAAAATGACAGACTCTGCTAATTGGTCCAGAAAGATGGTGCTATTCAGAGTCAGAGCAGGGGATGAGGGGCAGAGGGCTCAGGGGAGGCTTCATGGAGAGGCTCTGAGCTGGGACCAGAGGCGAAGCGGCGTGCCACAGCCTCTTAGCTCACAGGCTCTGCAATCGGGGCCTGTTTCAAGACCTGGTTCTCATTTACAGGCTCTGTGGCATTGGACTAGTTACATAATGTCTCTGTGCTGTGGTTTCCCCATTTGTAAAATGGGGATGAAACCTCATAGTGTTGCTGTGAGGACGGAATGAGAGCACCCCTCAGTGCCCGGCCTGTAAGTGCTGGCTTTCACCAGCTGGACAGGACAAACTCTGATGCAGCACAATGGCCTCTTCCAAGCAGGCATCCCCAGGTGACCTGGAGCTGGATGGGGGCATCCCTTTGGCCAGGATCTCCCTTGGGGGCTGGAACTGTCTGAAATTTTGAAAAAAACTGAGCAGCATCCTGTGGAAAGTGGTGGAGGTGCGAGTCCACAGTCGGTTTTAGGTGACTTGATTAAAAATCCAAGGGTCTCTCTGGGCAGGATTGGGCTCTGAGGCCTGCTCTGGTGGGGAGAGAGGGGGCAGCACACTAGAACTGTCTTCAAGTCCCAGGGTGTCAAGGGGTGGGTAGATTAAAGATACAGTTATTCTGGTGTATTTAATAAGACCCAGATGTGACAAAATTCTGGCCTGCTCTTAGACTAAGTCAGTTGACTAAGGAAAGTGAAGAATTACCATAGAATGGGTTATTCAAAATCATTATTAACAGGTATCAATTCAGAGCAGGTAATAGTGGAGGTGGGGAGGAATCAGCATGAGAGGTAATAAAGGCAACAGAAAACATCAGTGTGTAAACTTTTTAAACACCATCCTTTGAAGAGATCAAATGTTATAAAAGAATGGCCCAGCCACGTTTGTAAAGCTTCCCAGAGTACACATTGCTCCTGCAGTGGCCCTGTGCCGGCACACCCACGGCCCTGCTCTTTGCAGGACCCTGGTGGGGTTGCTTGCCCGAAACACACCAGGGAAAGGGTTCTCCACGTCACGTATTCTTAGAATGCACCACTGGCTACAGCAGCGCGACCACACCATGACAGACGGACATCTGCTGGACGGTGTCTCCCGGGGCTGCCTGGCCAGGGTCAATGCCCTGGATGGCCTAGTCCACTGGGGCCACCTAATGAAGGGCCAAGCAGACAATGTCAGGGCCTCAAAGGACCTCCTGCTCCAAAAGTTCTTCCTCGCAGATGGAGGAGGCAAAGTATGCATCTTCTTACCCCCAGGACCACACTCTTGCCACAGTGCTTGACTGCGTCTCCCACCCCTTAGGTCATTATGGCCAGCACCCTCCATCTCGCTTCCCCAGCCTGCTGTGATCTGAGTACCAGGATGGAAAAGTCGGGAAACAAGTTGCTTTGAGTGGTGGTGTCCCAGGCACAGAGGGCTGTCCGTACTCACATGACCAAGAGGGCTCCCCAGAAAGGTGGCTGGCGGTCAGTGGCCCAGGGGTACAAGAACAGATGTCTGGAAGGCAGCCAAGAAAAGACACGCCATTCAGGGCTGGGGAACCTTGCTCCTTGGGACACCACCTTGTCCAGAGTCCCATTCAGGAGGGAGGTCCCTTCCACGGCTTCCACAGTGGGAGGCACCTGCTGGGAAGACTCACTTAGACCTGAGTTCCAGTCTCAGCTCATCCACTTTCCAGTCAGGTCACCATGGACTTCTTGGAATCTCTGAGCCTCAGGTATTCATCTGTACAATGGGAAAGTTATAGCTGTCTCCTGACCTGATGAAGGAATTAAAAAGATAAATTATGCACCATGTGTAACACACAGTAGCCGTAATTTTGAAAATAGCTTTCAACTCGGCACTTGTGTACAGCAAATTTCTGGGTTCCGGCCCCCCTCCCAACCCCACCAAGAACCTCTCCTTTGTCCAGTGGCTCCTGTGTTCTGCCCATGATCATGGTATTTTTCTGCCCATGATCATGGTATTTTTTCGCCACCACTGAGGAAATCTGAGGGCTTCCATCAGTAGCCACCACGCCTGCCTTGGCCTGGCCCTAGATTTCCTCCTGGTTGTCCCTAGATTGGCCACTGTTGTTCCTACTGGAGCAGAGGGGCTGGGAAACAGGGTGATAGCAAGGAGCTTTCTCCCCAACTAATGTTAAAACCCTTCCTGTCCATTTCCCCAAAAGGCGTGTTTGCTTTCCCATCTTCTCACTCACACTTGCTCCTTGAAGAAGTCAAGCTCCTCCAGGGCTGGCTCAGAGAGCACTTCACAGACACCAAACTAAAACTACCAAGCAGTATCCCGTCAGGATTCCCAGTGTCTCAGCCAGTGAGGGTGGGTGCCCCAGCCTCCATCCCAAGGTCCCGAGACCCTCCAGCCACCGCCCCCAAACCCCTGCATCACTGTGCCCCAAAGACCCTTGTGGTCCTCACACAGTCAGGACTCCTGGTAGCTGGTCCTGTTGGCCAGGACTGCACGGGTGAGCATGCAGACTCCCTCCCACCCCCTCCCCCAGCAGCCTGTCTGTAGTAATGATTAATGTGATCAATAAGAAGATAAACAATAAGTTGGTAGCAAAAGCATCTGAAAAAGGTAATTAGCAGCAAAACACCATGGTTCTTCAAGATGGTTGGTTGCATTTTGTTTGGCTTTGGGGACTGTGGTGCAGATTCTATTCCAGCAGGTGCTATTGGCTTCTGATGAGTTAGATGCCACCCAGAGTCTCCTACATGTTCACATGAAGGGAAGCGCTCCCACCTCCTTCCCATTCCAGTGTCGCCCGAGGGTCTCAGACAGGCAGACAGACTTCAGGCTTTGCGTGCCTCTTCACTGGCTTTTCATCAAGCCTGCAAAGTTCAGCGTTACTAGGGAGAGGTCACCACGCCCCGAAGGAACAGATGCCAATTAAAGGGGCCCAGTTTGCCTGAAGAGTTGGGGAGCCGGTATCCAGCCTGTGATCCCCAGGTCGTAGGGTTAACGTGACAACTAAAATGACTCCTCACAGACGGCTTTGCCTTAATTGGCATTTTTCCTGGCTGGCTGAGCCCTGCAGGAAAGACGTCCTCCCTGTCCCCAGGCTACACCACCTCCTGTCCATCATGGACCCCAGAGCTGAGCATCATACATAAAATACAACAGAAACAGCTCTTCCTAGTAATAAACAAGACTATAATATATATGTGTTTGTGTTTTACAAGTTAATTAATAAAAACTTACATAATAATTCCCAAGAAGAACTGCATGTTAAGGATGCGTCTTGCAGCATTTATTACCATCAACACATCCACTGTTCTTACAGCACTTGAAGGCTGAACTACAGAATTAAGCCTGGATTGAGTCTGTGAATTACTTTCGGTTATAGTCCCTGTTTCTCCAAGGCTGGGGACTCTGGGCAGCTGACTAGGAAGCAGAGTTTAGTGTGAGGATGTTAGTCAGAGGTGCCCTGGGGATCCACCCCTGCAGGACGCTGAGGCAGGAAGCAGGCAGGGCAGAGACGAAGCTGGTGATGCCGCCCCTCTGCTTCAGCCATCCCCGCGGGGTCATCTGGAGCACACATGGCCACCTCTGGTTTGTCCCATGCCTTTATAGAGCCCCTGGGACCTCAGGCAGTCATGGAACGTGTGTGTCCCTGGACTGGCATGCCTTTGGGTGGCTCTGCAGCCCAGGCCATCCTGACGGGGCGGTCCTAGGCTGAGGGCTGACTGCAGGCCACACTCCCACCAGCTGGGCCACCAGTCCTTTTTGAGGGGGAACCTGGGTGGCTCACATCTGTGCCTTCTGCAGCCTGTATATGGCTCATCCTTCTCAGTTTGTAAACTCCCTGGAGACAGGATATCTATATATCCTGTATGGCTCTCTGACCCTCACAGCCCCTAGCGTGGAGCTGAGCACAGGACAGGTGATCATAAGGCAGTCAGTGATCCGTGTCGAGGTGCAGATAGGTTTGCCAGAGGCCTCTGTGCCTGGGGACCGATCACCCACGCCACAGCTGCCAGGCGGGAGATGTTACAGCTCAGGGTGGCAGCTCCTCTGGCCCGAGCCCCAGGGAAAGTCTCCCCCGGGCCACGGATCCACACCCCTTCCTTCTGCAAGGACTCAGGGTCTGGGAGGGAGTATTCTAACTTTCCTGGGGGTGGGGCTAAGATTGTGTGAGTTACATACGTTACCATCTCATCTGTTCACTCATTCATTCATTTACTGAGCGTCTCCAATGAAGCCAGCACGGTGCTGCAGAGCGACAGGATGTGGGCAGTTTTCTCCCTTGTGGGGTGGAATGTATGTACAGCTGGACAGGAATCCTGGGCTGTGAGACCTCCCCACGCTGGGACCTCCCCACCCAGGAGAATCTTGCTTGTGTTAATTTGGCCTCTGGTCCCCACAAGCCTGAAGTGGCTGGTTCTCTGCCCTCACCTGGAATGCCCTGCCCCGACCCACTCTTTGCACGGTGCTGCGCGTTTCAGATACTTCACCAGAGCAAGTTGTAACGCATGAAGCCAGCCTTCACCACCCTCGGCTGCTCTGAGCCCTCTTGGTAGAATCGGCTGGAACCACATGGCTCCATGGATGTAACAGTACCAGCTGCTCAGAGGCCTCTCGTACAGAGGAACTTGCGCTCGGGCAGGACAGCATATATGGTCCCTGCCCTCTACCCGCCACACGCCCTGCTCCAGCAGCTATGCACCTATAAACAAAGATACAGCAACCACTACATCTTCACAAGAGAGAAAAAAAAAAAAAAAAAACACCTACTAACAATCAATGTAGTCCAAAAGAGGAGAATGGTAATATCAATTGTCAGACGTCCACTCATGGAATATCGTAAACCATGAAAAGGACAAAGGCAGGCAGTGCATAGCAACATGGAAGTGGGTTTATGGAGCACCATTAAAAGAAGAAGAAACAGAAGAAAAATTGTGGCGTCCACCCAGCTGTGCCTCCCCTGAGCTGTGCTGGCATCACTATTGGTCATGTAGATTCCGGCTCCCAAGCCAGATTTTTTTTTTTATGTTTTAACTTTTTATTTTATATTGGAGTAGAACCAGTTAACAATGCTGTGATAGCTTCAGGTGCACAGCAGAGCAACTCAGCCATACATATACATGTATCCGTTCTCCCCCAGACTCCCCTCCCATCCAGGCTGCCACATAATATTGAGCAGAGTTCCCTGTACTACACAGTAGGTCCTTGTTAGTTATCCTTTTTAAATATAGCAGTGTGTACATGTCGATTCCAAACTCCCTGACTATCCCTTCCCTCCACCCTTACCCCCCGGTAACCATAATTTCATTGTCTAAGTCTGTGAGTCTGTTTCTGTTTTGTAAATACGTTCATTTGTCTCATTTCTTTTTAGTTTCCGCATATAAGCGATATCATACGCTATTTCTCTGTCTCTGTCTGACTTACTTCACTCAGTACGACAATCTCTAAGTCCATCCATGTTGCTGCACATGGCATTATTTCATTCTTTTTATGGCTGAGTCATATTCCGTTGCATACATGTACCACATCTTCTTTACCCATTCCTCTGTCGCCATCGACGTTTAGGTTGGTCTAAGCCAGATTTGATGGCTCCAAACTCAGCTTGCCTCACTGCAGGACCCTGCCACCCCCCTGGCAGGACGTGCAGGGAACGTCCCGTCAGTGCTGAGGGTCACCTAGGACCACGGTGTGCACCGGCCCAGGCACAGGGCAGCTCAGCCTCTCTGCCTCTGCATGGTGAGAACACCACCTCCCTGGGGCGACCAGGGGCCTCCGGACACCAGAGCCACCATGTGCCGGCACAGCTCTCCGCTCCTCTCTGCGTCCCTTTGGCACCAGGGCCCCATGTCCTCGGCCTCTCCTCTAAGCCCTAATTTCACGGACTGGACTTACCTCCCAGGCCAGGTTGGGGCTCACAGCATCAGTCTTGCTGTCTCTCCTGCCTGTCCCCAGACCTGTAGGCCAAGCTCTTTCACTCAACCCAAAGCTTCCATGCGAATTACTGCCCATCAGTTCCACACACACCTAAGTCCAGAATCCCATTTGTGTAAATGGGAATGTGTAGAATGCGGCTCAGAGGGAACTAGGAAACGGAATCAGGTGTATTGAAGCGTGAGCATGGGGGTGGGGGTGGGGTCTAGTGTGTGCATTTTTTCAAATTGCCCTTTAATATACAATATAATACAGTCTATACACATACTTTTAAGCTAACCTTAAAAGGAAAAAAGAAGGGATAAAGCAGTTGTAGAAGACTATAGAAGGTTCAGGATACACAGCCAGAGCCCTGGCGTGTGCTGAGACCGGAAGGCTCTGGCGACAGTGGCAGGGTACTGGCTGTGAAAATACAAACCTGTGGGTACCTGAGAGTTGCTTATGTAATGATTTTGCCACCAGACGGGTGGCCCACCTTCTCTTTCTCCCCTAGCCATCATTCCTGGATCATGGCCCCGCCTGATGGCCTGGATCTCTGTCTCCAAGGGTTGCTCTCTCTCACCTGGAGTGGCAGATGGTAAAGCACAGTGCTCCTGGGCCTGACTCTGTAGGAGATACAGCAGCAGGCGTGGGAAGTGGCTGCCCTCCCAGGAAGAGCCTCAGGACCAGGGGCAGTTCTGCCGGCCGAGATTCCTGGCAGAGACTCCTGAGACGCCCACTTATTCTCTCAGAACCTTCCAAAGCCCATCCAAAACTGCAGCCGTGCTCCTTCCTTTCTGAGCTGGTGCTCCAGGACTCAAGTGTGAAAACTTACCATGTGCCTTCCCAGCAGCCTCTGCAGGCAAGCCAGGGAGGGCCTGGAACTCAAGCTGCGTGCAGCTGGTGCCAAAAGTCCCCAAGTGAATCCCTGATGGGTTGATGGGAGGGTGGGGCTCAGCACAGATTAAATCTCCTTTGCTTCCGCCTCCCCCTCCTCCCCCGGCGTCCAGTCCCACCGCCTGTCCTGCCAGTCCTGGTCGCAGCACGCACACCTCCACACCTCCACTGCCACCTTCAGTGGTCCAGTGTCCTCGGTGCCCATCTGAACTCCTGCCTCTCGAGCTCTCCCACACCTTCTGTCCCTCAGAATCATCTTCTGAAAACATAAGTACGATCTGTTACTCTCTAGTTTCAAACTCTCAGCGGCCCCTCATTGTAATTAGGTTGAATTCCAAACCCCTTACTATGGCCTAAGGCCTTGCTACTCAGAGGGTGATCCCTGGACCAGCAGCTTGGACCCCACCCGGGAATGTGATGGAAATGCAGCATCTCCGCCCAAACCTACTGAGTCAAAATCTCTGGGCCATGAGCATGTTACCACTTGAGAAACAGCCTGAGAGCCCAGGGAGATCTGTCTTGCCCTGCGCCTTCGACCCCGCATAGGACCATCACACTGCAGACTTAGGAGGCCCTCTCTGAGTCCCCAGCTAAAGGAGTGCCCCCCACCCCCGCACTTACAGTTCTATTCCCCTGTTTCATTTTCCTCAGCCTGCTCATGCCCACCAATGAGACCATTATTTATGTTTTTGTGATATTATATATATTCCCAGTAGAGCGTAAGCTTCATGCGGGTAGGACCCAGCCAATCCTGCTCTCCACCGTGTCCTCCCGGCCTGTAACAGTCCTTGGAGTGAAGGAAGGATCCAGTCAGATCAACACACATTTGATGGGCCTGTGCAAGGTACCCTGAGCTCACCAGGAGTTTACAGACAAGCTGGGAGGATCCCGCCCACCACCTCCCCTACCCCCGTCACACGTGAAAGTTAATTCAAAATGTGGGAGCTAATACTAATGAGAAATGCCTTCATTCCCCAAGTTTATTTGGTTGGAAAATGAGAAGGAAAGGGAGGTGCCTGGTAGTTTCAGGGAAGGAATGCATGGAATGCATGGTCTTCCAAGAATGTGGGGCTGGCAGTGGGAATGCAGATGCTTGCCCGCCGGGCTTGTGGTGTCTGGCTCCTTTCTCTCCTGGTAGAAGCAATCAGTCTTCGAAGATTAAGAAGATCAGGTGCCAGTGTTCTTTATCTTCTCAACATAGATGAAAATTAGGCAACAGGAGGAAAAAATACCCTTTAGTACAAAGCCATGGTTCTCAAAGTGTGTTCCCTGGACTAGCAGCTCAGCATCACCCGAGAACTTGTTAGAAATGCAGGATCTCAGGCCCCCGCTTCGGACCTCCTGAATCAGGCACTCTGCGGGTGGGACCCAGTGATTTGGGTTTTAACAAGCCTGTGAGTGAGGCATCTGGATTTTGAAAAACTGGCAGGATAAACGTAAATCTTTATTTTAAAAATACATAAAATAACACATTTATTATAGAAACTTTTGAAACTCAGCAAAGTGGGAAGATGATTAAGGCATCATTAATTCTGTCACTCAGAAATAACTCCAATGAATGCTATCCATAGTTTGGTGTATCTTCTTGCAACCTTTGTTAAAGCATATGTATTTTTAAAAATTTACCCAAATTGGGTTATTCTGGACATTATGTTGCTCTTATTATTTAGCATTTTAGCTGTGAGCACTTCCTAATCATTCATAGAAAATCTCATTTTAGCGGCTTCATAATATTTGTTCACATTAGTGTACCCTAAGGGCTATATATCTAGGTAATTTCCAATTTTTCTTCTTATAAATAGCTCTAGAATGAACATCCTCGTTCCAAAAAGTCTGATTCTTTTTTAGGATAAAATGCTAGAATAGAAATGATTAGGCAAAGACTAAATATTTTAGGTCTCTTGGTGAACATTTTACTATTTTAAAAGTTTAAAAACATATGTATGCATTTGTAAAACATATGTCAAAAAAGTTAATATATTACCCCTATAAAAAGAGCTTCTGTAAACCTTAAGAGAAATACATAACTCTCAGCAGTGTAAAAGGGGAAAAAGGAACTGACAGTTCACAAATGTAGGACCACATGTGGCAAATGGCCAATTCACAAGTGAGGTAATGTTGAACCTCAATTCTAGTGAAAAAAGTCAAGGTAGGGCTTCCCTGGTGGCGCAGTGGTTGAGAGTCTGCCTGCCGATGCAGGGGACGCGGGTTGGTGCCCCGGTATGGGAAGATCCCACATGCCGCGGAGCGACTGGACCCATGAGCCATGGCCGCTGAGCCTGCGCGTCCGGAGCCTGTGCTCCACAACGGGAGAGGCCACAACAATGAGAGGCCCACATACCGCAAAAAAATAAAAAATAACAAACAAAAGGTAAATCTCCAAGGTACCACCTTTTTTTTTTTTTTAGCTCATCAATTTCACAAAGCTTTGTTAAAAAAAAAAAAAAAATTAGAATAGCCGGAGCTGGCAAGTAAAGGTACAGTGAAACAGATATTTTCACCCATTCCTCCCATGTCTTCTGGAAGGAAATATGAATTGGTAGTGCCTTCCTGAGGAGCAGTTTGGTCTGTTTTACTAAGATTCATTCTACTTGGACAGCTCATTAGATGTCATAAAGGCTCCATTCACAGATAACGTTTCGTGGGGTAAAATGAGTGAGATATTTTGTTGTATAGTAAGAGCCGCCTCTGACTCAGGGCAGATGATCAGAGGTCCAGGCGCCGTTCTAAGTGCTTCGTTTCTGTTAACTTGTTGAACCTTCACAACCTTCCAGTGAGGGACTATTTATCATTTCCATTCTATAGATGAAAAAAATGAGACTAGAGAGGTCAAGTAACTTGCCTACTTTCACAGCAGGAAAGTGGCTGAGCTAGGATTGGAACCCATGAATCTCCATCTGACACCTATGCCCTTACCCATCATGGCAGACTGCCTCTCGATACGGCAGAAGCTGAGGGACAGGACAGCCCTCTCTTCTCTGCAGCTTGGCACTCATTACTCCCTCTCTCTTACCTTTCATCTCCTGACCTCAGGTATGGCTTCTGCTCAGTCCTGCCTCTAAGACACTCTTTTCACTTTTGAAGCATCTGCATTTCAGATAACGATGAGGAAAGACTTGGGATTTATAAAGAGCTGGAAACGTGCTTTGTCCTTGAAGAGACTGGTGTGTTCTGATATAGCCTATTCTTCTTAAAAATATTGCAGTTTCTATGGCTGTTGGGTCCTTGGAGTGAGGGGAGGCCGCTGGCTAGATCCATAGCTCTAACCCCTCTCCAGGCCAGTTACATCACTGGGCCCTTCGGAAAGGTAAAGATGAAGTCCTTTCCTAGGTCACAGCTTTTTGCTCAGGTGCCCAGAGGTATGCTAAGTGCCGTGGGAAACGCAAAAGAATTCGAAAGTAGAGCTGCTGCCCTTGAAGAATATAAGGCCCTTTGGGGCAATTCAGACCTCCTCTCCCAACATGACTGGGGAAGAACTGGATAGACCAAGTGATGCAGACCCTGTGCTTTCTTTGTTCAGACGTGAGCTTCTGGTAGGGTTAACCAGGAAGGCTTACTGGAGGAGGTGTCACCTGAACAGGGCCTTGAAGGATTTCAACAGCAACAGATGAGGGATGACAGAAGGAAGCGCACAGTGGTGGCAGGTTCAGGTGTCCTCAGAAAGTGAGCATTCCCGTTTGGCTGGATTAGGGGAGAGGCAGGATCCACCCAGATATGTAGGAAGGGCCCCTATGGCGGAGGGCTTCGAGGGACAGGCTGAGGAGTGTGGGCCATGTTTTCCTGGTCTTTGTGTCCCTGTTCTCAGCACAGCCTGTGAGTGTGCCTAGGACCAGCTCGTTGTTGTTTGTAAGTGAACCAATAGCCAAATGCAGGAGGTGATGGGGGACACTGAAGGCGTTTGAGCCGGGAGTGTCATGGTTAAAGTAAAGTTTTGATGAGACAGGTGTTGCTTAGTTCTGTGGACATGAAGAGAAGTCCCAGGCAGGGTGGTGACAGACAGATAAGGTGATGCCCCGTGGGAGAGAACTTTGAGGCACCGAGACTAGAAGAAGGTGACCTGCCAGTGATGGTAGAGGCTGTGGCCCATGGGAAGCCACTGGCAGGTGCGTGTCCATCCTGTTGCATCTGCAAGGATCTCTGGGAGAATGGCCACACCCCTTTGGGACCCTGCCGTCCCAGCACTCATCCAGGGACTGTGGAGCTCTGATGGGTATGGTTTTATACTGAAGACTTGGCCCTGGCTCCCGCCTGGATCTCCGAGTGCTTGCTGGGCCATCTCTGTGAGGCAGTCTCTGTATGTCCAGGGCCTGGCACCTCCGGGTGGGAACGCACAGGGACGCGGGCTGGGAGGAGAAGCGGAAGGGCTATGCGTGAGAGGATCCTTGGCCAAGAGTGGTTGGTTATGTTAGAAGGATGGGTTCCGTGTGACAGGCAGGGTGAGTGCCCTGCCTGGGGTGGACAGCAGCAGAGGGAGGGGCGGGGTAAAAAGCAGACCTAGAGGCACAGAGGCCCACTGGCTCTCTGCCATCCATCCCCCAGCACTGTCAGCTTCTCACTGTGTCACAGCAGTGCGGGGGCCATGCTTGTCCAGTGTCCCCCCCCCGCACTGGGCAGTGAGAGGTCCGTGGGCACATACGGGGCTCCCTCTTAAATATGGGCTAGGACCGAAGGTGGTACACACAGAGGACAGCTGGCAGAGGTGAGGGGGCAGAACAGGGACCCTCCGAGGCTCTGGCAAGAGGCAGGAAATTGGAGAGACTCTGGCACCGAGGACGTAGACCATGAGCTGGGGAGGCTCAGTACGTGGCCAGCTCCAGTGAGCTGCCTTAGAGACTGGAGGGGACAGTGAGAGAGGCAGCAGACGCAGCAGAGACGGGGGCAGAGATGACTTTGGGCCTGACAACCCCTCTTTTCATGTGCCCTCAGGACTGAAGAGAGAAGGTGGCCTCAAGATCGTGTCTGGAAACATTTGGTGTGGATAGAAGGGAGGCTTTCTGAAAGCCACAGCTGTTACCTTCTGGGAAAAGGCTACTGAGAAATCTTGAAATTTTCATTTATTCATTGATCAAACGTGTAGAGCAAGCACTACTTGCCAGAGTCCAAAGATAACCTAGCCTCCATCGCTGCCCTCAGGGAGCTTGCTGTGCAGTGGGGGAGGCGGCAAGAGATGTGCTGACACTGCCCTCAGGGAGCTTGCTGTCCAGTGGGGGAGGCGGCAAGGGATGTGCTGACGCTGCCCTCAGGGAGCTTGCTGTCCAGTGGGGGAGGCGGCAAGGGATGTGCTGACGCTGCCCTCAGGGAGCTGTCCAGTGGGGGAGGCGGCAAGAGATGTGCTGACGCTGCCCTCAGGGAGCTTGCTGTCCAGTGGGGGAGGCGGCAAGGGATGTGCTGACGCTGCCCTCAGGGAGCTTGCTGTCCAGTGGGGGAGGCGGCAAGGGATGTGCTGACGCTGCCCTCAGGGAGCTTGCTGTCCAATGGGGGAGGCGGCAAGAGTTGTGCTGATGCCGGACTTCTGAGCTTGACTACACCTTGAGCACAGTGGGGGACTCCCTCCTGCCAGGAGCTAGGACACCAGGGTCTATGCCGCTGGCCTATTAGGGTGCAGGATAGTGGACTCTTTTCTTTACATTTTTCTTTTGATTTAATGTTGCATTTGATACATGCAGAAAAATATCTATCCTATGTATGTAGGTTGTGAAGAGGAATAAAATAAACCCCTGTGAACCCATCTCTCAGTTTCAGAAATAGAATGTGACCCAAAGTATTAAAGCTCCTTGGTGTCCCTCCTCTACGGCATCCCCTTCTTTTCTCCCAGAAGTAATCATTATCCTGAATTGTGGGTTCAGCATTCTCTTGCTTTTCTGATGGTCTTACTACTTATATAGGACTTCACAAATTTTTGCAGTTCCTCAGAAAGTTAAAGGTAGAATTACCATATGACCCAGCAAGTCTGCTCCTTGGTATATACTCAAAAGAATTGAAAAGAGGGACTCAAACAGATACTTGTGCATAAATGGTGATAGCATTATTTCCAATAGCCAAAAGGGGGAAACAACCCAAGTGTCCATTAACAGATGAACTGGTAATATATACATTTCATATATATATTTCAGCCATAAAAACAATGGAGTTCTAATACATGCTTACATGGATGAACCTTGAAGATGTTACACTAAGTGAAATAAACCAGTCATACAACGACAAATATTGTATGAATCCACTTATATGAAATATCTAGAATAGGCAAATTCATAAACTCAGAGAGTAGATTAGGGGTTCCCAGGGTCTGAGTGGAGGGGGGAATAGGGAGCTATTGCTTAACGGGTACAGAGTTTCCTCTTGGGATGATGAAATAGTTGTAGAGATTGTGGCGATGGTTGCACAACATTGTGAAATGTACCTAATGCCACTGAATTGTATACTTAAAAATGGTTAAAGTGGCAAATTTTATGTTAATATATTTGTCCACAATTTAGAAAAAAACTTATTGGTAGTTTTGCCAGTATTTGAACTTTACATAAATGAAATCAAACTGTATGTCTTCTCCTGCGATTGCTTCTCTCACTCAATATTCTGTTTCTACGATTCATCCATGTGGAGGCAGCTGGCCATGGTTTATGCGTTTTCACCACCGAATAGTATTCTGTGGTATGGATATACCACAACCTATCTATCCAGTTTGGGGTCGATGACACTAAAGATGTCTGCAGGTTTTTCTGCTATTAATAACAATGTTTCTGAGAACATGCTGTCATGTGTCTCCTGGAGCACGTGTCCAGGAGTGTCTCTGTGCTCTGCCTCTAGGGGTGGGATTGCTGGGTCAGAGGGAGTGTTCATGTTCAACTTCATAAAATGATGCCAAATTGTGTTCCAGAGAGGTTGTACCCATTATCACTCTGCCAGTCGTCCATCAGTTCCTAGTGGCCCCACGTCCTCCCCAATAGAATTGCATATTTTCTTGAGCTCCTTTCCTGCCCAATAGTCCTGCCACCTGTAAGTTTACCTCCAGACCCACCTGTATGAGATCAATCCCAGGACTGTGATGACTTCTGTCAAGGACAGAACTACTGCCTCTAGATCACCGGGTGATGGATCTCAGGATCTCAAAAGTAGAAACAGCCTTTCATGGGACAACACAACCCTCACTTTATAGACAAGTAAACAGAGACCCAGAGCCAAGCCACCCCATGCACTGGTGTGCAGCCTGCTTCCTGGTGCAGCCCCTGATGATGGGACGGGAGCACACCTTGCACAGGGAGCAGAGGAGGTGGTTCTGATATCACTGGGGCTGTGTTTACACCACCAGCAGCCAAAATGCAAGTTGAGATGGAACCTGTGTTGAGGGCTCGGTCTGAGGATAAGATGAGTTCATCATTTGCACATGCTCTGTTTCTGAGATTCTGAGAGAAATACTAGACCTGTGGATTTGCATGGCTTTCCCCTTGTATTTGACCCAAGTGAACATAGCCACACCCTAGGTCAGGAAGTAGCCCCCAATGAAGGTGAGCTGGGGCACTTCCTGCCCCTTGCCTCCTGCCAGCCCTGTGGGACAGAGTGAGTTCCAGGGAGGCACTCCAGTCCAAGCTGGTTCTGAAGCCAATTTAACCTTAATTATCCCCTGTCGATCTCATCTTCTTGCCTTGTCTCTGGCTTTCCCCATAACTACCCGTGATGGTTTTTCCTTGCATCTGGGAGTTTTGCTTTTCCATGTCCATCCACAGCCCTGGGAAGAGAGGCAGATCAGAGAGGATTATCTCCATTTAGCAGATGAGAAAATTGAGGCTTGGAGGGGATCACTGCAGTTAGTTGGTGTCACAGATGGGTCCACTGGCCAGCAGGTCCAGGGCCTTTCCCCTTATGTCACACACTTCCATCCACAACAAAATGCCCGGTCCCAGGACCACAGGAAGCACACCTTCAAGGTAATCCTAAAGAAATACCACCCTGTCAGCTTCCTGGTTTTGTGGGAGCAGATTTTCCCTTGAGGGACACTCAAAGTCGGGTTCTCCACATGTATGGGCCAGGTATCATCTGCATGGACACTTCCCTAAAGCCTAAAGCTCTAAACCCACTTAGCGTTTAAGAGACCACACAGTGATTACATTCAAAACTTTTTACATTTTATGTAAAATTTTACGTTTATATTTTACATAAACAACGAAAAGATGGGGAAAGCCTTCTAAGTCCCACTACTTAGAAACCGATAAGAAACAGAGGATACTTAACCCTCTGTGTGATATTCTGAATATTTTTCTGTTTCTCTCATTGTATACAGACACACACACACAATAGATTTGCACATACATTGTGCAAACTTTTTTTCTCAACCATCTATAATGATGCTCTTTTCCTGGAAAAAGCATACATAATCTTAAACTTTTTAATTATAAAAGTAACACATGTCCATTGTTGAAAGAGAGAGGGAGAAAGGAAGGAAGGAAGGAAGAGGAAAGGGAGAAAGAAAGAAAAGGAGAAAAAGAAAGAATATTAAACTATTGTAATCCTCCCACTGCATGTTATTACTATAAATTTATATCACTCCAGATATTTTTCTGTGATTATATATTTTATTAAACAAATTGGGATCTTTCTGTGCAACACTGTTTGTATATGTCACCACGTAGAATATTTCAATGTCAGTAAAATACTTATCTGTACTATTTTAATGACTACAAGTCATTTCATTGTATAAATGTACAATCAGATTTTTTTTTAACCTTTTTTCTTGGACATTTAAAATTTCTTCCATGGCATAACAATACTAAGATTAATATTAGGTAATAAAAACCATTGCGCATACTTAACTATTAGGATAAACACTGAGAAGTAGAATTGCTAGCTCGAAGAGAATGTATCTAATAATTTTAAGGCCCCAAATTGCTAACTTGCCTGCCAAGAAAAATTGTGTATTTGTGTTTACTCTCTTTTCTTTTTGACTGGCTATGCCTGAGTTTTTTCTGTTTTTTTATATATATATATACACGCGCACACACACATATATTGTTTTCTATTTTGACAAAGTTAGTCTAAAAATGAATGAGCATTGGAAGTCCATCCACAAAAAGGCCACGTCATCATCTGTCACATCAGAGGTTAAACAGAGCACACCTCCTGTACCCGCTTCCTGCCAAGTCCCACACAGGGCTTCCCGCCTCTGCCCCCCTCCCCTGGACAATCACGACAGGATCAGAACAGTCCTGGGGAGTAGCTCACCTTGGGTTACCAAATATTTAGAAAAGGGAAAAAATGCCATCCGAGGACTCTTTTGAAATTTCATATTGACTTTTTAATCCTTAAAATAACTGTTAATTTCACAAATATTATATAAATTTATTCCACTCCTTGGAGAAAAGTAAAGCTAAGTCCCCACTGACATTTTCTCCAATCCAAATATTCCATTTCATATCCGTGTTGGACTTTTATGATTTGATGAAGCTGGCTCGTTTTCTGTTTCACCTCAAATTTACTTATGTTCATTGAGCACCAGGGGCTGTGAGGGGGGCTGGGGGCGGGGCGTGGACACAGGCCCGAGTCAGGCACTGTCTTGGCCTTGGGGTGGGAGTGGGGGGAGGGAGACAGTCCCAGTCACCTACAATCAGTTTAGGATGGAAGGGGGCACACAAGAGGGGGGAATCCTTGTGTCTCGCAGGTGGGGGTCCACGAGCTGCCAGAACGCGTCCGGCCAGCGGAGACTGGTTTCCCCCTGGACAGTTTGCGCCGACCTTAGCATAGCTCTAATTGTCAGAAAGTTGTTCTGTGAGACTCCAGTCGAACCTCACACAGCATGCTCATTGATCCTAGTTCTGTCCACGGAGCAATGGAATAGGCCTAATTTCTCTTCCGCCTGACAGCCCCATCAGATTGCTAACAATAGCTGTACTGTGCTGCTCCCCCTGCCCAGCCAACATCCCTGCCCCATCCTGGACCCCCTCCTTGGGCTTCCTGTCCAAGCACATCCTCCCCAGGACAGGACCCGCTGACATGGCTAGACCCTGGCCTTGGCGGCCAGGCGGGTGTCTACAGGTGTTCTCAGGCTGCATGGCTAGATGTCGCCATCCCCCCCATCACCCTGGAGAAGAAAGGTGTTCAGAATCGTGTATTCTAGGAGGGCCAAACGATGAAGCGAAGTAAATCTCAGGGGTTCTGACAGGAAAAGGAGTGATTAAGAATTATAATTAATAATTTGACGCAGACAACGAGCCTGACAGCAAGGAGTCGCCTGGCACCATTGTTTCATGGGCTTTGCCTTATTAGCAGCCTCATAACTTTAGCCTTCCTCTAGATGCACTAATTAGGCAATTAGCTCCCTAAAGAGCGTGCTCTTCAAAGTGCACTGCAGGCTGGGTAAGAGGTACCAGCAACAGAGAGGCTTTGAGAGCTCTGCTCTTCCAACCAGGTGAAGGCGACAGGCCAGCCAGGGTGTGGGCAGCAGTGGTCAAGGAAGTTGCGGGCGTCCACCCGCTGGTCAGTGTGGTATAGGACTGGTTGGGCCCAAGGTCTGTGTGTAAAACACACACACAAGAAGATTGCTCTCGCCCTTGTGAGCCAGGAATACTATGCCCGTGGATGATATTGATGCTGATGGTGATGATAATTATAGATTCAATAAAGCAGTATATAGAATAGAAATTAAGGATCTATGGTCGCTTCCACCAACTACTTTCCGTGGGCCTGTAGTTAAGTCACTTCATCTCTCTGTGCCTCGGTCTCCCACCCTGTGAAATGGGGCCATCCCTCCAGCCTGTGCTTTGGGGCTGAGTGGTCTGTGCCCCTTCAGCACCACAGGTTTCTCTGAGGACCATCCCTGCTGCTTGTCAGGCCCATGGAACATGTGGGAAATGGGAGGAAATCAGGTTTCTGAGTCTGGGGGGAAGAGAGAGAAGTGCGTGTGGAGAGGCGGCTGCTGGTGGTTGAGTCATTCTCCGAACAAGATGGCATTCTTTTTTAAAAAATAGTATTTTTTCTTTTCTCAATAAATGAACATTTGCATCCATGATAATAGTAACGCATGCTTGGTATAGAACGTCTAGAAAAAATACATCCACGGTCCCGGTCCTGGCTCATCCCAGGCCCTGCCTCAGGCATCCTCATTTATCCGTCTTTGGCTGTGCTGCCCCACTCTCTTCCCGTGCACGCTCTGTTTATGTGTGTATTTGTTGCAACACAGTGATGATTACACTGTTTACAATTTCATATCTGCTTTTTCACTCATTTTGATGGGCAGTTTCAAGTCACCTCTGGATCTTTCCAATTCTAGAAAGGGAAGGGGCCCTCCCTAAAGGGGCACAAGGTCCAGGTGTCCAAAACTGGGAAACTAAGGGTAGGGCTGGGCTGGCTGGCTGGGGTCCCTCTGCTCAGGGTCTGAGGCTGGTGCCCCCTCATCCCCTTGCTTTCTCCCCTGGGCCTCCGTTCAGCCTGTGACAGCCACCTCTGGCCTGGGTTTCCAGCAGTGCCCCAAGGCCATTTCCGGGACGCTACCCCTCATCGCTCCCCACACTCGGAACTGCGTGGCCTTCCCTCTCCAAGCTCTTCTCCTCCAGGAAGTCTCTCTACTCCAGAAGCTTTTAGGGCTTTTAGGGCTTTGTCTAGCTACAGCTCACTGTCCTCCCCCTCAGTGCTTCCCTCTCCCTACTTTTTTACACACAATTTCAGGGACATTTAACAACTCCAATAGTTTGCTGATCCCATGGCAAGGAGCAAATGCATAGTCACTAAGAACAGAAAAAGCAGGACAGGACACAGAGCAGGACAAAAGGGGTGGAAGGCCCTGCCCACAGAGCTCAGCCTGATCCAGGCCACCACCGTCTGGATCACACCATCAGGCCTCAATAAACACAGCATACAAATCCCAGAGCCTTGGTCTCCCAGCGTGCCAGGCTGGGGGCTCATTCTGGAAACTCTCCAGGAGCACCTCCTCATTTGCTGCTGCCGGCTTGCCTTCCTGCTCTTACTTCCTTTAACTTGCCAGTGCTTGTGAGCAGCTGGCCCTGGTACTGAGAAGAAAATGCACAGGGCAGTGAGCCAGGGAACCCATGGTCTGGCCCATCGGTTCCAGACTCACGGTGGACAGGTCCTCCCCTCTCTGTGCCTCAGTTTCCTCAACTATAAAATGGGTTTGTTAGGGTGGGTGAACCTTGAGGTCTGTGCAGCTCTGCTTTTCCCCAAATCTCCCCTCTCCTGGGTTCTCAGGCTGGGAAAACATCCTTCCTTATGTATGTCCTGCTCCCTTTGACCTAACGTTCCTGCTAAGCCAGGCCACCTCCTTGCACTTAAACTTCTGAAATCTGCACTGCAAGTTTCTGAAATCTCAACCATTTCTTATTTCCTGCTTTCCTACTGCAGGTTTCCCCTGCATGAGATAATTCCAAACCCTGGAGTCTTGCAGTCCCTCCATATTAGCCTGCCTCTACTGTTCTGGGGTGCTTCACCCTGTAGGGCACCCCACTGCTCCCCTCAGGTGGGAAGGGCATAGACTCCGGAGTCAGACACCTGTGACCATGTGCAAGTAACTTCACTCTCCTAGCCTCAGATGTACTCAAAGCAATGACTTTCTAATGGTGGAATTTCATGTGGTCTAACAAATATTTGAGGGAAAGGTTTTGTCTTTATGAGGGGAGAAAGAAGAGGTGACATTGGGGCATAAAATCAAACCCTAGGAACCTCTGAACTCCTTTCAAGAGCAAACGAGGACGAAGAAATCAGCTCAACCAGTCCTATAGCTACTCTCTAGGTAATTTGCTCTTTACTGGGGGCACCTGTAGAGTTTTCTGAGGCTCCATCTCAGCACCTGAGCCAAGCTCATTCTTAAGCTCCAGGGATGAACCTAGACTCCATCCCAATTTGAAAACAACCCCCCAGGGGGAAAGGGGATGCTGTCCAGGAGGGCTCCCGTGTCAGTGTAGTGTGTGACTTACTTCCTGGGAGCACCCAAATGGCCAGAGTCCCGCAGGCCCAGCCCAACACCCTGGGTTCTGCCCAGCCCAGCCTCTGAGCCTGCCTCTGGCTTCAGCCCAAGCTGCGCTTATCTCCAGAAACATCTCCAGGCTCCTTTTTCCCTCCCAGCTGCCTGAAAGGTGTTGGCGACCTCCAGGAATCTTTTCAGGGAGCCTACTGTGCAAACCTCTCCTGGCCTTGCTGTGTCAGTGCCTTTTCTCCCCAGATTCCCAGCCCTCCACCTCCCTCTTCCTTCTTTCCCCCTCCCCCACCCTTTTCCCACCTCTCCTCTCCTCCCCCTCCTCCTTGGCCTTCCCCCCCTCCTCCTCTCAACCCTTCCCCTCCCTCCTTCCCTCCTCCTTGGCCTTTCTCCCTACCTCCCCTCCTCTGTTTCCTGACCCTTCCTCCACCTTTCTCTCCAAAGCTCACTCCCCACATTCTCCACCTCTCCGCCCTCCTCCCTCCCTCTCTCCTATCCCTTTGGTAAACTTTGCATCCTGGTATTTAAATCTCCACTCATTTCCTGGTTCAGCTGAGGCTCTGATTCCAATTATATCACCTTCATCCTTGCAAACAGACAATTCCGGGCAGTCTGACTGTTTGCTGAGCCCACTTATATAACCACTTCCCCCCTTCCTCTCTTGCCCCTCCCTGGACCCCTGCAATCTGCGCAGTCTGGAGGTGGGGCGACCAGAGAGGTCCTGTCGCCCCACCGCATCCCCCGACCCTGCTCCAGATCCCCTTTCCCTGGTTCTTCCTAATGCCACGATGGTTTGTTCCAAGATGGTCGGTCTCTGGGTCGAGTCAAATACCCATCTCCACAGCTTGCCTGGGGGATGTTTAAAGTGTACAGTGTGATAGGTTTTGCTGGGGAAAGCATCCCCACAATCAGGAGAGCGAACAAAGCCATTAGCCCCCAGGAACCTCCAGCCCCTTGGTAATCCTCCCTCCTGCTCTCCTCGGGTGCCCCACCCCCAATCTGGGGACTGGTTCTCAATACATGCCTCCTTTAGGGGTTTCAGCTTCTTGCTGGTACTGTCTTCTTCCCATCCTGTTCCCGTAACCCGCCCCCCGCCCCGCCATGATAACAGGGTTTCCACCCCTTGTTTCTTATTACAGCTGCTCTCTCTGCCATGCTGGCCTCGCAGGGCTGCCTTGCCCGCCTGTGTCCACGTCTGGGATTCTTCGGTTTAAGTATTGCCCTCTTCCTTTTGTTGCCACTTTTGGAAACCATGGCCCCCTGGGAGAAGGCGCACATTAAGTCTGTACCACCTGGGGACAGAGGAGCTTGTCAAGTGCTTTCTGAAGGTGAGATGCTGGGCAGAGGAGAGGATTCTGCTGGGAAAGGCTAAGGGCAGGAGTCCAGCCAGAGTCATTCAGCCCCTCAATCTGTGGGGCTACGGGGCAGGGACTGTCACCAAAGCTGGCGATGGGCAGAGAAGCAAGCAGCGTCCTGCCACCCCGTGCCTGGCCCTGTGCTCACCTGACGTACGCGCAGCAGCCTTGCCGTTCGGTAAAACATTTCTCATTTTTCCATAGCCTGGTTCAGGTCACAAGATGCTCTCAGGATTTTTATTAGTATTATTATTTGGTTCTAAAATAAGACCCTAGAAAGAGTATTCTAACTGAGTGCTTAATTCAGGGCACCTTCTAAATTAGCTGTACAGGAAGACGCACAAGGTCAGGTATGCTGGAGCCAGTGGTTAAATTTTAGGAGTTTTGTAACCAGTGGTTCAGCACAATCACTGAAATCGGCCGTGGTGGGAGTATTTATACGATGGAAATCAGCACAGTCTACACACCAGGGCCCCACCCACCCCCACATGCCTCCTTGGTTCTGGAGAGCTGGTTGTCAAAGCTTTCCTAGCACACCACTGATGGGGCTGGAAGAAACCTTGGAGATTCCAGGGACGACACCTCCTCCCCCCACGCCCTGGAGCAATACATCCTCAGGGGGCATTTGGAAAGTGTGTGCAGGGGGCTTCTTTGGGGTTGACTTGCTGGGGGGCAGTATGGTATTAAGTGGGCCAGGGCCATGGACCCCATGTGTCCTGCAAGGCCCAGCGCAATCCCACACGCCCCAATGTTGTATCGGGGTGCAATGGTGCCTCTGCAGAGGCACCAAGATTCCTTGCCAGCTCCTGGCTTTGTAAAGGAGGTTCCATCAGAGTGTATCAGGCACCATGTGTGGGGTGATGAAGATGAACAGCTCTCAGCTGTGCCTTCCCGTAGGCCTGAGATCACTCGGCTATGTGAAGGTCCGCAGTGGCCACGGGAACCAAGGTTGTGCATATCCTAAATCCCATTCCACACTCTTCCCACGTCAGCAGAATTGGGAGCCAGAAGGGAGGACTTGTCTTCTGAGGAAAGACCAGAAGTGAAGAGGAAGGGGGCATACAGCCTTTGCAAACACTCTCGACACTGTTTAGCCCCGTGGGAGTGAGCCACCCAGTTGGAACACATCTCCTGCAGAGCCACAGAGACATTTATCCATGTGTTGCCAGCCACGGCAGGCACTGCGGGAGGGTGGTGTTAGCAGAAATCAAGGCTGAATTATCCCAAGACAGCTGGGTGTGGGCTCTTCTTATGTAACCTCCACACCCTGCTGCCCTGAGAGGCAGGGCTTTGCCTGCCCAGGGCCTGGGAGGCACTGCGGTGTGCCCCGGCATTGCACAGCACGCCCACATGCTGCCGGGCCAACCCCTTCACTTCTGCCTGGGGAATGGGCCAGCCAGTGAAACCTGAAGCTTGCCTCCGTTTGGAAGACAGACCCCCGAGGGCACTTAGATCCCTGTGTTGCTTGCCTCTCTTGCATCCTTATAGCAAATAACAAAGAAGAAGAAAGGATCTCCTTTACCAGGGGCCTTCTATATGACTTTTATATGCCAGGCACTGGCTGGATTTTATACATATATATTTCACATACCATGCAATTTACCCATTAAAAGTGTACAATTCAAAATTTTTACTATATTTGCAGAATTATACAACCATCACCACAATCATTTTTAGTACATATTCATCACCTTAGAAAGGAACCTTATACCTGTTAGCGGCCACCCCCCATTTTTCCCTAGAGCCCCTGGCAACCATGGATCTACTTTCTGTCTCTGTAGATTTGCCAAGTCTGGACGTTCCGCAAATATGGAATCGTACAATATGTGGTCCATTGTGACTGGCTTCTTTCACTTGGCATGATGTTTTCACGGTACCTCCATGTTGTAGGGTGAGCCAGTGCTTCAACCCTTTTTTACTGCCAAATAATATTCCCTTGTATGGATCTGCCACGTTTTGTTATTCAGTCATCAGTTGATGGACATTTGGTTTGTTTCCATTTTGGGGCTTTTATGAACATTCACGTACAGGTTTTTACCTGTGGACAAGTGTTTTCATTTCTCTTGTGTATGTACCTAGGAGTGGAGTCGCTTCGTCATATGTTAACTTTACATATATTTTTATCAATTTACCCAACTTGCCAAGGCAGCTATTATTATCCTTGTTTTCTAGATAAAGGAGTCAAGGCTCTGAAAGGTGAAGAAATTGCCCAAGACCACAGAGCAAGGGAGTTGTTTGGGCTGGATTCAACCCAGGTTGCGTGACTCTCCTGTGCCGAGATCTCTCTCCTGTGCCGAGATCTGCGTGCTGCTGGGTCAGAATCTCCTGCATCCCACCAGCTTTCTCTTCTCTCAGCTCAGTAAACCGTGATCCTTTCCTGTTTGCCAGAGGCCTTGGTTGTTGATGGTGTCTTTGTTGTTTTTCTACGGATCTTTGCCTCCCTGGAGGGGCCAGACTAGACCTCTCATTTCTCTTTGTGGGAATGTGCTTTTGTGACCTTTGGAAGTCTTGGGCTGGTCTGTGACCCACTAGCACCCTGGCATTTTCTTCTCCTGTGTATACATACAACCGGGTCTTCCATGTCTTACATTTGCCTTTCCTGCCTCTCTTCTTTATAAATTTAATCAGTTGACTTGGGTTCTAATATAAAACCAAACAATCATGCTGTGAATTATGTCCCCCTTTTGAAAAGCTGTCGTCCCTTCTCCACATGCCCACTTTTATGTGTTTTGCGCTGGCCTAGTGAGGAAGGCTGAATGTGTGGGATCATTGCAGTGCAGCCCTGGGCCCTGCCTGTCTTCGTCCTCCACCAGGACATCACACTCCTTGCATGCAAACCTCTGTCTGCTTAGGTCATCCTATTCTATTTTCCTGGTTTGGATAACCATTCTCAGTTGTGTCTGGAGTGAAATAGTTACCATGGATGATAACTCTTTCTATCAAGCTCTATCTACTTTTCCAAGAAGACTAGGTTAGCTAACCTTTCCAGCCAGTATTTACTGAGCATCTACTAGGCCGGAGTATGTTGTGCCTTCACTGTTCATGCATATCTTTTTGATGAGGAGGTGATAATGACCATGGAAATGTTTTCCTGTTGTCATCTTTTGCTATCCTATGGTTTGATGGTGGATTTTAGGATGTTCTCCGGTGCTTCAACGTCAGAAGTTGTCAGTGTCAAAAGCTTTCTTTTTTTTAAAAGGCTGTCTTTTTAGCTCACCTCTTGATTTTTTTTTTTTTTTTCAAAATAGAAGCTACCTGTTGGCAAGTTTCCTATTTGAGGAGGATCTCCTGGTATTAGACACGAACCCCCAGACAAGCAGCTGGTGGTTACCTGGGGCTTCCATGGCCAGGGGTGTCAGTCACACAGAGGGAGGGAACCAGCAGCTTCCAGATGGCTTGGGGTGGTGGGGAATTTGTCAGCACATTTACTGGGTCATCTAGGGCTCAGTTGCATTTAGAAAGAGCAAGGGGCCCGACAGTCAGGCTTCAAATATATGCTGAGCCCATACCTACAATGTGCCCCATTTGGGTGTTAGCACTCACAAGCTCTGACTTGGAGCAAGTTGCTTCACCTCTCTCTGCCTCAATTTCCTCATCTGTAAAATGGGCATAATAGTAGCATCTACTCAATGGGGTTGTTGTGAGTGTTAAATGAATTATTACATGTAAACTGCTTACAACAGTGCCTGGCACAGAGTAAGTGCTCGGTAACAGTTAGCTACTTGGAAAACCAAAGCTTAAACCTGTTCTGTCCAATACGGTCATCTCTACCACAGGTGGCTCTGGAGCACTTGAAATGTGGTCCAAACTGAGATGAGCTGGAAGTGTAAGACTTAGTGTGAAAAGAAGAATGTAAAAGAGATCCTTAACCATTTGAAAAATATTGACCACATGTTGAAATGATAATATTTTGGATGTGTTGGTATTTAAATATGTCCTTAAAATGACCTGTTTATTTTTATTGTTTAAATGTGGTTACTAGGAGATTTTTAATTACCTACATCGCCTGCATCTGTGGCTCACCTAGGACTGTGCTGGTCCAGATCAGTAAAAAGTAGCCAACAATGACTGTCCAAACCTTGAGCCTTCAGTCTGAGAATGCCCAGTGTGGAATTGAATTGGGTGCCACCAGGCAGCTCTGAGAATGCCTGTTGTGAGGCCCGAGGAGGGGCGGCTCGGGGAGGCCAGGGACTGGGCGGGCCTGAAGGCTTCCTCCCTCCCCATGCAGCAAGGAGGAGGCCAAGAGCAGAGGAGCGTCCAGGCCAAGGACACTGTGCGCCAAGGTGTGGCGACAGATTAGAAAGCTCTGAAATGATGTGCGTGGAGGCCAGGACGCCCCGTGACCTGCTTTCTCCCCTCCTGGGCCGGGCTGGTGGCCCCAGCCCCCCGCCCCCACTGCCCTGACAGCAGGGCCCTCCTCCCGGTCAGGTTCCCAGACTTGCTCATCTGCATCCCCCTTCTCCCCCTTCCAGGGCTCAGGCTTGATTTTCGACCTTGTTTTCCGAAGGCAAGCCTGCCTCCCCTCCCCCTCCCCCAGTCCCCAGGGGGTTGCTTCAGCCTCCATTACCAAACCCTGTGACAAGAAATGCGGCCCCCTTATTAAAATAATGTAATGTCTAACTAAAATAGAAACCCCAGATAACAGTTTTTGATGTTTTAATGACTGGGCTCATTAGACAGACTTCCCACTTAAAGTGTCTGTCTAGCAATTAAGGCTAAAAAAATCATAAATGATGACCACACCTTCTGTGGCTTAATGGTTACTCTGAAGGCTGGTCTTATTATCTTGGTGATACAGTCTGTGATAAAAAAGAATTTAAGATACTCTCCCAAGATTTATTTCCCCATTAGCAAGCTGGAGGAGGAAGGTTAAGAGTACTCTTAAGGTCAGAACTGGAAAGGGAGAGGGTGAATAATAAGATGCCTTGAATTTCCCTCCTGCAGAACTAGCCTCCCCCTCACCCCGTGGGGAGGTCGTGCACACAGAGGGGTTTAACTTTTGCCTGTCACAGGCGAGTCTGTGAATTGTTACTCCAAGTGACCCCAAGCAGTTTATTTAGTTAATTGTCAAAAGCATGCAGGCTGAACTGTAGGATCACCTACTTCCATGTAAATTATTTTCAATCCTAATCTGCTGACAACGAGGAAACGTAAAAAAGGGAACGCTTGATGAGAAAAACCTGGGAGAAGGCGTCCAACTCCTTCAGACCAAATGTCCCTGACGTGGGGGGCTGCTGATGGGAGAAGAGAGAAGGAAAGCACCACTGAAAAGTTTACTGTTGCCAAAGAGATGGCAGTGTGGGTGCCCCCTCCTGGGAGTGCCTGGGGGCTCACACTTGGAAGGAGGAACTTGAGAAGGGCTGCAACCCAGCAGCTTAAAGGAGACACAAATAATTTTAAAGTGAATTGCGTTAGGAGTTGGTATCGGAGTGGACGCCTTTAGCCTTTTATTAGGCTTGTCTTAGGTGATGACTGGTATTTGGGGAAAGAGGCCATTAATGGAGCCACTGTACCTGTGCTGGCGGGATGGGAAAGGCTGCCCACTGCCTGAGATTGGACACCAGAGATAACCAGTCTCCTTATCAGAGGGGCCGCCTCCATTCCCACCCTCCACCCCAGCCAGCAGGAGGGGTTGGTAGGGCTGCACTCTGCCAGTTCATTTTTAGGAATCACATTTAATCACCGAACTTGCCCAGTCCCTCTGCTGGATCTGTTGCCCTGCAACCTCTCCCACCCCCCTGGTAGAACAAGTAGGCTTGGGGGTTTTCAAAGGTGTGTGTAGCGGAAGAGGGGCTGCTGGGCAGTCACAAAGTTTAAGCCAAAGCCAGAGTGAGAGTGGAGTCCATTTAAATGCTCTACAAGATGGGACTGGGGAAAGCCCGGAGGGCTAGTGGTAAGACATGGGAGGGGTGTTCTTTCAAAGGCTTTGAACACGTGACCGTTATTTATGAAGCATCTATTCTGGGCCAGGCATCGTGCTAGGATAAGTTGTATGAAAGATGAGACAGCATTCTTCACATTTATTTTTCTTTGGAGAACACTCAGCGCCCCTTCCCCAAACCATTTGTTGGAGTGGAGTGGTATTTTCATTTACCTCTAGGACCTGGCTGGTAATTAATAAAGCATTTTATAGGCACTCAGTTATTCCTGGCAGCAATCCTACACAAAGGATAGCTGTTTTTATTCCCATTTTATTGATGAGGTAACCGAGGCAGAGTGTTTTGGGTGCAAATGAGAGAAAACCCAACTCAAACTGGCGGAACCGAAACAGGATATGCATTGCCAACAATCCCTGGGTAGGGTCAGATTCAGATACCCCCTGCACCAAGGCTCAAGAAACTCAGGACATGGGTTTCTTTGTCTCCTGGCCCTGCTTCCCTCACGGTTTGGCTTCATTCTCAGGTCAGCAAGGTTGCGAGATGGCAGCAGTAGGGACAGCCTCATGGTCTCTCCAGCTCAAGTCCAGTAGAAAAAAGAAAACACCTCTTGCCGGTTGTTAAAGACAAAGCCTTAGGATTCACTCTGATTGAGCCTGATTGGCTGTCTTAAGTCACATGTCCATCCCTGAACCAATCCCTGTAGCCAGAGCATAGAACTCATTGATTGGCTTATGCCTGGTCACATGCTCCTCCCAGGAACCAGATATGGAATCTGTCCTCCACCACATGGACCAGAGTGGGAGCCAGTGATCCACAAAAGAAAATCAGAAGCTGTGGCTCGAAAAGGGGGATGGATTCTGGGAAGCCAAAGCACAGGATTTCACTAGAGAGGGTGTGCTGGGAACAAAGTCAGGCCTGGACACCAAGACCATCCGAGTCTTTTGGTACTTCTCCAAGTCCCACAGGGAACTGGGAAGCAGTAGAGAACAAGCATCCTGGCTGTGGATGAGGCCAACTTTTGGCTTTGCTTAGTATCACTTTTCTAAGCAGATCTTTCCAGAGCATCCTAAACAACAATAGTAACCAAAAAGGTATTCTAAGACCCAGAGACAGCCTGGTAAGGTGTGAACAGGAAGACACCATACAGTGACTGAGCCATAAAG
The DNA here is from genome assembly GCF_963455315.2 of Globicephala melas. Taxonomy (NCBI): domain Eukaryota; kingdom Metazoa; phylum Chordata; class Mammalia; order Artiodactyla; family Delphinidae; genus Globicephala; species Globicephala melas. The sequence goes on along the minus strand of NC_083326.1, from coordinate 4,778,477 downwards.
GCTGCCCTTGTCATCTCTCACACTTGAAGTGTACCCAGACCATCTCTGACGCTGTACAATCACACCGAACGTTCAAGTCCTTGCTCAGAAGTCCCTGTCAAAGTATTTCACTCCCTCCCATGTTCTCATCTTGTACTCTTTTTGGTACTCTAGCCCATCGTAGAGTTTGGGTTAGCTAATAGCTTGTGGGGTTTGTTTGTGCCAGTAGATTTTTATCTCATCTACTAGCTTGGCTCAATTGGTAATGATTGTCAGATGAAGGATTCAGAGGAGGCTTACCAGGAAGATCACTGTGATCTATTAGTGATGCCTGCTGAGAGGGGCAGGGTGGTAACTGAAAGTTAGGATGCTTTCGGTTGCAAGTAAAGAAAACCGATTCAAACTAGTTTAAGCCGAAAATACCATTTATTACAAAGATAAAGGGATATGTCATGGGTCTTAAAAGCAGGGAAAACACTACAGCCAGACCTCATGAGAGACTGGAACCAGGAAAGCCATCGGCAACCAATTTCTTCCTCAATATTGTCCATCTTTCTGGGGTCATATTCTCTCTCATCTTGGCTTCTCTCTATACAACTCATTGATCCTTTCCTCTCTACAGATCGGCTCTCTTTGATTTTCCGTGCACATGATAGATGGGCATACAAGATTCATATCTGTATGGCCATCAGGTCTGGCCACAGGGAGGGAAAGTCTGGGCTACTCGAGATTAAGTCAGTTATCTACCTTTGGTCCAATCAACTCTGGTCAGTGAGTAGCATTCCTTAATAACCAGGGAACCCTATGAGGTGAGAGAAGAGCCAGTTTTTAGGAAAAGAGGGTCATCAGGGGCCAGACAGACACTCCCAGAGGAGGCTCCTTCCTATTTATTCTCTGTATCTGCTGACCACGCCTTGGTAGGAACGGTAGAGGCCACAATGGGAATGGTGATGGCAGTGATGGTGGTGGTGGCAGCAGGGACACAGAAATCAACAAAACTTAGGCTTCCCTGAGGGACTTGCAATCCAGCAGGGAAAAATGACGTAGATCCCACAAAGACTCTGGTAACTGCCAGAAAGCAGACCCTGGGTGGCTGGGTCACACTGAGGTGAACTGGTTCACCATATTTCCTCACTCTCTGCTCACGCATTCCTCTCAAACGCCACATAAGAGGGAACAACATTAATTCACAAGCTTCGTGACCATGTTGAGATTTAGCCTTTCCACCTCAGGCAAAAGCCTCTCGTCAGCTTTCCCTTCTCCATTCACCCCCGTCCCTGACAACTGGAGCAGTGCCCTTGCCCCTAAACAGCCTGATATCCAGCCAGCCCCCTGCCCTCCCTCTTTGCCAGCTCCCTGTCAAACACCGTCACATCCTGATAATTATCTTAAAAGAAAAATATAAGGACAAAGTCATGCCAGAGCCCAGGAAGCAATCTGTGGCCGCCCTGATGCCATCAGGAGCCCCATTTCCTTTCCGTCTAAGTGCCCTGCCCAGAAATTGCATTTTCAGTCAGAGAACTTGGCGTTCCAGAGCTTTCATAGAAAGTCGCAGCTCAGCTTGTGAGTGTCTTTAAGAGATCAGGCCTGTGGTTCAGTCTCCGCGCTCTCTCTCTCTCTCTCTCTCTCTCTCCCTCCCTTGCTTGCTCTCACACGCTCTCTTAAGAATCCAAAATGCCTCCTATTTTTTGATTTTCTAATCAGATATTCACAATGGGCACTTTCTCCTTTTTCTCTTTCCTACAAAAAGAATGTAAGCACCTTTACCTGCTAAATTAAAAGGAACTTCTGTAAAGGGGTAGGAGGTCATTCGTGGAACCAGGGACCTGAGTCCCCAGTAAAGGCAGAGCTGCAGGTGCTGTCGGACAGTGACAGAAGTTTCCAGGAGAAAGGGAAGCTTTGAGGGGAGATTGGGTGATTGCCTTCACTGCAGCCCACCCGCCCGATTGAAATACGGCTTCTGCGGTTGCTGGGTTCTGCATAATAGGTTCCCAGCTGTTTGTCAGCTGCGAGCCATGGGCTTTTCCCTGTCTGGTAGAAGACAGCCATCTGTCCCTCAGCTGTGGGCTGCAGGAGGACACCTCGGTGAGACACAGTCATTCATTCATTCCTTCACCCAGTAGTCAGTTACTGGGATCCCCAGTGGTTAACCCCAGGACTCTCCTCCCAGCTCACTTTGCTGTCTCTTGCTTTGACCACCAGACCTCCGGTTGGGACGAGGATGCAGGCTATAAATGGCTTTGCTTTCGCACACCTCTGCTCCACCTCCAGAGGACATGGCAACAAGACTACTTGCCACGAAACTGCCTCAGAGTGGCCATGGGAATTCAAGGACTCCTTATTTTTGTCCAGACCCAAGAATGCCTGAGTTCTGACGCACAGCATTTAGGGAGTATTGAGATAATCTGTTACATCGCTTAGCGCCGGAGTTCAGTTACAGTCTCTACTAAGAGGAAGTTGGGAGAGATTTTTGCACCAAAGTTACCTGCCCCAGAGTGAGAAGAATAACCTAGAAATGCCTCACCAGGTTGAAAAGCGCTGTGAAGTGTGGTTGAAAATACAATTACTGCCTCTCAGGCAGGGCAGCTAATGTCTGGGCATGGCTGGGTGATGCTTTTTCATCACCTTGACTGCTGTTTCCCCAGAGCTGTATCCAGGTGGAACCATCCTGCTCCATGCTCCCTTGTTCGTTTCAAAGTGTTCAATTTTAATGAAACAGATCTGAGGTCACGGAACAGAAGTCGCTCAGGAAGTAACTGCATATGCAAACCACTGTGTAACTCACTGCAATTGCAAATGCAGTAAAACTTTGATTAAGTGCACCCCAAGTAACCAGAACTCTCAATTCCTTAGAATTCTACTTTTAGGGGGAAAAAAGCATATAATAAGAGGGGAGGAGGGGAATCTCGTCTCAGGAATTTTTTTTTTTTTAACTTCTTCCAAGGTCTGCCTAGACTCAGACTACCTTCTTCCTAAAATCCCTTTCCTTCTTCACCTCCCTTTAAAAGCCTTCATGATGGAAAGAGATGTCAGAGGGATGACCCTGAAATGCATAACGTCCGTTCAACTCCCTTATTTTACAGACAAGGACTCTGAGACCCAGGGAGATGAAGGGACCTGCCCCCAAGCCACATAGCTGGTGGCTACCAGCAGCCAGGTCTCTTAAATGCGAGTCAAATGCTGCAGCTAGGACCCGCCACAACCCTCAACGTCAGCTGCCTAATCTTTATAGTCACCACAATGGCTGCACTAAACTGAAAACAAGAGGGGAAGAAATGATAGGGGCCCGGCCAGACGATAGCATGGGGTCCAGAGCATCTGACTTCAAGACAGCAGTTGGACAATGGCCAAAACAGAGTGCAATGGCCATTTAAATTAGCCGTCTTTTAGATTTGGTTAGAATCAACAAGAAGCCTATTAAACTTTAAAAGCCTTTACAAATGCTTTAAAAGTCCTAAAAATGAGAAGGCTGGGGTGCAGCCCGGCATTGCCTCTTACTGAACTTCACTTCCCAGGGCACTTCGTTACCTCCTCTTCTGTGAACTCCTGTGTCTGCATCTGAAGGAATCCCTGTCCCTGTCGTTTCCCCAGAGCTGCCCTTCAGGCCAGCCTCGGAATAAGCAGTCACTTATGTAGCACAATTGTGGGGCGGCAGGAGGACAGCCCTCTCCCTGTTCCAGCCTCAAATATGCACTTTTCCATGATCAGCCTTAAAAGTGTCTTAAATTCCACTCTGAGTCATCGTGTGGGGCCTTTTTGGATTTCAGGAGATCTGGGCCAGTCCTAGGCCTGTATATCCTCAGCTGCATTTCTTCCCTGCTCTGCTCTGCATGCTGGGGGCTGACCTGAAAGCTGCATTGCCTGGGCTCCCTTGCCAGTGGGTTTCTAGCTAGGTTTGGCCAATGGGAGACACTAACTCAGGGCAGGAGGGCAGGAGGAAGGGAAAAACCAGGTGTCTCCCTCTCTCCCCCACCCTTCTTTAAATCTGGTGGCATCTCTACCATGCCTGTGTCCTGTCTGTGGCTCCAGCTTCCCCCAGGTATCCTCACCGTGGTTCTGGCACCTGCAGGAAAGCTCTGAGTCAGTGCTCTGTTAATACTATCTCCTCTCCGGGTATCCTACCAGCTTCCTGCTGTTGTTACGCATGACTTCTCTGACACACGCCCCCCGCACTAAATTCTCTGTTGAGTCACCTGGTCCTCACTGGTCCCTGACCAATACAAGATCCCCATATTAAAATGCAAGACCCCCTCACACCTTCAACAACAGTGTTCAGTGAAGATCAGCTATATATCACGGGCTTCCCCCAGAGGGCAAAAATTTGACTTAATCAGCCTTTGCCTAGAACCCACAGTTAATGAGTCAACCCAAAAAGCCAGTTAAAGCAGGCCTTGGAAACCAGAGGCATATGAATATCTTAAGTATTTTGACGTAGGGTATATGTGGACATTTCTTCACTAATCTCTTGAGGTTGGTCAAGACCTCTTATTTGTATATGGGTTTAGTGGTTGGCGTTCCCCACTGTTCTTCTTGCATAAACTTTACATCCTCATAAATAAGTCATCTTCTGCAGTTTCTAGAATGGATTTATTAAAGTGAAGAACTTAAAGACACATGCAAAGCATATTTGAGTACAAAATTCTTCTAGGTTTCTGGTAGGCTTTCCAATATTTTATTATCTCATTCACACCTACCTAATTAAACAGCATTTTTTTAATGACTCACCTTTGAATCTGTCACTTTCATCTGCATGTAAATTTCAGTTTACTTTCTTTTTTTTGGCTGGGTTGTGTCTTCGTTGCTGCGTGTGGGCTTTCTCTAGCTGCGGCGAGCAGGGGCTACTCTTGTGGTACGTGGGACTCTCATTGCGGTGGCTTCTCTTGTTGCGGAGCATGGGCTCTAGGCTCACGGGCTTCACTGGTTGCAGCACGTGGGCTCAGTAGTTGTGGCTCGCAGGCTCTAGAGTGCAGGCTCCGTAGTTGTGGCACGTGGGCTCAGTAGTTGTGGCGCACGGGCTTAGTTGCTCCACGGCACGTGGGATCTTCTCGGACCAGGGATCGAACCCATGTCCCCTGCATTGGCAGGCAGATTCTGAACCACTGCGCCACGAGGGAAATCCCCAGTTTACTTTCTTTTTGAATTTCTATTTCGTCAATTTACATTATATTTAATTAAGTTGTGAAGTAATGATAACAAACACAACTGGCATAAACAGGTGTGGGTACAGCACAGCCGCTCCTTGTAAGGCGTGCAGCTCAGCTGATAGGCTAACCCGAGAGAGGTCTAGTAGCCTCCAGTGTTCAGAGTGTGGAGGGCGGGGTTGAGTAGGCTTGCAGAGGGGATGCAGAGTGTAGGAAGTGGAGGTGGTACTCCTGTAATTTCAGCTGGGGCTCTGTGGCTGGAGGTGTGGACCCAGCATGGAGAAACAAGCACATGGCCGATTGGATGGATGGCTGCCTCATGACTATAATATTAGTGCATCAGGATTCCCGGAATGGCTTCTGCTGCCGAGAATTGTGTGATTGGCATCCCCTTCTTAACCTCTGTGTGCCTCAATATCCTATTATAAAATGAGGCTAAGAATAGTATCTACCTCAGGAGGTTGTTGTGATGAGTAAATGAGATAATACACGTGGAGTCCTTGGAGCAGTTTAAGGCACAAACTAAGAGCTCGATGAGTGCTCACTGTGATTATTATGTACGAACAGCAGCGAGAAAAAGGAAAGCCCACGGAGAAGGTGGAGGCAACGTGAATGCCAGGTTAAGGAATTGTCCGCCTTACCAAGGGCGAAGTACTAAGTACCAAGTACTTAGCACTAAGTACTAATCACCCATCGAAGATGATTGAGCAAGAGAAAGACATGATCCAGGTTGTTCTCCTAAATGAGTCAGCCAGCAGTGTTCAGAGTAGACTAGCGCAGGGAGAGCAAAGAGGGGACCCTGCTGCCCACGCTGCCCCTGGGATAACCAGGGGTTCCCTAGCCTCGGGTGACGCTGGCTGAGATGAGCCAGGCACGGTCAGGGCAGCAGTAGGGATCCGGAGAAGTACCTGGCGAAGGAGCCGGAGCCCTTCAGATACCTCCCAACAGGGCCAGAGTCACTGCACCTGCCACTGGACAAAACAGGGCCACTGACCAGGGCAGGAAGGCGTCTCTGACGATCCCAGACATTCATAAAGGGTCCCAGAGTCTGTCCGTGACCCCCACTCCTTACAATGAGCCTAAAGCCCAGTTCTAATCAGTCCACATTCAGTTTCCTCTGAAGAGATTTACTCTTGTATACTATTAATAGCTAATGTTTATTGGGCACTTTATGAACTCTTTTGATCCTCACAAGAACCCTAGGAGGTAGGTATTTATTATTACTCTCTCCACTTGACAGATGAGAAAACTGAGGCACAGAGAGGTTAAGTCACTTAGAGTCACAGCTATTAGATCTCAGAGCAGGGATCCTAATCCTGGTCTAGGGGCTGCGTTTTTACATCTTCTACTCCTTGTCAGTTCATGTTTGTTCAGAATGTACAAATTTGTGTCTAACATTTGCCTGTGACGAACTTCTTTGGTGGGGAGAATTCTGTTGGGGTAGGGGTAGGTCGTGAGCCCCCTCGGGCAGGCATCACAAGGCTAAACATACTTGGTGGGAAAACGGGTCCCTTCCCTCCCCGCTCCTCCGTCTGCTTTCCGCAGCACACTCCCAGATCTCCCTCAAAGCCTGCTGTCAGGAGCCCTGAACTAGACCGCAGCCCCTTGACAACAGGACTATGGCTTCTCGCCTTTTCTTCCACCATAAGGCCCAGTAAAGGCCCAGACACAGGTAAGCCCTTTAGTTCAGCTGAGTTGATTTGAATGAACTCATTCATTCTAAGATGTAAGTGGCTGGTAAGATTTTAAAGACGCCACTCCCAGATATGGGCATTTTCACATGGGCTAAAGTCCAGGTGTGTCTTGCCCCAGAGGAATTTGGTTGTGGAATTATGGGCATCAGCCAGCCGAGGAGGCTTGGGGGGACAGGAGGAAAGGGGTTAGGGTGACAGAGGCCCTTCCTGAACCCACACAAGCAGCCTCAACTTCTGCCCATGTCCTTCCAGGTGCTGAAAACTGCAGACTTTCCAGGTTCCGATGCAGGGCCTGAGGCGCCTGAGAAGTGTGTGGGAGGGCTCAGCTCTGGCCGAGAGAGCTCTGGAAGCCCGTCTTGCCCACGCTGGCTCTGAAACTGTGTAAGCACGAGCCGTGAGGCCTGGGCCTGGGCGTAGTGTTGGTGGGGCCTGAGCAATTCCCCTGTGCATGGCTTACGGGGAGAGCTGATCGGAGACCGAGGTGCTTACAGACTTTTCCTTTGACCTCAGGAACAGACCCTCAGGATGTTAGTTTTGGAGAGAAGCTTGGAAATCAATCATTTGGAGCACTGTTTTTCAAACTGTAGGTGGAAGCTTATCATGGGTCATATGACCAGTCTAGTGGGTCGCAATCCACCAGCTTAAAAATATATATATATATATATATATATATATATATATATATATGAATAGATTAGAAAATGTTAACATGCATCATATGTACTGGGCTGGCCAAAAAGTTCTTTCAGGTTTTTCCATAAGCTGTTACAGAATAAAATAAATATTGTTCAATCAAACTTTTCTTTCAATTTTACACACACATAGATTTAGATCCTGGACATGGAAAAAAAATGTTATAATCGGTTATAGTTGAAAAAAGTTAAAGAAACACTGGTTTTGTCCACCGGTACCTACTTTTTTTTTTTTCCCAAGAAAATTGAGGTTCAGGGAGAGAAAGCCACTTATCCAAGATCACCCAACTCCTGAAATTTGAATCCAGGACATGTGGCCTGATTTCTAGGCCAGGCCTAATCCCCCAGCAGTTTTATGCATCAAATCATTTCTGTGGGGGGCAGTCAGAAGCAACCTGCATTAGTACCTGGGTAGGTCAACCTTCTGAGTGTCAGTTTTCTCATCTATAAAATGGGCCTATACCCACCCAGCAGGGTTGTGGTGAGGATAGTGAGATTACATAAAACCCATGCCCAGCCCATGGAAGGGACACAGAGTATGCTGCCTGTCTATACTTCTTCTTTCTTTCCACATATCTGGTCATGGAACTCCCCTAACTAACACCTCTCCACAAGCAAACATCCCAGAAGGAAGGTGAAGAGCTGAGACTGTTTGCACACATCTCCTCCTTTCTTAGCCAGATTCCAGCACTTCTTTGAGATTGCTGGTCCTCTGCTGAGGGCCTGAGTGACAGCTCCTTCCATCTTGGGTCCCTACAGATCATGAACATGATTGCTAGCAACGCAGGTGGGTTGAGAAAATTCCAAGCTGCCTAACAATTTGGTCACACCTGGAGAACAAGGTGAAAGAGTTTTACCTGTAGTCTCACCTGCAGAGAATAATGATGGGTCAGATCCCACCTCTTGCCCCAAACATCTCATACTGTTGCCCTGCTAAAAGGCTCTGTGTGTTGGAATCTTCTCCAAGCAGGTGGTACAAGCGGATAGCAAATAATTATGTAGAAAACAAATGCCTTGTGGAGACTGTTTTAATTTCAACTCACTCAGAACTCCTCAGAGCCCCAAACCATTGTGGTGCTTCTCTTCTCTAGTATACAGACCATCACTGTCCTACAGAAATATCATGCAAGCCACATATTCACTTTAAAATTTTCCTAGTCATCACATTAAAAAAAGAAGAAGAAATAGGTGACATTAATCTTGGTGACATATTTTATTTAACCCAATGTATCCAAAATATTATCACTTCAACATGTAATTTGTATAAAAATTATTTGTAATTTATTCTCTAGCTTTGTTTCGTACTAAGTCTTCAAACCCCAGTGTATACTTTACCCCCACGGTTCATCTTCATCTGACTAGCCGAATTTCACGTGCTCGGTAGCCACATGGGCTGGAGGCTTCCGTGTTGGAAAGCTCAGGCAGAGAGTCTTCTGCACATAGTAGGAGTTAAAACGTTTTGCTGAGCTGAACCTGATTACGGGCACTTGTCGATTTGCAGGCTGTACGCTGAGATCTGAGGAGAGGGACTGAGAGGGAGAAGGACCCTGATGGTGGTGTTGGAAAGAAATCCCTTAGAATGAGCCAAATCACAGCCTTTAAAACTGCCACAGAACTGCCTCCCTTTCAGAGGCTACATCAGACTTTTTGGTCATGACGTGGACAGTTCCAGAGGTGCTGACAGTCAGAAAACCTGCATTAGAAGTGCAGACGGATGCCCCTGTGCTGTGTGTCTTTGTGGGACCAGTCGCAGGATGGTGGGCCATGCCAAGCGTCACCAGAAGTGTGGCTGTTTGGTTGGCTTGGAGTTGAGAGCTGGCCCCCTGAGGTCTCATTTTCATCGCGAGAGAGGTTTCTACTCCCCATCTGGAACCTTTGCGTCAAGAAGGACGTTAATTTTAGTTTTTGTGGTTCATGCATTTCAAGGGATTTACCCTAAGTAAAATGAGACACTCTGTGATATCTCTGGAGGGGGCTAGTTCTTGGGGGAAACTGGAATTCGGCTGCCCCTGTTGACACTGTGTGCTCGTGTATGGAAGGACCACCTGCTGTAGGAAGGACAGCCGCCTGGGGCACCGTTTGCCTGGCAGCTGTGTCACTGTGATGAATAGATGAACCCTGAATCATTTGGGGGGACGTGCCCCATGCCCACCCCTGATTCTGGAAGGCACTGGAGAAATCAGGAATACAAGATGAGGCCCAGGGTCTTGTAGGGTTTTGTCTCAGAGGACAAACCACCAGCATCAGAGGTGATGAAATGCTGATTGTGGGGGTCAGGCTGTGGATCTGTAGAGACTGGAAGGGGAGGGTCGCAGTGTACCAGGGAGATGGGAGGCTGCCTGGAACTGGGTTGGGAGATGCGGGTGCAGGGGGCCTGTAGTTTCTTACCTGCAGTTCAGGTCTCTAGCCAGTTGCTCGGGGCCGCTGGGCTTTGGTCCTCTCTGTCCCCCCCAGGGGCTAGTTCAAGGGCCACTTCCTCCAAGGTGGTTTCAGTCCTCCTTTCAGCCCCACCCAGCAGGCTTGATGCCTCGTTTCTGCTGCCCCACTGTTCCCGGTACACATCTTTATCCTCAAATATTATCCGAGAGAGAGCGTGTTTATTTGCGTGTGAGGCTGCCTGGCCTTCTCAGCTGTGGCTCCTCCAGGGACAGCTGTACATCCGCCCGGGGTCTGGCTCCCAGGAAGACTGCAATAATGCTTGATGAGAGGCTAAACAGAGGATGAGTGCAGAGAAGGATGCACGAATTCCAAATGGGGGAAGAGGCGGGAAGGAGCCCTTGGGCTTGCCCACGCTCCCTGGAGTGGCTGAGGCAAAGAGGATGGTGGGAGGAACGCGGGCTCTGTGGATTCTGATGGCTCCCACACACCTAGCTGTGTGCAGCCAAGATAGCGACTGGCAGAGCCCACAGCAGCTTGTGTGTCGGAACAGCTCAAGCCACGTCCCACGATGCCATGTCAGCCACAACCTGGTGTCACATCTCCAATGTGACGTACACGTGTGCACGTGTACAGAGATTACTTCAGAGCTTGAAGGGATGGTACAGAGGCCTTTCCTTCCTTTACAGATGCAGAAACTGAGTGCTGCAGAGGTAAAATGACTTGCCAAGGCCAGGTAGGGATAGAATGGGGGGCGGAACGATACCTAGGAATTGTGAATTTCAAGCCCTTGCTCCTTCCTTTCCCGTGCATTAAGTTGAGTCCTGTTTGTGGCTCCCTTCACTTACTGATGCCCGTCAATACCTGAAGTGTATGGACTGTCACTGGGGTCTACAGAGGACTATAAAGAAGTGTCCTCCATGGAAGGACAAGGTAAATCCCCGGCTGCACTGTCATTTACCGGCAGCACCAATACCTTTAATGGACACTCAGGTACCTGAGAGTCACACATCTGTGCCTGTTCCGGACTAGAGCTGTTGGGCACAGGACTCAGGACACTGTCCCCCGAGGTGCCTGAAGTGTTCAGGTTGACAGCACACAGGCGCAGAAGCCCTTGTACTCCATGCAGGGCTGATCTGATCCGAGACTATCACCTCGCAGCCAATGGAGACGTTGAGACGCCTAAACACCACGTGGGTTCCAGAGAAACTATTAGAATCTCAGTGGGCTTTGCACCTGTGTGGTGACAGCTCCCTGTTTCTGGAGGAACAGTTGTGTCATTAGGATAGCCTCATTGTGTGGCTGACAGAAGTTTCCATGGTCCTGCAGATGGTGGAGGAGGTGGAAAGGTGAGAAAGAAGCTTGCCCGTGCCCCGTAACCCCTGGGCATTCATCCACTGGCTCGCAGACCAGGCTTTCTTGCCGGCAGAGGTGCCTTTGTTCGGTCTCCTTGGAAGTAGAACCACAGACCCCAAGCAGAAGTCCTGGGGGCTGCATCGTGCCCACAAAATAGAACCACTTGGTACCATGAGAACCCAATGGTACAGCTGGCCTATCACACAGGCTCGAGCCCATCGCCTTCTCCCAGAGTGAGGGCATGCCATCATGTGTATGGGCCCTGAGAGTTTCTGGCCAAGGGGTGGGCTGTCTGCCTTCTCCTTGGGCCACTGTGGTTCAGTAAGGCCCAGCCAGCTTCACCCACCCTACTCTGGGAGGTACTGAGGAGAAGTTGAACCAGTCAGGGAGGAAAAGGTTAGGAAGTGGAGTGACAGGCAACCCCCCAGTCCCACTCCGGTGGAGTTTATCTCCTCCATGGGCACATTTATTCTGACCCTTGTAGAATCGTTCCCCAAGATGCTTTGAACCTCCAAGATGGGATAATGGGCACTTCCCTTTTCATAGTGGGTAATGCTTTAAAAAACTGGGTGTAGATGTTTGTTTTCATTCGTTCACTCCACAAATACTTGGTGCCTATCTTGTGCAAGAGGCTCTGTGCTGGACACCACGGAACCTCCACAACATGGAACCCACACAACAGGCAATGAGTCTTGACTTAGGTGTGGTGAACTTAGAAGAGCCTTTGACTTGGCTTCTGGCCACGCTCCACATCCTGACACATATGTGACCCCCAACAGGGCAGATAATCTCCTCAGGTATCAGTTTCCTGATCTGTAAAATTGGAATAACTGACCTTTAAGTTCATCCCAGCTCTAAAAACTCTCATTCCCCTAGCAATTCCACTCCTGGGAAAAGCCCCAAAAGAAATGAAAACAGACTCAAATTCTTGTTGAACGAACACACATGTTCATATAGCACTATTCACAATAGCCAAAAGGCTGAAACAATGCAAAGTCCATCCAGAGATAAATGAATAAACAAATTGCGGCAGAGCCATACAACAGAGTATTATTCAGCCATCAAAAGGAACGAAGTGCTAGTGCAGGCTGCAAGTCAGACGAACCATGGGAACATTACGCCAAGTGAAAGAAGCCAGACGCAGCAGGTCACATATTATATGATCCCAGTTATATGAAATATCCAGAAGGAGTAAATACATAGAGACCGAAGGCGGATTGGTTGTTGCCGGGATCTGGGGGAGGGGCAGGTGGGAATAACTGCTAAATGGCTACGAGGTCTCCTTTTAGGAGGAGGAATGTGTTTGAGAACTAGATAGAGGTGGTGGCTGCACAATATTGTGCACGTACACATGCCACTGAATTGTTAACTTTAAAATGGTTAGTTTTCTGTTATGTGACTTTAAACTCAATTCGCAAAAAAAAAAACCCTCTATAATTCCTAATAACCATAGCGTAAGTACAGCCTGCGTCTCCTATGCCACGCTCCCTGGGTATAAACTAGGGTCGCAGTGGAAGTAATAAACAATAGTATTTCTCTGGCTCTTTCTGCCACTCTGGGTTTCCTATAGCTGAGCTTTCAGCGGGTCTGGGGCTGCACTCACCACAACGCTCCGTGTGCCCCAGGGTGTCTCATGACTCCTCCTCTGTGCACCTGCCAACTTGCTGTCCTCGTGCTGGGGCCTGCTGCCCTGATCCTGCATGGCCGGCCTGCTGCCGTCTGTGGAGTGTGGGCCAGGGTACAGACCCAAGGTCGAGGGGGCCCTGCCCACCCTGAGGGAACACCACTAGGGGCCTGCACTATGTTCTCTGCAGAGGCGGGAAGACCCACTTTCCCACCTTTGTGCTGGCACCTGCAGCATAGGCCCCCAGGGGCCTGCGTTCCCATCTCAGAGATGTTAGAGACACAGGCCCTTTAGAATGCACTCTCCCTTTAGGCCTTCTTTCCTAGTGCAGAACCTGGTACATTGTAGGTACTCAATAGCTATTTGTTAAGTGAATGAATAAACAGGTGAGAAGGGATATTGGAATCTTGGGAGATGCACTAGAGGGCTGTCTTAGCAGCAAAAGCCAGCTGCGCCCAAATCTCCCATCACCTCCAAGCCTGAGGGAAGCATGTGAGGGTCCAGCTTGTGGCCTCCAGCTCCGTCTGCCTTAGGGAGAGTCACCTTTGGTGGGCAGCTTGCTCCTTCAGACGACAGAGGCTTGGCTGCCTTGTTCCCAGGCCCTCCCGGATGGGCCCTGGCCTGCTCTGATCCTGGGGGGATGCAGCTTAAGTTCAGGCTGGATCTGCCATGTGAGCTGGCGAAGGTAGGGGATGGAAAGAGCCTGTTGATGAGTCCTACCCAAGCTCTTACCTCAGCACCCGGGGAGGCAGCGGGGCATCAGGCTGGTCCTGCCTGCTGGGACCGTCGGTGAGGATGGAGGACACGGTGTGACCTAGTGCCTGGGCACTTATAGGTGCTCAGTAAACGTGGTCATTGCTGCCACAGTTAGCTCTTGTAACTTCAGCAGCTCATCTCCCACCACTTTCACACATGCCTCTGTTGCTGAAAGCAGCTGAACTCTTTGGTATCCTGTACATATGCCCTGACTGTACTTTCTCTGCTCGTTCATTCATTCATTCAACAACTCATCTTAAGCAGCTACTCCATGCCAGGCCCTCTACTAGGCTCGGGTTTGCTGGGTCTGTGGGTGTGCCCCACACACCCTTTCTCATTCCCCAGTTTTGTGTGTTTATTGCAGGGACCCTCAATCAGAGGAAGGAGGTTTGAAGTGGATTAGGGGCGCGCCGTATCAGAGTCACCAATAGGATGTTTTCAAGTACCACCCATCTCATCCTGCTAATTGTCACCCCCATGAAGAGAAGGGAATTGGGAACAGATTTTCTGCACTGAAATACTCGTGGGCACATGCCCAAGAGGGCTCTGGGATGCTGCAAAGCACTTTTGGAACTTTTGTGACTTTTGACTTTTTGCTTTGTTCTCACCATGCTCAGCTGTGGGAGGCTAACGCTCTGCAGGTGGGCAGGCCTGACGGTTACCCGGTTAATTCAGCCACACTAAATAGTTCAGGTCCAAAACATTTACCTCCAGGTGGGCCTGAAGTGTGACCATCTACTTTGTCTCAATTGACTGGATAATTATCAGTTTCTCCTTTAATTATAAGTTTTGGGAACACAGCCTTCAGCAGTGGGTCCCTGGTGAGCAGGACACAGATCTCAGGGAGTCCTAGGGAGACAAGGACTTGCATCCACCTACTCACTGTGCAGGAGTTCCTCCCCACTCAGAGGAGATGGGTGCTAGAATCCCGGAGGATGGAGGGAGAATTCTTCAAACATTTGTTCTGGAACAAAATTTTTCGAGATAGCTGCCAGTGTGCATCTGTAGACTCTCTTTTTTTCCTCCCCACTCTCTCTTTTTTCTCTCCAACCGTTTTCCAATTAGATTAAATCAAAGGGGAGACTTCAACTAAGTACTAACCTGGCTTTAACACCCAAGGTGTATATGACAGCCTGTAACCAAGAGACCAGCTAAACTCCTTTCTAGCAAAGACAATGGGGACGGTGTGGAAAAAAATGTATGAATGTTGTTAAGTGAAAAAAAGCAGATTACAAGGCAGTTTACAGTGTATATTCCCATTTTTAAAACACCAGTATGCATAAAAATACAGATATCAGAAGGTGTGAATGAGGGGGACCCCGAATAGCCGGACGGACAGTGACCTTTATTTTCTTCCTTTGCTTCTTCTGTATTTTCTAATATTTTTAGGAATGAGCCTTTATAATAAGAAAAAAACAAAAGAGGAGGAAATTTTTTTCACTTTTTTTCCCCTATGTAATATATTACAAATTTCTTTCCTTTCTGTTCCCATTGCCTTTGCTAGAAGGGACTGACTTGATTAGAGGCTCTCAGACACACACACACACACACACACAAACACACACACACACACACACATACACGTGGGATGCTAAGGAGAGGTACTAAGCCAGGTTAGTACTTAGTTGAAGCTTCCTCCTTGATTTAATTAGATTAATGGAAAAAGTGAGCGTGGTCAGGGCTGGGGGCTGGGGAAAGGAGGTGTAGGCACTGTGTGCCCCTGGGCTCCTGTGGGCTCTCAGTGGAGCGGTGCATTATGGGACTCCTGGCTCTGACCTGCAAGTCCAGGGGATTCCCCGTGGAACCATCCCATTGTAGGAGTCCCATCCCAAGGGCTCAGTGGATCAGTGAGGACACAAGTCCATCAGTAATTTGAACTAGGCTCCTGCCAAGCCCAGAGCCCTCACCTGCCCCTGGGGTTCTTGTGTCTCCTCTGCTTGGGAAATCAGCCACTCGGGCAACCAGTATTTCCCGAGCATCAACAATGCTCTCAGCGGCCGGAGGTGCTCGTAAAGCAGGGAGCATTTGGCGTTAGTGTCCTGGATAGAGAAAAACTGCTGGTGGCCCGTCCCCCGGGGTAAATCCCCACCTGCACCTGCCTTCCTCTGGGCATCCAAGCACTCTCTGCTTTTCCTTCCCAGGTCTTTACCACATTGAACTGTACCGTTTTTTGTGTGTGTTTTGTTTTTTAAAGAACCCATTGCAGCTATTAGATTGTCAGTTCTTTCATTCACTCTTGGAGCCTCAGTCTGTCTCCTCGTAAGAAAATAGGACACTAATATTTACATCGCAGAATTGTGAAAATTAAGTCAAATCGGGTCATGGGAGTAAAGTACCTCACAAAGTACCTGTGACAGAGAAGCGGCTCATTCAGTGGAGTCCTGACCCCCACCACCCTCCTGCAGCATGACATGCTTGCCTTCCATTCCTGCAGCGCCCAGCCCAGGGCCTGCCTGTTGCATAGAAGGGGCTCAGTGGGCATCTGCTGGATTTGCCTGAACCTGCCCTGGGGAGAATGGAGGAGGGGAGGGAGGGGAGAGGGAGCAAACATCCCCCTAGCACCAAGTGCTAGAGTCAGGCACTGTCTTAAGTACACGTAGATGGGTTATGTGTTTAGTCTGCAGAGGACAGCTGGGGTCCCGTGCTTAGGAGCTGGGGGATTAGCCAGCCAAGCAGGTGGGGTTGCTCCAGCACCTCTGTTTAACCTGAACACTCTCCCATTCAGATGCAGGGAGGAGAAAACCAACACTGGGAAAAAGCCCGAGAGATTTCTCTGCCTCTCTCCCCGAGAAGAAGGGGAAGCACGCCTGTGATTCTTACTCTCCCAGAAGATACAGATGAAGCCCTCAGATCCCATCCTGGGAGTGGGGAGGTGGGAGGTAGAATAAATCAACTCAGAACTGCATGATCTTCACCCACCCCAGCCAAGCCCGCAGGAGGCGAAGAAGGGCCACTATTGGGCTTCCCGGAACCCTGGGCCCCAAACAAGTCCCTGGAGGTTCCAGTACGTACCTCCTCTCCCGGGCTGGCTGTTGCCACTTCGATTTTGCTCCTGTCTTCTTGTCCAGGCACTGGGCTAGAAGCCCTTCCACACTGCCACCCCACCCCAGACAAGAATGCAAGGAACTGCAGCTACCACCATAAAAGGGTCCCTTTTATGTCCCTTGTCGCCCATAGAACCAGGTGGGCATTTGAGCGGGGAGAGAATGAAAAGGTAGAAACCAAAACTCTGTTGAATGGGCTGTTTAACTGTCGCACTGTGGGTGGGAGAAACAATGCTTGAGAAAAAGCACAGAGGCTTGTATGCTGCGAACATTGTAAAACACCTTTTTTCTCTTCTCCCTCTTCTCTGTGCGCTCTGAGAGATGACCTATTTTGATGCTGGCAAAGATGTGAGTTTAATTAACTAGAGGGGTCAAAGGGTCAAGGAAAATTTGAGAATTAAAAAAAAAAAATGGTGTCAGTATGTTAATAACTATGTGACTCATCACAAAAACATCACTGAATGGGAAGGACTTTGGACAGCAGGAGACCAAGGTCTCCATTGCTTTGATGAGCAGGTGTCCTTGACTGAGCCATTTCCTGGCTCTACTTCCCAGGCTGCAGTGCTCTGAGATCCTCCTGCTAAGAGATGCTTTGATTCTTTTTTCTATGTTGGGCCGTAGAGAGCATCTTTGAGGGCAGGCTCTCAACCTTCTCTCCACTCTATCGCTGGGAGGTTTGGGGGGCTGGGAAAACCGGGTCACTCTGTCCCAGACCAAGTTCTATCTTTACTTGAGTTCAGGATATCATGCAAACCCTCCTCTTTATACAAGGATGTCACCTCAGTGGGTGCTTATCCACACAGGGTGCTGGGATGTTCTAAGCCCCTGTGCTGTCCTGGTGGTGGGCGGGCGGGGGCGGGGGGGGGGAGTCTCTGGATGCCCAGCGGTACTCATCCTTTCATATGACAGACACTCACCCCTGAGCCAGGCCCATGTTGGAGGGCTAGAGGGCCACCAAGATAGTGGAGGTCCCGGTTCCTGAGAGCTCGCATTCCAGGGGGCAGTGTCACCAGGCTACTCACTGCAGGCTGAGCTGGGGCCCTAAGAGGCAGGGACAGGGCCTTCATCCCAGGAGGTCATGTTTCCATTGGGAACTACAGGAAATGAATTCAAGTGAAGAGAGAAAAGGGAAAACCTAGGAGAGGGGATGGAACACCATCCAGGGACAGGGTGCCGAGCAGAGAGGGAGTCCAGGCAGGGGATGAACCACCTACACCAGCAGCAGGAGGGCCTGGCTCTTAAAGAAAGTGGGTGGGAAAGCCGGGGCGGGACCAGCTGGCCAGCCACAGCCAGACTTAGCCCTGCAAAAAGGGAATTGCAAGGTCTTGTTGGGTGGGGAGGGGAGGAGAGCCAGGGGTGGAGAGGGGAGGAGAGGCCTTCTCCCTGTTCAAATTCAGGGCCTGTCTGAATTCTCTGGCCCGGAAGAGCGGCCTGCTGGAAGCCTGTCTGTTCCTGCCTGCAACACTGTGCCTGTCCCAGCCCCAAGGACTCCTCTGTTCCCATTGTTGCCTGCATCCCACACCCCAGCCCAAGAATAAAGATAAACACCCCTTGCCCATCACCGCCTGCCCTCCCCACCCGGGTGACTCAGGCTGGTGGCCCGGTGGCAGCAGCCCTGCTCAGCCTGGCTCTGCTCAGCTGCCTACATCTGCTGCTGATTTGCGCTCCCAACCAGTAGCCCTTTATGTCTCTGCGACCTAAATTAGGGTGGTTTTTTTTTCCTGGATTAAAAACAAATGGTACCTTTCTCCCCCTGTGGTGTGCAGATTATTACAGTGTCTGCTTGCTTAGAGGGGACAAGAAAGAACATGAACTCGGACAAGTCCAGTTTAATTGTGATGTACGACTGCCCGAGGTCTCCTGTCCACTCTGGCCAGTTCTGAGCCAAACCAGTTTGCCATGGCCAGACTGGGCCCGGTTTCCACAGCGTTTCCTGTCAGGAAGTTCCCCCGCCCAGTGTGTGCTGTTAAATGTATCCTTTTCATTCCTTTTCCTCTTATAAACTTCCCTTTCAGGTCATCCTGAAGGGAGAGTGGGGATGTGGCCGGGCAGGGGGAAGGGAACCCAAGGCTCCACTCCCCAAAAGGAGGAGGCCAGCAGGGCATTGGCCAGGGTCAAACACCTGGGGTCCCAGCCCCAGGGGCGAAGCATAGGGTGACTTCCTCCTCTGCAGGGGTGCTCTGCCTCACCCCCCAAATGAGGCTGTTAGGTGCCCCCTCTCCTCCCTTCCCCCCAGGCGAGGTGGTTACCAGTGAAGTGGGATTTCAGGAGGAATGGGAAGAGTACCCCATTCTAAAAATACCTCCCTCCCTCTCCCATCCTAAAAATACCTCTGCCACAAACTTCCCACGGAGAGTGAAATTCTACCTTTCCCATTTCAGTCTTTGCTTGTTTGCTTGTTGCAAGCGCCCCGAGGAGGCATTAATAAGGCTTGGCCGGCTTGCCCCCTGCGTCCAGCTACTGAGTGTGGGAAGCTGGCGGCCGCCCTTCAGGAGTGGGACGTGGGAAGGCTGTGCATCCCTAGGAGAGGTGAGCCGGAGTTGGGCGCCAAGGCGAACCTGGCCAACTAGGGTGATTGTCCAGGGACTGGCTGGGGACGAGGAAGGATGGGGAGGTCAGGGGAGAGGTAACTTCTCCTGACCCTGTGCTGCAGGCTTCATATATCATCTTACTTAACCCTTGGATCCATTTTGTAACACGAGTACTTTTTCCCTTGTTTTGGGTATTCTTACCCATTTTACAGATGAGGGACTTGAAATTCAGAGAAGCAAAGGGTCATGTGAGCTCACACAGCTGGGACTAGAAATTATAAGTGTCTAATTCCAAAGATCAAATGCCTTCCTCATACCCCAGCCTGCCTCTAAGGGGCATCCATGCTTCATTCATTCATTCATTGTAAAATATATGTAACATAAAATTCCATTTAAGTGTATTATTCAGTGGCATCAAGCACATTCATTTGTGTGCAGCTGTTACCCCTCTTCATCTCCAGAACTTTTTTATCACCCCAAACTGCAACTCCGTAACCATTAAGCAATAGCTCCCATTCTCCTCCCCTCAGCCCCTGGCAGCCACCTTTCTGCTTTCTGTCTCTATGAATTTGTCTATTCCAAGTAGCTCACATAAGTAAAATCATAATAATATTTGTCCTTTTGTGACTGACTTATTTCACTTAGCATAATATTTTCAAGGTTCATTCATGATGAAGCATGTTTCAAAACGTCATTCCTTTTTGAGGCGTTTGTATGAATATACTGCATTTTATTTATCCAGTCACCTGTTGATGGATTTTGGATTGTTTCCACCTCTTGGCTATTGTGAATAATGCTATTGTGAGCATGGGTGTAAAAATATCTGAGTCCTTGTTTTTAATTCTTTTGGGTCTATACCCAGAAGTGGGATTGCTGATCATATGACAATTCTGTGTTTAATTTTTTGAGGAACTGCCGTACTGTTTTCCATAGCAGCTGCGGCATTTTACATTCCAATCAGCAATGCACAAGCATTCCAATTTCTCCACATTCTCACCAACACTTTCTTGTTTTTTGATAGTAGCCAGCCTAATGGGTATGAGGTAATATTTCATTGTGGTTTTGATTTGCATTTCCCTAATAATTAGTGTTATTGATCATCTTTTCATGTGCTTATTGGTCATTTGAATATCTTTGGAGAAATGTCTAGTCAAGTCTTTTGCCCATTTTGCGGGGGGGGGGGTTGGGTTGTTTGCGTGTGTTTTTTTGTTTTGTTTCTTTTTCGGTTGCTGTTGAGTCATCCATGCATCGTTACTCAAAATTATAATCAGGAATTTTTCAGAGAATCTAAAGTCATCATTTATGTTCATAACAAGAAACCCTGGGTTAGCTGCAGTGCTTTCTGGATCTGCTAAACAGTACATGTGGTGCTTTTGTGTAAAGTGTGTTTTATTGCATTTGAAATATCTTAAAATCCATAGTTCTTAGGAAATTTTCATTCATTAATCGTGCATGTACATTACCACGTACCAGGTACTGTGCTGCAGACATTAAAGGAATATGACGTGATCCCTGCCCTTAAGGATCTAGAGCCTGCTGGGGAGAAGCAGTTACAACACGAAATGGCATGTGCGCATTTTCTGAACCAGAAATCTCGGCGTATAATCTGATGGGAAAATTTTGGTGCATGAGGCTGGGCTATGAGACAAGCTGGGAAAGGGGAGAACGTAGGCTCAGAAAGAAGAAAAGGAAAGGATCAGCACAGAAACATCAGGAAAGATGAGGGTCGGGGAGTGGGGAGTGGTTTCTGGTCTCTAGACCTCTCTTCTCATGCAGAAGCTTCCACGATGGCATGTTTGCATCCCTCCCTCCATCATGTGCAGATGCCAGTCCCCTTTTGTAACTGCTCTGGGCTTCTAGTCTCGTGCAGACTTTTAAGGGAGCAATGGGATGTAGGGATGCAAAGTAGGACTCAGGGGGAATCTCTGACCTCTTGGTGCTATTTCAGGGGGGGATTTCCCTTCTGCAGGAGAACACTGCATGGGAAGAGGTGTGGCCCCACGCTGGGATGGGGCGGGTTCTTTCCAGCTTTGCTGGGCTCCTGCCCAGCATCCCCTGGGATCTGCAGCCTTCCTCCTGCTGCCTCTGGACCTTGACCAGCAAGGTAGCACCGATTCTTTTCTCAGATGGCGCCATCCAATGACAGTGTCTTCATGACTTTCACAGCTGGAGGCCAGGTACCAGTCTGCAGTCAGGGGTTTGTCGTACCAGGTCCTGGTGGAGATAATTCTAGAACCAAGCAGGCAGGACCAACTTTGTTAACTTCCAGGATGCCAGGGCCTAAAAGTATTCCGTCCCTCACTCACTAGACTGGAAACTCATTGTGGACTTTGGTTCCCCGCTATATGCCTCCTAATGCCTGGCACATCGTACATGTTTAACATGTACTTGTTGAGTGGGTGAAGGAATGAGTCCCTGTCTGCCTCTTGACATTGCCTTGAAGTCGCACAGACCTGGGTGTGGGTCCTGGCTCTGCCACGTGCCTTGGGTAAGTGAACTCATCTCTGAGAGCCTCAGTTGCCTCTCCTGTGAAATGGAGCAGTGATGCTAGGAGCCTCATCCAGAGCCTGACTTATCACTTCCGTCTTCTTCTCCCCCAGGGGCCAGACCTGACTCTCCTGAAGCACTTTCCCAACCACTAACTCCCTAAGCCTTTTATCACATTTTTTTCCTAATCTCCCACCTTGGCTCAAATCTCACCCCTCCTTCTTGCCTTTCTCAGGGACAGTCAACTCCCCTTTTTTGCTCCACTCACAGGGCAGTGGCGAGGCCTTTTGGTTAAGAGCACAGGCCTGGAATTGGAAGGACTGGGGTCCAAGATAAGCCAGGTACAGCTCAAAGCCTTGCTCCTGATAATAGAGGCTCCCAGGAGATGGGGGGCGGGGCGTGAGAGAGGTTGGAGCAGCCCGACCTGCTTTCTTGGGCTTCCATTGACCACAAAGCGGGCATTTCTTCAGCATGTGCTGTGAGCTCTCCCAGTTGCCTGCCGTGTGCCGGCCCTGGGTAGACCCTGGAGGGTGGCCTGTTTTCACAGTCTGGGGATGACACGGGGGCCAGGTGGGCGAGCTACCTTGAGGGTGTTGTGGCAGCCCCCTGTCATCCCATCAGATGCAGTGGCGGGGGTGGGGATGGGGGAGAAGAGTCAGGGAGGACCTGTCATGGGGAGTGGGGACAAGCTGGGCCCTGGAGAATGGCTCAGAGCAGACAGGACAAGGAAGGGAAGGACCTTTTCAGATTGGAGCAGGGAGGACAGGAACGGGGAGGGGCATGCCACCCACAGAAACACCTGGACAGGTGAGCTCGGTGGTGAGGAGACAGTGTGTTCATTTGTTCAACCAGTGAAGCAACAACAACGTGTGAGCCCTTGTCTGCGCCAGGCCCTGAAGGGGGTGGGGATACAAAGGCGGGTGGGGCACTGTGAGTGCCTCGGGGAACGTGGTGACCTCGAGGTGGGTGCTGCATGCCCTTGGGGGAGGAGGGCAGGATGCAGAGCTTGTCCCCTCCTCAAACACGGTGCCCTGCTGGTCTCTCCCGCTGCGATGTCCTTGGCCTCCACCTGAGAGGGAGCTGGGTACTCCAGCCCCAAAACTCAGACCTCAGGGTAGATTGCTAAAGTGAAGAGGGCCCTGAGAGGCGCTCCATGCCCAGAGATCTCAAATTTTAGAGAGCAGCTAGTTAAATCTAAAGATGCCACGAGCCCACCCGAGAGGCTCTGTGTCCTCGGTGGAGCTGGGGAATATGCATTTTTAATAAGCTTCAAAGTGACTCTACCGTGGTGCTCAGCCTTGGGTGCACGTGGGGAGGCCCTGGGGAGTTTATAAAACACCGATGCCCAGGCCCCCATCCTTGGAGAGTCTGGTTCAACTGGTCTGAGGTTGGGGTCTGGACATGGGTGGTTTTAAGAGCTCCTGCAATGGTGTAACGTGCAGCCTGGGTTAATACCCACAGGACTCATGTTTGAGGACTGCTAACTCATCCAACTACCTTGCATTCGTCAAGGTTCTCCAGAGAAGCAGAACCAATAGTGTGTGTGTGTGTGTGTGTGTGTGTGTGTACATACAGAGAGCAAGAGGGGGAGATTTATTTTAAGGAATTGGCTCATGTCATGGTGAGAGCTGGCAAGTTCGAAATCTGCAGATAGGCCAGGAGGCTGGAGACCCAGGATAGAGCTGATGTTGCAGTTCAGGTCTGAAGGCGGGATTCCCTCCTCCTCTGGGGACCCCAGTCTCTTTTGTCTTGGGGTCTTCAACTGATTGGTTGAGTCCCACACGTATTATGGAGGGCGATCCGCTTTGTTCAAAATCTACTGATTTTAATGTTAATCTCATCTAAAAGATACTTTGCAGATCCATCTAGATGGGTGTTTGAACAAATATCTGGAAACTGTAGCCTAGACAAGTTGACACACCTCAACTTAGCCATCACACGCCTCATTTTGCACATAAGGGAACTAAGACCCAGAGAAATAGAATAACTCATCCAGGGCCCCATACCTGGTTCTTCCTGGTTTATTTGTCATACACTCATAGACTGTAAAATCATAAAAGACCGTACAGTTAGTCCGACTGGTTCACTTACAGGGGAAGCTATGGGTCAAGGGGGCTGACCCCCCTTTCCGGGTCACGCGTTTTGGCAGAGAGAGGAGCCGGGTCTTAAACCCAAGGGTTCTAACGTCCAGGGGCTGCTCCTTCCTCTCCTCCTAATGGCAATGTAGTGAGATCTCAAAGAGAAGGACGTTTCTGTGCTCACGTGGAGAGCCCTGCCTCTCTCTCCAGCCCCCAGCCCGCAGGCTTACTCTTCAAGATCCTGGAAACAGGGCAGGGGCCGCAGTACATTGGTGCCGCCTCTCAGTAGAGGGGAGGGATGGGAGCCTCCCAGTGGCTGCCAGCGCCCGGCACGTGTACTCAGGCCCCGCTGGTCTCTATCATTTTGTGGCTGCTTCATGTGTGCTTAAGTTTGCACTTAATGCCATCATCCAAAGAGACAGTCTCCGCACACCCACCTCTTGTTCAGCATTAAATATGGCTAGTGAGATAGAATTTGCTTTCAGTCAAAGCCCAGTGATAGTGGCTGATCTTGTGAGTAGCACACCTCCCCCACCCCTGCCCCCCAAGGGCTTCAGAGCACAATGGGGTGTGCGGACCCTCTGAAATATGCATGTGATGTT
Source organism: Globicephala melas (assembly GCF_963455315.2). Lineage (NCBI taxonomy): Eukaryota > Metazoa > Chordata > Mammalia > Artiodactyla > Delphinidae > Globicephala > Globicephala melas. The sequence continues at coordinate 4,754,117 of NC_083326.1, read as the reverse complement.
GGCCAGAGATTGTGATCCAAACGGAGTCTGGATGAAGCAGGCTGTGGGCAGATGGAGGACTCCAGAGACAGGGCCGAAAACCAGGGCTGGCAGAGCCAAGGTTGGCACTGGGTCGGGCCCCAGGGACACCCTGTAATAATTGTGGGGCCTCAGAAGGTATGTGGCATTGAAGCCAAAGGTTCAGCTGGCCTGGCTGGCAGATGCAGGAGAGAGCAGACATCACCTGCCGGAGACAGGAGATCTCCAAAGGCAGGGCTGCCTCACACAGGAAGCTTCCATGCTGGGGCTAGATCCAGGCACTGGTTGCAGAGAAAGGGAGGGGACAGGGGACAGAGCTGGCAAGTCCTGGTGCTGAGCTAACTCTGAGGGTGAGGGGTGCATTAGAAGGTGGGGCCCTCCTCATCTGATGACAGAACTCAGGTGTCCTCAAACAAGAACACTTCTCCGGGCAGGAAGCTGTGTGGTGTGATGGGAGGAGGCCCCAGGCTGCGGGTCCAGGGACATAGGCCAGGCCACAGCTACCTGTGTGACCTCGGGGAGACTAGCTCGAGTTGGAGCCAGGGCAGGAGGTCAGGCCTCCAGGCTCCTATTCCAGAGGGCTCTGTCCTGTGTTCCAGAGCTTTCCAATCAGTAGCCTAGATACTGACTCCTCAGCCCCCGTCAGCTGAGCAGCCAGCAGCCTCTCAAGAGCCCTTATCCTCCTGTGTACCATCAAAGTGGTATTTCTCTCTGGATCCCAGGGCTGAAAACTTGGGAAAGCACAGCTCCATGCCAGCGCTCCCTTCCAGGGTTCCTTCCGGGGTCATACCAGTTCTGCAGGCTCTTAAAGATGTTTAGCAGAGCAGAAAGTTTGAACAGGTTTGGGGGATGCAGAGTTAAACAGAGTTAAACAGGTTGTGTTCGTAGGGGCTTTCTCAGAGGGGCGTGTGTGTGTGTGTGTGTGTGTAGCATCTATTGCGAATCTTGAACAGGGCTCTGGTGTTCAGGTTCCCAAACATATCTGTGTCATCTTTGAAGTTCGTAGTTGCAAAAAGAGACACGAACCACCTCTGCTGCTAGCTGTCACTCACTTAAGATTCAAAGTCCCGGCAGCAGTGTCCAGGCCGGGCCTGGGTTAAGTGCCCATTAGCCTGTTGCCAGGGGTGGGAGTAAAGGGAGCCCCCTCTTCCCCAACGGGAAGTCAGATCCTGCTTCCCCCCAAGGCTTCCACAATGGGGGCCGCTCCCAGACCAAAAAGACATGTCAGATCTTGGCAGCGGACATCTTTGAACAGGGAGTCCTTTTCTTGGACGGGGGGGCCACGAGTGTGAGGCACCCACTGTGGGCTGTGCTGCTCTCTAAAGTAAGCCGTCCCTGCCCTTTCCCTCTCGAGCTCCTGCTTCTGTTCATTCCCCCCTCCCGGAGAGCACCCCCCTTCAGTCCCCCTTCCTCTCCCAGTTTCTATCACTGTCCTTCCCCTTCCCACACCTCGCATGTCCAGTGCTGTAGACAGTAGGCCCAAGGCCCGAGGGGCAGGTGCCCTGGATCTTCCAAGGGGGCAAGCAGTTGCCCTCAGGAGCTCACATGTACTTCTCTCAGGCTAATCCAGAAATCCTTGAAGACTTTGGTGCAGGATAAAAATGGCTTTGGTTGTTCCCACCAACAGAGTTCCTCATTAAAACCTCCCCTGGGGCTTCCCTGGTGGCGCAGTGGTTGAGAGTCCGCCTGCCGATGCAGGGGACACGGGTTCGTGCCCCGGTGGCGCAGTGGTTGAGAGTCCGCCTGCCGATGCAGGGGACACGGGTTCGTGCCCCGGTCCGGGAGGATCCCGCGTGCCGCGGGGCGGCTGGGCCCGTGAGCCATGGCCGCTGAGCCTGCGCATCCGGAGCCTGTGCTCCGCGACGGGAGAGGCCACAACAGTGAGAGGCCCGCGTACGCAAAAACAAACAAACAAAAAACCTCCCCTGGTGGGAATTCCCAGTGGAGGGAATGGCAAGCTGGGTGGCATCATTTCAGTCTGGGAGAAGAGAGGTGCGTTGGGGTGTTGAGAGCTTAGGGAGGTGCCCTCCAATTACCCCATCCAGCAGCCGCCCACGCGGGGGGCCAGCCCTGCTCCTGCTTCCCAGTGGACTGGAGCCACCTTCTCATCCTTCATGGCCATGTTGCTCAAATTTCCAAGATAATTGTCCAACCTTGTGTTGACGGTGACTCGGAAAGACCTGCTGAAGAGGACTGGATTGCCAGAGATAAATATCACTATTGTCACCGTCCTTATTAGTGAACATTTAAGAACCTGCCACTCACAAGATACCATGAAAGTTCTGGGTTGGGTACAAAAAATAGTTTGACATGATTGTACTCTGGAGGTTCTTACCTTCCAGTCCTATAGGCTATAGTTTTCTCAAAATCTGCAAAAAGAAGGCCTTAAACCAGCTAGACTCCACAACCCCATGTAACTCTAAATCCATCTCTACCTGGTGGGTATTCATTGAAACCTGGACCACAGCTGGCCACAGCAGTCGGCCGTTTCCTTATTTATATGACCCACGTTGCAGCCTCTCCCTCTTTCTCTCCTTTCTCCACACTTCCCTTATCCCTGCATCCCTTGGCCCCCTTTTCTCCCTGTCTCAATTTCATTAACTTGCCTCCCTCCCTTCTTCCCGTCTCCATCATGTCTGTCTCCTGCACCTCTGCCCCTCCCTGCCCTTTCGGAGCCCAGAGGCAGAGGGCTGTTCCCTCACACATAAAGCAGAAAGGTGCCAGGGCTGAGCAATCCACAGGGACGACAGGAATTCTTTCTCCGCACTGACGGGCAGGGCAGCACCTCAAGGGTGTGGGCTGGGGCCATAAGCCCTGCACTGTGTGTCTAGTGAAGCTGGGTCACATAATCACGGAAGGCAGCGGAGGCGGGAGGTTAATACAGGAAGGCAGAGAGAGTCTAGATGGCCAGCCATCCCACTCTGCCCAGGCCCAGGGCGTTCCCAGAATGTGGGACTTTTCAATGCTTAAACCAGGAAAGTCCTGGGAAAACCAAGATGAGTTGGTCTCACCTTGGGCTTGGGTGATGGGAAGAAGGGAGGGTAAACTTTGGGTGAGAATGGTATATTATAATTCTTTACGGGGTGCTGGCACAGTCACCACAGTGGAGAGCTCAGCAGGGGAGGCAAAACGACGGTGCCCTTTGGCCACTGTGGTTCCCCGTGCCCGAACGAGCACCCTGGCGTCGCTAAGAGTGCATTTTCTACCTAGGAAGACAAATCTTTTTCCCTCTGTGGGCTTCAGCACCCTCAGGTATAAAAGATCCCATCCGGCCCTGACATCCTAGGAGCCTTCTTCAGATGTATGCAGACCAAATTCCCAGCTCCTTCCACCAATATTCCAGTTGTCGGCTGTTGGATGCTCTCAAATGGAGCCCCTAGAATGGAGCAGACCACTGACTCACTGCACGTCCTGGGACACGTGACTTTACCACTCCTGACTCAGTCTCCTTATAGGAAAATGGGGGCAGAAATAACCAGCTCACAGGGTTATTGTCAGGATTAAACGAGGTAATACACATATAAGAGCCCACTCGTGACCTGGAAACTAGTAGGTGCTCAGGAAGTAGTGCACGAAATTAAAACTGCTCCAATGTGTCTGACTCGCTCAGGGCTCAGTGGATCTGTGAGTGAGGTGAGGTGTGATACTGAGACATCGTGGACCAGAGTAGAACCCACTGTGACGGATGCTCCCAGCTCCCCCAGCTCCTCCTGGGAGAGGAGGGGAGGGAACTGCTCTCCTCTCCTCTCTCAGGGATCGAACCTCTTCAAAAGCACTGACCAGACACTCCCTTCACCTCTCAAACTGTGAATACTCAGGAAGAAAAATGGGTCTCTCACAGTGGCTGTGTTCATTATGTTTTGAGGTTATAGCAATTGTGAAGGACTATTGGGCTGAAGGCTCTTAGGGGAAATGCTTTTTATCCCAATTCATCAATTGTTTAATCAGAAGAAATAAGCCTCTCCTATTTTTTCCCTTGGGAGACTTAACTCTTGCACATTTTCTGGTTTAGCATTTCGCTCTCCTTGGCTTCATATAAGCACAGGTGCACAGCATGTGGCCGGCGCAGCGCTGCTAGAAGGGCAAAGCATAACCAGCATTTGCTGCTTACCGAGGGCTTTGTTATTCTCTATTACTTGTGCTCCCCGGTCATTTCCTCCTCAGGAAAATCAAGGTGATACTGACCACTTCAAGATAAGCAGGCCCACACGTGCTCAATGAGTCACTCAACAAACATGTCACATGCCTGCTGGTGTGAAGCTCCGTGCTCCATCCTATGTTGGGTATGGAAGAAAGGAACTTACAAGTTACTGTCACGAAGCTTACGTTCCAGCCCAGGGGCCCTGATCCTCTTGAAGATGAGGATCCTTTTTGAATCTCAAAACATTTCGTGAACCTCTGCCTGGCTATACCTGGCTCGTATGATTCAGTAATGTTTTTATGTGCCTTTGTGTTGAATCTGTCACAATTCCATCTGCTCACATTTGAAAACTAGCCATATGTGTATGTGTGAGAAATTGTTTGCTCAGCATACTAATGGAGTTGGGGGTTCTTATGTGTCTGAAGACCCTCTGCCCTCATCTCCAATAGCCTGAGGAGCTTAATGAGTGTTCAGGACTGTTGGAGGCTCAGACTACTGGAGCAGGCGAGAGCGTCCCCGACAAAGGAAAGGAGGAGGCCACAAGCTCCCAGGTGGGAAGGCATGAGCTGTGGCCCTCAGTTGCAGACCATGGTGACTGTTGGGGCAAAGAAAAAAGGAAGGAATGACACTTCCTGGGGGATATAAATAATCTAACTTTTGTCTAATCCTACTGTTGTCTGTTTTAGGAAGTCTTCATCACTACCCATCTTTCCGATGAGCTTTGCATTGGGATACACATCGTCCTTTTACAATTTTAGTAACTGAAGCTTTGTAAATTGCCTATAGCCATTTCCAAGGTGTCTTGCCCTCCTCCCTGAATGGACAGTCCCTTGGCCTGTAGGGATCAGAGCAGGGTCACACTCCTGGCCCTGTCTCTGTCCCATCCCGCCCCAGCCCCTAACACCACGGCTGCTCTGTCACCACCTTTCAGGCAGCTGGGATTGGACTGGAACACGCTCCTGTCCACCCCTGGCAGCCCCTCTCACCCCATGGCTTATGGGGATTCCTGACACTCCAGTGCTCATCCTGCAGCACCCACTGTGGTCTGTCTACCCCTGTCCTGACCCCCCCCCCTTGGCACCTCACATCCCAGAATTACTTCTCCCTCCTCTCCCACAGCTTGATCACAGTCACACCCACTTTCCAGTTACATCTCTATGTGGTGAGGGCTGGGAGAGAGGGAAGGAAACGAACATGGAGGGCAGGCACCTAATTCAGGAAAGCTTCCTGGAGGAGGTGATGCCTGGGTCAAGTCTTAAAGGATGAGCAAGAGTTAACCCGCTAAATGTGGGCTAGGATGAGGACGCTGGCAGGCAGGCAGCCTTCAGCAGAGGGGACAGAAGAGAAAGGCCGAGGTGGTGGGAGCTGGGCATGCTGGTAACACCCTCCAATCGTTGCAGTCAGGCAGGCGGACAAGGTAGGCAGGACCCACGTGGTGGAGCCCGGCATACGTGCTGGGAGTCGGTGGTGAGAACAGATTCACTTCTGAACGAGCGGCAGCAGGAATGGAGGGGAAGGCACAGGTAGCCAAGATGGTGCAGGGACAGCACGTTGACGTCTGGAGCAGAGGAGCGAGAGAGAGGGAGGTGCAGTCCCAGCCGAGGCTGGGACCAGGACAGCTAGCCGTGGCAGGAGCAGAGGACGGACTCCGGATCCCTGCTCAGTAGGCTCTGACTCTTCCTTCTTCCAATGACTGTAGCTTATTTGTTTGTTTCTTCCCCCTTCTGCTTCCCCCGCTGGCACAGACTCCCCAGAAAAGCTAAAAATGCATCTCATCTGATCCACATCAGAGGGTGGATGAGCCGGGCTTTATTACACGCTGGTTAAAGCGGTCTTGTGGGAGAGGATGGGCTACGTTATAATTGTATCTTTGGTCACCTCCACCCACCCGGCCAAAAACCTGGTGGAGCTGCCTCTGTTTAGACACCGTTTTACAGAAGGGCTCCCCTCCGCCCTTTAGCTTTTTTGGATTAGTCTTGAAGACTCAGCCTGCTGGCTTGGGAAAGAGATGGGAGGAGGGAGGGAGCGGAGGAAGGGTCGTGTCCTCCCACCCGCTGCCTGTAGGGAGAATAGCCTGGGTGGGTTTGGAGATGTGTCTCTGGGGATGGGCAGGCAGCTCTGGAGAGGCTGGGGGTGGGGTGGAGCTGTTTTAGGAGCAGCAACAGCTCCCTCGGCAGGATTTCTCTTTATGATTCTTAAACTTCTTAAACTTCTACACTGTTCTTTGGGCTTAAGCATACCATCTATTCAGAATTGAGCATCAGAAGGTGGGGGCTGTCACTCCGGCTTTGAAAGAAACATTTTTGGAAACGAGCCAGCATTCAGTGTCATTAGTAAGAAGTAAGGGCCCTTTCCAGGGCTTCCTTCCTCTCCATCCCTCTGGGAGGCCCCTGGGGGTGAATCACGACTGTGACTCACCATGGAACATTGGGAATGCTCACAAGGGAGTGCTCCGGTGTGAGGGCGGAGCTGTAGGTCTTAGGTGGTGGGTTTGCAGGTATTCTGTGAGAGTTGTTGGCACGCTTGTAAGGCTACTAGTCAAGAGGAAGCATCGTGCATTCATGTGCTGTAGCCTTTCAGTTACACACTCACCTTCTCTTCACAAACAGGAGGCCAGAAAATGATTGTGGATCTCACCCTCTGTTCCCAGCCCCCCATTAGGCATGATGGGAGATATAGGGGAATTATAAACCACACATGTTTCTTGTTTCATTGGGGAAACAAGATTCTACATGTGAAAAGCCAGGCAAGACAGTAAATGGGCAAGGGCCAAGGGATAATATCCTAACTCCTGAAAGGGGGTGAAAGGGTGCGTTAGTCAGCTATTGCTGTATAACAAAAATGCCCCCAAACCTTAGCTGCTTAAAACAACACTAAACATTTATTATCCTCATGATTTTTATACCCAGAAATTCAGGAGCAGCTTAGCTGGGCAGTTCTGGCTCAGGGTTTCCCATGAGTTTATAGTCAAGATGTTGACTGACTGGGGTCATCTTAAGCTTGATTAGGACTAAAAGACATGCTTCCAAGATGGCTCACTCAGTAGCTAGCAACTTGGTTCTGGTTGTTGGTGAGGTCTCAGTTCCTGCCCATTTGGACCTCTCCATAGGCTGCTTGCATATCTCCCAACATGATAAGAGGTTTCTCCCACAGCATGGGTACCCGGAGAAAGCAAGGCAAAAGTGGCAATGTCTCTTATCACCTAGCTTTGGCAGTCTCACACCATCACTTCCCTGGCCACACAGACCAACCCTGATACAACGTGGGAAGAAATTCACAAAGTGTGAATACCAGGAAGTGAAGATCATTGGGGGCCATCCTGGAACCTGGCTGACACTGATGAAACATCACCTTGGGTTAGAGGGGGAGGGTGTTAGGGAAGAAGTGAGACTGGAGCTCAGTCTCTTTCTCTTCGGTCTCTTCGAGAGAGAGAGAGGTGGGCCTGGAGGTGTGACCGCTTAGAGCAACAGGCACAAGGCTGAAATGAGCATGGTGTGTTTGGAGGGCAGTGCACAAGCCAGCTTTAAAGAGAGATTCCTGGTCGGAGAGCACTGGGAAGTAAGGTCAAGACCAGACTATGGAGGACTGTGATGGGCAGACTGGAATGGTGGGATCCCCTAAAGGGTGTCATCAAAATTCTGTAGTAAAGAAATGACTAGATCCAGGTGGGGAGGCTCAGCCTCTTACTATCTGGGTGCCTTGAATGGGTCGCTTTAATCCTTTAGGGCTCAGTAGCCACATCTGTAAAATGGGTGTAACAACTGAGTTAATGCATGTGAAATAGGTGTTGACTAGAAAGCAGTAAGGTTTTGTTATCAGGAAGATCATCATTTGCAGCCAGACCCTGCCAGTGTTCTTGAAGTTCAGATGGCGCCAAAACAACCTTCTGGCTTCCTCTCTTCCCTGTGTTCTCTGTTGCTGTATGATAAATGTTGGACTAACCAATGGCCTCCTGAGGCTGAAATCATGGGTTCTTCCACTATTGGAGACTCCAGCTCCCGTGCATAGCCTGCCTTTCTAGCCACAGGAATATTACTATGTCGTAGGCAGGTTCTGGTCAGACCATGGGCCACTCCTAATATCCTACAGTTGTATCCTGCAGGACTTGACGGTTCTCATCCAGTTCTCATCTGATCCTCACCACCACCTAGGAGATAGACAGCCCAGTGTTGTTAACTCCATTTTACAGACAGAAAAACTGAGATAGAGTTGCTAAAAAGCCCCAGAACAAATCAGCAGTGATCAGACATTACAGTAAATCCCAAAGAGTTTGGGAGTTTTGTGAAAGAGGGGAGAGAATTCGAATCACTCAACATTTTTAATAGTAATGACTTTAAAAGTCAAATATCACCAAAGAGTGCATATAGAAAAATAAATTACCTTCTACCCCTCACTGGCAGCTCTCCAACACCATCTCGGAAAGAACCAGTACCCAGTTTTCAGTGTATCTTTCCTAAGTTAGCCTTTGCATCTACCAAAAAATATGTGCACGTGGTCATCTTTTTCTTTCCAAACATGGTAACAAACCACTCTCTATGTAGCATGCTTTGCAGTTGAATCTTAGAGCTATTCTCCATATATCCGTATACAGATATGCCTCATTCTTTTTCATGGTTGCATAGTACTCCATGGTGTACCCAGCTAGCCCTCCATTGATGAACATACTGTTTGCTTCCAGTCTTTGGTTATAGAAACAATGCTGCAGGGATGAGCTTTGTACCTAAGTTGGATACATTTGATAATGAATATAATATCCATAAGGGAAATTTCTAGGTCATCAGAATTAGAATCTCTTTGTATTTAATCTTTATGTCTTTAATCCTGAGTGATGCTGGGCATTTTTCACATATTTAAAAGTTTTTTATATCTCTTTTTCTTTGATCTTCTTGTTCATGTTTTTTTTTTTAAGCTAAAACAGTTTTTGCAATTTTCTAGCAAGCTATAGATCTTTTCCTGATTTAATATAAGCTCTCTCTATAAAGGAGATTAGCCCTTCATCATATGTTTTGCAAATATTTTTCCCAGCTTATTTGTTTCTTACTTAGAAGAACATTTCCCTTTGAGATTATAAAACAGTTCTCCAATTTTTTTTCATAATTCTTTTTTCTTTAACCTTTTAAACCTTTACTGTACCCATCATTTACTTTGGTGTAAGGAGTGGGGAAGGGGTCCACATTTTGTTTTGTTTTGTTTTGTTTCCTACATGATTGGCCAGTTTTCCCAATCCCATTTACTGAAAAATCCATCTTAAAATAAAAATTGAAATCTCACCTTTACTATTTGCTAAATTCATATGCATATGAATTTATGTGAGTTTGTTTATGGACTGCCAGTGACATTTTATTGATCTGTTTCTCTGTTCATGATCCATTACAAAATATTTTATTTTTATGACTTTATGTTTTCATATCTGGTAAGGCTGGTCCCCTTACTCCCATTAGTCACCTGCTTCAGAAATCTCTTGGCTATTCTTTTTTTGTGTGTGTGGTACGCGGGCCTCTCACTGTTGTGGCCTCTCCCGTTGCGGAGCACAGGCTCCAGACGCGCAGGCTCAGCGGCCATGGCTCACGGGCCCAGCCGCTCCGCGGCATGTGGGATCTTCCCGGACCGGGGCATGAACCCGTGTCCCCTGCGTCGGCAGGCGGACTCTCAACCATCTGCGCCACCAGGGAAGCCCTCACTTAAGTCTTTTTAAAGAATGCTTCAGTCATGATTTAAAGCTTTCTTTGTATGGATCGTGCACATTTCTCATGAGCGTGTTCCTAGGTGTTGTATCTATTTTCGTTGCCAAGTAAATGGGATCCTCTAATATATTTTTGAACTTGTCCACTGTGCGTGTAGGAAAGTATCCAGTCATATCCTCTGCAAATAATGATGTTTTTTCACCAACTCATTTCTAACTCTTTAACCTTGTATTTCTTCAACATTTTTGATCTTGAGACTTCAAAGGGGGACCAGACTTCCTAGGTACCGGGAACCTGCTGAACCCATTCTGGCTCATCAGTACATCAGCCAGGCTTTTATGGGCTGGGGGCTGAGGAGTGCAGATGGGGGGGGGGGTGCTTGTCCCCTGAGAATATTTTCACTGTAATTTTTGATCGTCTGGAGACCAGAACTCTCAGTGCAGATAAATGATGGATGGTGGTGGGCGGGGTGGAGGGGGTGGGGAGAGTTACTTGGAAGGTGCTGACCGGTCAGGCACCCTCCCCAGAGGCTGTGAAAGCGTCCTGGCCTTGGTGCTACCTGCTGAGGCCGGGGGCAAGTGTGGCAGAGGGAAGGAAAGCGCCCATCCCCGGAGATGTGCACTGGAGAAACCAAACATACAGGGGTGGCTGGACTCTGGGCTGTGCTCCAAAGGGGGTGTTTGCTGTACACCCTCCAGCAGTCTCTCCAGCACAGCTGCCCAGCTCTGGGGTCCTGCCCAGACAGCTGTGTAGCCCAGACGCCCACCTGCTGGCTCCCACATCCTCGACTGCAGGACCCAGCTCACACGGGATTCCTTCTGGGTTCCTGTTTCTCCCTACTATTTTGCTGTGGGTTAGTGTTACTGCTCAGGAAAGTCAGAAGCTCCTCAAAAGCAGGTGCAGGGTCTTGTTTGGAGCCCCACACAGCATGAAGCCCCAGTCGAGACGTGGTGAGTGATCAATAACGTTTGCGAATTGACTGTATTCCATGAGGAAACCGCTCGTGACAAATGAGTTTCCACTCGCATCCTAATTGTCCTTTCTTTGGAGAGGGCTCCTGGAACCAAACAGCCATCAGTTCTACAGCGGGCAAGAGAGAAAATTATAGCCGAGGAGGGACAGGGCTCAAGTGTAAATAAGAAAAGGAAATGCTTGGACTTTCTCGATGCAATAAAAGTTCTGTATAATAATATTATATGGAACTAACTGTGCAATTAAGCCCGAAAATTGCAAGCTTCCAGTTTGTCCTTCCAGCCAAATGCCAGGCGGTTCTCATGGTGGATGGCGTCTGCTTAGAAGAAAAGTGCAAGTTTTGAGGCAAATCTGAGGTTTCACTTCCTTTGGAAAACACAGGCTGGGGTGGGATCCTTGAGGCCATCCGGCTGGGCCGCTGATCCAGGCCTTATCTCCAAATCGAAGTGGACAGCAGCAGGGAGGCCAACGTGTTTTTCAAGAGCTGAGGCATAACTAGGACATCTTATACCTGGATGAGGCCTGGGGGTGTGATCCTGCCCTCCTTCCTCCCTCGGCCCCTTCCGCCCCCACCCCACCCCCCAGCTTTTCCCTACCCCTTCTGACCCCAGGGGTCCGGAGCAGGGGTGTGGCTGTGAGTAACGGGTCAGAGGGTACACTATCCTAGCTGGTTTCCAGGACAGCCTGTTGCCGACACCTCCTCAAATGCAGCTCCAAGCAGATTCCTCTCCCATCCAGAAGCTTCCCTGACTTCCTTCCTTCCCATGGCCTCTTACACAGTCCGAGTGCATCTGAGGCCTCCTCTCCCTGCCAGCGCTTCCCCAGTGGAGTTCCCCAACCCCACCCCAATGGAGTCCCTGCCCCTCGGCCTGCCCCCAAGGGACCCTGTCCTCACCTCTGGCCTAGCTCTTAGCACTGCTGTCTTTATCTCCCATTTTTCTGTGAGTCCTTAAGGAATTCCATCCCTTTCATCCCTGTTTCTCCAGCCGCAGATGGGTAAACTCCGCTTAGGAAACCTGGAGCCCGACAGCTTGGGTTCAAGTCCCAACTCTGCCTCAGTTTCTCCACTTGAAAAATGGGTTTTGGAGAGGATTAAGTAAGAGAATCTACATAAAATATTTAGGTCAGCAACTCACACCGAACACTCAGTACATCTCAGCTGATAGTTTCATTCTGTCTATATCAGCTGGAGGAATACAACATATGTTGTATCTCTGTCAAGCTGGGTGCCTGTCTCTTCCTCATGCTCCCCACACAGGGCCTGTAGGATTGTTTGTAATGAATTAGGGCACATTCTGGAGAAGCAATTTCCAGACCCCAATGTGTGTTCACACTTATTTCCCTGTGTAACCTGGCAGCATCCCTGAGACACCTGGGTTGGGGGTAGAGGACAGAATCAGGAAGTCCACAGTCGGACACAGCAGCCCCAAGACAGCAGAGGCTGAGCTGCTCGTGACCTCAGAATCCAAAGATCCACCTGGAACCAGAATATTTAAGTGGATCGGCTAGAGGACACCATGGCACCATCGAGTGTGTGGGCAGCAAGGGACCTTCACAGCCTCCTGGTCTCACATGAAAGAAGAAGCCGAAGCTCAGAAAGGGAACGTGGCCAGTCCAAGGTCACCAGTAACTCAGCTGCAGAGCACAGAGGAATTGTCAGTGCAGACTTTAATTGCACCTCCTCCCCAGAAGCGTCGTAGCCCCCTCTGCGGACTGCACACCTGGGCATTTCTCAGCCCCGCCTCTTCATGCCCTTTCCCAAAACAGACCTCGGCCTTTTTCCGCTCCAGCTCTGGCCCTCTCACCTGACAGTGCTTTCCCTTCTCCCACCATCAAGCCCCCTGGCCCAGCGGCAATAGGAGTTGCACGGGGATCCCTGGGCTCACAGGTCAAGGTGGCTGGACGGCAGAGCGCACTCAGGCTGGCCAGCTGTGTAAGCACCTTGGTGCCTTCTAGAAGAAACACTAAACTACATCCCCAGGAAGGGTTGAAAGAAGTGGTGCCTCTTAACCCACTCCGAACACAACTCCTCAAATAACTCACAAAATCTAAACCATTCCCACCCCTCTGCAGGAGACGGCTGCTTTGGGCAGAAATGCGAAAAGAATAGTGCTCCCGGGGGCTCCCCACCCTCCTGTGAGCTCGTGGCCGTGGGGAGTGTAGCCCACCAGCCCACCAGCCGGGACACGTCCTGCAAAGGCAGCCAGAGGCAGCTGGGATTCTGAAGCTCCGTAACCCGGGGCCTAGTGCTCTTTATGGGAAACAAGTGATTTATTTTATTATCTAAATTTTCGGTGGTTTAATAAGGTTTAATAAGCCTCCCAAGGAGTCTTCTGGCTCGGGAAATCGCCTGTAATAAACACAAGTAGTAAATCCTTTATTTGGAACATAAAGAGGTGTGCAATTTCTCTTAAAAGGAAACAAGTCTTCCCCCCTCCCCCGCCTCGCCCTCTAATAAATAAAGGATGAATACATAATTAAAGAACCACAGTCTGAAGGGATACCACTTATGTGTCTGGCTCAGACTCCCAGGGCCAGCCCAGGAGGCAGGTAGGTGCTATCTAGCCTCATTCCCAAATCTGGAAAAGAATCCACATCCCTTCTCTGCCCCTGTGCAACTCCACCCTCGCCCTCACTAATTCTGCCAGGTGTCTTTGAAGCTCCAGGCCCAGGCAGGGGAGGAACTGGAGGCTGGAGAGGGGACCACTCCCAGGGCAGTGGGAGCCTGCCAACTGGGGCCAGTCTGCCGTGGGGATTTGGCGGATGGAAGCATCATCCTGGGCCCCAGATTTGCTGACCTGAGCATGACTCAAGGAGGCACTGGACTTGTGGACCAAGGCAATAGAATTGTCCTGAAAGTCACATCACTGAGGTCGCCATGGAGGACAGGAAAGGGATGGGACTGGAGCAGAAATCAAATCCCTGACCTGCTGTTTTCTAGCCATGTGACTTGGGGCAAAGGACTTAGCCTCTCTGGTCCCCATCAAATGAGACTCATAATAGGATGAAATGAATAGATATAAGCACTTTACGAATGATAGGGCTCTGTTCAAATGTCAGATGTCCCCAGTGCAGAGGGCTGGGGCCACCCACTGCCTTTTGTGACTTCAAGGCTCTCTCCACTGTGTATTTGAACAGACCTCATTCATTCAGCATCTCCCATGTTCCTGCCTAATGGCATCCTGGGAATGATACAGACATAGAAGAGACAATCCTGGAGCAAGTGAGATCCATGCAGTTACTTCCCCATTTCCCACATAAGCAAACTGAGGGCAGCAGGAGTATACACATAATTTGCCAATCCCTGCACTTCACATTCCTGGTAAAACCAGTCCTAGAACATGGGGTGCCTACTAGCCAGACGACCCCACACCCGGCTGGGGTCACAGGCTTAGGCGTCAGAATACCTGGTTCTAGTTCCAGCCCTGACACTAATGTGCTGTGTGACCTTGGGCATCAGCTACTCACTGTGCCTTATTTTCCTCATTTGTAAAGTAGGCGTAAAGTTTCTACCAGCCTTGCCTGCCTCTTTGGGTTAGGAGTACATGAGACAGGAGGTATGAAAGGACCTTGGAAGACTACAATGTCCTCCACATGCTGGGGTGGCCCTGGGAATGTCTTTGGGAGAGGTGATTAAACAGTATGGTCTCTGCAAAACTATACAGAAGGGAAATTAGTTCCTGGTACGACGCCACCTCCCTCTGTCAAGACCCCTGTTGGGTGTCTTTGTCCCTCCCGGACTTCCTAATTGCCAGCAGTGTTTGAGTACCTCCTCTGTCCCAGGAGCACTTCCTGTGCCTTCCCTCATTTGATCTGCCCAGCAACTCTTACCATCCCCACTGAACAGATGAAGAAACTGAGCTCAGGAGGGTGAAACCTAGTCCCCGAGGCCAGGATGTGGACCCGGGAGGTCCTAAAGCAGGGCCCTCGCTCTCCACCTCCCAGCATAATCCCCCTGTTGTCAGATGGCTGTCAGCCAACTTCAGGCACACGCTGGCTGAGGACAGCTTCCTGTGTGATCTCGCTCAGGATCCAGGTTAAACACACCTTCAGGCGGGACTCTAGAAATCCAAAGCTTTCCAGATCCGAATGATACGGGGCAGGTCCTTCCTGCCCCTCTGCCCAGTGAGACCTTCTTTATCCTTCACAGATCAGACAGGGCGCCTCCTCCTGGAAGTCTGCTCCGATCCCCCAGCCCGCAGGGGTCTGTTGCCTCCGTGTCCGTACCTCTGTCACTGGTGCTCAGTCCTGAGCCCCCCTGGCCTGCTTGGGTCTTAGGTCCCTAGTGTACAACCCTCAGCCCTCTGATTAAATCTCTAAACCTTTGGGGGCTAGGGTCCAAATCCCCCTACCCACAAGTCGGACTTTGTAAGGGGCAGTGTTATAAGGGGAATGAACGTGAGCTTTGGCACCAAATGCAGCCGGGTTCAGGCCCTGGTTCGGACACTTGCGTGTGGCATTGGGCAAGACACTTACCCTCTCCATACTCTTTCTTTATCTCTAGATTGCAGGTGATGATAAAAAGATGTACCTTTCACGGTCGTGTTGATTGAAGAAGGCTTAGAGCTGCAATGACCGACACGTTACAGGCACTTGATAAATGGTAGCTGGTATCGATTGTTATCATAAACGCTGGCTTGCCTGCTTGATTGATTTGGCGGTTAGAACAGGACACAAATAAAAACAAAAATTCAAGTCACACTCAAGAAATTAGTTCGGAGGACTTCTAGAGCCAGGTTTCTACAGTGCAATTCTCTGAGTCCAAGGCCCCCTCTCTCCTTCCAAAGGCTCCAGCTCCACCTCTTCTCTGATCTTCTCATAGAAACACCCCCTCCTCCTCTTTAGCTGGTGAGCTAAAGGGCATGACCCATCTCCCTATAGTGAGAGGGGGGAGGCAGGTAGAGTACCTGAGGCAGGTAGAGTACCTGAGGCTAGTTCTCATGTTACAGTTGAATTAACCTAGGCCGGAGATGAGAAGTGCTGCCTTTGCCAGAAGGCTACTTGGACGTACCTGGGCTCTAGAACCTTCCACAGAGGGCACAGGCCCAGGGGAGGCTGTGGTGAGCCTCATGTCCTCTAGAATGGGGACCACACCTGAAAAGGTTTCACCCGCCCTGCATTCTGGCTCTTTAATCTCCTTCTTCCATTTGCAAGCTCCTCTTTCCCCCTTTTCCTCCTCCGCCATTAGTTCTTGGCTCTATATTTTTTCTATCACCTTCATACCAGAGGTTCATATTTTGCGTCAAGCCTCTCCTAGCTGTCGAGCGGTTTGGTTTTGTGTTTGTGTGTGTGTGTGTGTGTGTGTGTGTGTGTGTGTGTAATTTTCTTTCCTGAGCGTGTTATTCTTGGAGAAGGAGTGCCCTGGCTTGGGCGATGGGAGGGATGGAAGGGAGGGGATGGAGGGCCTGGGTGCAAAGGTGGGGGCTGGACATGGCATCCCCTCTGGAACACTGCTGTCTGCGGGCCCGCCCGGCATGGGGCTCTTAGGGTCACCAGGGAAGCTTCCAGAGTGTAGGCAGGGTGGGGGCACTTTTTCCCAAAGAGTTAATAAAAACAGCAAACCACAGCCCCCCTTCCCCTGCTACCTCCTGCCAGGAAAAACAGCCCCGAGCTCTGTGGTTACATCTGTTCCTCCAGGAATGGTACAAAGACTCCAAACCATGCCATGGTGAGAAGTCGCTGCTGGATAGACCAGCCTTCAAGTCCAGGGTCACCCAGGCCTGTCACCCCCTCCCCACTGCCAGATCCACTTTGTGCTTTCTCATGGTCATGACGCCGGTTGTAAGATTTCCCCTGTCCATCCAATGACAAGATGAGGAAAGAGAAGCCCAGAGAGGCGGTGGGGCCTCCCGGAGTCACACAGCTGTGGTTTCTGACCCCCAGGCCCAAGCAGACGAGCTCCAAAAGCATGGGAAGCAGGACATTTAGCACAGGGGTGGTGCTGTCCATCCCTCAGAGGGCTCGGGTGAGACAAGGATCACCTACACCCCATCCAATGGGTTCCCGCTCCTCTATTTAAGAAGGTAGGGATAAGTTTAAGGAATTGCGGGAATTTTTCCTGAAAAACATTTTAAAACATTTTTGTCTTTATAAGAATAAGCCCTCGGCAAGCAAGAAAACTTGCGTGAAAGAACTAATTTCCTGAGGTTTTAATGATTTGGGCTTTTAATAGTTGATGGGGCATTTCATTCACGAACAGTCTTTTCAGGTGAGAAGGTTCCTCGGAGGGTCAGAACCCTGCTACCATTAGGGTAGCTTCGTGGGAATTAGAAAAAGGTGTCATTTCCTCGATACATCTACTTCCATCTATCAAACCAGTGTCGTAATATACTGATTTTGTCAGAAGACAGCATTTAATGCCATCTGCCAGAAATGATAGCTATCACAAACCCATAATGTCTATGAAGTGAATGTTGTCTCTGTGTTGCCTGTTGTATTATCTGTTATCTTCCTGTGTTATCTATTATGTTATCTATTGCTGTATAACAAGTTACTCTGAAACTGAGTAACTTAAAACAAGAATAAACGTTTACTATCCCCGGTGTCTATGAGTCAGGAATTCCGAAGCAGCTTTGCTAAGTGGTTCTGATTCGGTGTCTTTCCTGAAGCCTCACTCAGGCTGTCAGCAGGGGTGCTGTCCCCTGAATGCCTGACTGGGACTGAATGACCCGCTCTCCTGGTGGCTCACTCGCACAGCTGGTAACTTGGACCTGCTCGGTCCCTTGCCACGTGGACCTCGCCAAAGAACTGTCCTGATGACATGGCAGCTGGCTTCCCCCAGAGTGAGAGAACCCAGAGAGAGCCAGGCGGACACAGCGATGTGTTGTCACTTGTTGTTACTTTAGCCGTTCTGATAGGTGTGTGGTGATATCTTATTCCTCTTGGGTGGGTACTGCTGCATCTTTATCACAGCTGTTATGTCCCCGTGAGCTCTGTTAGAGCAAGGGCCTGCTTGCTTTGCCTTCTGTGCACCCCCAGAGCCCAGAGCAGGGCAGGGCACAGGAAGAAACCCAAAGTCTATTTAGAGAATGAATGCACGGCCTGCGGGGTCTCTGGCCCTTTTTAAGCAGGCAGGAAAGCAGCAAGGCCTTTGCTCTGGGAAACCTCTTGAATACCTTCCCCGGGCGAGATTGCTGGGGGAAGGCTAAGGCCCTCCACCACCCACAGAGGAGCAGGGACGAGGGGGGCAGAGCACCCAGCACCCTGACACCCCACCGGGTCCCTGGGGCCTCCAGGCCACTTGGGGCACATATTGTGGGCCTGGCGCTTCTCCCTTCTCCCCTTCCACTGCCTCTGCCTTCTCAGGGCAGAGACATCCCGAGGATAAGTATGTGGGGATCCCCAAAGCTCTTGCCACTGGGCCGTGGGTCTTCCAGACTTTGTTTTTCTTTTCTCCCCACTGTAATTGCAGCCGGGGAAGGGCCAGGCCTTTGCTAGGATTTATCCATGGGCCACAGCCAAGCTTTGCCCCGAGTAGCAGGGCCGTCAGTGCCCTGCAATAAAAATTGAGGTGGCTTGTGGTCCAGGTTGAATCTGTTGACTTGGGTTGTGAATTCTGCTCCCTGAAGGGAGGGGGTGCCTGCTGTCCTCTGCGCCCCCCTCCCCGACCGCTGGCGGCTATGACCGGCCACACTTCATGTCTTGTGTATAGATAATGCTGAGGTGTCTTAGAAGAGGCTTCTCCCCGTAGGGATATGTTTCCCGAAGAGTAACAGAATACAGACATGATAAATTAGCTAACAATGAGCTCGAATTTAATATTGAATATAAATATTTATAGGTCAAATGGCTCACAGATATACACATATAGGAGGTCAGTATTTTCTAAAAAATCAAGAATTGCAAATGAAGGGAAACCTCATCAGCTAAGATGAAGCCAGAAATAGGTCAGAAAGCAGAACACCTGCCATAAGGCCCCCATTCCCTTGCTGAAAATGGGCCACAAGATCGGTTTGAAGATTCCTAGAAGCTGTTATCTGTTTGCTAGGGCTGCGGTAACAAAGTACCACAGACTGGAGCTTAAACAGCAGAGATTTATTTTCTCACAGTTCGAGAGGCTGGAAGTCCAAGATCAGGGTGTCGGCAGGGTCGGTTTCCTCTGAGGCCTCTCTCTTCGACTTGTAGGTGGCTGTCTTCCACCCTGTGTCCTCACATGGTCTTCCGTCTGTGTGTCTGTGCCCTGCTCTCCTCTTGTAAGGGTACCGGTCATACTGGATGAGAGCCCTCTCATAGGACCCCACTTTAACCTTAATTCCCCTTTTAAAGAGCCTACCTCGAAATACAGGAACACTGACATACTGGGGGGTTAAGACTGCCACATATGAAGTTGGGCTGGGGAACAACCAGCTACCGTTAGTAGCCCCCTCCGTTAGTACAGCCCGCATCAGTAGCCAAAAGTAGCAAAATCTGAATCTGTTAGAGGAGTCAGTCAGAGGATTTGTGAAATAAACCAAAGCATTCTCCCAGAGGGAGCCCTGAGTCATGAGAGAAAATTCCTCCTTTGGCGCTTGACCCACAGACGTTGTGTGAGTCCGTAGCGGCCACCATTCCCGTAGCATACAGAGCAATGGAGTTTCACATGGCTGTCCGTCCCCGCGTTCAGGAATCGCACATTCCCAAAGTGGAATTCAGTGAAATCGGGCCTGCGAGAAGATTCCACAGCCTTTGCTAAAAGGCAGACGTCAGCTGCCCAATGACAAGCCCAACTCCAATGGCCTTTGGGGTGCCGGGAAGAGCCCAGTGGTTCACTGAGAAGCCCCAGCTTTTGAGCGGGGCTCTGAGTTCCAGGTGAGATTGGGAAAAGCTGAGGAAGAGGGGCCGGGTTTCTAGCAGAGGGGGAGGGAGGGGAGCCCCAAGCAAAGGCAGGGGTGGGGTGGGCAAGCACGCCCACCGGCCTGGCCTCCCTGGGCCAGGGTCCCGGAGCTGGCAACCCCTCCTGGGGCCACGTCCTCTAACCCGGTCTCTCCTTGTGTGTGTCCCCACAGGGCTCTGGCTGAGAACATGGCCAATGGCATTGACGAGCTGATCGGCATTCCCTTCCCCAACCACAGCAGCGAGGTCCTGTGCAGCCTGAACGAGCAGCGGCATGACGGGCTGCTCTGCGACGTGCTCCTGGTGGTGCAAGAGCAGGAGTACCGCACCCACCGCTCCGTCCTGGCCGCCTGCAGCAAGTACTTCAAGAAGCTCTTCACAGCCGGCACCTTAGCCAGCCAGCCCTACGTCTACGAGATCGACTTCGTCCAGCCCGAGGCGCTGGCCGCCATCCTGGAGTTCGCCTACACCTCCACGCTCACCATCACGGCCTCCAACGTCAAGCACATCCTCAACGCCGCCAGGATGCTGGAGATCCAGTGCATCGTGAACGTGTGCCTGGAGATCATGGAGCCCGGGGGGGACGGGGAGGAGGAGGATGACAAAGAGGACGACGACGATGACGAAGATGACGACGACGAGGAGGACGAAGAGGAGGAGGAGGAGGAAGAGGAGGAGGAGGACGACGACACGGAGGACTTTGCTGATCAAGACAACTTGCCTGACCCCCAGGACATCAGCTGCCACCAAAGCCCCTCCAGGATGGACCACCTCTCGGAGGCCTGTTCAGACGCTCCCAGGGACTTCCCCGATTCCTTCCGGGCCGGCAGCCCTGGCCACCTGGGCGTGATCCGGGACTTCTCCATTGAATCTCTGCTGAGGGAGAACCTGTACCCCAAAGCCAACATCCCCGACAGGAGACCCTCCTTATCTCCGTTCGTCCCGGACTTCTTTCCACACCTCTGGTCGGGGGACTTCGGTGCCTTTGCCCAGCTGCCCGAGCAGCCCGTGGACAGCGGGCCCCTAGACCTGGTCATCAAGAACCGCAAGATCAAGGAGGAGGAGAGGGGGGAGCTGCCCCCACCTCCGCCGCCGCCCTTCCCCAGCGACTTCTTCAAGGCCATGTTCCCGGACCTTCCCGGGGGGCCGCTGGGCCCCATCAAGGCAGAGAATGACTACGGTGCCTATCTCAACTTCCTGAGCGCCACCCACCTAGGGGGCCTCTTCCCGCCCTGGCCGCTGGTGGAGGAGCGCAAGCTGAAGCCCAAGGCCTCTCAGCAGTGCCCCATCTGCCACAAAGTCATCATGGGGGCCGGGAAGCTGCCACGGCACATGAGGACCCACACCGGGGAGAAGCCATACATGTGCAACATCTGCGAGGTCCGCTTCACCAGGTGCGAACGGAGGCCTGTGGGTGTGAGGGGCAGGGCGGGGAGGGCCGGGGGCCTCGGGGATGGAGAGGGACCCAGGTCAGGGGAGGTCCAGCTGGATCCTAGATGCACAGCAAGCTCATCGCCAGAACAGGTGCTAGGCATTAGCTGGGGCAGTGATTTTCAGATATTTTCCTATATATGCTATTAGGTATAAGGCCAAGATGCAAAAGAGATCAGAGCGGAGCTGTTCTGGTTAAGGCAGAAGCGGGGAGGGGCGATCTCAGCACCCGCTGTAGATCCAGGAAAGCCGGTTTGAAGCTCCCCAATGGAGTGCAGCCCCTCCTTTATTTTATTTGGAGCCCAAACAGCATGCCAGGGCCTGTCTTGAATGGATTACATATACTACCGCCCCCGCCACGTCCTGGAAGTCAGGGAGGGCCATGGGCTTTGTCCACAGATAGGTGATCTGTCTCCCAGTGGCTAGTCAGCCACTCCTAAGCCCAGCTGGGAAATGGCAGAGCTGGGACTTGAACCCCAGTGAGACCCCTGTAGGCCCTTTCAGTCCTATTTTGGGTCAGACCTAAAGG
This sequence comes from Globicephala melas, assembly GCF_963455315.2. Taxonomy (NCBI): domain Eukaryota; kingdom Metazoa; phylum Chordata; class Mammalia; order Artiodactyla; family Delphinidae; genus Globicephala; species Globicephala melas. Next base: position 4,732,531 of record NC_083326.1, on the reverse strand, counting down.
CTGGGCCTCCTTTTACGTTCTCCCCCTTGACTGTCCATGTTGGGAAGAGGGTTAACTCTATGCCGTTATAAAAGTTGAACTTTGAAATCAGTACACGATAAGCCTTTCATCTTTCCCGGACTCCATCCCATTCAGCACGCGTGTGTTGTGTACCTTCTCTGCACAGCAACTTTTGTGGTCAAAACTGATTGGTGGGATGATGTGGGGTCCGATTTGTCCAGTGCTAGGTTTTGATGGGCCTCATTTGGGGGAGATAAGGTCTGTTGGTGCCGATTGTGGTCACTGATGTGAGGCTGACCTTCTCAGCCGTGTCCACACTGCGGAAGGTTCTGGTGAGTGCCCTGCATCAGGGCTTGGTCATTTCAGTGCGTCGGATGTGGTTTACCTGCCCTGGGACTGTGACTTCCTAGACCAGGTCCTTTCCCCACATTGCCCCTGTCCCCATCAGAGAACCCGCCTTGAGAAACCCACGCTTATTCCAGTGGTGCTGCTGCCACCCCGTAGCCCCCTAGCAGTTCATCTTTGGGAATTGCTGGGGGCTCGTTCTTTCGATTTGCCCCAGTGGACCCAAAGCTCTGGGTTTTGAGGAGAATGCAATGTTTGGCATCAGGTCGATTATCAAATCAGGGGCAGTGCTTTTGGGGGAAAAACAAGATGAGTTCTGCTAAGTAACGAGACGCACTCTCTTTGGCGGCTTGAAAACTCGATTTGAGGTTGCCAGAGAGGGTACAGAAACGTGTTCAGCTGACAGTTGTGAAAACAGCTCTGCAGGGTCTTCCGGTGACCGCTTCGAAAGACAACGCGGATTGTTTCCGAGGTGGCCTTGGGTCCCCTCACAGCTGCTTCTGTGAAGGAAACCCCAGCAGAATCTCCCAGCTGCTCCGAGCTGACAGTGAAGGGAGAATTTCCGGGTGCAGAGGGGCAGGGCCCCCCATACCCCGGGTGTGTCCCCTTCCACCCAGCCGTGCTGACCTCAAGTGCTTGCTTCTCTTACCGCTGCAGAGCAGCTGGCCCCAAAGTCCCCGAGATTCACCCCCTCTCGGGTGCCCCCCACTACTGGCCCTGCCACTCTTACGTCGCCTCCTCCTCCCTCCCTCCTCTTCTCCTGAATTCACCTTAGAGCCATAGAACCCCTGTAAAGGCTTGACAAGAGCACAGGGATAACGGAAGATAAACCAGAGCCCAGTCCAGATTCAAGCACAGTTCATGCATCTGGAGCCAGTGCCTCTCCGCAGCCCCCTGGGAATGACTTCAAGACGTGGACACCCTTCACAGGCCTGGTCCAGAAAAGCCAGCCCCTGAGTCCTGCCACCTGGGCTCCACCTCCTTTGCTTGTCCCCTGCACAGACGGCTGACACTTGGGGACACCCCTCCGTCCAGGGGAGACCCTTGTCTGTGGCTTCAAGGGGATGTGCTGCATCTCAGGGTACCTCAGAGCGAGTCTGCCCTGCCCCCCCACCAAGTCCCCATGTCCCTTCCGTTCCCCACTTCCCTCCGGGCCTTTCCCACACTCCGCTGTGAGGGCCATGGCGGTCTGTGTCCCTGCCTTCCCTAGGGAAAGTTTTAAACTCGGTCAGTCGAGACAGACTTCTCGCCCTCTTGACACCAGAACATCCTCTGCGTGGGCCTCCTGGTTTGGGCCTCAATGCTGTGTTGTATAGGAGGGTCGCATTCCAGAACCCTCCCTCCCAGCACATTCCTGCTGATCACTCAGGGTGGTCGCTGTGCCTGCCGGCTCACCACCCCTCCAGGCCAGATCAGCTGTGGGGCGGGTTCCAGCCACCCGGGCCCCCAGGCCTGTCTCCAGCTGGCGCAGCTTCGTTCCCGCCTCCGTCCACATCTCCCCTCACTCGGTGCCCACTGGGCACTGGCCCTCCTGAGACAGATCAGAAGAGCTCTGGGGTCCCCTTCCCAGGAGCAGAGATACCCGGAGTGGGGAGAGGGTGGAGGAGAGTTTCTTGGCCTCCTCCCCTAGGGACTTTATTTCTCACTGTGGGCTGTGGCTGCCCATGATGGACACCCCTCGACACCCCTCCCCATCACATTCTTCGGAATCGCTGGTTCCTTGCTGCCCTTCTGTCGCCTCCCCGGAGCTGCCTGCAGGATTCTTTTCAGCCTTCAGAGAGCCTCAACCCTGGCCTGTCCAGGTCCAGGTGGCCTGTAACTCTTTATATAGCCAAGTCCTCTCGCAGCCTTTCCACGGGGAGCCCCCCCTTTGTGGCTGACTTCCTGCCGCCAACATCTGTAACACTGCCCTCCTCAGCTGGAGGCGTCTTCAGCAGCCACTGAGAGCAGCAGCTGCTGCCTCTTTGACTCGGAATTCCCAGACTCCCTTGCAATGCAAAGCCACTACCTGGGACTGGACCCCCCGCGAGGCTGAAGGACCCCTGACCTGCTGCCCTCACGTCCTCCTCGTGGATACTATTTTCCTTTCTGGAGCCCGAGTCTTTGCTTAATTATAGCTGAGCTTCTGCTCTCCGGTCAGGCCTCCTTTCCTCTCTTCTTGATGTTGATCCCACTTCCCCTCCCTCCTGGGGGACGTTGGAGTGACCCACCCTCCCCCTGCAAGGTGGCCCCGGCTCTGAGTTATGGCCTCCGATGCCAGCTCCCAGCATGTCCACGCCCCGTGGGAACATCATTCTTCATGGCTTCAGCAGCGCAACACGGCGGAGGGGCCTTGGGCGTCCTTCCAACAGAGCCCCTTCTGCCCCTGAGGCCCCACTTACTGCTCTCATTCTGTGGGTGTCCAAGAAGGGACTGCAGCCCCACCATCACGTGTCTATTCCTTGGTGTCGGGAATCTCACCTCCGAGCCAGCTCTAGATTTCAGCCAGTCCCACAGTTGTCCCACCACTGACCTTTCCAGCTATGAGACACCCCTGGAGCCACAGGAAAGGCCTCAAAGGCTTCAACCAGATGGTGTATCTCTGGCCCCATGCTGTCCCCTCCTAGCTCTGGCCATCCCATGATCACCTGGACTCCAAGTTCCTCTGTCTATGCCTGAGTCTATGTGTCCACTCCCCTAGCCTGGTCCAAGGTCACCATTTTCTTCCTGAGGACGGCTGCAGTCTGTGCTGGCTGCAGAGACAGCTCGCGATGAAACTGGTCCTGTGGCTCTGACTTGGGAGAGAGAAACAGTTCCAGGACTTAGGGCAGAGGTAGCCTGGACCAAGATTCCCCCAGACCCTCCTCGTCAGGAGTCCTTTACTTCTATTCCCAGAAAGTCTGGAAGCCTGGGCCAAAGGTCAGGACTACAGGGTTCGTGGGCCAGAGGTGGCCCCTAGGATGCGCCTTGAAGAACGGGGAGCATGTGGGCCAGGGAGGACAAGAAGGTATTCATCCTCTCGCGTGCAGAGGGACGCTGCTGCCCTTGGTGGGACTTTTCCCTGCCCACCCACCTCACAGGGCCCTCCCCCTCCTCGTTGCCCCAACCCCTGTCATCACCACCAACTAGGCCTGGCCTGGGCCTGTGAAGGCCTCAGAAGACTCTTAATTGCTCCTGTCCTGCCACGTGGGTCCTTGAGTACAGGCCGCCTGTCAGGGGAGCCCCTGGAGCTCATGCTTGGGCAGTCTTCCCTCCTGCAGCCCCCGCATCCCACCCGCAGCCTGGCTCTCACAGGCGCTCCAGTCAGGTCTGGCGGACACGTGGTGAAGTCGAGAAACTGCCACACGTGAGAAGAGGCCAGCTCCTGAGACGACAGTGGTCCCGTGGAGGAGAAGGATGGGCAACCCAAGCTCTGTACCCCGAGAAATCAATCTCTGATGAGCCACGATTTCCCCAGTCTCCACTGAATCCCCTACCGACATCCCGTGAAGGCTGCAACTTTTAGCCCCCACCCCCTGGCCCCCAGAGCAAGCCAAACGCTGGTTGCTCCGTGGCGCCCCACGGTTCCCTCTCCAAACAAGGCCGGGAGCCTGGCAGATGATGCTTTTTTTTTCCCCCCTGTATTTTTTTCTTAGTTCTCCCACTCCTGGCAGCTCTGGGGACCTTATTAAGATAATGTAGTATCGTTAGCAGTGGCAGCAGGAAGATAATTTGTCTCAGACCATCAGGTTACCAAGAAGTCTGAGTGGATGGTGTTGGGAAAGCGTTATCCTCACTTGGGAGCCTCCACTGAGGCCCAGGACCCGGGGCCCTTTCCTTTCACTCAGGGGAATGATATCACCAGGACTGGCTCATCTTTCTTGACGATGAGCTCTCCGAGCTGGAAGGGGGAATACCGGTCAAGGCTTGCATGCATGTGACCTGGCCTGGGTCCCAGGTGCAGAGTAAAGGGATGAGACGGCAGACAAGGGGACAGGGTGAGGGAGGAGCACGTCAGGTTTGGACTGGGCAGTTCTGAGAAGTGGCCCCGCACCAGCGGGCCGCGGCCATGACCACCCATTGTACCGTGAGGAGCACCGGGCAGAACTCCAAAGCATCTGCTGGGTTCTTATCCGAGCAGGTTCCAGTACCATCCGGGCCACATGCTGAACAAGTGCGGAGGGAGCAGGGCCGGCACATGGGGACACAGAAGGCAGTGTCTCCTGGGGACTGCAGCCCCTTGGAAAGGGCACTGCCGTGGTGATCAGGAACCCCAGCTTGAGGGCTTGCATCTGCCTCTAAGTAGCTGTGTGACTTTGGCTGAGTCACCTCCCCTCTCTGGGCCTCGGTTTCCCCATGTGTAACATGAGGGGGTTGGAGCAGGTGCTCCCTAAGTTCACGCCCAGATTTATGACCCCATATATTGCCCAAGATCAGGAAAGCTCTGGACACATGACAGCACTTCTCTTTGCCTCCTCTTCCTCACGAGAATGATGGAAGGGCCAATTTCACGGGCTTTACTGAAGCCCTTATAACCAACCACCTGTGCGGTTAGGTCCTGACCCGCGCTCACGATTAGTACTGACGGGAACGTCCCTGAGCCTGGCTCCTTTTTTGCAGCTCACTGTCCATGAATTTGCTGCTTCCTGCATTATCTTGCTGTCTAGGCGCCTAATAAGACAGGGCCCCAGGAGCCAGGGACAGGGCGGTGGCTCCGCAGGCATGAGGGGCAGCTAAGGGAAACAGCACACGTGGCGGCCCTGCCCTGGGAATAGCATGCATGGGAAATAAAGGCAGGAAAGACAGCCTCTGAACAGGTGTTCCCATCTTCCAGGAGCACCTGTGTGGTTGAATTGGGGCCACAGAGCACAGACAGGGAAACTGGGACCCCAGGGCTCGGGACTTGCTGGGAGGGCAATGCTGATACGTATGGGGCCTTTAGGGGCCAGAAGAGGATGATGCTGACACATCGTCCTCTGTTGCTCCCTCCCTGCCCCTCAATTGACCTGCCTCGGGCTGCAGCGTTCAAGTGCTCTGGAAGGTCAGGGCAAAGGATAAGGCCTGGGTGGACAGAAAAGGGTTTATGAAAGACCGCACGTGAGTTTGACCACTGAAGAATCAGGGGGATTGGGAGTGGTAGACATTTCAGGCAGGGCAGTTTGCAAGGGTAAACTCAGAGAGGAAGGATGTGGGTGCAGGGAAGAGGAGGGCTCACGGCTGGGAAGGAAAGAGCACACGTGCCGGCATCTACGCTTGGACATCTGGTGGGAACCTAAGGGATGGAGCGTGGTGTCCAAACACAGGATACGCACAGAAGGGGAAGGAGCCAGGGCTTACCAGCATCCATCCCATAATATGGCAGGCTCTGAGCCAGGGGGGCTGGTGGTCCAGCTCATGCCAACGGAGATTCAAAGATGCAAAGCTGACCAGAGCATGGCCTGCTAGGGGAACAGTGTGTCCATGTGGTGCAGTACTGTGGGGATGGACGGGGGCTGGCAAAGGATATGGGGTGATTCTTTTTTCCAGCTTTATTGAGATATATCTGACATATAACACTGTATAACTTTAAGGTGTACAACAGTGATGATTTGATATGCACATATATTGTGAAACGATTACCACAATCACATTAGTTAACACACCCATCACCTCACTTAGTTACCTTTTTTGTGTGTGTGGTGAGAACATCTAAGATCTACTCTCTTAGTAACTTTCAAATATATAATACAGTATTGTTCACTATAGTCCCCAAGGGCCCCCAGATCTTATCCCTTTATAACTGGAAGGCGTGAGCTTGTAAGGAGACTTCAAAGCCATGCTAAGGGGTGAGTTAGCACACAGGCCTTTGGACAGGGTTAGGGGGCTTGGAAGATTTTAAGGGGGCACCGGACCCCCAGTCCTGAAGGAAAGTGACCAAGAGCTCAGCTGCTGAGAGTCAGACTGGAACATTCCAACTCACTCATGATGCCTCTGGCAGCAGATCAGATGCGTAAAGGAGCAAGGGTAGAAGAGCGGCAATGCATGAAGCCAGCCAGCCAGAAAGAGATTCAGTATGAGCCCATTTCCCAGATGCAAACACTCTCAGAACACCAAAGGTCAAAATGGTGCAGCACAGCCTCCCATTTTAGAGGTCAGGAAACTGAGGCCCAGGGCAGCAAAGGACCTGGTCCGGTTCTTAGAGTGTGCTGAGCCCGGGCCCTGCTCTGCCAATGCACACGCGCATTACATCTACATGGAAAGGTCATTACAGAAATAAGGAGGCTGTGTGACCTCAAGAAAGCCATTCCCTCCCTGGAAATGGGCTGGGTTAGATCAGTATTTTCAAGGTCCTGGGAAGCATACCGCTAGGGATGCAGGTTACTGGGCCCACTGATTCAGACGTGCTCTCAGTAAACTAAATGCTCTCTAAGTTTTTTCCAGGACTAACTTATGAGGTTTGTCCACCCTCCTCCCCCGCTGCTCCCATGAAAAGTCTCCACTGGGGACAGTGGCTCCTGCCCAGACTGAGCTGCTCCCACAGCTTGGCCCAGTCTTCTGACCCCAGAGACGGAAGGCTGGCTGCAGATGCCCTGGTATGATTGTTTGGGCTGTACTTCCTGAGGCAGCCCCTACAGGCTTCAGGCTGGGAACACTCAGTATGAAAATCCTCAGAAGAGCTTGCCAACAAACCATGCCCAGATAGCCCTCCATGCCCCTCTGCCCCTCACCGGCTGGTACCTCTGGGAAAGCTGTTTGACTTCGCTGAGCCCCCAGCGATTCCTCAGTCCCAGTGAGGAAATTAATCCAGGTGTGTTGAATCGAGCTCATGCAAACGGAGATTCCTCGCCAATAGGAACTGATGTCTAGCCCTAGGTTCAACTCTGCATGGAGAGGTTAAATAACTTGCCTGAAGGTCACCCAGCAAGTTAGTGGGGGGTCTGAAGCTGGAGCAGGGGCTCCCACACCCCTAATGGGGATCCCTTTCCTGCACTGTACCTTGCCTGTGAATAATGACTTTCCAGGGTCATTGAAATGGTGTACTTGCCTGCTCACAGCAGGTGCTCAACGAGAGGAAATTGTCGCCACCTTCTCAGCACGTCTCCCACACTTGGGCCAGTCGCCTCTGAAGTGTGATTTACTTTAGATGCCCTAACAGGAAGCTCAGGGAAGCAGTGCATATTTAAAGAGGCCCTTGACATTTGAAGATTTACCATTTGCATTGTCCATTATTTGAGGGTGTCAATACTATTAAATATATGTAATAGTAATTTTTTAAAAAATCTCCCTTGTAAGGTTGTAGTGAGGACTGAATGAGATGATGTATTTAAAGCCCCACTGGTGACTCTCAGCTGACCCTCCACTAGGCCCTGGTGAGGATGAGTCCCTCAGCCAGTGTGTGAGCCTAGCCAACCACCTAGCATAGCCAACACCTAGCATCAGTGTTTCGTCAGAGCCTGAGCAAACGTGTGGAGTCCCGAGACGTATTCCCCAGGACTGTACAGCGTCACTCTAGGGCTACAGATAGCACTCTGCACCCCACCCCTACATTTTTACACAGGTCACAGTGCAGTGCTGAGGAGAGAGGCCTAGGCTGTTCTAGTCCCAGCTCTGCCATTACCCTTGCGGTGACCTTAAGGACTTCACCTCCCTGGTCCTACCCCTAACCCTCCCTGGGCCTCAGTCTGCCCACCAGCCAACTGAAGGATTAACCTAGGCCAGTGGTTCTCAGACCACCAGCAGCAGCAACATCCGGCAACATATTCAAAATGCAAACTCTCTGCTCTCTCCCCCGCAGACCTACTGACTCAGGCAGTCTGGGAGGGAGGCCTGGCACTCGGTGTTTCATCAGACCCTGATAATGGCTCATCAAGTTTGAGATCCACTAGCCAGCATGCTCGAAAATCCAATCACCAGGATGAAATGTGGGTTACAAAGACCATAAGAGCAGCATGCTGGTGGCAGAAGGGCACATGAGATGTCACAGCGGGGTACTTACTGTGCAGCCTGGGGGCAGCTGGTGAGACGGGGATGGCGGTGTCTGGTGTGTGAAGGATACCAACTCTCCCTTCCTCTGCCCTGCCTACCCCACTCTCCTCCCCCACCCCCCACGTGCCCTCCAGCCTTCCAGGGAGCACAGGTGGGGGAAACGGATCTGTCCTTTTGGTCCTTCTCCCCTGGTCCCTGCCAGTGTACTCATGAATGTCCTTTTCTCTCCTGCCCCACCCCTGGGGAACTAGCCGGAAAATGAGAGCCAGTGAGACCTCTAGCGGCCAGGGGACACCAGGAGACCAGGACCCGCTCCTGCTGTGCTGGGGTTATGTTGAGTGTGGTTTAAATCTGGCCATGTTAGGGCGGATGCCTGGGCTCCACATCTGCTCCAACCTCAAAACCAAGCCAAAAATTACAGGCAGACGCTCCACCCAAGCCACACCTGCAGGGAGGAGGTGGGAGGCTGGACACAGCTTCCTGGCCTGCCCGGCCTGGTCAAGGAAGGCTGCAGAAGGATCCTGAGAGTTCTCGAAGCTCACCTGCCTCCACTTCTGTGTGGCTGAAAGGCTCCTTTAGCTGGTTTATGCAGCATTCAGTCTTTACAGAAACAGGCTTGAGATGTCTGTTTTCCTTTCAAGACCGCCAGGAGGTGTGTTGAATCTAGCTCAACACAACCCGAATTTCTCTCCATCAGCTCTGGACAACAGGCATTGACGTCTCGTGCTAGGTTCGGCTCAGTGCAGAGAGGTTAAGTAACTCACCTAAGGTCACCCATCACGTTAGCAGTGGGTTTGCAGCTGGAGCAGAGGCTCCCACACCTGCTGATGGGAGCCGCAGCCCCACGTCATATCTTACCTCTGAATAATACTGCTTAAACCCTGAAAAGCTCTGCCCTAGCTTAGGCTGCATTCTTGTTGCACCTGGCTGTTTTGTAAACCCTGGAATCGTCTGCAGACAAAGAGGAGAGCCAAGGGCTGGGGCTCAGAAACCACAGTGCAGGAGTGACTTGAACAAGGTGTGCCTGATCCCTGTAGCCTCCCGGATTAGTGCTGAGGACTGACAGGTCTCAACAGCCCAGGGGCTGGGATGGGATCAGGGTGAACCTCGAGGAAGGACCCTGTGGCCTGGAGAGAGTGGAGCTGAAGGTGCCATCCAATATGAGAAGTGGCTGCCCCACTGGAGGACTAATGAAAGACTGCTGGCTTTCGGGGCCTCTGTCCCCAGCAAGTCTATTCTGCAGTCTATGAGACAGGCCCCGACAGAGTGGGCGCTCCATCCTCCTGAGCTTATGCGTAACAGGCGTTCTGGAACGACAGCAGCGTCTCTGGGCCCAGCTCCTGATCCACTCTCTAATCCAGGGGAGGAGCCACACCTGCTTGGGGTGGCGCAGTAGTTGAAGGTAAATTCTAGCAGGGGTCCCATTCCTGAGGGTTGACACCACAGCCGTCGGGAGCCTTAGCAGGTTCTGGAGGAGGGGGAGCAGAGAGTGAGGAGTGGCTCCTGGGGTTCTGGGCAGGGACTGACTCTGGCTCTGCCTTGCAGGCAGGACAAGCTGAAGATCCACATGAGGAAGCACACGGGGGAGCGGCCCTACCTGTGCATCCACTGCAACGCCAAGTTCGTGCACAACTACGACCTCAAGAACCACATGCGCATCCACACGGGCGTGCGGCCCTACCAGTGCGAGTTCTGCTACAAGAGCTTCACGCGCTCCGACCACCTGCACCGCCACATCAAGCGCCAGAGCTGCCGTATGGCCCGGCCCCGGCGCGGCCGCAAGCCCGCCGCCTGGAGGGCCGCCAGCCTGCTCTTTGGGCCCGGCGGCCCGGCCCCGGAGAAGGCGGCCTTCGTGATGCCCCCCGCGCTGGGTGACGTGGGCGGCCACCTGGGCGGGGCCGCCGTGTGCCTCCCGGGCCCCAGCCCCGCCAAGCACTTCCTGGCGGCGCCCAAGGGTGCGCTGAGCCTGCAGGAGCTGGAGCGGCAGTTCGAGGAGACGCAGATGAAGCTGTTCGGGCGCGCGCAGCTCGAGGCCGAGCGGAACGCGGGGGGCCTCTTGGCCTTCGCGCTGGCCGAGAACGTGGCCGCCGCGCGTCCCTACTTCCCGCTGCCTGACCCGTGGGCCGCGGGCCTGGCCGGCCTCCCCGGGCTCGCCGGCCTCAACCACGTGGCCTCCATGTCTGAAGCCAACAACTAGGCTGGCCTCATCACCCCCAGTCCTGCTTCCCTGTCCCCTCCCGGGCCCACCTGCCCCATCCGATGGGTCTGAACTTTTTATTTCAAAAGAAAAAAGGAAAACAAATAGCAGCTGCAGTGGTATTTTCTGGGCCTCCCGAGGCAGCTGCCTCCCCTGTGCTGGGGTCTGAGATGGGCATCCCCTCCCCAAAGGCCCGGCCCCTCTCTGGCTGTCTCTCTGCTCTCACACAGAAACTCACAGGGGCCCGTGCCAAAGAGGAGGCCCCAGACCAGGTGTCCAGAAGCACTTTGGAGCTGTGTGGGGCTAGACGGAGGGAGGTGGCTTGGCCAGAGGCAGACCGGATGGATGGAGCAGGGCTGAAGGTAGGGTCCCGAGATACACATCCTGAGCCCCGCCACTCTAAGGCAGAGTCCCTGCTGACACTGTTCCGATGGGTCATTTTTCCCATCTCCAGTGGCCCTGGGATCCTTAGGGGAAGTGACCTATAGGCAGGGAGAGGGTCTCCTGGGGTCCGGGCCCATTTTTCCCTCCCTGTCCTATGACCGCGGACAGGTCAGCCGTCTGTACCCCAGTTTCACCCTGCTGTGAAAGGGGGCTGGAAATTTTGTTTCCCCCTCCCATCCACCCACCGACACACTCGAACATGCCCATCCCTCCAGAGAGAAGCCTTGAGAGAGCAGGGGCTTTGCAGTCTTAACGTCCCTGGTGACGCTGTTTCACTGGACTTAGTTTTATCACGTCCACCTCTCCGTTGGCACAGGTGAGAAATATGGCCAAACTAGACAGGCTAACAGAGGAAGAGGGCTGGGGTGGGCTTGTCCACAGCCCCCAGGCAGCCTTGGGGAACTCTAAATCCTCCCCTCCCCTCCGGGCAGGCCACTGTGCGCATCCGGGGGCTACCATCTCGCATTGTCCCCACCTCTGCGTGGTCCCTCCAATGCCATAAGGAGTCTTTCAGGACTCCGAGGGCCAACACGGAAGGAATGGGGTCCTCCTCTTAACACCTGGCAGCTGCCCCTCTCCACCTGATTCCCGGAAACAGACAAAATGCCCAGTTACCCAGGTGTATGTTTGCTTTTCAGTTGGGGGCTTCTCAGGACTTTGGCATCGCTGTGTTTGAACACCCTCAACCCCTCCGTGGTCCCCCAGGGAGGAAGCCAGCTGTCCAGTGTGGGAAGTCAGAGGCTTGGCTCCAATATGGGCTTGGAGGGCTCTGTGAGTGAGGGCTGTCCACGCATTCTCCCTGGCTCTCTGGTTTGTAGCCGGTCCTGAGAAGGAAGACAGCTCTGCTGGCCCAGTGCCTTCCAGATCTTCTCTCCCCTTTCCTGTCCTTCCCTCCCTTTTCTTGCTGAGTTTTCTTTTGTTTCTCAGTAGCCCAGAGAAGGGAGGAGAGTTCTCCTGTGCAGATGGCCCAGGGCTGGTGTCCCCAATCCAGGAGCTGTGGGCATAGAGACTTCGGCTCTTCCTATTGCCTTGGCTTCTTCCTGAGCAAACGCAAAAAAACAAAAAGGCCAGAGAAGACCACAGACTCTGTCACTCTCCCAGCTCCCCGGCGAAGAGACCCGTGACTCCACACACCACCAGCTGCCCTTTCAGCCAGAGGGAACTGTTGCTGACACGCTCTCGTCCTCAGACGTCATCTGCTGGGCAGCTGCCTCTCACACTCCTGTCTCCATTTCTGACCCTGGCTTCTGGGACCCACCAGCCAACATGCCTGTGTTCCCCCTGCAGCCAAGGGAGTGGGGCTGAGCCAAACAAGAGAAAACGAGGAGAAACAAACAAATTAGAAACCAGTGGTGTTGGGGCTTTTGTTTTTATTTTGTAAAAGTAATGACTTCTCATAAACTCAATTTTTCAGACGACTGGTTAGTTCTTTTTGTTTTCTCTTGTCTGCAGTTTAGAGTTGTACATTGTAACATATCCAAAGATGTCGAGTACTGTATGATCAAGAACTTGAAGCAAATGGGTCATGGAGGTAGGGACGGTAGTGTTTGGTTTTGTTTCCCTTTTTTTGGGGGGGGGGACATTTCAGTTTCCCTGTCTGTGGGAGAACTTTGGAATTTTTTTCTATTTATAACTTTTTTTTTATGTGATTGCTTTATGTAAAATGACACTCAACAAGGTTTGCCTTAGTGATTCAAGGGACAATCTTCCATAACTTTGGTCGCACGCTGCATCCCGCCGAGAAAAACTCTCAGCTAATTTTCTGGCCTATTTATTAAACAGTATTAATTGACTTGATTAAATGATATTGAGAGTTGCACTTCTGTGAGAGGTGACAGCCACAAGACTCTCTGTAGACATCCGTGGCTTAAGAGGTTGACAATTGGGTGTCACAAACTTATAAAAATGTTGAAGATGCCTTTATAAAAAACACAAATCTTTGACCCTTATTTAATAACGTGAGGGACAGCATTTTAAGTAAAAGAAAGCCACACTTACTCAGTTCCCTGGTTCAGGTTGACTCCCTTTTGCATTGTCACTGCAGGTGACAGTGGGTGGTTGTGTGGTGGCGAGGTCAGATCGTCAGTGGTCCCCTGCATTGTGTGAGGCTCTGCTTGATCATAAGCTTTTGGGTATCTATGACCCCGAGTGTGAGGTGTGTGTGTGTGTGTGTGTGTGTGTTTACACGTGCAGGTACAGCCTATTGTGTGTGAGCAAGTGAGAGTCGAAGGGTTGCTGACCATTTTAACACATCAGTCCTACCAGTTCCCTGGCTTGGATTCCAGAACAGCCTCTGGCTGGCCCTGCTACCGTCTCGGCCTTCTTCCCTCTATTCCTTGGCACTGGAGTTGGACTTCTCGTCCTCGTTCACCTGATCCTTCCCAAACAGAATGCTAGGCCCTGAAGGAGGTAAGAAAATATATTGCTGTCATTGAATGGTGTCAACTCTACTCAGAACCTGGAGCACAGACTCTCTGAGTAAAATTGGTCTTTGCACTGCGTTTTCTGTATAACCAAGGGTTAAGCCCAAGACACTTTTCTGTGATCAGATCCCCTTTCTCGCCATGGTAAGCATTCTTATAAACCCAATGCAACATTTCTCAGTCCAGGCGAAAGAACAGATCTGGGTTCCAAGTCTGGACTCCAAGCCGTGTGTCCTCAGGCTGATCGCTTCCCTACCTTGGTCCTCCGTTGCCTCATTCTAATAGCAAAGGAGACTGAGTTTCTCCAAGAAACTCAGGAACTTAGAGCCTCTCCAAGTTTTCTACCCAACTTAAACACCCCTCCGCCAAGGGAGCCAGCCCTCTGGGGGACTGGGAACTGAATTCTAAAGAAATAGCCTGAAGCAACCTTCCCGGAGTGTGATACTCCTCTGAGAGCTCAGGTAGTGGCTTTGAAATTCATGCTTCTACATTCTATCACATGATAGATATGCATTTGTCTTAATATAAAAATATCATCTTGAACATCACTTGCCTTTTCCGCAGGATCTAGTAAAGTCAGTGTCCCTTGGCTACCCTACAGCTTGGAGAGGCTCGAGCTCACGGTTGACTCAGGGCATGAGGGGATGGCCCAGTGCAAGGAATACAAGACCAGCTGCCTGTCAGGGTTCCCTTCAGCACATGTATTCTAGCATCATCGGGTCCTCATTCTGGGGCTCGTGTGTCCACTGAGGTGTCCACTGAGGGCCAGAGGTGAACATGGGGAAGAGGTAGGGAAGTGGGCCCGCTGGGCCCTGACCTCTGGGGGGCTCCTGAGTTTCTCATGGGAGTCAAGTCGCCTCTAGTCCTGGCCAGGCAGGTGTTTCACAGTCACGCAGGACACAGTCTGCTCCTCAGACCCCAGCATTGGGGTACTGATAGCAAAGGGGTCTTTGGTAGAGGGGGAGGGACAGGAAGGAGGATGAAGTTACTGAGGACAGGCCAGAGAAGCAGGTGCATCTTACCCTGGAGGAGAAGGCTTAGGATACATCAGAACAGGCCTTGGAACTTCTAAAGATCTGTCAGAGAGAGGAAGGATCTTACCAAAAGTTTGGCCAACTCAAACCAACAGGAGAGAGATTCCAGGAGACAGCTGGATGTCCAAAGGAAGGAAGATGATTTCCTAACAAGTGGAGTTGTCCTAAAGGGGAATGAGGTCCCTCATGAGGGAGGGAGCTCTCCGTCATTGGAAGGGTTTAATATCAGCTTTCAAGAATGAGGAGATTCCTGCATGGAAGGAGGGCTTTCTAGATGGCCCGTCCCTTGGGTCACTTCCATCTGATTTGTGAAAAGAAGACTATATTATATATCTTCATATGACCACGGAAGAAGGACTGTGCCAGGGGACTGGGGGACAAGTGAAACAGATGAGGTGGGACACCTTCACCAAACCCAGCCTGGTGGCGTATGACTGCCTGCTGCCCGCCCAGCCCCCCACCCGATGACCTACAGCAACTTGGGGCCAGAGAAACAGGACTCTGGGTAGAAAAGGCCCTGATTTATTTCGAAACCCTGGAGATGTGACAGGAGATCACTAATGAACCGACAGGAAGTCAGACGGTCTCTGTCTCAGGCCTCTTCACCTGAGCCCAGGGCCCGCACTTCCCGAGGGGTGCAAAGGTCTCCACTTGCAGTCCCGCAGAGGTCCCTGCCCTGTGTTCCTGCACAGCGCTCCGCAGACCCCATCCTCCTGTCCTGGGAGCCTCCCCAGCCCTTCCGCCTGAGGCTCCTCGGAGCAGTTCCAGAAACAGGCACGACTGGGTTTCCCCTGTGTGTGCAGTTTCCCTTCTGAGAGCCGGGTGGAGTGCGGGCTTCTGAAGGGAAGGTGAGAGCAAGACAGGGAGGCCTCCTCGGCCAGTTCCCCTCATCTGAAAAGTCTGTCACTCAGACAGGAGCAGGGAGTCAGAAGTTCCTGCAGGAGGGACATGCAGCCTCCGTGCAGAGGGTCAGAGGCCCCCAGAGACCAGGGACAGATTCTGGAATCCAGGATGTTTGTATGCAGGTGCCCTACCTCCCAACCCCTCCAGTGCTCCCCCTCCCCTTCTCCTGGTGCCTCTTCCCCCCACCACTGCCCTTCAGGATGTGAACGCCCTCTCTCCCCTCTGCCCTCCCCTCTGTCCAAACCCTGATAGGAGCCACCAGGGGCAAACACGACTCACAGGCTCCCTCTTCCGGCCTCTGAAGCCCTTGCTCCTTGCTCGAGGTGGAAAGAAAGTCCCCAGCAAAACGATGTCAGGCCCCAGGCACCAAACAAGGGTGGCTGATTTGGACAGAGGGCCTCGAAATCAGACCGGTGGGCAGCTGCCAGCCTGCCCCAACCTCCCAGTCCGCCCTCCTCTCCCCTCCCTGCTTCGGGCACCAGAGGGGAAGGGGATGTGGGAAACAAGCAAACAGCTTCTTTCCTCCTTTCAGGTTTGAAGTACTGAGGATTGAGTCAAACGCACATTTCCAGCTATTGATGGGGAGAGCATTCCCTGGGGAGGCCCTGCTCATTTTTCCCTCCTCGTTACACCCTGGGCAGGAGCGGCTGTGACCTTAAAGGGCAGCCCCACAGGGCCTAACCAAAAAACATGGGCCCAGAAATAGCCTAATACATGAGGACAAGACATCTCAAATATGGACAATTCCGGAAAACCTCAAAACTGATCACTTTATCTGCACCAGACATACATACACACACACACACATACACACACACACACACACACACACACACACACACACACACACACTCACTCACTCATCAGACTAATGATACACAGGCTGATGTCATCCCTCCTTGTAATAATAGGAGACCAAGCAGTGCACCAATAAGACCCAGCAAAGCCATTTTTCCCACAAGTCTCCCCACTGGAATATGTATAACACACACTCTCATTTCCATCCTTGTGATTCCTCTATTTAACCGTGAACTGTGACCCTGACAACTAGAACAAAAGAATAAACAAATAGGTTTCTGGAATAAGGAAGGAAGACAGGGTGAATCAGATCCCGTTTCCCACATTCCTCTAAAAATGAATAAATTAAGCACAAAGCCGCAGAGTAACAGAAGTCTTTATGCCCCTGGGAGACTCTTACCTCGATTGGTCAGCTGGCACCTATGAGGCACGTGTCATTATCCCTATTTGTACCAATCGGGTTCTTAGTCAAACGCCAGACCCCATCTCAGGTAGCTTAAGTAGAAAAAGCAATTACTAAAGGAAATTAAGTCCCTAACAGAATCTCCACAAAGCCCAAAGAGTCAGGCTCGAAGGGCCGCCAAGTTCAGTTGCGCAGGTTGCATACCGCACAACACGGCTTTTGAGGGGGCGCCATTCACACCCTAGACAGGTTTGTATATTTGTTATACCATGTACTAGATTTCCATAGCATAGCAGTTTCCCAGCAGATGTCAGTAAAATGTCTGGAAGGGGTGCCCTCGGCTAATTTGCAGAGTCCATGGCCTGGAAGCCAGGAACCCAGAAGCACCCCCAAACCACGCTGTGGCCAGTTGCTCCAGCAGAGATGTGATTGCTGCTGCTGCTGCTAATGATGATGGTGATGATGATGACAGGCCCAGACCTCACAGCTCACCCCACTAACAGCTGGCCCTGGACCCTGGGACTCTGCCCCATGGCCCCCTCTCTGCCACCACGCTCCCCAGAAAACGGCTTCTACACACTTGCACTTGCTCCCATCGCTCTAGTCCTTCCTGATTGGAAGAGCTCAGGCCCCATGCCTCAGCCCAACTGCAGGCCGACTGGGCAAGTAAGCTTCTGGCTTCTGCCTTGAGAAGGAAGGATTCGGGATGCAAATTCTCCAAACAGAGGAAGAGCTCCAGTAATGTTGGGTGGCCTCAGAACATGTCACGTATCCATGCAGTACCTGGCAGATGAAGGGCCCAAAGCTCAGTGGCAAAACCGTGAGGACAAGGCTACAGGATGAGCTCTAGCAGAGTCAGGGCTGGAAGCCTGGTCTGCTGACTCCTGGCCAACTGCCCTGCACTGTCCCCTTAGAAGCTGAGGCCCAGAACGAGGCAAAGGCCACTGGGAGCAGAAGTCTGTTTAGATAGAGCTCCTACTGGCAGTTCCCTCCAGGCACCACAGCCCTCTACAGCTCTGGTAACCATCATTCACAGTTTCACCCTCCCCAAGCCTATGAAACATTCGGAGCTGCCTTTCCAGCCAGTAAGCTTCGGCAGCACGGCTCGTTTGTCCCCCCTCTCACTCGCAGTGAATACAGCCATCTCTGCTTTCTTGTTACATCCGGGGACCCGGAACTTTAACCCACACTTCTCTGCTAATTTGCTGAGAAGTCTGCTCCACGCTGAGCCTCCCTCGTCAAAATGGTTTTCCTAATTTAATCCGCACAGCAGAGCCTGAATGTGTGTTTTAATGAAAACGGTCTTCTGTTTTGCCATTTCTACATCACTCCTATAGGAGCTGCACTCCGAAATGCAAAAGTGCATTTTCATTTTCTGATGACTGGGATGTCCTACAGAAGTCAGCCTTTGTGGGAGAGGGTGGTATAGCAGTTGGGGGAAGAGAGAGTGACACAGCAAGAAAGAACATAGCAAAATGTGCCAGTATGGACACCCCGGGGGATACAGGGGCTCACTACCTTGCTTCCTCCTCCAGAAGGAGCTCCTGGAGAGCATTCAGAAGGATTCAGACGGCTCCCTTCTGGTCTGCGCTTAGGCGGGGCCCTCTGCCCGGTACGGGGGCAGGGGGCCTGTTACTGAGCACCCTGTTCAGCCTCATTTTTTGGTTCACAGAAAGGAGGAGATAACATCTACTTGGGGGAATCCGATGGGGCCGGAGGGGCCATGGGAAACACCAGCTCCACCTGCCACTTAATAGATGCTCAATCAATGTTGATTTTCTTTCTTCTTTCTTCTGTGATCCGTCAATAGCATTTTAAATAATTGTGCTTAGTTATGTTTCCTTACCTTTTTCCTGTTGCTTATTCTTCCAACGGAAAAGGAAGGAAGGAGGGAGGAAAGAGGGGAGGGGCAGAGGGAGGGAAGGAGGGAAGGAGAAGCAGAGCTGCACACATTACTTATCCCAGTGATTATCTGAGTTGTTTTGGATAATCTGATAACGATAAACCAATTGCCAGTGATTCGTGTGGGATGCTGGGAGGAGGAAGTGACAAGGACATCCTCTTTTTAAGTCAGAATGATTGAGCTGGTAATTTCTCAGGGTTTGCCTAGCACATAACGCTGTTTGAAGACACCCAGGGAGAACCACTCAACTGCAGAAGCGTGATTACATGTGGCTGGGCCTCCTTCCAGATGCTGCCCGATTACAGCCCAACCTCCCTCAGCTCCCAGGGCACAAGCAGGGACCACTCTGGGGCTGACAGCGACTGGCACACCGCTTTGCGGGGCCGACGGGAGCCGGTATATTGAACGAAGAGTATGCAGACTGTGGCCTGCAGGATGAGGAGGCAAAAGCCAACCACACGGGGGCGCCAGGGAGCTCCCTGGGATCATTTTGATTGGAGGTGCAGTTTTAAAACACCCACACAAAGAAAGTAAAGTCACAAGATTTACTACTTACAAATCCCGGAAATGGGGCGGGGCAGGGGTGGAGATGAGCTGGGGGAAGGGCAGTCCTCCATCCCAGGTCCTGAGCGAGCGGGAGATGGAGAGAAGGGAGCAAGCACCTACTGCTTATAAGGTGCTTAGGGTGGAGGTCACTAAATTTTCACGACCTTAACTCTAACCCCAGGAAAAGCAAAGCAGGAACTTGGAGTGGGAATCTTAAACTGAGGTCCGCATCTAAATGTCCAGACTTGGTGCAGCAAGGTTGTCATGCTGTAAAATGCCTAGGCAGCAACTCAGAAGAGCTGTGTTCTCATCACACACACACACTCACACACACACACACACACACACACACACTCACACACACACACACACACACACACACACTGGTGTGGGGCAGGGAGCAGAGCAGAGGCCACTGTGCCAGGGCCACGTGCCAGGAAAGGAGTCGTGATTTCAGAAGCAGATGCTGAAGAGTTAGGTTTGGAAAGGTAGGAAGCGTCATCAGTCCTACCCTTTGGCCTAGAAGCCAGGCGGCTGCCCTGGCCCCGTGTTTTAAAGGGCTCTCCCTAGGGGACAGAATCTAAGGAGCTGATGGGGGTGTGCTCTCCAGGAGCCTGTGCCCCTTCTAGATAGTTCATGCACAGGGGACAAAGGACCCCTCAATTCCCTGTCCCAACAGCCTCAAGCCTGCTCCGAGCTCCTCTGTGGACCTCTCCCCAGGTCTTTCTTTCTGGGGACAGGTGGCTGCTCCCCTGAGGACAGCAGGGGTGGCTGTTTGTTGGGGAGGATGGACAGAGCTTACATGTCTGGACTGGGGGTTCACATGCAAGACCTTTCAGGGTGCAGGATGGAGTCAGAGGTGGGAAGAGAGGCCTGACTCTGCCCCACCAGAACCCCAAGGAATCTGAGGCTCTAACTGGAACCTGGCTTCCCAGGTCTTTATGAAGTTATGCTTGTCAGGGCAGAAGGATGTAACGTAGTTTATTTAAACATAGTTTATTTAACAATTTGTTATCTTGACTTCTATGTTTAAATATTTCGACACACGACATGTGGCCCTCTATTTGTACTCTCACCCAGGCCCTGTGAATGTTAGGGAAAGACTGAGGTTGGGGCCCCAGCCGTGGTGGTCCCTTAAGTTCTGAAAAGGAAGGACGTGGGGTGTGAAGTCTGGCAGGAGGCAGGGGCCCTGCACTGCTTGTGCGTTTTGACTTCACATGAAGTTGCCTGCACTTTATTGAAGGAGCCGGACATGGTGGGGTACCAGCAAGGTGGGCTTCATTTCCCCACCACTTCCTTCACCCCAGCTCTGCTGAATCTCCCTTCTCTGACTCCACATTTCCAGAAGGTCCCATATGTTTTCTGGTCACAATCAGGTATAAGAAAAGTCTTACTTTCAGTTAGCTAAACAGTCCAGCCCAAACCAACATCAAACGTCCGTGTCTTTCCCATCTCCCATCACTGCATCCCCCTCAGGCCTGAAGCAGGCTCAGGCTCCTGCAGTGGGGACTGGACAGGGACTCTCTTAGTCCATTTGGGTGGCTGTAACCAAATACCACAGACTGGGGGTGCTCAGAGACAAGAGTAATGTGTTTCCCACAGTTCTGGAGGCTGGAAGTCTGAGATCAGGATGCCAGGATGCTGGGGTTCTGGCGAAGGCTCTCTTCTGGGTTGCAGATGGCTGTCTTCTTGCTGTGTCCTCACGTGCCAGCGTGCGGAGAGGGGGAGCAAGCTCACTCATGACTCTTCGAAGGCCACTGATCCCACGCACAGGGGTTCTACCCTCATGACCGCATCTAATACTAGTATTTTAGGACCTCCCAAAGCCCCACCTCCTAGTACTATCACATGTGACTAGGGTTTCAACATGTGAGTTGGGGTGAGGGGAGCATATGCATTTAGTCCCTAACAGCCTCATTCCGCTCTTTGCACCATGTCCTCTCATGCCCACTGGCTACTGTTTCTGGTTCCTCTGGGAGGCGGCAGAGGGGAGGGATGCAGGAGAAGGGCAAGGTCGCACTGCAGGTGAACAGTGGCCTCGGAGGGGGGATTTGTTCTCTCCCCAGCTGGGACTTCCAACCCCCCACTGTCCAGTGATGGAGAAGAGGCCCCTCTGGCTGATTTCCTACAACACCTATGGTACCCCACAAACCAGCTGAGTCCATATGGAAATTCTAGAGGAGAAGATGGCTTCCACCCCTCTCACATGCCACTTGGAGCTGCACTAAATATTCCTCTGCCTGAAGGTGGGTCTCTTTAATTGCATAAGCAGTCCTGGGTCCCAGCACTGGTCACTCCATGAATGGGGCAGATAAGAGAAGGCTTCTACCCATTTCTGCAGGCTCTACTTGTTGACCAGCTGGACACTGAGACGTTCTGACCTTTCAAGTTCCCTTCCCTGAAGGCCCTGGTGAAATTTAATTACAGCCTCCCACTTCATTTTGTTTGAACATCATGCCTCTCTAATTTTTATAGTGAGATACATAACAGAGCGCCAACTCTGTTGGCAGGGACTTGTGTAGGCTATTCATTCTCCTTCCAGTGCGTTGGTCAGGGTGCTTGCAAACAAGCCCGGGGAGACCAGCAGTGAAGCAGAAGGGGGATTTGTTTAAAGGATATTGTAGCTCAGAGGAATGACGGGAAGTTGGAGAGCCGGCCTCAGAAAATGGGGAAGATCCAAAAGAGGCAGGACATCGGCAGCACCAGCACCACTAGCCCGAGGAGCTGCCACTCCATGAATATTGCCCCATCTGGGCATCACTCTCCCCAGATGCAAAGTCCCAGGCAGGAGTAGCTTGTAGCCAAGCTGCAACACAGGTCCCACACGCTTGTCTGCCAAGACACAGGAAAAGGGAAGTTCCTGGTCCTCTTAGCTTCTGCTCATTCTGCTAATCATTTGTGGAGGTGTCTCCCCCACTGGAAGAGTGACTGAATGCAGGATCCCCAAGTGTCAGAGGTCCTCTGAGAGTCCCCTGTGTTTGGCCTGAGAGCAACAGTCATACCCCACTACTCTCATCCATTCACATGAGACAGAAGCATCATTGTGGCTTCTGATTTCAATAGCAGGTACAACCACTGGTTTAGAGTTTTGTGTGTCAGAGTCACTTATTTATGATTTGGGGATTTTTGAAAGTTTCCTTAATCATTTATTATCTCCAATCCCATTTTACCACTGCTAAGGATAGCCTGATGGGGTTACCAGAAATTAGGAGACTGATTTCCAAGCCTTCTTCTGCCAACTGATTCTCTGTGCAACCTTGAGAAGGTTACCTCTACTCTCTAAATCTGTATTTTATGAAAATGAGAGAGTAGATGAAATGATCCCCAAGATTTCTTTCCACTCTCACTGCTAGATTCCATGCTTCTGTTCCAGAGCATTTGGAAAGGGCCTAATTTCCCAATCAAAGGGCATTCCCATCTCTTTCCAGGGTTGAAGTTGACCAATATGCAGGGTGTGCAGAATCCAGGGATGTAGGAAGTAAATATTATTGATAATTACTCCACTCTGAGACCAAAATAACCCACTTGGGATGCCATTCAAGTCAAATTACCAAACAACACACAGAATTGTTTCCATTCTTGTCTCTGCTGTATGGGAAAATTTGCTAACTAGTCTTTTCTCAGACATACGTGCATGCACAGAGACGTGCAGGCACATACACACACGTGCCTTTGTTATCATCACTGTGGCTTAGAGCTGCATATGTGGTTATCTCTGTAAAAAGCTCTCTTTTTCCTGAGTGTTGCCTTAATAGAAGACACAGGACAAGTACTTGGGCTTTCTTACTGGTCACACTCCATTTTTCACTTTTATTGTCTATGTTGGCTAGATTGTCTGTCTGTAGATGTGCCAGTTGACATCTGTATACAGAATAGGATCTGGCCAGGAATGTCCAGACCCCAGACAACTGGTTTTCTCTAGGGAGACCATCCTCTGTCTCTACCCCCAGACTCCATGCTGTGGAGAGGTGGGAAAGGGGAACTCAGGGCAGGATGGAGTGTGATGAAAAGTGCCTTTGAAGTGACGTGTGAGGGAGCCTGAGTAGACATATGTATCTACTTCCAAGTTTTGTCTAAAGATAAATTAAATTTCCATAACCAGAGTCAATGCTGTATCTTGATTTATGAAGGGAGGCCAACTTTCCAGAAGCCCTGAGGGTGCTGTGGAGACAGTGCTGCTGAGAAGGCAATGAGGGGGCAAGGGAGGCAGGAATGTGTCTCCTCTCAGGTCCATAAACAGAATTCTTAGCAATGAAAAGTATACTCACAAACCACACATATGATTCTCTATAAAATACACAGGTCTTTATCACATTAGTGATCAGAAAGTCTGTGTTATGAGCATTTAAAAAATCAATCCCTGGACTTCCCTGGTGGCGCAGTGGTTAAGAATCCACCTGCCAATGCAGGGGACACGGGTTTGAGCCCTGGTCCGGGAAGATCCCACGTGCTGTGGAGCAACTAAGCCTGTGCGCCACAACTACTGAGCCTGCGCTCTAGAGCCCACGAGCCACAACCACTGAGCTCGTGCGCCACAACTACTGAAGCCCATGTGCCTAGAGCCCCCGCTCTGCAACAAGAGAAGCCACCGCAATGAGAAGCCCGTGCACCACAATGAAGAGTAACCCCTGCTCGCCACAACTAGAGAAAGCCCGCATGCAGCAACAAAGACCCAACGCAGCCAAAAATAAATAAATAAATAGGGAAAAAAAATCAATCTCCAGCCATGGTTTTCTGAGGTTCTCTGTGACGCTCTCAGACCAGCCCTCATAGCAGCTGGAAGGTGAAGATACTGCACCCCCAGGTGCAGTCCCGTGCCCTTCCAGACTACCTGGAGTTAGTCCAGAAGAGAAGGATCAAGCAAAAAGTGTGGATGTGGTGGCAGGGGCAAGGGACAGAGAGATAAGGAATAGCAATACAACTCAGTCACTCCCAAGTGAAGGGAAACAGAAACAACCAGTCAGCTTGCTGAGTTGGTATGTACATTTCAACAGTTCAGAAAAGAAAAATGCATGACTTACTTTCCAGCAAGAATTCAGCAGCGATCTTTCCTTATGCAGAATTTCATGGAAGTTTTGCCTTTGTATGTCCCCAGCTTTTGACCTATTTGGGATCACTCATATACAATAGGGCTAAAGATTCCACTTTCACTAATGGCCAACTGGGATATCTTAGACCATCATTTCCAACTGAGCTCATTTAGAAGACCTGGAAAAATATTTTTTAAAAAAGCAAAACTGCTTGAAGGTATCAGAAAGCAACAGAGGCAGCAAGAATTTGGGGGAGTTTAGAAGCCACTTAAGAGGAAGGGTCTTGGTAAAAGCCCCAGACTTTGGCTGAAATCTCAAAGGGCTACACCCTAGGGGTTGAGTAAATGAAAAATAGACCAGCATTCACAATGACTAAAGTCATACTGAATCCCTGAATGGATTAGCATGAATTGCTCTTAGCCTAATGTCTAAAAGAAGTAAAAGCAAATTCTCTCCAAAGGAAAACATTGTTCAGAATCTCAAATTAACTTCTGCTGTTTTTCATATAAGATGTTGAACAGGAAAAACAAGACTCGCAAGAAGACAAAATCTGATAAAGAGAGAGAGAGAGAGAGAGAAACAGACAATAAAAATAAACTCACAAAATATCCAGATTTGGTAATGACTAGAAAAAGACTATAAAATAAGCATAGTCAATATGCCCATAGAATTAAATAACAAGATAGATAATTTTGGTAAAAACCAGAAAAAAAAGACTCAGTTGTTAAATCTGTAACTGAAACTATAATATATGAAATTAAGAATGTGTGTGATGCAAAGGTTTAATGGCATATTGAAAAGAAGATTAGTGAACAGGAAGATAGATAGAAGAAAATGTCCAGTTGAAGGCCAGAATCAAAAGGATAGAAAATATAGAAAAGAGCAGAAGAGACAAATGGGATGTATAAAAAAATCCAACTTATATCTAACATCTCAGCATGTGAGGAGAAAGAGAATATGTCAGAGTAAATTTTAAGAGATAATTATTAAGAGTTGTCCAAAACTGATTAAAGAAGTTAAGCTACAGATTCAAGGAGCTCGGGGTAACCCAAGAAGGGTAAGAAGGGTAAGTACACACACATATACACCTAGGCACAGCAGTTGCCTATCTTAGATAAATCTTAAAAACATCCAGAGGGGGTGGAAAAAAAGACATACCTTTAAAGAAGTAACAATAAGACAGACAGTTGACTTCTTAACAGAAACAAAGTAGCCAGAAGTCAGCAGACTAGTATCTTCAACATAACAACCAACTTTGAATTCTATACTCAATAAGATATCCTCCAAAAAGGAAGCTGAGATAAATTCATTTTCAGACCCTAAAGTGAGAGAAAATTTTTCATCTGCAGAACCACACTAAGGGGAATCAAAGGGAATTATTCAAGGAGAAGAAAATGATCCCAGATGGAATCACAGAAATGCAGGAAAAAATAGGAGGACCAGAAAGGTTAAATTTGTAAGTAAACCTAAATATAAAATAAAACATACAACAATATGCAAAAAAAAAAAGAGGAAAATAATCGGAATTAAGGCGTTCTAAGATCATTGCATTGCTTGGGGATAGAAAAAAATGCCAATTTATGTTAGACTTGTGGATGCATATTTTTATCTCTAAGGAAATCAGTAAGAATCATAAAATATTACATAACAACAAGCTACTAGGGGAGAAAATGGAATAACAAAAAATAACTAATTAGAAAACAGCAATAGACTTACAGTAGAAATGGAGAGCTTTAAAATAAGGTCAGTTATAGAAAAATTTTAAAGTTAAGATTTTTGCACATTTGAATCTTGACTGTCCTCTTCCATACCAGTAAACATGGGATTGCATTAAAGTGTGATAAGTACAGTGTGGGCAAATTTAGGAAGACTCGCTCTAGCAACTATCAAGATTTACAAAGCTTCAGTAATTGTCAGTGGTGCAAAATTGGTGCAAAAATTGACAAATAGACCAATGGAACAGAATAGAGATTCCAGAAACAGCCATATATGCATACGTGATTGATAACAAACGTACACTGCAGAGGAGTGAGCAAAGTATAGTCTTTTTAACATAGGGGGTTGGTTGAATTGGATATTCATAAAAAATAAAAAAGAAACTTGACCCAACCTAAAAACTCATTTCCAGGTGAATTGTAGATCTACATGTAAAAGACAAAACAAAGTTTCTATAAGATAAACATAGGAGAATACCATTATGACCTTGAAGTAGAGAAAGATTTTTTTTAAACATTCCACTAAATGCACTAACCATATAGGAAAAGATAATTGGACTATATTAAAATGAGGAACTCCTGTTATCCAAAGACATTATTAAGAGAGTGAAGAGAAGCCATAAAGTAGAAGCTATTTGCTACACATATAAGAGACAAACGGCTTATATCCAGAATATAAAAAGCTCAGAAAAATAAACTTAAACAGGCACCTCACAAGAGACAATATCACAATGGCCCAAAACACAGGAAAAGGTGCTCAACCTCTTTAGCCATCAGAGTAACACAAATTAAAACCACAATGAAATACCACTATATAAATACCAGAATAGCTAAATTTTTTTAAACTGACAATCCCAAGTGCTGATGAGGGTGTGAAGCGACTGCACTCATACAATGCTGGTGCAAATGTAAACTGGCACAATCACTTTAGAAAACTGGTAATAACAACTGAAATCAAAAGCATGCAAACCTTGTGACCCAGCACTTCCACTCCTAGCTGTATGCCCAGCAGAACGCACCCACGTGTTCAGGAAACACACGGACATTCATAGACAGCACTTCATAGTTGACAGAAACTGGAAACAACCCAATGGCAGAATGGATAGATAGATTGTGATAAATACAGCAGAGGTAGACAGAAGGAGGAGAAGAAGAAGAAGGAGAAAGAGAAGGAGAAGAAGAAGGGAAGAAGAAGAAGAACACAACAAAGGTAAACTCTGGCCTAGAAAATACAATATTTCTGGAGGCATAAAAGAACAACTGAGACTCAAAAACAATTAAAAACAAGCAAACAGAAGCACTTCAGTAGACCCCGAGGTCAGTGGAGTGGGAAACAGGAATTGTCAGTATCCAGAGGAGGGAAGGCTTCTGTGGATAGGCTGTCAGAGATGAGCTCTGATGGGAAGGGGCTCTGGAGGGCACAGAGGCAGAAGGATGTCAGAAGGCAATTCCAACTCCAGCATGATAGAAGCTTCCCCTCCTCTCCACGCCCACTGCTGTTGCTTCCACTGAGGCCCTCTGTTTGCTCACCTGGGTCACAAAACAACTGCCCTCTAGTCTCCCTGCCTCCTACCCATTGTGCACCTCTAAACCCTGACTTCAGGGGAGACCCAAGGGATCTTTCTGAACTGCACAGGGATGCTGTCACCTTCCCTGCTTCCTCCCTACCTAGAGGTAGCAAGTCAGCCATGGGGTCTAGGGACTCTGTGCTGAGGTGTCTGCTCTCCTCTGGCAGCTCCTGCCCAGCCTTCCTCAGGGCCTCTTCCTCCCCTTCTGCCCACCGGGCTGTGATGCCCTTCTTTCCCCTGCTCCATCCGGCAACATGCCTCCACCATGAGGACTCAGTCCAGCACCACCTCCTTCATAAGTCATTCCCGACCTCCCGCGAACAGGGACCACCCCCTCCTCAGCTCCCCTTGGGGTACCCTGTGCACACTTATTTTACCTGGTCCCATGCCTTCCCCGCCAGACCTAGGCTCCTTGAGAAGCTTCCAACTTCTTCTCAGATTGACGCAGGGCCTGGCCCCAAGGAAGGGCTCCGTACACACTGAATTAGTAAAGAATGCCATCTTGTACTTACAAAGCACTTCTTTGTTTGCAAGTTGCTTTTATGTGTGATTTCATTTGATGCTCCCAATAAACCCACAAAGTTATCTCCACTCAGGTGAGGAAGCTGAGGTAGAAAGAGACTGAGGACGTGGTCCCGGCTGCCTGGGGAGGGGGCTAAGAGAGCTCCTGCCTCTCAGGCCTTGTCCGGGATGCTGCCCTAAGGACAATGGCTTCTTTCTTCCAGGAAGCCCCTTTCCAAGCCACTAGGGACCAGAACTTAGCTTCCCAAATGCTGCGGTCAGCCCTCCAGGAATCGTTCTGGAACGTTTCCCTTGGCCTCTCTACCATGCCCAGTGTCTTCTCCCTCTGACGACTGCTCCTCTCACCTTCCTGAGAGATCACACAGCGAGTGGACCCAGGCCCAGGCCATGGGCACTGACACCAAGCCAGCAGGAAGGCTCCCCTCTGCCCTCCTCATGGGCTGTCTGCCCAGTTTCTCTCGAGTCCTGCCTGATTTCCATCACAACCTGGCCCAGGGTGCTAACTGTGGTGAAAGAGACATTTCAGCTGGAAAGCAGGCCACACAGCCACAGGTCAGGGATCTGTGAGTTTCCTCTCCTCTCCTCCCTAACGCTCCTTGGAACTTCCCTCCCCCTGCCCTCTGACCTTCTCCCCCCTTCTTAGAGAGACAGTGAGGTGGTCATGGCTGCAAGCTCATTTCTCTGTCCCCAGCCCACCTCCCCTCATCATCTGCCCCTTCCCTACCCTCCGCCCAACACACATGCATTCCAGTGACCTTAATGGTAAATTTTATTGTCAAGCCACACTGGCTTCCTACTGGGCAGAGGTTGATCTTGTCTCCAGCATCCCCAGAACCCGGGACCCTGCAGCCAGTACAGCCTTAGCTTAGGTGACCAAGGCCCCATGTTTCAGAGGGTCTATCTCTGGCCTATCTCCTGCTGCAACTCTCTCCATGAGTCGGGAGTCCATTGGTCAGGGTCAGCATCATGTCCATTGGTCAGTACACCCAATTAAATTTGAATTTCAGGTAAACAATAATTTTTCAGTTTAAGTGTGTGTTGGGGACATACTATAGTAAAAAAATTATCGTTGTTTTTCCGAAATTCAAATTTAACTAGGTTTCCTATATTTTAATTTGATGAATCTGGTAACCCTACCACATGGTCAAGGGGATGTGCCCATCTGGAGCATGCTCTGGGTACCTGGGGCCCTGAATAAAGGGCCCAGAACCCACTCCTAGGGTCTCTGCAAGTTCCCCTTCCTGTCTGGTCCCCCAGCCTGTGTACTCCTAGGCCTGAGGAGTGGCCTGGAGGCAGCTGGCTCTGTGCTAGGGATGGAGCTGGGACCACAGGCTGGGTGTCCACACATGCAAGTCCCTCACGGGTAGGTGGGGGAAGAAGGGGCAGACCACAGGCCAGGGGCCTCCATTTGTACTTCTGTGTCAACACACCAGTGCTAGGGGTAAGCCTGCCAGCCACCCAACAAAGCTGTGCTGTCTGCACCTGAATTCTCCATTTCCTGCTACAGAAACATCCAGGTAGGACAGCGGGGTCCCCTGAATGGGGTCCCTTGCAAGGGAGCCGGTTCCCTGGCCAGGGTGAGGCTTGCTGTGGTGATGGGCTTCCTCAGGCTCTGCTGTCAGGCCATCCCTGGCTGGCTTGTTCAGGAGTGTGTCCCAGACCAGGGACAAAGAGAGCCTGGGGATTTAGTGGCCCTCCTGACAGGAAGCCCAGTAGGCTCTGGTAACATCTCTGAGCCTCAGTTTCTTCAAAGGTGAAACAGGAAGAGTTCCTACCTCTAGTGAAAATTAAGTATGACTGGGGAAAACTAGAGATAGTAAAGAGATGAGTGGTTCCCAGGGGTGGGGGAAAGAGAGGGATGATTAGGCTGAGCACAGAGGATTTTTCCGGTAGTTTAACTACTCTGTACGATCCTAAAATTGTGGAGACATGTCATTATGTACTTGTCAAATCCTGTAGAATAAACAACCCCCGGAGTGATGCCTGGTGTAAACTACGGACTTTGGGTGACAAGGACGTGTCAGTGTAGGTTCATCCACTGTGACAGGTAAACCACTGTGCTGTGGGGTGACAATAGAGCAGAGGCTGAGCGGGTGTAGGGGCCTTGAGGTACGTACCAACCCTCTGCACTTTCCGCTCAATTTTGCTGTGAACCTAAAACCGCTCTAAAAAATAAAGTTTATTAGTTTTAAAGTATAAGGTATGATCACGAACGCACCAGTGCTTAACATATTCACACTCGTCTATCAACAGTCGTGTATTGAGCGCCTATTATGCGTCTGTACTTACAGGTAACCAAAAGGAATGAGTAACGGAGGTATTTCTTGCCGGCGTAGAGTGAGAGTTGGGAGAAGTCTCCCCCAGGAGAAGGAAAGCGCCCGCGCTGGCCACAGAGACACCGGGTGGCGGCGCTGGGGGTCGCCGCAGTGTGGCCGGTGATGGGGAGCCGGCGCCGCCCCAGTCTGTCCCCGACCCGGGAGCGGAGGCAGGAGCCGGGGAGCGGGAAACGGGGGCTGGGTTCGAGGCGGGGTCCTGGGGAGGAGGCTGCTCTGTCAAACTGGGGGGACGTTCAGAACGAGAAGTAACCCCCTACGCGCCCACGCCGCGGAGCCCGGGTAGGCGGGGGCAGGGCCGGGGCGGGGCGCGGAGGGGACGGCAGTGAGGGGAGGGACGGGGGAAGGGGAGGGGCTAGGACGAGGGAGGAGGCCCGTCCCCGCCGGCAATCAGCAGCCGCCAGCCCCGCCGCGCCCCCGTGTGGCCGCCGCCTGCAGCTGCGCCTCAAGGGGAACGAAGCCCGCGGCCCGGAGCGGGGCGGGGCCCGGGGAGCGCTGGGGCTCTGGCTCGGCAGCTCCGGCCCTGGGGCTGGCTGGGGGAACCCCCTGGAGGACAGACGTCCCAAATAAAAGGAGGTGTGACTCCAGACACGGCTGTTGCAGATTACTCCTAGGGGACCAAGCAGGGAGAGGAGGAGGCGCTGTGACTGCCCCCCCACTGGGAAAGATCACCCCCACAGAAGCTCCAACCCAATCGCTGAGCAGCTGGCCGAGATCCGACTCCGGACAGTTTGAGGGGGAGAGAGGGAAGGGCGCACTGCCTGAGAACAGATGCTCGCGTTCGTTTATCGAGGTCCAGCAGCGCCATGCTTGGGTAGAGCAAAGAGTGGTGGCCCCGGACGCCCCACCCTCCGAGGCCTGGGATAAGTACCGAAGTCAGCGGAGATGCAGAGAAGCACATGGAACTGGTCCCCCACCCAAGGCTCGCGTGCACACAGTGAACCAGGAGACCTCTCACACCTTCACCAGCCCCAGAGCAAGGCGACCCTCTCCTGCTCTGGACCCGTCACCACTCGGCCACACTGCTCTTTGACCCTTGGTCCTTGCCATTTCCTGCCCTCAGAGGCCCTTGCCTAGCATCTCCTCAGGAGGAGGAAACGCCACTTTCAAAACCCAGATGCCTACAAAACAAAACCCAGAGTTGCCAAAGTTGGCGAGGGCAGAAGACACTGCTGGGCACATGCCATGGGTGCTGCCACTCCTCTTCTGTGCTGTGGCCCCAAACTGGGCGTGGGACCCCTCCCTTCACCTTTGTGCTCGGCTGAGACCACGCTGGAGCATCCACTAAGGCCTGACTGGGGTCAAGGACCATGGAAGAGAAGCGGATGCAGACCCTTCCGAATCTAGACCCTCCACCTTCCAAGACACAGCTGCCTGGTCAGTTTCCTGGGCCAGTTCTTCTTTGCTCCATGACCCACATCCCAGTGCGGGGGCCACAGCAAGTCCCCTTCCACCTCCCAAGGCCAATCCTAAGAGAGGGATCCAGAGAACCTCCTGGATCCCAGGGGACACACACACACACACACGCACGCACGCACGCACACACGCATGCACACACACACATACACACTGAGCTGGGCCCCAGCAATCAATTGGTGCCCGGGTTATTGCTCACAGGGTGGCCCGTGGCCATCATTTCCAAAGAGGATGCTGATGGCGCACCCACTGTGTGCACGACCCTGTGTGTGCACTTTATACCATCCCATCCCGCCCAGGGGCTTCCTTTCCGAGCTGGAACAGAAGAGTCAGCTTTCACTCCAGCCTAGGTCAGTTTCCCTTCAAATCTGCCCCCCACCCCTACTCCCCAGCTTCTAGCCTCAAACACAGCCCTCTTCCCCTGGTGGTTGTTTCTTCACAATTACCACCCACATCTCAGTAATGGCTGCTGAGGCTGCTTGAGAGCCTTGGAAGAAGCATGTGCCCGGAGTCATTGTCACTTGACTAAACACAAGTGCTTGTGGTCCTTTTCATTGCTTCTGTGGACTCAGACATCAGGCCTTGGGTTAAGAAGTAACTTCCCTGATGACCTGATTTCTTGGGAAAATCCATCTTGATTTATATATTCCAGACCAACGCAAACTTTTTCTATAAAGGGCCAGATAGTAAATATTTCGGGCTTTGCTGGCTGTACAGTCTCTGCCACAACCACTCAACTCTTCGATTGGAGTGAAAGAAGTACAGACAATATGTAATGAGTAGGTGCAGAAGTGTTCCAATAAAACTTTACTTACAAAAACAAGCAGGCAGCTGGATTTAGCTCCCAGGCTGTAGATTGCCCCCCCACACCGTTTTAGACCCGTGATATGTATTTTGGCATCATGGCTTAACAGAGTAGTTGAAGTGGGTGAAAAAGACCTCTTCACCTTGGCCTCAGAACAGCTGGGTGGCAGGGTCAGGCCTGAACCTCACAGCTGGGTGACCTCTGAATCTCAGTTTTCTCACCTAAAAAGAGCAATTTGGGGATAAGAGAGATGAGATGTGGGATAAGAGAGATCACTTCCGACACCCCATTCTCAGAGGCCTCTGATGTGGGCTGAAATTAGCCGTGAGAGTTAAACACCTGTGAGCACTTTTATAAACTCTGAAGTGCTCTGAGCATATAAATTGCCCACTGTGAGTTTGAGGACCATCTGAGGGTCAAATTATATGGGGGGAGGGCAAAGCGTTGTGCTGTGACCGGCCCGGGAGCCTGTGATTGACTTGGTAGGTTCACACAGAAGCTGAAAATGTTGGAATATTATCACCTGCTCTTTTGCATTCTTTGAAATATTGGTCAGCAAGCTGATGATTTTGCAAAGCTCTTTAGTTGCTCTATGACTTCAGTTTCTACTGTTTCAGCTCCATCTGGGCTGACTGGAGCTGCAGGGCAGAAATTCTTTCCAGAGCCATAGCAAAAGTGGGCGACGCAAGATCACCTTGTGACGTGGACAACCAACCTTCTGGCTGGACACAACCTCCTCTTGCCGGGTCCTACATCCTGTCATGCCTGGAGGCTTTAATGGGAGGACGGAAGTGGGCGGCCTCTTTGTCCCATTCCCCCTCTTGCCCAGGACTGGGTCAGGCACTTCAAAGGCTCTCTGTCCACACTAGCTCTTCTGAGAAGCATGCTGGTGGCCTCGCTGCCCTGGGGCTGGGCTCCAGAGCCTCAGGGTTTAGGCTACATGGGCATCTGGGCGCCACTCCAGGGACCTCTGTGTCATTTCCTGGCGACCTTCAAGCACACAGAGGTTGTTAGGTGGAGCAGGTCCTGAAAGGCCCGGCCTCGCTGGGAGCCCAGTGTTCTCACTGTTCCACCTCCAGCCTCCGAGGGAGCTGCACTCCTAGCGGATGAAGACCCTCAGTTCTGGGACAGCACCTTCACTTTACAGGGGGAAACTGAGACCCAGAGAAGGGAGTGCGAGCCATTCCAATAAGCATCGCCAGTTCTAGACTCTGCATTTCTGCCAGTCCTCCACGGCAGGCAGCTTCTTACATCAATGTTAATTATTTGATTTATTGCTTTCCCTGCCCTACTCTTCCACACCCTCCTGTATCAGCAGAAGAGCTGCTTAGAGCCCCTGGAGGTGGGGTCCCCGAAGGGCAGGGGTTTGGGGAGCCAGAACCACCCAGCGAGAAGGTGAGGTGCTGTCCTCCCAGGGGGCCAGGGAAGGCACCACAGTGAAGGGAAGGAGAGGTTAGGGCAAGAAGAGCCATCTGCCCGGCCTGGGCCTGTTTGCTTGGCCTCCCCAAAGGGAGGCGGCAGGATATGTCAGCCACGGAGGGAGCCCGTGGGGTCCAGCCCTCAGGGCCTGGGTGCAGTGACCTCATCAGGCATTTCCAGCTTTTATGATCTGCCAACCAGGCCCCTGAGTGACGCAGGCCAACCTCCCCTTGCTGCCTGTTCTCCGGGCGCGACCTGTTCTCAGCCCTGTTGGAATGCCACTGCCACCCACGTGCCCCTGCCCAGGCCACAGGCCACAAGGCACAGGCCGGGTCACTGAGCAGGGGCTGAAGGGAGTGGGGTGGCCCAGAAGAGGAGAGCCAAGGATGTCACCCAGGAGGCCGGAAACGGGAGCAGAGAGGCAGAGCAGCCCTGGGGAGACAAGAGAGTGGGCTTAGAGAAGTCGCAGGACAGCTGCTCGGTGATCCCCCAGCCTTGGAGCCCCCAGAATGACCCACCAGGGCACCTTCCACCTGCTTCTCCCTCTCTGCATGCCTTCCTCAGCCCGGGGTCTCACAGAACCTGTCTTCCTCCACACACACTCACAGACATGACTCATGCATCCGGGAGACAGATCACTAGTGTTAAGTTCAAATCCTGGATCAGACACTTCATGACAGAATGACCTTGGGCAAGTTGCTTGCCCTCTCGGAGCCTTGGATTCTTGGAAAAATGTGAATAACGCTAAGAGCATCTTCTTCATTTGTGAACCAATAAAAGAGGCAGTGCACAGTGCCTGGCCCAGAGTTTAGGAACAGTTTAGGAAAGAGTGGTTATTATCGCTACTGAGCAATGGGAACAGGCTAGAGCATGTTCAGGCCTCCCCACCCCCACCCTTGCCCCCCAAGTCAGTAAGCAGAGATTCCTGCCGAAACCAGCAACCTCAGAGGCAGATTTGGAAGTGCTGGAGCCCCGCACCAAGGGACTCCAAGCCTGACTGTTGGAAAGGGCAGTAACATGGAATCTGAGTTATTATCTGTCTAGCCCACTGGACCTCGGACACTTCAAGAAATTTTTATCCCTGTTTTAACAAAACACAGTTGAGGCTCAGAGACCATAAACAGCTACTCAGAGTGACACAGCCAGTGGATGACAGAATCAAGGTTTAAACACAGTACTTCACTGCCCAAAGCCCCATGGTTTATTGACCTCTACTTTTCTAGTGTTTTGGACTCAGCTATACAGATTTGTATTAATTCAGCACATGTTCAGAACACCTGCTCCCTATATGACCCTGATCCAGGTATTGTCTACATGCAAGAGAGGAACAGACAGTGGGAAGAATAAATAACACAAAACTATTTACATAAATGTATAAAACAGGAGGCATACGAGTCATTTTCTCCCTGGATGCAGTAGTCAGGGTATAGCCAAGCTGCTGTAACAAGACCCACCCTTACAATGCCTTAAATATGATACATTTCTCTCTCTCCCATGATCGTCTAGAGGTGAGTGGCCCTTACTGGCAGGCTGCTCTGATCCACATGGACATTTGGGGATTCAAGTTCTGTCCATCTTCTTCTCTGACATCTTCTAAGGCAGGGCGTCAATAGATATTGACTCAGTAACCTGGAGTCAATAGATAGAACTCAAGAGATTTGTGAACTGGGACGAAAAAAAATTACATCTGTATTTTCACAAACTTCTAAATGAAATGTAGATTATGATTATGAATGAGGCAATAAATCACTGTAATAATAGGATTGGGGACTTAGCTGCTGATAAAAATCACATAGATGTTCATATCATATTACAGTGTTATAGATGCCTCAAACCATCACTTCATGTTCATTACCGTTTCAAAGTTACAGTTGCTATCAGTCCTGCCACTAGATTTTATTAATGTTAGTAAAGAAGCATATTTTTACTATACCACACATTTGCAGGTATGTGGGTTTTTTAGTTACTTTGACACCCACATTTCAATACAATTGGTTTCTTCTGTAATCTTCGGTATTTTACTTTATGCATAATTTTAAGAATTATCCAGGTAAAGTCCGTAGGCTTCAGCAGGCTGCCAAAGAGCTCATGGCACAGAAAGCTTAGGGGGTTGTCCTCACAGATGTGATCAAACCTGAGTCACTGTGCGTTTGTGAGCCAGCACTTGGAAATACAGAAAGAGAAGAAGGGAAGGATAGCAGTTTCCTCCTAGGTGAGTGACGCAAGAGCTGCCCGTACCACTCAGCTCACATTCTATTAATGAGAACGGGGTCATGTGGCCACTCAGAGCCACTGCAAGGAGAGTGGGAGAATAAGGTCTCTAGTTTGGGGACCATTTACTGAAACTCTATTGTATGGAAGGAAGGAAGGAAAATTTGGGAGGTGTATCATTGGGGTTTTCTTATCTGTAAAAGCAGGAGGTGGAAATAGAGAACAGTAGTTGCTTTTTTTTTTTTTTTTAACCAGTTATTATTTGTTTTCAAAAGAAATCACATAATACAGACAAAAGCTGGGTATTTTTGGTTAAGTAGGGCAGGGGACTCAGGGTCCTGCCAGCCTGGCCTGCCCCTCCATGCCCCTTTCCCTAAGGGGGCTCCCTGAGGCACCTCCCAGGAACTCCCAGGCCAGAACAGTCTGCCACTCACGTTCTGAGTATCTGAGCCCCTTCCAGCCTTGCCTTCCCCAGTGATGCTGCAGTCCTGAGCACAGACTGTATCAGACACACAGCGAGGGCTCTGGGATCTTCTAAAACAGAGACCCATCTCTGTGGGTGAGGCAGGAAGGGCAGGGAAGGCTTGGGGGAAAGGATACTTCTTGAAGAAAAGGTAGAATCGAGAGCAGTCAAAAGTGAGGCAGAGAATGGCACATGGGAGCCTGGGGTGGGAGTGCAGAAGGCCTGTGGGTGAGGGGTGAGGGAACTAAGTGCAGAGAGGCTGTGTGCTAAGGAGGGGTCGACCTGGAGGGACCAGCACAGCCAGAGCCTGCAGCCTCGCTCCCAATAGCCCTGGCTCCTTGAGCTCAGGCCTCCTAAACAGAGGCAGCAGCAGAAATGGAACTTCTCTCTGGAAAGCCTGGAATGGTCATTAAGTGGGGCAAATATTTGAACCGAAGGTAATACTCATTTTTCTCTTCCACTCTTACCAAGCTCCTGCTTTGTATCAGGCACTAGGAGAGACTTTCTGGTGAGGAGAGATCTTCAAGATAGAAGCAAACATGCAATAAATATATTTAAGAGCAAGCAATTATTAATGACTTTGCTATGGATATGAAAAATAATGATAATTAGCATTCAATAGTGCTAAAACATCCCAGCAGTTGGGCTGAGGAGCACCAGTGAACACAAGAAGAATGTAATGTGTATTAGGATTAATAAACACTCTTTTAAAAGGCAGAATTTTAGGGTCAGTCACACATTTCAAATTTTAACTCTACCATTGCCTGCTGTGTAACCTTGTGCCAGGCACACCTCTGACTCAGCATCTTCATCTGTGAAAAGTACTGACCTAGTAAAATTTCTGTGAACATTCATGAGCTAAAGCACATAAACATTTAATATAGAATCTAATATATTAAGTACCCGATAAATGTTTTCATTATTACTATTACTATTATGAACTAAAGCTGGGAATCTTCAGCTAAACAAAGATTTTGCAGAGAAAGTTTGCAGAACTTCTTGCAAACCACTCTGACAAGGGCAGTGGTTTGAAGAGCACAGGCACTTTTAGTTCCATGGCCCCTTATCGCTGTCTGCTATTGCCATCTTTCTGTGTTCCCGTTACAAAAAATAAATAAACTCCTCAATTCCATTTATATGAAATATCCAGAAGACATAAATCCATAGAGACAGAAGTAGATTGGAGGTTGCCAGGGTGCTGGGGAGAGCGAGGACTGGGGAGAAACTGCTTAATGGGTATGGGGTTTTATTCTGGATGGAAATGTTTTGGAACTGGCTAGAGGTGGCATTTGCACAATATTGTGGATGTACTAAGTGCCGCTGAATTGTTCACTCTAAAATGATTAATTTTATGTTATGTGAATTTCACCTCACTAAATTATCAAAAACTCTTTTTCAGTTTTGTATAATATATTTAATTCAGAACTGTTGAGGACTTCAACTAGGAGTGCTCTGAATGAGTTTGTAAATATGTTTCAGTGCGGGGAGCTTCCCTGGTGGTGCAGGGGTTAAGAATCTGCCTGCCAATGCAGGGGACGTGGGTTCGAACCCTGGTCTGGAAAGATCCCACATGCTGCAGAACAACTAAGCCCATGTGCCACAACTACTGAGCCTGAGCTCTAGAGCCCGCAAGCCACAACTACTGAGCCCGCGAGCCTAGAGCCCCTGCTCTGCAACAAGAGAAACCACCACAATGAGAAGCCCATGCACCACAATGAAGAGTAACCCCCGCTCGCTGCAACTAGAGAAAGCCCGCGAGCAGCAATGAAGACCCAATGCAGCCAAAACTAAAAATAAATAAATTTATTTTAAAAAATATGTTTGGGGGATAGATTAGTAATAGATTAGTAACCTGTATGACCAGCTTTGGGTGCAAGTAAGGACGCTTTTATGCTTCAAAATAATTAAATGTGCAATTACTGCCCAGAGTAACAGAAAATCCAGCACATCCCCAGGGCTCCCTTATTCTGTAAGACTCCTTCCAGGCTGCAAATACCGGAACAGAGAAGTGCCAACTGCTTCCGTGGCTGCCACTCGGAAAGTTGGTGGTCACTCTTCCTGCCCTGCCCAGTGGATGCTTGGCCAATGTTGTAACAGTAGCCATGCTAATAGTATTACTAACAGTCGACAGTACCATCAGGCACCAAAACCCCAAGTCCAGGGCTCCACTCCAAGAGTGCCGCTCTTACTGCTTACGCTCCTCTGCACTCAGCACTGTGTTTACAGCAAAATCTCGAA
The DNA here is from genome assembly GCF_963455315.2 of Globicephala melas. Classification (NCBI taxonomy): domain Eukaryota; kingdom Metazoa; phylum Chordata; class Mammalia; order Artiodactyla; family Delphinidae; genus Globicephala; species Globicephala melas. Next base: position 4,693,892 of record NC_083326.1, on the reverse strand, counting down.
GCTGGGACGGGAGGGGTTTCCAGACACAGCCCTCCCTACAGTCTCTAGGCCCAGGTGATGGGTGGGTATGCAGTCTCCCCTTTCCTCCTGCCTGATAACCTTAACTCCTATGCAAACTTGCCACCTCCTCACCAGCCACCAACAAGCACCTTAGGAAGTAGTAAGATGGTGGGCAGCACTGATGCAGCCACAAACGGTCTTACTATACTCTTTCTCCCAGGGCACTTAGTACCTTTGCAACTCTAGATAGTCACAAGTAAAGAATATGCCCTGCAACACTATTCACAATAGCCAAGACATGGAAGCAACCTAAATGTCCATCGACAGATGAATGGATAAAGAAGATGTGCCATATATATATATATATATATATATATATATATATATATATATATAGTGGAATACTACTCAGCCATAAAAAAGAATGAAATAAGGCCATTTGCAGCAACATGGATGGAACTAGAGATTATCATATTCAGTGAAGTAAGTCAGAAAGAGAAAGACCATATGATATCACTTACATGTAGAATCTGAAATCTGACAAAAATGAACTTATCTATGAAACAGAAACATTCACAGACATAGAGAACAGACTTGTAGTTGCCAAGGGGGAGGGTGGGTGGGGGAGGGATGGACTGGGAGTTTGGGGTTAGCAGATGCAAACTACTACATATAGAATGGATACACGACAAGGTCCTACTGTACAGCACAAGGAACAATATTCAATGTCCTGAGATAAACCATAATGGAAAAGAATATAAAAAAAGAATGTATATGTATGTATAACTGAATCACTTTGCCGTACAGCAAAAATTAACACAACATTATAAATCAACTATACTTCAATAAATATTTTTTTGAAAAAAGAATATCCTCTGCAAGAAAACCGCTGCTTCAACTTAGTCCAAGAAGCAACTGGCACTCTCTCAGTTTGTAATAATAATAATAATTTTAAAATAGCTAATATCTGTTGAGTACTATGTGCCAAGCTCTCTGCAATTTCACCACCACCTGTGACCCACCTATTATTGACCCTGTCCTACAGATGAGGAAATGGGACTTTATCATTAATTCATCTTGGTCGCACACACCCGGGTAGAGCTATTTGATTCATATGCACCTGTCCATGGAATACTCCTCCCGGGGAAGAGAATTTAGTGAAATTATATACCTTACATTTTTAGTCTTGTCACCCATATTAATTCTTTCTGTTACTCTCCATTAAGTTTAGAAAACACGTAAGTTTAGAAAACACTAGAGTAAACAAATGGTTACAAGCTTGTAGGAATATACTGGACTAAAAGTTGGAGACCTGAGTTTTAGTCCCAGCTCTACCGATATTTTGACGTGTGAATTCAAGAGAAATCATATGGCCTCTCTGAGCTTCAGTTTTCTCATCTGTAAAATGGCAAGTGGACTAAATATTGTGTAGATCCTTTCTAATTCTAAAATTCTAGGGGAAGGAAGGCTTGGGAGTTTGGGATTCGCAGATGCAAACTATTATATATAGGATGGGTAAACAAGGTCCTACTGTATAGCACAGAGAACTGTATTCAATATCCTACGATAAACCATAATGGAAAAGAATATGAAAAAGACTATATATATATATATGTATGTATAACTGAGTCACCTTGCTGTACAGCAGAAATTAAATCAACATTGTAAATCAACTATACTTCAATAAATTTTTTAAAAAATTAAGGAATAAAATTCTGTAATTCTGCCAACCAGCCACGCTTGAAATCCCGAATCTCCAAGGCAGGACACCGTGTGTGCGCGCCCATGTATAAAACATTGCAGGAGCAGCCATTTGTCTAAGCATCCATTTATTCATTCCTTCCAGACGGCTTGAAGGGAACCTCTCAGAAAAGATTAGCAGCTTGAAGCAAATGACTGTGAAATCCCCGCGTGAGCCAGATGCAATTAATCCAGGGCTGGTTATTGGATCACTTCTGATTCATCTCTCTTGTCTGGTCTTAATTTGCTTGTTAATGGCTTGTCCTCTTTCCCCCTGCTTCCTGCTATTGTCCATTCTTGTTCCTTTCAGGAATCGTGACCACCAAATGTCACTCTTCTGTCCGGAGAGATGGCTCCTGCTTGAGGAGTCCCCAGCCCCTCACGCTTTCCTGGCTTCAACCCAGACACAGGGATTGTGGAAGGCATAGCTGGCTACAGCTGCTGGTACTTCACCATCTCCTCGGGAGCCAAATATCGGATTATTTAGCGGAACTTCAAAGTTTAGTGAATGGTATCTGCAGTGACTGCCGATCAGTCTCTCACGATGTGACTCTTTCACTGTGGTGGAAAAAACAAAAGCAAACATTTCAGAGTTTAAAAAACTTGTAAAACCCAGTGTTGATGAAAGAATGATGAAACGGGAACTATTAAACGCCACTGATGGGAATGTGAACAGGTATGACTTCTCTGGAATGCAATCTGACACAATGAACCAGAAGTTTTAAAATGTGCACACCTTAGTGTGAGCCCCTGTTTCCTGTAAGGAAGCTGAATTCCAAGAAATAATCATAGATGCCAACATTTAGATATGAGGCTGTTCATCAAAGCATGTTTGTCATTGAAAAATTGTTAGACACAAAGCAAATTTCCAAGAACAGGGGGTTCAAAAAATAAATTATGGTACGTCCATTACAAATCATTTTTTTAAATTAATTAATTTATTTTTGGCTGCATTGGGTCTTAGTTGCTGTGCACAGGCTTTCTTTAGTTGCATTGAGCGGGGGCCACTCTTGGTTGCGATGTGCGGGCTTCTCATTGCTGTGGCTTCTCTTGTTGCGGAGCATGGGCTCTAGGCATGCAGGCTTCAGTAGCTGTGGCACGTGGGCTCAGTAGTTACGGCTCGCGGGCTCCAGAGCGCAGGCTTAGTAGTTGTGGCGCACGGGCTTAGCTGCTCCACGGCATGTGGGATCTTCCCAGACCAGGGATGGAACCCGTGTCCCCTGCATTGGCAGGTGGATTCTTAACCACTGCACCACCAGGGAAGCCCACATGTCATTTTTTACAAGAACATTTAATGATGTGAGAAAAAGCTCATGAAAATGCTATGTGAAAAAATTGGGTTACAAAACGGTATGTGTATGTATGTGTAAATAAAATCTGTATGCATGTGAGAGTGTGTTGTTTAAAAACGAAACAAAGCAAAACAAAACTAGAATATACACCCAAATGTCATAGTGTTTATTTCTGCATGGTGAAATAATACATGATGTTTATTTTCTGTTTTACAACTTTTTAAAATTTAACTTTGTGAAACAGGAAAAAGATATTTATATATACATATATAACTTCTTTAAAAAAGCACACACACATAACAAATCTTTGTGTCCCAGGTCAGCAGGTGAGAGAAGGGCAAGTCAGGTGTAAGTATCCTCTCTCTTCTAAGAACATCCAATTATTTCCTCTGGCCCCTCCTCCCTCATACTTTCTGCTCCTCATTCTTCTACTGGGAAGCCTCAGGAATCCTGCCTGGTGGTGGCTGGACCTATGAGTCCTTCTAGCAGAATCTTCAGCCACAGATCTGTTCCCCACCAGTAAATCAACCCTTGGCTGGGGTCCTGGAAGACCTGAACATGCACATCTTTTCCTATCATGCTGATAACTTGAAACTGGCCACGATGGAAATATTTACACCACAGAAATTGGCAAAAGCTACAATCAGGGCTTTTTTTCTGGACGCTCTGGGGTGGAGCCTGGTGACCTGTGTTGTAACAAGCCCCGCAGGTGATTTAGACACACACTCAAGTGTGCTGTGGGCAGGACATCCCTAGGCCCCAGGAAAGACCCTTCATATCCACAGGGAGGTGGGCCATGTTCTGGGTTATTTCTCTCTAGATCTGGCTTTGCCAAATAAAGAACTCCAACCTTCCCTGTGCCAACCAGAAAGTAAAATTCTTACACAAGTCACCAATGCCCCACCCCCTCCCATTCTCCACCTTTCTGTAGGGAAGAGGGTATCTAAGAGCATTAGAGCCCTAAATCTTGAAAAGATTGTATGCTGCAGCCCACACCCACACATACATCTAAATTAAAATGATACAAAAGCAAGTCTACCAGTGTTCAGATTTTTCAACACTGAGGGAATTATCAAATACCAAAAGTTTGATAAGTCTCCACTTTTTTTCACCCTGCTTTGCTGTCTCCCTACGTAAATGCTTTGTTGTTCTCTTAGCTAATCAACCCAGCATGCAACTACCACAAAGAAGTGGCAGAAATTTTCATTTGAGACTTCCCAAGCAAACCTTGGCAGCCCCTGTGTCCCAGTCACATCCTTTCTGCATATTCCAAGGAGTGGTGAGGACAAAGGGTCCATTGTGACACCAGTCACTTGCCCTGGGGAACCACTGAGGGCTCTCAAGAATGAGAGAGATAGTTCTGGCCTTGATCTGACATGTCACAGGATGGATGGAACTTTGGGACATGCATTTGACCAATACCCTGGATGGGTGGGCAGTCACAGAGCAAACCCAGGCCCTGGCCAATCAGGATGAAGGCATTTTCTTCCCCTCTCTCCCCTCCAAAGCTTAGGTACAGCCAGACCATCTTGGGATTTATTTAGTCTCCAGCAGTCACCTCCTGGCCGGTTGGCCATCACCCATCACCTCTTATTTCAAAGGTGGTCTTCCTTCCATCCACACTCGCAGAAGAGAGCAGTCCCATGAATAACTCACATACGAATAAAATCACTTACATTTGGCTCTGTTATGCGTGGCATGTTTCAGGAATAGCAGATTTGCTCTTCTAATTTGCTTTGGCTGCAATTAATATTAAAACGAGGTGGCAGGGAGCAGGGACAGAGCCTGGCTTGAATGATTTGTCACCAGCAGAAAACTGAGAGCAGTCAGCAACTGGAATTGTGCCCTGTGACTGTAAATGGCTGGCTCAGCTGAAGCAGGACATTACGGTCTGCGGCGGCCTCCCTATAACTGCCACCCCGCACACAGCCCAGGACCAGAGCACCACCCTTCTCCTGACAGCTCTCGGAGATCACTGCTGTCAGCGAGCCTGGTGCGAGGGGAGGCCAGAGCTCGCGAAGATCAGCCTGTCCCCCGCAGCTGCAGCAGTTCTCAGATGGTGCACACGGCCATGCCACACAGTCATGGGCAGGGACTTGGGAGTTTCAGCCCATTGGTGCCTCTTTCCATGGCTCAAGGAAAAATTTCAGTGCAGAAGTAAGGGAGAGGGGCATTATTTTGAGAAAATGTGCTGTAGTTTATTTTTAAAAAGAAAATGATCTTCACACTTCAGAATTTTATTATTAATAACAAACTATTTGCAAGATGCTTCCTCTTTGCCAATGAAATATCAGAGGGTCACCATGCCAAGGTGAGGGAACTAACTCCAAAAGGACAGAGACCATGTCCTGTGTCTTTGGAGCCCCATGGGCGGGGCACAAGGTAGTTGCTCAATTCACATTGGGAAGATAATGACCCAAAGGCCCAATGGGCTGGAGGAGTGTCTTCCTTCTCACCGTGTCCCCGTGTCCCCAGGGTGAGGACCGTGTGGCAGACAAGGCTGGTGCTCTGCCCAGGTGCCCTGGCATCCCTCCTTACGGTTCGTGTACCACCCCTCTTTTGCATGCTTTTGGCTTTAACAGCCCTCACCCCTGGCTCTTTCTCTGAGAGCTGCCCTTACCCTTTTTTTTTTTTTTTTTTTTTTTTTGGCCACACAGCAAGGCATGCAGGATCTTAGTTCCCTGACCAGGGATCAAACCCGCGCCCCCAGCAGTGGAAACGTGGAGTCTTAACCACTGGACCGCCAGGGAAATCCCTGCCCTTACCTTAAGAGTCCGCTCTGCCCACACTCAGAGTGGGTACTGCATGAAAACTCCTTGTGGCAGCTTCTAACCAATGACTGCCAGATGGATGAGGGTCTATAAAGACCCCAGACTTCCGGCCTCAGTGGGGACACCCCTGAGACACCCCTTCAGCCGGTTCAGGCTGAAGCTTGGGACTTTGCCTTACTTGGTGGCTCATGTTAACAGTGATGAATAATTCTCCAGTTCTCTGACACCACCTGGGAGTCCAATAAGTCAGTTCAATGCTGACACTAGCTGCCGGCAGTTAGCACAGACCCCACAGGTTAAGGGTTCAGTCTCACAAGACTGAACCAGTTGCAAGGAGTGGGTCCCCAAGTGACCCACACTTCTGCCCGGCAGACTGCAAAGTCAGGGATTCTCATAACCACCCCCCTCCCCAGGTTCAGTAATTCATTAGAACAACTCAAATAACTGTATTTATGATTATAGTTTATTAGAGAGGATACAAGTGAACAGCTAGATAAAGAGGCACGTAAGGCAAGGTCTTGAAGGGTCCAGAGAGCATTAGCCTCTGTCCCCGTGGAGTCAGGGTACAACACTCTCTCAGTACATCTGTATGTTTACCAACCAGGAACCTCATTGTTCAAAGGGTTTCATCCAAGTTTCATTACCTAGACATGATTGATTGAATCATTGGCCGTCTGTGACTGAACCCAATCTCCAGCCCCTCTCCCTTCTCTGGAGGCAGGGGATGAGGCTGGAAATTCTAACCATGTGGTTGGTTCCTCAGGTGACCAGCCCCCATCCTGACAGCTAACTAGGGGCTCTCCAAGACTCCCTTCGTTAGCCTAAAGTCATGTGGGGCTGAAAGCAGTTCCTTATAAATAACAAAACACACTCCGGTCACTCAGGAAATTCCGTGAGTTTTAGGAGTTCTGTGCTGGTGTGTTGGGGGGCAGGGCAGACAAAGACAAAACATATTTTTATTCTACCCACCCTTGACTCCCCTCAACTCCCTTACCAAGTTTCCCACGGGTGCCCTTCCTGAGTAAGCCATGTATACACAAATCCTCTTTCCAGGGATCCAATGGCAAAAAGACCACACCTAGAATAGATACTAAATACACCACTGCTGGACGAAAATCTCAAGGCTGCACATGGACATTCCCTCAACCATTTATTCACTCATTCAACAAAAACGTATTGACGTGCCAGGCCCTGGACTTGGAGTGGTAACCAAGTCTGCCACAGTCAGGGCTTTGCAGGGCTTATAATCTATCTGGGAAGACTAGGTAACTAGTGCCACATTCACTTGGCTATCATGAGATCCTGGAGGGCTTGTGCAAAGTCACTGAAGGCTTTGGGGTGGGGGCAGGGTGGGTGAGGTTGAGATCATCAGTGCTGCTTTTTGAAGGGAGCCCTCTGTCCTGGTGAACGGGTTGTGAGCAGATGCAGCAAGACATTTAGAAGGTTTCTGCAGGGGCCCAGGGCCCAGAGGATGGTGACTGGGACCAGGTTAATGGCAGGTTAAAGGCAGGGATGAGAATAAAAAGACCCCTGAGGCTTACTCACTAGCTCAGAAGACCAGAGCCCCCTGTGTGGAAGAGAATCAAACGGCATGTGTATATAACCGTATCCCAAACTGGATACCTCTGAGGAGCTAGGAGTCAGAGGAGAGACTGATGGGTCAGAGCTGGAGTGGTCAGGTAAGGCTGCATGGAGGAGGGGGACTTGAACACATTTGAAGATTTGGAAAGTATTTGGCTTGGCCTAAAGACTTGTTTGCACACTCGGAACAGTGCACTGGTCAGGGTCCAGATAGGCAGAGAAGCGGGACTTCGGGTGAGGTGTAGTTGAAGGTAGAGCCCAGTGTGTCCCTCGTTAGACAGCTTTATGTTGGGGAGGAGAGAGTCCTGCCCATGCAGAGGCCATGAGCAGGATGAGAGCAGACCAGCCAGGAGTCTTTCCAAGGGCCTGGAACCTCTCTCCTTGAAATGTGGGACTCCCCCAGCCCGGCCACCCTGGGAAGTCTATGGTTCCCAAGTCCTGAGACCAGAGGACTTGGTCTGGGAGCAGTTGTCCCCACTGCCTGATGAGTGCTAATTGCAGTGCTACATACCTACCCCAGAGTCCTTTTCATCTCCAAGGAATCTGACAACGATCTGGAGGGTTTTAATTTCCCTCCAGATCTCAGTATTTCAAAAAAGGATGGAGAAAGGTCTCTGTGACTCGCAGAGTGGAGGGCTGCTGTGCCCTAGGGACCAGCCCCTTGTCCCCTGACCGGTCAGGGCCCACAGGCCTCTCCCTGGGGCAGAGGATGGCATTTGTGGGCTATGTGCTCTGCTGCTGGGGCACCTCTAACTCACACTTTCAGCTCTTAGTTTACTCAACTCAAGGGGGATTTTCCTTGGCAAGTGCTGGAAATCCAACTCACCTGGGGACTGGGCTTCATGGAATTCAGTTGCACAGTTATTTATTGAGCACTTACTCTAGGCTTAACTCGAGGGAACTCATTTGTTTAGAGCCCACTTAGGCATTGCACATCTGTTTTTCCCAATGCTCACAACAACCCTGCAGGGTGGGTGTTGCAAAAAGGTGAGAGGAAAATGGAGCCCTGAGAGGTCAACAGCTTGCCCAAGGTCACAGTCACTGAGTGGGGGCACCACGATTTCTCCCACTCTGATTCCCAGACCCCTCTCTTTCTGCTCTCCCCCATTGTGCCCATTCCCTGCCCTCAGATGCTTCCAGCTCATTCAAGAGAAAAAAATTACAGATGCAAAACAGTGACTAACACCATGAAAAGTGCCAAGCTAGAAACGCCTAAGATGAAGAAAGAGAGAAAGGAAGAAAGAAAGAAAGAAAGAAAGAAAGAAAGAAAGAAAGAAAGAAAGAAAGAAAGAAAGAAAGAAAGAGGAAATGGAGGGAGGGAGGGAGGAAAGAAGGAAATAACCAAGTAACTTCTTACTTATTCTCATATTTAATTCTCCTGCAAACTTAAGAGAAAGGATAAATAATATTCTCTTTTTACCAATATCACTTATTACAATAGCATATGAATATAAATTGGCATTAATATTGATACAGTGTAGTAACGTTAAGTTAAATTTTGAATTATTTTTTGGAACCCATTCTAAAGCCCATGCTCTTTCCTCTGGCATACAACTTGTAGAGAAGAAAAAGAACCATACACATCAGGATGCTTGCTCATTTCCTTGGCCGTATCTCCAAGACAACCCCCACTACCCTCACCGACCACACTTCTCTGATGCTCCTGTGGTCCCCAAACTGCCCAACTCTATCTCTGTGGGCGCCATATTTCTTCCTTCTTCAGGGGAGTTGTACGTACCCTTGTCAGTCTTGATTCCCTCATCCTGCCCCCTGACTTTCACCACTCATTGGCCCTATTAATCCCACTACAGTCCCTTTCTCAAAACTCAGACATCCTTAACCAACTTCTTTCTCCCCATTCTCTTTTCCATTTTTCTCAGAAAGCATCTGTCCTGTCTCTTCTCCCCTCTCCCTTCTTTCTTCACTCTCTCCCCATCCTCCGCTCCACCCCTTCCACTTCTTCTTGCTGTCTTTCTTAGTTCATTGCATGTGTAACCTCCAAAGAGCTTTCAGGTCAAGGTTGATAAAGTTAAGTGCTTGCTAATAATGCTCTACCTCTAGGGCAAGTGAGATTAGACATGATAAAAAACCAGAGCCATCAACCATGGAAGCCCTGGACGGTACCCTGAAGTTTCCTCCAACACATCTGCTCAGTCGCATCCTCTTCCATCTAAAATTAAGCCTGCTTGTCCTTCGTCACCTTTCTGGTATGTACCAGAGTGCAGGAATGAACAATGTACAATCTACTTCGCTTCTCTAACAGGTAGAATATTAGAAAGCTACTCCCTCTCATGTATGCCCAGATATGACATTTTAGTGACTAGAAAGCAGAGGCAATTTCCCATTGGTAAGTTGGATAATTATATTTTAAAATACATTTTTCCCCATGAGATTCAATCAGGTTATCTTCCTTCGAGATGACAATATGCAACCTATAAACATTTTAATTTTTCTTGGATTGGTTCTCATGCAAAAATAAATAAATACATAAAGTTTGCTCACCACTAGTATTTGGTGTCAGAACGACTTCGATTTAACTCCTGCCTCTGCTGCTTACCAGGTGTGCAACTTCAAACAGGGTGCTTACATGCTCTGTGCAAAATGGGGTTCAAAATAACCAGCTCATGAGGCTGTGTGAGGAGTAAACCAGGTAACATGTGACACTCACTGTGACAGTTAATTTTATGTGTCAACTTGGCTGGGGCATGGTGCCCAGACGTTTGTCAAACATTATATGGGTGTTCCTATGAGGGTTTTTTAAAAGATATGATTAACATCTTTTTTTAAACATTGGAGGTTTTTAAAAAACTTTTTATAAATTTATTTATTTATTTATTTTTGGCTGCGTTAGGTCTTCGTTGCTGCACGCGGGCTTTCTCTAGTTGCGGTGAGCGGGGGCTGCTCTTCGTTGTGGTGTGCGGGCTTCTTATTGTGGTGGCTTCTCTTGTTGCGGAGCACAGGCTCTAAGTGCGCGAGCTTCAGTAGTTGTGGCGCACGGGCTCAGTAGTTGTGGCGCATGGGCTTAGTTGCTCCGCGGCATGTGGGATCTTCCTGGACCAGGGCTCGAGCCCATGTCCCCTGCATTGGTAGGTAGATTCCTAACCACTGCACCACCAGGGAAGTCCCCGTGATTAACTTTTAAATTAGTGGACTTGGAGTAAAGCGATTGCCCTCAGAATGTGGGTGGACCTCATCCAGTCAGGTGAAAGCCTGAATAAAACAAAAGGACTGGCCTCCCCCAAGCAAGAGGGGATTCGCCAGCAGACGCCTTTGAACATCATCTGTGACATCTTCTGTTCCTAGTTCTACAGCAGATGGCCTTCGGACTCAAACAGGAACATCGGCTCTTCTGGGTCTCCAGGCTGCCAGCCTTCCCTATAGATTTTGGACTTGCCAACCTCCATAATCACGTGAGCCAATTCCTTATAATATATCTCCTTCTATGTGTATATGCATCCTACTGTCTCTGTTCCGCTGGTGAACCCTAATACACCCACCTAGACAGATGCCTATTATAGAGCAAATACCTAGCAGGACTCTGCAGTTTGCAGATTTTGAAGTCCCCATCCTCAATTTATCTGGTGGTTGGATGGATTTCAGTTAAGCTTAACTGGCAAACTCAGAGGCAAACGATGAAACGATAGAATTTGTAAAGCCTGAATTCCTCCCCGATTCAGTATATGCAGCAATTATTTTGACCCCTTTACATTGTCAAAAGCATACATTTGTGTGCTGAAGTAGACACATACACACCTACCTTCAGGTCAAGAAATGACATTGCCAGTGGCCTAGAGGCTCCCGAGTCTGTCCCCGTGACTCCCATGGTGATCTCTTCCTCAGGTTGCTTCTGGCTTTCCCACACAAGAAGGCATCACTAGATCCCTACCATTACTGACTTCCTTTCACTCGACATTATATTTGTGAGGTTCATCTACATTGTCAAGTGCAGCTGCGGTTTGGTCCTTTTTGTTGTACACTATTCTGTTACATGAGTCAACCGCACTTGATTTATTCATTCTACTGTTAATAAACTTTCAGCATGAAAAAGATGACCTAAATTCAGAAAACATGGTGTGCCACTGACCTATGTTCACTTTTTAAGTAGACACAAAAATCGGGGAGGCTGTTCAAAGGTTATACACGCATCTGAAAATACTGGTATAAAACCAATAGAAAAGAAGATAAACTCTGATCTATCAACACATGGATCAGTTGAGTGTGAAATACTTCTGTTGACCCGAACCAGGTTTAAAACTAACCAAAAACATGTGAAAAAATTAGAGACAGCTTATTTGGAAGTAAGCCACAAATGAACAAACGCAAAACCATGATAAGTTCTGGTAAAGAAGCAATTCAGAAGCCAGTGCAGTAGTACTATAGATCATGCAGCTTTTAAACTGTAATCTTTATGCACCAGGCCCAGCATGGTGGGCACTCATGAGGAATTCCTTAGGGAACTCTCTGAGCAGGGGCTCTCACAGGCGCACAAGCAGATATAAGGGAACCATTCACAGTCACGCTAAGCTGTAGTGACTCCTAGCACTCCTAACAGCAAACCCTGACAGGCAATCTGTAAGACGCAGAAAGACGCAGGAGATGGAGTCCAAGGCTGGAATTCACATTTGTGATCAGTTCCCTTCCCTGCTTCAGAACAGCCAGCAACATTTGCCCCCAAAGTAGGCAATATTTGAGGTTTCCTCAAGCTCGAGGTCAAAGCTAGTATAGCCCTTCCTCATCACCCCACCCCCTGTAAGTTGATGCTATTACTGAGATAAATCAAAACCTCCCTCTTACTCTGTTTAGTTATCAATATTATTTTCTACTAACAATTTTATTCGTGTAAATATGTACAGGGTTTCTGGTGCATTATGGTCCAAGCAAGTTTTTATGGGCTAGCCTGGCAAGGTTATTTATAAGTTAGGACTTGAGGTTTCAAGATTTCAAACAGTGTTTGTTTGAAACACCGGGGAAGAGACTGGGAGATTGTTTCTACTTCATACCAAGAAAAAGGGAACCAGTATTTCATGAGCAATTGCTCAGTGCCCAGCCCATGTGTGAACTACCTCATTTAATCTTCATAAACCACCATCCGCAGGCCCTTCTGTATTTTTCTCTGCAATTCATAGTTGAGGGAAGGAGTCCTAGAGAAAAATACTTGCTCGTGGTCATGTAACTCCTATAACTAGTAAGCTATTGTTAGAATCTGGACTCTGTACTCCAGGCTTGGGGGGTGATCCAGATCTGTCACTTACCAGGTGCGGACCTTGACAAATCACTTAACTCCTCATGGGATGGGGATAATCATGGTACCCTCTCCATGAGATAATATGTGTAAGGTACTTAGCACAAAGCCCATTGCCAGAGAGCACTTCCTACAAGCAAGCAGTTCTTGTTAAACAGCAGAGCCAGGATTCGGTCCAAAGTGAGAGCTGACTGCAAACACCCAAAACAGCAGCCATTCATTTGCTCTTGACTCTGCAAAGTAGACAGGGCTCGGCCGGAAGGCTTGCCCCTGCTCCACCCATGTCAGTTGGGGCAGCTTGACTGGGGCTAGAGGATCCAATTGACTTTGTAGCTGGATTGGCTGGGTCTCTCTCTCCAGCAGGGTAGTCAGGCTTCTCTACGTGATTTTTCACGGCTCTAAGACTCTGAAAGCAGAAGCGCCAGGTCTCTTAAGGCCTAATCCTGGATTGTCACAGGATTGCTTCTGTTGGGTTCTATTGGCCAAAGCAAGTCACAAGGCCACCTCGGTTCCTAGTGGAGGGAAAATAGGCTACAGCTTTTTTTTTTTTTTAATGCATTTCCCAGGATCACTTGCAGCTAGAAGAGGGTACATGACATAGTTCTGGCCAGTGAGATATAAGTGGAAACCACCAAATTGTTACCAAACCAAACTAGGGTCAACTCACCCACTCGCAGTAAAGCCAATCTATTGACACTGGCTTGTGGTGAAGGAAAGGGCAATGTTCATTGTAAGGCACCAGACAAGGAGTCCAAGGCAGCTAATGTTCGAAAACCCCAAACGCTTAGGCTACAGCTTTTGATGGGGACAGCAGCACATCCATGCAGGACAGGGCACCTGTGGGCGTCCTTCTGCAGACAACCGACCACACAAAGGCTATAGAAATGTAGACAGGGCAAGCCCAATGTGGCCAGACATCATAAGAAGAGACATTTTGGAGGCTCTGAGAAGAAAGGTTAGAATTGGACAGGCCCAGAAAAGGAGTGAGGTTTTAACAAAGACGCAAAGCAAGGTCCCATGAGATACCTCGGGGCATGCCCTCTTGACTGGCTCTAAGGCTTGCGGAAAGGAAGCTAAACTGGTGGGGTGGGGGGCAAAGGGAGCGGATGGGGTGTAAAGGGCTTTGAAAGCTAATCTGAGGCGTGCAGATCTTATCCCGTGGGCAGTGGGTAGACACTAATGTCCTCTAGTTGGAGAGTGACACGCGGGAAGTGGTGTTTCGGGAAGAGTCATGTGCAGCCTGTCTGGAAGGGTGGGGGAGGCGGGGTAATAGAGTCAGCAGTAATGCAGGGCTGAGGAGAAGGGAACGAGGGCGTTTTCTAGAGGGAGCAGGGAACGGGGGAGAACCTCCTGCTCAGGTTTCTTTGTAGTGTTCTTACATTTTTTCTATGGTTGCCCTGGAGGAGAGGAAGGAAGAGACCAGGCCCGCCCAGGCCTCCAACTCCGTGTGTGACTGAGCAAACCTCCCTATCAAGAACCCACATCCTTCAGGGAGGTGATGTTCTCAACCATCAGAGGAAGTTTGGCCCAATCTGTTCTCTCCCCAGAAAAACCAGTTTGCTGGGAACCATCCATCTGCCCACAGACCAGAGCACTAACTCCTCATCATTGAGGAAGATCCCCAGACCCCAGCTCCTCCTTCCTTGTGCAAGCCTTCCCTCCAGAAAAGCATCCCCTCTCAGACTCCCAAGTACACCCCAGGTCTCCCTGCCTCAGACTATGGCCTCCTGGGACATCTCTTCTGTCTCCTTCCACCTGCTGTGACTCTTTACCCATTCAGAGCCCGGCTGTAGCCCTTCCTCTGGGAAGTCTGCCTGGTAACCCCCCAACTCTGTGCAATCCTTCCTCTGCACTCCTGACCCCCCACTCCCTCAGCAAGCCCCAGCTTGCGCTCTTCTAAGATGTTGCCTGTGAAACTGTCTTATCAACACAGCTACACAGGAAGGCCGGGCCTGTGTCTCACTCATTTCTCTTTCCCTCACAGAGCTTAGAGCAGTGTTGACTACACTGTAAGTACCTAACATAAAAGTAGAGAAAGAGGAATTGTTCCCAGCCTCAAGCCCTCTGCTTTCTGTGCAACTAAGGCATAAATTCTTTGACAACTAGCTAGAATTGAGGGGCATCAGAGTAAAGCTAAGAGATCCCCTGGCAATCAATAATAATAATAATAACTATTATTATTATTATTATGACTGTCCTGAGCCTTCCTTATCACCACAACCATCAGAAGTGCTGAAGAATACCCTTCTCATTTGAGTTTGTTTACAGTGGCAATGGGTGGGGAAGATGGATGTCTAGGCTGGGTTCACTAGAAGCAGAGCCTGAGACAAGGATTTGGTGTGCACGATTGACTGATTGGGGGAGTGCTCTCAGGAGTGAGGGAAGCAAGACTGCAAAGGAGCTCAGCAAGGAAGGATGGAGTCTCCAGTGGAGTCTAGTCCCAGCCTGGTCAGAGGGTGAGCCCTGGAGCACATGCAGGGCAAAATTAGCTCTGACTGAAGTAAAGTTAGAGTGATCAACTATTGTGTTGCTTGGGACTGTTTCAGTATTAGCAATGAAAGTCGTTCATCCTAGGAAACCCTTAAGTTCTGAGCAAACACTCACCATAAGAGTCCCGCTTTAATGTTCCAAATCAGTAAGTCCTGGGCTCTGGGCTGCTACGGAGCAGGAGAGGAGCAAAGCTCCTGGGCAGGGTGGCACTCACCCTAGGGGCCAGGCTCTAGAGAAGGGGGGATGGTACACCAGCAGAGGAAAGGGGTGGGGGCTCACTAACAGTGTCCCAACCCAGACAAGCCCCTTCAGCATCTCCCTGCCCTGCCCTGCACAGTGGGAAGCAGCCCTGGGGCCCCCACAGAGCCAGCCTCCCTCCGGACCAGCCTTGTGCTGATCTGAGAACACCTAATAGGTTTCAGACACACCCTGTTGGCTTCCTGGTTGTTTGCAACTCAATTAAATTAACAAATTGGTCTCTTTGCCCAGAGTCTTTCCACCGCCTGTATTTTAGCATATGTCAGTCAGGGCGGCCCAGCGTCTCCAGATGGCTGCGAGCTCACTCTACAAATCCGATGCCAACTCATCACTGAGGAAGTGTGTGTGCGCACGCACGTGTGTGTGTGTGTGTGTGTGTGTGTGTGTGTGCACGTGCGCAGAGGCCCAGAGATGGAGACACAAAGCCATAGTCAGGAGAGACAGTAAATGAGGTGGAAAAGACAGAAAAACAATGAGAGATTGGGGGGAAGGGACAGGAGGCAAGAGAGCCGAGGTTCTCCCTTGTGGATTAGCCAGCAGCTGCAAAGGTCCCTAACCTTCCTGCAGGGAAGCCCTCTCCTCCACAGGGTGGGCAGTCCCTGAAGAAGACCCCCTCAGCCTCGACTTCTTCTGCAGGACAATGAGAGTGTTGGTTCTCAAAGTGTGGTCCCTGGACCAACAGCATCAACATGGCTTGGGAACTTGTTAGAAATGCATATTCTCAGGCTCCACCCCAGACCCCCTGGACTCAAAAGCTCTGCAGGTGGGACCCAGGCATCTGTGTTTTCACAAGCCCTCCAGGTGTGCGCACTCAACTTTGAGGCCCACACTCCTGAGGTTGCAGTTTTGTGCCCTCCTCATAGCAGAGCTGAGAGGGTTCCAGCGCAGTAAACCGCTCTCGGTCACGGCCATGGCTGCTGCCTTCCAAGAGGAGGGAAGTGGGTGGTCTTGAGAGCTGGCAGCATCTTCAGAGTCATTGGAATGATACCTCTCTACCCTTCGATTAGATGTAGGAATTGGGGAAACAGGAGGAGGAGTCGGGGAACAGCCCAGAGGAAGAAAAAAGGCAACCTGGGGAAAGAGGTGCCGAAAAGGGCCAAAGCTCCAGCTGGTCTGTGACAGCTCTGAAATAGAAGCTCTCAGCTCCTATCAGGCAGGACCATGATGGAGAGGAGGCGTTCATGGAAACGCAGCCTGACCCCAGCTTCAGGCACATTTGATGGAAAGTCAATTTGGGGATTCATTGTGATGTGATGTCTGGATTCTGCTGGGAGAGGGGCAGAGGAGGACAGGAAGGGGAGTTGGGGAGAGAGATGCTGGGAAATATGGGGTCCAGGCCTGGAGTTTTCAGAAGACCGTCATCCTTGTCCAGTGGGGACAATGCTCTTCTGGCTTCTGAGGCTGGAGTCCAGAGGGGAAAGGCTTGGTGTGGCCCTCGGTGAGAGGCCTGTCTCATTTCAGCAGGTGTGGGTGTTGAGTTTGGTCCATGTGCCTGGCAGGGGGTAGGATGATCAGTGACTGCAAACTCAAAGGTCTTGAGGGTTCGAGCAGATAACCTAAAAGAGGAGCACAGGCTGAGTGGAGACAAGAGTGCAGACGTTGTCTCCTGGGGATTGTGTGAACTGGAGATGCAGGTCCTGTCTAGACCACACAGCAGCCATCCAACTCCAGCCTATTGTTAGTACCCAGGAGCGTAGCCAGCTGCCACCAGGCTGGCCGACGTTTCAAGAAAATCTCCAAATCTAAATGGAGGTACAAACAGCAGGTCCTGGAAGAGAAGCGATAAGAAGCTCACGTATTGCCTGAGTGTCTAGGGGAGATCTGTCTGGATTAACAGTGGGGAAGGAGCTGTAAAGGGTGCAAGATTCCATCCTGCAGCGACAGGGGGCAGCGAGGCATTTTACAGCAAGGAGCAGTGTCATCAGATCCCTCTAAGAATAGGTCTTGAATTTCCTCTGCATTCTGACGCCTGTTTCCTTCTCTTCTCTCTCAAGGGCCAGCATAAGGCTGGGCCCCTTGCGTGCATTCTTACCATAAGTCCCCTGCCTGCAGGAATATAAAATATTTATCCTCTCTACTTGGCACAGTGAAGCTGAGGACCAAAAAGTGAAATACCCTGTGCTGAGTCTCCAGCCAGAAGGTAAGGGTTTGGAGGCAAGACAAGAAGGCATTGTCTGGGTGGTAGGGAGGTTCCCACAGCTGGGTAGATGGGGAGGGCGGAGTGGGGAGCTTGAGTGAGAGAACTCTTCACAGTCTGTATTTATCAAGAAACTCCTTGGCTTTGGCCTTGAATAGCAGCTGCAGCTGTCCTCACCTTTGCCTCCTCCAGATGTCTTCAAAAACCCTGATGTTTATTTCTACTTGGAAACAGCAACAAATGTATGAAGGAATGTCAGGGACGCTGCTCACCTTCCTCCACGAGGCTCAAAGCCCTGTTTCTCACTTTCCAATCCGTATGTCTGCGCATCAGCAGGAGTCCGTTGCAGTTTGAAAACCAGGGGTCTCAGTATACCTGTACGCTACAAAAAGCGGCTGCATTTTTAATTTTTTTAATTTTCAATTGAAAAACTATGGTTACTTTTTACTTATACTTTTTTTTTGTATGATTGAGGTTTTTTTAAACAAAGACCAGGTGCATCATTTTAACGTTTTAAAAACAAGAAAAAATAAACAAAAGAAATAATTTGTAAAGAGAAATAATTGTTTGTACCAAGCTGTTTGCTCTTTTGCTTATTTTCATTTTGTTTTTGTCGGTGATGCTACACTCTGAATCCATCAGAAGCAAATGAATTCAACATTGGGCCTGTTTGGAACCCCCTTCTCTGCCAATTAACCCTCCCCAGGAAGACTGAAGTGCCTCTTAGGATTGGCCTACGAGCTGTAGTCCTAATGGACTTTTCCATTTCAGCAGCCAAATGAGGTGGGTGGGGGTGGAGGTTAAGGGAGGTTAAAGGATTACATTTAGGAATACTTAATCGAATGCCTACCATCTAACAGAATAGAATTTGGGATTGGGGTTAATCAATTAATGTTCCTGTGAAGTCGTCATTATTTTAGTGAGTACCCGCTTAATTCAGTGGGACAGCAGCTTCTGGTTTACTAAGTACTTGTATGTGTCAATATATTTGAATGCAGAATTGACAGGGATTGCTTTAGTAAAGACCTTGGGTGGGTTTGTTTTTTTTCTAACTGTATTGATTAACTTGTTTCCAGCAATGTTTTCCTGTCTTTTCTAAAGTTGGAAACAGGAAATGATACTCTGAAATATATTTCCCTGGCGCACAGCCATTCACTGAAAGAAAGAGGAAGAGAAAGCGAGGAAAACCAAAACACTTCATTCAAATATAGGTAAGGGAGATGCAAAACCCTGTGGTGATATGCAAAATATAGAGAGGTTATAAGGAGGAACGTGGCAAGGAATTGGAACTCCCCCAGACGCTTTGATAGAAGCAGAAGAAATAGGCCTTGCGTCTTCTAGGAGGAAAAGGAAGGAAGAAAAGAAGCCTGATGTTACCCCCCTCCTCTACTCTCTCACCACACCTACCATCTGAGTAGCCCATTAGCCCTCAACAGCGCCCTTCCTGAGACAGGTTTTGGAAAAAGAGAGTTTGGAGGGCCCTGCACACCTGAGGGGGACTGTGAGAGCCCCAGGGAGGGCCCTGGGATTCAGAGATTTGCCGCCTGAGGGAAAAGAGATTTGTGGGTCCTGCAGAGAGGATGAGGAGACCCAGGGTGTTCCTAAAGGGATGTAACAGCAGGAGCCCAGCCCAGGGACCCTGACTGGGGGATTGGATATAGGGCATGTAGGGCCAAGGGCAGGCTCAGGATTGGTCTGATTCCTTTTTGTGTTCCCTGGGTTTGACTGTGCAGGGGGCTGGTAATGTTGAAAGTCACTGAATAGCGCACCGGGCTGAGCACAGGTTGGAGGCTGGGTCAGCCTAGTGGGGTTGTGCTGGGTCAGGCCTCTGGCTTCTTCCCAGGATGATGGTATTGACCTGGCTGGCATCAGTGCTGGGGCATTTTGCCTGGAAGCAGGGACCTTCAGGGGCTGTTGCAGGCCCCGGCAGGCCTGCTTTCTTGGGTTGCCTGCAGAGGGGCAGTGCCCAGGACAAATAGGCTGTGACGTGGAACGTCTTCTGAGAGAAGCATTGGAAAGCCCAGAACTTTCAGGAGGGTTTAGAGAGATTTGGCTTAAGGCATAGAATCCAATGTGGTAAAGGAAAAGCTCCAACGATAAAGGGGATTCAGAAATGGGTTGAGGTGGGGGGTTGGCGAGTGAAGCCAGCCATTGTGGTCTCCTTTGATGATAACGGTTGCCAGATAACGTATGGGGCGCCCAACGCAAGAGGGAAGAGATATGGGAACATATGTATATATATATAACTGATTCAGTTTGTTTTAAAGCAGAAACTAACACACCATTGTAAAGCAATTATACTCCAATAAAGATGTAAAAAAAAAAATTAAAAATAAATAAATAAATAAATTTGAATTACAGATAAACTACGAACAATTTTTAGTACATGTATGTCTCAAATATTGCATTTCCATTTTTCTTTGCTAAATCTGGCAACCCTAGCTGCAGGTGGATTACAGGTGATTTTTATTTCCTCCTTTGACTCTTTCTCTTTCTCTATTGGCTAAATTATCTCATGAACAGGTATTACTTTGGCATCAGAGGGAAAAAAAATCCTAATTCTACATTTTCTAATTTCTGAGCAAATGGTGGTTTTATTCCTGGATCAGGCTGAGGAAATGGCCAGAGTAGAGATGGGGGGCTACTAAGAAGCATGAACTCCCTGCCAGCACCCCTATCTGGGTCCAAGGTCCCCAGACTTTGCAACACCTTCCAGTCATATGCCCTTACCTTCATGTACCCATTACTGTCACATCCAATCTCCTTAAAATGCTATATTCTTTTCCTCCCTTCCCCACTAAATCCATTAAGAGTCTCTGTACCCTGAGTCCTTAGACTTTACGCATTTCTTCTGTCCATCAAGCCTTTCCTGGGAGAGAGGGCCGCCAGCACCACTATCTGCTCGCCTTACAAACAAGTGCTCTGGCATCTTTCCTGCCCAAGACACTTATCTCTTGGGACATCCATACCAAAGGGTTATATATAAAATCATATAGACACCAAAATTTGTAATCTTACTCTAATGTTCAGTCCTTGCTTATTTTTAGCCTATTTGAATTCTTAATGAGAACGTTTAAGTATATATGTGCATATGAAAAGCATCTTAAAATATTTAAAATCTAGACCATTGTCAAAGCACTGATCCGAATCTCACTGTTTGGCACTAATTGTAAACAATCCAGTCTAGCCTTTGTCTTTCTAGTTAGACTCTAAACCAGTTTTTTAGCTCCTCTAATATCTCTGAGAGCCCCGCCACAGAGTGGGGCGTGCACAGTGGAAGTTTTTTTTTTTTTTTTTGCGGTACGCGGGCCTCTCACTGTTGTGGCCTCTCCCGTTGCAGAGCACAGGCTCCGGATGCGCAGGCTCAGCGGCCATGGCTCACGGGCCCAGCCGCTCCACGGCATGTGGGATCTTCCCGGACCGGGGCACGAGCCCGTGTCCACTGCGCCACCAGGGAAGCTCTCCACAGTGGAAGTTTTATGACCTGTCTCAAGCCACTTGGCTCAGTCTTCTACTGGTTCCTCCCTGCCTAAGACCCTCCCCTCCAGTCCAGTCCCCCCACTATTAAAAACAGGCTCTGTTTTTTCACCCGTCACTGAAGATTGGTGTCCCCCGATGGATGAGTTAGATTCTTTCATTGGCACATCATTCCGAATCACACTTCTTTAGCTATTAGGTATATTCAGAATAAACCTCCACATCTCTCAAATTGGGAGGTAGCAGGGCATGAATCTCCCTGATTTCCTGATATCTACTGATTAACATGAATTTAGTATATTCGCAAATATTGTTGCCTATATAAACTTGGATATAAATAGTGTCATTTAAAGAAATAAAAATGTATTTTCCCTAAATACAAAAGCAATGCCAACTTAGAAACAAAAACCAAACTTTAATTCTCTCATACTGTAATCATTTCATGTGTATCTCTGCGCTATTTGTCAATTTGTATATATGTATATACCCATATACACACATATAAATATATGTTTTTCATCACAAAAGAAAGGCTCATATAATTTTGTCTTACTTTCTTCATTAAGCAACATAGAATAAACATTTACCTGTGACAAGTTCCTTATTGTTAAGCATTTAGGTTGTTTCCCATTTTCTCTGTTACAAATAATGTTGAAATAAAAGCCCTTCTTCATCCACCTTGTGCCTAACTATCTCTGCTATATTTCTTTAGGGAAAGCGTTCTTAGACAGGAGATAGTTGGTAATGCGTATTTGTAAGGCTTTAGATATTACTTCAACCATCCTCCAGAGGGTCTGACTATTTACATTCTGCCCTGGAGAATCTTGTCCGGAAGAAGGTAGAAGGTTGCATTCTTCTTCCTGCTTTTCACCCAAGTCCCTTACTGGGGGGCTTTTTCCAGGACCCCCAGATGCTTTAGTATTTCTAACCACTAAATTCCATTCCAGCCTTTCTCTTAGGTGCATTCATTCATCTATCCAGTGAATTGTTTTTGAGCATCTACTATGTGCCAGGCACTGTTCCAGGTGCTGGGGACATGGCAATGAACAAAACCAAGGGTCAGCATCGATTCTGTCCTATCCCATAGAAAGTCGTACCTCATTATTCCTTTAGGGAATTTTCACTGATTCTCAACCGGATATCCAGCTCTGTACTACGTGTGAGGGGCACAGAAGTGCAAGGTGGGCCTTTGCCCTCTGGGAACTTTCCATCTACTTGGAGGATATAAGCCAAAACCACAAACACAAAACACAGAACAAGCAAACAACCAAAAAAACCCCAGCTAATCTTTGGGGAGAGGATGTAACTGAGTGCTGAATTGTTGGGGACAGCTGATCCCAACGCTGCAAGGGTTCAGGAAAGGAGCTGTAATTGTTAGTAACTTTCTAGATGCATCAGGGGCCCTGGACATGTTTTAGTCCAGTCCCTTCTGGATTCACATGCTGAGAGCCTAAGAAGGAAAGGGAAAGAGTCAGGATGTGCACTCTTGCATGTGCCTGGGGCACACGTTCGTCTGAGACTGGAGTTCATAGCGGCCAAAGTCAATAGGGGGATAAAGATAATACAGGAAGCAGAGCATTGAAAACATCTCAGAAATTTAAAAAAAGGGTAATCATTTGGGGACTACCTACTCCACAGGGCTGCAATCCTTGACTGTAATTTCTTTCAGACCATGCTCCAAGTCTGCTCTGGGAAGGCCAGGTTTCTAGAGCCTTTGTAATTGCCTATGATCAGGCCTGAAAGGTCACACAGGAGTTTGGTTTTAGTATATGCAAGCAAAAAAAAAAAAAAAATTACAACAACATTTACAACAAAGCTAATCCGGGTGTTTCCATGGCTGTTCCACTCCACCTAGATGTGAAAGGAAGAGATACAGTTATTACCTACTTGATACGTGTAAAGCTTTTTCTAAAGCTTTTCTCTTTTTTAAAAAAATTTTATTTTATTTTATTTTATTTATTTTATTATATTTTATTTTCTGCAGTTCGTGGGCCTCTCACTGTTGTGGCCTCTCCCGTTGAGGAGCACAGACTCCGGAAGCGCAGGCTCAGCGGCCATGGCTCACGGGCCCAGCCACTCCGCGGCACGTGGGATCCTCCCGGACCGGGGCACGAACCCGTGTCCCCTGCATCGGCAGGCGGACTCCCAACCACTGCGCCACCAGGGAAGCCCCTATTTATTTTTTATACAGCAGGTTCTTATTAGTTATCTGTTAGTGTATATAGTGCTGCTCTCTACCATTGGTGTTCCTCTCTCCCCCTGGCATCTCCCTTCTCCATCATCTGGGTCTTCCCTTCTCCATCCTTTGAGTTGGCTCTCAGGTTTCCTACATCTTTCTATAGGTTTACTCCCTCATTTTGGTGGAGCATATCCTCTATCAGCTTTCAGAAAACAGGGCATGGGAAATAAATCTTCAGACTTTAACTATGTGAGAATGTCTGCTCTTTCTTTCACATTTAATGTTTTACTTTTGAATATCCATGACTAATATTTTCCAGATAAGCCCCTATCTCTCCAAATATGTGTTTGAAAAAATACATGTTCAACAAAATACTTTCATTCCATTATCCAATTACTCAATGTTTGTGTTATTTCATTTCACTTCTTCTTTTAGTTTACATGCTTTTCCCCCAAGCTTCTTTTTTTTATTATTATTTTTTATTTTTGGCTGTGTTGGGTCTTCATTGCTGCTCGCGGGCTTTCTCTAGTTGCAGGGAGCGGGGGCTACTCTTCATTGTTGTGCATGGGCTTCTCATTGCGGTGGCTTCTCTTGTTGCAGAGCACGGGCTCTAGGTGTGTGGGCTTCAGTAGTTGTGGCATGCGGGCTCGGTACCTGTGGCTCGTGGGCTCTAGAGTACAGGCTCAGTAGTTGTGGCGCACGGGCTTAGTTGCTCTGCAGCATATGGGACCTTCCCGGACCAGGGCTCGAACCCATGTCCCCTGCATTGCTAGGCGGATTCTTAACCACTGCGCCACCAGGGAAGTCCCTCCCCCAAGCTTTATTGAGATATATTTGACTTACTATGCATTTAAGGTGTACAATGTGATGATTTAATATACATACATATTGTGAAAATGATGACCACGGTAAGGTTAGTTAACACAGAGAATGTCTTGATTGGCTCTTTGGGCATAGGATTCTAACTTAGAAAAATTTCCATGCAGAATTTTGAAGACTTTGCTTGGTTGGCCTCTTGTTTCCAGTGTAGCTATTGGGAAATCTCCTACCACCTGATTCTTAACTACTTTATACCTGAATTTTCTTCTCCTTGGAAATAGCAGGAGTCATTTTAATCCAGTGTTTGGAAATTTCCAACCGTGTAACCCTATGTCAGTTCATCTGGGCACTCATGACATTTCCGATCCAGAAAATGTCTCAGGTCTGGGAAATTTTTTGAATTATTTCTTTGATTTTTTTCTCTCCTTCTTTTCTCCTTTCTCTCTCTCCCTCTAGAGCTTCTATACTTGGTTGTCAGAACTCCTGAGCTAGTTTAATTATCTTCTCTTTTCTGTCCAATTTTTCATCTCTTACTTTGTTTTGTGGGAGATTTCCTCAATTTTAACTTCTCCTATTTCCAATTTTCAAGAATTCATTGTGTATATGGTATACACAATGTATGTGTATATACATAAAATACATTTAATCTATTATGTCTATATATGTATTTCCACATAAATGTAGCTGTTACAGCTATATTAAATAAACAATGTGTTGGGGGTAGTGGGTGTTGGTTCTTGTTCTAAGTAGTAGAGTCTCCAAGTGACTTTATTTTCTATTTGTTTTGATCTCTAATGTTCACATTAGAGGATTTTTTTTTAGAGCTCTTATAATCCTTGGCTAGTCTGTCTGTATATCTACGTATAATGATAGCTTATATATGCTCTGCTATGTGCCAGGCACTGCTCTAAGGATTTCACAAGTACCACCTCATTTCATCCTTACACCAGCCCTGTGAGGTGGGGATATTGTTATTCCCATTTTATGGAGGGTCGTTCATATTGGGGGCCAGGGGACAAGGAGTCTTATCAGAAGCTCTGGACTATCGGTGAACTTGTCAACAGTAAACTTCACCTTGGTGTGTTTGAGCCTTTTCCTTGTGGAACTGCCATATCAGGATCTTTAAGTCTTTCCTTTGGGGCTGGTCAGATTATCAGTGGAGACTCTACCAAGCTCCTGTCTAAAGAGTGAAGGTCTGGTTGCCTGACTTCTGGGAGCTGATGGGGAAACGGTGGCTGGGAACTCCAGCATCCCCTGTCCTCAGCAGTGCCTGCCTCTCCAGGGCCAGAGGCCCTTGGCATTGCCCTCTTCTATCTTTTTTCCAGAATGGGGAAGAGGCAGTTGCCTGGCTGTGTGGACATGGCAAAGGAATCTGGAGGTGTGACTGCTTCATAAACAGAACTTCCACCAGTTCTCCTAATTTTAGCACCAATTCAGCCCCACTTCTACTTCCAGAAACACGTGGTACTGCCAGGAACTTTCGGGAATTCTAGCTTACAAATTGAGCTGCTTTTCCACATTCTGTACTGTTGGCTTAGGATTCAACTTTCCGTTTTCTTGGGTCTGCTAAGTAAATTAGCCCTTATCTAGCTGCTTTTCAGGTTTTAGATCTTGCTGCTGTCTCCTACTCTCCCATTTCCCCCATTCATGTCGGTCTGTGCCTTAAAAAATCTCTTTACTGGCATTTTAATGGGGTTTCAGTAGGGAATGAAATCAAGTGTGTGCATCTTTACACAAAGCTCCCTGCCTTTCAAATTCCCCCTTCCTTCTCCCATCTGTTCATTCTTCTACCTAGAAATCACGGCAGTGAGAACAAAGAAATGCCTAACCTTTTCGTAAGCTGTAAGGCATTACATTTAGTGGGAGTATCAAAAAAGGAGTGAGGAGGGACAGGGAAAGACATGAATTATGTCCTTCACATTTTAGAAAACAGGGCTGAACAATGTCTTGGTTTATGAAAATACAGTCCTTCCTTAAGGATTACACCCCACTAGGACTTTATTTCAGAATTTCCAGGGAAAGATGTGATCTAAATTTTGATCCAAAGGGGGTATGAGTTTAAAAAAAAAAAAGAGTTGGGGGGGGGCGGCAGGGGCGGGAACTTCCCTGGCAGTCCAGTAGTTGAGACTCTGTGCTTCCACTGCAGGGGACACAGGTTCGATCCCTGGTGAGAACTAAGATCCCGCATGTCACACATGCAACAACAAAAAAGAGTCAGGGGCAAGTGCCAGATTAAAGGGTTGGCCTAACTGTGCAAATAAAGATGTTGGCCTAACTGTGGCTCCCCGGGCTGGAGACCTTTCAGGATAGGTCACTGGACAACAAATGCCGGAGCGCTCACCTCCCCCAGTGCAGGTATCTTGTAGGTTTGCTTGTCTTTATTTGCAGGCCTTCTGTAAATTGTCATTAATATATTTTTTTCCTTGATATAATGTGGATTAAAATCAGATCCATTAAAACAATGGTTCTGAACCCTGTGCAGCAGAATCACCAGTGGAACTTTGAAAAAGACTCTCAGACCTCATATGCACCCTAGTAAATCAAGACTAGCTGTGGGCCTGGGAACCACTGCTGGAGAGCAGCTCCAGGGAGGGGCTCAGAGGGTCCATGAACTTCTGGAAATTATGGGCAACATGGAATCTGATTTTCTTCTTTTAAGAAAAGAGCCATCGTTTTCGTCACGTTCTCACAAGGAAACTTACTGCTACTCTGCATTGTATGCATATTATATTATTATATTACATGGCATTGTATACATATTATATTACATGGCATTATATAATTTTTTGTTAGCTTTCTGCTTGACTCACCACGATAAAGGTAGAAACTTGTCTATTGTCAGTGTCCCAGAACAGAAATAATTCTCTTTCCAGTATAAAAACATATTGGTTAAGTGAACAAAAGAATGAATGAATGAAGGGCATTGGTAAGCTCCCCTGCTCCCCCGTGGCTAAAATTACTCTCTAGACCAAAAGGCCATGGAAGCGCTAGACGGAAATGAACTCTTTATGCAGACTCCACAGGGACGGTGCTGGACTGGATCCTGGGGGTAGACATAGAGGTCAATGACACCATTCTTGACTCTAAATCATTTGCAAAGTCTACCTACACTCTCCATCAGGATGCTTCAATGGCAGGGTGGGGGGCGGGGCGGGTATTTTTGCACAAAGAGGAGTTCTGACCACTCTTATGGTATCACTCCCCGGCTTTATTTTTAGCTCTCTGGTCTTATCAAATAACAGAAGGGACCCTCTGTCTCTTAAAGAACAAACAAACAGCTCTTCCACAGCCCCTGGCTCCATGGTCACCGAGCAAACGTCCATCACTGCGAGGTTTTATCTCCTAAGAGCGCTTACCTGGGACTTGGTCCCGTGACATGGGGGAGCTCTCTTGCACCCTCAGCCCCAGCACGCTTTTCTCCCACCTCCAGTTTTGCAGGAACGCTGTCTGGCAAACACTGGAAAGGGGGTGAAAGAAGTACTGGGAAGGAGTCAAAAGAATTAGTAAGAGAAAACCTGTTTGATTAAGAGCTTCTGTGATAGGAATTTGATTATCTAAGAATATCATTCTGAGAGGCCCAGGCTTCTGTTGGAGACATGAGAATGCCTCAGACTGGGCAGAAAGGACATAAACCAGTACGCTTCCTCTTCCTTTTTCCTTAGCTTCCTCTTGATGATATCACAGCTAATACCTTATTGCTTTTAATCAGCTCTCAGTGACACCCATACCTCTAAGGGACCTCCGAGATGACAAGGATAGTTTCAGCCCTGGTGGTCTGGATGGGGAAGGCTATGCAACTTGGGATGGAGCCACTCCTGGTGGAATTGAGGCAGAGCAGAAGGAATTGGGGGAGGAGACGGCAAGGGTTTTCTAAAACAAGCCAGCATGTGGCACATCCAGGAGTGTTGATGGTGACTGACTGGTTAGCAGTCATCGTGCAATGGTAAGGGCGAGAAAGAAACTGCCTCTACCAGCTGATGCTTCAAAAGTGACCTACACGCGGGGGTTGCTCCTTTGCCCTCCTCTCCCTCCCTCCACCCCCACCCTTTTGTGACATTTCCTCTTAAATGTCATCCTTTTCGGGAGGCAGAATTCTAAGCTGGCCCTCAAGATTCCTGCCCCCTGGTATATACGCCCTGAATAATCTCCTCCCTTTGAGTATGGGTTGTTAGGGATAGCATTTCCTAAGTGTAGTGAAGTCTGCTAATCAGTTGACTTTAAGTTAATCAAAAAAGAGATTATCATAATGTATATGTATATATATGTATGTATGTATAACTGAGTCACTTTGCTGTACAGTAGAAATTAACACAACATTACACATCAAGTATACTCCAATAAAATAAAATTTTTGAAAAAGAGATTATCCTGGGTGGGCCTGACCTGATCAGGTAAGCCCTTTAAAAGAGGGTATTGAAGTCAGAGAGATTCAAAGCAGCAGAGATGCTCTTCTGTTGGCTTTGAAGAAGCAGCTGCTGTGTTTGGAGAGGACCACAGAGCAGAATGGCAGGTGGCCTCTAGGCTGTCTAGGACCTTAGTCCAACAACCACAAGGAACTGAGTCCTGCCAGCAACCGGTGAGCTTGGAAGGGAACCCCAGTTTTCGGCTAAGATCAGAGCCCCAGCAGCAACTTGAACCTGATGACACCTTGAGGAGAGGACCTGGGCTAAACCACATCCAGACCCCTGACCAGTGGAAACTGTGAGATAATAAACTTTTATGGCGGTAAGCTGCTGGATGTGTGATCACTTGTCATGCAGTGATAGGAAACTAATACATCCTAGAAGCTTACTTTTATTTAATTTAACTGGTATTATGATCATAAGTGTGGGCATGGTGGGGAAGAGAGAGGTTATATATATCAGGCTCAAGCTAATCTGCTGGTATTTGAATCCTAGAACCACTCATGAGTTGGGTGAGCATGGGCAAGTTACTTAACCTCTCTGTGCCTCAGTTTCCCCAGCAGGGATGATGATAATGACAGTACCTCATAGGTCATTGTGAAAAATGCTTGACACATAGTAAGTACTCAATAAATGTCCATCTTGCAGTTACACCTGGGTCAAAAATGGGGCAGGAACCTCAGAAGATACTGATGATTCCAGGGAAGCAACCCCATATAAGAAACATCATTTTAGTGCCTTCTCTTCTGGGCGTCTGACCTTGCTGCTACTGTCTCTTCATTATAGTCAACTATCAGATCAAACGTTACCTTTAAAAAGTATTTTTGAAGAATGTACTACTCTCCAAGAGCTTGGCTACTGGCCCAGGCCCCAAGCATCCCTGGGAGAGAACTT
Organism: Globicephala melas; assembly: GCF_963455315.2. Lineage (NCBI taxonomy): Eukaryota > Metazoa > Chordata > Mammalia > Artiodactyla > Delphinidae > Globicephala > Globicephala melas. The sequence goes on along the minus strand of NC_083326.1, from coordinate 4,664,609 downwards.
TTTAAACCATGATAATATAGAACAGTTGAGGGATTCAACTGGATAATCAATCCTCAAAGTAAATGCAAACAGTGAATTCTCAGTTGTTCGAGTTGGAATCAGTGTTCATGTCCTTAGTGGTTTTATGCTATTCCAGCCCTGGGACTGATGAATTTCTGACTCATGAACGCCATCACCACAGGGCAGGCTGGGTGACTGAAGTCTACCCCAAATGAGGGAATTTCACTGTTTAGTAACAAACTCATTAGAAAGAAAGAGTTATGTTGTCGATTTTGTAAGGAAAACAGGAACTAAAGCACTTGGCTAAGAGAAATTTTAAAAGTTGTGAAACCTGTGTGCTGACCCCATCTCTGTCCCTCATCAATGGACACGTGACTCAGCCTTTCTGGGTATTAGCTTCCTCTTCTGTAAAGTGAAAGGGTTCCTTTCCAGAGAGATGGCAAAACACATTTGCATCAACACTCTCTCTGGAACTCAGAAGGAACAAAGGTCAAAACAAAGAAAAAAACTTCAACCATGATAGTTACTAGGTTATGAGCACAATCTCACAGCACTGCTTCAAAAAATCTTCATTCATTCATTCATTCTTCATCCATTCAACACATATTTATGAGTGCCTCTGAGGTGCCAGCACTGTTCCAGAGGCCGGGAGCTCTAGCAGCCAGATATAAAGAAGACTGAGCCCAGAGAAAGGAGAGCACCAAGGTCTGACACCTTTTTCCTCTAATTTGAAACATGTACAGATTAAGAAATATAAATAAGAGTGTTCACAGGGGCTGTGTAATAAAGAATTTAATCTTGCCCAAGGAGAGGTCTAGTCTTTGCCCTTAGCTTCTGGGAGGTAATCTCTAAAGCTGCTGGAATGTCATGCCTGATAGGAATGTTTTTGTTTGTCTGGGGGCCTTGGGTCACTTCAGATAGTCTAACAATGTGATTGAAGGTGGGGGATTTGGGTCACGCGGTATCGACTTAACCTCCAGAGGGGCTGGAGGCTGAGATTTGTCACACAGGAGTCAACTGAGCCCATGTGACAGGCCCCTAAGAAAACTCTGGGCACTGAGGCTTGGGTGTGCTGCGCCGATGGGCAGTACTCTGTGTGTATGTCACACACGATGACTAGAAGGAGCAGACCTGTCCCCAACACCACTGGAAGAGGACAGCTAGAGGATCCGTGCTTGGAACTCTGCTGGACCGCCGCCTCATGCACCTCTTCCCTTGGCTGACTGTAATCTGTATTCTTTTGTGGTAAAAAACCATAATCCCAGGGCTTCCCTGGTGGCGCAGTGGTTGAGAGTCCGCCTGCCGATGCAGGGGACACGGGTTCGTGCCCCGGTCTGGGAAGATCCCACATGCCGCGGAGCGGCTGGGCCCATGAGCCATGGCCGCTGAGCCTGCACGTCCGGAGCCTGTGCTCTGCAACAGGAGAGGCCACAACAGTGAGAGGCCCGCGTACCGCAAAAAAACAAACAAACAAAAAAACATAATCTAAGTATAACAGCTCTCAGTGAGTTCTGCAAGTCCTTCTAATGAATTATTGAACCTAAGTGTGGTCTTGGGGACTCCCAAACTTGTGGTTGATGTTCTGATTATTGAAGTGAGGGTGGTATTGTGGACTACTGCTCCATAATGTTAGAGGACTCCCTACCACGGATACAGAATAAGGGGCAATGAGCAGGACCCAGAAGGAAACGGGAATCTGTTGCTGGGGGGGCCCATTTTCATGACAAAGAAAGGCCAGGTAGGTGGGGCTGAAGAGCTCCCAAGACTGTGGTCCTGCAGTCTCATTCAATTGCTTTCTTTTTTTTTAAATAATCCTTTAAAAAAAATTTTTTTTAAATAGGTTTACTTTATTATTTATTTTTGGCTGCATTTGGTCTTCGTTGCTGCGCGCGGGCTTTCTCTACTTGCGGCGAGCGGGGGCTGCTCTTCATTGCCGTGCGCGGGCTTCTCATTGCAGTGGCTTCTCTTGTTGCGGAGCACGGGCTCTAGGCACGCAGGCTTCAGTAGTTGTGGCCCGCAGGCTCTAGAGCGCAGGCTCAGTAGTTGTGGCACACGGGCTTAGTTGCTCCGTGGCATGTGGGATTTTCCCGGACCAGGACTCGAACCCGTGTCCCCTGCGTGGCAGGCAGATTCTTAACCACTGCGCCACCAGGGAAGCCCTCATTCAATTTCTTAACTGAGAACACCCTTTCAGGATGACCAGCTGGTCCCAAAGTGAGGGAACAACAGCCCAAACCAAAAGAGGGCTTCTCTTTCATGCAATGAACTACTTGCCAACAAGAGGAGACAGAGACAGCCCATTTAGGCTCCTTTCTACTGCTCTCACTCCGCACGCCTCCCTGCAGGTAGAGGTCCCCCTCAGAGGCTCCATCAGACTCACCTTCCCACTCAGATTCTAAGTACTCTTAAAACATCACTTAGGGGCTTCCCTGGTGGCGCAGTGGTTGGGAGTCCGCCTGCCGATGCAGGGGACGCGGGTTCCTGCCCCGGTCCGGGAGGATCCCACATGCCGCGGAGCGGCTGGGCCCGTGGGCCATGGCCGCTGAGCCTGTGCGTCTGGAGCCTGTGCTGCGCAACGGGAGAGACCACAGCAGCGAGAGGCCCACGTATCACCAAAAAAAAAAAAAAAAATCACTTAGGATAAAAGGGGAGAACATTAAGGGTAATCCATAAACAGGATTCTCGGGCAAATAATAAGCTGGAATAGAATGTTCCACCTGAAGATGAAAAATATGCCTGCCTGCTCCCCTCCCCCACCTCCCATGCATTGATACTACAAAGAGAAAAGAGGAAGACATTAGAAGGAATATATCAAGTACAAATTAGATAAAGAGTAAGAAAAGAATTACTCCAGTAAACAACACATTTTAAACTAAAACTTCTCTGTAGTATTAAAACCAAAAAGTTTTATAATTTTATAAACATGCTTTATAAACTTTATAAAACGTGTTTAAAAAGAGATAATACTACAGGATGATAATAATAAAAGCTAACATCTATGGAATGTTTGTTATGTGCCAGACACTGTTCTTAGTGTTTTACATGTATTAGTCATTTAAAACTCACATCAATACTATTATCATCCCTGTATTACATACAAGAACATAAACAACTGTCTCAAGATCACTGGTTAGTGGGGGAACAGGGCTTCAACCCAGATAGTTTACTCTTCGCCTCTATGCTACACTGCCTGAAATGTTTGAAAATCTTTTATCGGGTAGACCACAATGAAAACCTAAGTAAATTCCAAGAGGAAGAAGCTCTATTGGCTACATTGTCAGACTGCAATGAAATAGGATAAGTAGTAGTTCTTAGAGAATAATTTTTCACTACTCTATGCTAATAAATTTTAAAATCTGACTGAAATGGACAATTTTCTAAGGAAATATAAATTATTCAAAATGAATTAATAAAAAGAAGGGAAATTCAACTGAACAACAAGAAGGACAAAAACAAGGGGATGCACTGAGAAAGAAAGTTGTCAAAATGCTAGGCTGGACAGTTTTATGGGTGAACACATCAAGGAACAGGTTAATTTTTTTTTTTTCGGTACGCGGGCCTCTTACTATTGCGGCCTCTCCCGTTGCGGAGCACAGATTCCGGACGCACAGGCTCAGTGGCCATGGCTCACGAGCCCAGCCGCTCCGCGGCACGTGGGATCTTGCCGGACCGGGGCACGAACCCATGTCCCCTGCATCAGCAGGCGGACTCTCAACCATTGTGCCACCAGGGAAGCCCAAGGAGCAGGTTACTTTTGACACTATTCAAAGATTCCAGGGCACCACAAAATAAGGAAAACTTCCTGCTTCCCTTCCCCCCCCCACCCCACAAATCCAGCATTACAGTGATGTTAAAAGCTGATAAATGTAGCAGGTGCCTGTGCTCATCTGTGCACACATACAACCTATGTATCAAATGAGATGCTTTGAGCTGCAAGTAATAGAATTCTTGAGTAAAAGTGACTAAAATACCAGGACAATTATTATCAAACTATCAGAAGTCTAGGGGTACCTATTTTCGTTATTGGGTCAGACATTTAATGAGGCCCTCAGGGACCACAGCCCCAGAGGTGGTGGCGTCACAGGTGGAGGTTGACAGGTAATAGTGAATCAATGATCCAGAGCCAACACTGGAAGTTCACCTGTGTGACCCACACTGCACTGTGTACTGTGCCCACCCTGAGTGTTGACATGCTGATGCCCTGTTCAAAATTACTGGGGGTCTGTGTTGTAGTTGTTTTTCAAATATTTTGAATATCCCCTCTGAATATATCAAGGATTTTTGGAAATTAGGTATCCTCTAAAAATGGTATTTCAAATCCACGGGGGAAATATGGCTTATACAGATATCTACTTCATTATTTAGAAGAAAATAAAGCTGGTTCCCTGCCTCACCTCTCCTAGTATTCATTACCAATAATTCAAAGATTAAAATATTAAAGAGAAAGAGAGAACATAAGATTACTAGAAGAAAGTAGGAATGAATTATTTTTATAATCTCGGAATGAGAAAGGCTTTTCTAAGCATGATATGAAAACCACAAGCAATAAAGGAAACATTTGATAAATTTGACCACTTTGAAAACTTGAATATTTTGTATGGGAAATAAAGGACATTCTAATAAAGTCAAAAGTCAAAAAAATCGAAACAAAGAAGTGCAAAAACTTATTTACAACACTTCTGACAGATAAGGGGCTAATTTCCTTTACATAAAAATCCATGAGGGCTTCCCTGGTGGCACAGTGGTTGAGAGTCCACCTGCCGATGCAGGGGACACGGGTTCGTGTCCCGGTCCGGGAGGATCCCACATGCCGCGGAGCGGCTGGGCCCGTGAGCCATGGCCGCTGAGCCTGCACGTCCGGAGCCTGTGCTCCGCAACGGGAGAGGCCACAGCAGTGAGAGGCCTGCGTACCCCCCCCCCCAAAAAAATAAATCCATGAGAGCTCTTGCAAATCAAGACCCAATAATTAAGAAAAAGTATACAACATCACGAATACATAGACAAATACAGATAAAACAAGAATGGGATTTCTTTGTTTGCCCAGTGCCGGCTGGGGTATGGGAAAATGGGTACACTCATATGTTGGCCAGTATAACTTTTTAGGAGAATTTGTCAAGTCTAGTAAAACTTAAAATATTTATACCTATTGGCAAAATCATTCCTGGCGTCATCATTGGTAGCTTCACAAAACTGAAAACAACTCAAACATCTATTTATATGGGATCAACCAAACAAATTAGAGTACATATATTAATTCACCAAAATGCTGATTGCCTGCCATCGGATGAAGCTTGCATTCTTGTGGAAAGAACTGCACAACAAATAAGTAAACAGATAACCATACATGGTTTGGGATAAATGTTTTGAAGGAAATAAACATGATGATGTTTCATAGCAAGAGTTGACTAAATATTATCTATGGACCAAATTCAGCCTGCCCCTTTTTTACATGGTTTGTGAGTTAAGAATGATTCTTACACTTTAAATGGTTGGAGAAAAAAATCAAAAGATGAATACTATTTCATGATGTGAAAATTAGATGAAATTCAAATTTCAATGTCTGTAAATAAAGTCTTATTGGAACACGGCCATACTTACTTGTTTGCATATTGTCTATGGCTGCTTTTTGACTGCAATGGCAAAGTTGAGTCACTTCTGTAGAGATTGTCCCATAAAGCCTAGAATATTTACTATCTGGTACTTTGCTGGAAAAACTTGCTAACCCCTGTTTTAGAAGAAAGTACTGGAGGACCCAATAGAAATGAAAACATATGCTCCCACAAAAACTTGTACATGAATGTTCACAGCAGCATTATTCATAAGAGCCCCAAAGTGGAAACACTTAAAAGCCCATCAACTAATGAATGGATAAATAAAATGTGGTAGTTGCCTACCCAGGACCCATCTGATTTTCTTTAAGGACTTAACCCTGATCAGCACTGTATCTGCCCCAAAAATGCATTCCCAGCTCCCTCACAGTTAGAGATAAACATGTGACTGTTTCTAGCTATGACACCTAAGCGGAAGTGTGTTGGGGATTTCTGGGAAGGTTTTTATTCCCGCTCATCTAGATGACAGCCTTTCTTCCTTGTGGCTTCCTTTTTCTTCCTTCCTTCCTTCATTCTTTCTTTCTTTTCTTTTCTTTTTTTTTTTAGTGTTGGATGCCTTTCATTCAACTTGAGAGTCAAAGCCAGTTATAACTTTTATAGGAAAAAACCCAGAAAAGTTCAAGAGTCACCCCAGGACCTAGGGGCCATAGCAAAGCTCTCACTCCACTGTGGCTCCCCCAGGAAACCAGGTTGGGAACTGCAGGGCCAAGGCCAAAGGCCAGAGGGAGAGGGGCTGCAGGGCCAGGGAAGGGGAGAGGGAGAGAAAAGAGGCCAGTTCACCTCTCTGAAGGCACCTGAAGAGGTTCAAGGTAGAGTCCACATGGAAAGCCACAGGATAGAAGTTACAGATTCAGCTCAACACCCACATGTCCCCAACACTGTCCCCCAGGCAAAACAGGGGGCCTCCAGAGACAGCAAGCACCCTGTCCTGTGTGCACTCTGAGCCGCTGGGAAATCCAAGCCGCGCCCGGGAGGATGTTGGATGAGATGGCCTCTAAAATCTCTTCTGTTCTTGAGAGCCTTGGAATTCTTCCTCAGGACAGAAGAGAAGGCTGGGACCTGGGAAAGCAGGAGAGCTGTCTAGAGAGAGGCCTTACTGGGTGGGTCAGGCTGGAATCAGCAGAAAGGCACTCGGAGGCCACCATGGGGACCTCCTGACCTAAGTCACCCCATCTGCCCCTCTGCTTGTCACTGCCCTTGCACTTTACACCCATCACCTCACACAAGTCCTCACAGGAACCCAGGGAGGACAAGGGTCTGGCCGGAGAACAGGATGGAGAGTAGACAGCTAAGAAGCGAACAGCAAAGCAGAGGTAGAAATCCTGGCTGGGAGAGCAAACCGGAGCCCTCACGGTGGCAGACCCTGAGCTACGCTCTTTAAACACGTGTTATCCTGTTTTACCCTAATAGTCCCACCATGAGGTGTCGCTGCTGGCATCCAGGGGCCCGTGGGAGAACATGCTCTCCCTCGTTCTGGACTAGGAGACTGAGGACAGCGGGACCCGCAGCCTGCGTGTCGGCGAGGCAGTTGAAGAAGGAGTAGAGCTCTTGGTCCAGCAGCGTGCCGAAGTCACTCCCCACCATCTTCCAGCCGTGGCTACAGCAAGCAGCATGGCTTACTTTTTCTTTATGCTGCCTGGACAGAGAACAAGAGGCAAGAGATTGAACAGCCACTGTGCACCGTGGCTAACCTTGAAGATGAAAGCTACAAGCTAAGGATGGGAGAGCAGAAAGAAGTCACTTGGGAGACTGGGAACATTGTAGGACCACTGCATCAGTCTTGCACTGTTTACCTCTGCACTTGAGACGTAAGGAAAACAATCCTTATTTCTTATGCCACTGTAGTAAGGTTACTCTCATGTGAAGCTAAATGTCATTCCTAGCTGATACAGTGGGTTAGCAAACCAGGGAAAGAAAAGGAAAGTCAGATAGCTAAGATGAGAACCAGAAAAGTATTGCATCTCAGAGGCCAAAGGTTTGCACCAAAGAGGGTCATTTGCTGACAATTGTAGGATGAGCCAGAAAGCAGAAAGGGTGGTCTAAGGACAGGTTCAGCAAAGCCCTGAATGAGATGGTGAGGGTGACAGGGCAGCTCTGTGGAGTGGAGAAGAGGTCCACGGAGTTGAGGAGGCAGAAGTCAACACATTCGTCAGGTCGTTGGCATGAATGTTGAAAGTTACTAGGGTGATGGCAGTGTGGAGGGAATGAGGATGAAGTGTCAAAGAGTTATCTTAGGAGCTGAGAAATGGGTGCAACGGAGGAGGACGAGTGTTGCATTTACAGAGAGTAATAGTCAGCCCCCAGAGAGGGTCTTACCAGACGGTCTTGTCCTGGTGGTGACACAGTTTGTTTCCATTTATCCATAGTTGGCCAGGGGCTCAGGAACAAACACCACTCTCATGATTAATAAAGTTGAACCTAGAAAGCCATGTGCCTATTGACTTAGTGGGAAATATGCCTTTTCTTGGATCGGCACACTCAGAATTACATCTGTTCTTCTTGGTCCCCTTTACCTCGTATCCAGGGAACTGGGAAACCAAGTCCATAGTCAGAAGATTGTTTGATGAGACCAGCACCAGAGTGAGCGCTCCTGTTGAGATTGGTGTGCTTTCTCCAGAGCGGGGTGCAGATGAATCCCCTTCCGCCTCCCTCTGTCTGGCTGTGCGCACATCTCTCAACTCTGGTCCCTAAGTCTTTGTTTATACAGAGCTGCCTAGGCTAAGGCCCTCCTCACACTGTGATCTGAGCATAAGGCTATCCACTGGTCACCTGGGCAGGTCTAATGTAGGTGTGGCCCTTGTCATCTCAGTAATTATTTAGCTATAAATATATTACATTATTTATTTTGTGTAATTTATATACAATTATATATTTTGTATATTTATATAATCATAAATGCATAAAATGTATAATTTTTATATATTTTATGTATTTATATAATCATAAATACATAAAATATATAACAATTATATATTTTGTGTATTTATAGAATCATAAAAACATAAAATATATAATTATATATTATATTATTATATAAATACAAACAGCTATAGCCTGGTGGAGAGACTTGTAGTTGGTTATTCTCATCTATCATGCATTGATTAGTACCATTTTCACTTTCAGGGAATGAATGTTATCCAGGCTCATCCACAAAATCAGGGGGTGTATTACTGATAACCCTATGAACCAAAGACAAGCAAACATAGATAATCATCACTTTAGCTCTTCCCAAGTTGATATCATAAATTCATATTCTTCACAGAACAGCACAACTTCTAATGGTGGCCACACTTCTCCGTAAACTTCCAAGAACAAGAGGGAGCCCTTGGGCTGAGTGCCAGCCCACCTGTGCTTGCGCCTGCTCCTTTCTGCACAGTGGGCATGTCTTCCCCACAGAGCAGGCAAGCATTTGGCTGCTGGCCGGTGCGTGTACTTTTTGGCCTAGAAAATATGGCTACTAATCCCCTGGGATAACACTTGTTCTGGGTGTTTTCAAGGAAAGTAGGGAAATATGTGGAAAAGGTGAGCAAGGTCACAAGCAATATCCTCTTGCCCCTCGGCACGACTCTGTGCCTTTGGTCTGTGTTGGCCAGGCCTCTACTTTGCAGCCCTGCCCTGGTCTGAGTGCCTCCCTTTCAGACAAATTGCAGCCAGGTGCCTGCCGTGGAGGAGGGCAGCCCTGGAGCAGTGGAAGGTCCCAGAGAAACGCAGTCTGAAGGTAAGGCTTGAGGTACCATGGCAGCACCATCCGATTCCTGAAAGGACCAATAAGAAGTCAAGTTTCCCCCTGATGTAAGAAGACCTTAGCTACTCTGGAGGTAGAATGGCTTATTTGGGGAGGAAACGTGGAACTTACCTCAAACAGAAGTTGTGTGACACTGTCAGGAAGAATGTGGAAGGAATTCTTTTACTGGGCAGAACATCAGACCATAAGACTTTTGAGGTCCCTTCCAACACTGAGGTGCTAGATTCTGTGGCTTGATACGATGGTAGCTTATCGCACTCGTATGTGGAAAGTATCCAACACTTGTATGTGTGTGTGTGTTTGTACATCCTGACCATTCACTGTTAAAAATCCTCCCAATTGTAATCTTGAAAGGAATAGAAAGAAAAGTTTTGGTTGAATGTAAATGAACACAGAATATTATGGTTTTAGAGGTAGATCTTTAAGCACTAGGTATATTTGGCATTGAAAATATAGCTGCCTTGTTACATATGCGCTAACATGGAACAGCAGTCAAGAAATATCAAGTGAAAACAAAGAAAGCAAGGGGCAACAGTGTAAGTAGCAAACCTCCATCCATTTTTAAAATTTTATAAATATAATGTATAAAAATACATACATAATATAAAATATATATTATCTATATATAATATAAAATTATATATATACTTGTGTATTCATGGACTAGCTCTGTAAAGATACCCAAAAATCTGATAACAGCAGTTGTGTTTGGGGAAAACTGAGAGGCTGAGTGTGTGAAAGAGAATCACTTTCCACTGGATTTGGGGGGGGGGGGTGGGCAGGATTTTTTTTACTTCTGTGCAATATGCTTGTATTACCTATCAAAATAATAATAATAACAAAAACAACTTTAGCTGCTCTACTGAGAAACCCCAGTTAGTGGCAGGTGCAGGGGGCTCTGAAAAGGGCAGCCTTTGGGGGTCCCAGGGAGATGAATGGCTCTTATTTAAATACAATTCATCCCTGCCCAAGTTTAGAAATCATCTGTGGTGAATTCCGGGTGAGATCAGAGTAGTCTGAATTTAAGCCGCCCTCAAATGGATCATAAAAATGTAAAGGGTTTCACGAGCGCTGATAAGTAAACAAGTGGTGTCACCGTGGGCTGTGAGCATTTTCCTCGAATTCTTGTACTCCTGGGTGAGCAGTCGTGACATCCGGGTGGGGTCCTCATTCTGCCACCAGCCAGTGATGTGACCTTGGGCAAGACCCTCTGTTCCTCTCGGCCTCCTGGAGAAGTAACCAGCTCACAAGTTCATTACCTAATTCACTCTGTCTGAACCAGGGTGTGTGTGGAAAAACCACTGCAAGAGCAATAAAAACCGAAGGTTGGTCTTGGGAAATCAGAGAGCATATCAAGGAAACCACAGGGGAGTTGGGCTAAGCCTCGAGAGAATAACCATATCCTGTTTTCTGTGAGTCTCACCGGCCTCTTTATCAGGTCCAGTGAATCACCAGATCTCTGTCCCTCTCCTTCCTCCAGGCACAGCTCACTGCACAGATGGCGCTTGGAGCCTCGCAAGCCTCCTCGAGAGGCAGTAAATCTCTTCTCCAGAGCTAATCCTAGTAAGCATATGCTTAATTAGGCAGGGATGTACTGGACTTCCACGATACAGATGATTAAAATCAGCTCAGGAGGTGACTCATTTTCATCTTGAAATTAAAAAAATTAAAAAAAGAAGATACCCATATGAGTAAGGTGGGACCAAATTAAGGAGGCCAATTTTGTTAACCTTTGAATTTTTATTGGATCCAGTCGCCCCTCGGTATCCGCCGGGGACTGGTTCCAGGACCCCCGCAGACAGCAAAATCCGCGGCTGTTCAAGCCCCTTATATACAAGGCGTTGGACAGTCAGCCTTCTGTATCTGCGGGTTCCGCATCGGTGGATTCAACCTACCGCAGATGTGGAACACGAAGATACCGAGAGCCGGCTGTACATAACTTTAGAGAAATTAATTTTAGGTAAAGTACCAGCCTAGATTTTCTTCTACTTAATTCTCTTCAGTTCTGTTAGATTTCTCTTCCTGTTTAAAATAAAAACATATCTTTTAAAAATGTTTATTGTATTCATTTATTTCAAAGGCAATGTATGATTTTATGGAATAAAATAGGAAAATACCAAAATATATAATAGAAAAAATAAAACTCAAGAAAGAAATATAGGTGCCATGTTAGCTGGGTGGTCGATTACTCAAGTTACTCTTATCCATGTTAAGAAGTTGTAGTTTCATCGTGCTTTGAAAGTGCTCTGATAGTCCTTGCGAGCGCCTCACCCCTGAATGGTGGGAGCCCTTAAGACTTGCCAGTGAACAATATTCCCGTGTCCTCTGGTTAAACACGTATTTTCAGTTGACAAAATCAGACTTTTCAGAAGCCAATTCCCCATTAGGCAGCAGCTGCTCAGGGATTGGAGTGATCTGCTACCTGAACCTGGTACTGCTGAAGGGCACGTGCCCCCACCTGGCCTCTTGGGATGATGTGCTAGCATCCTTTGCTGGGGTCTTTAAGTTTGTTTCTGCGGTCCCCTGACCCTGTCAGCACTGCTGCGTCCCCTGCCAAGGGAACGGCTTCACGTGGATCCTTTGCTTGCTGCAAGCTGGCAGTGGAGAACCAAGAGAACACGATTTGTCTAACTGCACATCTCCTGCTCATGCTGCCTCAGCCTCTCTCTGCGCTTGAAGTAGCCGCAAGTAGGGTTTTTCTATGTCGCATCTGGGCAAGTAAACTGCTAGCCCCAGTGTCCTTGGCTCCCCCAAATTTATTTGGATGTTTTTAAGTGTCTACCTGGCATAAGTGGAGAGGAAAAAAATCAGTCTTTCTCCTGTGTCCTTCCCTCCTGAGCAGGAAAGGACTGTCTTTGTACTCCTTGCTGTCTTGATATTATATCCTCCTTGTCCTGAAGCCTTCCCATCTCAGAGTTTAGTCATCATGGGCAGAAATGGAAGTTTCTTCCACAGGGGAAGAAATTGCATGCTCTGAGCCTTCCTGGGTTAGTCCCTAGTCTGGTTAAATAGGAGCTACAGAAATTTGGAAATCCTGTTTCTTCTGACAAAGTTTGTCTCTCAAGGCTTTTTCCATGCTATACAAACCTATTTTGGATATCAAAAGCAAATTATTAATTCTTCCTTCTTCTTATAGTAAGAACTCTATCTGCCCCTCCCAGCTCCTCTCCTTCCCCTTAACCCAACACAGATGGATTTCATAGGCTGGTGAAAGGCAGATGCACAGAACCATTAAGCACAACAACAACAAACAAACAAAAACCACCACAGACCCGACATAATCAGATACTTAGAAATATTACTCCAGTTACTAAATTTTTAATGTGCAATTTTTTTGGTGACTAGGAAGGCTGAGCATTTTGAAAAACATATCTTATGTTTATATAAATTTAAAATATTTTCTTATTGTTTTAGAATAGCTCTGTAAATAATATTAAGTGTATTAATTCTTTGCTTTATTTAATGTACAATGTTTCTACAAAATGTATTTTGGTCTTATGTTTTATGTTGACAGATATATCATTCTTGCATTTATATTTCTTACATAATTTTATACTTAGAAAATCTGTCCCAAGACCATTTAAAATATTCACTTATATTTCATTCAGATTTTTTCTTTTTTTTCTTTTGCGGTACGCGGGCCTCTCACTGTTGTGGTCTCTCCCGCTGCGGAGCACAGGCTCCGGACGCGCAGGCTCAGTGGCCGTGGCCCACGGGCCCAGCCGCTCCGCGGCATGTGGGATCCTCCCGGACCGGGGCATCAACCTGCGTCCCCTGCATCGGCAGGCAGACTCTCAACCACTGCACCACCAGGGACGCCCTCATTCACATTTTTAATCACTAAAATTTATATGGTTTTACTTTTTCACTTTAATATATTGGGAATTTATTTTAGGATATAGTGTAAGGTGAAGATCTAACTTGACTACCTCTGAATTGCCAATTTTTCCAGAATCATTTGATGAATATTCTAGAAACATAAATATTTATGTTGCTGTATTTGGTACAGATGCATTAGTTTATGCTTTTCATCGCTTAACTTCTTTTAAATGGCAAGCATATACATCCTCTTATATCCAAGTGAGTGGTTCCCCTTCTGAGTAATCGCTTTAGAAGATTTCATAACTATTTTAAGGATGCTTTCATTGCTGGTAAGTTTTTGCTGATTTCAAAAGCTGGAAGCAGCTTTTGAGCCACATAGAAAATCAGTCTTATAACTTAATAATATTTTTTAAACCTGAAATTGCATACTTGATTTGCCAGATAATATGGTTCCAAATAACTCCTTCCTGTTCCAAAGAGAAAACACACCTTTGAAGCACATTGAAGATGGGGAAAAGGATGGACCTCAGCTCTTCTATGTTTGTTTTAAAATTAGTCTTATGACTTTATGGTTGCATTTGATTAGATGTGTGTATGCATGTACACAAATAAGGTTCAATCTTCCTGGTCTGCATAGTAGGCTGTGAGTATAAATTAAAGTCCAATCTGACAAGGAGAAGCATAAGAAAGAGTCATGTGCACTTGGGAGGAAGATGGCCTTCTAAAGATACGGGCGGGGCTTCCCTGGTGGCGCAGTGGTTGAGAGTCCGCCTGCCGATGCAGGGGACTCGGGTTCGTGCCCCGGTCTGGGAGGATCCCACATGCCGCGGAGCGGCTGGGCCCGTGAGCCATGGCCGCTGGGCCTGCGCGTCCGGAGCCTGTGCTCTGCAACGGGAGAGGCCACAGCAGTGTGAGGCCCGCATACCGCAAAAAAAAAAAAAAAAAAAAAAAAACCCACAACAAAACAAAAAACAAAAAAATAAAAATAAAAAAAAAAATAAAGATACGGGCATCTAAACAGTAAGTGGTCCTCATCTCTCCCTCTGGGAAGAGACTCACTGGACCCTGATCCTCCTAGATTTGAATTCACCAATGGGGATAGCGAGGGATTCTTGGAACAGCATGAGCTCTGTAGGTCAGTAGTAAAACCCATAGTCCTATTTAATTTTTTCTAGGGCCCTACACATGTCTAACAAAACTCTGACTGAAGAAAAGAAATGCCAAAATTGATATTCCTCTGGATTTTATACGTTTCCCAATTTTCTACTTGCTACAGCTACTGCCAACAAAACACACTGAAAGAATGCCCCATGAGGAGAGGTCTCGTAATGCACCACAGGATAGGATTGCAAATTTCAGTGATTACAAACAATTAAAGTGGGCAGCCAACATGCAATTTTCTGTTTAGGCATGGACAGAGAATGAGAAACTACTTACTGGGTTGGAATAGATAGAGACAGAGCTGTTTCCCTTTGTGTAAAAATCATACTTGATCAAGTCGAGATTAAAGCTAATGTGCCCTCTCGCATTAGCTTTTAAAATTGAAGGATGTGGAAATTAGTGAAATTAAATTCACAGCTGCATTAGTTGCAAGTAACAAAAAATTCTATTTGATCTTGCATAAGCAGAAAAGAGGAATGTTTTGGTCGTGGAAAAATAAAAAGAGTTGAACATCCAAACAATGGGAGAGGCAGGGATGCAGTGGAGCCTCCAGGAACAATTGGAATCATGGCCCCAAAATGACTAGAACCACCTCCCTCTGCTCTGCATTTGGCTTCTTTCCACCAACTGACTTCACTGTGTCTCACTGCAGACCAGCCTTCTCCACGTGTCAGAGTGGATGTCTGTCCTTGGTTCCTGACTGTTATCATCTCTGCTCTTGGAGAGACACTGCCTGTCATATTGTTTTTAGTTTGAAGTTCAAAACTCCTGCTGGAGGAAGTTACTGCACAAACTCAGGGGCACTGTTCATACCATGAACATCGTAGATTTCAACAATTCCCTCACAGACGGCCATAAGGTGTCCTGAGGAAGGGACATCTTGTCTAATTTCCACAAAGGTGCCATATGGGCTGCTAGTGGTCCTAGGTAGGGTCCTGACTGGCACAGATTAAGTCAATAGCCCCCACTCCCGGGCTGATCAACTGTGGTCATCTAAGAACCTGGCAGCCCTTGTGGGATACTTATAAGTGGAAGAGGAACAGTTTGCAGAGAAGGGAGATACAGTTCCCTGAAGAAAGGAGGACTCCCCTGGTGGTGCAGCGGTTAAGAATCTGCCTGCCAATGCAGGGGATATGGGTTCGAGCCCTGGTCCAGGAAGACCCCACATGCCGTGGAACAACTAAGCCCGTGCGCCACAACTATTGAGCCTGCGCTCTAGAGTCCGCGAGCCACAACTACTGAGCCCGCATGCCACAACTACTGAAGCCCGCATGCCTAGAGCCCGTGCTCCACAACAAGAGAAGCCACCGCAACAACAGAAGCCACTGCAATGAGAAGCCCGCGCACCGCAACGCAGCAACAAAGACGCAATGCAGCCAAAAATAAATTAATTAAATAAATTTAAAAAAAAAGAGAGAAAGGAATGTTCTGGGCAAGCAAAATATTAATTGTCCACTATACCACTAAGTCTACTGTCTGTTTTCTCTCTCCTTTGAAAAAAATTCTTTCTCCTGTTCTCCTTCTTTACTCTGATAGGGCAATGACTGAGGCTCCATATGTTCCCAGAACCAGGGCAAATACTATTTGTTAAAAGAATACGTACATCAATTCATTTATTAGATGGTTAGTCTGCATATGCAGCATCTTCATTGAATTGATCGACCTATTTTCTTTGGCTTCTATATTATCATATAAAATTCTAACTAGATATTTGTAGTGAGGTGGATGGACCTAGAATCTGTCATACAGAGTGAAGTAAGTCAGAAAGAGAGAAACAAATACCGTATGCTAACACGTATATATGGAATCTAAAAAAAAAAAAAAAATGGTTCTGAAGAACCTAGGGGCAGGACAGGAATAAACACGCAGACGTAGAGAGTGGATTTAAGGACATGGGGAGGGGGAAGGGTAAGCTGGGACGAAGTGAGAGAGTGGCATGGACATATATACACTACCAAATGTAAAATAGATAGCTAGTGGGAAGCAGCCACATAGCACAGAGAGATCAGCTCGGTGCTTTGTGACCACCTAGGGGGTGGGATAGGGAGGGTGGGAGGGAGACACAAGAGGGAGAGGATATGGGGATATAAGTATACGTATAGCTGATTCACTTTGTTATACAGCAGAAACTAACACAACAATGTAAAGCAATTATACTCCAATAAAGATGTTAAAAAAAAAAAAGAGATTCTAACTAGATAGCTGCCTTAGGATGGGTACTTGAACTCTCTCTACCTCTGTCTATTCTTCTAAAAAATAGGGAAAATCCTATGTACCCAGACTTATTTTAGAAAGGTGTTGTAAAACCAAAAGAGCAAAATTAATAATGTGAAAGCACTGGTAACATAGGAAATGCGATAATCTGTGTTAGAAAATTAAGATTAACCTTCAGGAATTATTTGGTATCTGACTTCCCTCATCAGAAAATGACAGGTTTTTCTCACTGATTTTGCAATCCAAGTAAGATCCTTAATTACAGGCTTTTATCAGTTGGCTCTTGGAAGAGAACTATGATGTGGCCATTGTTAAGGGGGAATTAAAAACAATGACTGATTAAATTTGATAATCCTATATCACATCAAAAATGTTAGCCTAGGGGCTTCCCTGGTGGCGCAGTGGTTGAGCGTCTGCCTGCCGATGCAGGGGCACACGGGTTCGTGCCCCGGTCCGGGAAGATCCCACATGCCACGGAGCGGCTGGGCCCGTGAGCCATGGCCGCTGAGCCTGCGCGTCCGGAGCCTGTGCTCCACAACGGGAGAGGCCACAGCAGTGAGAGGCCTGCGTACCGAAAAAAAAAATAAGAA
Source organism: Globicephala melas (assembly GCF_963455315.2). NCBI lineage: Eukaryota > Metazoa > Chordata > Mammalia > Artiodactyla > Delphinidae > Globicephala > Globicephala melas. Next base: position 4,647,468 of record NC_083326.1, on the reverse strand, counting down.
CGTTAGCCTAAGGGGAGATAAATATTTTTCTAGTGCCAACTCATATTGTTCCTGCTGTCATTCTTGACTTGGGTACATTGAAGTACATTTTCCAGCTAAAATCTTTTGTCTTTTCTTCAACTTCATTTATCTTAACTCTGCATCATTTTCTACTTTTTAATCTTATTAATCTTATTAATGGCAATAGTTATTTACTGACTCCTACAGGTAATATTAGTAGCTACTTACTGAATATTTTTGATGTGTCCAACACTATGCTTAATGTATTATTCCAATTATTTCTCCCCAAAATCCAATTTGATAAGCACTATTATTACGTCGGTTTAACAGAGTCGGAAAAAGGGCACATAGAAAATTATGGAGCTGGGTGTGTCTGATACCAAAGCACGTTCTTGTCTGGCTAAGTGATGCAGCAAAATCCCTGGTAAATTTTTGCTGGACATCATCATCTTGCACATTTAAAGGTAGGTTCTATGTCACTGCCTTTGTAATTCTTACAACTATCATCATGCTTTACACACAGCAGGCACTTAGTATGTGCCAAGAACTTCGTTAAGTTCTTTATAGCCATTAACTTGATCCTCATTACAAACCCCAGAGATGTATGTTTTATTATTATCTCTGTTTTGTAGGACTGAAGTAGAAAGCTCAAAGTGATTTGCCCAAAGTGGCCCAGTCAAGGTAGGAGCCCATGTCTTGAGCTTTCCCCCCCTACTAAATCCCAGTCCTACAATGGGCACCTCTGGGACCCTGCTCTTGAATTCAGAATTTGTAGGCCCGGGCTTGCTGGTTAAGGATGCCCCCATGTCCCAGACCTCAAGCCTATGAGTTTTTGCTCTAGTCGTCTCCCAAAGAGCCTGTTAACCAACCTCCCAACCAGCAGGGTTTTCTAAACAATCTATTGGGTCATATTTCTTACCATTGTTATTCAAAATCTCTATATCCTTTCTAATTTTTTGTCTGCTTGACATAACAATTTCTAAAAGAGGCAGGTTAAGGTTCTACATTGTGATTGTAGATTTGTCAATTTCTCTCTATAAATGTATCCGTTTTTATTTTGTATATTTAAACATTATGTGGTTAGGTGAACACGTTTATGAATATTATATATTCTTTTTAGATTACTACTATCCTTATTTTCTTTTGGATAGTATTTGCATGGTATATTTTTTCCATCCTTTTATTAACTTTTCTATATGGTTTTGTTTAGATATGTCTTATAAGCAACATTTAGATGGATTTTTAAATCCAATCTGATAATCTGCCTTTTATTATGTGAATTTAATCCTTTTCTATATATTAAAATTGTTAATATATTTCTTTCTACCATCTTAATTTGTGTTTTCTGTTTACCATATTCTTTATTTCTTTGTCTCCATTCCAGACTTGTGTATATAGATAAAATTTTCTATATTCCCATTCTTAAATCCCTTTTTGAGAAGCTATAGATATTATTTTTATTTGTTAAAGTGATTACTCTAAATATTTAATTTGTATGTATTTAACTAATTATTCAATATTTCTACCCTTCTTTAAAAATCATGATAGCATGAATACACTTTAGCTATTGCACACTGTGCCTGCAATCTTCTAATTATTGTTTAGAATATTAATTTACCCTCCCTTTGTAAATGTATATAATCAGTTATCTTTATTCTTATTACAGTCAGTATTACTTAAATTTATGCAAACATGCATTCTCATTCTGTACTCACCATTTTTTCTTGCATAGGCATACTTCATTTTGTTGCACTTCATTTTATTGTGCTTCAAAGATATTGCATTTTTTACAAATTGAAGGTTTGTGCCAACCATGTACAGAATAATTCTATTGGCAAGTCTATCAGCACCATTTTTCCAACGGCATTTGCTCACTTTGTGTCTGTGTCACATTTTGGTAATTCCTGCAATATTTCCAATTTTTTCAATATTATCATATTTGTTATTGTGATCTGTGATCAGTGATCTTCGATGTTACTACTACCACTCATTGAGGGCTCAGATGATGGTTAGCATTTTTTAAGCAATAATGGGTGTTTAAATTAAGGTATGTACACTGTTATTTTTAGATATAATGCTATTACACACATAATAGACTACAGTATAGTGTAAACATAACTTTTAAATGCACTGGGAAACCAAAAAATTTGTGTGACTCACTTAATTGTGATCTCCCCTTTATTTATCAGTCTTGAACTGAATCCATAACATTTCCACGGTATGCCTGTATTCCATGCCTTTGCTTCTCCTTCTTTTAATATTTTCTTCCTTTTTTCTTTCTCATCTTCATTTTTTACTTCCTTAAATTAAAAAGTTTCAATATCCTCTTTTAGTAGGATTTGTAGATGGTAAACTCTCTCAGATTATGTGGGTGTGTTTCTATTTTGTGCATCGTGAATGACAGTTTAGCTAAGCATAAAATTCAGGCTCACCAAATATAGTTTCTTGCATTTTGAGGATATTATTCCATTGTTTTTTGGCCTGTATTGTTGCCAACAGGAAGCATGCTATTAGTCTAACTGTCATTTAGTTTTAGGTGATCTATCTTTATTTCTAACAATTCTTAATTTTTTTTCATTTTTTGATATTTTGAAGTTTTACTGTAAAGTATCTAAGTGTGGATTTAATTTTATTTCTCTTCCTTGATATTCCATACTTGCAAACCAAGAACATGTATCATACCTTAATTCTGGTAAATTTTCAGCTACCACTTCTTCAATTATTGTTTCTCCTTCATTCCCTGTGTTCTTCTCTTCTGGAAATTTTATTAGATGTATTGTGTAGTTTCTCAATTTATTCTCCACATTTCTTAACTATTCTTTAAAACTTTTTATGTGTTCTGTGCTGCATTCTGAGAGAATTTTGTGATACTGTCATCAAATTTACTAATTCATTCTTTAAAAGTACCAAGTGGCCTATTAAGTTTTTAATTTCAAAGTCTATATTTTTATTTCAAATTTTTAAATCAATTCTTCTTGCCATGTATAGCTGTTCTTGTTTTTGCTTGTTTGTTTTTCCGTCTTTCTTTTTATGGATGTGATTTTAGCATGCTAAAATACTTATGTTTAAGTCTTTTTCAAAATAGCCTCTAAAATGTATTTCTAATGGAGCAAATTTGTATTTTCATTACTGATTATGATTGTAGTCTTCTTAGCCTTAAATTTCTTCAAATGCCTTGCAGTAATTTTAGTTTGTAAACTCATTTTGAGAGGGATATTTGTTTCTTTTTCTCCCTTCTTTATTTAGTATGTTTGTGATTGCTTCTTATGTTTTCCCCCACCCTAACCCCAGTATCTCAATCTAGGTCTTGAAAATGTGGGTCTTATATATATGTGGTTGGGTTTCCTGCCCTATAATGATACTGAGGATGCTTTAGATCCAGTCACCAGGCCAGTGAGCAGCTTGTTTCAGTTCCTGGTTGTGGGCCTGTGTTTCTGTCTCCTACCTCCCTAGACTTCCCTCCTGCCTTTATAAAAGCTATAAGCTCACACATTAGTCAGCACAGATTTCTTTTTCAGCTTCCCTTCACGGTCAGGTAAGTGTTCCTGACTTCAATACTCCATCTCATGTGGAGCACATTTGGTCCTCATTATTCTGCAGGAGTTGAAACGCTAGCCATGGCTACTGCCTCTAGACCAGAAGGCCATCAAGCTGTGGCTTCAGCCCTTTTTATTGCCTGATGTTTCTATTGTTTCTGGGTCATGGAGATTTTTAACTTGTTTTTGAACCTGGCTGTGTTATTTTAGTTTTATTTTTTATAGTCAACTATTACTGCTCTACTTTGGAGTAAAATGGGTGCTTCAGAATTTGCCATCTCCACTGGAAATTTTAACTCCATTATTTTACAGTAAGGAGGGGAAGGGATATTCTGCAGATTGAACGCTAGCATGTGTACTTATTTATTTATACTTTATTCCATAAATAATTTGAGGAATTTTTATATAACACATGTAAAATATAAATAAGGTTTAAGGAAAATATAGACTAGAATAGAATACTAGGATTAGGAGGAAAATATAAAATTCACACATGCAGATTATAAGTTCATCCATGCTGAGCTGTATTTTTGACTCTGAGCTTCCAGGAGAGCTAAAGTGAACAAACAATTGATTACGTAGTTCTCTCTTTAAAACCCTGTCAATTCTTTGAGAGAAGTAAAGTTTTTTCTGGCAAAAAATTCTAAAATAAATTTCTTCCGTGTGCATCATCTCCTGTGTGAGTCGAGGTAGATAATGCAGCCAACAGCTTGGCTACAACCTAAATTAGCAAGGCTGACTCTTAGAGAGTTTCTCAATGAAATTCCAAGGCATGATGCTCAGCTGGCAAATGGCAGAGTTGAGACAAACTCAGGTATGAGCCTTAGTCAGATGTTCTTCAAATCTCATCATACTTCCTCCTCACTGGGCTCTGAAAGATCTCCATGTATGAACGATGCATCAGGTCACTGTGGCCAGCGTGAGGCAAGAGGCGAATTCCCTTATTATTTTATTCTTTTATTATTGTTGCAAACAATAGAAAGTCCATTCGAACTAGTTGAAGCAAAACAAAATGAAAGTGTTTTTCTTTTCTTTTTTTTTTTTAGCCACTCCACCGCATGTGGTATCTTAGTTCCCCGACCAGGGATCAAACCCAAGCCCTCTGCATTGGAAGCGTGGAGTCTTAACCACTGGACCACCGGGGAAATCCAAAATGAAAGTGGGTTTTTTTGTTAATTAATTAATTAATTAATTAATTAACATCTTTATGGAAGTATAATTGCTTTACAATGGTGTGTTAGTTTCTGCTTTATAACAAAGTGAATCAGCTATACATATACATATATCTCCATATCTCCTCCCTCTTGTATCTCCCTCCCACCCTCCCTATCCCACCCCTCTAGGTGGTCACAGAGCAGAGAGCTGATCTCCCTGTGCTATGTGGCTGCTTCCCACTAGCTATCTAATTCACATTTGGTAGTGTATGTATGTCCATGCCACTCTCTCACTTTGTCCCAGCTTACACTTACCCTTCCCGTGTCCTCAAGTCCATTCTCTACGTCTGTGTCTTTATTCCTGTCCTGCCCCTAGGTTCATCAGAACCATGCTTTTTTTTAGATTCCATATATATGCATTAGCATATGGTATTTGTTTTTCTCTTTCTGGCTTACTTCACTCTGTATGACAGACTCTAGGTCCATCCACTTCACTACAAATCACTCAATTTCATTTCTTTTTATGGCTGAGTAATATTCCATTGTATATATGTGCCACATCTTCTTTATCCATTCATCTGTCGATGGACACTTAGGTTGCTTCCCAAAATGAAAGTTTTTACAAAAGTTTTATTGAAACCAAACAATCATTGTAAAGAAGGGAGGGTAAATCTAGCTGTAGAGAGAACTGACTCTTGGGAATCAAACTGCCAGGATCCTCTCTCCATGTGCTTTCTGCTTCAGTCTTTGTGTTATGCTAACTCCTTCTTTCTCTCAGCGGGGCAGTGTAGGTTGCCATAGGCAGCTGCAACTTTCCAACCTCACAACCAAAGAGGAAAGAGAGCACTTCTTCAATGGATTGAGTTGTAACACTCCTTGGGAAGGACTGACTGGTGTGGTTTGGATCACGTGCCTCTACTGACCACTGTGGGCCTCTACTGACATTTATTAAGCACTTACCATGTGCCAAACCCTATACTAACACCTTTAGGTGGATTATATTATTTAATCTTCTGCATAACTCTATGGGAGAGGCAGAAGGCAAGTAAAAGATAATCATTCTTCCATATGTGATTTTGCCTCGTCTTTGGCCTCTCAGTTCCTTGATCCTTTACCTGCAATGGTCTTACTCTCCACCCCACCAAGTCACACATCCCCATGGTCATACCTTAAACTCTGTCTTCACCAATAACTTCATAATCTCATAATCACTATGTCTGGTGCCCTGACTCCAACATTCTTTGATCTCATTGGGTCCTGAAAGCCATTGGTCCTATTACCTTTCACTGTCTTTCAACCCTTTTTCTCCCACCCCTTACATCATGTCCTTAATTCTCTCATTACATGGCTTAAAAACTATGGTTTGTCATTGTCCTGGTTTGGTTCTCTCAGAAGCTGACCCTCATATAAGGATTTGAGTGTGAGTAGTATATTTGGGAAGTGATCTCAGAAAGCATTAGTAGGGGTATAGGGGTGTCAGAAACAGAAGGGAAGGAACTGAATAAATGGCATTTTTTGAGCAGGTGTGCAGAGCACTCATCAGGGGTTATTCTCCCCTGTCCCACCCAGGGGCAAGGAAACTGGGGGCATCCCATCCAACACTGGCTGAAGATTACTCCTGGGGGCACTGGCTTCCCAGCACTTCTGGCCTGGCTGGAACACAGGCCAACAGGAAGTTCTCAGATGGAGAGTTGCAGGTGTTTGGTGTAAAACCCGATAACATTCAGTTATGGGGACCACTGGGATTGAGTGGGACATCGATGATGGATATAGTCACTCTTTTGGATACATCCCTGCCCAATCTCTGCTTGAACTGAGCTGCTGAATGTGGCTGAAGAAAAGCATACAAATGCACCAGTGGGTCTCACATTAAAATGTCCACCAACATAAAGTGAATCATTAGTTAATTCCTTCTAACTTCCAAAACATCAATTTCAAACTTTTTCATCCCCTGTCAAACCTGCAAAACTCCCTTTTATCTCCTCATATTTGATTCTTCTTGTTCCTATTTCACTAAGAATATAGATGTTATCAGAGAGAGCTTCCACGTTTCTTACCATGGCATCCGAACACCTAGTATCTATTCATGTGCTCTGTCTTCTTTTCAGTTATAATAGATCAGTATTTCTCAATCTTTTTTTCATCACCATGCTCCTTAAGGAGTTTTTATTAGATATATTTTCCCCTAACTGTGCCCCCATGAAATATTAATCCCACAGATATACTGTATATCTGTTTATGTACTATATGTATGTCTGAGCTTTAGACATAAAGAGAGTAAGAACCAGCGTTCACGCCCGTGGAGAATGTATGCATCAGGTGGACCATCCATGCTGCCATTTTAGGCTAAACACTCCACTGTGCACCAGGTCCCATCCACTCTCACCAACTCAAGGACATCAGTCCCACCAGTATCCTCTCTGTCCTGTACCATTATATCCCCATGTCTACTAGATCATTCACTTCAGCCTATAAAATCTTATATGTTCCATCTTATCCTCCTTTAACCTGCATCTCCCTTCACCGGTCTGTCCTATTTTTCTATTACTCTACAAAATAACTCAAACGACATGTCTTATATTTGCTGTCCTTACTTTCTCTGCCCCATTCTATCTTTAACCCAATCTAATCAGACTTTCATCCCCACAGCTTTACTAAACCTGCCATTGTCACAATATCAATATTCTCCACCTTGCCATGTCCAAGGTCACTTCTCAGGCTTATGTTTCAGACCTATCAATCAGCAACACTAGGCTCAGTGGATCATTACTTTTTTCTTGAAACAATCATCGTATTCTCCTGGTTTTTCTACTACCATCATACTCTCCTTGGCCAGATTCTCTTCATATTTCTTACTTCCAAATTATAGAGTATTCTCCAAGTACGTTCCTATGGCCTTTTCTCGCCCTATAACCACTCTCTCTCTTTAAATGAGTTCAATTGGTCCTGTATTTTAAACATGATTCTTCTTTGCCACTTAAGTCCCTTCTCCTTGAATCTGGGCTCTGTGACTACTTGACCAGTAGAACGTGGTGGGAGTGACGTTCTGCCAATTTCCAGGCTCAGGCCTTAAGACACCGGCAGCTTCCACTTTCTCTCAGGACCTTCACTTTGGGAGCCTTGAGAGGCCCTTTAGGCTGCTGGGCTGTGAGGAAGCTGGGCCGCATGAAGAGACCATGTGTGTAGGTGTGCTGGCCAGCAGTCAGCGTGACCCGCCAGACATGGGAGTGAAGATACGTCCACACGATGCCAGCATGAGAGGGATCAGCCCGCCCTCCAGCCCTCGGGTTTCCCAGCTGAGAACCCAGACGTCGTAGAATACAGGAAAGCCATCCCCACTGTGTCCTGCCCCAATTCCTGACACACAGGATCTGCGGTTGTTTCATGCTGCTGTGTTTTGAGGTGGCTGGTTACACAACAATGATAAGTGGACGAATTCAGCATTGTAATTACTCCTCATTCCTTTGCCCCTCTCCCAATTCTTTATTTTCATGTGGCAAAAGCCCAACCCTGGCTAATCCTACTATCCCTTTATTCCACACCTGCAACCTCACAGCTGCATATGCCAGAAATCCTCATCTTACTCAGATTAAGAGTCACAGTCCCTAAAACGGCCCCTACCTGACCCCCTCACCCCCACCCTTTCCCCACTCTCCCCCTGCTCACTCTGCCCCTCCTTGTTGTGCCTTAACTGGCCTGCCTGGCATGCTCCTGCCCCAGGGCCATTGCACTCACTCTTCCCACTGCCTGAGAGCCTCTTTCCCCAGATCTCCACATGGCTGGCTCCTTCACCTCCCGCAAGTCTCAGCTCCTATGTTACTGAAAACGGCAAACAGCCCTCCACGCCTACTCCAGCAGGTGCGTTTCCTTCACAGGATAGTGCTTTGCCTGTAATGCTTAATAAATGTGTATTTATTACACTCCCATGGTTCCACCCTGAATTGCACCAGAGGATGCAAAGATTTCCAAAGCAAATTTATTTGAAAGACTCTTCGTTGAAGGCCTCTTGGTATAGGGCTCTCTTTAAAAAATTGTATTAATTATAATTGTGCTAAGGAGAGAGATTAGTACTGAGACGCTTTTGAATTATTTTGTAGTGCTTGTTGTTCTAAATAAGTAATTCATTAAATATATATGATATATAAAATATCTTTGTGGTTGTTTTCACTTTCTTCATGTCTTCCTTGATTTACCATTTAATACCTGCAAGTGAAGAACCAAGCATTAGGAAACATTTTATAGCCACAGAGATCAGAGTAATCTCTTGTATATAGGAGGGTCTAAATCCATATTTATTAAATGATAAAATATAACAATTTAACACATTACTGTTATTACAAGTTGGCACCAAATTTGAAAATTTTGATTAAAAGGAAACATATTTGCGGGGTCTTCCCTGGTGGCGCAGTGGTTGAGAGTCCGCCTGCAGATGCAGGGGACACGGGTTCGTGCCCCGGACCGGGAAGATCCCACATGCCGCGGAGCGGCTGGGCCCGTGAGCCATGGCCGCTGAGCCTGCGCGGCCGGAGCCTGTGCTCCGCAACGGGAGAGGCCACAAGAGTGAGAGGCCCGCATACCGCAAAAAAAAAAAAAAAAAAAAAGGAAACATATTTGCTTCTAATAAGAAGATTGAAAAATAACAAATCATGAATTCTTTTTCATAGTGTATGTTTTTCAACAAGCTCTTGTGTTTGTTTTTTTTTAAGAGGGTCAAACATCGACTGCTTACTTCTGCTGAGTTTTGAACCCTTCTCCTTCAAGTGGTGATCTTTTCTTTACTTGGCATTCTTGTTCAGTGTCACCTCTTTCCCCACCTCCTCATGCCCTCTCCTTTCTCTCTCTCTTTCTTCCTCCTTCCCACGCAGACATGCTCCTCTCACATCCGGGCCTCAGCACATCTGCTTTCTTGACTCCTTGCCTGGCTAACTCCTGTCAGTATTATCTTAGCTATAGTTGCCTCTTCTTCTGGGAAGCCTACCCTGACCAAACCCAGTAAACCGCCTCCTCCACAGAATATTAACAGATCCTGCAGGACAAGGACTGTGTCCTGTTCCTTCTCTTCCCAGCACAGTGCACAGTCCCTAATACAGGGTTGATTTTCCAGGAACACATAGCTCTGCTGAATGAATGGAAAACTTGGCTCCTTGGCATCGTTGAACAGAAGTCACAAAATGTCACTGGAGAGATAATTGTTTCATTAGTTCAGTGAAATATTTTATATATTGGCAGCCAATTCCAATAGCAGCAATGCTGTATGTTTGCCAAGCTTTCAATATCCATGAATAATCCTTTATAAAAAGCCTGGCAGAATCTTGTAGACTGATGGACAGCATACTTAGAGCTGGTCAGAAGGGGAGAGGAAATTTTAGAATAAAGTTATGATCTAGAGAGTAGTATAAAAATTTATATAAGAATGTTCATGGCAGCATTATTCAGGAGAGTTGAAAAGTAGAAACAACCCAAATGCCCATCAACTGATGAAGGGATAAATAAAATGTGGCATAGCCACACAATGGAATATTATTTGGCCACGAAAAGGAATGAAGTTCTGAGGCGGGCTACCACATCGATGAACCTTGAAAACTTATGTTAAGTGAAGGAAGCCAGTCACAAGAGGCCACATACTGTATGAGTCCACTTACATGAGACATCCACAAAAAGCAAATATATAAAAGCAAAAGACTAGATTAGTGGTTGGCTAGGGCTGGGGTAAGGGGAGGGAGGAAGGGGAGTGAATGCTAACAGTATGAGGTTGATTTTGAGGGTGACAAAATGTTCTAAACTTTGATTGTGATGATCACTGCATAGCTCTGTGAATATACTAAAAACCATTGAAGTGTACAGTTTAAATGGGCAAATTGCATGGTATGTGAATTATATCTCAATAAAGCTGTTTTGGAAAAACTGTAGAGAGCATTTGTTGCAAAGTTACACCTGAGTAGGCTGTAAAAAAACTATTTTTCTAAATACCGTTACTTGTAAGAGTGCTACTTGGTGCTTCCTGGTAAGTGAAAAACCAAATCTCTAAAACCTGGGCCTTTGAACCCCTGTGTGTATAACCCAGGGAGCCCCATTCACTGCGGAGGGGTCACAACTACATGATGCTACAGATGCCAGCCAAACTGCTACAGCGTGATGAACTCAACGGGGAAAGCTGTAAGCATAATGAGGAAGAAAAGAGCAAAATTACGTGTACAGAGGAAAAGGTAAACGCGTACGTGCAAACTGACAGCTTGCAAAAGCACTATTGTTTTTGTGTAGACTTCTCCTGGCTGGCCGTCCGATTTAGGGAGTCTTCATTTCAGGCACCAATGTAACTGGAAGGAGTGCTGATCTGGGACTTAGGACACCCTCATTCTAGTCCTGGCTATGTCATTTATTCACCATTCAACAAGCAATTATTAAAAGCCCACTATATGCCAGGCACTGCGTCTAGCCCTGTTGACTTAAAGTTCAAAGACACATACCCTACCTCAAGGATCTCACTTTTCAGAGAAAGAGGATAAAAAATATAATAAGTCCTGTGACAGGGAGGAGGGGATCTATTCCCTGCTGAGGAATAAAGAAAGAAGACGTAGGAGTGAGGAAGAGGCTGACCGGTAAGTTCTATTGTTTCCTGCTTGTTTGCTGTCCCACAAGCATTTCAGCTCCTTGAGGAAAGAGAGCCTTTTCTATCTTAGTCATTTTTTCAAAAACAACTTTATTGAGACGCACCACACAATTCATCCATTTAAAGGATACAATTCAATAGTTTTTAGTATATTCACAGATTTGTACAGTCAACATCATAATCTATTTTAGAACATTTTGTTACTCCAGCAAGAAACTCTGTACCCATTAGCAGTTAGTCCCTATCCTATCCACCTCGGCTCTCAGACTTAGCCAACCACTAATCTACTCTCTATCCTTTCAGATTTGCCTATGCTGGATGTTTCATATAGATGGAATCATACAGTATGTGACCCTTTGTGACTGGCTTCTTTCACTTAGCATAATGCTTTCAAGGTTCATCCATGTGGTTCATTACTTTTCATGGCCAAATAATATTCCATTGCATGGGTATGCCACACTTTGTCCATTCATCAGTTGACAGGTCTTTGTTTCCACTTTTTGGCTCTTATGAATAACGCTGCTATGAACAATTGTGTATGTTTTTAAGTGAGTATATGATGCCATTTCCCTTGGGTATACACCTAGGAGTGGAATTGTTGGGTCATATAGTTACTCTGTTTAATCTTTTGAGGAACTGCCAGACTGTTTTCCAAAGTCCACTATTTTACATTCCTCCCATCAATTTATCTACATCTTTGCCAACACTTGTTATTTTTTGTCTTTTTGACTATACATCCCAGTGGGTATAGGCACCTCAGTCAATTTTGTATCCTTAGTGCCTCAAAGAGAATCCAGTACGGGCAGATGCCAATTTATTTGTTGAGCGAATTTGAGAACATTTGTCATTTGGGGTTTCCCAAAATCTGACCTCCTTTCCTTTCTGGGGGGGTAATCTAATGATTATTGGAGTGAAGCAGATCCCATTAACAATATAGGTCTCAAAAAATGTCAGCTCCTTACTTTCCCAGACCTGCCTGCAATTCGAGCAAGGAACGTATGTTAAGCTTAGTAAACCTAATGGATCCGCCACAGGCTTCAAAGAGGGAGCCCTAGTAAAACAAAGTAGGTTTGGTGGAGAATCCATTCTGGGGGCAATAACAGCCACTGCAGTGACATCTGGTTTCCAGGAGCAATAGCGCTGGGAGTGCCAATGGTGGATGGTACCTGTGTCCAGTGCTACTGAACTGGAAGTGTAAGCTGAGGTATCCTGTTTTGAACGGTGGTGGTCACCTCCTTCAATGTGTTGTGCTGTGATGTTGGTTGTGATCCTAGCTGCTGCCCAGACTTCCTTGCTCTTGCTTACTGTCGGAGCCTGTTTCTGCAGACTTCCCAGAAATTTTGTCAGCCACCCAATACCCTTTCACAAACTGCCTCTCTCCTTAAGTCAGCAATGTCAGTTTCTTCTGCTGCTTGCAACTAAGAAACTTGAAAGTTACAATGAATCTTGCATGGGTGAGTGGGTGGGGGATGGATTGATCAGTGGATGAAGGCAGCTACCTGGAAACAGCGTTTTGAAGTATGAGTAGAGTTTCCTCAGGCACAAATGTATTCCAGGCAGAACAAAGAGCACAGCATAGGCACTGAGGAATGGGAGAGCATGGTGTATTGGGAAAAACGCCAGGATTTCAGTCTGGCTGGGATATAAGGACAAGGTGGGGAGTGGTGAGGTGTAAAGCTAAAGAGACTAGCCTAGGACAGATTGTGAAGGATCTTTTGGGTTACGCTAAAGAGTCTTGATTCGATCCTTTTAAACAAACTATCAGTTTAATCAACATAGTGACATAATCAGATTTGCATTCAGAAAACACACTATAGGGCTTCCCTGGTGGCGCAGTGGTTGAGAGTCCGCCTGCCGATGCAGGGGACACGGGTTCGTGCCCCGGTCCGGGAAGATCCCACATGCCGTGGAGCGGCTGGGCCCGTGAGCCATGGCCGCTGAGCCTGCGCGTCCGGAGCCTGTGCTCCGCAACAGGAGAGGCCACAATAGTGAGAGGCCCGCATACCACAAAAAAAAAAGAAAAAAGAAAAGAAAACACACTATAATTTTTAGAAAATTCTGCCAGGAAAGAGAAAGAATTGGAGGAGAGGAATACCAGAGACGGGAAGACCAATTAAGGAGCTATAGCAAGCATTACAATGAAAGATGCTAAAGTTATGAATCAAGGCAGTGAGCTTGAACAAGAGGAATTAGATCTGAGATATATTAAGGAGGTAGAGGAATTTTTGTCCTCAATATAGGAATTAAGAAGGAAGATCACAGATGACTCCAAGATTTTGGCTTAAGTAAATCAAGAGATGGTGATGCCATTTATGCATGCATTCCTTCAACAAACATTTAATCATCACTTATTGTGGGAGGTGCTGATACAATGCAGCGAATCAAACAGACCTGTTCCTACCATTGTTGTGGTAACAAGTACTCTACATTAGGCCCCGTTTATGTGTCTTCTCAGGCTTTTTGGGCCTCTTGCTCCTGTCTCAGCTGCCACCATGAGCGACTTAGTTAAGTCCCTTGTGGTTTGACAGCCCAAGGATGACCAGCCACATACCAACAGTCTCTTCCCACCACTTCTGAACTCCAGGGCAGGGACCTGCTTTCTGAGTGACTATCAAAGAATATGGATAACACAACTGGGAAGTATGGGAAAGTTAGCTCCCTGTGGGACAAGCTTTGACCAATGACAAAGAGACAGGAGACAAAGATAAAATTCCTCTCTTCCTTGAATGTTCCAAGGCATGAGTCCTCCATATTGTCTGTCTGGCCAAGTGGTTGCAGCTGTCAAGAGATTGGCTGTATCTCCTCAAGTCTTTCCATGAAGCAGTGTTCAGCACAGTAATGCATCCCTGTGCATAGCTCTCCATTCTTCCTTGCCTTTTCCCTGTTCCTGCCCTGGGATAATATCTCCTAAAGAAAGGACCAGCATCCTTGCATCAGGGTCTGTTTTCTAGGGAACTGGGCTAAAACACACCCAGAAAGGAAAACAGAAGATGATGAGTTTATTTTTCACATGCTTTGAGCTTGAGGGAAAATTATCGATCCATTCAAAAATATGTATTGAGTGCCTCCAGGTATGCTTGAAGTAGGGATAATATGGTGGACAAAATAGACATGCTTCAGTAGGAATATTCTGGTGAACAAAACAGACATGTTTCCTGCTCTTAAAGAGCTTACATTCAGCAGGGAGAAGTGACAAATAATAAGTCACAGTACAGAAATAGTGGACATGATAATTCTAGATAATGATAAAGAGTTTTAAAGAAAACTTTTAAAAGGTGATATGATAGTGTGACTGGAATGCGTGTGTGGAGCGGGCGGTTCTAATCTAGACTGGGTGGTCAAGGGAACAGAGAATAGGTAGACGAAAAAGCCTCTTCCAGAAGGAGGAGCAGGTCTTCCACAGGAGGTGCCTGGGAGAATAGATGTGGAGATAGACATATTTGTCTAGTGTTGGGGTTTAGGTGGAGAGAGGAAATTTGCTCCATTTTAGCTGTGAAATAGTTGGTCTGGACATATGCATAGAAGGTAAAAGAGAGATTGAAGAGAGTAGCAAAGGCATAGGTGAGGCTGTAGATCAGGGACAGGTCAAAGAGTCAGTGGGCAGTATCAGAGCAGGAAAGGTAAGACACTATGTGTATAACCCCTGACACAAAGTGGTCATGGGTCTCTGGAAAAGCCTGGGCCTCGGTTTCTTTAGCTGCAAAATAAGAGCATTGATCAGGCTCCATTACTGTATGAAGGCAAGGAGGAGCTGATATGAAACTTCTATGTAGCTATGTAATTCACCCCTTGAAAGTCACAATTGCAGTCTTTAGAACCCAGTAGTAATTGTCTCTCTCCCATCATTAATTACATTCTGGCCACTCATCAGCTAACACAATTGTCAGACTCTTTCAGCAAAATGTCTTTTTCATAGCTGAGGACTCCTTACAGTAAGGACAAACAATTGGGGCTCATTAATTCAATCATTAGGACACTGATTATGCATCTATTGTCTACTCTAGTCAGTTATGTTAAATAAGCTCTTCAGTCTTCATCAGAGCAATTATGCTAATAAGGTTGAAATTTTCTAAGAGTATTATACCTTCATACACTTATCCTGCCTAGCAGCCGCCTGGCTCAGTCAATATTGTCACACACAGACAATTATAATCAAGGCATAAGGCCCTATTGTTGACATCTGACTACCAAGTTATCCCTCTCACAATAGAACTTTGAATAATTTGTCCATTGTTCTTCCAGGGTTTAGACATTGGCCCCTGTTTAGTTTTTTCCAAAATATGGAGATCTCAGATACCATTTAAATGCCTTTATGGGAGTGCTCATTGCACTGCATAATTTTCCAAGTAGTATTTGAACAATCATTGGATTAACTATCCAATGATAAATTATCCAGTAATTCTTTATGCTTTTAAATGTACAGACAAGAAATATAATATTAATTATCAGATGCCTGGAGAACGATGAGAAATATAATTTGTTTTCTCCAAATGTTTTTCTCTCAACCAGAGCCAGCTTCTCTCCCAATGTCATTACCTTTAAACTAAAAAACCTATTTGTACGTTTTATTTTCTTGAGTGATTTTGGCCATGGAATGAGGACTTTCCACCATGAAAAACCAATGCTTTTATGATAGGCACATAACAGATACCTGATAAATATTTGCTGAAGTTAATTTTTTTCTTGTATATGCTATATTCTTGTCTCCAGCATTTCCCATCAGATATTAAATATTTTTTATCTTAATAAAAATTACCATGTGAATGAGGACTCTGTGTGTGTGTGTGTGTGTGTGTGTGTGTGTGTGTGTGTGTGTAGAGGCAGGTGGACACATCTTCAACGTAAGTTCATTTAAAATATCAAATTTCATTGTATTGAGATAAAAATCCAGCTGTGTTGGATTTCTTCATTTACAACAAAAGTAACCCCACACATTTGTTCTTTACATTTTGTACTTAGGTTATATCTCATTTAATCAGTTGCAAATAACTGGATCCTTCTTTAAGATGTAGTAATACTCACTGCAACTTAGTTCCACGAGGATGAGCATATATAGAGATTGGATGTTGACAAGATACTCAATAGTTGTACTGAGGGTAACTACAAACTGGAAGGATGGGGCAAAGCTACGTAGAATGCTTGCAGACCTTTGACACACATACAGCCTTTTTCTGCCATACAAATGCTGTATTTCACACTTCTTCAATTACGTGGTATTTTTTATCTTAGGTTGTGGGGAAACAACTGAGAGCAAGATGCTTGCCGTCCTTGTCCTTCAGGAATCTGCAATCTAAATGGTGAGACAAAACACTCACATGAGAAGTTAAAAACCCGCTCAAGACTAAACTAACAGATCAAGACATTACTCAAAGCAAAGTCATGGTATGTAAATCATTCTGACCATGAGAGAAAATTTATAGGTGAGTGATATCCTTTGGGCTGGAGTAACCAGGAAAAGCTTTACAAATTTAGCAGAGTTCTAGCTTTTGAATATGAGTTCTAGCTTTTGAAAAATCAATACATGGATATATATATATATAGATATATATATACGTACATATATATGTGTGTGTATATATAAATACACATATATATCTTCTTTAAAACTCTACAGAAGAATTAATGATAAAATTTAAGTTTTCCACTCATGACTTCAAGGCTCTCTTTCTAGAAGCAACCACCATTACCATTTTCCTTATATGTCTTTCCAGTACATTTTACTACTTTTAAATAGATTCTGAATTGATTTTGATTTGATTTTTCAGTATCATGTACAACAAAAGGTTAAACAAGGTGTCTATCCATATAAACATAAGACTTACTCAATATAATTTATACAATAGGGACCTACTGATAGGTCTTGAGATACCCCAGTGGATTTCCAAGTTGATTGTTGCCACGGCAATCCCTGCTCCATCTGCCTTCAGTTTCTATCTTGACCCACTTTGGCTTAGATGCATTTCTAGCTGAGAAGGGATGCTCCTTTTCTAAGCCTTTTGGGGACTGCATTGGTAGCCAGATTGCCCCTCCTCCCCTTTCCTCAATCCTACAAATCCTGGAAGGCTTCCTAAATGAAAGAGTTAGGGATCCAAAGTCTGACACTTTGGAGAGATGGTCTTAGACCTCAAGCATATTATCCATTGAATTAATGTGCCCCTCAAAGTACCTAACTCCTGTACTGGGAGCAGATTCTTCTGGAATTCCAGCCAGATCTGCTTCTGTTTCTATTTCTATTCACCCACATAGACACCCAAATGCACACCCTGGTCACATAGGAGAAAATACTTGTGTGACCCAGGGTAGCTTTTTATAGGCCATTTCATATAAAAACTGTTGGCTGTGTTAGTAGGGAGAAGGACCAAAAACCATAAACAGCCCTCCTACTTCTAAATCGAATAGCCTTTGCCCTAGAACATCCTCCCTGGTGGCTCTGGGAAGCGGAAAGAGAAGTATTAGGATGTGGAACAGCTCCACCGACTGGCTTCCTAGATCCCCTTCGCAAGCTGTTTTTAAAAAGGGGTGAGTAGAGCTGCCTCTAAACTGACAATGGGAGACACCATCCTGGGGGTAAACTTTTGAAGGTAGAATTTCTGCTGAATGGGTTCATCTTAGCATATGTGTTGCAGGCAACAGAAGGGAAGAAAGGATAATGATTATTGGTTTTCTTTTAACTTAGCCCTGTGCTAGTCACTTTCATAATTATTACTTTATTTAATCATCACTCAACTATATTTAAGTAGCTATCATTGCAGGTGAGTTTCACTTGCCAAAGGTCACATATTTGGAGCATGCTCTTCATCACAAACTTTCGATGAGAAAAGTACTTCCATGTTTGAGGAGAGAGATGGAGGAAATGCAGGAGATTTTTAAAGGATATTTGGAAAACCTGTAAGACTCAGAGGATGACCAAGTATCTCTCCACATTCAACTGAAGGTACCCTCCTCAGGGAAGCCTTCACTTCAGAAAAAAATATATTTCAAGAAGTCTTACTGTTTGAAGTGGTCACTTGGTACTTCCTGCTTACTGATTTGAGATCTAAGTTTCTTTTCACCTTCAGTTCTACGGTGCTCTCTGCCTAACACAGTAGGTGCTTAATAAATGCTTGATGTGACTGGTTGGGTTCAATATTTCGGCAGAGGCTCGGGTGTCTGTAAGGTAAAAGTGACAAAGTTACCCGATTGGGGTTATGACTCCACTAGCTTTGCGAAGCCAGCGGCTTAGCGGCTTGTCGTGCAGATGAGCGAGGATGGGGCCTAACAGCGCCTGAACAGTGCAGAAATGAAGGGGAAGGGAAGATAACTCAGCAATTGAGGGGCATCGTGCCAGGCACTTATGTTCTAGACTTCACAAGACCATTCAGAGCATGCATTACTAGCACCATTTTTAACGAAGACAGAACGACGGTTCCGGTTAAAGAAAAATACCTGGCATCCCCTTTCCCTGGCCCTACATCCCAGAAAAGATCTCAGCCCTGGGCTTATTTACATCTCGGACCCCGCCCCCGTTTACCACCACGAGGGCCCCGCCCACTCATTCGCAGAAGGGCGCGCCCAGAGTGGGTCCGGTACCCGAGCTTCTGCAGAAACCTCTTCTGCCCGTGGCTCGTCCCGTCCTCTGGGCTTCCCCGGGGATGAGCACGTATCCACTCCCGGCTTGACTACTGAAGGTGGGCCAGGCGGCCCCCGACAGGCCCCACCCAGTGGCGCTGGCGAGAGACCGGGAGGGAGGTCAGGGCCGAGGTAGTGAGGGACGGATGGTCGTTAGCGCAGCAGGTTACGTGCTTTCCCTTCCCCTTCCCAGAGCCTCTCGTGGGACCGCGCAGGAGACTAAGCCAACCGAAACCGCGGGCATCACACCCTGCCTACTCCTCCACCGCCCCGCCGGCCACGCCTCGCCTCACGCTCTACGGGGGAGGCGGGACCAATCAGCGAGCGACGTCTCCCTTCCGATTCGAGGCCCCCGACGCGCGGCTCACACCCCGAGCACCCCGTGCGCTGATTGGCTGCACGCGCCGCCGGTCCGGCCGGGAGGGCGGGGCGGCCGAAGGGAAAGGAGGTGGGGAGGTAGTGGCCCGCGACTCTCTGAGCCCCGCTCGCGCCCCGGCCTTTCCCGGGCGCTCGGCCTCCTTCTTTCCCTCCTCCGTTCTTCCGTACGCGCCGAGCGCTGCGCTCGGCCGGCGTGCCTCGCGCCCTAACGGGCGGCCGGGGGCGCCAATCAGCGGGCGGCAGGGTGCCAGCCCCGGGGCTGCGCCGGCGAATCGGCGGGGCTCGCGGCCCGGGGTGGGAGGCGGGTCTACCGCTCGGCCGCGGCGGCGGAGGAGCAGCTCCCAGCCAGCAGCCAGCGAGCGCCGAGCGAGCCGCCCGGAGGTGGGTGCGCCGCGCCGCTGCGGCCGGCAGCGGAGGGCGCAGGGCGGAAGCGGAGGTGGGCCGGCGGGCGCAGCGGGGGAGGACTCGGCCGTCCCGGCCGCCCGGGGTGGGGGCGAGGCGGGCGCGCGCCCGAGGGGAGGAGGGGCGGTGGCGGGACGCGCGTCCCCACCCCCTCCTTCCCGCGGGCGGCGTCCGGGCCCGCGCCCCCTCCTCGCGCGCCGGGGTCGACTGCCGGGCTCCGGCTGGGGGGCGGGGCGGGTGGCCGGGCGGCCGCGAGAGTGATTTCAGTCCTGCCTCCAATCGCCCATTCCCCTCTCCCTTCCCAGCCCCTCATCCCATTCGGAAGAGGAAGGAACAAAAGGTCCCGGACCCCCGGCTCTGACGGGGCGGGACCCGGAGCCTCGGTGCAGGTAACGCCGCGGCGCCCGGCGGGCCCATGGGGCTGGGGTGTGTCAATGTGGGGCTCGGGTCGGTGAGGCTCGCCGCGTCACCTGGCCTCGGGGGCCGGGGGCTGGGGTGTGGCGAGGTCGGGGCCGCGGGGCGCCGGGCCCTCGGGGTGCGGGAGCGCAGGGCGGGGCAGCCGGAGGGACGGGGCCGGCAGCCGGAGGGACGGGGTCGGCAGCTGGAGGGAAGGGGTTGGCGCTCGGAGCTGCCGCCCGCCCGCTGCCCGGGGCGGGGGCCGGCTGTGGCCCGTCCCCTGCGCCGCGAACACAGTCGGTAGTTTGTGGTTGTGATTTGCAAAGCCCGGAGGGACGGAGCTCTGGTTTCGGGAGTTGTTGGGAAGCCGAGTTAGGAGCGTGCGATACTTTGCTTCCACTTTTTTTTTTTTTTTTTTTTGGTGCTGTAACCTTTGTTAACCATTCTGGTCTCGGGGTTCAGAATCGCTTGTGTGTGCTCTCACACAAACACGCACACGGCTGATACTCTGTCCAGATCCTTCTCTACTCGCTTGTGAAAGTTGCTCTGTGAGCGGAGCCTATTTGTTTTTATCACACGCCTTTAGAGAGCACGCTGATTGATTTCACGTATTTCAAACTTGGTTTTCAAATCTGCAACTTTGTTTTGTTCTCTCCTGGGGGATACTGCCCTTGGGTTGAGTACTTTCGTCTTTTACTTACTTAACCGTTTTGTGGTTATGGTTTCCTTTTGATCCTAAACAAAAGAAAGACAGTACTTAGGTTAGTTTTGTTATTTCTTTCTCCTGACCATTTAAAAGCTAAATACTACCGGTTTGTTGTCAACTAAACCTTTATTTAAAAAGAAAAAATTTCCAGGTAAAACGAAAATGAAGTAGCATTTTCCATCTAAGTCCTGGCATGTTTGTTACAGTTTGGAGTATCCTAAATTTTGGTGTTTTAAACTTTTAAAACGACGCAAGTAATTAATAAATAAACAAGTGATCACGCAAACTCCATTTTTCCAAAAATGGTCCCTGAAATTTGAATTAATTTCCAGAATTCTGAATGATTAGTTCCTTTTCTTCTGATTTCATGTGAATTGAACCTTCACCACTGATTGTAAGGGTGCTTTCCTTGAGACTAATAAGATAATACATTTTCTATTATTCTGAAAATACATTAGCTAATTTTCTAGTTTTGATACCCTTTAAAAAAAAGTTTTTCTCACATACATGTGTAAGGTAAATAATTAAATTAAATTTGGTAAGTTTTGATGTGAATAAATAAGTGAAGCAAATATACACAGAGATGGGAGAAATAATGTAAAATGGATTTCATAAATGTATCATGGTTGGAGGATTTTTTTTTCATTTGCCTTAAAAAACCATACAGGGTATTGATAGAATTTTCTCCACCAAAAGGTCATTTAGAAAACATTTATATTAAATTCAGGAAGTAACACTGATTTTATTTTTAAAGTTCCTTAGTGTTTTTTTTTTTTTTTTTTTGCCATAAAATTAGCTGTGGTAGTAAGTAAGAATAGTTCAAGTCTATGGGCATATCTAAGGTGATTACCCACTTACACTCTTAATGTTAAAATTGAGTTTAAAGTAGTTCATTGGTCTGTTTTAATTAATGTAATGTGATTGGTAACATCCATTTCTGGACTTGTTTTAGTAAGAAATTGCTGTTAGAACTTGGTTTTTATACTCCGTTCTTACCTTGTACAGTGATTTCACATTATAGGAGTTCAACAAAGTTTGGTTTTTCAAGGCTGTAAGTTAACCTGTGCCTAGTCATAAATGGTCAGATCTCTACATACACAATCTGTAAGGTTCATGAAATAAGAATCTTGTAAGAAACTGTGCAGAGTAATTTCCTGTTGTTTGTGGCTTGTCAGGCTTGGTGTGTGCTTTAACTCTTAAGTAGGAATTTGGGGATAGTTTTGTATATTTCAGCAGAAATTCTCTTTAGTAAGAACAAAGGTTGTTTCTACTTCAAGATGGCAAAAGGTCCCCTTTTCATTTTCATATTGTAAATATTACAAACATGTTGCTAAAATTTTGTTACTTCACATTGGGGGAAAATCCGTGAGTGAAAAATAGTTTAGTTACATAACCTGCTGATCAAAGACCTATTGAATTTTTACATTTTGCAAATATTTTCAGCTTTGGCTTTTCTAAAGGTGTGAAAGCACTCCTTATTCTTGTTTGGTTTTGATTTTGTTGGCTTTGTACTTTAGGACTTCTCGTTTTGTAGCAGCTTTTTTACACAGGTGTTTTTGTAATGCATATAAAAGTCGTATTTAGTGCAGTCTGGCAGCTGGAGTCTCATTCTTATTCTTGGGACAAGAGTCATTTTTAGAGGATGGCGGGGGGCATGTCTTTTGATGGGGGTAGAGGAGCCATTTTTATCTGTAAGAGGAAAGATTGTAAGTATTGCATTGTAAAGGTATGTCAGAAAATGTGAAATAAAAAGATTTCAAAACCAGTTCAGGAGAGGTTATGCATTTATTCAACAACTAACTTGTATTTATCGAACAGGTAACATTTATTCATTTATTAAACAGTAAAACAGCCTTTTGCTGTGTGTCAGGCCCTGAACTAGGCAGTGAAGTAACAGGGAACAAGTGTATCCCTGTTCCTTGATGGGATTAGAAAAGTGGAAAATCTTCATATCTCCTTGTCCTGTCCTCCAGTGTTTAGAGTAGGAAGATCATGTTAATGTACAAATTCAGGACTGAGCCAATTCCTAACGTATGCTTGCACGGCTTTCTTTTGAGTTTAGAGGACAGCACTAGGGAAGGTGTCACGTGTTAACTCATATTGTCACCGGGAATAGGTAGTGTATTTTTTGGGGGGGGGAACTTGTCACCATTTTTGCACAATCTCTACAAATTGAAGATATGACTAGTCTTTCAGAAGTATATTTGTTGCTGAGCAGGTGAACACTTGTAGAGCTAAGCCTAATTTGGCCTTAGTTTGATTATCCATTGCCTTTTATAGAAACCGGTTAGGGAAAGAAAGCAAACCTGAATCGGTCAGGTTCTAATGAAAGTATCAGAAATAAAGTATAAAAACAATTAGCTAAACCGAGAAAAAGGATTGGGCTGCAATCTTGTGTAATGGAAAGGCCCTGGGTTTTGGCGTCAGAGAGACCTAGGCGTATAGTCAGTTTCTCAGTCACTGTATTGGGCAAATTACTTAACTCCTGAGCCTTGGTTTTCTGATTGAAAATGGAGGTAATAACACCTTCCTCTTAAGGTTATTACATACAAAGAGTAAATGATTGTGATGAAGATACCTAAGCACAGTGCCTCAGACTAAGGGTCTTCTCGGAAGACCTTTGTTCTCTTCTGGTTGTAGCTTTCACTTGTTTTCTAATTCAGATGATTTTCCTACACTCTTCTCCTTGATCTATTATAAAATACATTTGAGAAACAGACACTTAGCGAAAAGGTCTAAGGTAGGCAAATTGTCCTAGTCCATACCTTTCAGTTCTAGTCATAGGAGAGAGATTGTGACCCTTAATTAGAACCTGTTGGCATTTATTTCAAATGTTTCTAACAAGCAAAGTTATCTTGCTTCTAAACCCATAGTAGATTAGAGACAAGTAGATTGTGGGTCATGTGGGAGGTTGAGGGGAGTCTAGTGAGGGGTGGGGTAGGAGGATGGGGAACTGTTAGCCTACTGTCTATTTTAAGGAAAAACAGATAACAGTCTGGTGAGGATAATGGAGATAATCTACAAGACACAAAAAACGAATACTCAGAGCCTAACTAGCATGTCTGGAACCATTCAGTGCAGGACCAGACCTGAAAACATAGTAATGAAAGTTCATCGATTAGATTAAATCATATTTGGGAAAATCTATTTAAAGAGAGCGGTAATCTACATAATATACTTTAGATTGTCATTCGGGATGATTAACAAATGTTCTTAAAGGGGTAGAACATGGTTCTAATGACTTATGACAGATCCAAAGTACCTGCTCTGACCAAGGTGCTTTTCATTTGTTTTGCCATTCAGAGTGCCGTGATTCCAGACTGAAAAATCTTTCATGCTAGGCCAGTAGTAAAGAAAGGTGATCTAAATGGTGTTGCACCCCAGGCCACACCTTTTCTTCGGAGTAAGTCATTTTTTTGTCAGTCTGCAGGGGTGTCTTGTACAACTTTTCACTCAGGTTTTAGGATAAAGTATGCTAGAGATTTCTAGGACTGAACAAGTGTGGACAGTTGGCTAGTCTGTCTGTTGGGGGCTTCATGCTTCTTTTATGTGACTTCTTTCCAATATTAGCCTTGGTAATTTTTTTTGATCCTCATCTTTCCTATCTCAGGGTTACTTTCTAAACCATCTACTCCATCAAATATTAATTGGTGACCTTGTAATTTATAGCCTTAGCTATTTGGAAAAAAGAAAAGGGTCTTTTGTTTTTAAACCAGTAGTACAAAAGTTATCCAGCCTTTTTTGTTTAAAAATGCACAGTTTGAGGCTTATTGCTTATCTCTGATCAATTTTTTAAATTTATTCCATTTTATTTATTTTTGGCTGTGTTGGGTCTTCTTTGCTGCGCATGGGCTTTCTCTAGTTGCAGCGAGCAGGGGCTACTCTTCGTTGCGGTGTGCGGGCTTCTCATTGTGGTGGCTTCTCTTGTTGCGGAGCACTGGCTCTAGGCGCGTGGGCTTCAGTAGTTGGCAGCATGTGGGCTCAGTAGTTGTGACTCGCAGGCTCTAGAGCGCAGGCTCAGTAGTTGTGGCACACGGGCTTAGTTGCTCCGCGGCATGTAGGATCTTCCCAGACCAGGACTTGAACTTCACCGTGTCCCCTATATTGGCAGGTGGATTCTTAACCATTGCCCCACCAGGGAAGCCCTCTCTGATCAATTTTGATCATTACTCCAGGTTGATATAATTGTGATGTGTTCAATTAGGACATATTTCAATGCTGATTATAGGTAGACATCTCAAGGATAGCTCTGAGCTTCAATTTCAGTAATTTCATGTAGGGAGAATGTAATTTTGCCAAGCCAGATGGATTTAGACCCTGCCTCTGGTTTGGCTAGTTAGCCAGAAATATTAAGGTAGTTAAGGTAGTTGTGGCTCACATATGTACCTTACATTCTAGAGTGTGTACGTGTTCCTCTTAGATATAAGTGAGCCACACTGACAGGACAGATGCCTGGTAATTTAGATCTTTAAGTTTGTGCTTTTAAGAAAATAAGTCCTGAAGTGATTCATTCTCATTAAAATTTGTGAGTTTACTGTCAACTTGTCACAAATTCTTCCAGATAGTTCTGTAATTTTCAAAATCTCAGAATTACTTTGGCCTCAAGACTAGAACAGTGGAAAGTGAGTGCAGACTTTAGTTTTGATCTGTTCAGTACACATGTCCAGTTTGCATCTGAAAACCTGTAGTGCCCTACTGTGACCTCCCTTCTCTTTCGGCGGGAGGGCATAGCTTCAGGTTTAATGGCTGAAGAATAACTGGGAGGAGCCACTGGAAGTTCATCAGATTTATTACCTTGAGTCTTTCAGTTCAGAAACTCGATCTGAGGAAGTAGCATAGTAAATCTGTGATCTTGTAGTTTGCCCGTTGAAGATAAAGTACATTTGCATATGCTACTTCAGCTTTTCCAAAAATTCTATAACGGGATAATGGTTATGGACTTGTAAATATTAAGGAAATGCTCCGTCTTAATCATCCTTCATTATAAAATGTGGGGAGGTGAATCTGGTTTTCAAAGTTCACAGAATAAACTCCTGATGAATGGTGCAACGGAAGCTGGGCCCATGGGCTTTCTTCCTTGATTTGAATGAACTATGGAAACTTTTTTGTTGACTAGAGGCGCTCTATCTATGGCAGTGAATGCAAATTTTTCATGTTTAGACCAACCTTTTACTTTGTAGACAGGTGGTTAGGCTGTAGTTCATGTAAGCCTGCCAATTAAACTTTTCTTTATAAAATGTTTTAAGTATCAGGAGGGTTCTGCTTTTGCCTGAGGTTTGTGCGTTGGCCATATTTGCTCTAAACTAGTTTTCAAACCTAATGCACACACATACCTTTATGCACACAACAGCAACCAGAGAGAAGGCTCCTACCAGCAACAGCAACAGCATTATGCAGAATCTCAAAATGTAAGGGAAGTGACAGTTGCTGAAGCCCTGCCTGCTCAGTTTTCCTCTCATTCTTTGGCCCCCAGGAAGCCTTTGAAGCTCTAGAGGAGTAGTAGATCGTAGAGAAGAAACTTTCTGTAGACCCACACCATTCAATATAGTGGACACCAGCCACATGTGGCTATTTAGCACTTGAAATATGGCTTCTGTGACTGAGGAGGTGAATGTTGAATTTAATTTTAATTAATTTTAATTTAATAGAAAGTTGTGTTGGGCAGTGCTACTCTAGCCTTTGCTTTAACTGCACTTTTACACCCTGAGGACTTGTACCCAGTTGATGTGGGTGTAATTTGTTGCTTCAGCAAAAGGTCAATACAGACTCTGGGAGTTTGAAGGGAGATTGGAGTACTGAATATTTGTGCTGATTTGAGTCTGGGCTTGTGTAGTCTCTTAATAGTTGGATCCTTTTTCACAGTCCAGGGATGATAAACTAGTATGTAGTTTTATGTTTACAAGCTGAATATAGACCTATGGATTCCACACAACTCATTAAAGGTGAAAGGAATGTAACTCAAGTAAAGAACAGATAGAGTCTCTTTACACAGCAGTCCCCATATAATGGGGACTTTCACTGAAGTAATGACCTGCTTTTAGGGTTAAATTCAAGCTCTAACATTACGTTTTAACAGTCCATAAAACTGAACACATGAATGTTTTCTCTTTGCTTTTAAAAGGCACATTACCCATCGCTCTCCATGGGGCCAACTTAGGTTTCCAGTTGGCAGTGTCTTTCCTTACTAGCGTACAACTTTGGGAAAAAAGCATAGTTACAGTGAGAATTGAGAAATCTGGGTTTTTTTTGGTTGTTGTTCTTAAAACTAATTTTTACTTTTTTTTTTTTTAATGCTTTCTATTGTCCTGGTTTCTTTGACTAAAACAATTATAAAAATCCAGGTCATTAGTAAACGTGTGATACATGTTTAAATGTGGATGGCCAAAAATCTAATAGTGATTTTATACTATTTCAGCAGGAACTTAGGTGTTCGTTATGAGGCAGCAC
Source organism: Globicephala melas (assembly GCF_963455315.2). Classification (NCBI taxonomy): domain Eukaryota; kingdom Metazoa; phylum Chordata; class Mammalia; order Artiodactyla; family Delphinidae; genus Globicephala; species Globicephala melas. Next base: position 4,620,231 of record NC_083326.1, on the reverse strand, counting down.
CATCACATTTCAAGTATTTTATGTTGAAATACCTAACTTGATTTTCTTTTGAAATAAATATTTATATAGGTATTTGGAGAATGTTTTGTATTTGCAGTTTGAAGATATTTGAAATCTACATTTACTTTCTATACTTAATGACTTCCTTTGTTCTAAACTTGAACCTTGTGAAGTGTTTTTTGCCACTCTTTTTCATATTCGCCTTCCTGCTGCCCTTTTAGAAGTCATGACTGAATTCTGAATTGCCAAGTTTAGCAGTCTTTTCTCCATTATCGTACTACTTTCTTCAGTGTTTTTGCATCATTGACTATACTCTCTTTATCTAGATTTCTAAAAAATCACCTAAAGAGACATAGATTAGGCCCATTCCTCCTGCTACAAATGTTGGATAAAATGTAAAACATTTTTGGTTTTTATATATATATAGCTGATCTAGAGAGGGAGGGGTGAGAGGGAGAGAAAAGTCCCCAGGTACCAGAAATTTAGAAAATCAGTTAGTGTCAAGGAAAAGCTGGCCTTGGGGCATTTATTAGATAAATAATTCAGTAGCTGGGGCTGGGGTTGTAATGCCATTTGGGGAAAGGAGATAAAATTCTGGGAACTGTATACTAAAATATATATATATCTATATCTCTGTTCCGATATCATTGAAACTTCTGTGGCCTCTGAGAAAAACAAGCCTCAAGCTTCTCTATGGAAAAACTAGAAAAACACTAGTTTGTAGTGTTTTTGTAGAGGGACTTAAATATCACATGAAGGCCAAGCAGGGTAAATAAAAAGCAGACACTAGCTAGATGTAGCATAGTGGGTTTTTTAAATAGGTAATACATTATTGTATTCAGATTCAAAATTCCAAATTCAAAAGATACAAAAGGATATACAGTGAAAAGTCTCTTTGCCAGCCTGTCCCTGCCACCCAGTTGCCTTTCCAAAGGCAAGTAGCATTACTAGGTTTTCTTGTATTGCTCCAGAGATTTTATGCATATGTGAGCAACTTTGTGCATATATTACCTTTTAGTACAAAAAGTGGTTCTGTATTTTGCTTAATAATGCATCTTGTAGATTATTCCATGTCAGTACATAATGAGTACTTTTAAACTTTTTCTTTTGGTTGCACAGTATTCTTCTGTATGGGTGTCTATAATACATTTCATCAGTCCTCTGTTGATGGACATTTATTTCCAGTCTTGTGGTATAAAAATAGTGCTGTAATAAATAACTTTGTTTATACATCATTATACACATACATAGGATAGATTTCTAGAAGTAGGTCAGAGGATATCTACATTTGTATTATTTATTTTAGGGAATGTACTTTATTCATTTTTTGAATAGGTAGTAAGAGCACATGGTGCAAAATTCAAAAGGGACAAAATAGTAAATATTTCAGATCTCTTAACTCCTGCTACCCAGTTCTGTATCCTTCTAGAGCTGCTCTGTTCAATAGTTAGCCACTAGCCACATGTGGCTCTTGAACACTTGAACTGTAGCTAGTCCAAATTGAGATGGGCTGCATTTGTAAAATACACACTAGATTTTTAATAATTAATTAAAAATAGAGTGTAATATATCTCCATTTTTAATACTGATTACACATTGAAATAATATTTTCGAGATATAGTAGGGTATATTAATAAAATTATTAAAATGATTACTTTTAACTATTTTTACTTTTTTAATGTAGCTAATAGAAAATTTACAATCACATGTGTGGTTTGCATTCTATTTCTGTTGAATGGCTCTGGCTTAAAGAAATTCCATATATATATATAAACAAGTCTGAATGCATGAGAATTCCTCTTATCAGGCCGGGTTTTTTTTCCTTTGCATTATAATCTGTAGCGTCAGAAATCTCGATGTTGGTTAAAACATACCAGGTGGTTCTTTACTGTCACATTTACTCTCAGCATTTACCATGATCATAGTGGGTCTCATCAGTGAAAGTCATGCTTCCATTGACTTTTACGATGTTTGTCCACTTTAGAGAGAAGCCTGATATTACTCTTTTTTAAAAAAAAATTAATTAACTTATTTATCTTTGGCTGCGTTGAGTCTTCGTTGCTGTGAGTGGGCTCTCTCTAGTTGCGGTGAGCGGGGCCTACTCTTCGTCGCGGTGCGCGGACTTCTCGTTACGGAACACAGGCTCTAGGCGCATGGGCTTCAGTAGTTGCAGCATGTGGGCTCATTAGTTGTGGCTTGCAGGCTCTAGAGTGCAGGCTCAGTAGTTGTGGAGCACGGGCTTGGTTGCTCCGCGGCATGTGGGATCTTCCCAGACCAGGGATTGAACCTGTGTTCCCTGCATTGGCAGGCAGATTCTTAACCACTGTGCCACCAGGCAAGTCCCCTGATATTACTTTTGCTACATGTTTTTGAACCTGCTCCAATCTGCACTGGTTGCCTACACCTAGTACACAGCAGTTGTCCTCGGATCCCCCTTCACTGTCATTTTATGGGGTTCACTGTCATCTTATGGGGTTCCTTAGCCTTTCTCCTTTGTTAGATCTCCTATTCTTTTGCTCTCCTTTCTTTTGATGAAACATATCCTTCAGGACTTCCTTTGAGAGAGAGTGTGTGTGGAAAATATTTGGAGATGTTACATGTCTGAAAATACCTTTATTCGATCCTGGGTGGGTAATAGAATTCTAGGTTAAAAATAATTGTTTTTCAGAATCATGAGGGCATTGCTCTGTTGACTTCACTTAGTGTCACTGTTGCGAAAATCAAATCCATTCTGATTCTTTTCTGTATGACCTTTCAAAAAATTTATCCCTGGAGACTTTTGGCTCTTCTTAGCATTCAGAAGTTTCATAGCCACCAACCTTGATGTGGATGTGTTTCATCCATTGTCCTGGGGTCTTGATGGGCCTTTTCAATCTGGAAGCTCCCATCTTTCAGTTCAGGGGATATTTCTTGATTTCTTTGACTGATAATCCCCCCCCCCCCCAATCATCTCTGATGTCTTTCTGGAAGTTCTGTTTGGACATTTGACCTCCTGAACTGGTCCTCTAATTTTCTTCATTTTTCTCCACTATTTTCCATCTTCTTGTTCTGCTTTCTGGGAGATTTCCTATACTGTATCTTCCCACACTTCTGTTGTACCCCCCCCCCCCATTTCTGCTATCAAGTCATCCAAGAGCTTTTCTTTTACACTTTGAATGTTCCCTTTGTAAAGTATGTTTCCTTTGTAGAACATGCTGCTCTTGCTTCAGGGTTGCTATATTCTCTCTTGTTTCTCTGGGTATAGTGATGATTTTGACGATGTTTTCTTTCTCTGTATAGTCTCAAACTTCTTGAAGGTTGCATTTTTCTGTTTTTGCTTGCATTTTTTCTCAGATAAACCAAGTAATTCTTGATTAAGAAGGTGGGGTCTAAAAAGCTGATTGGAAACTAAGCATGTGGGTCTTCTTTCAGTTTCACTGTAGAGTGATCTGAGTGGACCGTTTGTTGGTAAACTCTCAATATTAGTATCTGTATGTTTTTCCTCCTGGGTTGGTCAGGTAACCCAGAGAGGAGTCTTGATCTGACTAAATGGGTAAAGGTCTGGCTGCTAGTATCTTGGGAGCCAGAACTCAGTGGAGGAGGGGGTTGGGAGTGTCTGCTTTTAGTGTGCTTATGTTCATTTACTCCCTCTCTTCTCCTAACGGGACCCAGGCCATCTCCTAGTACAGGTAGACTGTTTTACTCTCTGCCAAGAATAAACATTTAGTCTTCTGGAGAGGAGAGGAGCAGTTACCCAGTGGCATAGAGTGGGGAAGTGGATCTAAGTATCTGATTGCTTCTCAAATATCCCTCACCCAATCCTGCCTATTTTATCTCCTTCCTCCTTCTGGCCCTCAGTTCCTGCTGTGACTGGTGGTGTCTGCTACTTAGCCTTTTGAGAATTCTGCTGTGTAAATCAGGATGTTTCTCCACAGGTAGCCTAGAGTTAGTAAGTAGTCTCTGATCTGTTCACAGTTATTACTCATCCATCCATTTTCCAGTTATCAAAATTTTGCTTGTTTTCTTCTTACTCTTCTCCCTATCCTCATGAAATAGTCTTTTCTTTTTTCTTTTTAAATTCCTTTATTGTGTGTTGAGTTTGTTTTTTGTTTGCTGTCTTCACTTGCAATCCACTGATTAAAGTTTTCCATTAAAAATTTTTAAGGATAACCCTCTGAAAGAATTGGAATAGAATGTATAACTCCAAATCAGTGGGGATGAGGCGGTGGAAATAAAGAATATGTGATCATTCAACTAGAAGGCAGGAAAGGAGAAAAAAGAAGCAAAGAAATTGCTTAGGAATCAGAAAACAAAATAAGATGATAGAAAATAAGCTTAAATATCTCCATAAACCAATATATAATTTCAGATTAAGCTTGCTGGTTAATGGAGAATGAAAAATTAAAAATTAACTAAATGCTTTTTATTAGTAGATACACTTGAAACTATGATGACACAGTTTTAAAGTAAAGGGAAAAGATGCAAAAAGATGTACTAGGCATAAACTCCATTTGGGCTGCTGTAACAGAATTCCATAGACTGGGTGCCTTATAAAAACAGAAATCTATTTCTCACAATTCTGGAGGCTGGGAATTCCAAGTTCAAGGTGCCAGCAGATTTGGTGTCTGGTGAGGGCTCGCTTCCTACTTCATAGACAGCTATCTTTTTGCTGTAACCTCATATGGCAGAAGGGGGCAAGGGAATTCCCTGGGGTGTCTTTTATAAGGGCATTAATCCCATTCATGAGGGCTCCACTCTCATGACCTAATCACTTCCCAAAGGCCCCACCCCCAGATACGATCACATTGGAATTAGGTTTCAACATGTGAATTTGGGTGCAGGGCAGGGCAGGTGTGGTAGGGACAGTCTATAGCAGTCTATACGGTAACATTAGCAGAATTATAAGGGTAAGTCAACAAATGTGTAATAATCATTGTAGGAGATTTTAACATACCTCACAGTAATTTAAGAAGAGATAGGTAAAAAATAAGGTTTTACAGCACTGGAAATGTGCAGTTAGCAAGCATGCAACAATTACAAATATATTCTTTTCTGGTACACATGGAATTTTACAAAACTTGGTTATGTACTAGACCTCAGAGCAAATGTTGACAAATTCCTAAGAATTTGTACCTTAAAAATCATGTCCTTGGACCCTAGTGCAGTTAAGTTAGAAACATAACAGGAGGATAGCAACAACAGCTCCCAAATCCACAGTTGTATGCTGAAAAAAAACATACTTCTAAATTTAAGAGCAACTCATAAAAATTAGAAAATGTTTAGGATGATGAAAATACTATCAAAACTGGGATACAGGGCTTCCCTGGTGGCGCAGTGGTTGAGAATCCGCCTGCCGATGCAGGGGACACGGGTTCATGTCCTGGTCCGGGAGGATCCCACATGCCGCTGAGCCGCTAGGCCCATGAGCCATGGCCGCTGAGCTTGTGCGTCCGGAGCCTGTGCTCCGCAACGGGAGGGGCCACAACAGTGAGAGGCCCACGTACCGCAAAACAAAAAACAAAAAAACAAAGAAAACTGGGATACAACAAAAGTTCATTTGCCTATCTAGGAAACTTACAACCTTAAATGTGTATTAAAGAATTAAGAATGTTTACTTAGTAAAGAAAAATAAGTTAACTATACAATGTAATGAGTTAGAAAAAGGAAGGAAATAAAGTTGAGAAATATTAATAGGGGAAAAATAGATATAACTGGAACAACTAAGCATAAGGTACTATGTTGAAAAGACTAAGTTTGATAGAGGAGGAAGAGAAGGCACAAATGTGTTAGAAATGAAAAAGGGATAGGACTGCGGCCAAATTGAGATTTCAAAACTAAGAACACTGAGCAGCTTTTTGCTTTCAGATTGGAAAACAGGTAGAATGGAAATTTCTGGCAAAATAAATTACCAAAATTGGCTTAAGAATAAGAAACTTGATTAGATTATAATGTTAAAATTTAAATTCATAGTTAGATATTACACCAAAATGAAATTAAATAAAAATCCTCAAACAAAAAACCCAAACCCCAAGTGAAAATTCCAGATGGGCAAGTTCTATTAAACTTAGGAAGAACCAGTAATTCCAGTGTTATACAAAATGTCATAGAAAAAATCATTTTGCTAGGCAACTGTAATCTTGATACCCTCCCAGCCATCGAGACAAGTGTAGTACCAGAAGGGAAACATGTAGGCTACATCTCACTAACGAACATGGCAATAACATTTTAGGTAAAAATGTTAGTATTTGCTCAAAACAAAAAAAAAACACTGTGACTATTTAGGGTTTGTCTCAGGAATGTAAAAATGATTAAACATTAGAAAACCTGTAAATGAAATTCATTACATTAACACATCAAAAGAGAAAAACCGTATGATAATCTCAGTGGGTGAAGGAAAGCATATGATAAAATTTAGTACTTATTCTTGACAAAAATTCTTAGAAAATTAGGAATTAGGGAACTTGCCTAATTTGAGTAAATGGTGTTGGTTTAAAAAATAGAAGTGTACCTATGGCATGATTCCAACGATGTGAATTTCCAGAACAGGTAAAATTACTTTGCTAGAAATCGTGGGTGTGAAGGGTAGATTGACTCAAAAGGGACCCAAGGAATCTTTTTGAGATGATGAAAATATTCTGTATCTTGACTGGGATGGTGGTTATATGGAGGTATATATTTACCAGGACTCACTGAATTATATGTTTAACATCTGTGCATTTTATTATATGTAAGCTGTGCCTCAATAAAGTTGACTTTAAAAAGAATACAGTTGACTCTTGAACTGCATGGGTTTGAACTGTCTGTGCCAGTCCACTTCTATGTGGATTTTTTTCCCCAATAACTATGTACTACACTATTCATGGTTGGTTGAATCCTCACATGCAGAACTGTGATACAGAGGGCTAACTGTAAAGTTATATGCGAAGTTTTGACTGCACGGGGGGTCAGCACCTCTAACCTCCTCATTGTTCAAGGGTCAACTGTATATAAAAACCAGTGCATTACTATATGCCAGCAAAAAACAAAATCTAAATTTTAAAAAGCCACCCTTTAAAATGGCAACACAAACTACAAATACCTAGGAAAAAATAAAAACACATGGGACCTTAATGGAAAAAATTATATGACCCATATAATATTCAGTTATAAGAAGATATACTTGTGTTTATGAATAGAAGCCAGTATCGTGTCAGGTTTCCTCCACTTATTTATAAATTGTATCATTCCAATTAAAATCGCAGGTGAAAGAGAATTCACTTTATCAGATTTCAAGACATATTGTATAGCTTTAATGGTTAAGACATGATGGTATTTGTCTCAGGTACAGACTAATGGAAGGAAAGAAAAAAAGCCTAGAAACACAAATAGCATTTGTAATCACTAGGGAAAAGATTCAGTATATGGTGCTGGTGTACTTGATTATTTCTGTTGAGGGGAAGATACCTACCTCACATCATACACACAAAAAAATTACAAGTGTGAAAAGCAAAACTTTACACTTTGACTTTTAAAAGGTGACAGCATATGGAAGGATCTTTAAGAAGGTACAAATATATACATATGATTAAAATACTGATAAATTTGAGCACATTAAAGTGAGCTACTTAAGTATAAAAAAGGCCATCAAAAGTCCCTTGCTAGGTGAAGATACATGTGACATGTGTAATTAACAAAAGACTATTATCTAGAATATATAAATAGTTCCTGTGAATTAAGAAAAAGATGGTGAATGTGAACAAATGATTCAAAGGAATAGGATCCTGAAAAGTCAGTAAACATGAAAATATTCTCAAACTTCTTAGTAGTTGGGGAAGTGCTAAACATCGACAGCCCTCTGTGTTGCACCCCATCCTTTTGACAAAAGTTTGAGGGACCAAATAATGTGTTAGTGATACTGGGTAAAATAGGAACTCATATTTCCTTGGTGGGAATGACAATTAGTGTAACCATGTTGATAGTATTTGGTAAAGTTGTATATGTGCATGTCCTACTATGCAGCATTTCAGCTCCTTGGTATCTGTCCTAAGGCAGTGGTTTTCATATGTTTTTTTACAGACCTATGGTGGGAAATATGTTTTACATGAGACACAGACTGAATTAAAATTTTTGAAATAATTGAGTGCGCTCTGTTTTCTACTGTATTCTGTTTTTCTTTTTTTTTCTTTTCTGTTCTTTTAAAAAAGATACTTCTCAGGATCAACTAAGTTGATTTCATATTCATTAAGGGTTCACAACCCTCAATTTAGAGAAATGGCAGAGGATAACATATGGTAGAATGTCTCTTAAGAGTGTGTGTGTGTGTGTGTGTGTGTGTGTGTGTGAGGTTGCAGTGTGAAATTGTATTTCTCTCTGTGGAGCTTCTTTTTCGATCAAGAAGTTCAGAAGTTTCTGTCCTTAAAGAGCTCTCATATACGAATGAGAAGATATATGCCAGACTACTCATGGCAGCTTGTAAGAGTGGAAACCAAAAGGAGACTAGACAGTGAACTGTGATAGAGTCATATAATGGAGTGGTATATGACAGCTAAATGAATGCATTAGAGTTGAGGATTATATATGTATAATATATGCTATATTATAACTATCAGCATGGATAGTTATAATAACGAGTGAAAAAAGCGAAGTTACATGAGCAGTGTTTAAAAGTTTGACACAAATTTATAAAATGTGCAAAACTTTATTGTATGGATACCATATGTATCAAAACCCTTTAATGACCATGGGGGAAAGTCAAGATAGTGACTCTCCCTGAGAAACAAGAGGGAGGAGAGTGGGATCATAAAGGTGTTCATAGGGGACTTCAGCTATATCCATCTATCATGTCTTATTTCTTACATCTGATCAAATACTGCAAAATGCTGAGAGTTGACAGAGCTGGATGGGAGATCCAAGGGTGTTTCAATGTATTGATTTTTTTGTATGACTGAAATATTTTTTTCTTAATGTTCCAGCCACAATAAAACCCAAGATGGAGGAATAAGCAAATTTAATGAGATGTACAGAAAATTAGACAACTTATTGATGGGTATTAAGTCCAAAATAAATGGAAATATCTCATTTTCATAAATAGGAATACTCAATATCATAAATGAATCTAAATTCATCGCACTTCCAAAGTGCTATAGGGTTTTGGTGGAATTTGACAAGCTCAAATTAAAATAACTAATATAAATTTGAAAAATGAGGGAGCGCTCACCTTGTAGGTATCAAAACTTGCTTGAAAGTAGTAGTAGTAGTAGTAGTGTAGATACGAACAAGCATACCAATGAACAGAATATAAAGTCCACATTCAGACATTTATTTATAGGGATTTGGTATGTGACAGAAGTGGCATTTTGAATTAATAAAGGAAAGATAAACTATTTAATAAATGGTGCTGATAAAATAAGCTGTCCTTACAGGAGATATTTAGATCGCCATCTCAACCCTTAAAAAGAAATTCCTGATAAGTTAGGCGCCTAAGTGTGAAAGGCAAATCTAAAGTATCTACAAGAATATCTAGAGGGAGCAATATCTTTATAAAATCAGGGTATTTCTTTGTGTCTCAGATTCCTCATTGGTAAATAATAGTACCCACCCCACTGGATTCTTATGAGAATTTAATGAGTTAATGCTTACCAGACTATTACACAAACGTGTCATTGAGTAAGCACTCAATAAATATTTCCTGCTGTATTTGGGTGCAGAAAGGGATTTCTTTAAAAAGAAGCAAAGTTGTGTCATAAAAGATTTTATATTAAAATATAAATTTGTATATACTAAAAGACAATGTAAGAAAATGAAAAAACATTCTAAGGATTTGGAGATTTTTTTGTAATACATATTCAGTGATAGGGTTTATATCAGAATAAAAACAGTACGCAAAGAACAGCAAGTTGAAGATTCTGCAAAGAAAATGAACCGTAGTTTAATAAGACATGTAGAGAATGCTATTTACAAAACTATTTTACAGTTATTAATAATTTGAAGGTTTTATTTGCTAGTTCAGGATAATCAGACCTCTTACTTAACTGAAACTTTCCAGTGAGTAATCTTGGAATCCCAATTTTACTAAGGTATCACTTGATAAGCTTTCTTACTTAGCTGTAAAGATAGTCTTCCTATTCTGTTGAAACTTGCATTGTATAAGTATCAGTTATAGCTGGAATTAGGAACAGAGTTAGAATCTGAACTTATTTTTCAATTCTTGCAGATGTTGGGAAAACATTTCTAACTTTAGTAGAGAGCTTGCTGCCACACTATTGAAGGAAATCTGTATATTATGTAAATGACTCACATCTCGATAACTTGATCATAAATCTAATTTTCTTATTTTCTTACTCCATTTTGTCTTCAACTGGGAACATGGAGGAGTCGATACCTTGTAAAAAACCTAAACTCAGTCTGTTTACATTTCAAAACTATTGGCTAAATATGATACCTTAGCTATTTAAAATGCTCAGCTAATTAAAGTGTATTATCAGCATTACTGAAAAATATTATTTTATTGCATAATTGAAAAATTCTCCAGAGATAATTAGCCAGGAGTCAGCCAGCCATGATTACTAAAACGTGACAAGTTAAGGCTGGTAACTTTAAATGAACACATAGTTCCAAAGTGGTCATAACTGCTCTTCTAAGACATGGGACATTGAAATCATGTGGCAATACTAGGTCATGAGGTTATTCAGATGACCCAGAATAGGCGTAAACATTTCATGTTTTCATTTCCATGAAGAAAAAAAATTTTAACGATTTTACAGAAAGTTTTCAGGTCCCCAAGAATACATCTTAACTCACAAGAAACATTTCTAACAGAAATCTAACAGAGAACCTGTTTACTCAGATTCTTCCTAACACTGGGAATCCCTTTCATTTTTGCTGCATATATAAAAGTTTAATTTTATTCATTTTCCTAGGCTGAATTCTCATGGATGGATTAATTAAACTAAAGTTATAGGCACTTTTAGATAGAGTCTTGTTATATTTGCTTGTTCTGTCAGTTTTTGGCAAGGAACAGGGATCCCTCGTGTAACGGAGGAAGAGTTTTGTTCTAAGGATAAAATCGGTGTGGGGCTGAAACAGTGCCTGCGGAGCCCTCAGAATCCAAGCCTTCTCCGCAGGACTAACTCTGCCTTGCTTGGGCGTGCTCTCTTGCCCTGACTACCCTCTCTTCTGAGCCTCTGCTGTATTTTCTGCTGCACCCTGGTTATGTGATGAACACAGTTACTTACGTAAAGCCATGTATTAATCCTGACCCTGTAACCTTAGCCTTCAGATTTGCTTCTGTTTCTGTGTTCTGAATAGGGATTAGTGCATCATTCCACAGTGCTCAGTTACATTGGTTAGTGGCCATTATTCTCGAATCCTCCTTTTCCCTAAACTGTCCACATCCACTTGGCCAATAACATGTGAATTGTTTCTGAAATCACTGAAGTAATACTAACATTAGCACTAACTTGTCTTCAGTTTTTTAAACTGGGCTGCCTCACTCTCCCCTCTCTCCTACCACGTTGCTTCCTTGTACTCTGAGTTCTAGTAATACCTACATTTTTTGGGGTAACTCCTAAAACGTTTCCTGTCTCTTGAAAACCTGCTGAACTTTCTGCCTGGTATTCTCTCTCTCTCTCTTTCTCTATTCGCACTTCCGCTGTGTGTTGCTTTTGTGATACCTCTCCCTTCCAAAGGTTGAATTAATAAGCATGTTCTCTGTGCTTGGATAAGACTGTCACATGGTATTGAGGTTTATATAGCTGGCTCCACTAGAACGTGCTTTGTGACACAGAGTAGGAATTCAGCAGAGGTCAAAGGTAGCCAAATACACCTTTTGCTGCCTGGTAGTTGCAAATGTCTACTTTGGTGGATTATTACATGTGTTTGATGTAGTTTTTTGTGTTTGCTTTATTTTTTCAAGTTGTTGTTTCATATACTATAGTATTTTTAAATTATAGTATTTACTATAGTGTACTATAATGTATGGCATTTTTATGTATACTTATTTATGTGTGTTATTATAGCATCTCCCACTCTAGACAGCTTAATGGTGCTACCTGCTGTCAAGCTCTCGTTGCTGTTCTTTACTTATCTTACAGTTCCCTAACTGGGCAAACCTCACTTTCCCACCATTTCTGCTGTATTGCTAAAGAAAGTCACATAATCCTGCTTTTTGGCTCCTTTCAGATGTTTAGCATCTAAACCACAGTTGGGCTATCAGGGGTGCCAGGGCAGCATTGTTATGTGGAATTCCAGAGATGTCCCTATAAAAGGGTTACTATGGCCAAATAAATTTGTGAAATTTGGCATGCTATATTACCTCTTGTGGGAGACCCTTGGGACAGTCTTCCTGAATTGAGGTTGGGACCTGTTAATTGTTTTTCCCTTTTGAGGGGAATGAATATGATTATTAATTAGGTTGTGACCATTATTTTCTAGCAAACTGTACCAAGGCCTAAGTATCTTCAGTTTGGAAGACCATTTTTGAGAATGGTCTTTTGAGAATTCAAAGTCCTTTTTTGAGAATTATACTAACTTTTTTTTTTTTTTTTTAAAGTAAAGGTATACCTCTGTTGCAGCAACCTTGCCACCGCTGCCCCAGATAAGTTTGTGATTGGATGTCATTTGGGCTCTCACTGTTTGTTCTCAAATAATAAAAAAAAAATCCCTCCCACATCCACGGCCCTGTTCCCCAACATATACCTAGATGTGCTTGCAGAGGCTCCCCTCCAAGCTGTGGGCAGACACTTGTTGGCTTACTTAACATCCTTGGTCAATTGCCACGTCCTCCCTTCTGAAACTTACAGTATGCGTTGGCATATTGAAGGTCTGATAAGTTCTTAGATAAAGAAGTCCATTTAACTTTGCTTGTTTGAAACTTCTTAATGTGTTTGTTTAGATGCTTTTTAATTTTTTTGAATTGTAATTTACATTGATAAATGCCCAAACTTTAAATTTTCAGTTCTGTGAGTTTTGATACTTGGGTACTCACATGTAATTACTTCTCAAAATAAGATAGAAAACAGTCTTATCACCCCAGAAAGGTATTTGTGCATCGGACCAAGCATTTCTCTGTGTGTCCCTCCCCTTTCCTGAGACAGTCCTTTGACTTCTCTCACTGTATTAGTTTCCCCAGTTGTTGCAAGTCGTAAGTGGAATCAGTATATATTTTGAGTGTCTTTTTCCCAGCATGATTTTTTTTAACATCTTTATTGGAGTATAATTGCTTTACAATGGTGTGTTAGTTTCTGCTGTATAACAAAGTGAGTCAGCCATACGTATACATATATCCCCATATCTCCTCCCTCTTGCGTCTCCCTCCCTCCCACCCTCCCTATCCCACCCCGCTAGGTGGTCACAAAGCACCAACCAGCATGATACTTTTGAGATTCATCCATGTTGTGAAGTGTATCAGTAGCTCACTCATTTTTGTTCCTGAGCAGTATCCCATTGTATGAATATACCACAGTTGTTGGTTTTATTTTTTTCAGTTTTCTTGAGATTTGGGCTCTTTCCAGTTTGGGGCCATCATGAGTTATGGCTACTATGAACATTCTTGTATAAGTCTTTTTTTGTGAACTTAAGTTTTCATTTTTCTTGAATATGTCTAGGAGTGGAATTGTTGTGATATAGGGTAGATGTATGTTTAACTTTTTAGGAACTTGCCAGTTTTCCAAAGGCACTGTACCATTCATTTTACATCACATCAACAGGGTATGAGCATTTCCAGTTGCTCCATATGTCAGGCTGAATAATGGTCCCCAAAGACATCCAGGTCCTAGTCCCCAGAACCAGTGAATGTTATTTATATGGCAAAAGGGACTTTCCAGATGTGGTTAAGGATCTTGAGATGGGGAGATTATTGGGTAATATCTGGGTGAGCCCTAAATGTAATCACAAGTGTCCTTATAAGAGGGCAGATAGAGGGAGGTTTGACCTGAGATGGAGAAGGCAGTATGACAATGCAAGCAGAGATTGGAGTGATGTGCTTTGAAGGTGGAGGAATGGGGCATAAGCCAAGGAATACGGGAGACCACTAAAGGCTGAAAAAGGCAAGGAAGCAAATTCTCCTGTCAGACCCTCTGGAAGGAAACAGTCCTGAGTATACTTTGACTTTCTTGAATTCATTGAAACTCATTTTGGTAAATCTGTGGTGGTTTAAAGCACTGAGTTTGTGATAATTTGTTACAACAGGAATAGGAAACTAGTATATTCTACATCTTCACCAACATTTGACAGTGTCAGAATATTTTTAAACCATTCTAGATGGTGCGAAATGCATTGTGGTTTTAATTTGCATTTCCTGAAGATTGTTGATATTAAACACCTCCTAACGTGCTTATTGGCCATTCCTGTGTATCCTCTTTCATGCAATATCTGTAATTTGTCCTTTGCCTATTTTTTAAAAAATGGAGTGCACTTTTTTCTTTGACTTGCAGTTCTTTATATATTCTATATGGTAGCCCTTTATCTCAAATATTTATAGCAAATATTTTTTCTCTAGTCTGTGACTTACTCATTCTTTAGTGGTGTCTTTTGGTAAGCAGGCATTTTAAGTTTTGATGAGGTTTGTGTTATTTATATTTCTTTTGTGGTTAGTGCTTTTTATGTCTTAAGGACATAAAAGTATTTTGTGTTTTCCTCTAAGAGTTAAGATTTTGCTTTCCTATTGAGGATGGTATAAGATAGTGCTTGAGGTTTACTATTTTCCATATTTTTGAAAAGCTGTTGAAAAATGTTGAAAATAGATTGACTTGGCGCCTTGGTAGAAAATGAGTTGACTGTATATGTATGGGTCTATTTCTGGACGCTCTTCTATTTCACTATCTTTATTTTTCTTATGCCCACTCTATACTCTTGATTACTAAGGCTTTTTCAGTGAGTCTTGAAATAAGGTGGTATAAGTCCTCAAAAATCCTTTTTCTTTTTTCAAGCTTGGTTTTATTATTCTAGATCTCTTTTGTTCCATAGGAATTTTAGCATCAGCATATCAGTTTCTTTTTAAAAAATCCTGCTGGGATTTCAACAGGGATTGCATTTATATATCAAACTGGGAAGAATGGACATTTAAATAATATTGAGTCTTCCAGTCTATGAACATGGTCTCTCTTCATTTCAGTCTTCTTTCATTTACCTTAGCAATATTTTGCAGTTCTTAGTATAGAGGTCTTGAGTATCTTTCTTTAGATTGACCTATAGGTTTTTTTTGTTGTTGTTGCAGTTATAACTGGTATTTCTTTAAATTTCATTTTCCATTTGTTCTTTGCTTGTATGTAGAGATACACTTAATTTTGTATGTTGACCTTCTATCATGAAACCTTGCTAAATTCACTTCCTAATTTTACTAGTGTTTTTGTAGGTTCTGTGCAGTTTCCAATGAAGACAGTCATATCACCAGAGAATATACTTACTTCTTTCCAATCTTTATGCCTTTTATTTCTTTCTTGCCTTATTGTGCTGGCTGGAACATTCAGTGCATTATTGAATAGAAGTAGTGACAGTGGACATCCTTGTCGTATCCTCAGTTATAAGGGAAAGGGACTCAATGTTTCATCATTAGATATGTTGCTAGCTTTAGGTTTTTCATAGATGTCGTTTTCCAGAATGAAGAACTTCTTCCCCTTTTCTATTTCTAGTTCTCTGAGGGTTTTTAATCATGGATAGATATTAAATTAACATTGTCAAATGCCTTTTTTTTTTCCCCTGCATCAGTTAAGAGAATCATAAGGATTTTTCTCCTGTATACTGTAAATGAGGTGCTTGATTTTTTTTTTTTTTTTAACTGTTAAACCAGTTTTGCTCCTTGGGATAAACCCCACTTGGTGATGATGATTACTTTTTCTATATATGTTACTGGGTGTGATTTGCTAATATTTTGTTAAGGATTTTTCCTTCTAGTAGTAGCAGACCTTTGCTTTTTGTATTAGTGCAGGATCTTGGGCCAAAGAGAGTTTCTTGCTCCTGGCCCATTGTCATATCGATAGCTTTGCTTTCTATTCATTCCTTAGCATCAGGGTATGTTTGTCTGCCACTGGTGGTGGCAGTGTTTCCTGTCTTCCTCTAGGGGTAGACTGTGGTTATGTTACATGGTGAAAGGCTTGTTTGTATGTGGGAGGTGGGCAAATAGGCTCTGCTCCCCCCACCCTCTCAAATAGTACACAGCTTTTGCTTTACTCTTCCCTTTCAGGCAGGGAAACTTTCCTTGGGCCCTGGGTGTGGGAGGCTTTCCTGCATCTCCCCTCCTGGTTGAAGGCTTTTGCTTCATGTTAGGTGCCACTTAAAGGGGAGGAGCTCTCTCCCTTCTCTTGCCCCATGCCATTCTTTTTCAAGAGAACTCAGTTGAGAGCCTTTGAAAAGAGCTTGTGAATGAGTGCAGATTCCCCTTTCGTCTGGGTTTTCACTGCCATCCTAAGGGACACTCAGCCATTATATTTTTATCTTTAATATTCAGCAGATTGACTACTGTATGTTTCCTTTCCATCTGTGGGTTGATATCTGCCATCATTTTTGAAATGCTTTTGGCCATTATCTCTTCTTAAGCTTTTTCTGCCCCATTCTCTCTTTTCATCTCCTTCTGGGACCCCAGTTACACTCCACTTAAACCCCAATTGACATTTGGTCTTGGATGTTCTGGGATTTTTTTCCACACTTTTTTTTTTTCTCTTCATGTTTCAATCTGGGCATTTTAATTTGGCCTGTCTTCAAATTCACAGCTCATTTTTTGTCTGTTTTTAAATCCATCTAAAGAAATCTTTAATTTCTGATACTGTATTTTTCATTTTTAATGTTTCCCTGTGATCTTTTTTTTAATAGCTTCAATGTCTGTGATTAAATTCTCCATTTCATTATTCATGTTGTCTATCTCTTCCATCAGTTTTCATCATAGTTATTTTAAAGTATGTCTGATAATCCCCAAATCTAGGCCCTCTCTGATCTGATTATATTAATACTTCATCTTTTGACTTTGGTTTGCTACTCTCTCTGTCTTGTAATTTTTGATTGAATGCTGAATGTTTGTGTAAAATCAGTACAGGTTGAAGTATATATTATCTACTTCCCCGAAATGGCCCATCATTTCTTGTGGGGCTAAGTCAACAAGATGTGTGCATAGTCAGCTAGTTCTGGGCTTATTTGCAACTTTATTTTGATTAGTTCAAGTGTCTTGAGAGTGGGATTAAGACTTTACTTTCTGTAAGATTTGTTGTCTTAGTGTAATTTCAGTTATCTCTTTATGCTTTGTATCTGAGCCATCAGCTTTCTGAACCGTGGTGACTTCTCTGCTTTACAGCCTAGCTACTGGTTTCCTGGTCATTCTGGAGTTCTTTTTGCTCTCTACTCTTACCCCAGGCTTTTGTGCCTAGTGAGATCTCTCGGTACGAGTAATACCTTCCAGTGCTTTCTCTCAGCAGTCCTTTCCTACCCCAGCCTTGGTAGTTCAATTTCCAGAGTATCTGCATGGAAGTTTCTGTCTCAGCTGTCTTGTCCCACCTCAGCCCTTGGCAGCTGAATGTCTGGAGTCTCTTGGATTGATTTCTCTCTCATCTCACCACCACCCCTCCCCCTACCCCCTCCCCAGGGCATTTGAGGAAGATCCTAAGCTTCTTAGCGTATCTTTTAGCTTTCCTGCCCTGTCTTCCAACCTTTGCCATATTTTGGCCAACTCTTGGTGCAGACCTGTGGGATTGAGCGGTTGAGTGGTGCAGACTTGCTCTGTGGAATCCTTGGAATTCTAATGTCTTGTCAGCCTACATGTTACTGTTAAAATGTACTAAAATTTAGGCTGATTTCTCCTTACCTTCACTGTGGTGGGATTATTCCTCCTTAGCCACTCTACCAGGAAAGAGACCATCTGTGGGCCCCTCTTCTATCAAGACTCAACACTTTCTGGAATTTAGTTTCACTTAGGTTTCTTTGCATCTTAAACTTTCTGATGGGTTCAGAAAAACCATGATTTTATAGCTTTTCTGTCTTGTTTTGATTGTTAGGGTGAAAGTGATGGTCTATTGTGACTCTGTCTCCTGATTAGAAGTGGAACTCCTTCATGGAATACTTTCTGATATATAATCTGGCAAATACCTGATAAAGTTTGTTATTTCACTTCACCCTAGTTGATTTTACACTGTATTTCTCAGAGCTAGGTTTCAAAATGTTTTCCATTCTTCTCAAATCTGAACTCTCCAGTTCTGTCCTCAAGTGGTAAATTATCTTATCTCTTACTTTGAGATTAAAGCCATTGACATTAAATTTTAATTGGGCTGGTGGAAAGTGTGGGAAGAATTTGTAGTAGGTGCTTAGAAAACTAGGCAAATGAAAAACTAACATAATTAGCTCTGGGGAAAGGAAAGAGTTGTACAAAAAAGGAAACATGATTATACAGTAGTAGTTACACAGTAGTAGTTAACTACTAATCTCATCAGGTACAAAACTACCTGGGAGATAATTATTTTTAAGCTTGGAGGAAAGCAAGTGGTCGTGGTGTAAATCCTCATTTTCTGTAGAAAAATCGCTAGATATATCTAAACTTGCTATTTCAAGGGATACCATTACTGAGGTATAAATAGCAAGAATAAAAGTTAAAAGGTTTTCTTGGTGTGAGAAGAGGAGCTATATTTGACTTTACTCACTATGCATGTTGTTACTTAGATATAAATGAAAATATTCTTTAAAAGAGGCTTAATTAAAAATCTTCTCAAGGGGTGGTAAAAGTGAACCAAATCTTTTTATCACAGACTCTCTTTACCTTTATTTCTTTATTTTTATATTTTTTAACTCTTTGTTTTTTTCTTTGGCTGCTTTGGGTCTTCGTTGCTGCGCACGGGCTTTCTGTAGTGGTGGTGAGCGGGGGCTACTCTTCGTTGCGGTGTACGGGCTTCTCAGTACGGTGGCTTCTCTTGTTGCGGAGCACGGGCTCTAGGTGCACAAGCTTCAGTAGTTGTGGCGCACGGGTTTTGTTGCTCCGCGGCATGTGGGATCTTCCCAGACCAGGGCTCGAACCCGTGTCCCCTGCATTTGCAGGCGGATTCTTAACCACTGCGCCACTGGGGAAGTCCCTATGTCTTTATTCTTCTTTACTTCACACTTCATGCCTTTTCCCTTGTTATAACTTTACATTTTACTTTATGATACTTGGTTATGAAACTTTAAAACTTTGGGGATATTGAGCTTGTAAATTTTTAAAAATATTTTTGTTACGTGTTTTGAGAATAGATTGAAATTCTAAAAAGTGAGGAAAACTTTCTTTTGGTGAAGATATTTTATTGATACTAAGTTAAAAATAAAGTAGTATGGGTAGTGATAAACTTGTCCAGTGTTGATAAAGATAAAAGATTTTACTTGCAAAATTATTATATTTGTCCACTTATAACACTGTCTTGTTTTTAGAAGGATTTGTTTCCACAATTCATTTAAATTATTAAAGTCATTTTCAGGGGTGAAAAAGATAACTTCTGAATGTCTGTTGTGAAAGAAATAATTTGAATTTCTATTGTATTCTGTAATTTGCTTTTGATACTATGTTGAAACTAGTAGTTGATTGTAAAGTTAGCTTCTAAATTATCCTTTCCATATCTTTTCTAGGTTAGATTAAGGAGGATATTTTCTTAGAGTGGATCGCTGCCTTTGGTAAGAACATGTCGTCCATCTTGCCATTCACTCCACCAGTTGTGAAGAGACTGCTGGGATGGAAGAAATCAGCGGGTGGATCTGGAGGAGCAGGTGGTGGAGAGCAGAATGGACAGGAAGAAAAGTGGTGTGAGAAAGCAGTTAAAAGTTTGGTGAAGAAGCTAAAGAAAACAGGACGATTAGATGAGCTTGAGAAAGCCATCACCACTCAAAATTGTAATACTAAATGTGTTACCATACCAAGGTAAGTGTTGTTAGATCAGAAATTTGATGGCCATACTGTTGAAAATTGCTTAAAGGAATCTGAAGGGAAGTTATTGAAATTTTGTTACTTTCAAGTGACCTGTCAATAGTGATTATTAAAATATGACAGCTATTTTTAACCTGTCGTATTAATTTTGTTTAACTCGTTAAGACTTGTTTATTTTACAAAGCATTTTCTTGAACAGTGAGAAGGTTTAATCAAGCAAAATAAAATACTTAGATTGTATTTTTATCTTCACTGTCTTCATTTACCTTCATTGCCTAAATGCTTCATTGTATGTTATCCTAATTTCTGTGATTGAATGACATTTGAATAAAGATTCAAAGATTTTTCTATCACCAGTGCAGTAGTGACTGACAGTTTTCGCCTCCCTTGGTCAAAACTTCAGTAAGGAGTGAACAGAGGCTGCTAACATTGTGATGAATTTTGTATTGTTTTTGCTTGAGTTGCAGCACTACTTCTAACAAAGAACAGTATGTGAGACAGCTTCCTAGGTGTCATAGGTGGTCAGAACCTGTCTTGAAGACCTACCTCTTGTATGAGAAGGACCTGTTACTTAAGAGGTTGAAGTTTTATTAGTGTAAATTTAATCATTTACAGATCAGTACCACTGTCAGAAATACTGTTTTTTAACATAAAGTAGCAAGTGGTTTTTAAGTGTTTTAATGTGTACTACTATAGTTGTGCATATTACAGGGTTTGCGGGAGTGTCAGTTTATAGCATTTTCTAAAAATGATTGTTTTCAGTGTCATACACATAGGCTAGCATATGGCACGTAAAACCATTCTACTTGACACGTTTCTAATGAGTTTTGGGAAATACACTCTGGATGCTTGTTGATAATAGATCCTAATAACACCAGCCTGTCTGCTTGCAAATACTAGGAGTAGAATGTTTCCTCCCTTGTTTAGTAGGTTAATTATCCATTTCTTTTACCTCACTTGTTTCATGTATTTCTTAAATAAGAGTCACTTTTCCTGGTATATTCTTTCGTTTTAGAAATGTTTATGAATGCCTGCTGTGTACAAGGCACTGGTTTTAGGCACGTGGGATAGATACAGTATGAACAAAACTCAAAGTTCCTGCCCTCCTCAGGGATAGATGTACACAGTAAACAAGTGGACAGATTAATCTAATTGGAGATGGTAATGAGTACAAAGAAAACAACGACTGAGGGGTAAAACTGCTTTGGATTGGATTGTGACACTTAATCTGAGCTTTGAGAAGTAGCAGCTAGCTGAGGGAGGTCTTCTAGGCAGAGGAAGGAGTGAGTGTAAAGATGCCAAGTCAGGATATAGCTTATTGTATTGGAGGACTTACTGTATCGCAGTAGAGATGGCGTGATACAAAATGAGTACAAAACTTGGAAAGGGTCAGATCATAGAGGGCATCGTAGGGCAGTTTGAATTTTAGTGTCAATGTAATAGAAAGCAAATAAAGATTTTTAAGTGGATTTTCAGATTTTAATCCTTTTTTCTTTTCCTCGGTACGTGGGCCTCTTACTCTTGTGGCCTGTCCCATTGCGGAGCACAGGCTCTGGACTTGCAGGCTCAGTGGCCATGGCTCACGGGCCCAGCCGCTCTGCGGCATGTGGGATCTTCCCGGATCGGGGCACGAACCCGTGTCCCCTGCATCAGCAGGCGGACTCTCAACCACTGCGCCACCAGGGAAGCCCTTAATCCGTTTTTAAAGAATTTTTTACATTTATATTTTTACAAAGATCATTCTGGCTGCCGGACACACGTGGTTGGAGCTGAGGGTGGGTAGTGGTGTAGTGGTGTGTGTGTGCATGTGTGTGTGTAGTAGACTGGTGTGGTATAGTGGTCTGCAAGCGGGGAAATGAGGAGGCTATTGAAGCAGTCCAAAACAGAGATGCCAGAGGTTGGGCTGGCATGGAGGCTGTGCTGCCACCAGAAGTGGATGGATTTGGTTGGAAGTTGAACTGACAGGACTTGCTAATGAATTGGTTAATAAGTCAGGTTTTTTGTGTTCACTTTTTATTGTATAGTGCCTGGTATTTCAGTTCAGTAAACATTTATAAACATACAGTCTTTGCTCTTGAGTTGCTTACTTCCTAGTAAGGGAGGTAAACTTTAAAAAATAAGAAAGATAATTTCATAATGTGCAGGAGGTGTTCTGAAAGATGTATGCTTAGGGAGCTGTTTGCAAAGTGGGGACCCTTCCCTGCTCTGCGGCTTGTGGAAGGTTTCCTCCTGGAGAAAGATTGGTGCCTGAGCTGGGTGGAGGTAAAGGAGGAGTTTAGTCAGGATAAGCTCCATTCATCCAGAGTGGCCCTGGGGTGTTGAGAGGACTGGTGATGGGGGTCCTGGGAGTGCCAGGTGGGAGGTGGGATATGGCAGGACTCAGAGGCTGTGTGGTAGGGAGGAAGCACCACATCCTGCGCGCTGGGGGGTTCACACTGAACATGAGTGTGATTGAGTGATGGGGGAGTTGTCAAAGAGTCTTAGGTAAAGAAGTGAGGAAAATGGTTGTGAGACTGTCAGGAGTGGAGGCAGGGAGACCAGTTAGTATGTTGTCTCCTCATCCAAGGGAGCTGTGTGATCCAGGAAGACGGGGGGCCATGCTTTTGCACAGCTTCATCTAGGGCTTCGGTGCCAGTGCGGTGAGGTTGTTGGCAGAACAGAACTGAGAGGAGAGTCATGCAGTCCTGTCTCTTAAGGAGATACAGTAGGAAGCAGCCTCATGATGGAAATGTATAGGCCTTCTGTTTAAACTGTAGAAATCCCTTTAGTCGAATTTCTTTTCCTTATTTTCCAGTCTAGTTTTTAGAGGTTTTTTTTCATATTCTAGGGCTTTTTCATCATTTAAAGATTTTTTTCCCCGCACTTTTACCTGAGTAATGAAAGTGAAGTGGTGCTTGTCCAGTATCTTGTTTTTCACTCTTTAAAAGTTCCTTGAAGCTTAGAAACTTGCTTGTCTAATTTGGTGGTCTTTTTTTTTTTTTTAATATTTCAAGAAATGTAGATTTGTTAATATTGGCTGTTTATCAAAAACCTTAAGTTTCTTGCACTATATTCTGGAGCCATATATTTTATAAAGTTTGTTTTTAATAATAGAACAGTTATATTGTGTCAGATTATTAGTCACCTCTTAACTACTAAATGTATTTAAACATTCAGTCAACTCTTAATTATATAGACTGTAAAAGGTGGGGAATGGGTGTGGAAAGGGTCCATTATAGAGGAATCCAAACCCTAGCTTAAGCAAAATTATTTAAAATGTAATTCATGGTGGATTTACTGTAAGCTTATTAACTTAAAATTGCAAATAAGTTGTCAATAAAATACCTTAACGTATTGATGTACTCATCACGTATTAATGAACATGAAACATAAATTACTTAATTTTTTAAAATGACACATGTTTTCTGTTTAAAAATCCCTGTTTCATTGACTCTTCTTAACAGTTTCCTTTCCTCCAACCCCCATCTTCTAATGTTAGAGTGGGACTAAATTGCGGCTAGAAACATAGTCCTGACTTTATATCCCTCCCATCCCCCTCACATAATTAACTCTGCCTTCATTGCTTTGTCTCTGAAGGGATAGAAGCTACTACCCATATGTGTCACTGCTTCCTTCCTACTGTTTTATGTGGTGACACAAAGTGATTCATGGGTAGAGCTTAACCTATTCAGCTACAATGAGCTGAATAGTATAAAGTTTCATGAAGCTTTTCCATCTCAATTTTTTGAGACTAACAAATGGAGGACAACTCAGTCATAAAATCAGAATGGCAATTGATGTTTAGGTATGAATCAGTCAGAAGAAAAAAAAGTGACTTTCAGTGCATTTAATCTACAGTAAAGCAAAATCCAAACAGCAGTGGGGATGGAGAGCTTGTAAAGTTTAAAACAAGTGGCTGTGAGGTCTGAAATGCCAATTTGATAATATCCATTGTACATAAATGAAGAATTTATTTTCATAAACATAAATTATAAGGGCTTTCCTAAGGTGGTACTTTGACCACATAATTACATTTTGATCTTTCATCTTAAGGAAATAATCAGGAATATGGTCCAAGATTTCTGGTGTTCATTTCAGCATTGTTTATAATAGCAAAGAATTAGAGAAACCCAATCCTAACCCACAGTTTCCTTAACTGTAATAATAAAGGAAACTTAACCCAACTCATTTTATACCAGAATTGAAAATGAATAGTAAAAGTAAAGTTTATATCAATCTTACTCATAAAAACAAATGCAAAAATTATAAATGAAAAAGCTTGAATTATAAAAATAAAACCACAAAATCATGACTAGGTAAGGTTTATTGCAGGAATGCTAGTATGATTCACCTACAGGAAATCCATTAATGTAAGATACTCTGTATTCATATTTATGAACACTCTGATCTTGGTGGATCTAGAAAGAGCTTTCTATAAAATTCAGTATTCATGTTAACAAATTAGGAATAGGAATTTTCTTAACTTGATAAAGCAATACTTCCAAAAATGTTAACACTTAATCTTGAAACTTTAGAGAGAAATACATCAAATTGTTAATAGTGATTATTTATGGATTACCTAAAAAAAGAAATGTCCTGTAATTTTTCCGTAATATTTATCTATGAAAGTATGTTTTACTTTTGCAGTCAGCATAATCAAATTTTTTTTATGGTTTGTTTTACTTTATTTTTTTTTAATAATTTTTTAAAATTTATTTTTATTTATTTTTTGGCTGTGTTGGGTCTTTGTTGCCGTGCGCGGGCTTTCTCAAGTTGTGGCGAGCCGGGGCTGCTCTTCGGCGCGGTGTGTGGGCTTCTCATTGCGGTGGCTTCTCTTGTTGCAGAGCACGGGCTCTAGGCATGCGGGCTTCAGTTGTTGTGGTTCACGGGCTTAGTTGCTCTGTGGCATGTGGGATCTTCCCGGACCAGGGCTTGAACCTGTGTCCCTAGCATTGGCAGGCGGATTCTTAACCACTGCACCAGCAGGGAAGCCCAATTAAATGTTTAAAAAGAACTTTTGGGCAATACTTAGACTATTCTTGGCTTTGCTTTTTTACCCTTTAAATTAAGTCAATTTTTCTGTTAAAGGGCAGTTATATTTTCATTTTCTTAACATTCTAATAAATGTCTTTATATTTTTTCCTTCAAAAAGTATGTTTCTTAAAACAAAGTAGTATGTGTACATGATTCCAAATTCAAACACAGATTATACAGTGGAAAAATGTGTCCCTCCCACTCCTGTTGTCACCCGTCTCCTCACCTAGTTGTATTACTAGTGTCTTATATATCCTTACAGGATATGTTTCTTGTTAATACTGTTGCTAACATTTGGATTTTGTTTTCCATCTTCTGAATTTTTAAATATCAGAGTAATTGAAATAAACTTCATGCAGATGGTCAACTTTTACTTTTGATTTTGTATTACTACCCCTTTTACTTCTCTGGATAACCCAGGAAGAATTAAAGAGAAGTCTTTTAAAACCAAACTGTAGTATCCTTCAGTTCTTCTTAAATTAGTGTTTTTTTGTTATTTCAGAAGAGAATAATTCTCTCTCCCTCGTTCACACATAGAAATAGACTGTGTGTGGGGGTGTGTGTGTGTATGAGATAATATATATGGAATACTATGACAGAAAGAACTCTGAAGTTTGATGACTTGTTTTTGAGTCAGCTTCTTCAGTACTGATGAATGTGAATCCTGAGGCATGTGATTATACTTTTGACTGTTTCTTCATCTGTGAAACGGGTGGTACTATCTGAGTTCTTTCACAGTACTATTTTTGGGTCCTTTGAAATAATGTTAAGTTTAGTTTGTAAGCTATAAAGCACTACAGCCATGAATATGATTTGTTTGAAATTTTCACAGATATTCCATGTCTTCATTTTCCTTCCAGGTTTTCTAAAAGAACTCACATTAAATTGTATTGTCTATCTTTGCTTAGTAAACATTTCTGCCAGACAGCTATCATAATTTAGTATAACATTTATTTATAAAATCAGTTCATCAAAGCAATGAAACATTTTATAAATGCAAACTAGAACTTTGAGATTACCAGCCTCAGCATCCAACTTGTCATTTTCTTTCTATATGTTCTGTGTATAAGTTGTGAAGGCGCTTGTAATGAGCACTTCACTGTGGTCCTGTGAAACACAATTTGAAGGACACTTTGCTAAGACCCTTAACCTTTATGTGGTGCCTACATTTATAGTTCTTTTTTTTGAGGGAGCTCATGCTCTAGGACCCTGGTGCTCAGAGCCCTTTTGTGTATATAATATATTCTTCGGTAGGGCATTTTTATCATTTACCTTATCAGGGAAAACATCCAACTGCCCTAGGACCTAGGTTCCTTTATAAAATTATAGGATTATTACCCAGGTTAATTAATATATAATTTTAAATTTAACGCTCGATGCAACAAGCGTCATCCCCACTTTTCTTGTCCCATTCACGTAACGTATTGGCTTTAAAGAATTCATTTCTCAACTTAGAATCAACCTAAAATAATAAGCATTTAAAAAATTATAACCATCTTTTATTTTCTCAGCATCTTTGGTCTCTTTCCAGTCTTATCTGGAACCATTTCAGTTTGCCCAGACTATGTGACTAACCACATTCTAGGAAGATCATTATTATTGGGGACAACATTTAACTATATTGTTTGCTCCTTCTCCTGCCTGTCTTGTAGTAGAGTGTTTCCAGGCCTATGTCGTCCCCGCTGGTAATACATGTAAATGTACCACTACCATCTAAGGCAGGGGTCCCCAACCCCCAGGCCACGGACTGGTACTGGTCCATGGCCTGTTAGGAACGCGGCCGCACAGCAGGAGGTGAGCGGTGGGTGAGTGAGCGAAGCTTCATCTGTATTTACAGCTGCTCCCCATTGCTCGCGTTACCGCCTGAGCTCCGCCTCCTGTCAGATCAGCGGCAGCATTAGATTCTCATAGGAGTGTGAACCCTACTGTGAACTGCGCCTGTAAGGTATCTAGGTTGCATGCTCCTTAGGAGAATCTAATGCCTGATGATCTGAGGTGGGGCTGAGGCGGTGCTGGGGAGCGGCTGCAAATACAGATTATCATTAGCAGAGAGGTTTGACTGCACAGAGACCATAATAAATCAACTGCTTGCAGATTCATATCAAAACCCTATCAGTGTCAAGTGAAAACAAGCTCAGGGCTCACACTGATTCTGCATTATGGTGAGTTGCATAATTATTTCATTTTATATTACAGTGTAACAATAATAGAAATAAAGTGCACAATAAACGTAGTGTGCTTGAATCATCCTGAAAACACCTCCCCCACCCCCCTACCCCGGTCTGTAGGAAAACTGTCTTCCACAAAGTGGTCCCTGGTGCCAAAAAGGTTGGGGACCACTGATCTAAGGGACCTGAAATTGACAGTACCACACATAGACTGTGAAGATGAAAAATAGTAGTAAAACACCAGTTTAGGATATTCTTCAATCTTGTGTTAAATCTTACCTGGTAATTGGACTGAAATGACTGTGTCCCACATGTCTCTTATACTCTGATCTTTACATTCTTTTTGTTTTTCCTCTTTCAGTTCGGATGTTTTCTATTGACCTAAGTTTGAGTTTACTGCTCCTGTTTTCTGCTATGTTCAGTCTTCTGTTAAACATATCCAATAAGTTCTTAATTTAAAATACTATATTTTTCATTTTTAGTATGTTCCTTTGATATTATAGATTCTGAATCTCTATTCTTCACCTGTTTTTTCTATTTTCTGAATTTTCTTTAATATATTTATAGTAGTTATTTTATAGTCCCTGTCATCTCTAATATCTGGATCATCTTTAGGTCTGCTTCTGTTATTGTCCGTTCATTCTTTTGATTATCATCACATTTTCCTGCCTCTTCATGTGCTGTGTAATTTTGATTGTACGCCATATATTGCATACAAGAGAATTATAGATGCTGCAAATGATGCTTTCCCCTGTCAGGTAGATAGGCTGATCACCTTAATCTTCTCAGGGGTTGAGCAGGGTTGAGGCTTGGTTGCCATTTTAATTTGATTTAGTCTACACTGGCACGTACCTTTTCTGCAAATAAGATTCTCCTGGGATTTTGCTTAAAAGCCTGGCAGGTCTCTGTCCTCCACTCCCTCAAACACTGTGGGAGATTCACTTCTACTCTTCTTCCATAGCTTGAGTTTGGCTCTTGGGCCTCCTGCTGCTTGCATTTTTAAAATCAGGCAGATGTCTTTGAGGAAGGAGAATCTTGTGATTGTCAAATGTTTGACTGTGTTATTTTCTTCAGTTGAGTTTTTCTTCCCAGACCGAGCCTGATGCTCAGCGTGTACCTAGAATCTGCAGGTGACCCCAGGGAAGGAAATGACAGACAGTCATCAGTTCACCAGAAAGTGTTCTCGCTTCTCGTAGTCTTTGTTCATTTGGATCTCATTACTTTAATAGCTCTCCGTTGTCTTTGAATAAGTATTTTTTGTTACTTTTTTCCCCCTAGTTGTTGCAATAGGGAACATTAGCCTGCTATGACCTGCTTATGTCTTACGTGGAAGCAAAATTGTAACAGCTTTTGAAAGTGGGACTCTTCTGGTATTTATTCAGAGACCCGAAATTGGAGAACAACTGATTGCAAGTAACCTACACTGAGAATTGAGGTGCTATACCATTCATGCAGGACTTGCAGAAAGGATTAGCTGAGACAAGTATTTGCTACAGTTAACCCATCACTGACCTCTGAGCCATGTAAATAAAATATAAGAGTTTGTGGAAGGGATCCCATGTGAAAACTTGGGAGCGAGTAGGGTATGCTGTGGCATTTCCCCTTTCTTTATCCAAATTGAGGGGCTTCAGGGAACTTCTCAGTTTGACATGAGGTTTGGGAGATAAATAGACTGGTACCTGACTGTCATCTGAAAAAGGCTAAAAAGTGAGAGAGCAGCTGGAGCTGCTCCTGCATCAGTAGAATGAAGGCAGGGCACTGTTGGAATGGTCTGCACGTTCAGAGTGCAGTGCATCAAAGGTGCAAGAATTTTCCCATGGGCCAGGTGGACTTTACTAAGGTAGTTGAAGTTGACTTGTCTTGAACAGATCAAGAGGCTCAACTTGGAAAGTCAGAGTGACCCAAGCCAAACAGCCAGAGAAATTCCTGCAACAGGAACTAACTACAGGGAAGAGGCTGCATTTGGGCTTCTGACCTTATAAGTCTGTTCCCTCGTCCCCTAAAACCCCCTCTTCGTGATGTTCCAGAACCTACAGGGCCCTTAGAGGTAACAGAGAGTCCTGGAAGAGGTGAAATTAGCAAAATTGAATGAGAGAATAAAGTTTTGATTTAGATCAGGGCAGTAAAATTTTAATTTCTGCAAAGACGTTTATTGTGTTATATATATATAATCTATTTGGGTGTGACTAGAACAGCCATGGGATCTTTCTGAAATTTTACGCAGAAAGGAGGAAAACAGTTTGACAGGAGCTTGCTTGAGGGTAATGATATGGGAAGACTCAACAAATCCAGCTTTTTAAATAAGCTGTCTGTATTCTCCTTTTGAAAACTTGGGAATCCAAATTTAGTGGTGCTGGGGACAGGTAGACTATATGGGGAGAATGGAGGAATGTTACATACATCTGCATGAAGTATGTAGCATTTTTTTTTTTTTTTTTTTTTTTTGCGGTACGTGGGCCTCTCACTGTTGTGGCCTCTCCCGTTGCAGAGCACAGGTTCTGGACGCGCAGGCTCAGCAGCCATGGCTCACGGGCCTAGCAGCTCCGCGGCATTTGGGATCTTCCCGGACCGGGGCACGAACCCGTGTCCCCTGCATCGGCAGGCGGACTCTCAACCACTGCGCCACCAGGGAAGCCCAGGACTTGAAATATTTTGAGCAACTATTTTTAGAATTGATATTTAAATCTTTTCAATGATAGGGACTATTTTATTTGTGTGGGAGATATTTTGTTATTTTTCAAAGGCAGTAGAAACATCTAGCAAGATCTCAAAGTGTGTTTTCAACATAACTTTAAAGGGAAAGGTAAAAAATTTTTCAATCATCACTTGGTCCTTTCTTCTGCTTCTAAAAAGAGCTGTTCCAAACCAAAGAAGAAGAGTATCAGTTTTATCTTATTGGACTCTATGGAAATTTTAGTGTCTCCCCGTATTTTAATTTGGGAGTAGCTCTACTAATTTCCTTGTCCAAAGCGTTTTTTTTCCCTGAGAAATTATGACTCTTACAGTGAAATCTCTAGTTTTTATAATTAAGCACATTCTATAGTGCTTTACTTATCAGAAATTCTATACCAAAGTTATTGTTTTAATTTTGTCTTGCTATGTTTTTATTTTTAGTAAACTATATAAGAGACAGAATAGTGTTGGTAATTAAGAATGCAGCCTCTATCCCCGCCACTTGCTAGCTGTATGACCTTAGACATGTCACTTCATCTCTGTGCTTCCATTATCTCATTTGTCAAATGGGGTAACTGCCTAAATTGTGGGTTATTGGAAGATTAAGTAATTCAGTATGTGTAAGGACTTAGTGCTATGCTTGAAATATAGTAAGTGCTTAATCAGTGTGAATTATATGTGGGGTGGATCCCTCCCCAAGTTTGATTTTGATGTGAGACTGATGAAGCCAAACATGTAATGAAAGGGCATGAAAAAGATTATTGTTCATATGATAAGGCTTTCTGGGGAAAGCAGGGCAGGCTCCCAAACTGGTCCAAAAATTACTTGAGAAAGGAGTGACAGGAGACATGGGGCTGGGGTGATAATTCCTGCACTCCTGTGTGTGCCCAGACTTGCCTGGTTTAAAATTCTCACCAGCCCCAAGGGCTTCCTTATCAACTTGCTCAGATTTGAGGCAGAGGGGATGAGGACATGATGGGACTCGAAACTCTTAGCAGTCACATATCAAGAATGGAGTTAGATTCCTCATTAAACTCAATAAGGATAATTGAAAAGTAAACCACACCTAGGTGCATCATAGTCAAACCCATGAAAGAGAAAGTCTTGAAAGCAGCCGTGAGCAATGACATGTTATATACCTGGGAACGATGATGTGAAGGACAGGTGACCTTTTGCAGAAGCGAGAGGGTCAGAAGATTATAAAATGATATCTCTGAGGAGCCATAACCATAAATGTGTATCTACTTAATAAAAAAAGCTTCAGAATACATGAGTGAAACTGGATAGAATTAATGGGTCAAAATGACAAAAAATTGTGGTAATAGTTGGCGAGTTCAATTAGACCAAAAAAGTAAGTAAAGGCATAGAAGACCTAAATCTAAAATCAGTATAATAACAGTCTTTTCAAGTACTCTTGGTAACATCACCAGGAAAGACTATTTGCAGGGCACAAATCTCAATAAATTTTAAAAGATTGAAATCAACAGAGTATGTTCTCTGCCAACAGTAGAACAAAATTAGAAATTAATACCAGCAAGACATATTAAAAATGGAAGTTATCATAATTCTTTGACCCATGGGTCATTTAGAAGAGAACCATGAGCAAAATCAGAATATATATCAAACTAAATGATAATCAAGTTATACCATATCAAATAAGTGGGATGCAGCTAAAGCAGTGCTTAAAGGGAAATTTATAGCTTTAAATAATTATACTAGAACAGAAAAGTTATCTAAGACATCACCTAGGGAACTATGAAAAAGGTCAAAGAAAATGGAAAGTAAGTAGAAGGAAGAAATAATAAAAATAAGAGCAGAAAATCAATGATTAGAAAAGAGACAACAGAGATGATAAATCCAAAAGCTGATTATTTAGAAAGATCAATAAAATTGAATAAACTCCTCTAATGCTGATGGAGAAAAAAGAGAGAGCGCCCATAACCATAAATTAGCTATGTATGAAATGAAAGAGATATTATCATGCTAGATCCTACAGACATTAGAAGCATACTATGGATATATTTTAAACAACTTTATGTCAACAATTTGTAATAGTCAAATTTCTTTAAAAACATGTTACCCTGGCTGGTGCAAGAGGAAGTGGAAGATTTGGATAGCCCTATAATCAATTAAAGAAATTGAATTCATAATCAAAATCTTTCCCACAAAAAAAACTCCAGGTCCAGTTGGTTTTACTGGTAAATTCAAGCATTTGAGCAAGAAACAACATCAATCGCATAGAAACTCAGAAAAACAGAGTTATTTTATGAGGTCAATATAACCCTGATAACAAAACCTGACAAAGATGGCACCAAAAGGAGAAAATTTAGAGATTGATACTTGTAATGAACATAGGTTTAAAAAGTTGTTAACAAAACATATACTCCAGCAGTATACAAAGAGGACATTATGATTGAGTGAGATTTAGCTCAACAATGCAAGGTTAGTTTATAATATTCAAAAATTAATCAGTGTAATGCACAGCACTAACAAAGGAGAAAAACAGTGTTGATCACTTTACTTGGTTAGAAGCATTTAACAAAAATTCATCCATTCATGACAAACACTCCCAGCTAATGAGAAATGTAAAGACGTTTCCTCAGTTTGATAAAGAACATTTAAGAAAAACTGACGGCTTAAGAATATACTTACTCACAAAATAATATGTTTTCCCTAAGATCAAAAGTAGGACAAGGATGTCCATTCTTGTGCCTTCTTCAATTCATTATTTTAATAGAGGACCTAGCCAGTGCAGTGAGGCAGGAAAATGAAATATAAGAGGCATAAAGATCTGAAAGAATGGGTCAAAACTCTTGCTTTTTGTAGATGATATGATTATGTAAGAAACCTTAAGGAATCTACAAAAACAGTCACTAAAGCAAACAAGTAAATTTAGCAAGGCTTCATCTTACAAGATCAGTTGTATTTTCATAAATATTAACAGCAGACAAATGGAAGTAATATTAAGAAAACAATTCTATGAATAGTAGCACCAATAAAATACCTAGGAATACATTTTTTTTTTTTTTTTTTTTTTTTGTGGTACGCGGGCCTCTCACTGTTGTGGCCTCTCCTGTTGTGGAGCACAGGCTCCGGACAGCGGCCATGGCTCACGGGCCTAGCCGCTCCGCAGCATGTGGTATCTTCCCGGACCGGGGCACGAACCCGTGTCCCCTGCATGGGCAGGCGGACTCTCAACCACTGCGCCACCAGGGAAGCCCCAGGAATACATTTTTTTAAAGACATAAGATCTGTACACTGAAATTTCAAAACCTTAATGAGAAAAATTAAAGAAGACTAAACAAATGGGGAGAGAATTCTTCTCATATAGCCAGATACGCTTTTATCAGACTTAGACTCCCTAGATAACAATTATAAACTCTGCACAAAATAAAAAGAAAAAAAATAAGGCACTAGAGAATGAACAAACAAAATAGACATTTTGAAGGAGATTTGACCCTTGGAAGAAGCAAGTGACATGAGGTGAATTTTCTGTTCTTATAGCTTTTATCCATGCAGAATGTGCAGGGTAGCTACAATTTCAATATGAAACCTGCCTTTTCTGTCCTGAAGAACCAGAGATCAGAACAACCACAGTTGCTGAAGAGTGAGAGGAGAATTCTGGCATGGAGAGAGCCACAGAAGGGGAGCCCCACATTTTCCTTAAAAACTTTGCTGAAATCACTAGGGTGGTGAAAAATTAATTGGAATTGTTCAAAGACAGAGTTTGAGTGTGAACAAGTTAATTGCCTGCCAAAACAAGAACAGTTAACACTTAGAGGAATATAACAGAATCTAGCATCTCCATCATGTAACGTTCACAGTGTCCAGCATACAGACTTTAAGTTACTCAATGCATGAAGAGCAAAGAAAATGTGACCCTTTCTCAGGAGGAGACCAATGGAAACCAACCCTGAGACAACCTTCATGTTGGAACTACCATACAATAAATTGACAGACATACCATGTTTGTGAATTGGAGCACTCAGTAGTATTAAGTTAGTTCTCTCCCAGTTTAATCTGAATCAAATCAATCTCCATCAAACCCTAAAAATATATATGGTTTTCATAGAATGTACAAACTTATCCTAAAATTTAGGACCTAGCATGTCCAAAGCAATCTTGAAAAAGATCAGCAAAGTTAGAAGACTTAAATTATCTGACTTCAAGACTTTCTGTGAAGCCACAGTAATCATATATTGTGTTTCTGGCATAAAAACAAACAGGTAGATAAATGGGATAAAATAGAGAACCTTAAAATAGATACTTATGTGGTTGTTTGATTTTTGACAGATTTGCCAAAGCAATCCAGTAGGGACAGGAAAGTCTTCAATAAATAATACTGGGAGAACTGGATTCTCCATCTGGAAGAATGAACCTTGGCCCCACCTTAAACCATTCAAAAAAATTAATTCCAAATGGATCATAGTTGTCATCTAAAAGTTAAGACTATCAAGCTTGTATAGGAGAAGACGTTTGTGACGGAGGTAGGCAAAGGGTTTTTTTCTTTAAAGGATATGGAAAGCAATAAGAGGAAGTTGTTAAGATAGACTTCATCAATATTAAAAAAGTATTTCATCAAAAACGATTAAGAAATGAATAAACAAGTCATGGAGTGGAAGAAAATATTTGCAAAATATATTTCTGAGAAGGGGATTGTATCCACACTTTATAAAGAATTTCTGTAACTCAGTAGTGAGAAGAGGAATATCCTGATTTTAAAAATGGGCAAGAGATTGCTCATTTCCATCACAAAAGAAGATATAGAAAGGGCCACTGAGCAAATGGAAAGTGTGCAGTATTGTTAGTCATCAGGAAAACGCAGATTGTGAAACAGTGAAATACACTGCACAACCACCAGAATGGCCTATCGTGGGAAAAAAAACAACACATCAGTGATTGCCTTTGGGGGTGGGGGAGGGGATTACAGGGATTAACTGAGAAAGGGGTAGGAGGGAATTCTTGGCAGGACAGAGGGTTACCCAATTTATGTATTTGATAAAACTAACAAAATGGTACCATTAAGATTTGTTTGACACTGTAAATATTACCTCAAAAAAAGAGTGATCCGTGAGCTCTAGTTAACAATATACACATTCTTTAAGGTCTAGATTTGAAGTATCTACGACAGTTTTGAACGCATCAAAAAATAAGATGGATTGATAAATAGATATTGGGGCAAGGACAGCATGGCTCAGAGCCTTTATTGGAGTTTTCCAGGGAAGGAATGATAGTGCTGGGTAGATATGCTGAGTTAAGTTTAGGATTAGATACTTTTAGTAATTTTGGCCAGTCTCTGGACTGTAGGGCTGGTTCCTAGTTGTCCAGTACCTAGCCCTAGGGTGATTTAGGGCAGGAAGAATATTGGCTTGGTGTGTGTCAGAGTTTGATTAAACAGTTAGGGGTGTGAGCTCTGGATCGGTTGGTTTGTGTTTCAAAGGTGAGCTCTCAAGGGAGTCTCTTGCCACCTCTAGACCTGGGAGGGGTAGTCTCTCCAGGATCAAGGCTTCAAATGCCAGAGTATCAAGGATACAGAAGATAAGAAAACATAGTTAATACATGTTCCTATAAAAGTTTGAAACTACAGATTTTAAACTATCATTCTGCAGAAGTATACCTTTAAAAATTTAGACTTTTAAGCCAGCCAGAAGTGGATGTAAATCCTGGCTGTTACCTCAATAGCTTTGTGACTTTTTGAGGTATTTTTTTTTTTTTGCGGAGCACAGGCTCCGGACGCGCAGGCTCAGCGGCCATGGCTCACGGGCCCAGCCGCTCCGCGGCATGTGGGATCCTCCCGGAACGGGGCACGAACCCGTGTCCCCTGCATCGGCAGGCGGACTCTCAGCCACTGCGCCACCAGGGAAGCCCACTTTTTGAGTTATTTAACTGCTCACATTTATTTCTTTATATGAAAATAATGGTCATGTTAATTCACTTTATAGGGTTGATATGAGTATAAATTAGATAATACATATGAAGCACTTTGAACAGTGCCAGGTACGTAGCAGATGCTTAAATTAAATGTTGGCAATTTGCTTAAGTTTTCTGTAGCCAATGAAAATTTCTTAATTGTTCACTTGTATCCTTTGCTAATTCGTTAAGAACAAGGTTGTACCTAAAGCTCCTTTCTTGGTGATGGAGTGAAGGTTAAAAACTATCTGGAGGGGGCTTCCCTGGTGGCGCAGTGGTTCAGAGTCCACCTGCCGATGCAGGGGACACGGGTTCGTGCCCCGGTCCGGGAAGATCCCACATGCCGCGGAGAGGCTAGGCCCGTGAGCCATGGCCGCTGAGCCTGTGCGTCCGGAGCCTGTGCTCCGCAACGGGAGAGGCCACAACAGTGAGAGGCCCGCGTACCACCAAAAAAAAAAAAAAAAAGAACTATCTGGAGGTAGGCATTTTCTTTTTTTCCATTGCCCATCCCTCAGCTGTATAATGGTGTGAAGTGAAGTATACAGACACATGTAGTACATATACTTACAGAGACTTTATTTTTTTATTACAGCTATCAGCTCTTGATTCCTGTGGTGATATAAACTTTTAGTCTTACTAGTCATATACAAAATGGAAGGACTGATCTGTTATAAGTAGAAATAATGTTGAATGGGTGGGGCTTTCCTGGTGGCGCAGTGGTTAAGAATCCGCCTGCCAATGCAGGGGATATGGGTTCGATCCCTGGCCCGGGAGGATCCCACATGCCACGGAGCAGCTGGGCCCGTGGGCCACAACTACTGAGCCCGTGTGCCACAACTGCTGAGGCCCACACGCCTGGAGCCCGTGCTCGGCAACACGAGAAGCCACCGCAGTGAGAAGCCCGCGCACCGCAACGAAGAGTAGCCCCCGCTCGCCGCAACTAGAGGAAGCCCGCACGCAGCAACGAAGACCCAAAGCAGCCAAAAATAAATAAATAAATACATTTTAAAAAAATAAATAAAAACAGGAATGCTTTAGAAAAAAAATATTTTGAATGGGTGGTTGCAGATTATTCTGTAGCAGTCCGTGTTTCATGAGTACATCAGTAATCGAGCTGGAGCCTCAAGTGAAGTTTCTTTTGTTGAACCCTTTCATTTTACTCAGTGTTCAGCATTGCTTATATGGGTTTCCCCAGTGACAGTCTAGATCCTACTCCTTTTGATTTGTAGAAGAAATATACTCTTTAGACAAGAAGTTCGTGAAAAATAATGAATTAGTAAAACACAATGAGGCTTATTACTTTTGACACTGGTGGTTTAGCTGCTGCAGTAAATTGTGCAAATACTGTAGGGACAGTACAGCTTGTTTAATGGTTTATATGCTTCTGTGGTATGAGCCTTCAAAGTCAGTGTTATTTTCTTGAGCTTAGTTCACATTACTTCTCTTCTATCTCCTGATAACAAGTATACAAATAAATATACGTCCTTAATTCAAAAAGTATATTAATTAACAAACAATGTCTGTTTGAACCAAAGTTCAAAATGTTAATGTAGATGTGTGTATAAAATACCTATACATATATATGGTTGGTAAATTGTACACTAGATTTTAAATTTTAACTTCAGTTTTCAAAGGTTTATTCTTAGATGAAAAAAAGCTTTAATGGTTTTGCTGATAATTATTGTAAAAGTGATTACAGGGCAATTCTATAAGGATTTCTTCCAGGTTTACTACAAAGTCATCTGGTTAGTCCAGTGGTCAACTAATATACTATATGCCATTTTTTTTTTTTTGGCAGTTTGGTGTCCTGATGATTTTAATAGCTGTTCCAGCCTCTTTTTCCCAGATTTTTAAAATTCAGTCTATGTAAGCAAGAAAGTTTCACAGTTGATAATCTGCCTTTAAGAAATTGTGTTTCATGCAAAGGATTGGACTTTGCATGGTATTCTAACATGGACATGCTTGCTCATCTGTCTGTGAATTGATGCAGGGACAGCATCGTAGATGACTTACGGGCTATTACATCTTATTTCAACATAAATTTATAATCTATGTTAATTGCATTGATGAACAATATCAAATTTTTATCAGGCAGGTAGAATTTATCTGAGACCAATTTTGTTTTTAACCAATTAGCATGGTATTTTTTAAAACTAAAGAGTTTTTAGACTGTCCTAAAGTCAGATAGTCAAATTTAGGAGATGTTGAGCTAATGTGTATGGGATAGTGCTATCACTGTAGTTAATTTTGTAATTAATAAAGTCTAATACTTTCTTTAGGATATGTGGATTTCACCTAGCAGGTATTTTTATGAGTTTAATGTTTTCAGACCCATCCTTCTCTTCCTTACTACTTGTCAACAGCTTGGTGTTGTGCAGGTTGATACGTTTCACGTTCAAGTAACGTATAGACATTTCTTGTGGACTTCTCTTAATGTTGTTTAAATGCTTATACATTTATTTATTTATGTTTGGTTGTGTTGGGTCTTCATTGCTGCTCACGGGCTTTCTCTAGTTGTGGCGAGCGGGGGCTACTCTTAGTTGCGTTGCGCGGGCTTCTCCTTGCGGTGGCTTCTCTTGTTGCGGTAGGCGCACGGGCTTCAGTAGTTGTGGCACGTGGGCTCAGTAGTTGTGGCTCGTGGGCTCTAAAGCGCAGGCTCATTAGTTGTGGCTCACGGGCTTAGTTGCTCCACGGCACGTGGGATCTTCCTGGACCAGGGCTTGAACCCATATCCCCTGCGTTTGCAGGCGGATTCTTAACCACTGTGCCACCAGGGAAGCCCTGTTTAAATGTTTAGAAACATAATTTAGTGTAAACTTATGCTTATCAAAAGGTTGATTTATACTGAGTTCTATAACCAAGAAAATTCTAACATCAAGTTAATGATTTGTTAATTTTGATTTTCTGTTTCCATTGTGATTGTGCTGCTGAATGACTAAGGATCTTTTGAGGCCAGCATACTACCATGTGCCCTGTGTTGCTAAATTCTCTACCTCTTTTCTCTAAGCCTACTATGAAACATAATTTATTTAGCACATCCTGATATCATTTGGCCTTTTTGGGGTGATCTCATCATTTACATGTTAAGTCAATCTCTCTACTTACCTTTGGTGCTGAGGTGATTGTCAAACCCAGATCCAGACCCAGACACCGAGATGATGCAGGCGAACAAGACTAGTGCTTACCAGGTTATCCAGAATATGTGTTTAGAAGATTTATGTAAAGTTACTATTTACTCAGAATAAAAATGTAACTTAAAAAATTATTGTAGGAACCAAACAGACCCTTGAGAGTACTATATTTGAGGTGCCCAGGGATCCCCAGGTTTTAGTCACAGAAATGCTGATGTAGGTGGTGAGAAAGTAAAAGCTCAGAAAGCTCTTGGTGGAGTGGAGAGCATTGTTGGACAAGAGTGGGCTGGAATCCTGGCCCTGCCACTTGTTAGGAATCTGACCTTGGTGAGATTGTTTTACTATCCCTCTGAGGCTCGGTTTCCTCAAATTGAAAGTGAGATAATAATGCACAGCTTGCAGGTGATTATAAGGTCCATAATATATTTAAAGTCTTACATAGTACCTGACATGTAGTAGCTAATTTATGAAGGTAATTGCTATTACATATTTCATTGGTTTTAAGGTGCACATTTTTTCACTTTGGGGTGCATCATATAAATAAATTTTGAAGTTTTTCCTTTTAAGTTTAACACAAGATAATGTTGCATTTTAGATTTATTGAAATAAGGAATGTGCAAAAGACTTTTATAAAATAGTTGTTACAATCAGTGCTATTTCTCTAACATTTTTCCTGGGTTTGTTTCTTTTAATATCTTTTAGGAACTGTACATACTTGCAGTTGTAACTTGCCACTCCTTGTGAACAAACTGAAAACCTGAGAGATCCATTTTCCCCACTGTTGTTTAATGTATTATGATTTAGTGTGCCTAGGAACGTTGTGGTCCAGTTTTTATGCTATAAAAATATTAATTTAGTCACCAGATACCTTGCTTGCTAGGTGGTAGGTATACAAAGACCTTTGGGAGCTCAAGGTCTTATGGGGATTATTTTCCCCATAAATAAAAACTTTGGTTAGTAAGAATCTTTAAGGAAGAGGGAATGATTAAAACCACCTGATTTAAATCCCCTAGACTGGGCTTCCCTGGTGGCACAGTGGTTGAGAGTCTGCCTGCCGATGCAGGGGACACGGGTTCGTGCCCCGGTCCGGGAAGATCCCACATGCCTTGGAGCGGCTGGGCCCATGAGCCAAGGCCGCTGAGCCTGCGCGTCCGGAGCCTGTGCTCCGCAACGGGAGAGGCCACAACAGTGAGAGGGCTG
Organism: Globicephala melas; assembly: GCF_963455315.2. Classification (NCBI taxonomy): domain Eukaryota; kingdom Metazoa; phylum Chordata; class Mammalia; order Artiodactyla; family Delphinidae; genus Globicephala; species Globicephala melas. The sequence continues at coordinate 4,580,314 of NC_083326.1, read as the reverse complement.
CGTGCCGCAAAAAAAAAAAAAAAAAAAAAATCCCTTAGACTACTAGGTCTTAAAAATTGACCTGATTTGCTAGGTATACCTAAAAAAATTAGTAATTAAGTCAAAAGGTGGCTAGGAAGGGGCTGTTGACATAAATACATGTGCAAGAAAATGGGTACCAAAGGCCCATGTTATATAGAGAGGACATTTTGCTAGAAGAGAATAAACAGGGCTCAGGCTGGCATTTTATTACCTCCTTTAGTGATGCCCAGAGTGAGCTGAAATGACGCAGAATAGGAAATAACAATCTGTACTTCTTAGTTATCTAAGGTTAGAAGCATATCTTTTAATAGAAATGTCAAGACAACTTGACTTACATTTTATTCTGTGGCAGTATTATTTTGTTTGATTTGTTTAATTTGATAAAAGGCAATACATTCACATGGTTTAAAAATCTGTATATGTTTTATGCGTACATGCATACATAAAAACAACAAACAAACATCGAAAAATTTACCCTTCCCTCCCTCTCTCCACCTCAAGTAACTCCTGTTCATGGTGTGTGTGTGTGTGTGTGTCCGTCCCCATATGCATGTGCAAATACTTAAAGTTTTAATTGTCCTTTTTTACACAGAGAGTAGCTTACTAAAATATTGTACATTTTTTTTTCACTTAATTTATATTTTAGAGATCTTTCCTTATCAGTTCTTAGGGAACTTTATCGTATACTAAATAAACATATGAATTTTTTTTGTTGCTACTTTCCATTTTGATTATTATTTCATTGTCTGAAGTTCTTCTTTTTCCTTGTTTGTATTTTTAGGTAAAATTTTCAAATGGTAAAGTACACTAATCATAATGCTTAGTAGGATTAGATCTGACAAATGCATATACAGTGTATCAAGATACAGAACATTTCAATCACCCAGAAAGTTCTTTCATCCTCTTTCCCCCGAGAGGCAACCACTGTTGAAATTTTTTTCACTTCCAGTTTGTTTTGCCCCTTCTAGAACTTTATGTAAATGGAATCATTCAGTATCTAGTCTTTCATGTTCAGCTTCTCTTGGTCAACTAAATATTTATGAGATTCGTCCGTGTTGTGTGTTCTTCTTTTTCCAGATGTTTTGCTTTTCAAGATCTTTTGCATTTCCATATATGTATTAGATCAGCTTGTCAGTTGCTATAAAAATACCTTGCTGAAATCATGATTGTAATGGATTTGAAAAAATAGAGCAAATATTATTAGGGAATTAGGGAAAATGGACATCTTGAGTCATTTAATCTAATATATTGTATTCCTTTATATACTTAGGCTTATTTAATATCTTTCAGCAAGATTTTTAGTTGTTAGTAAACAGGTCTTACACATCTTGCATTAATTAAACCTTTTGTCTAAGTATTTTATGTTTTTGACACCATTGTAAATGGAATTTAAATTTTTAATTTTCAAATAGTTTATTGCTGTAATAGAAATATAATGGATTTTTATAAGTTGCCATTAAATCCTACAACATTGCTAAATTCACTAATTAGTTCTAGAAGTTGCTTCAGAGACTTTCTGTGTAAACAATTATGTCATTGTTCAGAAAAAGTGTTTTTATTCCTGCTTTATTGATTATTGACATATGAAAAATATAAGTTTAAGGTATACAGTGTGATGATTTGATACACATATATATTACAGAATGATTACCACAATTAAGTTAGTTAACACGTCCATCCCCTCACATAATTACCTTTTCGTATGTGTGTGGTGGTAACTTTTAAGATCTACTTTCTTAACTTTCATATATATGATACAGTACAGCCATACCTTGGAGATATTGTGGGCTTGTTCCAGACCTCACAATAGGACAAATATCTCAATAAAGTGAATCACTAGGAATTTTTAGCTTTCCCGTCTATACAAAAAGTTACGTTTATGCTATGCTGTAGTCTGTTAAGTGTGCAATAGCATTATATCTTAAAAAATAAAAAGTGTACATACCTTAATTTAAAAATACTTTATTGCTAAAAAAAAAGAATGCTAGCCATCATCTTAGCCTTTACTGAATAGTAGTCTTTTTGCTGACGGAGAGTCTTGCCTCGATGTTCCTGGCTTCTGACTGATCGGAGTGGTGGTCCTGAAGCTTGGAGCAGCTGTGGCAATTTCTTAAAATAGGACAGCACTGCAGTTTGCCACATCGATTGACTCTTCTTTTCACGAACAATTTCTCTGTAGCATGCAATGCTATTTAATAGCATTTTACCCACAGTAGAACTTCTTTCAAAATTGGAGTCAGTCCTCTCAAACCCTGCTGCTGCTTTATCAACTAAGTTTATGTCATATTCTAAATCCTTTGTTGTCATTTCAACAACCTTCACCATATCTTCACCAGGAGTAGATTCCATCTCAGGAAACCACTTTTTCTGCTCATCCATCAGAAGCAAATCCTTATCCGTGAAAGTCTTATGAGATGGCAACAATTCAGTCCCGTCTTCAGGCTTCAATTCTGGCTGTTTCCACCACATCTGCAGTTACTTCCTCCACTGGAGTCTTGAACCCTCAAAGTCATCCACGAGGGTTGGAATCAAATTCTTCCAAACTCCTGTGAATGTTCTTAATGGCAGCTAGAATGGTGAATTCTTTCCAGAAGGTTTTCAGTGGACTTTGCCCAGATCATCAGAGGAATCACTATCTATGGCAGCTACAGCCTTACGAAATGTATTTCGCAAATGATGAGACTTGAAAGTCAAAATTACCCCTTGATCCATGGGCTGCAGAATGGATGTTGTGTTAGCAGCCATGATAACAACATTAATATTGTTGTACCTCTCCATCATTGCTCTTGGGTGACCAGGTGCCTTGTCAGTGAGCAGTAAAAATTTGAAAGGAATCTTTTTTCTGAGCAGTAAGTCTCAACAGTGGGCTTAAGTTATTCAGTAAACTATGTTGTAATGCAGGCTTTGTCATCCAGGCTTTGTTGTTCCATTTATAGATCATGGGCAGAGTTGATTTAGCATAATTCTTAAGGACCCTAGGACCCTAGAATGGTAAATGAGCATTGGCTTTAAAGTCACCAACTGCATTAGTCCCTAATGAGAGAGTCATTAGGAGAGTCAGCCTATCCTTTAAAGCTTTGGAGCTAGGCATTGACTTCTCTCTAGCTATGAAGTCCTAGATGGCATCTTTTTCCCATATAAGGCTGTTTTGTCTACATTGAAAGTCTGTTGGTTAGTGTAGCCACATTCATTAGTTACCTTAGCTAGATCTTCTAGATACCTTGGTGTCACTTTTACAGCAGCACCTTCACCTTGCACGTTGATGTTACAGAGATGACTCATCTCTTTCCTTAAACCTCATGAACGAACCTCTGCTAGCTTCAAACTTTTCTTGTGCTATTTTCTCACCTCCTTTAGCCTTCACAGAGTTGAAGAAAGGGCCTTGTTTTGGATTAGGCTTTGGCTTAAGGGAGTGTTGTGGCTGGTGATTCGTATCAGCAGTAAGGCTGTTTTTGCCTTTTTTTTTTTAAATCATTTTTGTGTTCACAGGAGTAGCACTTTTAGTTTCCTTCAAGAACTTTTCTTTTGCATCCACAATTTGGCTTACTGTTTGGTGCAAGTGGCTTAGGTTTTGGCCTGTCTGGGATTTCAACATAACATTCTTCATTATGCTTCATCATTTCTAACTTTTGATTTAAAGTGAGAAATGTGCGAATCTTCCTTTCACTAGAACACATAGAGGCCATTATTGGGTTATTAATTAGCCTAATTTCAATATTGTTTTGTCTTGGGATGGGGAGGTGGTGGGGGCAGAGATGGCTGGTAGGTGGAGCAGTCAGAACACATACAGCATCTTAGATGGGTGTGATTCATGGTTCTCCCAAACAATTGCAATAGTAACATCAAAGATCACAGATCACTATAAAAAATATGATAATAATGAAAAAGTTTGAAATATTGTGAGAATTACCAAAATGTGACATAGAGGCATGGAGTGAGCAAATTCTGTTGGAAAAATGGCACCAGGAGATTTTGCTTGACTCAGGGCAAATCTTCAATTTGTAAAAACAAACAAACAAACCCAAATACACAATATCTGTGAAGCACAATAAAATGAGGTATACCTGTATTGTTAATTATAGTCACCATGTTGTACGTTAGATCCCCACAACTTTTAGTTCATCTTTTGACCTACATCTCCCCATTTCCCCCATACCCCTGACAACCACCATTCTACTTTATATTTCTTTGAGTTTGGCTGTAAAAAAGCAGTTTTATTTCTTCTCTTTCTAATATTCTTTCTTTTTCTCGCCACTGGCTACGACCTCCAGTACAGTGTTAATTAGAACTATATCATTGTTGACTAAAATTAAGTCATTAATTTAAAATATTTCTTCTTTCTAATATAAACATATAAACATTTAAGCAATAGCCTTTAGCCCCCCTTTCCCCAATTTTTTATATTGTGGAGTCCTTATCATATAAAGTATTTTCTACTTTATTTTGTCATTTCTTCTTTAACCCATGGGTTACTTAGATGTATGTTGTTAATTTCCAAATATTTGGGACTTTTCTAAGTATCTTTCAATCATTGATTTTTAATTTAATTCACTTATGGCCAAAGAACATAATCTATAGGATTTCAGAGTTTTAAAATTGACTGTCCTCAGCATGTGGTCTCTCGTATTTTTTTTAACCAAGAACGTCACAATATGTAACTCAGAAGTAAACTCAGTTTAGATCTCTGTAGATTATTCATTCATTAACGTTCAGTTGATACCTAATAATGCAAACCATTTGTCTGAAATAGTTCATTGATCTTAGATCATTGCCCGTTGACTCCAGATAATTATTGATCAGTTTCTCTTGGATCCCGGTGTTAAATAGAGGTGCCTCAGGCCTAAAGGGAAGGCAGAGGTAGTAGTACTCTTGTCTCACTCTTATTCTGTGCTTCTGTTTAATGCCTACAGTAAGCATGGAGCCTTTCTACTTTTATCTGTTTTATATAAAGGAATTCCCCATAAAGTTCACTCATTTATCAAGTATTTTTTGAGTCACTGTTATTGTGCTAGATCCTATCTTGTCCTTTGACTTTGTTCAGAAAACACTGACTATACCATAGGATCCATGGATGACTTCTCATTACATGCCATTCTTTTTTAAATACATAATGATGAAAACTGATAGAGTTCCCTTGGGAGGTCTTGAACTACATGTCCCCATACACAAAGACTAGAAGGGAAGAGAAAATTGTCCTAAGTTTGGTCTGGTTTTTTGAGTGATGTAATTTGAAAGCCATTTCTGGGAAGAAATTAGCATTTCTAGAAAAATTTAGGCAGTTTTCTAGCCTCTTCTAAAGAACCAGGCACCCACCCACCCACCCACCAGCTGATTGTCAGGCACTGTTTTGCTCTCTTTTAAATATTCCATGTGCACTTGAAGAGGATTCTATAAATGTCAGTTAGAAGGTGGTTGATAGTATTGTGCAGCTCTTCTATGATACATAGATTTTTTTTTCTTTGTAGTGTGACTGTCCAAAGAGTTACTGAGATTACTCTGATGGCTGATTTGTTCATTTCTTCCTTTAGATCTGTCGGTTTTTGCTTCATGTATTTTGAAACTGTATTTTTAAATGCTTACAGGATTGTTAATGTCTTCTGATGAATTGTCCCTCTTAATGTCTCTTTTTACTTTGGTAATATTCTTAGACTTGAAGTCTTATTTCTGGTACTATGCTTTATTAAACTTATTGCTTGTATGAACTTTGTATTTCCACTTTTGTATTTTCAGCCCATCCATATATTATGTTTAAAGTACATCTTTTTTTGTAGACATTTTGCATCCTGTATTCATTCTGACAAGTCTCCGGCTTATTGGAGTATGTGGTGTATTTATGTATAACATTATCGTTGATGGGTTGGACTTACTCTTTGTTTTACTCTTTACTCTGTTTTCGGTTATCTGTTTTTTGTTCTTTTCTCCTTTCTTTCCTTTGGGCTTATTTTTTAGTATTTCATTTTAGTTTGCTATATGCTCTTTAGTTACTCTCTTTTGCCCTTTGTGTGTGTGAGGGGGAGTTGCTTTCACAGCGACAATATGCATCTTTAGCTTTGCAATAATGTAGTGGTTTTTAAACACCTCCTGTTGCTTCTGCTGCCATTGTCATAAATTACACTACATGCTTTTAGAGTTACAGTTTTTTTCTGTAGTTGGTCATATCCTTTTTGTAGAAATTAAGAGACGAACAGAATATTATCTTTCATATTTACTTACATACCTATACTTGCTAGTTTTTTAAAAAATTTCCCCCGATTTAGAGTTTCCATCTGTTGTCATTTCTCTTTATCCTGAAGAATTTTCCTTTAGGCATTTCTTTGTGCAGAGTCCGCTAGAAGTCTCTCAGTTTTTGTTTATCTGAACACATTTTTGTTTTGACTTCTTTTATGAAGGATACTTTTGTTGATTATAGATTTTAGGTTGAGGGTTTTGTTTTTTCCTTGCAGCTCTTTAAAGCTGCTGTTCCATTATCTCCTGGCTTCCACTGTTTCTGATGAGAAATTGCTATTCACGTCTTTATGCCTTTACATGTATAGATTGCTCTGGTTTGGCTGCTGTCAAAATTAAACAAAACTGCACGTTGTTGGTTAAAAGTGGTAAAAACAGATTTTATTCAGTAACCATTCCAGCAGGGGTAAGATCTGAGCCCAATTTCCGATTTGCACAGAGGTGACTGGGAGAATGAGGGAGTAGCAAGGGGTTAATGAGTGGGGTCTGGAACAGAGTCAGGGAAGTGAAAAATTACCCAAAAAGTGGGTACGAGGTTTGGTCAGTGTCCATGTGATTTAGGCCATCTGTGTCTGCTAAATGGCATTTATCGGAAGTTAGACTTCTGCCTTCCCTCAGAGGGCAGACTGGAAGATGGAGACCCCATTTTTCCTGGTGATTGGTTACATTTCAAAGGAATGGTTTTCAGGTCCTCCCCTTCTGAGTTGTAGGAGTCATGTGTACATTTCAAAGAGACAGGAAGGATTTACAGTTGTAAGCTTTTTAAATAGATGCACTGGGAAAAGGAGGTCAGGGGCCTATGGACCAGTATTGGCTGGAACAAATGGTTAATTCTTTTGGCAGCCTTGAGCTTTTCCAGGCAGGAGCTCAGTAGGGTCTGGGTCACACCAGGGACGAGGCCTTAGGTTGCTAGAAGCCATGTTAGAGTTTGGTCAAGTCTCTAACTGCAGGGGTTTGGATGGAGTCCTTTGTGCCAAGTTTTTATGCTTCTCACCAGCTTAAAGATTTTCTTTTCATCTTTTGTTTTTAGGAGTTTGACAGTGATATTCCCAATATGTTTTTGGTTGTTTGTTTTGTATTTAAACTGCTTGGTATTCACTGAGTTTCTTGGAAGTTTAAGTTTAGTTTTTCACTGAAGTTGAAGATTTTTCAGCCATTATTAATTAAAAATTTTTTTCTTGTTCTTGCTTCCCCTCTTTCTGGGACTGCACATGTTACTGAGACTGTTTATTTTGTTATTCAGTCTTTTATTTCAGTTCTGATTAGATAACTTCTATTGATCCATCTTCAAATTCACCAACTCTTCTGTCTTCTCCAACCATCAGGTTAATTTTTAATTTCTGATTTTGTAATTTTCAGTTCTAGAGTTTTCATTTAATTTGTTTCTATATTTTCCATTACTCAGCTGAGATTCCCATCTGTTCATTAAGTCCACGAACATATTCATAATAGTTACTTTAAAATTCTTGTCTGTTAATTCATCTTGGGGGTCTGTTTTTACTGGGGGTAACATTTTCTTATTTCTTCTCATGTTTAGTATTTTGTGATTTTTATACTGGATATTTGGGACAAAATATTTTAGAGACTAAATTCTCTTATCTTTCTCTGAAGAATGTTGATTTTTGTTCTAACAGATAGTTTTGGGTGACCTCAGAGTCCAAACTGCCTCTGAGAAAAGAAACAGCTGAAATCTCAGCTTAGTTCTTTCAGACTTTTAAGCACTGGTTTTCAGCAGGCCTCTGCAGTCTCTCCCACATGCATAGTTTAAGGGTCTGGGCAGAGTTCATACCCCTATTCAGATTTTTTTTTCCCTTCGTGGCTTCCGTCATTATGGGATTTCCCTCTTCTCTTTCCAGCCTTTCCAGCAGCCCCAAATCCACCCTCTGATTCTGCAGGTCCTTAAAACTGCTGTTTTCTGCTTAAGGTCTAGTTGCCCTGGGTAGCTTACACTGTGGGGTGCCTTTGGATATAGAGCCACACAAATGCAGCTCGCATCCAGTGCAGTTCCCCCCTTACAAAGGCTGACTTCCCTTCAATTTGTATCTGTTTTTGGTCTCTCTCCACTGTTATCAAATAGTTGATTTTATTATATTTTCAAATAGTTAATTTTATTATATTTTGTTCAGAGGCTCTCATTTTTATCCAAAGGAAGATTTCCCTGATTGAGGCTACTCTACTGGCAGAATCTCTGTTCTGTTTTGTTTGTGTATTCTTTTGTTAATTGCATACTATTTCCATTACTGAGGATTTATAATGTGTTTCAGGATCTGGTAATGGCCAGTTTCTTCTTTGTCAGAGTTTTCCTGGTCATTCTTGTTTATTTTGATACATTATATCTCAGGTAATTTTATCAGGGTCTTAAACAATTTTTTAAAATTTTTATTGAGTGCATCAGATATATAAATTTGACAGAACTGATATCGCTATGATGTTATCTTCCTGTCTAGGAAGATGTATGTTTTTCTCTTTGCTCAGTTGATTTTTGTGTTCTTTAGTAATAATTAAAATATTTCTTGGTGTAGTTTTGACACATTTATAATTACATTTATTCTAGGTGCTTTGTATATTTTGTTATAAATTGATTCTTTGAAAAATTTTCATATATAAACAAGGAAATATTTTACTTGATAGAAGCAAATTTATTATTTTTAAATAAACTTTCCAATTTGTGTGAGAGAGATTATAATGATCAGTAGAACTGAGGCTTAAATATACCTTGTGATGGCAGTGGGAAAGTGGCCGAGTTAGAGTTGGGATTTAGGTCTTTCTGCCTCTAAATCGATTGCCTGTTTTTAACAACTACTGCTTGTTGTTCTCTGATACATTTCAAGGCTTGAATAAAGCACAACTTAAGCTCTTCATGACCTATTACATTTTGGTTCTCATGTCAGTTCCAGAGTTAACTTGAGTGAAATGTTCATTTTAGTCTCATAAGAGCAGAATAGCCTCATTATCTACTCTTTTATCAATCATTTTCCTCAAATTATTTTCAAAGAGAGAAGAGTAAGATGCATACTGTTCCTTCTGAAGTTTAAATTTGGATTCATAAGACTCTAGAATTTAGTTGATTTTATTGTTTTAAACTACATGGTGCTGTATGTTTCCAGTAGATATTTGATAAATATCCGAATTAAAGGACCATTTATGTGATGGTTGTTTAGTCAGTACACCTTTGGGAAAAAAGGAAAGGTCTGAATTATCCTCCAGTTTGGTTTTTTCTGACTTTTGTCGTCTGAGAAGTGGAAGTTAGAAGCCTAAAAACCAAGAGAATCTGTAAAATGTCTCAGAAAGCTGCTGGAAAGTGTCTGAAAATGTATTTTTAAAAACCACCCAGTATTATACTTACTGTAGCCTCCAAAGCACGGCGTGAAATGTTTCTGCAGCCCAGTGACTGTGCAGAAGGCCCTGTAGCCCTGAAGCCCTGAAGCCCTGAAACCCCGCAGCCCACTTGATGTGTTGTCCAGCCACAGGAAGACAGCACTTTTCACCAGTGCCCTTTGAAATGCTGATTGAGTTAGCTCATTAGCAAAGTATACATCTGGAATTTAACCAGTTGTTTAATTTGATTTTCAAAAGTTGTTTTGAAATATTTCTTTCTCTTCCTTTAAATTTTGATGATTTTGTAATATGTAAGAAATGGAATAGAGTTTCAGAAATTATCTTTTGACTCTAATTTTAAAAGTATGACTTAGTTATAACTGAGACCCCTTTGGCTGTCATTAGTTCCATTCCAGACTGTTTTTAAGCACCTGTTCTTTTCTCCTTTTCTTCTCTTCTCCCACAGATGAAGTGGTAGCAGGGAAAATAGGCAGACTTATCTCTGGGCTGCCCTTGTTCTGGAAAGAAATGTGGAAGAAAAATTTTGAGATCTTTCTGGTGTATGCCTTTCAGGTGTATTAATGAGAAAAACTAGATAGAGCAACTTTGTCATATTCATACTATCTTTTATGAATTTTGTCCTTTCACGTATCTTTAGTCCTCATAGCAATTTCTTAAAACTTTTAAGGTAGTATGCTGCACTAGAATGACTTCAAAATCCATTTCCGTGTCCTTTACAGTAATAAGAGAGCAATAATAATTTTCAGTAAAACTGAATATATATGTATCTCAAACAAATAACCTGGAAATCTTAACTGTGGGTATATGTCTATTTCAATTGGAATTTTACCTATATTAAAAATACTAGTTGACATCCATTTTTAGATGTTTTGTTTAAAAACTGGGTTATAAAATGAAGCACTGTTAGTAAGGCTAATGGCATAGGATCCTTTGTTGTGAGTAGAAGAAATTGGAAAAGGCATAGGTATTGATTTCATTAAGCTAGAGAGCATTGGTGTTCACATTTTAAAAACATAATCATAACTTATCTGGAGTCACATGTTCCATTTTATTGGCTTCCTTCATATAGAAAATATAGAAACCAGCACTACATGCCTGTGAAAAAGTGAAGCAATGTATATTTTCTGGGTGAAGGAAGTATTCTGTACATTTTCCATGTTTTACATCATGGTAATTTGAATAACCATGCTTCCATGTTCACATCAATTTTTTGTTTTTCAATTTATGCACAGCACTTGCTCTGAAATTTGGGGACTGAGTACACCAAATACGATAGATCAGTGGGATACAACAGGCCTTTACAGCTTCTCTGAACAAACCAGGTGAATATTCTGCCCTCTATCGAATCCTAGAGATCTTGTGGGAGGGAGGGTGTTTTGTAAAGACCTATAATGGGTTGCTTAGTATAATTTTGCCTTGGATGTTTCCTTAATGTAAAATAAGGCATGGCATTTAAAATAACTGCTTGCCAGTATTAAAAATATATTAAATGTTTCAGCTGATGTTTTATCAATGAAATTCTAGTTTTGAATCTTTTTTAAATTATTGCATCCCCTAAAGAATAGAAACTTTGATAACTATATTCTCATTTTAGTGTGAGGTTAGATTATAATCTGTCGTTGGCCTAATTTTTAAGTAGATACATAACCAGTTTTTTGCTAAATTTCTTGCTATCATCTAAATCTCATCTGTATACTAATAAGCACATACTTATTTACTGAACCCCTTATATCACAATTAATGCCAGGCTAACTCGTTTTTATGTTATCTTTTTTTTATCACCTTATTCTCTTTTTTGAGCATATTGGTATTGGTCCATTTCATCTCATCATATTCATCACCATCTGCATTTATGTGTGAGCTGTGTAGAAATATACCTCAGTACTCAAAGCAATCACAACTGGGTAATGAGTTACATTAGTTTTAGTAAGTTACTTTTACATCATTGTTGGTATTTATCATTCTTCACACTAGTTCCTTTTTTTGACAATTCTGTCACCTACAGAAATAATGCCCTTAAAAGCCTCCCTAAATAAGAGTTTGATTCACTAAAGATGGAAGTTGTTGACAAAAGTTTTTCAAGTATAGCTATATGATACTTTTTTTAAAAAATCACTTTTTCCCCAAGCGGTTACCCGTTCATTGACATTTGAGTCATTTATGTAGCATATTTATAAGAAACATACCCTAGTGTTGCTGCTTACTTTTATATGAGATCCATTAGATAACACATTTTTCTTCCTTGTACTCACTAAAACTAACTAAACGTCTGTCATTCCTTTCTTTATGCTCTTATTGTACTAATTTATCTCAATTGAGAACATTTTTTTTTTTGAAGTTCCCACCTGTCTTTTCCCTTGCTTCCCAATAGGTCTCTTGATGGTCGTCTTCAGGTATCTCATCGGAAAGGACTGCCGCATGTAATATATTGCCGATTATGGCGCTGGCCTGATCTTCACAGTCATCATGAACTCAAGGCAATTGAAAACTGCGAATATGCTTTTAATCTTAAAAAGGATGAAGTATGTGTAAACCCTTACCACTACCAGAGAGTTGAGACACCAGGTAGGAAAAGTAGATTTTTTCCCCTTGTTTTAATTAAATGCTTGAACTTAAGTGTATTAGGTACTCTTATACCTAATTGACCCAGGGAAATTTTGGTATAAAACTAATAAATTACCTTAAATTCAGTATATTTTTTTGGCAGTAATTAAAAATACTTTTAAGTTTTTTAACACATGTTATGGGAAAATATATCTTAGAGGGAAAGATATCTTAGTTTCTTGGAATAGCAAGCATTTCACATCAAAATACATGTCTAGGAAATTCTAATCCCACAGATACACAGTCTGCTTAGAACTGAATGATATGTCTTATTACTTGTCTGCTGTACTACCTGTTTTCAGTAATTTTGCTCTTTGTTTTTTTGATGTACTTTAATGACATCATTTGCATCTAAGCAGTTCGGTAAAACTCATAGCAGGACTTTCAATTTACTTAGCTGTATACTTGAACTGTATACTTATACTGTATACTTGAAACTAAAAGAATACAGCTATATTTTCAAAAAATACCCCAAATCTGATTTTACAAATGTTTCTGCAACCTTTCCGATGAGGATTTATGAACTTCTGTGGTAATATAATATTACCAGGATCACTTTGTCCCCAAAAGTACAAGATAAATTGGAACTTGGAGATTTAGATTGTGGACTATGACAAGTTAAAATCATAATCAGGTTTGTCAATTTCTCAATAGCCAAATAATGCCAAGTAGGTGGATCCTAAACTTCAAAAATTAATGAAAACTTTTAATACAGGTGTCACCCTCCCCTTTGCTCTGCCATTGACTTGGATTTCTTTTACTCTTTTAGTTTTGCCTCCGGTATTAGTGCCACGGCATACTGAGATCTTAACAGAACTACCACCTCTGGATGATTATACCCACTCCATTCCAGAAAACACTAATTTCCCAGCGGGAATTGAGCCACAGAGTAATTATATCCCAGGTATTTTTGCCTCAGAATCTCCTAAAATTTGGGATAGATACAAATTTTGTTCATAAATGTTCAAGTATTAATAAATTATGGTTTGGCTTTTTACAATTTTTAGTTCTACAGACAGCAACACGTATGTTGTGCTGAAAATCAGAAAACCTCTGTTTTAGTTGTTTTTCATCTGGGACTCAGTAATGCTGATAAATAAATGAACTGCATGGTTCTCAAATTCTGCTCTATTATATTATATGTCCAGTAATATCCCATGATATGGAAACTACTCTTTTAGTTTTCACTGTTTGTTAGGACAACAGCTAATAATTTCTTCCTTTTTTTTTGTTTTTTTTTTCCTAGCACAAACTAAAGGTAAAAGATTGAGCATTTAGCTATACATAGGATTTTTTTAGTGTCTTTTTTCTCCTTGTGTAATATTTATCTATTCCGCTGTTATGTTTATTTTATACAACTGAAAATATGTAAGGAACTTGGAGTTTCAACTACATTTAAAAAATTGCTTTGTCTCATCATGGAAATAATGCTTGTTCATTGGAGATAATTTTGAAAACATAAGGAAAAGGAAGGATTTTTAAAAATAGCTGATTTTAAGGTTAGAAAGTGTTTTCTGATTATTTTAATGCTTTTTTCTTTTACTACTGTTCTATTCCAAAAGAGGATTTAAAGCTGTTTTTTGCGTAGCTGGGAAACCAACATTTTGAAAAGTTAGGACAGGGCAAAGATGTTGTGGAGAGTGGAGGCCAGGGTGAGGGGAAGGAGGATGAACAAAGGGCATTTAGTAGGGAGAAGAATTTGACTGGAAGTGGTTACGTGTGGGTTGTGGGTAGTGTTTTGGGTGAGGGAGTACTTAAGTCTCTGATCACTGGGAATTAGTATAATTCAACAATACTTAGGAAACTGAGGTGTAAGCATACACTCTTGTAAGACACCTACCCAATAATTATATGGAGGGTGTTAGAATGTTTAGTGGCTTTCACTTGTGGAGATGTTTGGGCTTATTTTCCCTGTCGTCTTTACTTGTTTAGATTTGGGCATTTTACAAAGTAGAAAATCACAAGTGGATTACACCTATCTGCTTTTCTGGACAGTGGGGCTTTACCCAGCTCCAACTGACAGCAAAACCTTGGGATTCGCTTTTTATTCCATCGCGAAAGAAATTTTAACATTTCCTCGAAAACACTAGTACCTTTGTTGTTTATTATTTTATAGATAACTAATAATGGAGAAAAATGAAAAAAGATAACATATTTATCAGTTCAGTATTTCTTCCTCTTTAGACCTTTGAGACATGAGTGGTTAAACTGGCAAAGCTCAGCTCTTTTTTTTAATTTGCTTTAACTTTTAAAATAGCACGTAATGGTATTTATTCTTATTTTTGTATTCTTTGTTGTTCGAGTGTATGAAAGAATTTATTTTATTCTCACATTAAAAATTTTGGGGTACTGACACTTAAAAAGAAAAGTTTGATACTTAAGTTAAAATTTATAGTTAGCTTATTGAAGAGAGATTATAAAAAGTTTATGAAGGAAGCCTTTAACCCACATCAATTAAACTTATTTTTTCCTCCTTGAAATTATAATTGGTAAAATTGTATAAATGTTTTTATTTTACATGAAGTTTATTCAGATATTCAGATGCTTCCTGAATATAAACATTTTGTTCATAAACCATATTGGAAATGGCACATTAGAATCTTAAGTATTTTCAGGAAGTAGTTTGCCTCAGTTTTGTGTAGCAGTCTGTATTTGAATTTAATTTTCTGCCTCAAGCATTCAAGATTTACTGGTTAGCAATCATGGAGCAATATACTTTTTAGGTAGAATTCAAGCTAGACCATTCCTGAACTATATTACCATATTTTGCCCTATAGAACCTAATGTAAGATGTAAGCCTGTATTATTTTGTAATCCAAAATCTTGTTTGCCTGTGTTGTGTGTCCTTTAATCATCTCTTAAGTACCCATCCATGATGGCCATTAGGTTAAAAAATAATCATAATTATGGGTACTAGATTCTTTGAAACATACCGATCAGAACTGAGGCATCTTTGAAGTTATGTTTTTGGCTCTTGCCCCAGAAAATACACATATGACAATGAGCCAGATATGTAAATAATAGCTAAGAAAATATGCACAGAGAGCTCAATTATATTACAAGTAAGTTTTAAGGATTCACCTATAAGGTTTGGATCAGAACCTGAATCTTAAGCCCTCAGTATCCAATATTGCTTTTTATAGAGATGTTATGTAACATTCCTATGTTATTTGGAGTGATTTGTTGGTTATCTTTGGTAGCTGGGAGAAAAGGCCATGAGATTAAATTGAACCTGTACGTGATTTGTTCTAAACTTTTTTAGAAACGCCACCTCCTGGATATATCAGTGAAGATGGAGAAACAAGTGATCAACAGTTGAACCAAAGTATGGATACAGGTAAAAATATTTTTGAAAATTCCTCAGTAATTAGATACACATTTTTGCCTTGTTGGAAACTCACTAGAGTTATTCATAACCCTTACATTTAGAGAAGTTGGGACATATCAAAAAAAAGAATCATCTTGATTTAATAATCATATTTGAATCATCAGAGAGAGGAGTCAGTGAAAGATTAACGTATGCTACTCTGCAGAATAATTGTTAGAATTTTCTCTTATTAGAGTAAACAAATAAAAATGGGAGAACACTCACTTTTCTTTTTAAAATATTGATATTCTGTGCTTCTGTTTAAAGTTTTAGGTACTCTATGAATAAATGTCTTTGTGATGAAAGATTCTAATTAATTATCCCAATAACAGACTTTCAGAGGAACTTGGAAGTAAGAGATGGGGATCAGCTTTTCAGTGCTCTTTTAACTTACTAGTGAGTTCTGAATTATAGTAGATTGTTTACACAAAATGCCTTGTATATTGTACCTGACCTAATGCAATTAATTTCTAATATTTAGCTATCAGCTTAAAACACAGTGAAGAAAAAATTGACGTGTAATAGATATTACACACATCAAAGCTTTAAAACAGTTGTTATGTAATAAAATGTATATAACCCATCAGAACTAACAGGTCACCAGTGAAATAGCTGTGATGTCATTGTAATTGTATGTTTTGATCTATTTCACCCTGGTTATATCTTAAGGATTGGACACCTTAATATCACAACCTCCCAAATTATAGCATCCGCTTTTCTACACAGTTTATACTAAAGCATTCTGCAGTTATGATAATCTAAGTTATTTTTTACATGGTGGGGGCTGGGGTGGTTGGCTTTTACAATAATTCTGTTGTTTAAATTCTTCCATTATTTAGACTCCCAAGTGAGGAAGTTTCTGCTATAGCTAATCATACTTATAGCTTTTCAAAATAGTAGATAACCAAGAAAAGTAGATGATGATCATTGGAAATAATGTATGTTTTTAAAAAAAAATTTTTTTTTGGCCGTGCAGCTTGTGGGATCTTAGTTCCCTGCCCTCAGCAGTGAAAGCGCAGAGTCCTAACCACTGGACCTCCAGGGAATTCCCTATATTATACATCTTAATGCAAATATCTTACGGCAAATGACATTTAGATTTCCGAATATATCTTCCTAAGAAATGCATGTGTGTCAAAGAACTGTATTCCTAAATCAGTCATGTTGATGGACAGTTGCTACTGTGACACTTAGAAGTGAATGCCAATAAAAATATGCCCTAATGACATCATTAATCATCAAGGAAATGCAAATCAAAACCATAATGACATATCACTTCACACCCTCTAGAATGGCTATAATCAAAAAGGGGGGAAGTCTCAATGAAGATTGGAGAAGTTGGAGTCTTCATATGTTGCTAATGGGAATGTAAAATGGTTCAGTTACCTTGGAAAGATTTGCTATTCCTCAAAGTTAAATATAGTATAACAATAGACCCAGCAATTTCACCCAAGAAAATTGAACACATGTCCACATTAAACTTGTAAACAAATGTTCATGTAAGCATTATTCATAGTAGCCCAAAATTGGAAACAACCCAAACTGTCTATCAAATGATTAATGGATAAATTAAATGATTTATATCCATACGTTAGAATATTATTCAGCCATATAAAGGAATGAAGTACTGATGCATGCTACAACGTTGATGAACCTTGAAAGCATTATATTAGGTGAAAGAAGCCAGGCACAAAAGGCCATAAGGATTCCAGTTAGTGCACAAATGCCTATTCTATAATATAGCTGAAACATGGGAAGAACAATAAGATGAATATAATCATTGGTTATGATAATGGTCAAAATCTAAAAGTGGATAATAAGCTGAATCAACTAAAATGAATTCAATGTTTTGGGGCTAGCTTTGAACGTAACCTAATATTTCTAATTCTGTTTCAGTGGGGGGAAATGTTACTGTCTTTTCAAAATGACACATTTAAAATTATTTAGTGTAATGACAGTAACAGTGTGAATATTTGATTCATGAGATGCTAAAAGTTGGTTTAAATACCAGTCTTCTACCTGCTATCTATTGTTCTCTCAGTGCCATGGGAAGAATTTTCTGACTGATGCAGGGTCCCAATTTAGAACAAAATTAACCTGTTTTTAAACTCTGGTCCATACCTTCCCTGAGGGAAGGACATAATTAAATTGATCTTTCAAGCTCTGCTGGAACAGAAGGAGTTAATATTTTTTAAAAGGGTAACCAGAGGAGAATTCTCTGGCAGTCCAGTAGTTAGGACTCCGCTTCTACTGCAGGAGGCATGGGTTCAATCCCTGGTCGGGGAACTAAGATCTAGCTGTGTGACCCTCCCCCACCAAAATAAATAAATAAATATAAACAAACAAAAAAGTAACTGTAGGACAAATAATGCAGAATACAGAACTGTATGAACAAGTACCTGTTATTTTTCGCTTTGCTTTTTCTTTTTTTAAAAATTTCTCCGGTCAAGCCTTCATTCTTTAAAGTTTGTGGACATTAAGGATCAGGCTGAACATCACAAGAAATATAAGTTTGATTTAGTTCTAATTTTTTTTTCTTGCGAGCCAGTCATTTTGTATACCCCTAGACAAGGTTCACATACCCCACTTAGGAGACAGCTTCTCTAACCAAATGCATAGCGGCAGGATAGTATGGTTGGACTCTGAACTAGACTACCTGAGTTTGAATTGTCCCTCTGCTATATACTAGCTAGATGACCGAGGCACACAGTTTCCTTATTTGTAAATTAGGAATAATTATAGTACCAAACCCATAGGGTTGTTAATAGTTAATTTTTGTAAAGAAGTTAAATGTTCCTAATTTACAGTAAATACTATGTGAGTATATTTAAAGAAAATATAAAAGGATGAATTAACCATTAAGAAAAAGGAAGAAACTTGATTGCATGAAAATTAGAAGTAAATTGAGGGACTGAGATCCAGAAGCAGAAGCAGTTTAATCTTCATGACTACAATCTTCTAAATAAAATAGGAAAATAAGGTTATTTGTCAAGAACGGAGGGTCAGGTTTGAGAACTTAAAGGTAGTGGTCTTATTGGCTATGCCATCTGTGCAGTGTTTTACAGTTTTTAGCATAGATATATAGCATTTCTGTCATTAGATGCATTCTTCACTGTTTTAACCTTTTCATGCTATTGTAAATGTTTATTTTTCAATTTTATTTTTAATTGTTTTTTCCTAGGATATAGAATAAAATTTGATTTTTGTATGTTGATCTTTTTTCCTGAACTTTGCTAAAATCACTTTTTGTATCTAGTATTCTGTAGATTCCTAAGATTTTCTATACATACTACCTTGCCATCTCTTAAATAAAGACAGTTTTACTTCTTGCTTTCTAATCTTTATGCTTTCTTCTTTTTCTGTTCTGGCTGAGACCTACAGTAAACTATTGAATAGAAATACTAAGAATGGATATTTTTGCATTGTTCTTGATCATAGGGGGAATACATTTAATAATTCCCCCAATAAGTTAGATGTTAATTATAGATTTTTAATAGATTATCTTTATCAGATTGAGGATTTTCCATTCTGTTCCTAGCGTTCTGAGTGTTTGTAATGAGTGGCTGTGGAATTTTGCCCATACTTTTTCTGCATCTATTGAGAAGATAATACAGTTTTACTCTTCTTGAGTGAATTCCACTAAATGATTTTTCTAATAACAAATGAATTTTGACCTTATTTGGTTATGATAAATTATACTTTTAAAATATTTATGGATTTGATTTGCTAATGTTCTTAAAAGGATTTTCACATCTATGTTTATGAGAGATTTTGGTCTTTAGTTTTCTTGTAATGTTTTTCTGTAGTTTCAATATCATAATTATGCTGGGATCAAAATATATTGGATGAGGTTTTCTAATATTTTCTGAAAGACTGCATAGGATTGGAATTAATTCTTCCTTAAACACTTGATAGCTTCTACCAGAGAAGCCATCATTTATAGCGAAGGGTTTTTTAAATTGAGAGTTATTTAGATTTTCAATTTTTTGTGTTGGTGTGCTAACTTGTGTCTTATAAGATATTTTGTTCATCTGAATGGTAGATTTTATTGCTATAAAGTTATTTCTAATCTGTTATCCTCTTGTTGTCTGCAATATCAAGTAAATCTTGATGACCCATTTTTTACTTAAAATGTTGATAGTTTGACGTTTCTCTTGATAAGTCTTGCAGGGGCTTTATCAGTTAATATTTTTAAAGAACCAGTTTTTGGCTTCTTAAACTTTTCTCTTGTGTTTGCCTTTTTACTGCTTGATTTTATTTCTATTCTGCATTATTTTCTTCTACTTACTTCCCATTTAATTTGGTCATTTTAGATCCTTGTAGCTTAAATTTAGGTCATTGATTCTTTTGTATTTTTTTCGATTGATTCTTTTTTTCTTGTCTGAGCCTCTATACATTATTTATTTAATTTTGTTTATTTTTTTACACAGCAGTGTCTTATGAGTTATCCATTTTATACATATTAGTGTATATATGTCAATCCCAATCTCCCAATTCATCACCCCCTTCTGCCCCCCAGCCACTTTCACCCCTTGGTGTCCATACGTTTCTTCTCTACATCTGTATCTCAATTTCTGCCCTGCAAACCGGTTCATCTGTACCATTTTTCTAGGTTCCACATATATGCGTTAATATACGATATTTGTTTTTCTCTTTCTGACTGACTTCACTGTATATGACAGTCTCTAGATCCATCCACGTCTCTACAAATGACCCAATTTCGTTCCTTTTTATGGCTGAGTAATATTCCATTGTATATATGTACCACATCTTCTTTATCCATTCGTCTGTCGATGGGCATTTAGGTTGCTTCCATGTCCTGGCTATTGTAAATAGAGCTGCAATGAACATTTTGGTACATGACTCTTTTTGAATTATGGTTTTCTCAGGGTATATGCCCAGTAGTGGGATTGCTGGGTCATACGGTAATTTTTTAGTTTTTTAAAGAACCTCCATACTGTTCTCCATAGTGCCTGTATCCATTTACATTCCCACCAACAGTGCAAGAGTGTTCCCTTTCCTCCACAGCCTCTCCAGCTTTTATTGTTTGGAGATTTTCTGGTGATGCCCATTCTGACTGGTGTGAGGTGAAACCTCATTGTAGTTTTGATTTGCATTTCTTTAATAATTAGTGATGTTGAGCAGCTTTTCATGTGCTTCTTTGCCATCTGTATGTCTTCTTCGGAGAAATGTCTATTTAGGTCTTCTGCCCATTTTTGGATGGGTTGTTTGTTTCTTTAATATTGAACTGCATGAGCTGTTTACATATTTTGGAGATTAATCTTTGTTGATTCGTTTGCAAATATTTTCTCCCATTCTGAGGGTTTTCTTTTTGTCTTGTTTGTAGTTTCCTTTGCTGTGCAAAAGCATTTAAGTTTCATTAGGTCCCATTTGTTTGTTTTTATTTCCATTACTCTAGGAGATGGATCTAAAAAGATCTTGCTGTGATTTATGTCAAAGAGTGTTCTTCCTATGTTTTCCTCTAAGAGTTTTATAGTGTCAGGTATTATATTTAGGTCTCGAATGCATTTTGAGTTTATTTTTGTGTATGGTGTTAGGGAGTGTTTGAATTTCGTTCTTTTACATGTACATGAAACTAGCTGTCCAGTGTCCCCAGCACCACTTATTGAAGACACTGTCTTTTCTCCGTTGTATATCCTTGCCTCGTTTGTCATAGATTAGTTGACCATAGGTGTGTGGGTTTATCTCTGGGCTTTCTATCCTGTTCCATTGATCTATATTTCTGCTTTTGTGCCAGTACCATATTGTCTTGATTACTGTAGTTTTGTAGTATAGTCTGAAGTCAGGGAGTCTGATTCCTCCAGCTCCGTTTTTTCCCTTAAGACTGCTCTGGTTATTCGGAGTCTTTTGTGTCTCCATACAAATTTTAAGATTTTTTGTTCTAGTTCTAGAAAAATTCCATTGGTAATTTGATAGGGATTGAGTTGAATCTGCAGATTACTTTGGGTAGTATAGTCATTTTCACAATATTGATTCTTCCAGTCCAAGAACATGCTATATCTCTCCATCTGTTTGTATCATCTTTCATTTCTTTCATCAGTGTCTTATAGTTTTCTGTGTACAGGTCTTTTGTCTCCCTACGTAGGTTTATTCCTAGGTATTTTATTCTTTTTGTTGCAGTGGTAAATGGGAGTGTTTCCTTAATTTCTCTTTCAGATTTTTCATCATTAGTGTATAGGAATGCAAGAAATTTCTGTGCATTAATTTTGTATCCTGCAACTTTACCAAATTCATTGATTAGCTCTAGTATCTTTCTGGTGGCATCTTTAGGATTCTCTATGTGTAGTATCATGTCATCTGCAAACAGTGACAGTATTACTTCTTTTCCAATTTGTATTCCCTTTATTTCTTTTTCTTCTCTGATCGCCGTGACTAGGACTTCCAAAACTATGTTGAATAGTAGTGGCGAGAGTGCACATCCGTGTTGTGGTCCTGATCTTAGAGGAAATGCTTTCAGTTTTTCACCATTGAGAATGGTATTTGCTGTGGGTTTGTCGTATATGGGCTTTATTTTGTTGAGGTAGGTTCCTTCTATGCCCACTTTCTGGAGAGTTTTTATCGTAAATGGGTGTTGAATTTTGTCAAAAGCTTTTTCTGTGTCTATTGAGATGATATGGTTTTTCTTCTTCAGTTTGTTAATATGGTGTATCACATTGATTGATTTGTGTATATTGAAGAATCCTTGCATTCCTGGGATAAATCCCACTTGATCATGGTGTATGATCCTTTTAATGTGTTGTTGGATTCTGTTTGCTAGTCTTTGGTTGTGGATTTCTACATCTATATTCATCAGTGATATTGGTCTGTAGTTTTCTTTTTTTGTAGTATGTTTGGTTTTGATATCAGGGTGATGGTGGGCTCATAGAATGAGTTTGGGAGTGTTCCTTCCTCTGCAATTTTTTGGAAGAGTTTGAGAAGGATTGGTGTTAGCTCTTCTCTAAATGTTTGATAGAATTCACCTGTGAAGCCATCTGGTCCTGAAATTTTGTTTGTTGGAAGATTTTTAATCACAGTTTTAATTTCATTACTTGTGATTGGTCTGCTCATATTTTCTGTTTCTTCCTTGTTCAGTCTTGGAAGGTTATACCTTTCTCAGAATTTGTCCATTTTATTGGCATAGAGTTGCTTGTAGTATTCTCTTAGGCTGCTTTGTATTTCTGCGGTGTCTGTTGTAACTTCTTCTATTTCATTTCAAATTTTATTATTTTGAGTCCTCTCCCTCTTTTTCTTGATGAGTCTGGCTAATGGTTTATGTTTATCTTCTCAAAGAACCAGCTTTTAGTTTTATTGATCTTTGCCATTGTTTTCTTTGTCTCTATTTCATTTATTTCTGCTCTGATCTTTATGATTTCTTTCCTTCTACTAACTTTGGGTTTTGGTTGTTCTTCTTTCTCTAGTTCCTTTAGGTGTTAGGTTAGATTGTTTATTTGAGATGTTTGTTGTTTCTTTAGGTAGGATTGTATTCCTGTAAACTTCCCTCTTAGAACTGCTTTTGCTGCATCCCGTAGGTTTTGGATCGTCATGTTTTCATTGTCATTTGTCTCTAGGTATTTTTTGATTTCCTCTTTGATTTCTTCAGTGATCTCTTGGTTATTTAGTAATGTATTGTTTAGCCTCTATGTGCTTGTGGGTTTTTTTAACTTTTTTTCTCTGTAATTGATTTCTAATCTCATAGTGTTGTGGTCAGAAAAGGTGCTTGATATGATTTCAATTTCTTAAATTTACTGAGGCTTCATTTGTGACCTAAAATGTGATCCATCATGGAGAATGTTTCATGTGCACTTGAGAAGAAAGTATAATCTGCAGTTTTTGGATGCAATGTCCTATAAATATCAATTAAATCTATCTGGTCTATTGTGTCATTTTTTTTTTTTTTTTTTTTTTTTGCGGTACGCAGGCCTCTCACTGTTGTGGCCTCTCCCGTTGTGGAGCACAGGCTCCGGAGCACAGGCTCAGTGGCCATGGCTCACGGGCCCAGCCGCTCCGCGGCATGTGGGATCCTGCCGGACCGGGGCACGAACCCGTGTCCCCTGCATCGGCAGGCGGACTCTCAACCACTGTGCCACCAGGGAAGCCTATTGTGTCATTTAAAGCTTGTGTTTCCTTATTAATTGTCTGGATGATCTGTCCATTGGTGTAAGTGAGGTGTTAAAGTCCCCCACTATTATTGTGTTACTGTCAATTTCCTCTTATAGTTTTTAGCACTTGCCTTATGTATTGATGTGTTCCTATGTTGGGTGCATATATATTTATAATTGTTATATCTTCTTCTTGGATTGATCCCTTGATCATTATGTCGTGTCCTTCCTTGTCTCCTATAACATTCTTTATTTTAAGGTCTGTTTTATCTGATGTGAGTATTGCTACTTCAGCTTTCTTTTGATTTCCATTTGCATGGAATATCTTTTTCCATCCCCTCACTTTCAGTCTGTATGTGTCCCTAGGTCTGAAGTGGGTCTCTTGTAGAGACAGCATATGTGTGGGTCTTGTTTTTGTATTCATTCAGTGAGCCTCTGCCTTTTGATTGGGGCATTTAATCCATTCACGTTTAAGGTAATTATCGATATGTATGTTCCTATGACCATTTTCTTAATTGTTTTGGGTTTGTTTTTGTAGGTCCTTTTCTTCTCTTGTGTTTCCCACTTAGAGAAGAAGTTCCTAAACATTTGTTGTAGAGCTGGTTTGTGGGGGCTGAATTCTTTTAGCTTTTGCTTGTCTGTAAAGCTTTTGATTTCTCCATCAAATCTGAATGAGATCCTTGCCGGGTAGAGTAATCTTGGTTGTGGATTCTTCCCTTTCATCACTTTAAATATGTTATGCCACTCCCTTCTGGCTTGTAGAGTTTCTGCTGAGAAATCAGCTGTTAACCTTATAGGAGCTCCTTTATATGTTATTTGTCGTTTTTCCCTTGCTGCTTTCAATAATTTTTCTTTGTATTTAATTTTTGCCAGTTTGATTACTGTGTGTCTCGGTGTCTTTCTCCTTGGGTTTATCCTGTATGGGACTGTCTGCGCTTCCTGGAC
Organism: Globicephala melas; assembly: GCF_963455315.2. Taxonomy (NCBI): domain Eukaryota; kingdom Metazoa; phylum Chordata; class Mammalia; order Artiodactyla; family Delphinidae; genus Globicephala; species Globicephala melas. Next base: position 4,555,714 of record NC_083326.1, on the reverse strand, counting down.
TTGGGTGGCTATTTCCTCTCCCGTGTTAGGGAAGTTTTAGACTATAATCTCTTCATATATTTGCTCGGGTCCTTTCTCTCTCTCTTCTCCTTCTGGGACCCCAATAATGCGAATGTTGTTGTGTTTAATGTTGTCCCAGAGGTCTCTTAGGCTGTCTTCATTTCTTTTCATTCTTTTTTCTTTATTCTGTTCTGCAGCCGTGAATTCCACCATTTTGTCTTCTAGGTCACTTATCCGTTCTTCTGCCTCAGTTATTCTGCTGTTGATTCCTCGTAGTGTGTTTGTCATTTCAGTTATTGTATTGTTCATCTCTGTTTGTTCTTTAATTCTTCTAGGTCCTTATTAAACATTTCTTGCACCTTCTTGATCTTTGCCTCCATTTTTTTCCCGAGGTCCTGGATCATCTTCACTATCATTATTCTAAATTCTTTTTCTTGAAGCTGGCTTATCTCCACTTCATTTAGTTGTTTTTCTGGGGTTTTATCTTGTTCCTTCATCTGGTATATAGCCCTCTGCCTTTTCATCTTGTCTACCTTTCTGTGAATGTGGTTTTTGTTCCACAGGCTACAGGATTGTAGTTCTTCTTGCTTCTGCTGTCTGCCCTCTGCTGGATGAGGCTATCTAAGAGGATTGTGCACGTTTCCTGATGGGAGGGACTGGTCATTAATTCTTTTCTAATGTAAGCATTTAAAATTAAAATTTCCCTCTAAGCCGTACTTTAGCTTCATACCAAAAGTTTTAATAAGTTATTTTTCATTATTATTATTATTATTCAGCATCTTTATTGGAGCATAATTGCTTCATAATGGTGTGTTAGTTTCTGCTGTATAACAAAGTGAATGAGCTATACATATACATCTATCCGCATATGGCCTCTCTCTTGCGTCTCCCTCTCACCCTCCCTATCCCACCCCTCTTGGTGGGCAAAGAGCAATGAGCTGATCTCCCTGTGCTATGCAGCTGCTTTCCAATAGCTATCTGTTTTACATTTTGTAGTGTATATATGTCCATGCCACTCTCTCATTTCCTCCCAGCCTACCCTTCCCCCTCCCCATGTCCTGAAGTCCATTCTCTATGTCTGCATCTTTATTCCTGTCTAGCCCCAAGGTTCTTCAGAACCTTTTTTTTTTTTAAGATTTAATATATATGTGTTAGCATACAGTATTTGTTTTTCTCTTTCTGACTTACTCCACTCTGTATGATCCATCCACCTCAGTAGAAATAACTCAATTTCGTTTCTTTTTATGGCTGAGTTATATTCCATTGTATATATGTATATATATACATATTCTTTATCCATTCATCTTAGGTTGACACTAAGATGGACACTTTGGTTGGTTCCATGTCTTGGCTATTGTAAATAAAGCTGCAGTGAACATTGTGGTACATGACTCTTTTTTTGAGTTATGGTTTTCTCAGGGTATATGCCAAGTAAGGGGATTGCTCTGTCATATGGTAGTCCTATTTTGAGTTTTTTGAGGAACCTCCATACTGTTCTCCGTAGTGGCTGTATCAGTTTACGTTCCCACCAACAGTGCAAGAGGGTTACCTTTTCTCCACACCCTCTCCAGCATTTATTGTTTGTAGATTTCTTTGATGATAGCCATTCTGACCAGTGTGAGGTGATAACTCATTGTAGCTTTGATTTGCATTTCTCTAATAATAAGTGATGTTGAGCATCCTTTCATGTGTTTGTTGGCAATCTGTATATCTTCTTTGGAGAAATTTCTGTTTAGGTCTTCTGCCCATTTTTGGATTGGGTTGTTTGTTTTTTTTGATATTGAGCTGCATGTGCTGCCTATATATTTTGGAGATTAATCCTTTGTCAGTTGCTTCATTTGCAAATATTTTCTCCCATCCTGAGGGTTGTCTTTTCATCTTGTTTATGGTTTCCTTTGCTGTGCAAAAGCTTGTAAATTTCATTAGGTCCCATTTGTTTATTTTTGTTTTTATTTCCATTTCTCTAGGAGGTGGGTCAAAAAGGACCTTGCTTTGATTTATATCATAGAGTGTTCTGCCTATGTTGTCCTCTAAAAGTTTTATAGTGTCTGCCCTTTATTAGGTCTTTAATCCATTTTGAGTTTATTTTTGTGTATGGTGTTAGGGAGTGTTCTAATTTCATTCTTTTCCGTGTAGCTGTCCAGTTTACCCAGTACCACTTACTGAAGAGGATGGCTTTTCTCCACTGTATATTCTTAACCTCTTTTATCAAAGATAAAGTGACCATATGTGCATGAGTTTATCTTATATTCTTACCTCCTTTATCAAAGATAAGGTGACCATGTGTGCATGGGTTTATCTCTGGGCTTTCTATCCTTTTCTATTGATCTATATTTCTATTTTTGTGCCAATACCATACTGCCTTGATTACTGTACGTTTTTAGTATAGTCTGAAGTTAGGGATCCTGATTCTTCCAGCTCCGTTTTTCTTTCTCAAGATTGCTTTGGCTAATCTGGGTCTTTGGTGTTTCCATACAAATTGTGAAATTTTTTTGTTGTAGTTCTGTCAAAAATGCTGTTGGTAGTTTGATAGGGATTGCATTGAATCTCTAGATTGCTTTGGGTAGTATAGTCATTTTCACAATATTGATTCGTCCAATCGAAGAACATGGTATATCTCTCCGTTTGTATCATCTTTCATTTCTTTCATCAGTGTCTTATAGTTTTCTGCATACAGGTCTTTTGTCTCCTTAGGTAGGTTTATTCCTAGGTATTTTATTCTTTTTGTTGCAGTGATAAATGGGAGTGTTTCCTTAATTTCTCTTTCAGGTTTCTCATCATTACTGTATAGGAATGCAGGAGATTTCTGTGCATTAATTTTGTATCCTGCTACTTTACCAAATTAATTGATTAGCTCTAGTATCTTTCTGGTGGCATCTTTAGGATTCTCTATGTATAGTATCATGCCATCGGCAAACAGTGACAGCTTTAATTCTTCTTTTCCGATTTGGATTCCTTTTATTTCTCTTTCTTCTCTGGTTGCTGTGGCTAAAACCTCCAAAACTATGTTGAATAATATTGGCGAGAGTGGACATCCTTGTCTTGTTTCCTATCTTAGAGGAAATGGTTTCAGTTTTTCACCATTGAGAATGATGTTGGCTGTGGGTTTGTCATATATGCCCTTTATTATGTTGAGGTAAGTTCCCTCTGTGCCTACTTTCTGGAGGGTTTGTATGATAAATGGGTGTTGAATACTGTCAGAAGCTTTTTCTGCGTCAGTTGAGATGATCATAAGGTTTTTCTCCTTCAGGTTGTTAATTTGGCTTATCACATTGATTGATTTGTGTACATTGAAGAATCCTTGCATTCTTGAGATAAACCCCACTTCATCATGGTGTGTGATCCTTTTATTGTGCTGCTGGATTCTGTTTGCTAGTATTTTGTTGAGGATTTTTGCATCTGTGTTCATCAGTGATATTGGTTTGTAGTTTTCTTTTTTTGTGGCATGTTTGTCTGGTTTTGGTATCAGGATGATGGTGGCCTCGTAGAATGAGTTTGGGAGTGTTCCTCCCTCTGCTGTGTTTTGAAGAGTTTCAGAAGGATAGGTGTTAGCTCTTCTCTAAATGTTTGATAGAATTTGCCTGTGAAGCTGTCTGGTCCTGGGCTTTTGTTCGTTTGAAAATTTTTGATCGCAGTCTCAGTTTCAGTGCTTGTGATTAGTCTGTTTATATTTTCTATTTCTTCCTGGTTCAGTCTCAGAAGGTTGTGCATTTCTAAGAATTTGTCCATTTCTTCCAGGTTGTCCATTTTATTGTCATATAGTTGCTTGTAGTAATCTCTCATGATCCTTTGTATTTCTGCAGTGTCAGTTGTTACTTCTCCTTTTTCATTTCTAATTCTATTGATTTGAGTCTTCTCCCTTTTTTTCTTGATGAATCTGGCTAATAGCTTATCAATTCTGTTTATCTTCTCAAAGAACCAGCTTTTAGTTTTATTGATCTTTGCTATCATTTCCTTCATTTCTTTTTCCTTTATTTCTGATCTGATCTGTATGATTTCTTTCCTTCTGCTGACTTTGTATTTTGTTAGTTCTTCTTTCTCTAGTGCCTTTAGGTGTAAGTTTAGATTGTTTATTTGAGAGGTTTCTTGAGGTAGGCTTGTATAGCTATAAACTTCCCTCTTAGAAATGCTTTTACTGCATCCCATAGGTTTTGGATCATTGTGTTTTCATTGTCATTTGTCTCTAGGTATTTTTTGGTTTCCTTTTTGATTTCTTCAATGATCTCTTGGTTATTTAGTAGTGTATTGTTTAGCCTCCATGTATTTGTATTTATTACACATTTTTTCCTGTAATTGATATCCAGTCTCATAGTGTTGTGGTCGGATAAGATACTTGATATGATTTCAGTTTTCTTAAATTTACCAAGGGTTTATTTGTGACCCTCGATATGGTCTCTCCTGGAGAATGTTCCATGAGCACTTGAGAACAAAGTGTAATCTGCTGGATGGAATGTCCTATAAATATCAGTTAAGTCCCTCTTGTTTAATGTATCATTTAAAGCTAGTGTTTCCTTATTTATTTTCGTTTTGCATGATCAATCCATTGGTGAAAGTGGGGTGTTGAAATCCCCTACTGTGATTGTGTTACCTTCAGTTTCCCCTTTTATGGCTCTTAGCATTTGCCTAAAGTATTGAGGTGCTCCTATGTTGGGTGCATATATATTTACAATTGTTATATCTTCTTCTTGGATTGATCCTTGATCATTATGTAGTGTCCTTCCTTATCTCTTGTAATAGTCTTTATTTCAAAGTCTGTTTTGTCTGATATGAGATTTGCTACTCCAATTTTCTTTTGATTTCCATTTGCGTGGAATATCTTTTTCAATCCTGTCACTTTCAGTGTGTATGTGTCCCTAGGTCTGAAGTGGGTCTCTTGTAGACAGCATATATAAGGGTCTTCTTTTTTTATCCGTTCAGCCAGTCTGTATCTTTTGGATGCAGCATTTAATCCATTTACGTTTAAGGTAGCTATCGATATGTATGTTCCTGTTAACCATTTTCTTAATTGTTTTAGGTTTGTTATTGTAGGTCTTTTCCTTCTCTTGTGTTTCCTGCCTAGAGAAGTTCCTTTAGCATTTGTTGTATAGCTGGTTTGCTGGTGCTGAATTCTTTTAGCTTTTGCTTGTCTGTAAGGGTTTTAATTCTTCCATCGAATCTTCATGAGATCCTTGCTGGGTAGAGTAATCTTGGTTGTAGGGTTTTCTCTTCCATCACTTTAAATATGTCCTGCCACTCCCTTCTGGCTTGCAGAGTTTCTGCTGAAAGTTCAACTGGTAACCTTATGGGGATTCCCTTGTATGTTAATTGTTGCTTTTCCCTTGCTGCTTTTAATATTTTTTCTTTGTATTTAATTTTTGATAGTTTGATTAAAATGTGTCTTGGCGTGTTCCTCCTTGAATTTATCCTGTTTGGGACTCTCTGTGCTTCCTGAACTTGATTGACTATTTTCTTTCCCATATTAGGGAAGTTTTCAACTATAATCTCTTCAAATATTTTCTCAGTCCCTTTTTTAATATCTTCTTCTGGGACCCCAGTAATTCGAATGTTGGTGTGTTTAATGCTGTCCCAGACGTCTCTCAGATTGTCCTCAATTCTTGTCATTCTTTTTCCTTTATTCTGCTCTGCGGTAGTTATTTCCACTATTTTATCTTCCAGGTCACTTACCCGTTCTTCTGCCTCAGTTATTCTGCTATTGATTTCTTCTAGAGAATTTTTAATTTCATTTATTGTGTTGTTCATCATTGTTTGTGTGTTCTTTAGGTCTTCTAGGTCCTTGTTAAATATTTCTTGTATTTTCCCCATTCTGTTTCCAAGATTTTGGATCATCTTTACTATCATTACTCTGAAGTCTTTTTCAGGTAGACTGCCTGTTTCCTCCTCATTTGTTTGGTCTGGTGGGTGTTCCCCTTGTGCATCTGCTGTGTATTTCTCTGTCTTCTCATTTTGCTTAACTTACAGTGTTTGGGGTCTGTGTTTCACAGGCTGCAGGTTCATAGTTCCCGTTGTTTTTGGTGTCTGCTCCCAGTGGGTAAGGTTGTTTCAGTGGGTTGTGTACCTCTTCCTGGTAGAGGGGACTGGCACCCATGTTCTGGTGGATGAGGCTGGATCTTGTCTTTCTGGTGGGCAGGGCCACGTCCAGTGGTGTGTTTTGGGGTGTTTGTGAACTTACCATTTTAGGCAGCCTCTCTGCTAATTGGTGGTTTTGTGTTCCTGTCTTGCTAGTTGTTTGGCATAGGGTGTCCAGCACTGTAGCTTGCTGGTTGTTGAGTGCAGCTCGGTCTTAGCGTTGAGGTGGAGATCTCTGGGAAACCTTTCCCTGTTTGATATTCCGTGGGGCCAGGAGGTCTCTGGTGGACTAATGTCCTGAACTTGGCTCTCCCACCTCACAGGCTCAGGCCTGACACCTGACCATCGTACCAAGACCCTGTCAGCCACACAGCTCAGAAGAAAAGGGAGAGAAGAAAAAATTAGAAAGTAGGAAAATAAATAAATAAAATAATTAAAATAGAAAAAAATTATTAAAAATAAAAAAACTAGGAAGTAAAAAAAAAAGAGAGAAAGAAAGCAGAGAGCAACCAAACCAAAAAACAAATTCTCCAATGATAACAAGCATTAAAAACTATATTAAAAAAGAAAAACAAAAGGACAGCCAGAACCCTAGGACAAATGGCAAAAGCAAAACTATATAGACAAAACCACACAAAGAAGCTTACACATACTCACAAAATGAGAAAAAGGAAAATATATATATATATAAAAAAAATTTAAAAAGGAAGAGAGCAACCAAATCAATGAACAAATCTACCAATGATAATAAACTCTAAATACTAAACTAAGAATAACATAAAACCAGAAACAAATTAGATGCAGAAAGCAAACCCCAAGCCTGTAGTTGCTCCCAAAGTCCATCACCTCAATTTTGGGATTATTTGTTGTCTATTCAGGTATTCCACAGATGAAGGATACATCAAGTTGACTGTGGAGATTTAATCCGCTGCTCCCGAGGCTGCTGGGAGCAGCTGCCTCTCTTCTTTGTTCGCACAGCTCCCAGGGGCTCAGCTTTGGATTTGGCTCCACCTCTGCCTGTAGGTTGCCTGAGGGCATCTGTTCCCCGCCCAGACAGGACAGGGTTAAAGGAGCAGATGATTAGGGGGCTCTTTCTCACTCGGGCTCGGGGGAGTGAGGGGTACAAAATGAGGGGCGAGCCTGCGGTGGCCGAGGCCGGCGTGACGTTGCACCAGCCTGAGGCGCACCATGTGTTCTCCCAGGGACGTTGTCCCTGGATCACGGGACCCTGGCAGTGGCGGGCTGCACAGGCTCCCGGGTGGGGAGGTGTGGATAGTGACCTGTGCTCGCACACAGGCTTCTTGTTGGCTGCAGCAGCAGTGTTAGTGTCTCATCCCCATCTCTGGGGTCCGCGCTGATAGCTGTGGCTTGAGCCCATCTCTGGAGCTCGTTTAGGTGTTTCTCTGAATCCCCTCTCCTCGCTCACCCTGAAACAATAATGGTCTCTTACCTCTTAGGCAGGTCCAGACTTTTTCCTAGACTCCCTCCTGGCTAGCTGTGGTGCACTAGCCCCCTTCAGGCTGTGTTCATGCAGCCAACCCCAGTCCTCTCCCTGGGATCTGACCTCCGAAGCCTGAGCCTCAGCGCCCAGCGCTCACCTGCCCCGGCAGCTGAACAGGGAAGCCTGTCAGGCTGGTGAGTGCCGGTCGGCACCCATCCTCTGTGGGGGAATCTCTCCGCTTTGCCCTCTGCACCCCTGTTGCTGTGCTCTCCTCCGTGGCTCCGAAGCTTCCCCCCCCCACCCGCTACCCTGCGTCTCCGCCATTGAAGGGGCTTCCTAGTGTGTGGAAACTTTTCCTCCTCCACAGCTCCCTTCCAGAGGTGCAGGTCCCGTCCCTATTCTTTTGTCTCTGTTTTTTCTTTTTTCTTTTGCCCTACCCAGGTGCGTGGGGAGTTTCTTGCCTTTTGGGAAGTCTGAGGTCTTCTGCCAGCGTTCAGTAGGTGTTCTGTAGGAGTTGTTCCACATGTAGATGTAGTTTTGATGTATTTGTGGGGAGGAAGGTGATCTCCCATGTTTTACTCCTCCCCCATCTTGAAGGCGCCCCCCCCCTTTCGTTGTTATTTAATTATTATTATCATTAAAGTTTTTTCGAATTCTTGTGATATCTTCTTTGATCCATGATTATTTAGAAGTCTGGTCTTTTAGAAGTATGGGGGTTTTCTATATAGTTCATTGATTTCTCACTTAATTCCATTATGAATCAAATACACTATGTATGATTTCAGTCCTTTGAAATTTACTAAAAATTATTTTATGCCACAACATGGCTTATTTATCTTGATGAGAGTTCCATTTATACTTTTAAAAATGTTGTTCAATTGTAGTGTTACTCTAAGTGTCACTTAGGATCATTGATGGTATTGTTTAAATCTTGACTCTGTCTGATTTCTTTCTATTTGTTATACCAGTCACAGAGAGGAGGGTTAAAATCTCTTAACTGTGACTTTGGATTTGTCTGTTTTTCCTTTTAGTCCTGTCAGTTTTTGCTTCATGTATTTTTTTTTTTTTTTTTTTTTTTTTGCGGTACATGGGCCTCTCACTGCTGTGGCCTCTCGCACTGCGGAGCACAGGCTTTGGACGTGTAGGCTCAGCGGCCATGGCTCACGGGCCTAGCCACTCTGCGGCATGTGGGATCTTCCCAGACCGGGGCACGAACCCGTGTCCCCTGCATTGGCAGGCGGACTCTCAACCACTGTGCCACCAGGGAAGCCCCTGCTTCATGTATTTTGAATCTCTGTTATTAAGTGGTGCACATTTAAATTGTCCTGCTGATGAAGTGACCCTTTTTATAAAATGTGTCTCATATAAACATCACCATATATTCTTATTTCACAGGTGGCATGGTATATTTACTTTTACCATCCTTTTACTTTTGGTCTACCTGCATCTTTAAATTTAAAATGTGTCTCTTGTGGATACCTTTCTATGTCTTACTTAATCTAACAATCATTGTCTTTTCTTTTTTTTTTTAATATATTTATTTATTTTTGGCTGTGTTGGGTCTTCATTTCTGTGCGAGGGCTTTCTCTAGTTGTGGTAAGCGGGGGCCACTCTTCATCACAGTGCGCGGGCCTGTCACTGTCGTGGCCTCTCTTGTTGCGGAGCATAGGCTCCAGACACGCATGCTCAGTAGTTGTGGCTCACAGGCCCAGTTGCTCCGCAGCATGTGGGATCTTCCCAGACTAGGGCTCGAACCCATATCCCCTGCATTGGCAGGCAGATTCTCAACCACTGCGCCACCAGGGAAGCCCAACAATCATTGTCTTTTAATTGGAGTATTTAGTTCCTTTATAATTAATGTAGTTCTTAATAATCATTGGGTTTGGGTTACCATTTTTCTATTTCTTTTTTGTCTGTGCTATCTGGTTTTTGTTCCTCTGTTCCTGATTTTCTGACTTCTTTAGATTAATCGAATATATTTATATTTGAATCCACTCTGTTTACTCTCTTGAATTTGTAGCAGTATCACTTAGTATTATTTTCTCAGTGAGTGTTCTCGTGATTACAGTGTATATCCCCTATCATCATCTTCTATTTAGAATGTTACTTAAATTGTAATATTTTACAACTTCATGTGAAATATAGGAACTTTACAACACTATAATTCCATTCACCTACCTCTGTCGTTTGTGCTAGTGTTTTCATATATTTTATTTATAAATATGTATAAACCCCCAAATGTTATTTTTTGCTTTAGACTTTGAGGTTTTTAAAAAAATTATTTTAAAGAATTGAAAAGTAATGTTTTGTATTTACCTACCATTTTTTCCATTTCTGCTCTTCTTTTCCTGTAGACATTTGTCCAGTTGTTTTAGCACCATAAGTTGAAGATACTTTTCTTTCTTCATTGATTTACCTTGGTTTCTTTGTTGAAAATCAAGTGATAAGGTATATGTGTGTCTAACTTTTGGTCTTCTCTAAGCCAGTTCAGTGACTTCATTTCAGATAATCTGTTTTTCAGTTTCATAACTTCGATTTTAAACTCTTTATCTGATAAGTCCAGTATCTGGTTTATATGTAGTTTTGCTTGTGTTAACTTTAAAGTCTTGATTATGGGTCAGTTTTTCCTACTTCTTTGCATGTCTCATGTTTTTTTAGTTGGATGCTGGATATTGTATATAAAATAATACTAGAGTGTAATATAGATAATATTTTCCTTATGAAAGACTCACCCTTTTCTTTCTCTGGTTGCTAAGTTGGGGATCTAATCTCTTCCATATATTAGGAGTTGAGTTGAATAGGTGATAATTTAATTCTTAACATCAAATCACCTCAGGTTTTAAGGAGGGGCAGTCCCCTACCTCAGCAGGTCTTTCAGATATGAGTATGGTGAGACTGTAGGATCTCTCACTGCTTTGCAGCCTTTGCCTGAAACTTCCTGTGCTAGCATGTACTACTCAGCTAAAGACATGAGGGTTAGAATTGGCTAATGAAGAAGACTGTATCTGTGGTTGGGCTTCTCAGATTCCAGTTGCCAGCGTGTGGCCATTAAAATTTCAGCTGGTTTCTCCTTTGGCAAGTACAATCCTACATGTGTTTGTGTCCTAACTTGGCAGATACTCCCAGCAATGAAAATGGTTACCACTCTCTACTTAAATAGGAAGAGCTCATCCTTCTCTAAACTACTTCACTTAGACTTAAATGGATCTATAGTTTTGGGGTCACTTTTTGGTAAAAAATATAATTTTTTTTAGTGTTTCTGATATTTTCTTATTGTAGGAGCAAGGTTTTTTCCAACAGTCTTCTACATTCTAGCCATAAGGGGAACCCTACAGAAGGTACAAATAAAAACACAAGAAGAGCAACTATATTCTCATTATGAACATAATTCATGCTTGTAGAAAATTTGGAAATACATAGAACATAATAAAGAAACATGAAGGAAGTGTGTATTTTTAAAGTGGAATTGACATAGTACCTATTTCTTTTATTTTTGCTTAATCTCATTTTTACCGTTCTATGTCAAATAAAAGTTAAACAGTATTTTACAGGTTAAAATTATAATGCAGCATTTTGAATTATGCAACAAGTGGATGTTCATTATAAAAAATAAACAGGTAAAACAAGAAACTTTAAACATTATATGTAATTCATAAAAAACAGTACTGCAATGAACATCATAGAAAGATAGGTAGAAAGTGACAGAGGAATTTGCACCTAGGATCTCAGATTCTAGAAATTCTGTTCTGAACTACTGCACTAGACTTCCTCTGGCTCGTTTCAGATGACATGGGGAGAAATGCCTGCCTTTGCAATATATTGCTGAGGTAAGACTTGTTTGGTGATTAGGTAGGGATATGGTTGAAGGAATAATCCATCGTGATTCTCAGTTTTTTGAAGGGTTTGTGAATGCGATTGGTCTGTGTATTCAGTAAATGAGATTCTTTTAAAGCATATGTTTAAGCCTTTTTTGGTATAAAAACAAAATCGTAGATAATTTTAGTTCTTCGGGATTATCTCTGTAATATGAATGCAAAGAAGATAAAACTAAATGATTTTAAGGCCTTTAACTTTCCTGTTCTTCCATATATGCCTTTTGAAAGAATAAGTATTTTTATTTTCTTATTTGAATGATAGTAACTTATGGTTAGTTAACACACTGAAACTTATAAAAGTAAAATATACATTTCTTTGCCGTTAATTTTGCTCAAGAAATTCAAAGTAATTTTAATATTTCTCAAAAAGTTATAGATACTAAGCATGTAACTTATCTCATACCAAAATGAATTCCATTTAGAGAAAATGCTTAAATTAAAAAATGAGACTCTAATTTCTAGGACATGGCATTGAAGAATTTTTAAAATAATCTGAGCAAGAACTATGCAACATATAAAACCATAGAAGAAAAGGTTGATAAATTTGAATATATAAAATTTAAAATGTTACCACTACACACCTGTTAGAATGATCAAAGTCTGAATTCTGCCAAGGATGTGGAGCAACAAGATCATTGCTGATGGGAATGCAAAATGAATGGTACAGCCACTTTGGAAGACAGATTGGCAGACTCTTACAAAACTAAACATACTCTTCCCATGTGATCAGCAGTCATGCTCCTTAGTATTCACCTAAAATAGTTGAAAATTTATGTACACACAGAAACTTGCACATGGATGTTTTTAGTGGCTTTATTCATAATTGCCAAAATTTGGAAGCGACCAAGATGTCCTTCAGTAAGTGAATGAATAAATAAACTGTGGCATATCCAGACAATGGAATGTTATTCAGTGCTAAAATGAAAACTGCTAAATAAAGGCATGAAAATACATGGAACATTAAATGCATATTACAAGTCAAAGAAGCCAATCTGAGAAGGCTACATACTTTATGATTCCAGCTATGTGATGTTCCGGAAAAGGCACAAACAACTATAGAGACCGTAACAAGATCAGTGATTGCTAGGGGCTAGAGGGCAGGGAGGGATGAACAGGTAAGCACAGAAGATTTTTAGGGAAGTGTAATTATTTGGTATGAAACTACAACAGTGAATACATGTCATTATACATCTGTCAAAATTTGTACAAAGTACAGAACCAAGGATGAACCCTAATGTAAATTAAGGGCTTCGAGTGATAATGATGTCTGTGTAGGTTCCTCAGTTACAATAAATTGACGTTGTGGCACGCGACTCTGATGGCAGGCGAGGTTATACATGTATGGGTATATGGGAACTCTTGTAAATTATGCTCAATTTTGCTGTGAACCTAAAACTCTAAAAAATAATGTTATAAAAATTTGTTTTTAACCTTGAACGACCTACCAAAACAAACCAAAAATCTTGGGGAAATGTTTGTAAATGTATGACAAGCCTAATAACTGATTTCTAAATTTAAAACTTACAAATAAAGAGGAAAAAGACAGTAGTTAATAGAAAAGGGACATAAAGAACATGAGTGCACTATTTATAACAAAATAAAAATAAGTAAAATTTTTAAATATCAGAGTTGCCCCATTTAAACCTTTCAAATTGTTATATGTCAGAAGGTAGTGACATGGCATGAAGAAACGCTCATAAACTGTTGGTGGGTCTAAACATTTTGGGAGGGTACTTTGGTACTTATAAAAGTTTAACCTCACATTCCTTTTGATCTAACATTTCCTTGTTGAAAAAATGTATCCTACAAATACCTGCGAACTTGTATGCAAGGTTATGTGCACAAGGATTTCTCTAGATGTTTTAGCTGCAAGTAATAGAAACTAGCTTTAAATAGTGAGATCATTACTTCTCATAACTGGAAGTTCCAGACTTCAGTAGAAGCATGTATGTACGAATAACTAATAGGTTAATCATCATTTAACCTGGCTCTGTTTAAGAAAAAAGTTTCTAAAAACTTCTGTTAGCTAATAAATTTTTAGCTTAATTTAACTTCTAAAAATTTTATATATGATTTTAATCGACTTTCCTTTTCATAATATATAGTTCTAACTTTTATCACATCTGACTGGACTCCTCTTAGTCTAAATTAATGAACTGTGACTCTACTAGTCACTTCTTATAAGTATTTAATAGAGGGAGTAAACAGTTAAAAGATGAAAAATTGGGCAGTTTCCTCCATTTCTAATAGTGGCTTTGTTTATTTTATCTCAGCTTCAGGAAACAGCAGTGAGTTTTAGTTCATTGTTCTAAATATATTTTGACCTTTCATAGCTGTACCTGTTGTGACTTGCCAACAGATTTTTCAAACTGAAGAATAAAAAAAGAACATAAGAACTTTGTTATGGAAGGCTGTTCTGTCTTCTCAAAAATCATTATCACCTGTTCTTTATTTTTGATTTATTTGTTTATGTGGAAATTGCTGTTTCACCTGTGTTGCCTGGTATTTTAGGTCATGGTTATAGTGTGGAGAGGGGAGAGGTCCACAGGGGGCATCTGACCTTATTCTACATCTATGCCATTGCTATATTTTTAAAGCTTGGGGGCTGTAAGTCATGCTTTTTTGGGTAACATTTTCAAAATATGTAGAGAATAATGATAAGAAAACAAAATTTTTCCTACAATTATAATATTATTTAACAACAGTTTACAACAAATATGTTTTAAAATTTAGTTGCATGAAATTGAGTGAAGTAATCTCAGTCACTGTTTTTCTTGTGTCTGTGGTTCTTCCTTCTTTTTCTTATTTTATTTTATGTGTTTGTGCCCCCTCCTCCCTTATTTTCTTGATTAGATTTTAGCAAGTTTACCTAAAACTGGAAGAAATGAATACTTTTCTAATAAATATAATTTACTGAAACTGACTCCAGGAAATAGAGCTGCCTGAACAGTCAACCTTCATAGAAGCAATAGAGAAGTGTCTTAGAATAAACCCTAGAAAATTTTTAACTGCAAAGAATTTCACATGGGAATTCTACTGAAATATTAAAGAATGTGTTATTCCAATGCTAAGTAGTTTAAATAAACTGTTACAGAGCATAGAAAAGACTTAAATCTTCTAGCTTGTCTTTATGAGACAGCGTAACATTTGTGCTTGCAACATAAATCTGCAGACCAGTATTGCATACGATTATTGATTCAGAATTCCTAAATAAAGAATTTTCTCTCTCTCATCCTCACAGCCAGCATCATACTTAATGGGCAAATACTAGAAGTAGTTCCTTAAAGTTAAGAGTAAGCCAAGAATTTCTGGTATCACCACTGTTTTATCAAAATGTGACATACCCCAAAATGATTGGTAAATTATATCACATAAAAGTTTTTTTTAATACTGCTTAGTCAAAATTGGGATGAAGAATCATAAGCCAGATGACCAAATATTTACATCCCATACCATGAAAGGACTAATATCACTAAAACAATAAAGAGCCTTCTGTAAATCAGTGAGAAAAGTGATCAACACCACAATAGAAAATTGAGCAAAAGAAAAGAACAGACTATTCACAGGAAGGAAATAAAATATAAACAAGTATTCAACTGCTCAGTGTCATTTATAAGAGAGATACAAATTAAAACTATACTTGTTAAGACCTTGTTCTTACTTATCAACAATAGCACATGAGCCTCCCCTATTTATGTTGTTGCTGGGAATGTAAACTGGTACAACCTCTATAGATGACAATTTTGGCAAAATTTATCAAATTACAGATGGACAACCCTTTGATTTGGCAGTTTCTCTTTTAGAGCCTACCCTTAAGATACAATTGAGAATGTGCATAGTGTGCGAGATTAGTTATTGGAATCTTGGTTCTTAAAGCAAAAGATTGAAGATAACCTGAATATCCATCAATATGGGATCATAATATTCCATAATGTAATGTTATGCAGCTAATAGATGAATGGATGGATGGATGGATAAATAGATACATAAGTAAAAGGGAAACACATCAACATCTCTGATAGAATAAGTAATATAAAAGCAAAGTTCAGAACTGTGTTACCATTTGTACATAAAAAGCAGGAGGCACAGAACACAATATATTATATGGTTTGAAGAATATTTCTGGAAAGGTACACAAAGAACTGGCAACATTGGATGCCTTTGGAAGAGGGTAGCTTGAAGCCAGGACTTTTTTGTATCTTTTATCTATTGAAGCTTCCAAAATTAAACTTGCATTAAGCAGTTGTATATTTTGAATCCTTGGTATGTAAATTATCTGTGTATCATCTGTGACCATTACAACCAGATACAATCAGTTTTATTATTTATTTGGTTAGAACTTATGGAAATACTTTTACAGCTGGTTTAAAATTGAATCTTTTGTTTCAGGATCTCCAGCAGAACTATCTCCTACTACTCTTTCCCCTGTTAATCATAGTTTGGGTAAGTTGCAAATACTTTTCCCCTACTGTTTTTATACCTTTTTAATTAAATGTCCTTTCTGGTAATTATTTTCCATATATATGAGAAAGAGATCCCAGCGAATAATCAAATGATTGTTCAACTTAGTGCTTTCTAAAAATGATACTGATAATGTGCCTCAATATTACTAAAACTCTTTTCTCCTGGCACATACAAGAAGTTAATAATCTTTTTATTCATGGAAATCATATTCATGAAAAATGTTCTTATATGGCTAGATTTTTATGTATATATTTAGTTTCTGATGTATTTTATAATAGCCATTATTCATATGAGATGTGTGTATAAATATATATAGACATATATCACTCACATGTACATGTAGTGTGGGAGATGATATATATATGTGATAGCTAATACATATGTATATATGTGTGTATACGGTCTGTAGTTTATTCTTGGTCTTCATTTTACCTCACTATTTCACAATTCCTTTTCAGTTTCTACACATTGGAATTTGTTCTACAAAATTGTCATTTTTTTCCCATGATATTGCTTATGATGCATTTTAATCAAAATGACAGCACTTAAATACATGTGATCCTCATTTTCCCATGAAATATGTAGATTCTTTTGATTTATATTCTGTTTCCACTTGCATACTGTATGTTTTCTTTTTTTTTTTGTATGTTTTATTACTTTCTGTTTCTTGTGTATATTTGGGTTTTCTATTTTTGTAACTAGGGTAACTCAGTGAGAATCTCATGTTAAAATAGACAAATGTCAAAAATATGTTGTATTTTGTATCCTATCATGACATCTTTTTTTCCCCTGTGGCTTTTGACTCATTAATCTTTGCTTCAGCTTTGTTCTACTCTGTCCTACCCAAAATTAACTTTATAATGCAAATTGACTGTGGCACAAGCAGGGTAAAACTACTGTTAGAATAAATGATCCACCATAAAGTCTAAGAAAGCTGTTTGAAGATTAGAATGACTTAATGAGATAGGGGATATTTGAGAAATTGAAAATCTGGAGTGCTCTTTGGAATCTGGAGTTCGTGATGTAGATGTTAAGTCTGTTTCCTGGGCTGTTGCCAGTGTAGGCTGGCATAGAACATGTAAAGGTGATGATATTCAGTCTATTCTTGGCTTGAGGTGGCTTGAATTATTCACACACATTTCTTTTATGTGTTTGTTTTTTCTGCCCCAGATTTGCAGCCTGTTACTTATTCAGAACCTGCATTTTGGTGTTCAATAGCGTATTACGAATTAAACCAGAGGGTTGGAGAGACCTTCCATGCATCACAGCCCTCACTCACCGTAGACGGCTTCACAGATCCATCAAATTCAGAGAGGTTCTGCCTAGGTTTACTCTCTAACGTCAACAGAAATGCTACAGTAGAAATGACAAGAAGACATATAGGTATGTTTTTTTCCCTTATGTGAAAAACCAGTGCCATATACTCATAATGTGAGCATTATGTGGTTTACCACATCAAGAGATTGTGTGCAAAAAAGCCTGCCTTCTCTCTCCCACCTTAAGGGCAGTCATGTTGAAGTGCACAGCTTCACAGCTTTTAGTAGATCCTGGTGATCCTTCTGTCTGTGAACTTTTATCTTGAGCTTCTGTTAATTTGGCACCCTCGATACTGGGAAGTCCTTCAATAAATACGTGTTAAAATAACTTTACTCTGCTGAGCCTCTACCAGTCATAAAATTGTCATGTTCAGATTTTAGGGATGTAATTCTAACAAATCATGAGTTTTTTTTTTCAGTTTGTTTACATCTCCTAGTTTTTTCCCCCTTTCAGTGAATTCATATGTCAGATCTGCACACTGTTAATCTGATGCAGGATATCTAAAACAAGAACGACCATTTAATTTGTTCAAAAATAATTCATAGAATCTCAAAATGTGGTAATCCCAGGCACCCTTTCAGCAAGTTGGTGAGGTAAAAACAATTTTCACAGTGGTACTAAGATGCTGTTTGCCATTTTCACTCTTGTTCTCTCTTGACTGTACAGTGAAGTATTCCAGAGGCTTACAAGGCTTACGATTTTGCAAGGAATTAAACGTAGACTCTGATGAGAATTCTACTGTCTTCTCTTAAGCCAGACATTAAGGATATTTGCAAAAATATAAAACATTGCTACTCTTCTCACTAATTTTTTCTTTGGTTTGCAAAATAGTTATTTTTCACAAACTTGTTTATGTTAATATGTAGTGGGTTTATTATTTTGATTTTCAAATGAATTAATTTTTTTGAATCTCAGTTTTCACACATAATATGGTAAGTTTGCATAGATGTAATCCACATAAACAACAACTCTTTGGGTCGTCAGTAGTTTTTTGACAATGAGGTAAAAAATAGTTTGAGCGCCACAAAAATAACTAACATAGTTCTCATCACCTTAAAGTAACTTCTTTTGATAATAATTTGCTTCTGTTCATTTAATTAACCATCACCTCCTATGAGAAATAATGCTGATCACTAAACAGTCAATGTGATATTGCAAAGTGCTAGTGACTTCAGAGGTCTGTTAGTTGGCTCCATGTGGAATTTCTCAAATCTTGCTTGATGTGTATATTTTATATCATCTTCCTAAGGTACTCAGGTATCTTATAGGTGAGGAAGGCCTCTGAATATCTGCCCTCTTTTCAGTAAAACAGTTCTGATTTTTCCATGTTCTAATTAGGGCTCTGCATAAACATATAACAAAAGGTTTACCCTACCTTATTTACTTCTGTACAAAATTTTAGAGTGCTGTAATTATTGGATTATCTTTTTTTACTTTTGATTTCTAGTTTATTGGGTGCTTTTGATCAGAAACTATAGCCTGAAAAATCTCTACTTTTTGGACTTAATGTTTTCCTAATGGTCAAGTGAACAACTTTATTTTTTACATAAGTATTATGTAGTCATTAAGAGAACTGGGCACCAGGTTCCATATTTATGTAGTAAATCTGGCTTGTTGGTTTTTATTAATTTTCTTTTGCTGCGTAACATATTACCACACATTTACCAGCCTAAAACCACACAAATTTACTGTGTCACAGTTTTTGTGGGTTAGGAGTCTCCTCAGGGTCTCACAAAGGGAAATCAAAGGGTCAGCTGGGCTGTGCTCTCATCTGAAGCTTGAGGTCCTTTTCCAAGCTCACAGGTGATTATTGCAGAGTTCACTTCCTTGAAGTTGTGGCACTGAGATCCTCATTTCCTGCAGACTGTAAGCTAGAGGCTGCTATCAGCAACTAGAGGCCCCCTGCGTGGCCCCCTCCATCTTCACAGTCAGCAGTGAAGACTCTGTTGTGTTGAATTCCTGTTGCTCACACTTTGAATCACTTTCACCAGGGCCAGCCCAGTCCCTTTTAAGGGCTGTCACCTGATTAAGTCAGGCCCACCAAAGGTAGTCTTAGTTTCTTATGGTCAGTTGATTTGAGAACTTAATTACATCTGAAAAATCCCTTTAAGCAGTATGTAGATTAGTGTTTGATTGAATAATTGAGAAGATAAATACACCGGGGTGAGAATCTTAAGTGCTATCTTAGATTTCTGCTTTTCACAATTTTTTCTTTAATCCTTGTATTGCTAATATTTTATGTATATTTGATCTGCTCATATTTTATGTATATATTTGATCTGTCAAATTCTGAAAGGTATATTAAAATCTCCCAATATAATTTTTTCTTATCTAATTCTGCTTATATAAATAGGGACCTAGTTGCCCCCATAATATATATAGTTATAAAAGGGGCAGATGACTCTGATCTCTTGATAATTTTTATTACCTTTTTTCTTAACCATAGTGGGCTCTTTAAAGAAATACTGTTTATTATAATGAAGGCATATTAATCCAGACATTAGTTAATTCCTTCAAATGAATTCTTTTATTTATTTAGAAATAACTGTAATTTGTATAAAATTCTTTATTTTGCTATCCATTCACTTTTCTGCGTTGCTTAAGTATTTTTGATAAGCACGTATTATCTTTACAAATCAATAAAATCATTTTTAAAAAAATACTTGGAAAAATGTACAGTGGTATGTTTCAAAGTTAGATTTCAAAAAAGCATAGCTATGGAAAAAGTCATCAAAATACTTTATGTCATTTTACTATCCTCTGAGAAGACTCTTTGAAAGTCATGCTGAAATAGTAAATGTTGTAAAACTGATTCCATATATATTTTGTTTTAGGAAGAGGAGTGCGCTTATATTACATAGGTGGAGAAGTTTTTGCTGAGTGCCTAAGTGATAGTGCAATCTTTGTG
Organism: Globicephala melas; assembly: GCF_963455315.2. Classification (NCBI taxonomy): domain Eukaryota; kingdom Metazoa; phylum Chordata; class Mammalia; order Artiodactyla; family Delphinidae; genus Globicephala; species Globicephala melas. The sequence goes on along the minus strand of NC_083326.1, from coordinate 4,535,643 downwards.
CAGAGCCCCAATTGTAATCAGAGATATGGCTGGCACCCTGCAACAGTGTGTAAAATTCCACCAGGTATGGATACAACAATGTAAATAAACCTATTGTATCAACTTGCTGAGTTTTTCTTTGCTATTACTTTTAGGAATCAGGAGATGATTTGCATGCTCATATTCTAAAATCTGTAGCCCTTTTAAAATGATTTTCTAATAGTAATATTCTTTTTACATAATTTTTAAATCTTTTTCTCAATCGTAGGCTGTAACCTGAAGATCTTCAACAACCAGGAATTTGCTGCTCTTCTGGCTCAGTCTGTTAATCAGGGTTTTGAAGCCGTGTATCAGCTAACTAGAATGTGCACCATAAGAATGAGTTTTGTGAAAGGGTGGGGAGCAGAATACCGGTATGAAATACATATTCGGTTCTTAAATTTCCACAACGTAATTCTTTTTTCTTTCATTCTTTGTATCTTCTGAAGTTCATGTGTATTTATTTTCCTTGAGGTTTATAGAGTCAGCAGATCTTTATGTAAAATAACAAAAGAAAGTTGGAGGCCTCTGGATTCAAAACTGTTGCAAATTCCTGTGCTGGCATTATGGAACAAAGAATTAAAACGTGTATGGATGGGTACTGTAATAGAATGCAGAGTGTTAAATACCATAAATGGCATATTGGAAGGGTTATGTCAGTTCATGGAAGGAGAGATGTTTCGCTGGGGCTGGGGGAGGTAGTGATGACACAGGGTCTGGGTTCTGAAAGATGCCTAGGATTTCGGTAGTCACAGGTTTGTGGGGTGGGAAGTGATGATCCTGGCAGTAGAGTACAGTTCAGTTTGACTGGAGTATAGAAAGTAAAGAAGAATAAGGCTGGACAAATAAGTTGAGACAACTTCAGTATAAGGTTAAAAGGTGGAACTTCATTCAGTAATAGAAGGGAGTACTTGTTAGGTGCCAGGCACTGTGCTGTGTTTTAGGTGCAGTATCTCACGCCTTTCAACATGGCTAAGAATTACTGTTGCTGTCTTTATCCTTTCTTTATAAGGTTGCAATCTTTCTAAGGTAAAAAATGGTCCAGACTAATATTTATTTGGAAATAGGCTTAGAAAAGATTTGATAGTTTGCCCAAGGACACATTCTAAGTGGTAGAGACGGGACTTGAGGAAAGCTCTGCTTGACTCTTAACCTCTTCTCTAAGGATAGTAAGTAGCAGTTATGTAATTGAGTTTTACCAAAGCTAATCTGTCATCAAGGGGTAAGATAGATTACGCTATTGATAAATTAAACAGTTGATTGGATTCCACAGCAAAGACAGGGAATACTTCATCAGCGTATTAAAGAATGAAAGTATAAGTGAAATACTTAGTCTTTCTTCAGTTCACATTGCTTACTGTCTGAATGTCTGCTTAAGAAGATATTCATATAGAATGGTAATAGTACTCCTGTTTCATTCAGCAGTTTGGGCCCTTCTTCAGAATTTATTTCATTTCATTTGAACTTGATTCCCTGTATTAAGTTTTGTGAGGTGTATGAATTTTGTGATGGTGAGATTTGAGATCTACTGGTTTGAATACTTTTATAAATATATGTGTTATGTATGTATATTCTAGAATGAAGACTTGTCACTATTTTGTCCAAGTTATGTTAGTAGAAGAATTCACTTTTTGACTTTGCTGTAGCTCTCTTTTGTTTTAATCATTTCCCCTTTGAGATGTGATAACTTCAAAGAATGCTGAGGGTTTTTTTCCCTTTGATAACAAATTATCAAATTGTTAATAAAATTAGATTTTATTGATATTAAATTAGATTGATAGTTGATATTAAAATTAGATTCAGATAGTACCATCTGATACCAGTTTATTAGGTCAGACATTTTTTTTTTCTCTTCAAAAGATCATAATGTTGAAGAACATGGTAGAAATTCAGTGGAATTAGATATGAATTGCATAGGTCAGGGAGAATTCCATGTATATCTGTGGGTCTCCTGTTAAGACCAGTTTTGATTGGTAGAGAGAGATACTGCCCTTCATTCACTGTGGACTCTGCTGTTCTTTAACCCAGAGCTAATTTAAAATCTATATGAGAAGCAGTAATATACAGTATGTTTTCATGGATAATGGAGTCAGGTACATCTACTTTGGATAATAAAGTAGTTTCCTTTAACATTTACAGATCAAAATAAATCAAATACCCATATATCTGTGAACTGTGGAACCTTTTATCCTTAATGACACTGGTGCGGAGGAGATAGATCTAATGGTTGGATTTCTAAAACTATCTTTTAGTTTCTTTACTGCCAGCTTGATTGCTTAGCGTAAAAATCAGGACATGTAGTAAGCAGGAAACATAGATGTGTAAAGAATTCATAGTTAATTGAGAAATATGTCTCAGTTAAGTGAATTAGTACTGAAACGAATAAACAGTTGGGGGACACATAATGTGTGTCTCAGACCCTGAGACAAGGGTTTGCATGCAAGAAGTTTATTCAGGAAATGGAGGGAGCACTGGTCAGGAAGGAGGAAGTAGGGAAGAGAGGTAGGGAGGAAAGGCAGCCAGTACCATTCTTAACCCATCTACTCTAGTGGGTGGGTCACTAGAGCTGTTCCCTTAGGAAAACTTCGGAAAACAGTAAAGAACACACAGAATTATCCCACCCAGAGGGAAGGGAAACTGGACCTTTAAATGCCAATTCCTGTGTCATTGCTTGAGGTCTATTCCTGGGGATGTTAATTTCCTGGCACTTCTGATCTGCTATATATGTGGACGGAGCAGAGAAGTTCTCAGGCACAGAAATGCAGATGCCTACAATTGGAAATTGGCTAGACTAGAACACTGAAAATCTGAAGAGTATAGTGGGGCACTGACACCATCTGCTACAGAAAACCACATCCTTTGAAATACAGTTTTAAATCATATTGAGCATGTGTCACATGGAGGTGAACAGTTGATAATGGCCTTTTCTCATGTTTGAAGGGCTGTCACGTCGAAGAAGCAAGCAGACTTACTGACTTACTGTATATAATAAGTAAGAACTAAAATCAGTATGTGGAAGTGACAGGATGTCATTGAACAATTTGCGATTCCCAGAGGGTAGCTCATTTTGTTTGAAGTACTAAAGGTGCTTCTTAGTAAAAGCCTGCATGATTTTGCTAAAAGGGATGTTGGTTGTTGACTTTGTCAGGGAAAGTTGAACCCCAACTCTTAACGTTCTGTGATAAGCTTGGGTCAGAATTCTCTTTTGTTTTGCTATACTTTAAATTTGAATCCTATTCCATTTGGACTTCATTTGCTATTTGAGTATCTTCTATGCTGTGGATGATTAATAAGTAGGGTGACTTTATATATTCTGGTTTGCTTGGGACAGTGCTGGTTTACGTCTCTTGCCCTGGCAGTGATTATTTATAGTGACTACATTCTCTCTTAAAGGTGTCCCATTTTGGACGGTAAATATAAGGTTACTCTACTAATTTTAATTTGAGGGGAAAACAGTGTTTTTTTTCTCTCTAAAAGAAAAAAAGTCACATAAGTACTTTGAGGATTAAACAGTTTTTAAAATAGTAGATATGCAAACTTGATACTCTGTCAGAAAAGAATCTAGGTTTTAGTATATATTGATACAACCTTTTGATTTATCTAAATTCTTCCATAGCCATGTTATTCTTTTAATTTCATAATTATTTTCTTGCATTCTTTTAACAGAAGGCAGACAGTAACAAGCACTCCTTGCTGGATTGAACTTCATCTGAATGGACCTCTACAGTGGTTGGACAAAGTATTAACTCAGATGGGATCCCCTTCAGTGCGTTGCTCAAGCATGTCATAAAGCTTTGTCACCAGTCAAGTCCCATCAAAAGACTTAATGTACCAACTCTTCTGTCATAGTATTTGTGTGTGGTCCCCGTGGACTGTTTACTATCCAAAAATTCAAGAGAAAACAGCACTTGAGGTCTCATCAATTAAAGCACCTTGTGGAATCGGTTTCCTATGTTTGAATATTAGATGGGAAAATTAGTGTCTAGAAATACCCTCCCATAAAGGAGGAAGAGAAGATTTTAAAGACTTACTGATGTCTTGTTGGGCATAAAACTGAGTGTCCCAAAGGTTTATTAATAACAGTAGTAGTTATGTGTACAGGTAATGTATCATGATCCAGTATCACAGTATTGTGCTGTTTATATACATTTTTAGTTTGCATAAATTAGGTGTGTGTGTGCTGCTTCTTGATTTAGGCAAGCCTTTATAAAGTTACAGTACCTAATCTGTTATTCCCACTTCTTCGTTATTTTTGTGTGTCTTTTTTAATATATAATATATATCAAGATTTTCAAATTATCATTTAGAAGCAGATTTCCCTTGTAGAAAAACTAATTTTTCTGCCTTTTACCAAAAATAAACTCTTGGGGGAAGAAAAGTGGATTAACTTTTGAAATCCTTGACCTTAATGTGTTCAGTGGGTCTTAAGTATTCATTCTTTTTGTGTTTGTTTACTTATTGCTAAAACCTTACGGAAATTTTTCCAGACCTCTCCTCCATTTCCACTTTTGTCCTGATACCAAAACAGTGTAGCGTGACATCCATCACCAATAATGGTTGCACTGATACCGCCAGCACCAGTTAATTCTGGGGTATGGTAACAAATCCTATGGAGTAAGTCCCTTTGTCTTACACCAGATTTCAGTTTCAGCAGATGATAATAGACTTGTGTAACCTAGCAGTCTTTTGATTTATCTTTACACCTCATAAAAAATGCACAGGTGGCAGTATAATTATTTTCAGGGATATGCTACAGTTATTTCAATATATTTATCCTTTTTAAAAATTCAATCTATAGAGATAAACACTCTTTAAAAAGGTATTTTAAAATATTTCAGTAGCAAACCTAGTGCTCTTTGAGTTGAGTTTCATTTGATTTAGTTACCAGATTGTATTATGGAATGGACCTTTTGTAAATGTAATTGCTGCAGCAGACTACCTAGAAAAGTAATGCTGAGGTATGATCAGCAGGTAAAGGCCATCTGTTTTTAAGGTATGTTGTATTAAATTTATACAATCTATGTTATTTTACATAATTATGAATTCTGAATTTTAAAATTTGGGGGAGAAGCAGTTTAGCAAGTTTTTTAGCTTATAATTACCTACACTCTGAGCTGTTCTTAACTAATCCTGACTATGTGGTGACTGTTGAACCAACCATGCATTTTGCTCTACAGTGACAGGAGATGTCGGGAACTCTGTTGGAATCCATCCTGCAGCAGATAATCCTTATGTTTATTGTTAACTCGTTGCAGTTTAAACATTTCTTGTTTGCATCTCAGTAGAAATGGAAAGTAACCACTCCTGGTCCCCTTCTAGTAAGTTTTCATATTTTTGAAGACAGATTATCTTTGGTACTTGTTTTTTGAAACCATATTCACCTTTATCTACAGGTGTTATTTTCAATACTTTCAGCATTGGTTGTTTTCTATTAGATATTCCCCATTTTTCTATATTTGTGTATGCATGTATGTGTTTATGTAAACTTGGTATAGTAATTTTTTATTCATTCAACAAATATTTATTGTTCACCTGTTATGTGTGCCAGGAACTTTCTTAGCCTTTGGGTAAAGGTGAACAAGACAGATAAGGCCCTTGCCTTTGCTGAGATAGCAGTTTCTATAATGCTTAATTAGCTTATTTGTCTATGAAGGAGATAAAACAGGGTACTGTGATAAAGCATAGCAGGGGGAATGCTTCTGAAAGGTAGTGATGCTTGAGCTAACACTTCGGTGAGAAAGGAGCAAGCCTTGTGGAGAGAAAAATAGGCATTCTTGGCAAAGAAAATGGCATCAAATGCAAAGGCTTATTTTAAAGGAAACTCATAATTTACTAGGTGTTTGTGCTTTATACAAAAACCTCTACACAGGTCCAAACTTGAGGATCAGATTGGTTCTACAGTTTATAATAGTTGAAGGTGGCCTTACTTTGTGATAGATTGCTTCATGTGTCATTCTCACTAATATTTCCTCTTCCTCAAATCCTTCCTGTAAAAAGTTTACACCAGGTCAATACCATTTAATTGAACAACCCTTTCTTCAGTTCTGCCTTGGGCAGATTTTCACCATTGTAGTGACTGGCTGCTTGCTTCCAGATGTCCTGCTGTCCGAAATGATTACTTCTGCAGCCCATCCTGTGGATAGAGTAAATGTCCCAGGTATTACCACAGTCAGACCTGTTGGAAATGTGGAGGCTCTGCCCTTTGGAAGTGTTTGCTTACTAGAGGACTTGTAGTGATGTTAGGGAACACTGTTCTTTGTCTGGTTGAAAGTGATAGAACATCCTGGCAGTTGCTCTTGCATTGATATGTTAAGCAGAGCAGTGCCACCTGTAGCATTTCAGTAGTGGGTCACATCTCTACAGTTCTGGTGGCATTCTTCTGTACAGTATGAAACTGGGACTCACCTCTTTGGAAGCGCCCATGTATTCAGCGGTTAGACCTGTCAAGCAGTTGACTTTGTGGTGGTGGTGGTTACATTTGTATGAGTGTGTTCAGTGGTCTTCCTTGCTTTTTAATGCGATGCTGGTTTTGCATTCTGTTTTGGCCACTGTGGCCTAATTTTTGCCGATTGTTTTTTCCCTTTATAGGGTTTGTTTTCATTCTTCTAAGTGATAAGATCTCTCTGTAGAATTTTGTCTTTATTTAGATTAGCAACATCATTTAGAATTTCTTCCACACAGTGCTGGTAATTTCCTCAGTTTAACAACATGAGAACTGAATGATCATGCTTTCTGTCACATTTCTAAGATGAATGGTGGTTTTCACAGTGGATTACATACACCTTAGGGCTGGTTTAGGGAATTGGAGGCTGGTGACATTCCCACTGACTTTGGCCTGGCCAGTGGCAGCTTCATTTTTATTCTGTGTTGGAGTTCCACGTAGGAACTCCAATAGAATGATTTCTTTCTTAAAAAAGTTTTACTGCTTAAAAAAAAGTGTGACTTTCCTGACTAGATTTGAACTATACCAGTTAGTGTGCTAATTGTACATTATGATATACATTCGTTCAATAAACATTTATTGATGCCTGTGCTTTACCTACCCAGTGTGATAGATGTTGAGTAATAAAAAGATAACTGGGATTTGGTACTGACTCTCCAGCCATCTTAGTCGTGTGGGGTTACTTTCTCTCTCAGGACCTGTCACTTTGCCAGAAGAAAATCTGCCTAATTTTTGAAAGCTATATATTCTTACTCTGTATTCTTACTCTTATTCTGTATTCTAAGTATATATTTGCAAATTGTTAATGTCTGGGGTTTTTTTAAACCTCACATCATATCTAGTTTTGCTTGGTTCATCTGTCCTTTAAACATTGCCAGATATTCTCCTTTGTTAAAATTATTTTATTGATAATTTCACTTTATTTGTGCCTTTATTGTCAGTTTCATCAAGACTAAGATTTTGAACTTGAAAAACAATCAGTCTAGTCTCTTGCTAGTTGAAATCAAATAAAAGAGTATATATACCCAGTTGGTTTCTCTACCTCTTCCAAAAATTGTCCAAATATACCTTTAACATCCTTCTTTTTTTTAAATAACTAAATACTTTGAGCATTTACTCAATAATCAGTGCCCTCCTGGTCTGGTTGATGGTGGGAAGTAATGTAACGCAAGACAATCCTCACTGTACTTAGCATCTGTCTTTATGTACAGTCTTTACTTTCATAGCTAAACATTCCAGCTTCACAGTTTGCCACCCCTCCACCATTCCCCAGTATCTCTTTAGATAACTAAGTAGACTGTGGACATAAGCAACCCGTGATCTTGTCTCTTACTCTGGTGCAACACATTGAGGTTTAGACATAACACATTATTGCCCATCTTCTTTCCTTCGTGAACTTTATTTTGCTAAGTCCTTTATATTCATCAACTGAATTTTATTCTTCCTTCCCTTCTCTTGACAACATGTATCCCTAGTGGTTTTGCTAGTTGCCCTCTTCCTTGCCAACCGTGTTGTATCTGCATACATCGGAATGTTTCTCTCCTTTGAACTTTACTAAAGACCAAAAAGGATGGTGCTGTTCAATCCCAGGGTCCTAATTTCTTCACCACGAAGGTTGACATTGTTGAGATTGGTCAGTCACTTAAATCTTACAAATGGCTCAGAAATTCTATCCAGTTAAATGTTTTTGTGATGATAGCGTACATCGTCAGATTCTGTTGTAAATTATGTTCAGGATTATGAACTTTTTCCGGTAGTTGCAGCCAATGATTTCCTCATAATACTAGCCCTGTTTCCACCTTGGGGCATATTGGGTTGTTGTATTTAGTACAATCAAGAGTAATAATGATAGTGTGTGGTGTCTAGAGGTTGTCAGAGTCCTATTGAATTCCTTTTATATCTTCCTTTTCAAGTTTTCATAAATATTTTGTCTGTTCAAGACTACCTTTTGTGTGTGGGGATTGAGGGACAAATTATCTCTTGGAGTGGAATTCCTATGTTTGAAACCTCAACCAGGAAATGTGAGCTATACTAGATATAGATAGCCTCATGATAGCTTTTATGATGAGAACTTGTCTAATGTGTTCATATAATTTCTTGAGTAGGAACTGTTTTATCTTGGATATTATAGGTGACTTTATATATAGCATAACTGCCTTAAATCTTTTTAGTAGGAAATAAATTATATAATGTGTATGTATGGATTTATATATACACTCACAGAAACATCTTAACAGTAGGGGTCATTTGCATACATTTTAACAGTGTTCAATGATTCTATTGTTTAAATCTCATATCAGTAAAAAAATTGTTAAGTTTCTTGCAGACATTTTCCTTTCATGGACAGACCATCAGGGTAAATTTTTTATTCTGCCAGGGTCCTAATTTGGCAGTTCAGTTAATATGCCATTTTTAGGCAGCTTGACAATTAAGAATCATAACTGGAACATCAAAAAAGAAAAGCTCTGAGTGGTCTCTGGAAGGTACTTGCTTAAGGTTACCTTTTTTTTTTTTTTTAAATAATGTTAGGTTGTGTGTCCGCCACACCTGCTCTTTCCCCCGGCATAAGACTGCTGCTTAAGATACCCTGGGAAGCACCACTACCAAGTCAAGTTTTCCTGTATTGAAGGGTAGCCTCAAGATGACTTTCTTAGCTGTGCTCAACAGAAATGGATTTTCCAAAGTTCTTTGGGCCATTTCTGATTCACAGAGGATCTGACCAGAGTGTATTAGCCTGAGTTAACTTCAGTGTCAATTGGTTTGCTGCCATGAGATCCATAATAGACCCAAAATTTCACCATTGATTGAGATGTAAGGGCCCTTTGAAAGAATAGTACCACTGATGTTAGGAGTGAAGTGAGGATTCATTGACTCCACACAAAGGACTCTTAGATGTTTCTCCAACCAAATTTCCCCCCAAATTATATTCTTCTACCCTCTTTTTTAAAAAAAAAAAAAAAAAAAAAAAAAGCTCTTACTTTCTATAGAATTTCCAGTTTGCTCTTTTGGGTGGGGGGGGTAGGGATTTACTTTCTCTTTCTAATTAAAGATGCTAATTTATTGAACCATGAAATCCGTAATATATTGATTTAAGGACAAAAGTGAGGGTTTAGAATTTTAAAAGTGCTTCACTATTACAGAGTTTTCATTTCACACTTGACTCTTCTTTCTCCCTGTGGCTTTAAAGCTTTTGGCGGTTTTGCAGCGTTAGTCACTAGGTAACTTGCCATATTTCTGGTTGTGTCAGTCCTACCGATTACAGTGCTGTGACATAAAGTTAGTTCTCAGCATTTGTCCGTAGGAATAGAAGTCTTACTGAAGTCTTTTTCTTCCAAAGAGATTTTCCTTTCTCAGTAAGTTCCTAAGAAAATACTTGTTTGTCACTCTCTTTATTCATGTTCTTGGATTGTTCAAACAGCAAAAAAAAATGTTGGTGAAAACGATTAGGGTCCTTTTCTGATGAATGTACGTACCTGCATTAAGAATGTAGTCATTTGTTGGTTTTATGTAACTAATATACACACATTAATTTTAATCAGGAGAAAGAATTATCACATACATAGCAAGTAGGTAACATGCATGGCTTTTACATTTTTAAAAAACACCCTATTTTTTGGCAAAATGTAGAACCCAAATGGTCATTTCTCAGACCAACTTTACCTCAGGCTTCATTTTTGCTGTTTTGACCCTGGCCTTTAAGGCATAAACATTTATATCTTTTTATTAGTGATAGTGAAACTGTGACACTAACCATTTCTATACAAGACAGCAAAACAAGAAAAACTATAAAGATTAAGATGAAAGCAGTTGTGTGGTTGTTGAGCTAGATCACAGCATTTTGTAGGCAAAATAAAAACATTCATATCTGAGAATTTTTTTTTTTTGGCCATCTTTTCCCAAGGCCAGACCTTCTGGTAGAGCACAGTTAAAAGTAACATAATTCTGGGCCTTTGTAATCTGAGGGAAATAGCCCCAGCTGGCAGTCTTCTTGCTAATATATGAAACGAGAGTGTAGGAAAGAGTTGGCAAAGCGTGTTTTCACCTAGAAAGAAAAGAATGTGAAAAAATATAAAACTATTATTCATTTAGCTCTCAAAATCTCAGAAAGATACGGTAAATGCCATATAACTGGACAAAACCAGAAGAACATATAGAGGATTTGTGGGGAAACAGGTTTCAAGGATGAACTTTTATACACTGCTCAACAATTTGCTTACGTTCTACCAACTATTCTTAAAATTGACGCTGTTAAATAAGATATTTCTAGGAACTAATGATTAGCAAATGTCCTAAAAATATTTTTAAGCCAGTTCCCTCGTAAGTAGCCCTATTTACTCTTGAAAATTCTTACCCTTTCTCTAGCGATAATAAGGGAGGAGTGAGTAGTGTTCTTAGGGTGACCAACTGCCCTGGTGTGCCTGGGACTGAGGCAGTCCCCTGGATGCAGGACTTTGAGTGCTAAACCCAGGAAGTCCCCAGGCACACCAAGGAGGAGCTGATAGCCTTAAGTGTTCTTGTGACTTACCCTCACCTTAAACATTGTAATAGTTGCGGTTAAATTCAGCTGCCCTATAGCATATGTGTCCTCCAGTCACTTACTATTGTGTATGGAATGTGAGATTTATACCAGTAATAGCTAATGGCACCAACGTGGTAGTGAGACTAACACAGTAATCCAGGGAAGATAACTGGTGGTTTAATGAAACAGAAGAGGCAACTAGATAGCAAAGTTCTTCAGAACCTGTGTGTATATGTAAGTACAGATCATGTCTTTATGGGGTTAAATTTAAATTTTCACAGTAAAGGAAAACTGAGTAATGCTGTGGATTTCTTCTCTCTTGAGGGAAAATATGGCCTTTGATGCTCTATCCTCTACTACATTCCCCAGACTATCCTGCTCAAGAAGCCAGAACGTGGCATTATTATGTTTATTCTCAGTGAATGTTGTATTGAGATTATTAAATGCATCAGCCAATGGCAGGTGAAGGAATTGGGTGTCCTGATCCAGACTGAGCAGCACCCTAAGTTCTGATAGCCTCCTACCCCTCAGGTGCTTACCAGCTGCAACACCGACCACGGGAGGTGAGATTTTTCTAAGACGGCATTAATTTTGTAATGCAATATGATGGATGCAGAGTCTGTTATTGTTTCCCTGTGGTAGTCCTCAGACTGCATCCTCTGTGCACTGTGATGTAGATGGTAGATGTGTTCTTTGTAAGCTTTAATCCTATGATTGTCAAAATATGATGTGTTTCCTTTTTTTTTTTTAATTAAACAGTGAGCTGAGGCTTTATTTCAGCTGGTTTTCAAGTTAAAATTGTGAAATACTGATTTCCTTCCCACCACCCACACCAAATATTTTAGTCTATTTAAAGTACAAAAAAAAAACAAAGTTAAGAAAACGTTGCTTAAATGTCCTGTGATTTCTGGTCAAATTTTATATATATTTGTGTGTGTCTGTGTATGTGCTTTCACTTTTTACCTTGTTGGCTCTCTACCTGTGTTAATAGTACTGTCACCATTGAAAGGTGAACATTTTTCCTAGCATTAAAAAGAAGCGATTTGAGTTGTTTACCATGTTATTATGGGACTAATTTTTAATCGTTTTCATTGATTTTGACTTAAACTGATCTTTTTTTAGAGGGGATTATATTTTGCTGACCACACTCTAAATTGTACAGAAACAAACAAAATTTGTTGTGTGTATTTTCACATAATGCAATTATGCTATTGAGTGCATCTTTTTATTTTTTAAGTTTGGTGTTATATAAAAAGATTATCCCACTCCCCTGGCAGACAGATAACGCACTGCTTAGTATACACACACAAAACACACCTCATAGTGCTAGTAGGTTAGGCATTTTAGTTTACTTCAGAGCTTGCCTGTACCAAATAATGATCTAATACACATGATCTGTGCTGTAAATGGACTAGAAAGTGAAATTCACATTTACCTTCAAAATGTACTCTTAGCAGAAACAGCAAATGGTATTCTTTTAAAGATTTCATTGAAAAATAATACATAAGGTGTACTCATAATTAATATCATCATGAAATAATTGAAAAACAAACTTTTTAGATCAACCAGACTTTCTTTGTGCCTCGCAGGAACTCAGTTCCTAGGATGAATCAATACTTCTCTCATTAGCAGACTGCTTTCATTAGACCATTTAAGACACCTACGTTAGGATGCAACAAAAGGGACCTCAAAATCTAAAATACACTATGCTGCTTGGCATTGAACAGCCCAGGGCCTAGCTTGATTTCATTAACAATTTTGTGTTGGTAGGAAACCTACTTGAACAAATCCTACTTAAATTGCTACACCATACAACTCTATAAACAATCTAAAAGGAGCCTTCCAGTATTGAACTGCAACATCACTTCAGTTGACAGATGACTAGAAGAGATCCTTTTCCATCGTCACTTCACCCTGGGAACTTTCCTGCTTGTTACCCTGGTGTTAGTGACACTGGTTATCTGTGTCAGAAGATTTTTTATAGCAACCCCAGTGTCCATAATTGTGCATATTCAAGGGACTGAAGGGTAGGAGAGAAGTATTATTTGTATGTTTGGCCTTTCTCTCCAGTTGGCAAATCCTTTTTTCCCACTTGCTTCAAAAGAAATTGGAAGTCCTAGTGTGGGAAGCATGCCTATTAATATCACACAGATGTACTCCAGTGCCCTCGTTCTCAGCGTGAGGTGTGCCCAAGGACTAGGGTGAAGGTCATGTTCATCCGCTGCCCAAGAATATATTTGCACCATGCAGTTATCCAGCTTCTTTTTAACAGACTCATCCTTTTCATCAAAATAATACAAGATGAGCCCAACCTAAAAATTAAAAGTTTGCAAATGTAGGGATCTAAAAGAAAAAGTCAAAGGCATACATAAAAGCTGTTTTCTGCTGCAATGAATAGATATGAAAATACTTGTAGAATTGATCGGATGCTAGTTTGCACATAGACTTAATTACATTCTTAAAGCGGACCACACTAACTGAGGGCAAGAACATTGAATCAGACTTATGGGTAGCAAGTTCTGTGATAAGCCAACACGACCTTTAGGAAGCTATGAGAACAGAGTATGTTACTGTGCTCCAGTCCAAGCTACATGACCTTATTTGAGATAGGGATTTGCCACAGTTTTTATAATCTTCAATTTTTTTGTACCTGCTTTAATGCTGTGCAGCAATAAGTTTGTTTAAAAAGTTTAGAAAGTAGTTCAGGAAGGATAAGATCACAGAGGAAGGAGAAGTTGTTTCTGAACTGTGTGGTGCAGGACGAGGAAGGACAAGATACGATTTAAGCACAGTGTTCAAGGATGCATTGAATTTGGATAGATGGAGAGGACTTTTGGGGCCAGTCAAAATGAGGTCTTGGAACAGAACTTGTGGATCTGAACGTGCATGAAAGCTGGACAACTTTACTGAGCTGCTATGAATGGTGAGCAGAAAACTGACAACCACAAGCTAGGCAGGTGCTACTGTGAAGCCCACATCTAATAATAGCACCTAGATAGCCAGGAGGTAAAAGCCATACATAACTCTACACCTTGGGTCTTGTAATCTACACAGAGATTGTGCTACTGAGCTGGCTGGCTGGGGCAGAGGACATGAGAACACCAGCCATAACCCCAGCCAAGGATGGACTGCTGGTTTGGGGCGGGGGGCGTTTAAACATGTACATATATGTGTGTGTGTATTAAGTGAAATTTAACTTTCTTGTCACAGCTGGAGATGATTAATCTAGAGAACCCTCTGAAATTTTATGCAGAATTTTGTGTATTTGTAGACTTTTATGGTGAGAAGTAGCAATCATCAGAGAGGCCTTAACCACTGCCCAACAGTGATTCCATTGAGACCACCCATCTTGAACTTAAGCTAGAATTAACTCTGTTTTTAGATCTTGTTAAGGTTTTTTCCATGAGAGATCTTATCTCTAAGCTATTTTAACTTGTTATTGGCAGTATTTGATCACACTATTTTAAACATAAATGCCATGTAAATAAGATATTAATATAACTGATGACCCACTTTTAAATGATTGCAGTTTTTAAGTATGTTTAGGCTGTAGTGGGAAAAAATGAAGATTTACACAAGCCTAGCCTAACATCTGGAATAAAAAGTATTCTAGGTTGCCTTTTTATAATGAAAATATTTTTATATTGAAAAAACAGATTAGTGTCTTTGTTTTACCCAAGAACCACAAGTTACTTTGTTCCAACTTTTAAATCAAAATCTTGAATAATAGCATGTGGTATCACCACATTTTAAAAACATACTTAGTCAATCATAAACACATTTTCTAAGGAATTGAATTTTATAGAGATAATTGAATGCTTTCATCTGTAACAGAATTAGTGGCCTGCAAACCACTGTGGTTTCTTGCTTTGCTCTGAAGTTGTTAAAGGGGGAATTTTCTGCTCCAAGTTACATGCATAAAGGAAGTAAGATGCAAAGTAAAATTCAGTTTTCAAATTCTAAAGCAACACCCACTGACAAAATGTTATCCTCTAAAAGTTTAACTACTTTTTAACTAAACAGTTGTTTTCCTGTCTTTTATCATTCCAGTATCTAGGTGCTTAAGTTAACATAAGTATAAGATCAAATATGTTAATAAAATCAAGCTAGACTTGGTAAACTAAATTTGGAGTAAAGTTTCTAGCAGTGTCTATATGACATCTCATATGGTGTGATTTTCATTCAGCAAAATGTTACTTAATTCTCTATGTTCTGCTTCCCCCATTTCCATCCTACCCCTATAACCTCCTGCAATTAACCCTTAGAAAACTGCCTTATCTTAGAATATTTAATTGATTTGTTTCTGTTTTTTAAGAGCCAAAATCACAAAAGGGAGAGATGGCTAAGAATCTGGCTTGTTATTACATCCTTCAGAAAATCACCTTTAACATGGGTGCATATTTCGTGTATCCTCTCTTAATTTCTAGTTTTGTGGGTGTACTTTTATTCTATTGAGTATTGCCACCAAGGAACAACTAATCTTCACATTTACAATTTACATAATTAGTGATTGGCTGAAAAGGGGTATTGAACATAAAATCTTAGATAAAACTGAGAAATGGAAGATTTATATAATTTAGTCTCCTGGTTGGCTGTTTCTCAACTGGGAATAGCAATGTCTTAAAGGACATTTAAGCAACAAAAATGCTAAGGGCGGGATGCTTGAAGAAAAGAGCCCTGTAATGGTCAACTACTTCAGTTATCTTGGATAATGGAATAAAACTCAGTTGCCTTTTTAAAACAAACTTTTTCTGTCTTTAATGACTTTGGACAGAATCACATTCTGCTAGTTTTAAGCCTTGGTTATCATTTCTGATGTAATGGAAAATACAGCTGAACTCAGAATCAGAGGTCTTCCGTTTGGGCCCTGATTCTGCCAATTTATGGTGACATCAGATAGATAATTTCAACAGTCTGCTGCTTCAAGTTCCTCATTTCCTCCAATTCCCCAAAATGAGGAAGTTGCTTTTCAGGGTGGTTATGAGGATTAAATGAGAACACTTTACACAGAGTAGAAGCTCAGCGCTGGAGGACTGAATCCACAGTCGAGGGAGTGTCAGGAGGTGGTGGCAGCAAAGAAGGTCTTTGCTACCAAACCTGCCTCAGAAAAGCGGCAAGAGATACCACACTGAGAGATGTCAAGTAAATGAAAACCTATGGGAGCAGTTAACCGTTGCCACAGAAGTAATGCATAACAACCATAAAAGCCCAGTGGCGTGCAATTGCAAACATTCATTTAGTTTACGAGTTAGGTCAGTGATTTAGATGGGGCGTCTCTGGGTAGTTCTAGTTTTGCCTGGCTCGCTGGGGAGGTGGCCTTGACTCAGCCCTTTTCTGTGTCTCATCCTCCTGCAGCTACCCCAGGCATGTTTCCATGAGGTGGCAGGAGGGAACAGCAACCGAGCCCAGTCCCAGGAGCCCCTTTCAAGTCTGCACCCTCCCTACTGACTGATCGGCATTCCCCAGAAGCAAGCCCCAAGCAAAGCTCAGAGTGGAAAGGCACCACACAGTGAAATGGCAAAGGAGGAGGGTACCAGGAGGGTGAAGAATTGGGGCCCTAACAGCAATCAATCCACCGTGCCCACGCTTTGTGCTGTCTCACTGTTGTACTTGTTTGCCAGTGAAGAGTGGGAAATGTGGGGAAGCTGAGGACATCCCAAGCTGGGATATATTTGGTTCAAGTGTTTTCAGTCCATGGAGCATTAAGTAGAAGCCTCTTCTAACATACGCCATGAAGGTGAGTTAAAACCAAAGCAGTGTATTTTCTGTCTACTCTAGGTTCTTGCAGTTGCCCCTGGTCATTATCATATGACCGGAATTAGCACCCTCTAAACTTTGAGCCTGGCTTGTACAGAACTAGGAGAGTCACCTCACAAATGAGGTAAAAAGAAGCCTTTGATTCAGAGAAACGTTTTCTCTTAATGATGAACTTTACGTTCATTAATGCCACTTCCAAAACCTTTCTGGGACTTCTTACGTACAAAGAAGCTGTATGCCTGCTGTACCTAACGCTGGACCTTTTTGGAGGCCTGAAGTGCTTTAGGAAAGGTTCACCAATAATAATGATGGATCACGGTATGTTGTAATTCTGACACACATTTTAAAAAAGGAAACACCACAATTATCTGTGTCCTGTTTATTACAAGTATCAAAATTGTCTGGAGGGTCCGAGTCTCTGCTGTTGAAGCTGGGGAGCGAGCGTTTCTTTGGAGACATGGCTAGGCTTGGTAGCCCTGAAAAGTGGAATTGACTTCAGCCTTCACCTTTTAGGTGCCCAATGTTTCCTTACCACATTTTTCAGAGAACTGAGTATATACCTCCTCGAATATATGTTTAAATGAGCTCCCCTTCCCCATATTCCTCTTTAATGGCCACACAACTCCTTTTGTTTATCACATTCATGTAAATACACAGAAATATTCTGTGGTCTTTTACGGGCGGCACAGTGGATGAAACTATATTTAACTTTATAATATACCCATTATTTTTGTAAAATACAAAAGCACCAGCAAAAAAATAATCCAGATTACAACCACCAGAGAAAACCACTGTTTAGGTGGTGTAATTTTTTCTTCTCCTCCTTGCTTTGGATGTATATGTATTTTTAACAGGAAATGTCTGAAGTATCTCCAGCAGCACGTTGAGTTAGAGAAAGCTATTACAAATCATAAGAAAAATCTCTAAAATTAAGCCATTCAGCAAGCCATAATGGACAATTTTTTTTAACTTGCTTTGAGCAACACACAAATTTGGTGTTTGAAATTAAATATAAACATTTTAGACATTTTCTATGCATGATTTTTTTAATGTGCCTTAAATGACTATATACTTTCATTAGTGTATTTGAAACTAAACATTTCTTTGTCATGTCTGTTGCAAGTGTCCTAAAATAAAAGTGTGCAGTGGAACCAAAGAATTTTATTGATCAGCTAGCATTATGTTCGGATATAATGAGCATAGAAAATGTATTGGACATACATAGTATTAAACATGCCAAGTTAATCAATTAGTAATATTACATTAAACCATTCGTGATTACTTCCTTGTTCATGTTTTGGTAAATTGTTTAGGCAGTTATTAGATGAAGTTCTATCTTATTTTCCAACTTATATTATCCAAAAGTATTATGCATTTTACATACAATCCAAAAATGTCATAGTGCGCTTTGGTATTTTTTTAAAAAGCTACATGGTTATATAAGAACATTTTTTTCATGAAAACCAAAACTTCTGAACAATACATAGATATAGTTAAAAAAAAAAAAAGAATTTCCTTCCATTCCAATCCACTTCCACAGCCCTCCCTGAAGAAAGCCTTTGGGTATTTTTGTCTTTGCTAAATGTGGACTGGGAGCTAAAATTTGCAAGGAAAGTTGATCTTATCTCCAGGTTCTAAGAGGCCCCACGGTGAGATGTATCTTTATTGGCCCTTAGGTGACCCACCCGCCCCCCGCCCCCCGCTAGTCCCACGGTGACTCTCCAGAACTTTCATTCTCCTCACCACCAGTGCCTCTTTCTCCCCTCCTCAGCCCAGTGGCAGAGAAAAAGTTGTCTTGTGTCAGGACTAAGCCATGGACTCTGAGCCCAGCTGGTTCTGCCTGGCTCCTCTAGAAGGTTTCCAATCAGTTATTCCTTCTCAGGTTTTCAGTTCTCAGTGGCCACTTGCCCCTTCCTGCAGCCTATATGTCCTCAGTAACTCCCACTTTAAAAGACAACAGGAAAATGAAGACAAACTTCCTTGCAACCCCGTAACGACTTTCTGTCCTGCTGTTCACAGCCAAGCATGTGGAGACCAGTTTGTACCAGCCATCTCGATTTTCTATCCTACCACCTTACTGGCTGAAGTCACTTCTCCAATTACTGAACTTGCCATTGGGTGCTGCACTTGTCTTTTCCCTCAGACTGGGAGGAAGTGACGTCCTGTCCAAGGCTAATTCTTGTACCAGTGCGTAGGTAACTGTTTTCCGAAATGTAGTCACAGGGAGAACTTTTAAAATGCAGCTTCCCTGGCCTCCCCTGAGGGATTCTGATTTAGCAGGTCTGGAAAGGAACAGTGAGAGCTGCATTTTTAGAAAGCCCAAAGTGACTGTCAGCAAACCCCTGCTTTAGACCGCATTTCCCTGTGAGCTTTCAGACCTTGCCCCGTCAATGCTATTCCATTTTCCCACCTCCCACACATTGCAACTTAGACTGAGCAAAAGTAAGTTGCACTTTCTTTATTTCATATAATTAATTGAAAATTCCTCATCAGCCCCATCTGGCTTTATTTAGGAGGGTGTGGGAAGAGGTAGATGACCTTAAACTTGCCAGTCAAAGATAACTCATTCTCTTATTCCAACAGTTTATGTTGGGCTTCAAATTGCCTCTTTGGAATAAATGCTCAGCTTTTCAAAGTGTCTTCCAGTCTTCCTCCCCGAGATGGCTCTAGTGGATGGGGGAGTAGAAGTCACCTCTGGGTGATGGGGGAAGCGGTTCTCCAGTGACTGTGCTCAGGTCCTTGGGCAGTCTTGCTTCTGCTGTTCCATCCTGCTGTCTCTGTTCAGTGGCTACTGTCCTTACTGAATCTGCTGGTGCATGTGAGTGACTCCTTGGCTTTTGTTCACATGTTGGCATGTCCCGCTGCTGACCACAGTTCTGCCATTGCCCGTGGTTTCAAGGTCTCCCCTTTCAACAGCCTTCATTTTCCAACTTTAGGACTCTTTATCTGCTGACTCTTGGAAAAGGGGGAGGTTGGAACGTTGGGATGTCCTGAGCATCTTGCTCAAGCTTTGGGAAGCCAACAGAGTCTTCTCAGACTAGCTGGTCAGCTCCCTCTACCAATCATGAGTTAGTGCCCCTAAGCCGTATTGCATATGCCTCTGAGTCACAAGAAGGACTTCTCTGAGTGGCTCGCAATCTTCCCCAGGCTATGCCTAGGAAAGTGGTCCATTTACCCATCATGCAATTTCTGTCTCACCCTCCATCCCCATCCTGCCCCCTACACACACACACACACACACACACACACACACACACACACACACACACACACACACACACACACACACACACACACACACACACACACACACACACACAGAGAGAGAGAGACACGAGTATTGACCCTGAGAGGAAGGAAAGTGAAGTCACAGATGTTCTTACTTCTTTAAAACCTACTCGTCCTTTCTGAATCCTCCTCTCTCCCTACGCTAGGAGTCTTTCTACTTTCTCCCTAATGAAACGACTCTCCTTACCTCATATCCCAAGTTCCCTGTATCTATGGCTTAGAGTAAATCTCCACGTTCAGTTGTCCAAGTTTGCTTTTGGTATGTGAATGGAGTTCTTAGAATTTAGAACTCCCTTTTCATTCTCAATAAAACCCGACTTTCAAGACTCCTTATCTTCATCCTAGAGATATCAAAGAATAATAAAATAATAAATAAAGACTCTAAACGTCACAGCTGAGTAGTTACAATGCTATTACTCTAGTACACAGCCTTTTCTGTCCTGCCATTATTAAGCATGGCCTTGCTTTATTGGAAAGACTGCAGGAGGAGAACTGCTGAGGAAGATGGAATCTTTAATATTATCAAAGTATTGGCTCTACATAGACATTCTTACCCCAGACTTGCTCTTTCTGGCTTCAGTGTTTGCCTGTTTTGGTCCTAGTACCTTGAATGTCCTTCTCTCTTCAGCCTGATATAACGTTAGTCATCCCTCAAAGCCCCGTTCAGATATCACCCCCACCAAGGACCTCTCTTTATTCTCTCCAAACTTCTTTGTCCCTTCTGAGCATTTCCTTTGTCATTTGTCTATACTGGTGGGAGGGCATTTATCATGTTATAATTAGGCCTGTGTACACTTAACTTCCTTGCTAAACCATGAGCTCCTTTCTGCCTTGGAAAGCTCTCCAGCTTTCACTCTGCACTTCCAAATTTATCCATTCTTCTTGACCCAGTTTAAATTTGATCTCCTCTGCAAAGTCTTCCCTAACCACCGCTATTGAAAATTCCCTCCCCCCATAGCAATGACTGGCCGCAGCACTTGGATGCTCGTGAGAGGTATATACACAAAATCTCATATGGAAGCCCTGGGAGAGAGTGGCACGGGCACTCATGAAAGAAACCTCGACAGCCAGTTTGTAAGTATCGGGGCCTTTCAGGAAGAGTGGTTTAGATTTAATGAACGCCACTTAGATTATAAGCTCCTTGACGTCAGAGGCTAAAATCAGTTTTCCCCAAACATTTCTTTTTTATATATGCTACATCTTTGTATCCGCTTCAACATTTCTAGCAGTGCCCTATGCACAGCGGGCCTGCAGTAAATGTTCCTTGATCAACTGACAGGTGCTCAGAAAAACTTCCCTGATTGACCCTCTTGTGATGTCTTCCCTTTCTGACAACTCATTAATTTTTAAGTTGTTTTCCTTGAAATGCTTGGTATGCTTCTTTCCTCCCTCCACCTTTTTTTTTTTTTTTTTTTTGCCTTCCACGGGGTCCCATCTTGATCAGCTGCTCTCATTTTCTCTTTTGTGATCACAGGTTTTGGCAAGCCCTGAAAGGAGTGTGAGCTTGGGGTGGGAGCAGGGGGAGAGTTGGGATTGTGGACCAACCCAATCCAGCTCATAGAAGTAAATGGTCACTGGAGGTGCTAAAGCACTTCTCTGAGTTTCAGAGGTAGCTTTTTTCAAAACACTGGAGGCCATGAGCCTTGTGATTCTCATCCTGTCCCTGGAAGCCAAGTGGACTTGGCTCAGTCCTTACCCTCCATTCGGGGCTGGGGGCTGTGAGTTAGACTGGTCTCAGTTGAAACTGTAGAGGCTGCAGTGTGGTCCTAATGAACACGCCATGGCACTCCAATCCTTGGGGGACTATGGTGCTCTTTCCAACAGAAAAACCTCTAAGTCAATAACTATGTCTTTAGAGAGCTAGACAGGCACAGAATTTGTTTTGACATGAGAAAACCAGGAGTGGCACCCCCCAAATCAAGGGAATGAGGAAGATGCTGAATCTGGAAGGCAGTGCAAGAGTGTGAGCGTTCAGCCATGGCTGCGCCTGAGGGTGCATGGGGCTATTTTATTTATGTTTCTAAATCAAATATGTTGGCTGATCAACCGGTCTTTTTTTGTGCCTCGCACTGTGGGTGCTTGTAGGAGAAACACCACCTATCTGGGAGAACCTTGATGTGCTGTCATGGATGTAACCAATTCTGACTGTAAAGCAGTATGGAATCAGATCCAAAGCACAGTCTGTGGCATAAAGTGCTGCAGGGTCCCAGAGGGAGCAATGAGGGTGGGCCAAGGTGGCGAGGTGAGGGTGGGTAGCATTCGCCTTTGAGAACATAGCCTGAGCAGAGGCACAGTGGGGATGGTGAGTGTGCAGGGGACGAGCGGTAGGGGAGTGGGCAAAGGGAAAGTTCAGGAGGGTCTAGGACAGGGAAATGACTTGATTGGTGGCCATTTAGTTTATTTTCGTATGTGTAGAATTTTGAATTTGCTTGGTTCCTAGAATTCCTGGGTCAGGTTGCTCCTTCCTAGGATGAGAAACCATTCCATGGGCCCCACGTACCTGGCTGTGACTCCTCAGTGACCGCACTCAGATGAGCTGTCTAGGCAGCCAGGACGGTAGGAGCCCTCTGACTTCATGTCTGCAAGGGTACCTGTTTCCACTATATAATTACCAGCATGTAGCAGACTTTTATCAGCCCTCTTTAGGATGGCTTTTGGCAAATGGGGTAGAAATCTATCACGCATTTAAATTATCAGACTCACAGACATAGAGAACAGACTTGTGGTTGTCAAGGCGGAGGCGCTGTGGGGGAGGGATGGACTGGGAGTTTGGGGTTAGTAGATGCAAACTATTACATATAGGATGGATAGACAACAAGGTCTTACTGTACAGCACAGGTAACAATATCCAATATCCTGTGATAAACCATAATGGAAAAGAATGTGAAAAAGAATGTGTATATGTGTATAACTGAGTCACTTCGCTGTACAGCAGAAATTAACACAACATTATAAATCAACTATACTTCAGTAAAAAAAATTATACCCAGTCTCCTCTTTAAAAGGTTTTCTGTATCAACTCCACTCCACTCCATATCCAAGTACGTCTCAGACCAGGAAGCAAAAGGAAGTAGGGAGTTTGTTCTTTTGGGTTGAGAATTAAGAAGAAAACTCCACCCAAATAACAGGTATGTGGTGGGAAAAAATGAGATCTCCTTCACTACTTAATCATCAGGTAAGGAGAGGGGCAGAGGAGTGCTTGGTATGGGGGAACCTCAGAAGATTTAAAGAGAGTTACAGACAGACAAGGCTGAATGTTGGATGTCATCCAACAAAGCTCTTAGAAGATTGGAGTCACTGCCCCATTTTTGAGCTCTGACCTAGACCTGGAGGTCTGGGAGACCTGGCACAGACTCAAGAGTGCTTAATTATCTTTCTGGTTCTGGGTCCTCTTTAGCCCCCTGGGAAGGGGGGCCAGGTTTGGCCATTCTTCATAAGAGCACATATCTAGACTGGCTAGTCTACTTTAAAATCCCCTGTGGGTTTTTTAACCTCTTCCTGGTTCCGTTTCCAGATTGAAGTGTGTCCCTCCCATCCCCCACCGCCCAACACTGCCTGCTTCTGGCCTGGAAAACTGACATCCCTTTACACCAACTGACATCTGCCTTATGCTTTAGGGAACTGAATAAAAGGAAGGGGCGGGTGGGGGTGACTAGAGAAGCTTCAGGCTTGACCTGCTGTGTAGAGACTGCCTGTTTCCATGACAGCACAGAGCTTCTCCCTCCCACTGACCACCAACTCCCACAAAGATGCTGGAGGACAGACTTGTTCCTGTAATGCTATTGTTGAGAACTTTACTGAGAATCCTTCCTTGAGCTCTACCTGCGACACCTTTAGTAGTTCTTTACTATGGTGAGGTCAGTGGGCAAATTGTTGGAAGCAACCCAAATTATTCAGTTGATTACCAGGTAAGGGGCTGTTGAGCAATAAAGGTGGAACAGAAGCAATGGGAGTGCTTTTCTCTGCTGTTTGTAAATTAACTCTGATATCTATTCTTAAAGTCCAGAAATATTTCCAGCAAAGCAAGGCTCACGGAAATCCTTACAACACTCCTAGTAACATCCCCATTTCACAGATGCCAAAACTGAAGCACACACAGGTCAGTGTCTTGCCCAGGCCACTCAGCCGGTGAGTGGTTGGGTGGGATTTGAGTCCAGGCCTCTGGAGGCAGAGCCTGAGCTCTTAGCTGTGATGCCGAGTTGCCTCTCTCTACTTTAAAGGGCATCTCTCATCGGAACATAACAGATCCACTGATGTAAGAATATTTACGTTACAGTGGTCCTCCCTTTTCTGCAGCTTTGCTTACTATGGTTTCAATTAACCATGTCAGCCGTGGTCCGAAAATATTAAATGGAAAATTCCGGAAATAAGCAATTCATAAGTTTTAAATTGCGCCTGTTCTGAGTAGCTTGGTGAAATCTGGCACTGTCCAGCTCCATCCTATATGTTCAGTGTATCCCATTGTTTCGTCACCTAGTAGCGGGTTAGATTATCAGATCAACTGTTGCAGTATGGCAGGGCTTGTGTTTAAGTAACACTTTTTACTTAATGGCCCCAAAGCACAAGAGAAGTGATGCTAGCAATTCTCTTACTGTACCTAATTCATAAATTAAACTTTATCATGGGTATGTTTGTATAGGAAAAAATTTAGTGTATATGGGGTTCGGTACTATATGCTGTTCCAAGCATCCACTGGGGTTCTTGGAATGTATCCCCTGCTGATAAGGGGGGACTACTGTATTTTATAGTCACATTTCCAGCGCTCCATGAGGGCAGGGGCTCTGTCTTCTAATTTGCGTCTCTACAGAGCTGTGCACTCAAATGTAAAGGGTGATTGTAGCACACAAGGTTGTCCTTGTTTTCCCAGTGAGGAAACAGAAGCTCAGCCCAGCTAACTCACCCGAGGTCACTTACTTTTAGACCTGGGATTTGAACCAGAAGCTGCCTGGCTCTGCTTACCCTCTTCAACACCATCTGTGGTAGTTTGATTCCTGTTTGCCTTGGGAAAGAAGGAGGGTCAGAATCTGAGTTTTCTGAGCTGTCCTCCTGTAGCAGCCCCTTCCCCCGTCTCCTTAGTTATGTCCACTGCTCCGCTGAGCCTTCTGCTCTGTGGTTCCATCTCCCTTGAGGAGGTGGGGTAGGTAGTGATCAGAGCAGCCTCCAGGTTCGGGGTGGAGGGCACATGATTTTGTACAGAAGAAGAAGAAGCAATGGACCGAAGGGCCCTCTGGGGTCTTTGATGCTCTTTGATGTCTTCAGGGCACTGTCTCTGTGACTCTTAGGTTCTCTTCCCGGGCTGTAACTGGTAGGGGAGGAAAGCTGTGGGTAACAAACAATGATTGCAAAAGTGCTTCACAAACTAGAGAGGGGCCATAAAGTTTTAAAATGTAGATAATGTTATTCATTCATTCATTTGTTCATTCATTCATTTATTTTTCCCGATTGAGCCCTCTTGAGATTACCTCTTCTGAGTGTGCTATAGGCACAGATTTATTCAGTGAAAACCAGAGAAAAGTGTGTGACATGATGTATCCCAGACTCATCATGAGGGCTGGATGGAAACGTCGCATTAGTGCGCTGGTTTGGTTGTGATTTTGCACAGCACGTTGAACCATGCATTGATAATGATAGGCACATTAAACATATCAGGGAATGGCACTGAGCACAGTGTGTGTTGAATTATCAGTAAAGCATTTATGATGTACAGTTGCCTATGTTACTTTGTGGGCACACTGTGTAAAGCTCTGAACAGAGGAAGTTGGCATTAGCACCCAGAGCCAGGTCCCTGGGAGCACACGGGAGTTATTTCCGCTTTGAGGTCTGTGGCTTCCTACTTGCCTACACTGAAGCCTGTCCACTCTATTTTCTTCATAGTTGCTATGTGGTGTCGTGGAGCCAAAGGGTTGACCGTACATGAACAACACAGGGTCTGTACAGGAAGGCTTCCAGAGGACAAAGCCAGAGACCCCTTAAAGCCCAGCAATGTTCCAGGAAAAGAATGGAGAGATGTTGTGTCCAGTCTCTTTGGAATTAGGTGAAGACCTATCCCAGAAAAATACCCCAGTCTGCCTGCCAAGTGGCTGTCATTCCATATTTAGTTGTTCTCGTTAGTGGCTCCCAGAGTCTCTGGCTCACATGCAAATGTTTATGAACCGGTGCAGGATTAATCCATTGACTTCTCAGTTTGAATGTTAGAATAAGAAGTAGAATGGGGAGCATAAAGCCAGCACAGGATTTAGGGGCCTGGGTCCCGTCCTGGGCACATGGAGGGGTCGTGGTCGTGTGGTAGGGAACACCCTAGCCCTGTGCTCAGTGGATCTGAACGGAAGCAGCCTGAAATGCCTGCCCCTTAGGCCTCTCACCCAGGACAGTGATGAAAGAAACACACTGTTACCAATGGCAGGTAGAATTGTTATTAATTAGATCAGTTAGAAAAAGGATTCAAAGGGGCGGGAACCTAGGACGGGCAAGTTTTGAGCCTGATGGGTGGGAGAGGATGCTGGTGGGTGTATGTGAGAGAAGCCGGAGGTCTGAAGGGTCTTCCTGGGGTGGGAACTGCAGTGGTGGTCCTTGAAACAGCTTAGCCCCACGAGTGTGCACGTGTGTGTGTGTAGTGAGGGTCTCAGGGAGAGCAGGAGGGTGAGAATAACTGAGTTCCATGGCAGAGGTGGCATCAGGCAAGAAGGAAGGCTAAAGAGAGAAAAGACCCCAGAAGCCACAGAACCTGTGCTGCTGCCACCTGTGGGTTCACAGGTGGGGCACAGAAAAGGTGGTAGCTTGAGAGCGGGGCAGGAGGCAGGTGGGTTCACAGGTGGGGCATGGAAAAGGTGGTGGCTTGAGAGTGGGGCAGGAGGCAGGTGGGGTTTGGTTTCAAGACTCTAGTAATTAGAACTGAGTCAGCACTGGGTTGGGACTCAAAAGACCTAAGATCTCATATCTACTCACCACCACCTAGTTATGTGGTCTGGGCAAGGCCCTTCTCTTCTCTGGGCCTGACGAGGGGATTTTACCGGGAAGATTTCTTCTTCAGAAAAATCCTCTGGGAGAAAGTAACACACAGAAGTTCTGGAAAAGAAGGGGCTTCAATGGCCTGGAAGATGTTCTAGCTCCCCCACTGCCACCTGAGCTCAGGCACCAGCAGTTCTCTGTGAAGGACCACACAGCCCCCCACCTCCCAACTGGTCTCTCAGTTTCTGCTCTTTTCCAGTAGAAGCCAGAATGGTGTTCTTATTTTCATTTTCTTTTTGAATAGGAAATAGATTGATATAGTATAAAATTGAAAAAGTCTAACAGGGTGGACGTTGAGGTTTCTTTCTTCTTCCTAAGAGGTAGTCAGTATTACCAGCTTCTTTTATATCCTCCTAAGGTATAGTTCATGATCACCTATAGTTCCCATTTTAAATGTAAATATACTAGATCCACTGCTCTGTAAATTCATCTTGTCACTTATTATTTCTTGGAAATTATTCCATATTAGCAAAGAACAGTCTCATTTCTTTTTTAACGACTGCATAATATTCCACTGTATGGATACACCGTAATATATTTAATGCCCGCTGGTAGGCATTTAGATTGTTGCCAGTGTTTTACACTATGTTGCAATGAGTAACATTGTACTTATGTCATTTTACACAAATACAGTATATCTGTAGGATAAGTTCTCAGTGGTAGACTTGCTGAATCTAATTCCATTTGCAATTTTGATTTATTGCAGTTACCTTCTATAAGATTTCTATCAGTGTACACTACCACTAGGTATGAATGAGAACGTGCCTTTTGCCACATACCCTCGTCAACCCAATGTATTAATCAAACTTGTTCAACCTTTTCCATCTGGAAGGTGAAAAATAGTATGAGGATTTGATCTTTTAAAAAGGTAAATCAGATTATGTCACTCCTGTGCTCAAGACCATCACTGTTTTCTCATCATTCGTTGAATCCCAACTCTTGGAGCATGGCCCAGTAGGTACTCCAGATCTGGCCCTGCTACCTCTTCGACTTTATCTTCCACTTCTCTCCTCTGATTCACTCTGCTCTAGTCTTCCAGGCCCTCTGGTTCCTTCTCAAATGCACCAGGCTTGGCCCATCCCCATAATCTGTGTATAAACTCTTCTTGAATCCTTGCTTAACTCCGTAACTAGGCATGTGGGGATCAAAACTCCAAGGTGCCCAGAGGAAAAAAGCAACTGGAAGACTGATAGAACTGAGCAGAGGTTGCAGCTTCCCACTGCATCTCCAGTGCTTCCAACGTACAGGGGCTTGGTGTCAGGCTTCCCACTGAAACTCCAGAAAGCCCACACTCCATAAGTAAAGACACATCCCAGGACTCAGGGACTCACCCTACAACTAAGGACAAAACTGAAAGAGACTCACCATAACAGAACCTAAAATTAAGCCACCTCAGGATTAAGATGATCTGTCAGTTACTTAACGGTTTGTCAGAGCAACACACTGTACCCTTCAGAGGAAGATAACAGAATCTAGAGTCTCTATAAGAAATCATCTATAATATCCTATATACAGTCCAAACTTACAAAAAAATTCAAAGAAACAGGAAGATGCGGATCATAGTCAAAGAAAAATCAGTCAACAGAAGCAGACACAGATAACACAGATGTTGCAATCAGCAGAAAAGAACTCTAAAATAAATTTGATAAGGTCTTTTAAAGAATCAATAGGAATGATGGATTAATTGGTAAAAAGATAGGACAGTTCAGGAGGAATATGGAAACTCTAAAAGAGAACTAAATGGGAACCCTAGAACTGGAGGATACATTATATTAAAAAAATCAGAGGATTGGTTACAACAAAAGACTGCATCAGTGAGCCTGAAGACAAGTCATCTTCCAAATGAAGCACCCAGAGGAAAAGATACTGGGAAAAAATGGATAGAGCCTCAATGACTTGTATCAGAAATTGTGGCCTGCATGTAACTGGAATTCCAGAAGAAAAAGAGGGAGAATAGGAGAGAAAAGTATCTGAAGAAATATTAGCCAAAAATTTCCAAGTTTCCTCAAAAACAGCAACCCACAGGTCTAGGGATATCAGTGAATCCTAAGCAGGATAAATACAAAGAAATCCAGTACTAATTACACATAGTTAAACTGCTAAACCAGCATACCAAAGATAAAGAAAAAATATTTAAAAATATTAAAAGCAGCAAGAGGAAAAAGACTTACATATAGGGGCAAAACAGTGAGAATGATGGCCGACTCCTCAGAAAAATAAAAGTTAATGGACAATAAGTAAATCTTTGAAGTGCTGAAAGAAAAAAGATGTCAACATAGAATTCTATGTCCTGCAAAAATATATATCAAAACCAAATGTGAAATAAAGACATTTTCAGATAAACAAAAGCCTAGTGAATGTTTCCAGCAGACTCACACAAGAAAAGATGCTCAATGAAGTTCTTCAGGCTGAAAGGAAGTGATATCAGGTAGAAAGGGATGAAGAACATTGGAACTGGTAAGTATGAGGGTGTCTTAGCCAGCTTGGGCTGCTGTAACAAAATGCCATAATCTTGGTGGCTTAAACAACAGAAACTTATTTTGCACAGATCTGGAGGCTGGAAAGTCCAAGGCCAAGATGCCAGAAGGATTAAGTCCTAGTGAGAGCTCTCTCCCTGGCTTGCAGATGCCCACCTTCTTGTTCTATCCTCTAAAGGTAGAGTGAGAGAGGGCTCTGGTCTCTTCCTCTTATAAGAGCACTAATCCCATCTTGAGGGCTCCACCCTCATGACCCAATCTCCTCCCAAAGGTCCCACCTCCAGATACCATCACACTGGAGATTAGGGCTTCAACATGTGGATTTGCAGGGGGAACATCAATCCATAGCAGTGAGTAAATACAAAGTCATGGGATGAGATCTCCAAGGAAGAGGTTATGGACAGAGACAGAATTGCTTCTGGGTACTCCTATATCAAGAGGATAAGAAACTGAGGAGGAGCCAACAAAGGAGACTGAGGGGGAACAGCCAGAAAGGAAGAAGGAAAACCAGGTGAGTGTGGTGTTTTGGGGAAGGGTCAGACTGTCACATACTGCTGATGCTGACAGGCCAATTTGGAGGAGGACTGAGAAGTCACTGCTGGGTTTGGCATCCTGGAGGTCATTGATAATGTCGACAGGAGCTGATTTAGTGAAGCAGTGGGGGTGAAAGGCTAATCAGAGTGAGTTTAAGAGAAGCTTAACAATGGAAAAAAAGAGGGATAGATGTTAGGAGTTAAACAGCACTCTGTGGCAGCCTCCCTTCTAGGTAAAATGCATGTAGCATGCTTGGCTCATAACAATGGCACGTTACTACCAGGTTCTTCCTCCATCTCTCTCCAGGGGAGGCTGGCACTGACCTGGTCCCTACAGTAGAATAGGCAGGGCTGAGGGGCCTGCTCTTAGATGTTCAGGGCAAAGTACCAGAGTTCTATTGTGACCTTTTCCCTCTCTCTGAGCTCCTTACCCAGGGACCCAGAGGCATGGGTGGCCATAGGGTTTGTGGTGCACTGCCAGCTTGGTGGTATATTCTGAGGCACTGTCCCACCACATTAGATGTAAACCTGGGGTGGAGGCCCAGGAAGCCGGATCAAAAGGGGCAGCTCCCTGACCCCACGCTGCTGTGGAAGGACAGCTGGCAGGAGTCTCCTACTGGGGCCTGTGCACTTTTGCTCCCAGCCAATCAGCCTGAATGGCAATGATTCATTTAGGATACTCTTGGCTGAAAAGAACAGAAACTCAATTGAAAATAACCTAAATAGTGAAGAAGCTTAATGTCTCACAAAATACATGTCTAACATAGTGTTTTCCCTGTGTTGCAAGGGAGTGAGTTACTTCCTGCCTCTGTGCTCTGCTATCTCCCCCTTTAGTTCAGCCACACATTCATTCATTCAGCAAATATGTATTGGGTGCCTGCCTCATGCCAGGCACTGCTCTAGGGGCTGGAGCTACCTCAATGAACAAAACAAATAAAATCGCTTCTCTTGGTATTTACATTCTATTTTGGAGAGAGAGACAAAAAAGGGCACATGATGGTAAATAATACGAAACTAAATCAAGCTGGACAAGGGAATGTAAAGTGTCAGAAATTGGATCCTATTTTATATAGAAGGTCAGGGAAGACCTCTCTGATAAATGACATTTGAGCAGAGACCCGTGGAAGCAAACCATGTGGGTCTCTGGGAGAAGAACATTCCAGGTGGAGGGAAGAGCGAGTACAAAGGCCTGATGTGAAAGTTGCTTGGTGAGTTTGGGGACACAGGCATGGAGGGAGATGAGGACATAGAGGTAGCAGCAGTGGGCCAGGTCACATAGGCCTTCATAGGCCGTGGTGAGCACACTGGATTTTACTCTGCAGTGGAAGCTCTTGGAGGATTTTGAGAAGAGGAGTGCCTTGATTTAACTTAGTCTTAAAGAATCACTCCATCCTGGAAGAGGGTAGGGGCAGAAGCAGAGAGCCCAGTTAGAGGGCTCTGGCAATAATTGTCCAGGTGAGAGAGGATGGTTGTCTTGGATCGGGGTGGTAGCAGAAATGATGAGAGATTTTCAGATTCTGTGTGTATGTTGAAGGTGGGGTGAACAGGGTTTGCTGATGAACTGGCTGTGGAGTCAAGGGATATTCAAGGTTTTTGACTTGAATGACTCGAAGAGTGGAGTTGCCAATAACTGGGACGGGAGACTGGGGGTCAGTGGTAGTACGTTTGGGGGTTAAAATTAAGAGTTTAGTTTTGGACACCTTTTACTTGTGCAAGTGGAGCTGTTGATTTGGCAGCTGAATGTACAAATCTGAAATTTAGGGACAATGATTGGGCAAAGATGTAAGTGGAGACATTGGGACACAGGTGGTGCTCAATGCTGTGTGCCTGATGAGCCCACTGAGGAAGTGGGTGTGGGCAGGAAGGAGGTGTCAGGATTAATCCCCAGATTCTCCAAAGTTTAAGGGTTGGAAAGATGAGTTGAAAGTAGTAAAGGACATTGACAGGAAATGACCAGTGAAGTAGGAGGAGAACAAAGGGAAAACGTTGTCCCTGAGAGCAAATTTCAGGGAAGACAGAATGATTGTCTGTGTCACATGCTGCTGGCGATCAGAGCCACACCGACTTGCAGTGAACCTCCTCTCTGTTGGCCTTGGAGTGGTGCCCCTGAGACCTGGGGTTGTTTGTTACTGCAGCATAACCTATGCTGACTGATACAGCATGCTTTTCTCCAACTATATTCCCTTTCCTGAGTTCAGGTCCAGAGAGGATGGACTCTTGGTTTAACAAGCATTGGGGTTTTGCTAGAGAGGCATGACAGAGGGAGCAAGGGACAGGACACTGAGTGTGTGTTTAATGAAGCCTGAGCTGGACAAGGAGAGAGGTAAGGGAGATGCTAGGTTCATCCTGAGGGTCCTCCCCTGATAGTTACGAGAGGGTGGCCAGAGGCAGTCAGGACAAAATGCTTCCTCTCAGATCCCTGGGGAGAACGTGCCCCCCGTGTCCAGGTGGAGCTTCTGACAACAATGAGAGCCACTGAGTTTTCTTTCTACAAGGGCTCATTTTAATTTTTCTTTCCAGCAGAGCCTCTGCCACAGCTATTGTAGGTACCTGCTTTTGTTTTGTCCTTTTCAGATTGAAGCTGACTGGAGGGAGCGAGAGAGAGAATAAGAACACAAGTTCCCTCCCATTTTGCCCTTTGGGAGGGTAGGCTTTCTGCTTCTTACAGATTCTCCATGCGCTTGGGTGAGTATTGTCCTACGTGGTCTGCCCACACCCTCTAGGTCCTGATCACTGGCTGTCTATTCCAAACAAGGACAGGGATCAAATCACACATTTTGGAAGCTGGGCAGGCTGGAACCTGGTCCTTTGACTCTAAGCCCACCTCTCCCTGTACCGTACTGCAAGGGGCTAGAAGGCTCCCCATTCCCCCAACCTCCTTTTCCTTGTTAGAGAAGACAAGTGGGCCTGCACAGCCATGGGCTCTGCCCCCAGAGACGATCTGCAAGTTCTGGCCCCAGCCTGCGGGCCCCCTTCCCGGCCGAGCTCAGGAAGGAAGCAGCAGTTACAACTGGATGCCTCTCCCAGCTGCCCCCCTCCAGTCCAAGAAGCTGGCCAAGAGCCCATACGCTCTTTGCTTCTCAGCCTCCGCTCAGGCACGGGCACTTAAAAGAGGCTACATGACGAAGGGCAGGAGTGTGCAGACAGGCCCCGTTTCCCAAGCTTGCAGGGTGCACAGCTTGGCTGGGCCGAGCCACACCCCTGGCCGGGCACTTCTTCCACAGGACTCTGGCCTCCCTCCAGGTGGGCTCTGTGGGCCTTCCTGGCACCCCCATCTGCCCTCAGCAAAGCGCCTCCTGAAGGAAGGGGCATGGAGATGCCCCCACGTGACAAGTGAGGATGTGTTCCACAGAGGGAGCCCGCTCTCAAGGTCACATGGCTCATGACACCACGGCCATGGTTCTGTTTTAGATCTCCCTCCCTCCCAGGGTGAGGACTACTAGGCCTTCAGTCTGGTGTTAGCTAGGCCACCTGAGCCTCCCCTGTGACACCTACTAGGCCAACTGGTAAACCTTGCTGAAGGCTCCGGGGTGGGCTCGCTCAAGGAGCGCTGGGGCAGGGGTAGGCGGTGCCCTGGACAGAGGCTGGGGAGGAAAGGAGAGCAGGAGAGTCAGGGCACGGGAGGGGGCTGGCCCCGGCCAGGCTTCTGTAGGCTTTCCCAGGTTCTCCTATAGGAAGGGGCCGACTTTCGTATTTTATAGGAGGCAAGTTTGTTATTTGCTCAATGACCAAAATTTAACCTCAGGTCCCTTTGAACAAGCTCTAGGCTCTTGGGTGAATCACTGGTCCTTGCCTCAGTTTCCCCCTGGGTTTTGGATTCAGTGCTCAAGCACAGTGACTCTGAGAGGACAGGACACAGGCCTGTTAACAAGGGCCCTATCCTGCCACAGGGGTGGAGCACATTGTGGGCTGTCTGGCTGGGTGGGGATGGTCAGTGGTTGGCGGTGACGACGACAGTGCCTATCAGAGAGGCACTGACTCACCGCCCTGGGGCGCTGGACAAGTAGGGCAAGC
This sequence comes from Globicephala melas, assembly GCF_963455315.2. Lineage (NCBI taxonomy): Eukaryota > Metazoa > Chordata > Mammalia > Artiodactyla > Delphinidae > Globicephala > Globicephala melas. The sequence goes on along the minus strand of NC_083326.1, from coordinate 4,501,587 downwards.
CAGTCTCAGTTTTCCCAGGTATAAAATGGGTGTCGGGCAATTTGCTTCCACGGGAGGGCCTGGAGGGCTGTAACCACGCAGGGGTGTGTAAAACCTTGGGAGCCTGAGGATGGGGCGGCCTGAGGATGCTGGCAGGACAGCCAAGGGTTTTAACTGGCTGAGGAATTAGGAAATTCCTTTAGAAGAAAGAACAGTTGGGGAGGGTGAAATGGCGACCCAGGGAGAAATTGGTGCCCTTGGGAAGCCATCTTAGCGCCCAGCAAAGCCCTCTCTCACAAGGCAATCAAGTTGTTTCTTCTGTTCATACCAAAAGGGCCTTTTTAAAATGCAATTAGGCTCTGTTTTATTATGTGTGACAGACGAGGCCATTAACCATTCCAACGATTAAATCAGACTTCATTAAAAAAAAATGGAAGTAACTGTAAATTGCCTTGGGTCACGATCGTTTAGAGCTGAGACACTGCAAAGGAAAACATGAGGGAGCTCACTACCATGAGGAAGTTAATCAATTTGACACCCCTGGCGGGCTGCGCACCCGGGGAAGAGCTAGCTGCACGCTCGCCTCTCCCGGTGGTGGGATCCCGGTGGGTGTGGAGTCGTCACCTCTCCCTCCCCAGAGCAGAGCCAGGAAGGCACGAAAATAACTTGAAAGTTTGGGGGAAATGGGGATTTCTTTTCCCAGAGAGGTTTTGCTAGTTTTCTTTTCTGAAAAATTACGTAAATATATCAAACGTGTTACCAAGTCATACATAATACATTTTTTATGTTTTTGCACCAGAAAGTGACTTTAGAGCTATAACGAGCAGTGCTGTGTAAGTATGATGTGTCTCCCCTACCCCCAGGCAGGGTGGGGGGCATCTCTGGACGTGCTGATTTTCAGTTTGTCTCCCTCCTCGAGGCCTGGCGTGGGCTTGCTGGTGGGTCCTGAGGGGGCCCCTATGTGGGGTGCATCTTGCCCTCCTCCCCTGTGTGTGGGTGGGAAGGAGGGGTGGAGAGGGCAGTGGAGCCCAGGGGGCCCACGAAAGACAGAAGCCGGGAGGAGACCCAGCCCCGGCACCCCTTACCCCCAGGCCCCCTTATCCCAGAGACACCCAAAGCCCAAGCCTCCTCCAAGGGTGGGGTGGGGATGCAGGGGGGAGGGGGAGGGGTTTGCAGGGGTGCAGGGGGGAGCCAAGGAGGGTCCAGAGCAGGGTGAGGGGCTGAGAGGTGTCTGGGGCGAGTCCCCGGCCTTGGGCTGGCACCAGGCGACGAGGGTGGGCAGAGGAGACTCAAGGCCACCCCAGGCGGGGATGGGGGCTGTTGGGAGACTCGGCCTTGTCCACGTAAGCGTCTCCTGGCTGGATAATTAGCCTAAGTCCACCCAGAATGTTTGGACGAGCATGTTGGTATTCACGGAGGGGAGGCAGAGGTGGGCGGAGTGGGCGCTGTCAGCGCTGAGAGCTGGCCCTGGCACCCTGCCCTCTCTTCCCCCTTCCTGCCGCCCTGGTGTGGCCTCCAGAGCCCTGCGCAGGGCTCACCTCCTCCATGAAGCCTCCCAGGCCCCACCCGGGCTGCACTTAGGGACCCTCTGGCCCCCCGGAACTTGCCTCCCTGCTCTGCTGGCACAGTCTGAAAGCTGCCGAGTCAAGTAGTCCCTGGCCGTCAAGCTGTCCTCCATTCCTCCCGGCTCCAGCACAGCACACCCTGCCCTTCCTTGTCCTCTGTTTAACTACTCTGGACCATTCCCTACAGCCCAAGGTCAAGGCCCTGACCCCTTTGCGGCCTCAAGGCCCTTCAGGAGTTATCCCCAACTACCTCTCTGGCCTCCCCTCCTTCCAGCCTCCTTAACTCTGTAGGTGCCACTCCCTTTGCCTGGTTGCCTGGGCCTCTCTTTTCGACCTGGGGAAAATCCTACTGTAAGTCCTGGCCACCTCCACCTGGAAGCCTTCTCAGATCTGTCACGTTTGGTGAGCCACAGCAGTTTCCCTCCCTCCTTCCTTTCCTTCTCCCGGCAAATATTTACTTCGCAGCGTCTGTGCCAAGCCCTGTAGAGGAGCTGAGAACTCCGAAGAGAGCAGGACAAGGTCTCTGCCTCCATGAAATTGACATTCTGGGCAAGACAATTGATACATGTGAGATCAGGAGGAGGTAAGCGCCTTGAAGAAACATAAGGCTGGGTCAGGGGACAGGGAGGGATTGGGGTGCGGCCAGGGAAGGCCTCCAGGACAGAGGAATTTGATCCGAGGCCTGAATGAAGTGAGGGAGCAGAGATTCTGGCAGAGTGGCCTGGAGGCCAGGGATGGGAGGTGCTCCGTGTCTTCCCACAGCACAGCTCTGTGGCCTGTTTTGCATTGTGTTGCCACAAGTGTAGTTACTCAAGGCAAGGAGTGTCTCATTACTCTCTGAATCTACCCAGGAGCCCGGCTCTGTATTGGGCACAAGAGGGCCATTGGCACATGCCTGCAGGACGGCAGATGAATGAATGCGTGAACCAAGGGAGAAATGAGTGAATTCCTGGACCTGTGCTGGGCACTGTAGAGAGTCTGTCCCCAGCTGCCCCAGTAAATGTGGACAGAGCCTTAACTTCCAGCCACAGTGCTCTGCATCCCAAGAGCTCCGTCCCTGGACTCCCATCCCTCAAGCCGGAAACTGACCACCTGGAAGCCTCTAGGGAGCCCGCCCTGCTGGCACTGTTGTTCTTCTTTCCTGGCTGTGCCAAGAGCGAGAGGCAAAACGTGCTTTTAGGTAACATTTTGACGTCTGGGACAGGTTTGGTGGGCTCTGGCAATAAGAGAGCATGGGTTTGCACGTCCTCATTGTTTCCTTGTTTGCATGATTACGTTGTGTGTTATTTGCAGCAAAGATGGCGTTTCATACAGAGGAGAATCAGGCCTCAGACTTTTCTCTTGGTAAGAAGTCCAAAATGACAATCCTTAAAAATGTTAGCCTGGGGCAGGCAAAATCTAACGATTGTCTCCACAGTACCACACCTGTGGATGTGATAGGTTAAATGCTCCTGGCCTGTGGTGGTCGATGGTCCACGAGCTTGTGCTTGTAGCAGCAGACAGGCCCCTTTGGGTCCAGCTCTGTCCTTGTCCAGACATGGCTGGGAAGCTGGCTCCCCAGTGCAGCCGAACCTGCACCCCTTCCCTCACCGTCCTTCCTGCACACCACTCACCAGATGCCCCCGGACCCTGGGGAGCAGCACGGTTGCCAACCGTGATGATTTCAGTGGTGGTTTTCCTTCCTGGAGACCAGGACCTGCCTGAAGTCCGTCAGTACAGAACTCCTCCTATGCACTCCTGGGCCGTTTCCTCCAAGGCCGCACCCTGGGGAGGAGTGAGTCACTAGAGCCATCGGCAGAGGGGCTGGGGGCAGGGGGCTGGCTTCTAGGGGTGGGGGTTTCTTAATTGTTTTCTTTGGCCCTTTGCTCATGGCTCAGTAAAAGCCAAGTTCTGCTCTGGCCTGGAGCCGTCTAAGCAGAGGCCCGAGCTTGGCAGGCCTCTAGTTTTCTCTGGCATCAGAGGTGCTTTCCGCAGTTTTCTGCCCTGAGAGCGCTGCTGTCTTTGGAGAAGACATCCTGTTCATACACCGGACACCAGGAGAGGGCGCCCAAGGAGTCGCCTGTGTGCCCTGGAGACAGCTCTCATCCTGGTGTCCTGTCCGTCACCGCCAGAGTCCCCAGCCTCTCATCCCTCAGACCCCAACATTGGGAGCCAGAGATGATGGGCTCTAGTTGAAACTCTGACTCTTAACAAGCTGGGTGGTCTTTGCAAATCACATCTCCTCCAGGACCCCCAGCTTCTTTGTCTGTTAAATGGGGATTGAAAGGAAAAAAATTTGAAAACCACCACTCTGTCTTGCCAACCTCACAGAGCAGGAGCCTGTATGAAGCTCCAGTCAGGCAGACTGGAGCCATGGCTTAGAAAGGGCAAGGCAGATACACGGCAGATACTCCGCAGATCAAGCTGGTGGCTATTTTTATCGTTAACATTGTAGCCCTGTGCTTCTCTGGGCAATGCTAGCCTGGGGACAGACAGCCGGTGAGGGGTTGAGAAACCTTTAAAAGGAGAGGTAATGAAAAATATTGAAGTTAAGGTTAATTTTCTTAAGCAATAAAGAAAAATCGGGAAATAAGTACTAGTAGTTAACCAAAAAATATCAGCCACCTTTTTGTCTTCTGCCAATATTATATAAATACTCACTTGACGGAAAAAGAGAATATAGTAAAAATGGTTATTTGTGAAATTAACAGAAAGCAAATCGCTGAACTATTGAATCAAGCCTAACATCATTGGTACTTTACTGTTCAATGTCTTCTCTGCAGAATGAAGGCATTTTCCCACACTCCTGGGGCCTTGTCTCGGGTCCTTCTGACCCTGACTCTTCTTTAGAGATGGCCTCCAGCTCTGAGGGAGATGGGTCCCCTCTCTTCAGTGTCTCAGGGACTTCCAGCTTGAGCGCAGGGATGCCTTACTTCACGGCTTCCTCATCTGGAGCTCTCCTGCAACATCAAAGAACAGTCAGGGCTGCAGAGTTGAAAATAGTATTAGAACATGTGTTCACGAAGTGGTGACGGGGAGGTGACAGTCTTCAACAAGCTCACCCTCCCATTCCCCACGACTCTTTCAAGCCAGCTTCAGTCTCCTCAGCTTTCCTACATGACCTCCCCTCCTGGGCATCTGATGACCAAGTGTCCTGCCCCAAGAAGAGGGAGGAACAGCCATCAGATGGGCACTGGCCTCCAAGCCTTCCAGCAGCCTCATCTGCACCAGCTTCCCCCCTCCCTCCTGTGACAGTGGGTGGTGGGTTGCTCGGAACCTAATTCCAGGGGTTCACGGCCCTGCCCTTGCACTTCTCTCTCTCTCTCTCTCTCTCTCTCTCTCTCTCTCTCTCGGATCTAAATGCATTGTCTCTCCCTTTGTGGAAGAAAACCCTCCCTCAGCTCTTTGTCCTTCTGCTCTCATTCACAGTCAAGCTTGTCAAAAGAAGAGTCTATACACCCTTCTGCGCTCCCTCAGTTCACTCCGGGCAGATTTCTGACACTGAACCTGCTCCCTCAGCACGGCCTTGTGGAGATCTCCAAGGACTTCCACGTTGCCAGATCCATTGGGTGCAATTAAACATTCATCGGCCTTGCCCTCTGAGTCCCTAACAGGCCAGTTACCATCTCACTCCTTCGTCAGCCCCTTTCTCTTGTTCAGAGACCCTGATCTGCTGGTCATCCTCCTTCGCTGCCCCTCCGGCCACTTCTTTTCCCTTTGCAGGTTTTCCTACCTCCTCCATCTGACCACTAAAGGCTAGAGGTCTTCTGGGCTCTGTGTTGCGTCCTTGTTTTCCTTTAAATCCTTTTAGTATAGAACATTTCAAACATACATTAAAAGTAGAAAGAATAGTCTAATGAACCCCTATGTACTCACCCATTCTCAACACTTACCAAATTATGGTCTAAATATTCATAACATTCGTAAATATTAACTCCTCTCCCCTGGTTTATTTTTAGGCAAATTCCACACTTCATATTATTTTATATGTAAACATTTCAGTATATTTAAAAGACAAGGACCCCTTTAAAAACATAGCCTTGATATCATTAACACACTTAAAGGCTGTGTAACTATAACTGGTTGGTCCTTTTTGGTTCCGTCTCTTTAGAAGTCTCATTGACACCATGGGCTTAAATAGCCTCCGTAGGCCAAAGATTCCCAGGCTTAAATCTTCAATCTAGACCTCTCTTTCAGTTCTAAAGTCTCATTTCTAATTCTCTGCTTGACATTTCCACATGCAGGGCTCAGAAGCATCTCAGATTTAACGTGTCCAAAACAGAACTCATGATTTCTACCCTAACCCAGCTGCTGCTCTGGGAGACCCTATCTTGGTAAATGGCATCGGTGTCTGCCCAGATGCCCTCATTGTTCTTCACACCTCCTTCACCCTCACGCCCTCCTCCAATCCAACAGCAGGTCCTGTAACTTCTTCCACCCAAATATACTTAAAATATGCTGACAATCCACTTCTTTCTATCTCCACAGCCAAACCAAGCCACCACCTGCTCTTGCCTGCACTGCAAGAGCCTTGTAACAGGTTTGTGTCTCTCACTTGCACCTCTGCTGACACTCCGCTGCACATGAGCAAGTCTGTGCTGGGCAGTAATATATCACAATACTTTCCTTCCAGTTAGTAAATAATCACTCTCCTTGGCCACTCCCCACACCAGAGCTCCACCCCCCAACCCCCACCCCCTGCCCCCCGCACCCTACGCCCTCCCTCTGTCCATCCAATAAACCAAGCCTGGCCAAGCAAGGGGCCTCAGAGACCTTGCTATAGTTTGGGTCTATGTGCTCAAATACTTAAACCTTCACATGGTATTGTGATGACCTAAGACTTCAGGTAACTTCCCTCATGAGAGTCAAGGGAAAGATCCAGAGAACTTCTGCTCTCATACTCTTCAACAGCCAAGATAATATATTAAAAAAAAAATGTGAACTTGCCTTTGAGGTGGGGGAGTAGTGACTGGGAGGGGAGATGAGACGAACTTTTGGGGTGTTGGTAATATTCTGCTCTAGATCTGGGTGGTGGTTACATAAGTATGTTCACTTTGTGAAAATTCAACTGGGCTGGGTTCTTACAATTTGTGTACTTTTCTATCTATCGGTTATATTTCGATAGAGTTTTCTTAAAATATGTCAGACAGAATTTTCCTGTGGTTTTGGCCCAAGAGGGCAGTTGTCTCTTAATCTTACCTTTTCTCTTGCTCACATCCTCTCCAGAGGCTTCTGCAGGGAAGAGGGCTCCTGCCATCCAGGACCGGCCTTGCAGCAGTCATGCCACAGGTCACCACCAGGGGCGCTGTGCCAGACTCCAATTGTTCGGTGGATGGATAGGGTAGAACAGGCCTCTTCCCCCCTGTTACTCTCTCCCTTCAGCCTCCACGAGATCAACTCCTCCAGTCTATTCAGGCAACAGTGAATTTCTTACCCAGGAGTTAGGAGAGCTTCTGGAATTGATGAGCTCCAGGACTAAGATCTGAGTTCTGGCTAATCTGCACTTCCCCTTGAATCTCACTGCGGGAGACACCTAAAGACTCAGGCCCATAAAATAAAGCCATGAAAAGATGCTCAGTCTCACTGCTAATAAAGGAAAATGCAAATTAAAATCTCAGAGAGACACCGTTTCGTTTTGCTTGGCAAAAACTTAAAGGCTGATAATACCAAGTGTAGGCAACTATGTGGAGAGTTCAAAGTTCTACAGGTGGGAGTATGAATCGGTAGAACCACTTTGGAAAGAAGTTTGGCAACAGTCTGAAGAATTGAAGATGCTCCTGCCCCATGACTCAGGCATCCCACTTCTAAGTCTAGTAGTGCAGAGGAGTGTGGGAGCCTCGCTGGTACAAGAATCTTCTTACAAGGTCATTTCTAACATTAAAAAATACAAAACAACCAGAAAATAAAATTTTGAAATTGTGTCCTATTTATATAGAAGTTAAAACAAATGAACTGCAGTTCACATGTATCAACACAGATACAAACAAAGGCAAAATGTTGAGTGGAAAAAACAAGTGCACAAGGAATGTCCAGTGTGATTCCATTGGGAAAAAGTTTCAGGACATGAAAATCAGCACTGTAAGATGTGTATGGATGCAGACATGTGTATTAAAAGTATCAAAATGCTCATGGGAATGATAACACCAGTTTCACGATAGTGGTTTCTGCTGGGGAAAGGGGAATGATACGCAGGAAACTTCAGCTCATCTGTTGTTCCATTTCTTAAAAGTGAAAATCTGGAGGAAAGATGGCTCAGCATTAAGTGTGATAAAGCCAGGTAGTAGGTACATTTTTCTTTTCTATCCTTGTCTGTACGTTTGGTATGTTTTCCAATAGAATCGATCAATTAATGAAAAAAGCTACTTAGGCCTCCCCAGGGGAAGAGGGCATGAAGGCTCCCTCCCACTACAAATGGTTCACCTGTCCCACGGTTGAGCCTTTGCTCCCAGCACCGTCCTCCCTTCTTCCAGGCACTTAGGTGGAAAACTCTAAAGCACAATGTGGAAAATTCTACCCTTCCCCCAGGCCAAGCTTCTCTCCCAGAGTCCTGTCCTCAACACTGCATCATACATCTGAGCCTTTGGTCTGGGTAGTGGCCCAACTTCAGCCTGACGTAAGGAAACATGGTGTTTAGGAGCCAGACTACCTGGGTCTGAGGGCTGCCTCTGCCACTTGACTGAGGGGCCTTGGATGAGTTACTCTGATTCTTTGTGCTGTAGGGTGGAGGGAGCACGGCTGGAGGAGAGGGTGACCAGGTGGCTGGCCAGGTGAGCAGGGGCAGCTCAGGGGGCTGGCGACCCTCATCCTATGTGGAAATAGGCTACTTCCCACAGGGTGACCAGATCTTATTTATATGTGGCAACAGGAAATGGCAACCCTCTGTCCACCCACCCCAAACCACGGGGGAGATTGAATTATTTTAGCATCAGTTCTTTCTATTTCAAGTCTAACATGCAAGTAATGGAGTGCTGGCCATCACTGGTTCACTCTCAGAGATTCTTCCTCATTGAACCTGACACCGCCATGCCAAAGACAGAGGTCCCGGCCATGGGATGGAAGAATCCATGGCCCCAGATTGAGTAATGGGCTCTGATAACTCTGTCTTGAAGTTTGAGGAGTTTCACATCTTATAGTAAAGGGGCAGAGTTGGAAAGCCCACCCAGGTCTGATGCCTCCCCAAGCAGTGCTCCCTCCTCTATAGCAGTGCTGTGCCACTCCACAGTCCACTTAGCACGGGGGGCCCTGTAAGAGATGGACTCAGGGGCCAGGGCAGGTTTAAGGGGCCTAATAACAAGATGTAACCTTAGTAGGGAGAGAGAAGTGCTTTCCTTAGCTCTGAAGGTGTGCAGAGGAGCTACAAAGTCAAGGCCAACTTCAGAGGCAGGTGGAAAGGTCAGCTCAAGGCCTGGGCTTGGAATGACTTAGGTGGTTCACCTAAGGTGAATCTTGGAAGAAGATGGGTGGGGCATGGAGAATTGTAAAATCACAGAGATTGCTATTGTCTATCCGTTTTCCTCTAATAACAGAATCCCCCCTTCCTTTTTTTAAGCTAGGCACTTGGCTGCCCAACATAAAAACTACATTTCCCTGTCTCCCTGGCTATGTGAATAAGTTCTAGCCAATGAGATGCAAGCCAAAGTGGAGAAGTGTTCTCATAGAGAAGAGGTATTCCTTGTTCTTCCTTTTTTCTTCTTTTGTTCCCTGGAGAGCAGAAGTGTTGGCTGGTGTTGGAGCAGCAATCTTGGGCTTTGAAGTGACCATGTAAGCTGTACTAATGGGACCACAAGATAGGTGCCTCCTCCTCACAGCACTGTGGGGTGTCATACCAGCCAGTCCTCCTACCTGTGGACTTTTGTGTGAGATAGAAATAGTTTCTACTTTGTTTAAGCCACGGTTCCTGTGGAGTTTCTGTCACCGAATCCCAAAATTACAAAGAAGACTACTATTTTCAGTTTTTTGATAATTCTTCTGCTTGCCTTTTGGTGCTGGTCTGTCATGGATAGCTTTCCAACCTTTGCTACATTTTCCCTGTTTTAGCAAAGAGAGAACAGAACTCACTCAGGCTCAGGCCCTTGGCAGGCACCAACATCTAAATGTAATCTATTGACATTGTTTTGTTTCTATGGTTTTTATTTTTAGGTTACCATTTAATTAAGGTAAAGGACACTGCTTTTTCATTTACAATAGTGACATGAGATCACTTTCCTTTTTAAATAATTTACTTAAGCAAAAACTATTGAGTCGATTTAAAAGGTATTAAGTGACTGAGAGCGCAGGTTATATCAGCCACGGCAGAAATCAAGGAGGTAGCTGGAGGATGACTGAAGCTTGGAAAACAAGGGTATAGATTTTGCTGCTTCAGAGAGAATTATATAAACATTTCCTCCCCCAGTATTTTTTGGTTTTCATTTTGGATGATTCAAAGTATTCTTGTAATGGGGTTTCCTAATTCCTCAAGACAATAATTTAGTAAACACTCCCAGAGACCGTGCATAGTAGTTAGAGTCTGAGTGCTGAAGTCAAACTCCCTGGGTTCAGTTCTTGGCTCCTGCAATGACCAGCTGTGTGACCTTGGGCAAATTACTGTAATTCTCTGTGTCCAACATCTCACCTGTAAAATGGAGTTGATGATGTTATTGGGAGGATTAAATGACACATTGTATGTAGAATTCTGAGCTGAGTATCTGGCCTACATGAAGATGTAATAAATGGCTGCTGTTATTATTACTGTTATGTCTGACTTGAACACGTCAAGAAATCAGTGTTGAAAGCTTTATATTAAGCCCTTGGGAGTTGAATAACTCTGTCCCGATGCTCAAGAAGGTTTACATTTTAAAGGGAAGGTTTATCTCAGTTTTTCTATTAATGTCCTTTTTCTGTTCTAGGATCCAATTCAAGACACCACGTTGCATTAATCTTCACATTTACCTTAGTTACCTCCAATCTGTAATAGCTCCCTACTTTTTCCTTGCCTTTCATAACCTTGACACTTTTTAGGAATACTGGTCTGATATTTTGCAGAATATCCTGCAATCTGGACTAGTCTAATGCTTTCTCACAATTAAAGTGATGATCTTGGGGAGGAATACTACCGAGGTGACTTGTCCTCATTACATCATATCAGAGGGTACGTGGTGTCAATGTCTTACTACTGGTGATGTTAACCTTGAGCAATTGGTTCGGGGGTGCCTGCCAGGTGTCTCCACTATACAGTTAGTATTTTTTTCTTTTTATACTCTATTTGTTAGATGAAGGTCTAAATCCAGCCCACACTCACAGAGAGAAAAATTAAAGTCTCCTTCCTGGAGGGAGAAGTATCTAAGCATTTGTGAACATATTCCACCACAGGAATTAATAAATATTTGAGGAAGATATTTTGAAACTATACTCTGTTTTGTCTTAGACCTTCACCCACAACTTTTAGCATTCATTGGTGAATCTTGCCTTCAACCATTGTTACTGTGATGTTCTCATGGTGGTTTTCTATTTCCTTCTTTTGTTCTACATTGATTAGTTGGAATTCTTATGAAGGAGGAGTTGTCTCATCCCCCACCCCATTTACTTATTTAGTCAACAATTAATTTATATCAGTATGGAACAATAAATATTTATTATATCATTTGGGATATAATTCAATAGTAATGTATTAGGAGCCCTTTCACAGGGGCTTGTGTCCTTTGGTAAGCCCCCATAATTATTTTTGAGCACTTCCTTAATTTTTGATACCACAAGATGCTCAAAATTCATCTTTTGTTTCCTCTGCCCTAGCCCTGGGATCAACCATTTCTCCAAGGACCCCTGTTCCTTTCATTAGAGAATGATATTTAGAAACCAAGATCTGGGCACTAGGTGTGCTCATTGCTATGGGAGTGTCATTGTTTCCAAATCCTCTCAATGAATAGAGTTAGGAATATATGTATGTACACTAACTCATGTGAACCCATCTATTTCTCTCTCTCTCTCTCTCCCTCTTTCTCATCATCATAATAAATGAGCTTCCACTGATCTCCAACACTAATCCAATGCAACGGGGGTTCATTCTAGCCTTCCTCTCTTGCTTATTTGTAACTTCTTTCTCCAATAGTGAAAAGCCTGACTCTCAGGATTAGTATCAAAAGGGGATGACAGGGAAAAAAAATCAGTGAATGTAAAGGTACATCAATAGAAATTATCCAATCTGAAGAAAAAGAGAAAAAAAGATTTTAAAAAATGAATAAAGCCTCTACCACCTGTAGAACAATATCAAAAGTTCTCATATAAATATAATTGAAGTCTCAGAGGAAGAGGAAAGAAAGAATGGATCAGAAAAAATATTCAAAGTTGGGCTTCCCTGGTGGCGCAGTGGTTGAGAGTCCGCCTGCCGATGCAGGGGATGCGGATTGGTGCCCCGGTCTGGGAGGATCCCGCATGCCGCGGAGCGGCTGGGCCCGTGATCCATGGCCGCTGAGCCTGCGTGTCCGGAGCCTGTGCTCTGCAACGGGAGAGGCCACAACAGTGAGAGGCCCGCGTACGGCAAAAAAAAAAAAAAAAAAAAAATTCAAAGAAATGACTGATATTTTTCTAAATTTAGTGAAGGACATAAATATGTACAGATTCAAGAAACCTAGAGTATAAAAAGTAAGATAAAGGCAAGGAAAATCACATCTAGGTTCATTATAGTCAAAACACTGTAAACTAGACATAAAGAGAATATTTGAAAGCAGCCAGAGAAAAACAGCACATGACATACTGGACAACAATAATTTTAACATTCACCAAGTTCTTAAGAGAAAACATAGAGGCTAGAAAACAGTGGAACAACATCTTTAAAGGGTCAAGAGAAAGAGTTATCAGTTTAGAATTCTATATCCAGTAAATTTATTCTTCGAAAAAGAAGGCAAAGTAAATATTCTTTTACATTGCCTGCAGAACTTCACTGGAAGAAAAGCAAAGCAATTTCTTCAGGCTGAAAGGAAGTTATACCAGAGGGAAATTTGAACCGCCTGGAAGGAATAAAGAACATTAGCAATGGTAAATATCTGGGTAATATATAAAACTATTTTTTTCCTCTCAATTTCTTTAAAATACATATGACTATTTTAAAAAGAAATTATAATATTTCTTGCAGATATAGGTGTAATACACATGGCAATTACAGCATAAAGAGTACTGTGAGTAGAGTAGTATTAGGGATAAATGGGACACTACAACTGTAAATTTTCTATATTTTCTATGAAATGGTACAATATTAACTTCGTGAAATATCAAGGGTGTAGCATAATCCCTAGTGTAACCTTTAAAAAATGATGCAACTAGTGCTAGTTAAAAGGCCAATATGTACATTAAAGAATTCTAAAATATATTTAAATAGTCTAAATTAGGAAGGAGAGGGGAACAGAGGAACAAAAAAACAAGAAACAGATAACAAATAATAAAATGGTAGACTTAATTCCAATCGTATCACTAATTTAAATGTTAACAAACTAAGCACTCATAATAGTAATTCTCATTAACATCATTGTAACTTAGACGGCAGAAAAGTGGAGTCATTCTTTGATTCGACTCATCTTTCAGATCATCATTCAACCCTTGAGCGTCCAGGGTTTGGCTTTGAATTCTCTGCTGCTTTTGGAAAAACCTTCCTTGTCTCCCTAGCCGGCAGGATGCCCTAAGGAGAGCATCTCTATGCTCTTTCTGTCTGCCCTGAGTTCCCAGGCCTGAGCTCACCTTGGATGCTTAGAGCACAGTCCTAACCACATGTGGGGCAGCACAGAGTCAGCCCCTGGGAGGGTATAGTGATTACTGAATCCATCCTGACAGATGCCTCAGTTTTCCTTAATAGAAATCTCTTATCTGAGATTAGTTTTTAAACAGATTTTAAATATATATATATATTTAAATACTGTGCAGAAAGATTTACAGTGAAAAGTCAGCCTCCCTCCTATCCTGGATCCTTGACTCAATCAGCATGAAGTTTTTATGTGTTCAGCCTGAACTGCCTCTTGAGGGACTGGTGGAGGTTGTGGGTTCTGACAGAGACATGAGCTGTAGGAGCAGTTGGATTTTACATTCTTCTCTGTTCAAGCAGATGTCTGCCTCATGTTCTTTTTTTAGCATTTGAAACCAACTTCCTGGAATCTATGTCCTCACCATGGGCAAGGAACAGTATTCCAGAAAGCTTGTTTTTATGGAGGAAAATCCAGCTAAGCATGGTGGGCTGGTCCTTCCAGCTTTATAAGATACAGAATTGGAGGAAAATACAGATTAAGAGGAAAGTCCTTCATAACTGAGAGTTGAAGAGGTGGGGGAGGGGAAGTATACCTAGAAATAATCTCTGCTGGTTAAATTTGGGAATTTGGAAAACATAAAAGCCATTAGTAAAACCCTATTTGATATTCAAATGGCTTGGGATTGTTTCTCTTCAAAGAACAGGAAGTAGAGTGGAAAAGTGAAAAGGTTGTGGGCTGTGGAATCTGATAGAATTTGTTTCATCCTCATTCTGCCACTAATAGCTTTGGCAAGTCCCTAAACCTCTCTAAGTTTAAATTCTGCCAAATGATCCTGGTACATGGTGAATGTTCAATAAATCCAGTTTTCCTACACAGCCCACCCCTCTCCCTGTGTTTTGGTGTTTGCTAGTTATCTAACACTGCATAACAAGCCATCCCAAGGCTTAGTGGATTAAAATAACAAGACATTAATTTTGCTCAGCGTGAAAGACTTTTCTGATACGGCTCCTGGTATTCTCTCCCCTGTGTAATCCTCTCCCCTTATGTGGCTGGTCCTAGTGACTTGCTTCTAATAAACAGAATATGGCAAGAGTGATGGGCTGTCGCTTGTGTGATTAGGTGGTAAGACGGTGATTTCCGTCTTGCTCTATTTTCACTAGGTTGCCTTCTTGGCCTGAGTGAAGTAAGCCACCATGTGACGTGAGACCCACATGACAAGGAACTGAAGGCGATCATTCAACAGGCTTTAAGGAACCGAGCCTTGCCAGCAACCCTGTGAATGAGGTTGGATGTAGAGACTCCCCAGTGGCACCTGGAGATGATTAAAGTCTCAGCCGACACCTTGATTACAGCTCTTGAGAGACTGACACAGAGAACCCAGCCAAGCCATGCCCAATTCCTGATCTACAGACGCTGTGGGAAAATAAAAGTTTCAAGCCACAAAGTTACGGGGTAATTTGTTATGCAGTAATAGATCACTAATACATCAGGAATCTGCAATTTGAGGAGGACTTTGTGGGGATAGCTCGTCCCTCCTCCACTTGTCATCTGGTTGGGTGTGGATGCTGGGAACTGAAATCAGGTGCAGGCTCCCTCCTCCCTCCCTCCCCCCTTTACTTGTGTAGCAATCCATGCTGGCTGTGGGCTGAGACCTCAGTTCGTTGTTGGCTGAAACACGCATGTGGCCTCTCCGTGAGGCCTGGGCTTCCTCATGACAGGAGGCTGGGTTCCAAGGGAGAGAGAGAGAGAGAGATGGAAGCCTTCTCACCTTTTCTAACCCTAGCATCAGGAATCCAACAGCATTACTTCCTCTGGATTCAGTTCATTAGAAGAAAGATTCTGAGGCTAAGCAATATTCAAAGGGAGGGGAATCAGACTCTGTCTTTTGTCAGAGGATTGTCCAAGAATTTGGACGAGCATGCGGGATCAGAACTATTGCTGTAGCCATTTTTGGAAAATGCAAACTTCCACCCTTGGGGAACTCATTCTTCCTGTTTTTGTCAGGTCTCCACTCTGTCGTTATTTGCCTTACTCTAGTTGGTTCCCTTTAGAGGATAGTGTAGCTGGGTAAGAGATTTCAGAAAAGTCTGTTTCCTAAACTGTTCCACTTCCCAGGGAATCAACTTGGCCAGAGGCTCCATCTGCCTTAGGGGGCTCCCCCCGACTCCACCCCCTGCTTTGTTTTTCCTTTGAAGACATAGACTATGTGATGTGCAAAAATATACTTAGGTAACTCATAACTGTGACAAGGGGAAAACTGTGAAGTTCACTGGCTCAGTGGAAAGCCACTAGCTCGGTGACTTACAGGATCTCTGCATGAGCAAATCTGCAGAGGCAGCACTTCTGAGAATTTTCTGGATTCTTGAGGAGAGAGAAATGAAGTGGAGGGGAGCTAAGAGAGGGAGGAGAAAGAGAAAAAGAGAGGGAGAAGATCAGAGATAAGAGACATAAATCCAGAAAGATGAGTGGGATAAAAGTACGGAAAGAGGAAAAGAATGGAAAGCATGAAATGTAAGAAAGCAACGACCCAATACTACCCAGAATAAGCAAGTGAGGATTAATGCTGTTTTTAAAAAACAGATTTAGTGAGATATAATTTACATACCACACTATTCACTTGTTTAAGTTCAGTGTTTTTTAGTACGTTCACAGTCGTGCAACTATCACCACAGTCAATTTTAGAATATTTTCATCATCCCCAAAAGAAATCTTGTACCCTTTAGCTGTCACCCTCCATCCTTCTCCAGCCTCTCAGCCGTAGGCTGCCACTAACCTACTTTCTATTTCTATAGATTTGCCTGTTCTAGATACTTCATATAAATGAAATCATACAATATGTGGTCTTTTGTGACTGGCTTCTTTCACTTAGCATAATGATTTCACAATTCATTCACGCTGTAACATGTATCAATCCTTCATTCCTTTTTATGGCTGAATAATGTTTCATTGTATTGATACACCACATTTTACTTAGCCATTCATCAGTTGATGGGCATTTGGGTTGCTTCTATTCTTTGGCTATTATGAACACGCTGATATAAACCTTCATATACATTTTTTTATGCTTTCATTTCTCTTGGATCTATAACTAAGAGTAGAATGGCTGGGTCATATGGTAACTCTATATTTAACATTTTGAGAAGCTGATAAATTGTTTTCCAGAGCGACTGCACCATTTTACATTCCAACCAGCAATGTATGAAGGCTCCAGCTGGTTCACATCTTTTTTTTTTTTTTTTTTTTTTGTGATACGTGGGCCTCACTGTTGTGGCCTCTCCTGTTGCGGAGCACAGGCTCCGGACGCGCAGGCTCAGCGGCCATGGCTCACGGGCCCAGCCGCTCCGCGGCATGTGGGATCTTCCTGGACCGGGGCACGAACCCCTGTCCCCTGCATCGGCAGGCAGACTCCCAACCACTGCGCCACCAGGGAAGCCCTGCTCACTTTTTATTTGGGTTATTTGTCTTTTAATTGTTGAGTTGTAAGTGTTCTCTATATATTCGGGACACAAGTTTCTTATCAGATATACAATTTGCAAATATTTTCTCCTATCCTGTGAGTTGTTTTTTTCATTTTCTCAATGGTCTTGTTTGCGTCACAAAGTTAGTAATTTTCATGAAGTCTATTTAATCGTTTTTTTCTTTTGTTACTTGTGCTTTTTTTCTTTTGTTACTTGTCAAATCTAAGAAGGTTTTGTTCAGCCCAAGCCCCCAAGGCCATGAAGATTTCTTCCTAGTTTTTTAAAGAGGTTTATTGTTTTGCTCTTACATTTAAGTGATCCATTTTGAGTGAATTTTTGTGTATGTGTAAGGAAGGGATTTAACTTCATTCTTTTGCTTGTAGTAATACATAACACTATTTTTTAAAAATGATAAAACTTATAAATCCACTTTTTATATACTGCTTTCCTGGACCAAGCAAGAGAAACTGGTATCTGCTTGCCCCTAAGTTCAACCTTATTTTAAACGTGAGATTTCTATGACCACTGCTACTTCTTTACTCTCTACTTGTGTGTAATGTGAATATGGGTACATTTCTAAGATAAGTAATTGTGGAGACGGGTCTTAGTTATTCCATTTGTTTTTTAAAAAGGATTGCACTAGGATAGTGATTCTCAACCCCGGCTACTCATCAGAAATTAGAATCTAGGAGCTTTTCAAAGTCCCCATGACATAGTCCTGTGCTCAGATATCCTGATTTACCCCGGGTCTGGGATAGGGTTTGAGCACAGGTGTTTTTACGAGTGTCTCAGGTGATTCAGTTGTGCAGCTGGGATCATAAACCCTGCCCTAGATGAACTCTTTGGGGTTCTTCAGGACTATTATTCTGTGGGTCTGTGGTGGTTCTGAATAGCAGAAACCTGACAGAATATGGTTCTCTTAACCCAGGTGAGTCCTGTTGCCAGCTATCCACACTGGGGACCACTCCATGAGTAGTCGGTGTCTCTCTGGGGTTTGACAGGGCAGATATCTGTCCATCTCTTCCAAGAGCAGGTGGTAGTGTTTCTACCTGGTCCCTAATGCCGATAATACCTTGAGGGTACCTCTGCAACAGTGCAGACTGATGACTGTTCATGGGGCCGCTGCTCCAGCCAATGTCACATTTGCTGTTCCTTCTGCCTGAAAGCTCTGTCCTTCCCCTTTTCTCCACCTGCTTCCTCCTACTCTCCCCCACTGATCTCAGCTTAAACATCACTTCCTCAAAGAAGCCTTTTTCCTCCCCTTTCCTTTGGATCACCTTTATATATTCCCAGAATACCATATTCCTTGGCCTCTGTGTCCCAACTGTGATTAATTATGGATATAATTATTTTCTGGAGTGTCTTTCTCACTATGTTTTTTTTTTGTGTTACATGGGCCTCTCACTGTTGTGGCCTCTCCTGTTGTGGAGCACAGGCTCCGGACGTGCAGGCTCACTGGCCATGGCTCACGGGCCCAACCGCTCCGCGGCATGTGGGATCTTCCCGGACCGGGGCACAAACCCGTGTCCCCTGCTTCGGCAGGCAGACTCTCAACCACTGTGCCACCAGGGAAGCCCTCTCACTATGTTTTAAGACAGGGTCCATGTCTGTGGACAGTGGCCTTTGGTACACCCAGAGCCCAGAACAGTGTCTGCCACATAGCTGTCACCCAGTAAACAGCTGCAGAATAAACAAATGATCCTGGGATGTCAAGAAAAGTCTTAACTCTGTTCAGCTTCCTCTTTATAAGAAGACAGAGCTGTGTACAATTCATTTGGAAAGGGTTTCTGTCAAGAAGAGTTAACATGGCCACCATTCAGATGTTTCGTGAGAATCTTTGCTTATCTTGGGAATGGGTTCATCAAGAACTCCTCATTCCCTGGCTGTGCAAGGTCGAGGCAGCATCATGCTGTGACTTTGGGAAAATGACAGTCGCTCCCATGTAAGTTTATTAGATGAATTGCCGTTTATCAGTTTGACATGCGTCCTCTCAATCCACTGGATATTCTGATTGACGAATGCCCTTGCCAAGTGCTCTATGATTCCTTGAATTTAATCATGAATTCAGTAGGCAGGGCACCATCTGACTTGTACCTTCATTGCCTCTGAAAAATGAGAGGCTGGACTAGGTCTCCAAGGGACCACGCTGGACACCAGTCACTTTGCCATCTGCTCCAAATTACTTCTCAACGCCATCCACGAAGTTGTGTTAGGACTTATTGTCTCATCCCAATCTCAGCTACACCTAGGCCCAGTGGTGAGCACTTTGACTCAGGTTGGACCAACGGTTCCTCCCCTCAGCTGATAAACTGAGGCGTGTGGGAACCTGAGAGGGAGTTGGGAACAAAGATCGAACCCTAAGAAGCTCTTTGCCAGAACAGAGGAGGCATGACGTTTCCCTTTGCCTTGCTGTGTGTCTTGTGCTGTGAACGGTGCCTTGAGTGGTGCCTGGCACGTGGTGGATGCACATGAGAAACTTACAGCGTGAATGCGAGATGGGTGTGCTCCCCTCTCCTCCAGTGTAGTGGTGCCAAGCACATGCGTTTGTGAGGGGTATTGGTGGCTAGGGGAGGGAGTAGAATGGAAGAGTGGACAGAAATTAAGTCAAGGTTCTATGGTGGGAAGATGCCCATGGGTGGCTGGTGAAGTGGAAAATGTTCTATGTCCTGTCTTGTTGCTTCCAGGTGCCCTCAGCCCCTCACTCGTGGACCTCGTGTATTCTGGCCTCTGTGCCATCGTTCTGTAGTCTCACTCACCATCCTCTAAGGACCTTATTTCCTCAAGTCCTGCTCGCACTGGGATGGCTCACTGACACCCCAGCGGGAAGGGATCCGTCCCTCAGCACGGCTCACACTGCATTTCTTTACTAGCATCTGGCTTCCCTGCTCAGCTGGGAGCTCTTGAAGGACAGGACAGGGTCCCTGACACACGGCAGCACTGAGGGCCTGCTTGCTCGTGAGCTGACTCCTGGACCAGGTTACCTGCCATAGAAGGTGCCAAGGAGAAGGAGGGTAGGTGACTGGGACCTCTGTTTCTACTGGTCTTCCTTCACTTGTGTCATCTATCCTGCTCTAGTGTTTAATTTTTGTTTTGCTTTTCCCCTTCTCCTAGACTCTTTGTCGGTTTACAGTTTCTTTAGGGATAAACCAGCCAACCTGGGGTGGTGGTGTGTCTCCGAGGACCTCATGCATTTAGGGACTGTTCTCTTAGTGCGCCTCCTCCTTGGGACCCCAGGATACCAGAAAGGGGGAGTCTCTCCCATGTCCTAAGCTCTGCCTCGTCTCCTCCCTCCCTCTCCAATCACTGCACCCCCCTGCCCCGCATATCTGTGCCCTAATATGCAGGTGGTAATGAGGCCATGATTTCTCTTGGGAAAAGGAGCATCAGTTATTGATTAAAAAAAAAAATTTCATGCCTGGGGCTCATGGACAACCAATTAGTCCATAATTCCTCAAACCACAAAGTCCCTTCTCATTTTTATAAGCCCCTCCCTTCAAATAGGCTAAGCTTTGGTGACTTTCTTTTCAGGCTCCATTGGTGGAGCAGTTTACCCAGGTCTCACCAGGATAAATGTGGGCATGGGTCTGATCACAGGAAGAGGGGGCCGTGGGACTCATTTATCACCTAGATCATGAGGGAGGTGGCCGAGATTGGGGCAGGAATCCTAGGCTGAGTTACAAGAAATTCTACTAGATCCATGGATGTGTTCAGGATAGGGTGTGGTGGTCCAAGGGTGTTCTGAAGCTGTATGACAATACTGAGTATATGTGCTGGGGCATTTTCCTGGGGATTGGTCAGTGGTTTTCATCAGTTTCTTTAAGAGGTCTGTGACCCCTAAGAAGTTAAGAAGCCTGGCCTGGATTCTCTCTCTTGAGGTCCCTTCTGCTTTAGGCTTCTGCACTTTTGAAATAAGAAGCTGTCTCAGGAGCCCCAGGAGGGGAGATAAAGGTGGCGGCTGATTTCCTGGGGCCACCTGGTGGTGCTGGGGTGCATAGCATCCTTTGGGCAATAGGAGAAAGCCTGGGCCGGCTTCCTGCTGGACAAGTCCTAGGAAAGGGTTCAGAAGGAGGTTTTGGAATCTGGGTGCAGCTGCCTTCTCCCTCCAAGGAATGAGAACAGTGCTGGCCCAAGGCTGGAAGGGAAGGACTGGGTGGCCGGATCACCTCCTCTCCACCCACTCTGCACTCAGCTTCCTCCGAGCCCCCTTGGGAGACATCTTGGGAGTCCAGAGTCGGGAACCGAGTGAGCCTGGGACTGGTCTGGGTGGAGGGTATGCCAAGAGTGGCCTTGGGTGGGAAGGGAGGAGCTTCCGGCTTCAGTGGGGATAGAAGGGCTGAGGAACCCTGGCCAGGCTCGAGAATAAAGGCTGAGCTTTGCGTCTTTCAGTGAACTTCACTTGAACCAACTCTTTCACTCCACTCTATCCTGAGAGGCAGGCACTGTTTATATCCACTCCACAGGCGAGGAAACTGAGGCCCAGAGGATGCCATGATTTGCCAAAGACCACACAGACAGCTGTGGAGCTAGTCTCCCCACTGGCGATGAGCACCTCTGCTTTCCCAGCCTCCCTGTGGCCCAGCTCAGCAGCCCAGCTGTCCTTCCTCAGCCTGGTAGCTGGCTGCTTTAGGACAGTCCAGAGCAGGGCATAATCCTCTGTGTGGTAGGACAACCCTACAACACAATATAAAACAACAGGGTTTACCACCCCAGGCTGAATATACAACAGGAGCCAGGAAAGGCTTCATCCTTGGGTGGCAGATCCATGAAATGTCACTGAAGCTAAGTCAGGTTGAAGCTGGGAGGAAGGCTTCACAGAGCCCTCTGCCTCCTCAACTTAGAGGTCGCTTCCTTTGGTCACTTCCTTTGGTCACTTCCCTGATCTCCACTGAGTCCAGAAAACTTCTTCCATCTTCTCTTCTCATGCACAGAGCTCACATCATCATTGCATTGGACATTCTCTATTGCACTTGCCCTTTTGCTTGTCTGCAGCCCTTTCAGGCTCTCAGCATCTGAGGGTGGGACCGTTGTTGGTCCTGTGATACTATGATACCATGTTGGTATCCCTAGCCATTAGTCCATGGTCTGGCACACGGGAGGTGTTACCAAAAAAATGTATTCAATGAGGAAGTGACTCAATCATATAGTATCACATAGGATTGTGGGGAAGTTTCTTACCTGGACAAAAATTCTGAGATGACCACACTGGAGCTGACATCTGTTAGGGTCACTGAAATGGCAAAAAGGAGCAAGGACTTGGTCTTGCCTTAAGTCCCTGGCATGAGTAGGTCTCCTGGCTGCAACGGTCATTAGCAGTTCTGTGCCTTTGTCAGGCTGTGTCAGTAGAGACTTGACCTTGTAGGATGCTACAAGTTGGTGTTAGTGACGTTCATGGCAATCCCAGGGGAAGGCCTCTCTTCTCATGGTGCCATTGCTGTACCTTTTCTTTGGATCAAGAAAACAGTAAGCTATCAGGTTTTCAGTACATTTTATTTAATTATTATTATTATTTTTTTTTGCGGTACGCGGGCCTCTCACCGTTGTGGCCTCTCCTGTTGCGGAGCCCAGGCTCCGGACGCACACGCTCAGCGGCCATGGCTCACGGGCCCAACCGCTCCGCGGCACGTGGGATCTTCCCGGACCGGGGCACGAACCCGTGTCCCCTGCATCGGCAGGTGGACTCTCAACCACTGCGCCACCAGGGAAGCCCTATTATTATTATTTTTAATATGGAATGCTTCACGAATTTGTGTGTCATCCTTGCCCAGGGGCCATGCTAATCTTCTCTGTATCGTTCCAATTTTAGTATATGTGCTGCTGAAGTGAGCAAAGTAAATTTTAAATAGTTATTGGATTTTAAATTCATTTGGAAGAATACACATATGAACATATAAAAGATATAAAAAAATAAAATGAATATATATCTACTGTGCAGTAAGGTTAAGAAATTGTTTTTACATATTGCACTTATTATTTTATTCAAAATATTATCAAATTTCCATTGTAATAACTTTGAAACTTCCTGTGCATTCCTTCCAAATTCCTTTCCCATCTCCAGGGAAAATTTTAGGTTTATAGTTTCCTTTTTTCCTTTATAATTTATCACATATGTATGTATCAGAAATAATATATTATTTAGTTTTGAATGTTTTTGAAATTTATTTAAGTGGAATCATATTGCACACATTCTTTTATGACTTGATCTTTTTTTTTTTACTCAACATTTTTGTAACTTTTGTCCGTGTTGGTAAATGCAGCTGTGGTATACTCGTGTGCACTGTTGGATTATATTCCATATTTATGACCAAATCACAATATATTCATCCATTCTCCTTTCTTCTGAATAATAGTTTGATGGTATATATATTTATATATTTTTCATCCTTTTACTTTCAGCCTTTGTCTTTATGTTTTAGGAATGTCTCTTGTAGATAGCTTATAGCTAGATTATTTAAAAATTCAGTTATATGACCTTTTTTTTTTTTTTTTAAAGAAGATGTTGGGGGTAGGAGTTTAGTAATTTATTTTTGCTGTGTTGGGTCTTCATTTCTGTGCGAGGGCTTTCTCTAGTTGTGGCAAGCGGGGGCCACTCTTCATCGCGGTGCGCGGGCCTCTCATTGTCGCGGCCTCTCTTGTTGCGGAGCACAGGCTCCAGACGTGCAGGCTCAGTAGTGGCTCACGGGCCTAGTTGCTCCGCGGCATGTGGGATCCTCCCAGACCAGGGCTCGAACCCGTGTCCCCTGCCTTAGCAGGCAGATTCTCAACCACTGCACCACCAGGGAAGCCCCTATATGAACATTTTAAACTGGTAAGTTAATTAATCCAGTTATGTTTGTTCTGATTACTGATAAATGTAAATTTATTTATATTATCTTATTTTGCATTTTCAATTCCCCAATTTTCTTCATTTCTTTTTTCATCTTTCTTGTTTTCTTGTGTACTGAGGACTCCCCTGCCTCCCACCAATATTTTGGAGTTACAAATCTTAGTTCTAGCATTCTAGTGGTTGCCCTAGAAACCTTGATAAGTGTACTTAATCTAATAAAATTAAAAGCTAATCGGTATCTTTACTCTCCTGTTCGAGGTCCATAGATTTAACCCCACTCACTTCCTGTCCGACTTACTGTGGCAGACACATCCCAATGATCCATATTCTTGTAAAATCCTCTCTTCTAGAGTATGAGTGGGACCTGTGACTTGCTTCTAATCCAAAGAATATGGCAAAGACGATGGCATGTCACTTCCATGAGTATGTTTCTTTATATAGGACTCTGTCCTAGCAGACGGAAGAGAAAGAGCTTCCTGCCAGTCTTGAAGAAGCAAAAACTCATGTGTGTTCACATCTACAGATAGGGCCGTGTGGCAGGGAATGGTGGGAAAACTCTAAATGCTGAGAGACAGCAGGAAAATGGGGACCTCATTTCTACAGCTTTGAGGAGGTGAATTCTGTTGACAACCCGAAGGAGCCCAGAAGTCCATTTTTCCCAGTCGAGCATATGATGAGGCTGTCTTCTCTGACACCTGGACTGCAGTCTGGTGAGACCCTGATCATAGGACCCAGTTACATGCCTGGACTCCTGACCCCTGGAAATTGTGAAATAATGAATGGATGCTAAGTTGCTATGTTTGTGGTAATTTGTTACACTATACAGCAATAGAAAACCAATACATATATGTATAATAATTTTTCCAATGTTTTACTTAAATTTGCTGGTAAAGCCACTTGAACCTGTTATTTCCTTTGTGTAAAAGTTCTAAATTATAGATTGAGTTATTACGATAGTCATAGGACTACTCAGATTTCCTATTTCTTCCTGAGTCAATTTTAGTAGTTGTATGCTTCTAGGAATTTATTTCCTGTAAACTTTAAAATAAATTGGCACAAAGTTTTTCGGTACATTCTTTTGACCTTTTTCATGTGGGTAGGATCTGTAGTGATGTATTCATTCCTTATATTGGTTATTTGTTCCTTCTCTCTTTTTTCTTAATTAGTCTCACCCAAGGGTTATCAGTTTAATTTCTCTTTCTAAAGAACCAATTTTTAGCTGTATCATCTATACTGTATATGATTTTTATTAAATTAATTTCTACTCTTTTATTATTAAACTCTAATTCTTGTTTTTGGATTTTCTTTGTTATTTCTTTTCTAAATTTTTGAGATGGAGTTTTCTTCAGCTTTTCTTTTTTTGGTGATAATATGTGCATTTGAGCCTATTAAATTTCCCTCTGGTGTTTTAGCAGCATCCACCAGGTTCTGGTGTTAAGCATTTTATTATTACTCAGTTAAAAATATTACCAAGTTTCCACTGTAATTATTTTCTTTGACTCATGGGTGTTTTAGAAATGTATTTCTTTAATTTCCATGCACATGGGAACTTTTCAGTTATATTTTTATTATTAATTCCTAGCTTAAGTTAATTGTGCTTAGAAACATACTCAGCATAATTTGGTTTTCTTTTTAAAATTGAATTATAATTTACATACAATAGTTTGATGAGTTTGGGCAAAAGTATACTCCCATATGACTGGTAATGCAATTAAGATATAGAACATTTCCATCACCTCAATGAAATCTTCATGCTCCTTTCCAATCAATCCACCTCCATCCCACTCCCCCTCTGCTCAAGGCCACTACTGTTTCAATATCTATCACCAGCATCTAATTTTGTCTGTTCTATAATTTTATATGAATGATGTCGCATAGTACACATTCTTCTGCATCTGGCTTTTTTCACGCAACCTAACAGTTTTGAGATTCATCCATGCTATTATGTGTTTCTTCCGTTTGTATTGCTGAGTAATATGTCACTGTATACCACAGTTTTTCTATCCCTTTTCCTTTGATGGACATTTAGATTATTTCCGGTTTTTGGCTATTATGAATAGCAAAATGAAAATTCTTGTACAGGTCTTTTTGTAGATACATGTTTCTATTTCTCTTGGATATATAACCATGAATGGAGTCCCTTGTTCATAGTATAGGTGTATACTTAGCTTTATAAGAAACTGCTAAACTGTTTTCCAAAGTAGTTGCATCACTTTACAGGCTCACCAGATAGGTTAAAGAATTCCAGTGGCTACATGTTTTGTCCCATGTCAGTCTATTTAATTTTAGTTGTTCTGGAGTGGCTGTACCATTTTACATCTCCACCAGCAAGGTATGAGAGATCCAGTATCTCTGCTGTCACTGTTACGTTAGCCATCCTGATAGGTATGTGATGATAACTTATTGAGGTTTTAATTTTCATTTCCCTAACAGTTAACGATGTTGAACATCCTTTCATGTGCTTATTTGCCACCCATATGACCTCTTCAGTGAAATTTCCTCATTTTTTTTCCCAATTTCTAATTGGATTTTTAAAAAATGTTGAGGTGTAATTGACATACATTATATTAGTTTCAGGTTTACCATATAATGATTTGATATTTGTATATATTATGAAATGATCACCCAGATAAGTCTAGTTAATGTCCATCACCATACATGGTTACATAATTCTTTTCCCCTTATGATGAGAAAGTTTAAGATCTACTCTCTTAGCGACTTTCAAATATGCGATACAATATTATTAACTATGGTTGCCATGTTGTACATTACATCCCCATGGCTTGCTTATTTTATAACTGGAAGTTTGTATCTTTTGACTCCCTTCACCCATTTTTCCCACCCTAATGTTGAGTTTTGAGAGTTTTTGTACACCTTTTGTTAGATATGTGGTTTGCAAATATTTTCTCCCAGCCTGACACATGTCTTTTCAGCCTCTTAACTGAGTCTTTCACATAGGAAAGGTTTTAATTTTGATGAAGTCCAATTTATCAACTTTTTTCTTTTACGAAACATGCTTTGATGTCAAGTCTAAGAACTCTTCTCCTAGTCCTAGGTCCTGAGATCTTCTCCTATGTTTTCCTATAAGAGTTTTATATTTTACATCTAAGTCCACAATCTATTTTTAAAAATTAATTAATTTATTTATTTACGGCTGTGTTGGGTATTTGTTGCTGTGCGTGGACTTTCTCTAGTTGTGGTGAGCGGAGGCTACTCTTCGTTGCAGTGAGTGGGCTTCTCATTGCAGTGGCTTCTCTTCTTGTGGAGCACGGGCTCTAAGCACGCAGGCTTCAGTAGTTGTGGCACATGGGCTCAGTAGTTGTGGCTCGCAGGCTCTAGAGAGAAGGCTCAGCAGTTGTGGTGCACGGGCTTAGTTGCTTTGTGGCCACAGTCCATTTAAATTTAATTTTTATATGACGTATGAGTTTGAGGCTCTTTCTTGTTTGTGTGTGGCCTATGGCTGTCCAATTGCTCAAGCACCATTGGTTAAAAAGACTATCCTTCCTCCATTTGATTTGGCACGTTTGTTAAAAGTCGGTTGGGCATATTTGCATGGGTCAATTTCTGGGTTCTCTATTGTGTTCCATTTATCCGTGTGTCTATCCCGCCACAAATAGCACACTTTCTTGATTACTGTAGAAATATAGTAAACCTTACTTTGGCTAGAGTAATTACTCCCATTTTATTCTTCTTTTTAAAATTTGATTTAGCAATTCCAGGTCCTTTGCCTTTCCATTTAAATTTTAGAATGTATGAAATAAAACCATAATATTTCACTTTAATTCTTGAAGGATACCTTCTGCTGGGTAGAGAATTCTAGGCTGGCAGCTGTTTCTTTCAACACTTAGAAGATATCTTCCCATAATCTTCTGGCTGCCATCTTTCTATCAAGAGGTCCTTCAAAGATAATCTTCCTCTTCTTTCTGGCTCTTTTTAAGATTTTATCCTTGTTTTTGTTTTTCACCAGTTTTACTATGTGGCTTTAAATCTTTCATTGGCTTTTGAAAAATCTCAATCATCTGAGATTTCAAATATTGCTTCTGCTTTATCCTCTTTTTTCTGGGATTCCACTTGCATGTGTGATTGACATCCTCATTGTATCTCTTATTTCTCTTATACTTTTATGTGTATTCCATCCTTTTTGTCTCTCCATGATTCATTCTGATTAATTTTTCTGATGTTTGTTTCTTTTTACTAATTCTTTTTTCACCTTTATCTTTATCAGCTGTTAAAGCCATCCACTGAATTCTTAATTGGGGTTATTTTACTTTTCATTTCTAGAATTTTTATTTTAAAAATTTAAAATATTTTTCAGTTTTTTTCTCCTGATGTCCTAAATCTTGTCTTTACCTTATTGTACGATAAAAGCATTCTTGTCTTTCCCACGATTTACTGGCAACTGTGTTCTCTCTTTTTTTTTTTTTTTTTTGCGGTACGCGGGCCTCTCACTGTTGTGGCCTCTTCCGTTGCAGAGCACAAGCTCTGGACGCGCAGGCTCAGCGGCCATGGCTCACGGGCCTAGCTGCTCCGTGGCATGTGGGATCCTCCCGGACCGGGGCACGAACCCGTGTCCCCTGCATCGGCAGGCGGACTCTCAACCACTGCGCCACCAGGGAAGCCCTGCAACTGTGTTCTCTATCACATTGCACTTACACTGTTAATGTTCTGAATATAAAGCATATTAAACATGTATTTAGTATTTTACATTTCTGTTTTTAGTTTTTGCTCATCATTCTAAAATTTTCAGGTATTTTGCAATCTTCACTTGACGCATTATTGTATAAGTAGGTCAGGAAGTCTGGAGAAAGGACCCTGACTCAAAGAACCATCACCTTTATTCTCTTCTGACACAAGCTCTGAAAAATAAGTATAGCATGGCATCCAGGGATGGTGCAGTCATGGTGGGAAATCCATGAACTGTAAATTCAACATATAAGAGAAAGTTCCTGCCCATCAAGGAACTTATCATCTAACCTGGGGGACAAAAGGACACAGATTAAATGATTAGTGGGGCATATTAAAAGTATGCAGCTGGAGGCTAATAATGAAACACAGCTTCTGATGTACTTTGCTTCCTAGATGAAGACTCTAAGGGCTGCAATTGTTGTGAAAGGCCTTGTGTGCTCTTGCCAGGCCTAAGAAAACGGGTCCTACAATGAGTTATTTCTTAAAGCTTTGATTAATTCATTCATCCACTCGACAAATATTTTTGAACACAACATATACCAGGCGCTGAATTCTGTGCCTGCCCCATTGGTGAACAAGCTGGAACTTTACATTCCAGGCATAGTTTCTGGACCAGGGCAGGGAGGGGTGGGTGCAAGGCTGGGGAGGCCCTGCAGGGGAGCAGCCTGAGAGGAAAGAGCTGGGCCTGATGATGAACTGCCAGCTGACTTCCCAAAACGCCTGGCCCTTTTTTGGGGGGGTGGGACCCTGGAAGTTCTGCCTGCTGAGGACATAGTACGAACAAAGGCCCTCACCCCGGCCTTCCGAATTTGGTGTGGGTCTTGGGGTGGGATTAGACGATGGTGTGAGGAAGCCCACCACCTCTTCTCTCTGTGACGTGAACCAGATTGTGATTTTGATGTTGAGTGACTATCTTTTCATCTCTGAACCCCCAAAGCCTGGCACATAGTAGCTGTGCCATCTGTGTTAATCGCTGAAAGATGTTACCCCAAGAATTGTCTGCTTGAGTTCTCTACCTCCAGGTACTTGTCTTATCCCCACTTGAAGACGAGGCTGAAAGAAGTTTACTGATTTGCTCATGGCCGCAGACCCTGCATCTCCTGAAGGCTGATTCAATGCTCTATCTCGTCCATTAAGTTCTCTGTCATAATTCCAGTTCATAACTGGATTGACCTTTCCCTGAATTCTTACAACACTTAGCCTGAATTAATCATTTTATCATCTCAATAATAATAGCATCCACTTAAAAAGTCATTTAAGTCTGCCAAGCACTGTGCTAAGTGCTTTCATCCTTCAGCTCAGTCCTTTACAACACCCCTTTGAGAGAGAGACTTTTATTATTCCCGTTACAAAAGAGGAAGTTGGGGCTTACAGGAGTTAAACAACATGCCCAGGGTAGCACAGCTAGTAAGTGCTGGAGCCAGTCTTTGAAGCTCTGATGTCTTACTCAGAAGCTTGCCCTCAGAACCATCACACTGTCCTGCTTTTACTGCACTGTGTGGTAGGCTCAGTTCCCCACTGCGAGGCAGGCACTCTCAGGTGCAGGGAGCATGGCTTAGCTGTTTGTTTATTTGCATGTCTTTGCTTCTCTTTTTGATCTTCTGCCCATCCCCGATGGCCTGGCATAATGCCTTTATATGGTTGACTTTCCGTGAAGCCTAGTTGACTCCGAATTTTCGCTGTGGCACTGTCAGACAGCAGGCTGCCGCTAGGTGGTGCTACATTCCAGAGAGTGGACGGAGGCTGTGTCCAGTTCAGCTTGCAAGAGGCAAGCTTCCTGCAGCTCCTGAGTGGGAAAGTTCAGAAGTGGGGAGGCTGGGGCAGGTGAGAAGGGGAAACTCCACACCTGCTGAGGAGAGAAGAGAGGAGAGAGAATCCATCACCCTAGCTGGTGCCTGATGCTGCCTGCCAGGAAGCAGCAGTCAGAAGAAGGGGTTCACCAGAAAGTGGGGTGGAAACGAGTCAGGGCCACAGGCTATGAGAAGAGCAGCGTATAGCGCTCTTGGTAGAGAGGGCCTGCCCAGTCATGTTTTGGTGGAGAAACACGGTCAGTGCCCAGGACTGGGATGGCAGATCTCAGATGTGGGCTGTCCAGGTCAGGGAGGGCTTCCTGGAGGAGGAAGGTCCCAGTGGGCAGATGAGGTCTGATTCTGTGGAGCTGAGTGCCAGGCCTTGGTGCTTGGATGGTTCAAGTTTAGCAGGAAGAACCTAGGACATCAGGAGACCCGAGTGCGACCACGGATGACACTGTGGGTGGTGGCTGCCTCTCTCCTGTCTCCTCTTCTTCAGGCGACCATACAGTGTACTGTCCACACCAGGACAAGTAAAAGGGAGTATTATTAACAATTACCTTGGGACAACAGGGGGAAACTGGGACAGCTAGCAGGGCAAAGCAGAACCTGTGATCACCTATCATATCTGAAAATGAGTTTCCTTCTAAGGACCATCTTCCTCTGAGTCATCTGATGTTTGGCTATAACGGAAGCATGAGGCTGGGACACAGAAATAAGGCCAGATGTCCTGGTTCTGTCACATTGTGAGATGCATAGAAGCTTTGGGTGGAGCTCACTCATTGATCCCTGGTTCCAATCCATCCATCCATCCATCCATCCATCCATCCATTGATCCCCGGACTATACAGATCCAATAAAACCATATGAAGCACCCCGGGTCCTGGTCCTTGGAGAGCTACACAGACACACCCCTGTCCTCAGAGGAGAGGTACGGCTCCCTCTGCCTGGCCGGGGCCCTCCCGTGCACTGGTTGGGCCCTGTCCCTCTCCCTGATCCTTTCCTTGGAGAGTTACACAGACACACCCCTGTCCTCAGAGGAGAGGTACGGCTCCCTCTGCCTGGCCGGGGCCCTCTCGTGCACTGGTTGGGCCCTGTCCCCCTCCCTGACCCTTTCCAGCTCTGCCCCTGAGGAGCCCTGCCCTGTCCACACTCTCTCCCTTGGGCTCCTGGTACATGGAGTGTGCCTTCCCTGGCAGGATTTCTAGGGGGGACTTGGGAAAGCCCCCTATACTGTCTGGACCTGCCTTGCCCCCCCCTTCCTTATCCCACCCCAGCTTCTCCATCCTAACAACCTCATGACAAATTATCCCACAGCTAAGTTAAATTGGCTGCTTCATCAAATGCCATGATTATAGGGTAAGGAAAGTACATAGCTCATTAATTCAAATCCAGCCCCTCCCCCAGGCCTCATCCTTCCTCCCTTCACTTATTTCTGGAGAAGGGACTTGGCCAGAGAACAGCTGCCTCTTTGCTTCAAGGACTTCTTGGGTGAGGGAGAAACTTGAGGGCAGAAGACAGTGTGGTTTAGACAGTCAGTCAGGACAGGGCATGAAACCTGCAGTCCTCACACCTCCTGGGATCCACCAGCAGAGGGCGCCACGGGGGAAAGCCGCCCCTTTCAGCTCAGGCCCAGTCCTGCAGGACTCCTGGGGGATGGAGAGGAAGCTTGGGGGAGGGTGCTTCCTCTCCAGGCCTTTCCTTGTGGAAGGAGGGGCAGATCTCTTCTGGAGACCCTTTCTGGAGCAGGGGAGGGAAGAGCCCTGCCAAGACCCAGGGTCTCCCCCTGAGGACCCCAGAAGCCTTGCTCAGCATCATGTCGTGTGTGGAAGGCAGGCGACTCCTCTGGATGCTGGGGTGACCTTGCCTTGACCTGATGGTGGGGATTCTGGTTTCAGCCAAACTGCAGGGTTGGCATCTCTAAGGGGAGGAGATTCAGGGAGACCTGTTCAAGATTCAGGAAAGGAAACTGGTTGGTTGGAAGATAATGTCCTTCTCCATTCAAGGGCCCACCTGTGGCCAGTGATAGGAGGGGCCTGGGGGAACCGCCCTTTCAGAGGGTCATGAAGTATTCATCAGGCTTTTGTGTCCGCCTGCCTGTGATCTCCGAGCAGAGACAATAGTGGGGCTGGGGGACCTTTGTCTCCATCCCTACAGAAGCAGTGTCAAATGTTGGCCACTTGTGGGTGGGGAACCCACCTCTCTTGGGAGTGGGGCAGTCCTGTAACTTGATGAGGGGCACCAAATTCAGGGCTAATTAGTTGGAAATTAAATTTTCCGTTTGACTTGTCCAGGGACCTAAAGTCAGGAGAGTCCATTGGGAGGAGGGATGGTGTCAACTGTGTGTGCTTCCTTGAATCTCACATGGGGAAGAAAACAGGGAGTGCCCCACAGGTACTCATTGTCAGAAAATCAACCAACCAAACAACCAAACAAACCATCCAACAACAACAACAAAATGGTAATTGTATATTGAATGCTTTCCTAATGAGGGGGTAAGCCAGCCAGTTGCCTTAAGATGGAGACAAAGGGTGCTTACAGAGACATCAAGAAGGCACATTATTCTACAGATTGTTTCAAGCACCTACTATGTGCCCCGTACTATGTTGTGTCCAATAGCTATTCATGTACTGTCTGAAATTACACCATTAGAAATTCATTTCTTTGTGATTTTATGACTGTTTAATTAATTTAGCATTTACCAAGCATTAACTGAGCTCACCCTTTATGGTAGGCAGTATTTCAGATGTGAGGCTACATGAGTGAACAAAAGACAAAATACCTGCTTTTATGGAGCGTCCAGTCCGGTGAGGGAGACAAAAATAAATAGATATGTATTATGTCAGGTGACATAGTCCTATGAAGGAAACCAAGATGGGTAAGTGGATGATGTATGATGGGGATGTTCTCTTAGATGCAGTGGTCAGGACAGGCCTCTCTGAGGAGGGGCATTTGAGTAGCCATCAAAAAGCTGGGATGGAGTCAGCCATGTGGCTATTGGGGAAAGGATATTGCAGGCAGCGGGGAGGGCCCAGGTAGGACTGTGCTTTGGTGTCTGCGAATATCAAGTGGGCCAACGTGGCTGGAACAAAGTGAGTGGGAAAGGGAGGGGAAGAGGCTGGGGTCCAAGCGTGCAGTGCCTTGGGAGCCGTTGGGAGGACCTGGCTTTAACTCTGAGCGAGATGGGCCATTGGGATTTTGATTGAGGAGTGACGTGATGTAACTCATGTTTTACCAGGATATTGGATGCTCTGTGGAGGATGGGCTAGGAGAGGGGGCACAGATGGGAACAGGGAAGCTTCTGCAGTGGTCCAGAGGTTAGATGTGCCCACAGACCCCCTCAGAAATGTCACTGTCTGTGTGAGTCTGTGTGTGTGTACAGGGGTCCCTCATTGGAGGCCCTTGTCAGCAATGTCCAGCTGCAGATGCCACCACCCGGCTGCCCCCAAGCCTGCCCTGGAATTGAGACGGTGAGGCCCTTTGAGAGGAGAAGGCACAGAGCCAGCCTGGGAGCCCAGGGGCCTGGTTCCTCCTCTGGCTCTGACTCACTGGCTGTTTCTAGCCGTTTGCTCCGAGCCTCAGTTTCCTCATCTGCAAAATCAGTACATGAACAGAACTAGGCCAGGTGTGGGAGAGGTGAGGGAGAGCCCTGTGCTCTTCCGGTGCCTGTGACTCCTGCAGGAGAAACAAGGAAACAGGTGACTGGGACAAACGATGACGGGGATGAGAGTGTTATTTAAAGTGAGCTGGGAGCCTGGGGAGGAGGGGCAGACCACCTCTGTCTGGAGCAGGGAGAGGAAACTTCCCGAAGGTGGGAACTGTCAAAGTGAGACAAAGGAGAAGTAGGAGGTCGCTGGGCAGAGGAGCGGAGACGGTGTATCAGGCAGCGAACAGCAGGTGCAAGGCCTGGAGGTGAGACGGTGAGCGGAGGCCGGCAGGGGGGCACCGTCTCTCCTTGGTCCTCAGGTTTCCTTCAAGACTGAAGTACTGCAGGTGCCAAGCTTGAGGGAAGGAGGCCGGAGGGGAAGACCCTTGGGGACTAGCGGTTGGTGCCGGGACAGGTGGGAGGGGGCAGCGTGCAGAGCGTCTGTGGCATCAGCTGAAGTGGGAGGGATGGCTCCCCTTCACGCTGCCTCCCCCTCGGCCGGCTTTAAAAACAGAAGACGTCGGGATGGTTCTGGTGCTGAGGGCTGGGGACAGGGGAGCGGTATTCTGGGTTTCTTTG
Source organism: Globicephala melas (assembly GCF_963455315.2). Taxonomy (NCBI): domain Eukaryota; kingdom Metazoa; phylum Chordata; class Mammalia; order Artiodactyla; family Delphinidae; genus Globicephala; species Globicephala melas. Next base: position 4,467,374 of record NC_083326.1, on the reverse strand, counting down.
GTGCACACCCCTCCTGTTCCTCGTGTTGAGGGGGGAGCCGGTACCAGAATCTGGCGGAACCCCTGGGTCCTTACTGTCCACCTGTAGCATCAGCTGCCCACTCCTCCCGAGGTCTCCCTGACCCCCAGCTGTCAGGGTCCTCTGTCCCATGAGCTTCGGAGACCCCTCCCCTGCATCTTGCCGGAAACCTTGGTTACAGGTTTACAAACGGAAGGCCCACTCTTCCCCTCCACGCTGGCGTGCAGCCTGTTCACGGAGCGTCACTGAGAGCGTACCCCAGGCTCTGTGCGCACAGCGGTGAGCCTGCCCTCCAGCAGCCCCAGTGTGTGTGGGGCGACGAGGGGACCGAGCAGAGAGCCTGACCACGCAACAGGGCCTTGTGGTTTGGTCTGAGGAGGGCTGGGAGACACACACAGGCTGAGGTCCCACCTCACTTAGAAAACTATATTGACCCCAGGAGCGCTTTAGGCAGGGAAGTGCATGATCTCTGAGGGAGCCTGTCAGGGCTCCATAAACCCACGGGGATGATGCTGCACTCTTGTTAATTTCAGGCCGGATCAAAAGCAGTCCCGCCCATCCAAGGTTCTCCAAATGCTCACGTGGGGCTGGGCTCTCAGAAGCTGTCCTGGCCCTCTCCCCTGAGCAGTCCATCTTCCCTGTAATCCTGAGCTCCCACCTTGAGGAAGGCCCCCCCTTCTTTGGACTTGTCTGTTCCAATCCCATTCCCAAAGCAATCCCCCAAATCCGCACTATCCTGAGAACTGTTTAGAGGTCCCTTCATTCCATTATTTTTTTACTTCGTTCTCTCTTCCTTGAGTGCAGCCAAGGTGATATTGGTTCCTTGTCAGATGTCCAATGGGAGAGCGGAGGGTGGGCGGAGAAGGCCGAGGAGCCGTCTTTGGGTTCTCAAGCCTCCGGCCCGTCCGCAGGTCACCGCGGCAACTCGGACACCAGGGGGCGCCCGAGCACCGGGGTTCGCGGGCCGCTCCTCCCGGCCAGGCTGGCGCGGCGCGCGGTGGCCACCAGGGGGCAGCAGAGCGCGGAGTCGCGGGAGCGGGGCGCGGGCGCGGGGCGCTGGCTGGGCGGTGGCAGCTGCGTTCCCGGCTCCGAGCGCAGTTCTCTGTTAGGAGGGTAATTTAGAGCAATTACACCGATTATTATTGCTTTTCTAATTAGCGCTTCTCCTACAGAATTAGCCGAGTGTTTATTAGGAGCTGCTTGTTGCCAGCAGCTTAACTGCTTAGCTGCCGGCGCCGGGCGCCGAGAGCGGGGAGGGGCAGCACCGCCCTCGCCGCCGCGTGCGGCCGGTTGGTTATGTGGTTTCGCATAAATGCACGGATTAAATATTCATTCTGCTTTGTTACATATAGCAGTAAATTTTTATCAGCTGTATGTTTTCCTTGAAGTTTTCCCTGCGTGTTAACATTCAGGCGGGCAGCAGAAAAGCTCCTGGGCTTTGGCGTGTGGGGAGGACAGACGAGGACCCCAGGGGCGTTGGGGCCGGAGGGACCGGGCGAGGGAAGGATGGTCACCTCTCTGACATCTGTGACACCTCTAGTCTTTTCCCAAGCCCTGTGTTCCCGGACCCTCAGAACCCGCCTAGGAGGTAGGCAGGGAAGGAATGATTCACCCCTTCTGATGGGTGAGAAAACTGAGACCCCGCAGTGAGGCGTCTTGAGTGACATCCCCAGGGTGACACGAGGCCAGATTGTGGAGTCAGGCTTATCTTCTCCAGTCCACTGTCATCTTTGGGAGCTTCCAAAGCCAGGCCCCTCTGGCACTCGGGACACCGCCGAGGTGCCCCACCCAGACCTCCCCTCCCACGGGGGAAGGGCAGGTTGGGAGTTTCCTAGGCTCAGTCCCAGCTAAACCCGGGCGCCAGGAGGCAAACATGCCTACACTGTGCTCCTGGGTTCGGCAACCTCCTGTACAGTTGCTCCTCTGGAGCCCTTAACCAGGAGGAGCAGCTATGGGGTGGTGAGAGGCAGAGGAGAGAGGTGTCGGGCTTATTGGGTGCACTGCCTTCAAGTTGGGTAGCTGCTTCTTACCTCCCCTCGGCAAGGGGAGGGGCTTCCCTCACGTCATTAGCCTTGCGGACCCCAAGCGAGAAACACTAAATACACACATGCACCTACAGCAGAACCAGAGGCTGCTGTTTGTGTGTCTGCGTGTTCGATCCACTATTCAAAAGGCTTCTTGGAAAACTACCCCCCTCCCGCATCCAAGTGTTTGTTTACAGCTCATTAAACCACTTGATGGAAAAGGCTGGGGTGGGGCGAGGCGGGGAAATATTGACAGAAAACCAATCAGAAATGAAGATGAACGATCTCCAAGGTGTTCCTGTGGGTCAATAGGGAAATGGGATTTGAGTTTGAAAAACAGGGTCTGATAGGCTGAGATTTCATTCCCCCGTTTGTCTCTGCACAGAGCGAGGCCCACCAGGGTTAAGGCACCCTCCTGCGGATTCAGTTCGGAGGATGGGGCTCCGACTGGGGACCGGTTAGCCTCAGTGTCCCTACTCCTGGCCTTGGCTCCTCGTCAGCCCGGGGAGAATGGAGGAGAGATGCGGGCTGGTTCACCTCTCCACCACTGTCGCACTGGTCACACTGGGCCCAGGACACGCTCCAAAGGGCCTTCCCTATGTCCCACTCTCTGCCTGTGTTTCATTCATTTGAACAAGATCAAGTTTCTCTGGTGGGACTGGAAGGGGAGGCAGGCGGGTAGTTTTAAAGAAGTCCCCAGGTGCCAGAGGGTGAAGAACGCGCCTGCCCCCGGGGGGGCCCCAGAGGCCAGGCAGCTCCGGAGTTGCTCTGGCCACAGGGGGCTCCAACCACAGGGCGGAGAGGACCTGGCTCAGACCCCCTCCACATTCTGCTTGCAGGCTTCCCTTTGCCTCCATGCTCTCCCAGGTGCCTGCCTGGCAAGTGGGTCAGACAGGGTAGAAAGGTGCTTTAGCTACTGCTTCCTACCCTGAGCACAGCTGGGTGTCCCCCACCCCCGAAGCCCCCGGCCAGAGTCCCAGGGACCCAGTACAATGCCTCCAGTATGTCCTGCTCCAGGCTGCTGTGGCCACCTGGGAGGGTTCCCTGGTCCCCCTGCCCTGGAGACCTGTTCGGGGCCTGGGCACATTGGGCAAGGTTGGACCGCCAGGTCTAGGGGCTGGCCTCCGCAGGTGTGCCGCGCAGCCGGGTGCCCCCCTGCTCTGCCCCCTCCCTTAGGTACTGCCGCTTCCAGCCACCTCTTCCTGGGTCTTTTTCTGCTTTCCACCGTGCAAGAATCCTTGGGGCCAAGAAGCAGACCAGGGCATGGCTGCCTGTTTGAAATGGAGAGAAAGAAGAAACAAAGGGAGAAACCCCAACCTGTAGTCAGGGTCTGTGTTATGTCTGACAGGGCTTTCCCCAGTGAGTGTCAGCTTGGTGCTAGGGGGCTTGTGTGGAGGCTAGGGAGCTCTGGGGACAGAATCTTGTGCCACCGCAGCTCTCGGGCACGGGAGGGACAAGTCTGTCACCTTTAATGTCTATCGTCTCATGACAGTGGTGAGCCTGGGCGCACTCAGCTCTCCACTTACCACTGACATTTTGAACTAGTCACCCACGGGCTCACAGGGCTCTATGCCAGGGTGCCTCCACCTTGGCAGTACTGACACTCGGGCCCGGATCATTCTCTGGTGTGGGGCTGTGCTGAGCATGGTAGGATGTTTAGCAGCACTCCTGCCCTCTACACACAAGATGCCAGAAGCACCTTCCTCTCGTCCCCCGTTGTGAAAATCAGTAATGTCTCCAGACATTGTCAAGTATCCCCTGGGGACCAAAGTCATTCCCGGTTGAGAACTACTGCTCTGCCCTAACCTCCTTTAACAAACGCCAAACTGATATCTAGAGATGGGACGTGACCTACGAAACACAATTTAAGGCCAAATAATAGAGTGGCGAGTGCTTGGATTACGGAGTCAGCCATACCTAGATTCAAATTCCATCTGACTACTGACTAGGTTGACTGAGATCAGAGGCAAGTAACCCCTACCTGCCTTAGTTTGCACATCTATTAAATGGGGATATTAATATTTCCATCCTTATGTGTTTCTGTGAATATTAAATAAGATGATTATGTGCTCAGCAAATTCCCTGGTTCCTTGCAAGGGTGCAATTAACGGCAGCGGATATCAGAATCAGAAGATAAGTTCTGGGCTCTTCTCCTGATTAGAAATATGAAGGCCTAAAGAAGGTACCAGATGATGGCATTCTGAGGACACACTATAACTTTCTTCCAACCAAAGAATATTACCTAAAAGATGTAGAGGCTTTTGGATTTATATAATCAGAAAACTAGAGATCACGGAAATTAAAATTTTGTTAGTTGAAATTTTAAAAATCTCAAAATTGTTGGACTGAATTTCAAAATGAGCACAGATGAAGGAGGAATAATTGCTGAAACATCAAGGCAAGGGTTTTTCCGGGGATGCAGTGCAAAAGGTAAGGAGATAGAAAGTATAAAAGAAAAGCTCATCAACACACAGGACACATGAGTGAGAAAGGAGTACCAAAAGGAAAAAACAAATAGACATACTGGAGGAGAGGCAATTCTCAAAGAAAAGAAGAAAATTTTTCCAGAACTGAAGAAAGACACAAGTCCTAAGATTTAAAGGGCTGGTGCATGGCCAGCAAAAATTTTAAACCCACAAACATAGCCATGTTATAGTGAGATTTTAGAACACTGAAGATGCAGGGGAAATCCGAAAAACCTTCAGAGAGAAAAAGAGTGACATATATGTGTATTAGTTTCCTAGGGCTGCTATAACAAAGTCTCACATCCTGGGTGGCTTAAAACGACAGAAGTGTAATTATCACAGTTCTGGAGGCCAGAAGGCGGAAAGCAAGGTGTTGGCAGGATTCGTTCCTTTTGCAGGCTCCGTGGGAGAATCCCTTCCATGTCTCCTGGCTCCTGGAGATCCTTGGCGTTCTTGGATTGTAGCTGCCTCAGTCTAGCCTCCGCCTCCATCTTCACGTGGCTTTCTTCTCTGTGTTCTCTCTTCTTCTTATAAGGATGCTAGACTATGGGTAGGTCCACCCTGAAGGATCTCATCTCAAGATCCTTAACCATATTATATCTGCATACACTCTCTTTCCAACTAAGGTCACATTCACAGGTGCTGGGGGTTATGACACCCATAGTGTTGGCGGGGGGACACTATTCAACCCACTATGCATAGGAACAAGAATTGGATTGCTATCATACTCCTCATCAGCAAAATTGGATACAAGAAAATAACGAAGCAATATTTTCCAAGCTCTGAGGGGAAATGGCTTTGAACATAAATTATCTTTCAAGTGTGAGGTGAAATGAAGCCATATCAGACAAGTACAGACTCAGAACATTTACCAGCCTTCCAATTCTTCTTTGGAAGAATTGTTGTGTTTGGCTAGCATGTAAGATGCCTTCCTTTCCCCATCACCTCCCCTGCCAACAAAGAAAAAGTAAGCCCAAAGTGCCTGGCGTTAATATATTTATCTAAATAGATTTGATTTATATTGTCTAGCAAACTGTCACATTCATATAGACAAAAAGTATTGCTAGGGGTAAAAGAACAGTTTGCTACCCTTCTCTCTCCATTCTAAGTTTTTACTCCCCAAAGCAATAAAGCTCTCAGTGGTTCCGGCTATTTCTTCTGCTATTTACTTCTATATTTCTCAGTTTCTTGTGTATGTAGCTATTTCTTGATTTCTCAGTTTTAAGAATTACGTATTGACTTTCAATATGGAAAATTAGGTTTTAGCTCTCTCTGCCTGTTTTCTCCCTCACCAAACACGTGTACTTGTCCTTCCCCCATCCTCCAATATAGCTCTATCACAAGTTTTGGTTAAAATCACTATTGGGTGCTTATGTTAGCGTGATTATTATAATATTATTCACAGCTAAGTCACGTAGGGTGTTATGATTATAATTCTTCTTTCTTCCCTCTGGATTAGTACTGGTTTTCGTTTCTATTTGCTTAGTTTATACACCTGTCGGTACAGAAGCGCTAACCCACACTCGTATTCTGCTACAGACAAGAAAATGTCTCTCTTCTCAGTATGTTCAAATGTGGTAACTATTTTATCAGCTAATACCCTGGAATTTTTCTTCACCTCTTTGCTAGGTTGTGTTCCTGCTTCTTGGATCCCATGTCTTTCTTTTTCTTGGTTTACTTCTTCATTTTGGTGAACTGCATCATTCAGTAGTCTCCTGTGCATGACAAAAAACCCCCCAAAAAACAAAACCCTCTCACTGGAGGGTATGATTGGATAAAGAATTCTCAGTTGGAGAACATTTTCCCACAGACTTGTTTTTTCAAACTGAAGTATAGTTGATTTACAATGTTCTGTTAGTTTCAGGTGTACAACAAAGTGATTCAGATATATATATATATATATATATATATATATATATATATTCTTTTCAGATTCTTTTCCATCATAGGTTATTATAAGATACTGAATATAATTCCCTGTGCTGTACAGTAGGTCCTTGTCCCCACAGACTTTTAACAGTATTGCTCTGTTGTCTTTTAACTTCCAGTATTGCTGTACATATTTTTTAAATTAATTAATTAATTTTATTTATTTATTTTTGTCTGTGTTGGGTCTTTGTTGCTGTCCGCGGGTTTTCTCTAGTTGCGGTGAGCAGGGGCTACTCTTTGTTGCGGTGCGCGGGCTTCTCGTTGCGGTGGCTTCTCTTGTTGCAGAGCATGGGCTCTAGGCACTCAGGCTTCAGGAGTTGTGGCTCGCGGGCTCTGGAGTGCAGGCTCAGTTGTTGTGGCGCACGGGCTTAGTTGCTCCGCCGCATGTGGGATCTTCCCAGACCAGGGCTCGACCCCGTGCCCCTGCATTGTCAGGCAGATTCTTAACCACTGCGCCACCAGGGAAGCCCCTATTGCTGTACATATTTAATTCCAAGTCATTTGAATGTGACCCTTTATTTATTTATTTAATTTTATTTTTGCGGTACGCGGGCCTCTCACTGTTGTGGCCTCTCCCGTTGCGGAGCACAGGCTCCGGACGCGCAGGCTCAGCGGCCATGGCTCACGGGCCCAGCCGCTCCACGGCATGTGGGATCTTCCCGGACCAGGGCACGAATCCGTGTCCCCTGCATCGGCAGGCAGACTCTCAACCACTGCGCCACCAGGGAAGCCCGACCCTTTATTTTTAATGTGATCTTTTTCTACTCTCTGCAACTTTTTAGGATTTTCTATTGATTCCTGCTATTCTTAAATTTCACTATAATGTGCCCTAATGTAGGCACATAGTCATCCAGTTAAAAAAATAAAACAACACCTCATTTCTTAACCTCTTTGGCAGCTAGGCATAACTTATAAACATAAATAGAGTTATTGTGTTCTGGAACGTCTCCTTGAAAGGATGGCGTGCCCTACATTTTCTGCCTTCTTCTTTCCTGCTGCCTTGATGGAGATGTAATGGCTGGAGTCCTAGCAGCCATACTGAACCATGAGGTAGCTTCGGGGACAGAGCCATGTTCTCTGAAGCAACAAGATACAAAAAGGCTAAGTTCCTGACACCATGCAGTGACCATACTAGACCTGGACTGATTCCCTCTGGGCTTTCTTTTACTTGAGAGAAAAATACATTTCAATGTTTTTGTGGATTTTTGGTTAAACAAAGCCAAACTTACCCCTAAATGATAAAATGGACAAAATAATATATTTTCCTTCATGAAATCACTTTTTAAACACTTTCAAATAACTCTCAATGTGTGTAGGATAAAAGCATATAATTATTTTCCCTCAAAATATATCTGAGTGAAATTGAGATGGGCCTCATACAACTGAATATCTCACATGCAACCAAATACCAAATAATGAATCTGTAGGGAAGACACAAAAAAGTGAAAAGAAAGTAGTAAAACTTGTGGCTTATTCTAAAAAATGCTTAAAAAGTAAAAACCAGAACAAAAATTTCAGATATGGGAGATACCAGGGTGAAGGTGATGAGGGAAGGAGGGAGTGGCAGGCAGTTAGTCTGTTCTTAGTTTGAGTTACGGGATGAATATAGATACTGAATGTAGGTATTATAGAAATGCAAGGGATTGCTGACAAAATTTTAAGGGTAGGCACTAGAAAATTAGAAATATAGGGTATAACTTTTAAAATATTAGAAAAAATGGAATCAAATGAAGACAGCTCAAACAAATTACCAAAAGGCAGAAAAATAGGTAAAAACCAAATCAGAAAGCATGATAAATAGAATATACCCAGAGACATGCACACACAGCATTGTTAGAATAACTCTAAATGTATCAGCAGTCACAATACTTGTGAATGAGTTATATTCTTCTCAAATTGAGTGTTTAAAAATCCAGTGTCATGAAGTTTTCCAGCAAGATACACATATAAAGCTAATGGAAAAATTAAAAACAAAAGGAAAGGTGTAAAGATGTATATCAGGGAAGACTCATAAAATGGAAACAGAAAAAGCAATATTAACAGCAAACAAGGGCTTCCCTGGTGGTGCAGTGTTTAAGAATTCACCTGCCAATGCAGGGGACATGGGTTTGAGCCCTGGTCCAGGAAGAGCCCACATGCCGCAGAGCAACTAAGTCCATGCGCCACAACTACTGAGCCTGCGCTCTAGAGCCCGCGAGCCACAACTACTGAGCCCATGTGCCAAAACTACTGAAGCCCGCACATCTAGAGCCCATGCTCCACAACAAGAGAAGCCCACACACTGCAGCAAAGAGTAGCCCCCACTCTCTGCAACTGGAGAAAGCCCACGCACAGCAACGAAGACCCAATGCAGCCAAAAGTAAATAAATAAAATAAATGAATTTATTAAAACTGAAACAGCAAACAAAATAAAGAGAAATATTTTATGTTGTTGTAAGGAACTCCTTGTTAAGATGATATATGACAATGATGAACCATTATGCACATAACAAAAAAACTTGAAAATATATAAAGCAAAAACTGATAGTACTGCTAGAAGAAATAAATACAATATCATAGAGACTAACTTCTCAACAGATCAACAAGACAGACCAAGAAGACAATCAAGTAAAGATATAGAGGATACAAATAATATGATTAACAAGGTGGATGAAATATAAAATGTATACTGAAAATGTTGTATACTGAACAAATAGAGAGTACAAATCCCTTTCAAACATATATGAAACATTCGCATAATTGTCCATGTGTTAGATCACAAATAAAATATCAATACATTTTATAATATGACTATGATACCTAAAGGTCACATTCACTAATCATAATGCAATAAACTGAGAAATTATCAACAAGATGATAGCAAAAATAAAATCTGTGCATCTGTCATTTAAATAACATAGTCCTCTAAATAACTATCATGTTAAAACGTTGATCACAATGGGAATTACACATTGCTAGAATAAATACAAGAACACAATATATGAAAATACATAGGGTGTGGGTATTCAGAAGATAATTTAAAGCCTTAGATCCATTAATTAGAAAACACCAAGTCTGAAAGTAAATAATTTGAGATTTCAACTCAAGAAATTTGATAAAGAGCAATAATAGAAAACCAAAGACAATAAACGAAGGAACTAATAAACATGAAATCTCAAGTGAATTGAATAGAAAACAAAGAGCAGAGTTAATTCATAAAATCAAAAGCTTATTTTCTTTTTTAAAGACCATTATAATAGACAATCCTTTTCCAAGATTGATGAAAAACAAGAATTGATAAAAATAAGCAACAGTAGGAACTAAAAATGTGTCTAATTACAACAAAAGGAAGGTAGAAAAATAAATTATGATTTGCAAAAAAGTGTTCACATTAATATTTCCACTCCCACCCTCAGCCTTTTCATGTCTACAAGTATGCTATAAATACATTAATAAAGTGGTTACTTTATTAGTAAAATTTCATAGTCCACATTAATGTTCCTTACTTATATATCTTTAGATTGATAAAGAGTGTTGTTGTATTTTGTATGTATGTCAGAGTTTTCATTCTTCTTCTTTTAAAGGTCCCCCTCCCCCCATGGTTTCATCCATTGTGGAAAAGTCACATGTCAACTGGCACCTCTTATGATGCTCTGTCTCACTCCCAATTGACTCGCACCACGGATGTTTGTTTGGTGAGTGTATCCACACTAGACTCTTTTGGTTGTAAGAGACACAGCCTGACTCAGGAACAAAAGGTCTTTGTCAGGTCACGATTGAACAGGATTGGGAACAGGAAGCTGTCAGGACCCAGGCAGGAACGGTCTCCCATCTTTCTCTCTCTGCATCTCTAAGCCCTCTCCAGTCTTCTCCCTCTGCCAACAGCCTTCCACATCATGCATGTTCATGGTTGAACATGGTTCTAACTCACTCCACCTCCCTCACGGGCTGCCTCTCACTAGTCTCTGGTTTAAAACCTTAAGAGAGGGTTCCTCTCATCTCCTCACACCGGGCCTTCACAGGTCACTGTCCCCACCAGAGCAGGTCTGCCCTCGAGCTGGGTGCCCACCACTGGTTCAGTCAGGCAGGACCAGGGGTCCCACAGCACAGAGCAGGCAGTGTGGGAAGCAGGGGCTCTGCTCTGGTCAGTTCTCCTTGGAAGGGGGCATGGAGGTGTCCAGCATGACTGACGTGTCTGGTATAGGCTGATGTGCTAGCCTGGGAGCATGGCCACAGCCTCCCCGGCAGGTCATCCAGAGGGTCTGGGTCTCTGCCTCCTTGTTTGATTCCAGCCTTGGCTGTCCCCTCCCAACCCCTGGGAAAGGGGTGTGAGCTCTGAACCTCTCAGAATGTGAGTACCGTGTGACAAAGCCCTGCCTCATCCTCTGAGACTAGGCATCCTTGGGCTGGGATGGAGCTAGTGACTCCCTAGTGTCTGACTGGGTACAGCTGCTGCTTCTTCCCTCCTTGGACATGTGGAAAATACACAGCCCTCTACAAGGCCTCTGGGGACACCTCCCTGTGGTCAGGACCCAGCACAGACGGTTGTCACCTAAAGGCACACTTTTGGGCTCTGAAGTAAGTCACCCCTCATACTCCACTTAGCCAAAGTGCTGTGCCCCTGACGGATCACCAGGGCCCATGGTGTTCTGCTATCACAGCGTCTGGGGTCATTCGTTCTGTGGTTCGATGTTTGCTCCCTCCCTCCCAGGCCATCCTGGGACCTTTGGGAGGTGATAAGGTCATGAAGATGGAGCCCTTGTGAATGAGATTAATGCCCTCATAAGGAGAGACACGGGAGCTTGCTCTCCATCTCTCTGCTCTTGCCCTGTGAGGATGTAATGAGAAGACAGCCATGAACCAGGAATGAGAGGAGGACATTTCTGGCTGCCTGATAACAGGTTGGGCCAGATCATATGCCTGGCACAATGAAATGAGGGTAGAAGTGGCATGTGTCACTTCAGAGCAGAGGCTTCCAAAACCCTCTTGTTGCTCTGTTATTTCTCTTTTCTCCCTGCCACGGGCCCTTCATGTCTAGAATGGCGGCTGCTCCTTCCACCTTGGTGATGAAGTGAAGAAGGTCACATCCAGCCTGTGATGCTCATGAATGTGGGTAAGAGGTAAAGCTTTGCTGCTGGAAGCACCTGAGGTTTGGGGTCACTTATCACAGCAGCCTCCTTAGCCTGAGCTGACTGATAGAGCACACGCCCTCCTGCTCTGTGATCTCCCATTTGTTTCTGCCTCCTGCATTAGACTTGAGAGCAGGGGCTGGGCCTTTCGTTTACTCAACAACTAGTTGACAAGCACTGTGCTAGACCTTGGGGATGCAGAGACAAAAAGATAAGTCCTTGACCTTGAATTGTCCAGTCTGTTATGGCTGAATGCCTAGGTCCCCAAAATTCATATGCTGAAATCCTACTCTCCACTCTGATGGTATTAAGAAGTGGACTTTTGGGAGGTGATAAGGTCATGAGGATGGAGCCCTTGTGAACGGGATTAGTGCCCTCATAAGGAGGGACATGGGAGCTTGCTCTTCATCTCTCTGCTCTTGCCCTGTGAGGATGTAATGAGAAAGCCATGAACCAGGAAGCAGGCTCTCACCAGACACTGGATCTGCCAGCACCTTGATCTTGGACTTCCCAGTCTCTGGAACTGTGTTTGTTGTCTAAGTCAGCCAGGCTATGGTAGTTTGTTATAGCCACAAAAACCAAGATACCCACTAAAGGAAATGTGCCCAAGGAGCAAAGGAAACCAGGGGAAAGGGATCCATGGGGATGGGGAGGGCCAGGACAGGTGACACATAAACCGTGTTTACAAAGTTAAATAGGTCTGTCTACACTTCTCAATTCATTTATCGATCTGTGCCCCATTTCATTCCAGAAAGGTCTTGAAGGTGAAGCAGCCATTGGGTTTTTGCCTGTGGCACCACTGCTAAGCAGAGAGCCTGGCACATGACGTCCACCAATAAACACTGCTGAGTGTCGAGTGTCCCTTCCCTGCCTTTCCTTCTGCTGTTGTAGACCAGGCCTCCTGCTGCTCTCTCCCTGCCTAGGTCCCAAGGATTTAGGCTTCCTCCCACCAAGCGAGAAGCTTTTCTGACCCACATTAACATCTGCAAGCAGAGCCACTGGCCTCGCATAGCAAGAAGGTGGGTGTTTGGGGTGAATGTTATTCCAGAACACATATTCGGGATCTTTGGAAATCCTTGTACACCTTCCAGGTTTGATGACTCAGACTGAAGGTAAGAGAGAGACAATGTGTGAATGGCATTTAAAGTAAATTATTAACGTTAAGAACCTCTTTATTAGACAGTCGTACACAAAGGAATTTTATTTCAGATCCTTTGACACATGACAAATGGCTGCTTCAGATGGGAAGTAAACTGCATCCTCTGGCAAGCAGAACAGAGGGCTGTATCAGCTGGGGGAAGAAAATCCAATTTGCTTTTAAATGCCATTTACAGACTGTTTCTTTCATACTAACAACCCAAGTTGAGAACATAAAGTTTAGACGTTAAGAAACTTTACACAGACTCTTGCCTAGGCAAGGAGCCTTCCTCAGCTGAGGCTGGGATGGTGTGGGCATAGAGCAGCCCTGTTTTTCATGCATATTCTTTATCTCTGATATGCCAGCGGTTTGTGGAATAAACTATTTTGCCCCATGGTGAGCAGAACATAAAATCTTCTGAATTACATCCTACTTAGGAGTTTCCAAAAGGCGGCTTTGAAACAAATTCCCTAGGATAAGTAGGCTAGGGAACAGTGTAGCTAATATGTGTACACACACATAGTCAACAAAGTTTGTCTTCTAACTGTTTAAATAGCCAGAGCTGGGAGGAGAAATGGAAATCATAGTCAAGAGCCCATTCTGCTGGCTCTTCTTCTCCCTACTCCCCACCCCTGCCGGAGCAAGTGGAAGATGGCAAGCTAGTTTCCGGTTCCCAGGCTGGGTGAGCAGAGGGGTGGCAGAGGGGTGTCATATTGGGTGGAGGGCTATGTGGGCAACTGGCTGGGGAGTCAGAGCTGGCGGAGTTGAGGCAAGGCTGGGAGCAAGGCCAGAGGGACAGGACCTGGAGGCAAACGCCAAGACACGGGCAGGTGCTCTGAAGCCCCGGAGGACTGGTGGGATCAGCGGACACACAGCAATGAGAGATCACAGCGTTTCTTGGGAGTGATGTGATGGTGGTGGGCATTCAGTGGTTTGATGGTGGTGGGTGCTGGTGCAGGTGGACATACGGGAGAGATGAATGGGACAGAGACTTAGGGACAATGTGAGGCAAGGCACGTGAAGAGTAGGGAGCGCTCAGACTACTGAAGTCAGGGCAGGCAGTCCCCACAACTGCCTACGAGACAAGACAACGAGCTCATGTCCATCTCAGCCTCAACGTCTCTGCCTGAATTCTGTCACTGGCAAGAGTCATTTCTAGGTCATGCTTAGCCTGGGCTCTGCAAGTGGAAGCAGGTTCAAGACAATAAATGCTTAACAGCTTGTGAATGGTGACTGTGGGATTGGAGTCAGGGCAGATCATGATGGGAGCGGGAGTGGAAGTGGTCAGAGATGCAGCCCCCCAGTGTCGGGGAGAATACAGTGGTCCAGCATGTGAGTGTTGTGAAGATGTGTCTTGCTACCAGCGCAGGGGAGTCCAAGAGCTTGTTACTATGGTGTTGCTGTGAATGTCCCCACTCTTTGCTTGAACTACTTGCAAACCCAAGGAACCAGTTTTCTCCAGCCTGTCTTGTAGATAGTGTGGGATTGGTGGATTGGAAGAGAGGTTAGTGAACAGGAGAGATAGCACCCAAACCTGCCCAGGATCTTCGCAGATCTCTCTGCGTCTACAGCACAGCTGGGAACCCATGACAGTCTTTGTGTCATGGTCTCAGGGAATGGCCCTCAGCTCTGTTTCCTGAGCCTTCCTTCTGCTCTCTTGGCTACTCTGGCTAAAGAGTCAACTTGGCTCATGGTCTGTCTCTCCACCTGTGGTTAACCAACTGCCCCTTACATCCCAAAGCCGCTCTCATAAAGGATGTGGACTTCAGTTCTCTGTCCTCCAGCCCGAAGGTGAGGGACTGGCTCCTTCTTCCCTGCACCCCAACCTGTGCCAGAGATGCTGTCCTTACTTGCTTGGGGTAGAGATTGGTTGGCTGGAGACAGAGGTGGTGCTTCCCTCAGGTGGGAGGACGGGAGAGGGAGTTTGGGGTTCTTTTTTGCCTGTATCATTATGTGGGAGTTAAGGCCCCAGAATCCTAATTCCAGCTTTGCTAACTCTATTCCATTCCATTCCCTCTAATCCATCCATTTCACCCATTCTTTTCCATTCCATTCCACCCATTGGATTCCATTCCACTGGAGGAGAACCAGCTGGAGGGGCATGGATAGACACTGTCTGGAGATTCACAGACCTTGGTTTGAATCCTGGATCCATTATGAAGCTTGGGAAATCCTGCAGCTTCCTGGGGCTTGAAATCCTTGTCTGTTGACTTGAAGCCTTAACCAGAATAATCTAATATTCCTTCCCAGCTCTGACATTTCTGTTTTTAAATTTTACTTTATATTTTGCCTGTTTATTTACTTATTTCTACTTATCCTAGTTCCCAGAACAATTTGAGGCGGTTGCCCAACACCAACACTCTTTCCTTTTCTATGGCACACGGTGTCTCCCAGTATCACAGTGGGACTGGCACTGGAAGGAAGTGGCAATGACAGCCATGGGCCTCAACTGTCCCCTCCTCCAGGCCTGCTCATGTCCCTGCCATGCGCTCCTGCCCAGAGTCTCTGTACTTATCAAGCGCCATTGATGATTCCCGCCTGCGGCTCACGGCTTCCCAGTCCCCACTCAACCCTGACCTTCTCTGACCTTTACCCGTCCATCCAGATGTACTTGTCCCCTCAAGCATGGACTCGTTCTTGGTTGACCTCTGTGGCCTACGTACACCCAGAAATCTGCTTTCATAATGGCAACTACCCCACTCATTGTAGGTAATAATAATAATATTGGAGATAATTATGATATTGAAAATGATAATAATATTGCAGGTAGTAAAAATAATGTTGGAGAGTATCGTAATATTGGAGAAGATAATAATAATAATAGAAATAATAACAGTATTAGAGATAATAATGCTAATGGAGATAATGTTGGTGATAATAATAATATTGGAGAATCTGATATTGGAGAATATAACATAACATAACATAACATAACATAACATAACATAACATAACATAACATAACATAACATTAGTATAAAATACTCCACCCAGATGCAACGTGGAGCGGCTACTCCTGGGAAGCCCTAATGTGTGCTGATACCTAATAATCCCAAGGCAGGAAGTGGTGGGCCTTGGGGAAGGGGGCTGGACAGGGAAGTGGTGTTGAGCCGTGTCACGGAAGCTGGGTGGGAGGCTTATGAGAAACTGGATAGGACCTCAGGGATTAGAGCTGTGGGACCAGCACAACCTGTCCTTGCACCTGTGCTAAGTTGCTGAGCCACAAAACACTCCAGACCCCAGTGCCACGCCCTCCCAGTTCTGGTCAGTAAACACTGATTGCTCTCTCTGGGGCATCACCTGAGGCATGAGAACAGGGATGGAGACAATCCTGGAGCTTCCTGCAGCTACCACTTCTCCCACATCCTTGGTTCTCTGGAAACCTCGCCGTGCGGTGACAAGGTGTGGGTGTGTTTTGGAGAAATGTGCTGAGACAGCCAAGCTCAGCAGAGAGCACTTTGAGCTCGTTTCTATCCCTCAGGGTTCCCAGAGCCACTTGGGAGGCCTTTGGTTGCAGTTCGTTGGTCCCCTTCACCTTCGCGTGTCCTCCTGTGCGGTCCTGCCTGGGATACTTTGGAGCCGGTGACGCAAGTTCTGGTTCTTCAGTGATGGGGGTGGGTGGTCTTCCACTAAGGAAGAAAAGACACTGGGAACAAGCCCATCATCTCTGGAGACTTGACCTGGTTAGAAGGTGAGCTGGGGGAGGATCTGTGTGTCCGTGTCTATTTCTAGCCCTTCTTCTGTCCGGCAGCCGCCCCAGCTTCCAGGCCAATCCTGAATTTCAAGCCTACGCAGCATTACCTTCACCTTCTTTCAATCAAGAGATATTTGTGGGATGCCTTCACGTCGTGTCTTAACTGGATCGTTAGTTCTCAGAGGGTGATACCACATCATTTTATCTTTCCCAATCCTTAGCAGTTACCCCCAAACTATTTATAGTTACACCAAAATATTACAATTATCCAAACACTATTATTATAATTTATTTACTTTCAAAAGGAAAAAAAAATCAAACAGTCCCACCCACAATACAATTGTTACTAACTGCTTTCATTTTTCTAGGTTGTCATTTAAGTTTTGCCCTTATTCATGCTCACCCTTTGTAGTTATAATCGTATGTTATCTTTGAAATACCCTTTAAATGTTGTGTCAAGAGCATTTTTCGACACCCTTTCCTCCCGCTGCAGTGTCCGGCGTCCCTGCGAAGATGCGGAAATTGGATGGAGTTGTGGGTAGAGATTATTCAGCAAACTCTTGGAAGAAGCGGGTACAGGGGCTGCCCTGGGTCTCCCCTCTCTGCATCTCCCTTCGTCCCTCCCCTCCTCCCCATCTCTCCCCCCACAGGCTGCTGTTTGGTTAAACATATTTGTGCTTTGGCTGTTTCTTCCCACTTGCTAAGGCTTGGGGAATAACTACATCGCAAACTATCTAGCAGAGGCTGAAATGCATGCATTACATCCTACTTAGGAGTTTCCAAAGGCGGCTTTGAGATAGACTCCCAGGGATAAGTAAGATAAAAAAATACAGTGGGTAATATTTGCACACACACAGAGCGAACAAAGCCTTCCAGACTTGTTAATGGGGAAGATGGGGGAGCGCATCTTATCGGCCATCAACCAGCCCTCACCCCAGCCGGGAGTGGGGCGAGCTGCTCTGCTGGCCTTGGGCCTCCTTCAGGCCACGTCCCTTCCTGACCCGGTTTTTGTTGTCGGCTGGTATTGTTTCTTAGAAGCCCGTGGCCATGTTACTGAAAATGGATTCCCTGGAGCTGTGGGAAGCTGGGCCTCACCAGCAAGGGGACCTCTGTGGTGTAAGGTCTGATATTAGGGTCTGACGCCACGTGCTGCCTTGACAGCTGTGAACTTGGGAGGCCCCCAGATGCCCTGATGAGTGTTCCCTTCACCCACTCTGCTCACACAGATAGGGCTTCCCACCCAAACAACACTCATCGAGGGGGGGTGTCCTGCAGTTTCTGCGTATTCCTGTGAGTGGGTTTCGGTCGCCCATCAACCTCAGAATTATTCAGCCAAGCCAATCACATCTTCCTGTGGGAACCAGAGGGCACCTCACGCTCTTGCTACTACAGCCTGCCGCTCGCCAGCCCTGCTCCTTCACGCTGTTCCTGAGTGCATCCCCCAAGTGGCTCTGTGGGCCGTGCCCTGTCTTCCTCCCCTGGGCTTTGAACATCCAGGACTAAGAAACTACTGCCTATCTCACCTGTCCAGTGTTGGGTGTTGTGCACCTGGTCATCCCCATAACCCTAGGGCATGAATTCCTCCCTCATCACCAGGGGGGCAGGAGGGCATTCAAACAGTCGCAGAGACATCAAGGGCAGCGAGAGGTTCAGAGTTATGCACAAACAGGGTGACCTCGGACAGGCACTGGGACCTTCTGGGTCTCATTTTCCTCACCTGCCCATCGGGGATGACACTTTCTGCGCTTCCTATGGAGTTGCCCATGTATAAGATGACAAGGGGCTGGGGCGGGGGTGGGAGGGGTGGAGAGCACAGGGAGATGGCAGGTGCTTGTGTGTGGAAAGTATGATCGTCCTCATTATCCTTGCACAACTGGATTCCCTTCTCTCCGAGCACATTCCCTTTATTTTCATTGTTTATCTTTTTCCACTGGAAGCGGCTAGAGACATTTTGTAAGTTTCTCTGTCAAGCCTCCCAGCTTCTCCATCGAGGAGTCGATGATCTGTAAACAAACGCTTCCACGCACAGGGGAGCACCCCCATTTAAAGGCACCTTAGGGGGAACCCTTTTTACAATGAGAATTATTGCCCTGTAATGTCTCTGTTCAGGAATTTGGAATTTTGCTTAGTGAGTTATTTTAAGATGGCGGCAATCGGTCCTGGGCAAAGCCAGCCAGTAGCACGGTGGCTGAGACGTTTCCAAATGCGGTAAGATTGTCCCGGCCATGGGTGCAGCCAGGGAGCCTTGCTTCTGTTAGGACTCAGAGGCTAATGCAAGGTGATGCTGGAGAGATAGGGAGATGTGTTGGAAAGAGCTCAGCCTCTGTCTCTTTCTATGTGACCTTGGACTGGTTTCCTCAGTCCTCCCACCTGTAAAATGGGTATAGTAATTCCTACCTTAATTGTTGCTATAAAGATGAAATGAAACATTGTATGTGCCAGGCATGAGATCTGCAAACACAAGATACTGTTTGGGCTCTGAGGTCACTGTCTTTTCATTTCTTCCTTCCCCTGACAGAGAGTGCCGAGGGAAAGATTGGTTGGTTTTGTCAATGTCCTGCTTTACCAGACTCATCTGGGGACTCCTATGTGAGCCTGTTAGCATCCTTGAAGCTGGGGCTGCAGTGGGAATGCTGTGTTCTCATAAAAATTCTTTCTGGGCTGAATGCAAAACAGTCACGAAGGACCTCACTTCCAGGAAGTCCTCTCTGATTGATCTCTCCTTTGCCTTGATGGTGCCATGGCCTTTTCTTTTTAGCCCTCACCCTCTTCCCCCTGATTTCTTCCCTCTGCCTTCTGGTTCATTTCCTCCTCTCCGTACTCTATTTGCTTCTTCTTCTCTCTATGCCACTACCTTCTCTTGGGTTTTCCCTCCTTTCTCCCCTTCCCTCCCCCCTTCTTTCCTGCTTCTCCCCCACCCCTGCTTTTTCATTCCCCTAACTCCAACCTGAACCCCTTAATCTGTGTCACAGAGTTGGGAAGGCAGCTCAGTGTCCTTTCCCGCCACGGCCTCCCCCGAGTGCCACCACGTGGAATTGCCTACGGTCCTGTCCCATTTTGCCCTTCTGGGGTCAGGATTTGCACAAATGAACCCCTGGCCCCAGCTTGGGGGTCTGGGGCACTGAGATCTGGAGTGTCATCTTCCAGCCCAGCCCGCAGCCCCCTGGAAATAAGCTGCTGTCTTGCCCAAATGACAAAAATAAAAGACATCACGGGGAAAGGGGCTGTACCGGCAGGCCCAGCAGTACTGAGTGAGACTTTGCACCCGCCCGCTCACCAGCTACTGCGAGCTGGGCTAATTAGAGGGGCCTGCAGTCCCCGTGGTAATTTGCTTAAATGGAAGAAGTTGATTTTCTCTCCTTTTTCTGTTCTTAGGAATTCCAGTTTTAGGCTCTGGCGGTCTCTAACCACCACTCCCTTCCGCTCTCTGGGGAGGTGTTTGCTATGGAAATATGCAATTAATATTGCAGCGATCATAATTGCTAATTATTAAAACAATGCTACCCCCTTTTCCTGGCCTAGTTTCATGTTTAAAACCATTTAAATAACAGGGAGGAAGAAAAAAAGGAAAAAAGTTAAACACCAGTGCTGAACTTGTGCGAAAGCCAAATGAGAGGGTGCCTGGGCGGCTCGGGGTTTGTCCTCATGCCTGGAAGGACAGCGTTCTCTGAAGTCCATCAATTCAGCTCCCCTGGAGCCATGTGCTAGATAAAAGTGAGGTACAAATTGCATCTTGGTCACTGGAATCCCATTTTCGCAGTGACACAGAGCTCTTTTCTCCTTGTTTTGATTGATCTCCAATAGCGTCCCAGATCGCAGGGATTCACAACGTCCAGGCTCAGTCCATCTGTTCAACCTTCTCTGACACTACTCACCACGCCAGCCAGTCTGGCCATTCCCCAAATATTCCCAAAATGTGGTGCTTCTGCAGCTATGTAGAATGTCCTTCTCAGCTTTACTCAGCAAGATCAATTCCATCCTTAAAGATCCCCCTTCAATCTCCCTCCATCCCAGGACATGACCCTCTTCTTAGAAGGACTCCCTCATCCTCTGAACTCTCCTAGCAAATATTTTGTCCCTTATTACACACTACTTTGTACTTAGGCCATTTTCATATGTAGTTTCTAGTTAGACTAAATCCTAAACTTCTTGGGGATGTTGATTTGTACTTACTGACCTTGGTCATCTTTGCTTCTCCAGGGTCTGGCCCCATGTTTTGCATATAGTAGGAACTCAATAATGATTAGGAAAAAAAAAATGGATAAAACCCAAGAAACATTGCAAAGAAAAAAAATGCACATGGTCACTGTATTAATTTCCTAGGGTTGCAGTAAAAAAGTACCACTAAGTGCCTTAAAACAATGGGAATTTATCCTTTCACAGTTCTGAAAGCAGGAAGTCCAAAATCAAGGTGTCGGTAGGGCCATGCCCCCTCTGAAGGCTCTAGAGCAGGATCCTTCCTTGCTTCTTCCAGTTTCTGGTGCTTCCTGGCCTTGGCAGTCATCCAATCTCTTTCTCCATCATCACATGGCCTTCTTTCTGTGCGTGTGTCTCTGTGTCCAAATTCTCCCTCTTCTTGTAAGGACACAAGTCACTGATTAGGGCTTGCCACGGTTCAACCCAATATGATCACTAACAGGACAGTGGAGATGGATAAAAGGGCTTCACATCTTTTAAGGTGGAGAATCTTGGAAAACGGTGGAGCTGTAGACCAAGAACAGAAAGATTACAGGACCCTCTGCTTTTGTCATGTGTCAGGTGGAAGTATTCATCTAGAAGCCGGAGTTATAATAGGATAGAACTGATGGTGGTAATAACCTGACAGTTACCAACTAGTTATCAATTAGAGTAGAAGATCTTAGCAGAATCCAAGTTTGGGGCTTTATTCAATAAAATATTCTTTTCAATAAAACACACTTATCTCCTCTACCTTAAAATATTCACTACGATGTTAGTAGAGAAATATAGAAGGATGTTAAATCACAAGTACACATGAAACAAGAGAGGAGACAACAGTGCACAGAGGGTTTTAATGATATATTTGTGGGGATGCAGGGTGGAAAGCAGACCAAGGCATGTGCTTCAGATACTGTAGTGGAGGGTGTTATAACCTAGGCGTCTGCAGAGGAGAAGGTCTGGAAGAAGTGAGCATGTCCCGACGGACCTCGGAGGGGCCCATGCAGGGATCCAGGTTACCCCAAAAGGTGAGAATGAGGAATGAGGCTGCAAACAGGGGATTGGTGGAAAGTCTGTTTAAAAATAGTTGGAATCTCTAGGATGCCTCCCCTCCCTGTGCAACCAGGTATCCCTGTCTGTCCTCTTCACCCGTGGAAACAGCCCAGATGGGTGGGGAGAAGCCCTCGGCTTATATCTGACTTTGCCGCTTAGCACCGTGTTCACTATGTTTGTCAGTTGTCCTCCCCAAGCCTGCATTTTCTAGTCTGAAAAATGATACTATTTGATAAGATCTGCCTCCGTGGGACTGAGGTGTTGTACCTGAGGGTGCTTTGTCAGATATGAGGGCTGTAAACTACAGAACTGTGCAGAGTTAGGGCAGGGCTGGAATAGGTCAGAGATTTTGAGTGTAGGAGCCACGTTTCCAAGGCCACGGCTACTCCACCCCTCCAGTTTGCCAGGCAGTGTCTAACCCACCTCCCACCCCAACATTTCTTCAGTTCCTGAACCTTTCTTTTTAATGAAGCTTCTCAGATTCATTCACTCATACAACAGAGTTTGAGCATCTGTCATGTGTCAGGCACTGTGCTAGATGCCGAGGGGAACACGAGGAGGGACACACACAGCACTTGCCCTCATGGGGTTCACAGTCCATAGGAGGGCAGACTGAACCA
The DNA here is from genome assembly GCF_963455315.2 of Globicephala melas. Taxonomy (NCBI): domain Eukaryota; kingdom Metazoa; phylum Chordata; class Mammalia; order Artiodactyla; family Delphinidae; genus Globicephala; species Globicephala melas. Next base: position 4,445,149 of record NC_083326.1, on the reverse strand, counting down.
AATAACCAAAAAACCAGGCAGATTACAGTGGTTGTGATGGTTGCAAGGGAGAAGCAGGAGGTCCCATGAGCGCGTGCAGGAGGTCCTATGAGAGCGTGCAGGAGGGACCCGATCTATTCTGGGGCTCAGAGAAGGCGTCCCCCAGGGACATAGACCAGAGCTGTGATGTGCAAGGTGAAAGTTAAGGGGCTGCTCAAGATCAGAGGGTGGGGGGAACTGCGGGCCGGACAGAGCTGGTGTGGGAGGAGCTAGAGGTTGCTGGGTGGGGCTGGAATGCACTGAGCTAGGGTCCGTGGTGTATGAGGAGGCTGGAGGGGGCAGGACAAGGCCAACCAGGGTTTTGGTCTTTATCTTAAGAGCCCTGGGATCCCTTGAAGGGTTTTGAGCAGGCAGACGATGGGACCCACTTTGCGTCCCGCAAGCTCGCGCTGCCTGAAGCGAGGGGTGAGAGCTCGCCACCCTCGCTGGCTTCTCCCTAGAACCAGGGGTGCTGCCCTGGATCTGGGTCCAGTCCTACACTCATCCTTGTCCCCTGTCTCTAAAACGCTTTAGCTGCAGTTGTTATTTTTGGAGATTCTCTCAGACAAGTCCAGTTCTTCATTTACCCTTTATGGGAACACAGCCCTGTTGGTCGGGGAAGGTCATTGCTTTGTCCACTCTCTTGGCTTCCGGAGGCACCGACATGGAGCAGTGAGGCCTGGGGGACACTGGGGAGGTCACTGGGGCTGATAACACAGTCCTGTGAGGTCCCCCTCCTCGCATTCGAGGCAACCTGGAAAGAGTCCGGGCTTTAGTCACCGGGGTTCGAATCTCTCCTTGGCCACGTGGTGACCGTGTGATTGGGACAGAGGATGTACTGTGCAGGAGAGTCAAGGGTGAGCTTCAGAGGCTCTGAAAACTGACCATAGCTGATACGAATAAAAGCAGAACCTGGCAATCACGCGTGGTTTCATAAACGTTAAACGGCTTCATCACTGCCAACACGTGGAGATTTGACCAAGGGCTTTGCCATCGCTGGTCCCAGTACAGGGGGTGGGAGGCCGAGCGCCCAAGCCTGGCTATGCGGAGCCACCTGCTGGTGTCCCAGCATCCTGTCGGGTCTCCTCTGAGGAGCCCCCGCTTGCAGAGGGGGAGAAGGTTCATGTCAGAGACGATTCTCAAGCCAAGTTTTGAGGAGTGAGCTATCTGTGGCAGGAAGCTGGAGGGTGGTTGTGACTAGGAGTATGGTTTTGGGAGGCAGGACAGAAGCTGGGCCTGGGCTACCACGCACCATGCCAGGCTCTGGTCCAACAAAGACGGGAGACACGGCAAGGAGCAGGGGACACAAGCCCTTCATGCTGCTCTGCGTGGAGGAGGAAAGGTACAGGCTGGGGATCCTGCCACCCTTGGGCCCCTCGGGGGCTAAGGCCCATTCACAGCAAATGCCCTGGCGTCAGCAGGACGATGGGTTTCAGGCCTCTGATGGCTGCTGGGGTCACGGTGGCTGGGATTTTGCCAGTGTAGCTGTGAGTGGGCTCAATGTCCAGGCTGGGAGGGGCTGGGGTAGGTGGGGGCCCCCAGGAGCGCTGGTGTGTGGCTGCATTTGCTGATTTCCCCATCCTGCTGAGATATTGGGCTGTGCTGGTGATGCTGCTATGCTCTTGTATATGGGCTTGGGGAGCAGGGTGCACTGTTCTGTCCCACAGGGTCTGACCCCGGGCTGCGGGTGATGGGTTCTTCCTGCTTCCGGGTGACATTGGGGAATGGAGAGTGACCCCTGTCTTCGCTACTTTAGCTGAACCTGAATTCACAAACCTGAGGCCCAGGGTTTGTTTTCTACAAAGCTGCCCTTCGACAAGTAAAAGATGCCTGTGAATGTCCCCTCCTAGAACCGAGGGTCCATTTTCTTCCCCACGTAAAAAGAAATGAAATGTGCAGAGCTCTAATAAAACATGAAAGGCTTAGGTGTAAGCCGGGAAGCAGGGCTTTGAATGGGATTCGGTGGTCTCAGCTGGTTGGGGGTGTATCTATTATATGGCAGCAATTAGAAATAGGTTTCTATTAACTGGCCGACTTTGTTCGCAGCTACCAGTGAAATGGGTCACTTTCTTAGTGACATCCGCCAATCCCTGCACAGCCTGGAGTCAGTGCCAGGTGTTAAGGGGTTGTAGGTCTTACGTCTGTATGATGAACCTGCACACAGTTTTTGCAAGCGTACTGGGACCTTAGTTATAATGCTGAGAGCAGATGGTTGCATTCATTCATTCATTCATTCAACCATGTGTGCTTACAAATACTGCATGAGCTTGAGTGCGTATAGATGAAAACAGGTAAGTAATTTTTTTTCTTTTTTCTTTTAACATGTTTATTGGAGTTTAATTGCTTTATGATGTGTTACTTTCTGCTGAATAACAAAGAGAATCAGCTATATGTATACATATATTTCCATATCCCCTCCCCCTTGCGTCTCCCTCCCACCCTCCCTATCCCACCCTTCTAGGTGGTCACAAAGCACCAAGCTGATCTCCCTGTGCTATGCGGCTGCTTCCCACTAGCTATTTTACATTTGGTAGTGTACATATGTCCATGTCACTCTCTCACTTCGTCCCAGCTTACCCTTCACCCTCCCCATGTCCTCAAGTCCATTCCCTACATCTGCGTCTTTATTCCTGTCCTGCCCCTAGGTTCATCAGAACCATTTTTTTTTTTAGATTCCATATATATGTGTTAGCATATGGTATTGGTTTTTCTCTTTCTGACTTACTTCAATCTGTATGACAGACTCTAGTCCATTCACCTCACTACAAATAACTTAATTTCATTTCTTTTATGGCTGAGTAATATTCCATTGTATATATGTGCCACATCTTCTTTATCCATTCATCCGATGATGGACGCTTAGGTTGTTTCCATCTCCGGGCTACTGTAAATAGAGCCGCAATGAACATTGTGGTACATGACTCTTTTTGAATTATGGTTTTCTCAGGGTATATTGCCCAGTAGTGGGATTGCTGGGTCATATGGTAGTTCTATTTTTAGTTTTTCAAGGAACCTTCATACTGTTCTCCATAGTGGCAGTATCACTTTACATTCCCACAACAGTGCAAGAGGGTTCCCTTTTTCCACACCGTCTCCGGCATTTATTGTTTGTAGATTTTTTGATGATGGCTATTTTGACCGGTGTGAGGTGACACCTCATTGTAGTTTTGTTTTGTTTTTATAACTTTATTTATTTATTTATTTATTTATTTGGCTGTGTTGGGTCCTCATTTCTGTGCGAGGGCTTTCTCTAGTTGTGGCGAGCGGGGGCCACTCTTCATCGCGGTGCGTGGGCCTCTCACTGTCGCGGCCTCTCTTGTTGCGGAGCACAGGCTCCAGACGCGCAGGCTCAGTAGCTGTGGCTCACGGGCCCAGTTGATGCGCGGCATGTGGGATCATCCCAGACCAGGGCTCGAACCCGTGTCCCCTGCATTGGCAGGCAGATTCTCAACCACTGCGCCACCAGGGAAGCCCCTCATTGTAGTTTTGATTTGCATTTCTCTAATGATTAGTGATGTTGAGCATCCTTTCATGTGTTTGTTGGCAATCTGTATGTCTTCTTTAGAGAAATGTCTATTTAGGTCTTCTGCCCATTTTTGGATTGAGTTGTTTGTTTTTTTGATATTGAGCTGCATGAGCTGCTTGTATATTTTGGAGGTTAATCCTTTGTCAGTTGCTTCATTTGCCAATATTTTCTCCCATTCTGAGGGTTGTCTTTTCGACTTGTTTATGGTTTCCTTTGCTGTGCAAAAGCTTTTAAGTCTCATTCGGTCCCATTTTTAAAATTTTTGTTTTTATTTCCCTCTCTCTACGAGGTGGGTCAAAAAGGATCGTGCTGTGATTTATGTTATAGAGTGTTCTGCGTTTGTTTTCCTTTAAGAGTTTTATAGTGTCTGGCCTTACATTTAGGTCTTTAATCCATTTTGAGTTTATTTTTGTGTATGGTGTTAGGGAGTGTTCTAATTTCATTCTTTCCCATGTAGCTGTGCAGTTTTCCCAGCACCACTTATAGAAGAGGCTGTCTTTTCTCCACTGTATATTCTTGCCTCCTTTATCAAAGATAAGGTGACCATATGTGCATGGGTTTATCTCTGGGCTTTCTATCCTGTTCCATTGATCTATATTTCTGTTTTTGTGCCAGTACCATACTGTCTTGATTACTGTAGCTTTGTAGTATAGTCTGAAGTCAGGCGCCTGATTCCTCCTCCTCCATATTTCTTCCTCAAGATTGCTTTGGCTGTTCAGGGTCTTTTGTGTTTCCATACAAATTGTGAATTTTTTTGTTCTATTTCTGCGAAAAATGCCATTGGTAGTTTGATAGGGATTGCATTGAATCTGTAGATTGCTTTGGGTAGTATAGTCATTTTCACAATGTTGGAAAACAGGTAAGTAATTAATATAAGGAAGTAGATAACACTGTCACTCATGTGGCACTGAAAAATGTCATGGGAGTTTGAAACAGAAGGATTGTTTCTGGGGGCCTCCATGCGGGAGGAGGCACCTGAGCTTCACATTAGAAGATGGGCATAGATGGAGCGAGGCATGCAGGGTCAGAAAATGATCAGCCACAAGGTGGACCCAGCCTAGGGGACAGTGAGCTAGGTGAAGGGATATATGGGGGGAAGAGAGGAAGACAGGTTTGATAGGGAGGCTGTAGAGGCAGAGTGAGTCCAGAGCTCCCAATACCTGCTCTCTTCTGCTTATTCTGCTGTCCTACCCTACTTGAGCATGGCCAAGTGATGGATTCTGTGGGGTCACACTCAGGAACATATGAGTCCCCAAGCTAAGCCTCTGAAGCAGAACCCAGGGCTCTCCACCCTGGTGCCTTCAGAATCCTGTTTCGAAAGCAGCCCTGCCTGCAGGTGACTGCGAGCTCTGGTGTCCTGGGCTGTGTCCCCTGCGGAACCAGAGCAGGTTTTGGGAGCTGCAGGAGCTGATGGCAGCTCAGCACAGTAAACCATTTCCAGGGCAGGGTGGGTGTCTCTTGGGTGGAGGTGCTTGTTATGTTGGCTTGACCAGAGGAAAAATCCCAGTTTTCCTTGACTTGCCCGCCTTTGTCCTATAGAGCAGCAAAGAGAGGGAAGGTCCTGTAGGGACTGAGAGCAGGGTTGCCTCATACAGCTGCACAGGTATCTACTGCCCAACTGCAGAGAGACCTTTCATGTAGAACAGCACCCCTGGAGCAGCGTTGGGGCAATCCCGGTAACCTTGCACAGCCTGGGGGAGACCTTCACGGCTGGGAGAGGAGGGCTCCTGTAGTCCCAGAGGAAAGGCCTCTTTTAGGGCATGCAGCTCCCAGGGTAACCTCACCAGCTGCCCAGACACATACTCTCTCCTCACTCAGGTTCCTCTTGTTGGCATTTGGAATCCAGTGGGGCGTGGCCAGCCTGTTTCCAGGATTTTCTGGGAGAAGACCTGTGGCTTTGACCTGGGATAACCTTCTGGGACCCTTCTTCTACCAGGTGAGTTGCCGGCCCAGGCAGGGAAGAGGTGGTGAAGGGGTTTGGGGAGAACAGCAGATGGCCCAGCAAACTAGACAGTTAATCCAACCAAATTATGGCAACAGATGTTTGAAGATGCTTGCATTCAAATTCAAACTGTTAGGTCTCTTGGAAGAGCCAACCAGAATGGGGAGGTTCGGTCTCCCTCTTAATTAAAGCAAAACAAGACTAAACAATCATTTTTAAAAATCAAGCCCTGGTACCAAGATGTCAGTGTTCATCCACCGGCAATGGTAGAGACTGTGACCGCCTGTCGGGGCCCAGCCCTCTGAAGGGGGCCCCCCTGTGGGAGTGGGGCACTGGGGGAGGTGGTCAGCTGCCCCGCAGGTGGGGGAAGAATGGGAGGGCGGTAATGATGCGCGGCCCGGGAATGCCCACCAGCGATGGCCGGGCTTGCGTGCGGCGTGGGGGAGGGGCAGCATCTCGAAGAGGGAGCATTATTGATGCTCTCGCCTCGGGGAGGGAGAACCAATAATGGATGGTGGATGGGGGATGAGCTTTGTCATCAAACAAGGGGGCTGAAGGATGGTCCGCTGGAATGTTATCAGTCATGTCTTGATCAAGATGTAAGACTCTCAAGGTCTTCCGTCTTCTCTCTCCTCTCTTCCTCCTCTGTCCCTCACCCCTCCTGGGCTCACCTTCCTCCCTCTCCCTTGCTTCCACACTCTCCTCCCCCCCTCCTTGCGCCCCTTCTCCTTCCTCTTTTCTTCCCTTTCCTCTCGTTTAGTCGATTGCTTCCTTTGTCTTTCTCTATTTTCCTCCATTCCCACTCCTTCCTTCCTCTCCCCCTCCCTCCCTCTCTCTGCCTCTCCAGTATTTTCTCTAACTCAGGGCCCTTCTCCTTGTCACACCTTGGCCCCGCCTGGCCCATGTGTTATGTGGGTAAGATTTTTATTTCAAACCAAACTACTTCAGTGATGCTTTTATTCTCAGTTGTCGCTTCCCCCTCGCCTCTCCCAGGCCCCACAGATGGCACTGAAAGGATCTTGGAAGTGATGGAGTGGGTTTAAGAAATTCAAACTAAACTTTTGTATTTTTAGCAAATTCTCAGCCAACCTGGGTCGCCGCACAGCCCATGCTGGCCTTGAGCTGGTTCTCAGCTGCGTGGGTCTCTGTCTTCAGATCCCCCGCCCTCTACCGCCCCGGGCTGAGTACTCCCTAGAATAACAGGTGCCGGGAGTTGCTGCTATCCCTCTGGACTGGGCTTTTCTGAGCAAAACTGGGACACTGTTCTAGAGGCCCCCTCCTCCCTGGCCTCACTTTTCTCGGCACACTATCCCCTACACCTGGTGCCCTCCTCTGGCCAGCACACCTCAGGAGACCCCAGGATCTTTGATCTAATGCTTTCATCTTGACGCTCATCCACCCCAGAGAATTAGTGCAAGAGGACAGCTCAGCTTTACAATGAAGCTGCAATGGCAGAATTTTAGGTGTCTTTGGGCAGGTGTGAAAGGAATTATTTGGGACAGGAGATATTCTTGGTGCCCTTGAAACCACAAGGTGTAGGAGACACAGTCTTTATTTGGGAGTGATCTTTGTTTACAGATTAGACACCTAGACATCTAGCAGTAACATCTTTCTGATCGTAAGACAAAGGGCCAGCCCCAGTCTAATTCTCAGGAGGTATGTTTGGGGACAATATGCCGGGCGCTGGGTCTCCTTCAGTGCTTGCTTGTAGAATCCTCAAACAGCAGCCTGCTCTTGGGTCTCCCTGCCCAATACTGGCTATGTTTGTTGAGTGCTTATTAAGCAGGCACTGTGTTAAGTGACTTACATAGAGGATCTCATGTAATCCCCGTATGTCTCTGATATGAGTGATATTAACCTTATTTTACTGATAAGGAAACTAAGGCCCAAAAAGGTTAAGCAACTTGCCCAAATCCATCCACCTTATTAAACAGCTGAGCAGGGGGATACTCTGAGATCAGATTGACTCAAGGCCATAACCCTAACAGCTCACCTGGGCTTCAGAGAGGGGTCCGCCTTCATGGGCAGGAGTGACTCTGATGGAGAGAACAGCGCCAGGCTGAGGGGGCAGCTGGTCATTGCAACACTCTGTGGTCGGGGCTGCTCTGGAGCTGGCTCCTATGACGTCTCCTCCCAACTCTGCATTTACTCAACTGGTAACTTGCAATCAACCATGGAGCAAGGGCTATTTACACCATGGAAACTGGCAAACACTATAAACCAGAGCTTTTCCTCCCAGAGAGCCAGTTGTTAAATGTTTACCGCCACCACTGATTCTGACCCACCCATGGGAAAGGTTAGGGCAGCTGCATGGACATGTGTCCTAGCCTTTGCAAAGTGGGGAGCAGGAGAGATGGAATGGGCCATCATTTCAGGTATTCACTCAGCAGCAGGGGCCTGGTGCGGGTGTAGCGTCAGGGCGGTGGTACAGGAGGGCCCGGGGAGCTGGCTTCAGGAAGAACAGGTGCGTGAGCATTCCCCCTGGAGCCGTCAGGCAGCTGATGCCCATACCTAACGCCTGATTGAGCTTAGCCCCGGCTTACATGGGGGGGTGGAAAGGAGCCAGGGGCACTGGCGATTAAGACACCAGTGAGGACGAGGGGTCAAATTTAGCCAAGGGAGTAGCCCGACTGGCTCCTTGCCCGCCCCTCTCTGCCTCTCTACCTCTGTCTTTCCAGACCTTTCTGGCTCTGAGCAGGCAGGTGATGAGGTTGGGCAGGCACCTGTTCTGCGCCCTGCCCTGTGTGGTAGAAGTGATGTCCAGGACTCCTCCTTCAAAGTTCCCGCCTGTGTGGACTGTTGACAGGGGACAGGAAGGTCTCACCAGGTGTAGCCCGTGTGGTCAGGAGGGAGGGTCACTGGGGGCTGGATTTACCCTCACCCCAGCTGCCCCCTTCCCCTGAAATGCTTCCCAGTCCCTGGTCCAGCTGTGTGAACCTCCTCTGGACTACCACCGCCCCTCCATATCCTTCCCTGCAAAACTGCCTGTTACCCACCCGCTCCTCCCCTGCGACGGGAGGTCCTCAGCTCTGAGCCCCGGGTCCCTGTGTCCTGCCACTGCACATCCGTATGGATTAAATATGCAAATGGTGAGAACGGGCACCCGGAGGATGTGAGACATGGGTGAGCAGTGGAGGGTGAGGCAGCTGAGGGAGGCCCTGAGGGGAGCTGTGCCTGGTGGGGTCTGTGAGAGGGCTGCCCCCGCGCCAGGGCCAGATGTGCTCCCTGGGGAGCTGGGGAATCTCCTACAGGCCCGTGTCAGGCAACAACGGGGTCAGATGGCCTGAGGGAGGCTCCCTCTGTCGTGAGGTAGAGTCGGGGGCCTTGAGGGGGAAACAGCTGGGCTTGTGATGGTGAGGGTATTGGGGGTGGGAGAGTGGCAGGTCCAGGCAGGAGAATTCTTTGCTCTACAGCTGAGCAGGGGACTTCAGTCAAGGTGGGAACAACACCCCTGGTAAAAGAGGTATGAAGCTATAATTTTACCTCAGAGGGCCCTGGAATCTGCAAGCCCTTCTCAGCCCCTGCCAGCCACATGTGGGCCACAGACACCATCATGACAGAAAGAATAATGGCCTCCAAACACATCCATGTCTTCATCTCCAGAACCTGTGGGTATGTTACCTTACACGGCAAGAGGGACTTTGTGACAAGATTCAGTTAAGGCTCTTTACATGGAATATCATTCTGGATTATCTGGGTGGGCCCTTATCAGAGGAAGGCAGAAAGGTCAGAATCAGAGAGCACAATGTCATGAAGGAAGCACGGATTGGAGGGATGTGACCAGGAGCCAAGTAATGCTGGCAGCCTCTAGAAGCTGGAAGAAGTTCTCTCCTGGCATTCCCAGAAGGAACCAGCCATGCCAATACTTTGATTTTAGCCCCTTATGACTCATTTTGGAACTCCAGAACTATAAGAGAATACATTTGTGTTGTTTTAAACCACTAAGTTGCTGGTATTTGTTACAGCAGCAACAGGAAACTGATACAACCACAAAGCTCAGGTGGGAGCACAGTGATGTTTGGGCGCGGTCATCCTGGCTCCCTCCTGCCTCTGCACTATCATCTCAGGCCATATTCCTCATTCTCTCCAGACATCTGCGACCCTCCTCAGTGCCTCTGATCTTTGGAACTCTCCCCGCTGCAAGGGTTTGCCGTTGCCTGGGACATCTCTCCCTTGACTGTTTGTATATCTGGCTCCTTCTTAATCTTCAGTCCTTGGCCTAAATGTCACTGCCATCTAAGTGGCATTCCCATTCTATTCTCTGTCAAGGCACCCTATTTATACCCCTCACACACATATTTGATCTGGTTGTCATTTATTGTCTATTTCTTGTCATTAGCAGGCAAGTCCCTTGAAAGCAGGATGTCCTCATCATGCTATTCTGACTCTGCTATATCTTCCTTCACAGCACTTATTCCCACCTTACACATGATATACATTTTTCAGCTCCTTCAGGCAGGGGCTCAGCACTGTGCTCCTGCATAGTGCCTGGCACAGAGGGGGCCCCAATGTATACTGGTGAATGAGTGGATGGGTGGATGGATGGGTGGATGGATGGGTAGTGATGGGCGGGTGGGTGGATGGATGGGTGGATGGATGGGTGGATGGGTGGGTGGGTGGATGGTGGATGGGTGGGTGGGTGGATGGATGAATGGATGGATGGGTGGTGTCAGAAAATGTCCTGAGGTTTCTTGGCACCATGGGTATGGATATGAGGGCTTGAGTTCTCTCTCTCAGGAGAAGTTGTGCCTGTCTCCTAACAGATTTTCAGTCTTGAGCATTTTCTCAGTGCCAGCCCTTCTAAAGAAGCCAGCCATGTAGACATCCTTACCCCTGCTTGTAAAAGGAGAAAACTGAGCTGTGACAAGATGAGTGATTTGCTAAAGGTCACAGAGTCAGTGGGTGGTGAGAGTGTTTTAGACCAAAGAGCAGCTACTGCCCTAGGCCACAGGCCTCAGTGTGGTTGGAAAGCTGGACCCACGGGAAAGGGATTTTAAACATCCCCAGGGTAGGATGAGTAGTGCTTTGGGGCAAGGGTATGTGGGGAGAGGTTTCCAGGGGCTCTTACAATCATACCTGGAGGGTTCTATCTGTTGGGGCGCCACTCAAAGCTTGAGCCCAGGGGCCAGCATGTTCAGGAGGGCTCCTTCACAGAGCTCCCCGCACGTTGCAAATGGTCAATCACTGTCTTAACTTGGAAGCCCTCCTGCACTTCCAAGGAGGGCTGATGAATCCACTCCGTGGCCCCTTTCTGGCACCGTAGTCACGTGGCCATGGAGTTTTATGGTTTGATGAGCCATAAAACACCCTTGTGCAGCACACCTTTTATTGACTTCAAATTGCCTCTTGTCAATGGAGGCTGGGGATCATAAAATGCTGGCCTTATTAGTTTTCCTGCAGTGGGAGCTGCTCAGAGAGAGGTGTGGTGTCAGCTGGAAAAAAGAAGGTAGCAATCCTTTCCCCCTCCCTTGAAAGCAAGGAGAACCATCTGAACATGGGGCTGGAGATGGCTGGCGCTGTCCTCATCTTACCAGCTCAGTGAGGACAGCAGGCTGAACCCTAGAGCGATGTATTGAAAATGCTCGTCTAGAAGACTCCTGCACTGACAGCTCTAAGTATGCCGCCCCCGACACGTTGTGTATTTATTTGTGTGTGTGTTTTAATGAACTTCTTCTATCCACTAGAATGAAGTTTCTAGGAGGGCAGGAATATCTGTCTTGGGCACTGCTGCATCCTTGGTACCTAGAATGAGGCCTGGCTCAGTATATATTTTTGAAATAATTGACAAATTGAGTGCAGAAAGGATCTGACCCTGCTTTCTACCTCAATCTCAGCTCTCGTCATTCTCTGCCTAGAAGGCCAAGCCCCAGCCAGTGGAACCCCAATAGCCCATGGTGTTTCCCGTCATCCTGCCTTTGCTCTTGTAGTGTTTCCTCTGCCTGGAAATCCTTCTGCCACTCTCCCTATGCCCAGCCCTTATGCCCAGGGAATTGCAGTCCATCCTTGAAGACTCAGCTCAGGTGTCACCTCCTCCAGAAAGCCTCCCTGAGACACCCCTGACTTCGTGGACCCCACCCCCTCCCCAAACTTCCCCAGGAGGAAGTTTGGTCAGGTTTTAAGGGAGGAATGGGGCAAGGCTTACAAGAGGGGAAGTCAGGCAATCCAGCTAATGCGCCATTTCCCTCAGAGCCATAATGGGGTTGCAGGTCAGCTTCTTGACTGCTTTCTGTCCTTGGCCAGTGCCTCGGTTTCCTGACCCGCAGAGTGTGAGCTCTCAGACCTGCAAGCCCAGCAGGGTCGCCGTGGCACTGAAGTAGGGAGCACGACCGGCAGTCGGAAGGGGTGATGAGATGCAGGGACGGGAGGCTGGAAGGTTGTCCTTCTGGGTGATGACCCAGCGGGCAATGCGGTGGGGGCCAAGTGGACAAGGCTGCCTAGCGCTCGGACGCTTCTGCAATCCTCTCCCCAGCAAAGCTGCTGGGCCAGGGAATCTGTCCAGAGCACCTCCCTGCTCCCTCCTGGGCCTTCCTGTCTCTGCCATGGCCCACCCAGGTCCTCTGAGAGCCTCGACCCCACCTAGGCTGCCACCCTGGGTGGCAAAGAGCAGGACGCAGAGGGGAAGAAACAGTTCCCTTCTGGCCACAGTCTAGACCTTGCGGGTTCCTACCCCTCAGTGCTCCATGGAGAGAGGGCTTTGCTCCAAAAAGAATTTGAGAGCATCTTTGACCATTGAGCATTCCATCTGCAAGGACGTTCAAAGCTCCTTCCTTCCTAAGGCTGTTCTGTGGGTCCCTATGGTGCAAAATCAGAAACTGACCACACGCACTGTTCTCGGGGGCGGGGCTTACTAGGTCCGGCAACTTGCAGTCTCCCGTTCAAATGGCAGAGCTTTACGACTAACCACCCAGGCTGCAAAGCCTTCCGCCACCTTCCAAAACTCGATCCCGGGGGCTCTGGGAAGGGACCATGGATGGGTACACCCTCTGACCCTGTGTGCAGCATTGTCGGTCTGTGGGCTTCTGTGCGCATGTGCAATGGTCCAGAGTTTTGCCCAACACTCAAAGGGTTTTAGCGGCCAAAGCAACAACAGAGATGGAGAACGGTCATCTCAAGCCTAACGGAGTATCTACCATGCGGCAGGTACCGCTCCTCTCTAGGAGCTCACAGTTCAGTGGGGGTGATGCCTCTGAGACGAGACGTGGCCTGGAGAGCAGGGGAAGGCTTCGGCAGAGGTGGGGACTTGAAGAATAGATCGGAAGTCAGCTACTTGGAGGCCATTACTCCACCAGGCAAGGTCATGAGCCGAGGCGAGGAGGAGAGAACGCATAAGCTGCAGGGCTGTGGACAGTGGGTCGGCTGGAGCGAGGTTGAGGCAGAATCTGTTTCTACTGTGGTCTGTCAGGGGCTTCAGGAGACTTTGTTCAAGCTTTTCCAGAAACCTCCCTTCCCCCCTCAGTTACAATGAGGCCCCATTGGACACACTGTTTAAACCAGGCTGTCACAGGGGAGGGGGGAGGGGTGGTGGTGGCAGAGAACATGCCCGGGTCATTCATGGTCTTTACTTGTTTAACTGGCCCCCAAGTTCCCCCATGACCTTCTTCCCCTCCTTTAGCCCGGCTCCTTGCTGCCCCAGAGCATTAAAAGGATTTTAGAATGCCGAATGATTATTGATATACTAATGAGTCTGTCCAATGGCCATTAGCCTGCAGACTACTTGGATATTTTTAAACTACTAAAATCAAATCTTGCAACATCCATTATGCCGTGGATGGTACATTGCTGCTGAGGCCCCAACATGCATAAACGCAGCTGAGCCTACATTATCAAACATTTAAGCCCTTAAAAATTGCCCAACCTCTAAAATCTCCTCTTAGGACCCCACTCTGGTATTGCCCAGCAGACACTAATCTCCCCATTAAGACCTCTCCACCTATTCCCCGCTCGGGGCCTGGGGTCTGCTTTCGACCAGAGCAGCAGCTTTCAAGCGCATTAAAGGATCAGGCTGAAGCAAAGATGATTTTCTTCTCTCTTTGCCGGGAGGTGGGCTGAGCAGGCAAACTGACCAGTAACTTTCCAGGACAGAGTACTGTTGAACATAATTCTGAGCGTGTCTGTGTTGTCTGGGGAGGGCTGGGGTGGGGAGTAGTACAGAGCTAGTGTGCTGACGCCCAGGTGGCTTCTCTGTGACCTCCGGAGAGCCTGGGGCTCATCATGGACAGCGGACGGGGTTAGGTCCGGGCAGGAGGCAAGGTCTGACCTCAGTGTCACCAATGCCCTCTTCACTTTTGTAAACGTGCTGTCCACCTTGTAGGGGGAGCCATTCCAGAGATCCCACCTGGGCCCAGAGAATAGGGGCCCCCAGCATCCTGAATATTGCAGAGAGCAGCCTGCACGGGGGGAAGCTTGGCTCAGTTCTCTTTCCAGCTCTGCCACATCCCGGTGGTTAGGGTTAGGGACCCTCTCCTCCCTGTGGTCGGTTTATAGAGGCAGGTCCAGCCTGTGCGGGGCAGAGGCCCATTGCTATCCTGGGATGAGAGGACACTGTCTAATTCAGGAGGCAAGTATCTGGGAGCTAGTGGTTCAGGTCATGTTTCCAAACCCGCTTACAAAGGATGCCTGTGATTTTGGATTCCCTCTGCCTGACCCCCGGCTCTTATTTCTCAATTGATGTAGAAATTGAGTGGAAGAGGAGGGGGTTTCTTATTAACCCCTTGATCTCGTTATACCTACCTAGGGTCTAATACTCCAGCTCCCACTGAATGGCCTCTTGCATCTTCCCTCCTAGGGCCTCGAGGTTTCTTACACTCAAAACACCCAACACTTTCTTGCCCCTTCCCCTGGACCATAAACTCAGGGCTAAGCTGATGAAAGGACTCCATGTTCAGCCCTGTGCCGGGCAGTGGGTGGGGAGAAGAGAGATGCAGAAGATGCAGTCCCTGCCCTCAGGCTGCTCACGGCCCAGCAGCACAGACTGCTGCAACCCCAAAGGTCCCTTCCATTGCCCCACACTTACAGAGCCTCCCCGGCGTACTGACGGCCTTCATGACTCTTAGCTCATGAAGCTGGGTGCTGGGGAGGCGGGTGCTGGAACTGGAGCCGGCACCCATTCTGGCAGGGGTAGAAGCACCCACCGCTCTACCTCCAACCAGCTGTGTGGCCGTGAGCAAAAGATTTCACATGTAACTTATCTGAGCTTCATCTTTTGGTCCCTTTCTGATTCTAGGATTCACTGGGATTCTAGAGCACCTGGTACATCATAGCCTTTGGATAAATGTTAATTTCCTTCCCTGCCCTTTTCTTTGCTGAGTGACCTTGAAAAGCCATTGGGCCATTCTGAGCCTCGGTTTCCACCTCCCTTTCCTTTCTTCTCCCCACCCAGTCTTGATACTTTTAAAGTCCTGACATAAAACTCTTTGCACATCTTTGTTCATCCATAGACTTTCCTGTTCATTCTAGTCACTGTATGGAAAGGGTTGCAACTCATTGGTTGCTGATTTGCAATTCTCTCAGGACCTGAAATGTGACCTTTGCTGTCCTTTCTTTTCTGCTACTATTTCCCGCTGTGACATTGGGCCATTTACAGAGGGAGGATAGCAGCAGAGGAGGAAAGAAAGTGGGCGGGAGTTGAAAGTCCAGCCAGCACACTGGCCTCTTCTGCAGACAAGCCTACCTTTGGATAATCTTAAATGTGGACAATTTGCAAGGGCACTAATCTTCCTGGTGGATGTGGGAAGTTGGCAGGCTGAGTCCCCTCTTCCTGTGGCTCTGTCCTCCCATGGTTACTATGCTCATTGCTGCTCTGGGCAGAAGGAGGCCTGGGTGCCGTGGTGTAGTTTCACCCAGTGTGGTTAATTCAGTAGGGCCTGTCTGTTAGGTGCATGGCAAGCCCCTCGGTCTGCTCCAGCCTAGTCTCAGGGTTTCTGGGGCAGAGAAGGGATGGGGACCGGAGAAGGAAATATCTATGCTTGGTGGTCAGTACCTCACTGTGTGACCTTGGGTGTGGCGCTCCCAGGGGCAGGGGCATGCTCCCTCTCCCAGCTTCCCGCCAAGTTCTCCACCATTTTTCATGGCTCAGGCCTCACGCTGGAGTTAAGCCGGGGCTTATACGACCCACCACCTAGCAGTGTGACATCTGTGAATGGATTTCTAATTACTCATATAAATCAGCATGATTGGAAATTCTTGAAATTTTATTGGGAAGGAAATTTATAGTGATTAAAACCAATTAATTTGGGCCTCCTGTTAATCCAGGCAGCGGGGTTGGGTCTGCGGTGCTCCTCTGCCACCTGAAAGCCATTGGGTGGGGATGGGCTCGATCTGGGGGCCACTGGGGGCGCGTGCTCATTTTTCAGGTTACAAATGATCATCCCATGTTTTAAATTACACCCCTGCCCCTGGCCACGCAGCTTGTTTTGTGTCTAAAAATAGAGTTCTAGGCTTTCACTAAAGATTCAGAAACACTAAAAGGAATCTTTTTAATCAAAATAAAGAACCCTTTTTAATTACTCAGCCTCCCTCACAGTTGGAGGTAATAACTGCCGTGTGCTCTTAAGTAGGGCTGTTATTAGATTTCCCTGGGGCTCCTCTATTTTATAGAAGTCAGCAATGCTGGCTGTTGAATGCCAGAGAAGAAAGAGTCAACTCTTGTCTCTTTAAGTCTTTAATGTCAAGACCCCCTTTAAAGTCAAGATCAGGTTGGGGAGCTCCCCAGGTTACATGGAAGCAGGCGGGAGAGGCATGGGCTGTGGTAGATAACTCTGTCTTGGGAAGAGCCTTCTGGTGGTCCCACACTGAGGACGAGATCAAGTTCAAATCTCTCCTTGGCCAGCTCCCTATTCCCCATTTAATATCTTTTTCCAAAGACCCCAACCAATACCCCATCCTGCTCTGCCCAGTCCAGGAGCTTTCCTGGTCTCCATTCCTACCAACTCACCCCAACTCTGGGCAGGTGAGAATGGGCCTGGATTAGTGTCCTGAGGCTGCCATGAGAAAGTCATACAAACTGGGTAGCTTAACACAACAGAAATGTATTGTCTCCCAGTTCTGCAGGCCAGCAGTCTGAAATCAAGGTGTCAGCAAGGCCACACTCCCTCTGAAATCTGGAGGGAGAATCCCTTCTCTGGTGTGGACTGGCAGTCCCAGGCATTCTCTGGATTGTTGGTGTAGCACTCCAATCTCTGCCTCCATTGTCACATACCATCATCTTCTTGTGTGTCTCTGTCTTCTTCTCTTCTTATAAGCACCCACGAGTCATGTTGGAATGGGGCCCACCCTAATACCTCATCTTAACTTGATTACATCTACAAAAACCCTACTTCCAAATAAGGTCACATTTACAGATACCATATCCTTCTGGAGTGCACAATGCAACCCATAACAAGGGCCTTTGTTGACAGATCTCTGAAGTTACAGGGCTACTTCCGGTTCTAGAGTCAGCAGTCCTTAGGACTTTAAATAGTATAGTTAAACGCCTGTTTCTTGTTCCTCTGGTGTTCATCAGAGTCTTTTGACTCTGCACTTTGGAAGATCTGGAATTAGGCCTTTCCATCCTCCCTATAGTCTGTTGAAGCCAAGTGGTTGAGCCTGGCCGATGGAAGGTAGGGAGAAGTGTGTGTGTCACTTCTGGGCCTGACCTCTAAAACTTCCTGTGTGGTCCTCTGCACATTCTTTTTTCTAGTCTGCAGGATGGTGTGGACAATTTGGTGGAGGACTTGGAGACCTTAAAATGAAAGTATCATTATTAGAGGGACGGACCCTGGGTCCTTGGGTCACGTCATAGAGCAGAAACCCCATCTTCACTTCCTTATTACCACTTGCCTCATTCACTGTGACGTGAGCAAGAAATCAACCCTATGGTGATAAGACACCAAGATTTGAGGGTTGTTTAATAAAATGATTAGGCTATCTGACGAATACACAAAATCAAGGGTGCTTACATTTCTACCCTGCCCTGCAGACCCAGCTGAGCCTTTCATGTAGCTGAAAGCTGGCACTACCATGGAAAACAGCATTTACATAATTAAGATCATGCACTCTGCTGGACCAAAGAAGGGCCAGGATTACATCTCTCCTGGCTGGCATTGAACTCACATGGATTCTCCATCAATGCATTAAAATTGTGCTACAGGTTAGATTACATCTCATTTGGAGGCTTACTCTCTTGTACAGCTTCCCTCCGACCCCCTGAAATTTCTAATTGCTACTTTAATTTTTCTTGTAAAATATAGCTTTACTATAGCCTCAACTTTTCAAAAATATTCTTAATTACATAATCTATTGCAATCTATTTCTCCACCTCCACTTCCCAGGTTTCCCTCCCACGACCATCCCCTGCTCTGAGACGTCCTGTCAGCTGCTATTTAGCCATCATCTAAAGAATTCCAGTCACTTTTTCCTGGACCCCATGTTTTTCTCTTTTTATTTCAACTTCAAGTTATAGCTTTTCCTTTTTCGAGTAACCTCTTTAGGAAGAATATTGGGAGGCAGGTTTTCAGAGTCCTTACTTGGCTGAAAATATCTTTATTCTACCCTAACTATGGAATGATAGATGTTTGTGTACAGAATTTTAGATTCTGACTAATTTTCCTTCAGAGCTTTGCTGTATTGCTCTACTGTCCCTCAGTGTACAGTGGTGCCTGAGCTTTTTACCTTCATTTGTTCTTTTTTGTAAGCTTTCAGTATCTTTTCTTGTCCTTGGTGTTCTGAAATTCCAAGAGGGTGTATCTAGGTGGGAGTTTTTTCATTCATTTTGTGGAACCTGTGGTCTGAACACCAATGTCCTGCTTCAGCTCTGGAAGTTGTCTTGTATTATGTCTCTGATATTTCCTCTCATCCGTATTCTCTGCTCTGTCTTTCTGGGAACCTACTAGTCAGATGTTGTACCTCCTGGCTCAGTCCTCTAAGTCTGCTATCATTTCATTCATAACTCCTCTCTCTAGTTTGTTTGGGGGTGGTCTATATTCTGAGAAATTTCCTTAACTTTATTTTTTGTGTGTCTTTCTGTTTAAAAAAAAATGTTACAATTTACATTTCTAAGAGCTCCTTCCTTTATGATTAAAAAAAAATCCTTCCTTTTTCATAGCACTCTGTTCTTTTCAAGTTGATAAAATGTGCTCTGAAATCTCTGTGATGATTTTTTAATTTGAAAAAGTTAAGGGTTTTCTGAATCATTGTGATTTTCCCAGGGAGTCAGTGTTTCTGCTTGCTCTCCTCCTCCACACTGCTCATCATCCAATGCACCAGTTGCCCCTGGGCAGTCTGTTCATAAGGAAGGAAGGCTGGTCAGAGTTTCCTCTGCTGGGAGTAGGTCTTTTCTCCTCACCCTCCAAGAGTCTCCCTTGAGAGGGGAGTATGACTTGGAGCTCCTCAGTGTGTCTGCTTGGCTGGCACATTTTAATTTAAAATGCATGAGCTAAAACACATCAATCAGCACCTCATCCTCAGTACCCACACAGATGCACACGTAGTGGCAAAATGATCTTACTCTATGGTCCCCATAGGCCTCCCTGAAACCTTGGTAGTTTCCCATCAGTTCATTCAATTCCCATAGAAAAGAGTTGCTATATTGTTTTTTTTTTTGGAAGTAAAGTTGATTTACAGTATTGAGTTATTTTCAGGTGTACAGCAAAGTGATTCAGTTATATATATATATATTTCAGATTATTTTTTATTATAGGTTATTAAAGATATTGAATACATTTCCCTGCGCTATACAGTAAATCCTTGTTGCTTATCTATTTTATGTATAGTAGTTTGTATCTGTTAATCCCAAATGTCTAATTTTACCCTCCCCCCTCCCTTCCCCTTTGGTAACTATAAGTTTGTTTTCTATACCTGTGAGTCTGTTTCTGTTTTGTATATAGATTCATTTGTATTATTTTTTAGATTCCACATATAAGTGATATCATATAATATTTGTCTTTGTCTGACTTACGTCTCTTAATATGATAGTCTCTAGGTCCATCCATGTTGTTACAAATGGCAAAATTTCATTCTTTTTTATGGCTGGATAATACTCTGGGTTATATATGTACCACATCATCTTAAACCAATCGTCTGTTGATGGACATTTGGGTTGTTTCCATGTCTTTGCTATTGTAAATAGCGCTACTATTAACATTGGGGTGAATGTATCCTTTTGAATTAAAGTTTTCATCTTTTCTGGATATATGCCCGGGAATGAGATTACTGGATCATATGGTAGCTCTATTTTTAGTTTTTTAAGGAAACTCCATACTGTTCTCCACAGTGGCTGCACCAGTTTACATTCCCACCAACAGTGTAGGAGGGTTCCCTTTTCTCCACGTCCTCTCCAGCATTTATTATTTGTAGGCTTTTTGATGAAGGCCATTCTGACCGTTGTGGTTTTGATTTGCATTTCTTTGATAACTGAGCCCTGACATCTTTTAGCATAGAGATACTTGCTGGGCATCCACACTTAGGAGGTAAATGGAGATGGGTGGGGAATATGCAGAGATGGGGTGCCAAATGGTACATTGTTCAAGATGGAGACCTTCAGCTAATCTCCTCGTTTTCAGTCCCATTTCTTGCTCCTGCCATCACCATCATCAGAGGGACATGGAGAGGCCTGGAAGGTGTTTCCCCAGGCCGACTGATATCTACTCCTGCAGCGTCTTCGTAGCTTTCTCGGCCTCTTTCCTCCAGCAACAAGCTTCCATCTACTTTCTGTCTTCTAGAAATCTATTGAACTTTCTCATTAATTTGTCACCCCACCCCTACCCCACTACCAGTTTCTTCAATGTTATAGGTTTGTTTCTTTTTATTTTTCATACTTTAATTTCAGTGAGATTCCAGGAGGGCAGGAAAATGAATATATGTGCTCAGGCTGCCATCTGAATCAGAAGCAAAATATATTGTTGTGTGAGGTAACTGAGGGGTGTCTGTTTCTTGTAACCAAAAGAGCCTGAGTAATGCACCAAACCTTTTGCTTTACAGATGAGAAGAAGACGGACGCCCAAGGGGTTGAATGGTTGGGGTCATACCTCTGCTTTCTATCTGGAAGCCTGATCTCTTGGGGCTAGAGTTCATGGCAAGTGGAGGAAATGGTCTGGATAAGGGACAATTTGAATTAGAAAATAAGTTGGAAGAAAATATAGTAGGACTATTTTCAAGTACACATTAGGTCAAATAACTAATAAAGTGTTCAGATTCTTTGGGGATTTGCCATAATGCAAATTTCTAGAAACCAGAATAATTTGGAATGACCATCTATGCATTTTTTTGCAGGTAAATGAAGGCTTTTAATGTGCTTCAAAGTACTTCATTTTCTTGGGTCAGGTAAGCCTACCCCATGCAATCTTACTTGTACCATTTCCTGAGCATGGCTGAGCACAGGCTACCTTATCACTGTCTGTTGGTCACAGACTTCCAAGGGATGGGTGTGGACATGTGTTGTTTTAGCCTGTTTGTTAACCCCCAGGGTTAGCAAGGCAGGAAGAGGCCTTGGGTTTGCTGTGGTCTGTAAGACATAGAGTTCCCCTTCCAGTCCAGGAAGATAGGGAAAGGAAAAGTGGGGACAGTCAAGATAAAAAGATAGTCTTTCTTCCCCTCACCTTCCTTTTTAATGCCTTTTAATCCCCCTTTCATGAATCCCAGCCCTCTTTATCTTTTGCCCTATAACTGGGAGGCATTTATTCACCCTGAAGTAGTTAAGGCCTTATTGTCTCACTACCCTGGGGGGTATGCAAGGAAAGTGTAATATTTCACAGCAGTGAGTGGATAAAGGTGAAATTTTCAGGCACCAGTGAGGAAGATAATGCGGATGTAGCTGCCTCCTCAAATCACGCCACTTCCTCTTAGGTGGGCAAGGCCAGGTCCCCTGGTACACTTGAAACCACCCTTGATTTTCCCCTAAGTAATGATATATCCCACCAATCAGTGGGACAGCTTTCATCAGCTCTCTTTGGATTCAGTCCTATGGGCATTTGACTTGGAAGCATCCAGGAGGGTGGGAGCTGTGTGTTTGTTATCCTCGTGTCTCCCATGGTGTGTGTATGAGAAGAGAGAAAGATCTAACATTTGCTGAAGGCCTAACGTGTGTCAGGCTTTGCGTTAGATGTTTTATGTATGTTATTTAATCCTTCCTAACAACCTTAGGAGGTGAATATTATCCCATTTTCTAGGTGAGCAAACTGAGGTACAGAGAAGTTAAATAACTTACCCAGAGTCACAAAGTACTAGGACTTAAACTCATTCTATCTAGCTTCAAAGTTGGTGCTCTTTCTAAAATACCTTACACATAGTAGGTTCTCAGAATATTTTTATTAAACTAAATCTAGCCAAACACTTCACAAATCCTCATGAATGAGGTTTTGAAGCTGGATAAGGCTCCAGATAACTGGCAGAGACCCATGCCTCAATCCTGGTTCCCTGGCCTCCAAGTCCCTTTAAATCGGGCTGGTAATTGCTCTGGGCTTGCTGCAAGGCAGTGCATTTAACAAAACAAACACAGGTTCCGTTTCACATGCGAGTGAATATTTTCCCCAAGTGATTAGCACCCTGATAGCTAATAATTACCCCACGTGACACTTTTAAAAGCTGACTATGCATATTTATGGAAAATGATTATTCACAATATTAGGAACTCATTAATCTACAAGAGCACATGTGACAACATTCCAAAGTCAATGTAACATTTGTGCGCCATAAATACCCATCTGCTTTGAAAGCTGGTGTGGCAGTGCTTGAGCATTCCACAGGTAGGGAACCCCTCAGAATGACGAAATGTACTCTTGTTTGAGGTATGGCTTTGAACACCCTTGTTCTTACCAAACGCAGCACCTAATGTGTACACACACACACACACACACACACACACACACACACACAGAGACACGCCCCTCCCAACAGGATTAAGGACTAAAGTGCCTTGCTTTCCCCCAAATGTCTGTTTCACCCAGAGCCGAAGTTCCTGCCCTTAGAAAACATGCTCAGATTAATGATCAAATCACTGAAGGTGCCGTTACAGTGCAGTAGGCCCTGGGATCCACTGGCACGAAATTCATTAATTTTGTAGTGAACAGGCCCTTAAGGGGTCAAGATGCAGAATGAGTGCCTGGAGGAATCCAGCTAGAGCAGGCTCGTCCAAGCCAAAGGCCAAGCTGGGCAGGTGGGGTCCTGGGCACACAGGGAGAATGAGAGACAATGGACAAGCTCTGACCTAGAAGTCAGAAGTCCCAGGTTCTACAACTAACTTGCAATGAAACCTTTTACAAGTTGTTTAATCACTTCGGACCCAGTTTTCTCATCTGTAGAAACAAAGCATTGGATTAGAATGACCTCTAAACATTATTTTTCCTGTTTTGATCTTTTTTTCCCCCCGTAAGAGTAAAGGGAGAAGAAGGAGGCAGGACATCCAAGCCTCCCACACTTCTCAGCTCTACAAAGGAGAACACGCGTCCTCAGACGTGCCCAGCCTCCTGTCTTGAACACAATACCCCCGACTTCCCTCACCAGTCTCTGCCATGTTTCTCTTCTCTTCAGAACTCAGCTTCTGAGAAAAGTAACCCCATTTCCCACTCATTCTTCAATTCCCCCTTCACCTCATTGGAACTGCTTTTCCCAAGGATAAGGTGACCTCCTCGTGAATACATCCAATGGACCTGTTTTCAATACATCTTTCTTGACCTCTTGGCAACATCTGGTCCTGCTGACCTTGACCCCTTGCTGTAGCCCTCTCTTCCCTGGGCTTCCCTGACTTCATTTCTCTTGGTTTCCTACCACTCAGGCCTCTCCTCCACTTTGGCTCCTTTCCTCTGCTCACTCCTTAGGCTGGTCCTCAACACAGTGGTTTTGAATCAGCCCTTTTTCCTGCCCTCCACACTGTCTGCCTGGTAGCGCCTGTGTACGTCTTTAGCTTTACGTCCTCATGACCCCCAAATCTGTACCTTCAGCTCATGTCACTCTCCTGAGCTCCAGACCCAATTTATACAACCAATTTCTGGATCTTTCTACAGGCAGTTTCCTTGAGCCTCTCAAACTCCACATCACCTAAACAGAATTCATCTCTCCTCCTCTTGACTGACACTACTCTTGTAAGCCTCCACGTGTAGGTCTCTGTGTTCTATTGGCTTCTACTTTTGAGTATCATTTCTCTTCAGTACACTGCACCTAGCTTCTCATTTTGTCACTTCAGTAGCCTCTTACTGTTCTTCCTGTTTGCAGTACGTCCCCACCCACTCTCCCCATTGCCACAACAGTTTGGGGTTGTTTGATGGTTTGTCTTAATTACAAAGAAAATAACAAAGTCACTCCTTGCCAAAAATCTTTCTGTAATGCATTTCTGTTTTTGTTTTTGTCACCTGGTATCTATCCATCTATCATTCTACTGGTAACCAACCTCTGGATGCTGGAATGATTGCTCTATTGGCAGTGCGGGTGGTTAATTAGAGAGATATAAATGAACAGTCATCCAGTGAGCCGTGATTAGTGTGTGAAGCTGGGCAGTGGAGTGGAGATGGGAAAGCGGGGCAGACTGAGAGGCGCTGAGGAAGCAGGATGGATTAAGAGTTGGGGATTGACCGAGTGTAGGGGCTGAGCAAGGAGAAATTGAGAAAAATTCCCAGGTGTTTGTCTTGGGTGACACGTAAGTAATGGTACATTATGAGGAAAGATTCCAGAAAAAGAGAAGGTTTTGTGGGGAGGTTAATCGCTTCAGCCTTGGATATTGTAAACTTAGGTGCCTGTAGGGGAACTGGGTGATGCTGTCCAGTGAATTGTAGAATGTGCACATCTGGGGATTAAGAGAGGAGTTTGGGCTGGCACATGTATAGACCAGATGTTCTTGGTTCCCCTAAAAGTCAAAGGATGAACATGAGGGGGCTGATGAATCCCTCAAAATTTATAGAAACATTTGTTTGAATGTGTTTAGTATATTTTTCTGGGGAAAAGGTCCTCAGCTCTCATCAGATTTTCCAAATGGTCTATGGGCATTTGAGAGGCAAGAGGGCCAAAGAAAGCTTCCTGGGAACAGTGACATTTCTGAGGAAGAGGAGGCAGAGGTGGAGGCCCTGCAGGTGGCTAGGGGGAGTGAGGAAGTAGGAACAGAGAGAGAGCAGCAATGGAAGGGGGATGGAGGAAAGTGAGACCATGCAGCAGCGTGGTCCAGCAAATGGACACTGGCCCACAGGGTTTAGTCATGAAGGATTGGTGACTCTTGCCAGATTGGTTCTAGTTGGGTGGAGATTGGAAGGGCTGGGTCACTGAATGGAGGGAGAAAGGAGGAGAACACACACAGACCTGTGAGAAACTTGATTGGAAAGCATGCGAGGAGAGAGGAGGAGTTTTCACCTCCTAAATGTACAAGAGCAACTTGAGCATGTTTGCACCCTGAGGGGAAAGAACCAGTGGGGGGAGAGTGGAGGGTACACACTGAGAGAAGATACTTCATGGATGAAGGTGTCTGGTAGATGAGGAGGGATGGTATTGTTTTAAAATATTCATGTAGTACATTAATAGAAGATTTGAGGTATCGTAAGGCCAACAGATCAGGAGACAACTGTCATTGAAAATATAATTTTTTATATTCAAGAGTTTAGCTAAACTATTCCATGGTACTGCTGTCTCGACATGCATTTTGTTTGGGTAAGTTGCTTGCAAGGACCTTAAACTGACACTAGCCCCCTCATGCAAGCACAGCCCTAGATGGCAGCCACAGAGTCACAAGCACATGTGAGTTCCTGGTATGACTTTCCCAACAATCTCCCCTGCCTCCAATGCCTGTAGGCCTTATACACCCCTTAACTAAGACCCTGTGGGGCTCACCAAGCTCCACTCTTTTGGTTTGAAATGACCAATCCAGCCCTAGCCCAGGAACCCCAAAGCACTCCACCCACAGACCCTAATAAAGATACATACTCCATTTCTGCCTTTCTCTCTGTCTGCACCTTGTCTTGGCCTCCCCATGTGGCCCCTTGAAGTATGCCATGTACTTCCTCCAGGACCTGTGAATAATAAACTTATTTTGATTCATCTGTGGTCTGTTGCTCAACTGGGGGACTCATCATCCTGCAACCTGTGCTCCACTTAACAAATGTTAATGTAACAAAGTTATATGGTTTCTCACAGTTCCCAAGAGAAGGGTCACACCGGGCCATGGTGGGGCCACACAGGGAAGCACCAGGGTCAGTCAGGAGGCAGAAGGAGTGAGAGGAAGACATGGACAAGAGCCTTTATTGTAGTTTTCATGTGAAGGAACAAGTGAGGCCAGGTAGCAGACCTAGGATTGACTAGTTTGAATGTTTTCTGCTGGCCCTGGGCGGAGGGTTGTCCTTATTTATCTGCAACATGGTCCTGGAGTGATTAGGGCAGAGGACTGGTGGCCTGGATTGGCTGGTTTGTATTTGAAAAGGTGCTCATGGGTGAGTTGTTTATTATCTCTAGGGATTGGCTAACACTTGTGGGAAGAGTAGTCAGCAAAGCCCCAGGTGTCAAGGCATCATAATACAGAAAATAAAAGACCTGGTTCCTATAGGTGTCCAGAACACAAATGGATGGATGGGTCTTAGAAGAGAAAAGAGTTCCTCTTTCTTAGAGGTGAGTCTTAGGTAAGACTGAGTGTGGATGCAGGGGTGCATGTGTGTGTTCGAGCTCTCAGGGGTCAGGGATGCTGGTGAATTTGAGAATTTCACACTTTCTTTGCCCAGAACCATGTGACCATGAATTCCAAGTAAAAAATTGAGCCATGAAGCCTGATGGTACAAGCAAACTAACAAGGTTTTCTGGAGAACATAGGATTTCCTGGAAGGCTAGATATGGGTGACTAAGGGGACCGAGCCCCAGAAATGCCTGGACTTCTATTCATGTTCTGACTTTGAAATTCCTCAGGTGACCTTGGCCAAGTAATGTCCTTTCTCTGGGTCACTGTGTGAGGGGTCTCATGATCCAAGAGGGAGGTGGTCCTGAGCAATGTGGGGCTGGACCTGAACGAGGACTTGAATGTGGCTGAAGGTCTCATTTCAGATCCTTGTCATCAAGGGCCATTGCCTTAAGTAGTTCGTGCTTTCAGGGACCCCCATGTAGAAAAAGCCCTCTTTAATTCAAGTGACAGATTGGAAGGGAACTGTTCATTGTACAGAAGAGCCTTTCAAGTGAATGTTTTTATAGATAATCAGCAATTGACTAAAGTCTCGGAGACAGAAAACATAAAACTGAAGAGTTAGGAGCCACTGACCAGGGGAAATCAATGAAAACAAAAACAAAGCATCTCTGATACAATAATATAAGTCAAGGGGGCAAAGTGGGCTCCATTTACCAGCTCTGGTTTGCACACATACTGCAAGAGCACATGTTCAGTAAAAGCTTTTTCAAAATTTAACAAGCAGATGTCTCTTGAACACTTACTGGGTGTCAGACATTGTGTACGAGGATTTATATTTGAATGATATAATCTCAGAACTCAAGAACAGAGATTCTCAAACTTAAATGGGTTTAAGATCCACCCGGTGAGTATTATTACTGTTTTCAATTTTTTTTTTTTTTCGGTACGCGGGCCTCTCACTGTTGCGACCTCTCCCATTGCGGAGCACAGGCTCCGGAAGTGCAGGCTCAGCGGCCATGGCTCATGGGCCCAGCCGCTCTGCGGCATGTGGGATCTTCCCGGACCGGGGCACAAACCCGTGTCCCCTGCATCGGCAGGCGGACTCTCAACCACTGCGCCACCAGGGAAGCCCTACTGTTTTCATTTTAACAGAGTTTCCTGAGCCCCATTTTAGGGGGTTAGAGTCTGAAAGTCTGGGACGGGACTGGGAATCTGCATGTATAACAAGCATCCCAGGTGATTCTGATGAAGGAGGTTCAAGACGGCACACTGAGAAAGTCAGCTGAGGGGTCACAGTCGGTCAGTCCTATAATTCTAACTTGAGATCAGCTATCTATACAAGAAAGGGGAGGACAGTGGAGGGACAGATCAAACTGTCCTCGTCATTGGTACCCCACATCTTTACTCAGAAGGTAAGTAGCTGTTCTCAGCAACCACTTCTATGCCAGAAGACGTAGGAAGGGGCCTTCCACAAGGAGTGTGGTGCTATGGCTCAGAAGGTGGGTCTAGAGCTGGGGTTGACAAACATTTTCCGTAAAGGGCCAGATAGTAAATATTTTAGGCTTTGCGGGTCATACAGTCTGTGAAGCAACTATTCAGTTCTGCCCTCGTAGCATGAAAGCAGCCATTGACAACTGGTTATAAATGTTCCAATGAAACTTTATTTACAGAAATGGGTGGCCGAGGGATTTGGCCCCTGGGCCATAATTCGCCACCTGGTCTAGAATCTGAGACCCCAGTTTCTAGCTCTGGGTCCTTTGAAGGTGTCACCATTCCCCAGTCTCCGGAGGAAGGACCTGCTCTTCTGTCTGAGCAGGAAATCAGGGGGGTGGGTAGGGATGCCAGCAATTTAAGAGGGTACAGGTGAGGACTGTAAATGTACAGACATCATTCAATATTTCCCGGCAACAGTTTGTACATATAAGGCATGAAGGAAACATCATGGATTAAAAAGATTACTATGACTGGGTCAGACACCTCTAGTAACAATAATAGCGTCTGTTTATTGAATACTTTCTGTGCCCAGACACTGTGCTAATAACTTCCTGCTCTCAGTTCATCCTCTCAGCAACCTTATCAGGTAGGTAGCATTATTATTACCCTTTTACAAATGAGAAAACTGAGGCTCAGAGAGAATAAATAACGTGCCCAAGATGACTCAGCTAGTAAGCAGAGGAGCAAGGACTCAAATCCAGGAGGATTGACAGCAGAATCCCATTCCTAACATAGCATAACTCATGGATGATGGTAGTCGATGTTATAAGAAACTATGCATAGAATGTGGACTCTGGGAGGGCTAAGTGTGCTCACCTTCCAGTTGCTTTGGAAACTCATGATGATGGAGGTGACAGGAGTGGTGTTTGAAGGTTTAATAAGTTATGCTTATCCGTGGAAAGCCTTGGCAGGCTGGAGTTACCAGGGCATGATCAGAAAGTGCTTGTTAAAGTCATCAGACTTAGCGAGGTAGAGATAGAAATGGGAATCTGAAGTTGCCTCTGGATTATTTAGTGAGGGATTGACTTGTCATTTTCTAAAAATTTCTGGAACTTTTGACTTTATGCCTCTGACTTCAGCCTAGCAAAGCTGCAGTTTTAATCTGAGGGAACAAATTAATTCAGCCTCTAGGTTTTATTCTGCTGGCCAAGCCATCCAGGGGCAACCTCAGATTTGCATTTCTATCACTGCTTTGCTAAGCCTGATTAAGACCACCTGCACTGGTTTTCAAAACTACCTTTAGCTTCTTAAAGTTTCTAATCCAACTTTGTTTTGAAAATAGCCATTTTTTGTCCGGGAACCTCTGGAAGGCTTTCTATTTTATTCCTGTATGAAGTTTTAGGGTAATATTCTGCTTTTCTTTCCAGATTTATTCTGCTCAGCTGAAGACATCAGAGACCTGGCAAAAGTCTCTGTGCTTATCAGCCCCTTTCCAAAGTGCACTGACCGTCTGGTTAAACGTTTGTACTGCCCAGCTTGTTTAAAGGGAGGCTGATGGGAGCAGATATCAGAAACAAGCTTCTGGAAAGTGGAACTTGAGCTCTATGGAAGTCAAGGTTGTGAGTCTCATGGGTGTTCCCTCTCTTCCACTTTCCAGTGGTGACTGGTACTCCTGAGACTTACCCTTTGGACGGAGACGCAGGACAAAGCTGCCCACTTGTAGTTTGAGGTCTCCTTGAAGTCTCATTTTCAACTTTGAAAAGATGTATCTTGTTGGCTCCTCATGATGTATCCATCTTGTTTTTGCAGGAAAATGATTTCACCTGCCCCTCTTGCTCCCCACCATTCTGTATCAATCTTTGAGTAGATTTCATGCTCCAGGAAGACACACCAGGCTTCCACAGTGGCTCCAGGTTTCCTCTGGCACATCTGTCCTGTTTGAAATCACATAGTTAGACTTAGGGGAGGTGGACCCCAGAGTGAGAAATGATGGAATAATTATGTACTAGGTAAATCTTGGAATGAAGGAAATCTTCATTGGAAATCTTTGGAATGAAGATGCTCTTCCTTTAGAGGGTTTAGAGCCATCTGCTTGGATTCTGGTCCAGGAGTGGTTAAGAATGCAGGCGCTGAGATCAAATCTACCCAAGTTCAGGTCCTGCGTCCCCCATTTACTGGTTGTGTGACCTGGGGCAAGTCCCTTAGACCTGTAATATATCCATGTGTGGAGGTCAGGCAGGCAGCTGGAAGCATGAGACTGTACAGAGCTCAGGGCGGAAGTTAGGATGGGAGAAATAAATGAGGACATCTGTAAATGGATAGTATGGAAACCATGGGACTGCATAGTTTCACCTTACGAGAATCTATAGACAGAGCAAAGAATGAAACCCAGGTCTGAGCCCTGGGTTATGCCAACACTTAGGAGTGGGATTGAGGGGAAAGGGGGTGGGTAAGCTTATGAGTAGGAGTGGACAGCAAGGAGGAGGAGATCCTGGACAGGGGTTACCATGGAAGCCAGAAGTGGCAATGCTTCTAGGAGGGAGGTTAAGCACAAGAGGTAGAAAAATGACACTTGTATATTGCAACATTGAAGCTTTTGGTGACACTGACAAGTTTTGGTTTTGGTGTTGTTCAGCTGGTCCCCTAGCAAAGTGGATTGTGGACATAGTGTGAGGTGAGGGGATGGTGATAGTGATGACAAGTCAGCTTGCCCACAAGTTTGCTGGGAAAGGGAACTGGCAACCTGGGGTTATAGCTGGAGGGGCTGAATGATAGGAGAGGGCATTTAGCAGTTGGCCCGCTGAGTGCTAAACCATGGTAGCTAATATGACCATCTGGCTTTCAGGCTGTCTGCTCATCCTCAGAAATACACCCGCATGGGGGTTTGCCTTTCACCTAGCTCTGAAGGACCCAAAGGCCCCAGACACAACTGAATGAAACTTCATTTGGGGTGAAACTTTAGGTGAACTGGAAGGTTTTTCTTTGGAGAGATAGACCTGTTTGACTTCCTGTGAGCAGGGCTGCCCCTGAGAGGTCTGGAAGACCCCTGGAAGCTTCTTCTCTGACCATCCAGTTCATCTGCCTAGATGTGGAGATCTGCCAGCTCTCCTGATCACAATTCACACTTGAAAGTAGAATTTGCTAATGTAACCTGTGTGCTGTGGTTGTAGAAAACCTGTGTATGTGTGTGTATGTGTGTATATGTGTGTGAGTGTAATCTTTTTTAAAGAGCAGAGTAAATCTTATACAAATCTGATAATCATCTCAAAAAACTCTGGGCCTCTCCATTTACATTCCCCAACTTAGTCTCCCTTCTATATCAAGGACAAAAATAATGGCTTGTGAAGACTTAATGGCTTAGGGGTGGAAAACTTAAAACTGGTCAGATTCTGCCCAAATCCTATCAGATTTTCTTGCTTCTCATAAACCTTTAATCAGCATCAACTCTGTACACACATATGCACACTCTCTGCTCCTGTCCTCTCAACTTTGACAATGTACCAATGGTGTAAAAGACACCCACACTATCGACTGGAATTGTGTCAGAAATGGGGTCCAGTATTGGTCACCACTGATGTATCTGAAGGTAAACTTACTCCCTGGCTCTGGGCTGGGGATAGAATAGAGGGTTGCCAGGCTCCCCTGCTCTCATGAGCTGAAGCCCCAAGCTCTCTGCTCACTGCCATTCAAGGCTGCCCAAGGCCATGGACAAGCAGAAGTCTGTTTGGACCAAAATATCCATAACTAAAAATCTTCCTCCTTCTCCCAGTCCCACTCTATATCTCAGGTAAGGAAGTTCTGAGTACTTTCAGTAGAGGAACTCTTCAATTATCTTAGACTGGGCAAAAATCTCTTTATTCCATGAAATACCTACAATCAATCAACCAAAGTACCTAGCAGGTGTCTGTAATACTGAATATTATTTTACCAATAAAACTTCACTAAACAGAACCTTCAAGTAACCAGATTGTAGTTAGCTCTTATCTCTAATGATATCCCTAATGATATCCTCCATATCATTTGGGGGAGGAACAGACAAATCAAACCACAAACTGGAAAATAATTAGGTGTTTATTACAAATACAACTAAAAATAACCTGATAATTTTCTAGGCACATCAGGAATGAGCACCTCCAGCCTGGACACTGAGAACTGACCTGGGGTTCTGGGCTCTTTATTAGTCAGGGTTCTCCAGAGAATTTCTTCCTTCTCAGGGAACTTAGTCTTTTATCTTAAGTTCTTCAACTGATAGGATGAGATCCACCCATATTATGAAGGGTAATATGCTTGAAGTAAACGGATTTAAATGTTAATCAGATTTTAAAAACACTTTCACAGTAACGTCTGGACTGGTGATTGACCAAGCAACTGGGCACCATAGCCTAGCCAAGCTGACACATAAAATTAGCCACCACAGGCTCCATACTTCTCAGACAGGAGAGATGTCTTTAGAGTCTATTTTATTTTTTTGTCATTACCAAAGCCAAGAAGTGGACACAAACACTTAAAAAAAGTTCAACACCAAAGGTTAAAGTTAAAAGAAAGTTTAGTAATACGAACAAGCTGCAATTAGCAACACTTTCTCACCTTCTCCTTTCCCCATCTTAGTCCTCCATCCTTCTATAAACAGCCCAGACATTTCAGTACACAGACCTGATAAAGTTTGCCATTGTAAATATCAAGTACAAATCAATGACCTCACCTAGACACTTGTTTTCTGAGAGGGAGACTCAGAAATCAGAGGACAATCAGCCAGAATGAGAATCGTACCCAAGCACTTGGACAAGACATCACTGTGTGAAGCTGGCTCTGTTGTTGGCTGATCCAACTTCAACTTCCCTCTCTCTAGCCTCCTGCCAGCCAAGGGTGGCCAGGGGCATGGGACATAATCATGCTAAAGAGATTTTGCTTGTTCTCTTGAGTTTCTAGAAAAACCTTTTCTTCTCCTTCCAAAGAAACAGATTGGGCACTTCTGGATCCAACTAAGATGAAGTAAGCACACTCCACCCTACATCTCCCACAAAATACAATGAAAAACTCTGGACAGAATACATAAAACTATCAGAGGACTTTGAAAAGTAAATAATAGTAGGTGAGCTGAAGAGCGAAATAAAAACCCAAAGAATGATCCATACCGCGGTAAATTCTCCCCCTTTTATTCTCTCATAGGATCTTGGCACATATTCTGGTGGAGCCCTAATCCCAAAATGGCACAGACAGAAAAAGCTCCAAGAAAAACTCTTTCTTTCTGGCTAATGGACTAGGAAGGAGGATCCTGCAGGATAGAAAATGGGGTGGTAGTGGTGGTTTCCATTTATTTTTCTTTCTCTCATTAATCTTCTGGTCCTCCCCCAAGGCAAACCTAAGTCACAAAATGCACTCCTGTCATAGTAGCATGAGGAAAGATGACAGGGCTGACCCCACAAGCACCTAAAACTCTGAGAGAAAAATCTCTCTTTCTGACCAGAGAATCTGGAAAAAAGTACTCCCAAAGTCTGAAGAATGTATGTGAGAAGCAATGCCCATTTTTTCCCTCTATTTTCTCTTGCCACTTCATTCCAAGATGGACCTAGTCATGGTAAATATGTGATAGCTAAAACTCTGGCTTCCTAGACAAAGTGCCTGGGAAAAGGGACCTTTAGAGCCCCAAAGTAGAGGGAAATCACAAAGAGGGGAAACTTAAGAAAGGGATGTTTTAAATCTGTGTGTGAAGCCTTGGGATCATCCTTGAGTTGCTCATGTATGAAACTGACCCAAGGCAACAAAACAAAGGCTTTGAGAAGTGCCTATGGTAGGTGGACCAGTTAAGCACTACAAAGGCTTAGAAAAGAAGACTAACATTGGAACCACAGCCCAAAGAAGGCAGGTCAGGACTTTCATTCTGAACCTAGGTGGGTTAATTTTCTGTTAAAACAAATTACCACCACCAACATTCTCCAAAGCATATTAACAGGACCAAAAGTCTCATAATATTCAAGATATCTAGGACACAATTAATTGATATACAAAGAACAAGGAAAATCTGAACAGTTCTCAAGTGAAAACATAACAGACACCAATCTTGAGATGAGGCAGATGTAGAATTATCAAAGACTTAAAAGAACTATTATAACCATACTCCATGAAGTTAGATCAAACACTATTGAAAAGAATGGAAAGAGGAAAAGTTGTCAGCAAAGAAATAGAGCCTGTAAAAAAGAAACAAATGGAAATTTTAGAACTGACAATTATAATAATTGAAAATTCATTGGAGAGGCTTAATAGGAGAATGGATACGACAGAGGAAAGACTAGTATAAGAAAACTAGAAACCAATGTCCCTATGAACAAAAACATAAAAATCAAAATATTAGCTAACAGAACCCAGTAATATAGTAAATGGATGTTACATCATAAACAGGTGGGGTTTATTCAGGGAATGCAAGGCTGGTTTAACATTAGGAAACCAGAGTAATACATAATACAAACAGACTAAATAGGAAAAACTGCATGATCATATCAACAGAGGCAGAAAAAGCATTTGACAAACTTCAACATTCCTTCATGATAAAAACTTTCAGCAAACTGGTGATAGAAGGGAACATCTTTCACCCAAAAAGGAGTATTTATAAAAAAACAAAAACAAAACCCCCCCCCCAAAAACTAAAGCTAACATCATAATTAATGATGGAAGACTGAAGGGTTTCCCACTAAGATCAAGAACAAGGCAGTGATATTCACTCTCACCAGTCCTCCTGCAATATAATACTGGAATTTTTATCCAGTGCAACAAGGCAAGAAAAAGAAATAAAATGCATATAGACTGGAAAAGAAGAAAGAGGATCAGTACTATTTTCAGATGACATGATTGTCTATACAGAAAAATCTCAAGGAATGTATAAAAATTTTCTAGAACTAATTAGTTACTTTAGCATGGTCACAGAATACAAAGTCAATATGCAAAAAAACCCAAGCATATTTTTATATAATAACAATGAACACTTGGAACCCCCCTCCCAATTTTAAAGTACAATTTACAATAGATTTAAAAAATTCATGCATATCTAACAAAATATGTGCAAGATATTCTAAAAATATGCTCCAAAAGACAAAACTCTGATAAAAGAAATTAAAGATCTAAATTATTGGAGAGATATCCAAGTTCATGGGTTAGAAAACTCATTGTTTATAATGTCATTTTGCCACAAATTCATAAGTAGATATAACACAATTTCAATAAAAATACTAGCAGGACTTTTTTAATGAATATTCCCCAGAAGATTATAAAATTTATGTGAAAAGTCAAGAGAACTACAGTAGCCAAAATAATTTTAGAAAAGAAGAAAGTTGGAGGACTCACAGTATGAGACACACCATGCAGTTACAGTAAACACAACAGTGTGGTGTTAGTGTCAAGGAGACACATAGACGAATGGAACAGAGCAGAAAGTATAGAAATAAATCCACACAAATATGCCAATTGATTTTTGACACAGGTGTACAAGTAATTCAATTGAAAATAGTCTTTTCAACAAATGATGGTGGAATATTGGACATCCATATGCAAAAAATTGAACCTTGAACAATCCCTCACATCTTATACAAAAATTAACTCAAAATAGATTATAGACCTAAAGGTAAAATATAACACTTTTAGAAGAAAACATAGGAGAAAATCTTTGTGAATTTGGGTTAGACAGCTGAACACCAAAAACATGATCCATAAAAGAATAAGTTGGTAAATTGGATTACAGCAATGAAGTTTTGCTCTGACTGGTGTGAGGAGATACCTCATTGTAGTTTTGATTTGCATTTCTCTAATGATTAGTGATGTTGAGCATCCTTTCATGTGTTTGTTGGCAATCTGTATATCTTCCTTGGAGAAATGTCTATGTAGGTCTTCTGCCCAGTTTTGGATTGGGTTGTTTGTTTTTTTGATATTGAGCTTCATGAGCAGCTTGTATATTTTGGAGATTAATACTTTGTCAGTTGCTTTGTTTGCAAATATTTTCTCCCATTCTGAGGGTTGACAGATGAATGGATAAAGAGGATGTGGCACATATATACAATGGAATATTACTCAGCCATAAAAAGAAACGAAATTGAGTTATTTGTAGTGAGGTGGATGGATCTAGAGTCTGTCATACAGAGTGAAAAAAGTCAGAAAGAGAAAAACAAATACCATATGCTAACACATATATATGGAATCTAAAAAAAAAAAGAAAATTGCTCTGATGAACCTACGGGCAGGACAGGAATAAAGACGCAGATGTAGAGAATGGACTTGAGGGCACGGGGAGGGGGAAGGGTAAGCTGGGACGAAGTGAGAGAGTGGCATGGACATATATACACTACCAAAAGTAAAACAGATAGCTAGTGGGAAGCAGCTGCATAGCACAGGGAGATCAGCTTGGTGCTTTGTGACCACCTAGAGGGGTGGGATAGGGAGGGTGGGAGGGAGACGCAAGAGGGAGGAGATATGGGGATATACGTATACGTATAGCTGATTCACTTTGTTATACAGCAGAAACTAACACAACCCTGTAAAGCAGCTATGCTCCAATAAAGATGTTAAAAAAAAAAGTTTTTCTCTGGAAAAGAGAATGAAAATTTAAGTTCCAGGCTGAGAGAAAATATTTGCAAATCACTTATCCGATAGAATATATGAAGTACCCTCAAAATTCAACAATTAAAAGACAAACAACCCAATTAAAAATAAGAAGAGTTTTGAAGAGACCCTTCACCAAAGAAGATATACAGATGGCTATAAGCACATGAAAATATGCTAAATATCATTTGTCATCAAGAAAATACAAATTAAAGCCACAATGAGATAACAATACAAATCTGTTAGAATGACTAAAGTATAAAAAAACAAAATCAAAAAACTGACAACATACCAAATGCTGGTGAGGATACAGAGCATTTGGGATTCTCACACATCGCTGCTAGGAATACAAAATGGCACAGTCCCTCTGGAAAGCAGGTTGGCAGTTTCTTAATAAGTTAAACATACTCTAATCATGTGACTCAGCAATCCCACTCCTAGGTATCTATCCTAGAGAAATGAAAACTTTTGTTCACACAGAAGTCTGCATGTGCATGTTTACAGCAGACTTACTCATGATTACCAAAAACTGGAAATGACCCAAATGTCCTTC
The DNA here is from genome assembly GCF_963455315.2 of Globicephala melas. Taxonomy (NCBI): domain Eukaryota; kingdom Metazoa; phylum Chordata; class Mammalia; order Artiodactyla; family Delphinidae; genus Globicephala; species Globicephala melas. Next base: position 4,408,533 of record NC_083326.1, on the reverse strand, counting down.
AGCAGGTGCTTGAATAAAAAAACTATGACACATCCATACAATGGAATAATATTTGAATGAACTGTTATGTGTAGCAACTTGAATGCATTCTACTGAGTGAAAGGAGTCAGACTCAAAATGTTTCCCACTATTTGACTGCATTCATATGACACTCAAGAAATGGCAAAATTATAGAGAAGGAGAACAAATCTGTATTTGCCAGGGCTTAGGGCTGTGGTGGAGTTGTGACTATGAAGGGGCAGCAAAAGGGAATTTTGGGGGGAGTGAGTGAACTGTTCCGTAACTTGATTGTGGTGGTGGTTGCACAATTCAGTGCATTTGTCAAAATTCAAAAAACCGTACCACAACTATCAAGTGTATTTACTCTTCATAGTTAAAAATAAATTACGAAAATGGACCCGTTTGGCTGGTACTGTCCTTTGCCTTAGCTCCCTCGCCTGCCCACTTTGTCCTGGCTGGACTGTGGAGGTGATGGTTGGAGGTGCAGCTGCCATTTGGTGACTGAGGGGAGAAGCTTGAGGATAAATGCCAAAAGACCAAGGCTGATGGAGGAGTGTGGACAGAATCTCGGTCTTTTAATGCATTGCTGAACCCTAGACCATATTCCTCGCGAGTAGTGGCTCACCAAGGGTGGAAGGCAATCCACGTGGCACACAGGCAATAAGGGGCTGCATTGTCTGTAGAAAATTTAAAACAATAATAAAACCGACTGGAAGTCAGTCTGCTTTTCCTGCCAGTAGTTCTAAACAATGCTAGGGACAAAATACTCCTCCTCCCCCAAATAAATCTTTTGTCAATCCAAGTTGTGGACAACTCTTCCAGTTACTGAGTTTTAATAACATGTATGTAAGTTACAGTCAGTCAGCTACAGGGTACATATGAACTGAAATACATGTGTTTGTTTAAAGAGTAAACTAGAGAGATTTCCCCTAGATTCAGATTCCTTTGGGTTTTTCAGCGATCACTCCAGCAAGTCTGTTTCATTCTTTTAAATTTTAAACACACAATTAGAACTTCTGAGTGGCAATAGAGAATGACTGAATTGAAGTAACTCAAATTCGGATTCTCTATTGTAACAATCATTGTGCTACCATTGTTTATTTCAAATCTGCTGCTTAAACAGATATGTACAAGGCTTGGAGACACAGAGTGCACTCAAAGCAAAACAAGATGATTCTGTTACCAACTTACTGGGGGTTCTCTGAATTAACTTCTATGCCGAGTATGATGTTCATTAAAAAATATGTAATAAAATATGCTAATGTGTTGAAAATAATTTTGTTGTAAAGAGGAGATTTAAAAAATGCTTCATTGCAGTTGTTGCATATGCTGGGCAGGCAATCGCTCTTGACTTCTTGTGAGATAAACACACAGATATGTCAGCCACATGAAACAGGCTTTCTGCTACTTGCAGGTGAACTCAAGCCCATGTTTCTTGTTTTCATATGTGGTGTTAGAGGTCTTGGGGAAAAACAGCACAAAAATAAAACCCACTGAAAGACTCCACACCATCAGATCTTTGATTTCATCTGGACTCATCCCATAGCGGTTCAGGGCACATGGGCTCTCTCTGGTTGGGGGACGGCTGTATGTACTTATCCTCTGTTTAGTCTGCCTTTGCAAATGGCAAACTTTAATCAGAGGAAGTTTCCTTGTGGGGAAATTGATCTCTATGATGATTAAAGTTGAAAATAATTCTAATAGAATAATTCAGTTTGCTTTTTAAGTATGTTGCTGTTTATTTCACAATGCTGGGAATGGAGTTATCCTTTGGCTCTGCTTCTAGGGAATGGGCCAGGTGGCCACACTGGGCTGCATGGCCCTATGTCATGTTAACTGTGTGTATCCTGGCAGGAGACGGTTAGTCCTGGCCACATCCTGTTCTTCCTCCTCCTGCTATTGTCTCTGTGAAGGCCGGGCCCACCCCTTGTTCATTCATTCCTTCTTTCTGCAACATCCGTTGGGCTTCTTCTTTGCTAATTTCAGGGATGCATTGATGAATCGAAGCACATGTAGCCCCTGACCTTTGGGAGCCCACATTCTCAAGGGAAGAGAGAAAAGAAGCAAATATTCCCAAGAGTTCGTTTATAATTATTAGCTGTGCTAAGGTAAGTAAAGGGAAGTTAAATAGAGCTGGGAAAGTATAAAGGAGGCACCGGTTAATCTAGGGGTTTGGCAAAGCTTACAGAGGAAGTGATGGTCTTTATGGGGCCAGGGAGCTCTTGGTGTCTGCCTGCCCCAGAAGTTACTGCTGCATCCCCATCTTGCTTAGGGGAGTTTGAGGAGATTCGGTCCCTTGCAACCAATGCTAGAAAGGCAATTAAAAAACAAAACCTCTTCTGAGTTCAGAGAAATCCACATCAAATGAAGGAATTCCAGGCACCAGGAAAGAGGGTGGTGGGAGATATTTTTGAGGTGAGGGGCCTTCTCATTGCTTTTCAAACAATCAGGCCAACTCTAAGGCCTTCCTGAGTAAGAAGGTGCTTGTGAAATTTGAGCAGGGGAGCAGTGGTCCTCTGGTTGGTGGGAGGGTTGCCCATCGTGGTGGAGAGGTTCCTGGTCTCCTGGCCCAGGAGTGAACCATGCCATTAATTCCAGGCCTGCAGAAGTACGGAAAGCTGTGCTCTCAGGAGCCCGGGCACAGCCCTCTGGCTTTCCTGGGAGTTTCACTGTGTTAAAATGCATTGGCTGTGAGTCAACATTTCCCTCGCAGTGGGGGGCTCTGCGCCTGAGTTCCTTGGCCTCATTTCCTTCCCAGGACCTCGATGACTGGCAGGCAGCTGTGAATGACAAGTCCTGAAAATAAGAGAAGGGGGTTGGCAGGGGGCAAACAGCCCTGAGTTGGCAACAAAGCTCTTAGCTCTGGGGCCATGGGAATAGCATCTAGCCACATCCAGAAAGTGCATCTCTGGGTGAGTGCGGGGGAGCCAGTTGCAGGTCCCAGGGAAAGTGGAGCCTGTGGAAGAGGCTGCCAGTGCAGACAGAGGCTCACACGGGGCATGAGGAAGAATGAGACTGGCAAGAGTGTCCTGGATGACTTCTTAGCTGGGCTGCTGGTACCCTGTCTCTCAGGAGACGGATGGATGGCCAGGACACCACCTCGCAGTCCCTGCTGGACATGAGCTTTTATTCTGACCCCTGGGCTGGGAATTTGAAAAGCTGTGTCCTGGTCCCAACTCTGTGCTGACATGCTGTGGGACACCTGGCGATGCCTGAGCTCTCTAAGCCTCAGTCTCCTTATCCAAAAATGGAGATTCAGCTCCATGAGCTCCAAAGTGACTTCCTGCTCTATCACGATACCTTGTTAAAGCCTCGCTCTTCTTACGCATTTTGCCCGCTATTGACTCACCTTGATCTTGTCTTTATGACAACATAGAAAATGTGGGAAACAAGATCCTTTGCTACTTGGTTGACAGGCTTCCATGGAATGAGAAACCTCCACATTTTGGAGTCATTTATGATCATAGATTCAGATTCTTTCTCACAGTCTCATATGCAACCCCAAATGTACTTAGAGTTGGTATTGCAACCATCTTTTCAGTCCAGGGGGCAGAATTTGCCAAACCATGGGCAACTGAGGTTAAGAAGAAAGATGGGATTCTGTGACTATTTGCTAAAAGCTTGTGAGATTCTGCTGTTTCAGATTTTTTTGTGAAATTTTGCAAATGTATTTTAAAAGCTTCTTATTTTAATAGGGCTTCCCTGGTGGTGCAGTGGTTGAGAGTCCGCCTGAGGTTGCAGGGGACATGGGTTTGTGCCCCGGTCCGGGAAGATCCCACATGCCACAGAGCGGTGGGGCCCGTGAGCCATGGCCGCTGAGCCTGAGCGTCCGGAGCCTGTGCTCCGCAACGGGAGAGGCCACAACAGTGAGAGGACCTCGTACCGCAAAAAAAAAAAAAAAAAACACTTCTTATTTTAATAGTCTAAATAATCTAAAATGCTGTAAAAAGAGTGCAGAGGGAGCTCCCTTATACCGTTCATCCAATTCTGTTGACGTCTTATGTAACCGTGGTACATTTATCAAAACTGAGAAATTAACATTTGTACGCTACTATTAACTAAACTGTAGGTTTCATCTGAATTTCCCTAGTCTTTCCAGTCTTTCTTGGTTCTAGGATTCAACCAGGATACTATGGGACATGTAGTCACCCTGTCCCCTTAGTGTCTTCTGACCTATGACAATTCCTGTCTTATTTTCCTCCATGACCTTGATACTTTTGAATAGCTCTGATCATATATTTTGAGGAATGCCCCTCAAGTTGGTTTTCTCTGATATTACCTCACAATCAGACTGGGGTTTTGGATTTGGGAAACAATACAACAGAGAGGAAACACCCTTTTTATCGTACGGTATCAGGGGTCCGTGACGTCAACATGAGTTATCACCGTTGATGGTACCTTGATGGTTCGGTTGGGGTGATATTGGACACCTTCCCCATTGGAAAGTTACTATTTTCCTCTTTACAGTTGTTAGAGGTGAGTGTGCATGTTTTTTTATGCTTTTAAATCTATTGGGGGTTATGATTTCCAAGTCCAGGTCCTAGTCAAAAACACTTCTTCCTGTCCTAAGGAATGTAAGTCTCTGAGATTAAAATGTAATCATTGTTCAAAGTGCTTTGGGAGGTTAACAATAGCAGGTTTAACTGGGACCTGTGCAAATTAGGGGAAAAGAGGACACCATGTGACTGAATGTCTCCCACACTGTCTCCTGCCAATTGATTCCATGAGGCACTCACCCAAGTTATGGATGTAGACTGTGGCCGTAAAAAGGAGGTTGGTTTGTTGGCCTACGTGACTCTTAGGCCCATGACTTTGACCTCATGGTCAGCATCATGGCCCTAGATGGCCAGGCACCCCATTTAGGCAACTGTCAACCTGCAAGCGGTCTGCTTTGGATGATTTGCACATCTGGCCCCATTTACCTGGGGTCTAAGGATGTCAGTACTTGCCGCTGATCAGAAGGTAATCTCATGTCCACTGCAAGTAAGGGACCTGGGGAGAGCAGGCGGTCCAAATGTCTGCTGGGCGTAGGTTCATAGGAGACTTTGCTGGGGGCTCATCCCCTGTATTGCCCCACTCTGTTCATCAGGGGCCAGCCATTGAGCTATTGTTCCAAGAGGAAGCCTCTGGGTCACTTTTGCTGCCTTCCTCAAGTCACAATGACTTGAAACAGGCAACATCTGACAGTGCAGGAGCCCCTTGCAGCCCTGGGTGAAATTATGATAACAAGAGAAAAAAGCTATTACTGCCACCATGCTTTCATTATGCAAATGATATTAAGATAGGCTTTGTGGATCGCCCCTGGCTATGCTATAATCTCCATGCAGTGATTATAATGTGTCAAACTTAGTCATTTTGATTATGACATGTTAATTACATGCCATCCTCATGTAGACATGAATATTACTTCCTGTCAGACAAAACACAAATTGGGCCATTGTTAGTTGGTTAGTTGTGTGTATGTGTTTTAACTTCTTTTTTTATTAAATGGATTAAAATATTTAAAAGATATGTAATATTGCAAACTGATTAAATACTGGTCTACTCCTCCATGCTCTGCTGGGTGGAGGGGGGGAATGTGGCTCACTTGGACTGCTTGGGTTGCGTTTTTGAGCTCTGGGCACCGTTGGCAAAATGGGGTTTCCTGGGAAACAAGAAGGCTGAATTGTTGGGGGGGGGTGGGAGCAAGTGGGTAAAGTGTGGCTGGGGGGGAAGCATTTAAAAACTCCAGGCCCAGTGTGGATTGGGAGACAGAGCAGAGGGTCATGATCACATGGCTGCCTGAGAAGGATGCCTGATAGGTTGGCCGATGGAGAACCAGAAGGGTCCCTGCAGACCCTCAAGTCCACTTCTCCTTTCACAGAGAGGATATTCAGGATCCAGAGAGGTGAAGGAACTTGTCCAGGGTCACCCAGTCAGGCTGAGAAAGAACTAGGACGCAGCATCGCGCCACTGTGACTTGAGATGGCCATTTCCTTGTGACAACAGAAGGGTTGGTCTGGTTTCACGGGAACCGCCATGTTTCCTCCAAGTGACCACTGAGAAGGGGCTCTTTGATGCATTCATTCATGGGTTGGAATCAAGTCCAAGCCTCCCAGCTTGGCATCCATGGTCCTCCACAATCCGACTCCATCAGGCTCAACTGCTAGTCTCATCTACCATAACTCCTTTACATCTGTAAAAATATTTTCTACTGCATCATTCTCCAATCTTGACTCTTCATTCCTTTGGGCTAACACAAAATCTGAAATAATAATAAGAACAGTTATTTATTTAGTATATTTTTACTGGTATTTATTTACTATGTTCTAGCTGCCTGACGCCCCACCCACCCCACACTTTATTTGTTTGAATTCATTTAGCTTCACAGCACCCTGTCAAGGCTGTTTTAATAGCATTACCATATAACTGATGAATAAACTGAGGCACAGGGGGCTTAATCCAGGGCAGTCTGCCTCCTGAGCCCATTCTTCCAACTTTTAGAATCCGCTGCCTCTCTGAATTGTTTTCTTTCCTTTCTTCTTTAAATTGTATTTGTCTTTCAAGACCCACATCCATTGTTTCTTTGCTAGGAAGCCTTCCCTGCTGTAGGAGATTATATTATTATTCACAAATACTTTCTATCTTCCCTGGGGAGGGTAATATCTCCTTGTTCCATTTGATGGTGCCGTGGCCATGTGGCTTGCTTTGGTCATAATGTGTAAGCAGAATGACACTCAGTGTGGAATTTCATGACATGTGAATGGGAATGACAAGTATCACATCCAAGCAGAAGCTTTACCAGCCAATTCTCTCCTTTCTGGTTGTCATCACAAACAAATGTCCTAGACAGTGACCGCTGTCCTGCCTGGGTTCCAGAATGAAAGTGACATGGAGCAGTGCGGCTGGCCCACATGCAGCGAGTTAGAGACAAATCAGATAGGATCTGTTGCTGTTGTGAGACATATATAGTTCAGGGTCCTTTGTTACCCCAGTAGAACTTAGTCTATCCTGACTGATGCATCTGCTTGCCCAAGGAATCTCAATCCGCCCCGGCCCCCTGGCCCAGCACTTCCTCTCTGCACCTCTTGGCCTGTCTGGAGCCACGTGGTTAGCTAATTGTCACACTTCTCTCTTCTCCCTAACAGGACTGTCCTACTTTAAGGGCAAGCCATGTGCCTTACACTTGTCTGCTTCTTCCTTCTCCCATCTAGAACAGTCTAGATACATAGTAGTTTCTCAGTACATGCATACCTATTGTTTTTGATCATTTTTTTTTTAATCAATGAGGACCTTTTACTGAGATCCCATGCAGCCAGTCCAGGGGCTCTAGTGACCATGTTTCCATCCCTCCTCACCCCTCTTAACATCCAGTCTCCTCTCAAAGCCACCATTTGTACCCTCTCCTTATGTGCTGGGGACCTAGGAGAACAGTAGGCAATCTTGCCTCAGAGTGGGTCTTCTTAGGGCTTGGAGAGGGGTTTTAAAAGTCAAAGAGCTCTATCACCAAGCCTAGCCTGAATTCCCTCCATGTTCCTCATGACGACCCTCCAGACTTAACACCTTGGGCCCTGGCTGATGGGCTGGACCACTTGATCTCCCCAGGTTCCTCCCAGCTTGAATAGCCATGAGTTCAGGCTCGGTGTTTAGAGTAGCGGGATAGCTAGTTGGAGGAGAGGACAGTGGGATTAATATCTCTGCCCTCTCTCTTGGTGCCACTGGGCGGAAGAGGAGGGATCTCTTGAGGACTGAATGAGCAAGAGTAGCAATCAGAAGAAGGTAGGCTGGCATCAAGGTCAATAGCTGGGACCAGAGGCTCTTCTGAGACTAAAATGTCCAGCATCAGAGGAGGTCGTGTCAGGTGTCCATGCTGGGTCCATCCATTGGACCTTTCTTACCCATTCCTATGTTTTTAGGGGAACGGCCCATCTAAACCTACCAGCCATCATAATCAGAATCTGAAGCGGGGGCTCTTACCAGTGGGCATTGGAGGTGAGCTCATCTCCATAAGAGCCCCTTGGAAGTCACCTGGGGTTATACAGATGGAAGGGCTTATCACTGAACTATAATTTCAACAAAGGTGGCACAATGCTCTGTTCTGCTATGATGAAATGTGTCATTAAATATAGAAATAGATCAAACACCTTCCCACTGAGGTCCTCTGGTACCAAGTATCTAGGTGAAAAGCTGAATATCTGTGAGAGCTCACAAAATGTGAAGGAGGTGGAAGAAAAAAAAAGCCCTCACCAGGGAGATATACTTAACTAGACTTATAAATAGCCTGATCACGGCTCATTTGATTAATTTGGGGAAAAAGAGTAGAAGTGTTTTGCCAATTCATCAGATTTCATGCTTTCAAAGCAGTTGCTAATGTAAATATTAACATCCCCAAATGAACAAATTGTCTTTGGTAATTAAATGCCCTAATTTACAGGTTCCATTAATAGAGAAGAGAAATAATTTTCCCCTTAAATTAACTTTTCTCCCCTTCTCCCTTCCCCTATTTAAACTTGATGTTATACATCAGTGGATATCTTTGCGGAGAGGATGGGAAGGAGTCTGGGGTTTTCTCTTTCATGCTCTGAGTGTGGAGGACTGACTTTGTCCCTGGAGATAGAGCTCAAAATGAGCAGAGTGAGGGCCTGCCCCCAGAGAGCTTAACCTCCCCTGCGCATGGCAGGGTGAACTCAACCCCGAAAAATGGCTGTTCCGGGACCACTGGCCTTGGCCTGTGGCGTGGGATCAGGAGTTGTCCCAGTGAATGTGTGAGATATACCTTCTTCTGCTGTCTCTTTCTGGATTGGGATGTACCCCTTGGGAAACTCACACTGAGGGAAGGTGACCATTGACCTGGCCCCAATTGTGAAGTCATCATGTTTGGTCTTTGCAGTATCTCTCTTTTTTGCAATCTCTCTTATCCCACAGGACTCCCCTAAGGAGCCCAAGACTGACCTACTGCTCAAACCCCTCCGATGACTACTCTCCACCAGCTACTGTCTGGTAGCTTCTGAGTGTTCCCATTTTTATAGGGAGCTGAAGATTCAAGAGCTGGCATTAGCCAAACAGATCAAGCTTAAGTGGGTAGCCAGCTCCTCTGCCATAGTGTGGCAGCTGTGGGGTGGGTATGTTTGGACAGGAGGGCCTTCACTCTTCAATTCACACCCCATTTTCTATGACCCTATTTTATTTATTCAATGGCAGCCCTATGTCTCCTATTAGCCCTTCATAGGTTGGGCCTAGGATGAGGTGAGTGAGGCACCAGGGGTGCCAAATTGAAGAGAGTTCTGGGTCGGCCTTTGCAGGACCCTGAGAGTGAGTTCCTCCTTCAACTCGTGCCCTAAGCTCCTCACTCACTTACCCTAGTCCTGGCCCTGGCCCTTCAACACCCCCAAAGGAGGTGGCAGAGGCATCAGTGCCTGCCAGCCCTCACTGGTTATTCCACTAATATAAGCACAGAGCCTGGACTCATGGGCCACAGAGGTAGGAGGAACTGGAGAGCAACTCTGGTCCTGTCCAGGACTTTTGGGGATGAGGCAGCTGGGGCTCAGCGATGTTAAGAGACTCACTTAGTTTCCCACATCTGAGTGGGGGTGAGGGGCAGAGTCCCAGCTGTGGTGTCCTGTTGTCAGGAACCCCACCAGCACAGAGGAAGGGTTTCTACATGATGGATGTGGCTGACCCTTGTTTAGCAAGGCTCACTTCCCTTTGAGAAGCTGTCACTATAGTCATGGTTGCCACCATCCTGTTTCCCTGTTTTTGTTTGTTTTTGTTTTTGCTTTTGCGGTACATGGGCCTCTCACTCTTGTGGCCTCTCCCGTTGCGGAGCACAGGCTCCGGACGCGCAGGCTCAGCGGCCATGGCTCACGGGCCCAGCCGCTCCGTGGCATGTGGGATCTTCCTGGACTGGGACATGAACCCGTGTCCCCTGCATCGACAGGCGGACTCTCAACCACTGTGCCACCAGGGAAGCCCCTGTTTCCCTGTTTTATACTTTGCTGCTGGTTCAGTCACACAAATCTTCTCTAATTTCCAGGTGAGTCCAGCTGGAGTATTTAGATGAGACTTTATTAAAGGTACATGGATAACAAAAAGGAAAGGAAAAAGCAGAAATAAGATCATGTAGATACTAAAGCTCGGCTCGTTCATCTTCACTTGGATCCTCTTTGTAATGTGCCTATCTAAATTTCAGAGTCTTGGAAAGCTAAATCTTACACTTTTTTTTTTTTTTTTGGCGGTACGCGGGCCTCTCACTGTTGTGGCCTCTCCCGTTGTGGAGCACAGGCTCCAGACGCGCAGGCTCAGCGGCCATGGCTCACGAGCCCAGCTGCTGCGCGGCATGTGGGATCTTCCCAGACCGGGGCACGAACCCTTGTCCCCTGCAATAGGGACTTTTTAGTCCCCTGCACAGGAGGACTCTCAACCACTGTGCCACCAGGGAAGCCCTAAATCCTACACTTTTAAGACTCCCTTGCAGCTAGGGTTCTGGCAGAGAATTAAATTATTTCCACTAGATATAGTAGATACATTGCATGAGATTTGGATGGGAGAAGTGAGGCCAGGGCAACTTTCCTGAGAGTTTGGCTTCTTCTGTGGAGAAGCATGGTGTGAGCACCTTGGGTTTCTGCAGCAGAGTTTTGGGTACAAACACTAGCTCTGAGGGTGTTGAGGGGCAGCTGTAGTGACCTCCTTATTTCTGGATTGCACTGGTGGGGGGGGCGAGGGAGGATGCTCTTCAATTAAATATATCTCCTGGGGGCTCCCAATCCCCACCTTCTGTGGGCTGGCTGTACCTGCTTGGATGTCATTCTTGGAGGACCAGGATGCAGCACATTCCTTCAGCCCTTCCATTAATTCTGTAAGGACCAGTTTCTCATGTTAAATCATTTTCGGCTTAATATAAATGGAATGATTTTTGTTTCCTACATGAATTTTGCCTGATGCTCCCGTGTCCTTGGCTAAAGCCTGCTTGTCTGTCTCAGATCCCTTGTCTCCCATATCCAGTCCAGGAAATGTGCATCATCTTCAGAGGACTGCCTCCCTCATCTATGGGGTATTGCTTCACTCTTTGACTGTAACAGCTTACACATGTCAGAACCGACATATTTATCCCGAAATAGCAGCAGGAGAGGGCAGTGGGTGGGACTGGGATCTTGGTTACAGTTTCTCCTCTAGTAAACGGTTTCTGTCCCATGTCGCCCCAACCAATTATAATTCCTCATACACGTGCGCACAAAGTCAAAGGCCCAGCGGCCGTCATGTGCTAGGAATTGAGAGATCCTTTAAGCCCCAGGGTCTTTCCTGTCTGGAGAGCTGATGTCTCAAAGCACCAGGCCCAAAGCTGCCAAACACCCCGGGCCCCATAAGTAAAGCCACTGAAAAGCTTCGTGGAAGGCCGTGCCCTGAGCAGAATTTTCAGGGAGGGGAAGGAAGTAGAGGCTTAAGGGTATTATCACTCTAAGGCATAAGAAGGCAGAAATGATCCACGGTGACCATTCCATTACACCTAATACCCTGTCTACACGACTGTGTTCTAATTCAGAATTTGACATTGTTTCATATTTTGAATTACCTACATATTGCTGTGTAAGACAATACCCCCAAACGTACCATCTTAGCATAACAATCCTTTATGATAGCACACAGTTTCTGAGGGTTAGGAATCTAGAAGCAGCTCACCTGGGTGGTTCTGGCTTAGAGGTTGCAGTCAGGATGATGGCGGAGGTGTTGTCATCTGAAGGCTTGGCAAGGATGGAAGATCCACGCCTAAGTTCACTCACGTGGCTGTTGGCAGGAGGCTTCAGTTACTCACCATGTGGGTCTCTCATGCTCTGGGCATGCGGACTTCAGTAGTTGTGGCACACGGGCTCAGTAGTTGTGTCTCATGGGCTCTAGAGCGCAGGCTCAGTAGTTGTGGCGCACGGGCTTAGTTGCTCCACGGCATGTGGGATCTTCCCGGACCAGAGTTCGAACCTGTGTCCCCTGCATTGGCAGGCGGATTCTTAACCACTGAGCCACCAGGGAAGCCCCATGCACATTTCTATACATAGCAAATGTTGGTGGACAGCACACCTTAGCCACAACTCCAATTTTGACCCCCAAACAGACCAACAGATCCAAATGTAGGATTTGGAGCTTGGTGTCTAACCAGATTAGACATATTTCCATTTTTTAAATATTGCAGTGGGTATTTTAAATGTTTCGGTGATAGGAGGAAAACATTTTCTCAATCCACAAGGATATTTTACATACCTTCTTGAGCCCAGGAATTGAATTGCTTACTTTAAGCTTGACCATGGTGATGTTGGCTGCGACACCCCCTGACCCCCATCCCCAGTGCACTTGGATCTGTCTCCACTTGCTCCTCACATCAGCTCTGCTCTCTCCTTTAGCTTCTTCAGAAGACAAAACACAAGCTACCAGCCCATTAAGATAACTTTGGAACCACTTAAGATGGGCTATTTCAAAAGGTACCAAATTCCCTGATCTTATAACTGCACCATTTAACTAGATCACCCTGTAAAGAGAAAATGCGTTAAAAATACCAGTTAATTACTTTTTTTTTAATTCCCAAGGCACAAATAAGTCCTAGTTAACTGTCTTTGCACATTTATATATTTAGACATCAGGGTGTCACAGAGAGCCAGCAGGCCCTGAAGTGGAGGACAGCTGACTCTAAGTAACAAGACTGGCTTCCTTAGTAACTTAGGGACACATGCCATCAGGAGATCAGGCTGAAAGACCCCAGGAAGAAAATCCTCCAGCCAAGGCCTTGTTAGCAATTCGTTTATGGAGAACACACACTGTTGGCCTGAGTCGTATGGTGTGCCTTGATTAGAAGTGTCGATACTAAGAGATGTTAATTAAGCCTAGTCCTTGCTTGATGTGTCAGATGAGTAAAATCCAAAAGCAGATTCAATTTACTCCTCAGAGGCAATTAGCATTAAAGAAATTCCAAAGACTAAAAACTTTAATAAAATACAATTTTGGAGCTGAAAAATGATCATCTTTTTCCCTCTCTCCATTGGGACTTTAGAAATGACAATCGACAAAGGCCTGTATAAGGAGACCCTTGTAAAATGCACTCATATCACATCAAGGATGTCAGATAGAGCTGGTTTTTATGGGCTAGTACAGCACCTACTTCACTTTTAGAGTGACTTTTTTAAAAAGAAACTCGGCTCTCCAGTGGTCCCAAATGTTTGGAACCAAATATGTATTGAATTAATGAATGAGTAAACAGTAAGTCCCAGCCAAAGTAAGTTTTGCCTATTGATACATAGAAACTCAAGCCCTTTATCAATGGGAGAGCTTCTTAGGCTCCATCCCAGAGCCCAGGCACCTTTACTTGACCCAGGCACTGGTGAAGGGAGATCAATTATCTGGTTTTTGGATAACCAATAGATCAGAATTGGTGAAGTGAAAAGAGAGGTTGCTGCCAGAAGTTGGCACTGACTGTAGTAAAACACTACAGGTGAAGCCCCCAAAGGATGAAGGGACCGGAGGCTTACAGAAAGCAGACACGAACTCAAAGATGAAAGCTACTCGGGGTTATGAAGAGAGGGGCAAACAGCCCTAAATACTTTCTTAGCTTTTGAGGGAATTAATGCATTACAACTCAGTACAAATTCATCTACTCCTTCTTTCATTCGAAGAACATTTAAGTGCCAAACAGATGCCCACAGAGAAAATGGGGCACTAGCTGGGTTAAAGCTACAGTGTTCTGGCTTTATGGTTGTGCAAATATTGATTGAGCATTCACATGGAAGGTCCACGCTGGGCATTCTACATTCTCTTGTCTATTTCCAGGTGCCACAAAATTAAAAGCTCAACTCATATTCAGTTTACTCTCTAAAGAAGGCAGGGAGGCCTAAACTGCTCTAGGAAGATTTCATCTTTATGGATATAACCAAGCAGATGTAGGTGTTCATCTGAGATCAGTACCTTCTGGAGAGGCAGGAAATGAAATATGATTGTATATGTCTGTGGGCACATGAAGGAGTAAAGGCTGAGTAATCTAGTTTCTATCTTGGGATTGGAGCACAGATACATAGTGGGAGAGTCAGAGCCTCCTGGAAAGACAAGCAAGAACTTCCCAGAATGACGGTCACAAAGCAAGCCCTTGTGCAGTTTGGTGGAATCAAGAAAGCGGCAGTCTTGAGTATGGAAACACCAATAGGGGAGCCCTCTTCAGTGTCAGGGAGAACACAGGATCACCTTCCATCTGCTACTATTCCAGGCAACACAACTTCATCTGCAGAACTTTGAATGATTAGAAACAATGTGGTGATGGTATGCTCATGAAGGGTGTAGATTATTGAACGTACTTTGGGTTTCCTAAAAGATTTATGCCCTCCTGGATCCTCAACAAATGCCAGGCTTCTCCTAGAGCTATAATCTCTTTAAATTAGAAGACTTCAATGAACCATTTTATTCGGGGCTCCTTCATGTGGAACTTGTTCACAGTGCCTCCACGGGCATGCGTGGGTGCAGTGCCATGGTGCTCTGCCTGGTAGAAGGAGACTTCAAGCTGCACCGAGTGATGGGTCCAGGATGGAGAGGGTCTAGGATGCGAAGGCCGATGGCAATGTTAACATGCAACATAAAGGAACAGCACCTCAACAATGTGAACCATTTCACAGACAATGGAGAGTGTTTGTATGGGAGGACTTTTAGATTATTATTATGGACTATATAGTCCATATAGGGTATAGAGGATTATATCCTCTTCTGCAGCTGAGGGTAGGAGGGTCAGTGAGGTTCAAGAATGTTTCCTGGCCATATGGGAAGTTAGAGGCAGAGCTAGAACTGGGCCTTGGGTTTCTTCTCTCCTAGACCGAGCTCTTTCCCACTGCCTCTCAGTCCAAAACTGACCACATAGGGCAGGTAAGAGGATCCTCATTTCCTGGATGGGGGACCTGAGGCTCAGAGCAAGTTAATGACGCTTCTAAGGACACACATGTGATGGTTATTTAATCTTCTAAAGAACAGTTCTTTAGTTTCAAAGGTGGAACCAAGAACTGGTTCTTTCCTTCCAACCGAATGGGTCCTTACATAGAGAACACCAACACATCAAATGGGAGTAAAATCAAGTTTTGTTGCCTTTTCTAAAATCCTGAGACCCTTTTAGAGGAGGAGGAAGCAGTGTCAAGATGGGGTTCACAGCATAGATGCCGGGGCCGCATGGCGCCTCATACACTACATAACCTTACCAATTAACCTAAGTTCTAAGTCCTTTAATTTTCTCATCTGAAAAATGGGGTCAGCAACAGAGTATATTTCATAAAGGTGTTGAGAGGGTTAAATGAGTTAATACATGTCAAAGGCTTTAAGTCAGCACGTGGCACAGAGTTAACTGTTAGCTGCCAAGCTGTCACTTAGCTGAGAGGAGGGTAGGAGTTAAAGCTTTGGGTTTTCTATGCAGGATATGGTACCCTTTTCTCTCCTCACGACAAGGGAAAAGGAAGTGCAAGTTGATCTTCTTGGTCCAAATGTCCACGGCCTAAAAAATTCCATACATGTGACAGAAAGTCCAAGGAATAAGCAGAACCAGTAACCCTCTGTTAGCTATTTGCATTCAAATTCAAGACAATTGACTTGAGTTTGGCAAACAAATTGAGCCTTTGATGACATCAGGCGTTAACACCAGAGCTGTGTCCTATTAACACATGATGCATTCCTGCTAGTGGCACTGGCTTTGCAGGCTACACTTGACCATGGCAGACGTGATTTTTCGATGAAGAAAGGAATTGAGAGTTACATCTTGTTTATTACAAGCAGAAAGTCTTCCCTCCAAGATCTAAAGCAGGTCCCAGAGCTCAAGGCTTAAAGTGGATTCCATTCAGATAAGTTGCTATATATTCCTTTTTTTTTCCCACCAAATTTTACCCCTCTGTAAATCAATCTGACTACTCTCAAGTCTGTATTTCAATTTAGCAAATATTTGCTATAGTTATTGTGTATTAGACACATTGATAGAACTCAGGGATTTGGAGATGAATGAGATACACTTCCTGCCCTCAAGGAGCTCACAGCCTGTTTGGGGAGGTAGGGATATGAACTCAGGGGAGGTTCATTGAACCAGCCAGGAGGAACGAACCCCCTCCACTTCCCCCTCCATCTTCTGCCCCATCTCTCTGTCCGTCTTTTTAGCAAAACTCTTCAGAAGTCTTCTACTTTCTGTCTCCAATTCCTCTTCCTCCATTCTCACTTGAACTTGCGCCATTTAGACTTTTACCCACTCCTCTCCAATGAAACTGTTCTTGTCAAGTCATAATATTCTAGATCTAACAGCCAGTTCTCAGTCCTCATTTATTCTAATTCTCAGCAGTATTGAACAGAGTTGATGACTCTCCTAAAAACACTTTCTTCACTTGGCTGCCAGGGGACCCCATACTCCTGTTCTTCTCCCTTCTGTACTCGCTGCTGCTTCTCAGCCTTCTCATTGACCACTTGACCTTGGATCCTCTGGGGCTCAGTTCTTGGAGCTCTCCTTCTCTAGCTATGCTCCCTCCTTCGGTGGACTCATCCAGTCTCAACTACATGCTGAGGACTCTAAAAATTTTAACTCTAGTCTGAACTTCTCTCCCAGTTTAAGATTTATATATTCAACTACCTTCTAGATATCTCTACTTGGGTGTTTAATATGCATTTCAAACTTTCCATGTCCCATACAAGGTATTGAGGTATTGATCTCCTAATTCCCAAACCCGCCATCTTCCTGTTTATTCAGTTAATGGTAATTAACAGCATCCTTCCATTTGCTCAGGTCAAAAAACTTCTAGATTATCCTTAACCCTTCTCTTTCTCTCATGCCTAACTTTCATCAGCAACTACATTTGTCTTTGCCTGAAAATTACATGTAGAACCTGATCTCTTCCTATCACCTCCATTGCCACCACCAAGTCATTGTCATCTCTTGTTCAGAATATCACAATGGTCTCCTCTTCATTTGTCTTTCTGTTTCCATCCTTGTCCCTCTTTTATTGACTCTTAACACAGAAGCCTGTTAAAATGGTCAAATCATGTTACTCCCCAATTCCACTCCCTTCCCCCACATGACTCCCATCCCAGAGTCCAAGCCAAGGTCCTTATGGCGGTCTGTTGAGTAATATTCCATTGTACGGATAGACCACATTTTGTCTGTACATTCATCTATTTGGCATTTGGATTGTTTCCACATTATGGTTATTGTGAATAATGCTGTTATAAACATTGGCATACAGGTATCTGTCCAAGTCACTGCTTTCAGTTCCTTTGGGTATGTTCCTAGGAGTGGAATTCATATGGTAATTTTATATCTAACTTTTGAGGAACTGCCAAAAAGTTTTCCAGAGCAACTGTACCATTTTACGTTCCCACTGAATATGAAGAAGGGTTTCAATGTCTCCATATCCTTGCCAACGCTGGTTATTTATTTATTTATTTTTGACAGTCACTCTACTTCTTGTTTTTCCTTGAAAGGGTCATTCAACCTCTGGTCTTGGTGCCTTGCACTTCCTGTACCTGGAAATACATCTACACAATTGCCACCTTGATATTATTTGTTATTACTATTATCGTCAGTACTGAATAAAGGAACTTTTAGCTCAAGGCTCTTACACAATGCTGCTGCCTCCTGTTGCCCCCTAGTCAAGGTGAAGTGGACTGGAAATACCCCACCCTCACCCCATTTTTATCAGCACTTGAATTTTTTTAATATGTATATTTTTTAACATCTTTATTGGAGTATAATTGCTTTACACTGGTGTGTTAGTTTCTGCTGTATAACAAAGTGAATCAGCTATACATATACATATATCCTCATGTCTCTTCCCTCTTGCGTCTCCCTCCCACCCTCCCTATCCCACCTCTCTATGTGGAATCAAAGCACCGAGCTGATCTCCCTGTGCTATGTGGCTGCTTCCCACTAGCTATCTATTTTACATTTGGTGGTGTATATATATCCATGCCACTCTCTCACTTCGTCCCAGCTTATCCTTCCCCCTCCCCATATCCTCAAGTCATTCCCTATGTCTGCATCTTTATTCCTGTCCTGCCCCTAGGTTCTTCAGAACCATATTTTTTAGATTCCATATATATGTGTTAGCATATGGTATTGGTTTTTCTCTTTCTGACTTACTTCAATCTGTATGACAATCTCTAGGTCCATCCACCTCACTACAAATAACTCAATTTCCTTTCTTTTATGGCTGAGTAATATTCCATTGTATATCACACATATATGTGCTACATCTTCTTTATCCATTCATCTGTCGATGGACACTTAGGTTGCTTCTATGACCTGGCTATTGTAAACAGTGCTGCAATGAACATTGTTGTACATGACTCTTTTTGAATTATGGTTTTCTCAGGGTATATGCCCAGTAGTGGGATTGCTAGGTCATATGGTAGTTCTAGTTTTAGCTTTTTGAGGAACCTCCATACTGTTCTCCATAGTGGCTGTATCAATCTACATTCCCACCAATAACAGCACTTGAATTTTCTTCAGACCACTGTGGTGTCTGCTCTGTGCTCATCCCCACGCTCTGCTGTTCCCAAGGAACTTGGATCCTCAGAGGGAGACATGTGAAATCATGACAGTGTGAGCCAGGGTCAGAGTAAATTGAGTACTGCTGATGCCTGGTGCTGAGGAAGTTTTCTTCCTCTCTACTTACACCCTTTGCTTGCAGCTCCACAAAGTAGCAGCTGGTTCAGGGAAGGGCAGGTGGAAAAAAGGGGAAGAGAGGGAGGGGAAACTAATATTTCTGGTCTGCTTTCTAAGGCCAAGCCCAACTGGAGGAGCTCTCTGGGCTCCAAAGGTACTGTCTGAATATAGCTTCTGTAGATAGAGAAGGAACACTTCCTACCACACCCAAAAGCAGCTGTCCCCCAACCCCATACCTCCATCGACAGGGGGGAACATGGATAGCTTATAAGCAAATCTGAGGGAGATATTTTGCAGCAACCGGCAGCCACCCCTACTTCTGGCCTGACCCATTTTCTTCAGCTACAGTGTAGCTCTAATAATCCCTGCTCTGCTCTCCATTTTGCCTAGAGGCTGCTAGAGTTCATTAGATTAAAAAAATCTATAAACTGCTTTGAGCACCTTGGAGGTAAGTGCTCTATAAGTACAATGTAATAATAATAATGCTACAATAATTACCTTGATTAATTTATGCATACGACAAAAAAAGATTCTTAATTAAGAGACATTCCAACAGCATGAACACAGGCCCCATATATTGGAAAGTAATATCACCAGCAGGGATTCTAACTCTGGGCCAGATCAACAAGGATAATGAACCACTCACCCTCGTTTTGAGTGCCCTCTGAGTGTTCAGTGTTACAGGCGATGACCAGGCTCTGGCCAACAGGCTGGAAAGGCAAAAGATGAAAGAGAGGAGTTTGGTGTTGTAATTACATAAAGCACAAACCGAGTTAACCTGAAGGTACTCGTACTGAACTGCAAGTAATTAAGAACCAATGGTGGACTTCCCTGGTGGCGCAGTGGTTAAGAATCTGCCTGCGAATGCAGGGGACATGGGTTTGATTCCCTGGTCCGGGAAGATCCCACATGCTGCGGAGCAACTAAGCCCGTGCATCACAACTACTGAGCCTGCGCTCTAGAGCCCGTGAGCCACAACTACTGAAGCCCATGTGCCTAGAGCCCGTGCTCTGCAACAAGAGAAGCCACCGCAATGAGAAGCCCACACACTGCAATGAAGAGTGGCCTGCGGTCGCTACAACTAGAGAGAGCCCATGCACAGCAACGGAGACCCAACACAGCCAAAAATAAATAAATAAATTTATATATATATAAAAAGAACCAAATGGTAAGCTAATCAGTGACATCAATAGAATGAATTAGCTGTTTTTTAAAATATAGTCCATACAAGATTTTTGAAATTACCTGCAGGTGGACATAGACCTAGGGTGGAAACAAAATTTTGTGACCCTTCCCTTTCTCTACCATCAGGTTCCTAATCACTACTAGGGAAGAGATGTGTATTTTGTTGCTGTAGGTGCATTGAAGGATACCCTGGAATGTGAAATTGCTCCAGATATGTCCTCAGTAGCCAGAAAGTTCTCCCAAGACTCAACAGCTGTTCTAAGACTAAGATGTGCGTCATGCTTTATAGAGAAATGAAAAAGGAGTTTAGTATCACTCAGGAAGGCAATCACACATTCTGTGATCTGTTTTCTCTTTGTTCAGTCAATATTCACTCTTCCCAAAAAGACTATTCAAGTGGGCCAATTTGCAGCATTCCACGTGGCAGGATATAAGCCAGGCTACCCTAGGGCTACTGGATGCCAGGTCATGTGTGGTTGCTCCAGACTGTGCACTGGACCTGGGTCAGCTTTGCTATGGCTAGAGTAGCAAGGGTGGTTTACCCAACGGTGTGCTGCACGAGTTCTCCTAATGCCTTATTTTGTGAGAAAGAGGCTGGAAGGCCACCTTCCTTGAAGGTAACTGTGTATGTATGTGTTAAAGCCCCTCCTTTAGCCTGTCCTTGATAAATTTCCAGCCCCATCTCCTGGGGGAAGCTATAGGATCATTGAGAGGTATATATATTGAATATATACCACATCTTCCTTATCCATTCATCAGTCGATGGACATCTAGGTTGCTTCCATGTCTTGGCTACTGGGAATAGGGCTGCTATGAACATTGGGGTGCATGAATCTTTTTGAATTAGAGTTTTCTCTGGATATATGCCCAGAAGTAGGATTGCTGGATCATATGGTAACTCTATTTTTAGTATTTTAAAGAAATCTCCAAACTTATGGTTACCAAAGGGGGAAAGGCAGGGAGGGATAAATTAGAAGTTTGGGATTAGCAGATACAAACTACTATACATAACATTGATAAACAACAAAGTCCTACTGTATAGCATAGGGAACTATATTCAATATCTTATAATAAACTATAATGGAAAAGAATATATATTATATATATGACTGAATCACTTTGCTATACACTAGAAACTAGCACAGTTAACGTTAATTGTAAATTAACTATACTTCAATAAAAAAAAAAGTAACATTCCTCTTTTAAGAGCTAAGTAGAAATAGGAAAATCTACCTCAGGCTGTCAGAAATGGCTGGAGCAGGGTTACAGAAGCAGGGGAGCACGTGTATGGATGTGGGCATAGCCTGGTAGGTGGAGTGGGATGAGGGTAAACACAAAGCTGCCAAGATAAGAAGTAATGTTCAGATATGTAAGTACTGTTTAATTTGATTGCTTTCCTAACACGTCGCCCTGAGAGAACTGGCAGTTCTGTAGTAAGGAAACTGGTCGTTTTGGAGCCGAGAGAACTAGCTGGGAAGGGGCTAGAGCAGAATATGGAAGTGGGGGAATTTTCACAGATAGGGAACAGCAGGACCACCCTGTATGAGGGGATCAGGGAACATCATCAGAGGCTAGAGGAACACTGAATGGAAATGTGCCGTAGAAAAACTTAGCATCTTGAAATTTAGTTAAGTCAATTCTCGGCCCCCTTGATTACTCATTACCCATAGTAAATTGGCTCCATGGAAAGGCTGAAACACATAGGAACTCAGCCTGGCTCTGCCTGCAGTTCATTGGGATTGGTCATTTATACTGAGCACACACATCAGCCAGTCCAGCCGTCAACACACTTCCTCCACGCCAGGCACTGTGCTAACGATTAGGTTACAGAGATGAACGGGACACAGCGCCAGGCAACACATATTTGAGGGACATAAGCCGTGAGTGGTAGAGTGCAATGATGTTCCCATTTCTTTTCCCCTTTCCTGCAGCCACCCCCTTTCCTGTTTAACTTGTAGTGCTCTCTCATCATAGACAAGTGAACCTTGCCCCACCACTTGGCACTAGACTCAGTCATGGGCCCTGTGGGCTAGGATAGGCAGGAAGGCTTCCCATCTCCTGGCCTATGGTTTGGACTCCCCCTGAGGGTGGAGTCTGACTCTTGGCCTATGACTCAAACAACACTTTAGTGCAAAACGAGGCCCTGTGACTGGTGTGACATTCTGGAGCTATGCTCATGAGCTCTGCATCTTCTCCATTGTTCCCTTGGTCTCTTCTTTTGCCCATGTCTGTCTGACTAGGCCTTGATGGCCTTTTTCCAGGCATCCTCTTCTCTCTGAAGCCTTTCCTACAGTAAGGCTTACAGAAGTGTCTCCTGTAATTCCCCACACTGCTCTGAGTCTCCACGCACTTCTAGTTGAGTACTGGATTCTGTAATGTTTTGTCTCCCCAGCTGGACTAGAAGCTCCTTGCGAGCAGGAGCTATTTCTTCTGTTTCTCAGCTGCCAGCACAGCAGCTGGGCATAGTTCCCGGGCAGTGGTGGTACCAGTGTCTGCCCTCAGAACACTCTGATGTGAGCAGCTTGCTTTCAGGCTCCCCTTCCACCCGCTCGAACACCCTCCCCACTGCCCAGTCTTCCACTGACTCCAGCTGTCATCCAGACCAGACTTTCCTTTCCAGGATGGTAGCTGAGTTCTGTCCTATTCCCTCCCCTCTTCTGGTATAAATTTCTGCAATCTTCAAAGCCCTGTTAGGTGACACAAGAATAGATTTATAGCTAACATGTTAATGACTAATAACAGTGATGTCTCCCCCTGCATTTTTTTTTAAACATCTTTATTGGAGTATAATTGTTTTACAGTGGTGTGTTACTTTCTGCTTTATAACAAAGTGAATCAGTTATACATATACATATGTCCCCATATCTCTTCCCTCTTGCATCTCCCTCCCTCCCACTCTCCCTATTCCACCCCTATAGGTGGTCACAAAGCACCGAGCTCCCTGTGCTATGTGGCTGCTTCCCACTAGCTATCTATTTTACATTTGGTAGTGTATATATGTCCATGCCACTCTCTCACTTTGTCCCAGCTTACCCTTCCTCCTCCCCTTAACCTCAAGTCCATTCTCTAGTAGGTCTGTGTCTTTATTCCCATCTTGCCCCTAGGTTCTTCATGACCACTTTTTTTTTTCTTTTTTAGATTCCATATACATGTGTTAGCATATGGCATTTGTTTTTCTCTTTCTGACTTACTTCACTCTGTATGACAGTCTCTAGGTACATCCACCTCACTACAAATAACTCAACTTCGTTTCTTTTTATGGCAAGTAATATTCCATTGTATATATGTGCCACATCTTCTTTATCCATTCATCCAATGATGGACACTTAGGTTGTTTCCATCTCCTGGCTATTGTAAATAGAGTTGCAATGAACATTTTGGTACATGACTCTTTTTGAATTATGGTTTTCTCAGGGTATATGCCCAGTAGTGGGATTGTTGGGTTGTATGGTAGTTCTGTTTTTAGTTTTTTAAGGAATCTCCATACTGTTGTCCATAGTGGCTGTATCAATTTACATTCCCACCAACAGTGCAAGAGGGTTCCCTTTCCTCCACACGCTCTCCAGCATTTATTGTTTGTAGACTTTTTGATGATGGCCATTCTGACGAGTGTGAGATGATATCTCATTGTAGTTTTGATTTGCATTTCTTTAATGATTAACGATGTTGAGCATTCTTTCATGTGCTTATTGGCAATCTGTATATCTTCCTTGCAGAAATGTCTGTTTAGGTCTTCTGCCCACTTTTGGATTGGGTTGTTTGTTTTTTTGATATTGAGCTGCATGCATGAGTTGCTTGTAAGTTTTGGAGATAAATCCTTTGTCAGTTGCTTTGTTTGCAAATATTTTCTCCCATTTTGAGGGTTGTCTTTTCATCTTGTTATGGTTTCCCTTGCTATGCAAAAGCTTTTAAGTTTCATTCGGTTCCACTTGTTTATTTTTGGTTTTATTTCTATTTCTCTAGGAGGTGGGTCAAAAAGGATCTTGCTGTGATTTATATCATAGACTATTCTGCCTATGTTTTCCTCTAAGAGTTTTATAATGTCTGGCCTTACATTTAGGTCTTTAATCCATTTTGAGTTTATTTTTGTGTATGATGTTAGGGAGTGCTCTAATTTCATTCTTTTCCATGTAGCTGTGCAGTTTTCCCAGCACCACTTATTGAAGAGGCTGTCTTTTCTCCACTGTATATTCTTGCCTCCTTTATCAAAGATAAGGTGACCGTATGTGCGTGGGTTTATCTCTGGGCTTTCTATCCTGTTCCATTGATCTATATTTCTGTTTTTGTGCCAGTAGCATACTGTCTTGATTACCATAGCTTTGTAGTATAGTCTGAAGTCCAGGAGCCTGATTCCTCCAGCTCTGTTTTTCTTTATCAAGATTGGTTTGGCTATTCGGGATCATTTGTGTTTCTATACAAATTGTGAAATGTTTTTCTAATTTTTTTTTCTAAATGCTGGTGGTAGTTTGATAAGGATTGCATTGAATCTGTAGATTGCTTTGGGTAGTACAGTCATTTTCACAATGTTGATTCTTCCAATCCAAGGACATGATATATCTCTCCATCTATTTGTATCATCTTTAATTTCTTTCATCAGTGTCTTATAATATTCTGCATACAGGTCTTTTGTCTCCTTAGGTAGGTTTATTCCTGGGTATTTTATTCTTTTTGTTGCAATGATAAATGGGAGTGTTTTCTTAATTTCACTTTCAGATATTTCATCATTAGTGTATAGGAATGCCAGAGATTTCTGTGCATTAATTTTGTATCCTGCTACTTTACCAAATTCATTGATTAGCTCTAGTAGTTTTCTGGTAACATCTTTAGGATTCTCTATGTATAGTATCATGTCATCTACAAACAGTGACAGCTTTACTTCTTGTTTTCTGATTTGGATTCCTTTTATTTCTTTTTCTTCTCTGATTGCTGTGGCTAAAACTTCCAAAACTAGGTTGAATAATAGTGGTGAGAGTGGGAAACCTTGTCTTCCTCCTGATCTTACTGGAAATGGTTTCAGTTTTTCACCATTGAGGATGATGTTGCTGTAGGTTTTTCAAATATGGCCTTTATTATGTTGAGGAAAGTTCCCTTTATGCCTGCTTTCTGGAGGGTTTTTATCATAAATGGGTGTTGAATTTTCTTGAAAACTTTCTCTGCATCTATTGAGATGATCATATGGTTTTTCTCCTTCAATTTGTTAATATGGTTTATCACATTGATTGATTTGATTATATTGAAGAATCTTTGCATTCTTGGGATAAACCTCACTTGATCATGGTGTATCATCCTTTTAATGTGCTGTTGGATTCTGTTTGCTCGTATTTTGTTGAGGATTTTTGCATCTATGTTCATCAGTGATATTAGCCTGTAGTTTTCTTTCTTTGTGACATCTTTGTCTGGTTTTGGTATCAGGGTGATGGTGGCCTCGTAGAATGAGTTTGGGAGTGTTCCTCCTTTGGCTATATTTTGGAAGAATTTGAGGAGGATAGGTGTTAGCTCTTCTCTAAATGTTTGATAGAATTCGCCTGTGAAGCCATCTGGTCCTGGGCTTTTGTTTGTTGGAAAATTTTTAGTCACAGTTTCAATTTCAGTGCTTCTGATTGGTCTGTTCATATTTTCTATTTCTTCCTGGTTCAGTCACAGAAGATTGTGCATTTCTAAGAATTTGTCCATTTCTTCCAGGTTGTCCATTTTATTGGCATATAGTTGTTTGTAGTAATCTCTCATGATCCTTTGTATTTCTTCAGTGTCAGTTGTTCCTTCTCCTTTTTCATTTCTAATTCTACTGATTTGAGTCTTCTCCCTTTTTTTCTTGATGAGTCTGGCTAATGGTTTATCAATTTTGTTTATCTTCTCAAAGAACCAGCTTTTAGTTTTATTGATCTTTGCTATCATTTCCTTCATTTCTTGTTCATTTATTTCTCATCTGATCTTTATGAGTTCTTTCCTTCTGCTAACTTTGGGGTTTTTTTGTTCTTCTTTCTCTAATTGCTTTAGGTGTAAGGTTAGGTTGTTTATTTGAGATGTTTCTTTTTTCTTAAGGTAGGATTGTATTGCTATAAACTTCCCTCTTAGAACTGCTTTTGCTGCATCCCATAGGTTTTGGGTCATCGTGTTTTCATTGTCTTTTGTTTCTAGGTATTTTTTGATTTCCTCTTTGATTTCTTCAGTGATCTCTTCGTTATTAAGTAGTGCATTGTTTGGCGTCCATGTGTTTGTATATTTTACAGATTTTTTCCTGAAATTGATATCTAGTCTCATAGCATTGCAGTCAGAAAAGATACTTGATACAATTTCAATTTTCTTAAATTTACCAAGGCTTGATTTGTGACCCAAGATATGATCTATCCTGTAGAATGTTCCTTGAGCACTTGAGAAGAATGTTTATTCTGTTGTTTTTGGATGGAATGTCCTATAAATATCAAGTCCATCTTGTTTAATGTATCATTTAAAGTTTGTGTTTCCTTATTTATTTTCATTTTGGATGATCTGTCCATTGGTGAAAGTGGGGTGTTAAAGTCTCCTACTATGATTGTGTTACTGTCGATTTCTCCTTTTATGGCTGTTAGTATTTGTCCCCCTGCATTTGAACTGAAGTTTTCGATGTTCTCATCCATAGGAATGACTAGACATGGTAATCCCTGAGACAGCCTGCTGGGATAACATTTTTAGAGCATGGACTTCATGGTGTTCCCCAGATCACCCTGCCAAGCCATTTGACATCCTAGAATGTTCTACAAGTGGTCTTGGAGAGGCTGAGAGACAGGACAGGCACACAGCTTTATATCATCACAACCACTTTAGGCTGTGGTTGATGTTTGAACTTCATGTTTTCTAAGTCACCTATAATATGCAAATCTGTGAAATGGATTTTGATTTCAGAGCTGGTGTGCATGTGCGTGTGCGTGTGTGTGTTTGTGCATGTGTTTGTACCTCAAATATTCTTTGTCTTATGCTTGCTGTCAATGTTATAATGCAGTATAATCAAATCCTATAGCCTGAAGAATCCCCCTAAATCATGTGGTTCAGGATCCTGCCTGTGGACTGCTAAGTTATTATTATCATCATCTCCATTATAAAGGTGGGACAAGCGATGCTCAGAGGGGATGCAGGACTGCCCAGCTCTCACAGCTGTTAAGAGAAAAAATTGGGACCAGAACCCAGGACCACTTCCTCTGTTGCAGGACTATTCTCAGTCACAGAGATATTGTATTAAAAACCTTCATATCACTCTCAATCTCAGATTTAAAACATTAGTACCTGCCATTGTCCCTGAATTGCCCTGGCCCAAGTAGAACCTGATCATTAGGCAGGCACATTCAGGTGCAGCTGGTTTTATGCAGTAGGTGTCATGAAAAGAGTTACATATAAGTTGCATCTTTATAATCTGGCTTTTTTCTACATAACTGAGAGAAGACAGCTAAAGGAATCTTTTGGTGACAGCCCTAATATTCTCATGCCCATACAGTTTGGAGTGGTTATAAGAAACACGCTCTTCTTAAACCTATATGCTCAGTTTTAAACATATTCACACATGCTGTTTAAAGTCTCGGTTATGTGGCAAGGATGAAAAAGCACGTGAATTAACACCTGGATGTACAAGACTTGGGAGCCAAGAGTCTCTCGGTGTAGAACGTACCCCTGCAAAGGATGCCTGGTGGCTTGGAAATCAGGACACCTGGGCTCTTGTTCCACCTCTGACACTGACCAGTGACTTAGCTCCCTTTAGGCCTCAGTTTCATTACCTGCCAAATAAAAGGGCAGCATTGATCAATTTCTAGGTCTTGGTTTGCATTCTGACATCATAGGACGCTATGCATATTCATGCACACAAAATGGCCCTCAGCCACACGGGAAGTGTGACCCTGGATGAGGCGATTTACATGAACAGAAATCAAAGCCATAAGCCACAGAGATGAAGCTCCAGCAGTGGAATTTCTGGTGTTATCATTAAAAGAAGGATGGGGACAGTGTTGCCTCTGAGAGCGAGGTCTGCCAGGTACCCCTGAAAGCGTATGCCACAGGTGGTGATTGGTCAGTGCAAGGCCAAGGTGTTCCACTGCTCACATGGACATCTGTGCCTTGGGCCCCGGCAGGCCTCCAGCACCCACCTTCTTAGGCTCCAGGTATAAACTTAGGCGGTCTGTGGGCTCACTGTTGGCTGGATATTTAGTTTTAATACCCCAAACCAATTTTAAATAAAATAAAGGAATCCCCCTAAATATTCTATACGGGGCTTTCTCTTTTTTTAGAGGGACATTTCTGACTAGTTTCACACAGGTTTAGCCGAAAGGGAAATTAAACTCTACATTTAAATGGAGATTATGCACAAAGGAATCCATTAGTTTCAGTATTTCTCAGCAGGAGGGCTCAGAGTTATTTAAATAAGTTTAGATATTAAACCTAAAGTAGCCATTAAAGCAGTGTGGATTTGCTTTTCTGTTTTTATTTTTTTCCCAGAAAATCTTTTTTTTCCAGCTGACTGAAAAAATCCATTGCTTAACCGATGGAGGATATTTTAATGCATTAAAAAAAAAATCCAGGGACTTTTTAATATAGCACTTCCTTTGAATTTTTAAGTACCATATTACGGTGTACTTATTAAAGCCAAGTGTCATATTTTGGAGATTAAACTCCAAGCGCTTTCCCTCCCCCACCCCCACCCTGGGCAGAGCAGTGCTAATATAAACACCGACATTAAACCATATTGGCTATGGAAGAGTCTTTGATTGTCATTGAGATTATTTTAAAAGTTATTTAGGTCCCCCTGTTACATCTCTGCAAACCACTGAGAAAATGTTGTGCTGGGTTTCTCTTTGAGACATTTCTTTGGGGATTCATAAATATTGATTGTACCGTAAAAAATTGATGGAATCTTGAAACAGACTGCAGTTGAGGCAGCTGGGGAATTTACTCAATTTTTCTCAATCGCTGCAGTCTATAAAAAGAGGAGATTTTGCAAATTGTTTCTCACCTTGTCTTTTTAGTATTTAATAGCTCTCAATTCTATAGCCCTCTGAACCATGTGCTGGGTGTGTTTTCTATCAAAACAGAATCAGGCCTATTCAATGGGAATTAAAAGGTGGGGGCAGGTTATGAATGGGTTAAACTCTGCCCTGTTCTCCACCCTTTCTCTTCCTTTTCTCTTCCCACCTTCTCTCCATTTCTGGTGTCCTGCTGTTTCGGTCATATTAATGTTACATCTATTCCACAGATGCCCATGTTATGCCTAGGATCACCCCTTCTCCTCACTTCTCAGGGTCACGATGGAAATAAAGTCAAAGAAGTGAATGCCAAAGGCTCTCTGGGGTCTTGCCTTTTACCACAACCTGGTAACTATTAAACCACACTCCCATCAAGGCACCCCCTGCTCCCTCTTGTTCACATAGCAAAGCTCTTCACCATCCTGGCATTCAAAGCCTTTCACCCACCATCTGCCTCCAAACAACCACTTTAGTCTTATTCTCACAAGCCTCCTTCTGGAACCATAGTTTCTTTGCCCATGAGTCCCCTCACTGTCCCTCAAACATACATCATACATTTCTTCTTCCAGACATTGGCTTATGCTTCTCCATCATACTTGGAATATTCTCCTTACCATCTCCTTCTATTGTAGGCAGAATAATCGCCCTCCTCCCTGCCCCAAGATGTCTGTGTTTTAATTCCCAGAACTTGTGAAAGTTAGATTACAAAGTAAAAGGGGATTAAGGTTGCTAAAGCTGACCTTAAGATAGGGAGATTATCCTGCATTACCCCTTTGGACCCAGTGCAATCACAAGGATCCTTAAAAGTGGAAGAGGGAATCAGAAGGGAGCATGAGAAGGGTTCAGCCTAACATTGCTGGCTGAATGTTAGGGCCACGAGTCAAGGAAAGCTGGAGAGGAAGCTAGAAAAGGCAAGGAAACAGATTCTCCCATAGAACCTCCAGAAGGAACTTAGCCCTGCAAACACCTGGATCTTATCCAGGGAGACCCATGTTGACCTTCTGACCTACAAAACTGCCAGGGAATATATTTGTCTGGTTTGAAGCCCCTAAATTTGTGATAACCACATCTTAATCATCTTTAAGGTAATCACCCTTAATCACACCTACAAAGTGCATTTTGTCATATAGGGTAACATTAGCAGGTTCTGGGAATTAGGACCTGGATATCTTTGGGGGCCGTTATTTAGCCTAGACACTTGGTAACAAGAGTGAGGTGGCTCTGCCAGTTCCTGGGCAACAAAGAACCTAAGGCTAGAGAGTAGTTGGGAGCTGTCCATGGAGGGTTTGAGCAGCCACCATACGAGGGAGATTGCGACCAATGTTAAGGGGTCTGAGGATGTTGAGGAGGGAGGGCTCTGGGTGGGATACAGATGGCCTCATGGTGGCAGTAGGGCCCATGGGAGAAATGATGGGTAGCTAGAAAAGGGTGGAGTCATTTGGAAGGATAGCCCAGGCAGGAAGAGCAGAATAATAAGCAAAGAAACAGAATGGAAACCCTCACGCCTATGAGGGAAGTCAAGAGGAGTGCAGTCTGGGGATAAGAGGTAGGGTTTCAGGTCTCTGGATTTCCCTTAATCATGGTCTCCAACACCTGGCTTAGGTGTGGCCCATTTCTGCACTCAACTCTCCTCTTGGGCTCCCAATCCTGACCCTGACCCCCACTCTCTCATTCAACCAGAACAGCTCTGCTACCTCTAAGTCTTTCCAGGACTAATGCTACCCACCTGAGCTCCAGGGAAAGCCGGCCAGGACAGAGAACAGAATCCAGCCCCACCTTTACCTGGGCCATGGCCTCTGGCATCATGATAAGGATGAGGAAGCCAAGCCACTACTTGGTAAGAGGGATTTACTTGAAAGAAAAATAGGCCATGAGATCAAGAGCCCTCATATTTCCACCAAAATCTCTGCTGGTTTCTCTGGTCCCCACCAGCAGCTGTTCGTTGGTGAGAAGCCCCATCCTTAGACTCCACCTGGCTGCAGAAGTCGACTCACCTCTCTCAATTTCCTTCCTTGCCAGAATCTCAGCCCCTCCAGTTCTCATTTCCTCAGCAGATCTCCAATGCCCTCAAATGAATGATTTCTCTATTTATCTGGCCCTTTTACTTGTTCTTGGCAGGAATGCTGGTCTGCCTTAAGCTACTGTATCCCATCAGGAAGCAGAAAACCTTTCCATCGTTGCTTTTGAAGGATATATTCATTGTAGAAATTTTATGTTGGCAGTTGTTATCTTTAAGACTTTGGATATATTATTCCCTGTCTTCTGGCTTCTGTGATTTCTGTTGAGAAATTAGCTCTAAGTCGGCTATAAGTCTTACTCTTGCACTTTGAAGGTAATATATCTTTTTTTCTCCTGCTACTTTAAAGATTTTCTCTGCTCTGGTACTCCAGTTCCAGTGAATTTAATTTTGTCACCATGTCCCAAATGGCTCCTGTGCTCTTCTCTGTATTTCCCATCATTTCGCTTTCCCATGTTATTGTCTGACCTATAACCAGGCCCTCAGGCCCTTGCAACCCTTCATTTGGATCCCTGCTAACTAAGCCCTTGCACTAGCCTTCCTGTTTCAAGGCTTGCTCTTCTCTAATCCATTCCTCCACCCTCTAGCCTCATGAGCCTTCTAACACCAAATCTGACCATCCCACTCCTCTGCTTAAAATATTGAGTGATTTCCCGTTTCCTGCAGGTAGATAAACTCCAGCTTCTTAGCATGGGATTTAGGTCTCTACAGATCTGCCTTTAACTTTGTGCTCTAAGAACCCTGATCAGTTTCTAGTTCTCCCATGTCCCTGAACACACACACACATGCACACACACACACACGTGTGCACATACCCATGCGCACACACTCACGCTTCCCAAATTGATCCTCTACCACATGCCTTTGTTCACCTTCTGTCTGGAAAGCTCTTCTACCCCCTTTTGTCTGATGAAGCCATACTTATTTTTTAAACTCATCATCATCACCTCCAGGAAGCCCTCCTGTCTCAGCTCTGGTCCCCACTCTCCCACTCCCCAACTACTGTTGCTCCTATAGTACACTTGGCATATCTCTAACACAACACTGAATACAAATGACTCTGTGTTTAAACAACTATCTTCCCCTCTAGATGGTGAGTTTTTGAGTAATTGTGTCTCATTCATCTTTATATTCCCAGTGCCCAATACTTTGCTTGAGACATAGAAGGCACTCAATAAATGTTTAAATGATTGATGAATTGATAAGTAAATAAACTTGTATGAAAATTCCCTTAGTTTCACATCCTTGTATGAGTCAATATTGTTAGTCCTATTTTAGGTGTGAAAAAATACAGACCAAGTCCCCTGTCTCTAATTGCACAGCAAGTGAAAGCCCCAAAGATCTCTAAAATGGCATCTGTCTGATCCAGCCCACACTGACGTCTTCCTTCTTTCTCTTAACTCTTTTGCAATCAGAGTCCTTAACATGTGTTCTAGACTTTGATAATATGTGGGTTTCTATTGCTGTCTGTAACACAGATGAAAAAATCAATTGACCAAGTGTTTGCGATGACATTTTCCATCAGTTTACTTCAACACTAGGACCTTATTAGTTGATTAGAAATTAGTCATTAGAAAAGACTGTTTGACTAAATATTACTATCCAGTTGATGGTCTAGACCGAATCAAACCTGGGGACATTGAGGCTTACACCACCCTGGGGAGGGACTCGGGGTCAGGGAATGACAGCAGTTGCAGCCGATGGGAAGAAGGCAGTGTCAGAAGCACATATGGAAGAGCCGTAGGCCAGTCTGTGTCCGGGCGGCCCAGGAGGGGATGGGATGTTGGAGAGGGCTTGCCTGGTTGATGAGCAACAGGAGATATAGCAACAGCATTGACAGGAAGCCCTGTTGGCAAATGGCAGGACCCTGAATGTGTAGCTGGATCCAGGCCCCACAGTGGGGCTGATAGGGCCATGGGGGGACCCAAGGACCAGCAAAGCTAAGGTTCTGGTCAGTTATTAGGACTGAGAGTAAGGAGAATAAAAAAGGGCCCAGTTATCCAAACTGGAACACAAAGTGGGACTCAGCATTAGGAAGAAAGTGTGACTCATCACCCCAAGGTCTTCCAGACACCAGCGGCCGGGCTAACCTGGACCAGGGGCATTGGTGACTCCTCAGTTGATACATTTCTGACTGAAGACAGCCTGGCTCGATGTTGAATGTGGCAAGAAGGGGAGACGTGCTGTCAAATGACCGAGTTAGAGAATCGAGGAAGATGTGACTGCTCTGGGCAGATGCCGACCGCGGCAGGTCTAAGGGGCCGCAGGCTGTGAAAGCAGATGAGGAGCCAGGAGAAAAGAGATGGGGGAAGGCAAGAGGCCAGAATACGAGCTCAAGATGGGGTAAAGTGGGGCTGGGAGAGGCTGGAGGCTTGGGGCAGAGGTAGAGCTGAGGGCTTGGAACTGGGTGAGCGGGCAGTGAGTCAGATTCCACGCAGCCAAGACAGGTGCTAATGCCCATGGTAGGCCAAGAAGGTAGAGTGGGCGTCAAGGGTCAAGGAGCCGTAGATGGTAATTGGACATCAGAAAAAGACTGGGTAGGATGGAGATAAGACCTGGGTTTGTGGTCAGGCTCCCAGAAGTCCTAGAGGCAAGAGAGGTAGGCAAAGACTGCATTTAGGGTTCAGGTGTGAGGGTGGTCAGTAAGCTCAGAGGATGGTCAAATCCAGGGAAGCCACAAAAAGCAAGTGGGCAGGAGCGCAACAGATAATGGGCCAGGTACAGGTGCCAAGGTGCAGGCACCAAGCCCTTGCTAACTGAGGTGGCTCTGCCTCACTCCCAGAGCTCTCAATTTACCCAATTTCCCTTTGGAGCCAGGGCAGAGACCAGGTCCAGAGGAGTTTTTTAAGGTCCTTCTTCCAGATAGCAGTAAGCAATCTGGGGCAATGGCAGCTGCATGGGGCTGTATTGGTCGGGGTTCTCAAGAGAAACATAACCAATAGAAAGAGATTTATTACAGGAAATTGGCTCATGTGATTCTGGAGTCCGAGAAGTCCCACGATTCACCTTCGGCAGGCTGGAGGCCCAGGAAAGCCTGAGAGATGAAGTTTGAAGGCCTGAGAGATGAACAGCCAATGGTATAGATTCCAGTTCGAGTCTGAAGGTCTGAGAACGAGGAGGGCCAAGAGCAGGAAATTGTCGTCCTAGCTCAGTCAGACAGAGCCAGAGTGAATCCTTCCTTTGGCCACTTTTTGTTCTGTTTAGGCCCTCAGTGGATTGGATGAAGACCACCCACATTAGGGAGGGCAATCCACTTTACTGAATCTATGGATTCAAATGCTAATCTCTTCTGGAAACACCCTCACAGACACATCCAGAATCATGTTTAACCAGATACCTGGGCACCTCTGGTCCACTCAAGTTGACACTTAAAATGAACTCTCTCATGGAGGAGTAGCACAGATCCTGCCCCTGCCTATGGTTCAGGGATGCCCAGCACAGTCTCCCTGGAGACCTGTAGCTGATATTGACTCCACCCTGGCTGGTTAGGTGGCCCCAGGACATTCTACAGCTGGGGGATCAGGAAGTTGAATGCCTTTGTATAGTATCGCTTGCCAAAGAAACATCAGAAGTGTGGCTTCTTGATTACATCTTAAATGGAGCCATCCTGTACGTCTGACCAATTTGCTAATTCCTGGCCTCCACTTGGAAAGCTTCCAGATCGTTTTCATGCTACACTGTGCAGTTCTGCCTTCTTAATGTAGTTTTAAAGTTGTATTAAATAAACAATGGGTATAAAATAAAATTAATTATTGGACACTCCATGCTATTTAATTTTAAGGCTCCCATTTTGCCAGTATTTCTTCTGAGGAAAAGAAGGCGTGGAGTGCCAGGCATCTAGGCTGGTCCTCCTTGAGCATTCCTGAGGAGGAGAAAGAGAAAGGAAAGGAGGAGAATTAGAAACTCAAGGACGAATACAGGTAGAGAGAACCATGCTCTTTACTCTGGGGAAAAGATTTTGATCCAATTTCTAGGATTCCCCCAATTATCTGGGTAGCCAAGTGGGAGCAGGTCAAATTGATGAGGGAAAACTCAGATGGGGTATTCTGTCTCAAGGTTGTGCCTGCTAAAGTTCTTTTCCTGACCAGGCAAGACCTGGCCTCTTACCATCCTGTACCTTCTCCCAACTCCTCCCCAGGCCTCAGATTCATTTAATTTTTCTCACTGGATGAGCTCCTCTTCTGTGCCATACTGGGGAGTTGGGTGAATGGGCCCACCCAGCCCCTACTGCCCGGCTTTCCAGATCAGGTCTTAGCACTGTCACTATACTCACAGGACCCTGGGCTCGCATCTTCACTGCACTGATCCTAGTTGCGATTTCATGTCTATTTAATTAACGTCTGTCTCCTCCCTCTGAACTAAATTTCCATGAGTGTAGAGACCATTTCTCTTTTCACCCACTGCTGTGCACCTGGCCTCCAGTACATGGCCTGGAATGGAATGGGCACTTAGTAATTGTTGGATGGATGGGAGGAAGGATGAATGAAGTCAAAAGGGAAGAAGGGAAGAAAAAGGCCTTCCTCAGTTGCTGAGGGGTCCTCAGTCCTTGAGACCCCACCCTCATCAGGATCCTGGAGCTGGAATTCTACAGGAGCAGAGCAGAGTTTCCCCCAGGAGGAGTCTGCGCGCGTTCAGACCTGCCATTTACAGCATTTCCCTGTGGATGTCTGGCTTCCTTGGGATCCCTGCCGGCTGGCCTGGCTTGACCGTTGGCCTTTCTAACAGCACCTCTGCATGTGGGCATGATTCTATCTTCCTTCCACAAGGTTCTAAGCTTTAGGGGCAGGAATTGTACCTCCTCTTTCATCTGAAGTTTCTACAGGTGCAACTCTCTCCTATGTACATTGCTCCTCTGCTTCTTCCACTTGGAGAGGCTCTACCCCCCTTATCCAATCCTTCCATCCTCAAAGGCCCAGCTGAAGCTCCACCTCCCCTTCAAAGTCTTCCCAAGACGCTCCAGCCAACAGTGCACAGAGAGCCTTTGCACAAAAGCTTTACTGCATCTCACCTTCGATTTCACTCTGTCTGATGACTGTCTTTGCTTGTGGAGTCAGGTGTCTCCCCTTTCTAGGGTGACCAACTCTTCCTGGTTTGCCTGGGATGCTCCTGATTTTGGCACTGAAAGTCCCAAATCCCAGGACCTCCCTTGGTCCTGGGAAAACCAGGACAGTTGGTCACCCTAACCCTTCCCCCAGCCTGGCCTACCCACCCCAAGTCTGTTAAGCTACTGTCAACTTGAAATTCAAGACTCAACTCAAGAGTTACTTCCTCTAGAGAGATGTCCCCTCCTGGGTGCAGGAGAGGTCTGCTCTGCCAGTGTAGTCACTACTCTCCTGTGATCCCCACAACCGTGGGTCTCTCCAGGTCATGCACTTAACATCCCTCGTGTTCCCCATGGCACACACAGGCACTCAGGAAAGATTCGTCAAACAAGCAGGAACGCTAGGTGTTATGAGTCAGGTTGAGTTCCCTAAAAAGATGTTGAAGTCCTAACCTGTGAATGTGACCTTATTTGGAAATAAGGTCTCTGCCAATGATCAAGTTAAAATGAGGTCATTAGGGTGGACCCTAATTCAAAACAACTGGTATTCTTACAAAAAAGGGAAAATTTGTATACAGAGATAGACACACATAGTGAAGACGATGTGAAGAGACATAGGGAGAAATGGCCACCTAAAAGCCAAGGAACACCTGAGGCTACCAGAAGCCAGGAGAGAGGCCTAGGACAGATCTTTCCCTAACAACTCAGAGAACACCACCCTGCAAACACCTTGATTTTGGACTTCCAGCCTCCAGAACTGTGAGAGAATAAATTTCTCTTGTTTAACACCCAGTCTGTGGTACTTTTTACAGCAGCCCCAGGAAACTAATTCACTAGGGTTCAATTAGGAAATAATTATGTTCTCCATTCCCCCTTCACCCCATTACAGGCACAAACCTGCTCCTTGGGGCGCGAGCCTCAGCTGCCCCTGGATGAAACCTTGGAGGCCCCATAGCCTATCTGCTGGCTCTCAGATAATAAACAGTCTTCAGGTCCAATTCAGCCAGAAGAATAATCTCATGTTAGTAACTAAATGGTAAAATAGTGTTTAAGTACTCCAAATCTTTGCCCCTCCCATAGCCCAGGCTTCTCTGGCAGCCTGGATTGGCGGGGCTGGTGGTGTGAGCAGATTGTAATCGGCCTTTTCTCCATTTTTCCTCCCTGCCCCCGCCCCTGGTGCCAGAGGCATGGACTGATCCCTAAAAGCATGGAGAGGGAAGTGGGGAGAGGTCTTATGTAACCTGACTTTGATTTTTCCCATCTGGAAACTGATGTTTCATACTGACCTTCTCTGAGTTGGCTGAAGTTCTGAACTGATTATTCTTCTCAGGGACACTTTCATGAAGGTTCCTACAGGGAACCCTTGACGGCACTTCCTGCGAGGGGTGATGCATTTGCTTAGGTGGTGAGGTGGGCTGTGGGCACCTTCCCCATGGCACTAGGTCTCCAGAGTCCAGCTCCCCTGGGTTGTCTTGCCTCAGGAGGTTCCAGTGCAGCCAGGTGGACTTTTCACCTCTGTTACCCCAGATCAGGAGCCAGAGCCTCTGTCTTTGAGATCCCTTGGTCTTGTGTCACACACTAGCTGAGAGTGCCCCTAACTCTGGGAGACCCAGCATGCTCTCCAGGCATCCTCCCTAAATCCCTTCTCACTAGACTAGAGGTGAAGGGGAGGCCACCTCCTGCCTTTCCCATGAGATGTAGGACTCATAACACACGCACAGCCCTCTCTGGAAAAAATCTTTCATGACTTTGCCTTCAGCCCTCTAATACCCTTAAAGTGTGTTAGGCTAAGTACTACATAGGTGGTCTGCACCTCACTTTTCGATGTGGAGGAATAGCTCCTATTCAATTTGTTTTGCTTTTTTTTTTTTTTTCTTTTTGTTCCACTAAAAGGAACTTGGGCTGGAGTATGGAAAGGAGAAGATGTATAAGATGAGCCTGGAGCATCGGGCTCTGTCAGAAGGTAAGGAAGGTCTCTAAGAATGAAGGCAACATGTGAGAAGACAGAGGAGACAGCGTGAAGGGTCCCAGGGGTCAAATCTGGGAGTGAACATCACAATGAGTAGTGAAAGGGACAAATTTTAATCCATGGAAGGAAAAAAGAATTCTTGAGTCCATACTTATGCTAAGAGAGAGTTACAGAAACCAGAGGTGTGTCTGTGGTATTTTCAATTTTTTCCCTCAACCGCTTTCACAGACAGGAACTCTCAGTTGATCCCATCCTGCCCATTTTTCACATGGAGACACTGAAACTGGAAAGATGCAGTAAATTTCCAAGATGCTGAGTGGTCTATTCAGTGACAAACCCAGGACCAGACCCCAGACCATTGCTCATGACTCCCCCAGCTGGTGGAAGACCACGAGGGGCCACTGCTCCAGGTATGCCTCTGCCCTGGGTGGGGCAGCTCTATCTCCTCCCCTGAGTCTGGCCACCTCTTTACTCTCCTGGGTGCAATGCCCTTGGATCAACCCTCAGAGGATCCCACCACTCTCCCATCTCCCAACCCCCAAGCCAAAAACTTATTAAGCAACCGCCTGTCACGTCTACCTTAATAAATAAGAATCTCTTTTCAGCTTCTTTGTCTTCCTCACCTTGGGGCCCACCTCCGGTAACCACACTGTCAATTACACCTCATGTCTAGCAAGGCCAGAGCTAATGAAAAGCAATAGAGAATTCACTGCCTTTTAATGAGGGAAACATGGCTTTTACAGGGAACAATTTATTGGGCCAAATCCCCCCGTCCATCACCCAGGGGAGTTGCTGCCTTTTAGTACCCTGCGTTTGTTACCGTGTCAAGCGCCGTGTAAAATTGCCAGCCAAGTGCCGAGGTGAAGGCTCTGACTCAATTTACAGGGTGACATCTCTCATTTCCCTCCTCAGATCAGTAAGTGATCCTGGCAATGATATGCATAGAAATTAATTACTCCATCCCTCCTGCTCCCTGGCAGCCCGGAGTGGGGCATGGTCCCCAGCCAGAGGAGCTGGGCTGACAGGTCACTGACCTTCAGCATTTCTAGCTTTGTCCTGGCAGGAGTATAGAGGGGAGACAGGACCACACTGCCAGAAAAGGAAAAAAAATACATGAGAGGAGAGCATTCTGTGTGCTCAGCCTTGTTGAAGGTCAAGAGCAAATACTAGGTCTATCACTATTTCCAGGGGAGAGGGGGAAGCAGGGGATGCAGGAAGAGCATCCCAGGCTGAGATTCAGGGACTGTCTAATCTACCACTAATTTTCTTTATGACCTTGGGCATGCCACTTTATCTCTAAAGTAAAGTGTTTTAAACAGAGTGATTCCTCGATGTTCTGCAAAAATAGACTGCCCCTTCCCATCCTCTTCCCTGCCCTTCTCTGGATGATATATTATGCTACTCTCAGTCATTCGGTTTTAGGCTTGGTTGAGCTATGCGACCTTGGGCGAGTCCCTTCACTTCTCTACACTCTAAAGAGTCTTATGGTTCATGACCTACTTCCAAAGATGGTTTTGGGAGTCAAATGAAATCAAGTTGCTTTAAAATATAAGGTCACATAATTTAAATTCTCATCTAGGGTTAGCTTGGAGGAATTAGGAAAAATGGCTGTTGTGAGGAGCACTGACCAAGTGTTCCTGTCTT
This sequence comes from Globicephala melas, assembly GCF_963455315.2. Classification (NCBI taxonomy): domain Eukaryota; kingdom Metazoa; phylum Chordata; class Mammalia; order Artiodactyla; family Delphinidae; genus Globicephala; species Globicephala melas. The sequence goes on along the minus strand of NC_083326.1, from coordinate 4,369,071 downwards.
AAAGTATCTTCCACACTTGTTGTCATATCTGAAATTCCATCATTAGAGATTCATTTCTTTGAGTCTTCAGTTATCACTTAATAATATTAGTTTTTATCAAGGATTCGCTCACTGTTTCAAGTAGCATACTTAGATCGATCACCATCACACTTACATAGATAATCACAGCAAACCTGTAAAGAAAATATTATTGCCATTTTATTACATTGGAGCTCTGAAGGATAGATTAGCTGGCCTAGGCCACTATGTAAATAAAGAGGACAGAATTAAAAAAAAATCAACTTACTGAGGTATAATTTGCAAACAATGAAATGCATACACTTTAAGTGTATGAGTGATGAGTTTTGATACAAGTATACACCCAGGGAACTGTTACCACAATCAAGGTGTGAAACATTTCCGTGACTCCAAAAGGTTTCCTACTCCAGTCCCAGGCAAACGCTGACCTGCTTTCTTCACCATTCATTAGATTTGTCTTTATTTTCATTTTGCAAAAACTAAATCATATAATATACATAATTTTGTACCTGGCATTTTTAAATCAGCATAATGTTTTAAAAAATTTATCCATGTTTTTGCATGCATGAGTTGTTACTTTTTATTGTTGAGTATTTGTTACCCATTCACATACTAATGGACATTTACATTTTCCCCAGTTTTAGGCAACTATGAAAATAATTATTATGAACATTTGTGTACAAGATTTTGTTTGGATGTATGTAGCTTTTTCATAGATTTCTTAGGATTTTCTAAGTTCTCGACCATGTTCTCTGCAAATAAAGACACTCTTACTTATTGCTTTCTAATCTGTAAGCCTTTTATTTCTTTTTTAAATTGAAATGTAGTTGATGTACAATATTATGTTAGTTTAAGGGGTACAACATAGTGATTCAACATTTAAATACATTACAAAATGATCACCATGATAAAACTATTAATCATCTGCCCCATACAAAGTTACTAGAGTATTATTAATGTATATTACATTCTTGTGACTTATTTATTCTATAACTGGAAGCTTGTAGATCTTAATTCCATTCACTTATTTTACCCATTGCCCCAACCCCTTCCACTCTGGCAACCACCTATTTGTTCTCTGTATCCATGAGTCTGTTTTCATTTTGCTTTGTTTGTTTGTTTTGTTTAATTCCACATGCAAGTGAAATCATATGGTATTTGTTTTTCCTTGTCTAACTTGTTTCACTTAACATAATATCCTCTAGATCCATCTATGTTGTCACAAATGGAAAGATTTCATTCTTTTTTATGTCTGAGTAATATTCCATCTTCTTTATCTATTCCATGGAATGGGCACTTGGGTTGCTTCAATATCTTGGCTGTTGTAAATAATTCTGCAATAAACATAAGGGTGCGTATATCTTTTTGAATTAGTGTTTTTGTTTACTTTGGATAAATACTCAGAAGTGAAATTGCTAGATTATATGTTGGTTCTGTTTTTAATTTTTTTAGGAACCTTCATATTGTTTTCCATAGCAGTTGCACCAATTTACAACCCCACCAAACAGTGCACGAGGGTTCCCTTTTTCTTCACATCCTTGCCAACACTTGTTACTTGTCTTTTTGATGATACCCATTCTGACAGGTGCGAGGTGATATTTCATTGTGGTTTTGATTTGAATTTCCCTTATGATTAGTGATGCTGAGCACCTTTTCATGTACCTGTTAACCATCTGTATATCTTCTTTGGAAAATGTCTATTTATGTCCTCTGTTCATTAAATTTTTTTTTTTTTGTATTGAGTCGTATATTTTGTTCTTTCTATTTTTTGGATATCAACCCCTTTTTGGGTATGTCATTTGCAAATATCTTCTCCCATTCATTAGGCTGCTTTTTGTTTTGTTGATGGTTTCCTTCACTGTGAAAAAGCTTTTTGGTTTGATTTAGTCCCATTTTTTTATTTTTTATTTTGTTTCCCTTTCCTGAGAGACAGATCCAAAAAATATTGCTAAGCCTGATATGAAAAACCATACTGCCTGTGTTTTCTTCTAGAATTTTTATAGTTTCAGGTCTTACATTTAAGTGTTGAATCCATGTTGAGTTTATTTTTGTATGTGATGTGAGAAAATGGTCCAGTTTCAATCCTTTGCATGTAACTTTCCAATTTTCCCAACACCATGTATTAAAGAAAGTCTTTTTCCTATTGCATATTCTTGCTTCCTATGTTGTAGACTGGTCATTTAAGCACAGATTCATTTCTGGACTTTCATTTTGTTCCATTGATTTGTCTGTTTTTGTGCCAATATCATACTGTTTTGATTACTGTGGCTTTGTAGTATGGTCTGAAGTCAAGGACCATGATACATCCAGCTTTATTCTTTTTTTCTCAAGATTGCTTTGGCTGTAGGAGTCTTTTGTGGTTTCATACAAACTTTGAGGTTATTTGTTCTAGTTCTGTGAAAAATGCCATTGGTATTTCAATAGAGATCACATTGAATATGTATATTGCCTTGGGTAGTATGGTCATTTTAACAATATTAATTCTTCCAATCCATGAATATGATGTATCTTTCCATTTGCTTGTGCCATCTTCAGTTTCTTTCATCAATGTCTTATAAGTTTTCAGAGTACAGCTCTTTCACCTCCTAGGTTAGATTTATTTCTCAGTACTTCATTATTTTTGATGCAATTGTAAAGGAGTTTGTTTTCTTAATGTCTTTTTCTGATAATTTGTTATCAGTGTATAGAAATGCAACAGATTTCGGCATATAAATTTTATATCCTGCAACGTTACTGAATTCATTTATTCATTCTAATAGGGTTTTTTTTGGTGGAGTTTGCAGAATTTACTATATATAGTATCATGTCATCTGCAAACAGTGACAGTTTTACTTTTTCCTTTCCAGTTTGGATGCCTTTTATTTCTTTTTCTTGTCTGATTGCTCTGGCTAGGACTTCCAGTACTATGTTGAATGAAAGTGGTGAGAGTGACCATTCTTGTCTTGTTCCTAATCTTAGAGGAAATGCTTTCAGCTTTTCACCATTGATATAAAGTTGGCTATGGGCTTGTCATATATGGTCTTTGTTATGCATTACCCCACTATACCCACTTTGTTGAGAGTTTTTATCATAAATTAATGTTGAATTTTGTCAAAAGCTTTTTTTTGCATTGATTGAGATGATTGTATGATTTTTATCCTTAATTTTATTAATGTGGTGTATCACATTGACTGATTTGCAGATATTGAACTATCCCTACATCCCTGGGATAAATACCACTTGTCATGGTGTATGATCCTTTTAATGTATTGTTGAATTCAGTTTGCTAAAATTTTGTGGAAGGTTTTTGCATCTATGTTCATCAATGATATTGGCCTATAATTTGTGTGTGTGTGTGGTGTCTTTGTCTGGTTTTGGAATCAGGGTGATGCTGGCCTCATAGAATGAGTTTGGAAGCATTCCTTCCTCCAATTTTTTGGACTAGTTTGAAAAGTATAGGCATTAACTCTTCTTTAAATGTTTGGTAGAATTCACTTATGAAGTCATCTGGTTCTGGACTATTGTTTGTTAGGAGTTTTAAAAATTACTGATTCAATTTTACAACTAATCAGTCTGTTCAGATTTTCTATTTCTTCCTGATTCAGTCTTGGAAGATTTTATGTTTCTAGGAGTTTATCCATTTCTTCTAGGTTGTCCAGTGAGTTGGGATGTAGTTGTTCATAGTAATCTCTTATGATTCTTTGTATGTGTGTGGTGTTAGTTGTAACTTCTCTTTTATCTCTGATTTTATTTATTTGGACCCTCTCTTTTTCTTTATGAGTCTGGCTAAAGGTTTGTCAATTTTGTTTATCTTTTCAATGAACCAGTTCTTAGTTTCATTGATCCTCTCTATTGTTTTATAGGTCTCTATTTCATTTATTTCTGCTCTGATCTTTATTATTTCCTTCTTTCTACTAATTTTAGGTTTTGTTTGTTATTCTTTTTTTAGTTTCTTTAGATGTAAGTTTAGATTGTTTATTTGATATTTTTGTTTGTTTGTTCATTTCCTGAGGTAGGCCTGTATCATTACAAACTTTCCTCTTAGAACTGTTCTTGTTGGATCCCATAGATTTTAAATGTGCTTTCATTTTCATTTGTCTCCAGGTATTTTTAAAATTTCTTCTTTGATTTCTTCAATGACCCATTGGTTATATAGTAGCATATTTTTTATACTCCATGTGTTTGGGTTTTTTTCTGTTTTTTCTTGTAGTTTCTTTCTAGTCTCATACCATTGTGTTTGGAAAAGATGCTTAAATTATCTTAAATTTCTTAAATTTGTTTTGTGGCCTAGCATATGATCTATCTTATAGAATGTTCCATGTGCATTTGAAAAGAATTTGTATTCTGCTGTTTTGGGATAGAATGTTCTTTATATAGATATATATTAAGTCTATTCAAGGCCAATGTTTCCTTACTGATTTTCTGTCTGGATGATCTGTCCATCAATATAAGTGGAGTGTTAAAGTCCCCTACTATTATTGTGTTACTGTCAATTTATCCCTTTATGTGTGTTAATATTTGCTTTATGTATTTAGGTGCTCCTATGTTGGGTGAATATATATATTTACAAGTGTTATATATTGTTGTTGGATTGATATTTTATCATTATGTAATGCCGTTCTTTATCTCTTGTTACTGTCTTCGTTTTAAAGTCCATTTTGTCTGACATAATATCATTATCCCAGCTACCTTTCTGTTTTTATTTGTATAGAGTACATTTTCCATCTCCTCACTTTCAGTCTCTGTGTGTCTTTAGATTTGAACTGAATCTCTTGTAGGCTGTATATAGATGGGTGGTTTTTTTTTTAATCCACTCAGCCACTCTATGTCTTTTGATTGGAGCATTTAGTCTATTTATATTTAATAATTTTGACAGGTATGTACTTATTGCCATTTTGTTGTTTCCTGGTTGTTTTTGTAGTTCTTCTCTGTTCCATTATTCTTCTCTTGCTCTCTTCCCTTATGATTTGGTGACTATCTTTAGTGTTATGCTTGGATTCATTTCTCTCCTTTTTTGTTATATCTATTATAGGTTTTTTTGTTACCATGAGGTTCATAGATAACAACATACATGTGTATACATATATATATATATTTTTTTTTAAGTTGATGATCTCTTAAGTGTGAACACATTCTAATATTCCTATATTTTTACTCCCTCCACCAACAAGTTTTATGTTTTTTTCATTATATTTTACATTTCTTTGAGTATTCCATAACTCTTTACTGTAGATATAGATGGTTTTACTGCTTTTGTCTTTTAACCTTCCTACTAGCTTTATAAGTGGTTGATTTACTGCCTTTACTATATATTTGCTTTCACCAGTGAAATTTTTTCTTACATAACTTTCATGTTTCTAGTTGTGGTCTTTTCTTTTCCACTTAGAGAAGTCTCTTTAACATTTCTTGTAAGGCTTGTTTAGTGGTGATGAACTCTTTTAGCTTTTGCTTGTCTGTAAAACTTTTTCTCTTTCCTTCAATTCTAATTGATAAGGTAGAGTATTATTGGTTGCAGGTGTTTTCCTTTCACTCTTTGAATATATTGTGTCACTCCCTTCTGGCTTGCAGAGTTTCTGCTGAAAAGTCAGCTGATAGCCTTATGGGCGTTCTCTTGTATGTAACTAGCTTTTCTCTTGTTGTTTTTAAGATTCTCTCTTTATCTTTAATTTTTGACATTTTATAACGTGTCTTGGTATGGACCTCTTTGAGTTCATTTTGTTTGGGACTCTCTGTGCTTCTTGGACTTTAATGTCTGTTTCTTTCTCCAGGTTGTAGAAGTTTTCAGCTATTATTTCTTCAAATAAGTTTTCTTCCCCTTTCTCTCTCTCTTATCTTTCTATTACTCCTAAATGTGAATGTTAGTATGCTTGATATTGCCCCAGATGTCTCTTAAACTATTCTCATCTTTAAAATTTTGTTTTCTTTTTTTCCATTCACCTTGGGTGGTTTCCACTACTCTGTCTTCCAGATTGCTGATCTGTTCTTCTGTGATATCTCATCTACTGTTGATTCCCTCTAGCGTATTTTTCATTTCAGTTATTGTGTGCTTCAGCTCTGATTGGTACTTTTTTTTTTTTTGTATTTTCTAACTCTTGTTGAAGTTCTTACTGTTCATCCATTCTTGTCCCAATATTGATGAGCATCTTTATGATCGTCACTTTGAACTTTTTATTGGGTAGATTGCTCTACACCTTGTTTCATTTAGTTCTTTTTTCTGAGGTTTTTTTTGTTCCTTTGTTTGGAACATATTCTCTGTCTTCTCATTTTGCCTAATTCTTTGTATCTATTTCTATGTATTAGGTACGTCCATTATATCTCTTGATCTTGGAGAAATGGCCTCATGTAGGAGATGTCCTATGGTGCTCAGCAGCATGCTCCCTTCTGTCCACCAGAACTCCAGGCTCCAGGCACATCCCTTATCTGGGCTATGTGAAGCCTTCTGTTGTGGCAAAGTGAACTACTGTGGGTAAACTGGTGAAAGGGTTGGCTCCAAATAAGATAGAGGGAGGATTTCAAAATGGAGCTTGCTAGCACCAGTGTCCCCAGATGAGATCTCCAAAATGGCTGCCACCACTGTCTCAGTCTCCAGGGGAATCACAACTGCCTCTTGCTTCTCTGGGAGGCTCTCCAAGATCAGCAAGTGGGTCTGACCCAGGTGTCCTTTAAACTCCTGCCTCTGAACTGGGATCAGAACATATGAGATTTTGCTTGTGCCCTTTAAGAATGAAGTCTCTGTTTCCTATAGCCCTCTTGAATGTGAGCACCACTGGTTTTCAAATTCCATCTTTCTGGGGATTTTTATTCCTGGTACAAGACCCCCAGGATGGGAGCTCAGTGTGGGGCTTGGACCCCTCACTCCTCAGTAAGGACTTCTGCAGTTATGATATCACTCTTTTTTGTGGGTCTTACCTGGGGATGTGGGTCCTGGCTCAATTACATCTTCTCTCCTCCTACCTGTGGCTCCTTTTTTATATCTTTAGTTGTGAAAATCTTTTCTACTCGCCTTCAGGTCATTTTCGTAGATAGCTGTTCTGTAAGTACTTGTAATTTTGGTGTGCCTGTGGGAGGAGATGTGTTCAGGGTCTTCCTACTCTGCTATCTTGATCTCTCTCCTTTTATTTCTTTTTCTTACTTTATTGCACTAGCTAAGACCTCCAATACAATGTTGAATAGGGGTGATGGATTGGGAATGGATGTACTTGCAATGTTTACAATATTAGGAGAAAAGCATCCAATATTTTGTTATTAAGTATGATGTTAGCTATAAATTTTTCATAGATACTGTTTATCAGATTTAGGATTTCCCTTTCATTTCAGTTTGCTAAGAGTTTTTTTTAAAATCATGAATCAGTGTTGAATTTTGTCATATGCATTTTCTACATCTGCTTAGATAAGCGTATGGTATTCTTTCTTTATTCTGTTAATATGATGAATTACACTGATTTTTGAATGTTAAACTAGCCTTACATTTCTGGTACATTTTTGGTAAAAATCCCCCTTGGCCTTTGTGTATTGCCCTTTAAGAAAAAAAAATTTTTAGTATGCTACTGTATGCAATTTATTAATAATTTGTTAAGGATTTTTATGACTATATTCATGAGGGATAGCCAGTAGAATTCTTTTTTGTAGTGTCTTTAGTTTTGGTGTCAGGGTAATTTTGTTTCATAAAATGATTTGAAAAGTATTCTTTCCTCATTATTTTCTGAAAGAGTTTATGGAAGATTGGTGTTATTTCTTCCTGATATTTTCTTTGTGAGAAAGTTATTATTATCATTATATTAGTAATTAAATCTCTTTAAGAGATATAGGAATTTTTAGATTTTCTATTTCTTCAGTAAGTTTTAAAATTTTTAATTTAATTTAATTTTTATTATTTTTTATTGACATATAGTTGATTTACAATGTTGTGTTAATTTCAGGTATACAGCAAAGTGATTCAGCTATATATACATACATACACACATATCTATTTTTTCAGATTCTTTTCGCTTATAGGTTATTACAAGCTATACAGTAGGTTCTTGTTGGTTATCTATTTTATATATAGTAGTGTGTATATGTTAATCCCAAACTCCAAATTTATTCCTCCCCCACCTTTCCCCTTCACTAAGCATAAGTTTGTTTTTCTATGTGTGTGGGTCTGTTTTGTACATAAGTTCATTTTTATCATTTTTTCAGTAAGTTTTTATCATCTGTGTCTTTCAAATAATTTTTCTACTTTAAGTTGTTGAATTTATTGGCATCAAGTTACTCAATATCTCCTTATTAGTCTATTGATGTCTGTTATATTCGAGCCAGAATTTTAACACGATTCTGTCTGACTCCAAAGTTTATGTTCTTTCTCCTATGCAATCCTATTCCTGTAGTGAAATGCAGTCTTCCTGGGACTTCCATTTATGACATGCTCAGGAAGAAATACCTTAAAAGCAATTGAAAGCCAGGTGAGAGCCAGGTTTGCTGGAAGAAAGTTCATGTGTGTGTTTAATAATGAATTAGGGTCAAAGAGTCCAGGGAATTAAGCTGAGGAACCTCAGGAAAGATAGGACTCTGTGCTTCTAATGCAGGGGGTGTGGGTTCGATCCCTAATCGAAAGATCGAAAGAAAGAAAAGAAGAGGTAATCAAGGCATAAACTTGGACTGCATAAGCATACCAGGTTTTATATGCTACAAAGGGTGGATGTGTGGGTGGGTGGGGAGAGCAGGGAAAGAAGAGAAAATGCTGCTCAACTGAACGTATGCACAGTATTTTGAGTTGGGCTTGTCTATGGCAACAATTCCTGGATGATGATTGAATTTTTTTCACAGTTTTCACTACTTATTCCACTGCAAAACTGTTGCTTTCATAGTATATGTTGACAGCATGTAGCTTTAACTTGGCATAAATTTACTTACGGAGAAGCCACCCTCCTCTCTTTCTATCAAGCTGGTGGAATTTTCCTCTTACCACAGAGACTAGGATGTTAGATATTTGCTTTCCCAGCTTCCCTTGCAGTGAGGAGTGGTCTTGCAACCAGTTAGAACATAAAGAAAAGACTGTTGGAGGACTTTGAGAGGAACACTTTTCTCTTTTCCTCCTGATGAACTCTCACAGTCCCACCTGGCTTCTTGCCCTTTAACTTGGTTATATGAAGATGGGATGCCTGGGGCTTGGAGCAGTTGTCTTGAGACTATGAGGCAACAAAACTGGGTTTGGAAAGCCAACATGCACCAGACAGCAGAGAAGAAGGAGAGAAAGAACCTGGATCCTTGAGAATATCCTTGAATCTCTGAACCATCCCTGAAACCACCTATTTCCTGGCTTGACGTAAGATAGTAAATGTCTTTTTTTAAAAGCCACTGTTATGTGAGTATCTGTTATTAGAGCCTTATTATCTTAACTGATGAACCTATTAGGTCTATGTCCATTCAGTGGTCTCACTTGTCACCAAGACATCTGTAAAATCAGAAAGGTAGGCACTCTAATCACATAGCAGTACTAAAAAAACCAAAATGGCCCAGAAAATGCTTATATTAATATAACTTTAAGATTATGAACAAAATGAAGACATGAATTTACATTTTTCTCCTAGAGAACTTCAGGACCTTATAAGTATATATCCATGGTACTGGTCTAAAGACCCCAGGATAGGAAATCTTTTCTAGAGATGTAGATTTTGAAAGTAAGAATTTTGTGAGGTTGTTGGAAATTCATAACTTCCTTCTTTTATTCATATAATCTCTTGCCACTTTCTCCAGAGCAGTGTCATAGAACCTGCAAGCCACAAGGGGACATAACACTTACAGCCTTCTTAAGAGAAGACCAGCTCAGGGGGATAGAGGATCAGTGAGGTGAAAAGGGAGAGCTGCAACTACATAGAGGAGGAAACCCAAACAGCCATAAGTCTATGAAAAGAAAATTAATCTCTCTAGTAATCAGATTAATCAGAGAAATGCTGGGAATGAAAATTAAAACCACATTTTGATACTATTTCAAAATATTATCCAATATATTATTACAGAAGAAAGAAGTCTTATCACACCAATGTTTGGTGAGGATATGAAACACTTCTAACTCACAGTACATGGCCAGTGAGAGGGTAAAGTGCCAACACCACTCTGGAGAATAATCTGGCAATATCTAGTAAAGTTGAAGATATGTAAACACTTATACCCAGTAACCCACTCCTAGGTCTACACTCTACAGAACCTATTTCAGATTGTACATGAGGGCAAATGTACGAGAAGCTTCCTAGGAGCACTCTTTGTAATAGTGAGCAATCAGAACTACTCTAATTATTCATCAAGAAGGAAATGAATTAATAAACTGTTGTGTATTCACTTAGTGAAATCCTACCGGGCACTAAACACAGATGAGCCAGTGCTTCACCACTGTTGAGTGAGGGAAAAGAGCTGCAGGAGACTGGTACAGCATATCACTGTTTATATGAGTTTAAACCCTGCAAAACTAAACTGTATGCCTGTGTGGGCACATGCATTAATAGTGTAAAGATTTACATGGGAATTATCCAAGTGTAGGATAGTTCCTGCTTCTCTCGTGGAGAGAGGCAAGCGAGATTTAAAAGCAGTACACAGGGGACTGCAAATGGTTTTGTCACGTTTTATTTCCAAATAGGGTGGTGGTGTATGAGCCTTCATGACCTCTATAACTTTTTGAGGGCTGAAAAATTTTACTAATACTTTTTTTAAAAAGAAAAAGAAGCAAAGAATATTTGCATAGGGAGAAGTCCTGAGGGCTTGATAGCAGAAAGGTCAGTGGTGAGGGCTGGTGCCTCACAATCAGAAACCTGTGTCTGAATCTCAGCTCTCCTGCTTACCAACTGCGGTGTGATTTGAGGGGCAAATTAATTAACCTCTCATGAACCTAATTTTTCCCAGATGCAAAATAAGAATAATGACATTTACTCTTACATGAATATGGTCAGTTCATTAATTAAATAAAATATTTAAGAACCAGTACAGTGCCTGGCACATTTTTAGGGAGATTACACATTCTGGTTTATCTGGGACAATTGGATTACACCTGCTGTCTTAACTGGAAGGTCCCTTTTCAACCTCAAAACTGTCCTGATTTGGAGGATAAATGATACTGTCACCTTACACATTGTAAATACTCAATGTACTAAATTCCTGGTAGTCTCCTTTCTGGTTTTCAAGTCCTTAGAACCAGCAAACAATCACCCTTCCTCTCTTTTCAAAAGTCTTTTTTATCCCATCTGTGTGGTGGAAGCTTTAGACATCCCTCCATTAGGTTCAGAGTACCTAATCTACTGGGTTGAATTGCTGTAGGATTCCTGCTCAAATTCCATTAAGCACTAGGATTGGAATAAGCTGTAAAGTTCAGAATTGTTAAGAGCAAAATGTGAGGAAACATATTAATGGCAAAGAGCAAAGAAATTGCTGAAGAAAGACAAAGAAAACTTTTATTGAACATTTAATGTGTGCCAGGTATTTTCTAAGTTTTTTACATGTATTGATTCTTTAATTCTTACAGATGAAGAAACTGAGGTCAAAGCATGACATGAACTCAGACCATCTGACCCTAAAGTTTGCTATTAACCACCATGCCCTACTGCCAGAGATTCTGCTATGAAGTAACAGAATCAAGTTTTTTTAAAACACTTAATCCAGAACACGACAGTTCAAATGGATATTGTCCTTCAAAGTGGCCTGTTGGAAGGCTCTATGAATGTTCCCACTGTGTGAACTCTGCTCAGCATGACTGGAACCTCCTTTGGGAATTCCTATCAGAATTTGGGCATGAGTCATCAAATATCTTCAATTTTCTTGTCTTTTAAGGTGGCTGTGATTTTTCCAAAATAGTCAAAAGTCACTTAGAAATGCAAATTAAAATCATAATAAAATACCACTGCAAACCCACTAGATGGCTAAATTAAAAAGACTGATAATACCAAGTGCTGATGAGGATGTGGAACAACTAGAACTCCATATCCACTGGAAGGGGAAGTGACCAAAACTGGTGTGGACATGCCTGTGTCTTAGGTGCTTTAGGTGGGACATGGAAGTAATTCAGGTAGTGGCTTTGCCTTTTCTGTGGCTGGAAGGAGAAATCATCTCCAAATAGAGAAAGGGAAACTTGTGAGCATCTGCAGTTTCACTGAGCTTCCACAATAGTGGAAATAGCAGGTTCAGGACCTTGGTCAGGCCATATGGGAAGTTTTGCATCTTTGTCCAGGAAGATTTACAAATGAGCACAGGTTCAAAGGAGAATGACCATGTATGCCCCAGGGTAGGCCAGGCTGGATAGCAGTCTGCCTTTCTGGCCCATGAATTATCCTTGGACATTCCTCTTCCCACACATAAGCACCACCTCCTCCTGGTGAGACAACCCAAAGTCCCATCCAATTACTGAATCCAGACTCAAGACTAACACCTTTGGGTGATGGACTGTCCTTGCCACATGTCTGAATGTGATTGTATTGAGCTGATGGCAAATCATCTCTCCTCCCCACTTCCTCACACTCACTATATGTAATAAAGAGCAGAGTACAATAGAAACTTCCATTTGAGGAGGGGAGAATGGGCAGCATTCTGCTGCCCAGGCAGTCCCTGGTCTGTAGCAATGGTGGAGTCCTGCTGGGTGGGCCTGGAGAAGGGCTTTTGTCCTGGAGGAAGTTCCCTGAGTAGATCTTGGTTTGTCTTCTTTGTTCAGTGTTCTTCATGGTCCCTGACTGCATTTTCTAAGATGTTCCTTCTTGTTCATTATCCCCCATGACCACAGCTGAAGTGGGCGTAGGTGTGAATGCGTCCCTTGGGTGCTGTCCAACTTTCATAGCCCTCATTCTGATCATACAAGTTTGGAGACCCTATTATAGGATTCATACAGTCAGTGGTCTTTTTAACAGTTCAGTTTCCTTAAAAACTTCTGGTCTATTTGCTTCCATTCAAATTTGCATGATAGGAATCACAGCCAAAATTCTACACTGGACAGAGTTCTTGGACCTCTTTCCATGCCTGTCTTTCCCAACTTAAAGAGGGCCATATCATGGACCTCTCAAAAATAGGTTTCAGTGGAAGGCAAAAGCCTAACTCTTGCTATTTTTGATCAAAGAGAAGTTGACTTTTCCAAATATGTGAACTCTCAAATTTCTGAGGTTTTTTTTAACATCTTTTTTGGAGTATAATTCCTTTACAATGGTGTGTTAGTTTCTGCTGTATAACAAAGTGAATCACCTATACATATACATATATCCCCACATCTCCCTGCTCTTGGATCTCGCTCCCACTCTCACTATCCCACCTCTCTAAGTGGACACAGAGCATGGAGCAAATCTCCCTGTGCTATGTGGCTGCTTCCCATTAACTCTCTATTTTACACTTGGTAGTGTGTATATGTCCATGCCACTCTCTCACTTTGTCCCATCTTACACATCCCCCTCCCCGTGCCCTCAAGTCCATTCTCTATGTCTACCTCTTTATTCCTGTCCTACCCCTAGGTTCTTCAGAACTTTTTTTTTTTTTTTTTTTTTAGATTCCATATATATGTGTTAGCATATGGTATTTGTTTTTCTCTTTCTGACTTCACTCTGTATGACAGACTCTAGGTCCATCCACCTCACTACAAATAACTCAACTTTGCTTCTTTTTATGGCTGAGTAATATTCCATTGTATATATATATATATATATGCCACATCTTCTTTATCTATTCATTTGTCAGTGGACACTTAGGTTGCTTCCGTGTCCTGGCTATTGTAAATAGTGCTATAATGAACATTGTGGTACATGACTTTTTGAATCATGGTTTTCTCAGGGTATATACCCAGTAGTGGGATTGCTGGGTCGTATGGTAGTTCTATTTTTAGTTTTTTAAGGAACATCCATACTCCTCTCCACAATGGCTCTATCAATTTACATTCCCACCAAGAGTGCAAGAGGGCTCCCTTTTCTCCACACCCTCTCCAGAATTTATTGTTTGTAGATTTTCTGATGATACCATTCTAACTGGTGTGAGGTGATACTTCATTGTAGTTTTGATTTGCATTCTCTAATAATTAATGATGTTGAGCAGCTTTTCATGTGCCTCTTGGCGATCTGTATGTCTTCTTTGGAGAAATGTCTATTTAGGTCTTCTGCCCATTTTTGGATTGGGTTTTTTGATATTGAGCTGCAGGAGCTGCTTGTATATTTTGGAGATTAATCCTTTGTCAGTTGCTTCGATTGCAAATATTATCTCCCATTCTGAGGGTTGTCTTTTCATCATGTTTATAGTTTCCTTTGCTGTGCAAAAGATTTTAAGTTTCATTAGGTCCTATGTGTTTATTTTTGGTTTTATTTCCATTTCTCTAGGAGGTGGGTCAAAAAGGATCTTGCTGTGATTTATGTCATAGAGTGCTCTGCCTATGTTTTCCTCTAAGAATTTTATAATGTCTGGCCTTACATTTAGGTCTTTAATCCATTTTGAGTTGATTTTTGTGTATGGTGTTAGGGAGTGTTCTAATTTCATTCTTTTCCATGTAGCTATGTGGTTTTCCCAGCACCACTTATAGAAGAGGCTGTCTTTTCTCCACTGTATATTCTTGCCTCCTTTATCAAAGATAAGGTGACCATATGTGCATGGGTTTATCTCTTGGCTTTCTATCCTGTTCCATTGATCTATATTTCTGTTTTTGTGCCAGTACCATACTGTCTTGATTACTGTACCTTTGCAGTATAGTCTGAAGTCCAGGAGCCTGATTCCTCCAGCTCCATTTTTCTTTCTCAAGATTGCTTTGGCTATTCGGGATCGTTTGTGTTTCCATACAAATTGTGAAATTTTTGTTCTTGTTCTGTGAAAAATGCCAGTGGTAGTTTGATAAGGATTGCCTTGAATCTGTAGATTGTTTAGTGTAGTATAGTCATTTTCACAATCTTGATTCATCCAATCCAAGAACATGGTATACCTCTCCATATGTTTGTATCATCTTTAATTTCTTTCATCAGTGTCTTATAGTTTTCTGCATACAGGTCTTTGGTCTCCTTAGGTAGGTTTATTCCTAGGTATTTTATTCTTTTTGTTGCAATGATAAATGGGAGTATTTCCTTAATTACTCTTTCAAGCTTCTCATCATTAGTGTAGAGGAATGCAAGAGATTTCTGTGCATTAATTTTGTATCCTGCTACTTTACCAAATTCATTGATTAGCTCTAGTAGTTTTCTGGTAACATCTTTAGGATTCTCTATGTATAGTTTCATGTCATCTGCAAACAGTGACAGTTTTACTTCTTATTTTCTGATTTGGATTCCTTTTATTTCTTTTTCTTTGATTGCTGTGGCTAAAACTCCCAAAACTAGGTTGAATAATAGGGTTGAGAGTGGGCAACCTTGTCTTGTTCCTGATCTTAGTGGAAATGGTTTCAGTTTTTCACCATTGAAAATGATATTGGCTGTGGGTTTGTCAAATATGGCCTTTATTATGTTGAGGAAAGTTCCCTCTATGCCTGCTTTCTGGAGGGTTTTTATCATAAATGGGTGTTGAATTTTGTCAAAAGCTTTTTCTGACTCTATTGGAATGATGATATGGTTTTTCTCCTTTAATTTGTTAATATGGTGTATCACATTGATTGATTTGCATATATTGAAGAATCCTTGCATTCCTCAGATAAACTCCACTTGATCATGGTGTATGATCCTTTTAATGTGCTGTTGGATTCTGTTTGCTAGTATTGTGTTGAGGAGTTTTGCATCTATGTTCATCAGTGATATTGGCATGTAGTTTTCATTTTTTGTGACATCTTTGTCTGGTTTTGGTATCAGGGTGATGGTGGCCTCGTAGAATGAGTTTTGGAGTGTTCTTACCTCTGCTATATTCTGGAAGAGTTTGAGAGGGATAAGTGTTAGCTCTTCTCTAAATGTTTGTTAGAATGCGTCTGTGAAGCCATCTGGCCCTGGGCTTTTGTTTGTTGGAAGATTTTTAATCACAGTTTCAATATTAGTGCTTGTGATTCATCTGTTCATATTTTCTATTTTTTCCTGGTTCAGTCTCGGAGGATTGTGCTTTTCTAAGAATTTGTCCATTTCTTCCAGGTTGTCCATTTTATTGGCATATAGTTGTTTGTAGTAATCTCTCATGATCCCTTGTATTTCTGCAGTGTCAGTTACTTCTTTTTCATTTCTAATTCTGTTGATTTGAGTCTTCTCCCCTTTTTTTTGATGAGTCTGGCTAACGGTTTATCAATTTTGTTTATCTTCTCAAAGAACCAGCTTTTAGTTTTATTGATATTTGCTGTCGATTCCTTCATTTCTTTTTAATTTATTTCTGATCTGATCTTTATGATTTCTTTCCTTCTGCTAACCTTGGGGATTTTTTTGTTCTTCTTTCTCTAATTGCTTTAGGTGTAAGGTTAGGTTGTTTATCTGAGTTGTTTCTTGAGGTAGTATTGTATTGCTATAAACTTCCCTCTTAGAACTGCTTTTGCTGCAACCCATAGGTTTTGGGTTGGTGTGTTTTCATTGTCGTTTGTTTCTGGGTATTTTTTTTAGTTCTTCAGTGATCTCTTGGTTATTTAGTAGTGTATTGTTTAGCCTCCATGTGTTTGTATTTTTTACAGATTTTCTCCTGTGATTGATATGTAGTCTCATAGTGTTGTGGTCAGAAAAGATACTTGATACAATTTCAAATTTCTTGAATTTACCAAGGCTTGATTTGTGACCCAAGATATGATCTATCCTGGAGAATGTTCCATGAGCACTTAATAAGAAAGTGTATTCTGCTGTTTTTTGTTGGAATGTCCTATAAATATCAATTAATCCATCTTGTTTAATGTATCATTTAAAGCTTGTGTTTCCTTATTTATTTTCATTTTGGATGATCTGTCCATTGGTGAAAGTGGGGTGTTAAAGTCCTCTACCATTATTGTGTTACTGCCTATTTCCCCTTTTATTACTGTTAGCATTTGCTTTATGTATTGAGGTGCTCCTATGTTGGGTGCATAAATATTTACAATTGTTATATCTTCTTCTTGGATTGATCCCTTGATCATTATGCAGTGTCCTTCTTTGTCTCTTCTAATATTCTTTATTTCAAAGTCTATTTTGTCTGATATGAGAATTGCTACTCCAGCTTTCTTTTGATTTTCATTTGCATGGAATATCTTTTTCCATCCCCTCACTTTCAGTCTGTATGTGTCCTTAGGTTTGGCGTGTGTCTCTTGTAGACAGCATATAAGTGGGTCTTGTTTTTGCATCCATTCAGCCAGTCTGTGTTTTTCAGTTGGAGCATTTAGTCCATTTACATTTTTGGTAGTTATTGATATGTATGTTCCTATTATCATTTTCTTAATTGTTTTGGGTTTGTTATTGTAGGTCTTTTCCTTCTCTTGTGTTTTCTGCCTGGAGAAGTTTCTTTAGCGTTTGTTGTAAAGCTGGTTTCGTGGTGCTGAATTCTCTTAGCTTTTGCTTGTCTCTAAAGGTTTTAATTACTCCATCGAAGCTGAATGAGATCTTTGCTGGGTTGAGTAATCTATGTTGTAGGGTTTTCCCTTTCATCACTTTAAATATGTCCTGCCACTCCCTACTGGCTTGCAGAGTTTCTGCTGAAAGATCAGCTGTTAACCTTATGGGGATTCCCTTGTATGTTATTTGTTGCTTTTCCCTTGCTGGTTTTAATATTTTTTCTTTGTGTTTAATTTTTGATAGTTTGATTAATATCTGTCTTGGCGTGTTTCTCCTTGGATTTATCTTGTATGGGACTCTCTGCGTTTCTTGGACTTGATTGACTATTTCCTTTCCCATATTAGGGAAGTTTTCAACTATAACCTTTTCAAATATTTTCTCAGTCCCTTTTTTTGCTCTTCTTCTTCTGGAACCCTTATGATTTGAATGTTGGTACGTTTAATGTTGTCCCAGAGGTCTCTGAAACTGTCCTCAATTCTTTTCATTCATTTTTCTTTATTCTCCTCCATGGTAGTTATTTCCACTAATTTATCTTCCAGGTCATTTATCCTTTCTTCTGTCTCAGTTATTCTGCTATTGATCCCTTCTAGAGAATTTTTAATTTCACTTACTGTGTTGTTCATCATTGTTTGTTTGCTCTTTAGTTGTTCTAGATCCTTGTTAAACGTTTCTTGTATTTTCTCCATTCTATTTCCAATATTTTGGTTCATGTTTAGTATCATTATTCTGAATTCTTTTTCAGGTAAACTGCCTATTTCCTCTTCATTTGTTTGGTCTGGTAGGATTTTACCTTGCTTCTTCATCTGCTGTGTATTTCTCTGTCTTCTCATTTTGCTTGACTTATTGTGCTTGGGGTCTCCTTTTCGCAAGCTACAGGTTTGTAGTTCCTGTTGCTTTTGGTGTCTGTTCCCAGTGGGTAAGTTTTGTTCAGTGGGTTGTGTAGGTTTCCTTGTGGAGGGGACTGGTGCCGGTGTTCTGGTGGATGAGGCTGCATTTTGTCTTTCTGGTTGGCAGGACCACGTCCGGTGGTATATTTTGGGGTGTCTGTGATCTTATTGTGATTTTTGGCAGCCTCTCTTATAATGGGTGGGGTTGTGTTCCTGTCTTGCTAGTAGTTTGGCATAAGGTGACCAGCACTGTAGCTTGCTGGTCATTGAGTGGAGTTGGGTCTTTGTGTTGAGATTGAGATCTCTGGGAGAGCTTTCACCATTTGATATTATGTGGGGCCAGGAGGTCTCTGGTGGACCAATGTCCTGACGTAGGGTCTCCCACCTCAGAGGCTCAGGCCTGACACCTCGCCAGAGCACCAAGACCCTGTTAGCCACATGGCTCTGAAGAAAAGGGAGGAAAAAAAGGAAGAAAGAAAGAAGAATATAATGAAATAATGTTATTAAAATAAAAAAAATATTAAAAATAAAAAAGTAATTAAAAAGGAAAGAAAGAAGAGAGCAACCAAACCAAATTCACCAATTACAACAAGTGCTAAAAACTACACAAAAATACAAACAAACAAACAAAAAAGTGGACAGAGAGAACCCTAGGAAAAATGGTAAAAGCAAAGTTATACATGCAAAATCACACAAAGAAGCATACACATACACACAAAAAGAGAAAAAGGAAAAAATATATATATATATAAAAGGAGAGCAACCAAATCAATAAATAAATCTACCAATGATAATAAGCTCTAAATACTAAACTAAGATAAACATAAAACCAGAAACAAATTAGATGCAGAAAGCAAACCCCAAGTCTGCAGTTGCTCCCAAAGTCCACTGCCTCTATTTTGCGATGATTTGTTGTCTATTCAGTTATTCCAGAGATGCAGGGTACATCAAGTTGATAGTGGAGATTTAATCCACTGCTCCTGAGGCTGCTGGGAGAGATTTCCCTTTCTCTTCTTTGTTTGCACAGCTCCTGGGTTTCAGCTTTGGATTTGGCCCCACCTCTGCATGTAGGTCGCCTGAGGGCATCTGTTATTCGCTCAGACAGGACGGGGTTAAAGTGGCAGCTGATTAGGGGGCTCTGGCTCACCCAGGCTGGGGAGGGGGAGGGGTACAGAATGAAGGGCGAGCCTGCGGTGGCAGAGGCTGTTGTGACGTTGCAACAGACTGAGGCACGCCCTGTGTTCTCCTGGGGAAGTTGTCCTTAGATCACAGGACCCTGGCAGTGGTGAGCTTCACAGGCTCCCAGGAGGGGAGGTGTGGATAGTGACCTGTGCTTGCACACAGGCTTCTTGGTGGCTGCAGCAGCAGCCTTAGTGTTTCATGCCCATCTCTTGTGTCTGTGCTGATAGCCGCGGCTTGTGCCCATCTCTGAAGCTCATTTAGGTGGTGCTCTGAATCCCCTCTCCTTGTGCCCCCTGAAACAATGGTCTCTTGCCTCTTAGGCAGTTCCAGACATTTTCCCGGACTCCCTCCCGGCTAGCTGTGGTGTACTAGGATCTTCAGGCTGTGTTCACGCAGCCAACCCAAGTCCTCTCCCTGGGATCTGAACTCCAAAGCCTGAGTCTCAGCTCTCAACTCCCACCCAGCCTGGCAGGTGAGCAGACAAGACTTTCAGGCTTGTGAGTGCTGGCCAGCACTGATTCTCTGTGCAGGAATCTCTCTGATTCTCTGTGCAGGGATCTCTCATAGGATTCTGTCAAATCATATGACCTTGGGTCCTCATCTATACTAGCTGATAGCAGAGGACAGAAGGCATGGAGAAGAGTAATGATGTCTTCTCAATTAAAAACTTAGAAGTGGAATACACCAACATCCTCTCATAATTCACTGGATAAAACTTCCACATGGCCATACCTAACAGCAAAACATGGCTGGGAAATGGAGTCAGCCATGAACCTTAATAGAAAATAGGGAGACTGGATGTTGGTGAACAGCTAGTGATTTCTGCCAAGGGACCAGATTGGGCCACATAGGAAGTTTTGCATGTTGGTCTGGTCCTTTTGAAAGGAAGAATGACAAATGAGCACATCCAGAGAAGACTAACAATTCTGGGACTAGGACACTGTCAAAGACACGGTGGCTGAGCTTCCCATTTAGAAGGGATTTGCTAAGAGACTCCAAAGTTTATGAACCCACCTTATTAAAACTTGCTGCTCAAAGCTATGCCTCATCCAAGACAGAGTATCAGAATGTTGATTTCATGGGTTCCTGTCCCTACTCCCTGTGAGTAATCCTGTCCTGATCCAAGTGGTAGAGCTCCTGGCCCTTGACACAATGCTTCTTGTATCTACTGATTGTCCTTATGCTCCATATCAGCTCAGGTTGGCCTATTTAGCAACTAAACCTGATGCAGAATGTCTGTAGGGGGCTGAGCTTAGTTTATAATACTGGGGCAGTTTGAGATCAGAGGTCTTATAACAATGATAATATCTATTTTTTTTTACTGAGCACTTACTATATGCCCGGCACTTGGTAGACATCTAATTTAGTACTTAAGATAATCTCATGAGGAAGGTATGTCCTTAGGTGAATGGTTGAAGGAATTAGACCATTTAACTTAGAGAAGAGAAAATTTGGGTTTATCTGCCAACTGTTTTTAAATAACTGAAGGACTGTTGTAAGGAAGAGGGATATATTCACTCTTTGTTGTCCTTCAAAACAGAAATGGTACCTCAGACATTGTAAGCCATTGACGGAGTTGGGCTTCATGTAGGGATGAAGTTTCTAGCAGTAAGAGCTGACTGAAGTTGTCCAGGCCAGCTCACCAGGTGGTAATCTCACACCACTCTGAAGAGTAAAGAATCACATTTTGGTCCTTGGAGGGATGGGGTTGGGAAACTCAACCATCCATCCATTCATCCATCCATCCATCCATCCGTCCATCCGTTCATCTATCTATCCATACATTTTTGTTTGCGTGCTTTCACCAGTTATCCACTGAGGCCCAAGAACTGTGCTGGGTGTTATCTGGGTATGGTGGCCTTTAAGGACCCTCATCACTGAGATCTCTGACTCTGAACCTATAATGTAGCCTTCACATTGGGTCTCCCTATCTCAAGCTTCTCGGCATACCCTCCAGAAACATCTACTGTAAGCTGTCTTCTTGAAAGCAGCCATAATTTAAGGCTCATCTAAATTAAAAGAAGTCAGTTCTGTTAACTACTGGATGTTATCCACTTGGATCAATTGTGGGAAACAGCAATATGAACAAAATCAAAAAAAGCAAATAATTTTATTATACAATACATTACTGGGGACTAAGGATGCCGCTGAGTGGAGGCCTTTAGGGATCTGGTTTAATGAATTCATAAAGTTCTCAGTAGCACATCCAGTGCTCGTGTATAGATAGATGTCCCTGAGGTAGCTGAGCATAAAACATTTTCACAAGCAGGCTTAGATAACTCCAGTCCTGTCCATAGGATTTCCCTCATTTGGGAGACCAGGATTCTACAACAGTTTCTTCTACTTCATGTCCCTAGGCACTTGGGAAAGCCATGCTTCCTCTCTGACCTCAGGGTCCTCATCTGTAGTCTAAGAGGACTGATTAAAAGGATCTCTAGGGACCTTCCCAGCTCCAAGAGTCCATGATTCTATCATTTATACACTCATCCAGCAAATCCTGAAAACTACAGTTTATTCTGTGTCTGGATTATAATTTCTAGCCTAAAGGAGGTCCACAATCACTTAAATATATTCTCTTAGAGACGATCCTCTAAGCAGTGTGATGTTCATTTTAAGGAAGTGCATTGGAAGTGGCAGGTCTTTGGTGGAAGGCTCGCTTTGGGAACCAGGCTACAGCTAGCCATCTGGGTCAGACTCAGTCCCCAGGATGGACTTGCCTCAAACAACGTCTGTATTTCTCAGCAAATGATGTTACATAGAGAGCAGAAATGGAGGAGGCTCCCAAGAACTTGAAAGAGGTGGCAGGAAAAAGCTGAACGTAACGCGTAAGAGCTGAGGCAGGAAGACAGGCTCTGGTTACTTCTCCTCTGTCAGGAGCCTCCACTTTGGCTGCACAACAATCACACTCCTTTTTCATTTGTGCTTCCAACCAATCCAGTAACTGAAAGGAATTCTAAAGCCTCCTGTCCACCAGAGCATTGTCCTACATGATTCAATTAACCTTTATGGTGGCTTGGGCAGTTTGTGCGATAGGAGAGCCTTGTCTTAATTGGCAGCCTGACACAGACAATAAAGTTTGATCAGCTGAAGAGGGCATCGGGGACATCATTAGCTTCCTCTACCGAAGACTACGTGGTGTGTAAAAGTTGTTTAATTTATGCCGGAGAAGGTAGGGAAGGGGAAACCTGGTTTACATTTCCTGAATTTTTTGCTTATTAAATATTTCACTTCCTTACGTGTAAGAGTCAAATGGGCTCAGTATTTTGGTGTCTGTGCAGCTTCCCACATAGATTTTAATGCTCTGTAATCCACCAAATGATAATTTTCCTGTTATTAAAACTTTGCATTTCACAAGAGGTATTTTGGAAAAACAAACATAAATAGAGACAGATGGGAGGGTTTTTTCCCAAGAGTTTCAAATGGGAGAAATGGGGTGAGGCAGAGGGGGAATAAGCCTGTGTGCTGGAGAAAAATGGCAGGAAGGTGGCCTTGGTGTTGTTTAACTTTCCCAAGAGTAGGGAGTACGGGAGAGGTGCCCTAGAAGCCAAGGGATGATCACTAGGCCGGTGTCTGGATCCGGTCTCATCATTCAGAAGAATTTTAAATCTCGGCTCTTCCAGGAAGCCTTCCTCGGCCAGGAAGAGAACTGACATTTACTGAATGGCTTCTGTGTGCTAGGCCAGTCCAGGTTGTTTCCCTGATTCTCACAACCAGCTATAGGAAAGAGGTATTATTATGCTTCTTTTATGGGTAAGGAATCTGAGATAGAGAAAATTTATAAAACTTCTTGAGGGAGCCAGTCAGTAGGTGATAGTGCTTAAATTCCATCTCAACTCTGTCTTTCTCTTGTATCCCATTAGAAAGAGGAGTGATGGACTTCCTCAAATTGAACCTGAAAAAAAGCTCCTCTCTACTAAGTGCATTGCCTTCCCATTTTCCTAGAAGAGACAAAAATGCCTACCAACATAATTTATGTATTAACTAATGTGCACTTAAGAGAGCTTTGAAATGTGTAATGTGCTAAAAATGAACAATTAATTTTCACTCATGCAAAGGCATTTAAAATTAAGTAGAGCTAGACCAATGTAGGTATGATTATCACTGCTTTGCTGTAAATTCTTTTGGAATCAACAAATTGTCATCACGTGTAGAGCAAATGCTCACTCTGAACAAAATGCTCTGCTGACGACAATGTAGGGAGGGGGAAAGGGTGCTGTGTTTTCCAAGAGAGAAGAAAAGGCATGAAAACATGAAAGTTGAGGGTACATGCACCACACTGGCATCCATTCAGAGACACACAAAACACCCACACATACACACAGAGTCACTCCTTACTTCAGGCACTAGGGATATATGCTAAAGCAATAGATACCATGCCTGCCCTTATGGAGCTTACCAACTTGAGGGGAAGATAGTCCCTGAGTAAGTAATTCCAGGTGTAAAGAAGAGGAAGAAAGCAGGTCAGGAGGGGTTTCCTGGAAGAGGAGGGGCTTGGGAACACCTTCAGTGTCTTAGCCTCTGTGTCCTTGGACAATCACTCAGACTCTTCACTTAACCCTCTAATACCAGGATTGGACTCTGTGCTCTCTTAGGTCTTCTCTTAAAACATTGTGACTATGAATGTTACGGGATGTCACTGTCCCAGGGCAAAAGGGCAATGAAGCAATGAGGTCCTCCCTCCTGAGGGCCACCATCCTATAGCCTTCTTCCCAGGCTTCATCACCCAGCACACTTTCCCAGCTGAGCCACTGTTCTGGTACCTTGGACAGCTCCCTCCTCTTTCATTCAACCCCACTGCCATCCCTACGCTCTGGGTACCCGTCTCCCTTAGCATCTTCCTGGGCCAGGCCTTTGGTGTCCTCTGACATTTGTGCCAACAGGACCTAGGGCATAAGTACTCTCACCTAATCCTTGACCATTTCAGCTGCAGCCTCTGGAGATGGTGCTTTGGTGGAAAATTCCATGAATGACTGGAATGGTGAGAATCTAAAGACATAGAAGGAGAAAAGACAGCATCAGTGTAGGTGCTTGGGTATTTGGGGGTGGATTATAAGAAAGGGATAGATTACAAGAATTTATCTCAAATTTCACTTTCATGTTAGGCCTCTCTCATGGTCAAATAACTTCAGTGGCAGAAATGTAAAGTTTTAGGGGTGATTTGATGGTCACACTTTGATGAGTCTCTCTCCTAATTCCTTAATTTCCAGGCTCCATTCAGGCTTATTCTCCCCTGATTGAAAATGTAGGAACAGTTTTATGAAGCAGTAACTCAACAGAAATGATGATGATACTGATGATGATGATGATGATGATGGTAGCATTGATAATAACAGAGGAGAGGCTCATTTATAGAGCTTCTCATTTTCCATTTTTGTCTTTGTTCAGTCTCAGATGAACATCAGCTAATCGATCCTCCTGGCATCTCTGTGAGGTATGTAAGAATTAGAATTTCTTTTCAAGAGATACCCAGTTCATTACTAACCAAGGAGGTAGGTGATAAGCTGTTGTCACTGGCCTATCCCACCCAAAGTCACTGTTAGTGGATCCCCTCCAGTATTAATAGTGGAGCCTGGTTTCTGTGGTCCTCTGGGCTAAGACTGGCACAGAGCAGGCACTTAATAAATTTGCTGGTGGATCAACTAAAACACTGACTGACTAAATAAATGAGTGAGTGAGTGAGGGGCCTGAGAGGTTTGTCAGATGCAGCCCACTTGGGGCCTTTGAATACCTGTGTTCTGGATACTTCTAATTCGTATGGTTTATTTTAGAGATGCTATACAACATCTCTTCTAGTCAATCACAGAGTCTAAAATTCTTCCATTTGCATTAATCCTCACCTTTGCTTGAGTAAGCAGGTCTCTGGGAAGGGGGCAATAGAAACAATATAATGATAAGAGTGAGTTGTACCCTGAGTTCTGTCTAATCCTACATTTCTCACCTCTGCCTGCCCAAGGCTGAATGATTCTCTACAGCAACTCTAAGAAAGCCAAAATGGTCTCTGTGTCTCCAGTTTCTTCTCTTACAGTCTATAGCCACCTCCTTGCTGAATCCAGTTCAGTTCTGTTCACACAGCTGTCCTGATCAGCAAGCAAGCTGGAAAACAAAAGGGCTCTTCCGGACTCTTGGAGCTGCTCCTGACTGCTCCACCTGCATAGACTCTGGCACCAGCAGACTAGGCTCTCATCAAGGGTTAGCCCTTATTAGCTTTGAGGCCTTGAATATGTCACTCAGTCTTGCTGGCGTCAGTTTTCCTATCCATGAAGTGGGAATAACACCTACATTGTGACGTTGTTTGAATCAACAACAGATGTGTAGTTGGGGGTCCCTTTGTTTCTGACAAACCCTTAAAAAGAAAAACAAAATAGGAACATGGGGTCTGGAAGGGAATAATAGATGAAATGCTAGATCCTCAGGAGCATTGAAAATATCCAAGGTCTTTCCTATCCAAGGTCTTTCCTAACCAGAAGTGCACTACGTTCTGGACTGCCTCACCTTTACTCTGCTCCATTGAGCCTCACCTGTACATTGTCCCCTTCCCTTAAGGACCTGCTCATCTTTCTAGTAAATTAACTAGTCCTGAACTAAGGAATTAATGGCTATATAGAAGGTAAAATATAGCTCTTCCAAGTAACCATTAACATTAAACGCTGATTTTCCATATGGTCAATTTTGGTGTTTTTTTTTTTTTAGGTTATTTTTGTTTTTTGTTTTTTATTTTTTATTTATTTATTTACTTATTTATTTTTGACTGCATTGAGTCTTCATTGCTGCGTGCGGGCTTTTTCTAGTTATGGCGAGCAGGGGCTACTCTTCGTTGTGGTGCGCGGGCCTCTCATTCCATTGGCTTCTCTTGTTGTGGGAGCACGGGCTCTAGGTGCACAGGCTGAAGTAGTTGTGGCACGTGGGCTCAATAGTTGTGGCTCGTGGGTTTGAGAGCGCAGGCCCAGTAACTGTGGTGCACAGGCTTACTTGTTCTGCGGCATGTGAGATCTTCCTGGATCAGGGCTCGAACCCATGTCCCCTGCATTGGCAGGCAGATTCTTAACGACTGCGCCACTGGGGTAGCCCCTCTTTAGGTTATTTTTGTTTTTGCTTTTTCATTTGGTACATTTCCATAATGTTAGATGTTAGTCTTTTCCCACGTGTTATTTAAAATTTTATTTATTTTTACTTTGCATAAAGTAAAATTTATTCTTTTTGATATATAGTTTTATGGGTTTTTACAAATGCCATGGTTAGGTGACATCATACCTCCAAAAATTCCCTTTGGAGTCAACCCCTCCCCACCTGGCAGCCACTGATCTTCATTGTTTCTATACGTTTGTTTTCTCCAGCTTTCCAGGTGTCCCATGAGTTTCAGATGAGAAGTGGGTTCAAAGATTTTTTTTTTTTTTGGCGGTACGCGGGCCTCTCACTGTTGTGGCCTCTCCCGTTGCGGAGCACAGACTCCGGACGCGCAGGCTCAGCGGCCATGGCTCACGGGCCCAGCCGCTCCGCGGCATGTGGGATCTTCCCAGACCGGGGCACGAACCCGTGTCCCCTGCATCGGCAGGCGAACTCTCAACCACTGCGTCACCAGGGAAGGCCCAAAGATTTTTTTAAGAATTGGTCTACAGATGTAAAGTTGATAACTGCTATTTTTGCTATTAATATTGCAAGATATTGGATATTGTCTCCTAATAGTTTTGGCCATGTTAACCATTATATGGCAGGGAGAAAGCATTTAGCTGGCAGGTCATGTGATCTGTTATTACTGGTAACAACAATCAATTAAACACATGGTGTACCTGAGGTGGGATTTTATTGTGATGGAATTTAAGGGTGTTATCGGGCATTGAATAGGCCCTTCCTGTAGAACCAGTTGGGGGAACAAAAGTGCCGCAGAAACCTCAGAGACTAAGTAATACCTCTCAGTCAGTGATGGGGTTTTCAATAACTGACATAATGTTTCTGATTATTGTTTTATAATACCTTGCACGCTCCCCCCATTACCATTCCATTTTATGACAATGTTAATATACAGATGTTATGTTAATCTGTTTTTTAATTTATCTCAGCTATCCCACATGTACATTTTCAAGTGATTCATTTATTTAGTAGCACCTCATTTATTTTAAAAGTTGTTGTTTTTTTTTCTTAATTTTATCACTGTGGAAGCACTAATGACATTTACACAGGGCTTCACTTTCATTTCTTGCTTCAACCAGAGTCGAGGAATATTCGCTGCTCTTCTCAGGGCCAAGATCACATGCCCTCTGTTGGTGAGCCACTGTCCTGCAGTAACCACGTTCTGGGATGGGTCTCTCCTCCAGCCTTTCCTTCCTGTGGGAAATGTGAACGAGCCCAGGTCTGGCTCAGTGTTGGAGAGCCACCTCCTCCGTCCCCATCACACATCTTCCTGGTAACATCGACTCTGTCTTTTAGCCCATTTCTACCTCTGAGAATGTTGAACAATGAAGTTGGATTTACACTGGAGTCCAGGCCAGGGCCTGGGATCAGAGTGTTTGGGGCGTGTCTCCTCCCAAGGAGTCTTAGCGATGCCTCCGTTTCAGACAGTGTCACTTCTGACTCTGACCCTGTCCTCAGCTCCACGGTGACGTTCTCCATAGGAGCTGGACATCTCCTCCCATAGTGCTGACCAGCTCAAGTCCATCTGTTCAAACATGCAGTCACCCTCTTTCTCCCAAGCTGGCTTCTCCTGAGATGCTCAGTCCTCCTCAAGGCCCTGCACGTTCCCCCGATCCTACATGCTGTCAGATCCCATGTCCTGCGTATCCTTCCTGCTCAACCTCTTGACTCTCTCGCTTCCAAGCCCACTTCTGCCTGAGCCTCAGGGCTCACCCTCCCCTGCAGCACTGCACCGGCACCTCTTGCCTCCAGCCTTGCACCTTCTCACCCCACTCCAGGCCAGGGTGTTTTTTTTTTTTTTTTTCCTGTGATACGCAGACCTTTCACTGTTGTGGCCTCTCCCATTGTGGAGCACAGGCTCCGGACGCGCAGGCTCAGCGGCCATGGCTCACGGGCCCAGCTGCTCCGCGGCATGTGGGATCTTCCCAGACCGGGGCATGAATCCGTGTCCCCTGCATCGGCAGGCGGACTCTCAACCACTGCGCCACCAGGGAAGCCCCAGGGTGGGGTTTTGATGGGACATAGGTCTCTCTCTCTTGCTTGAAAGCCTTCAAGACCCATTCTTCTCGTAGGAAAATATAAAATTCCTTAATCACTTATTTCAGCCCCCTGAGCGCACTGGCGGCACCCTCTTACCTCTCTAGCTTCATCTCTTGTCAGGATTGGCTCACAGGTCTCACAAGCACAAAAGTTGGTGACTTAAGACAATATGTTTATTTGTTGTTCAGGTCACAGGGGTCAGCAGGTGGTGGCGTTGGGAGGGGATGTTTCTTTGCTCGGCACAACAGTCCCTCTGGGACTCTGCTCCCTCCACCTTGTGGATTCTTACCCCTCTAGGTCATCTGTCACCTCTCTTCGGCCTCCTGAAGAGGAAAGAGAGTGTGAATCATAGGGCAGGGACGGGGGCAGGGACAGGGGAGGGCTGGAGGGGGTGCTCTAATGGGTCAATCCTAGAAGTTTCACCTTACGCTTTCTGCCACATTCCACTGGTCGGGACCAGTCACCTGGCCACCACCCCTAACTGCACTGGAGACTAGAACGTGTGGCCCAGGCTGGGATGACCGGGAGAAGATGGATGTTGACGAACACCAGGCTTCGCTTCCCGCTGCTTCTTCACGCAGGCTGCTCAGCTGCTGTCTGCCAATTGCATCTGGAGCTTTTCTGCTAAGAAATGTATGTGGTTGACTGACAGAGATGGAACAGATCCCCTGGAGGCAGCAGAGTGAAATGTGATGTGGAGAGCAGGCCTGGGGCAGAGCCCCGCCCTGGTAAGACCAGGCAGGTTGCAGGTGCGGGATGCTTGGGCCTATTTCCTCCTGTCTCATTTCTAGTTTGCCCTGACCAATTCCCCCATGTGGAAGGAATGTCCCAGAGGAGGGATGGCCTCCTGTGTGAAGCAAAGAAGAGCCCATGGGAAAGGCAGAGACATCTATAAGGACAACAAAGTGCTAAGTGCATTGAGCACAGGGCTTGATAAATACCGATAGACTGATTGGCATTAGGAATCCCGAGCTTATAATAACTAAATGGTGAGGCCCAAACCAGAAACTGCTCTATAAGCCTGGACTGGGTTGTAACAATTCCGAGTGAAAAATACCACTTTGGTGTGCTTGCCTCACTCCCATTTTGGCTTCAAAAGCCTCTATAACGTTGTGCTTTCTCTAATTACCTGAGCACTGACCTTACTTTGTCTCCACTTGTTTTGTTTTTGAACATCTTTAGTGGAGTATAATTGCTTTACAATGGTGTGTTAGTTTCTGCTGTATAACAAAGTGAATCAGCTATACATACACACATGTTCCCATATCTCTTACCTCTTGCATCTCCCGCCCTCCCACCCTCCCTATCCCACCCCTCTAGGTGGTCACAAAGCACCGAGCTGATCTCCCTGTGCCATGCGGCTGCTTCCCACTAGCTATGTATTTTACGTTTTGTAGTGTATATATGTCAATGCTACTCTCTCACTTCGTCCCAGCTTACCCTTCCCCCTCCCTGTGTCCTCAAGTCCATTCTCTACATCTGTGTCTTTATTCCTGTCCTGCCCCTAGGTTCAACAGAACCGCTTTTTTTCTTAGATTCCACATATATGCGTTAGCATACGGTAATTGTTTTTCTCCTTCTGACTTACTTCGCTCTGTATGACAGACTCTGGGTCCATCCACCTCACTACAAATAACTCAATTTTGTTCTTTTTATGGCTGAGTAACATTCCATTGTATATATGTGCCACATCTTCTTTATCCATTCATCTGTCAATGGACACTTGGGTTGCTTCCATGTCCCAGCTATTGTAAATAGAGCTGCAGTGAACATTTTGGTACATGACTCTTTTTGAATTATGGTTTTCTCAGGGTATATGCCCAGTAGTGGGATTGCTGGGTCCTATGGTAGTTCTATTTTTAGTTTTTTAAGGAACCTCCATACTGTTCTCCATAGTGGCTCTATCAATTTACATTCCCACCAGCAGTGCAAGAGGGTTCCCTTTTCTCCACACCCTCTCTAGCATTTATTGTTTGTAGATTTTTTGATGATGGCCATTTTGACCTGTGCGAGATGAGATTTTGATTTGCATTTGTTAATTCAGCTGCTCGAAGACAAACATCTTTATGGCATGCACTGCTTTCTTTCCAGGTAGCTTGTCTGCCCCAGCCCTTCTGGCCTTCATCTCCCTGTTGGCCTAACAAAAGAGGAAAGAAAGGTCATGAAAACGCATCTGCAGCAGCATTTCCTCTACTGAGAAAAATGTTATTTTGTCAACTAGGTGACTCCATCCAACTTCCTCCTCTAAACCTTTCTTCCCTGTGATAAAATAAAATTCATATTTTATGGCAAGATGAGAAAAAATTGAAACATAAAAGTTTTCTTTGCCCCTTTGGGCCTCCTTCCTCCTCTTTCGTGTGTGTTGTGCATCTGCTTTCACCAGACCTCCTTAGGAGATAACCTTCCTTCTTAATCTCATCAAGGGTCAAACTCCTTAGCAGACAACCTTCCTTCTTAATCTCATCGAGGGTCAAACTCCTTAGCAGATAACCTTCCTTCTTAGTCTTGTAAGGGGCCGCGATGACCCATGACCCACTACTTGCTTTGTTCGTGTAGACCCGGATTGTGTAAACTGTCGATAAAGCATCATTTAATGTACAGCCCTCTGTCTCAAAATCTTATATTACTGTGCTTTGACCTCTAATGGGCGGAACGGTCCTCAGAACTTTCTGAATGACTGCTTCCCGGGTTATAATCCTCAGTTTGGTTTGAATAAAATTCTCCATTTCTTTCTTAGACCGACTGCTTAATTTTTTCATCAACACTTGTTTAGCAATGTCTAAGCCACATGGCTTGCCCTGACTCATATACCTATGTAGCCTAAAGAAGCCCAGGGCCCTTCCCCTTGTCACATGGGAGGTATGGGGCAGTAGACCCATATGGGGCATGTGATGTCACTGATAAACCTGGTATGTCTCCCTGGAGTTTGTCGGTATTAGCGTTTTCCTTTTGCCGCCTTCCCTCAAAGCCCGCATCCATTTCCTACTCTCGCGTGTCCTGGTGCGCTGTGCTTTGCAAAGAGCATTGCCAAGTTTCCAGTTGGGTTGGGCCAGTGGGAAGCATCAGCAGGAGGTCGGGAGTGGGAGGAGAGAGGCTGGGGTATTTCCTCTCCTGCTCTCTATGCGCGTGGGGTGATGTTCTGGCAGGGGCTTCAGGCCTCTATAACCACAGCCATATGGGAAGTGCCCCTCTCACAGCAGACCCTGCCTCACTAGGCTCCAGTTAAACTATTTCTGCCACTTGCCCCTGAAGACCTAAGGCAGATAATGGTTTCTTGATATTGCTGGTCTTTTGTTGCCTTGACATTCCTCGGTGATTGCTTTAACCCTGGTCATATGTAAATAGTCTCTTCATTAAATTATCTTCGAAATCCCAGCTGAACGGCTCCTCTGTTTACTGTCTAGAGCCTGACGGAGACAGTGGGAAAATATATGGCGGTGGAAGTGGGGCGTAAAGTCATTTAAGTCAGTGTTTCAAACGCTGTCTCAGATTGGTTCCCTGAGAACAGACTCTGTAAAAGAAGAGTTTGGGGGAAGTGCTCTCAGGAAGTACCCCTGTAAGGAGGTAAGGAAGGCAGAACTGGGGTGAGGGAACCATTGACCTGCCATGTGGTTGCAACTGAGCTCTCAGCTGATTCCGAGGCGGAGCTATAGTGTTGGGGTGGTCCTTGAAAGTTGTTTCAAGTTAAGGCGAAGGGGGCTGGGCCCCGTAGCACAGGCTGAGCCCTGGGAAGGCGTATAAGATTGGGCAGTGCAGCTTCCTGCAGCTAGGCAAGGCCAGTGCCTGGTGAGGAGCACAGCTGTGAGCCCTCAGCACTGATGGACCCAGCAGCTAGGCAATGGGTATGAAGGTCCTGAAAAAGAGTTCTGGGTGGAGTACCCAATATCCATTAGAGTCCACACCTTGTGTCTCTCAGATGCACTTGTTTCTTATAGTAAGTTTATCCTATCTGGTCTTGTTTCCAGGAGAAACGTAGAAGATTTATGGGACAAAGTGGGACACACTGAAGCTGGTCTCAAGGTTACAGCTATGTCCATCATCTCTCACGTACACTAGTTTCACCTTGTTTCTCCTTACCCTCATCTAGCACCTCTGCTCATCTAGGAGGCTTACCTGGTGGGTCAGCCAGATCCTCATCCCTGAGAGGTTTGAGTCCTTGGTCATCAGCCCTTCTCACGCCATGGAGTGATGCACTTGCCCATTTCCCATCAAAGTTGGGTAGAGGGATATTAAGAGATGCCCCAGTGGATCATCTGGTTGCCATATGTATTCTTCCCTGTCTCTAATGTGCAACAGCAGCCCTACCTCGTCTGGATGGTTAGAATCACTCATTCCAGGATCATGAATCCTTTTCTTCTTTTTTGGTCCCTTGGCATGTGGAACTCAAAGTGCCCATGTGGCAGCCTCAGCTTAAAATTCAACGGAACACTTACTGTGTCCTCTGGTGGAAATATTCTTCTCGAGGAACCAGCACCTCTAGGCTCACAGAGCTTGAAGTTGGGGGGACAGGAAGCATGACCTCCCCAAATGAGTCTCTGGAAGTGATGGTAAGCAGAGCAACTCCTGCTTCCACCTCTTAATTCTTAGATTCATGTGTTCTATCTAGGGGGTCACAGAGCCATGTAATACTTTTTGATTTAGGATATAGTTTTGGCTATAGTTTTTGACTTAGGATATATACCTCCTGGGGATGGTACCCCATTCTTGCAGGATATCACCCCGGTGCTGGTATAGAGCTTCATCTCCAAGAGGCCATTCTGTCAGTCTCTCAGGCCAAAGGCTTTGGGTGATGCAGTATCTGACAGTATCAGTGGATCCCATGGGCAAGTGCTTATGGATGTACTTCCATTGCTGTAAAATGGTTTTTTTTTTTTTTTTTTTTGCGGTACACGGGCCTCTCACTGCTGTGGCCTCTCCCGTTGTGGAGCACAGGCTCCGGACGCGCAGGCTGAGCGGCCATGGCTCATGGGCCCAGCTGCTCCACGGTACGTGAGATTTTCCCGGACCGGGGCACGAACCTGCACCCCCTGCATCGGCAGGCGGACGCTCAACCACTGCGCCCCCAGGGAAGCCCTAAGCCCATGGGTCTTTTGGTCAGAGGCAGACTAATATGGGGTCTCGGATTTGTGGATCAAGCTTTTGAATAGTGGTACCGGCCAAGGTCCTGTGGGCAGGAAATGTGTCAGGCCCAGTCGAGATTAATCTCCATCCCTTCCAGGGTGAAAGAGGCCTAAGGTGGTAACTCCCCACTAAGTGTCTGGTTGGTGTCCTCAGTAGATGACTCATATCAGGAACATGGCTTTGCCCACTCTTGCTAGCCTGTAGGACAGTCAACAGAGACAGTGGTTACATCAGCCTTGTTGAGAGGGAGCCCTGCTGTTCAGGCCGTACCTAGCCTTCACGCCTGCCACCACAGTTTCTCCATTCATGAGTTCATTATGCACGGGGGTGAACAGTGGGTAGTGATGACAGAGACTGGCTGTTGTCAACTGGCAGAATAACTCTGCGTTTGGCTGTGTAAGATTTGATTCTCCTTCTGATAGGGATGGAAAGAAGACAGCTGCTAGATCAGTGGCTGCACATCACCTGCCAGAGGCCAAGGTAAACAGTCAACAACGATAACTGGAGTTCTTACCTGGTAAAGTTTGCGACAGTTTACTGTCATGGCCAGGACCCATGGGCTTTTGTAGGGCAGACTGGGAGATTAAATGGATGTGAGACAGGGATCTACGACCCCCTACATTTTTTGTCTTTGAGGGTGACACTAATCTCTACCATATTCATGAGCATACTGTTATGAGCTAAGCTGTATACCCCTCCTCCCCGAAAAAAAAAAAAACATGTTGAAACCCCGAGCCCCAAGCAGCTGTGAATGTGACCTTATATGGAAACAGGGTCTTTGAAGATCATTAGATTAAGATGAGGACATTAAGATGGACCCTAATGCTATATAACTGTTGTCCTTATAAAGACAAGAAATTTGGACCTAGAGGAAGACAGAGGTAGAGAGAAGATGATGCGAAGACACAGGGAGAAAGTGTGAAGTGACTCATGAAGATTGGAGTTATGCTGCCCCAAGTCAGGGACCTAAGAAGCTAGGAAAGAGGCCCGGGACAGATCCTCCCTAGAGGCTTCAAAGGGAGCAGGGCCCTGCCAATATATTCATTTCAGAGTTCTGGCCTCC
The DNA here is from genome assembly GCF_963455315.2 of Globicephala melas. Classification (NCBI taxonomy): domain Eukaryota; kingdom Metazoa; phylum Chordata; class Mammalia; order Artiodactyla; family Delphinidae; genus Globicephala; species Globicephala melas. The sequence goes on along the minus strand of NC_083326.1, from coordinate 4,334,263 downwards.
TGAACTGTGAGACAATACATTTTGTTGTTGTAAACCACCTAGTTTCTAGTACTTTGTTATGGCAGCTTTAGCAAATGAATATACACGCTCACTTATTTGAGTTGTTTGACCCCTTCCTCTACCATCTGACATGGAAATTCTAGCATTACTAGCTTACTGTGGGCCATCGCTTTTTCTAAGCTTCAAGAATCATCCTGGCAGCATGTAAGTGCTGTCTTCTGGGGTTGTGCTTGGATGTTAACTCCTGGATAACAAATGGGAGATTAATCCCCTATAGATAAACTCTCCCTTATCCAACTCTGTGCTCCACTGCCCACTCCCATCCTTGCCATCACTCCAGGGCCCAGTACTTTCCCGGGTCCTGATGGTATTTATTAGCTAGATCATCTATCTCCTGCCTTTGAAGGTCCAGTATATCCTCAGTCTGGTTGCGTTAGGATGTGGCCCTTGTGATTGGTCTGGTTGCAGGAGGGGAGGAGAGGAGTGGGGGTAGATCTAATGAGGACAAACATTGTCTTGCGGGGCACCTGCCTCATTTGAAACTTCAGCCTGAGCGTGTGGGAAACCACTATCTCTTAGATCTTCTAAAACGGGGGAGTAAGACACAGCTGCAGGCCCTGCAGGTCCAGCGGAATCTAAGAGTTCAAGGTCTTAGTGGCACCTACCCAGATGACCCTGTTCCAAGTCTCAGGGTCACTCCTTACAGTTTGGGGCCCTGACCAGATAGTAGACCTGCCGGGCTGAGCGTTCAACCTTCTCTGAAGCTCTCCTACTCTTACAATTCAGGGCTACGCCTGCACCTCTGCTCTGGCTGCAGGAGCTCATAGACTCCTTAATGCTGCCAAGGCCCTGCGGTCTTCACACTTGGCTTAGGACTGGTCATCAGTCAGCCTGACCCTGTCACTATTCCTCTTCAACAGACCAGTTGTGCTCAGCGACAGCCACTCTATTCTGTAGTCCTTGTAGTTACTTTTACTCATTCCTCTCCAGCATCAGATGTTACATTGGCCTGTCTATCCTCTTCCACTGGGATCCCGTACCAGTTCACCACTGATACACGTCTCAGCAATTGCCCTGCTGCAGTGTGCCTGGAGCTATCTGTACTCCACCGACCAGCGGTGGTGGGGTCCTCACTAGCCAGCCACGCATGCAGCTCAAAATCCTCATCTTGGAGTCTGACTTTGAGGATTACAGCTGTTGTACCTGTCTTGGGATGGGTTCCCTGGAACCAGACTGAAATGGGGAGTGACATGCAGATGTCTGATTGGGGGATGCGCTTGGGAGAAGTGAGGAGGGAAGTCTGGGAGTCTGACTTTGAGGATTACAGCTGTTGTACCTGTCTTGGGATGGGTTCCCTGGAACCAGACTGAAATGGGGAGTGACATGCAGATGTCTGATTGGGGGATGCTCTCGGGAGAAGTGAGGCGGGAAGGTTCAACCAGAGGGAGAGGCTGGCCTTCAATGTGGTGGCAAAGAAGGAAGATGTCAGCTGATCCTATGGAAATGGCCTTTCAGAGTTGTCCCAAGTTGAGGCAAAGGCGCTGGGTTTTTTATTTCCCATCAGCCAGTCATTAGCGATGGATCATTCCTTGAGAGTGGGCATAACCTTGGGCATGGCAGGTCCCTGCAGCCTAGGTCAATGCCCAGTGAGCCACACAGCTGTGAGCTGTCAATAGCTGATATTTCTGATAGCTGGACAGTGAATAAGTCAGTCTTGTAAAGAGGGTCTAGGGGCAGCATCAATGTGTCCACTACAAACACTATTTCATATTAAAACACACATGGATTTATGACGAAGTAAAGTCCAACATTTGCAGGAATTTTAAGATAAAACATGAGACTTCACAGACATTTCCCACCTACTGTGTCCTCCCTACAGAAGCCTGCAGACAGGCTCAGCCTTCCCCACCACTGACACAAGGGGCACTTTGGTGAGATGTGTGAGGAGGGCTGCCCTAAGGAAACCTGCTTCCTAGAAGGGCTCGGAGACACCACTGACACCTCCAAGTAAACGTGGGGCCTTGGGGCTCCTCTCCCTGGAGAGTTGTAACTTAAGGCTCATTTCCTAGATTGGAAAGAGAGACAGTGCTCCCTGACAAAGGGATTCCAAGCATCATTAAGCATGTGTGTGAGGGTCGTAGGGGGATGGAGGGGGTCAAGTGCCCTCCCAGTGCCTCTGAGATCATGCCATCTGCACCACCCGAGCAGAACGCTGCTCTAGCAGACAGAGAAGGGTTAAAAGAGGCCCAGGCTATGTTCAGGGTTTGAAGCTCTGGGTGTACTAAAAAATGAAGGCAGGCTAAAACAAGGTTACAAAATTGTTTACATGTAACAAATTATTCCCTTTAATACACACACTTACATACACATTACTGTGACTTTGTATGCATATGACCATGTTTGGAATATCATGGAAAGCCTACATTTGGTTTGTGTGAGATACAAGGTCTGGATCAGCCAAGTTCTATCCGTATACAAGGAAGGCACAGTCCAAGTCAGTGGCTTCTAACTCCAAACGGGACACCTGAAAGTCCCATTTAAACACCCCCAGTTCTAGAATTGCTGTCTTCTTCCTGTACATCTGTCCACCTCTTCCTGTTTCATCACCTCCCCCACGCACCCGCCCACACAGACAAAAGCTTTGCCCTGTATATTTATATTAGGGCATGCTGAACACAGGCCCCATGCCCTCAGAGAAACAAAAGCCAGAGGGCCATTTGATACTGTCTTGATCTCACTCGCACTGATATCTTCCAAATGTATTTGCTATTTGCTCTCGTGTCCCTGCATCCCCCTGCTGTTCCCAATTGTCCATTGCCTATTAGGAACAGTTCTAGCCAAGGTATTTTTTCCCCTATTTATTTGTTCCTTTTTCCCTGGGAACTTCACTATGCATGAGTAACTGGCCTCTGCTGCTGCTTTTGTTTGACATTTTGCATTCGTTAAAAACCAGTCATCTGCATGTTTTATAAACCCGTAGGGGTCTCCCTCCCCTTGATCAATGCTGGAAGTACTCATTAACATCTGGGGAAGTTATGGCCCCAGATAGGGGGGATATGCGACCTACCGAGTATGGTTTTAGGGAATTTGTCTAAAAAAAACACACCATACCAAAGCACTTTATATTCATCGTCAGGGTTGCTCACTAATAGAAATGAGCCTGCATGCCTTTGGTGCCTCTGTGTATTCCCTTTCCTCAGCATGGAATGCATTTTCCCTTCCACTCTGTTTGTCTAAGACGACTTCTCTGGGAAGCCCTTTCTGGGCACCTCAGTGGAACCTGATTCCTCCTTTCTTTGAAAACCATGTAACCAACATGCACTGGGCACCTCCTACGTGCCAAGTACAATGCTAGGCATTTCTAGGATTTAATATAAATAAGAAAAGTCCTCTGCCCTTGGGTGCTAATGAGGAAAGCAGACACACAAACCCATTATTAGAACTAAATGTAGTGAGAATTTGGATGACATTGTGCAGAAGATGGGAGGCAGGAGAGGAGAGAGGGCCGACCTCTGCACTCGATGACAGGGAAGGGTTCAAAGAGGAAGTGGTCATGCATGTCATGAAGGACTTGTCGTCATTCTGAAGGAGCTCAAAATCTGCTCTGCTGGTCACGGTTTCTCATTTCTCTGATGTGGACCAACCACGTCAGAATCACATCACACGAGACGGTCGTTAAAATGCAGTTTCCTGAGAGACACCCCAGACCCGCTGGCTCACAGGGCCTGCATTCTCTCCAGGATAATGGATTATTTGAATACCCACCCGTCAAAGTTTGAAACATGCAGTTGTGGCAGATGGGGGCCACTGAAGGGTTTGATTTGACTTTTCATTGTTATGTGTTAACCTTTAATATGTAATACAAGCACGTGGTAAGTCTCTCTCAACCCCATTTCCCCTGCCCACCAGTCCTCCATCCTCTTCTCACCCCAAAAGTAACCATTGTTACCAGTTTCTTAGGAGTCTTTCCAGGTGGTCATGGTGGCCAGTCACTTGCCTGCTTGGTCTTGGATTCACCCCCTGCCCTCCTCTGCTTTTCCCAGGCTGCTTTGGCCACTGCCTTTTGTGAAGTTTGGTCAAGAGGAGGCACTGGAAAATGACTGAAAGGCAGGAGGAGGAGATACTCAGAGAATCTGATTCCCCTATAGCTCCTCCACCTCTGAGCAGGGTCCCTGGCACTCTGTGCCTCTGTGATACCAGCTTCCGTTGGGCAAGCCATTGTCCCAGCCCTGGCTTCTTAAGAATCTCATGTCCTTCTGTTCCTCTAGCTCCAATGTCCTTGATCTCCAGATCACCTGTTTGTTCTTACAGCTCATTCAACTCATTTGAAATGACTTTCCTCTATTATATCTCCTCTATTGAACTGTCTGGCCTGGGAAGCTTTCCTGAATGACTTCTACCTTTGGTTTTGGTTTTTTTTCCCACTTAAAAAATATATCTAGTGGATGGGCGCTAAGTTGCATTCAACCCACCCTTTCTCTGAGCACAACCAGAAAAGTCAAAGAAGATAAATTTTTTTAAATAACAAAAAACAAAGATAAAATAACAAAAAGCAAAAAACTTCTTTGAAGGTATTAAAGTGTTTTTAAGGTCCAGAGCCAAGATTTAGGGGAGAAGGGAAGATCAGGGAGATAAGACCATAAGTCCAGGACATGAAGCCAGTTTCTCCCTCAAGTCTAATGAATCTTTCTAAGATAACAACTCAGAGTCCAAGAAGCTGAGCAGAGGTTTCAATAGACTCATAGGGCTATGAAATAAAAATGAAAGTTCAGAGCCCATCAAGAAAGAGGGGCCTAACTAACTCAAAGCCTAGCCTAACTAAGCTTTGAGTTAGGACCCCAAAGGGCTAAACCTTAGGAGTAAGGGTGAATCACCAATAGACCAGTTCTTACAGAAACTGAGGGACAACTTTGAGTTATCTCACTTCCTAATTAGAATAAGGTTTATTTGGGATTGCTATGCTTCTTGCCTAGCAGCTCTGCAAAAGTAAGTCCTCTCCGGAAGAAGACAACGTCATCTAGGGGATCCATGTATCTCCATAATTTTCCTATACAAATCTCACACTCATCAAACATAACCACGTATATAAGATGACAAGACATAATTGAGAAACCAAGGTGAACCACAGACACTAGAAATAGACCCAGGAAGTACAATGATCAGACTTGGACTTTAAAATCACTATGAGTAACGGGTTCAAAGAATTAAAAGATCAATGATTTTAATAGAGAACTAAAGGACTAAATGGAAATTCTAAAACTGGGGAAAAAAACCCATGTTAATGAAAATTAAGAATTCAATAAATTATACATACTGACTGAAGAGAAATTTTAGTAACCTGGAAAATACAGTAAATGTAAATATCCTATTAAAGCACAAAGAGAAAAAAAATCACAGAAATATATATACATACATATATATATATATATATATATCCTCATAATGGATGAATTATTTAACTCTAATTTGCCCGAGTTTCCTCACCTGTAAAGTGATAATAATAATAATAGTAACAATTATATTATATGGTTGTTGTAAGGATTACATGAGTTAAACATATAAATATATTATAAATATAAAACTATATATAAATCTATGAAGCTTCTAGAATAGTCCCTGACATATAGTAGATGCTACGTATTTCTTTTATTGCTATTATTATATCTTAAAGATATAATAATACTGCATACTAAGAATGCAGCATGGCTTCATTCTTTTTTCCTGCTTCATTCTCTTAGTAGCTGTGTAGCATTCTATACCATGTGCACACCATGATTTATTTAAGCAATTCCCTGTTGGAGACATTCAGGATATTCTTATACATAGTTTTGTGTTTATGTACATATGTAACTTTATTGGAGCTTATAGAATCATTTTATAGATGTATAATTTCAAAGAATACATGTATTTTAAAAATTGACAGATATTTACAGTTTTCAGAATGATAGTACTCTCCCACCAGTAGAGTTTGAGAGTGGCTGTTTCCTCACACTTATCAATGCAGTGTATTATTGAACTTTTTGATGTGACCAAACTGATGGTGTCTAACTTTAGGCATACTGACATTTCTTAAACTGTGAATTTGAGCTTCTTTTCATATGTTTAAAAGCCATCTATATTTTATTTTCTGTTCACGTTCTCTTGCCAAGTTTTGTATTGGATAGCTAGGTTTTTCTCTTAGTGATTTGTAGACATCATTTACATAGTTAGGCTATCAGCACCTTGTCATTTATATTGCAAATATTTTTTCCTTAATTTGTTGTTTGTCTTTTGACTTTGTTCATGGCTTTTTTTCCCAAGCAGAAAATTTTAATTTTACATATTCAAATTTATCATTCTTTTCTTTTATGGATTGCCTGTTTTACGTCCTATTTAGAAAGACCTTCCTCACTTGTATATTTTAATTTTTCTCCCTGTGTTCTATTGAGTGATTTCAAGTTGAGTCACGTTAAGATTGGATTAAAGTTAGAAAAATCATTCTCTGTTATTTAAAGAACATATGGGAGGGGAACAAGGCTAGAGGCAAGGGGCTCAGTTCAAAGGCTTTTTTACTAATTCAAATGAGGAATGAAAAAAGCTTGAGCTTAAAGCAGAAGCGGGGGGTGGGGGGGCGGGTACTTCCTTGGTGGTCCAGTGGCTAAGAATCCACCTGCCAATGCAGGGGATGTGGGTTTGAGCCCTGGTCCGGGAAGATCCCATATGCCGTGGAGCAACTAAGCCCACGTGCCACAACTACTGAAGCCTGCATGCCTAGAGCCCGTGCTTCGCAACAAGAGAAGCCACCTCAATGAGAAGCCTGCACACCGCAATGAAGAGTAGCCCCCACTCACTGCAACTAGGGAAATTCTGTGCACAGCAACGAAGCCCAATGCCGCCAAAAATAAATAAATAATTTTAAAAATAAATAAATTTAAAAAGAAAGCAGAAGGGGGAACAGACTCAAGACATGTTTAAAAGATAAAATTAAAAGAACTTGAAGATCCTTGGATGTGAAGAGTAAGAGGTAAGGAGGCATCTACGTCATAGCTAGGCTTCTGGCTTGGGCCAGATTGACCACTCCTTGGGCGCTTATGTTACGACATTTCTCCTGACGTATTGACTTATGTGTCCTGTCTTCCCAGTGATACCCAGCACCTCTCAAGGGCAGGAACACCTTTGGTTCCCTGTAGAATCTAGGCTGGTGCACACACAGAAGTGGGACCTGTAAAACGTTAGTGAATTAGCTTCACAATGGTATCTTCAGAGGAGGAGACCACAGGTGCCCTTACTTATGATGAACTGGTGAGTGATGATAGGTTTACCCGTGTTCTTGCATTGGTGGGAATGCTTTCTTAGTCAATCTTTACAGTGCCCTTGTGAAGTGGGCAGGAGTGTCCCTGTCCCCTAAAGTCATGACCTGCCTATGGGAGCTCTTCATCTGAATGTCCCGTGACACCTAAAACTCTACATTATCACCCACGCCCAGTATGTACTTTTTTATAGTTCCCATTTCAGTTAACTGAACCACCACCCACCCAGGGCCCTCAGCTAGAAACCCCAGCCATCCCTGGCACACCCCTCTCCCGTATAGTCTCTATCTAGCATTCTTCAAACCCTGGCATTTATTCCTCCAAACTAGCTTCAAACCCATCCCCTTCTATTCATCCTCCTGCCATTGCCTTAGTTCAGACTTTATCTCCTATGTGAACTGCTCCATAGGAGCCTACTTCGAGTGTTTTGCCATCTCGTTGCTGGAGTGATTATTCAGGAAACAAGGAGAGAGACAAGGTCATTCCCTGCTTCAAAACCACAATGGATAAAAGAATAAATAAACGCTGTGCTCAGTATATAAGGACCTTTATAATCTGGTTCCTTCCCAGTCAACAACTCCAAACTGACCTCTGAACCCTTCTCTGTCCCCAGACGGAACAGGTCCTCACACATCTCTGTACCTTTGCTCCTGCAGTGACAGGCAGAATAATAATCCCCTAATGATGTTCATGTTCTAATTCCTGGAATCTGTGAATGTGTTACTCCACCTGGAAAAGTGGAATTAAGGTTGCTAATCAGTTGACCATGCAATAGGGAAATCAATTGGCTTATCTGGGTAGAGGCCCAATGTAATCACAAGTGTCCTTGAATTCTGAAGAGGCAGGCAGGATAGGAGGTCAGAGTGATGCAATCTGTGCAGTACTCAACCCACTGTTGCTGGCTTTGAGGATGGAGGAAGGGGCCATGAGTCAAGGATATCCTCCCCCCTAGAGCCTCCAGAAAGAAATGCCACCTTGAAGACACACTGACTTCAGCCCAGTGAGACCCATGTCAGACTTCTGACATACAGAACTATAAAATAATACATTTGCTGTTGCTTTAAACCACTGAATGTATAGCTATTTATTACAGCAGCAATAGGAAACTAATACAGGCATATCTTGTTCTATTGCACTTTGCAGATATTGTGTTTTTTACAAATTGAAGGTTTGTGGCAATCTGGCATCAAGGCAGTCTAATTGCACCATTTTCCCAACAGCATTTGCTCACTTCATGTCCCTGTGTCACGTTTTGTTTATTCCCACAGTATTTCAAACTTTTCCTTTATTATTGTATTTGTTCTGGTGATCTATGATCAGTGACCTTTGATGTTACTACCAGGACTTGCTGAAGGCTTAGATGATGCCTGGCATTGTTAGCAATAAAGCATTTTTAATTTAAGGTATGTAAATTTCTTCAGACATAATGCTATTGCACACTTAACAGACTACAGTATAGTGTAAACATTGCTTTTATATGCACTGAGAAACCAAAAATCTCATGTGACTCTCTTTATTGCAATATTTGCTTTCTTGTGATGGTTTGAAATTAAACCCACAGTATCTCCCAGGCGTGCCTGTGTACTTGTCATACCCTTGGAAGGTCCTTTCCTCAATTGCCTCAAGTTCAGTCCCACCAATTCTGGAACACTTCTTAAATTCCCACCACAGGTAGAGGGAGTGAATGTAGAAGACTTCTCATATCACATCATTTTCTCCAGCAGCAGACTGCACTGTAATTTATCTGATTCCATATCTATCTCTGCCACTAACTAGAAACTAGTTTATCATGATTGAGGTTGTCTCTGATTTATTTTTGCTTCCACAGGAACTAAGACAGAACCTGGTATTTAATGTGAAAAGAAAGAATGACATATGAGAAAATAGACCAAGTGAAGTTATGACTTGCCCAAGGAGCCACAGCTCCTTGGTTAGAGGTTGCTGGGATCAGAACCATGGTCAGGCTTTGCCACTATAGATTGACCCAGGGAAAATGGGATCCTCTGTAAACAGTTTTGAGGCCAGGTCTTCCTGCTTTTCTCCCGATGCCTTCCTGGTCCCACATCCTTTTTCTTTGGGCAACTGGAGAAATGTTTCAGCTCTAAAATGTTAGTCTCTGCCCACCTGTTGTTTAGACCAAATCGTGAGCTGGGATGGTCAATTTATTGGCAAAAGTGTGTTAAGCACCCATCTGTACTCAGTACAATTCTAGTCTCTAAAAGGATGTTGACTAAAAAAAATTGCACAACCTAAAATTTTTGAATTATGTTTTATTCAGTGGACATACTGAGGACGTAAGCCTGGGAGACAGCCTCTCAGACAGATATGAGGGACTGTTCCAAAGAGATAAGAGAGGAACCAGGATATGTAGGAGTGTCTGCAACAAAAACCAAGTAGTTGGAACATCAAAATGTTACTTAAATTAAAGAAAAACCAGACATCTCAAGTTAATGAATTTAGCACCTTTCTGTGTACGGGAAGATGCAAGGGTCTGGGCTCATTGAAATCATTCCTTTGATAGGCACCTTAACTGTCTAGGGTCAGTGTCCTGTTATTTTCCATCCTGTATCCCCTCAGTGGCTGACGGCTTGATGGCTGCAACATCCTTTGTTTACTGATATGGCAGATGACATTTTTTGTCCACAGGGGACAGTGAAATATAATCTCTTAGTGACTTTATTCTCCAGCTAGAGAGACAGATGATAACCAGATGACAAGTATGTGGCAGAGGAGGTAAAGGACCTTGGAGATCAATAAGATAGAGGTAGGGGTCAAATGGGAGTCCTAGCCACATGTGATCAGAGTCCAGGGAGGGGCTTCTGAGGTCTGGGCTCCTCGAGGAGTAGGGCAGACTGGAGCTGGGGCAGCCAAGTTTTCCTGGAGGCTGAATGGAGGTTGCCATTGTAGAGGTAATGAGTGCTATGGATTTCAGTTAGGGCAGGACCGGATAAAACGGTGTCTGATTCTGCAGACAAAGAAATTCATTTCTTCTTTCAGTGAACATTTAGGGAGCCCCTACCATGTCTGGGAATTGGGCAGGGTGATACAAAATGAGAACACAAAGCTGAAGGCCACGGAAAGCAATTCTTGCGTAGCTCATGTTGCCATCCAATCTGGTTCAGATCCAAATCAAATTCTATATAGGTGTTTGATAAATACATGTCTATGGGTGGTTTAGAGATTGTTCCCAGCTGGGAGAAATCAGGGGAGGCTTCTTGGAATAGGAGGTCTTCTAACTTGGCTTTGAAGTGTAGTCAGGCTAGTGACAGGCAAGAGATGGAGAGGGCAGGTTGGGTTGAGAACTTGGCTCCTTTAAGGTGCATATATTTCAATGGGGATTTATGTTATGCATTATTAAAGCTTAATGGTTCCCTCAAATCATACTGACACAAAGTAAGGCAGAGCAGTTCACCAAATAGCAGATTTTGCCCTGAGCACAAGCACTTCTCCATGCATGGAGTAGTCCCCCACTGTTTCTGGTAAGAGCCTGTGCTGGCTTTGGAAATAAAACAGGAGCCCTTAAACAAAATACTCCCTCACCAGCAAAGGAATAGCTATGGTCTGGGTTACCCCAGGACAACATCTGCAAGAAAGTGATGCTAATGGCAGCCATAGGAAACCTCACTGGCTCCACTCAAGGTGAGCACTCAGGAGAGGTGGGTCTTAATTACATTTGTATTTGTAGCTTCTCAGCCAGCATCTCCTTACCCAGTAAGTACCCAATAAGTCAAGTGTGTGCTCACTGACTTTCTTACTCGAGGAATGGAACTACTGAGTGGATAGATGGATGAGAAGATGGATTAATGCCTTCCTGTGTGTTGTCACTAAATGATTGGACTATTACAGCTTCTTGGAATGTCCAGTTCCTCTTCTTCTGGTGAAGGTGTGACTGAAATGGTCTACATCACGTGACATACAGGTGTTTGTGTAAGTCATCTGTTTGTGAGTTCCATGGGGAATACTCAGGAAGTGTTAGGAATACTTAGGAAGAGTAGAGTGCTAGAGCAGGGATCACTATGTTCAACTCTCTCAGTGTGTGAATGAGAACATCAAGGTGAAGGGATGTGTCCAGGGTGGCTCAAGGTTCCTCTTCCAGAGATATATTTCACTGGTTGTTCCTGCCCACCTTCCAGGTCTGGGGTTTGTTGACTCTCTCTTTTGGTCAAAGGTCAGTTGTTTTGAAGCTCTTCCCAGTGAAGCCCGAATACAGTCCTCAGTGTAATGACAAGTTATAAAGCAAAATAAAACAAATGTGTTGCGAGCTCAAATACTGTCACTGTCAAATAACAGAGGCAAGAGTGTGGGGAAAGAGAAATCCAGGCTCTCCTCTCTCTACAGAGTGACTTCAGGGCTCCTGCCTTTCCAACCCTGAGGCTATAGACAAGGGGAGGCCAGGACCAGTCCACAGGGGTCTCACTCAGAATATTCTCATTTCTGAGGGTGCTCTGACCTGGCCTGGGGAGGGTTGGGGGCTGGGGGAGAAGAAGGAAACAGCTTTTATATTCTAAAGAATCCTCCAGCACTTCCCCATTCTGGGCCTTGAGGTCCTGGCCCTGTTCCAATTCGGTTAATTACATTTTCCCTATGCAAATTGCTTCCCTGAATTTGCATAGACAAGCTGGTGGAGGTCCAGCAGGCTTGGCAGCCTCTACAGGCTCACCTCGAGTCCAGGTCCATTGGCCTTCCTCTTGGCTCCTCTGGGGGAGGCCTGGTTTCCAAGTAGCAGCACCTGCCCATTGTGGCCCTAACATCTGTGGTCGATCTGTACACTTAGGGAGATTTTTTTATCTGCCTAAGGGCTCTTGAAGCCATCAGGGTGGAGACGGCCCAGAGGAAAGGCCAGAGGTGACTGCAAGATCATGGTCATGCACCAAGTCTGCCACCTGGAGTGGATCACTTCCCATCACTCAACCTCCATTCATCTCTGAAACCTGAGCTAGCCTGAGATCGGTGGTTTCCAAATCTTTTTTAGCATAACTTTTTTTTTTCTTTTGATGTGGACCATTTTTTTTTAAGTCTTTATTGAATTTGTTCCAATATTGCTTCTGTTTCATGTTTTGGTTTTTTGGCTGCGAGGCATGTGGGATCTTAGCTCCCCAACCAGGGATTGGACCCTCACCCCCTGCATTGGAAGGTGAGGTCTCAACCACTGGACTTCCAGGGAAGTCCCAGCACCACTTTCATAATTATTTCAATAAATGCTTTTTTTAAAAAAAGGAAGTCAATATATGACTAAGAGTAAATCAGAGCTTTTCTTAGACAGTGGTGCCCATGTCCAGAGCCTTTGGTACCTCTATGGATGTCCCCTGCCTACATGAGAACTTAGTGGTGACCTTTGAAGGCAAACTGCCTGAGTTCAAATTGTAGTTCCTTCATTTATCAGCTGTGTGAGCTGGAAAGGTTAATTAAGCTCTCTATCTCTTAGTTTCCCCACCTGTGAAATGGGCATATATCTACCTCAAAATGTTATTGTGAAGATTAAATGAATTCAGACATCAAAAGCACTGAGAACACTAGCACCAGCTCTGTGCCAGGCACTGCTCTATGCGCTTTACTTAAAATAACTCACGAGAACCTCACAATAGCCCTAAGAGTTAGGTGCAGCTGCCGTCACCATTTAACAGAAAGGGGATGGGAGGACAGATGTTAAGTCACTTTCCAACAGTCACATAGCCAACAAAAGACAGAATGGGACTTGAATCCAGGCAGTCTGGTGCCAGAGCTCAAGATCTTAACTATGATGCTGCCCTGTCCAGTCGTAAACACTCAGTATTATTCAAAATCCTTTCAACACCGATTTGCTGGAATTCAGGACCATTGAAAGGAATTTATATATGTAAAGTTCTCAGTGTGGTGTCTGTCACAAGGCAGGTGAGTCAAAGGAATTTAAATCTCTGTCTCCCTTTTCTTCTCATCTGTTCTCACTTTAGTCTCCATGTATATTCAGCCTGTCATAGAAAATCACACCATGGCTTTTTCAAAAAAATATGTTAATAACTTAAAAGACATTATCCTCAAGATGTATTTACCTGGGAACCATTTTTTCCCTCCACCTACCTGTTTTTCTCTCTCATCTCTCCCCTCACCATCTTAAGGGTTTAAAGGCTCACATTATCTCATAATAGTTGATTTCCCGGTCTGTGCTCCTGTGAGGACAGATTGTGTTTCCTTTATCTATGAATATCTTCAGATAAGTGCAGAGCTGGGCACGTAGTAGGTGCCCAATAAATGTTTACTGAGTGACTGAAGAGAAGAATTTAATTTATTAAGTAGGGGGTTGGTTTGGGGTCCGGTCTATGTAGGTTGTGAGAGGGGATTATGAAGACCTTCAAGGAGCAGGCAGAGGCTCTGGCTGGACGTGATAAGCCCAGGGATGCAGGTGGGCTCTGGGAGGGGGCCTCAGTGAGGAAGCTCTGGGTGGGGGGCAGGCTGCAGGGGGCGCCAGAGCCAGGCTGCGTGCAGACGGGTGGGTGATGAGGGGCTGGCAGGGGCAGTGGAAGTGAGCCCAGAGACCCTTTGGGGAAAGCATTGATAAATTTGGCAATTGCTTAGACAGGGTGGGGGGATATGTGCGAGCAGGAGAAGCTGGAAATTGGAGACGTAGTCCCTGGCTTTCTGATCTTGGAGTCTGGAAGTGTGCTTGCTCCTCTGACCCCAAGGAAGAGAGAATGGCAACAGTCTGGGGATGAGGGTGAGGGTGGAAATGGGGGAGGAGCAAGGGGGGTTCAGCCCAGCTACACACAATGCTCTTTCAAGAGGAGAAAATGCCCACCCAGGCTATAAACAGATAGAAGAGGTACTGAGCAAAAACAGAAGCACCCTGAGAGTCACGTGATCCCAGGAGATGTGAGGAGCGCCCCCCGGGGAGAGGTCCCGGGATGCCTGGTGACCCACTTCCGTTTGCATTGTCTGTTTCCAGAGCTGTCTGTCTTGAGCTCTTGTGATGCCAGGCCATCAGACTGTTTCCAAAACCAGCTTCCTCAGCTGGCTTGACCGGCTGGAGAGCCTGGGGCTATCTGATGTTCCGCTCAGTCGACAAACATCCTTCGCACACCTATTGGTACCCAGTCCGGTGCTCAGGGCAAGGGGCCTGCTGCCGGGCCCTCTACACCAAGAGGCCACAGGACTGACCCTGGGCAGGCACAGCACAGGCCGCTGTCTTTCCCGGCTCAGGAGCTGGCAGGGGGCGAGCTCTCGCACTCACAGGAGCCTGAAAGTGGGTCCTGGACTGAGCAGGTACGGCTCCCGTTAGAACAGGGAGTGGCGGTGTCTTCCCCTGCAGTCTCAGTTTTCTTCGTTTTCATCATTTTTCAGGGTTCTGCCCTCCTTCCGAGAGCCCCGCAGTGTCCGTGGACTTGGCCCTCCACTGTTTTGGACCAGGGCTGTCCCGGCCTGACTTCAGTTACTCCTGGCTCCCCAGGTCCAGGCTCACAGCCCCAGCTCCCTGACCCCCTGCTCGCCTTCAGCCAGGAAGCTTCCCCTGAGCCCACAGGCCGTTGCAGGGGCTGGCACGGCGCTGGGACAGAGCCCGGCTCACAGAGCCCACGCGCCGCAAGGACCTCACCCTGTGGAAGCCCCTCACCGTCCTGCACGCTTCTTCACTCAGCCTCACAAACGGCCCTCCTCCCCCAGCCTCAGAAGAAAATAACTGGAGAGATGACATCCATGCTCCACGCAGAGGCCTTGCTCGTGTCAGCAGTGGGGTTTGAATGTGGTCCATGTGTAGCTCATGTGTGTGTCACATTATTGTGTGTGTGTGCGTGTGCTCGCCTGTGTTTCTGCCTGAGCCAACCACTCAGAATCTGTTTATTTCCCTTTTATGATCATTTTCTCTCCTTCTGTAAAGCGCTAGGATGGGCCTGGCGTTCCAGGAATTGCTTGTAAGTGGTCCTCCAAGCCTGGAGCCGGCCTCTGCTGTCCCCATGCAGTGAGCGTAATGGGTCCTCCCAGGGACAATTTGCATAAAGGATAAATAAGAGAAACACAATGTGAAGTTTATTCATTTTTAAATCCTGCAGCGTTTGTGATTGAAGGCCCAAGCTCAGATGTTTGCCGGATGCGTCCCATTAAGACTCAGGGCTTTGCTAATGTCTGCTCTGTTCCTGCAGGGGGTGTAATGTGTGCCGCTCCCACACTGGAGTGCCGTTTCCAGAGCCTCCCGTTCAACAAGGGACGGAGGAACGGCGGGCTGTGTTCCCTTCTTCCAGGCCCCCTCGCTTTAATTTGCTGTAACAGAGCCAGCACATTAAATACAAAACATATTGATGTTCTTGGGAACCCTGGAGGGTCTTTACCCCTCCTTGCCAGAAGAGCCTGGCATGCCGGGAGGGGGAGGAGACGGCGTTGGGCACGCACGCGGAGTGCCCCGCCTCCAGCAGGTCACGACTGATCATCTGTCAAGAGCTGTGCCCTCCCAGAGGGCAGGGGCGGGTAGAGGGGCAGAGGGGCCATCGTTCATGCCTCAGAGCGAGAGGCCATTGTGGACACAGCAGTGGTTTGTGGACTAATGACAAGGAAGGAAGGAAGAGAGGGAGGGAACGAGGGGGGAAGGCAGGCAGAATGCCACCCAGCAATAGTGCTTGCCTGGGCCTCATCACTCCCAGGTCAGTGTCATCTAGCAAGTTCCCAAGGTGGTACAGAGTTAGAGGAAGCTGGACGGAACTCTAACTTTTGGCATCTCTCTATTCAAAATGCCCTGGAGCTTCTGGAATTTGGCAGGGTGGATGTGGCTGTCACCTTGTACGTATTTGTTACAACAAGTGATGCAAGAAGAATAGAGGCATCTCCTCCAGCAAATTCACTATTTCCCTAACAGTGTGTCCCCCAGGGCTGGAGGAACAGAACCCAGCAGGGGAAACAATACAGTCGGCACTCTGGCAGGACAGAGCAGGGCCAAGAACCAGACCCCACTGGACATACATTCTTTGCTCAGGCTGGCCGAGAGCCTCCAAGCTCTGGGGTGAGAACTTGCCTTTTTTCTTTGAAATGATTAACTATTAAACGATTAATTTAGTCTTCTCTCGACATATGCACCCTGCTAATAGTAGCTACCATGTACGTGGTGGCTGCCTGTGCTACTGGACTCGTGTTGCTTCCACAACTTCTCGTGACTCCAGAAGTGATTGTTATCGGGACACTGAGACTCAGTTTAAATTAATTTCAGAAGGTCACAGACCTAAGAACTGCCTGGACTCTGATTCAAACCCAGTCCTGGGGCTGGTAGTGATTGTGGTGTTATAGTGGTGACAATTGTGTTGGTATTAATGGTGACAATTATTTTGGTGGGGATGGGTGTGGTGATGATTGTGTTGTTAGTGTTGGTGGTGATGGTCATTATGTTGGTGGCAGTGTTAGTGGTGATGCTTGTGTTGGTGACTGTGTGGTTGTGGTGTTGATGTTGGTGCTGATGATGGTGTTGGCAGTGTTGGTGATGGTTGTGCTGGTGGTGACAATTGTGGTGGTGGTGGTGGTGATGAGTAATGATGGTAGTCGTGGTTTTGGTGGTGATGTGTGTGCTGACAGTGGTTGTAGCTGATATCTGAATCTTCTTATAAGAAGACCCCTGGAAGACAACATAATAAGGACTCTGAAGTAGTTAGTTGTAAGATGCCCAGACTATTAGCATTAGCCTCTTGCACTGGCTTCTTGGGTTGAGCAGGGAACTTACCACGGACTGAAGGAATCAGGGTATATGAGCCTGTCCTGATATCCAGGTGAGCTGCAGAGGCTGGGCATTTTGTATGTGATTCTGTGAGGAACTCAGGGTTCCTAGACCTTTGTAAACAAGGTCTGGCCACATAAGTGGCCCCTTTCACTGAGGAATTTGAAAAGTGACAGGCAAGGCCCCTGTCCCCTGAGTCTGGCCCCACCCACTGGCTCAAATATTCTCTATCTGCTGATGCTTCCTGGAAATTCCACTGTTATCTACTCATTTTAGGTGGTTAAACGTTTCATTTTCCTGGTTTAAAATGCACATTTCCTACTCTTGAAAATTCTTTAGGGGAATTGATGGTACTGAGCAGCTTGTAGCAAATGCTCTGTCCCTGATCAAAATCCATGTCAATTCTGATTAGGAAGAAGGCCTAAAGACCTCTAGTTTTAGCAATCCTAATCCAGATGTCCAGGGACTGTAGATTAAGTCCCACCCACCTTGACATGGATAGGTTCTTTGTAACCAGTGAAATTGAAAGGATGGGACATGTTGGGGACCTGGGAATAAGGAGGAGTGATGAGGTGAGAACAAAACTCAGGGAAGGGGGAGGGGGTCTTGGGGACACATGTCACCAGCCAAGGAGAGCTGACTGAGAGACAGCTGGACCACACACACCACTGCATCCACAATGAAGCTGCCTGGCCCATTACCCCAGCCTGGATTGACCAAGGAGGATACCAGACCAGCCTCCAGAAGAGCAAATCACTCCCCAGGAACCTGTGCTGTATAATGCTGATCACAGTCTTGTTACGAGCATGAAACAGGGGCTCTGTTTAGCACTTTACAGTCCACAAACACTTTCACATCAATGCTTTTATTTAATTAATTTAATCTTTGCAAGAGTCCAGAAAAATAAGGTGTAAATATTATTCCCATTTTGCAGATTTGGAGACTGAGGCTCAGGGCTTGCCCAAGGTGATGCAGCTAGGAAGCAGTAACGCCAGTATTAGACATGAAGTGACATTCATTTATTCATCGGCTAATCATTGATCACCTACTGTGTCCCAAGCACTGAAGTAGGCACGAGGTAAACCCTAAGGAAGGGAATTCCTTTTGTACCCTTCTTTCTGTTTCACTGTATCTCTTCATAACAATAAAAAGTAACAGGTGAAAGTCTGACAGCAAGTAAAGAAATAGAATTATTAAGCTCAGATACCAAAACACCAAAATGTTAACCATCCAGGGCCATTCAGTGCAGTGATCAACAACCTCAGATACCCCAGTATCATTTTTTCCCACCCAGCACCTTAATGCAGGGTCATAATGGTGATAATTGCACTACGAAAAGGTTCAATTATACTTGACAAATGGCATTTGTAGGACAAGAAAATGTGTAATACATTTTGAAAAGATATTTAGCCATGATTATTTTAAAATATATCAGAGTTGAAATATCAGTCTTGTAGCGAACTCATTTGTGGGGCTGCTCCATCTTTGGAAAGACTGAATAAGGGAGGCATTGCTGCATGGGTAGGACCTGGTCCTTGTGTGCAGTCCAGGCACCTTCACCCTGGAAAATGATGCTGGCTGGTGAATACAGTCGTCCCGGTATGTCCTTCTACGACACAGCCCTGCCCATGAGGGGCTCAGGTCGTGCGGTGTCGTAGGGCTCAGATGCTCCCTTCCTCCTGTCTCCTGGCCTCCGCAGACTAGTTCAACCTACAATGGGAAATGGAAGAAGTGAGGGAAGCCCGCTGATGAGGGGTTGGAGTGAGACCAGTTATCTTCCCTCGATAAAAAGAAGTGTCTTTAGGGCTTCCCTGGTGGCGCAGTGGTTGAGAGTTCGCCTGCCGATGCGGAGGACGCGGGTTCGTGCCCCGAACCGGGAAGATCCCACATGCCGCGGAGCGGCTGGGCCCGTGAGCCATGGCTGCTGAGCCTGCGCGTCTGGAGCCTGTGCTCCACAATGGGAGAGGCCACAGCAGTGAGAGGCCCGCGTACCGCAAAAAATAAATAAATAAATAAATAAATAATACAATCCAGTTAATTCTGCGTGTGATTTTTGAGTCAGAACTGGGCTGATTTGGGCTTTTCATGGGCAACACAATCTTAGGAATGGTCACTCACTGGCAATTTCGCTGATTGCTGCGCCCTTGCCCAGGATGAGTTGTTTGTTATAGAGAGTCTGCGTGTGTTCCCATTGTTAGGGCTGGCAGATAGAGGTAATAAAGTTGACTGAAAGTTTAAGCACTCCTTTAGGATGGGCACCCATGTCTACCGAAGTAGATTTCAAGTGATTCCTTTGCATCTTGTCACTGACTCCCTAAAGTTCCTGAAACAGTTTTCCTCACTGAGAGCTTTAGGGATGCGGCGTGTGCGTTCCTGCGAGGTGTGCAGAGAGCTGCCAGTTTGGGACTCGTGAGCGGAGAGTCCACTGGCCCTGAGCACAAGGAGTCTTCTTTCCACCCAGGCTCTTGCTACTCATTTCCTAATTCCAGACATGGAATAACCTGGGTTCCCTCATGAAGTGTGGGTGGGTATTCAGCTAATGATGGCTTAAGCCTATATTTCCTGAGGACTCCGCAACCCCCAAAGAGCTTCTGGAAGAAGGAAACACGTTAGAGCAGAGGTGAAGGATAGGAGTAACTGGCAGAGCATCCCCCAAAGCTTTCTCCGAGAGACACCTGATGACTTGGTACAGCACCTCCCAAACGCCTTGTATTTCAGTGAGTCCCCATCGCAGCACCTAGTTAAGAAGAGGTGGAGCAACCCACCAGGAAGGTATGGGAAGTTTCTAAGTCAGATTGCCCACTGACTACATGATCTCTAAGACTCCATGACTCTTGTATTGATAGTATATCACAAGCAGGCTTGTGGACGTTTATCTGGGAGATAGAAAAATAGAGATTGAGTCAATACCCAAAGCCCTCTAGACACGTGCTGGCTATATTTAACAATCAACATTTGAAGGTAGCAATTTCCAGCCTGCTTTCTACCTCCCCATAGGTATTTTCATCCAAGAGTGAGGATTCCTGGCTCTGGTCTTAGTTCGATCTCTAAGCAGCCATGCAACCTTAAACACATTTCTTTAGCACCTGATTCTAGGCTTGCTCATCTCTAACCTGGAGACAACATGGTACCTTTAGTAACACCCAGCTCGATTTCTGGGTCCATGGTCTTCTTGAGGTCAAGGACAAAGTCCACTTGCTTTCCCTAGCTCTCTGGAATTCCACATGGGTCAAGGAATCACATAGATAGATGCTAGTGAGCTGAAATATGGTCATAAATGGGAGTGTACTTAAGAAAGGGAGAAACAGAAAATTTTCTACATGAAGGTGAATCAATTGTAAGGTTCCTTCTAGATTTAAAGATCTATGATGATCTATTTTAATAGAGATAAAAATGTATGTTATATATATTAAAAAAGGATCTGTGATGCTGTGATGAAAAGGCAGTGTAGGGTACTGCAAAGTCCTGAACTTATTTGCCACGTCATTGCCACACCTGCAACTGGTACTGATTAACCTTTGTTGAATCATTGTGCTTCTTGGGACAACATGATATGCCCTGCCCACCCCAGAGAATGAATTAAAGAATCAGATGAAACTGGGTATTCGAAAGTGCTTTGAAAAGTGCACAACACTATTCAAATGCAAACATTAATATTTGATTAATAGTGTGAATGATCATCTCTGGAGTGGTTTTTTGATCGACTACAAAGATTTTCCAGTCCCCCAAATCATTTTTCTTAGCTGTCCTTTGTCCTCTCATCAAATTATACAGTCTGTATTCTCTAGGTCAGTGGTCCTAAACCTTGAAAGTGCATCAGAATCTGGAGAGCTTGTTAAACCAGATTGCTAGTGTCCGGCTCAGAGCTTCCAATTGAGTAGGTCTGCGGTGGGTCCTGAGAATTTGCGTTTCTAAATTCCCAGGTGATGCCGCTGCTGCTACTGGTCCCAGATTACACTTTGAGAACTACTGGTCCAGGACTCCTGGTCTAATTCTTTGATGCACTTCATATTTATGTAGACTTTTCATAGCTTGATTACTTCCCAGATATTTCACAGTATCCCTGTGAAATGGACGTAAGGTCGGCAGTCTTAGGGATATTTTATTAACACACAGAAGAGGACCCAGAGCCTGGAAGTGATGATGAACTGAGGGCCTCACAGTGAATCAGTGGTCAAATGGAAATAAAATCAAGATTTTTGGGGTGTCCATTTCAGTGTTGTTCCCATTGGACTGGACTGACCCCTACTGGCTGGTCAGTGATGGCCACTAGAGCTCCCCACACCACGCCCAATCCAGCTTGGGCCGGTAACAAGTTGCAAGGCTACCTACACAGTTCAGTGTCACAGGCATCTTTTGGCAGCTGGTGCCGTGAGGCATCTGCTTGTTTTGATGGAAGGTATGTAGTCAAGGGATAAGTTGCCACTTTGGCAGCTGCAGTGTTTATCAGATTCTGTAGGTGGGAACTGTCCCATCTGTCCCTCCTCTCTCATTAAGCACTGCACTAGGTGCTTTATCTCATTAAGCACTCTATAGGAAGACAGAGTCCTCAGTCTGTAGCTAACTTCTCACCCGCATGGCTTCCCTAGACCAGTGACAAGCACTCCTTGGCCAAACTTCGGCTCCTTTGAGCCCTCTTCTCCCCTAGCCTTTGTTTTTGGTGTGCAGAGCCCAGTTTTAGCAAAGAATCCTGCTAAGCCAGTCTGTCTGGAACGCCCCACCCTTGATATCCAATCAAGTTCCTCAACCTTCACCCTTGATACTTGACCAAGTTGCTCTTCAGTAATGTTCCCTCTCCTTCCTCACTCCATCCCCAGCTGGAAGTCTCCACTGGCCCCTGTTGTATTCGGAGTTGAGTTCAGTCTCTCTCGCCTATTGCAATAGTCTTGAATAAAATTTATCTTCCTATTTTTGACAAGTGTCTGCTGAATGATTTTTCTTTAACACCAGAAATGAACTTGATATTCTTCCTTCTGTTCCCAACTTGGGCACCAAGGGACAGTTATGTCCTCAAAACTGGATGACTTGTTGACCCAACATGTGAATCTTGGAGTGATGGATCATTTATTCACATCCTTCTAATCTGTCCTTTGCCAGCACTATATCCAGAGGCCCCGGTAGCACCAGGAAGAGGCCAGCAGTGCTTCAGCCAGCAACCTATTTTTCCCCTCCCCACACCCTCCATGGGGACCCCACTCTTTTCCCTCTACTGAGGTCCAGGGTCTTGTGGGTCCCAAGTGAGGCCAGATTTTGTCCCCGCAAAGACTGGCCATGCCCGAGACCCTGAAAGAGCTGAGTTGGAACAGCACTGAGTCTTTCCAAGCTGCTCAACCAAAAAGAGTGAGAGGTATCAAGCGTGAAAACCAACGCATGAGCTATAAACACCAACTACAAGCACCTAGTCCCGTGAAGCCAGAGAGTAATGCTAGATCTTTTGGATTTATTGTTTTCTTCCCTTCTCCCTTTCCAGATTCACGGCACTGTTCTCTGGGTTGAGCAGGTTTGTCTGCTGCTATTATGGCTGTCTCTGCTCTTGGATGCCTCGTGTGTGTGTGCATGTGTGTGCACGTGTGTACGAGAGCGTGTGCGTGTTTCCTCCAGAGTGACTGGTTTGTGCTGTCATCAGCCGTTGTTTTGGTAAATGGCGAGTTAAACAGATATATCCAAGCGTAAAATCTAAAAAATGTTCCCTCTGGGCACCCGGGGGGTGTTGCTTGAAATCAACTACATATCAATTGAGCAGCGGCGAGCGGATCCGATGATAAATTCCAGTCCACAGACGCCTTATAAATTACATTTTTTTTGTTCGCGATCTTGCTTCATCTCAGCTCCCCAGAGGCCCTTAGACTGAGAACTATGATTGTGTTGGAGAAACGTTTGCTCAGCTTGAGCGAGGCCATTAGCATTGCATGTGCCAGTCCGTCCCTGAGCTCCCCCCGCCCCCCCTCCCCCGGCCCCCCTCCCGCTCCTTTAACAAAATACAATATGTGCCTGGTAATTTTTCTGTTCATTATCTCATTGTTTTCTGTAAGTACAAGGTTAGATTGAATTACTGCGGGCTCTGCCGTCTATTTGTAATTCTCCTTCCATGCCGAGCTGCTAATGAATGGGCAATTTAGTCAAATCTTTGTAACGGCTTCTTCTGTGCGTCAGCCACTTAATTACTCTGAGCCTTTCTCACTGCTGCTTTATTGCACAGAAAGTCAGGGCTGCTTGGAGGGCTTGGCACGGGGATCTCCAGCTTCCAAAAAAGAAAAAAAAAAAAAAATGTCAGAGGCAACCAGGATTCTGAATCCTTGATGCCTTCTGCAGTGGCTGGAGTAACGTTCAGTGGCCTCTGCCCACACAGTCCCCTCTCCTTCGGCACACAGGGGTTTCTCTTCCTTCTTCTTTGCTGACACTTCGGCTTAATCCTGGCTGTGCTGGTCATCGGGGGGCAGGAGGGCTCAGGCTCCTGCTCAGAGAAAGCCTCCGAAAAGGCAGTCCTGGTATTTCTTTTTCTTTTTTGCGATACGCGGGACTCTCACTGTTGTGGCCTCTCCCGTTGCGGAGCACAGGCTCCGGACACGCAGGCTCAGCGGCCATGGCTCACGGGCCCAGCCGCTCCGCGGCACGTGGGATCTTCCCGGACCGGGGCACGAACCCATGTCCCCTGCATCGGCAGGCGGACTCTCAACCACTGCGCCACCAGGGAAGCCCCCAGTCCTGGTATTTTAAAACATTAGTATTATGAGCCTGATTAGTATTCTACTTATCTCAAACCCTAGCCAAGGCTTCCACTCTGGGACAAGCATTTCGTCCTTGCCGCTGTATGGAGCACCTCACCCTCATAGCGCAGGGGAACAGGGCAGGGTGTTTACTATCCCCACTCAACAAAGGGAAGTCCCGAGTCTGGACAGAGTCACACGCCTAAGGCCAGTGAACCAGGTATTGCAGAACCACGGCTAAAGGTTCCTCAGGTCATCATGGCACCTTCTGTCCTCTTCCTGCTGTCCAAGGGGGTGCTGGAGAAGAGCGTCCCGTAGCTAGGCTGACGTGTCCCAAGGTGGAAATAAGTGTGAGTTTCCCTGAAAAAGACTGGAATAACCCTGGAAAGGGAGGGACATTATGGCAGTGAACTCTTTAAACAGAATATCAGATTACAAAGTGGCATCTTCAGATACATCAGTCATGCTACCAGGATATTTCTATGTGCCCCAGAGTTAAGACACACATACGCTGTATCATCCAAACTGGGACATTTTTAGAAGAGAAAGGAGTCACGCTGAATAATCATGCTGGGGCCATAGGAGTAAACCAGGACTGTCCAGAGCAAACGAGGTGGCATGCTCCCCCTACCCAGGTAAACGAGGAGGGTGAACGCTTTGCTGATGGCATGCCTTCAGACCCGACTATCCTGATGACAATACTTAGAGAAGCATCTCGCCAGCTGGATCCACTCCTGTGTTTACAAACATTCCCTGTTGCTGGGCGTCCCACTGACGTATATGAGCTACAGGGAATCTCTACCCGTGTCCTGAAAGTGACGGATTCAACAAACACTGCGTGAGCCCCGACTAGGTAATAGAGACATAGCATGAGAAGATGAGATTTTCTGGCATTTTGATTTGACTGTTCTAGCAGAAGGGAGGAAAACTGTCCTCTGAATGCTGCTAATCTCCTATCTCCTGAAATGGGTTCCTGAATAGGCTCTGCCCAGAAACCTCGTGCCCTCCTTTTGGGTCTGGCTCACTCCTGCTCATCCTTAGGATGGGCAGCTTAAATGTTGCTTCCTCCGGGAAGCCTTCTCTGATCTCTGAGGTTACATTAGGGCCCCTTGTTATTCTATTTCACCGCATCCTGTACTTTTCCTCTTCGTTATTTGCCACAATTAAAATTATTTGTGGAATTCTGTGTTCAATATCCCTCCTTTCCCACCCCCATGCCTGACCTGCCTTTAATAAATACTTGTTCAGTAACGGTAGCTCACATTTACATAGCACTCTCCAGGGGCCAGGCACTATTCTAATTGGTTTACAAATTTTACTCATGAAATCTCCCCAGGACTTTATGTGGCTGGTACTATTATAATTCCTATTTCACAGACAAGGAAATGGAGGCTCACAGTGTGAAATAGCTTGCCACAGGGGAGGCAGGATTCAAATCCAGGCAGTCTGGATCTCAAGTCTACAAAGAGTTTAGAACTTGGAGCCAGAAGTTGTAACCTCCGGGCCTGCCTCTGCCGCCTATCAGTGATGTTTTGGCCAAGTCACCAGGTCCCTAGGTCACACTGAGTTACCTGTGCAGTAGAGGTAACAACTTCACTCACAGTTTTGCTGGGAGTGGCAAAGAAATGGTGCTATTATGTGCCTGTGTCGAAAATGCCCTGGGTCTGTGCAAACAACATTTGTGATTGTTAGTTGAAAGCAGCCTTACTGCCCGCTTTCCACACAATGGGCATCACCACCGGCCCCCAGACGCCACAGCATTCCCACCCCGACACCTTTACTCATCCGTCCCAGACTTGAATGTCCAATTCACCACCCCCTCCCTGTTGGTATCCCGGGGCCAAGTACAGAGCCTGGCATGTAGCAGATTTATAAAAATGTGTTAAACTGAA
Organism: Globicephala melas; assembly: GCF_963455315.2. Lineage (NCBI taxonomy): Eukaryota > Metazoa > Chordata > Mammalia > Artiodactyla > Delphinidae > Globicephala > Globicephala melas. The sequence goes on along the minus strand of NC_083326.1, from coordinate 4,308,714 downwards.
CAAAACCACCACCTCTAGGTGCTTCCTCAGCAGGAAGCCTTCCTGGGTTGCTCCAGCCTCTCTGATCTCTATCTTCTCCGTGCAGCTCACAAAGTCTACAACATATCACAGAGCTCTCAAGTCTCTCCTGGCTGCACCTGTTTTCTCCATCAAACTGCAGGTTGTGAAAACAACTTAGTGGGCTTCGACCAGGAGGAGGAAGAGGAGAGGAATAGAAGCAAACAGAGTAGAAAATGCCAAGACGCATCATGCATAGTAAAGTGAAGTTTGCTTTTAGGAAACGTGTGTGTTGGATCACAATGTGAAACGTGTATCTTAATCTGAGGCTCAGTCTGAAAGGTTTGTACAGACCTGCTTGGGTGTTGCATTTGTCTAAACTTGTCTAGAGCAGGAGACGCAGCCTCTCCTTAGCCAGTGGTTGCTCACCCTGCTGATGGGTTCCTTGTAGGAAAGTCTGGGCTGGTCAAGGCATTGTCTCTGCAGCCCCCACCCCTCCCCACACCCGCATCCCCAGGGGATCCAGGGCTTTCAGTACCAAACTTCCCCAAGGGCAGCCTCTTGCCCTAGAGCTTGCCCAGACAAACGCCCAAGTCTTGGGTGTCCAGGGGAGTTGGAGTGGCCACCTCCTCTCTTGGGGGCTTAAGGGTTTCCACACCTCCTGTCTGTGGGTTCTCCTCCAGCAGTTTCCCCGCCCCTCCCTTGGGTTTCTGAATGTCCTGCTGTGGCATAGCTTCCTGCAGGGCAGGACACACTGCTTTCTTTTCCCCCTTCTCTCCTGTCTGCGGAGGGGAGCACTTCCTGACCATCCTAAGGCTTGCTATTCCGTTGCCATCCTAAGCTTCATCTGTTATTAGCATCCTCATAGGATCTTGGAGAGAATTCAATAACAGAAAACATATGTGAAAGGGCCTGGCATGAAGGAAACATTCAGTAAACCCTCCCTCCCTCCCTCCCTCTCCCCCTCCTTCTTTCCTCCAATTCCAGCCATAGCTGGGAGCGGGACAGGGCTGGGGGTAGAGGATTAATGTGAGCGTGGGGCTCGGGTTGCTGCAATGCTGGCTTTGCTGATCACAGTCCAGTTGCATGTGTGTCCTGTGTCCTCCTAGAGGTGGCTCTGCACGTGGCTGGGGGAAGCAACTTCAGTTTCAATAAACAAGAGTTCCATTTCTGTTTCACAGGAAGCAGCTCGCCCAGGTCAGAGAGGCAGGTGGGTCCTGTCCTTGAGGTGACTGTCAGCTAAGCAAGCTCCATGGCCATGGAAGAGGAATTGAACACAAAGCCCTGTCCTCAATGGAGCATTCATTTTACTGGGCAAAAGTGGCGAGCCCTGAGAGAGTGTGCCTCTGTCCTGAGATCTGCCCTGAGCTCTTTTTGTAATTCAACTCATCTCATCCTCACCAGAACTCTGATAAGGTACGTGCTATTTAACCCCATTTTACAGATGAGGAAACTGAAGCTCAGAGCTTCTGTCACTTCCCCAAGTTCACCTCGGTAATAAGCAGGAGAACTCGGATTCTAGCCCAGGCAGTCTGGCTCCAGCACAGAGCCCTGGTTGTGGGAAGCCTAAAGTGGAGGCTGGGGCCTCCTACAGTCATCTTTCAGGTAGAACACAATGCTTTGGTCCAATCATTTTTGGAAAATACCCTGGCAAAAAGTATGAATCATGTTTTTTTAAGAGTTCATTGCCTTTGACACAATTGTGGGACTCTAACTTAAAGAAGCAATGCAAAATCAAGACCACATGGTATGAAGATGCTTTTTACAGTATCCTTTTAATAGGGGGAGAGAGAAAACTCACCTGTAGCAAAAAGGTGTCCAAGCCTCACCCCTGTCAGCCTGAGACGGCCCTTCTCCCAGGCCTTTCCCACCCTGTGTATTGTTCCATTTTAAAAAAGACTGTCTGTCAGTCAGCCTCCCCACTAGATACTCAGATTAATGAGGGTAGGGACTCTTGTTTTATCTGCCCCTGAAATCCCTACACTTAACAAGGGACTATCATATCCTGGGCCTTTGGTAAATATCCACAGAGAGAAGAGATGATGATGGTCGAGTCTAGATGATGACACACAGGGTTGCTTGTAAAAGTTTTTCATCTTTGCTGCATGTTTGAAATCTTTCATAGTAAAATGTTGGGGCAAAAAAGAATAGATGAGGGAAATGTATAAACAGATTATAATAACATGGAAAATGTTAATGCATGTGGGCAGAAAAACTACGATTACATCTGCAAAAATGCGTATGGAAACAATGGTAGTAGAAGACAACATAAAATGCTGGCAGAGTTTGGAGACAGTGACACTATGCATGATTTTAACATTTCTTCTTTCCCATATTTTCTATATCCTTTGCAATGGATGCATTTTACTTTTATAATAAAGAAAATTTCTTTTTCTGCTGTGAGTCCTCAGCCCAGATTTCCATTAAAAAAAACAAAAACAAAACGAAAAAAAAAAAACGGGTCCTATTTTCAGCAAACCTAGTACATAAAGGCAAAGATAAACTTTGAGTCCATGAAAGAAGCCTTTGCTTTATGGCCGGATTCCCAGCAGTACTGCTTTCAAAGGCCAGCCCTCTTAAGACATGACAGAGAAAAGAGATCCTTGTGGCCGGTGCAAGGTGGTGTCAGGACTCCCCTCGTGGCTTAGAAAGAGATGTTTCCTCCCCAAGGATGAGTAAGCCTTCTCCTCCAGCCTCCCCAGGTTTGGAGCCTGGCAGAAGGTACTGGGGCCCTCAGCTGCCTCTTACCATCTGTGGGAACAGGTGATGGATGGTCCAGCTCATTCCATAAAGCCCGGCCCTCAGAACCCCCAGAGGAGGTGAATGCCAAGAGACGCTGCCAAGCTGACCTGACACATCAAAAACGCCACACCTCTTCTCCCCTCCATAGCACTGACCAAAGGTTCCTTTGGGCCACTCTGATCTTCCCAATCTGGCCACAGTGACGGAGGCTGCTACTTCCTGAAGACTCCCCAGAACAGTGATTTTCTGTGACCAGGACCATGTGGCCACTCCCAGTCTCTTCCTCCTGCCTGAATTCCCAGTACCTGACCCCCTGCCTCACACATATGTCATTGGATGAGGTCAACGCCGTTGTCCTGCAAGGATGGGCTTTTCAACTCCACCAGGAGGGGCTGAGCCCCTGGTTCCCACCTGCCCCCCACTGGCAGTGCTCTTGAGCGACTTCTGCAGTCTCCATGGGTGGCAACTTCCATCTTTCCAAAGGAACTAACATTTATTTTTAAGCACCTCTAATCAGTTGGAGACAATGCTGTGAGCCCAGTTAACTCTCCCCTGGTATTTTGGGGTCTAATTATGATCCTTATTTTCCCAATGGGGTAAGTGAGGCTCAGAGAGGTTAAACAACTTTAATAAGGTCAAAGCTCCTAAGTGACTAAACCCGGATTTGAGTAAAACGTTTAAAACTAGAATTATCAAAGAAATGTAAGGAATTATGTGTGTTTTGTACCTCCAGGCACACTCTTTGACAATATAAGTATAATTGGAGAGCTGGTTGTCACTCATTCACATCTCACAGTGAATTAATAAGAAGGATTTCCCCCCTGACAGCTTCCCAGAACCCAGGCACCTAGAGAATGGGATTTCAGTTAATGGGGGTGAGTGATAGGAGGCATAAGTTTGGAGTAGGGGACAATCCTGGGAAGAGGGCAGGCCATGCTGGGTCCGGAGGGCACGCAGAGGCTTGAACCCAGGTGATGGAGAGGATTGTGACTAGGAACAAAGCATCCTAACACTAACCTCTCTTTATGATTATGTGGGGACTTCTGCCCATGATCTCAGGTCATAGAGAGAGTCAGGAGCGTTGGTTCCCCACCCAGTGGAACTGGGAATGGGGAATTTGTTTGGAATCCAGCCTCAAAATCCCATGTGGATCAGAGGGGGCAGCCATGGCTCACTGGCCGGGAGCTCTGGACAGTGACTTTGGGTGGATCTTTCCCCCACTCTGGACCCCAGTGTCCTCTCAAATGAGATTTATGGGTTCCGCCAGCATTAACCCTGTAATTCCATGTATTAGCACTAGTATTGGGCTCATTTCAAAGGTAAGGGTATTCATAGGGCCTTAAGAAGAATTTCAGACACAGTTAGGATGGCATTGGGAGGCAGAAGGGCAGGTCATTTTTTCATCCTACACCTAGGGATGACACTGAAGGAGAGACTCAAAGATACTGTCACTCACTCAGTACTGACCTTAGGTAGAGCCACTCCCTCCCTGCTCTGAAATCAGCTCCCTCCCTGTCTGTCTCTTGCAGGGGATGAAAGGTTTTTGAGAGCAGAGACCTCCAAACACTCAGCTCCTTCCATCATGCCTGGGACTGTGATGCTGTAGTTGCTAATTGCATGTTTGCTGAATGAAGGAACAAAAAAATCCCTGAAATTTGCACCTATTAGAACTAATGCCTTAAGGTTCTGTCTTAAGAACAAGGAGATACCATTCTGAGATCTGGAATACTTGAAGCTGACATCTAATCTGACTCTCATTTCCTACCCCTTTCCTTCAACCATTTACAGGAGGCATGTCCCACTTAACAGATGGAAAAACTGAGGCCCAGAGAAGAGATGTGACTTAGAATTTTCCATATGTAAAGCAGGAGGGGACCAGCAGTCCCCTAACATGTTCTATATTTCTTAATGTTACAGATGAAGAAATTGAGTCCCAAGGAGTGATGAAGATGGCATAAGGTCCTGCAGCTCAACAATGGTGGGGTAGAGACAAGAATCCAGTTCCCAAATCACATTCCAGCGCTGCATAACAATCCTGGAGCTCAAGCAGCCCTGATACCCTGCTCCAGGTTCCCATGGCAACCATGCGGAACAAATCATCCTCTTTGGGTAGCATTGACTCATTCTTTTTTTTTGGATGACTCATTCTTTATAATGCCTTTTTTTTCTTTGAGGGAAAATACATTTGCATACACTTTCACCATCCCCAAATGGACCCATTCATGAAAGGAAGAGACTAGGATACTTTTGAGAAAAGAGGTAACCGGGCAGGAAATGGAGATCCTGACTGATGAAGACCTGGGGAGACCCCTGGATTTGGGAGTGTATCTAAAATGGATTAATGACTTGGAGAAAACCATTCTGGAATCTTGATTTGGAATTCCTTGACTTATCTTTGCTACCCCTCTCTGTAGATCTCTTTCTGAGTTATAAAAGCCCTTAATTACACAAAAATATAGTACATATTCCTGGCAACGTGTGCTTTCCAAGAGGTTTTTACCATATTTATTTCATCTGATCCTGCTGAGTCGATAGGGTGGGTATTGACATTTTACAACTGGGGAAACTGAGGCCCAGGAGATGAAGGTCACAGGGCTAGTGTGGAATTCCTCAGCAAATAGAATTCTCCTCTGAAGAGAGACCAAGGAATAAGGTCTGGTACGCATCAGACATTTGCTGGATGCCCTAGCGACACTGGGGTCTCAGCCACATGAAGCTGGAGACAGGGTCTGGGAGGAGGTGAACGGCAAACAGTTAACTAAACAAGGAACTGAAACTCTCACACGTTGTTATAGCTGTCATGGAGGGAACACCTGTAGGCACACCGATAGGGGGCCAGGGGTGTATCTCTAAGAATCTGGTGGTTAACTTGAGAACCAAAGGGCGGGAAAGAGTCAGATATGGGAAGAGGGAGAGGAGAAAGCTCCTGAAAGCTTCCTGAGAAGCGAGTACCCTGAGGAGGAAGGTGGTTGGCATCCTCAACGAAGTGAACTGTGAACGGAGGCCAGTGAGAGTCCAGTGTGGAGCAGGGAGGGGAGGAGGGACTAAAGGTGAGATGGGAGGAGTGGACAGGGCCCAGATTATTCCAGGCCTTACAGGCCAGGGTAAGATGCATGCGCACAATCAAATGCACCTTCGCTCACATATACCCAAATGTGGGTGTTCACACACACAACCGTGCATTATTCTTGCACTTACGTGGACACACGTGCTTAACAAAAGCATGTATATGCACACTCTGTCTTGCACACACATGCTTTGTTTCATAAATGCACGTATTTACACACGCATGCCCACCCACACATAGACCCTCACACGTGCCCACGTACAGCTCACGACAAGCCCAGCTCAGATGAGCTCTCAGCTACAGATAAACTTCTCCGCTGGTTGGTTATAATCTTTCATTGGAACTGACACATTGATAGCCCCAGTTTTTCTAGGAAGTGACCTTCATGCCGGCTATTGATTTCCAGTGGCTATCAGGCTCCCGCCACTGGAGTGACAGGCCTGGTCGGAGGTCAGCCTTTAAATAAAGCTTCTGGATTACTAAGTACCAGTGAAAATGGAAATTGGCAGCCCTGGATCTTTTTACGTGGCCTGCTCCTGTGGATGGGGTGTCAGCCCTGGTGAGCTAGTGACTACCTCCTGTTCCTGCACCCTGCCCCACCACTGCCCCAGGGTACTGGGCGTGCCCGCAGGTTTTTGTCCTGCAGGGGAGCTGGGCTGAAGGCTGTGGGTGACAGCAGTTGCCAGGGCCTGACACTTCCTGGATTCTGTTTTCCAACAAAGCCTGGGCTGTCTTCCTAAGCCCAGCATTCTGGTAACAGACAGCTACTACAGGTCCCAGAGACCCACCGGTGACTCTCCTTGTGGTCTTGGGCAGGTGGTGTCACCTCTTTGGACCTCAGTTACCTGCCACCCCCACTTCCTGCCTCATCCACACACACTCATACATCCCTTTCTATTTCACAACGCTGTGGTCCAGATAAATGAGTCGGTAGAGGTGTGTTGAATTGTATATAACTCAATGTTTTAAAAGTATTACAATTTGCTAATCACAAAATTCTACTGAATTACATTGTGTGTTTACTTGATGACCCAGAAACCCCTTAGATTGTTGCAGCATCATAGACAGCTGCAAAGGCTGCCAGTTTCCTGTACTTCTTTGCATCCTTCCAGCGCAAAAGTCTGTCCCTTTCTGGCTCTACCGGCCCATTTTATGACCATCACAGCCTGTGTGGTTCTGCAGTAGAGGAGGTCATTAAATGAAGTTTACATGTCCTGAAGGGAGGATAAACAGGAATTGGTTATTTGGCAAAGGAGGTGATCTCTTCAGCAAAAATCAGAGAAACAAGATTGCTGGCCCAGATTAGCCACTGGTGTTAAAGGGAAGAAGGCCAAAGATCTGGGTGAGTCCATGAACCGGGCTCTTAGCCACAACTTGCACCCCCAGCCTGAGAGACAGCGGGCAGGACACTCAATTCAGGGAAGGCTTCGAGGAGTTTAGGGTCGGTGGTGCAATTTACATGCGAGGTGGCACTGTCTCGCTGGCTTGTGTATAACCTAACGCTTACTCCAGAATCCACGACACACTTCTGGGGATGGAAGCAGGTTATTTTACATGACAAATACAAAAGGTGCTCAGAAATTTGCCACTTACTTAGAGAGTTTGAGGTAATTTATAATTAAAGACTTAGCATATAACTGTTAAAATAGCATTGGCAGCCGCTTGACCAAGTTCCTATTATTTAATATAAATATTTTATTTTTACTGTGACTGGATCCACAAGCATGTTCACTGTGGTTTAAGAGGCTCTAAAACACCCTGTCTGATGGGTATCTCCTGGCGGTCCAGTGGTTAGGACTCAGTGCTTTCACTGCCGGGGGCCTGGGTTCAATGCCCTGGTAGGGGAACTAAGATCCCGCAAGCCGTGTGGCATGGCCCATAAATAAATAAACAAACAAACAAATAAATAAATGCAATGCAATACAGTACAATACCCTGAGAGTTCCACACCAACGTGGTAAGGTGACTGAGATGGGTTTCTCTCCTTAGGGGTCTTTGTACAATGTCAGCATCCCTGGGAGAGGTCCTAAGTCCCTCCACACCCTGGGTCTTGTGTGTCAGTACCATTGTGGGGCTCCAGGACACAGAACGAGGAGCCCTGGGGAAGGTGAGCTACGGGGATAAGGCGGGCTTCATGGGGCAGTGGAAACAGTGGGAGGGGATGCCATAAACCTCCTTTGCCCCAGGCCAAGGGTGTGCAATCCTAAGGCATTCAGGGACCGGCATGCTGGGTTTGCCAAGCCCTTCCATAGGAAACAGAAAGAAATGGGGGACTTCCCTGGTGGCACAGTGGTTAAGAATCCGCCTGCCAACGCAGGGGGCACGGGTTTGATCCCTGGTCTGGGAAGATCCCACGTGCCACAGAGCAGCTAAGCCCGTGCACCACAACTACTGAGACTGCCCTCTAAAGCCCACGAGCCACAACTACCGAGCCCACGTGCCACAACTACTGAGCCTGCATGCCACAACTACTGAAGCCCGCATGCCTAGAGCTCATGCTCCACAACAAAAGAAGCCACCACAATGAAGAGTAGCCACACCGCAATGAAGAGTAGCCCCCACTTGCCGAAACTAGAGAAAGCCCGCGCACAGCAACAAAGACCCAACGTAGCCAAAAATAAATAAATAAATTTATAAACAAAAATAAAAGGAATGGGGGTAAAACCCCAGACCAGACATCAGACACACTGATTTCAAACCCAGCTCTGCCACTTCCCAGGTGAGTGACCTCGAGCAAATCACTTCCCCTCTCTGAACTGCAGTTTCCTTATCTGCAAAGTGGGGTCAGGAATTCCAACCACACAATGGATGGTCTTGAGGATTAAGCAAAACGTTGTTCATGAAACGCCTGCCATCTAGCTATGCTGTTCAATAAGTGGTTATCATCTGGGAGACTGGCATATCTGCCATAGTCAGAGCTCAAGCTACCCACTGCCCCATTTATCTCATGGTTACAGCAACTCTCAGCAGGGGTGATTTTGCTTCTCCTCCAGGCGGCAATTCAGTAATGCTTGGAGTCATTTTTGGTTGTCACAATGGCGGGACAGGTGTCACTGGAATCGAGAGGGTGGAGGTCAGGGATGCCGCTGAATGTCCTACGCCACCCAGGACAGTCCCCACAACAAAGAATTGTCTGGCTCCAAATGGCAATAGTACAAAGTTGGGAAAGTCTAAGCCAGACCCCCTTTCTCTAAGCAATGGTTTTTGAGGGCTCTGTCTTCCCCTCAGCGGCTTTAGCACTGCAGCTCCGAAACCCTCCAGTTCCTGAGCACCACAGAGACGCAGGGACTGCATAGGGAGCCGCTGCCTGCCTCCCTCACCCCGAGGCCACTCAGCCAGATGGCAAAGGGTCAGCAGCAAGCAAACATCTAATGATGTGTGACAAGTATGGCCAGACAGCAGTCCCAGGCTGGGCCCCTTCGAGGCCACTCATTGGGCAAGGGGGACTCATAAATAACAGCACAGTGACAGCCCGAGTCTCGCTCAGTGGGAGGTATGGAGCTCCGCCCACCTCCCAGCCCCCGGAGCAAGCCCTTTATGGGACAAGGCTCCAGCAGGAGGGCCTCGGACCCCATGCACAGTGAATGTGCTGGTGAGACACGGAGGGACCTGTCACTAACACATCTGTCCAGACCGCTTTACAGCATTCACTCTGTCCCTGGCGGTGAACTATTTCCTCATCTCTGATCTGGTGTGATCTGGGGCTTCAAAGCATTCACCCAGCAAAGCATCTGAATTGGAAGGCAGAGTGGCCTAGCAGCGAGGGCGCTGAATCTGAGTCTGGGCCACCATTTCTTCATCCATTGAATGGGGGCATCGGGCAGCAAATGTGCTAATTCATGGGAAATTATGTTCACAGCAATAAACTAATGAGGGAATGATGATGATGATAACGTATGATTATTCAGCCATTTGGGAGAGGGGAATTTATATTTGAAAAAAACATACCTTCTGATGCTCCAAAATATTAATCAGTTTTTAGGGTTTTAGGCAGTTCCGAGTAGGCTCTTTGCAGTAACAATAGGAATAATGACGATTGTATTAAATAGCACTTTTTTTTCACATTTGTTTTTCTCAAGCCTCATGTGTCTTAAAATGGGACCTGTTTCCAATGATGCGTATTCTTCTAAAACAAAAGTGAAAGAAACACAATAAACAGTTGACACACAGACTGACTTTGCTTTTTTGTTCGTTGAGGTCTTGGTTCAGATGGCTTGCTGGCGTCGGGTTGAGGGCAGGCGGGGGAGGCACGGAACTGCGCTTGGTGCCGCCAAGCATAGCGCTCAGCCTTTGGGATATTTGGGGTCTCAGTTTTGTCATTTACAAAATGGGGGTAATTATGTCTTCCTGACTCTCTCAAAGCTGCCAGCTCAGTGAGACTATGTATGCACAAGGGAATATTAGTATCACGATAATTATCTTCTTCATTATTATTAATTATTATTCATAATGATGTTTGCAAGATGGATCTCCTCCAAAGCTCCATGTCTGTGAACAGTTTTTACACACTTTCACAAAAATCTATGCGTGCCTGTGATGATGAAGAAAGTGACACTTGGAGCATTCGTTCTGAAACCTAAGCTGATTCTTTAAGATTCTAAACAAATCCCCAAACCCCTTCTCTTTTTCTCAGGCTGGAACAAAGGGCTCTGGAGAGGGCGCTCCCTCCGGGACCCTGCCTTGTAAGTCTTCTATAGAGATGGCTCTGTTGGCCCAAGACCTGGATGCCAGCTTTCAGCCAGGAGCACGTTTTTGCAGGGAGGGTTATAAATCAAAGCCTGGGTTCTAATGAAACTGCTGACACCCTTTATCTGTAACAGTGTGCACCCAGGCACCACTTGTGAGAAATTAGAGGCAGAGAGAGAGGATTCAAGGGAGCGGGCACCTGGAGGCTGCCTCTGCTGCCTGGTCTAACCCCTCCCCTTCCTCTCTCCAGCTCCTTCTTTCTTTCCTCCTCCTTCCCGCCCTTGCTCCCTTTCTTTTCTATAATTCCTCCAGAAATCTTTCACTACCGCCCCATTCTGCAGCTTCTTTAGGAGTCAGCCTCATGGCCAAGCTGCAGACCCTGCCGCCCGGCTCCCTAGGCAGACCTCTCTCCCTGGCTCTCTGCACGCCACCTCTCAGGCCAATGGCGCAGAGCTGCACTGTTTTAGGCAGCAGAGGTTGGTGAAAGTAAGGCCCTGGGTTCTCCCAGGACACTGTTCCAGTCTTGGGTTGGCCGCTTCCTGACTGCATGACCTTGGGTGAGGTATTTAACCTCTCTGAGCCTCAGTGCCTGTATCTGTACAATGGGGATAACCGCACCTCTCTTGGGAGGCTGTTAAGAGGACTGAATGAGATGGATGCCAGGTGAACAGTGCTGGTCCGGGAGGTGAAGGGAGCAAAGGGGCAGCAGAAGCTCAAGTTGTTGAGGACTTTTCTGGCTACCTTTAGGGGCCAGCCCTCCATCAGCTCTGGTTTTATACTGAATCATAGATAGTTACTCCCACAGTTTGATTTAAGAGATACTAAAAAGGGCATATCTATCCCCAAATATCTTTACAAATGAGGCCATTGATAACCAAAATTTTAGAAATAGAGGCCTGATGGAAATAAAGAACAATTTATTTGGGGGTTATTAGGTCTGCAACTCTGGAGACACAGATTAGATTTAAGAAACACTGGAATTGTGTTCTGCTAGACCTCAAAACGGGGGGAGGCCTACAAGGCCCCAAACCACAAAGTTACACAAGTTGTCAGTCAAGAATTAGCACTGGAGCTGGCAAGAAGTGAAGGTGCTTATTAAGCAAGGATTGGTTGGGGTTTGAAATGATTACATTGTTGCAAAGGGGGGAACTTTGAAACTACAGGGCTGTAACCAGCAGCTAGTAGCAGATATTGTTTTGAAAATGGCAGGGAGTTTCCTTGATACAGTTCAGAAAATTCAAGTTCTCAGTGATGCAGGAGGGTGTCTGAAACCACATCCACAATGGTCACCTGGCTCCGTTTTGGATGCCTGGACCACAGTCACACCATTTTGATTCTTAAATGGCTTTGACTCTGTCCTCACCATTCATTTCACCATTAGCAAGTCATCTGATTAGAAGTCATCCAGGGCCTGGCGTGATGCTAGGTGGCTGGAACGCGCTCTCACTTGATCACGCTGAGGGGAGGATGCCCCGTGTTCCTAATTCCTCCACGTTAGTTGACAGCAGGCTTGTCCTTCAACAGGCAGATGAAGTTTCTAAGCCTTGTCCAGCGTGAGTCAATCCCCAAACCACTGACCCGATGGAACTAAAACCCCATTCTTCCCTAAATCCCCCAGCTGGTACTCCTCTATCCCTCCTTAGAGCGCCTGTAGCGTTTGCTAATTTTACTGCTTGTTTTGCATCGGACAGAGACAGTAATCGCCTCAACTAGACTGTATGCCTCCTGTGGGCACAGAACGTGCTCACAATTTCTTGAAATTTCCTAGAGGAACTTGCTTCATCAGTTTAGTCTAATTATCATGATCTGGTGACTTTCTAGTAAAACATTGAATCCCTGGATGGTCAGCTGCCCATGTGCTCCATGCAGCTTTTGTTCATATTTCACTGAGCAGAGCAGGTCATGTGGTCCTCAGGGCAGGATATAGAATCCTTCCAAGTAAGTCAGGGCTCACAGGGAGGGACACCAAATACGTTGAACAACAATACAATCTATCACAGACCTAGCATAGCATTTTACAAAGTTGTTTGTTGCTCAGTAAATATTTAATGGGGATGATGAGCCAACTATCTTAAGACAAATATATTTTTTTCACATCTTTATTGGAGTATAATTGCTTTACAATGGTGTGTTAGTTTCTGCTTTATAACAAAGTGAATCAGCTATACGTATACATATATCCCCATATCTCTTCCCTCTTGCGTCTCCCTCCCTCCCACCCTCCCTATCCCATCCCTCTAGGTGGTCAAAAAGCAAGGAGCTGATCTCTCTGTGCTATGCGGCTGCTTCCCACTAGCTATTTATTTTACATTTGGTAGTGTATATATGTCCATGCCACTCTCTCACTTTGTCCCAGCTTACCCTTCCCCCTCCCCGTGTCCTCAAGTCCATTAAGACAAATATTTGAACACATCATTTTAGCATGGTTGTTAAATCTAAACCAGCCAACTAAATGTTGGGGTAATAAGTCTTATGGTCAGCAAGAAACTTAAACCAAGTAAAGTCTCTAGCTAGAATGTGGTAGAACCAGACTAGACACAGCCCTGTAGTTCACTTGTGGAAACGCTGCTGTGGGGTAAATTAGACCTGTTCACTATTGCTCTGGAAGGCAGGGCTAGGATCCAAAGAAGGGGTGGGCTTCATAGAAGAAAATGCCCCCAGACCTAGACTCTCCGTCACAAGGATGAGGCTGTGAAGTCCCTGCCCCAGTGGTGTGAAGCCAGGGGTGGACTATATTTGGGGAGGCTGGAGAGGGGTGTCTCTGCAGTGTATAGAAAGTTGAACTAGAGGCCCAGGACTGATTCTTACAGCTTTAAACGTGTCACAAACCTCAAAGGAATATGCATGTCAGTTATGGACCCAACACTCACATTCCAGAACAAGCAGGAGTAAAGTAAGATAAAATTTTTTAAAGATTCTAAAACATGTGTTGTGAGATTTCAGAAGGAGGAGACAGGACGGAGGCCTTCCTGGAGGTATTGGGACGCCAGCTGGATCTCAAAGGATGCAAAAAACCAGGGTGACACAGAGGGGTTGGGGGTTAGAGAGGGTAGGTTGCAGAGCAAAGGGCTGGTTAGGGCAGGGGTGTTGGAGGTGGGGCCTCCCCTTCCTTATCTCCCCTCTTCCTCCAGGACACAGGGTCCCTGGGTGGTGAAAGAAACACAGTGTGCCACTGCCGCCTTTCATATCCTTTCCTCATTTCAGGTTTGCATTTTATTTTCCAGCAAACTTTTTTTCCTTTCCCTTTGCCTCTCAGGCTTTTGTTGGTGTGACCTCAATTTCTCGCTGCCTTTCAAAGCTTTTATTTCCCAAGTGGAAGGAAGGAACTTTTAATGGCACGCTAGGTCCTTAGCCAGACCAGTTGTCTTTCCAAATCAGTCAGGGGCTCGGGTGGCTGGGGAGAGTGGGAGGCTTGGCTGAGGGACGGAGAGAGTCGATAGAAGGAAAACAGCAAATGCAACGGATGAAGGTCCCCGAGGCGATTTGCAAATCTGCTGAAATCCTGAACAAGCTTTGATTTAACCCAAGCTTGAAATGGCTTTTATTTACTGTCTATCGTGGAATAAATGACATCTCATAAACAGGCTTTATCCATTACCCCAGAATGGAGAGCACAGTGTTAGGGACATTTTATCCTCTTGATATCAAAGGGGATATGCCGGGGTGTGTTATTACAAATAGAAAAATCAATGCGGAGACACACACATCTGAAATTTCATTTTCGTCGAACCACATTTTCAAAGGGAAAAAAAAAAAGGCAATTGCTAATAAAAATGACTACAGAACTGGAGGATTTACCAAGCTTGAGCGAAGGACCGGCTGGGATTAAGCCCAGACAGTGAATAAATCGGGCTCTGTCCTGGGGCTGTTTCCCACTCACCCTCTGGGCAACCCGGCCCCACCCAGGGATGACCCAGAGCAGAGTCACCGTGGATTCGTCCCCAGGCAGTCACCCCGGTGTCTGGTGTCTGAATACTGCGTGTGCCCCCAGGGCTGCTCTCTCACTGTCCTCCCACCCAGCCACACAGTTGGCCTCAGACCACGTGGAAAACCCCAGAAATATCGAGCACTGCTGTTTCCTCCAGGCCTTTACCTCCTTCATGGCGGAGTCTTGGACACTGCTAGATCTTGGGGAAAGCAGAAAGGCTCCCAGGGAGTGAGGAAGGAAAGTCAGCCAGACTCTGGGGAAGGCTCCCATTGAGGTCCCAGCCATTTTCACCAGCCCCTCCTTCAGAGAAAGTTGGTGAGAGGTAAATACTTCCATCTTTTCATAAGATTTTCTGGAAGTCGCATCCCTGGGCTCCCTTCTTTGTGTCACGTTGTGTAACCCTGTATCAGGGTGACTCTGGTTTAGAGTCTTGTTTCCCCACGAGGTTGTACACTCAGAGAAGCCCGGGACCAGGCCTGATGCTACGTTCCCCTTGACAAGCACTGCGCTGACACCTAATAGCTGCTCAATTGTATGCAGGATGAGAACGTGCAGGCCTGGAGAGGGGAAGGGTACAGCGGCCTGGACACCGCACCTGGGTTAGACCGACCTCAGCCTTCTGAGGAGAAGTGCTCTGGCTCTGGTCAGCAGCTCCTGCCTGGAGGCAAAAACCAGATGGAATTTGCCGGTTCCATACCATCTACTGGGCTCAGGAATGCCTAACTCCATTGGTGGAGGAAAATGGGCCAGTAGATTGGATTTAAGGCCTCACAGTAAATCCTTACCTGCCTTCTGAAGAAACACTGGTGTTGGTCAGAGAGTGACCAAGAATGAAGAGCCAGACATAAGCCCAGGCTCCCTCCTGGACCAGAGCAAACACTCAGCATTTGAGGGCTGCCTGGGCTCAGGGATCACTTCCTCTAACTCTACCTCCTGAGAGATGATGACACCAAGGCCCAGAAAGGGGAGTTAATTTTTTCCTAGTCACACAGGAGATTGTGGCCAGGTTGGGGGGGGGGGTCAACATTTTTTTTTAATTAATTAATTAATTTATGGCTGTGTTGGGTCTTTGTTTCTGTGTGAGGGCTTTCTCTAGTTGTGGCAAGCGAGGGCCACTCTTCATCATGGTGCGCGGGCCTCTCACTATTGTGGCCTCTCTTGTTGCAGGACACAGGCTCCAGATGCGCAGGCTCAGTAATTGTGGCTCATGGGCCCAGTTGCTCCACGGCATGTGGGATTTTCCCAGACCAGGGCTCGAACCCGTGTCCGATTCTCAACAACTGCGCCACCAGGGAAGCCCCAGGGGTCAACATTTTTAAGCTTCGACTCCCAGGCCTGGGCCCTTTGCTCTGCCTGATAAGAATCCAGGGAGAGGGCTTCCCTGGTGGCACAGTGGTTGAGTCTGCCTGCTAATGCAGGGGACACGGGTTCGAGCCCTGGTCTGGGAAGATCCCACATGCCACGGAGCAACTGGGCCTGTGAGCCACAACTACTGAGCCTGCGCGTCTGGAGCCTGTGCTCTGCAACGGGAGAGGCCACAACAGTGAGAGGCCCGCGCACCGCGATGAAGAGTGGCCCCCTCTTGCCACAACTAGAGAAAGCCGTCACACAGAAAAGAAGACCCAACACAGCAAAAATTAAGTAATTAATTAATAAACTCCTACCCCCAACATCTTAAAAAAAAAAAAAAAGAATCCAGGGAGAGAAAATAATGAGGAAGGACCATGCATAGCAACTTCATTGCAGAGACCATCGTGATGTCAAGATGATTGTTTTTTAAATAATTCAATGATAACTGATTGAGAAAGTATCCACACTGTACAAATGGTAAGAAATTTTGCTGTTTCTAAGCAGGCACGGTTCTTGTTTTCTCTACAGCTTTACTTGGGTGAAGGCCACCAATCAGATCGGGAAGGGCCGACTCCTGAAGAATATGGGGAAGACGATTTCCCTATGAGACGTGTCTCCGCTCCCCCAGAGACACGGGCTGCCTGCTTCTTCCCTGCGTCTATAAAGCTTTAAGAGGAGAGCCTCCACCAGCCAGTACAGCAGCGATTCTGCCTGAAATAAGCGGCAGTATTTAAATAAGGTTTCAATAGGAAGAAAAAGTCTCCTTGGACGTGGTCTGTGATGTAGTTATCAGGAGGAGAAATTTGCAGAACCCATTAGCTGCCACTCCTTCCCCCAGGAAATCCCTTGTTTGTGGAGCATGAATCTCTCTGGCTTTTGCTGGCTTTTTCTCTCCGGATTGTCCGGAGAGAAAACATCTGCCTCGCACTGTGTGTTTATAAGAAGAGGCATTTGTGGCTTTGATTGTTTAGAGGTTTCTGCAGAACGTGCATGCTTTCTCCCTCCCCCACCCCTTCCCTCTCCACACTGCCCGTTCTCCTGGGCAAACAACCACTGACGTCTATTTTGGTTTTCTTTGGCATTACAGTGCATCCTTCTGTCCAGAGCAGGGAAGAGATCTGCCACCACCCAGTTGCTCCACCTTGCGATAAAGAGTTTTCCATAGCAAGGGCAGTATATCTTAATTGTATTGTTATTATTATTTATTCCACAAAATTTTTCAAGCATCTTCTGTGTATAGTATTGAGGTGGATACGGCGAACTGTACCAAGAGTCCCAATCCCTGTCTCAAGGAGCTTATGATCTTGTTGAAGGGACAGAGCTTGTACACATTAAGAATAAGGTCTTTACTTACAAAAGGACAGCAGAACTTTGCAGGGGCAGGGAATCCGTCACTGGCCTTCTTACTGTCAGCCAAGTTGAGCCTCTCATCTTGAGTCCTCAGGTAATTCAAATCCACCCCTGGGCCAGGTCCTTCAATTGTCTACTTCTGGGAAAAAATGTGGTGCACAATTTCTTTTTATTCTCACAAGTCTTTCATGGCTGACTCAGGCCACTGGTAAGTATCATCACAGTAAAAACTCTTATCAACTGGAACACAACAAAGTTCCTGGTAGATGAGCTTTTTTTTTTCTTTTCATCACTCAAATTTAGGTCAGACACCAATCACAAGAATATAATGTTATCAAACACCTAGTAAAAAGAAAAGAAAGACCAAAACAAAGCTTGCTCAGATACAGTCTGGGTTCCCCACCTCCTTCACCTCCAGTGACAGCTTGAGCAGTGAGCACTTCTGCCTTCAGAGAAATGACCAGAAGGACCCACTGTCAGTCAAGAAAAATGTGTGATGCCAAATGGTGGAGGTTTCCTGCCAGGGGAAGTAGACCCAGATATTTAAGAAATGTTTCTCGGGCTTCCCTGGTGGCGCAGTGGTTGAGAGTCCGCCTGCCGATGCAGGGGACACAGGTTCGTGCCCCGGTCTGGGAAGATCCCACATGCCGCGGAGCGGCTGGGCCCGTGAGCCATGGCCACTGAGCCTGCGCGTCCGGAGCCTGTGCTCCGCAACGGGAGAGGCCACAACAGTGAGAGGCCCGCATACCGCAAAAAAAAAAAAAGAAATGTTTCTCACATCTGAAAGGGTTTCCTCCCTTATCTTCAGCTTCTAAAAAAAACCCAATCCCCAATTCCATTTGCCCATCCTGGGTATTCTAGTGTAAAGAGGGTTAAGGTTTAGATGATCTGCACAGGTGACAGCTGAGACTGTCTTGAAGTCACTGCTTGATGGGAGACCCAAGTGCCTGTCCAGTGTCTGACATCACCTAGCTGGTGACCTTGGATCAGCCACTCAGCCCCTCTGGCCTCCACTGTAGCTGATTTCTAATGACCTGTCCATGACTAAGGGTCAAAGGCTCCATGAAGTAATTAGGTCATGCTAGATCCTAGCAAATTTTAAAATCCGGTGGTTTTTTTTAGTACCACAAAGAAATATCTACACTCCCATGTTCATTGCAGCATTATTCACAATAACCAAGATATGGAAAGAACCCAAGGGTCTGTCAATAGATGAATGGGTAAGGAAATAGTACACACACACACACACACACACACACACACACACACACACACATACGCATTGGATTATTATTCAGCCTTTTTAAAAGGAGATCCTGCCATTTGTGACAACATGAATGTCATAAAAGACATTATGCTGAGTGAAATAAGCCACAAGCAGAAAGAAAAATACTGCACGATCTCACTTATATGCAGAAGCTTAGAAAGTTGAATAAAAGAAGAGAGTAGAAGGGTCGTTACCAGGGGCAGAGAGATGGGGGAAATGGGAGATGTTGGTCAAAGGGTACGAAGTTGCAGTTGTATAGGATGAATAAGTCTAGAGAGCTAATGTACAGCAAGGTGACTGTCATTAATAATACTGTATTTTATACTGAGAATTTGCTAAGAGTGTAGACATCAGGTGCTCTCACTCCAAAATATTAACATAAAAATGGTAACTCTGTGAGGAGGTGGATATGTTACTTAGCTTGAGGGTGTTATATATAAATATCAAAACATCATGTTGTACTCCTTAAATATATACAATTGTTAAATAAATAAAATATAAAAATCTGCTGATTCCTGCCCTGGATGTATATGACCTTCTAGAATCTCCTTTGTATTCACTGGGGCCAGGTGCCAACTCAATGTCTGACCTTGCTGTTGTCATTTGATGGTACACTAATACCTTGTTGCAGAAATATAACCAGGGCTCCTGGGAGTAGAGAGAGTTGGCCAGCAATGAAAAGATAGCTCTGGCTTGACCTGTAATGCCTTCTTCATTTTATTTAGTGAGAAATGTTTAGGACAATATATTAACAGTAATCAATTTGGGGTGATTGTGCCCAGGTGTTTGTTTGTTTGTTAGATCTTTATTGGTACTTTCTGAATTTTTAATAATTTTTCAAAATAAAAATTATAATTTAATTAAAGGGCAGTATAAAGTTAATAAGAGCGATTGCCTGATCAGTCTACTGGCTCTGATCAGGGACAGAGAGAGATGTGGTCAGACAGGGCACTTGGGGCACAGGTGTTCATTTCCTGTTCTCTAAATTGCACTGTACATTACATATGCTTTGTGTGTATATGGAATATTTCAGTATAAAAATTATTTTGGAATGACTCCATATAGAAACATTGACATTTAGCTTTGAAGTTTGAAGTTATCTCTCCGTGAATAATAAAAGGCCTATATGATACTGTGTTGTCCAGTAGAAATATAGGGCAAGCCACATGTGTGATTTTAAATTTTCTAGTAGTCACATTTTAAAAAGTAAAACAAAACAGGTGAAATGTATTTTAATACTATATTTTATTTAACTCAATATATCCAACTTATTGTTATTTCAACATGTAATCAACATTAAAAATCTTAACATTTTATATTCTTTTTTGTTGAAGGGGGCCACTAAATTTTGGAAATCAGTGTGTATTTTACACTTACTTCTCAGTTGCCGCTGGCCAGGGAACCAGGCAGTCAAACCCCTGGAGTCTGGGGCCCCCTGGGCTCTCTCTCTGTACCAGCCATGTAAGATGGCCCCAGAAGAACCTCGCATACCCCCATCTGGCCTCTCCTTTCTGTTCTGGGATGGGGACCCTCCCTCACAGGAAGCGCAACCACCCCACCCCACCACCAGAGGGCCAAGGAAAGAGGACGAGTGGCTGCCATTTTCCCCCAGGCAGCGGGCGGTTCTGCAGGCAGAGAAGCAGCCCTTGCGGCTTCTCTGGCCTGTACACTGAGGAAGACTCACAGGTCAGCTTGCTTTCAAAGGGGTGAAGGTGTAGACGGTCTGGGAGAAAATTACAAGCAATAAGAAGCAGTGTTTGCAGCGCGTGCTGGCTCTTGGTCCCCAGCCAAACACTGCGGGAAGGTGATGGATGCCCTAGGGCGGCCCCAGACCACAACACCCATGACCGCTCGGCCGCATGGGGCTCAAACCTGCATGGGAAGGGGCCTGCTCCCTTGTCACGTGGAGGAATCCACATCGCTGGCTGCGACATCAAGTCTGCACGAGGCTGGGGTATTCTGGGCACGGGCACAAAAATATCACCAATCGGATTTGAAACATGGCATCATTCTGGGGGAGGTTTGGGACTCCTGAGTGGTTAATTCTCTGGGCTCAGGGAACAGGACCTGAGCACCGCTCCTCTCTGCTCCAGAGCCCTGGCCCCAACCCAGCTGTTCACGAGGGGTGATGTTTAAGGGGACTTGTGGCTTAAACCAAAAAAATGGTGAAACCGAGTAACAAAGATGCTTCTGAGGACAGACACCTTTTTATATATATATATATATATATATATATATTGTGTGTGTGTGTGTGTGAAATAGGGCATGTGGGGGAGATATAGATAGATAGATAATAAGACAGTTGGAGATGTATAGCTATAGATCTCCTGTGTGTCCTATTATCTATGAAATATATATGAAATGCACAAGAATAGGAGATGTACATTTTATTAGAAAGAAGGGTCAGGTTGCAGTTGCAACGAGCAAAGTCCGGCAGTCCACACAAGCAAGAAGCTCTGCTCTGAGGCTAGTGGAAAAAATGCAATTTACCTTTGGGTGGTGGTGCTGGGATTCCCATTTAAAAGTCTAAGCTGGCTGATTATTTATTGATGTCTCTGTCTCCATAGCTGTCTGACTCTTACTGGTTGGAAGAAGCTCCTGTGTGCCTAGAGGATTTTTTGAATTAAGTTCGTTTCATTTTCCCCTCAGGTGTTAACCAATGAGACTAGACTTTGACAGAAGTCGGCTTCTCCCCCCCACCCCCCCTCAGCTACCCTTACTTTACGTTGTGAAATAAAATTAAGTACCAAGAGAGGCTATCAAACAACGGGGACTGACGTGGTTTTTGGCTTTATTTTTTTATTTACAGAAAGAGTGAGAATAACGCATTGGACTCACATATTTTACAGTGAATATGCCTCCAAATCCTATCAGGACATAAATACAGGCAATTTAATGAATAAACAGGGCTTGTTCTGGATGGTCCTGTCCAGTGCTCTTGCTGCTAGCCCAGAAGTGGTCCTCGAAGCTGCACATTTTCCTCAGTTCTTTGAAGTCAGAATATTTTGGCCTCCCTACCTCAGTTGGCTCATCTGTAAAATGGAATGATGGTCCCTTACTCATGCCAGGACAGGGGACTGAGGTCCCGGCCAGTTGTAATACTCATGATTCCATGAGCTGGAAGCTTCTTTTCAAAGATTATCCCACAAGTGCCATCAGCCTAAGCAGCCCTTATTTTGGCAAGAACCTCGCCTCCCCTACCCCCAGCCTTCACCCTTGCTCTCATTGTGGGCCACCCTCCTCCACCCCAGCCCCCCTGGGGGAAGGAGCAACCACTTCATTCTGGAAGTGATAGATGGAGAAATAGATAGCATCTAGCGAGCCTAGTCGAGCAGAATAGGAGCCTCTGAGGAGCTTCTGACCATTCAGGTGGGTCCTTCTGAACCAAAAGGGCACATGCTAGGGCCAACCTCTCCTGCAGTGAGGAAGACTGACCCTAAATCACCCCCTTCTTAGGCAGGCAAAGACTTGACCCTAAATTCCTCTGACACGAGCAAAGACCTGTCCTCTGGGGCAGGATTTCTGTGTGGAAATGTCCCTCATCTTCCTGGCCCCCTGGGAGATGCCTAAAAGTCATTGACCAGGAGACACACTTTTTCATTCATTTGTGCTGGGGCACCTCTGCTACCCCTCAGGGGACTTCCTGTCTAGTGGGGGAGACGGATGTCAACGATCATGCATATGCCTCACTTGGGCACAAGCCATGACAAGAGCCCGAGGGGTGAGCACATTGTGGAATGGGTTCAACGGCCACCTGGAACGGGAGGAGAAAACATGCGACTTCCCTCCCGTTTCCTTCCCTCCTGTGCTGCCAGCCAGTGGCCCTGGGTGGAGCTTTTCCTGAGGGCAGGTGCTGGTGACGCTGGGACAGATGTGGTGAAGGCGAAGGAGGACTAGGCCCCTCGGGAGAGGCATTCTGAAATCCAATGTCTGGCCCAGACAACCTTTCCGTGGACTTTGCTGTCAAAAAACAAACCAAAGCTGGTCAAATCTCAGCATCTCAGGAAAACTTCTGAACTTCTTTGTATTAAGTTTTCTCATCTGAAAAAAGGAGACACACAACTGGTCACCTGCTGTCCCACTCTCTCTGGTGGCCAAAGCAGGGCTCTGGGACCCAGCTGGCTACTACTGGGGCCTGAACATGCCTGGGAAACAGAGGTGCCATGGCTTCAGAGCCTTGGACTATAAGCCGCCAGGCCTGATCCCAGAGGTCACACGTTCTCAAGGGTCCATCCTCACATGCAGAGCCCTTGCCCCACCCAGAGGGGCTTCCCTGCCAGTGTGTGTGTGTGTGTGTGTGTGTGTGTGTGTGTGTGTGTGTGTAGATTTTCCAAGGGAACCAAGGCCAGAACTTCTGCATAAGGGCCAGGATCAATTCCAGTCTCCAGCCAGGGAAGGCGGCGTGGGCATTTTTGTCGGCAGGGAAGGTAAAGTATGCTACTCTCTATTTGTAGAGCACTTTTCTCTTTAACATCTTTATTGGAGTAAAATTGCTTTACATTGTTGTGTTAGTTTCTACTGTGTCACAAAGTGAATCAACTATATGTATACATATATCTCCATATCCCCTCCCTCTTGCGTCTCCCTCTCTATCCCCCCCTCTAGGTCATCACAAAGCGTGGAGCTGATCTCCCTGTGCTATGTGGCTGCTTCCCACTAGCTATCTATTTTACATTTGGTAGTGTACATATGTCAGTGCCACTCTCTCACTTTGTCACAGCTAACCCTCCCCCTCCCCGTGTAGAGCACTTTTATTTACTCTTTCATGCACAAGATTCTTACTCCAGAAAGTCCTCCATGATTTGCTCTTGCTGAAGCAATTTTCCTCTTCTCTGGATGCTCCCTACCTGCTGTGGATCCTGCTTTTATGACACTTAACATGATCCCTCTAGTGTTATGGCAATTTTGTGCTCTGGTTCAACTAGACTTGCAGAAGGAGTTAGAGGATTTATTTTCTATTCCCACAGAATCCCTAGAATTGGAGTAGAACATCTTAAGAGAGCCAAACAGATGCTTGCTGAATGAATGAATGATGTGTGTCTGAGTGAATGCGTGATACAAATGCAGGAAGCTTTTCCCGGGGTCCCTTACCTCATTCTACTTAGTCCAGAACTTTTCTCCTGCATATATATTTCACTCCAACCTCTCTCCCATCCCCTCTCCCATCCCACTCCGCTTTTAACAGGTCCCCACTCTCCACATCTTACTAGGCCACTTCTGTGATGTAAGCAATTGTGATATTGCCCTTGGAATAGCTTAGACAAACCCCAGCCACCTTGCCTCAGTGACAATATTAATAGTGACAAGTTCCAGGGTCCACCTTGTGTGCTGGTATGGCTGTCTGGTTACCAAAATGGAGGGTTAATAGGTAGACAGCTCCCCAGTCTGACCTTATTACTGACCCTACCCCACCTTCTGAATCTCTTTAAGCCCCATGAGATGAACACTTCTGCTGAATGTCTGAGACATAAGTGACCACACTTAGAAAAATACAACCATAATTGAACCTGTGTCTCCATCAGAATATTAAACAATGATTGTAACAATATGCGTCACCAAAGGCAGCCGTCTGGATCCTGCGACGAACTAGGAAACATATTCGGTGTTCTCCCAGGGCTGAGGAAGTCTCCTGTCCACCCGTGAGGTTGTGAGACACAGGGGTCCACTGGGTCCCAGGGTTCTGGCAAGGGAGAAGATGTACCAGGAAAATGCAGAAAGTGCTCTGGGCTGACATTCTTTGTGTTCCTGGCCACAGGTGACATCTGTGGACCATTAGGGCCACCAAGTGAAGCCAGAGGTTCATTCCCCAGGAACTCACAAGTTCTGCTCTGTCCATGGTCTAGGATTCGTCACTGCTCGACAACCCATGCTAATATATCACATAAACAGAAGTCACTGATCACAGTGGAGATGGGTTGGGAGTGAGGACGGTTTCATGAAATGACATTCTGAGAATGTCCCCCTGCCAGCAAATTCCCACTGATTGTGTGTGAGGGGGGTGGATTCATGGAGGTACAGAACTAGGCACTAGTCTCTGGGAGGGTCACATTCCTGGGAAATGCAATCAAACGTGAGACATTTTCTTCTGAAGATGGGTCAGAGACATCAGAACTATATAGAAAAGACAGGACTTAAATCCTCTAGTCACTATCTTAAGAATGAAAGTGTCCGTGTGTGCATGAACTTAGCACCATGGGGCTCGTGGGACCACAGCGTTCACAGGAAAGAGCCTGGACTCGGCAACCAGACACACTTGGTTTCAAATACCAGTCTTACCACTTACTACTAGCATTCAGATTGCTTACTCTCTTGAAGTTTCTGTTCTCTCCTCCATTAAATGAGGCTAATGATGCCTTCTTCACAGATTCAATACGGAAGCTGAACATCAAACCTCTAGTAAAGTAACTGACTTTTAAGTGGTACTCAATCAATCTGTGTACCTCCTTTTCCTTCATTCGCTGGACCAGAATTAGTTACTAAATACAAACTGTACAGCTAATCAGCTCAACTATAAACAGATAATAAGAGGTCAAGGCTGCTCTACCCACACATGTGGTCTATAATACCACATGTGTTGTATTATAGAGGAGAGCTGAAAGAATACCCTTGCACCAAAATATCCTCCCTCAGCCCCCAGTAGATTGTGGAGATGACTACTGAGTGACTGAAGCAATATTATTCATCTTTGTATTCCTAGCATCTAGAGCTGCTCTTGGCACAGTGTGTTGGGTGGATGGATGGATGGATGGATGAGAAGATAGGTAAAAAGTTGGGTGGATGGACAGATGAACAAATAGGTAGATTTCCACTATCAGGACATTCTTTTGCATCCCTATTTTACAATTAGAGAAACTAAAGGAGGGTAAACACGCTTGCAAAGGGCTGATGTCTTCATTCTCCCAGAAGTCTCTGTCTTCTTGCAAATCCATCTATGTTGCCCAGAATTCCCATCTCCTTCCCTCCAATCTATCCTAAATCCTTCCAGATCCAACTCGTTTCATTTCCTCTGCAGTCTTCTCTGACCAGATGTGTTCACACTTCTCTCTCCCTTTCCTGAACTTGTCAATACTGTTTCCCACTTCCTTGAACTTTTGGTTGCTACACATCTGCATCTTATTTCCTCAGCCTGATAGCAGAGAATGGGTTCTACGCTTCCCTCACAGGACCCAGCATGAGGTTGGGCACACGTGCCTATAGTGCAAAGGCTGTCAAAAAGTGCTTGGTGCTCAGTCAGCTAATGTTATAACAATCATCAAAGTTGACACTTAACTGAGGGTGTCAGGCACTTCACTGTACGTAATCTAATTTAAGCCTCACAATAGTCTTACAAGATAAGCATTATTATCTCCATTTTACGGATAAGGAAACTGAGTTTGAGAGAAGTTGTGGTGCTTTCAAAATATGGACCCGAAATTCGTTGATGCTCCTCTTATTGGCAGATGGGACTCTATGTCCCCCTCTTCTTGAATCTAGGAGGGCATCTGACTGCATCCACCAATAGAATGTGGCAGAAGTGATGCTTGTGACCTCTGAGTCTGGCTCATAAAAGGGCAGGCAGCTTCTACTTTTTTTGCTGGAACCAGTGCAGTTGGAGAACTGAGCCTCTGTGTAAGAAGTTCCACTCTTCTGAGGCTGCCATGTTATGAGGAAGCCCAAGCCATATGGAGAGGCCACAGGCAAGTGCTCTAGTCACCAATCCTAGTCTTTGAATCATCCCAGCCCAGGTGCCACACATGTGAGTGCAAGAGACTTTAGGATGATTCCAGCCTCAGCCTTGGAGATATCCTCAGCTTTCAAGTTTTCCCAGGGAGGCCCCAGACATTGTGAAGTAGAGACAAGTCATCCCTACTAACCCTGTCTAAATTCTTGACCCACAGAATTCATGTGAATAATACAGTAGTTGTTTTAAGTTGCTCAGTTTGGGGATAATTTGTTGTGCATCAATAATATCTAGGATAGAAGTTAATTTAACTTGCCCAAGGTCACCTAGCTAGTAAAGGGCAAAAGTGGGATTCGAACCCAGGTGATCTGACTGCAGAGCTCATGTTCTGGAACTATATGACATGCCTCCCAATACATGGGTGGGATAAGCTGGCACACAGCACCCTGGCATGGCTGAACTCAGATCCCAGAAAACAGAAACTGGGCCCTGAAGAAATAAGGCAAGCTGAATCTTTGCAGATAAAGAAGGTGGCATGTACGCTGTGGGGCAGGAAGATCTGCCTCAAGTACCGGATTTTATAAGATCCCAGGCAGCAAAAAGGACAACAGGAGGGCTCTTGATGGCAAAAGAAGAGAAGAGCATCGACGTGGTGTGTACGAGGTGGGAACATGGTGAGGAGAGTGACGGTGCGGGCTGGAAGGCCTCAAGATGTCTGGATTTTATGCGGGAGAGAAGCCTGGGCCAGGTAGCCTTATTCCCAAGAGCTGAGGGCAAAGGACATCTATGTGGGGGGACGAGGGACAACAGCCTGTGTCATCTGGACCACAGACTCTGCTCCTTTGGGCTGTGGGCTCAGGTGGTAGGTGAAGGGTCCAGGCAGAGCCCCTACTGCTTCACTGCAGTGACAACTCCTCTTGTCTGCCAGGCTCTTTCCACCTCAGGATTGCCTTCACCCATGTATTCTTTCATTCATTCAACAAATGGTTAGGAAGTGCTTCCTACAGGGCAGGTCCTAGTTTGGAGGCTGGGGACAGATACCAAAATGAAATTTTCCTTCAATTACCAGACAATAAGGTACAGGCTATGATAGAGGCATTTGGGGGACAGAGAGGCAGGGGTCCCCACCCCTGTGAAGCTGACAACTTGACACCTTAGCTACAGGCATTTCCGTTTTCCAAGTACTTTCAATTTGATGATGCATGTAGCCCCTTCTCTGGGCTCTTGGGAGGATACCTCAGTGAGCACCAGCTCCCAAAGCCTCTATTTTACACAGAAGGAAACCGAGGCTAGAGAAAAGGAAGTCATGAGCCTCTATCACACAGCTCATGACAGACTACTTGGTCTGTCCATGCAGTTGGACAGATCTTCCAGCGTAACCTTGCTGGAGATTCATGGCAAGAGTGAGAGTTAATATGAATGCTCAATGGCGTCCAGATTAAAATCCAAAATGGGAGTGGAGTCACTGTTACCTAATTGTAGGCAACCTAGGGAAGGTCCACAAAGGGATCCCTCAGCCATGTCATAAAGCTTATTTATACTGTATCTACCCACGTAATCGCTAGCTCACTCCTTACTTATTGGACCAATCAGATGAAGTGATTCCTCATAATTTGTGAATTACCATCCAAGATTTCTGCAAAGCTGTCTACAGCCAAAAACTCTGGGACTTCCCTGGTGGCACAGTGGTTAATCCACCTGCCAATGCAGGGGACACGGGTTTGATCCCTGGTCCGGGAAGATCCCACATGCTGCAGAGCAACTAAGCCCGTGCACCACAACTACTGAGCCTGTGCTCTAGAGCCTGCGAGCCACAGCTACTGAAGCCCGTGTACTCTAGAGCCTGTGCGCCACAGCTACTGAGCCCACACGCTGCAATTACTGCAGCCCACGTGCCTAGAGGCCGTGCTCCACAACAAGAGAAGCCACCGCAATGAACAGCCCACGCACTGCAACGAAGAGTAACCCTTGCTCACCGTAACTAGAGAAAGCCTGTGCACAGCAACGAAGACCAAACACAGCCAAAAAAAACCCCCCCAAAACTCTAAAGACAGGAATTCCGCTCCCTTGGGTAGGGGTGGAGGATAAGAGAGGGTTATTTGCACAGGCGAGAATACCATGACCTGGAGATCATAATGAACAGCCCTTGTTTTTTACCATCAACAATGGTACAAATACTTTAATATTTAATACAAATAATAGTACAGTGACTTCACATTTGCATATCACTTTATAATTTTTAAAACTCTTCCACAGACGTTACATCATTACATCATACATTCAGAACCCTGAATGTCCCAAATGAAACAAATGCTATTTCCTGGGTTTACAGCTGGTGACCATCCACGGGCAGGTTAAGTGACTGACACAAGGTGAAAATGCCGGACATGACAGAGACACGATTGGGATCCGAGTTAAGATAGGAGAACAAAACAGCTGCAGGTAATCCCTTCCTCGGGCCACCCAGCTTCACGCCTCTGGATCAGCTATCCAGGCAGCAGGTCAGCTGACTGTTCATTCTGTAGGGCTGATCTGATTGGGAATGTACCTGCTGAAACGCCAAAGGCTGGAAGCCAACATGGGGATCAGAGGGGAACTTTAGGGAACTCTGCTGGGGTTGCTCTGAAAAGGCAATCCTGTGCCTTCATGTATCCTGAATGTTCAAGAACATTAACAAGAGGCAGTGTGGAGTGGTGATAAGAAGATGGGCTCTGAGCCAGACTGCTGCATTTGAGTCCTACTCTGCCACCTGCTAGCTCTGAGACCTTGGACAGGTCAACTCATCTGTTGGGGAGGTCATAACAGCATCCACCGCAGACGGTATTATAAGGATTAAATGAGTTAATATTTGCCAAATTCTTAGGGCGGTGCCTGGTTATAAATGTTTGTTAAGTAATGACAGAGCCTCTAAGGGCCAGACACTGTGCTGGCACCATCGTTAAACGGAGGAGTAGGACACACCGCGCCCTCAGGGAGCCCACTGCTTCACCTATCTGAGCAGCATGGCCATGCCCTGCATTGCAATTACTTTATCAACGGTGGTGTTTAACAACTGGTGGTGTGAATGGCAGCCACATAACTTTAGTCAAGGGCTAGATGTAGTGGAGGATGGGAGCGAGGAAGGGCAGGAGAGTGTTCCTGCTTGTGGGTGTTCAGAAAGGAACCCCAGACCCACCGTGGCCATCTCTGCCTTCTCCACTGCGGCAGCCACCAGGCACTGTGGCTACTGAGCGCCGGAAACGTGACTAGTCCCAACGTCCACATTGAAATGTGCTGGAAGACTTAGAACCAGAACAAAAGCAGGTAAAATTGCACATGGATGCTTTTTTATATTCATTCCATGTTAAAATGATAGTATTTTAAACATACTGGATTAAATATGCTGTTAAAATTAAGTTTACTTGTTTCTGTTTCGCTTTTTTGAATGTGGCTATTAGAAAATTTTAAATCGCATGCGTAGCTGTATTTGCGGCTCACGTTACATTTCTCTAGGATGTCGCTGCTCCGTAGAGCCAAGCGCTAAAGGGATGGCTCCCAGCAGATGAGTGAGCTGGAAAAGGAAGGTGAGACTTCTTCTAGGACAACCTTCACGAGGCGAGGGTCAATCTGAGCCTCAGGGGGACGCTCTTTCCTGTGTATCCAGTGCCTGTATCATGTGCCATCCTTAGTGGGTGCTCATTTTAGATTTGTTGAATTACTGGCAAAGTGTGAGTTGGCCACGTGGTGAAAGAGAGGGCAGAAAGGCAACAAGGCTTAGGAACAGAACTGCCAGGTTTCAGAGGATGCTCTGAATTTAAAGTGCATTTCTTACACACCTCAAGACGATAAAATCAAACCGAAACTGGTAAAGCCCATCTCTCTCCAAGTGCAGGCAATGACCGTCCACCTGGGCTCTCCATTTCTGAGTCAGCCCCCTTGAATCAAGCCCTTTGGAGGTCCCCACTGACGTTAGCTTCAAGGCCTCTATTTGAGAGTCTCAAGAAAGGTTCGATCTTAACTGCCTCCTCGTCTCAGTGGCTGAATCAAGCCAGACCCCAGCTTCCTGGGGACCACATCCCCACGCCATCCGTGGAAGGAAGTTTAGTAAAAGTTGGGTCTCTGCAAATGGTTCTCGGGAAGGGAGGGGAGGATTCAGGAAGGCCAGGCTGGGGACTGCCCTCGGAAAGCCAAGACTAATTCCGCAGTCCAGTCACTCTGTCAAACATTTAGTGTATCCGGGTGATTGTTCCCCGGTAGGCCGCAACGGTCTATCTGCTGGGCCTTTTGTCATGTTAACTGCAGCCGATCAATGGATTGAGGTCAGGACTTCTGATGTAGGTGCAAGCTTAGAGAGAAAAAAGTCTCGAAGATTCATTTTTTCTCGTCTGGTAGCACTCCGGTCACTTATTTTTTCTCAGTTAGCCTCTGCCGCTCTAAAGTGGGTATTGATCAGTGCCTTAATGCAAACCTGTCAAATTAATTTTGCAGACCTGGGATATGACTGGCCTAAAATTGCTTCTGCATCTGTTCTCTGCAGCAAGCCTATGAATTTTAATCACGACCAGAATGGGTTGGTGGCTTTTTTTGTTAGAAACTTGAATAGGAAAGGTTTAAACTGTAAATGCCAGGGAATGATGCTGTTTTGTTCTTTTCAGAAACTCCTGTGGTGGAGGTCAAAGAAATTATTATGTCGGCTGTATTCTCGGCAGCCGCTGTGGGAAGCTTTGCGGGCCGGCTTTCTGCAGAGCTACGCCCAGGGCGCGCTGGGACCTCCGTGAACACCCCAGTCCTGGAATCCCAGCTCCAGCAAGAGGGCCTGAGCCACCTCTGGCTCCCGTTCTATCGTCATCCAAGACAACTTTACCTCCTGCGGGGGGCGGGGGGTGGGGAGGGGGGCTGGAGGGGGAGGGGCAGGGCTCAGATTTCACTTTGCTTTGAAGATTTAGCTTCCAGGCCTGGCTTGCCTCACCCTCCCCATGCAATCTCAGGTGAGGCACGGTGTCTCTTCCTAGACTCCGGTGATGATCTAAAAAGCTTGTCTAATGTAGGTGACAATCCTGTGGAACTCCTCCCCCGAGACAGGCTCCTCCGGTTGGGACCACACCTCCAGCAACCTCGGCCCAGGGTCCTGCCCAGAGCTCTGCCGCCGCCCTGTCATCCTGTCCCACGAGCCACCACCCTGAGCCCTGTTGGAGGCCCCTCCACACCTCCAAATCTAGAGGCGGAGCCAGGGCTGTGACACCCCAGCTGCCACATCCTTTGGCTGCCACACTGCCACTGCCCTCACACCATTCTGCTGCAGGCAGCCCCCTTAGCACTTTTCCCAACTGGACCACTGAGGCAGGTGGGCCCTTTTGCAGGGAAAGGTGCTCTGGGCACTTTTACTTCCCCGGGACGGGGTGGCACAGCTGCCACAAGCACCCAGGGGCTGTGTCTCCTCCCCTCTGGGGAC
The DNA here is from genome assembly GCF_963455315.2 of Globicephala melas. Classification (NCBI taxonomy): domain Eukaryota; kingdom Metazoa; phylum Chordata; class Mammalia; order Artiodactyla; family Delphinidae; genus Globicephala; species Globicephala melas. The sequence continues at coordinate 4,277,236 of NC_083326.1, read as the reverse complement.
AGTGCCCCTCCCCACAGACAGTCTTGCCAAGTTCCCGCTGCAGAGAATCAGCTGCTTACAGACCTAACCATTCTGGCCTTCACTGCACAGCACCGTTATCTTTTTATTGAGTACTTACTACATGCCAGGCTCCATTCTAAGTGTTTCATACAGACCTAATTTAATCCTCGTGAAAACTACACGGGAGTGATACTGTCACCCTCCCCGTGTTATTGGGAAGGAGGCTGAGACCCAGAGAGGTGAAGTAAGCTTGCCCAAGTTGCACAGCTCACAAGTGGCAAGCCTAGATTTGAACCCTGGCTGTCTGGTTCGAGAGCCCCTCTTTTAGTCTGCTTCGAACACAGCGTGTGTGTCTGTATCTGTCCACGTGCAACGAAGCACTTGATGTGGAACCCTCTGTTGGGTCCCTGATGGTTGCATCTGTGTTATTCTTACCTTCCCAGTAAAACTCCAAGCCCCTCAAGGGTAGAACCCCCTTTGCTTCTTGAATATTTGAATAGAAAAATGAAGGTGAAGGACCACGCGGTCATAGAGAACAGACCAGGAAAGTGTTTGGGAACCAGTTTGGCGGCAACTCTTGACCAATGCAGCTTCATAGAGGAAAGGTGGGGATGAGGGAGAGAATGAGAATCATTTCATTTCACATGAGCATATCCTGACTCTCCATCTGTGAGGGGCCCCAGCAGTGGGAGGGTGTGAGCTGGACTCCCCCCACCCCCTCCCAGAGTAAAGAGCTGGAGGGGCTAGAAGATATGAAGCCCAGAGCTGGACCCAAACTCCCGAGTCAGGGAAATGTGTGTTGACAGACCCCTTGGGAGCCCCCAGAGAGCTTACAAGAGGGTCCAGGAGACAGCAGCGTCCGGATGCCTGCCACCTAGTCATTGCTCGCCTGTCAGGGGTAAACAGAACAGGCACCCAGCACCTGTTGGGTGAAGGGATTCTCGTTCCTCCCCTGTGACCCCTCCCAGTGGCCCCTCCTGGAGAAGCTGGTGCCTGAAGAATCCCTGAAGACGGAAGGGACCTGTCTCACAGCCCCCTCCTCACCATCCCCACATACCCTTTATCCCTTAGGGAGTTGGGGGTCCCTCTCAGGCTGCCCCAGAAGAGGCAAAGACACTCGATCCAATCTGAGCTTGAAGTTACACTTTAAACTAGACAGAGTTTCAATAATTGAAAATGATCAGAAGGTTATGGAATCTAAGTTGTTGCTGAGGAATGGAAATGGGAGATTAAGCATAGGAGGCTGTAAGCAATGGTTAGAAAATTAACGCATTACATATTGATGTCTGAGTTGAAATTCCCACATAATCTGGCTGGTAGAATACAGTGAACAGATACATTACAGGTACAACCCTACCACCCTGCTGAGAACCTTGCTTTGGGTGAAACAGAACTGGAAAGACAACTTCTTGCAAAATGACCCCTAATTTTGGGCTATTGGGCCCCATCCCTTCCTCCTGCCCTCCTGCAGAAGGAAGAAGCCTTCCCTACTTGGTGACCTACAAGACGGCCAGGAGGACAAAGCGAGCCATTGCTCATCACTGACCCATCGACGGAGTTCCACGGAGCATGAGTTAGGGACTGTTGTGTTGGTGACGACAGAAACCCTCAGGGATACCTGATCTGGGGACTTGGTCACCATTGTGACTGTCCCTCCATTTCCTGGCTCTGCCTCTCGACTGTACACAGTGACAGGGGCTCAGCCACCCCACACACAGCAGAGAGCTTCTCTGTCTCACATATAGATTTAAATCCCGAGAAAGGGCCCTGACTGTCCAGGTTTGGGTCACCAGCCCTCCCCTGGACTAGTCATTGTGGGGGAAAGGAGGTGCTGTGATTAGCTCAGCCTGGACCATAGGCCCATCCCGGAAGGCAGAGGACTCTCTTACCAGAGAAGCCAGGAACAGATCACACTGTGTAATTGTTTTATGGAGGGAGTCAATCCTCATTTGAGTGTTCTGCAAGGATTTGTTGATCATTTGTGGCTGTGCACAAGTTGGTGCTGAGTTCCATCGAGGGAATCGATCCCTTACCTGCCGGGATGCTGTCTCCAATCCAACATCACTGCCCCAGAGACGGATGGACGGATGGATGGACGGTAGTTGAGTGTCCTGCCCGTGAGAACCGCTCTGGTGAGCAGGCCCCTCCCCCCCGCCAGTGCCCTCCTCTGTGCCCAGCAGGAAGCCAGGATGCTCAAGGGCTGTGTCTGAATGGAGGTGCCTGAGTGAATGAACGACTATATGAATGGAAGGAAAGGAAATGAAGAGCTGTTAGACCCACACATACCCAGAGCTCACCTAACCATAGCGCTTCCTGCCCTCCCCTCCTCTGCTAAAGGCTTTGTGCCCAGGATATCGGGTTTGGGCCCCTCAGTCTCTATGAGAGGCGAGAGCCATCTGCTCTGTGGTCTGCAGAAAAGGCACGGGGCTCGGGATCTGTCCTGCCATGAATTACCTGTGTGACCTTGGCCAAGCCACTTAACCTGCCTCTGCTTCAATTTCATCGTCCATCAAAAGGGACTGAGGCTCTCTGCCCCATTTATCATTCCACAGGAGGGGCACAGGGAATAGACAGTATTAGAAAGTTCACAGCACTTAGAAAAACTTAAAAGAAAAGCACGTTGTGGAGGAAGAGGCTATGGTGACGGTGGGCCTCCATCAGGGGCACCAATTTGACTGCAGAGCTCAGGGCCAGCTGTCGGGGTGGTGTGGGGCAAAGGCACGCAGGCCCACCACATGGAGACGCTCACACCTGCCAAGAAAATTCCCCACAATCCCAAGGTCCTGCCATGTGCCCAGGCTTGAGAGGCAAAGATTTAAAAGGGAAAGGAACGATACTCTTGCCCTTGAGTAAAGACACACACCTCTAGAGCAGTGAGCTACTTAGAAAGGGCTCAGTGTTATGTCACAGAAATCAGTCAACTTATACCTGTTGAGCACCTACTGTGTGCCAAGCACTGTTCTAGAATTTGAGAATAAGAGGTAGACAGAGGGGCTTCCCTGGTGGCGCAGTGGTTGAGAGTCCGCCTGCCGATGCAGGGGACGCGGGTTCGCGCCCCAGTCCGGGACGATCCCACATGCCGCGGAGCGGCTGGGCCGGTAAGCCATGGCCGCTGGGCCTGCGCGTTGGAGCGGCCACAGCGGTGAGAGGCCCGCGTACCGCAAAAAAAAAAAAAAAAAAAAAAAAAGAGGTAGACAGAGTCTTGCCTAAAGAGCTACCCGCAAGTGAAGAAATGAATAAACAGCAGTGAATGAAGAAATAGGACAATTTCAGACCCCAATAAATGCCATAAAGAAAGCAGAATAGGGTAGAGTGATGGAGAGTAGCTATTTGGGGCAGGGGGCTACCTTAGTAGAATGATGGTGTAAAGAGTGTGGAAGGTGATGGTGCTGGAGCCAAGGCCTGAGTGATGTTGAGGAGGAAGAGAGTACCACACAGGCGAAATAGCCAGGAGAGCCTTGGGGGACCGGGAGGGCTAAAGTACCGTGAGCGTCGTGAAAGGGATGAGCAGAAGCAAAGGATGCTGGAGAGGTGGCTGGGGCCCGACGAGGGCTGGACATGAGAAGGAGAGTGTGGACTTCACCCCAGCTGCGCTGGGAATCCACTGGAGGTTCGGAGTGGGGCCATGATACGATGTGAGAGAGAGGGAACCGCCAAGCAAATAAGGCAAATCGTTAACCACTGGTGAGTATGAGTGATGAGGGCATAAGAGACCTTTGTATTCTTCCTGCAACTTTTCTAGATGTTTGAAATTATTTCAGAATAGAAAGTGAAGACATGGAAAGACAGCTCTGGCTCCTGGTGGACAACTGACTTCAGGAGAAAAGCTGGTGCCTCAAGTGCAGGAGGGGACCGGTGAGGAGGCCCCAGCAGGAGTCTGGGTGACCTGGACCAGGGCAGGAGGGGAGGAGAGGCCATTTTCAGGATGGCTTCATGGAGGCCTGTATCCGTTTGTGTCCCTGGCGGAACAAATCACCACAAACTTAGTGGTTGTAAGCAACGTAGATTCATCAACTTACAGTTCTATAGGTTAAAAATTCAACACAGGTCTCACGAGGCTAAAATCAAGGTGTTGGCAGGGCTGCGTTCCTTTCCAGAGGCTCTAGGAGAGAATGCATTTCCTCGCCTTCTCCAACTTCCAGAGGCCACTCTCCAAGACTTGCAAGTAGTCCCCTACATTACAGAGCCAGCCACGGGGTGTGGAATCCGTCTCTCACCGTTCTCTCTCCTTCTGACCACAGCTGGAAATGTCTTTCCTTTTAAGGACTCAGTGGTGACACTGGGCCCATCAGGATAATCCAGGATAATCTCTCCATCTCGAGATCCTTAACGTCACACCTGCAAAGAACCTTGTGCCATGTAAGGTAGCATGTTCCCAGGTTCCTGGAGATTAGAGCTTGGGCATCTCTGGGTGCCATTATTCTGTCTGCCATGAGGTAGAACCAATAGAATTTACTGGTGGACCAGATGCGGGTATGAGGAAAAGAAATGAACTAGGGATGGCTGCTGGATTTCTCACAGGAGCTGCCACCTGCCTGGTGGAGCCATGGGTCGAGACAGCAAGGACCGGGCCAGGTGGGGAGAATCAACAGTTCTATCTGAGACGCACCTCATCGGGAGTCCAACAGGAGTGACTGGGCTTGGCGCAGGCCAGAGGGATTGGGAGAGCCGCGTGCTGGTGCCCAGGGGAAGAGGACAACATAAGCAAAACCAGGGCTGAGGGTGGCACTTGTGTGTCACAGCGCTCACCTCCTCATGCAGTAAACAAGTCCTGAGCCCCTAATAGTCACCAGGCACTGGAGATACAGAAACCTCCGTCAATAAAAGATGCTCCCTACAAAACCCTCCATAAATAAAAGATGCTCCAGAAAGGAATGGAAGGCCAGTTAGAGGAATGGCTGGACAGGTTGGGGTCTGAGGTACAAGGCCTTGCGTGCTAGGCCATGGATGTGGGTGTGTGGCGGGAAAACAGGCAGCCACTGCAGTGCCTCAAGTAGGTGAATGACGCAATACATAAAAAGGACATGAGAAAACTTGACATATAACAGTCTATAAACAGGCACCAAACTGGCTGGGTGTGGGCGCCAGCAGAGAAACTATGGGCAAGGGGTGAGCGAGGGCACACGTGCTGGCTCCAGCCCAGCTAGGGAAACCCTGGCCGGGGCCTGCCCCTGTCCCTGCTGCCCCAGCTGTTCAGGGCAGGGCTGGCCTCTGCAGCTGACGGGATGCAGGCCGGGCATAGCGGGATGGGGGAGGTGTTGAATGGAGGGGAGAGGTGTTTCTTCCTCTTGGTGAACTGCCACTCTTAAATCAAACAATTCAATCCAGGTGGAAGAGGCTTGGCAGCTGGGAGGGGAGAAGGAAAAGCAGACGATAAAAAAAAAATCAATAACTCTTCCCCATAAAATAAATTGAGATTTGTGGAATTCACTTCCACTTGACATCAAAGATGCCGATTTGGTGAATTCGTTTAAGGCCAAATTGAAAACGTATCGTTTTAATCCAGGTCCCCAAGCTGCCCCAGGCTCCATGGCCAGGGCCCTGGGGACCAGGTTCACGGCAGCTCAGGATGTTTATTTGGGGCCAATTGATCTCTGTTGCTCTAGAGAAACGGTGTTCAGGGCAGCCAGCGAGGCCTTATGATGCCCTCTGCCACCCCCTCCTCGGGGCCAAGGCCTCTCTGGCTAGGACACCCCTGGGGGCACTGGCACGGTCCTGTCTGGCTGCCTGAGAAGTGACTAAGAGGCAGATGCGAGGCGGGCAGGAACCTCATGCAGCTCTTTGGACCTCACTGGGCCTTAGTATCTTTTCCTCCTGTAGATGTATGTGAGATAAAATAGAAGACAGAGTCCACAGCCTCGGCTCTGGGTCCCCCAACCTTTCCTCAGTGCTTGAGGAGGGTGTGAGAGTCAGTGTGGACGGCGTGCGCACAGAGCAGCTAAATGCTGAGAACCGAGGCACACACAGGACAGTCAGTGCCATATAAACTTCCTTGGCCTCGCCTCAAAGAGACCAGGTCAAAAACATGTCCGGTCGGGCAGGAACACACCTCAACCGCGGCTAAGATTCAGCATTCCCCCTACTAGGGTGTTGTTCTGGGGGCTTCCCTCTGCCCAGGGTGTGGATGCAAGGTCAGGAGAACCTGCAGGCTGGCAGGTTAGGGTGAAGCTGTCTATGACAGGAGAAGAAAGACAAGGTTTGGTAGGTGTGGCGAGGACCACTCAGAGCCGGACACTGGGAAGGGTAAGCAGCGCTGCTGTTTCCAATGAAGAATTTTGAATAGCAGGTCCAGGTGCAAATCCCAGCTGCATGACCTTAGGCAGCTTAACCTCTCTGGGCTTCAGTTTCCTTATTTAGAAAACTGAGGAACTGGTTAAAAAAAAACATAGTTTAATCAGAGGATGGCTAGCAGCCGTACATGAGAAAATGTAAACCACTCGGCATGATGCTTGGAAGACTACTGACAATCAATTTAACTGTTTTGATCATGACAGGGACCAGTTGGGGGAACTTGGACAGCCATTGAACCCTCCTGCTTGTCTCAGCATCCTGCTCTGTAAAGCGAATGGGTAGAAGCAAGTTCTTTCTGCGGTCTGGTCCATACCAGCCTGGACTTGCCTAGACTTTGCTTCTGTGGGTCCTTCTCAACTAAGTGACCGCAGAGCTGAGCAAGGGCTGTTCATAAGAGGGCCTTCAGTCTCAGCAGTTCCCAGGCCCTAAACCTCCCGAACCTTGGGCAGAGACACGTGGGCATCTGGAAAGGCCCCGAGGGACTCAGACAGAGAGAGGCCAGGAGCGGTGGCACCGGCTAAAGCAAGATCAAATCCATGGCCACATCTACCCAGAGCTAACTCGGGCTGCCGGGGCCCAGGCTTGGGCTTCGGGACCCAAGCTTGATTTGACCTCCTCAAATGGAATGTTCACTTTAGCCTAGATTTGCAAAGCAATTTGTTAATGCTTCTGTGCAGGGGTTGTTTTCTCTAGGGCTTTAAAGAAAAAACCCATTTCAATGTAAAATTCACAGCACCAGATTGAAATGTATTCTGAGCAGAGTTAGCAGTTCAGAATTTCCAGGCCCTTGCGATCAGCGCACGTCACATTGTAATTACACCTTTCTTTGTGCGTCAGCTGCAGGCCTGGCGAGGAAATTAGAAGCTAATGCTAACCCTTTTGAGGAGAGAAAGGACTTTTGTGCCTGTTCCTTTTCAGAGAGAGATCTTCCAAGATGACAGGAGAGAGGGACATCTGAATTAATCTATCAAGGGGAACAAAACCATTAGTACCTTCAGCCTCCTTAGCCAAGATCGGTTCCACCCCACAGTGTCTGGAGCTTAACTCTTATTTCTTCAAATGCACTGGAGGAAAAAAATGAAGCATATTCTTTCTAGCACATCTTGGTTGATTTTGTTCAAATGTGATCTCCAGTATCCCTTCCTTAACACGTGTGTGCTCACACACACACACACACACCACAAACATGAATATATAACATGTGCACACACACACATATATGCTGATCCATTCATGTTCCCATATACCACACACACACACACACACACTTCATAAGCTTAATCACACATAAACACACTTACATGTGTTTAAAAAAAAATACTAGCAGACCTTGAATGGGATTATAGTTCCCCAAATACAGACATTTGGGTAAGGCCTGGTTTAGATGCTCTAGGAAATTTTTGTTAATTTTCTTAGGCGTGATGATGGTATCATGTTTAAATAGAAAAATGTCCTCATTCTTCGGAGATACAGCTTGAAGTATATTTAGAGATAAAGTGTCAACATGTCTGGGACTTACTTTCCAGTGATTCTGAGAGAGAGAGAGAGAGAGTGACAGAGTCAGAGAGAGAGAGAGAAAAAGGAAAGATAGCAACTTGTTAACAATCATTCAATCTGGATGTATTGCAGAGAGGTATTCATTGTACTATTCGTTTAATATTCTGTATAGTTGTAATTTTTCCCAATTAAAAATTAAGGGAATAAAGATTAGTGAGAAGGTTTCCACATTGCATCCAGTTGTCAGTTTCTTTAAAATACGCTCTTAATATCCCATCCTTTTATCTGCATATGCTGGTTGCATAAGGACTTCAAATTTTGCTAATCCTCACACAAATCCAACTTTGCAAGCAAGCATTAGGGGTTCTCACGGTGACTGGAGAAGGGAGAGGAAGGGTGGGAGAGAAGGAGAGCGGAAGACTTTCTTGGGTGGGGTGAAAATTTGCAACTCTCATACCTTCATCTTTGTTAACATGTCTTTATTCTCTCACAGTAAGTATTTAATGTAGGTGTCATAGCTCCAATCACTTAAGCTTAATGAGCATTGCCAATTAATATTAATAGATTAGGTCTGTAGAGTGTGAAGTCAACTCTATAGATAAAAAGAAGGTATGTGAATTTCATTTGGCCATCAAACCAAAGATGACACGCAGGCTAATTTTCAGATCATTGGAGGCTGTGGACACCTCACCCCAACTCCCTGCCTTCTTTTTAGAGGCAACTGTCAGCTACCGTTTGTGGGAGAAACACACACACAGTGAAACCTGCCGCTTGCTCCCCCATTAGAATTGTCATGATACTGCAGCCCTACTCCCTTCTCAGCCCTTAAAAATGATAGCAGCTAACAACTATGGAAGGTTCACCATGTGCCAGGCTAAGTGCTTTACATAAATAACTTACTTAACTCTATGGAATATGCAATATGGAATATTATTGTCCCATTTCACAGACGAGGCGGCTGAGGCAAGGCTGCTCACAGCTGGTGCGTGGCAGAAAGCAAAGATAGTCCTGTGTGTCCAGTCTGACCCCAGAGTCTGTGCTCTTAATTATTTTAATAACCATCAGATTCACTATCCCTGCCAGAGACATGATGGCCTCTGAGGCTGGCTGCCTCCCTCCAGCAGGCCCCCCGAGCATGGATTCTTGCCCCCAGCATTCTGAAACATTTTCTGTATCTGATCTTGGTACAGTGAGGCCTCCATTAACAGTGAGAAGCCATTCCAGTAACACCTCGCTTTGTCGGAACCTCTGGGTTAGAACAGAGGCTGCTCATTGCCTGGCGTCCAACCCTTTCACCAGTGCCCTGATCCATTATTCTGCTTTCTCATCCCACCCCACCAGTCACACACCGGCGCTCCCAGCCACAGTATCTGTGTAGAGCAGCCTCGAATGGGCTAATTTGTGCGATTTTCTCCACTTTAAAGGTCCTTACTGTCCTCTATTTTTAAAAAGAAGGTAGAACAGGCCATCATGGACAAAGTCGTCAGGTAACCTCCCTCTGTTGTGCCTGCCAGGAAGAGCTCCATGCTCCTGCTCTGTGGGTTCATGGGGAAGCTGATGCTCGTAACCTTCTAGCATTTCTTCCACCCCCTGCCTTTTCTGGGCAGGTGACCACTCCTCCCCCATGTAACTAGGGGCAAACCTTGATTGGTTTAAGCTAGTTTTATTACATCACCCTTGGTGGGAAGTTGGTTTAGGGACGAATGTAGGGCCCTACATCCTCCCATTGGGCCATGACCTCTACTTAGGGACTTTGAGGAAGTTTTCCCCGCTGACGAATAGCTGACAGAGATGTCCTTGTGTCTTCCCAGGACATTGTCACAAAGTGATGCCCTGAACTGCTATAGTTAGGCTGCTGTCAGCCTGAGGATAAAGCCCCTGCAGATGGGAGTGGGGAGAGGAGAGCACAGAAGCAAGTCCTCACTCTGTCAGAACTTCCTGTTATGGGAGATATGAATCTCCGCTTTGAGCTGAATTTTCTGTTACTTGCCACCAACAGTATCCTGATTGATAAGATCCACATCACTTAGCACACACTATGTTATAGTCAGTTGTATGGAAACTCTCTTCCTGCTTCTGTCCTGTCTGGGCTAATTTTCTTCCCTTTCGTCCTATTCATCCTATACTTTTAAAAGCCAGTTCACTGACTGGCACATAATAAAAGGGAATTTGTTAATTGGGTGTCAGTGTATCCTAGAGCCTCTTAGACATTATCCAAAGGGACTTATTCATCTCACATCTTTTTTCGAATGAAGAGGTTGTATAAATATGTGAGAAGGGAGGAAGGAAGGAAGGAAGGAAGGAAGGCCATATAAAATACATCTATTAAAATATTTTCTTCTATAAAGTGTTTCCATGGCAACCTCCATGGGTGAGGCCCCATCTCCAAGGGCAGTGTGAGATTAAGATATGGGTATAACAATGGTTTTCAACTTTTTCTTAATCCGTGCCCTTCTTTGATAGTTTAACATTCTCTCATTTTGTCCAGAGATTATTTTAAGGTCCCTTTTAAGGACCTTCTCTATCTTGAGAATCTTTATCTTCAGCAATTTTCCACCAACCAGAAAGATTTTTCTCAAGCTTTAATTTCTGTAGTCTACATTCTTAAAAATTAGGTTTTAAGAATATCCTCCAAATAAAATCGTAATAGCAAGTCTTCACTTGCAAACCACACACCCCCTAGATGTTCTAAGGCAGCCCTCCTGCTGGAGAACCTCTGGTCTGAAGCCCTGTGTGGTCACATGCAGAGACCAGACAAGGGCAGTAAACCCCAGCGCTGGGTGTGTGTTGCTGCTTCAGTGTTTGCCTTAATTGCCTACTTTGTTAACTGATGATTATAAGCAGTGAAATAGCGTATTGTGCCTGCTTTCTTTTTATCTTTAGGACTAAGTTTAATTGTGTTTGTGAGTTGTTTCAAATGCCCTTTGATAGTTGAGAGGTGTTCCTAATGTCTGCAGCCCTTAATTTTTTTTTTAACATCTTTATTGGAGTATAATTGCTTTACAATGGTGTGTTAGTTTCTGCTTTATAACAAAGTGAATCAGTTATACATATACATATGTTCCCATATCTCTTCCCTCTTGCATCTCCCTCCCTCCCCCCCTCCCTATCCCACCCCTCTAGGTGGTCACAAAGCACCGAGCTGATCTCCCTGTGCTATGCAGCTGCTTCCCACTAGCTATCTATTTCATGTTTGGTAGTGTATATATGTCCATGCCACTCTCTCACTTTGTCACAGCTTACCCTTCCCCCTCCCCGTGTCCTCAAGTCCATTCTCTACTAGGTCTGCATCTTTATTCCCGTCTTGCCCCTAGGTTCTTCTGACCATTTTTTTCTTCTTTCTTTTTTTTTTAGATTCCATATATATGTGCTAGCATACGGTATTTGTTTTTCTCTTTCTGACTTACTTCACTCTGTATGACAGTCTCTAGGTCCATGCACCTCACTACAAATAACTCAGTTTCGTTCCTCTTTATTGCAGCCCTTAATTAAATGAACCAAATGTTAGGATTGAGGATAAGATGTTCTCAGCAACCTTACAGTCTACAGAGAGCAGAGTGTCTCCGGCCGTTTCATGAATTCCCCAGAAGGCCTCTTTCAGGCAGGAAACGTGGTTATGCAAAGCTGGGAAACAGGACAAGACAGGAAAACTTGGGACCAAGAGCTCAAAGAGAGGTGCAGCCAGAATACAGAGGTGAGCCCACATAGCCCTGGGTCTCTGAGCAGGTCCCTGGCCTGGCCACGGGTCACAGTTCAAAACCATTGAACTGTAGAATTGGGATCCCAATTCCAACCTCTCTTCCTTCAGTCCATCCTGCTAGTGGGCAGACCCTCCAAAATACTGTTCTCCATATCAGTCCCTGCTTAGAAACCTTTAGTTCGGCCATTCTACAAAAAGTGACTGGACACCTATTATACACACCAAGCACTGTGCAAGGTGCTTTGGGGATGCAAAGATGAAAAGGCAGTGTTTTCCCTTCTGAAACTCTAGTCGAAGAGGGGAGATGAGGCATGAACAGAAATAACATGTTTGTATACTGTGCTGCTATCATCCGAGCATATACTTTAATGCACCATAGTGCCTGTATACATAAAAAAGTAGCAAAGTACTGTAACAGAGGTTACACGCTTGCCAGGGAAGATCAGAACGCTAACCCTCACTGTGCCTCAGTTTCTATATCTGCAAAATGGAGATAATAATAGAACTTTCCTCAAAGTGTGATAGTGAAGAATTAATGAATTAATGCATGTAAAGTGCTCAGAATACTGTCTGGCACATAGAAAGTGCTGTAGAAATATTTGCTTCCATTACTGTTCCAGCTAAGTCAAGAGGTCCTGTGGGTTTGTGGTTAAGTGGGGAATAAGAAGCAGGTGACCTCAAAGAGTATTGAGACTCCCCAGCCCAGCCTTTGGAGTCCCAGTCTCACATTCACTATTTTCTGTCACCACTTCCAGGCACGGAACCTGGTTACAGTCAGGTGGGTCCGCCCACGCACTGCCCCCCCCCATTCACAGGTGCACCGCCTCCCCTGCTCACGCTGTCTCCCCTCTCTAGCTTACATATCTATAAGCAAGCAGCAGCGGGCGTCTCCCAGGGCTGGAAATCCTGGAGCAGCTGAGCCCCATCCATGTCCTGTGGAAGTGCTGACACCACGGGGGTGGTCTGGGGCCACACCCTTGAATTGGTCCAGTGCCTAGATGATCTCGCCTTCCCTGGATGCATTCACATGACACTGTGCACGTAACCAGATGGAAGATGAAGCTCTGCTGTCAGCTGCAGATGCCTGCACACAAGACACACCCTGAATCATAACCCACCTGACGAGGCACCACACTGGAGGTATTCTTGGAGAGGCAGAGGCGAGCTATGCAAGGCAATCAATCTCCCATCTGACTTCCGATCACAGGCAGATTCCCATCTTCACCAGCCACTGGAGGGGTTCGTGGCCACTTCAAGTCTCACCTCTGGTTCCTCCCACCTCTCCTATTCCCCCATGTCCTCCTCACTCCTCCCCTCTGATTGCCCTTAAATTCTTCTCCTTTGGGCTTTTGTTTTTCTCTAGGCCCTAGTCCCAAACTTAGTTTGCGCACACAAATGCACTAATATTCTTAGCAAAACAAAAGTCTCTACCATTAAGCAGGATCCACTCCTTCGGTGACAATAGGTGACCGTGAGTAGCAATATTGTCCTGCTTTAGTCAACCCAGTCTTTTCACCCTTTAAGCTGAATCCTCAGGCTGCTTGAGGTGGCTTCCTTCCTTGGCCTCTCCAGCAGTCCCTTTCTCAAGAAAGACCCCTTTCATGAGTAACTGTCGATTTCTCCTGACTCAGCGGGAAGGCCCCTCTCCACCCTGGCCCCCTCTGACGCCCAGCCTCACCTCGGGTTGGCAGAAGCTCTCTCCGCCTGCTGACCTCTTTCTGCCCTTCCTGCTTCCATCACTCATGCGCCCACCTGGACCCTCGTCCTGGCCCTCAATGCGGGCTCACCTGTGCTGTTAGCTGACTCCTCTGACTGTGTGCTCCTCTGGCGAGGATGGGTGTCCCAGGCCTGGTCCAGACAATGCCTCCACCATCCAGGACTTGGGATCTTGAGGGAGTGACCCAAAGGTGTCAGGACAGTCACAGGTTGTTCTCAGCAGTTGTGGCGCAGCTACGGGGACAGCAGCGGGCAGTGATGGCAATACTGACCCCGGGGTCCTGACAAAGACTCTCCTTTAACTCCACGTGAGTCAGGCTCCTCCCAGTTCCCTTTCTGATTAGGCCCTGACCTTGACCTCTGTCCTTGACCTGCTTAGTAAAAAGAAAATCCCCCACCCTTGGGGGTTGATCACCCACGATATTTGATCAAAGTCCTCAGCCCCGCGCCCAATATCTCACACCTTGGCCCGCCTTCAGCAAGAATCCTGCTGTGTTGATCTATAAGAATCCTCCCAGCTTGGAGGTTTCTTCTTAGTCACTTTATATCTGCTGCCTCTGTTCCTTGACTGTAAATCTTCGTTCGTTTTGTTGTTTTTGGAATTGGGCCCAATTTCTGCACCCTACTGCAAAGCCCATCACCGTGGTCTTTATACCTATCATCACGATGGTCCTCAATAAAGGTTGTGTCGTGAATAATTCTTTCTCTGACAGTCCTAAAGCAGACTTTTCTGCTGGCTTGATCTCGGCTGTGTTGTGCTTCTTGTTCCTTACCTGACTCTCTGTGCTTAAGCCCTACGAGCTACCGATTATATTCCCAGAAAATTCCCTTTCTCCTTCCGTCAGACTTGGGGCAGGTAAGAACCAGGACCTTTTCATGGCCACGTGACAGATGTCAAGTAAACAGCTGGCAACTGGCTGCATGGCTGTGTGACCCAACGCGAGGAGACCCGCCTGGCACAGGCTCTCACACTCACCCCTGTGTGCAGGCGTGGCACAGAGGAGGGCCCTGGGGTTCACACTGCATGAGTATTGAGGAGGACCAGGCAGGCCCATTGCTAAGGAAATCTCTTTGGGCTTAAACAGCCTTCAGCTGACTCTAAAGCTGAGGTACTGGTGCCTGTTTAAGGGGGAAAGGTTGCACCTGCTGCAGTTCCCCAGGCCTAATAACTAGGACTCAATGTTAAGGACAGAGGAGGGGGTTTATTTCCTCACCAAGAGGATGAAACTGAGCTGTCACGATGCTCCTCTCTTTGCCATCTCACGTGATCTGCTGTTCTCCGTGCCCTTCCCATACGTGCCCCTGCTTCACCTTGCTCCCTTCCCCCCATAATACCACATTTTCACTTCCAACTTGCAATTTGCCATCAAGTCCAGCGCAAATACTACCTCTTCCAGGAAGCCCCCACAGATTAGCTCCACTCCCTCTGAACATTTCTCCCTAGTCCTTTACCCAAATCAACAAGATACATATAGATGGTAAGATATAGATATATATTCAATGGATATAGATAGATGATAGATAGATAGATAGATAGATAGACAGATAGATAGATATGGCTTCTCTCCTGGGCTGTTTGTTCGGTGAGGGTGGAATGTGTGGTTGGATTCCTCTGTGTATCACCAGTTCTCAGTGCAGGGAAGACGTGCTCAAAGGGAATGAATGTGTGAAATCTTTTCATCCAAATGAATGTCCACAAATGAAGTGCTGGCCTCAGAGCCCACCCAGATTCTTAGACAGGGCCTTAGGCCCAGTGGAAATACATTTCTTTCTGTTGAGACACATTGCTGAGTAGTCATTTGAAGAGTTAGATGATCGAGTTATTAAATATACATACCCCTTCTGATCAGGTGGGTAAGAGCTAAACTTTGGGTAGAATTGATGCAGAATTAGATAATAGTTAAATATAAAGAATTTCTTGTCAATTAAGCATAACTTACAATAGAACATGCTGCTTTGTAAGGCATGAGCTCCCTGTTTTGAGAATTCTTCCTGCAAAGACAGTCAGGAATCCAGTGTTTCCCATATGCAGGTCTCATCTTTGGAGCAGCTGTTCCAGAAATCTTCAGATAACTTGTTAAAATTACAGATTTCTGGACTCCACCCCTAGAAATTCTGACTTAACAGACAAGGCATGGAGCCTGGAAATTGCCATATTTTGTACAAAGCTCTTCAGGAAATTTCCCAGCACGGCCGGGTCTGGGAAGCTATGTCTCATTGGGGTCTCCACCCGGAGCGGGATGCTGGATCAAGCAACATCTGAGAACCCCTCAGCTCAAAAATTGTGTGTCTTCTTCCAGGTTGGATTAGGACACGAGGCTGCTATCTGACCTTCCCTCCAGCTTTTTTATCCCCCAATATGGTTATTGGTGGTCCTACCTGTTTCTTTCTTTGGACAAATTCAAGAAGCCTACTCAGCGCAAAGGAACCCTCTCTAAGATGTCTTTGAGAGCAAGAGGCCCAATTCTGATGGACTGACTCTGTGTTCACTAGGCTTCATGATGTCATAGGCCTGGACCATACACGGTCCTCCCTTCCTCCCTCTTTAACATGAAACTACAGCTCCTGAGCTCGTTAGAAACCTTGAGTGGTAGAGAGGGAGCCCTCGGGCAGCAGCATAGTCATTTTGAGGTTCTTGGCCCATGAGAATGATCATGTCCTCTTTCAAAGTAACCTCGTGATTGAATCTAGAAGATGAGGTGCTGCATTTTATGTAGAAGTGTTCCCAACTGCAGGATGTTAGACGTGAGCCAGCCTTGGGAGGGGTTAACAGTAGTCAAATATATTTCCTTGTATGCGTCACTGCATCAGACCAGGTGACATATGTCTGTCACCTGCACAGGACTGAGCACTGATTTTGGTCATCTTAATCTAGATTGTGCCCAGAGCCAGGCTCAGTAGAGGCTGTGATACAGCCTTAGGTCCCAGGCAGCCGAATTCTCCTCCCACCCCTTCTTCCTTAAATTTGGGACTTCGAGAGGCCTGAAATCCTGGAGAACAAGAGAATATGCTTCTTTCTCTTTCTCCACTTCTGGAAAGTTGAAGGGAAAATAACAAACTTTCAGTGCCTTGAATCAGGGTCAGCAAAACAACAAATACATGAAACTTGTGTTTACTTCTGTCCCACTTCCCTTCTCAGGTTCACCCTTCTCCCCGCCCTCGCGCTGTGTCCCAGTGCAACCCCCCCCCACCCCGAGACCTTGTCAGCTGGCTGGTAATATGTGTGGTGATTAACCCCCCACATGCTGAGAGTGCACAGCAGGCCATGAAGAGCAGGCTCACGACTCTGGGGGTTTGGGCTCTCCTGTCACCCCTCAAGTCACCCCGGCTAGGTGGCTACAGATATTCCCATAAGATCCCCAGCATGAGCTCTGCTTGCTACTGAGTTTTTTTCTTTTACTGACAGTGCAATATTGCATATAATAACAATTACCAATGACCTGCACTGGGTTGTCCAATCTCATTATTGCCGATGCATTTGGTACCTGCCACTGCCAATTTGCCTCAGCTGAGGTTTTATTCAGTGGGATATGATAGAGCTGTACAGCAATCTTTTTCCATTTAAATAGTTTAATTGAGGAAAGCTATCAGATGTTTCTAAATTTAATGTATACAACAATTTGCTTTTTCCTATCTCTTTTCAGAGTTGGGTTGGAAGAAAATGACATCTGATTCTTATAGAAGGAAAGCAATTACATTTTGGCGTCTGCCTTCCCCGGCTTGCATATGTTTTTAAACATAAAAAGAAATTCTTAATATGTAATTGTCAGGTAATAAAAAGGGAAAAATATTTTACTTTCGTTTATGAAGTAATTTTTCAAAAGCATAAGGGAATTACATGTTAATGTTTTATGTTTATGACTGCACTCTAATACTGCACTATTTCTTCAAGTTTGGGGTCTTTTTTTCCCCTCTCCAAAGATGAGAGCTGAGATGATCAGGCCTAGCTCCAACTCTGTCTCCCTGCCACAGTTGTCTTTGTGTACCCACCCTCTGCACCACAATTTGACGCTTGTTTTCTACATTGAATTCTTACTGTGGGAGACTGAAAAGTCTCCCTATCTAGATCATAAACTGCGTGAGAGTGGAGAGAATTGCTTTTTCACTCCTGTGTTCTCTGCAATGCTCAGCAAAAGGCTCAGATCAAAATAGTTGGTGCTCAGTAAACACTTGAACAAATTTACTCACAGAATTGCCAAATAACTAATCACCAAATAATGAGAATGATGTTATTCTAGCACCCAATGCATGATACAGAGAAGAGGCCCATTGAATGGAATGGGATGGATGGGTGGGTGGACGGTTGGGTGGATGGATTGACAGACAGATGAATGGATCACAGACTCCACACAACTCACCTGAAGTTTCTCTGGCATTTTGTCCAATTGGATTAGACCTGACCATCCCCCAAGCTTTATCTTAGCAACAAGGCCTATTTGCACCAGACAGACTAAGGTCATCGGTCTCAAAGCATTTTCCAGAAAGGACCCTGGGGCTACTTACAGAGTCATAGGGTACTGGAAGGGCCTGGTTGTTACTATCTCCATTTCTCAGAGGAAAAATAGGTGGCTTCCAAGTTTATTATAGTGTTTCCTGAGATTTTATGATTATAAGCTTCTCTAGGAATTCTGTCAATATTTCTCAATATTTCTCTTTAAATATCCTGACACTCTTCTAGATGACTCTCCTCCCTCCTCAAGTATCCTATGTCACTTCTCAGTAGATGAACTCACCTCAAACTTCAATGAGAAAAGAGAAGTGGTTGATGGGAACTCCATCTTCCCTCCACGAAATCCTCAGTCTGATCTGTACTTGTACCATCTCTCTCTTCCAACCTGTCTTCACGAAGAGCTGTCCTTCCCTATTAAAGATGACCTTTCACTTGCATGCTAGATCCAATGCCCTCTCTTTTGCTTAGGACATTGCCCTTGCAAAGACATCATCCGTATCTCCTCTCTCCTACATCATTCTTATAAACACATCAACACACCAATGTACTCTTTGTCCCTAAAAAAAGATCTACTCTCTTAATCTTGTTTCCCTCTTCAGCTGCCACCTGATCTCTCTGCCTCCCTTTCCATCAAAACTTCTGACTTGTCTGTGGGGACCATCTCCACTTCCTCACCTCCCATTCTTTCTAAGAGGCACTCACTTGGCTTTTGTCTGCACACCTCCTGCAACTGCTCTTGTCTAGGTCCTCAGTTTTACCTCCCTGCTGCCAAATCCAGTGGGAAATTTTTGGTTATAATCTTGTCCTCTCAGCAATCATTTAGCACAGAAGGAGGTTCTCAACCTGTTATTTATTCATTCATTTATCTGTTGCCTGTCTCCTACTCTAAAATGCAACTTCCTGCAGATGGAGACCTTGTGTATCCAATTTCTGGGTATAACCCTGGTGCCTACTCTGGCACCTGTCATATGGCAGACGTTGAACAGATGTTGGTGTCACCCAATGCACTTGACTCTAACATTCTCCAATCTACTCCATGTCACTGAGACGTAGAGACATAGAATTTCAGACTTGGAAGGGCCCTTAGAAATAATGAGTCTAGTTGCCCCAAAGATGAAGTAACTAGGCTGAGGTCACACTGCTGGAAATTTCTGGAAGAGCTGGCCCTTGGTTCTCTGTCCAGGCTCTTTCCATAACACCTGGCCCTGTACTTGTGTGGCAGAGCCTGAGTGCTGTGTAATCCACCCAAGGCAGGGACAGGAATTGTGATTTCTCAGGACCACAGTGGATTCAATAAAAAAGCAGGGAAGAAAAGTATGCACATGGCAATTCAAGATACTTCTTAAGATCAACTTTGTGGGAAAGTGCCTAGCTAGTTCAGCTAGTTAAATGAACATATTTGTATTTCAGAAACTTGTCAGACTACCTGTTTTCACAATTAAAATAACTTTATGGTTTTCTAGATCATATAAGCAATACACTGTACTGCAAATAATTCAGAGAATAGAGAAAATTCTAAGAAAGTAAAATTATCTGAAATTCTATCACCTTGAGGTAATTGCCATTACAATTATTTTGATCATTGATTGAAGTATAATACAAATACAGAAAAGTATACAAATCATAAATGTGAAGCTCAATGAATTTTTAAAAAAATGAAAATTCATGAATCCACTACTGAAAACATGAGAGTGTGACCAGCTCCCCGGAAGTCACAATTCCATCTCACGGTCACTCTCCCTACCCCACTCCTCAATAATCATTACTGTCCTGACTTCTTACGCCATAAATTAGTGCTTGCTGACCTTTGTATAAATGAAAATATCAATGTATTTCTTTGTGTTTTTAGCTTTCTTTGGTTCAATGTTATAGCTGGAGACTCACCCATGTTCTGGTGTATGGATGTGATTTGCTGGCTTTTGCACCCCTATAAATATTCCTTTGTAAGAATATTCTATAATTTATTTATCCATCTACTGTTGATGGGCATCTTGTGTTTTTGGTTTTAGACTCTTACAAATTGCTGCCACAAACATTCTTGCACATGACTTTTATTGCACTTGAGCGCACATCTCTGTTAAGTGAGCATCAGGGAATAGAATTACTCCATCACCATGCACATGTACGTTCAACGTTATCAGATAGTTTTCCAAAGTTGTTGTATCAATTTATACATTCACCAACAGTGTGTGAGCACTCCCTTTGCTCTACATCCTTACCAACTCTTATTCTAGGCATTCAAAGGGTATATATATCTCATTCTAACTTTTTTTGACTACTGATAAGATTGAGCCCCTTTTCACATGTTATTGGCCATTTCTATATTCTCTTTTGTAAAATGTCCACTCAAGTCTCCTACCATTTTTCTATTGGGTTGTTGGCCTTTGCTTACTGATTTGTAGGAGTTCTTTGTTAATGTTTTCATGTTGCAAATCTCTTCTCCCACTTTGTGACTTGTTTTTACTCAATGGTTTCTTTGATGTTCTTAATTTTAATGTAGTCCAATGTAGAAATCTTTTCCTTTTTGGTTAGTGGGATTTCCCTCAGATTTAAGAAGTCTTTCCCTACCCCAAGGTTGAGAAAAATATTCTCTTATATTATCTCTAGAAACTTTATTGATTTACCCTTTACATTGACGCCTGCGATACACTTGGAATTCACTCTTGTGTATGGTGGGAAGTAGAAGTCAAGTTTTTTGTTGTTGTTCAGTTAGATATCCAATATATTTAATATGATTTATTGAAAAGACTTCCTCTTCCCGCTTCTCTGCAGTTCACCTTTGCCAGAAAGTTTCCACATGTATGTGGGCTTGTTTCTGGACATAGTTCAACTCCACCGAGTTGAACAGGTACCGTATTTCTCAGTTTCCATAGCTTCATAAGTCCTAAGTCTTGATGTTTGATAGGGCAAGATACCTCCACCTCCCCTCTCTCCTACATCTTTTTGTTGTTGTTGTTGTCAAGAATATCTTGGCTGTTCTTTGCCCCTTGCATTTTTATATAAATTTCAGAATTAGCTTGTCAATTTACACGCAACACATATACGTATATGAGCACATGGACACACACACACACAAACCTGCTGAGAATTTTACTGGAATTGGATTGAATCTACGTGTTAATTTGGGGATACTTGGCATCTCTATAATATCCAATCCTTGAATACGTCATTAATATTTAGTGAATATTATTTCCTACTTCTCTCTCCATGTATAGTTTTATACACACACACAATTTTACATAAATTGGGTCATATCATTCATGTTAATTTTATTAAGGTCAACATTATTTTATATTTTGTATCTTTTTTTAAACCTCTCTGATTCCCTGCACACACAGATCACATTCTCCCTATCCTATACCTCTACTATGTTTGCCATATCAAACTGTTTTGAATAGTCCCATAATATTCTTTATGCTCATATGGTCATTTACATACATAAATATATGTGTGTCCTTTATGGGGGTCATAATTACACAATGGGTCATATTATACATTTGCTTTCCTCACTGAAATCGTATCCTGATAATCCCTCCAAGTCAACAAGAAATGGTATCCAAGATAATCTTTTTTAAGAGCTGAACAATATACTATGGAATAAATGCCTACACTTTAGTCAAGTGTTCCTCTACTGATGGACATTAATCTTGTTTCTGAATCTGTGTAATTGTAAAGAATGATGTGATGTGAACATCTTTGACCTTGAACAAGTATCTTTTCTTACTGTAATTTTCTTTTTAAAGGACTGATTCGCAGGAGTGGGTTACTAGGCTGAAGGGTATGTTTATCTTACATTAAGAAAAATCATTGCTCAGTTTCTTTCTAAAAACATATTTCATATTTCCTCTAATTATACATATATAAGGAGGATATTTTCCCCTAACATTTCTATCAGTGGTGGGACTTATCACTATTTTAAGTTTTTACTAGTTTTATAATAGAAATGATATCTCATTGTTGCTTTCATTTGTATTTATCTGACTAATAGAGAAGTTAAATATCTTCTCACATTTATTGATATTTGACTTTGATCTTCTCTGAAATGGCTCTTCATAGCCTTTACCCATTTTCCTGTTTATTGGATGTCTTATTCATTTGTTAGAAACTTTTGGTACAGTTCAGACAGTAACTTTTTTTTTTAATATGCACTTGTAGATTTTATTTTATTTATGTTTTTGGCCGTGCCATGGGGCTTGCAGGATCCCAGTTACCCAGCCAGGGATTGAACCTGGGCCCTTGGCAGTGAAAGCACTACATCCTAACCACTGGACCACCAGGGAAGTCCCTAGACAGTAACATTTTATCAATCATCTTCATTGAAATCTTTTTCCTGTTCCCTGCTATCCTCTTCCTCAACCATGATCCTTGGGAGAGATATATCTATATATCTATATCTATATCCCTTGAATTTTCTTGTAAAAAGTTTATGGTTTTATTATTATTTTTAAGCCCTTTGTCTAGGCAGAATTTTTAAAATATGATGTGAGGCAGGGGATCTAACTCTATTTTTCTCCTAAGCAGATTATCTGCACCATTGAACAGACAGACTGCCCTTTTCCATATTTTTAATTTTTTAAATTTTATTGAAGTATAGTTGATTCATAATGTGTTAATTTCTGTTGTACAGCAAAGCGATTCAGTCGTATATATATATATATATATATATACATTCATTTTCATATTCTTTTCCATTATGGTTTATCACAGGATATTGAATATAATTCCCTGTGCTATATAGTAGGACCTTGTTGTTTATACATACCCCTTTTCACTGGGATCTATTTCTGGGTTTTCCACTCTATATCTATGTCAATCCCATTCTTTACATGTTGTCATATCTGATAAGAAATCAAGTTATCCTTCCCCAACTATTCTTAAAAGTTCTTCCTGGCCTTTTCCAGACATTTACTTTTTGTATGCATTTTTAGACAATTTAATACAGTAAAAAAAAAATCCATCTGAAATCCGATTGGAATTTCATTACATTTATGCAGTAATTTGGGGGAGAACTGAAATTTTTAATTCTCAAATATAATATCTCAAAGATATTAAGTCTTTCCGTTCAAGAAGGTGGCATGTTTTCCATTTGTATAAATATCATTTTATTTCTTTCAAAAGTATATAAACCTTTTCATATCAGTTCTATCCTATGCTTGAATTTTACGTTTGTGATGCCTTTAACATCAAGGAGTTAGGCTGAGCCAAGTATCATAGACTGAACTGCGGGACTAAGACAGAAGACCTTAATCAAACCACCGATCTGTAAAAATAAAAGCAAGCCCACTGGCCAGTTCATAGGGACAGTATGTCATACTGACTGTGAAGTCAGGTAGATTTGGTTCAACTGTTGCTTACTAAGTGAGCCCCAGTTTCTTCACCTGTGAAGTCGGTGTAAGAATACCTACCTCACTGGATTAAGGTAAGAATTAAAGAAGATCCTATGACAGAGAGTTGGCATAGAGTAGGTGGTTAGTAAGTGCTTAGGGAAGGTTTTGTCTTTCTTTTTCTTAACTGTTTGATAATTTGAAAGAGAAAAAAAAAATTATCCATGCATTGCATATAACTCACTTGGAAAACTACAGTGGCCTTTGGTCTTCTGACCACCCACAACAGTTGTGCTACGCCCCCCCTCCCCCCACCCCCCGCCCCATCTCCTCCCTCCCAAGCTCTTTCCCTCTGCATTTGGAATCTGGGCCTCTCAGGGATCTTAATCAATAACATTTCTCTCAACAGCAGTATCCTGGGCTCAGTGTTCTATGCATATTACTTTGTGTGACATGTTTGCTGTTTTTGACATCTTATTTTGGTCTCCATTGTTTTTCTTTTGTGGAGGAAACTAAGACCCTAGTAACTACAGTGGTTCTCAACTTTAAAAGACCCTCAACCCCTCTCAAAAAGTCAAGACAATTTTTAAATATAATTATAAAAAAATAAAACCAAAGTAGTTTATAATCAAATAATGTGTATTTCTGTATGTAAACTCAGGCATATCTACACCAGAAGACAGTGAGTCTTGCATCCACTCATAGTAAATAAGTTTGTATTTAAGATTAGATGATATTTGACTGAAGGCTACTGGAACTTCTTTCTATTTGACATTTTGAGAAAAATTGCTAAAAAGTATGTTTGGGGTGTGTGTGTGTGTGTGTGTGTGCATGTGTGCATGCGTGTGCGTGCATATGTGTGTATATATCTATATATGTCTCTATGTCTATACACATACATATATACACACAGATAGATAATTTTGTTACAGATATGTTATATTGCCATAGTTCAAATATTGTCATGTGTCTAAATGGTAAACAACTCTTAAGATGAACTGGAAAAAACACTCCCGTTTCCTTTGATTTACGTGGTAGCTGCTTTCTTGGGAACACCAGAGTATATTTTAATCAAAAATACTTTGACTTATGTGTGGAACAGAGTTTAGGCTCCAATCACAGCAGGCTGTTCATCTGTACAGACTGGCAGGTTTCTCCAGGCAAATGTGGGCTTGCCTCGCACATGGCCGGATTTCCAGCATCCTAGCCTTATCCCCCCCCAAACACACAGGGGCGTCCCCAACTGTGGCGCCAATCAACAGACCCTCTAGGGCCAAATGCCCTCTAGGGGGCAGTCCCAGCGCCACTGCCAGCTTCCCCCACCATCTCAGAACCCAACGGGGGTCTTCCGGGGAGCAGGGCCTCGACGCCAGCTCCGACCCGGCGTCCCAGCCGGCGAGGACCCGGCGGCCGGGAAGATGATTGGGGTGGCGCGCGTCCGGCTGCCCAGCCAGGATTTCTTCCGACCTCTGCGGCTCCTCTGTTGGCGGAGAGAGCAACAAGCTCCCGGCTTACGGAGGAGATCAGGGGAAAGTGATTTCAATCAGAGGGGGATCACTGAGGTCTCAAGCCAACACAGACAAGTTGTGTAACACCGGCGGCGGGGCGACCGGAGTCATTTATCCTTCTCGGAGCCAGTCAGCCTGGGCTTTGCAGGAAGCCCCTCTGCTGTCCCCGCCCGCCTTCCCACCCGCATCGCCCTTCTCTTTCTGTCAGGGAAGCAGCAAGAGTGGCCTGCTGCAGAATATCTCATCTGCAGGGTGAGGGAGGAGGCAACCCATCTAAAAGACCCCAGGACCGAAGCCTGCGGAGGAGGCTAGAGGTCTGCCTCTTGCCCCCAGGCAAAGATGCGACCGCTGGTTTTGAGAGTTTCAGGGTTGGGAGCAACGAGAGGAAAAACCGGGAGAGGCCAGTGTCGTGTCTGGTGGCCTCCCCACCTCCTGCTTCCTTCCATTAGAATCCTCCCATCCTCAGGCCTCCGCCCCCTTGAAGTCGCCCTGACCTTGCCTCTGGTCATTCAGAGCCCGTATTGTTCAAACAGGACATTGTGCACTGTTTCCAATGGTTCTTGAGGTTAGTGTGTTTCTCCAGCGGTTTGTTTTAGCCCCTGATTCACTTTAGCCGACTGTATTCTATCTTACTGCTTTCTGAGTTCATGTTCATTTCCAGGGACCAAAAGTAGACCCTGGCAAACCAGATATGTGCAGCAGAAGTGAAGACGGCATGAGGGCTAAGGAAGCAGGATGGCGTGAGGACCTGATGCTGAAGAAAGGAAGAGGGAAGCCAGGAGAGCTGTCAGCAAATTCTTGAAGACTGTCCGTGGCGCTGGGATAACAACGCTTCCATGAGGGACTGCAGGCTAATGACCTTCGCGGGCAGCTCATCCAGCACAATGTCTGGCCCATGATAGGCGTCTGAAGAATGGCAGCTGCAGCATCCGTGTTTGTACGGGCACACAGCGTTCAGGCCAATTTCAGAGGTCTGAAGTGGGCCGACGGGTGGCAATTAGGAGGTTTTGCATCTAAAATTCTTTGACTCTAAAATGTCCTTCACCCCAAACAGAAGAAATATCCATGCCTGTCCTACTCCTGGCCTCCCAGCTCTGCAACTACCTCTTGCCTTCCCTCTTCTGCCCACTGTCACTGCTCAAAAAATTACCCATGTCCAATTTAATGGAAACTGTCTTCTTCATAGGGAAATGGCAAAAATTTATACTTCGACAGAAAGGAGGTAACAGTTTAATATCTTACCCTTTCTGTGGTTATGAAAGTTCTAACACAGAAAGAAGGAATTTCAATAGTGGAATTCTGATATGATGAGTGGTAAATGAGAGACTAGTACCCACAAATCACCAAACTCAGGAAAGCCTAAAGCTGGACCCGTAACTATCTGCATGTACTGTGCCCAGAAGAACTGAGCTTTGGCTTGTTCTACTGACGTGCTCCAGCCACACCCCTAACTTCACATTTATATAGCGTGTGTGTGTATGTGTGTGTGTGTGCACACGTGTGCGTGCATGTGTTTGTGTGTTGGATACTGACAATCCTTTGTGTGTGTGTGTGTGTGTATATATATATATATACATACATGTATATAATCCATATGTATAAAATCTATATCTACATATGCCAAGGCCCAGAGTCACAGAGTAAGTTGGTCTGCAGTATGCATATGTTTATAATAACCAGAGTCCAATTGACAATTTCTATCCATAGCTCAGAAGGACAAGTTTCCTATTCAAGAATCATCTTTTCATTTATCCTCCTTCTCCAAAGCCAATAATTAAAAATTCTTCTTATAAACATTAGTAAATTAAAAAGTGTTTGTATTTCTGATACTAGTGTCAGCTCAGCAAAAAGCCACAATGTGTTTGCACCTCTGATGGTTTATGTCACATGCTTTGAAAACAGAGGTATATATAGAAGCACAAATATAATCCACTTCATATGCATCAGATTAAAAAAAATTAACTCTGATTAAAAACAACTGTGATGAGTAGTATAAATTAGTATCACCATGAGTCTAAAACTATGCGTCCCCTAGAGCCCAGTAATTCCGCTTATACTCTCATACACGTGTGCAAGGAGTCATATAAGAGTGTCCACTGTGACACTATTATTGCAGGAAAAAACTGTGCTATTGCAGGTAAAAATAACACTGTTCCACCAACACATAACTCAGTAAACAAATGGACAAAGAAAAACGAACTTGCAGAACAATTTGTTCAGTACTATCATTTGTTCACAGATACACTGATGTTTGTAAAGGTGTTTAAAATAGACTGGAAAGACACACACAAAATTCATGATGGCTTGGTTGTGGGATGCAGAGAGGGGAATGGCAGGAGAAGAACTGGGGAGAAACAAAAGACACTGTCCATTCTACTCCAACTATTGTATTTCTTTTTCTTAAAAAAAATGAAACAAGTCTGACACAATATTAATAACCGTCAATTCTGATGGTGGGTACGCCAGTCTCTGTAATATTATTCTCTGTACTTTTCTGTAATTTTAAAAAATTTTCTGAAAATAAAAAAATAAATAAGCAGATGAATACAGATGAATAATTAACTAGAAGCACATATGCTGTTCACTCCTACCTATCCAATTACCACACATCCTTTAAGGATTAATCAAATCCTGTATTGCCCATAAACCCCATTCTGCTCACCGACCCACAGAGATTTCTCCTCTGAATTTCCCTAGCACTGTATGCAGCATGCATGTGGTCCCCAGATTATATTGGGCTTGGCACCTGGCTGTATTTGTCTCATGACATTTTCCGTCATTAGAATCTGTGAGTCTTGTCTCCTGGAGGTATAAACATCTGAAAGGCAGGACCCACGAGGGCCCCTTTTCATGCCTTCTCTGAGCACAGACAGGGCTCAGAGACCCCTCTCAGGACTTTCTCAAGTAGAAGGCCACCTTTCAATGCAAGGACTTTCAACCTCAAGGACTCCACTTGAGAATAGCATCCATCAGCTGAGAAAATTCAGAACGATCAAATCAACTAAGAATGTGATAATGCATTTCAATGCACTGGTTTATTTATCAATCACAAAAATCCATCACCTTGTGAAAAATGCTGTTTTCATGTACAAGCAATTTTCCTTTTCGAATCCTGATAATGCTGGGTAACCCAGTGGATCCCCACCTCTCTTGCAGCCAATCCTCATATCCCTTTGCTGGGTGTTCCATGGCCCCCAGTTGAGCACCATAGCTCCAGTTGGTGCTCCATCTTGCCCCGGGCCACCCTGCCCCACCCCCTTCGTACCTGCTGTGGTTCAGTGTCACAGACTTTCCCAATGACACAGCGCAAACTTGATTTAGGCCCACTTTCTGCTCTGACTTGCTTCTCTGCAAATGTGCACCACCGCCCTCCCTTCCCCAAGGCCGCATCTCCACCCTCTAAACCCAGCTCAGAGGCTGCCTTCTCCCCCAAACCTTCCCTGCTGCCATCAGCTGGAAGTAATCTCTCCCCCTTCCATGGCTTGCTACCTACACAGCTATTATGGCCACCAAAAACCATCTACTTCACCCTACAGTTATCCTTTGAGGAGTGAACTCTGTGAAGACAAAGTTGCTGGGAGGGAGTTGCTGCATAAGCAGACAGCCTCAGGTGTTTGGCTATAGCCCATGCCAACTGTGGCCCATGTAAATCTGCACGCCGGGGAAAAGGCAGAGCCACATTCTTAGGACTGCTGCAGGGCAGAAATGCCAAGCTGTCCAGCCCTTTATCACACGGAGAGAATCTTAATCTGGGCCTTCCCACCTCTAAGTGGCCCGACCCACAGCGAAGGGCTTTGGACTAAATTTCCCTGCTGTATCTGATTATACACCCGAGCCCCACCGGCCCACCCACACCCTCTTCCGAGGAGGCTGGAAGCTATTTCTTTCCTGCTGACCTCATACCTGTTCCTCCAAACTTTCACAGATGACTAGGGTCCTTAGACAGTGGTTGGTTGACCCTCTCCTTCTCCCATAAACTTGACCTCAGCTGCAGTGGCCAGCAGTGAGCCAGAAGTCCAGAGGCCTGGGCTCTTTCCTCTTTGGTCAAAGCCATCAGCAAAATGGGCTGGTGGTACTTCCCCAAGCCCCTTCAGCTCTGAAGTTCCAGAGGCCCCTTTTCACTCTGGATGGCGATTGACAAAACAAACAGATAACAACCTGCTCACTGATGCTGACCTTTTGGTCTACAAATTCCAAAATGGTTTTAGGGCAACTGCTGCAGGGCTATAGGCAATTTTTAAAATTGGGGCACTGTATTATCTTCTCTATTTAAAAGGGGGTGAAGTGGCCTGCGGCGGTGCCACCTCCAGATTTGTTGTTCTCACCCACGCTGAAGCCCCTGGGGTCCCCACGTTACCTCCAGGGCCTCATCCCCGCCCTCCTTTCCTGCGCCGCGCCACTCCCTCCCCATTAGAGAGGCACCTGATCCTGGAAGGTGAATTTTATTTATTTATTTATTTATTTTTTACATCTTTATTGGAGTATAATTGCTTTACAATGGTGTGTTAGTTTCTGCTTTATAACAAAGTGAAGCAGTTATACATATACATATGTTCCCATATCTCTTTCCTCTTGTGTCTCCCTCCCTCCCACCCTCCCTATTCCACCCTTCTAGGTGGTCACAAAGCACGGAGCTGATCTCCCTGTGCTATGCGGCTGCTTCCCACTAGTTATCTACCTTACATTTGGTAGTGTATATATGTCCATGCCACTCTCTCACTTTGTCCCAGCTTACCGTTCCCCCTCCCCCATCCTCAAGTCCATTCTCTAGTAGGTCTGTGTCTTTATTCCTGTCTTACCCCTAGGTTCTTCATGACCTTTTTTTTTTTTTCTTAGATTCCATATATATGTGTTAGCATACGGTATTTGTCTTTCTCTTTCTGACTTACTTCACTCTGTATGATAGCCTCTAGGTCCATCCACCTCACTACAAATAACTCAATTTCATTTCTTTTTATGGTTGAGTAATATTCCATTGTATATATGTGCCACATCTTCTTTATCCATTAATCTGATGATGGACACTTAGGTTGTTTCCATCTCCTGGCTATTGTAAATAGAGCTGCAATGAACATTTTGGTACATGACTCTTTTTGAATTATGGTTTTCTCAGGGTATATGCCCAGTAGTGGGATTGCTGGGTCATATGGTAGTTCTATTTGTAGTTTTTTAAGGGACCTCCATACTGTTCTCCATAGTGGCTGTACCAATTCACATTCCCACCAGCAGTGAAAGAGTGTTCCCTTTTCTCCACACCCTCTCCAGCATTTATTGTTTCTAGATTTTTTGATGATGGCCATTCTGACTGGTGTGAGATGATATCTCATTGTAGTTTTGATTTGCATTTCTCTAATGATTAGTGATGTTGAGCATTCTTTCATGTGTTTGTTGGCAATCTGTATATCTTTTTTGGAGAAATGTCTATTTAGGTCTTCTGCCCATTTTGGGATTGGGTTGTTTATTTTTTTTGTTATTGAGCTGCATGAGCTGTTTGTAAATTTTAGAGATTAATCCTTTGTCAGTTGCTTCATTTGCAAATATTTTCTCCCATTCTGAGGGTTGTCTTTTGGTCTTGTTTATGGTTTCCTTTGCTGTGCAAAAGCTTTTAAGTTTCATTAGGTCCCATTTGTTTATTTTTGTTTTTATTTCCATTTCTCTAGGAGGTGAGTCAAAAAGGATCTTGCTGTGATTTATGTCATAGAGAGCTCTGCCTATGTTTACCTCTAAGAGTTTGATAGTTTCTGGCCTTACATTTAGGTCTTTAATCCATTTTGAGCTTATTTTTGTGTGTGGTGTTAGGGAGTGTTCTAATCTCATTCTTTTACATGTAGCTGTCCAGTTTTCCCAGCACCAATTATTGAAGAGGCTGTCCTTTCTCCACTGTACATTCCTGCCTCCTTTATCAAAGATAAGGTGACCATATGTGCGTGGGTTTATCTCTGGGCTTTTTATCCTGTTCCATTGATCTATATTTCTGTTTTTGTGCCAGTACCATACTGTCTTGATTACTGTAGCTTTATAGTATATTCTGAAGTCAGGGAACCTCATTCCTCCAGCTCCGTTTTGCATTCTCAAGATTATTTGGCTATTCGGGGTCTTTTGTGTTTCCATACAAATTGTGAAATTTTTTATCCTAGTTCTGTGAAAAATGCCAGTGGTAGTTTGATAGGGATTGCATTGAATCTGTAGATTGCTTTGGGTAGTACAGTCATTTTCACAATGTTGATTCTTCCAATCCAAGAACATGGTATGTCTCTCCATCTATTTGTATCATCTTTAATTTCTTTCATCAGTGTCTTATAATTTTCTGCATACAGGTCTTTTGTCTCCTTAGGTAGATTTATTCCAAGATATTTTATTCTTTTTATTGCAATGGTAAATGGGAGTATTTTCTTGATTTCACTTTCAGATTTTTCATCATTAGTCTATAGGAATGCCAGAGATTTCTGTGCATTAACTTTGTATCCTGCTACTTTACCAAATTCATTGATTAGCTCTAGTAGTTTTCTGGTAACATCTTTAGGATTCTCTATGTATAATATCATGTCATCTGCAAACAGTGATAGATTTACTTTTTTTCTGATTTGGATTCCTTTTATTTCCTTTTCTTCTCTGATTGCTGTGGCTAAAACTTCCAAAACTATGTTGAATAAGAGTGGTGAGAGTGGGCAACCTTGTCTTGTTCCTGATCTTAGTGAAAATGCTTTCAGTTTTTCACCATTGAGGACGATGTTGGCTGTGGGTTTGCCATATATGGCCTTTATTATGTTGAGGAAAGTTCCCTCTACGTCTGCTTTCTGGAGGGTTTTTATCATAAATGGGTGTTGAATTTTGTCAAAAGCTTTCTCTGCATCTATTGAGATGATCATATGGTTTTTCTCCTTCAATTTGTTAATATGGTTTATCACGTTGATTGATTTGCGTATATTGAAGAATCCTTGCATTCCTGGAATAAACCCCACTTGATCATGGTGTACGATCCTTTTAATGTGCTGTTGGATTCTGTTTGCTAGTATTTTGTTGAGGATTTTTGCATCTATGTTCATCAGTGATATTGGCCTGTAGTTTTCTTTCTTTGTGACATCCTTGTCTGGTTTTGGTATCAGGGTGATGGGGGCCTCGTAGAATGAGTTTCCTCCCTCTGCTGTATTTTGGAAAAGTTTGAGAAGGGTAGGTGTTAGCTCTTCTCTAAATGTTTGATAGAATTCGCCTGTGAAGCCATCTGGTCCTGGGCTTTTGTTTGTTGGACGATTTTTAATCACAGTTTCAATTTCAGTGCTTGTGATTGGTCTGTTCATATTTTCTATTTCTTCCTGATTCAGTCTTGGCAAGGTGAATTTTAATCTGACCTGGGAGCAGCAGCGATCCCAGGTCTATGACATTGCAAACAACCTCTTCCCACCCTGCTCTCCACCCTACAGGACAGGCTAGACGGGGCTCTGCGCTGCGGGAAGTCGGCCACGCTGAGGACGCTCACCTCCAGGATTTCTGGGCCGGGGCTGTGGTGGGGGTGGGCGCCCTGGAGGCGTCGCAGCTCCGCGAAGCCGTCGAGAACATTAAGCCTTTGCACTTCCATCCCTCCGCCCCCCCCCACACCCACGATATTGCTGATCAAAAAAGGGAGGCAAACAAAGGCGGGTGAATGGGAATCAAATTGAGTTGGGGCAGCGGACAGATGGGGCCTGCCAGGCTCCCACAACTCGCCCTATTCATTAAAAAAGAAATAAAATAAAATAATCCACCTCCTCCCCGCGGCTTTGCCAGAGGTGGGAGGGATGGGATGGGATGGGGGTGGGGCGCGGGGCCAGATGTTTTCCAAACCACAGGATCCCAGCCGGCCAGCTTGCTAACCCTCGTCCCCCAGGTTAATTGTCTCGCTCGTGCTTGGGACTTACGTTCTGTACATCAGGCTTTCCTAGAGCGGGGCGTTTCTGTACAGAAAGACTGAGGCACCGGAAAGGGAGGAGTGGCGTTGCAATGCAGGAAGGCTACCCAGCTGCTAGGATGTCTGCCCCGCGGTTGCCCGGAGAGATGAAGGCATGGGGAGTCGAGTTTGTCCCCTGCGTGCCTGAAATTATTTCCTGCCAAAGCCTCCTTCCTGGGGAAGTGCATGGTCAGTATTAAATCAAAAATGGAGGATGCCTGATAGGAATTCCTCCCTGCCTGTGCCCACGTGCAAGAGCCCACATGCAAGGTAAATTAGATGTCCAGAGCTTTCCAGTTACAGAGAACGTTCCTGTTCCCTCCGTGTCCTCATTTAATCCCAGCAGCAAACATGTAAGTTGCATAAGGCTTGGCCAGCAGTCCCAGTTTACAGATGAAGTTTGACTTTTTGAGTCATATGTTACTAGATTACAGACTCCTGGTAAAGCACTGTCTAGCACACGTGAAAATGCACTCAGGTTTGTATCACACACACGAACACACGTGCCAACACTTACTCATGCCTCTGCATGCGTACTGCTAGGCACTGGGCTATATATACAGCCACGTGTGAGCAGGCCGAGAGCACCCTTCCCATTTGTGAGCATCTTACTGCTCTCACATACCTCTACCTACGTCCCGCTTCTTGCACCCATGTCCACATGTGCACACACAGATGCCCGTCCCAGGCAGGCATTGACCTTTGCATTGGACCTATGTTCCATCCTTCAAAGGGCCAAACCAAATAAACCCATAGATACCATCTTAATTCCCATAATATTTCTCAGAATCGGATTACAAATTTGTTCTTTGAACGTTGTCTGCCAGGCGGGAGAAGGCTACCCCATTAATGGGGAGGAGGGATCAAGAGAACAGCCTGAGAAATCAGGTGTCAAGCTGATCTTTTGGAGAGAGCCAAGTACTCATTCTTACTATTGATTCCTTTCAAGGAAGACAGAAAGCACTTTATTTCCCAGCTGTTGAGCTGAGGGCCAGGCCAGCAACATGGAGAAACAAAGACAACAGTCTTCTATGCCATTGGAATACAAGCACAGAGAGCCCTACTGATCTCTGTCTTTCAAATATTTGTCACAGGCCTTGCAATTCCACCACTAGAGATTTATTAGAGGGTAAGCATTGCCCTTCACAATCTTTAGAAATCAAAATTCTTGCTTCAATCTACCCAGGAAATACATTAGATCTCTTGTAGAGTAGTTCTCAACCCGAGTTACTAAATGTTTTTTAAGTAGAGATTTCCAAACTATACTCCCAGACATCATCATCATCATTCATGCATTCATTCATTCAATAAGCACCCATTTTCCATTTATATTCTAGTAATGAAGATACAGACAATAAGTGAACAGATAATGAGCACAAAAACGTCAAAGAATGATAGGTAATATGCAGAGACTTAGGATGATACAAAAGATAATTTCATTTTGATGGCCAGGAAGGCATCTCAGAACGTGACACTAAAGCAAAAGCCCACTATGTGAAGGTCTAGGAGAAGAATGTCACAAGCAGGGGAATGGCCAGTACAAAGGCTCAAAAGTCCGAAATGGCTCAGCCCAAGTTAAAGACAAGGTCAAAGATGGAGACAGGGGCCAGATCAGGTGGCCCATTGAATCCCAGGCTAAGGAGTGTGGATTTTATCCTAAGAGCTAAGGAATACCATGTTGGGGTGTTGTTTAGCAGAAAAGTGACTTGATTTGATTTGTAGTTGTGGGGAGAGTGGATTGGAGGGGCCACAAGAGGAAGCAGGAAGCCTAGTAGGGAGAGTATCACAAGGGCCCACAGGAGAAGTGATAGTCAAGTGGACTTGGGGGGCAGAGGCAGAGGTGGAGTGAAGTAGACTGATACCAGATGAGCTCTGAGTCATCTCAAAGCTGAGACACCTTGCTGATTGTTTGGATGTGGAGTGAGGGAGAGAGGGGAATCAAGGGCGACTTCTAAGTCTTTGGCATGAACCATGGAGTGGCCAGTAATGTTGTTTATTGAAATAAGGAGAACTGGTGGAGGAGGTCAAGGGCTCTCCTTCGGCATGTGTGATGTTCATGATGACTATTAGGTATTCATCTGGAGGGAAGGAGTGAACACCCAGATGCAAGAGTCCAGAGTGATTTCTCTAGCTGGAGATACAGCTTCAGCAGCCATTGATATGAAGTCAATGGAATGGAAAGCTATGGGACTGGGTGAGACTCTGAGAAAGTGTATATGAAGAAGAAAGCCAAGGACTGGGTCCTGAGGCACCTCCACCTTTGGAGTCAATACAAAGAGGAGGAGGAATCAGCATAAATAGACTGTCCAGTGAGACAGCAGGAAAACCTGGAGAGTGTGATATTTGAGAAGCCAGGGGGTAAATGTGCTTCAAGAAGGAAGAAGTGATCAACTATATCACATGCCACTGAGAAGTCAGGGACTGTGAGAACAGAGGCATGGCTTTGGGGTTTGGCAACAGCAAAGTAACAATAATTGGTGACTCTGGCAAGATTAGTCTTAGTGGTGTGGTGGGGATGGGAGCCCAGCCGAGGCTGAGGAGGAAATATGAAGTTCTCCAATGAAGAAGCAGAAGGCAGTGTAGTACCTATAGCAAAATGGGGTCAAGAGAGAGTTTGGGGTCCTTCACTTCAAGAAAAGAAGCAAAGACAAGCCCTCAAATTGGAAACCCCTGTAACCGTAGAGCTGTGAGATATTGTCTGTTTGACCCACTCATTTCAAGAGTGGGAAATTGAGGTCCAGAGATGCACAGTCACTACTCAAGGGCACAGACTGGCCTGCAGCCAGGATAAGACCTGAAATAGACCTTGTAGAGGGTAGGACAGGCTCATGAGAGTCTCAGATGAGCCAGCAGGGCAGCCTGCTCCCTATTCTGAATTGGTGCCCCGGTCCCGCCTTCCTGCTCTTGGTACCCCTGCCCCTTTCTCAAGGGCCTTTGATGGATTCCTGAAAGGGCCTGAGAGGGTAGGCTCCTGGTGTTAACACTTTGGTGTTCTAGCCCACATGCTTGCACCTTCCTTCCTGGGGGCCCTCCAGGGGGCTACAATCAATGACTGACAATCTAGGACCAGATAGACTGACTCCAACTGACTCCAGTGGCTCTCACTCCCCTCCATCTTACCTGGCCTGTATGTGCTGACATGGCGTGTGGAGTCCACTGGCCCTGAACCATGAATGACCATATGGCCAGAGCCCTGGATGGTGCTGAGGAGATCTGCATTCTAGTTCTGGCTTTGTTGGTACTTCACCGCATGGCCTAAGGTCAGTCACTACCCCCTCACCCCAGCCTCAGTTTCCCTTTTGTGTAAATAGTGGAGACCAGACCAGTTGTTTCCCCAGATCCCTACTGGTGGGGTGGTTTTAGAATGGATGTGCATCCTCCTGCAAGTTCCTAAGGAAGGAATGCCCCCAGCACAGCCCTCAAACCCAGGTGACATGAGCCTGTGTCTCCAAATGGACCAGCTCCTCCATGTGGAGCTGACTGCCCACAGGAAATCCTCCCATTGCACTCCTGGTTGGTTCTCCCAGGATATTTAGGTTCTCATCTTATCCCTTGGGAGCCTGTTTATCTTTTTCCAGGCTTCCCTATCTTTCTAATCGAAGTTACTACCTGGCCCAGGGGTTTGCTTCCTATTACTTATGTTCCCTGGTTACCAAAAAGACCCTTGCCTTCTCTCCAGGCCTCTTGACATCGCGGGCCAATGGTTTGGAGACTGAGACTCAGGTTGATACAGTTATTTAATTTCTCAAACATATTCTATGAACCCAGTAGGCAGGCTCTCCTACTCTGTCAGAACCTGCAGTGTTCTTTTACTTGTCTTTGTTTCAACTTTCTTTAGAGGGGAGGGCAAAGATCTTTTCCATTTCTCCTCCTAGAGAAAACTAAATAATATAATCAGTTTGGCTGGTGCTGGGCTGATCCAGAGTGTTAAAGCAGGTATTTGTGGCTGATATGACGGGGGAACAAAGTGCTTGTGAAAGCCAACTGATTAGTCCAGTGGTAGAGAATGAATCCACGTCCATGTTCATCAATCTCTCCTAATCTTTTTAAATGCCTGTGTGCCCCACTCCTATGCCCCTGCTGGACAGCATGGAGCCCTGGGAATGGCAGCAAGTGGGCATTGGGGATGTCTGAGGTGTCTGGCCAGGGGGCTGTTTCCCAATTAAAGAGAGAGGCCCAGTCAAACCACAGGTACAGTAAGCAAACCGCCTTAGAGGAGAGATTTTAGGGGTTGGGAGGGGACTCCCTGCTCCCCCAAATGCCTCCCCTTCTGTTCCCTGATAAATTCTACAAAGCAGGGCCTCTCATTCAATGTGCTACCTTGGGTGACACAATGCTTTGGACCTGAGTGCTTTTCAAGAGTCTGTAAAATTATTTTTGCACCTGGAAAAAATATTGGCTCTAAAATTAAAAAAACAAAAACAAAAACTGGAAAATCAAAATTAATTAAATTTTAATTGAAAATTTTCAAAGTGTATAATTTTGTCAACCATGTAACCACAACTCAACTCAGATAGTTAAAAATAAATGAGATTTCTTGTATTCATGTATAAATGAGTACATTTGTGATGTTAGCTATGATGTGAGATAAAGTCATCTCAAGTAAGAAAGCACTAAGAATGACCCTGTGCCATGGAGGAGAGCACAGCAGCTTCAGCTGAACCCCCCAACAGTGTCAGCTACATCCAGGACCTCCGATCACTGGAGACATGCCCAAAAGGCAGATCAAGGAGCATCATGCAGCCCCTTAGGATTGGTTAGGGGAGAAGGATGCACCAGAGTTAAATTGACCTACTTTATGATTTTCAGCATTTAACAGACATATCCGCCAAGTCTAGGTCACTGTATTGACACTTTGGGGAATAATCTTTTCACTTAAAAACTTTATAATCAAGGAAAGAAAATGTACATCCAAATATTTGTAATAGAGGCACGATTAGTGAAGTGTGTCTGTGAAGGGCACAAATACAAGGGGAAGTTTGCTTTAGGCTGGAGATTAGGGGGTAAGCCAAAGCTAGTCTAAACCCCCAAATCCAGGATAGGTGACTAATGGCAGCCTGGATGACACCCACCCCATTACCTCCCTGCTCTTCCCAGGGCGTCTCATGGCTGGAAAACCCTGGAACTGATGCTGGCTCTTCTTCAGTCTTATGGGCTGTCTGGTATTTACATGCACTTTGCCCCCTGATCTCCTTTAGTTTCTTTCCCAAGTCTTTTATTTTTTAATTTTTTTGGTTTTAATTGAGATAATAATTCACATATCACAAAATTCACCCTTTTAAAGTGTAGAATTCATTGGTTTTTAGCATATTCACAAAGTTGTGCAACTATCACCACTGTCTCACACCAGAACATTTTCATCACTTATATGTTGTTCTCATAATTTTTTTTGTAGATTCTTTAGGATAGTCTATATATAAGATAATGTCATCTGCAAATGACATAGTTTTCATTCTTCCTTTCCAATCTGATGACTTGCATTTGTTTTTCTTGCCTAATTCAGCTAGCTAGAATCTCCAGTACAGTGTCAAACAGAAATGGTAAGAATGGACATTTTCATCTTCTTCCTTATCTTGGAGGGAAAGCTTTCAGTCTCTCACCATTAAGTGTGATCTTAGCTGTGGGCTTTTTGTAGATGCCCTTTATCAGGTTGAGGAAGTTCCCTTCTACCCTTCTAGTCCTAGTTTGTTGAGGTCTTTTTGTTTTTTGGTTTTTTTAATCATGAAAGGTGTTAGATTTTGTCAAATGTATCTTCTGAATATCTCTATTGAGATAATCATGTGTTTTTCTCCTTTATTCCATCAATATGGTATATTACACTGATTGATTTCTGTATGTCATACCGACCTTGCATTCCTGGGATAAATTCCACTTCTAAGTCTTTTATTTTCTAAGTTAAACACATATGGTTCCTTTACCATTTGTCACCTTATGTGATTGCTGGAATCAGGCCAGGTGAAAAGCAGAGATCCATTAAAAACCCAAAGACAGGGCTTCCCTGGTGGCACAGTGGTTGAGAGTCCGCCTGCTGATGCAGGGGACATGGGTTCGTGCCGCGGTCCTGGAAGATCCCACATGCCATGGAGCGGCTGGGCCCGTGAGCCATGGCCGCTGAGCCTGCGCGTCTGGAGCCTGTGCTCCACAACAGGAGAGGCCACAGCAGTGAGAGGCCCGTGTACCACAAAACAAAACAAAACAAAACAAACAAACAAACAAAAATCCAAAGACAGATAAAGCCAGTGGGAGAGCAGCCTCCTGGGTTGCGGAATTTCAGAATTTGCAAAGAATTTTCATATTATTTGCTTCTTGTCTATGGCTATTTGGCATAGATGTATTATATTTATTTAGACAAAGGCACCCTTGCTCATGGATTATTCTCTCCCTAGTCGACACCAATAATGAATATAGATATATGTTTTCTTTTTTTAAGTTATGTCAGAAATTTTGAGAAATGGAGAAAAGAGAAGAATCACCCATAATCTTATTATTTTATCAGAACTATGGATAGTTTTTTGGAGGTAGAGGCCAGGCTAGTTGAGGTATCATATACATACAGAAAAAAAATCACCTTTGGGGAATTAGTTCCATGAATTTTGACAAATGCATACAGTCATGTAACTAACACTGTAATCCGTCCCCTTGCTCTACATGAAGCCTCTGGCAACCACTGAACTGTTTTCTGTCCCTATAATTCTGCATTTTCCAGAATATCATAGAAATAGACTCATATGATATATAGCCTTTTATGGATTTTTTTTCATTTAGTGTAATGCTTTTGTAATCCATCTATATTGAGTCTATCAGTAGTTTGCTCCTTTTTATTGCTGAGTAGTAGTCCATTGTATGGATGTACCACTCTTTGTTTATCCATGTACCACTTTATTAACATTTGAGTTAACTTTTTAGCACTCATGAATAAAGCTGCTATTTGCATTCAGATACAGGCTTTTGGTAGGTGTATGTTTTCATTTGTCTCGGGTAAATAGTAAGGAGTGAGATTCCTAGGTCTTATGGTAAGTACATGTTTAACTTGATAAGAAACTGCCCCACTGTTTTCTAAAGAGGCTGTACCATTTCCTAGTTCCACCCACCTACCAGCAATATATGAGTTCTAGTCGCTTCACAGACTTGCTATTACTTGGTATAGTCAGTTGTTTTTGTTTGCTTGTTTGTTTTGTTTTGTTCAATCTTATCCATTCTAGTAGGTATATAGTGATTTTTTTTAACGTACTTCTGTCCTTTTTTATATGTGCATGTTCTCCACATATTGGAAATCATAGTTTACATTCAATTTTGTATACTACTTTTTCATCTAATAGTAAAGAGAGTCTTTGCCCACTTGTCCATCATTTTAAGACTGACTAATATTCCATTGAACGCACCTCTTGTTGGCGTTGGGTTGTTTTGAATTTTTGTTGTTATAAGCCACGCTCTGATGAAGACTTTTACACATTAGCTTTTTCATTTTTGGATTAACCCTTCAGGTCAGAGTCCCAGTAGAAGAGAAACACTGTTGTCAATATTACATATTTTCATTTTTTTAAAATTTATTTATTGTAATAGACAAAACGATTCTTTTAAAAATTTACAATTGGCTGCTGGTGAAGCTGAACATTTCTCTATGTTTTTGTTTCTAGTTGTATTTTCTGCTCTGTGGATTATGCTTATATCCTTAGCTTATTACTGGGACTTGTTTTCTTATCAATTATTATGATTATTTGAAATAATAAAGATATCAACCCTTTGTCATGGTAGCTATAAATATTTCCAATCTCTTGTTTGCCTCTTTTTTTCAACATACAGAAATGTTTTGTTCCTCTATGTAGTCAAATCTGTCACTCTTTTCCTCTGAGGGTTTTTATATTGCTTCTAAGCTTAGAAAAATCATTTTCATCCTTCTCTCCTGAGGCTTGATAAATGGTCAATTTAATTTTCTTCTAGATTTTCTCCAGCTTTTAAAAATAATTATCTCTGTAGCATATAGAATTTTTATTGACATATAATAGGATATAAAACCCTAAAAAAGATGTTTTTCAACATGATATCTTAATTTAAGTAAAATAGTCTATGAAGTCACTAAAGGATTGAACCTAAATTCATCTTAATGTGATGACATGTTGCTTTTGTGCTCTGTTTTCCCCATCCTAGTTATCAAGTGTATATAATAATCAGCAAACAATGGCTAAACCCCAAATGTTGACACAATGGAGGGCTGTGCAGGCCCCATGGCAAGCTGATGGGGTGCTTATACACCAGGGGGCTAAACAGGTCCTCATTCAGAATCAGAGGTGGGTCGCACGCTGCGTCGCCCCTCCCTGGGTCTCTGCTCCATTTGCCCACATTACCACAACCCCCATCCTACCCACCTCCTAATTTGGGCAATTTCAGGCCTGCATCAACTTCTTCTCAGGGAGCAGGGAGTTGCCCCCTCTTCACCCAGCTGGAACTCACTTTTGGAACCCTGGTGTCCAGGATTCCCCATCTGTTAGAGCAACTCACAGAGCCGGCAGGGGCAGCCTCCCTGGCCTGTATGACTCCACGGTGCCCCTTTTCCCAATCCATGTTTCTGAAGATGTCAGAAGAACATAACACTCCTCCCTCATTCATCCAGCAGAGGTAACCCTCTCCTAATACCATAAAATTTCATAAGTGACTATGTCCTTCCTCTACTCTTTGTCAAGATATTGGTAAATGGACCAAATTCTCTAAAATGGGAAGAGCCCATTCCTCAGACAGAGGTCACCTGGATGAGGAGGGACCTGGCTGTTGCCTCATTTTGAACAAATAGAAGAAATCGTTTCATCTTTCACCGAATGGCTGGGGCTGAGCCATTCAGCAGAAAACCCACTCCGAAGCCCCGGAGAGCGTGGGAGCCAAAGCCCCCCTCACTCAGACCCCAATCATTATCACCAGGCGCAGGGCCTCTGATCCACGGTTGATGCCCACACTCCACCGGGAAGGGGGCGGGGAGTGGGCCATGGTGGCAAGGGGTGGGACGGGGCCAGGTCCCTCCCTCTAAATGAGGCAGGTTCTCCTCAGGGTCTGTCAGAACACTGGGCGTTTAGTTAAAAGCTCTCTCCAAAAGAAAGAGCATTAAGGCGGAGAGCTTGAAGTGGATCCTGAGTAATTAAGTGTATAAATTAATTCTTCCCCTAAGAAATGTTCCTCTCCTATTATTAGATTTGGCTCTCAGAGGAGCTACATCCAAGTAGTGGGTTTCCAGTTGTATGTGTGCGTGTGTGTGTCCTTATGCGAACGCACATTCTGGGCTTTGCTGCCTGAAGCCTACAATTAAAATAAGTGACACGAATGTGTCTTTAAACGAGAGATCTGTGGAAAACTAACGGATTTTCTGTCAGGGGAAGAAAAAAAATGAAATATGGCTGCTTCAGTCCACTGAATGGATGAATAGGAAAGTTCTTGTCCATCCAAGTACCCAAAGGGATAAAACCCAATGATAGCCTTCTCAACTGCTTATCACATAATGCATGGGCT
Source organism: Globicephala melas (assembly GCF_963455315.2). NCBI lineage: Eukaryota > Metazoa > Chordata > Mammalia > Artiodactyla > Delphinidae > Globicephala > Globicephala melas. The sequence goes on along the minus strand of NC_083326.1, from coordinate 4,235,331 downwards.
GTTTTGATGCTAGTAATGTGTTTTTTAGTTCTTCCTATCTAGAAGGAATGAATCAAATATGAGGAGAGCTGGAACATGATTTTCAACCCATTGCTTTTGATTAAGTGCCTGAACAGACAGGTCCTGGGACTTGCAGTAATACTAATGGTGCATAAAGTGCTATAAAAAAGGATGGGGCCCTACTTTTGTCCAAATGCCATTATCCTGGAATCAGAGACCCTGATGTAATATGTCCACGGTTAACCTTTTTTTTCTGACAGGAAATTTTCTCCATCCACTCACACCATCAATTATGCTGCATTTGGCCAGAGTGATGAGTGATTGCTTGATTTCAAATGAAAGAGACACACGTGCCAGGCTCCCAAATACCAAACACTGCAGAGTGGTAGGCTGGGAGGAAGATGGCCATTAGGGTTTGGACAAAATGGTTCTTTTGTTTTAAGCAAGGTTTGCCCATTTGCTTGCTCATTTGCTTGTTTTGGAAAAAGGAGAAATCAAGTGACTGAAAACAGGATTTATTATTATATTGATCCAAAAAATAGTTAACTGATTGAGACTTGGGCTACCCACGAGGAGCCGACAGCTAACAGTTAGCTGGTGAATATGACTGGGAGACAGAACCACGATTGCTGGGACCTGGTATAACAGGAGAAGAGCAAAGAGATTCCCTTTCAGCTGTCCTTCCCAGCAGAAGGTGAATTTGGTCACCGTCCTCAGGGAATCAGGCTCCTGGCTCTTTTGCCTCAGCTCTGCCCCAAGTGCACTTCTCCTGCAGAGCTCCCCTAGCTGCCTCTGTGCCACTCCAAACTTTGTGATACAACTTTTTCTTGCAATCAGCAAGTTGCAGATTGTCCAACTGTTCTGTCATTTATTGTCAACGGCTGCAAAGGGAAGGAAAAAAAAATGAAAAAGAAAAGGAAAAGAAAAAATTCCACAACGCTATAACCTAGTCCTGAGTGTAAATCAAACATTCCCTGTCATGTTGATAGCTTGTGTTAGTCTAATGTATTTTATATTACTCAAAAGCTTTGAAACCCTGCAGCTTTCTTCATACAGGCCATTATGCGGTTATCATTAAATTGTCTTGCAAAGAACATTATCGGTAATTATAGCAGACACTAAAATCAAATGATCAGAGTGGGACCTTTAACACCAAGAGGAACCATTAGAAGTTAATCAAATAAAAGGATGAGAATAATTATGTTAGGATTAAGCAGTAATATGCCAGAAGTTATATACTTTCCTGACTATATATCTTTAGTCCCAGCTTCCTGAATTTCCTTTTCGTTGATGTGTTTTTATAAAATACTTTGGCACAGAATGTAAACGACAATATTTTTGTCGTGGCGCAATCAGGCTCGAAGGTTCATGGGCAGTTCATATCTAAATGCCATCTGAGGCACAGAGGTAATGATGATGATAAAAATAATAATAATAAAAAAATGTGCAAAGCTGGAAAAAAAATCCATCGGTCAATGAAGCGTGGTGAAATGATAAAAATGGTTGCAACAGGCACAGGTGCAAGGAAAGTCGTTATAGGATGGTTGCTCTGTCTTGGAGCTGAGGATTTCTCCTGCAGGCCTCGCTGGAAACCAGCATACTAGGAAACCTCAGCCGGCTTGTTTGTGCCTGAGAGAAGAAAAAGCCAGCACCTTGTAGGCTATCCAGTTGCCCTGCTGGAGCTGATACATAGGGCTCATGGTGGGGCAGAGACAATCATGGTGCAGGCAGGAAGGGAGGCCTTGTTCCCTGAGGCAGAGTGCTGCCAGTGGAGGTACCAGGCTCACAGGGTCACTCCTGGCCCCCTCCCCTTCCACACACACACACACACACACACACACCCCTCTGGCACCTCACAGATGCCCGTCTCTACAATGTGATGGCTGGCAGTAACACATGGCCTAGAGGGCTGAGGGCTGTGGCTCCAGCTGGGAAAAGGGTGAATTCCCCAAGGCATGGCCCATCATAGCTTCCAGATTAAACCTGCACCATGGGACAAACAATGCCATTGTCAATAGCTAGGAGGACTGAGACGTTCTCCATAGCATGACCTTTTAAAAAATTATAATCTCCCATCCACTTTCCTCCTCTTCCCTTACAAATAAAGATCAATTCATAATAACAGTTTTGCATTTGTGTCTGTCTTTGTGCTGGGCACCAGGATACAGTGATGGATAAGATCACACAGTTTTCTGCTTAAAATGTTGCTATTATGACATGCAAATACAGACAGCAAAGTACAATTGACCCTTGAACAACACGGGTTTGAAATGTCCACGTCTGCTTATACGCAGATTTTTTTCAACAAGTACATGCAGTGAAACACCTTCCAGGGTTGGTTGAATCCATGCGTGCAGAACTGGAGATATGGAGGGACAACTTCAGGACATGAACATCCTCAGATTTTGGTATCTGCGGTGGGTCCTGGAACCAATCCCCTGCATCACCCTGCAGATACTGTAATTTAAATGGTAAAACCCAGTCTAACCTTTCCATATTTTTCACCGTTTTCCATTTTTGGAGGTTTTGTGATACCTTAAAATGAGGGCATCCCTCCATTTCACAGAGGTCGAAACTGAGGCACATTGGAGATGATGTTAGTGTTGGAGGTAGAGATCAGAGCAGGCTCCTCTGAGATGGGCTCCTCTGTGACTCTCATAGTGGTTTCACCGAGGGGCATCAGTTCCCACTGGTCTCTTTCCCTGGATTCACATTGTGTGGCACACATACCTCATAGGGCCACTGTAAGGAGGGAATGAGGTCAAGGGCATGGAAGGGCTTAAAAGTGAGATTAGAGAGCACAATTGGGGCTGCTTTTCCCCTGGCTGTGTTGTAAAGTCTTGTTTCCATTGGGGGAGGGGTTTAGGAAGAGTGCTTTGGGGAAGGAAGTCAAGGCACACTCCTAAGTGATAGAGCAAAGGGGTGAAACTTGGGAGTGGCCAGGATACCCTGAACAGAAAGCGTTTAGTCTCAAATCTATCAATTATCTGCTTGACCAATGAGCTCTAAACAAGAGGCCTCTCAGACCAGGAAGAGAAACTTGGCAGAGATTTTGAAAGAGGAAGAGACAGCGATCAGTTAGAGGTGGTCAGGAGCCCCAGTCATGCAGACAGACCTGGGGAAGATGACACCTCCGTCAAGGCTACAAAGTCCTTAGTGAGACCAGGTCCATAAACCAACTGAAGATCTCAAGTCCAAGAAGCTAAGCCTCACCTATAGGTAGAACTAATCCTGACAGCAAGCTTGTTAATTACACACACACACACACACACACACACACACACACACACACACACCCCTAAATTGTCTAAGGTTGGGGGTGTGGTGTGTCTTTTTCAGGGCTCATATTTCTGAGTCCAGGGGAAGAGTCTTGGGGGACTGGATATCCTTCCTTATCAGGGGGCGGGCCTGGGAACTCATATCCAAATACTAAATTAGACAGCAGGGTCCATCCAGAAGACACCGAGAATCTCCCAGCTCCAGTAGCTATTCCAGCCCAATTCACCACTAACCTTGGTCTGAGCATCCCATCCACTCACAAGTGGGAGGGCAGAACTGCAAGGCAAAAACCAGAGACTTCACCGGCCCGGGGAAAGAACAAAACAAGAGGCCAAGGGAAAGGCTGGCCCGGGCCCACTGAGCAGCTCAAGACAGTTGAGGGACACCTTCATGTAGGATATGTTGTCTGAATGTTGCTGCTTTCTGTTTATTTTGTTTTTATTTTAAATTCTTTTTTGTTGTTTAGTCTTCACAAGGCTTGGCAATTACATTCCCGTTTCTGTACTTGTTAAGGAGGATACAAGTATGGTGACTGAGGAATTGCAGCCAGTTCTGGAAAGAAAAGGAAACCCAGAGAGAAAGTTAGGTGAAGCCCACAGCAGAGTAGAGTTTGGGGACAAATAAGCCAGATTTCTGGAACCTATGAGACAAAAGAAATTCCAGCCTAAGGAATGGGTTTTGCATAGAGGTGCCTTGGAACTTAGCTGGGAAAAAACAATATTTTCCCTTTCCTTGTTGTTATTGAGTTCCTGTAACTGAGATCAGAGGAGGGGAGGTAAAGATCAACCTTAGTATCTTACAAAGCTCAACAAATATTTGCAGGTTTATTGACTGGGGCATCCCGGTGAGATGTTGGGGAGAAAATCTCAGCTTACATATAGCCATTTAGAACCTCCCCTTCTGCATGGGAGACCGGATGAACACAGTTGGTGTCTTTTCTAGAGACCCATTCAATACCTTTACAGTATTTGACAAAAAATGGTTTTTTCCATTAGTTAATCTGAGAATCACAGCTGTGGGTAGGAGCAGTGGCATTTTTTTATCCCATTTTACAGATGAAGACACTATACTCAGTGAGGTGGGGGTCTAATTTGTGATGAAACATGGACGGAATTCAGCCCTCTGGCCTGCCTCTGACCACCGTATCCCTGTTTTAGTGTACCTACTCCTGTATGTGGCAGGGCCATGCCTTTGGGAACACTCCAAATGGGGACTAACTTTGGGCCATGTTATGGGTTTGGGGGGTCTCATCATATACAAAGCAGCCTCAAGCCACCACTTGGTCATGAATTCATAGGTTGAGATAATGTGTGTTGATAACTGAAGACAGAGGGAAAATAGACATTCGACATTCCACATGGTCTCTCTGGCTGTGTCCCAGGGTTAACAGTGAGGTCCCTTGTAAGTCCGGTTACACAGTGAATGTCGCCCCTCCTTGTGCTCTTTTCAAGGCCACAGCCCAGAATGGTGCACAGAATAACTGCCCTGTCATTCAGCGGGCTTCGAGGCAGGCAAGTTCTCTGCAACGTGGTCAAGGAGTGTCATCCATGATGATGCGGAAGGAGACAGAAAGTACCCTTTTGCACACACCACCCCCCTTCTACTGAGCTCTTAAATTAGCTCTGCAAACCCAGGTGTCAGCTGTCCCGCTGGAACAACCCAGACAAGCCATCAAAAACGCCAAGAAGAAATGAATGCCTAAATCACCCTGTCTCTCCGAAGGTAGAGTCTTACCTAATCACACGTCAAATCATATTTCTTCCCCAGATGGATGTCTTCTTTCAAAGTCTGATGGTCACAGAGACAAAGGTACCGCTTCAGCCTTAAGTAACTATTGAAGTTTTACCCCAATAGATTATTTGCTAGAAGTAACTAACATAAAAAATGCCCTGTCAGACTACAGCTGGGCTTTCTTTCATTTTTTTAAAGGGTAATATTTGGCTTCATCTTGCAACTCCTTGGGAAAATTTAGCACTGAGTCAGAAAGGTTGGCCAACAAGTAGCACTTCGTAAATTGCCGGATCCCTAATCAATACATATTGTCATCCACTCCAGTCCTTTGGGCAGATTTCTCTCTGCCCTGAGTCGTTGGTGTGTTTTATGAGGTTGTTACAGGCTGGGCTTGCATGGCCTGGGCCTAATGAACCTGTCACCGCTCTATTGATTGACATGGCAGTGTAAGTGAGACAGGCGATTCCGATTGACTTCCTAATTACTGCTGCTGGGCTGCCTCACCAACTGCTCGGGCCAGAGGTTAATAGTTTTGATGTTCAGCCGCTCCTAGCTGTGGAGGCCGGACTGAAACTGGCTCCTTAGAAGTCAATACCTGAATCAAGTTCTCAAGGCTATGGTCCTGCTGATCAGTTAAGCCTCATGTTCCTCCTGGTGGCAGCTGACAGGGGGCTGAGGAGTGAGGGGTTCACAAGCAAGTGGTCTAAGGGAGTCTAGGAGGCTCTGAAAGCACCACCCGAGGCCCAGGATTGGCAATTAGGGGGGTCGGAGTGTTGGGGAATGGGTGTGGAGGTGGGAACAACTTAAGAACCCTGCACCAAGTGTTGGCTGTTTTGGTTTGTTTTTTTTCCAGTTTTCCATCCCAAGGATTGAAAACTGTTTCTTTCGTTCCTTCAATGTCCAGAATTCTGCTGCATGCCATGGACTCTTGGAGAGGAAAGAATGAGATAACTTGTATTGATTCATCTATTCAGCAGAAACTAATTGAATGTTTACCTTATCCAAGATACGGTGGGAGTGCATAGATTTATAATAATTTTTCATTGATATCATGTCTTAATGGTTGGGAATGTTTTCACACCCAGTGTTTTATTTGGACCTCATAACACACCATGAAGAAGGTGGGGTCGCTACCTCCCTTTCTGATGAGAAAACTGAGGCTCTGCAGAGGAAACTGATTCCCCCAAAGCCATACAGCTAGGAAAGAGAGAAGTAAAGCTTTACAAGCAGATGTTCCTAATCTGATAGTCTTGCCAGGATACTGAGACGACCAATGCCTGAATCCTAGGAGCTCACAAACCAATTGAGATAAGCAAGGGCAGTGTACCAATGTGTCAGGGGTCCCCAGGACCACCATCAGTTTCAGTGATGAGCCTAGGAGAACTCGCAGGACTCAGAATATAGTCATGCTCATGGCTTATTACAGCGAAAGTATCCAAAGCAAAATCACCAAAGGGAAAATGTGCATGGGGTGAAGTGTGGGGGAAAGCAGGCACCAGCTTCCAAGATCCTCTCCCAGTAGAGTCACACGGGATGTGTGTGACTTGTGACAACAGGGGTGAAGTGTTGTCTATCAGGCAGGCAAGCACATGAGAGACTCAGTGCCCAAGGTTTTTACTGGGGGCTGGTGACACAAACGCCCTCCACCTGGCAGGTACCAAATTCCAGAGTCCCAGAAGGACCTCAGGGCTCAGGACAGACCATATTAAGCACAGTATCCCGCCCTTATCAGTTTTGGGATCCAAGTTCCTCCCATAATCCAAGTTCCCAGACACCAGCTGAGGACCAACCTTGCAAGCAGGCCTTTCGAAAGGCAGCAGTCTCAGGCCCGCTATGGTAGTTCTTTTGTGCACCACCAAGAACCTCAGCACAAAGCATGAGATGGAAAGAGCTTATGAGGAGTGCAGACCAACATACATAGAGTTCAGCCATTCAGAAATGGACGATTATGCTTCAACGAGGGCTTCATAGAGGATCCCGCCATTAAATACACCCCAACTGTGTAAATCACACCTTGTAATTTTCTGTGCTTCTGGTGCTCTGAACTTTGGGCCCTTGCTGACTGGGGAGGGGGTGCCCTCCACCCCCCACCCCAGGGTTAGCTAATTCCTAGAGACAGTAACTGAGCATGCCTAGCGTTTGCAAACTATGCAACCCGGAACCCACGTCCCCAGCCACTTCCCTCATTGGCTCTCACACTCGGGGCTACTATCCCCCGGCCCCAGTCACCCCAGGGCCAGGTGTCAGACACCCAGGGGCAGCCCCTCTACCCCAGAGCCCACTGAAATTATTCAAACTAGCCAACCCTGAGCCTGCTTGCCTGGCCTTGCTTCTCGGCAGAAACCACAAGAGCCCTTGCTCATGTTTCCTCTCTTGGCCTCCTGACTGACCCCAGGGCTTGAAGTGCCCCCTCCTTCTGGGACTGTAATGGATCATCTTTCCAATGCCAGCCATCTCCTGATCCGCTGGCCTCATAATACCTGAATGATAATAAAACCTACATTTTCAAACACCAACCCCCAGCCCCACCACCTTCCTGGTGATGGTGAAAGGGCTCAGTAGCAAAGAGGAGATTCTAAGGAGGGGATCGGTGAGCCTGGAGGAGAGAGGAGGAAAACCATGAGCCAACTGTGTGTAGAAGGCATTCAGCCCCTACGGAATTACAGAGCGTCTACAGTGTGCCTCGTGTGGTGGCTGGGGCATGTGCTCCTTGAGTAGGGACAACCAAGGGTTACAGGGGCGGATTTTTCCTCATGATTCCCAGTGCCCACCCCACTTGGTGCTATCTTTCTTCAAGAGGTCCCCCGACCCCTTCAGCCTGAAATGTCCTCCGTCCTCTTCTCTGCTTACCCAAGTCATCTTCCTTCCAGGGCATCACCTGAATGAAGAATTCCCAACCCATATTAACCTACATCTTCTCTGAACTTCTACCCAGCACCACACTTTTGCACGTAAAATGACCCTCTGTTCTATTCATTTTTCTTTTTTCTCATGTTCAGTGTTCAGTGTGTCTTCTTAACCAGATCACAAACTCTTTAAGGGAGTGTCGTGTCCCCCAGAGCATGGCATGATGCCTTTCTCATTGTAGTTTCCCCTAATAACTGATTCAGAAAAGAGAAATCATGGTCTGTTTTTCTATGCAGTCTCCTGAAATGTAAGCCAGAGTTTAATGTTATTGAAAAAACATCTAAAGAACTTGGAGTATTAAAGTGTGAACCTGAAAAGAAACTTAGGTGTGTCAAAGCTTCAGTCTTCCTTAATCCTCTGGTTGGAGACACACTGTGTAGCCTTTAGGACTCTACCTATTTATTTCTCTCCACTTCCCTCTCCACCTGGAGGTCTTCACCCTTCATCAAGTGTCATTCTTTGCTTTGCAACTGAAAAAAAAAAAGAATTCAGAACCCAAGGAGGAAATTAGCCTTCATGTAGGTCATGTAGGCTTCTGAATGGAGACCCATGTGGTCTGGTTTACCCAGGATTGTCCCAGTTTTTAAACTGAAGTCCCACACTCTGGGAACTCCCTCCGTCCTGGGCATATCAGGACAGTTGGTCATCCTAGACAAGTCTGTGGCAAAGCAAGCCTGGAGATTATTTGGCAGAAATTGTGAGGAATTTGCCTTTTGCTCCTAAGAAGGAAAAGACTATAAAGCCAGAAGCACAGGGGAAGATGTGGAAAGGAATGGTGGGAGGGGCCCTGACAGCTGACTTGGTCAAGACCTCACAGGAGGAGGATGCCTTTCCTATTTCAAGTAGTTGGTCACGTACTGCAGTGTCCATCCTTCCATCTCCCTCAACCGTCAGTCAAGTCGGCTACTAGGATTCATACAAATGCTTTGTGCAAGTTTCTTGTTTGTTCCCTGTTCTTTTAGACTTTCCACAATCCATGGAGTAACAGTTTGGGTTTTAAGAAGCTGTTGACATCTGGGTTCTGCAGTTTGCTTTTACTGAGGACCAGCCACTTTGGGGCCCGCTAGGTACTGGTAGTATGGTTGGAAGACCAAAGTGAATAAGGTCCCAACTGCCCTGAGTAGCAGTTGTTAGTTTTGATTGTGTGGTCTGCACGTAGTAGGTCTCAATAAGTACTTTTTGAGGAAATTGCTTGCAGGGCTCCCCACGCTCCTAACTTTTCTTCCTTATTCCCTTTACCTACACCTGCCTCAATCAAGATGTTCAAGGGACTTTCTTGGCGGTCCAGTGGTTAAGACTCCATGCTTCCAGTGCAGGGGACATAGGTTCAATCCCTGGTCAGGGATGTTACATGGGATGTAACATGTTACATGGCCAAAAAGAAAACAAAAGAAACAGATATTCAAGATAATTGTTTCTGAGTAAGGGATGATGAGACTCTTTCCTTTTTGGTGGCTCTCAACTTTAGCCGCACACTGGAAACACCTAGCTTTAAAAAGAATGCCCAGGTACCACCCCCATAGATTCATATTTAATTGGTCTGGGATGGAGCCTTGAGTGAAGGAAGGGTACAAAAACCCCCAGCTAACCCTAATGTGCAGACCCACTTAGAGGATTTACAGGCACTACATCATCATGTCTTCCAGCCATTGTCAAGGTTCCCTACATCCCTGAAAGAGAAAAGCAGGCAACACAGTAGCAAAATTTCCTCTCAAAGGACGCACAAGTCTAAGGGCAAACCCCCCTCACCACCGAAGGAGCTAAAGAACCTTCTCTCCATTAGGTTTCTCCCAAGAACCCTCTCCCATCACGTGTTAAGAACTCCACTGGGTCACCGCTTTAGTTCACAGATGCCACCAACCAGCCATCAGCTGGTAATGATTTCTGGTCAGATGCAAACAATTAAGTTAGGGAGAAAAGAATCCACATTCCATTATCAATCCCCTAAATGGCTCACTCCCTGGTCTAATTGCCTTCTGAGCTCCCCAGACAGCTGTGGCTAATAAGGCGAACACCCCAAAGAGCCAAAACTTGGACGCAGAAGGAAAAGAGCCCAGGATGCTCAGCTGTCTCAGGGTTGGCCTTGAGAATGGCTGACCCACCAGCGAGGAAGCCACTGACTCCATGACCACAGCACCTTCCCTCCCCACCTCTCCTCCTCCCCCTCTTACAGTCTCTCTCCAAAAAACTCAAGGCAACTGCCGCCTGATTTTTGATGAATTGGCCACTGTGTTTTATTCGACAACGTATATCACTCTGCCAATATGAATTTGCAAGATGGTAAAAATACAACCCCCGGAAAAGATTACATGAAAAGGGAAAAAAATCATTAGGCAATTAAGAATGGCAATAATTCACCCATATCTATGCTTTGGGAAGAAATATTGCCCCAGGGAATGAGCTCTGCTTATCACTTTGTCATCTGTCTGGGGTGTAAGTGAGAGGAGGTTTCGTGAGCATTGTTGATGATTTCCTGCAGTATTTCTAAGCATGATCAAAAAGAATGCCAGGCTTTTAATAGAATCCTGTCTCTCTGGAGGTAGCTGTAATTTGTACACAGGAAGCTGAGCTACTAAATTAACTAAACATATGTGTTCCTTAAGCACCTCCACATAAATCCCTTTCCGAAGAACGATCTTCTGACAATCAAAGTGTTTTTGAGCTGGAAGAGATCTTAGGGGTCATTGACCACTCTCATCATTGTATGGATGAGGACATTTAAGGCCCAGAGAGAGAAAGTAATTTAGTAAGGTCGCACAGCTAATAGAGACGAAAGTACAACTAAAGCCCTGGACCTCCCAATCCTTAAGCTAGCAGGAGTCTTTCTGCTCTACCATCCTGCCTGCTCCTTGGCCAAATTATTATCCATGACTGGCCTAGTCCCTCAGGCACTAACTTCAAAACCCTCTTTTTGGGAACACCTTCCTTGGCTCTCCCGCTGCACCCCAGGCTGCATTAAGTGTTTGTCTTATGTTCTCCCATCTCCACCTTGTACCTGCCTCACCACTACATTTCCTACACTATTACATCATGGTAGGAGCACATTTTCTGTTGTGTGCCCCCAGTAGACTGGGAGCCAATTGAGATCAGGGATGTTTTACATTCATTTTAATGTCCTAAGTACCTGAAACATACTAGGTGTCCTACCAATGTGATTTGAATAAATCAGTAAGGCATGGTTGCTCTTGTCACGAGGAGGAAAGGAACTCTTTGTTCACTCCTTGTGTTTTGAGATAACAAACCAACCTCCTTTATCCTGTTAGAGGGACCCAGAGAGGAGGTCTTTGGCCATCATGATGACACAGAAATTCCTCATCTGTAACCTTGCTCTCCTTCTCACTCCACCTCCGGCCCCATCTCCCTAATCTCCTCTAAGATTCCATTGTTTAATTAGCCCAGTTGCCTCCACGTTTATGAACACACCAAGTTCATTCCCATTTCTATAATAGGTTCTTATTGAGCCTCTTACCTGAAAAGCCTCCTACTCCTTTCCCCACCCCATACCCTCCATGGAGCTGTCCCTGTTTAGCCTCAGGCCACACTGATGGTCGCATTGTTTCATCACCTATTGCACTTGGTCTGCATCTCCCCTTCTAGAACCATATTACTCACCCTTGCATATTGATTGCTCATTGGGTCATGTTTCTAAATATTGATACTCTAATAAGACTGCAAATACTTTTGAGTCACATTTCTTTTATATCTGTCACAAAATATTTTCTATAGGTGATCAGGTGAAATGTTAAGATGCCCATTGGCTGAATGTGATTTGGGAAGCATCTTGCACCCTAAGATCAGTAATTCACTAGTGGTGGTCTGACAATCTCATAGCATTACAAGGCCTCATGAGACGGCCCAGAGGCAGGTACAGAAGGAGGGAATGGTCACGTGGAACACATGGCAGTGATCCTCCAACAGTTAGACTGGGAACCAGCTGCATGTAACAGAAACCTGAATGCTGCAGCCGAGTATATTTTACAAAAATGGCCACAGCTACATTTCCAGTCCCATGTGTTTCTATCTCATAAAGGAGTGGAGCCTCTTTCCTCTCTCCTTGCGATTGAACTGGCCTCTGACTGACTCAGTGAATAGATTGCAGTGGAATCAACACTGCATAATACTCTAAGCTAGGTGATTCAAGGTAACCTGGCCTCTGCCTTGATCTCCCTCTCTTGGGATGCCTGACCTTAGAGCCCGGGTACCGTGCTGTGAGGAAGCTCAAGCCAAATGCTGGTATTTCAGCTGAAGTCCCAGCTTCGGCCTCAGTCACTAGTCAGCTTCAACTACCAGACCTGTGAGTAAGCAAAGCTTCAGATAACTCCAATCCTGTATCCTTCCCATTGTCTAAACTGACTCTAAGTAGAGTGGAGACAGGCTATCCTCACCTGTCTAGACCACAGGTTCATGAGCAAAATGACTGCTGTTGTTGTTGTTTTAAGCCACAAAGTTGTAGGGTGGTTTATTACAGATTAGAAAACCTGAACAAGGGCTTAACCAAATAAGATGTTCTTTTTTTCATAGGACAGAGTCTAAGAGTAGGCAGCACAGATGCAGTGCTCAAGGAAAAGGCTCCTTCTCCCTTCCTGGTTCACCATCCTTAGCCTGTGACTTTGGTTCTTGAGATGGCAACTTGGCTGCCCCACCTATGGGCATCACATCCGAGTTCCAGGCCAGAAGAAAGGAAGAGGGAACAGGGCAGATGAAGTGAATGGGCCTATGCCCACTAAGTCTGCCCTCTTTTCCAAGCTCTCCTAAAAACCCCACCAGAAACTTCTTGTATCATCTCAGATCTCATCAGTTAGAACTTTATTGCATGGCTGCCCCTCTCTGCAAGAGAGCCTGGATAGTTGAGTGTGTGGGGGAGTGTGTGCAAGTGTGGGGGTGTGTGTGTGTTTGTTTATAAGGATAGCAGCTACCTTGTAGGAGTCTATTAAAATTATACAAGACATGGGCACAGTGGTACAGCCCCCAGAGACCTGGCCCTTTCAGGGTCAATACATGCTCCACACTGAAGTGGAAGAGCACTGCTGTCCCCACTTCTGTGACTCACTTTGTAACTTGGGACACAGAGGCACCGTGAGGTCCCCAAGTCTCATCAAGAGCCCCCTGCCGATAGCTCTTCTGTTTTCTTCCCTTTACAAAGCTCAGATATGAATCCGTGGGGAGAGGCAGCCCTTGCCTCCCCATTCCAGTCTTTCCCACAGCTCTTCTCTG